>NC_143150.1:63455000-65955000 GCF_059928025.1 Delphinapterus leucas | reverse complement strand
ATAACAGTGGCGAGAGTGGGCACCCTTGCCTTGTTCATGAACTTAGTGGAAATTATTTCAGTTTTTCACCATTGAGAATGATGTTGGCTGTGGGTTTGTCATATATGGCCTTTATTATGTTGAGGTAAATTCCCTCTATGCCTACTTTCTGGGGGGGTTATCATAAATTGGTCTTGAATTTTGTCAAAAGATTTTCTGCATCTATCGAGATGATCATATGGTTTTTCTCCTACAATTTGTTAATATGGTTTATCACATTGATTGATTTACATATATTGAAGAATCCTTGTATTCCTGGGATATACCCCACTTGGTCATAGTGTATGATCCTTTTAATGTGCTGTTGGATTCTTTTTCCTAGTATTTTGTTGAGGACTTTTGCATCTATGTTCACCAGTAATATCGGCCTGTAGTCTTCTTTCTTTGTGACATCTTTGTCTGGTTTTGGTATCAGGGTGATGGTGGCCTCGAAGAATGAGTTTGGGAGTGTTCCTCCCTCTGCTATATTTTGGAAGAGTTTGAGAAGGATAGGTGTTAGCTCTTCTCTAAATGTTTGACAGAATTCACCTGTGAAGCCATCTGGTCATGGGCTTTTGCTTTTTGGAAGAGTTTTATTCACAGTTTCAATTTCAGTGCTTGTGTTTGGTTTGTTTATATTTTCTATTTTTTCCTGGTTCTGCCTCAGAAGGTTGTGCATTTCTAAGAATTTCTCCATTTCTTCCAGGTTGTCCATTTTATTGGCATGTAGTGGCTTGTAATAATCTCTCATGATCCTTTGTATTTCTGCAGTGTCAGTTCTTCTCTTTTATCATTTCTAATTCTATTGATTTGAGTCTTCTCCCTCTTTTTCTTGATGAGTCTGCCTAATGGTTTATCAATTATGTTTATCTTCTCAAAGAACCAGCTTTTAGTTTTATTGATCTTTGCTATTGTTTCATTCATTTCTATTTCATTTATTTGTGATCTGGTCTTTATGATTTCTTTCCTTCTGCCAGCTTTGGGATTTTTGTTCTTCTTTCTCTAATGGCTCTAGGTAGAAGATTAGGTTGTTCATTTAAGATTTTTCTTCTTTCTTGAGGTAGGATTGTATTGCTGTGAACTTTCCTCTTAGAACCGCTTTTCCTGCATCCAATAGATTTTGGGTCACTGTGTTCTCATGGTCTTTTTTTCCCAGGTTTTATTGATTTCCTCTTTGATTTATTCAGTGATCTCTTGGGTATTTAGTAGTGTATTGTTTAGCTTCCATGTGTTTCTATTTTTTACAGATTTTTTCCTGTAATTGATATCTAATGTCATAGCGTTGTGGTAGGAGAAGACACTTGATATGATTAAAATTTTCTTAAATTTACCAAAGCTTGATTTGTGACCCAAGATATGATCTATCGTGGAGAATATTCCATGAGCACTTGAGAAGAAAGTGTAATCTGCTGTTTTTGGATGGAATGTCCTATAAATATCAATTAAGTCCATCTTTAATAAGGTATCGTTTAAAGCTTGTGTTTCCTTATCTATTTTCTTTTTGGAAGATCTGTCCAATGGTGAAAGTGGGGTGTTAACATCCCCAACTCTGATTGTGTTATTGTCAGCTTTCCCTTTTATAGCTGTTAGCATTTGCCTTATGTACTGAGGTGCTCCTATGTTGGGTGCATAAATATTTACAATTGTTACATCTTCTTCTTGGATTCATCCCTTGACCATTTTGTAGTGTCCTTCTTTTTCTCTTATAAGAGTCTTTATTTTAAAGTCTATTTTGTCTGATATGAGAATTGCTACTCCAGCTTTCTTTTGATTTCCATTTGCATGGAATATCATTTTTCATCCCCTCACTTTCAGTCTGTATGTGTCATTAGGTCTGAAATGGGTCTCCTGTAGACAGCATATATACAGTCTTGTTTTTTTATCCATTCAGCCAGTGTATGGTTTTTGGTTGGAGAATTTAATCCATTTACATTTAAGATAGTTATTGATATGTATGTTCTTATTACCATTTTCTTAACTGTTTTCGGTTTGTTATTGTAAGTCTCTTCCTTCTCTTGTGTTTCTTGCCTAGAGAAGTTCCTTTAGCATTTGTTGTAAAGCTGGTTTGGTGGTGCTGAATTCTCTTTGCTTTTGCTTATCTGTAAAGGTTCTAGTTTCTCAGGCAAATCTGAATGAGATGCTTACTGGGTAAAGTACTTTTACTTGTAGTTTTTTCCCTTTCATCACTTTAAATATGTCCTGCCACTATTTCTGGCTTGCAGATTTTCTGCTGAACGATAGCTTTTAACCTTATGGGGATTTCCTTATATGGTATTTGTTGCTTTTCCCTTGATGCTTTTAATATTTTTTCTTTGTATTTAAGTTTTGATAGTTTGATTAATATGTGTCTTGTTGTGTTTCTCCTTGGATGTATTCTGTTTGGGACTCTCTGTGCTTCCTGGATTTGGTTGACTATTTCCTTTCCTATATTAAGGAAGTTTTCAACTATAATCTCTTCAAATATTTTCTCAGTCCTTCTTTTTTTCTCTTCTTCTGTGACCCCTATAATTCAAATGTTGGTGCATTTAATGTTGTCCCAGAGGTCTCTGAACTTGTCCTCAATTCTTTTCATTCTTTTTCTTTATCCTCCTCTGCGACATTTATTTCCACTATTTTATCTTCCAGTTCACTTATCTGTTCTTCTGTCTCACTTATTCTGCTATTGATTCCTTCTGGAGAATTTTTAATTTCATTTATTGTGTTGTTCATCAGTGTTTGTTTCTTCTTATTTCTTCTTGTTCCTTGTTAAACGTTTCTTGTATTTTCTCCTTTCTAATTCCAAGATTTTTCATTCTCTTTACTATCATTTCTCTGAGTCTTCTTTGAGGTAGACTGCCTATCTCCTGTTCATTTATTTGGTCTGGTGGGTTTTTCCTTGCTCCTTCATCTGCTGTGTGTTTCTCTGTCTTCTCATTTTGCTTACCTTACTGTGTTTGGGGCGTCCTTTTCACAGACTGCTGGTTCGTAGTTCCCGTTTCTTTTGGTGTTTGCCCCCAGTGGTTATGGTTGGTTCAGAGGTTTGTGTAGACTTCCTGTTGGAGGGCCTAGTGCCTGTGTTCTGGTGAATGAGGCTGGATTTTGTCTTTCTGGTGGGCAGGACCATGTATGGTGTTGTGTTTTGGGGTTCTGTGAGCTTAGTATGGTTTTAGGCAGCCTCTCTGGTAATCGGTGGGGTTGTGTTCCTGTCTTGCTCATTGTTTGGCATAGGGTGTCCAGCCCCATAGCTTGCTTGTCGTTGAGTGGAGCTGGATCTTAGCATTGAGATGGAGATCTCTGGGAGAGCTTTCACCATTTGATATTACGTGGAGCCAGGAGGTCTCTGTTGGATTAATGTCCTGAACTCGGCTCTCCCACTTCAGAGGCACAGGCTTGACACCCGCCAAAGCACCAAGACCCTGTCAACCACACGGCTCAGAAGAAAAAAGAGAAAAAAATAAAATAAAATAAAATAATAAAATAAATTTATTTAAATAAAAAAATTATTAGAAATTAAAAAAAGAAAAAGAAAGAAAGAAGAGAGCAACCAAACCAAAAAACAAATCCACCAATGATAACAAGTGCTAAAAACTGTAGTTAAAACAAACAAACAAATAAACAAAATGCAGAGAACCCTAGGACAAATGGTAAAAGCAAAGCTATACAGACAAAATTAAAGAAGCATACACATAGGGAGGGCTTGAAGATGGCGGAAGAGTAAGATGCGGAGATCGCCTTCCTCCCACGGATACACCAGAAATACATCTACACGTGGAACAACTCCTACAGAACACATACTGAAGGCTGGCAGAAGATCTCAGACCTCCCAAAAGGCAAGAAACTCCCCACGTACCTGGGTAGGGCAAAAGAAGAAAAGAAAAAACAGAGACAAAAGAATAAGGACGGCACCTGCACCAGTGGGAGGGAGCTGTGAAGGAGGAAAAGTTTCCACACACTAGGAAGCCCCTTCGCGGGCGGAGACTGCGGGAGGCGGAGGGGGGAGCTTCGGGACCGCGGAGTAGTACACAGCGACGGGTGCGGAGGGCAAAGCGGGGAGATTCCCGCATAGAGGATTCCTGCCGACCGGCACTTACCAGCCCGAGAGGCTTGTCTGCTCACCCGCCGGGGCAGGCGGGGCGGCGAGCTGAGGCTTGGGTTTCGGTTTCGGACGGAGTGCAGGGAGAGGACTGGGGTTGGCCGCTTGAACATAGCCTGAAGGGATTAGTGCACCACGGCTAGCCGGGAGGAAGTCCGGGGAAAAGTCTGCAACTGCCGAAGAGGCAAGAGACTTTTTCTTCCCTCTTTGTTTCCTGGTGCGCGAGGAGAGGGGTTTAAGAGCACTGCTTAAAGGAACTCCAGAGACGGGCGCGAGCCGCGGCTAAAAGTGCGAACCCCAGAGACGGGCGCAAGCCGCAGCTATTAGCGCGGACCCCAGAGACGGGCGGGAGACGCTGAGGCTGCTGCTGCCGCCACAAAGGGGCCTGTGTGTGAGCACAGGCCACTATCCACACCCCTCTTCCGCGGAGCCTGTGCAGCCCGCCACTGCCAGGTTCCTGGGATCCAGGGACAACTTTCCCGGGAGAACGCACGGCGGGCCTCAGGCTGGAGCAACGTCACGCCGGCCTCTGCCGCCGCAGGCCCGTCCCGCACGCAGTGGCCGTCCCTCCCCCCCCACACCCCCGGCCAGAGTGAGCCGGAGCCCCCGAATCAGCGGCTCCTTTAACCCCGTCCTGTCTGAGCCAAAAACAGATGCCCTCCAGCGACCTACACGCAGAGGCAGGGCCAAATGCAAAGCTGAGCACCTGTGAGCTGTGAGAACAAAGAAGAGAAAGGGAAATCTCTCCCAGCAGCCTCAGAAGCAGCGGATTAAAGCTCCACAATCAACTTGATATACCCTGCATCTGTAGAATACCTGAATAGATAAGGAATGATCCCAATTTGAAGAGGTGGACTTTAGGAGCGAGATTTATGATTTTTTTCCCTTTTCCTCATTTTGTGAATGGGTATGTGTATGCTTCTGTGTGAGATCTTGCCTGTATAGTCTTGCTTCCACCATTTATCCTAGGGCTCTATCCGTCCATGGTTTTTTAAAAAAATTTTTTTTCTAAATAATTAATTTTAATTGTAATAACTTTATTATACTTTACCTTCGTTCTTTCTTTCTTTCCTTCCTTCCTTCCCTCCTTTAGACAACGAATCACCCCAAATTGAGGAGGTGGTCTCTGAGAGCAAGATTTATGATTTTTCCCCCTTTACCTCTTTTTGTGAGGGTGTAAGTGTATGCTTCTGTGTAAGATTTTCTCTGTATAGCTTTGCTTCCAACATTTGTCCTAAGGTTCTATCCGTCCCTTTTTTTTTTCTAAATATTTTTTAATTCAATAATTATATTATACTTTATTTTATTTTTACTATATCTTCTTTCTTTCTGTCTTTTTTCCTTCTTTCCCTCCTTCCTTCCTTCCTCCCTCCCTCCTTCCTTCCCTCCTTTATTTCCTTCTTTGCTTCTTTCTTCCTTCCTTCCTCTCCTCCTTTCCTTCTTTCTTTCCTCATACTTCTACTAATTCTCTCTACTTTTTCTCCCTTTTATTCTGAGCCGTGTGGATGAAAGGCTCTTGGTGCACCAGCCAGGAGTCAGGGCTCTGCCTCTGAGGTAGGAGAGCCAACTTCAGGACACTGGTCAACAAGAGACCTCCCAGCTCCACATAATATTAAACGGCAGAAATCTCCCAGAGACCTCCATCTTAACACCAGCACCCAGCTTCACACAACGACCAGCAAGCCACAGTGCTGGACAACCTATGCCAAACAACTAGCAAAACAGGAACACAACCCCACCCATTAGCAGAGAGGCGGCCTAAAATCATAATAAGGCCACAGACACCCCAAAACACACCACCAGACATGAACCTGCCCACAAGAGAGACAAGATCCAGCCTCATCCACCACAACACAGGCACTACTCCCCTCCACCAGGAAGCCTACACAACCCACTGAAACAACCTTAGCCACTGGAGACAGACATCAAAAACAACGGGAACTACAAACCTGCAGCCTGCAAAAAGGAGACTCCAAACACAGTAAGGTAAGCAAAATGAGAAGACAGAAAAACACACAGCAGATGAAGGAGCAAGATAAAAATGCATCAGACCTAAAAAATGAAGGGAAATAAGCAGTCTACCTGAAACAGAATTCAGAATAATGATAGTAAGGATGATCCGAAATCTTGGAAATAGAATGGACAAAAAGCAAGAAACAGTTAACAAGGACCTAGAAGTAATAAAGATGAAACAAGCAACGATGAACAACGCAATAAATGAAATTAAAAATACTCTAGAAGGGATCAATAGCAGAATAACTGAGGCAGAAGAACGGATAAGTGACCTGGAAGATAAAGTAGTAGAAATAACTATGGCAGAGCAGAATAAAGAAAAAAGAATGAAAAGAACTGAGGACAGTCTCAGAGACCTCTGGGACAACATTAAACGCACCAACATTCGAATTATAGGGGTTCCAGAAGAAGAAGAGAAAAAGAAAGGGACTGAGAAAATATTCGAAGAGATTATAGTTGAACACTTCCCTAATATGGGAAAGGAAATAGTTAATCAAGTCCAGGAAGCACAGAGAGTCCCATACAGGATAAATACAAGGAGAAATATGCCAAGACACATATTAATCAAACTGTCAAAAATTAAATACAAAGAAAGCATATTAAAAGCAGCAAGGGAAAAACAACAAATAACACACAAGGGAATCCCCATAAGCTTAACAGCTGATCTCTCAGCAGAAACCCTACAAGCCAGAAGGGAGTGGCAGGACATACTGAAAGTGATGAAGGAGAAAAACCTGCAACCAAGACTACTCTACCCAGCAAGGATCTCATTCAGATTTGATGGAGAAATTAAAACCTTTACAGACAAGCAAAAGCTGAGAGAGTTCAGCACCAGTAAACCAGCTTTACAACAAATGCTAAAGGAACTTCTCTAGACAAGAAACACAAGAGAAGGAAAAGACCTATAATAATGAACCCAAAACAATTTAGAAAATGGGAATAGGAACATACATATCGATAATAACCTTAAATGTAAATGGATTAAATGCTCCCACCAAAAGACACAGATTGGCTGAATGGATACAAAAGCAAGACCCTTATATATGCTGTCTACAAGAGACCCACTTCAGACCTAGAGACACATACAGACTGAAAGTAAGGGGATGGTAAAAGATATTCCATGCAAATGGAAACCAAAAGAAAGGTGGAGTAGCAATTCTCATATCAGACAAAATAGACTTTAAAACAAGGACTATTAAAAGAGCCAAAGAAGGACACTACATAATGATCAAGGGATCTATCCAAGAAGAAGATATAGCAATTGTAAATATTTATGCACGCAACGTAGGAGCACCTCAATACATAAGGCAAATACTAACAGCCCTAAAAGGGGAGATCGACAGTAACACATTCATAGTAGGGGACTTTAACACCCCACTTTCACCCATGGACAGATCATCCAAAATGAAAATAAATAAGGAAACACAAGCTTTAAATGATACATTAAACAAGATGGACTTAATTGATATTTATAGGACACTCCATCCAAAAACAACAGAATACACATTTTTCTCAAGTGCTCATGGAACATTCTGCAGGATAGATCATATCTTGGGTCACAAATCAAGCCTTGGTAAATTTAAGAAAATTGAAATTGTATCAAGTATGTTTTCTGACCACAACGCCATGAGGCTAGATATCAATTACAGGAAAAGATCTGTAAAAAATACAAACACATGGAGGCTAAACAATACACTACTTAATAATGAAGTGATCACTGAAGAAATCAAAGAGGAAATAAAAATATGCCTAGAAACAAATGATAGTGGAGACACAACCACCCCAAACCTATGGGATGCAGCAAAAGCAGTTCTAAGGGGGAAGTTTATAGCAATACAAGCCCAACTTAAGAAGCAGGAAACATCTTGAATAAACAACCTAACCTTGCACCAAAAGCAATTAGAGAAAGAAGAACAAAAAATCCCCAAAGCTAGCAGAAGGAAAGAAATCATAAAAATCAGATCAGAAATAAATGAAAAAGAAATGAAGGAAACAATAGCATAGATCAATAAAACTAAAAGCTGGTTCTTTGAGAAGATACACAAAATAGATAATCCACTAGCCAGACTCATCAAGAAAAAAAGGGAGAAGACTCAAATCAATAGAATTAGAAATGAAAAAGGAGAAGTAACAACTGACACTGCAGAAATAAAAAAAATCATGAGAGATTACTACAAGCAACTCTATGCCAATAAAATGGACACTCTGGAAGAAATGGACAAATTCTTAGAAATGCACAACCTGCCAAGACTGAATCAGGAAGAAATAGAAAATATGAACAGACCAATCACAAGCACTGAAATTGAAACTGTGATTAAAAGTCTTCCAACAAACAAAAGCCCAGGACCAGATGGCTTCACAGGTGAATTCTATCAAACGTTTAGAGAAGAGCTAACACCTGTCCTTCTCAAACTCTTCCAAAATATAGCAGAGGGAGGAACACTCCCAAATTCCTTCTACGAGGCCACCATCACCTTGATACCAAAACCAGACAAGGATGTCACAAAGAAAGAAAACTACAGACCAATATCACTGATGAACATAGATGCAAAAATCCTCAACAAAATACAAGCAAACAGAATCCAACAGCACATTAAAAGGATCATACACCATGATCAAGTGGGGTTTATTCCAGCAATGCAAGGATTCTTCAATATACGCAAATCTATCAATGTGATAAACCATATTAACAAATTGAAGGAGAAAAACCATATGATCATCTCAATAGATGCAGAGAAAGCTTTTGACAAAATTCAACACCCATTTATGATTAAAACCCTGCAGAAAGTTGGCATAGAGGGAACTTTCCTCAACATAATAAAGGCCATATATGACAAGCCCACAGCAAACATCATCCTTAATGGTGAAAAACTGAAAGCATTTCCACTAAGATCAGGAACAAGACAAGGTGGCCCACTCTCACCACTCTTATTCAACATAGTTTTGGATGTTTTAGCCACAGCAATCAGAGAAGAAAAGGAGATAAAAGGAATCCAAATTGGAAAAGAAGAAGTAAAGCTGTCAATGTTTGCATATGACATGATACTATACATAGAGAATCCTAAAGATGCTACCAGAAAACTACTTGAGCTAATCAATGAATTTGGTAAAGTAGCAGGATACAAAATTAATGCACAGAAATCTCTGGCATTCCTATACACTAATGATGAAAAATCTGAAAGTGAAATCAAGAAAACACTCCCATTTACGACTGCAACAAAAAAATAAAATTTCTAGGAGTAAACCTACCTAAGGAGACAAAAGACCTGTATGCAGAAAATTATAAGACACTGATGAAAGAAATTAAAGATGATACAAATAGATGGAGAGATATACCATGTTCTTGGATGGGAAGAATCAACATTGTGAAAATGACTCTACTACCCAAAGCAATCTACAGATTCAATGCAATCCCTATCAAACTACCACTGGCATTTTTCACAGAACTAGAGCAAAAAATTTCACAATTTGTATGGAAACACAAAAGACCCCGAATAGCAAAAGCAATCTTGAGAACGAGAAAAGGAGCTGGAGGAATCAGGCTCCCTGACTTCAGACTATGCTACAAAGCTACAGTAATTAACACAGTATGGTACTGGCACAAAAACAGAAAGATAGATCAATGGAACAGGATAGAAAGCCCAGAGATAAACCCACGCACATATGGACACCTCATCTTTGATAAAGGTGGCAGGAATGTACACTGGAGGAGGGACAGCCTCTTCAATAAATGGTGCTGGGAAAACTGGACAGGTACATGTAAAAGTATGAGATTAGATCACTCCCTTACACCATACACAAAAATAAGCTCAAAATGGATTAAAGACCTAAATGTAAGGCCAGAAACTATCAAACTCTTAGAGGAAAACATAGGCAGAACACCTATGACATAAATCACAGCAAGATCCTTTCTGACCCACCTCCTAGAGTAATGGAAATAAAAACAAAAATAAACAAATGGGACCTAATGAAACTTCAAAGCTTTTGTACAGCAAAGGAAACCATAAACAAGACCAAAAGACAGCCCTCAGAATGGGAGAAAATATTTGCAAATGAAGCAACTGACAAAGGATTAATCTCCAAAATTTACAAGCAGCTCATGCAGCTCAATTACAGAAAAACAAACAACCCAATCCAAAAATGGGCAGAAGACGTAAATAGACACTTCTCCAAAGAAGATATACAGAATGCCAACAAACACATGAAAGAATGCTCAACATCATTAATCATTAGAGAAATGCAAATCAAAAGTACAATGAGATATCATCTCACACCAGTCAGAATGGTCATCATCAAAAAATCTAGAAACAATAAATGCTGGAGAGGGTGTGGAGAAAAGGGAACACTCTTGCACTGCTGGTGGGAATGTGAATTGGTTCAGCCACTATGGAGAACAGTATGGAGGTTCCTTAAAAAACTACAAATAGAATTACCATATGACCCAGCAATTCCACTACTGGGCATATACCCTGAGAAAAGCAAAATTCAAAAAGAGTCATGTACCAAAATGTTCATTGCAGCTCTATTTACAATAGCCCGGAGATGGAAACAACCTAAGTGCCCATCATCGGATGAATGGATAAAGAAGATGTGGCACATATATACAATGGAATATTACTCAGCCGTAAAAAGAAACGAAATTGAGTTATTTGTAATGAGATGGATAGATCTAGAGTCTGTCATACAGAGTGAAGTAAGTCAGAAAGAAAAAGACAAATACCATATGCTAACACATATATATGGAATTTAAGAAAAAAAAGGATGTCATGAAGAACCTAGGGGTGGGATGGGAATAAAGACGCAGACCTACTGGAGAACGGACTTGAGGATCTGGGGAGGGGGAAGGGTGGGCTTTGACAGGGCGAGAAAGAGTCATGGACATACACACACTAACAAACGTAGTAAGGTAGATAGCTAGTGGGAAGCCGCTGCATGGCACAGGGATATTAGCTCGGTGCTCTGTGACAGCCTGGAGGGGTGGGATAAGGAGAGTGGGAGGGAGGGAGACGCAAGAGGAATGACATATGGGAACATATGTATATATATAACTGATTCACTTTGTTATAGAGCAGAAACTAACACACCATTGTAAAGCAATTGTACCCCAATAAAGATGTTAAAAAAAAAAGAAGCATACACATACACATTCACAAAAAGAGAAAAAGGAAGAAAAAAAATATCTATATATATATATGTAAAAATGGAGTAAAAAGCAACCAAATTAATAAACAAGTATACCAATAATAATAAACTCTAAATACTAAACTAAGGTAAATATAGTACAAAAAACTAATTAGATGCAGAAAGAAAACCCCAGGTCTGCGATTGGTCCTAAAGTCCCCCGCCTCAATTTTGGGATGATTCATTGTCTATTCAGGTATTCCGGAGATGCAGGGTACATCAAGTTGACTGTGAAGATTTAACCTGCTGCTCCTGAGGCTGCTGGGAGAAATTTCCCTTTCTCTCCTTTATTGGCACAGCTCCTGGGGTTCAGCTTTGGATTTGTCCCTCCCTCTGCATGTAGGTCGCCTGAGGGTGTGTGTTCCCACCCAGACAGGACGAGGTTGAAGGAGCAGCTGATTAGGGTCTCTGGCTCACTCATGCTGGGGTAGGGAGAGGTACGGAATGCAAGGCGAGCTTGCAGCAGCAGAGGCTGGGGTGATGTTGCAGCAACATGTGCTGTGCCATGTGTTCTCCCGGGGAAGTTGTCCCTGGATCAGGGGACCCTGGCAGTGGCGGGCTGCACAGGATTCCAGGAGGGGAGGTGTGGACAGTGACCTGTGCTTGCACACAGGCTTGTTAGTGGCTGCAGCAGCATCCTTAACATTTCATTCCCGTCGCTGGTGTTTGCGATGATAGCTGCTGCTCACACCCGTCTCTGGAGCTCGTTTAGGCAGTTCTCTGAATCCTCTCTCCTTGTGCACCCCGAAACAATGGTCTCTTGCCTCTTAGGCAGTTGCAGACTTTTTCCTGGCCTCCCTCCTGGCTAGCTGTGACGTACTAGCCCCATTCAGGCTGTGTTCCCGCAGCCAAGCCCAGTCCTCTCCCTGGGTTCTGACTTCCAAAGCCTGAACCTCCGCTCCCAGGCCCACTCGCCCCAGCAGATGAGTAGACAAGCCTCTCCGGCTGCTGAGTGCTGGTCGGCACAGATCCTCTGTGAGGGAATCTCTCTGCTTTGCCCTCTGCACACCTGTTGCTGCACTCTCCTCCGTGGCTCTGAAGCTTGCACCTTGCCACCCCCCGTCTCTGTCAGTGAAGAGGCTTCCTAGTGTGTGGAAACTTTTCCTCCTTCACAGCTCCCTCCCAGAGGTGCAGGTCCTGTCCCTATTCTTTTATCTCTGTTTTTTCATTTGCCCTACCCCAGTACTTGGGTAGTTTCTTGCCTTTTGGGAAATCTGAGGTCTTCTGCCAGCACTCAGTATGTGTTCTGTAGGATTTGTTCCACATGTAAACGTATTTCTGATGTATTTGTGGAGAGAAATGTGATCTCCATGTCTTACTCATCTGCCATCTTGAAGGTCTCCCTGAAGTGGTTTTTAAAAATCCAACATAGGATGTATATCCAAAGAAAAGATTTCACACAGTAATTCCATCACATAATCAGAATGTGCTTTTCAGTTTAACATTTGCTAACTTTTCAGAAACAGCTTGAATTGTCAATCAGATGATACCTACCTTCTTACAACATCTTCTAAAATTTAGACTGAATTGGTAATTAGTTTCCATACTGCTATACTTGTCATACTTGCATACACTGGATTATTTTTTCTTTTGACTTAACAGTTGTCTCCAATTAAGCTTTGTGCAGCATTTTATAGTTTCTTAATCCATTATGTTATTTAACAATCATGACCTTGTGAGACAGAGAACTAATATTTTATGTGCACAAATTATGTGATAGAAAAGTGTGCTGGAAAAGATAGCTATGATTTACTTAGAGATTAATATGGGCTAAGTGCATTAGTTATTATATGATCCATTTTCTCACCATAGCAACTCTGCATAACAATTACTACTATCCCTCCCAATTTTTGACATAAGTAAATTGATAATCAGAAGTTTCAAGTAAATTTCCCGATATCACAAATAAATATGTGGCAGGTCCAGACTGAAATCCATAGCTTCTGAGTCTAAATCCTAAGATATTTCCATTATATCAGGCTGTCTTTCTACTACCCGCAGATAGTATGGGATGAAATTTGTGACCAGAAAAAGGCTTACTTGGCCTCAAATATCTCCCACACCAGCTCTGTATCATTCCTAAAATCTCCCAACCATCCTAATTTATTTGGGTTTGTAAGCAAGGACATACTCTAGGTTACTTTAAGCTATTAGACTCTGTGGAGTTGGTTGGTTCCTTAACAGAAAACAGGGCCCTGAACGGATGAAACACCAGTGAGGCTTTTTTTTTTTTCCAGGAAAAGGAGGAATAGGAAAGAAAAATGCAGTTCTTTGAGGATAACAGAATAAAGGAATCTGGGTGGACACAGAGTCACACGGGGGGAGGGGGAATATGAAAAGTCCTCTAGGAATCCATTCATTTAACAAATATTAATTGAGGCACTTACTCTGTACCAAGCATTGTTCTAGGCCATTAAATGAACAAAACAGACAAAAATCTTGGTCTGCCTTAATGGAAGTACTATTCTAATAGGGGGAGACAGATAAATGATAAACATAATGAACAGCTAAATTATATGGGATTTAGAAAGTGATGAATATTGTGGAGAAAAAATTACACCATAATAAGGGGGGCAATGAATACTGGGAATTGGAGTTAAATTGCAAATACATTGGTCAGAATGGGCTTCATTTGAGAAGGTGACACTAAAGCAGATTGAAGGGAGTAGAGGCTTAACTATATATATAATATTTCAAGTAAGGAAACAGATAGTGTATCAATAGATCATGACTGGAGTGTTGAAGAGAAAGCAAAAAGGTCAGTGTGGCTAGAACACAAAGAACAAGAGGTAGAGTAGAAGGAAATGAGGTCAGTTAAACCCCATTATATAGGGCTCTGTAGGCTGTTGTAAGGACTTTGGAACAATTGGAGAGTAAGCTCCAGGAAGGCAAGAGCCATGTCTATTTTGTTCATCATGAATGCCTACTTGCCTATCTCCAGTGCCTGGTACAAAAAAAGACATTCAATGATTATTTATTTTATGAATGAATGACAGTTACCTACTCTCAGGGAGCTCCTATTTTCCTGGAGGGAGGTAGGCTAGTGCAAGGATATAATGTAATGGACTATTGTAGGTTATGTTGTAAATATTATTATTATCCCAATTTTACCAAAAAGAGACCGATGCCAGAGAAAGTTTTACTAGTTCAGTCATTTTCAACTTTTAAAAGCAGAATCTTCCATTGTATATATGTGCCACATCTTCTTTATCCATTCATCCGATGATGGGCACTTAGGTTGTTTCCATCTCTGGGCTATTGTAAATAGAGCTGCAATGAACATTTTGGTACATGACTCTTTTTGAATTTTGGTTTTCTCAGGGTATATGCCCAGTAGTGGGATTGCTGGGGTCATATTACTCAGCCTTAAAAAGAAACGAAATTGAGCTATTTGTAATGAAATGGATAGACCTAGAGTCTGTCATACAGAGTGAAGTAAGTCAGAAAGAAAAAGACAAATACCGTATGCTAACACATATATATGGAATTTAAGAAAAAAAAATGTCCTGAAGAACCTAGGGGTAAGACAGGAATAAAGACGCAGACCTACTGGAGAACGGACTTGAGGATATGGGGAGGGGGAAGGGTGAGCTTTGACAGGGCGAGAGAGAGTCATGGACATATACACACTAACAAACGTAGTAAGGTAAATAGCTAGTGGGAAGCAGCCACATGGCACAGGGATATTAGCTCGGTGCTTTGTGACAGCCTGGAGGGGTGGGATAGGGAGAGTGGGAGGGAGGGAGACGCAAGAGGGAAGACATATGGGAACATATGTATATGTATAACTGATTCACTTTGTTATAAAGCAGAAACTAACACACCATTGTAAAGCAATTATACCCCAATAAAGATGTTAAAAAAAAATCCATCCACAGCAATAACTACAATAAATATAAATGGAGTAAAAAAAAAAAAAGCAGAATCTTTCTTCAAATTAAACTTACATAGAACTCAAAGTAGATAAAAGATCAAATGGAGATGCTTTGATTGAAAGATTGTGGAATTGACACTTGTTCTCACTTTTGTCCTGTGAGGCCACCCTTAAGGAACTGTCTCAGATTTTAGATGGTCCTATACCATGGTGTCATACCATTTACTGTGAAGAGTCACAAAGTGTCTCTTGGCAAAGAGCTGTGATTAGGACATAGGTTGCTCCTGAAAGGTGCATTTACACATCTGTATGTGTATTGAGATGAAGTAAAGACCTGGGGAAGAAAACTAAGAGATATTAGTAGCCATGTCAATGGAAACCAAAGGAATTTCTACTTCTAAAAGTTCCCACATAGAATTTGCTGATTGTCCAAGGCTCTCAAGCCCATTCCTTTCCATGGTAGTACCCCGGATGGATCAATTATACCTTATTGTGGCCTGAGTTTTCCTGATAATGTCTGATGCTGCCATCTCTGCTCTGTTGCCTTGTGGCTTTTTTTGACTCTGGCACTTCTAACTGTTGGTTGGATCTTGACATTGTCACTGGTGTTTAACCTCACTACTGCTGTCCATGTTGGTGGCCCTGCCCATGCTCTCTTATGTGTCTCTAGCTATGTTATCACAGATGTTATTCTCTCGCAGGAAGAGTAGGAGTGTCTCCACCAGAATTAAAAACCTTACTAGACTCCCTAAAGAGGTGAGGAGAGACTTTCTTTCAGGTCGTTACATCGTCCCAGCAGGTAAACTCTTTTATCGGGCTCTTCTAAAGAATGGTTTTTCTATCTTCATTTATTATAGAACTGTCTCTTGAGAAATTTTGCACAAGAACCCCCAGACCTGGATATTTAAGTGATACCAACTCAAAGTGTCCCTCTCAAACAACAATCACAATAATCTCCTGAAGTATTAAGGGTATCTTATTCTCTTTTTGGTTTTACAGTTAAAATTCCAGCGTACTACGGTCTAACTCTTAGAGTCACAGTCCTCCTTGCCACTTTCTTTTCTCAGTAGTCCTAATTAAATCCTCCTACAGAAAGGAGCTCCAACGGCCTGATATGGTGTGACATTATTCCTGGAATTGGTATTCTTATTATACCCAGCTTTGGGATTTTCATTTCATGAAATAATAAAACGGATTTCATATAAATTCAAATGAGATGTAAAAGTTACATAAAACTTACGCTGACCTCTGTGACTATTCAGAGAATTTCTCTTGGAAGTCATCTGATACTGATTTTTAAAAGTTTTACCTTTACAGTGTTGGCAAAGCCCACAGAGAATGTATAAATGAAATGGGACTCACAGTTTCCAATAGAAAGCAAGAACTAAGTCTCCTTTCCTGTGGGTAGCAATAAAATCTTCCTAATAAGTTAATTCATTTGATGCCCAGGTGGGCATTGAGGTTTTTTTTAAATCACCAAAAATGTGATTCCATTATTGCATACTCAGCCAAAGCCACAGCTGACTATTATGTAGTCATGGAAAACACAGTACTACTATTTGATATAATCACGTCTTTCTCTCTTTTTTTAAAAAGGAAGTGTCCAAGATAGATTGGATAGCAGGTGGCCCAGAGTCTCAACTTTGTTAATGGTTACCATGACTGCAAGTAAGTAGCTGACCAAAGAAGTAGACCTTTAATTCTCTTCTAATGTAATACTCCTTCAGGAAACAGAAGTGGCATACTGGTGGGTTAAGATTAGGTGTACAATGTTATGTTAGTTTATGCTGTATGTGAAAAAAAGAAATAAAAGAAATATAGACAAGGAAACAAACAAACAAAAAGATTAAGTGTACAACACTGAATGCACAACTTCTGAAAGGGATTGCTATGGGATGGGGGCTCTAGAAGCAAAGCCAAATTGGGTTGGTCCACCCAATGTTAATTTGGCTGGTACTCCACTCCATCTCAGGTTTAATGGGTCTGAAACACCAAACAGTATTGAGACTGGATCAAATTCCTAGGACAAATTTTTGGGATTGATTCTTTTTCCTGTCACCAACAGCTTGCTGATTATGGCTGGTTCACTGTAAAATTGCACATGTGATTTTCTTTCCCCATTTGTAGAATTCTTGTTCATTCTTTGGGTTATTTATAGTGAGTTCCAGACTTTAGGAAAGACTATATGAGCTTTGTGATTTTAGCACTTCATTTAATCCATGTGAGTCTCAGTTTCCCCATCTGCAATATGTACTCATATCAATAACAGATAGTGTAAATTAGGCTGTCTGGGCTTCCCCGAAAAAAAATGACATGATTTACACACACGCCTAAGAAGGAACTCAAACTTGTTTCCTGCCATACTTCAGTGTTCAGAGGCCCTGGGGGAGAGGAAGAGAGAAGTAGGCATTTTCCAATGTTAAACCATTGACCTAGTTAGCCATCTTAAGAGTAAAAATATATTTGTGCAGCTAATGTCCTGGACTTGAATCAAACAGAAATCTTGTCTGCCCTGCCTTACAAGTCACATTCAAAGAAATTACAAGGAGAGAGTAGGTCAAATGCATATGTCCACCAGACATACAAACGGAAATGATTTACTCTGGGAATGCTGATTGTACCTCTGCCTTTCCTCTACCTTGGCTTTCACCACTGAATATTACTCTTGGACTGTGGTTTTGTAATAGTACCTAATTTGTGTATTCCCAGAGGGCGTTACTAAGGCCAATGGGTCTTAATTACAGAAACAAACATTTGACCTAAATATTTAATCGAACAAGCAAACAAACAAATAAATAAACTTTCTAACAATTAGAGTTATGAGAAGTACTAAGTCGGCCATTCCCAAAGACATTCAAGCAAAGTTTGGCAGTCACCTATGGTAGAAAGAACTTGTAACTCTGATACAAGTTCAGCCTCTTAGATCTCTTTCTACTGCATCTTCACAAAAACCATAATATATGAATCTGATCTTTGAAACATATTTAATTATGTTCGGGGAGCCCATACAGAGAAAAAAGTCTATTTGCATCAGTTGGAAGACTGCTTCAATCATCAATTACTTGCTAACATTGCTAAGTACAGATCAGTTCTGAAAGCCCTTATTGAGTACATGTGTTATGCCAAGCCTTGGGTAAGAGAATGCAGGGGAGACAGGTAAGAAATAGCTATCTCCATCCTTCAAAAGCCCTCACACTAATGAAGAGCTTACAGGTTAATACAAGCACAATGTGAGTAACAGAGACAAAATATAGGAAGAGATAAAGAGAAAATAATTGAATTTGTTTATCAGGTAATGTTTCTAATTATGCCTGTGTCCATTGCCAGTGTTCTTCTTCCCCTGCCCACTGTTCTTTACCAGCTCAATTCAAGACCTCTAGTCCCACTTCCTTCAAAAAGCTCTTAATAATTATTTCAGTCTTCAGTCATTACCCTCACTCCCAATACCCACTGTTATGGGTTGAATTGTGTCCCCCACCCCCTCTGAAAGATATGTTGAAGTCCTAGCTCTAGGAACTTGTGAATCTGATCTTATTTGGAAGTGGGGTTATTTCAGATATAATCAAGTTAAGATGAGGTCATACTGGAGTAAGGTGAGACTTAAATCTAATATAACTGGTGCCCTTATATGAAGAGGTAGATATGAGGACAGGCACAGAGATACATGAGGGGAATGTCATGTGAAGATGGAGGAAAATATTGAAGAGATAAGTCTATAAGTCAAGTAACACCAAGTATTGCCAGTAACTACCAGAAGCTAGGAGAGAAACATGGAACAGATTCTCCTTCAGAGTGCTCTGAAGGAACCAACCTTGTCAACCTTGATTTCAGACTTTAGTCTCCAGAACTTCTAAAGCACAAGTTTCTGTTTTAAGCCACCAAGTTTGTGATACTTTATTATGGCATTCTGAGACACTAACATATTAACATATCTTTTGTCTGTATTACATGGTTTAGCACTTAAGTAGCATCTATACTAGGAGCTGACCAGAAAGATATCAGCAATAGGAAAAATAGATAACATTATTGAGCACTTACTCTTTTCCAGGTACTGTAATAATCATTTTTCATGCTCAATTAATTTTCATAACAAACTTATGATACAGGTACTATTATTATCCACATTTTATGGAATGAGGAAACTGAGGTTAAATAACTTACCCAAAGGCTAATGAGGGGAAAAGCTGGGACTTCAACTCACTTTAAAGCATTATGCTAAAATGCTTCTAATAATGCCTAGAAGGTAGGGAATACCTATTGGTATTTTGTTGTTGTTGTTCCTTTGTTTTTCTTTTCCCTTTTTTTGCTGTTAGCTTCATATTCTACCAGTTTTCAGAAACTGGTTGGTGTTCAAAACATTTTTACAATAGTACTATTGAATAATTGAAAAATAAAAAATAAAATAACTCAAATTCTACTGCTGTCATAAAAATTATTTTTTTGTGGGGGTATTGCTTTCTAATTTAATAAAATGAAATTAGTGCACTCAACCCTGTGTTTGGCATCCTGGTGATACAAAAATACAAGACATTGGCTGCTCACAGGGAGTTGTGGTGAACAGGGAACAATGCCTACAAGGGCACAGTATACATAGGTAACAAGGGTATGTGGTATATATACATAAATTCTTTAATTAAAATATTTTATTGAGATAATTATAGAAGCACATGAAGTTATAAGAAATAATACAGAAAAATCCCTTGTATACTTTGCCCAGTTATCCCCAGTGGTAATATATCACAAAATTGTAGTATAATGTTACAACCAAGAAATTGACCTTGATACAATCCACCAATCTTTTTCAGAGTTTCCTGATTTTACTTGTACTCATTTGTATATGTATATGTGTGTGCAATATAAGTTCTCTACAATTTTATTGACTGTGGGTGTTTCTGTATCAACTGTCAAAATCCAGATACAGAATTATTCTATGTTGGATATCTAGCAAGGCTCCCTCATGCTATCTCTTTATAGCCACACCCACCACCTAGCTCTCCACCCAGCCTTCCACACCTGCTTGAATCTCTAACTCCTGACAACTAATAAGCAATCCTTCTCTACAATTTTGTCATTTCAAAAATTATATAAAAATGTAATAATATAATATGTGACTTTTTGAGATTACCATTTCTATTTTCACTCAGCATAATTTCCTAGACATTCATTTAAATTGTTGCATGCATCATTAATACATTCTTTTTGAACCTTCATTATGGCAGAGGAGTAAGACATGGAGATCACCTTACTTCCCACAAATACATCAAAAATACATCTACATGTGGAACAACTTCTACAGAACACATAATGAATGCTAGCAGAAGACCTCAGACTTCCCAAAAGTCAAGAAAATCCACACGTACCTGGGTAGGGCAAAAGAAAAGAGAAAAAACAGAGACAAAAGAATAGGGACAGGACCTGAACCTCTGGGAGGGAGCTGTGAAGGAGGAAAAGTTTCCACACACTAGGAAGCCCCTTTGTAGGTGGAGACTGTGGGTGGCAGAGGCGGGAAGCTTTGGAGCCATGGAGGAGAGTGCAACAACAGGGGTGCAGAGGGCAAAGCGGAGAGATTTCCACACAGAGGTTCAGTGCTGACCAGCACTCACCAAACTGAGACACCAAACTGTCAGCTTCTCTGCTGACCCGCCAGGGTGGGTGGGGTCTGGGAGATGAGGCTCAGGCTTCAGAGGTCAGACCCCAGGGAGAAGACTGGGGTTGGCTGTGTGAAGGCAACCTGAAGAGGGCTAGTGCGCCACAGCTAGCTGGGAGGGAGTCTGGGAAAAGAGTCCGGACCTGCAGAAGAAGCAAGAGGACATTGTTTTGAGGTGGGCAAGGAGAGGGGTTCCTGCTCTGTGTGCACACAGAAGGCAGAGCACTGCCTAAGTGAGCTCCAGAGATGGGCGTGAACGATGGCTATCAGCTAGGACCCAGAGACAGGCATGAAATTCTAATGCTGCCTCTGCTGCCACCAAGAATCCTGTGTGCAAGCACAGGTCATTATCCACACCTCCCCTCCAGGGAGCCTCTGCAGCCTACCACTGCCAGGGTCTGGTGATCCAGGGACATCTTCCCTGGGAGAACACACAGCATGCCTCAGGCTGTTGCAATGTCACGCTGGCCTCTGCCGCTGCAGAGTAATCCTGCATTCCAGTTATGACTACCATACCCCTCCCTCTTCCCTGCCTGAGTGAGCAAGAGAGCCCTAATTGGCTACTGCTTTTACCCTCTCCTATCTGGTCAGGGAAAAAAGGCCTGAGGGTGGCCTACATGCAGGGGCAGGGCCAAAACCAAAGCTGAAACACAGGAGCTATATGAAAGAAGAAGGGAAAGGGAAATTTCTCCATGCAGCCTCAGGAGCATCAGATTAAATACCCACAGTCAACTTGATAAACCATGCATCTGTGGAATAAAGGAATAGACAAAGAAAGTTCCCAACATTGAGGCAGTGGACATTGGGAGCAACTAGACACTTGGGGATTGATTTCTGCATCTGATTTGTTTTCAGATTTAGGTTTGTCATAGTTTAGTTTTTAGTGCTTGTTATCACTGGTGGATTTATTTATTGGTTTGGTTGCTCTCTTCCTTTATTTAAATATTTATTTATTATTTTTTTAAAAAATTAATTTTTCTTTCCTTTTTTCTCTTTTTGTGAGTGTGTATGTGTATGTTTCTTTGTGTGATTTTGTCTGTTTAGGTTTGCTTTTACCATATGTCCTAGGGTTCTGCCTTTTTTGTTTGTTTGTATTTTTTAATTTTTCTTTTCATGATTGTGTGTGTGTATGTTTCTTTGTGTGAGTTTGTTGGTTTAGTTTTCCTTTTACCATTTGGTTTGAGGTTCTAACTCTTCATTTTTCTTTTCTTTTCTTCCTTTTCTTCTGAGCCGTGTGGCTGGAAGGGACTTGGTTCTCTGTCCAGGTGTCAGGCATGAGCCTCCAAGGTGGGAGAGCCTAGTCCAGGACATTGGATGACCAGAGAATTCCGGGCCACAAGTAATATCAATCAGTGAGAGCTCTCCCAGAGAATTCCATCTCAATATTAAGACCCAGCTCCACCCACCAGCCAGTAAGCTCCAGTGCTAGAGGTCCCATACCAATCAACTTGCAAGACAGGAACACAACTCCACCCATTAGCAGAGAGGCTGCCTAAAGTCATACTAAGTTCACATACACCCCAAAACATACCATGGGAAGAGGTCCTGCCTCCAGAAAGACAACATCCAGCCTCATCCACCAGAACACAGGCACCAGTCTCCTCCACCAGGAAGCCTACACAAGCCACTGAACCAACCTCACCCACTGCAGGCACACACCAAAAATAAATGGAACTACAAATGTGCAGGTGGCAAAAAAGAGACCCCAAACATAGTAAGTTAAACAAAATGAGAAGACAGAGAAATATGCAGCAGATGAAGGAGCAAGGTAAAAACACACCAAACCAAATGAAGGAAGAGGAAATAAGCAGTCTACCTCAAAAAGAATTCAGAGTAATGAGAGTAAAGATATCCAAACTCTCGTAAATAGAATGGAGAAAATACAAGAAAGCCTTAACAAGGATGAAAAAGAAATAAAAAGCAAACAAACAATGACGAACAACACAATAAAAGAAATTAAAAATACTCTAGAAGGAATCAGTAGCAGAATAACTGAGGCAGACGAACAGATAAGTGACCTGGAAGATAAAATATTGGAAATAACTGCTGCAGAGGAGAATAAAGGAAAAAGAATGAAAATAACTGAGGACAGCCTCAGACACTTCTGGAACAGCATTAAATGCAACAACATTCAAATTATAGTGATCCCAGAAGAAGAAGAGAAAAAGAAAGGGTCTGAGAAATATTTGAAGAGATTAGAGTCATAAATTTCGCTAACATGGGAAAGGAAATAGTCAGCCAAGTCCAGGAAGCACAGAGAGTCCCATATAGGAAAAATCCAAGGAGAAACACACTAAGACATATATTAATCAAACTATCAAATGTTAAATACAAAGAAAAAATAATAAAAGCAGAACGGGAAAAGCAGGAAACACCATACAAGGAAATCACCATAAGGTTAACAGCTGATATTTCAGCAGAAACTCTGCAAGCCAGAAGGGAGTGGCAGGACATATTTAAAGTGGTGAAAGGGAAAAACCTAAAACCAAGATTACTCTACCAAGCAAAGATTTCATTCAGATTCTATGGAGAAATTAAAACCTTTAAAGACAAGCAAAAGTTAAGAGAATTCAGCACCACAAAAGCAGCTTTACAACAAATGCTAAAGGAAATTCTCTAGGCGGGAAACACAAGAGAAGGAAAAGACCTACAAAAACAAACCCAAAGCAATTAAGAAAATGGTAATAGGAACATACATATTGATAATTACCCTACAGGTAAATAGATTAAATGCTCCAACCAAAAGACACAGACTGGCTGAATGGATATAAAAGCAAGACCCATATATATGCTGTCTAGAAGAGACCCACTTCAGACTTAGTACACATGCAGTCTGAAAATGAGGGGATGGGAAAAGATATTCCATGAATATGGAAATCAAAAGAAAGCTGGAGTAGAAATACTCACATTAGACAAAATAGAGTTTCCAATAAAGATTATTACAAGACGCAAAGGACACTACATAATAATTACAAGATCAATCCAAGAAGAAGATATAACAATGGTAAATATTTATGTACCCAACAAAGGAACACCTCAATACATAAGGGGAATGCTAACAGCCACTAAAGGGGAAATTGACAGTAAGACAATCATAGAAGGGGACTTTAAAAACCCACTTTCACCAATGGACAGATCATCCAAAATGAAAATAAATAAGGAAACACAAGCTTTAAATGACACATTAGACAAGATGGACTTAATTAATATTCATAGGACATTCCATCCAAAAGCAACAGAATACATTATCTTCTCAAATGCACATGGAACGTTCTCCAGGATAGATCATATCATGGGTCACAAATCAAGCCTTGGTAATTTTAAGGAAATTGAAATCACATCAACTCTCTTTTCTGACCGCATTGCTATGAGACTAGATACCAGTTAAAAGAGAAAGGCTGTAAAGAATACAAACACATGGACGCTAAACAGTACACCACTAAATAACCAAGAGATCACTTAAGAAATCAAAGAGGAAATAAAAAAATACATAGAAACAAATGACAATGAAAACACGATGACAAAAAACCTATGGGATACAGGAAAAGCAGTTCTAAGAGAGAAGTTTATAGCAATACAGTCCTACATCAAGAAACAGGAAAGATCTTAAATGAACAACCTAATTATATACCTATAGCAATTAGAGAAAGAAGAACAAAAACAACCCATAGTTGGCAGAAGGAAACAAATCATAAAGATCAAATCAGAAATAAATGAAAAAGAAATGAAGACAACAATAGCAAAGATCAATAACACTAACAGCAGTTTCTTTGAGAAGATAAACAAAATTGATAATCCATTACCCAGACACATCAAGAAAAAAAGGGTGAAAACTCAAATCAACAGCTTTCGAAATGAAAAAGGAAAAGTAACAACTGACACTGAACAAATACAAAGGATCATGAGTGACTACTCCAAGCAATTATATGTGAATAAAATGGACAACGAGGAAGAAATGGACAAATTCTTAAAAAGCACAACAAATACTAGTAAACAGAATCCAACAGCACATAAAAAGGATCATGCACCATGATCAAGTAGGGTTAATCCTAGCAATGCAAGGATTTGTCAATATACGCAAATCAATCAATGTGATAAACTGTATTAACAAATTGAAGGAGAAAAACCATATGATCATCTCAATAGATGCAGAAAAAGATTTTGACAAAATTCAACACTGATTTATGATAAAAACCCTCCAAAAAATAGACATAGAGGGAATTACCTCAACATAATAAAGGCCATATATGACAAACCCACAGTCAACATTGTTCTCAATGGTGAAAAAATGAAACCATTATCCCAAAGATCAGGAACAAGACAAGTTTGCCAACTCTCACCACTATTATGCAACACAGTTTTGGAATTCTTACCCATGGCCATCAGAGAAGCAAAAGAAAAAAAGGTATCCAGATCAGCAAAGAAGAAGTAAAACTGTCATTTTTTGCAGATGACATGACACTATACATAGAGAATCCTAAAGGTGCTACCAGAAAACTACTAGAGCTAATCAATGAATTTGGTAAAGTAGAAGGAGATAAAATTAATACACAGAAATCTCTTGAATCCCTATACACTAATGACAAAAAATCTGAAAGAGAAATTAAGGAAACACATTTACCATTCGAAAAAAAAGAATAAAATACCAGGGAATAAACCTAAGGAGAAAACGACCTGTATGCAGAAAATTATAAGACACTGATGAAAGAAATTAAACAGGATACAAATAGATGGAGAGATATACCATGTTCTTTGATTGGAAGAAGCAATATGGTGAAAATGACTCTACTACCCAAAGCAATCTACAGATTCAATGTAATTCATATCAAACTACCACTGGCAGTTTTCACAGTACTAGAACAAAAAATTTCACAATTTGTATGGAAACACAAAAGACCCTGAATAGCCAAAGCAATCTTGAGAACGAAAAACGAAGCTGGAAGATTCAGACTCCCTGACTTCAGACTATACTACAAAGCTAAGTAATCAAGACATTATGGTACTGGCACAAAAACAGAAAGATATATCAATGGAACAGGATAGAAATCCACGAGATAAACCCATGCATGTATTGTCGCCTTATCTTTGATAAAGGAGGAAGGAATATACAGTGGAGAAAGGACAGCCTCGTCAAGAAGTGGTGCTGGGAAAACTGGACAGGTACATTTAAAAGTATGAGATTAGATCACTCCCTAACACCATACACAAAAATAAACTCAAAATGGATTAAAGACCTAAATGTAAGGCCAGAAACTATCAAACTCTTAGAGGAAAACATAGGCAGAACACTCTATGACATAAATCACAGCAAGGTCCTTTTTGACCCACTTCCTAGAGAAATGGAAATAAAAACAAAAATAAACAAATTGGACCTAATGAAACTTCAAAGCATTTGCACAGCAAAGGAAACCATAAACAAGACCAAAAGACAACCCTCAGAATGGGAGAAAATATTTGCAAATGAAGAAACTGGCAAAGGATTAATTTCCAAAATTTACAAGGGGCACATGCAGCTCAATAACAAAAAAGCAAACAACCCAATCCAAAAATGGGCAGAAGACCTAAATAGACATTTCTCCAAAGAAGATATACAGATTGGCTACAAACACATGAAAGAATGCTCAACATCATTAATCATTAGAGAAATGAAAATCAAAACTACAATGAGATATCATCTCACACCAGTCAGAATGGCCATCATGAAAAAATCTAGAAACAATAATTGTTGGAGAGATTGTGGAGAAAAGGGAACACTCTTGCACTGCTAGTGGGAATATGAATTCGTACAGCCACTATGGAGAACAGTATGGAGGTTCCTTAAAAAACTACAAATAGAACTACCATATGACCCAGCAACCCCACTACTGGGCATATACCCTGAGAAAACCATAATTCAAAAAGAGTCATAGACTTCTGGGAAGATAGCAGAAGAGTAAGACGTGGAGATCGCCTTCCTGACCACAAGTACTCCAGAAATACATCTACAAGTGGAACAACTCCTAAAGAACACCTACTGAATGCTGGCAGAAGAACTTAGACCTCCCAAAAGGCAAGAAACAGCCCACATACCTGGGTAGGGCAAAAGAAAAAAGAATAAACAGAGACAAAAGGATAGGGATGGAACCAGCACCAGTGGGAGGGAGCTGTGAAAGAGGAAAGGTTTCCACACACTAGGAAGCCCCTTCATGGGCGGAGACTGCAGGTGGCAGAGGGGAGAGTCTCGGAGCCATGGAGAAGAGCACAGCAAGAGGGGTGTGGAGGCAAAGAGGGGAGAGATTCCCACAGGGAGAATTGGTGCTGAACAGGGCTCACCAGCCCGAGAGGCTTGTGTGCTCATTCGCCGGGGTGGGCATGGATGGGAGTTGAGGCTCGGGCTTCGGTTGGAGGGCCAGGAGAGGACTGAGGTTGGTGGCATGAACACAGCCTGAAGGGGGCTAGTGTGCCACAGCTGGCCAGGAGGGAGTCCGGGAAAATGTCTGGACCTGCCGAAGAGGCAAGAGACATTTTCTTCCCTCTTTGTTTCCTGGTGCGCGAGGAGAGGGGATTAAGAACGCTGCTTAAAGGAGCTCCAGAGATGGGCGCAAGCCATGGCTAAAAGCGTGGACCAGAGAGACGGGCATGAGACTCTAAGTCTGCTGCTGCCACCACCAAGAAGCCTGTGTGCAAGCACAGGTCACTATCCACAACCCCCTTCCTGAGAGCCTGTGCAACAGGCCACTGCCAGGGTCCCAGGATCCAGGGACAACTCCTCCTGGAGAATGTACGGCACGCCTCAGGCTGGTACAGTGTCACACCTGCCTCGGCCACCACAGGCTCACCACGCACTCCATGCCCCTCCCCCCCCCGGCCTGAGTGAGCCAGAGACCCCGAAGCAGCTGCTCCTTTAACCCCGTCCTGTCTGAGCAAAGAACAAACGCCCTCTGGTGACCTACACGCAGAGGCGGGGCCAAATCCAAAGCTGAGCCCCTGGGAGGTGTGAGAACAAAGAAGAGAAAGGGAAATCTCTCCCAGCTGCCTCTGAAGCAGCAGATTAAAGCTCCACAATCATCTTGATGCACTCTGCATCTTTGGAATAAATGAATAGACAACGAATCATCCCAAATTGAGGAAGTGGACTTTGAGAGGAAGATTTATGATTCTTTCCCCTTTTCCTCTTTTTGTGTGTGTGTATGTGTATGCTTCTGTGTGAGATTATGTCTGTATAGCTTTCCTTCCACCATTTGTCCAAGGGTTCTATCCATCCATTAAAAAAAATTTTTTTTCTTAATAATTATTTTTATTTTAATAACTTTATTTTACTTTATCTTCTTTCTTTCTTTCATTCTTTCTTTCCTTCCTTCCTTCCCTCCTTTAGAAAATGAATCATCCCAAATTGAGGAGGTGGACTTTGAGAGCAAGATTTATGATTTTTTCCCCTTTTCCTCTTTTTGTGAGTGTGTATCTGGATGCTTCTGTGTGAGATTTTGTCTGTATAGCTTTGCTTCCACCATTTGTCCTAGGGCTCTATCCATCCGTTTTTTAAAAATTTTTTTCTTTTTTTATTAATAATTTTTTATTTTAATAAATTTATTATATTTCCTACTTTATTTTATTTTACTTTATCTTCTTTTTTCCCTTCCTTCCCTCCTTCCTCCCTTCGTTCCTCCCTCCCTCCCTCCCTTCTTTCTTTCTATTTTTCTTTCCTTCTTTCATTCTACTTCTACAAATTATTTCTTTCTAATTTTTCTCTGTTTTATTCTGAGCCGTGTGGATGAAAGGCTCTTGGTGCTGCAGACAGGAGTCAGTGCTGTGCCTCTGAGGTCGGAGAGCGAGCTGCAGGACACTGGTCCACAAGAGACCTCCCAGATCCACACAATATCAAATGGCGGAAATCTCCCAGATATCTCCATCTCAACACAGTCACCCAGCTTCACTCAACAACCAGAAAGCTACAGTGCTGAACAACCTATGTCAAACTAGCAAGACAGGAATACAACCCCACGTATTAGCAGAGAGGCTGCCTAAAATCATAATAAGTACACAGACACCCCAAAACACATCACCAAACGTGGACCTGCCCACCAGAAAGACAAGATCTAACCTCATCCACCAGAACACAGGCACTAGTCCCCTCCACCAAGAAGCCTACACAATCCACTGAACCAACTTTAGCCACTGGGGACAGACACCAAAAACAACGGAAGCTACAAACCAACAGCATGCAAAAAGGAGACCCCAAACACAGTAAGGTAAGCAAAATGAGAAGATAGAAAAACACCAGCATATGAAGGAGCAAGATAAAAACCCACCAGACCTAACAAAGGAAGAGGAAGTAGGCAGTCTACCTGAAAAATAATTCAGAATACTGATAGTAAAGATGATCCAAAATCTTGGAAATAGAATAGACAAAATGCAAGAAATATTTAACAAGGACCTAGAAGAAATAAAGATGAAACAATGATGAACAACACAATAAATGAAATGAAAAATACTTAATATGGGATCAATAGCAGAATAATTGAGGCAGAAGAACGGATAAGTGACCTGAAAGATAAAATATTGGAAATAACTACTGCAGAGCAGAATAAAGAAAAAAGAATGAAAATAACTAGGACAGTCTCAGCGACCTCTAGAACAACATTGAGTGCACCAACATGCAAATTATAGGGTTTCCAGAAGAAGAGAACAACAAAGAGACTGAGAAAATATTTGAAGAGATTATAGTTGAACACTTCCCTAATATGGGAAAGGAAATAGTTAATCAAGTCCAGGAAGCACAGAGAGTCCCATATAGGATAAATCCAAGAAGACTTATGCCAAGACACATATTAATCAAACTGTTAAAAAATAAACACAAAGAAAACATATTAAAAGCAGCAAGGGAAAAACAGCAAATAACACACAAGGGAATAACCATAAGGTTAATGGCTGACCTTTCAGCAGAAACTCTGCAAGCTAGAAGGGACTGGCAGGACATATTTAACATAATGAAGGAGAAAAATCTACAACCAAGATTACTCTACCCAGCAAGGATCTCATTCAGATTGATGGAGAAATTAAACCCTTTACAGACAAGCAAAAGCTGAGAGAATTCAGCACCACCAAACCAGCTTTACAGCAACTGCTAAAGGAACATCTCTAAGCAAGAAACACAAGAGAAGGAAAAGACCTATAATAACGAACCCCAAAAAATTAAGAAAATGGGAAGAGGGATATACATATCGATAATTACCTTAAATGTAAATGGGCTAAATGCTCCCAAGAAAAGACACAGATTAGCTGAATGGATACAAATACTAGGCCTATATATTTGCTGTCTACAAGAGACCCACTACAGACCTAGAGACACATACAGACTGAAAGTAAGGGGATGGAAAAAGATATTTCATGCAAATGCAAACCAAAAGAAAGCTGGGGTAGCAATTATAATATCAGACAAAATAGACTTTAAAATAAAGAATGTTACAAGAGACAAAGAGGGACGCTAAATAATGATCAAGGGATTGATCCAAGAAGAAGATATAACAACTGTAAATATTTATGTACCCAACATAGGAGCACCTCAATACATAAGGCAAATACTAACAGCCATAAAAGGGGATATGGACAGTAACACAATCATAGTAGGGGACTTTAACACCCCACTTTCACCCATGGACAGATCATCCAAAATGAAATTAAATAAGGAAACACAAGCTTTAAATGATACATTAAACAAGATGGACTTAATTAATATTTATAAGACATTCCATCCAAAAACAACAGAATACACATTTTTCTCAAGTGCTCATGGAACATTCTCCAGGATAGATCATATCTTGGGTCACAAATCAAGGCTTAGTAAATTTAAGAAAATTGAAATTGTATCAAGTATATTTTCCACCACAATGCTATGAGATTAGATATCAATTCCAGGAAAAGATCTGTAAAAAAAAAAAAACACATGGATGCTAAACAATACAATACTTAATAATGAACTGATCACTGAAGAAACCAGAGAGGAAATTAAAAAATACCTAGAAACGAAGGAAAATGGAGACACGATGACCCAAAATCCATGGGATGCAGCAAAAGCAGTTCTACGAAGGAATTATGTAGCAATACAATCCTACCTTTAGAAACAGGAAACATCTCGAATAAACAACCTAACCTTGCACCTCAAGCAATTAGAGAAAGAAGAACAAAAAAAACCCTAAAGTTAGCAGAAGGAAAGAAATCATAAAAATCAGATCAGAAATAAATGTAAAACAAATGAAGGAAACAATAACAAAGATCCATAAAACTAAAACCTGGTTCTTTGAGAAGATAAACAAAATTGATAAACCATTAGGCAGACTCATCCAGAAAAAAAGGGAGAAGCCTCAAATCAGTAGAATTAGAAATGAAAAAGGAGAAGTAACAACTGGCACTGCAGAAATACAAAAGATCATGAGAGATTACTACAAGCATCTCTGTGCCAATAAAATGGACAACCTGGAAGAAATGGACAAATTCTTAGAAATGCACAACCTGCCAAGACTGAATCAGGAAGAAATAGAAAATATGAACAGATCAGTCACAAGCACTGAAATTGAAACTGTGATTAAAAATCTTCCAAAAAACAAAAACCCAGGACCAGATGGCTTCACAGGTGAATTCTATCAAACATTTAGAGAAGAGTTAACACCTATCCTTCTCAAACTCTTCCAAAATATACCAGAGGGAGGAGCACTCCCAAATTCATTCTACGAGGCTACCATCACCTTGATACCAAAACCAGACAAGGATGTCACAAAGAAAGAAAACTACAGGCCAATATCACTGATGAACATAGATGCAAAAATCCTCAACAAAATACTAGCAAACAGAATCCAACAGCACATTAAAAGGATCATACACCATGATCAAGTGGGGTTTATTCCAGGAATGCAAGCATTCTTCAATATGCGCAAATCAATCAATGTCATAAACCATATTAACAAACTGAAGGAGAAAAAACATATGATCATCTCAAAAGATGCAGAGAAAGCTTTTGACAAAATGCAACACCCTTTGATGATAAAAACCCTGCAGAAAGTAGGAATACAGGGAACTTTCCCCAACATAATAAAAGCCATATATGACAAACCCAGAGCCAACATCATGGTCAATGGTGAAAAACTGAAAGCATTTCCACTAAGGTCAGGAACAAGACAAGAATGCCCACTCTCACCACTCTTATTCAATATAGTTTTGGAAGTTTTAGCCACAGCAATCAGAGAAGAAAAGGAAATAAAAGGAATCCAAATTGGAAAGGAAGAAGTAAAGCTGTCAGTGCTTGCAGATGACATGATACTATACATAGGTAATCCCAAAGATGCTACCAGAAAACTACTAGAGCTAATCAATGAATTTGGTAAAGTTTCAGAATACAAAATTAATGCACAGAAATCTCTTGCATTCTTATACACTAATGATGAAAAATCTGAAAGTGAAATCAAGAAAACACTCCCATTTACCATTGCAATAAAAAGAACACATGAAAGAATGCTCAACATCATTAATCATTAGAGAAATGCAAATCAAAACTACAATGAGATATCATCTCACACCCGTCAGAATGGCCATCATCAAAATATCTACAAACATTAAATGCTGGAGAGGTTGTGGAGAAAAGGGAAACCTCTTGCACTGTTGGTGGGAATGTAAACTGATACAGTCACTCTGGGGAACAGTATGGAGGTTCCTTAAAGAACTACAAATAGAACTACCATATGACCCAGCAATCCCAGTACTGGGCATATACCCTGAGAAAACCATAATTCAAAAAGAGTCATATACCAAAATGTTCATTGCAGCGCTATTTACAGTAGCCCGGAGATAGAAACAACCTAAGTGTCCATCATCGCATGAATGGATAAAGAAGATATGGCACATATATAGAATGCAATATTACTCAGCCATAAAAGGAAATGAAACTGAGCTATTTGTAATGAGGTGGATAGACCTAGAGTCTGTCATACAGAGTGAAGTATGTCAGAAAGTAAAAGACAAATACTGTATGCTAACAAATATATATGGAATTTAAGAAAAAAAATGTCATGAAGGCCCTAGGGGTAAGACAGGAATAAAGACCCAGACCTATTAGAGAATGGACTTGTGATTTGGGCAGGGGGAAGTTTAAGCTATGACAAAGCGAGAGAGAGGCATGTACATATATACACTACCAAACGTAAGGTAGATAGCTAGTGGGAAGAAGCCACATAGCACAGGGAGATCAGCTCGGTGCTTTGTGACCACCTGGAGGGGTGGGATAGGGAGGTTGGGAGGGAGGGAGCCACAAGAGGGAAGAGATATGGGAACATCTGTATATGTATAACTGATTCATTTTGTTATAAAGCAGAAACTAACACACAATTGTAAAACAATTATACTCCAATAAAGTTGTAAAAAAAAAGTAAAAGAATGAATAAAAAAGGAAAAATAAATAAATAAGTAAAAAAAAAAATGGTCATGTACCAAAACGTTCATTGCAGCTGTAGTTACAATAGCCAGGAGATGGAAACAACCTAAGTGTCCATCATCGGATGAATGGATAAAGAGGATGTGGCACATATATACAAGGAAATATTACTCAGTCATAAAAAGAAATGAAATTGAGTTATTTGTAGTGAGGTGGATTGACCTAGAGTCTGTCATACAGAGTGAAGTATGTCAGAAAGAGAAAGACAGATACCGTATGCTAACACTTATGTATGGAATCTAAGAAAAAAAAATGTCATGAAGAACCTAGGGGTAAGACAGGAATAAAGACACAGACCTACTAGAGAATGGACTTGAGGATATGGGGAGGGTGAAGGGTAAGCTGTGACAAAGTGAGAGAGTGTCATGGACATATATTCACTACCAAACATAAAATGGATAGCTAGTGGGAAGCAGCCGCATAGCACAGGGAGATCAGCTCGGTGCTTTGTGACTGCCTGGATGGGTGGGATAGGGAGGTTGGGAGGGAGGGAGACATAAGAGGGAGGAGATATGGGAACATATGTATGTGTATAACTGATTCACTTTGTTATAAGGCAGAAACTAACACACCATTGTAAAGCAATTATACTCCAATAAAGATGAAAAAAAATGATGTGGCACATATATACAATGGAATATTACTCAGCCATAAAATGAAATGAAATTGAATTATTTGTTTTGAGGTGGATGGACCTAGAGTCTGTCACACAGATTAAAGTAAGTCAGAAAATGATAAAGAATTTCTGTATGGTAACACATATATATGGAATCTAATAAATAAATGGTTCTGATGAATCTAGTGGCTGGACAGGAATAGATATGCAGATGTAGAGATTGGGCTCAAGGACACGCGGAGGGGAAGGGTAAGTTGAGACAACGTGAGAGAGTGGCATGGACATATGTACACTACCAAATGTAAAGTAGATATCTAGTGGGAAGCAACTTCATAGCACAGGGAGATCCACTCGGTTCTTTGTGACCACCTGGAAGGGTGGAATAGGGAGTGTGTGAAGGAGATGCAAGAGGGAGAGACTTGGGGATATATGTATTCATAGAGCTGATTCACTTTGTTATACAGCTGAAATTGACACAACTGTGTGAAGAAATGATAGTCCAATATAGATGTTAAAAATATACATTCTTTTTTATTTCTGAGTAGTATTTCGTGTTGTTTCCATACCATGGTACCAGGATGTACCTACTTTGCTTAACCATTTACGCATTGGAGGACAGCTGGGCCATTTCCAGTTTGGGGATATTATGAATTAAACCTGTTATGAACATCCATTTACAGATCTTTTTCTGTGAACATAATTCTTGATTTCCTAGGATAAATTCCTTAGAGTGCAATTATTGGATAGTGTAGTAATTGCATGTTTACTTTGATAAGAAACTGCAGAACTGTTTTCCAGAGTGTCTGTACTATTTTACATTCCCACCAGCAATGTATGAGTGATCGTTTCTCTGCATCTTTGCTAGCATTTGGTGTTGTCACTATTTTTTAAAAAAATTTTAGCCATTTTGATGGTGTGTGGTGATATCTCATTGTGATTTTAATTTGCATTTCCCTGATTCCTAATGATTTTGAACATATTTTCATGTTATCCATGCTTTTTGATGGAACCCAGAGAAGAAAACTATCAGAGAAAAAGTGAGTTTTGAGTGAAGTAAGTTCTGATTCAGAACTACAAAATGTGCACGATTTGGAACTGGAAACAAAGTTGAGGAAGATATCAGTACTCTAGTTGAACTTAAAATATATCAGTCAAATAAAACAAAAATGATAATATTTAATGAAGAGAACCTACACACCTTTGTGTAAGTTACTAGACAAATTGGTTCATTTAATCCTCACAGCCATCATGCTATCATCCTATATTTTTCTGATTGTGAAAATATGTTCATTGTAGTAATGTTGAAAGTTACAGAAAAATAAAACAAAAAAGGTGACGTAATCTCTTCATAATTAACAAAAATATTTCTTTCCTTCAAGTCATTCATTGTTTTACACACACGCACACACACACACACACACACACAGTATGTATATATATTAGTAAATTGGGACAATACTGTATATATTATTTTTTCCTTGTTTGCCTTCACATTATGAGTGTTTTCTAATAAGAATAAATATTGTTTAAAATATCCTTTAAAATTTTTCATAATATTCCATTAAAGAAATAAATGATAATTTATTTAACCTTTTTTCCTATTGTTGGTCCTTTAGGTTTCCAATATTGCTATTATAAATAATACTGCAATGAGTGACTTTGAAAATTAAGGTTTGTCGGGCTTTTGACTAATCCCTTTTACCAAGGTTTTAAAAGAGAAATTCCTGTGTCAAAGATTATTGGTTGTGAACTATTTGAAACCTTTTGATACGTTTTGCAATTGCCTTCCAGAAAAGTTCCATCAATTTACACTCCATCAGTATACAAAATGCTCATTTCGCCATACCCTTGCCAAAACCGCATTATTATTTTTGGAATCTTTGATAATTTGAAAAGAGAAAAGTTGTGTCACATTTGATTTTTTTAACATCTTTATTGGGGTATAATTGCTTTACAATGGTGTGTTAGTTTCTGCTTTATAACAAAGTGAATCAGTTATACATATACATATGTTTCCATATCTCTTCCCTCTTGCATCTCCCTCCCTCCCACACTCCCTATCCCACCCTCCCTATCCCACCCCTCCAGGCGGTCACAAAGCACCGAGCCGATATCCCTGTGCTATGCGGTTGCTTCCCACTAGCTATCTACCTTACGTTTGTTAGTGTGTACATGTCCATGACTCTCTCTCACCCTGTCACAGCTCACCCTTCCCCCTCCCCATATACTCAAGTCCGTTCTCCAGTAGGTCTGTGTCTTTATTCCTGTCTTACCCCTAGGTTCTTCATGACAGTTTTTTTCTTCTTAAATTCCATATATATGTGTTAGCATATGGTATTTGTCTTTTTCTTTCTGACTTACTTCACTCTGTATGACAGACTCTAGGTCTATCCACCTCATTACAAATAGCTCAATTTCGTTTCTTTTTATGGCTGAGTAATATTCCATTGTATATATGTGCCACATCTTCTTTATCCATTCATCCGATGATGGGAACCTAGGTTGTTTCCATCTCCGGGCTATTGTAAATAGAGCTGCAATGAACATTTTGGTACATGACTCTTTTTGAATTTTGGTTTTCTCAGGGTATATGCCCAGTAGTGGGATTGCTAGGTCATATGGTAGTTCTATTTGTAGTTTTTTAAGGAACCTCCATACTGTTCTCCATAGTGGCTGAACCAATTCACATTCCCACCAGCAGTGCAAGAGTGTTCCCTTTTCTCCATACCCTCTCCAGCATTTATTTTTTCTAGATTTTCTGATGATGGCCATTCTGACAGGTGTGAGGTGATATCTCATTGTAGTTTTGATTTGCATTTCTCTAATGATTAATGATGTTGACCATTCGTTCATGTTTTTGTTGGCAGTCTGTATATCTTCTTTGGAGAAATGTTTATTTAGGTCTTCTGCCCATTTTTGGATTGGGTTGTTTGTTTTTATGTTATTGAGCTGCATGAGCTGCTTGTAAATTTTGGAGATTAATCCTCTGTCAGTTGCTGCATTTGCAAATATTTTCTCCCATTCTGAGGGTTGTATTTTGGTCTTGTTTATGGTTTCCTTTGCTGTGCAAAAGCTTTGAAGTTTCATTAGGTCCCATTTGTTTATTTTTGTTTTTATTTCCATTACTCTAGGAGGTGGGTCAGAAAGGATCTTGCTGTGATTTATGTCATAGAGTGTTCTGCCTATGTTTTCCTCTAAGAGTTTGATAGTTTCTGGTCTTACATTTAGGTCTTTAATCCATTGTGAGCTTATTTTTGTATATGGTGTTGGGGAGTGATCTAATCTCATACTTTTACATGTACCCGTCCATTTTTCCCAGCAGCACTTATAGAAGAGGCTCTCCTTTCTCCAGTGTACATTCCTGGAACATTTATCAAAGATAAGGTGTCCATATGTGCATGGGTTTATCTCTGGGCTTACTAACCTGTTCCATTGATATATCTTTCTTTCTTTGTGCCAGTACCATACTGGCTTGATTACTGTAGCTTTGTAGTATAGTCTGAAGTCAGGGAGCCTGATTCCTCCAGCTCCATGTTTCGTTCTCAAGATTGCTTTGGCTACTTGGGGTCTTTTGTGTTTCCATACAAATTGCGAAATTTTTTGTTCCACTTCTGTGAAAAATGCCAGTGGTAGTTTGATAGGGATTGCATTAAATCTATAGATTGCTTTGGGTAGTAGAGTCATTTTCACAATGTTGATTCTTCCAATCCAAGAACATGGTATATCTCTCCATCTATATGTATCATCTTTAATTTCTTTCATCAGTGTCTTATAATTTTCTGCATACAGGTCTTTTGTCTCCTCAGGTAGGTTTATTCCTAGATATTTTATTCTTTTTGTTGCAATGGTAAATGGGAGTGTTTTCTTTATTTCCATTTCAGATTTTTCATCATTAGTGTGCAGGAATGCCAGAGATTTCTGTGCATTAATTATGTATCCTGCTACTTTACCAAATTCATTGATTAGCTCTAGCAGTTTTCTGGTAGCATCTTTAGGATTCTCTATGTATAGTTTCATGTCATCTTCAAACAGTGACAGCTTTACTTCTTCTTTTCCGATTTGGATTCCTTTTATTTCCTTTTCTTCTCTGATTGCTTTGGGTAAAACTTCCAGAACTATGTTGAATAACAGCGGTGAGAGTGGGCAAACTTATCTTGTTCCTGATCATAGTGGAAATGCTTTCAGTTTTTCTCCCTTGAGGGTGATGTTGGCTGTGGGCTTGTCATATATGGCCTTTATTATGTTGAGGAAAGTTCCCTCTATTCCTACTTTCTGTAGGGTTTTTATCATCAAAGGGTGTTGCATTTTGTCAAAAGCTTTCTCTGGATCTTTTGAGATGATCATATGTTTTTTCTCCTTCAATTTGTTAATATGGTTTATGACATTGATTGATTTGCATATATTGAAGAATGCGTGCATTCCTGGAATAAACCCCACTTGATCATGGTGTATGATCCTCTTAATGTGCTGTTGGATTCTGTTTGCTAGTATTTTGTTGAGGATTTTTGCATCTATGCTCATCAGTGATATTGGCCTGTAGTTTTCTTTCTTTGTGACATCCTTGTCTGGTTTTGGTATCAAGGTGATGGTGGCCTTGTAGAAGGAATTTGGGAGTGTTCCTTTCTCTGCTATATTTTGGAAGAATTTGAGAAGGATAGGTGTTAGCTCTTCTCTAAATGTTTGATAGAATTCACCTGTGAAGCCATCTGGTGCTGGGCTTTTGCTCGTTGGAAGATTTTTAATCACAGTTTCAATTTCAGTGCCTGTGATTGGTCTGTTCATATTTTCTATTTCTTCCTGATTCAGTCCTGGCAGGTTGTGCATTTTTAAGAATTTGTCCATTTCTTCCAGATTGTCCATTTTATTGGCATAGAGTTGCTTGTAGTAATCTCTCATGATCTTTTGTATTTCTGCAGTGTCAGTTGTTACTTCTCCTTTTTCATTTCTAATTCTATTGATTTGAGTCTTCTCCCTTTTTTTCTTGATGAGTCTGGCTAGTGGTTTATCTATTTTGTTTATCTTCTCAAAGAACCGGCTTTTAGTTTTATTGATCTTTGCTATTGTTTCCTTCATTTCTTTTTCATTTATTTCTGATCTGATTTTTATGATTTCTTTCCTTCTGGTAGCTTTGGGGTTTTTTTGTTCTTCGTTCTCTAATTGCTTGAGGTGCAAGGTTAGGTTGTTTATTCGAGATGTTTCCCACTTCTTAAGGTTGGCTTGTATTGGTATAAACTTCTCCCTTAGAACTGCTTTTGCTGCATCCCATAGGTTTTGGGTCGTTGTGTCTCCATTGTCATTTGTTTCTAGCTATTTTTTTATTTCCTCTTTAATTTCTACAGTGATCACTTCAGTATTAAGTAGTGTATTGTTTAGCCTCCATGTGTTTGTATTTTTTACAGATCTTTTCCTGTAATTGATATCTAGTCTCATGGCGTTGTTGTCGGAAAAGATACTTGATACAATTTCAAATTTCTTAAATTTACCAAGGCTTGATTTGTGACCCAAGATATGATCTATCCTGGAGAATGTTCCTTGAGCACTTGAGAAAAATGTGTATTCTGTTTTTTTTGGAGGCAGTGTCCTATAAATATCAATTAAGTCCATCTTGTTTAATGTATTATTTAAAGCTTGTGTTTCCTTATTGATTTTCATTTTGGATGATCTGTCCATGGGTGAAAGTGGGGTGTTAAAGCCCCCTACTATGAATGTGTTACTGTCGATTTCCCCTTTTATGGCTTTTAGTATTTGCCATATGTATTGAGGTGCTCCTATGTTGGGTGCATAAATATTTACAATTGTTATATCTTCTTCTTGGATCGATCCCTTGATCATTATGTAGTGTCCTTCTTTTTCTCTTCTAATAGTCCTTATTTTAAAGTCTATTTTGTCTGATATGAGAATTGCTACTCCAGCTTTCTTTTGGTTTCCATTTGCATGGAATATCTTTTTCCATCCCCTTATTTTCAGTCTGTATGTCTCTCTAGGTCTGAAGTGGGTCTCTTGTAGACAGCGTATATATGGGTCTTGTTTGTGTATCCATTCAGCCAATCTGTGTCTTTTGGTGGGAGCATTTAGTCCATTTACATTTAAGGTAATTATCGATATGTATGCTCCTATTCCCATTTTCTAAATTGTTTTGGGTTCGTTAGTATAGGTCTTTTCCTTCTCTTGTGTATCTTGTCTAGAGAAGTTCCTTTAGCATTTGTTGTAAAGCTGGTTTGGTGGTGTTGAACTCTCTCAGCTTTTGCTTGTCTGTAAAGGTTTTAATTTCTCCATCAAATCTGAATGAGATCCTTGCTGTGTAGAGTAGTCTTGGTTGCAGGTTTTACTCCTTCATCACTTTCAGTATGTTCTGCCACTCTCTTTTTGCTTGTAGGGTTTCTGCTGAGAGATCAGCTGTTAACCTTATGGGGATTCTCTTGTGTGTTATTTGTTGTTCTTCCCTTGCTGCTTTTAATATGCTTTCTTTGTATTTAATTTTTGACAGTTTGATTAATATGTGTCTTGGCGTATTTCTACTTGGACTTATCCTGTATGGGACTCTCTCTGCTTTCTGGACTTGATTAACTATTTCCTGTCCCATATTAGGGAAGTTTTCAAGTATAATCTCTTCAAATATTTTCTCAGTCCCTTTCTTTTCCTCTTCTTCTTCTGGAACCCCTATAATTCGAATGTTGGTGCGTTTAGTGTTGTCCCAGAGGTCTCTGAGACTGTCCTCAGTTCTTTTCATTCTTTTTTCTTTATTCTGTTTTGCAGTAGTTATTTCCACTATTTTATCTTCCTGATCACTTATCCGTTCTTCTGCCTCAGTTATTCTGCTATTGATCTCATCTAGAGTACATTTAATTTCATTTATTGTGTTGTTCATCATTGCTTGTTTCATCTTTATTTCTTCTAGGTCCTTGTTAACTGTTTCTTGCATTTTGTCCATTCTTCTTCCAAGATTTCGGATCATGCTTACTATCATTATTCTGAATTCTCCTTCAGGTAGACTGCGTATTTCCTCTTCATTTGTTAGGTCTGGTGCATTTTTATCTTGCTCCTTTATCTGCTGTGTGTTTTTCTGTCTTCTCATTTTGCTTATCTTACTGTGTTTGGGGTCTCCTTTTTGCAGGCTGCATGTTCGTACTTCCCGCTGTTTTTGATGTCTGTCTCCAGTGGCTAAGGTTGGTTCAGTGGGTTGTGTAGGCTTCCTGGTGGAGGGGAGTAGTGCCTGTGTTGTAGTGGATGAGGCTGGATCTTGTCTCTCTAGTGGGCAGGTTCACGTCTGGTGATTTGTTTTGGGGTGTCTGTGGCCTTATTATGATTTTAGGCCGCCTCTCTGCTAATGGGTGGGGTTGTGTTCCTGTTTTGCTAGTTGTTTGGCATAGGTTGTCCAGCACTGTAGCTTGCTGGTCATTGAGTGAAGCTGGGTGCTGGTGTTAAGATGGAGGTCTCTGGGAGATTTTTGCCATTTGATATTATGTGGAGCTGGGAGGTCTCTTGTTGACCAGTGTCCTGAAGTTGGCTCTCCTACCTCAGAGGCAGAGCCCTGACTCCTGGCTGGAGCACCAAGAGCCTTTCATCCACACAGCTTAGAATAAAAGTGAGAAAAAGTAGAAAGAATTAGTAGCAGTATGAAGAAAAAGAAGGAAAGGAGGGAAGGAAGGAAGGAAGGAAGAAAGAAAGAAAGAAAGAAATCAAGAAAGAAAGAAGCAAAGAAAGAAAGAAGGCAAGAAGGAAAGAAAGGAGGGAGGGAGGGAGGAAGGAAGGAAAGAAGGAAAAGAGACAGAAAGAAAGAACATACAGTAAAATAAAATAAAGTATAATAAAGTTATTGAATTAGAAAATACTTATTAAAAAAAAGGGACAGATAGAACCTTAGGACAACTGTTGGAAGCAAAGCTATACAGACAAAATCTTACACAGAAGCATACACGTACACCCTCACAAAAAGAGGTAAAGGGGAAAAATCATAAATCTTGCTCTCAGAGACCACCTCCTCAATTTGGGATGATTCGTTGTCTAAAGGAGGGAAGGAAGGAAGGAAGGAAATAAAGAAAGAAAGAGAGAAAGAAAGAAAGAAAGTAAAGTATAATAAAGTTATTAAAATTAAAATTAATTATTAAGAAAAAAATTAAAAAAAAACATGGACGGATAGAACCCTAGGACAAATGGTGGAAGCAAAACTATACAGACAAGATCTCACACAGAAGCATACACATACACATTCACAAAAAGAGGAAAAGGGGAAAAAAATCATAGATCTTGCTCTTGAAGCCCACCTCCTCAATTTGGGATGACTCGTTGTCTATTCATGTATTCCACAGATGCAGGGTACATCAAGTTGATTGTGGAGCTTTAATCCGCTGTTTCTGAGGCTGCTGGGAGAGATTTCCCTTTCTCTTCTTTGTTCTCACAGCTCACAGGGGCTCAACTTTGGATTTGGCCCTGCCTCTGCGTGTAGGTTGCCTGTTTTTTGCTCAGACAGGACGGGGTTAAAGGAGCCACTGATTCGGGGGCTCTGGTGCACTCAGGCCGGGGGGGGGGGAGGGTGGGACACTGCGTGCGGGGCGGGCCTGCGGCGGCAGAGGCCGGCGTGACGTTGCACCAGGCTGAGGCCCGCCCTGCGTTCTCCCGGGAAAATTGTCCCTGGATCCCAGGAACCTGGCAATGGCGGGCTGCACAGGCTCCGCGGAAGAGGGGTGTGGATAGTGACCTGTGCTCGCACACAGGCCCCTTGGTGGCGGCAGCAGCAGCCTTAGCGTCTCCCGCCCGTCCCTGGGGTCCGTGCTTTTAGCCGCGGCTCGCGCCTGTCTCTGGGGTCCGCGCTTTCAGCCACGGCTCGCGCCCGTCTCTGGAGTTCCTTTAAGCAGCGCTCTTAAACCCCTCTCCTCGCGCACCAGGAAACAAAGAGCTGTGTCACATTTTTTAATTGAAGTATAGTTGACTTACAATGTTATATTAGTTTCAGGTGTACAACATAGTGATTCAATATTTTTACAGATTATACTCCATTTAAAGTTATTATGAAATATTGGCTATATTCCCTGTGCTGTACTTTACATCCTTGTATGTTATTTATTTTATACCTAGTAGTTGTTACCTCTTAAACCCCTTCCCCTATCTTTCCCCTCCTGCCACCCCTCTTCCACTATTAACCATTAGTTTGCTTTGTTTATGTGAGTCTATTTCTGTTTTGTTATATTCACTAGTTGATTTTATTTTTTAGATTCCACATATAAGTGAAAACACACAGTATTAAGCATCATATTTAATGTGTGTTTCTTTATTAGTGATGCTTGAAATTCTTTAGTTTTCAGTCATTTATATTTTGTTCTTCTGTAAGTTTATTGTACTCTTTGCTCTTTTTCCTTTAAGGTTATTAGTGTTTTCCTTATTGGTTGAATTAAGATAATCTGATTAGTCCCATTTTTCAGATGATGAAACTGAGACTTGGAGAGATTATATAATCTCCTCAGTCACATGTATAATAAAGGTAGCTCAAAGTCAATTCTGCCTAACTCTAAAGGCCTGCTCTTTCTACCATGCCATGTCTCCTTTAAAGATAGTTGTCTTTGCTAAGGAGGGACAACTCACTTGGCTTACTGCTTAGGAGATATTTCTGTAATTCTTCATCTCCATACATGTCCTAGCCACACAGTTGTTCCTGTGAACTTAACTAGGATGGCCCATATTATTCCTGGCTTCATCTAGAGACCAAACATCTCGAAGAATGGGACTTGAATCCAATGCTGCCCAGAATTAAGTCTCTGGTTTGTCCTCCAGGACTTTTCTTCAACACAGGTTTCTTTCCAGACTTTACATTCTCTTACCAGAGTGATTGAGTTGTTACAAAAACAACTTTGAATCCAGGCAGACAGTTTGGAATGGAATTTTGTTCTATTTGATACCTAATCACTAGTTTGACTAAATTTTTCATGTTTCAACCAATGTTTTCTGGCATAGTGCTAAAGCAGCTTAAGTTAGAATTTGTAGTTGAGAACAATGGGCAAATTTAATCTAAACAAAGGCCACAGGTTAAAATAATGGGTTAGATGGAATAATGACATGGTCTAAAGAGTGACAATTATCCAGAGACAACAAAGCTGATGTATAGGAAACATGAAATAAAAGATAGACCCAAACCTGAAAATAAACAATTGCCCTAAACTTAATTCCTCCTCTGGTATATGTTTCAGTGTACACTGCATATGAAACAAAAACATACACATGAAGACAAAACCAGTCACTGCATTGAAATAAAAATTCTCTATCAAATTTCCTGCTAGGGTATACAATAAATACAGTATCTAGCCATCTGTCACCACATCGAAAGACCGCTGACCAGTTCTCAGTAACTGAGATTTAATAAGTATCTAAGGAAACAAGAAATTCCTGTTTAAAAAAATCAAATAAAACGGAAAAAACAAATTACAATTGGTGTGCACATTTTTCCTGGCACTGTGGTCTCTGAATAAATGTGTTGCTATGACCCAGACCTCTTTCCTCCTTGTGTGTGTCTGTCTCTCTTTCCTTCCTCTCAGTGAATGCAGTTTAAATAAAGAAACATCTGCTGGAATCCTGAAGTGGGATCCCTGCTTTCAACAGACAAAGGAGAAAAAAGCTTAAACACTTGTACAGATGTGTATAGTACAGCATGTAGAGTTTTTGCCAGAGATAGTCCATAGACTGGAAGTTGACCATCATTAGAAGAAAGCTACTTATTTTTATCCTCAAGAATGGAGAAAGTACTCTAAAATTCACCTAGTGGTCAGGGGATTAATCTCTGACAAAGAAGGGAGTGGGGTTCTAAAAGAGAGATGGTAATAATACATAAAGATAACTACTATCAAGTGAGCATGGACCAGACCTGTGCTAACTATAGTATATACTTTGTCTTATTTAATCATCACAAAACTCTAACAGGGAGATATTAGTAGATGCATTTTAAGTCTATGAAAATGAGGCTAAAAGAAGTTGTCATTTTGCCCAATGTCACCCCACTAAGAAGTGATAGAGCTGGAAATCAAACTCAGGATTACAAAGCTCTGCTTATTCCACTATGCCATCTCATTGCAGAGACTGATGACTAATTTTAGTTTCAATTTTACTTAAATAGGAAAATAAAATAAATACCATCATTAATTCTACCAGTCAGTCTACACAACTTTTTCTTTCTATCATTCCTCTTATTAAGAATAAATGTGGAGACTTTCTGTCAAGACAAGATGGTATACGCCTGTTTTCCCCTTCTCCTCACTAAACAAAATTATAAACTCTGCAAATGGCCCAAGAGACAACCAAAGGAGAATTTTGAAAGGTGGTAGGAAGAAAGTGAAATACATCTTGTGTCCACCATGAGAAAGAAGGTGACCTAGAACCAGTGTCTCCCTTCCCATGACTTAGTGACAGAAGACAGCCAGGTAAGCAGATTCCTTTCCTGGGTGAAACGAGTCCATCTGACATCAAGTAATCCTGACACTTCCAGAAAGGAGTATAAAATAGGAGTCCAGCCAAAAATAAAGAGCCAAGGGAGACACTCCTGCCAGGCCTGAAACTGTCCTCCCCTACTCATAAATAGATATTGAGACTGGTGGACAGAGATGACAGGAGAGATCCAGATGCAGCAGATGACCTGGTCCAGGAAACCTCTGTCCTCTTAACCTTGAGGCTCTCCTCCTGAACCCAGACACCAGGGCTGGCAGGCAGAACTGGTTGGAGAGAAGTAACCATAATAAGTGGCTGCCTTGGAATTCTCTGTCCTCTCAGGCCAAGAGTCTTCTCCTCAGAGAGACTGGGGCATCTCAAGAGGGAGTCAGGTAGTAGAGAGATCCCATCACACCACAATCCCATGGAGAGACACCCCATCCATCCAGATGGTCAGCCTGGGTAGTCCCCTCCCATCCCTTTAGGCAGTACCAACAGAAACCAGTGTAACCAGTGGAAGTCTCAGTAGAAGCAGCTAAAACAAGAGGATCAAAATAACCCAGCAAATGCTATGAAAATTAAGCTGCCATTGAAATTACAACTCACAAAAGTATACCAAGGCCTGCATGCTAGCCCTACACTTTCTGCTAAAATAAAAGAGTTCAATAGGACCCAGAGTATCCTAAAATGATAGACAAAATATCCATGATATGCTCAAAAATCACCCATCATACCAAAAACCAGGAAAATCACAAATTGACACCAACACCAAGATGAATCAGATATTGGATCTAGTTGACAATGATTTTAAAGAAGCTGTGATAAAACACTTTAAAAAGAAATTATAACTTACCTTGAAACAAATTTAAAGGTAGTTCAAAGTCATAGTGATTTTCTAGTCATAGTGCCTAGAAAATCTCAGCAAAATTAAATGTTACCAGTTGTTAAGTAAGTACTACTATATGAAGTCACTTGCTTTACCCTCATTCATTTGACCTTTAAGAAAAACTCTAAGGTTGATTTTATAATCCCATTTTAAGTATGAATAAATGGAAGTTTACCATAAGCCCTAGCATTCTCTACTGTATAATACCTGATCAGCTTCACTCATTTATATTACCTGCTTGATTTTGCAGGCATTTGAGTTTGCCATCTCTGATAGCCATAAGCAGAGAGGGCATTCTAAGTATGGTAAAGAGTGTGAGCAAACACATAGGAGTGAAAATGATTATAGGACATTTAAAGGCAATGAGGAGACCAGGCTGTCTAAAGCAGAGAGTATGTGTTGAGGAGTAACTGGAGCAAATAGTGAAGAGATAAAGAGGGGTCAGATTATGAAGCATCTTAATAAGCAAGCAGAAGGGTAAGAATAGGGAGCTATTGTGACTTCTAGAGGAAACATGATGAGAGATCATCAGGAAACAGAAAAAGAAAGCAGGAAAAAAAGAGAAAGAGAGGAAAGGATGAATGGTGAGAGGGAAGGAGGGAGGGAGCGAGAAAGAGAAAAAGAGAGAGGGAAGCAAACTAGAATAATAAATGCCTACTATGGGTTCCTAATTCTCCTTTAATACCAGTTCCCTGCACGTACATATGTTCGAGCCAGTTTCCTAAAGTACCATGACCCTCTTTCATCTCTGGGCCTTTCTACATGCTATCCCCATTGCTTAGAATCCTTGCCCACAACCACCTAACCCCCACACCTTATAATTTGTCTTTCTGGCTACCTCCTATTCACTTTTAAAGAGTCAACTCAGGAATCATGTCAACTCTTTCAGGAAGCCTTTCCTAAAACTCTCCCCCACCAGCCACTTTTCTTCTTCCCTGTCCTCTCCTGTTCTGTTAAGTGCTTTCTCTATGTTCCCATGGGCCAATATGCATAACTCTTTGTCAGCACTTATCCTGTTGTATTTATTCATCTGTCAGTTTCTTTACAAGGACTCAGTTCCTTGAAGGCAGTGTATTCATTTTTGTAGCCTAAGCTTCTAGCACTATATCATGCATGTGGTAGAATTTCAATACATTTTTGTTGAATGAATGAGTAAATGAAAGAAGGCCAAGTACTGTACCTGGTGCTCAACATGTTATTTCATTTAATCTTTACCTCAACACATTTCACTGGTGAAACTTAAGTCAATAGAGGCAACAGGCTTGAAAGAGAAGGACATTTCATGCAAACATGCAAAGGCAGGGATGACATGAGAGAACATGCTGCATTTGAGGAACTACAAGGAATATTGTGTGATTGAAGTATAGTGTGTGGTGGGGAGTGATGAGAGATGTGGCTGGAGAAATAGACAGGGCTTGGCTTACAAAGAAACTTGTATAACTTTTTAAGGAATTTTTCCTGAGAGCAATAGGTTTTAAGCACAGGGATGACAGGACACATCAGATATGACAAAAGGCACATGTCCACCCATGTCAGGGGTTATAATTACTTCTTGAAAGCAAGGAACCAAGGGTGAGAAGTGGAGGGATGCTTGAAGAAAAGTTTAGAGTCAAATAGCAGCCTCCCCCCCCCTTACCTGGTTCACACAGAAGGCACAGAGGGACTAGGAGTTTCTGTCTTGTAAAATTCAGAAGAGAGTTTAAGCATTGCTCTAGGTTGACCAATTTGGGGACCCTCTAATCATATTCTGTAGATTCTCCTACTGTACTTATGAGAGAGCCGTTTCTAGGCAATGTGTTAGGCAGGAACCTTTCATGTACACATGAGAGAGTAAGAACCATGGAAGGGAAAATTAAATTTGAGGTTCTGTTCAACAGTATTGATTACTACTAGTGTGAATTGTTTTGTCAGGTAGTAGGTGGAGTAAATGAACTAATAAGTGAAAAGTAAGTGCTAAGGGCTTCATTAAAAACAGGAGCTTCAGGCTAATTAATTTTGAGACTAGCTTGACACTGAAACCAAACTTCTTAACTATATATATATATATATATATATACTGGAGATATATATATATATATATCTCCAGTCCTCACAACTTGCTTTATATTACATATTTAAGAACCAAATAGTGCCCTCTCTTTTCTTTCAGTAACTCTAATTTGATCAAGGGGAAGACTTAAAAATATTGGCATTGTCCATTATGCTGACATGGATTTTCTAGTAAATTCATTGAGTTTAGGCTGTGTGACGAGTGAATGAGAAATAAAGGAGAAATGGTTCTCCCCTCTGACATGTTGGAGAGACAAGTTCTAAGCCATTGGTCATATGTTGTTTAACTGGGTCCCTAAATAAATAAAGGCAATGAAGAAGAAGATGATGATAACAAAAACAACAACTATCACTAATCAAAAGGACACTATATAGCATGCAATAAGCTAAACACTTTACATACAAAATCTCCATGGTTCCTTAATGCTGGCCTGCAACAAAATGAGAAAAAGGAGAATAGCATTTGCTTTTATAAATTTAATTTATGTAATTTTGACTCTGCTTCTACTTAAGATATAGAAAGCTGTAAGAGAACATCACTCCTATTCAAACAATTAGAAAAAAATCTGGCTAATCTACAAATCACAATTATTTTATTGAGATATAATTGACATATAACATTATATTAGTATCAGGTGTGTAAGATAAAAATTATAGATATTTGTATATATTGCAAAGTGATCGACACAGTCTAGTTAATATCCATCACCACATATAGTTACCAATTTCCTTTAAATATGATGAGAACTTTTAAGATCTAATCTCTTAGCAACTTGCATATGTACAATAAGTTATTATTAACTGTACATACCATGATGTACATTGCATGTCATTTCATTTATTTTATAACTGGAAATTTGTACCTCTTGACTCCCTTAACCCATTTCACCCACCTCCCACCCCCACAAATTCTCTGTATCTATGAGTTTATCTTTTACATTCAACATATTATTTAGATCATATGGTATTTGTCTTTTTCTGAGTTATTTCACTTAGCATAATTATCCTCAAGATCCAACCCTGTTTTCAAAAATGGCAAGATTTCCTTCTTTTTAATGGTTGAAGAGTATTCCATTGTATATATATATATATTACCTTATCTACCTTTTATTTCTTTTATTACTTTTTTAAAATCTGAGTATAATTGACATAACATTATATAGTTTCAGTTGTACAATGTAATGATGTAATATTTGTACACATTGTGAAATGATCACCACAATAAGTTTAGTTTACATCTGACACCATACATAATTACAGATATTTTGTGTGTAATGAGAACTATCAAGATCCCCTTTCGTAGCTACTTTCAAATATGCAATACAGTATTATTAACTATAGTCACCATGCTGTTACATCCTCATGACTTATTCATTTGAAAACTGAAAATTTGTACATTTTGAACCCTTTCAACCGTTTTTCCCAAATTCCACCTCAGGTAACCAGCAATATGGTCTCCCTATCCATGATTTCGATTTTTATTTTGTTTTTCATTTGTTTGTTTGTTTGATTTTTATATTCCACATATAAGTAAAAGCATATGGTATTTATTTTTTAAGTGTGACTTATTTCACTTACCATAATGCCCTCAACGTCCATCCATATTGTTGTGAATGGCAAGATTTCATTCCTTTATTATGGCTGATACATATATATATATATATATATACATATATATACACACACACACACACATATATATATATACATATAAATATATGTCACATTTTCTTTATCCATTCATCCATTGATGAACACAGGTTGCTTGCATGTATTGGTTATTGTAAATAGTGTTGCAATGAACATAGAGTGCAGATATCTTATCAAGTTAGTATTTTTATTTCCTTTGGACAAATATCCAGAAGCAGAATTGCTGGATGATAACTTAGTTCTATCTTTTAATTGTTTTAAGAACATCCATATTGCTTTCCATAGTGGCTGCACCAATTTACATTCCCACCAACAATGCACAAGTTTTCCCTTTTCTCCACATTCTCTCCAACAGTAGTTATTTCTTGTCTTTTTGATAATAGCCATTCTAACAAGTGTGAGGTGATATCTCATTGTGGTTTTAATTTGAATTTCCCTAATGATTAGTGATGTTGAGCACATTTCCATGTACATGCTGGTCATCTGTATGTTTTCTTTGGAAAAATGTCTATCCTGATTCTCTGCCCATTTTAAAAATCAGATTGTGGGGTTTTTTTGTTACTATTATTATTTTTTACATCTTTATTGGAGTATAATTGCTTTACAATGGTGTGTTAGTTTCTGCTTTATAACAAAGTGAATCAGTTATACATATACATATGTTCCCATATCTCTTGCTCTTGCGTCTCCCTCCCTCCCACCCTCCTTATCCCACCCCTCCAGGCATAGCACAGGGAGATCAGCTCGGTGCTTTTTTTGTTATTGAGTTTTATAAGTTATTTATATATTTTCGATTTTAACCTCTTATCAGATATATGATTTGAAAATATTTTTCCCATTTGGTAGATTGCCTTTTCATTTTATTGATAGCTTCCCTTGCTGTGCAGAAGCTTTCAGTTTGATGTAGTCCCACTTATTTAGTTTCGCATGTTTTGCCTTTGATTTTGGTGTCAAATCCAAAAAAATCATCAGCAAAAATAATGTCAAGAAGTTTACTGCCTATATTTTCTTCAAGAGTTTTATGGTTTCAGGTCTTACATACAAGTCTTTAGTCCATTTTGAGTTAATTTTTGTGTATGGTATAAGATAGGGGTCCAGTTACATTTCTTTTTGCATGTGGTTGTCCAGTTTTTCCAAAACGATATATTGAATAAACTGTCCTTTCCCTATTGTATATTCTTGGCTCCTTTGTCATAAAGTAATTGACAATATATGTGTGGGTTTATTTCCTGGCTTGCTAAACAGTTACACTGATCTATGTGCCTGTTTTATGCCAATACAATACTGTTTTGATTACTATAGGTTTGCAAAATAATTTGAAATCATGAAGTGTGGTGCCTCCTGCTATGTTCTTTCTCAAGATTGCTTTGGCTATTTGTTGCCTTTTATGTTTCCATACAAATTTTAGGGTTGTTTGTCTATTTATTTGAAAAATGCTAGGAATGTTTATAGGTGTTCCATTGAATATTTAGATTTCTTTGGTAGTAGGAACATTTTAACAATATTAATTCTTCCAATCCATGGTCACAGAATAGCATTCCATTTATCTGTGTCTTCTTCAATTTCTGTCATCAGTGATTTGTAGTTTTCAGTGTACAGGTCTTTCAACTTCTTGGATAAATTCATTCCTAGATATTTTTTCTTTTTGATGCAATTATAAATGGGATTGTTTTCATAAATTTCTTTCTGATCGTTCACTATTGGTATATAGAAACACAAACAATTTTTAAAATATTGATTTGGTGTCCTGCAACTTCACTAAATTTATTTGTTCTAAAACTTTTTGATGGAGTCTTTAGGATTTTCTACATATAATATTATCTGTAAATAGTGACAGTTTTCCTTCTTATTTTCTGATTTGAATCCTTTTATTTCTTTCTCTTGCCTAAATTGTTCTGGCTAGAACTTCCACACAATGTGGAATAAAAGTGATGAAAGTGAGCTTCCTTGCCTTGTTCCTGATCTTAGAGAAAAAGCTTTTAGATTTTCAACTCATGTCACTGAGTATGATGCTAGCTGTGGGTTTGTCATATATGGCCTTTATTATGTTGAGGTATGTTCACTCTACATTGAATTTCTTCAGAGTTTTTATAATAAATGAATGTTGAATTTTGTCACATGCTTTTTCTGCATCTATTGAAATAATCATATAATTTTTATCCTTCATTTTGTTAATGTTTTGTATCACAGCGATTGATTTGTGGATGTTGAGACATACTTGAACCCTTGGAATAAATCCCACTTGATCATGGCGTATGATTCTTTTAACGTACTGTTGAATTTTGTTTGCTAATATTTACTGAGGATGTTTTGCATCTATGTTCATCAGGGATATTGGTCTATGATTTTCTTTTCTTGTGGCATCCTAGGCTCATTTTGATATCAGGGTAACACTGACCTTATACAATGAGTTTGGAAGTGTTCCTTCCTCTTCTATTTTTTGAAAAAGTTTGAGAAGGATTGGTATTAATGCTTCTTTAAATGGTTGGTAGAATTCACCAGTGAAGCCATCTGATCCTAGACTTTTGTTTTCTGGGAGGTTTCTGATTACTGATTCCATCCCTTATTAGTAATTGGTCTGTTCAGATTTTTTTTTTTCTTCATGATTCAGTGTTGGTGGGTTGCATCGTTCTGGAAATTTATCAACTTCTTCTAGGTTGTCCAAATTGTTGATATATACATTTATTATTTTCTGTACTGATATGCTCAGATTCCTTTTCCCCCACCTCTCTCTCTCTTTTCTGTATTTACTCTAAGTTTTTGCTTTGTGGTTACTATCAGGCTTATGTAAAAGTATTTATATTTATAACAATGTATTTTAAGTTGATAACAAGTTTGAACGTAGTACAAAGCTCTACATTTTTATTCTATATTTATTTATGTTTTTGATGTCACAATTTACATCTTTTTATCTTGTGAATCCCTTAATAAATTATTGTAGTTATAGATATTTTTACTACTTTTGTCTTCTAACCTTCATACTAGCTTTATAAGTGATTAACTCACCACTTTTTCAGCATTAGATTTTTCTGAATTTTACTATAACTGTGAGATTTATACTTTAATATGTTCTCCTGTTACTAATAAGTGACTTTCATTTCAGCTTGAAGTCCCTTTATTATTTATTCTAGTAGTGATGAACTGTTTTAGCTTTTGTTTCTCTGGAAACTCTATCTCTTCTTCAAAGTTGAAGGACATCTTTGCCAGGTAGGGTATTCTTGGTTGGCAGTTTTTTTCTTTAAGCACTTTAAATACATCATGACACTCCCTTCTGGCTTCCAAAGTGTCTGATAAATAATCTGCTGTTAGTCTTATGGGGATTCCCCTGTATGTAATGAGTTGTTTTTCTCTTACTGCTTTGAATATTCACTTCTTGCTTTAATTTTTGACACTTTAATTATAATATGTCTTGGTGTGGGTCTCTTTCAGTTCATTCTATTTGGAACTTGCTGGGCTTTCTGGATCTGGGATTTTGTTTCCTTCCCTAGGTGAAGGAAGTTTTCAGCCACTATTTCTCCAAATAATTTTTAAGTTTTCAGCCATTATTTCTCCAAATAAGTTTTATGCTCCTTTCTATCTTCATTCTCCCTCTAGGATCCCTATAATGCAGAAGATGGTCTGCTTAATATTGTTCTACAATTCCATTAAGTTCTGCTCACATTTTTAAAGTTTTTTTTCCTCTTTGATGATGTGATTGGGTGAGTTTCACTGCCCTATCTTTGAATTCACTGAGCTTTTCCTCTGCTTCATCTAGTCTGCTGTTGAACCCTTCTAATGTGTTTTTTATTTCAGTGTTATATTAGTCTGCTGTGTGACTTCTATATTGTGCTTTCTTATATTTTATATCTGTTTGTTGAAATTCTCACTTTGTTCACTTATTCTTCTCAGTGAGCATCTTTATGATGCAGCAGAGGCAGATCATGAATATATGACCCACTCGACAAGACTGCTGGAGTGTATCACAGTCAGCCCTTACATACATATTTAATTAGAAGACTTCCTCTCAGCTGCAACTACGAAAATAAGCTAATTGGCCTCTTTCACGGAAATAATGGATATCTCCATCCATTGCCTTTCTGCTGTGACCTGGGGGTGGCATCCACTCAAGATTTTTTTTCCCTGTTGGTTAGAGTCATGTAGAACCCATGAGCATGTTCCATTGGCTCCCAGAGACAAGCAATCTAGAGATGTTCCCTGGTTAGCAACCCCCCAAATAGGGGTGCCTTACCACTGTAGAATCTCTTTTCTGGGGGATACTGGTGACCTGGAGTGAGGGAGAGGGAGAGTACAAAGATGACATCCACTGACCTCTATCTTTGCAGGGTATTTTAGTATTCCCCTAGATATGTGTTAAATTAGATGTGTGCCCCTCAAGCTAATGCTTTAAGTTAAGCAAATGTACCTCTTTTCAAGGGAGAGTATCATTTCATTGCCTCTTCACTTGGTCCTGGGCTGGGTGGGTCTACAAGCATGATAAGAATGGTTTCTCAGTTTGCTATACCTTAGAGGTCTCTTCGATTCAAGCCCCATTGGCTTTCAAAAGCAAATGTTTGAGGGGGCTTACCTCTCAAGTGTAGGTCTTAAAAGTTGGGGTGCCAGATGTGGAGGTCAAGCCTTTTGCTCATTAGGGGGAAGCTTGGGATTTTGAGTGTCTTCCTGGTTGTGAGTTGCCCCTGTGTGGGTGGGATTTCTGGTGAGATTTTTGTCTCAGCCTCTCCTACATTCTCAGTGTTTTTCCTCCTTTGCTCAATATGTGAGAGTTACTCAGCTGGCTTGGGTTTTTATTTTTCCCAGAGGAAATTGTCTGTATGTAGTTGTAGATTCAGTGTGTTTGTGGGAGGAGGTGAATTAAGGATACTCTTACATCACTATCTTGAGCTTGAAGTTCCAAGTCACAATTTATTTAACCCATCAAAGAACTAAGGTTGCAAGTCAACCAAGGGAGCTGAATGCTAATGGTGACAAGCCCCTCCAAGGAGTGATGGGAAACATGAAATGCTTCATCTTTGATAGAGCAAAGGAGGAAGAGGTAATTATCCTAGAAAAGGGGGAAAATTAATCATTTAATTGTTTAAATAATTCTTGAAGGCCTAATGTGAGTTTGAGAATTCTTTTAGAATAAATGGTAGCCCTCAGATACAAGGGATGTTTAAAATATTTCACAAACTCTTCTCCATAGGCATTCATGAAGTAATCATGACAAAGTTAGGGAAGTGGGCAAGAGGAGAAAGAGAAAGAGGTGCAAAAGGTGATTGACAGTCACTGGTGGTAGGAATAAAACACACATTTTTTGAGCCTTACGTTATACAAAGCATAAGCCTTAAACTATGAGGGGAGGTATAGAAGCAAAATCCATTGACTTCTGGAGGAGTGACTGTAAACTCTTTCTCCCATCCCCGGGAAATAGGCAGAGATCCTGCTTTAAGGGGAAGGATAGAAGCAAAAGCCATTCTGATTCTGGAGGAAAGACATAAAAATATCTTGAGGTCGGGATAGTGAACCAACACAAAACAGATATCTGCTACTATGAGGAGAGTCAGAACATTTTTCCTACCAAGTATTTGTCAAACATACAAGGCATAATAGACTGTCATGGGGTGGGGGAGGAGACGGAACTCTGAGAAAGTCTTACCTTGCATTTCAGGAACACAAGCCCTGCCCAAGACTTAGACTGCACCAGTGGAATGAGTCCACGATGGGGAGAGTTCCAAGTAACAAGCAACAAAAGTCTGCTACTTGGAGAGAAGCAAGACCATGGAGAGAGACTATTTCCATAGCATAGTCATGCAGGGAGTGATGAAAGCTGAGGATGGAGTAGGGACAATAAGAAAAACCTTCTGGAACCACAGATACACACCAAATGCAAAGTAATGACAGCCAACTTCTGGAGCAATCTGAAGTAACTTGAAGCCTGTGCTGCACTGAAGGTAATGACAGCAACCACAAAACCCAAATCCAGATTAACTCTTGACTTGATTGCCTCAAATTCCAAAAGCAATGACCTAATAAAAGAAGTGGGTCCATTTCTGGGTGCAAATGCTATTTACTTCAATCTCTACTATCCTTATACATCTTTTGTCCAACATTTAATTAAAAGGTATGATTCATAGAAAAAAGGAAGAAAAAACTTCCATCACCAAGAGATAAAGAAACCAACAGAACCACATACACAGATGACTCAGATGTTGGGACTTATTAGCCAAGCACTGTAAAATAAATTTTAATTGAGTGATGTCAGGAAGAATGGTGGTGTAAGAAACTCCAGAATTCTGCTCCTCTATACTAGTGATGAGATCAAAGACAAAAATTGTCAGAATTAACACTTCCATAGCTATGGAAATTAGCCAAAATTTTCCAGCAATCCAGAGAGAGTACTTAAAAAAGAAAAGACTAAATCTTGGCAATAACAGTGAATTTTGTAACATTTTAACTTAACCTACTTCCATCTCCTTTCCCCACCCCCACAGTAGCCTTGGAACTTTACTACCTGCAGTTACAGCGAAAACAAGCATCTTGGCAGCCCCTGGAGGAGGCAAAATAAGTTTGAAATACCTGCAAAGTCCCAATCCAAGGGAATTGTCATGTTTTTTTAGTCTAATGTTGGGCTGGAAGCACACACTTGCAAGGTTTGTTTTTATTTGGACTGACTAAGAGTTTACTCAGTACAAAGTGACTTTTTCATGGGGAAATTTGGTAAAAAAATAAGTCAGCCACAATTGTTTATCATAGGTACTTGAGGTGCTGGATACTAGTTGGAGCGAACAATAGGCTAACAAAAAATGAAGTTATTTGGGAAAATCTGGGAGATGAGATGTCTATAGAGGGCTTTGAAAAGCTCTGACACTATCCTGTAAATTTAGTGGCCACACAAATATGCAGAGTTGTGTACATGTCCAGGGATGTACACATATTCAAGAAAAAATTAAGAAAGCCCTAAGTTCTTACCTTTACCTCACCTTGAGGCTCTGCACAAGCATTAAGTGAAGGCTAAAGCAGAGTTGTCAACTTCCTGGCTGAGTACTGCAAGCATACACCAACATACACGCAGAACCCCTCAGTAAAGACTGGGAGACTTATTGGTTCTCTAAATTTGAGGAAATTTCTATCCAATCATTAGCTGGCCACTAAACTAAGTAAGAAGAAATATCAGTGGTCAAATAAAAAAAGAATAGAGATTTTACAGAATTAGTTCAGAATAGTGCAAAAACCAACTACCAGCAGCAGTAACAACAACAGCAACAATAATAAACTCTAGGGAGGGGAAAAGTAAAATCTCCAGAGTTACTACATAATATTATTTAAAATGTCTATTTTTCAGGATTCCCTGGTGGCGCAGTGGTTGGGAGTCTGCCTGCCAGTGCAGGGGATGAAGGTTCGTGCCCCGGTCTGGGGGGATCCCACATGCTGTAGAGTGGCTGGGCCCGTGGGCCACGGCTGCTGGACCTGTGCGTCCGGAGCCTGTGCTCCGCAATGGGAGAGGCCACAGCAGTGAGAGGCCGGCATAACGCAAAAAAAAAAAAAAAAAGTCTATTTTTCAGGAACAATAAGTATGAGATATACAGAGAAATGAATAAGTATGGCTTATCCAAATGGGGAAAAAAAGTCAATAGAAATTATTCCTGATGAAGTCCAGGCATTGGACCTCCTAGATAAAGAGTTTAAATGAATCATTTAAAATATGTTTAAAAAACTAAAGAAAGCTATCTCTAAAAGCCTAAAGGAAAGTATGAGAACAATGTGTCACTAAATAGATAATATTGATAAATATACATAAATTATAAAACTGAACCAAATAAAAATTCTGAAGGTGAAACGTGAAATAACTTAAATGAAAATTTTACTACAGGAGATCAACAACCATTTGAGCAGGCTGAGAAAAAATACTTAATGAACTTAAAGATGTGTTAATTGAGATTTTCCAGTGCAAAGCACAAAAGGAAAATTAATAAGGAAAAATGAATAAAGCCTGTGGGATATCAATATACACATACTGCGAGTCTCATAAATAGAGAAGAGAGAAAAGGGCAGAAAAAACATTGTAAGAAATACTGGCTGAAAACTACACAAATTTGATAAAATCATGAATCTACACATCAAAGTGGTTCAATGAACTTCAAGTAGGATAAACAGAAAGTGATCCATACAAAAATACATTATAGATACTATACATAGAGAATCCTAAAGATGCTACCAGAAAATTACTAGAGCTAATCAATGAATTTGTTAAAGTAGCAGGATACAAAATTAATGCAGAGAAATCTCTGGCATTCCTGCACACTAATGATGAAAAATCTGAAAGTGAAATTAAGAAAACACTCCCACTTACCATTGCAACAAAAAGAATAAAATATCTAGGAATAAACCAACCTAAGGAGACAAAAGACCTGTATGCAGAAAATTATAAGACACTGATGAAAGAAATTAAAGATGATACAAATACATGGAGAGATATACGATGTTCTTGGACTGGAAGAATCAACATTGTGAAAATGACTCTACTACTCAAAGCAATCAACAGATTCAATGAAATCCCTATCAAACTACCACTGGCATTTTTCACAGAACTAGAAAAAAAAATTTCACAATTTGTATGGAAACACAAAAGACCCCGAATAGCCAAAGCAATCGTGAGAACGAAAAATGGAGCTGGAGGAATCAGGCTCCCTGACTTCAGACTATACTACAAAGCTACAGTAATCAAGACATTATTGTACTGGCACAAAAACAGAAATATATATCAATGGAACAAGATACAAAGCCCAGAGATAAACCCATGCACATATGGTTCCCTTATCTTTCATAAAGGAGGCAAGAATATACAGTGGAGTAAAGACAGCCTCTTCAATAAGTGGTGCTGCCAAAACGGAGCAGGTACATGTAAAAGTATGAAATTAGAACACTCCTTAACACCATACACAAAAATAAACTCAAAATGGATTAAAGACCTAAATGTAAGGCCAGAAACTGTCAAACTCTTAGAGGAAAACATAGGCAGAACACTCTATGACATAAATCACTGCAAGATCCTTTTTGACCCACATCCTAGAGAAATGGAAATAAAAAAATGGGATCTACTGAAACTTCAAAGCTTTTGCACAGCAAAGGAAACCATAAACAAGACCAAAAGACAACCCTCAGAATGGGAGAAAATATTTGCAAATAAAGCAACTGACAAAGGATTAATCTCCAAAATTTACAAGCAGCTCGTGCAGCTCAATAACAAAAAAACAAACAACCCAATCCAGAAATGGGCAGAAGACCTAAATAGACATTTCTCCAAAGAAGTCATACAGATGGCCAACAAACACATGAAAGTATGCTCAACATCATTAATCATGAGAGAAATGCAAATCAAAACTACAATGAGATATCATCTCACAGCAGTCAGAATGGCCATCATCAAAAAATCTAGAAACAATAAATGCTGGAGAGGGTGTGGATAAAAGGGAACCCTTTTGCACTGTTGGTGGGAATGTAAATTGATACAGCCACTATGGAGAACAGTATGGATGTTCCTTAATAAACTACAAATAGAACTCCCATATGACCCAGCAATCCCACTACTGGACATATACCCTGGGAAAACCATAATTCAAAAAATCATATACCAAAATGTTCACTGCAACTCTATTTACAATAGCCAGGACATGGAAGCAACCTAAGTGTCCATCAACAGTTGAATGGATAAAGAAGATGTGGCACATATATACAATGGAATATTACTCAGCCATAAAATGAAACGAAATTGAGTTGTTTGTAATGAGGTGGTTGGACCTAGAGTCTGTCATACAGAGTGAAATAAGTCAGAAAGGGAAAAACATATCCCATACAATAACACATATATACGGAATCTAAGGAAAAAAAAAGGTTATGAAGAACCTAGGGGCAAGACGGGATAAAGACACAGACCTACTAAAGAAATGACTTGAGGATATGTGGAGGGGGAAGGGTAAGCTGTGACAAAGTGAGAGAGTAGCATGGACATATATACACTACCAAACATAAAATAGATAGCTAGTGGGAAGCAGCCACATAGCACAGGGAGATCAGCTCGATGCTTTGTGACCACCTAGAGGGGTGGGATAGGGTGGGTGGGAGGGAGGGAGATGCAGGAGGGAAGAGATATGGGAACATATGTATATGTAAAACTGATTCACTTTGTTATAAAGCAGAAACTAACACACAATTGTAAAGCAATTATACTCCAATAAAGATGTTAAAAAAATGTACAAAAAATACATTAGAGTCAAACTGTCAAAAACCAGAGAGTCTTGAAAGCAGCAAGAGAGAAGCAACTTGTTATGTACAAGTTATTCTCAATACATTAACAGCTGCCTCTCATCAGCAATCATGGAGGCCAAAGAGCAATGGATAACATATTCAAAGAGCTGAAAGGAAGCAAAAAGCAAAGCACTATGAACCAAGAATTCTGTTTCTGGCAAAATTATCCTTCAAAACTATAGGAGAAATTAAGGTATTCCCCCAAAAGCAAAAACTGAGTAGGTGTGTCACTATTAGACCTGCTCTAGAGAAATGCTAAAGGGAGTCCCTAGGCTGAAATGAAAGCACATGAAATAGTAACTCAAATCCACACAAAGAAATAAAAACACTGATAAGCGGAAGTACATAGGTAAATATGCCAGTTTAAATACATTTTTGTTACTATTCCTTTTCCTAAATGGTTTAAAAGACAGTAGCATAAAATAATTATTAATCTATGCTCATGTGCACACAATGTGTAAAAATGTAATTTTTGACAATAATAGCACTAAGTGGGAGAATGGAGCTATGGAGGGGCAAAAATTTTGTATACTATTGAAGTCAATTTGGTATTAATTTCAACTTGACGTTAATTGTAATCACTCAGGGTAACCATGCAGAAAATAACAAGCATATATGAAAAAAATGAGAAAGAATTTAGAATGATAGCCTAGAAAATATCTGTTAAACAAAAAAGAGAGCAGTCATGGAGGAATAAGTGAATAAAAAATACATCAGAAATATAAAAATGCAGAAAAATGGGAAATGAAAATCCGACATTAGCAGTGATTACATTAAAGCAAATGGATTAAGGACTTCAGAGAAAAGGGAGAGACTGGTAGAGTGGATTAAAAACATTATCCAAATGTGTTGTGTCTACAAATGACATACTTTAGACTCAAATACACAAGTTTGAAAAAAAAATAGGCTGGAAAAATATGTGATTTCTATGGTCTCAATATTTAGGTCCTCCCAAAATTCATTTGTTGAAATTCTAACCCCCAAGGTGATGGTATTTAAAAGTGGCCTCTCAAAGGTGATTTTTTTTTAATATCAGTTTATTTATTTGTTTGTTTGTTTATTTATTTAATATCTTTATTGGAGCATAATTGCTTTACAATGGTGTGATAGTTTCTGCTCTATAATAAAGTGAATCAGCTATACATATACATATATCCCCATATCACCTCCCTCTTGAGTCTCCATCCCACCCCTCTAGGTGGTCACAAAGCACCGAGCTCATCTCCCTGTGCTATGTAGCTGCTTCCCACTACCTATCTATTTTATATTTGGTAGTGTATATATGTCCATGCCACTCTCTTACTTCATCCCAGCTTACCCTTCCCCCTCCCCATGTCCTCAAGTCCATTCTCTATGTCTGTGCCTTTATTCCTCTCCTGCCCCTAGTTCTTCAGAACCTTTTTTTTTTGTTTTAAGATTCCATATATATGTGTTAGTATTCGGTATTTGTTTTTCTCTTTCTGACTTACTTCACTCTGTATGACAGTCTCTAGGTCCATCCACCTCCCTACAAACAACTCAGTTTCATTTCCTTTTATGGCTGAGTAATATTCCATTGTATATATGTGCCACATCTTCTTTATCCATTCATCTGTCAATGGACACTTAGGTTGCTTCCATGTCCTGGCTAGTGTAAATAGAACTGCAATGAACATTGTGGTACATGACTCTTTTTGAATTATGGTTTTCTCAGAGTATATGCCCAGTAGTGGGACTGCTGGGTCATATGGTAGTTCTATTTTTAGTATTTTTAAGGAGCGTCCATACTGTTCTCCATAGTGGCTGTATCAATTTACATTCCCACCAACAGTGCAAAAGGGTTCCCTTTTATCCACACCCTCTCCAGCATTTATTGTTTGTAGATTTTTAATGATGGCCATTCTGACCAGTGTGTATATGCCACCCAGTCTATGGTCTTTTGTTATAATAGTCTAACCAGACTAAGATAATGATGCAAATCATAAACAAAAGTGAATGGAAGTGGTCATATTAACATCAGACAAAATAGAATTTAAAACAGAAAATATTACCAGAGAGAAAAAAGGATATTTTATATCGATAAAAATTCAATCCACCAAGGTTATATAACAATTATGACTATAAATGCACCTAAGAAAATTCCAAAATACATGAAACAAAAGCTGACAGAATTGAATGGAGAAATAGATAATTCAACAATATTAGTTGGAGAGTTCAATACTATACTTTCAATAATGGATAAAACAACTAAACAGAAGATTTACAAGGAAATAGAAGACTTGAATAATAACATAAGCCAACTAGGCCTAACAGACACTCGACCTAACTAACAACAGCAGAACATAGATTCTTCTCAAGTTCACATGGATAATTCTCCATGTAGATTATATGTTCCTAGGAAGTTGTTCATTCCATCTTGATTATCCTATTTAATCCAAGTGGGATTTATCCCAGGAATACAAGATTAGTTACACATAAGAAAATCAAAGGTAATTAACCATATTAATAGAATGAAGGACACACCACATAATTATCTGAATAGATGCAAAATAAACAGTTGAAAAAACTCCAATTCTCTTTCAATATGAAAAAGATAAACTCCAAAAATAAAGTTGTGGAAAAATAAATTCCTCAGTGTGATAAAGAGCATCTATGAAAAATTTCCATATCTGACAGCATACATAATGGAAAATTGAAAGCTTTTTTCTAAGATGAGTAACAACACAAGAATGTTTGCTTTTACTGCTTCTATTCAACATTGTACTGAAAGATCTAGCAAGAGCAATTAGGTAAGAAAAATAAATGAAAGACGTTCAAATTTTAATGTAAGAAGTAAAACTATCTCTATTTGCAGATGACATGATCTTGTATATAGAAAGTTTCAAACAACCCCCAAAAAGCTGTTAAAGATAAAAGTCAGCAAGTTTGTAGGACACAAGGTCAATATACAAATTAATTGTATTTCTATACATTAGAAATGAACAACCCAAATGTTAAATTAACAATATAATTCCACTTAAAATAACATGCAAAAGAATAGAATATTTAAAAATAAATTTAATAATTGATTCATTTTCATGGATCGAAAATGTTAATATTGTTAAGATAGCAAAACTCTCCAAAACAATTTACAGAGTCTCTGCTAAGTCTATCAAAATCCCAGGGGATATTTTTGCAGAGATTGACAAGCTGACCCTAAAATTCATGTGAATATTCAAGGGACCAAAATAGTCAAAAGAAACACAAAAACAGAAGGACAAAGTTGGAGGACTCACACTTCTTGATTTCAAATTTTACTACAAAGCTATAATGATCAATACTGTATTTTACTGGCTTGAAAATGCCCATAGAGATAAGTGGAGTGGGACTGTGTGTCCAGAATAAAGAAATATATTTATGGTCAATTTATTTCTGACAAAGATATAAAGAGAATTAAATTGAGAAAGAATAGTCTTTATAACAAATGGTGATGCAAGAACTGGATCCACATGAAAAACAATAAATTTGAACCTATATTTCACACATTATATAAAAATTATTTCAAAGTAGATCAAGGACCTACATGTAAAACATGAAACTTAAAAATCTTAGAAGAAAACATAGAGATAAATTTTAATTACATTAGATCAGAGAATAGTTTCTTAGATAAAACATCAATAGCACAAGCAATAAAAGAAAAAGTAGATAAATTGGACTTTATAAAAATTAAAAATTTTATCCTCCAAAGGGCACTATTAAGAAATTTAAAAAACAATCTTCAGAATGGGAGAAAATATTTGCAAATCATAAATTTAACAACAAACTATTATTGAGAATACAGTAGTCTCCCTTATATGTGGTTTCACTTTTTGTGGTTTCAGTTACCTGCAGTCAACTGCTGTCCAAAAACATTAAGTAGAAAATTCTAGAAATAACCAATTTATGTTTATGTATTACTCTGACAAACATGACGAAATCTTGTGCTGCCATGCTCCATCATGCCTGGGATGTGAATCATCAATTTGACCAGCATATCCATTCTGTATATGCTATCTGCCTGTTATTCACTTAGTAGACACCTCGGTGATTGTTACAGTATTGCAGTGCTTGTGTTCAAGCACCACTTATTTTATTTAATAATGAACCCAAAGTGCAAGAGTAGTGATGCTAGCAATTTGGATATGCCAAAGAGAAGCTGTAAATTGCTTCCTTTAAGGGTAAAGGTGAAAGAAAAGAATGGCTTAATAAGGAAAGAAAAAAAATGTATGCTTAGGTTGCTAAGATCTACAGTAAGAACAAATCTTCTATCTGTGAAATTCTGGAGAAGGAAAAAGAAACTTGTGCTAGTTTTGCTGTGACAACTCATACTACAAAAGTTATAGCCACAGTGCATGATAAGTGCTTAGTTAAGTTGGAAAAAGCATTAAATCTGTACAAGAAGGTATTGAGAGAGAGCATATTTACATAACTTTTATTACAGTATATTGTTATAGTTGTTCTATTTTCTTATTAGTTATACTTGTTAATCTTTTACTGTGTCTAATTTATAAATTAAACTTTATCATAGGTATATATGCATAGGAAAAGACATAGTACACATAGGGTTAAGTACTCATAGTACACAGAGGGTTAAGTACTATCTATGGGTTCAGGATTCCACTGGGAGTCTTGGAACATATCCCCTGTGGATAAAAGGGGGATACTGTATGTAAAATTCTTCCAAATCAACAACCAAAAGACAAATAACCAAATTGAAAATGGGCAGAGCATTTGAATGGCCATTTCTCCAAAGATGATATACAAATGCCCAATAAGCACATTTAAAGGTTCACAACATCTTTAGTCATTAGAGAAAAAGAAACAAAAGCGCCATGACAATCCACTTCACACCATTAAAATGGCTGTAATTAAAAAGATAAAAATAGCAAGTGTTAGAAACAATGTGGAGAAACTGGAATCCGTATGCATTGATTGATGGGAAATGTAGAATGATACGGCCATTTTAAAAAAATATAAGCAATTTTATTTTTTTTAAATTGAAGTATATTTGATTTACAATGTTGTGTTAGATTCAGGTGTACGACAAACTGATTCAGTTATACATACACATATATCTATTTTTTTCAGATTCTTTTCCCTTATAGGTTATTACAAGATATTGAATACCCTGTGCTGTACAGTAGGTCCTTGTTGGTTATCTATTTTACACATAAGACTGTGTATATGTTAATCCCAGATGCCTAATTTTTCCATTCCCTGATATCCCCTTTGGTAACCATATGTTTATTTTTGATGTCTCTGTGTCTATTTCTGTTTTCAATATAAATACATTTGTATCATTTTTTCTTAGATTCCACATATATGTAATATCAAATGATATTTGTCTTTGTCTGGCTTACTTCACTTAGTATGATAATATCTAGGTCCATCCATTTTGCTGCAAATTTCATTCATTTTTATGGCTGAGTAAAATTACATTGTATAAATATACCATATCCTCTTTATCCATTCATCTGTTGATGGGCATTTAGGTTGCTTCCATGTCTTGGCTCTTGTAAACAGTGCTGCAATAAACATTGGGGTGCATATATATTTTCAAATTATGGTTTTCTCTGGATATATGCCCAGAGTGAGATTGCAGCATCATATGGTAGCTCTATTTTAGTTTTTTAAGGAACCTCCATATTGTTCTCCATAGTGGCTGTACGAATTTCCACCAACAGTGTAGGAGGGTTCTCTTTTCTCCACACCCTCTCCAGAATTTAATATTTGTAGACTTTCTGATGATGGCCATTCTGACTAGTGTGATGTGATACCTCATTGTGGTTTTGATATCGTTTGTTTTTAATAATTACTGATGGTGAGAATGTTTGATGTGCATTTTGGGCATCTGTATGTATTCTTTGGAGAAATGTCTATTTAGGTCTTCTGCCCAATTTTTTTTTTTCTTTTTTGCGGCACGCGGGCCTCTCACTCTTGTGGCCTCTCCCGTTGCAGAGCACAGACTCCGTACGCGCAGACTCAGCAGCCATGGCTCACGGGCCCAACCACTCCGCGGCATGTGGGATCTCCCCGGACTGGGGCACGAACCCGTGTCCCCTGCATCGGCAGGTGGACTCTCAACCACTGCGCCAACAGGAAGCCCTCTGCCCATTTTTTGATTAGGTTGTTTGTTGTTTTGAGCTGTATGAGCTGTTCGTATATTTTGGAGATTAATCCCTTGCCAGTTGCTTTGTTTGCAAATATTTTCTCCCATTCTGAGGGTTGTCTTTTTGTTTTGTTTATGGTTTCCTTTTCTGTGCAAAAGTTTTTAAAGTTTAATTAGGTCCCATTTGTTTATTTTTGTTTTTATTTCCATTATTCTATGAGACAGATCCAAAAAGAAATTGCTGCAATTTACGTCAAAGAGTGTTCTTCCTATGTTTTCCTTTAGGAGTTTTATAGTATCCAGCCTTACATTTAGGTCGTTAATCCATTTTGAGTTTATTTTTGTGTATGGTGTTAGAGAATGTTCTGATCTCATTCTTTTACATGTAGCTGTCCAGTTTTCCCACCACCCCTTATTGAAGAGACTGTCTTTTCTCCAGTGTATATTCTTGCCTCCTTTGACCATAGGTAAGTAGGTTTCTTTCTGGGCTTTCTAATCTGTTTCATTGATCTCTGTGTCTGTTTCTGTGCCAGGACTGTACCGTTTTGATTACTATAGCTTTGTAGTATATAGTCTGAAGTTAGGAAGCCAGATTTCTCCAGCTCCATTTTTCTTTCTCAAGATTACTTTGGCTATTTGGGGCCTTTTGTGTTTCCATACAAGTTCAAAATTTTTTTTTTGTTCTAGTTCTGTGAAAAATGGCATTGGTAGTTTGATAGGAATTGCAGTGAATCTGTAGATTGTCTTGGGTACTATGTTCATTTTAACAATATTGACTCTTTCAATCCAAGGACACAGTGTATCTTTCCATCTGTTTGTGTTATCTTTCATTTCTCTCATCAGCATCTTATAGTCTTCAGAGTACAGGTCTTTGCCTCCTTAGGTAGGTTTATTTCTAGGTATTTTATTATTTTTGGTACAATAGTAAATGAAATTGTTTTCTTTTTTAAATTTTATTTATTTATTTATTATTTATGTTTGGCTGTGTTGGGTCTTTGTTGCTGCAGGCAAGCTTTCTCTAGTTGCGGCAAGTGGGGGCTACTCTTCATTGCAGCCTATGGGCTTCTCATTGTGGTGGCTTCTCTTGTTGTGGATCATGGGCTCTAGGTGCGTGGGCTTCAGTAGTTGTGGCATGTGGGCTCAGTAGCTATGGTGCATGGGCTTAGTTGCTCTGTGACATGTGGGATCTTCCTGGACCAGTTATTGAACCCATGTCTCCTGCATTGGCAGATGGATTATTAACCACTGTGCCACCAGGGAATCCCACGATTGTTTTCTTAATTTCTCTTTCTGATCTTTTTCTCTTAGTGTATAGAAATGCAACAGATTTCTGTGTATTAATTTTGTATCCAGTGACTTTACCAAACAAATTGATGAGCTCTTGTAGTTTTCTGGTCACATGAGGATTTTCTATGTATAGTATCACGTCATCTGCAAGCAGTGACAATTTTACTCCTTTTTTTCCAATTTGGATTCCTTTTGTTTATTTTTCTTCTCTGATTGCCATAGCTAGGACTTCCAAAACTATGTTGAATAAACGTGGTGAGAGTGGAAATCCCTGTCTTGTTCTTGATCTTAGAGGAAATGTTTTCAGCTTTTCAGCATTGAGTATGATATTAGCTGTGGGTTTATCATATATGGTCTTTATTATGTTGAGGTATGTTCCCTCTATGCCCAGAGTTTTTTTTTTAATCAAAAATGGGTGTTGAATTTTATCAAAATCTTTTTCTGCATCTATTGAGATGATCATATGGTTTTTATTCTTCAGTTTTTTAATATGGTGCATCACACTGATTGATTTTTTGGTATTGCAAAAATCTTTGCATCCTTGGGATAAATCCAACTTGATAATGGTGTATAATCCTTCAATGTATTGTTGTATTTGGTTTGCTAGTATTTTGCTGAGGATTTTGTGTCTATATTCATTAGTGATATTAGCCTGTAATTTTCTTTTTTGTGGTATCTTTGTCTGTTTTTGGTATCAGTGTTATGATGGCCTCATAGAATGCATTCAGAAGTGTTCCCTTTCCTGTTCAATTTTTTGAAATAGTGTCACAGGGATAGGCATTAACTCTTCTCTACATGTTTGGTAGAATTCACCTGTGAAGCCATCTGGTCCTGGACTTTTGTTTGTTGGGAGTTTTAAAATCACAGATTCAATTTCAGTACTTGTAATTGGTCTGTTCCTATTTTCTATTTCTTCCTGGTTTAGTCTTGGGAGGTTTTACCTTTTTCTGAATTTGTCCACTTCTTCTAGGTTGTCCATTTTACTGACATATAATTGCCTGTAATAGTCTCTTGTGGTCCTTCGTATTTCGTGGTGTTGGTTGTAACTTCTCCCTTTTCCTTTCTAATTTTATCTATATGAGCCTGCTCCCTTTCTTTCTTGATGAGACTGGCTAAAGGTTTATCAAATTTTTTTTAATCTTTTCAAAGAACCTGCTTTTAGTTTCATTGGTCTTTTCTATTGTTTTCTTCATCTCTATTTCTTTTCTTAGTCTCATGATTTCGTTCCTTCTGAAACTAAATTTGGGTTTTTTTTTTTGTTCTTTCTCTAGTTGCTTTAGGTGTAAAGTTAGGTTATTTATTTGTGATTTTTCTTGTTTCCTGAGGTAAGATTGTATGGCTATAAACTTCCCTCTTAGAACTGTTTTTGCTGCATCCCATAGGTTTTGGATCACCATGTTTTCATTTTCATTTGTCTCTAGGTATTTTTTTTTGATTTCTTCTTTGATTTCTTCAAAGATCCATTGACTATTTAGTAACATATTGTTTAGCCTCCATGTGCTTGTGTTTTTTGCAGTTGTTTTATTATAGTTGATTTCTAATTTCAGAGTGCTGTGGTCAGAAAAGTTGCTTGGTAAGATTTCAATTTCCTTAAATTTATCAAGGCTTGCTTTGTGACCCAGCATGTGATTTATTCTGGAGAATGTTCCATGTGCACTTGGAAAGAATGTGTATTCTGCTGCTTTTGCATGGAATGCTCTATTAATATCAGTTAAGTCCATGTGGTCTAATGTGTCATTTAAGTCCTGTGTTTCCATATTGATTTTATATCTGGATGATATGTCCATTGATGTAAGTGGGGAATACCTTTTTCCATCCCCTCACTTTTAGTCTGTATGAGTCTCTAGATCTGAAGTGGGTCTTTTGTAAACAGCATGTAATCAGGTCTTGCTTTTGTATCAATTCAGCTGGTCTACGTCTTTTGGTTGAGCATTTAATCCATTTACATTTCAGGTAATTATTGATATGTATGTTCCTATTGCCATTTTGTTGATTGTTTTGGATTTTTTTTTGTAGGTCTTTTTTCTTTTCCTCCTCTTGTTATCTTCTCTTGTGATTTGTTGACTATCTTTAGTGTGGTATATGGATTACTTTTTCTTTATCTGTGTGTATATCTATTATAGATTTTTGGTTTGTTGTTAACATGAGTTTTTGATATAGCAGTCTATATATACATATGATGTTTTTATTTTTTTTTTTTGCTGCATTGAGTCTTAGCTGTGGCACGTGAGATCTCCATTGTGGTATGCAGGATCTCTTATTGCATCACACAGGCTCTTCATTTTGGCACACGGGCTTCTCTCTAGTTGTGGCATGTGGGTTTTTTCTCTCTCTGGTTGTGATGCATGTGCTCCAGAGAGTGTGGTCTCTGTAGTTGTGGTGCACAGGCTCCAGAGTGAGTGGGTTCTGTAGTTTGTGGCACATGGGCTCTCTAGTTGGGGCACATGGGCTCAGTAGTTGTGGTGTGCAGGCTTAGTTGCCCTGTGGCATGTGGGATCTTAGTTCCATGACCAGGGATTGAACCCATGTCCCCTGCATTTGAAGGTTGATTCTTTATCACTGGACCACGAGGGAAGTCCCTGTACATGATTGTTTTAAGTTGTTTGTCTCAATTTCAACTATCTTGCATTTGTACTCTTGTCCTCTCACCATTACTTGCTTAGATATCATAATTCCGTGTGGATGATTTTCTACCTTTACTGTATGTTTACCTTTACTGGTGAGCTTTCCCATTTCATAATTTTCTTGTTTCTAGTTTTGATCTTTTCTTTTCCCCTTAGAGACGTTCCTTAAACATTTGCTGTAAAGCTGGTTTTGTGGCTCTGGAGCCTACAGGCTACTGGGTGGGAGCAGGTCTTGATGCAAAACTGTAGGCATCCAGGAGAGCTCACACCAATGAATACTCCTTGGTACCTCTGCCACCAGTGTCCTTGTCCCCATGCTGAGCCACAACTGCCTCCTGCCTCTCCAGAAGACCATCCAAGACCAACAGGTATGTCTGACCCAGGCTCCTATGAAGTCACTGCTTTTGCCCTGGATCCCAGAGCACAAGAGAGCTTGTGTGCACTCTCCAAGAGTAGAGTCTCTGTTTCCCCCAGTTTTGTGGAGCCCCTGCACTCAAGCCCCACTGGCCTTCATAGCCAAATGCTCTGGGCAGTCCTCTTCCTGATGCCAGATCCCCCAGGCTGGGGAGCCTGACGTGGGGCTCAGAACTATCACTCCTGTGGATAACATTTGTGATATAATTGTTCTCCAGTTTGTGAGTTGCCCACCCAGGGGGTATGGGATTTGATTATATCACTAGTGTGTCCCTCATCCTGTCTCACTGGGCTTCTTCTTTCTGTCTTTGGATGTAGAATATCATGTTTTGGTAGGTTCCAGTCCTTTTTATTGATGGTTGTTCAGCAGTTAGTTGTGATTTTCATGTGCTCATGAGAGCAGGTGAGCTCAAGGTCCTTCTCCTCTGTCATCTTGTGAGCAATCGATATAGCCACTTTGGAAAACAATTTGGAAGCTCTTCAAAAAGTTAAACATAGAGTGATCATATGACTTAGCAATTCCATTCCTAGGTATACACCCAAGGAATTCAATACATAAGTCCACACAAATCCTTGAACATACATATTTTAGGAGCATTATTTGTGATAGCCAAAATTGGAAACAATCCAAATGATCATCAACTGATGAACTGATAAATAAGATGTGGCATGTGCATATAACATAATCTTGTTCAGCCATAAAAATGAATGAAGTACAGGTACATGCTACAACTAATTTATGCTAAGAGAAAGAAACCAGACACAAAAGGCCACACAATGCATAATTCCATTTGTATGAAATATCCAATGTAGTCTAATTCATAGACATAAAGTATATTTTGAATAATATACCAAGTAATACAAAGTAATTTTGTACAATGAGTGAGATAGAGGTTATCAGTTGTTGAGGGTGTGTTGGGCTGGGGAGTAACTGCTAAACATTATAGTTTCTTTTCAGGATGGTGTAAAGGTACTGGAATTAAATAGTGGTAATGATTGAACAACTTTGTGAATATACTAGAAACCACTGAGTTGTACACCTTAAAAGAATGCATTTTATGGAATGTGAATTATATTTCAATTATAAAATTATATGAGAAAAGTAACTATGAATATGTATTAAGTCATCAAGTGGAAGTGGTGAACAGCAATCATTAAGAGATGGCAAATTTTAGCAGAGAGAGAGAAACGATAAAGTCAAATTGAAATGCTAAAAACAAAACAAAACCTATGTTATTAGAGATTCATTCCTTCAATACGCTTACCATCAAATTGGACAGAGCTGAAGAAAGGATCTGTAAACTTGAAGACATATCAGTGAAAATTTTCTAAAATAAAACAAGAATGAGAATAAATTCATTTAATATTTAAAATCTGATGTTCTGTTCATAAATTTTGCCAACGTTTTTCTTTTTATTAAATGATGGTAATAATAGATGGGTGTTAGCCCATTTGACAAAATGTCAAGGTCTTATAAGCCTATATAAGACTCTTTCCTTTTTAAATGTCAGCGTTTTTTATTGAATCCCTACAACAACCCAGTCAGGTACTGTTTCCTGCTTTTTATTAAAGAGAAATTTAAGTCTTGGAGAGATAATATGACTACCCACAAAAGTTACACAGCTAATAAATGATGGAGGAGGGCCAGGAATCCAGATAAATGCCAAAGTCCAAGTGCAGTCCACAATACTATACTGCCTCTTTGCTTTTTTAGTCTACCATTACCCTTTCAAAGAGAAGGGGATTACTTTCTGCTGTTGCATGGTGTCTCTGGACACTAGGGAATAATTTGGGAGCTTTTATATCTGTTCCTACTCTTCACTCCTTATGCTTTAAAATATATGTTCTATAAGGGAAGATTTGTTTTTTGTCTTCTTTGCTACTGAATGATTATTAACTAGAATGCAGGTTTGACATAAAAGTCACCCAATAAATATTTATTATTGGAATGAGTGGATAAACCCTCACCTGAACCCAAAATATAATTTCAATCATAATCAAAGTATATAGACACTAAGCCAATCTCAGCTTATTGCCCATAGTGATTGTGGCAACCCCTTTGATTCTGTGACCCAGACCTAGGTGCTCCTCAAACTTCCTATTTTTATTTTCCAGTTTAGAACCTCAGGAATGACTGATTTTCACAAATGTCTTTTACACTTTAGATGGAGAAAGATCATGTGGGTGTGTTGTTTTGGTATATTTGCTGTTTTGGCCCACTTAATGGTACTCCTGCACCTATTTAAAAAGAATGCTACCCACTCATTATTAGATGAGTAGTCTCCCATGGCAAGGTTGGGATGAAGTTATACTTCTGACTTTTAAAGTTGGAATTTTATAGGCACTCTTGCATTGAAACAATGCTGTATATTATTTTTAATTAAAAAATTAAAAAAAATCTATTAAGCATAAACTGTTTTCCAGCTACTGGGGTGCTACCTGAGGATGAATGGTAATCAAGGAAGTCTTTTCGCTCAAGGAAATCATAGACATAGGAGATGAAAAACAGAAAATGATGGTGAGAACTTCCATGTTCTATGTTAACACTAAAGAGTAATCAATCAACTCTTCTTTGAGGATCAAGAGAGTCAAAAACAGTTTATGGAGGAGGTCAATGTTAAAGCTGAGTATGGAAGGATAAGTAGGTATTTGCTTGCAAATGAATAGAAAGAGATATTACAGACAGAGAGAACAATATATAAGAAGCATAAATGTATAAAATGAATGTCTAAAACAACATGACATATTCAGAAAAGTGACAGAATGTGAGGCTGTGGAGGTAGGCAGGAGTCAGCTCATGAAACACTTGGCATGCCATTTTGAGGAGAAGGGACTTTATACTTTTACCAATGGGAAGTCACTGTAGGTACCTGGACAGGGGAATGACATGTTCAGATCATTTGGGCAGCAGGATGAAATGTTAAGGAGTTGAACTAACTAGATGTGGAGAGGGTAGGTGGACATGACATAAGGTTACAGAGATAGAAGTGACCGAGTTACAAGTTTTAGTGGTAACTTCTTAGACAGGAAAGGTGAGGAAGAGAGAGGAATTCAGTTGCAATTCACTTCACTGAGAAATACAGAAGGAGGACATTTTTGCTGTCATGAGGAGGGAGCTGGAATGGAGAGAAAATAGAAACAGGGTGAGAAAGAGTTCAGTTTTGGACATGTTAAGGTTGAATTGTCTATAGGATAATACCCAGGGGGAAATCCCCAGTAGGCAGTTAGAAATACAAATAAATATTCCATTTCTATGAAATAGGAATAGGTTTGAAGCTAAGGGAGAGATCTGAGCTGGAAATAAATATTTGGTAATCATTGGCATATAGGTGGTGGCTGAAGCTATATGTGTGATGAGATCACCTAGAGAGAATATATAGACTGAGAAGTCAGTGAGTTGATAGACTGGATTAGGACCCTAATCACCACTAACAGCCTGGTTTCTATGGGAAATGTTCCCCAGAGTCCAAACAATCAGCTTACGCACTGGGTTTTTTCCCTGACTCTGGGAATAAAAACAAAAACCAAACCAAACAAAGATCCTGTGTTTGCAATAGAGCTTTAGAGTTTATTAACCACTTTTATACCCAGTACCTCATTTGATCATTATAACATCCCTGTGGGGATAGTCAGGGCAGGAATTTTCCACCCTCTATATTAGTGATAAATTTGTATCTCCAAATTTAGTAGCAAACTTTTGGGGTGCAGCCAGTTCAAAAGTTGAGGACAACCTATAATAATCATACATTATATTTATAATACATGCTTTTGGAGAAATTATCTTCTTTGGCTATTACAACTAACTTGGGAAGACGATAAGATAAAGATAGTTATACTGATTTTTATAGATGAAGCAACTGAGGTCCAGAGAGGTTAGATAATTTGCTGAAGATGGTACAGTTCCTTGGTAACAGAGACAAGGCTAGAACCAAGGCATTATTAAGTCCCCAGTTGACCATTTTTTCTCCCACAAAACTACTTTCAAATAGAAGGGAAAAATAGATCCCTACCATGAGAATGTTTTACTAATGTTTATTCAAGTAAAAGTCTCATATGGCAAAGGCATTAAGAAAGTTAGAAAATATCAAGACTTAACATATTTTTCCATGTTAATAGCAAAAATATAACAAAAAGATAAGGAAAATATAGAAAGAAGTTACATCTCAACAATAATTCCAAAACAAACAACAGATGAGTGTAAATTTTCAAGAGCAGAGAAGTATACATCAAATGAGAGGATTTCAGCTCACCATACTGTGGGGTGTGGGGAATAGTGTTGAAGATTAGATTAGTTGAAGAGCTATAAATGAAATGGGGGAAGGAAGGAAGAGGGGCCCAGAGAGGCAGCCGAAAACTCAAATACTTGGACTGCATTTGGAAAGATGACTGTATGTTTCAGTTAGATGCTCAAAACTTAAAAATGATTTTCTTTTAAGAACAGTATTTTATACCCTCTTTAAGGCTCCCAGTTTAGATCTTGCAAGTCTGATTAGCCTCCATCATATTTTATGGTTAGTTTTGCTCATCTGGACTTGGACAGGAGTAAGGGCATACTTAAAAAGTAGACAAGTAGATTCTAGTCCTTCTCCCTCTTCTGGTGGGAGGGATGGCCTCAGGCAAACTTTTGCTGTGTGAAGTTTGGTATTCTCCCCTTTTGAAATTCTCTCCCATAATTATCTGTCTCATTCCTCAGGCATCTTGTATCTTTGTGCTACTCTCCATAGGGTAGGTGGGTATGGAGTGGGAGAAAGAAATAGATCTCTGTCCAGACTTAAAGTTTCTATATTCCAGAATTCCACCTACCCCTCTCCTGAATTTCAGAATTTCCTCCACACTTCCCTAACTTTTCTTCCCTCAGGGTTGCAGAGCTCAGTGAAGAAAGAGGTTTGGAGGAAAGCAATGTGGTTTAATGCATTCAGAAATGTGAGTAAGTGACGAATAGTTCCTCAACCTTCCCAGAAGTAACTGCAAGAGTATACTTTGTTAAAACATATGACTTTTCAGTTGGTAGACTTTCTGACTGTGTGACAAAATGAGGTGAAAACAGTAACAATGGGAAAATGTGGGAGAAGATATTTTTGGTTCAGGGTATAACCAGAGGCAATCCTGCCTGGCAGTGGGTGCCAGGCTACTCCCTTAAACTGTCCCGGTTTTTCATAACTTCTTCCTTTCTTCTTGTTCTCACTTAGGGACCTACAAATTCCCCCAAAATAGTCAGATTTTCAAAAGAACAATGGAAGGGAGGGAGCCTCCAGTAGCGTGACAAGGGACTAGGGTGACTCCACTCAGAGTTTTGTATATATCAGTCTAAATCAGAGTTTTTTGTAAACAAGGTGTAAAAATTAGGGACTGCTACAGTGTCTTGTGGACAATAGGTTTCTGGGTAACTGGGTTGGAAGACTTAGGCTGAGTTGAATGTCCCAGGAGGTTGTTTTACGGGTGGGGAGTTGTTAGTGTTGCAGGGCTTATGTTAAGAAGGGCAGCCAGCTTCCTCTCCAAGGTGACACTGGGGTCTCGTTCTTTCACATTAGCAGTGACAGATTTTTCCCAGTTTAGGAGTTTCCATACTTTGTGTGTGTGTACCCAGAAAGAAACAGGCAGAGTGTGTGTGTGGCATGGGGTGAGGGTGAGGGAAATAGTGACTTTTCTTATCAACACAGCAAGGCCATCCTCCTGCTCCAATTTGTGACAGTAGAGACCAGTCAGAGCCTTATACCCCCAAGCCATGATGAAAAATAGGTTTCTGACAAAGATTAATCTATTAAAAAGAAACAAAACTGCTCTCCAACTGTTATAGGTGATGGGAGGCCTGCTGCTTTGGGAGAATGGATGCAGTCTGAGAGAGAAGATCAAGTCACAGCCAATTAGTGACCTAAGTCTATAGCTAATTTAAGAATGAAGATAATGGCATTTAAGCTTAATAAGGGCAGCATTTAACCTCACCCCACCCTCTATGCCCTCAAGAACTTTGCCCATTTATATGAAAAGAGCAGCCGTGTAGAATAGTGGGTGGAGCATTGAACTGGGTGTCAAAAGAACCTGGTTTCTCCCTTCTAGCTTTGTCATTAACTAATAAAAATAGTAATAATGATAAGAAGTATAACAATAATAATAAGAATGAATCCTTATTTAACACTTTGGAACATACAGTGTCTTTATACCTACATACATGATCTTTTTAGAGTTATTGAGATCTTCAGCTAAGTCACTTCTCTTCTTTGGGTTTCAGTTTTCTTTCTAAAAGGAGATGAATTTGTTATTCTAAGGGGATTCTTAAAGCCAGTACTGTAAAATATTTAAGATTCTGTTATCTGAATATAATTATGTCAGAGGATATGTGAGAGTAACACCAAACACACACACACACACACACACACACACACACACACACACAAACCCTATAATACATGGCCCAGGGCTTGAATAACTATATTTATATTATCTAGTTATTTTTGCTTATTAGCTTGAATCCATGGCAAAATGTTAAAGAATTTTACATTTTAATATAGGACTCCAGAAAATGTACATGACTCCTGCACAAAAAGAAATTAATCTGGAATGTTTGTGTGTATTGACAGAGCTGGTGCAGGTGTTGCTTGGATGAGGAGAGTGCATATTTTAGGGCAGCAAACTATTCACAGTTCCTCAATTAAAAATACATAGCCACCTATTTTTTTTTTGTTCCTATACAAAGACCAGCTTTGAATGTATAAGCAGGCATCACTCACCTATTTCATTTATTCATTCATTCTCATTTACTATATAGTGAGCTTCCAGTATGTGACAGGTACTGTGCATATACCAGGGATAGAGATGAATAGGAAATGAGTCACCTCAAAAAACTTAAAGGTTAGTCCTATTTGTAATTACTTGCTACTAGATCAACAAATTGAGGGTTTTATTAGCAACTGAGAAATGGAAATATTGACTAGTTACTCTTAAATGTTGCTAAGTTAACTCCAACTTATCAGTCTACCTGCTTTGCTTAAAGTGCTCAAACCTAATAGACTGCTCTCTGTTCAGTTGTTTTGAATGTCAATAAAATGACCAGAAAAGAAAAAAAAGTGAAGCCAGGATGGGACCATAAATCACATATAGTAAGATCTTTATTATTATAGGCTTCATGTTTTCCTAAATATAACTTTATATGGACAGAACCTGATTCAACATCCAAGGCTATAAAGTGGATATTAACTCTCAATGCCAGCATTTTAAAAGATATATGCATGTATATTCAGAATCCTTTTTAATTCAATAGTTGTTTTTCATCATGTCTGAAAATGTTTCTTTATAATACCCAAAGCCTTTTCACACCCATTATTCATGAGATTTTCATGACAGTCTTGTTTATTTAGGCAGAACATCAATTGTTATCAGTATTTTATAGAGGAGGAAACTAAGGTCCTTCCCAAACTAAGGTTCAGAGAAGTTCTGTGACTTGTTCTGGGTTAGTAAATAATTTTGTGTCTCTTAAGGTGACCAATCATTCCAGTTTACCTGGGACTCAGGGAATTTCCAGAACTCAAGACTTTCAGTTTTAAAACCAGAATAGTTCAAGGCAAACAAATATGAGTTGGTCACCCTAGTACTCTTCACAGACTTAGATTCAAATCTGGGGTCTGATGTGCAGTTTTCTAGGAATTCAATCGTAGGCATGTTGTTCAACTTCTCCCAGCAAAATATCTTGCTTTTATTTTATCAAATAATAAAATTAAGATAATACCATTTTCCCTATAATGTTATGATTTAATGAGATCATGGCTGTGAAGATAGGGAATGTGGAACCTGGCCTGGAGTAGGCACTCAATAAATATTGGTTCCCTTTCCCTTACCATTGGATTACTACTCTCTGCTCCATATCATGTCATCTCAAGCAAGCCTGCTCACCTTGGGCATAGTTTCCTAGCACCAATAAACACCATGGGGTTCTCACCTGACTACTAGAGCCCTTTGTGAGAATATCACTTTCAGTGTCCATTTGGAATTGAGGAATTCTTCATGCCTTGATGCTTGGTGGGACTATGTATAGGTTACTAGTGAGAAGTGTGCTACCCTTCTTCAGAAGACTTTAGAATCTGTTCATTTTCTCTGTTCTGAGTATTTTGTGCAGGTAGCAGTATATTTACACAGCATACTAATGGATATTCCAAGCTGTACACTGTTTCTTTTCAGAGCCTTAGGGACAAATAAAGGGTCTTCAAAAATGGAAGAATGAGCTAAACCAAAGAGTGTGGGAACACAGTGAGCAATTCTGTCCTTTACTCACTATTTCCCAGTAGGAACAGGCTTGCAACTCTAGCTTGCTCCATCTTTTTTAGTTCCTCTAGCTTTGGTTCTAAGGGTCTCTCTAAGTTGTTTTCCTCCCACCCCCCACCCCCCCGCCACCAGTGCTTTCTCATTCCCTGTACAGTTCTTTCTCTTCAACCCAAGCCAATCCAGCTTTTAAGACTTAAGTCACGTGCTGCCTTTCCAAAGAAGTTTAATCCACACTCCACTGTTACTTGTATTTACTCTCATCCAGTAAGCCACTGAACATGTCTTCAGGATTCTAGTGGTACTTTCTAATAGTTTCCCTCTGCTAGAGTTGTCTTTCCAATGTAATTGTTGTAACAAGGGATGATTCTTACCGTCTATGTCCTCCTCAGCACCTAACACCAGGCAGATTTGACAGTAGAGACCAGTGGTTTGATTAGCTAAACCTTATTTGTGTCATTTCATAAATCTCTTCCCTGGGCCTAATCACAAGGTACTATAGTCATGCCTTGTATACTTTACCCACGGAAGAGCTTTACCCATTTGTACTGAGTGAATTGGTATCTTTAATGTATGCCCTTGCTCCAGATTTAGTCCGCCCAGTTCTTAGGTTGCCTTTAGGGCAGTATATATGCATATTCTATGCATGATCTGAGTTACGAATAGTTCTAAGGTCTCTTGCTTTTCTCCAGCTTCCTTCTTATTCTTTGAAGACCCCATACCTCTCTCATTGGCATGAAGGTTTAGGTGTGGGAAATGTGGTAACAACCTCATGTGTGAGACATATGAAAAACCAAATAATGCAAAGGGAAAAGAATAAGTGTTGTAACAGAAATATATATATATATATAGATAGATAGATAGATAGATAGATATATCTATATCTATATCTATATATATATAGAGAGAGAGAGGGAGAGAGAGTGAGAGTGGGAGAGACAGAGGGAGACAGAGTGAGACAGAGAGAGAGAGGGAGAGAGACAGAGAATAGTAGCAGAATTTGGACATGAAGAAACAGGGCTGAAGGGGTGCGGCTGAGATCTGAGGCAGAAGGAAGAGCCCAAGTAAAGGCATGTGAGATCAAAAGTTTGGAGAATGTATGGAAAACAGTGAATACTTCAGTTTGGAATGGGTAGTTTATAGGATGAGAGGGAGCAGTGGAAGGGAATATTGAAAAGTGGTTTGAGACCACATTCTGAAGGCCTCTGATTGCCAGACTAAGGTCCATGAACATAGAGGGCCACTAAATGCTTTTGAGCAGGGCAAGAGCTAGAAAGATTATTTTCATCGGGTCAAATTAAACAGTGGACATGAGGAGCCACTGAGTCTGCCCATTAAAAAATGAAGAAGGTTAGTGTGTTACAGTTACACAAACTGTAATCTCATCCTACCATTGTACATTGGTGTGGCCTAATGAAAACTCTTTCCTGGAAGAAACATTTGTAATGTATTACCACACCTATCCAAGCATATCATGACATTGATCTGCATAAAATTATTGCAATATAAATGCATGTTTGTTGTGCCTTTTTGTTTAGGATTGAGTGGAAAGAGATGACTTAAGTGGACAAATCAGATTTAGGAAATGAATAAGATTAGCAAAAATCAACTAGTAATCAGTAAATTAAAAAACTAAAAAGCAAGTAGATTTCTTTTCAAGCAGTGAGCTTTTTTTTAAAGAATCTTTATAGGAATATAATTGCTTTACAATGGTGCGTTCGATTCTGCTTTATAACAAAGTGAATCAGTTATACATATACATATGTTCCCACATCTCTTCCCTCTTGCAGCTCCCTCCCTCCCACCCTCCATAGCCCAGCCATCTAGGTGGTCACAAAGCACCGAGTTGATCTCCCTGTGCTATGTGGCTGCTTCCCACTAGCTATCTATTTTACGTTTGGTAGTGTATATATGTCCATGCCACCCTCTCACTTTGTCACAGCTTACCCTTCCCCGTCCCCATATCCTCAAGTCCATTCTCTAGTAAGTCTGTGTCTTTATTCCTGTCTTACCAATAGGTTCTTCATGACATTTTTTCTTTTCTTAGATTCCATATATATGTGTTAGCATTTGGTATTTGTCTTTCTATTTCTGACTTACTTCACTCAGTATGACAGTCTCTAGGTCCATGCACCTCACTACAAATAACTCAATTTCATTTCTTTTTATGGCTGAGCAATATTCCATTGTATATATGTGCCACATCTTCTTTATCCATTCATCCGATGATGGACACTTATGTTGTTTCCATCTCCTAGCTATTGTAAATAGAGCTGCAATGAACATTTTGGTACATGACTCTTTTTTATTTATTTATTTATTTTACATCATTACTGGAGTATAATTGCTCTACAATGGTGTGTTAGTTTCTGCTTTATAACAAAGTGAACCAGTTATACATATACATATGTTCCCATACCTCTTCCCTCATGCATCTCCCTCCATTGCACCCTCCCTATCCCACCCCTCTAGGTGGTCACAAAGAACCAAGCTGAACTCCCTGTGCTATGCCGTTGCTTCCAACTAGCAATCTATTTTATGTTTGGTAGTGTATATATATTCATGCCACTCTCTCACTTTGTCACAGCTTACTCTTCCCCTCCCCATACCCTCAAGTCCATTCTCTAGTAGGACTGTGCCTTTATTCCTGTCATACCCGTAGATTCTTCATGACATATTTTTCTTAAATTCCATATATACGTGTTAGAATACGATATCTGTGTTTCTCTTTCTGACTTACTTCACTCTGTAGGAGAGACTCTAGGTCCATCCACCACATTACAAATAGCTCAATTTCGTTTCTTTTTATGGCTGAGTAATATTCCATTGTATATATGTGCCACATCTTCTTTATCCATTCATCCGATGATGGACACGTAGGTTGCTTCCAGCTCCTGACTATTGTAAATAGAGCTGCAATGAACAATTTGGTACATGACTATTTTTGAATTATAGTTTTCTCAGGGTATATGCCCAGTAGTGGGATTGCTGGGTCATATGATAGTTCTATTTGTAGATTTTTAAGTAACCTGCATGCTGTTCTCCATAGTGGCTGTACCAATTCACATTCCCACCAGCAGTGCAAGAGTGTTTCCTTTTCTCCACACTCTCTCCAGTATTTTTTTTCCAGATTTTTTGATGAATGATATTCTGAATGGTGTGAGATGATATCTCATTGTGGTTTTGATTCACATTTCTCTAATGATTAATGATGTTGAGCATTCTTTCATGTGTTTGTTGGCAGTCTGTATATCTTCTTTGGAGACATGTGTATTTAGGTCTTTTGCCCAGTTTAGGATTGTTTTGTTTTTTTTTTACTGTTGAGCTGCATGAGCTGCTTGTAAATTTTGGAGATTAACCCTTTGTCAGTTGCTTCATTTGCAAATATTTTCTCCTATTCTGAGGGTTGTCTTTTGGTCTTGTTTATGGTTTCCTTTGCTGTTCAAAAGCTTTGAAGTTTCATTAGGTCCCATTTGTTTATTTTGTTTTTATTTCCATTTCTCTAGGAGGTGGGTCAAAAGGAATCTTGCTGTGATTTACGTCATAGAGTGTTCTGCCTATGTTTTCCTCTAAGAGTTTGATAGTTCTTCGCCTTATATTTAGGTCTGTAATCCACTTTTAGCTTACTTTTGTATATGGTGCTGGGAGTTTTCTAATCTCATACGTTTACATGTACCTGTCCAGTTTTCCCAGCACCACTTACTGAAGAGGCTAGCCTTTCTTCACTGTACATTCCTGCCTCTTTTATCAAAGATAAGGTGACCATATGTGTTTGGGTTTATCTCTGGGCTTTCTATCCTCTTCCATTGATCTATATTTCTGTTTTTGTGCCAGTACCATACTGCCTTATTTACTGTAGCTTTGTAGTATAAGCTGAAGGCAGGGTGCCTGGTTCCTCCAGCTCCATTTTTCATTCTCAAGATAGTTTTGGCTATTCGGGGTCTTTTGTGTTTCCATACGAACTGTGAAATTTTTTGTTCTAGTACTGTGAAAAATGCCAGTGGTAGTTTGATAGGGATTGCATTGAATCTGTAGATTGCTTTGGGTAGTAGAGTCATTTTCATAATGTTGATTCTTCCAATCCAAGTATATGGTATATCTCTCCATCTATTTGTATCATCTTTAATTTCTTTCATCAGTGTCTTATAATTTTCTTCATACAGGTCTTTTGTCTCCTCAGGTAGGTTTATTCCTAGATATTTTAATTTTTTTTGTTGCAATGGTAAATGGGAGTGTTATCTTGATTTCACTTTCAGGTTTTTCATCATTAGTGTGCAGGAATGCCAGAGATTTCTGTGCAGGAATTTTGTAACCTGCTACTGTGCCAAATTCATTGATTAGATCTAGTAGCTTTCCGGTAGCATCTTTAGGATTCTCTATGAATAGTATCATGTGATCTGCAAACAGTGACAGCTTTACTTCTTTTTTTCCGATTTGGATTCCTTTTATTTCCTTTCTTCTCTGATTGCTGCGGCTAAAACTTCCAAAACTATGTTGAATAAGAGTGGTGAGAGTGGGCAACCTTGTCTTGTTCCTGATCTTGGTGGAAATGCTTTCAGTTTTTCACCATTGAGGATGATGTTGGCTGTGGCTTTGTCATATATGGCCTTTATTATTTTGAGGAAAGTTCCCTCTATCCTACTTTCTGGAGGGTTTTTATCATAAATGTGTGTTGATTTTTGTCGAAAGCTTTCTCTGCATCTATTGAGATGACCATATGGTTTTTCTCCTTCAATTTGTTAATATGGTGTATCACATTGATTGACTTGCATATATTGAAGAATCCTTGCTTTCCTGAAATAAGCCCCACTTTATCATGGTGTATGATCCTCTTAATGTGATGTTGGATTCTGTTTGCTAGTATTTTGTTTGGGATTTTTGCATCTATGTTCATCAATGATATTGGCCTGTAGTTTTCTTTATTTGTGACATCCTTGACTGGTTTTTGTATCAGTGTGATGGTGGCCTCATATAATGAGCTTGGGAGTGTTCCTCCCTCTGCTATATTTTCAAAGAGTTTGAGAAGGATAGGAATAGCTCTTTTCTAAATATTTGATAGAATTCACCTGTGAAGCCATCTGGTCCTGGGCTTTTATTTGTTGGAATATTTTTAATCGCAGTTTCAATTTTAGTGCTTGTGATTGGTCTGTTCATTTTTTCTATTTCTTCCTGATTCTGTCTTGGCACATTGTGCATTTCTAAGAATTTGTCCTTTTCTTCCAGGTTGCCCATTTTATTGGCATAGAGTTGCTTGTGGTAATCTCTCATGATCTTTTGTATTTCTGCAGTGTCAGTTGTTACGTTTCCTTTTTCATTTCTAAATCTATCGATTTGAGTCCTCTAACTTCTTTTTTTTTTTTGATGAGTCTTGCTAATGGTTTTTCAATTTTGCTTATCTTCTCAAAGAAGCAGCTTTTAGTTTTATTGATCATTGCTATCATTTCTTTCATTTCTTTTTCAGTTTTTTCTGATCGGATTTTTATTATTTCTTTCCATCTGCTAACTTTCAGGTTTTTTGTTCTTCCTTCTCTAATTGCTTTAGGTTCAAGGTTAGCTTGTTTATTCGAGATGTTTCCTGTTTCTTAAGGTAGGATTGTGTTGCTATAAACTTCCCTGTTAGTACTGGTTTTGCTGCCTCCCATAGGTACTGGGTCATTTTGTCTCCTTGGTCATTGTTTCTATGTATTTTTTGATTTCCTCTTTGATTTCTTCACTGATCACTTTGTTATTAAGTAGTGTATTATTTAACCTCCATGTGTTTGTATTTTTTACAGATCTTTTCCTGTAATTGGTATCTAGTCTCATAGTGTTGTGGTCAGGAAAGAAACTTGATATAATTTCAATTTTCTTAAATTTACCAAGGCTTTATTTGTGACCCAAGCTAGGATCCATCCTGGAGAATGTTTCATGAGCACTTGAGAAAAATGTGTAGTCTGTTGTTTTTGGATGGAATGTCCTATAAATATCAATTAAGTCCATCTTGTTTAATGTATCATTTAAAGCTTGTGCTTCCTTATTTATATTCATTTTGGAGGATCTGTACATTGGTGTATTTGGAGTGTTAAAGTCACCCTACTATGAGTGTGTTACTGTCGACTTCCCCTTTTTTGGCTGTTAGTATTTTCCTTATGTATTGAGGTGCTCCTATGTTGGGTGCATAAATATTTACAATTGTTATGTCTTCTTCTTGGATCGATCCCTTCATCATTATGTAGTGTCCTTCTTTGTCTCTTCTAATAGTCTTTATTTTAAAGTCTATTTTGTCTCATATGAGAATTGCTACTCCAGCTTTCTTTTGGTTTCCATATGTATGGATTAACTTTTTCCATCCCCTCACTTTCAGTCTGTATGTGTCTCTAGGTCTGAAGTGCATCTCTTGTTGACAGCATATACATGGGTCTTGTTTTTGTATCCATTCAGCCAGTCTGTGTCTTTTGGTGGGAGCATTTAATCCATTTACATTTAAGGTAATTATCAATATGTATGTTCCTATTCCCATTTTCTAAATTGTTTTGGGTTCATTATTGTAGGTCTTTTCCTTTCCTTGTATTTCTTGCCTAGAGAAGATCCTTTATCATTTGTTGTAAAGCTGGTTTGGTGGTGCTGAACTCCCTCGGCTTTTGCTTGTCTGTAAAGGTTTTAATTTCTCCATCAAATCTGAATGAGATTCTTGCTGGGCAGAGTAATCCTGGTTGTAGGTTTTTGTCCTTCATCACTTTAAATATGTCCTGCCACTCCCTTCTGGCTTGCAGAGTTTCTGCTGAAAGTTCAGCTGTTAACCTTATTGGGATTCCCTTGTGTGTTATCTGTTGTTTTTCCCTTGCTGCTTTTAATATGTTTTCTTTGTATTTAATTTTTGAGAGTTTGAATAATATGTGTCTTGGCATGTTTCTCCTTGTTTTTCCCCTATATGGGACTCTCTGTGCTTCCTGGACTTGATTAACTATTTCCTTTCCCATAATAGGGAAATCTTCAACTATAATCTCTTCAAATATTTTCTCAGTCCATTTCTTTTTCTCTTATTCTTCTGGAACCTGTATAATTCGAATGTTGGCACTTTTAATGTTGTCCCAGAGGTCTCTGAGACTGTCCTCAGTTCTTTTCACTCTTTTTTCTTTATTCTACTCTGCAGCAATTATTGCCACTTTTTTATCTTCAAGTTCACTTATCCGTTCTTCTGCCTCATTTGTTCTGCTATTGATCCCTTCTAGAGTATTTTAAGTTTCATTTATTGTGTTGTTCATTACTGCTTCTTTCATCTGTAGTTCTTCTAGTTCCTTGTTAAAGGTTTCTGGCATTTTTTGTATTGTATTTCCAAGATTTTGGATCATCTTTACTATCATTATTCTCAATTATTTTTCAGGCAGACCGCCTATTTCCTCTTCATTTGTTTGGTCTGGTGGGTTTTTATCTTGCTCTTTCATCTCCTGTGTGTTTTTCTGTCTTCTCATTTTGCTTATCTTACTGTGCTTGGGGTCTCCTTTTCACCAGCTGCATGTTCATAGTTCCTGTACTTTTTGGTGTCTGTCCCCAGTGGCTAAAGTTGGTTCAGTGGGTGGTGTAGGCTTCCTCATGGAAGGGACTAGTGCCTGTGTTCTGATAGATGAGTCTGGATCTTGTTTTTCTGGTTGGCAGGCCCACGTTTGGTGATGTGTTTTGGGGTGTCTGTGGCCTTATCATGATTTTAGGCAGCCTCTCTGCCAATGGGTGGGGTTTTGTTCCTGTGTTCCTAGCTGTTTTGCTTAGGGTGTCTAGCAGCTTAGCTTTCTTGTCGTTGAGTGAAGCTGGGGGTTCGTGTTGAAATGGAGATCTCTGGAAGATTTTCGCCATTTGATATTATGTGGAGTTAGGAGGTCTTTTGTGGACCTGTGTCCTGAAGTTGGCTCTTCCACCTCAGAGGCACAGCACTGACTCCTGGCTGCAGCACGAAGAGCCTTTCATCCCACAGCTCAGAATAAAAGGGAGAAAATGTAGAGGGAAAGAAAGAAAGGGGATAGAAGAAAATATAATAACGTAAGATAAAATAAAATAAAGTTATTTAAAAAATAATTATTAAATTTTTTTTTAAAAAGTGAAAAACAAAAAGATCAGATGGATAGAACCTTAGGACAAATGGTGAAAGCAAAGCTATACAGACACATTCTCACACAGAATCATACACACTCACATAAAGAGCAAAATGGGAAAAAATAATAAATCTTGCTCTCAAAGTCCACCTCCTCAATTTGGGATGATTCATTGTCTATTCAGGTATTCCACAGATGCAGGGTACATCTAGTTGATTGTGGAGATTTAATCTGCTGCTCCTGAGGCTGCTGGGAGAAATTTCCCTTTCTCTTCTTTGTTCGCACAGTTCCCGGTGTTCAGCTTTGGATTTGGCACTGCCTGTGTGCGTAGGTCACCGGAGGGCATCTGTTCTTCCCTCAGACAGGACGGGGATAAAGGAGCCGCTGATTCGGGAGCTCTGGATCACTCAGGCCAGTGGGAGGGCGGGGTACGGATGCTGGGCGAGCCTGTGGTGGCAGAGGCCAGCGTTATGTTGCACCAGCCTGAGGCATGCCGTGCGTTCTCCCAGGGAAGTTGTCCCTGGATCCTGGGACCCTGTCAGTGGCGGGCTGCCCAGCCTCCCCGGATGGGAGGTGTGGATAGTGACCTGTGCTCGCACACAGGTTTCTTAGTGGTGGCAGCAGCAGCCTTAGTGTCTCATGCCTGTCTCTGGGGTCTGTGCTGTTAGCCGCGGCTCGTGCCCGTGTCTGGAGCTCCTTTAAGCAGCGCTCTTAATCCCCTCTCCTCGCGCACCAGGAAACAAAGAGGGAAGAAAAAGTCTCTTGACTCTTCGGCAGCTCCAGACTTTTACCCGGACTCCCTTCCAGCTAGCCATGGTGCAATAACCCCTTCAGGCTGTGTTCACGCTGCCAGACTGAAGCCTGAGCCTCAGCTCGCAGCCTCGCCCGCCCCGGCGGGTGAGCAGACAAGCCTCTCGGGCTGGTGAGTGCCGGTTGGCACCAATCCTCTGTGCGGGAATCTCTCCGCTTTGCCCCCTGCACCCCTGTTGCTGCGCTCTCCTCCGTGGTCCCGAAGCTCCCCCCCTTCACCACCCGCAGTTTCCGCCTGTGAAAGGGCTTCCTAGTGTGTGGAAACTTTTCCTCCTTCACAGCTCCCTTCCACTGGTGCAGGTCCTGTCCATATTCTTTTGTCTCTGTTTATTCTTTTTTCTTTTGCCCTACCCAGCTACGTGAGGAGTTTCTTGCCTTTTGGGAGGTCTGAGGTCTTCTGCCAGCATTCAGTAGGTGTTCTGTAGGAGTTGTTCCACGTATAGATGTATTTCTGATGTATCTGTGGGGAGGAAGGTGATCTCCACATCTTACACTTCCGCCATCTTCCCCCGGCCTCGAGCCAAGGAGTGAGCTTTTGAAATGTCCTCCGAAGTATTCCTCTAGATATTGCCTACCCTGATACAGATTCAAGAAGGATAATTAACACACCTTCATTTCGCTTAGAAGATGTGTCAAGTTTTCCTTACTGCCTGAGCCATATGGTTCTAAGTGAGTCTTCTTGGGAAGAAATCTGGCTTGGGATTCCCTTTGACATATGCAATGAATTACTATACAGAGAAACATTATAAATTGTGTGCTTTTATATGAATCCCAACACTCGGATGGCCCTTTTTTTTCTCTCAGACATGCAAAACCAGAGTTCCATTTGAGCCAAAAATAAGTAGGTAGACACCTACTCATTGTAAGTTGCAGGTACCAGTGAGGCCCTTTGCTTCTCTAGTGTATACCTGCCTTTCTGTAGTTGTCTACTCATTCTAAGACACTGGGCAACCAGGGCCAGTCCCTTACCTCTGCTTGTTGATGTTTTTTTCTGGGAAGACTGAGGCCATTTGATAAAAACTCCTTCATTGGCCTTTCAATAGAAGCCTCATTTAAAAAATAACCCCAGAATTTTGTCTTTCTCTTCTCTTTCTATTCTTCCTCCTCTTCCAGAATAATCTATTGAACTGCATCTTCAATCTCATCCCCTATTTGAGTCCACTTCTCCCTTTAACACAGACTTCTTGGCCTCTACCCTCTGTACATGTTCAATAACTCCACATCCTAAAAAGGTCTCACTTTTCTTGCTTCTCTCTCTTTTCTTAACTCTGTTATTCTTTCACATCAAAATACTCATTGTCTCTATTTACTGTCTCTATCTCCTTGCTGTCCACATAGTAATCATAGATAATGTTTACTGAGTACTTTATATACCTTAACTCATATAATTTTCACAATTACATGGGGTGAGTACTATTTTTCTTTTTTATTACCCTCCTAGTTTTACAAATGAAGAATCATACTCATGAAGTCAAGAAACTTGTCCAAGGTCACACAGATAATAAGTGGTAAAGCCTGGATTCAAACTCAGGCAATTAGGCTTCAGAGTTGATGCTTTTTACCATTATGCTATATATTGTCTCCCAGTAATAGTTTTGGAGATCAGCGACCTTTTAGTACAGTCTAATAGTGTTTATTTAGTGCTTTGCATCTGTTCTTGAAATTTTTGAAATCAGCTTTTGACTTGGCTCCTTTGACCCAACACTATCTTGGGTTTCCTTTTACTTCTATTATTTTTCTTTCTTGGTCTTTTGTGTTGGTTCCTCTTACCTCTATTTCTCTAACTTCAGTTTGAAGCCCTCTGTTTCCTGTTCTAATAAAACTGTCCTTTGAATGACACATTTACTTTCACAGTTTGATTATCACCCATGTGGGTAAATCCCAAATTGCTGTCTCATGACTAACATAGACAGCAAGTCTCATTGTTGCAAAGAATGTTAAGGGTCATTTGGAACCAACTACTGTGAGCTAGGGAGATCCTGCTAACATCACAGAAAAGTTTCAGAAAGTGGGAGTAATAACTCCCTCCCCAAATTTCTAACTATCTTCTTCCTCATAACTTTTCTGTTTTTTGCAATGGTACTTTCATTTATCAAAACACAAAACCTTGGAGTGATTCTCCAACTTACTTGCTCCTTGGATCTCCCATTAATTTAGTCAATAAATAAACACTTAACAAATATTTATTGAGTTTCTACTATAATACAGGTTCTGTGCTAGGTACTGTGGATATAACATATAACTGTTAGTGAGTTTCTTACCTTTATAAAGCTTAAAATACCTCTAAAATCTCTTGCCTTACTCCTTACTAACAACCTTTTCAAGCTACAATGATTTCACAGCTGGATGTATTCTGTAGCTTCCAAGATGATGGTAATTGATACTGCCATTTATGTAGGTCCAAGGGAACAGAAGTAAAGTCATTGGGTGTAAGCTACAGGGAACACAGGCTTTTTGCCAAGTAAAGTAGATTTATATTTCAACAAATGTCTCTTCCAGCAGAATAATTTTGAGCTAGTTAGCACACTGTCATTGTAAGTATGTAAACACTGACTAGATTCATTCACTCATTCATTCATTCACACATTCATGTAACAGATGTTATTTTTTAACATCTTTATTGGAGTATAACTGCTTTACAATGATGTGTTGGTTTCTGCTTTATAAAAAAGTGAATCAGTTATGCATATACATATGTTCCCATATCTCTTCCCTCTTGCATCTCTCTCCTTCCCACCCTCCCTATCCCACCCCTCTAGGTGGTCACAAAGCATGGAGCTGATCTCCCTGTGCCATGCAGCTGCTTCCCACTAGCTATCTATTTCACGTTTGGTAGTGTATATATGTCCATGCCACTCTCTCACTTTGTCACAGCTTACCCTTCCCCCACCCCATATCCTCAAGTCTATTCTCTAGTAGGTCTGTGTCTTTATTCCTGTCTTACCCCTAGGTTCTTCATGACCTTTCTTTTTTTTTTTTCCTTAGATTCCATATATATGTGTTAGCATATCGTATTTGTCTTTCTCTTTCTGACTTACTTCACTCTGTATGACAGACTCTAGGTCCATCCACCTCACTACAAATAACTCAATTTCCTTTCTTTTTATGGCTGAGTAATATTCCATTGTATATATGTGCCATATCTTCTTTATCTATTCATCCGATGATGGACACTTATGTTGTTTCCATCTCCTGGCTATTGTAAATAGAACTGCAATGAATATTTTGGTACATGACTCTTGTTGAATTATGGTTTTCTCAGGGTATACACCCAGTAGTGGGATTGCTGGGTCATATGGTAGTTCTATTTGTAGTTTTTTAAGGAACCTCCATACTGTTCTCCATAGTGGCTGTATCAATTTATATTCCCCCCAGCAGTGCAGGAGTGTTCCCTTTTCTCCACACCCTCTCCAGCATTTATTGTTTCTAGATTTTTTGATGATGGCCATTCTGACTGGTGTGAGAGGATATCTCATTGTAGTTTTGATTTGCATTTCTCTAATGATTAATGATGTTGAACATTCTTTCATGTGTTTGTTGGCAATCTGTATATCTTCCCTGGAGAAATGTCCATTTATGTCTTCAGCCCATTTTTGGATTGGGTTTTTTGATTTTTTGTAATTGAGCTGCATGTGCTGCTTGTAAATTTTGGAGATTAATCCTTTGTCAGTTGCTTCATTTGAAAATATTTTCTCCCATTCTGAGGGTTGTTTTCTGGTCTTGTTTATGGTTTCCTTTGTGGTGCAAAAGCTTTTAAGTTTCATTAGGTCCCATTTGTTTATTTTTATTCCCATTTCTCTAGGAGGTGGGTCAAAAAGGATATTGCTGTGATTTACGTGATACAGTGTTCTGCCTATGATTTCCTCTAAGAGTTCGATAGTTTCTGGCCTTACATTTACATCTTTAATCCATTTTGAGCTTATTTTTGTGCATGGTGTTAAGGAGTGTTCTAATCTCATACTTTTACATGTATCTGTCCAGTTTTCCCAGCACCACTTCTTGAATAGGCTGTCTTTTCTCCACTGTATATTCTTGCCTCCTTTATCAAAGATAAGGTGACCATATGTTCGTGGGTTTATCTCTGGGCTTTCTATCCTGTTTCATTGATCTATATTTCTGTTTTTGTGCCAGCACCATATTGTCTTATTTACTGTAGCTTTATAGTCTGAAGTCAGGGAGCCTGATTCTTCCAGCTCCATTTTTTGTTCTCACGATTGCTTTGGCTATTCGGGGTCTTTTGTGTTTCCATACAAATTGTGAAATTTTTTGTTCTAGTTCTGTGAAAAATGCCAGTGGTAGGTTGATAGAGATTGCATTGAATCTGTAGATTGCTTCGGGTAGTAGAGTCATTTTCACAATGTTGATTCTTCCAATCCAAGTACATGGTATATCTCTCCATGTATTTGTATCATCTTTAATTTCTTTCATCAGTGTCTTATAATTTTCTGCATATAGGCCTTTTTTCTCCTTAGGTAGGTTTATTCCGAGATATTTTATTCTTTTTGTTGCAATGGTAAATGGGAGTGCTTTCTTGATTTCATTTTCAGATTTTTCATCATTAGTGTATAGGGATGCAAGAGTTTTCTGTGCATTAATTTTGTAGCCTGCTACTTTACCAAATTCATTGATTAGCTCTAGTGGTTTTCTGGTAGCATCTTTGGGATTACCTATGTATAGTATCCTGTCATCTGCAAGCACTGACAGCTTTACTTCTTCTTTTCCAACTTGGATTCCTTTATTTCCTTTTCTTCTCTGATTGCTGTGGGTAAAACTTCCAAAACTGTGTTGAGTAAGAGTGGTGATACTGGGCAACCTTGTCATGTCCCTGATCTTAGTGGAAATGGTTTTAGTTTTTTATCATTGAGGACGATGTTGGCTGTGGGTTGGTCATATATGGCCTTTATTATGTTGAGGAAAGTTTCCTCTATGCCTACTTTCTGCAGGGTTTTTATCATAAATGGGTGTTGAATTTTGTCAAAAGCTTTCTCTGCATGTATTGAGATGATCATATGTTTTTTCTCCTTCAATTTGTTAATATGGTGTATCACGTTGACTGATTTGCGTATATTGAAGAATCCTTGCATTCCTGGAATAAACCCCACTTGATCATGGTGCATGATCCTTTTAATGTGGTGTTGCATTCTGTTTGCTAGTATTTTATTGAGGATTTTTGCATCTATGTTCATCAGTGATATTGGCCTGTAGTTTTCTTTCTTTGTGACATCTTTGTCTGGTTTTGTTATCAGGGTGATGGTGGCATCACAGAATGAGTTTGGGAGTGTTCCTCCCTCTACTATATTTTGGAAGATTTTGAGGAGGATAAGTGTTATCTCGTCTCTAAATGTTCGATAGAATTCACTTGTGAAGCCATCTGGTCCTGGGTGTTTGTTTGTTGGAAGGTTTTTAATCAAAGTCTCAGTTTCAGTGCTTGTTTTTGGTCTGTTCATATTTTCTATTTCTTCCTGGTTCAGTCTTGGCACGTTGTGCATTTCTAAGAATTTGTCTATTTCTTCCAGGTTGTCCATTTTATTGGCATAGAGTTGCTTGTAGTAATCTCTCATGATCTTTTGTATTTCTGCAGTGTCAATTTTTACTCCTCCTTTTTCATTTCTAATTTTATTGATTTGAGTCTTGTCCCTTTTTTTTCTGATGAGTCTGGCTAATGGTTTATCAATTTTTTTTTATGTTTTCAAAGAACGAACTTTTAGTTTTATTGATATTCGCTATCGTTTCCTTCATTTTTTTCATTTATATCTGATCTGATATTTATTTCTTTCCTTCTGCCAACTTTGGGTTTTTTTTGTTCTTCTTTCTCTAATTGCTTTAGGTGCATGATTAGATTGCTTATTTGAGGTGTATCCTGTTTCTTAAAGTAGGATTGTGTTGCTATAACATTCTGTCTTAGAACTGCTTTTCCTGCATCCCATAGGTTTTGGGTTGTCGTGTCTCCATTGTCATTCGTTTCTACGTATTTTTTATTTCCGTTTTGATTTCTTCAGTGATCACTTTGTTATTAAGTAGTGTATTGTTTAGCCTCCATGTGTTTGTATTTTTTACAGATCATTTCCTGTAATTGATATCTAGTCTCATAGCATTGTGGTCAGAAAAGATACTTAATACAATTTCAATTTTCTTAAATTTACCAAAGCTTGATTTGTGACCAAACATATGTTCTATCCTGGAGAATGTTCCAGGAGCAGTTGAGAAAATGTGTATTCTGGTTTTTTTGGATGGAATGTCCTATAAATATCAATTAAATCCATCTTGTTTAAGGTATCATTTAATGCTTGTGTTTCCTTATTTATTTTCATTTTGGATGACCTGTCCATTGGTGAAAGTGGGGAGTTAAAGTCCCCTACTATGATTGTGTTACTGTTGTTTTCCCCTTTTATGGCTGTTAGTATTTGCCTTATGTATTGAGGTGCTCCTATGTTGGGTGCATTAATATTTACAATTGTTATATATTCTTCTTGCATCAATCCCTTGATCATTATGTAGTATCCTTCTTTGTCTCTTGTAATAGTCTTTATTTTAAAGTCTATTTTGTCTGATATGAGAATTGCTACCCCTGCTTTCTTTTGATTTCCATTTGCATGGAATATGTTTTTCCATCGCCTCACTTTCAGTCTGTATGTATCCCTAGGTATGACGTGGGTCTCTTGTAGACAGCATATATAAGTGTTTTGTTTTTGTATCCATTGTGCCAATCTCTGTCTTTTGGTGTGAGCATTTAATCCATTGTCATTTAAGTTGATTATTGATATGTATGTCCCTATTCCCATTTTCTTAATTGTTTTGATTTTGTTATTGTTGGTTTTTTCCTTCTCTTGTGTTTCTTGCCTAGAGAAGTTCCTTTAGCATTTGTTGTAAAGCTGGTTTGTTGGTACTGAACTCCCTCAGCTTTTGCTTGTCTGTAAAGGTTTTAATTTCTCCATTAAATCTGAATGAGATCCTTGCTGGGTAGAGTAATTTGGTTGTAGATTTTTCTCCTTCATTACTTTAAATATGTCCTGCCACTCCCTTCTGGCTTTCAGAGTTTCTGCTGAAAGATCAGCTGTTAACTGTATGGGGATTCCCTTGTGTGTTATTTGTTGTTTTTCCCTTGCTGCTTTTAATATATTTTCTTTGTATTTAGTTTTTGACAGTTTGATTGATATGTGTCTTGGCATATTTCTCCTTGGATTTATCTTGTATGGGACTCTTTGTGCTTCTTGGACTTGATTAACTACTTCCTTTCCCTTATTAGGGAAGTTTTCAACTATAATCTCTTCATATATTTTCTCAATTCCTTTCTTTTTCTCTTTTTCTTTCGGGACCCCTAGAATTTGAATGTTCATGCATTTAATGTTGTCCCAGAGGTCTCTGAGTCTGTTCTCAGTTCTTTTCTTTCTTTTTTCTTTATTCTGCTCTGCAATAGTTATTTCCACTATTTTATCTTCCAGGTCACTTATCCTTTTTTTTTCTTGCCTCAGTTATTCTGCTATTGATCCCTTCTAGATTATTTTTAAGTTCATTTACTGTGTTGTTCATCATTGGTTGTTTCCTCTTTAGTTCCTCTAGGTCCTTGTTAAATGTTTCTTTCATTTTCTCTATTCTATTTCCAAGATTTTGGATCATCTTTACTATCATTATTCTGAATTCCTTTTCAGGTAGACTGCCTATTTCCTCTTCATTTGTTAGGTCTGGTGGGTTTTTATCTTGCTCTTTCATCTGCTGTGTGTTTTCCTATATTCTCATTTTGCTTGTCTTACTGTGTTTGGCCTCTCCTTTTTGCAGGCTGCAGGTTTGTAGTTCCCGTTGTTTTTGGTGTCTGTCCCCAGTGGCTAAAGTTGGTTCAGTGGGTGGTGTAGGCTTCCTCGTGGAGGGTTCTAGTGCCTGTGTTCTGGTGGATGAGTCTGGATCTTGTCTTTCTGGTCATTAGGCGCACATCTGGTGGTGTGTTTTGGGTTGTTGGTGGGCTTATTATGATTTTAGGCAGCCTCTATGCTAATGGGTGGGGTTGTGTTCCTGTCTTGCTAGTTGTTTGGCTTAGGGTGTCCAGCACTATAGCTTGCTTGTCGTTGAGTGAAGCTGGGTGTTGGTGTTGATATGGAGATCTCTGGGACATTTTTGCCATTTGATATTATGTGGAGCTGGGAGGTCTCTTGTGGACCAGTGTCCTGAAGTTGGCTCTTCCACCTCAGAGGCGCAGCACTGATTCCTGTCTGCAGCACCAAAAGCCTTTCATCCACATGGTTCAGAATAAAATGGAGAAAAAGTAGAAAGAAAGAAAGAGGATAAAATAGAATAAAGTAAGATAAAATAAAATAAAGTTATTAAAATAGAAAATCATTATTAAGAAAAAAAATTTTAAAGTAAAGACAACGAAACAAACAATACAAAACAAAACAAAAACGGACCAACAGAACCCTAGGACAAATGGTGAAAGCAAAGCTATAAAGACAATATCTCACACAGAAGCATACACATACACACTCACAAAAAGAGGAAAAGGGGAAAAAATAATATATCTTGCTCTTAAAATCCACCTCCTCAATTTGGGATGATTCATTGTCTATTAACGTATTCCACCAATGCAGGGTACATCAAGTTGATTGTGGAGATTTAATCCGCTGTTCCTGTGGCTGCTGGGAGAAATTTCCCTTTCTCTTCTTTGTTTGCACAGCTCCCGGGGTTCAGATTTTAATTTGGCCCCACCTCTGCATGTAGGTCGCCTGAGAGCGTCTGTTCTTCATTCAGACAGGTCAGGCTTAAAGGAGCCTCTGATTCGGGGGCTCTGGCTCACTCAGGCTGGGGGGAGGGTGGAGCATGGAGTGCTGGGTGAGCCTGGGGCAGCAGAGGCTGGCGTGACTTTACACCAGCCTGAGGCACGCCGTGCGTTCTCCCAGGGAAATTTTCCCTGGATCACGGGACCCTGGCAGTGGCGGGCTGCATAGGCTCCCGGGAGGGGTGGTGTGGATAGTGACCTGTGCTCGCCCACAGGCTTCTTGGTGGCGGCAGTAGTGGCCTTAGCGTCTCATGCCCATCTCTGGGGTCCGCGCTGATAGCCGCGGCTCATGCTTGTCTCTGGAGCTCCTTTAAGCAGCGCTTCTAGTCCCTTCTCCTCAAAAGATGTTATTGTGTGCCTACCATTTCCAATCTCTGTAATAGACTGTGGGTATACTCAAGTCAAAAAGATAGAAATTATCCTTGTGTTCACGGAGCTTATTTTCTAGAAAAGGTAACTGTTTTGATCATGGAAGTGGTAAATATGAATTTAGTACTTGTTGAGGGGCTGAACTGGATAATACTGAACTCTCAACTCTAGGAATCTATAACTTTGAAGTCTCCCTGCCCCTGGCTAACTTCTCCTTACATCACTTGTGTTAGCACCAGAAAAATCTTTCCCATGTAGAGATTTGATAATATTACTTCCTGGATCAAGTGACTCCAATAGCGTCTTACTGACTACAACAACAAAAAATCTGACATGGCTATAAAGTCATTTAGTGATCTCATCCCACTTTTTTTTCCTACCCTTTATCTCATTGTTCCCCTCTACAAACTCTGGCTTTTGCTAGGTGAACTATTTTTTTTTGCCTGTCAAACATACCGTAGCAGAACCACAGCACAGATCTAGGTCCATTTCTCTTTAATCCATTTAATTAATTCATCGATTTAACAAATGTAATTAAGAACTTACTGTGTGCCAAGCACTGTTCTAGATGATAAAACTGAAAAAAATTGACGAAATCATGTCCCTCAAAGAACTTATAGTAGGGACATGCACATTACATGGCTTCTTGCATTTGCCTTTTGCCTCAGAGGAAGGTCCTTTCTAGGAGCCCTCAACTAGATAGAGGATAATTTTATAGTATAGGACAACTAAGCTGGAGATATACCAAGAGGGAGCAACATGGTTTAAAATGGTAACTGTGAAAGAAAATGTATTTCTTCTATTTTCTGAGTCTGTCTTAAATCTATAGGGAATGAAGAGGCTCAATAAGTGGTTTTAGGTGGTTTATGACCATAAGCCTATGAAAACAGACCAGGAGAGGTTATTTTTAATATACTAACAGGACTATTGTTCTTCTTATGACATCTGAGATAGATAACACATTCTTTTTGTCTAGCTGCCTAGTTCATGAGAGGACAAATGATCTTGTTGGTCTGTGCCACTCTTGGGCAAAGTTATAATATTGGTTATATTCTGTTTTCAGCATCTCCTACTTCCTCCTTTCATTTCTGGTTTGCTTGCTCTTGCTTGTAAGAACAATCTTAGGCTTGAAGTGAGTCTGAAGCTTTTTCCCTCAAGTGCCATGTAACTCATTTTACATGAATTACAGGACAATGAAATATAAACTTCCTCAGGATCTTTGAGGCAGCTGCCTATCCTAGACTGCACATTGGCTTCTGTGATACCTTTTCCTCTTTCAGGCACTGTTAGACTTAATACATATTTCTAAATTACTCTCTGCCTTCTGAGAATAAAGAATCATTGTACTGAAATGCAGTGTAGTGTATATACTGAACTATGAGCTAAGAGACTTGGGTCTTTTCCTGGTGCTCCCACTAAATGTATAATTTAAACAAGCTATTTCCTTTTTCTTGGGCCTCAGTTCTCCATCTGTAAAGTAAAGTTTGGGCTAGATAATCCTTTAAAGTCAGTTCCAACTTGACATTCCAGGATCCTCTAGTGGGATAGATCAATGATTGAGACTGCCTTGGCTTGGCCTTATTGTGTATTAGTTATCCATGGTGACAAAACCCCCACAAACTGTAGGGATGATCTGTTACATTTTTAGGGATTAAGAGTTTCTTTATTCTTTTTGAAGGCATGCTGGCTCTTCTGGGTTAGAATTCATAGTATGGAATTAAAAAAGCCAAGGTCATAAGGGTCATTTACCATATGGGCCAGCCAGCTTTGTTTGTTTCCTGGCTTCAGTCTATACTTTAACAGCCTTCCCCATCTCCCCCCAACCATTTTACTAATACATCTTCAAGACTGGGAAAAGAGCTCAAATGACATTTAGGCAATAATATCTTTGCACAGATGAGGTTAGCATAATTAGTAGAGGTCACCATGATTTCTAGAAGTGACTCTCTGTCTTACATCAGCCAGATCAAGCACATGACAAGAACAGTCAACTAAAGACCAGCCAGAAAATGTATCCAAGTACCTTCTGCGTTGTCAGTTGGAGGCAGTACCTCTGACAACTATGAGCCAAATTATTGTCTGGAAAAGTGCAGATGAGAGAGCTGCTTGCAGTGAAAGCCATCTGGGTTTTGTTTCTGGGTTTGAGCTCAAAACATAACATTCCCAGGCATTTGAGATGAGTCTTTCAGATGCTTCAGACTCTTTTTTAAATTTTCATGTAAAATAGTGAACTCAGGTAAGGAATGAAATCTTCATTATTCTGTGCTGTGATAGTTTTGGTTGACTAAGAAGGGAAACCTAGCACACTGTTGGTACTGAATCATCACCAGTGACAGAATAGTACACACCAATGATTCTCATATATGACCAGTATGCCTGGCTGAGGTCATCGAAGAGCCTCCTTATGGCCATGTTTTATTTCTTTGTCTTGAAAAAAAAGATGTCCTTGCTGGGCTACTCTGTACAACTTAAGCTTAAGGAAGAGTAAAGGTGGCTCAAGCAGCTGAGCTTTCCAACAGAGGCTCATCCAAAACATGGGCAATGTAAAGGTAGAATGGGAGAAGCAAGCAAGGGGGAATAAGGGCAACATTGAAAAAGTAAGTATTCAAGCCAAAGCTGGGCATAACATGCAGGAGGTTAGACATTAGAATAGATAGCCTATAAATCCAGGGAATAAACAGATTAGAAGTAAAGTAGATCTGGATTTGAATTCTACCCGTCTCACCTTCTGGCTGTGTGACCTTGGGCAAGTCGCTTAATCACACTGAAGCTCTCTGTTCTCATTTGTGAAATGAGGGTAAAAAATAGTAATTATCTCACAAATGTTAGTTCTCTGTTGTTTCAGCTCTAAATGTTTAAATTCTATGCAGTTATTGTTCCAAACCTATTCCCTCCATCTCTAGGCTTATAATGGAGATCACGCTCCGTATATATCATACATAAATATTCAAGGACTGATTTTCATTTGTAATCAGATGTAAATGGTGTATATTTCTTCTTCCTAAGAGCAGGTTTCAGTGGGATGGGAGGCAGAAGTGAGGTTAGGGCACATATTCATGGAGCAGTTGTTATACACAAGCACTCTCCTAGGTTCTTTGTATATATTAACTCATCACTCCCCCCAAGTTTTACTAGGTAAGAGATATTATGTCTTTGTTTTTTAAATTAGGAAGTGAAGGTTCCGATGATTATTTTGTCTGAGGCTAACAAGCTTGAGAAGGTATGAACTGGGATTCAAACCTAGGAATGGGTGACTTCCAAGCCTGAGCTCTTTCTTGCTCTTTCCATACAAATTCATTGGATTCCAAAAACAGTTCTGTGAAGTAGGCAGGTAGAGATTATTATTTTCATTTACTGCATCCATTTTTGGAGGAGGAAAAGTGGAACCCACAGAAATTTAGTGACTTGCTACAGTGAATTTCAAAACCAAAAATAGAATTTTGGATGCTTCTTCCTACTGCTCATCTCTGTCACACTAATTGTCTCTACTTCGCAGTATATTGGTAATGTTGGTAAAGCTTCAAGCATAGTGTACATGGGTCCATTCTCCATGGTACATACTCTGACAGATGTTGGGGTAAAAATTTAGTAGAGGGTAAATAAAGTGCTGTAATACTCACAAAATTGTCTTGGGAATCCCTATCTTGTGATTTTTATCTGTGACTATTCACAGATAAATGAGCCATGCACTCCTATGAGGATACGATGGAAACAGCGGACTCATCTCAGAAAAGTGCACATGCACAATATTATACAAATTATTTCAAGGGTTTGATATTCTGAGACTATCCAATTTATAAATTTTTATCTTACAAAGAAAGAAATCACCAGGACCACAAAGATGTGCTGTCCAAAGTACTTTACTCACCCAGGAAACTACCTCTGAGTCACTCTGCCTTCACTGATCTCCATTTTCTCCTAGTAACTACACAATTTAGTATTTTGTCGTATGGAGTGTAGCACTGATGAATGGTATTGTGTTGAAGAGACACTCAATTCTTACTATTCATCGCATGTGAACATTTCTTACCTTCCTTACTTCACTGTGAGTGCCTCAAAGGTGGCACTCAAAGTGCCTCCATCAAAACCATTTTGTATTCCCTGACATCACCCTCCTGCAGCCTAATTTAGAAAAATACTATTATTATTATTTTTTTTGCAGCACGTGGGCCTCTCACTGTTGTGGCCTCTCCCATTGTGGAGCACAGGCTCCGGATGCGCGGGCTCAGCGGCCATGGCTCACGGGCCCAGTCTCTCCGTGGCATGTGGGATCTTCCCGGACCGGGGCACGAACCCGTGTCCCCTGCATTGGCAGGCGGACTCTCAACCACTGCGCCACCAGGGAAGCCCAGCACAATGCTTTTTCTGAGTGATGCATTAGAGTAAGTCCCCTACATACAAACCTTCAAGTTGTGAACTTTCAAAGATGTGAACTTTCAAAGATGTGAAGGTGCACTCGTATGTCCAATCGTGTAAGTTAGTTCATATGTCTGGTGTACATTGTCATGTGCATGCATCCTCTACAAATGGTTGTGCTTTTGTGTACTTTACTGTATAGTACTCTATAGAGTACAGCAGTACAGTATCTTTATTTCAAGCCCAGATGTCTGGAAGCAAGCATAAAAGCAGCTGTGATGTAGCTGGTACTGCTAAGAAGCACCAAGTGATAACGATGGAAACAAAAGTGAAAATAATTGAGAGTAGAGTGAGGTGAAAAGATGGTAGACTTCACTCGTTCTTATAACATGAATCGTTCAACCATCGGCACAATTCTAAAAAACAAGGATAAGATCATGGAGCATTTGAAGTCTGCTGTGTCAATGATGTCGGCAATAATACTGAAGAAGCATGGAGAAATGATGGAGGAGATGGAGAAACTTCTCAGCATCAGCATCGAGTCCGGCTCAGGTTAATGCTGATTCAAGAGAAAGCTAAAAGCCTTTATGAAGACTTGAAGAAGAAACAAGGCAAGGAATCAGAAGGCACATCTTTTAATGCCAGCCATGTCTGGTTTCATTGGTTCAAGGCTAGAGCCAACATTCACAATGTAAAAGTAAGTGGCGAGGCAGAGAGTGCAGATATGGTAGCTGCCCAGGAATTTCCTGAAATGCTTCGAGAAATTATTGATGAAAGTGTGTATTTACCCAAGCAGGTTTTTAATGTGGATGAGACAGGACAGTACTGGAAGAGGATGCCAGACCAAAGTTACATCAGTAAGGAGGAAAGTTGATGCCAGGTTATAAAACAGCAAAGGATAGGCTAAATCTGTTGTTTGGTGGCAATGCTTCTGGCAATATGAAGCTGAAGCCTCTCTTAGTTTATCATTCAGAGAACCCAAGAGCCCTTTAAAACATAGCCAAGGGCTCTCTTCCTGTTGTGTGGAAGAATAACTCCAAAGCCTGGGTTACACAGGCCATTTTCCAGGACTGGTTTTTCCACCACTTTATTCCAGAGGTAGAGAAATATTGCTTAGAGAAGGACATCCCATTCAACATTCTTTTGCTGTTCAACTACGCTCTGGGCCACCCCCCATTCATGGACGATTTTCATCCCAATGTTAAAGTAGTGAATCTTCCACTGAATACTAAGTTGCTTATCCAACCTATGGACCAGAGAGTTATAGGGACTTTCAAGAAACATTATTTATGTCACACTTTTCATCAGACAGTAAAGGCAAGTGATGAATCAGGAACAAACTTGCGATAATTTTGGAAGGACTATAACATCTACTAGGTCATAAAAAAAAATGACTTTGCTTGGTGTGAGGTTATGGCCGTCACCATGAATGGGGTTTGGAAGAACCATTGCCTGCAGTTTGTTCACAAATTTTGTGGATTTGAGAAAGTGGATGAGGAGTCCAAAGAGGTCTTCAGCAACTTAATAACCCTCAGCGAGAAGCTGGGGCTAGATCTGCAAGAGGACGACTTCATTGAACTCCTTGCTGTGCAAAACGAGGAACTTACTAATGAAGATCTGATAGAATTGGAGGCCCAGACAAAGGATGAAGAGAGACAAAAGGAAGAAGAAGTAAGTGAAGAACCAAAGAGATTCATGATGCAGTAAATGGCAAGGGGATTTTCTTTATTTGAGGAGGCACTGTTAGGTTTCGAGGCACAGGACACAGACATAGAAAGGCATACATAGGTTGCAGCAGCCGTTCAGAATGCAATCCAGTGCTACCATGTCATCTATGACAAGAAAAAAAGAGTCACTACCCAGACATCACTGGATCATGTTTTCAAGAGGGTAGATAGAATTGAATCCAGCAAGGAACCAGAACCTGTGCCATCAACATCAGGCGTGAGTGAAATTGCAGCTTACCTCCACCTCCTGGTGCTGATGATCCTTCAGCTCTACCATATCCCACCTCCTCTCTTTCCTCCAGTCAGAAAGTCTTATTACCTGTTCACTCAATGCCAATCCCTGTATGCCAGCTGTTGTATCGTACTACTGTACTTTTCAAGGTACTGTACTGTAAGATTAAGAATGTTTATTTTTGTGTTTGTTTTTTATGTATTATTTGTGTGAAAAGTATTATAAACCTATTACAGTACAGTACTATATAGCCGATTGTGTTAGTTGGCTACCTAGGCTAACTTTGTTGGACTTAAGAACAAATTGGACTCACAAACGTGCTCTTGGAACAGAACTTGTTCAAGTGTACTGGACTTACTGTACACACTTGGACTAAACTCACACCTCAGATCTCTTCTAAAAGGAAAAATAAATAACTCTTTCTGTAGAAAATGAGCTCCTCTTACTTTTCTTCAGATTGGCACATAAATTCTTACTTCTGTGTGCAGAAGTGTGAAATAACCTGGCATGAATGGTCAACTATAAACAATTTTGTACAGCTGTAGTACAGAGTACGAAAGGAAAGCTTAACTCTTAACAAAAAACATTTTGCACCCAAAGATTCTAAAGCTGAGGAAATGTCAACAAAAACATTGCAAATGGTCTTGTGTTATTTCTTGTGAATTTCTATACAAGAGGTAAAGGAGTATAGTATTGGTTAGTAGTTGGACAATTGGGTCTAAATCCTGTCTTCTAATTGTATATAATATTGATCTGTGAAACTCAGGCATGCAAATTCTAAAGCAAGGAACACACATTGTAAGTGAGGTGACTACTAAGCTAACAGTTCTCTAACTTTGAGAGAAGGTGTCTTTTTAATAATAGAATAGGCTACATTTGAGTCCAACCAGATGGTACTAGTCGGTAGAATTTATTAAAAAGTTCACATGATCTGAAATACAAGAAATGTATAGAATTGACAAGACAGAATAGGAAAGCTTGAACATTCTGAAATTTTTGGCTTGGGTCACTGGCTGCCATTTATCAAGATGTGCAATACAGAAAATGAGCCAGGCTTCTCAGTGGACAGCAATGATCATGTATACCATTTTGGATTTGTTGAGCTTGAAAATGCCTATGAGACATTCAGAAACAAATAAGTGGGCCTGGAACTCCAGGAGGAAAACTATACCTACTTTAAAATGATTATAATAGAGGATGTCCTGGAGCCCATAAGTATAAATGAGATAATAATAGTGATGATGAAAATGGTAGCAACAACAAAAAAAATAATATTCTTTGAGTATCTACTGTATGTCAGGAATTATGCTAAATACTTTACATGCATTATGTAATTTATTTCTCACAAAACCCCAATGAGAGGAAGCAATTTGCCCAGGGTAATGGAGTTGGTTAATTGTGAAATTTAAATTTAAATCAGGACTTCTTGATTCCAGAACTCAATAGAACACAGAGAATGGGACACTAAAAAGTACTGACATTTAACAGATGGACAGAGGGAAAATCCCTAAAGGAGACTGATAGAAAGCAGCCAGAGATGTAGGAATAAAATTTGAAAGAATCTGATGGAAATGAAGGAAAGACAGAGCTTTAAGAAGGAAATGGTCAACAATATTGAATGCAAAACAGAGGTCAAAATTAATAAGAATAGGAAAGTATATGATGGATTTAACAATTACCTGGCAGAAGAGTTTTGGTGGAGTGATGATGGAGTGGGCCTGATTACAGTGGGCTGCCAATGAAAGGGCAGTAGGAAAGTGGAGACAGTGAAAATAAATTGTTCTTGTGAAACGTTTGGATGTAAAATACTAAATAAAGAACACTAGACATTGTAGGACCTTGGCAGTACACAATAGTGGTTACATAGTTTGTACATAGGTAAATAGTCTGGACCCTGAAAGTCTAGATTTGAAACCCAGCTTTGCCATTTACTAGCTATGTGATCTTGAGCAAGGTACTTGACCTCACTGTGCTTCCCTTTTCTCATGTGCAAACTAATGATAATAGTAGTTAATTACCTCATAAGGTGGTTGTGAGGGTGAAATTAGTTAGGTTATATAAATCACTTTAAAAGGTGCCTGGCGTATTGTAAGTACTCTATGTGTTTTATGGCTTGTTAATGTTGTATAAGGTGAGACAAAAATTAATGGTTACATAAACTTGAGTATGTTTATAGGCCACATGGTAGGAGACAGAAAAGACTGAAAGATTGAGAATAGAGGCTAGATGAGGAATACTGATTAAGTAAGGTCCAATTTCTGGTAGAGAATTGAAGTGGAAGGAGTGAAATGAACAACTGGGGAATTAACTCTGAAGGAGAGCTGTTTATTTAAGGCTGAGGGAAAGGAGGTGACATGGGTATAGTTATAGATAAGCAAATGTGAATATAGTGAAAATTTCTTTCATAATGGCTTTATTTTTCTCTCTGAAGTATGAGGTCAAATTGTCTGCAGAAAGCAGGGACTTTGGGGCTTTGGGGAGTATTTGTGGATTCCTACTGTGAAGAGAAAAAATGGAGAACATGAACACTCTACACAAGAGAGTGAAGATAATCTCCATTAAGCAGTGAGTGTCCAGGTAAAGTTGGAGACTGCATGTTTTTTAAAAGCAAAAATTTGTACTATAAGTGATTTTCTCCAGCAATGTTTTTGGTAGTCCCAATGTAGATGCTGAGAAAGGATGATGGAGCAGAAGGGTAAGGGGATGAGGGTTTAGAGACAATAAAGAGGATTTTTCTTTATGGGGAAAGAAGCAAAACCCCTAGGTTGAACTGGGAGGGACTGAGGGGCTGAGAGAATCGAGAAACCAGGAGGTTGAAAAGCATGGATGAATGACTGACTGGGCTCTAGCACTAAATAGCTTGTGACTTTAAACAAGTCACCTCCTTAATGGGGCCTCAGCTTCTTCATTTGTTAAAATGAAGATACTTGAAGATGTGATCTCAAAGTCCTTTTCAAATTCTACTTTCTTCTTCTCTTGTCGTTGCACTGCCATCTAGTGTATGTAAAGGATATAGAAGAAAGGCTATAAAGAAACAATTTAACAAAATAAAAATTCCAAGTGTGTTAATGGAAAAATAAGGACAGAGCTAGATTGATTATATTTCAGACTTTTCCAATCTTTTCTTGCTTTTCTCTCCCAGGGATATATTCCTTCTCATGAATACTGTGTTTTATTTTTCCTAGGCATCAATTCTACTCAAAGAGAGCCTCTGGCTCTCTTTCTGAATATAAGAGGAAAATAATTTCAGATATTCCCTAACTGAAGATCCAAAATAATGAACGTCTAATGTTGAAATTTTGAATGACTTAAAAAGGGTAGGGAACATATTTTTGAACCGTAAAGCCTCTTCAAATCATCTTCTTCCCTAGTGGGTGGCATTCATTCTACATATACTGGAAAGAGGGGAAGATGATGGTTAAAGAAAATGAGGCAAGCAAATGAAAGGAGAACAAGGCATCAAAAGGCATTATTGAAAAATAAAAGAAATACAAACAAAATTAACTATAAAATCTCCAGTGTTGACTAAGGTCAGGTGGAGACTAAGAATATCGAAGAAATAGCCTAAACATTTGAATAAATTTCATTATTTGAAATTGTGCAACTCAAAAAATAAAAGAAATGAAAAAATAAGTTAATAGAGTAAGCACAGTATGATGCTCACAAGACTCACAAGACTTTGGATCTCCTCATATTTGGATTCAGTGTTATGTTAAGGAAAAAGTGAGCTAGCTTAGCTGATGTTTTGGAGGGTTGTTGAGGAGACTTCCAGTTAAAGGATGTGTTCTTTTAAGGAGTAAGTCAAGATTTTGAAGTGAATCATATCTGTTCAAAACAGGAAGCCAAAACCTGTTTTGTTTTTGTTTTAAGCTTTCTACTCAAGTTTATCTGAAAGTAAGTGAGATTATATCTCATCATTCTAAAGGCCTTGTTCCCCTCTTTTATCTCTTTCAGTGCACACAAATCTCTCTTATTTACAATAATAAATAATTTCATGAGTTTGTTGTTTTATCCTGTCAACATACTTTTTTTCTATCACTGTACAGATAGTGGAGTCTATAGCTATTGCTTTCATGCCTTTACAACTCACATTATTCTTAACAGAGTATCATTTTGTCTTAATCACTTCCCTGAAGTTTCCTTTATGTCTGGCTTTTAAGATAAATCAAGTCAGTTTTGTTCTTCACACTATTTGACCTTTGTGTTTCATTTTACAAAACTGATAACGCTTGTACTTATGAAACCCTTTTCTTCCTTATAAATATGTCCTTGTTTATCCTCTTTTTCTATTACCATAACCTTTTATTTTTTTGCTAAATTCTTGTCCTCCCATCACCATATCTAAACCCTATTCTGATGCTGCTTTTTCAACACTACCCCCCCACACATTTATTCTCCTGGATTATCAATTATCCAAGAAATAAAATAATCCAACAAATAAATAAATAATCCAATAAATAAAATAGGTGCAAATAATCCATCTTTGCTGGTGACTTAAAATGCCCCATATCTTGCCCTAACCATTAACATCAGCCTGTATATACTTAACTATTTCTACTTGAAATGATCATAATCAGGCTTAAAAAAATAAGGTTGGATTTTTTTGGTGATAATATTGCTCTTTTCCAAAATTCCTTGGAAAATGAATCTACATGGTTGCACTTTATAGATATTGTACTTTGCAATCACATAATATAGTCTTGACTACATCAACATCATTCAGAAGAGCTGGTGATGATAAAAACTAAGAGCATGATTCCATTCTACACAGGTTTAAACAAGTGTAATTGTCTGTGTGTATTATTCTCAATTAATTTTTTCTTGCTTTAAAAAATTTACTAAATAGTTCATTTACAATGTTGTGTTAGTTTCAGGTGTACAGCAAAGAGAATCAGTGTTACATATATCCACTCTTATTTAGAATCCTTTCCCATATAGGCCACTACAGAGTATTGAGTAGAGTTCCCTGTGCTCTACAGTAGGTCTTTATTAGTTATATATTTTATATACAGTAGTGTGTATATGTCAATCACAATCTCCCAATTTATCCCTCCTCCCCTTACCCTCTTGTAGCCATAAGTTTGTTTTCTACATCTGTAACTCTATTTCTGTTTTGTAGATAACCTCATCTGTACCCTTTTTTTAGATTCCACACATAAATGAAAGTATATAATATTTGTCTTTCCCTATCTGACCTACTTCACTCAGTATGAAAAACCCTAGGTCCATCCATGTCGCTGCAAATGGCATTATTTCATTTTTTTTATATATAAGTGAGCAATATCCCATTGTATATATGTACCATATCTTCTTTATCCATTCCTCTGTTGATGGACATTTAGGGTGCTTCCATGTCCTGGTTATTGTAAATAGTTCTGCGATGAACATTGTGGTGCATGTGTCTTTTTGAATTACAGTTTTCTCCAGGTATAAGCCCAGAAGTGGGGTTGATGGGTCATATGGTAGTTCCATTTTTAGTTTGTTAAGGAATCTCCGTACTGTTCTCCATAGCAGCTGTACCAATTTACATTTGCACCAATAATGAAGGAGGATTCCCTTTTCTCCACACGCTCTCCAGCATTTATTGTTGGCAGATTTTTTGATGATGGCATTTGTGACTGGTGTGAAGTGACACCTCATTGCAGTTTTGATTTGCATTTTTCTAATAATTAGTGATGTTGAGCATCTTCTCACATGCTTTTTAGCCATCTGTATATCTTCTTTGGAAAACATTTATTTAGAACTTTTGCCCATTTTTCTTTTAACATCTTTATTGAAGTATAATTGCTTTAAAATGGTGTGTTAGTTTCTGCTTTATAAGAAAGTGAATCAGTAATACACATATATATATATATATATATATATATATATATGTTCGCATATCTCTTCCCTCTTGCATCTACCTCCCTCCCACCCTCCCTATCTCAACCCTCTAGGTGGTCACAAACCACCTAGCTGATCTCCCTGGGCTACGCGGCTGCTTCCCACTAGCTATCTATTTTATATTTGCTAGGGTATATAAGTCCATGCCACTCTCTCACTTTGTCACAGCTTACCCTTCTCCCTCCCCATAACCTCAAGCCCATGCTCTAGTAGGTCTCTGTCTTTATTCCCGTCTTATCCCTAGGTTCTTCATGAATTTTTTTTCGACTCCATATATATGTGTTAGCATAGAGTATTTGTTTTTCTCTTTCTGACTTACTTCACTCTGTATGACAAACTCTAGGTCCACATGACTTTAAAACTCCATCCACCTCACTACAAATAACTCAATTTCATTTCTTTTTATGGCTGAGTAATATTCCATTGTATATATGTGCCATATCTTCTTTATCCATTCATCTGTTGATTGACACTTAGGTTGCTTCCATGTCCTGGCTATTGTAAATAGAACTGCAATGAATATTTTGGTACATGACTCTTTTTGAATTATGGTTTTCTCAGGGTATATGCCCAGTAGTCGGAATGCTGAGTTGTATGGTAGTTCTATATATAGTTTTTTAAGGAACCTCCATACTGTTCTCCATAGTGGCTGTATCAATTTACATTCCCACCAACAGTGCAAGAGTGTTCCCTTTTCTCCACACCCTCTCCAGCATTTATAGTTTCTAGATTTTTTGATGATGGCCATTCTGACTGGTGTGAGATGATACTTCATTTTAGTTTTGATCTGCATTTCTCTAATGATTAATGATATTGAGCATTCATGTGTTTGTTGGCAATCTGTATATCTTCTTTGGAGAAATGTCTATTTAGGTCTTCTGCCCATTTCTAGATTGGGTTGTTTGTTTTTTTGTTATTGAGCTGCATGAGCTGCTTGTAAATTTTGGAGATTAATCCTTTGACAGTTGCTTCATTGGCAAATATTTTCTCCCATTCTAAGGGTTGTCTTTTGGTCTTGTTTATGGTTTCCTTTGCTGTGCAAGAGCTTTGAAGTTTCATTAGGTCCCACTTGTTTATTTCTGATGTTATTTCCATTTCTCTAGGAGGTGGGTCAAAAAGGATCTTGCTGTGATTTATGTCATAGAGTGTTCTGCCTCTGTTTTCCTCTAAGAGTTTGATAGTTTCTGGCCTCACATCTAGGTCTTTAACCCATTTTGAGCTTATTTTTGTGTATGGTGTTAGGGAGTGTTCTAATTTCATACTTTTACAGGTACCTGTCCAGTTTTCACAGCACCACTTATGGAAGAGGCTGTCTTTTCTCCACTGTATATGCTTGCTCCTTTATGAAAGATAAGGTGACCATATGTGCATGGGTTTATCTCTGAGCTCTCTATCCTGTTCCATCGATCTATATTTCTGTTTATGTGCCAGTACCATACTGTCTTGATTACTGTAGCTTTGTAGTATAGTCCGAAGTCAGGGAACTGGATTCCTCCAGCTTCGTTTTTCGTTCTCAAGATTGCTTTGGCTATTCGGGGTTTTTTGTGCTTCCATACAAATTGTGAAATTATTTTTTCTAGTCCTCTGAAAAATGCCAGTGGAATTTTGAAAGGGATTGCATTGAATTTGTAGGTTGCTTTGGGTAGTAGAGTCATTTTCACAATGTTGATTCTTCCAATCAAAAAACATGGTATATCTCTCCATCTATTTGAATCATCTTTAAATTTTTTCATCAGTGTCATAATTTTCTGCAAACAGGTCTTTTGTCTCCTCAGGTAGGTTTATTCCAAGATATTTATTCTTTTTGTTGCAATGGTAAATGGGAGTGTTTTCTTAATTTCACTTTCACATTTTTCATCATTAGTGTATAAGAATGCCAGAGTTTTCTGTTCAATACTTGTGTATCCTGCTACTTTACCAAATTCATTGATTAGCTCTAGTAGTTTTCTGATAGCATCTTAAGGATTCTCTATGTATAGTATCATGTCATCTGCAAAGAGTGATAGCTTTACTTCTTGTTTTCTGACTTGGATTCCTTTTATTTCATTTTCTTCTCTGATTGCTGTGGCTAGGACTTCCAAAACTATGTTGAATAAGAGTGGTGAGAGTGGGAAAACTTGTTTTGTTCCTGATCGTAGTGGAAATGCTTTCAGTTTTTCACCATTGAGGATGATGTTGGCTGTGGGTTTGTCATATACGGCCTTTATGATGTTGAGGAAAATTCCCCATATTCCTACATTCTGCAGGGATTTTATCATAAATGGGTGTTGAATTTTGTCAAAAGCTTTCTGCATCTATTGAGATGATCATATGCTTTTTCTCTTTCAATTTGTTAATATGGTGTATCACGTTAATTTATTTCTGTTTATTGAAGAATCCTTGCATTCCTGGTATAAGCCCCACTTGATCATGGTGTATGATCCTTTTAATGTGCTTTTGGATTCTGTTTGCTACTATTTTGTTGAGGATTTTTGCATCTATGTTCATCCGTGATATTGGCCTGTAGTTTTCTTTCTTTGTGACATCTTTGTCTGGTTTTGGTATCAGGTTGTTGGTGGCCTCTTAGAATGAGTTTGGGAGTGTTCCTCCCTCTGCTATATTTGGAAGAGTTTGAGAAGGATAAGTGTTTGCTCCTTTCTAAATATTTGATAGAATTCGCCTGTGAAGACATCTGGAAGATTTTTTATCACAGTTTTAATTTCAGTGCTTGTTATTGGTCTGTACATATTTTCTATTTCTTCCTGGTTCAGTCTTGGAAGGTTGTGCATTTTTAATAATTTGTCCATTTCTTCCAGGTTGTCCATTTTATTGGCATAGAGTTGCCTGTAGTAATCTTTCATGATCTTCTGCTTTTCTGCAGCGTCATTTTTTACTTCTCCTTTTTCATTTCTAATTCTATTGATTTGAGTCTTCTCAGCTTTTTCTCTTGATGATTCTGGCTAATGGTGTATCAATTTTGTTTATCTTCTCAAAGAACCAGCTTTTACTTTAATTGATCTTTGCTATCATTTCCTTCATTTACTTTTCATTTATTTCTGATCTGATCCTTATGATTTCTTTCCTTCTGCTAACTTTGAGGTTTTTGGTTCTTCCTTCTCTATTTCTTTAGGTTCAATGTTACGTTGTTTATTTGAGTTGTTTCCTGTTTCTTAAGGTAGGATTATATTGTTATAAACATCTCTTTTAGAACTGCTTTTGCTGTATCCCATATGTTTTGGGTCATGGTGTCTCCCTTGTCATTTGTTTCTAGGTATTTTTTTATTTCCTCTTTGATTTCCTCAGTGATCACTTCGGTATTCAGTAGTGTATTGTTTAGCCTCCATATGTTTGTATTTTTTACAGATCTTTTCCTGAAATTGATATCTAGTCTCAGCGTTGTGGTTGGAAAAGGTACTTGATACGATTTTAATTTTCTTAAATTTACCAAGGCTAGATTTGTGAACCAGGATATGATCTATCCTGAAGAATGTTTCATGAGCACTTGAGAAATAAGTTTATTCTGTTGTTTTTGGATGGAATGTGCTATAAATATCAATTAAGTCCATCTTGTTTAATATATCATTTAAATCTTGTGCTTCCTTATTTATTTTCATTTTGGAGGATCTGTCCATTGGTGAAAGTGGGGTGTTAAAATCCCCGACTATGATTGTGTTACTGTCGTTTTCCTGTTTTATGGCTGTTAGTATTTGCCTTATGTATTGAGGTGCTCCTATGTTGGGTGCATAATTATTTACAATTGTTATATCTTCTTATTGGATTGATCCTTTGATCATTATGTAGTGTCCTTCTTTGTCTCTTGTAATAGTCTTTATTTTAATGTGTATTTTTCTAATATGAGAATTGCTACCCCAGCTTTCTTCTCATTTCCATTTGCATAGAATATGTTTTTTATCGCCTCACTTTCAGTCTGTATGTGTCCCTAGGTCTGAAGTGGGTCTCTTGTAGACAGCATATGTACAGGTCTTCTTTTTGTATCCATTCAGCCAGTCTGTGTCTTTTAGTGAGAGCATTTAATCCATTTACATTTAAGGTAATTATTGATATGTATGTTCCTATTCCCATTTTCTTAATTGTTTTGCATTTGTTATTGTAGGTCTTTTCCTTTTCTTGTATTTCTTGCCTAGAGAAGATCCTTTATCATTTGTTGTAAAGCTGGTTTGGTGGTGCTGAACTCTCTCAGCTTTTGCTTGTCTGTAAAGTTTTTAATTTCTCCATCAAATCTGAATGAGATCCTAGCTGGGTAGAGTAATCTTAGTTGCAGGTTTTTCTCCTTCATCACTTTAAATATGTCCTGCCAGTCCCTCCTGGCTTGCAGAGTTTCCGCTGAAAGATCAGCTGTTAACCTTATGGGGATTCGCTTGTGTGTTTTTTGTCGTTTTTCCCTTGTTGCTTTTAATATGTTTTTTTTGTATTTAATTTTTGACAGTTTGTATAATATATGTCTTGGAATGTTTCTCCTTGGATTTATCCTGTATGGGATTCTCTGTGCTTCCTGGACTTGATTAACTATTTCCTTTCCCATATTAAGGAAGTTTTCAAGTATAATCTCTTCAAATATTTTCTCAGTCCCTTTCTTTTTCTCTTATTCCTCTGGGTCCCTTATAATTCGAAATGTTGGTGTGTTTAACATTGTCCCAGAGGTCTGTGAGACTGTCCTCAGTTCTTTTCATTCTTTTTTCTTTATTCTGCTCTGCAGTAGTTATTTCTATTATTTTATCTTCCAGGTCACATATCCATTCTTCTGTCTCAGTTTTTTCTGCTATTGATCCCTTCTAGAGTATTTTTAATTTCATTCTTTGTGTTGTTCATCATTGCTTGTTTCCTCTTTAGCTCTTCTAGTTCCTTGTTAAATGTTTCTTGCTTTTTCTCTATTGTATTTCCAAGATTTTGGATCACCTTTGCTCTCATTTTTCTGAGTTCTTTTTCAGGTAGACTGCCTATTTCCTCTTCATTTGTTAGGTCTGGTGGGTTTTTACCTTGCTCCTTCATCTGCTGTGTGTTTTTCTGTATTTTCATTTTGCTAATCTTGCTGTGTTTGGGGTCTCCTTTTCGCAGGCTGCAGGTTCATAGTTCCCGTTGTTTTTGGTGTCTGTCCCCAGTGGCTAAGGTGGTTCAGTGAGTTGTGTTGGGTTCTGGTAGAGGGGGCCAGTGGCTGTGTTCTGCTGGATGAGACTGGATCTTGTCTTTCTGGTGGGCAGGTCCACGTCTGGTGGTGTGTTTTGGTGTGTCTGTGGCCTTATTATGATTTTAGGCAGTCTCTGCTAATGGGTGGGGTTGTGTTCCTCTCTTGTTAGTTGTTTCACATAGGGTGTGCAGCACTGTACCTTGCTGGTCGTTGAGTGAAGCTGAGTTTCGGTGTTGAGATAGAGAACTCTGGGAGATTTTCGCCATTCGATGTTACGTGGAGCTCAGAGGTCTCTAGTGGACTAGTGTTCTAAAGTTGGCTGTCCCACCTCAGTGGCACAGCCCTGATGCCTGGCTGGAGCACCAAGAGTCTGTCTCTACATGGCTCTGAATAAAAGGGAGAAAAGAAAGAAAGAAAGAAAGAAAGACAATAAAATAAAATAAAGTAAAATAAAGTAAAATAATTTTTTTCAAATAAAAAATAATTATTAAGAAAAAATATTTTAAGTTAAAAAAAGAATAAAAACCCAGATGGTCAGAACCCTAGGACAATGGTGAAAGCAAAGCTATACAGACAAAATCTCACACAGAAGCATACAGATACACTGTCACTAAAAGAGGAAAAGGGAAAAAAATAATATATCCCACTCCCAAAGTCCACCTTCTCAATTTGGGATGATTCACTGTCTCTTCAGGTATTCCACAGATGCAGGGTACATCAAGTTGATTGTGCAGCTTTAATCTGCTGTTCCTGAGGCTGCTGGGAGTAATTTCCCTTTCTCTTCTTGTTCACACAGCTCCCAGGATTCAGCTTTGGATTTGTCCCTGCCTTTGCATGTTGGTCGCCTGAGGGTGTCTGTTCTTCGCTCAGGATGGGGTTAAAGGAGCAGCTGATTCGGGGGCTCTGGCTCACTGAGGCCAGGGGTAGGGAGGGGTATGGATGTGGTGCAAGCCTGCGGTGGCAGAGGCTGGCGTGATGTTGCACCAACTGGAGGCGTGCCATGTGTTCTCCCAGGGAAGTTGTCCCTAGGTCACGTGGCAGTGGCAGGCTGCACAGACTCCCAGGAGGAGCAGTGCGGATAGTGACCTGTGCTTGCACACAGGCTTCTTGGTGATGGCAGCAGCAGCCTTAGCATCTCATGCCTGTCTCTGGGGTCCGTGTTGATAGCCACAGCTTATGCCCATCTCTGGAGCTCCTTTAAGCATCGCTCTTAATTCCCTCTCCTCGCACACCAGGAAACAAAGAGGGAAGAAAAAATCTCTTGCCTCTTCGACAGTTCCAGAGTTTTCCCAGACTCCCTCCCAGCTAGCCGTGGTGCACTAACCCCTTCAGGCTGTGTTCACGCTGCCAGTCCCAGTCCTTTCCCTGCATCCGACTGAAGCCCGGGCCTCAGTTCCCAGCCCCTGCTCGTCCCGGCAGGTGAGCAGATAAGCCTCTCGGGCTGGTGGGTGGTGGTTGGCACTGATCATCCATGCGGGAATCTCTCCACTTTGCCCTCAACACCCCTGTTGCTGTGCTCTCCTCCGTGGCTCTGAAGCTTCCCCCTCTGCCCCCCGCAGTCTCCACCTGGGAAGGGACTTTTAGTGTGTGGAAACCTTTCCTCCTTCATAGCTCCCTCCCACTGGTGCAGGTCCCATCCCTATTCTTGTGTCTCTGTTTTTTCTTTCTTCTTTTGCCCTACCCAGGTACGTGGGGAATTTCTTGCCTTTTCGGAGGTCTGAGGTCTGCCAGCGATCAGTGGGTGTTCTATAGGAGCAGTTCCACATGTAGATGTATTTCTGATGTGTCTGTAGGGAGGAATGTTATCTCCGCATCTTACTCTTCCACCATCTTCTCCAGAATCCTCTCCCCATATTTTGATTGGGTTGTTTCTTTTTTTGATATTTAGCTGCATGAGCTGTTTCTATATTTTGGAGATTAATCCCTTGCCTCATTTGCAAATATTTTCTCTTATTCTGAGTATTGTCTTCTTGTTTTATTTATGGTTTTCTTTGCCTTGAAAAAGCTTTTAGATTTAATTAGGTCCTATTTGTTTATTTTTGTTTTTATTTTCATTACTCTAGGAGGTGGATCAAGAAAGATCTTGCTGCAATTTATGTCAAAGAGTGTTCAGCCTGTTTTTCTTCTAAGAGTTGTATAGTGTGAGGCCTTACATTTAGGTCTTTAACCCATTTTGTGTTTATTTTTGTGTATGGTATTGGGGAGTGTTCTAATTACATTCTTTTACATGTAGCTGTCCAGTTTTCCCAGCACCACTTATTGAAGAGGCTGTCTTTTCTCCATTGTATATTCATGCTTCCTTTATCAAAGATAAGGGGACCATATATGCATGAGTTTATCTCTGGGCTTTCTATCCTGTTCTATTTATCTGTATTTCTGTTTTTGTGCCACTACCATACTGTCTTCATTATTGTAGCTTTGTGGTATTGTCCAAAATCAGGGAGCCAGATTTCTCCAGCTCCATTTTTCTTTCTCAAGGTTGCTTTGGCTATTTGGGGTCTTTTGTATTTCCATACAGATTGTAAAGTTTTTTGTTCAAATTCTGTGAAAATTTCCATTGGTAATTTCATTGAATCTCTCTTTTGCTCTGGGTAGTATAGTCATTTTCACAGTACTGATTCTTCCAACCCAAGGGCATGGTATATCTCTCAATCTGTTTGTGTCACCCTTGATTTCTTTCATCAACATCTTATAGTTTTCAGAGTACAGGTGTTTTGCCTCCTTAGGTAGGTTTATTCCTTGGTATTTTATTCATTCTGATGCAATGGTAAATGAGATTGTTTCCTTGAATTTTCTCTCTGATCTTTCATTACTAGTGTATAGGAATGCAAGAGACTTCTGTGTATTAATTTTATATCCACAAATTTACCTAATTCATTGAGGAGCTCTAGTAGTTTTCTAGTAGCATCATTAGGCTTTTCTATATATAGTATCTTGTTATCTGCAAACAGTTACATTTTTACTCCTTCTTTTCCAGTTTGGATTCCTTTTGTTTCTTTTACTTCTCTGATTGTCGTGGGTTGGACTTCGAAAAAAATGTTGAATAATAGTGGTGAGAGTGACCATCCTTGTCTTCTTTCTGATCTTAGAGGAAATGCTTTCAGTTTTTCACCATTCAGAATGATGTTTGCTGTGGGTTTTTCATATATGGCCTTTATTATGTTGAGGTAGGTTCCCTCTATGTGCACTTTCTGGAGAGTTTTAATCATAAATCAGTGTTGAATTTTGTCAAAAGATTTTCTGCGTCTATTGAGATGATCATATGGTTTTTACTCTTCAATTTGTTATATGGTGTTTCACATTGATTGATTTATGTATATTGAAGAATTCGTGCATCCCTGGAGTAACTCCCAAGTGATCATGGTGTATGATCCTTTTAATGTGTTGTTGGATTTGGTTTGCTAGTACTTTGTTAAGGATTTTTGTGTCTAGGTTCATCAGTGATATTAGCCTATATTTTTTTCTTTCTGTGACATTTTTGTCTGGTTTTGGTATCAGTGTGATGGTGGCCTTGTAGAATGAGCTTGCAAGTATTCCTTCCTCTGCAAATTTTGGAAGAATTTGAGAAGTGTAGGTGTTAGCTCTTCTTAAATGTTTGTTAGAATTCTCCTGTGAAGCCATCTGATCCTGGACTTTTGTTTGTTGGAAGAATTTTAATCACAGTTTCAATGTCAGTACTACTGATTTGTTTGTTCATAAATTCTATTTGCTCCTGGTTTAGTCTCGGAAGGTTGTCTCTTTCCAAGAATTTGTCCATTTCTTCTCTGTTGTCAATTTTATTGGCCTATAGTTGCTTGTAGTAGTCTTTTATGATCCTTTGTATTTCTGTGGTGTCCATTGTAACTTCTCCTGTTTTATTTTTAATTTTATTGATTTGAGTTCTCTCCCTTCTTTCTTGGTGAATCTGGCTAAATGTTTATCAATTTTGTTTATCTTCTCAAAGAGCAGCTTTTACTTTCATTGATCTTTGCAATTGTTTTCTTTGTGTCTATTTCATTTATTTCTTTCTGATCTTTATGATTTCTTTCCTTCTACTAACTCTGGGTTTTGTTTGTTCTATTTTCTCTAGTTGCCTTAGGTGTAAGATTAGGTTGTTTATTTGAGATTTTTCTTGTTTCTTCAGGTAGGATTATATTGCTATAAACTTCCCTCTTAGACCTGCTTTTGCTGCATCCATAGGTATTGGATTGTCCTGTTTTCATTGTCATTTGTCTCTAGGTATTTTTTGATTTCCTCTTTGATTTCTTCAGTAATCCATCAGTTATTTAGTAAGATATTGTTTAGGATCCATGTGTTTGTGTTTTTTACAGCTATTTTCCTGTAATTGATTTCTAATCTCATAGCATTGTGGCCAGAAAAGATGGTTGATATGATTTCAATTTTCTTAACTTTACCAAGGTTAAAGTGACCTATGATGTGACCTATGATGTGATCTATCCTGGAGAATATTCTGTGTGCACTTTAGAAGAAAGTGTAGTCTGCTGCTTTTGGATGGAATGTCCTATAAATATCAATTAACTCTATCTGGCCTAATGTATTATTTTAGGCTTATATTTCTTTATTAATTTTCTGTCTAGATGATCTGTCCATTAGTGTAAGTGGGGTGTTAAAATCCCCCACTATTTCTGTATTACTCTCAATTTCCCATTTTATGGCTGTTTGCATTTGCCTTATATATTGGGGTGCATGTATACTTACAATTGTTATATCTTCTTCTTGGATTGATTCCTTGATCATTATGTAGTGTCCTTCCTTTTCTCTTGCAACAGTCCTTATTTTAATGTCTATTTCATCTATGAGTATTGCTACTCCAGCTTTCTTTTGATTTCCATGTGCATGGAATAACTTTTTCCATCCCCTCACTTTCTGTCTGTATGCTTCCCTAGGTCTGAAGTGGGTCCCTTGTAGACAGTATATATATGGGTCTTGTTTTTGTATCCATTCAGTCAGTCTTTGTCATTTGGCTGGACTATTTAATTCATTTACATTTGAAGTAATTATAAATATGTATGTTTGTAATGCCATTTTCTTGTTTTGGGTTTGTTTTTTAAGGTCTTTTTTCTTCCTTTCCTCTTTTGTTCTCTTCTCTTGTGGTTTGATGACCACCTTTAGCATTGTTTTTGGGTTGCTTTTACGTTTTTGTGTGTGTGTATCTATTTTAGTTTTTTGGTGTGCATTTCCCATGAGGTTTTGATAAAGCAGTCTCTCTCTCTATATATATATATAAATATGTAAATATAAGTATATATATATATAAAATTATATATATCCATTATGCCATATATAATAAATATATTAATAATGTATAATATAATATGTAATATAAGTATAATTTATAATATATAAATAATATATAAATAATATATATAATATATATACATAAATTGATATATATATATAAGTTTGTTTTAAGTTGCTGGTCTCTTAATTTCAAATGAAATTCCCATTTCCTGCATTTGTACTCTCCTCATGGTTGATGGTTTTGATATCATGTTTGTGTATGAACGATTTCCTGTTAATTGTATGTTTGCCTTTACCAGTGGGCTTTCTCATTTGTGATTTTCTTGTTTCTAGCTGTGGTCTCTCTTTTTTTCCCCCTGTCTAAGTAAATTCCTTTAGCATTTGTTGTAAAGCTTGTTTGGTAGTGCTGAATGATCTTAGCTTTTGCTTGTCTTTAAAGGTTTTGATTTCCCCCTCAAATCTGAATGAGAGCCTTGCTGTGTAGAGAATTCTTGGCTGTAGGTTTTTCCCTTTCATCACGTTCAATATATTGTGCCACTCCCTTCTGGCCTACAGAATTCCTGCAAAAAAACTCAGCTGATATCCTTATGGAGATTCTGTTGTATGTTATTTGTTGCTTTTCTCTTGTTGCTTTTTATATTTTTCCTTTGAGTTAATTTTTGTTAGGTTGATTAATATGGGTCCTGGCATATTCCTCTTTGGGTTGATCCTGTATGGGACTCTCTGCACTTCTTAGACTTGGGTGACTATTTCGTTTCCCATGTTAGGGAAGTGTTTGGCTATTATCTCTTCAAATATTTTCTCAGGCTCTTTCTCTTCTTCTTCTGGGACCACTCTAATTTGAATATTGGTGCACTTGATGTTGACCCAGAGGTCTCTGAGACTCTTCTCATTTCTTTGCATTCTTTTTTCTTTATTTTGTTCCCTGGCAGTGATTTCTACCATTCTGTCTTCCAGGTAACTTATCTGTTCTTCTGCCTCAGTTATTTTACTATTGATTCCTTATAGTGTATTTTTCATTGCAGTTATTGTATTGTTCATCTCTGTTTGTTTGTTCTATAGTTCTGCTAGGTCTTCATTAGATATTTCTTTGTGTTTTCTTGATCTGTGCCCCCATTCTTTTCCTGAGATCTTGGATCATCTTTAGTATCATTACTCTACATTCTTTTTCAGTTAGATTGCCTATCTCCTCTTCATTTAGTTGTTCATATAGGTTTTTATCTTGCTCCTTTGTCTGCAACGTATTTCTTTGTCATCTCATTTTGACTAACTTACTGTGTTTGTGGTCTCCTTTCCACAGGCTGCAGGATTGTAGTTCCTCTTGCTTCTGGTGTCTGCCTCCTAATGAGTGAGTTTAGTCCAGAGGTTTGTGCAATTATCACCTTGACTGGTGTTGTGGTGACCAGAACCTGCCCTAAATATTGAGTGGTGCCTCCCCTTTGTTCTGTGGTTGTCACTGCCCTGTCAGAGGCAGGGTCTGCTCCCTAGTTGTTGTAGTGGAGGTCCCCAGATCTATTTCTTAGCAGTGTTTCTGACCTGCAGTGTGAGGTAGGCAGGATTAGAACACTCCCACTGGGAGAGAAGCCACTGAGTTGTCCTCCTCTGGAGCTATTCACCTGTGAGTGTGCTCTGTTGTGTCCCCTTTCACCCTTTGTGAGGGCTCACAATGTACACTGTTGTTGCCACTGCTCTCAGTCCCATCTTAACTGAGGGTATGCTAACAATTGGCTTGGGTGACTATCAGACATTGTTTTCACCAGGCCCCCAGTACAGATCCACTGAGGTCAGGTCCCAGGACTGCAGTAGTCATGCACCTGGACCCACTGTGGGAGCTATGGAGGCAGCTCAGATTCTGGCCTTGCCTAACCCCTGCATGTATGTGCTCACAAAGCTCACAGCTGCTAAAGCCAGACCTGTTCCAGATGTAGGAAAAATTGTTGTCCTTTTGGATGTTTTGCAGTTGCTTAATTTAAGAAGTTGTCAGGGGAGGTGTAACGCTGTGGTTCGCACAGTTGAAAGGAGAGATTTCAGCTCTTCTTCCTTAGTCATGTGGCCCCTGGGGCTCAGCTGATCATCACCCTGACTTTTTTCCTTCTGAAAAGCTGTGAAGCAGTTTAGAAAAAAAATATGTCAAGCTATCCTAGCCACATTTTCTTATTCAAATATGAGAAAGATATGTTTAAACTTAAAATATTTTTCAATTATAAAATAGTTCGTGTTTGTTGTAAAAATCCAAAGAACACAGAAAGGTAATCAGAATGAAATTGTAAAAATCACTCAAAATCCTACCACACTTTGGTGAGTCTTCTAAAATCTCTTTATGTGTATTGAATGTACACAGAAATATGCAATACAGATCTATCTTTTCTGTAAGTGGTATACTATTCATATACGATTTTGTATTTTTTAATCCATATCCTGTCTTGATTAACAGAGAAACTCATGCCTTCCTGGAGTGCTACTAGAAATTTCACAATAAATTAAATAACATTCCCAGAATGAATTTTAGACAGTGGTAATTGATGAAGGGGGAAACTTTTTAGTTTAACCTTAAAATTTATATTTATTTCTTTAATCATCAGGTTGACACTTGCTTACTTTCCATAAAGCATAAAATAAATTAAAGAATAGAGAAACAATAGAAAGACAAACAACAAAACTAAGTGTTGAGTTTTTGGAAAGATAAACAAAATCAATAAACCCTTAGACTAAGATGAAAAGAGAAGACCCAAATAAATAAAATTAGAAATGAAAGAGGAGATATTATAAAGATGCCTCAGAAAAAATCGATCTAAAGTGATTATTATGAACAGTTATATACCAACAAATTGAATAATCTAGAAGAAATGAGTAAACTCTTAGAAACATACAATCCAACAAAATTGAATCAAAAAGGAATAGAAAGCCTGAACAGACCAAAAACAAATGAGATTGAAGCAGTAATCAAAAACCTCCCAACAAAGGAAAGCCTACAGCTAGATGGCTTCATAGGTGAATTCTTCCAAACATTCAGAGAAGAATCAATACAAGTACTTCTTAAACTCTTTTAAAAAATAGAAGAGAAAACACTTCTGAACTCATTTTATGAAGCCAGAATCACTGTGATATCAAAGCCAGACAAAGGCATCACAAGAAAAGAAACCACAGGTCTGTCTCCTGATGAACACAGTTGCACAAATCCTCAATAAATTACTAGCAAACTGAATTTAATAGTACATCAAGAGATTGTACACCATGACCGAGTGAGATATATCCCTGGGATGCGAGGATGTAGATCAATTTGGAAAGTACTGTCATCTTAACAATTTTGTGTTTTGATCCATGACCATGGGCTGTATTTCCAATTATTTAGATCTTTCAACATTGTTTTATAGTTTTAAGTGCACGTCTTACCCTTATTTTGTTGAAGTTGTTCCTAAGCATTTTATTCTTCTGATGCTATGGATAACGGAATTTTTTTCTTAATTTCATTTTTGGACCATTCATTGTTAACATATTAAAATAAAATTGATTTTTAGATATTGATCTTTTACAGTCTTGCTGTACTCGTTTATTCAGCGTTTTTTTTTAAGTAAGAAGCATGGACTTTCCTGGTGGCTCAGTGGTTAAGAATCTGCCTGCCAATGCAGGGTACATGGGTTCGAGCCCTAGTCTGGGAAGATCCCATATGCCGTGGAGCAACTAAGCCCATGCACCAAAATTACTGAGCCCACAAGCCACAACTCCTGAAGCTCACGTGCCAAAAATACTGAAGCCTGTGTGCATAGAGCCTGTGCTCTGCAACAAGAGAAGCCACTGCAATGAGAAGCCCACGCACCACAATGAAGAGTAGCCCCTGCTCGCAACAACTGTAAAAAGCCTGCATGCATCAACAAAGACCCAACGCAGCAAAAAATAAATAAATAAATTTATTTTTTTAAAAATGAATTTATTTAGAGATACACATTCTATAGACAGAATGTGGTATGTTGCAGAAGGCAAGAACGGCTTTGGGAGAAACACTCCACAGACAGAGTGTGGGCCACCTCAGAAGGTGAGAGGCTCTGAAATATGGAGTGGTTAGTTCTTATGGGCTGGGTAATTTCATAAGCTAATGAGCACACATTTGTTATGATTTATATATATATATATATATATATATATATATATATATATATCACCATGCATATACCAATATATAATATCATTTATCTGTAGAAGAGATAGCTTACTTCTTCCTTTCCAATGTAGATAACTTTTAGTTGATTTTCTAGCCTAATTATCTTGGCTAGTGTTGACTATAAGTGGTAAAAGTGGGCATCCTTATCTTCTTCCTAATCTTATAGGGAAAACGTTCAGACTTTCACCATGAATCATGATATTAATTATAGGTTTTTCACAAATGCTCTTTATCAGGTTAAGTAAGTTTCCTTCTATAATAATTGTGGAAAGTTTTTATCATGAAAGAGTGTTGGACTTTTTCATATGTTTTTGCTGTGTCTATTGACATGATCTTACGGGTTTTGATAATTTTGTATTGGTATGATGTATAAAATTTTTTTATATTTTTAAACTTAAGAAATCTTTATTGAAGTATAATCGATATAAAGTTGACCCTTGAACAATACAGGTTTGAACTGCAAATATCCACTTATAAGTGATTTTTAAAAAATATATATATTAGATTTTTTTTGAGATTTGTGACAATTTGAAAAAACTAGCAGATGAATGGCATAGCCTAGAAATATTTTTAAAAAATAAGAAAAAGTTAGGTATTTTCAATGCATAAAATATGTGTAGATACTAGTCTATTTTATCATTTACTACCATAAAATATATGAAATATATTATAAAAAGTAAAAATTTTTCAAAAGTTACACAAACACAGGCTCTACATGGCACCATTCACAGTCAAGAGAAATGTAAACAAATGTAAAGATGAAGTGCTAAATCATTCCTGCATAAAAGTAACTGTAATACATACAGTACTATGATAATTTTGTAGCCACTTTCTGTTGCTATTGTGTTCAGCTCAAGCCTTGCGAATATCTGCTTAAAACTCCGTGTGATTATAATGATCTTTGCATGAGTAGTTCATCGCTCCAGTAAATTGTGTAGCACAGTAGAAAGACTTCTTACAGTTCTCCCATATTTTTCGTTGTGTTTAGTACAATACTGTGAACCTTAAATAACACTGTGGAACCCATACAAAGTACCGCTAGTGTTGATGGAAGTGTTCCCAAGGAACAAAATCATGACATTACAAGAAAAAGTTGTATTGCTTGATATGTACCATAGGTTGAGGTCTGAAGTTGTGGTTACCCACCATTTCAAGATAAATTAACCCAATGTAAGGATGATTGCAAAAAAAAGAAAAGGAAATTCATGAAGCTATCATTGCAGCTTCACCACCAGGCAGGAAAACCTTGCATTTTTTTTTGCAAAATACATGTTTTTACTACTGTTGATTGTGCAGTCACTATGTGGTGAAGAATTGCTATAAGAAAGCATACCTATAGATTAATATAATTTGAGAAAAAGTGAAGTCATTACATGACAGTTTAAAGAAAAATGAAGTTGAAGGATCTAAAGCTGGAGAATTTAATGCCAGCAAAGGATGTTTTGATAATTTTAGAAAGAGATTGGCTTAAAAAATGTCAGGATAACAAGAGAAGCAGCTTTTGCTGACCAATAGGCAGCAGATGAGTCCCCAGATGCCATTAAGAAAATCATGTGTATACATATAGGTGATTCACTTTGTTATACAGCAGAAACTAGCACAACACTGTAAAGCAATTATACTGCAACAAATATATTACAAATAAAAAAGAAGAAAATCATTGAGAATAAAGGATATCCTCCTGAACATGTTATCATCACAGATGAAAGTGCCCTACTCTGTAAAAAAGTGCCACAAAGGACGTTTATTAGTAAGGAAGAGAAGTGAGCACCAGGATTTAAGGCAGGAAGAGATAGGCTAGTGCTACTATTGTGTGCAAATGCAGTTGGGTTTATAATCAGAACTGCCTTTATCTATAAAGCTCTAACCTGTGAGCCTTGAAGGGAAAAGATAAACACCAGCTGCCAGTCTTTTGGTTGTACAAGAAGACTTGGACAATGAGAACACTTATTCTGGATTGGGTCCATCAATGCTTTGTCCCTGAAGTCAGGAAGTACTTTGCCAGTAAGAGACTGCCCTTTAAGTTCTTTTGATATTGGACAATGTCCCTGGTCATCTGGAACCCCATGAATTCAACACTGAAGCTGTCAATGTGGTCTACTTGCCCTCAAACACAAGGGGTCTAATTCAGCCTCTAGATCAAGGGGTCATAAGGACATTTAAGGCTCAGTACTGTATGAAAAGAATTGTCAACGTTGTGGAAGAGAGCCCCAACAGAGAGAACGTCGTGAAGGTCTGGAAGGATTACACCATTGAAGGTGCCAACGTTGTTATAGAAAAAAACATGAATGTCATCAAACCTGAAACAATAAATTCCTGCTGGAGAAATCTGTGTCCAGATGTTGTGCATGACTTCATAGGATTTTCAACAGAGCCAATCAAGGAAATCATGAAGGAGATTGTGGATATGGCAAAAAAAAAAAAAAAGTGGCGGTTGAAGGGTTCAAAATATGGATCTTGGAGAAATTCAAACGCTAATCGACACCACACCAGAGAAATTAACAGAAGACTACTTAATGGAGATGAGTGCTTTTGAACCAGTGCCATATGGTGAGGAAGAAGACGTAGAAGAAGCAGCACCATAAAATGGATTGACGTTGTACAATTTGGCAGAAGGGTTCTGATTATTCAAGACTGCTTTTGACTTTTACGACATGCACCCTTCTATGATATGGACACTGAAACTAAAGCAAATGGTGGAAAAAGGATTGGCATTGTATAGAAACATTTTTAGATAAATGAAAAAGCAAACTAGGCAGAAATTACATGTACTTCTGTAAATTTACACCAAGTCTGTCTGCTTCTCCTGCCACCTCTGCTGCTTCCTCCACTTCTTCTCCTGCTGCACCTGAGGCAGCATGACCAACCCTTCTTTCTCCTACACCTCTTCCTCCTTCTCCTGCTCCTCAGCCTACTGAATGTGAAGACAATGAGGATAAAGACCTTTCTGATGATCCATTTCCAATTAATGAATAATAAATAATCATCGTGCTGTACAGTTAATAATCTTGTCTGTTGTGTATGTGTGTATCTTCATGTATGAGATATTTTTGTGTCATCATCATCATCACCTAAGTATTCATCATATAGAACATCATATGCAAAGCTTGTATTGAAATGGATAGCCTATCTTTACATCAGTATAAGGTAAGTTATATTTAATATAAAATTAATCTGTTCATTCTTTTACTGTTTTATAAGCTTGCTTTCAATGAATTACATAACCATACCCTATGCCTCTCTCTCTTCTAACTGGAGAAACTGCACATCAGCCTATCGTCACAGGTAAGTGTTTTTTTTTTTTAATATACAAATGTTTCCAATACTGTATTATGAATTTGACTGTAATACTGTATGTCATAAAATTTTTATAATGATTCATTTATTAGTGTACAGGCTAGGCTACTGTGAAACAATTATATCAATTACACTAGGCTACCATAAAGCAATCCTATTGCTGCTTCTTTGTTATCCATGCATGAATCATTATATCTGTAAATAAATATGAATTTCTTTTTCACATTAACTTTTCATTTTTGATGTCTAGTGTTAGTAATATGTATAACATTTACAATGTTTTGTATCGTATAAGACAATATTGATCTGAGTGCTGACAGATGATTCATCTTGCAAACAAATGATGTAAACATACAGTACTGATAAAGTACAGTACCGTAAACACATTTTCTCTTCCCTGTGATTATCTTTAAAGTTTCTTTTTTGTAGATTACTTTATTGTAAGAATACAGTATATAACACATATAACACACAAAATATGTGTTAATCAATATTTTATTTTTTTCAGTAAGCCTTCTAGTCAACAGTATGTTATTAAGAGTTAAGTTTGGAGGCAGTGAAAAATTACACTTTGATTTTTGACTGTGCAGAGGATAGGTGTCCCAAATCCCCACGTTGTTTAAGGGTCAGCTGTACAATAAACTGTACATATTTATAGTGTGTAAATAAATTCATAATGTTTAAATAAATTCATATAGTGTTTGATAAATTTATTTTCTGCTTTATTGAGTTATAACTGATATATAATAGAGTGTAACTTTAAAGTGTAAAAGGTGTTAATTGTATTCATTTGTATATTGCAACATGACTAAAACCATGATGTTAGCTAACACTTCCATCATATCACATAATTATAATTTTATTGTTTTGTAGTGAGAATATTTAGGACTTACTCTTTTGGCAACTTTCAAGTATTTAATACAGTATTGTAAACTATAATTAACATGCTGTACATTAGAACCCTAGAACTTATTCATCTTATAACTGGAAGTTTGTACTCTTTGACCAACATCTTTCCCATGTTCCTCATACCCTGTGCCCTGAAAATTCCACTCTAGTTTCTGTTTTTATGAGTTGGACTATTTTAGATTCCACATGTAAGTGATATCATACAGTATTTCTCTTTCTTTTTCTGACTTACTTTACTTAGTATGATAATTTCTAGGTCCATCCATGTTGTTGCAAATGGCAGAATTTTCTTTTTTCTCGTGGATAACTAATATTCCATTGTATGTACATGTACCACATCTGCTTTATGCATTCATCCATTTACAGACACACAAGATGCTTCCATATCTTGGCTATTGTGAATATGTTGTAATGAACATGTGAGTATATACATTTCTTCAAAATCCTGTTTTTATTTCCTTTGGATATATATCCAGTGTGAGGGATTACTGGATCATATGATAGTTCTATTTTTAATTTCTTGAGGAAAGTCTATACTGTTTCCCATAGTGACTGTACTTATTTTTATTCCCACCAATATTGCACATGTTCCCTTTTTTAATATATTTAAAAATCTTTTTATTTGCAATGCTGTGTTAGTTTCAGGTGTACAGAAAAATGGTTCTGATACACACACACACACACACACACACACACACACATATATATATAAACTTTTTCAGATTCTTTTCCATTATAGGTTATTACAAGATATTGAGTATAGTTCCCTGTGTTATACAGTGGATCTTTATTGTTTACCTATTTTATATATAGTAGTGTGTATATTTTAATCCTAAACTCCTAATTTATCCCTCCCTATTTTTGGTAACTGTAAGTTTGTTTTCTATGTCTGTGTTCTATTTCTGTTCTTTAAGTAATTTCATTTGTATCATTTTATTAGATTCCACATATAACTAATATCATATATTTGTTTTTCTGTCTGGCTTACTTCACTTAGTATGATAATCTCTAGGTCCACACATGTTGCTGCAAATGGCATTATTTTATTCTTTTTTATGGCTCAGTAATATTCCATTGTATTATATATATATATATATATATATATATATATATATATACACCACATCATCTTAATCCATTCATCTGTTGATGGACACTTAGGTTCTGTCAATATCTTTCCTAATGTAAATAATGCTGCTATGAACACTGGGGTGTAATTATCTTTTTGAATTGCTGTTTTCATTTTCTTCAGGTGTATACCCAGGAGTGAAATTGCTGGATCATAGGTAGTTCTATTTTTAGCTTTTAAAGGAAACTCCATGTTGTTTTCCATAGTGGCTGCACATATTTACATTCCCACAAAGAGTGTACTTGTACTAGGCTTCCATTTTACCCACATCCTAACCAAGACTTGTTATTTGTAGAATTTTTTGATAGCTATTATGACAGGTGTTAGGTGATATCTCATTGTTGTTTTGATTTGCGTCTCTCTGATGATTAATGTTATTGAGCATTTTTTCATGTGCCTGTGGACCATTTGTATATCTGCTTTTGAAAAATGTCTATTCAGGTCTTTGCCATTTCTTAATTGTTTTTTTTTTATTGAGTTGTATGAGATGTTTCTATAATTTGGGTATTAACCCCTTATTGATAATATTGTTTGCAAATATTCTCTCCCATTCAGCAGATTGTCTTTTCATTTTGCCAATGGTTTCCATTGCTGTGCAAAAGTTTAATCAGGTCCCATTTATTTATTTTTGCTTCCTTTGCCTGAGGAGACACACACACAGTGCTATGATTTATGTTATAGAGTGTTCTACCTATGCTTTCTTCTAGGAGTTTTATGATTTCCAGTGTTACATTTAGGCCTTTAATCCACTTTGAGTTTTTGTATATGGAGTGGGAAAATGATCTAATTTAATTCTTTTACATGTAGTTTTCCAGTAGTCCCAGTGCCACTTACTGAAGAGAATATCTTTTCTCCATTGTATATTCGTGCATCTTTTGTTGTAGATTAACTGACCATATATGCATGGGTTTGTTTCTGGGATCTCTGTATTCTGTTCCATTTCTCTTTGATTCTTTTTTTTCCAGTACCATGCTGCTTTGATTACTTTACCCTTGTGGTGTAGTCTTAAGTCTGGGAGCGTAATACCTCCAGCTTTTTTCCTTTTTTATCAAGAATACTTTGGACCTTTGGGGTATTTTGTGTTTCATTGTAAATTTTAGGATTATGTGCTCTAGTTCTGTGAAAAATGTCATGGGTAGTTTGATAGGAATTACATTAAATCTGTAGAATTCTTTGAGTAGTATGGCCATTTTAACAATATAAATTCTTCTAATCCAAGATCACGGGATATCCTTCCATTTCTTTGTATCATCTGTAATTTCCTTAATCAATGTTTTATTCTTTTCAGAGCATAGGTCTTTCACTTTCTTGATTAAGTTTTTTCATAGGTGTTTCATCCTCTTTGATGCAATTTTAAGTGGGATTGTTTTCCTTTTTCTCTTTCTGATTGTTCATTATTAATGTATGTAAAAGCAACAGGTTTCTCTATGTAAATCTTGTATCCTGAAACTTTACTGAACTCATGTTTTAGTTCTAATACTTATTTTGTGTAGAATTTAGGGTTTCTATATATAATATCATGTCATCTGCAAATAATGAGTTTTACTTCTTCCCTTCCAATTTTGATCCTTTTAATTCTTTTTCTTGTCTGATTGCTGTGGCTAGGACTCCCAATACTATGTTAAATAGAAGTAGTAATAGTGGGCATCCTTATCTTTTTCATGATTTTAGAGGAAAAGCTTGTAGCTTTTCTGTGTTGAGTATGATGTTAGCTGTGGATTTGTCAAAAATTCCTTTATTATGTTGAGATATGTTCCCTCTATACCAAATTTTATGAGAGTTTTTTAAAATTATGAATGCATGTTGAATTTTGTCATATGCTTTTGCTGTATCTATTAAAATCATCATGAAATTTTTATCCTTCCTCTTGTTAATATGGTGCATCACATTGATTGATTTGTATTTAGATGTTGAATCATCCTTGCATCCCTGGAATAAATCCCATTTAATCATGGTGCATAATCTTTTTTTTATATATATTGTTGAATTAAATTTCCTAATATTTTGTTGAGGTTTTTTTTGTATCTATATTCATCAAGGATATAGGTCTGAAAATTTCTTTTTTTTGTAGTGTCTTTGTCTGGTTTTGGTATGAGGGTAATAGTGACCTTGTAGAATGAATTTCTCAGTCTCCCTTCCTCTTAAATTTTTTGGAATAGTTTGAATAGAATAGGTATTAGCTCTTCTTTATATGTTTGATAGAATTCCCCCATAATGCTATCTGGTACTGGACTTTTCGTTGCTGGGAGTTTTTGTTTGTTTTTTGTTTTTGTTTTGTTTTGTTTTGGTTTTGGTTTTGTTTTACAGATTCATTTTGACTACTAGCAATCAGTCTGGTCAGATTGTCTATTTCTCCCTGATTCAGTCTTGGAAGAATGTATGTATTTAGAAACTTATCCATTTTTTTCTATGCTGTCTGATTGGTTGGCATAGTATTTTCTTATGACTTTTTATATCTCTGTGATATTGTAGTAATTTATCTTCTTTCATTTCTTGTTTTATTTGGATTCTCTGCCTTTTCTTCTTGTTGAGCCTAGCTAAAACTTTGTCAATTTTATTTATCTTCTCAAAAAAAAAAAAAACCTCTTGGTTTCATTGACCGTTTCTATTGTTTTTTTGTCCCTATTTTATTTCCTCTATGATTTTTAATATTTTCTTTCTTCTGCTGAACTTGGGCTTTGTTGTTCTTCTTTTTCTAATTCCTTTAGATGGTAGGTTAGGTTTCTTATTTGAGATTTTTCTTGTAATTGGGGTAGGCCTATATCATTATAAACTTCTCAGAGTTTCTTCTGCTACATACCATAGATTTTATAAAGTAGTGATTCCATTTTGATATGTCTCAAAGTATTTAATGAGTTCCTCTTTGATTTCTTCATTGAGCCATTTTTTTAGTAGCATGTTATTTATTCTACACGTATAAGTATTTTGCCCATTTTTCTTCTTGTTATTAGTTTCTGGTTTCATACCATTCTGGTGGGAAAAAATGGTTGATATAATTTCTATCCTCTTCAATTTGTTGAGACATATTTGGTGGCCTAACATGAGATCTATCCTGGAGAACATTCCATGTGCACTTGAGAAGAATTTGTATTCTGCTGATTTTGAATGGAATGTCCTGTGTTTATCTGTGAAGTCCAATGGTCTAATGTGCCATTTAAGATTAATGCTTCCTTATTGATGTTCTGTCTGGATGATCTGTTCATTGATGTAAGTGGGGTGTTAGAACTTCCCATTAATATTGTATTGCTGTCAATTTTTCCCTTTATGACTGTTAATACTTGATTTGTATTTTTAGATGCCCCCATATTAGGTTCATGTATGTTATAGAATGTAATATCCTCTTCTAGTATTAATCCTTTTATCACTGTATAATGGCCCTTTTTGTCCTTTATTACAGACTTTGCTTTAGAGACTATTTTGTCTGACAATGAGGATTCTTATTCCAACTTTTTTCATTTCTTTGCATGAAATATATTTTTCCATCCTTTCACTGTCAGTCTCTGTGTGTCTTTAGGTCTGAAATGAGCCTCTCATAAGCAGCATATAGATGAGTCTTGTTTTTTTTAATTCAATCAGCTATCCTCTCTCTTTTGATTGGTGCATTTCATCTATTGACATTTAAAGTGATTATTTATAGGTATGTACTTTTTACCACTTTGTCACTTGTTTCTCGTTGTTTTTGTAGTTCTTTTCTGTTCTTTCCTTCTTTTGTTCTTCCTTTGTGGTTTGTTGATTTTTTTTAATGTTATGCTTGTGTTCTTTTCTCTCTAATTTTTGTGTATCTATTGTAGGCTTTTGATTTGTGGTTACCAAAGGATTCATGTATGTTGATCTATAAGTATATCTACTTGTTTTAAACTGATAGTTTTTTAGTTAAAACATATTCTAAAGGATCTATATTTTTTTACTCCCCCTCACATGTTTTATGTTTTTGATGCTATATTTTATGTCTTCACCATTTATTGTATTATGGTTGATTTTACATTTTTTTGTCTTTTAATCTCCCTACTTACATTTTAAAATAGTTGATTCACAGTCTTTACTATATATTTGCCCTTATTGGGGGAATTTTTCCTTTCCTATAGATTAATACTTCTTGTTTTAGCTTTTTCTTTTGCACTTAAAGAAGAAACTTTAACACTTCTATTAGTGTTGGTTTAATATTGATGAACTCTTTTAGTATTTGTCTGAGAAGTTCTTTTTCTCTCTTTCAGTTCTCATTGATAATCTTGCTGGTCAGAGTATCTTTGGTTGTAGGTTTTTCACTTTCCGCACTTTAAATATATTATGCCACTCCCTTCTGGTCTGCACAGTTTATGCTGTAAAATCCAGTGATAGCCACATGGAAGTTACCTTGTATGTGACTGTTTTTCTCTTGCTGACTTTAGAACTCTCTCTTAAACTTTTGCATTTTAATTATGACTGCCTTGCTGTGAGTCTTTTTGTTTCACCTTGTTTGGGATTCTCTGTTCTTCCTTTACCTAGATATGTTTCCTTTTTCAAAAAGTTTTCAGCCATAATTTGGTCAAATGCATTTTTGACCCTTTATCTCTCTTTTTCTTCTAGGACCCCTATAATGTGAACGTTAGTACCCTGATGTTCCCAAAGGTACCGTAAATTGTTCTCACTTTAAAATTTTTTCTTTATTTTTTCTATTCTGATGGGTGATTTCCATTTTTCTATCTTATGCAGTCTTCTGTATCACCTAGTCTGTTGTACTTTCCTTCTAGTGTGTTTTTTATTTCAGTTATTGTACTTTTCAGTTCTGAATGGCTCTTTTTTTATATTTTCTAGTTGCTTGTGAAAATTCTCACTGTATTCATTTATGCTTTTACCCAGTTCAGTTAACATTCTTATTACTAAGTCTTTGAATTCTTTACCTAGTAAATTATTTTCTTTTAACATCTTTATTGGGGTATAATTGCTTTACAATGGCGTGTTAGTTTCTGCTTTATAACACAGGGAATCAGTTATACATATACATATGTTCCCATATCTCTTCCCTCTTGCATCTCGCTCCCTCCCACCATCCCTATCGCACCCCTCCAGGCGGTCACAAAGCACCGAGCTGATATCCCTGTGCTATGAGGCTGCTTCCCACTACCTATCTACCCTACGTTTGTTAGTGTATATATGTCCATGCCTCTCTCTCACTTTGTCACAGCTCACCCTTACCCCTCCCCATATGGTCAAGTCCATTCTCCAGTAGGTCTGTGTCTTTATTCCTGTCTTACCCCTAGGTTCTTCATGACATTTTTTTCTTAAATTCCATATATATGTGTTAGCATACGGTATTTGTCTTTATCATTCTGACATACTTCACTCTGTATGACACACTCTAGGTCTATCCACCTCATTACAAATAGCTCAATTTTGTTCCTTTTTATGGCTGAGTAATATTCCATTGTATATATGTGCCACATCCTCTTTATCCATTCATCTGATGATGGGCACTTAGGTTGTTTCCATCTCCAGGCTATTGTAAATAGAGCTGCAATGAACATTTTGGTACATGACTCTTTTTGAATTTTGGTTTTCTCAGGGTATATGCCCAGTAGTGGGATTGCTGGGTCATATGGTAGTTCTATTTGTAGTTTTTTAAGGAACCTCCATACTGTTCTCCATAGTGGCTGTACCAATTCACTTTCCCACCAGCAGTGCAAGAGTGTTCCCTTTTCACCACACCCTCTCCAGCATTTATTGTTTCTAGATTTTTTGATGGCCATTCTGACTGGTGTGAGATGATATCTCATTGTACTTTTGATTTGCATTTCTCTAATGATTAATGATGTTGAGCATTCTTTCATGTGTTTGTTGGCAGTCTGTATATCTTTGGAGAAATGTCTATTTAGGTCTTCTGCCCATTTTTGGATTGGGTTGTTTGATTTTTTGTTATTAAGCTGCCTGAGCTGCTTGTAAATTTTAGAAATTAATCCTTTGTTAGTTGCTTCATCTGCAAATATTTTCTCCCATTCTGAGGGTTGTCTTTTGGTCTTGTTTATGGTTTCCTTTGCTGTGCAAAGGTTTTGAAGTTTCATTAGGTCCCACTTATTTATTTTTGATGTTATTTCCATTTCTCTAGGAGGTGGGTCAAAAAGGATCTTGCTGTGATTTATGTCATAGAGTGTTCTGCCTATGTTTTCATCTAAGAGTTTGATAGTTTCTGGCCTTACATTTAGGTCTTTAATCCATTTTGAGCTTATTTTTGTGTATGGTGTTAGGGAGTGATCTAATCTCATACATTTACATATACCTGTCCAGTTTTCCCAGCACCAGTTATTGAAGAGGTTGTCCTTTCTCCACTGTACATTCCTGCCTCCTTTATCAAAGATAAGGTGACCATATGTGTGTGGGTTTATCTCTGGGATTTCTATCCTGTTCCATTGTCTGTTTTTCTGTGCCAGTACCATACTGGCTTGATTACTGCAGCTTTACAGTATAGTCTGAAGTCAGGGAGCCTGATTCCTCCAGCTCCATTTTTCGTTCTCAAGATTGCTTTGGCTATTCAGGGTCTTTTGTGTTTCCATACAAATTGGGAAATTTTTTGTTCTAGTTCTGTGAAAAATGCCAGTGGTAGTTTGATAGGGATTGCATTGAATCTATAGATTGCTTTGGGTAGTAGAGTCATTTTCACAATGTTGATTCTTCCAATCCAAGAACATGGTATATCTCTCCATCTATTTGTATCATCTTTAATTTCTTTCATCAGTGTCTTTTAATTTTCTGCATACAGGTCTTTTGTCTCCTTAGGTAAGTTTCTTCCTAGATATTTTATTCTTTTTGTTGCAATGGTAAATGGGAGTGTTTTCTTGATTTCACTTTCAGATTTTTCATCATTAGTATATAGGAATGCCAGAGATTACTGTGCATTAATTTTGTATCCTGCTACTTTACCAAATTCATTGATTAGCTCTAGTAGTTTTCTGGTAGCATCTTTAGGATTCTCTATGTATAGTATCATGTCATCTGCAAACAGTGACAGCTTTATTTCTTCTTTTCCGTTTTGGATTCCTTTTATTTCCTTTTCTTCTCGATTGCTGTGGCTAAAACTTCCAAAACTATGTTTAATAAGAGTGGTGAGAGTGGGCAACTTTGTCTTCTTCCTGATCTTAGTGGAAATGCTTTCAGTTTTTCACCATTTAGGATGATGTTGGCTGTGGGCTTGTCATATATGGCCTTTATTATGTTGAGGAAAGTTCTCTCGATGCCTACTTTCTGCAGGTTTTTTCTCATAAATAGGTATGGAATTTTGTCAAAAGCTTTCTCTGCATCTACTGAGATGATTATATGGTTTTTCTCCTTCAATTTGTTAATATGGTTTATCACATTGATAGATTTGTGTATATTGAAGAATCCTTGCATTCCTGGAATAAACCTCACTTGATCACGGTGTATGATCCTTTTAATGAGCTGCTGGATTCTGTTTGCTAGTGTTTTGTTGAGGAATTTTGCATCTATGTTCATCAGTGATATTGGCCTGTAGTTTTCTTTCTTTGTGACATCCTTGTCTGGTTTTGGTATGAAGGTGGTGGTGGCCTTATAGAAGGAATTTGAGAGTGTTCCTTCCTCTGATATATTTTGGAAGAGTTTTAGAAGGATAGTTGTTAGCTCTTCTCTAAATGTTTGATAGAATTCACCTCTGAAGCCATCTGGTCCTGGGCTTTTGATTTTTGGAAGATTTTTTTAATATATATTTTAAACATCTTTATTGGAATATAATTGCTTTACAATGGTGTGAGTTTCTGCTTTATAACAAAGTGAATCAGCTATACATATACATATATTTCCATACCTCCTTCCTTTCGTGTCTCCCTCATATCCTCCCCATCCCACTGCTCAAGGTGGTCACAAAACACCGAGCTGATCTCTCTGTGCTATGCAGCTGGTTCCCACTAGCTATCTATTTTACATCTGGTAGTATATATATGTCTATGCCACTTTCTCACTTCATCCCAGCTTAGCCTTCCCCCTCCCCATGTCCTCAAGTCCATTCTCTACGTCTGCATCTTTACTCCTGTCCTGCCTTTAGGTCCTTCAGAATCGTTTTTCTTTGTTTCCCTATATATGTGTTAGGATGCAGTAATTGTTTTTCTCTTTCTGACTTACTTCATTCTGTATGACAGACTCTAGGTCCATCTACCTCACTACAAGCACTCAATTTCGTTACTTTTATGTCTGAGTAATATTCCACTGTATATATGTGCCACACCTTCTTTATCCACTCAACTGTCAATGGACACCTAAGATGCTTCCGTGTCCTGGCTATTGTAAGTAGAGCTGTAATGACATTGTGATACATGACCCTTTTTGAATTACGGTTTTCTCAGGGTAGGATTGGTTTGCTCAGTAGTAGGATTGCTGTGGTGTATGGTAGTTCTATTTTAGTTTCTTTTTTTTTAACATCTTTATTGGGGTATAATTGCTTTAGAATGGTGTGTTAGTTTCTGCTTTATAACAAAGTGAATCAGTTATACATATACATATGTTCCCATATCTCTTCCCTCTTGCATCTCGCTCCCTCCCACCCTCCCTATCCCACCCCTCCAGGCGGGCACAAAGCACAGAGCCGATATCCTTGTGCCATGCGGCTGCTTCCTACTAGCTATCTACCTTACGTTTGTTAGTGTGTATATGTCCATGACTCTCACTCGCCCTGTCGCAGCTCACCCTTCCCCCTCCCCATATCCTCAAGTCCATTCTCCAGTAGGTCTGTGTATTCATTCCTGCCTTACCCCTGGGTTCTTCATGACATTTTTTTTCTTCTTAAATTCCATATATATGTGTTAGCATACGGTATTTGTCTTTTTCTTTCTGACTTACTTCACTCTGTATGACAGACTCTAGGTCTATCCACCTCATTACAAATAGCTCAATTTTGTTTCTTTTTATGGCTGAGTAATATTCCATTGTATATATGTGCCACATCTTCTTTATCCATTCATCTGATGATGGACACATAGGTTGTTTCCATCTCTGGGCTATCGTAAATAGAGCTGCAATGAAAATTTTGGTACATGACTCCTTTTTGGATTTTGGTTTTCTCAGGGTATATGCCCAGTAGTGGGATTGCTGGGCCATACTGTAGTTCTATTTGCAGTTTTTTAAGGAACCTCCATACTGCTCTCCATAGTGGTTGAACCAATTCACTTTCCCACCAGCAGTGCAAGAGTGTTCTCTTTTCTCCACACCCTCTCCAGCATTTATTGTTTCTAGATTTTTTGATGATGGCCATTCTGATTGGTGTGAGATGATATCTCATTGTAGTTTTGATTTGCATTTCTCTAATGATTAATGATGTTGAGCATTCTTTCATGTGTTTGTTGGCAGTCTGTATATCTTCTTTGGAGAAATGTCTATTTAGGTCTTCTGCCCATTTTTGGATTGGGTTGTTTGTTTTTTTGTTATTGAGCTGCATGAGCTGCTTGTAAATTCTGGAGATTAATCCTTTGTCACTTGCGTCATTTGCAAATATTTTCTCCCATTCTGAGGGTTGTCTTTTGGTCTTGTTTATGGTTTCCTTTGCTGTGCAAAACTTGGAAGTTACATTAGGTCCCTTTTGTTTGTTTTTGTTTTTATTTCCATTACTCTAGGAGGTGCGTCAGAAAGGATCTTGCTGTGATTTATGTCATAGGGTGTTCTGCCTATGTTTTCCTCTAAGAGTTGGATAGTTTCTGGCCTTACATTTAGGTCTTTAATCCATTTTGAGCTTATTTTTGTGTATGGTGTTCGGGAGTGATCTAATCCCATACTTTTACATGTAGCTGTCCAGGTTTCCCAGCACCACTTATTGAAGAGGCTGTCCTTTCTCCACTGTACATTCCTGCCACCTTTCTCAAAGACAAGGTGACCATATGTGTGTGGGTTTATCTCTGGGCTTTCTATCCTGTTCCATTGGTCTATCTTTCTGTTTTTTTGCCAGTACCATACTGTCTTGATTACTGTAGCTTTTTAGTGTAGTCTGAAGTCAGGGAGCCTGATTCCTCCAGCTCCTTTTTTCGTTCTCAAGATTCCTTTGGCTCTTCGGGGTCTTTTGTGTTTCCATACAAATTGTGAAATTTTTTGTTCTAGTTCTGTGAAAAATGCCAGTGGTAGTTTGATAGGGATTGCATTGAATCTATAGATTGCTTTGGGTAGTAGAATCATTTTCACAATGTTGATTCTTCCAATCCAAGAACATAGTATATCTCTCCATCTATTTGTATCATCTTTAATTTCTTTCACCAGTGTCTTATAATTTTCTGCATACAGGTCTTTTGTCTCCTTAGGTAGGTTTCTTCCTAGATATTTTATTCTTTTTGTTGCAATGGTAAATGGGAGTGTTTTCTTGATTTCCATTTCAGATTTTTCATCATTAGTATATAGAAATGCCAGAGATTTCTGTGCATTAATTTTGTATCCTGCTACTTTACCAAATTCATTGATTAGCTCTAGTAGTTTTCTGGTAGCATCTTTAGGATTCTCTATGTACAGTACCACGTCATCTGCAAACAGTGACAGATTTACTTCTTCTTTTCCAATTTGGATTGCTTTCATTTCCTTTTCTTCTCAATTGCTGTGGCTAAAACTTCCAAAACTATGTTGAATAACAGTGGTGAGAGTGGGCAACCTTGTCTTGTTCCTGCTCTTAGTGGAAATGCTTTCAGTTTTTCACCATTGAGGATGATGTTGGCTGTGCACTTGTCATATGTGGCCTTTATTATGTTGAAGAAAGCAGGGTTTTTATCATAAATGGGTGTTGAATTTTGTCAAAAGCTTTCCCTGCATCTATTGAGATGATCATATGGTTTTTCCCCTTCAATTTTTTAATATGGTTTATCACATTGATAGATTTGTGTATATTGAAGAATCCTTGCATTCCTGGAATAAACCCCACTTGATCATGGTGTATGATCCTTTTAATGTGCTGTTGGATTCTGTTTGCTAGTGTTTTGTTGAGGATTTTTGCATCTATGTTCATCACTGATATTGGCCTGTAGTTTTCTTTCTTTGTGACATCCTTGTCTGGTTTTGGTATCAAGGTGATCGTGGCCTCATAGAAGCAATTTGGGACTGTTCCTCCCTCTGCTATATTTTGGAATAATTTGAGAAGGATAGGTGTTAGCTCTTCTCTAAATGTTTGATAGAATTCGCCTGTGAAGCCATCTGGTCCTGGGCTTTTGTTTGTTGGAAAATTTTAAATCACAGTTTCAATTTCAGTGCTTGTGATTGGTCTGTTCATATTTTCTATTTCTTTCTGATTCAGTCTTGGCAAGTTGTGCATTTCTAAGAAAATGTCCATTTCTTCCAGATTGTCCATTTTATTGGCATAGAGTTTCTTGTAGTAATCTCTCATGATCTTTTTTATTTCTGCAGTGTCAGTTGTTACTTCTCCTTTTTCATTTCTAATTCTATTGATTTGAGTCTTCTCCCTTTTTTTCTTGATGAGTCTGACTAGTGGTTTATCTATTTTGTTTATCTTCTCAAAGAACCAGCTTTTAGTTTTATTGATCATTGCTATTGTTTCCTTCATTTCTTTTTCATTTATTTCTGATCTGATTTTTATGGTTTCTTTCCTTCTGCTAGCTTTGGTGTATTTTTGTTCTTCTTTCTCTAATTGCTTGAGGTGCAGGGTTAGGTTGTTTATTCGAGAAGTTTCCTGCTTCTTAAGGTGGGCTTGTATTGCTATAAACTTCCCCCTTAGAACTGCTTTTGCTGCATCCCATAGGTTTTGGGTCGTTGTGTCTCCATTGTCATTTGTTTCTAGGTATATTTTGATTTCCTCTTTGATTTCTTCAGTGATCACTTCATTATTAAGTAATGTATTTTTTAGCCTCCATGTGTTTGTATTTTTTACAGATCTTTTCCTGGAATTGATACCTAGTCTCATGGCGTTGTGGTCAGAAAAGATACTTGATACAATTTCAGTTTTCTTAAATTTACCAAGGCTTGATCTGTGACCCAACATATGATCTATCCTGGAGAATGTTCCATGAGCACTTGAGAAAAATGTTTATTCTGTTGTTTTTGGATGGAGTGTCCTATAAATATCAGTTAAATCCATCTTGTTTAATGTATCATTTAAAACTTGTGTTTCCTTATTTATTTTCATTTTGGATGATCTCTGCATTGGAGAAAGTGGGGTGTTAAAGTCCCCTACTATGAATGTGTTACTGTCGATTTCCCCTTTTATGGCTGTTAGTATTTGCCTTATGTATTGAGGTGCTCCTATGTTGGGCGCATAAATATTTACAATTGTTATATCTTCTTCTTGGATCGATTCCTTGATCATTATGGAGTGTCCTTCTTTGGCTCTTCTAAAAGTCTTTATTTTAAAGTCTATTTTGTCTGATATGAGAATTGCTACTCCAACTTTCTTTTGGTTTCCATTTGCATGGAATATGTTTTTCCATCCCCTTACTTTCAGTCTGTATGTGTCTCTAGGTCTGAAGTCGGTCTCTTGTAGACAGCATATATATGGGTCTTGTTTTTGTATCCATTCAGCCAATCTGTGTCTTTTGGTTGGAGATTTTAATCCATTTACATTTAAGGTAATTATCAATATGTATGTTCCTATTCCCATTTTCTAAATTGTTTTGGGTTCTTTATTGTAGGTCTTTTCCTTCTCCTGTGTTTCTTGCCTAGAAAAGTTGCTTTAGCATTTGTTGTAAAGCTGGTTTGGTGGTGCTGAACTCTCTCAGCTTTTGCTTGTCTGTAAAGGTTTTAATTTCTCCATCAAATCTGAATGAGATCCTTGCTGGGTAGAGTAATCTTTGTTGTAGGTTTTTCTCCTTCATCACTTTTTCATGTCCTGCCACGCCCTTCTGGCTTGCAGAGTTTCTGCTGTGAGATCAGCTGTTAACCTTATGGGGATTCCCTTGTGTGTTATTTGTTGTTTTTCCCTTGCTGCTTTTAATATGCTTTCTTTGTATTTAATTTTTGACAGTTTGATTAATATGTGTCTTGGCATATTTCTCCTTGGACTTATCCTGTATGGGATTCTCTGTGCTTCCTGGACTTGATTAACTATTTCCTTTCCCATATTAGGAACATTTACAACTATAATCTGTTCAAATATTTTCTCAGTCTCTTTCTTTTTCTCTTCTTCTTCTGAAACCCCTATAATTCAAATGTTGCTGCATTTAATGTTGTTCCAGAGGTCTCTGAGACTGTCCTCAGTTCTTTTCATTCTTTTTTCTTTATTCTGCTCTGCAGTAGTTATTTCCACTATTTTATCTTCCAGGTCACTTATTCATTCTTCTGCCTCTGTTATTTTGCTATTGATCCCATCTAGAGTCTTTTTCATTTCATTTATTGTGTTGTTCACCATTGTTTGCTCTTTAGTTCTTCTAGGTCCTTGTTAAATGCTTCTTGCATTTTGTCCATTCTATTTCCAAGATTTTGAATCATCTTTACTATCATTATTCTGAATTCTTTTTCAGGTAGACTACCTATTTCCTCTTCATTTGTTAGGTCTGGTGGGTTTTTACCTTGCTCCTTCATCTGCTGTGTGTTTTTCTGTCTTCTCATTTTGCTTATCTTACTGTGTTTTGGGTCTCCTTTCTGCAGGCTGCAGGTTCTTACTTCCTGTTGTTTTTGATATCTGTCCCAAGTGGCTAAGGTTGGTTCAGTGGGTTGTGTAGGTTTCCTGGTTCAGGGGACTAGTGCCTTTGTTCTGGTGGATGAGGCTGGATCTTGTCTCTCTAGTGGGCAAGTCCACGTTTGGTGGTGTGTTTTGAGGTGTCTGTGGACTTATTATGATTTTAGGCAACCTCTCTGCTAATGGGTGGGGTTGTGTTCCTGTTTTGCTAGTTTTTTGGAATAGGTTGTCCAGCACTGTAGCTTGCTGGTTGTTGAGTGAAGCTGGGTGCTGGTGTTGAGATGGAGATCTCTGGGAGATTTTCGCCATTTGATATTATGTGGAGCTGGGAGGTCTCCTGTTGACCAGCGTACTGAAGTTGGGTCTTCCACCTCAGAGGCACAGCACTAACGTCTGGCTGTAGCACCAAATGCCTTTCATCCACACAGCTCAGAATAAAAGGGAGAAAAAGTAGAGAGAAAGAATTAGTAGAAGTAGGAAGAAAGAAAGAAGGAAGGAAAGAAAGAAAGAAAGAAAGGAACAAAGAAAGAAAGAAAGAAAGGAACAAAGAAAGAAAGGAGGGAAGGAAGGAAGAAAGGAAGGAAGGAAGGAAGAGAAAAGAAAGAATGATGAAAAAGGGGAAAGTAGGAAAAAAAGGAGGGAGGAAGGGAGGGAGGAAGGAAGGAAGGAAGGAGTGAAGGAAGGAAAAAAGAAAGAAAGGAAGAAGATACATTATAATAAAATAAAGTTTAATAAAGTTATTAAATTAAAAATAATTATTTAGAAAAAAAAGGGGACAGATAGAACCTAGGACAAATGGTGGAAGCAAAGCTATACAGACAAAATATTACACAGAAGCATACACATATACCCTCACAGAATGAGGTAAAGGGGAAAGAAATTAAAAATCTTGCTCTCAAAGTCTACCTCCTCAATTTGGGATGTTTCGTTGTCTAAAGGAGAGAAGGAAGGAAAGAAAGAAAGAAAGAAAGAAAGAAAGAAAGAAAGAAAGAAAGAAAGAAAGAAAGAAAGAAAGAAAGAAAGAAAGAAAGAAAGAAAGAAAGAAAGAAAGAAAGAAAGAAAGGAAGAAAGAAAGAAAAGGTAAAGTATAATAAAGTTATTAGTATTAAAATTAATTATTAAGAAAAAAATTTTTTTAAAAAATGGACGGGTAGAACCCTAGAACAAATGATGGAAACAAAGCTATACAGACAAAATCTGACACAGAAGCATACATATACACACTCACAAAAAGAGGAAAAGGGGAAAAGTCATAAATCTTGCTCTCGAAGTCCACCTCCTCAATTTGGGATGATTCGTTGTCTATTCATGTATTCCACAGTTGCAGGGTACATCAAGTTGATTGTGGAGCTTTAATCCGCTGCTTCTGAGGCTGCTGGGAGAGATTTCCCTTTCTCTTCTTTGTTCTCACAGCTCACAGGGACTCAGCTTTGGATTTGGCCCCACCTCTCTGTGTACGTCGCTGGAGGGCGTCTGTTTTTTGCTCAGACAGGACGGGGTTAAAGGAGCCGCTGATTCAGGGGCTCTGGCTCTCTCATGTCAGGGGGAGGGAGGGGCGCGGAGTGCGGGGCGAGCCTGCGGCGGCAGAGGCCGGCGTGACGTTGCACCAGCCTGAGGCCCACCGTGCGTTCTCCCTGGGAAGTTGTCCCTGGATCCCGGGAACCTGGCAGTGGCAGGCTGCACAGGCTCCCCGGAAGAGGGGTGTGGATAGTGACCTGTGCTCGCACACAGGCCCCTTGGTGGCGGCAGCAGCAGCCTTAGCGTCTCCCGCCAATCTCTGGTGTCCGCAATTTTAGCCGCGGCTCGCGCCCGTCTCTGGGGTTCGTGCTTTTAGCCACGGCTCACGCTCAACTCTGGGGTCCGTGTTTTTAGCCGTGGCTCGCGTCCGTCTCTGGAGTTTCTTTAAGCAACGCTCTTAAACCCCTCTCCTCGTGCACCATGAAACAAAGAGGGAAGAAATAGTCTTTTGCCTCTTCGGCAGCTCCAGACCTTTTCCCGGGCTCCCTCCCGGCTAGCCTTGGTGCACTAACCCCTTCAGTCTGTGTTCACGCAGCCAACCCCAGTCCTCTCCCTGTGCTCTGACCAAAGCCCGAGCCTCAGCTCGCAGCCCCTCCCGCCTCGGCGGGTGAGCAGACAAGCCTCTCGGGCTGGTGAGTGCCGGTCAGCACTGATCCTTTGTGCAGGAATCTCCCCGCTTTGCCCTCCGCACCCATTGTTGTGCACTCCTCCGCGGCTTCGAAGCTCCCCCCTCCACCTCCCGCAGTCTCCGCCCATGAAGGGGCTTCCTAGTGTGTGGAAACTTTTCCTCCTTCACAGCTCCCTCCCACTGGTGCAGGTCCTGTCCCGATTCTTTTGTTTCTGTTTATTCTTTTTTCTTTTGCCCTACCCAGGTACAGGGGAGTTTCTTGCCTTTTGGGAGGTCTGAGGTCTTCTGCCAGCATTCAGTAGGTGTTCTGTAGGAGTTGTTCCACGTTTAGATGTATTTCTGGTGTATCTGTGGGGAGGAAGGTGATCTCCGTGTCTTACTTTTCCGCCATCTTCCCCTCCGCCCCCTAGTAAATTATTTATCTCTGTTTTGTTAGTTGTTTTGTCAGGGTTTTTTTCTTGTTCTTTCATTTGAACGAATTCCTTTGTCTTCTCACTTTGCTTGACTTTCTCTGTGATTATGGAATTAGGTGAAACAGTTACCTATCCTGGTGTTGAAGGGATGTTCTTGTGTTGGAACATCCCGATACCATCTGCCTGTGCATAGTGGCTTTGGTGAGAGAGCTGTATCTGAAGTGAACGTGAATCACATTTCTCCCCAGGGTTGTCAGTAGCTATCACCTAGCTAGCAGGTGGTGCTGGAGACATAGTGTTAGCACCAGAGCCAGGTGTGAGACAGGTTTCTCCTCTCCTCAGTGGCCAACCTTATGCTATCCAGGGCAGGGGTGTGTCACAAGTTGCTGGAGCAGAAGCACTGAGGGCTGGGCCCAAGCCAGCTCCATCCCCTACAACTGCACAATCTCAGCTGCAGCAGCCTTCACCCTAGTTGGGAGCTGCAACTCAGAGCAAGAGGGGCTGTATTGCGTGCTTGGTGTTGGCTCGGGCATGTGCTAGGATGATCATGGCACTAGTCAGATCTCCAGACTATTCTCAACCTGCCACCTCCATGATTCTGGAGAGGATCGGTATTGTTCGTCTTTAAATCTTTGGTAGATTTCAGCAGTGAAGCCATGAATTCCTGTCTTTTTTTGTAGTTCCTATTTTCTTTGTTGGGAGTTTTTTGATTACTGATTCAGTCTCTTTACTAGTAGTGTTCTAATCACATTCTGTATTTCTTCATGATTCACTCCAGATAGGTTGTATGTATCTAGGAATTTATGTATTTTTTCTAGGTGGTCTCATTTGTTGGCATATAATTGTTCATAGTACTTGCTTGCACATTATCCTTTGTATTATGTAGTATGAGTTGTAATATCTCCTCTTTTATTTGTAGTTTTATCTGAGTCCTCTGTCTTTTTCTCTTGGTTAATCCAGTCAAAGATGTATCTATTTTGCTTCTCTTTTCAAAAACCATCTCTTTGTTCCCTTAACCTTTTTAATTACATTTTTGGTCCCTGTTTTATTTATTTTCACTTTTATCTTTGTCATCTCCTTTGTTCTACCAACACTGACCTTATTTTTTCTTAGTTTTCCAGTTCCTTGTGGTGTAAGATTAGGTTGTTCTTCATTTTTTTAGTGTATGTGTTTATTGCTAGTAACTTCCCTCTTAGAAATTTTTTTTTGCTGTATCCCATATGTTTTAGTATTTTTTTTCCATATTCACTCCTCTCAAGATATGTTTTGATTTATTTTTGTCCCATTGTTTGTTCAGGAGTCTGTTGTTTAATCTCCACAAAACTGTCAACATTTCAGTTTTCTTCTTTCTGTTGATTTCTAGTTTCACACAATTGTGTTTACAGAAGATATTTGATATGATTTCGATCTCCATAAATGTATTAAGACTTCTTTAGGGCTTAACATATAGCCAATCTTGCAGTGTGTTCAATGTGAATGTGAGAAAAATGTTTATTCTGTTGCTGTTGTATGAAGTGTTCTTAAATATCTGTTAGGTTCATCCTATCTAATGTGTCTTTAAGTCCAAAGTTTCTGTATTGAGTTTCTGTCTGGATGATTTATCCATTTTTGAAAATGGGGTATTCAGATTCCCTATTATTATTGTCTTGTCACCTATTTCTCCCTTCAGATCTGTTAATATTTGTTATACAGGCATACCTTGGGGATATTGTGAGTTTGGTTCCAGATCACCACAGTAAATTGAATCTTGCAATAAAGTGGTTCAGATTTTTTTGTCTCCCAGTGTTTATAAATGTTATTTTTACACTGTACTGTAGTCTACTAAGTGTGCACTAGCATTATGTATAAAAAAGCAATGTACATACATTAATTAAAAATACGTTGTTGCTAAAAAATGCTAACCATTGTCTGAGCCTTCAAAGATTTGTAGTAGTAACTTCAATGATCACTGATCACAGATCATCATAACCAATATAAGATTTTTTTATATATTTATTTTTTTAACATCTTTACTGGAGTATAATTGTTTTAAAATGTGTTACAAAATAAACTCAAATGGATCAAAGACCTAAATGTAAGGCCAAACACTATAAAACTCTTAGAGGAAAACATAGGCAGAACACTCCATGATATAAATCACAGCAAGATCCTTTTTGAACCACCTCCTAGAGAAATGGAAATGAAAACAAAAATAAACAAATGGGACCTAATGAAACTTCAAAGCTTTTGCACAGCAAAGGAAACCATAAACAAGACCAAAAGACAACCCTCAGAATGGGAGAAAATATTTGCAAATGAAGCAACAGACAAAGGATTAATCTCCAAAATTTACAAGCAGCTCATACAGCTCAATATCAAAAAAACAAACAAACAACCCAATCCAAAAATGGGCAGAAGACCTAAGTAGATATTTCTCCAAAGAAAATATACAGATTGCCCACAAACACATGAAAGGATGCTCAACATCACTAATCATTAGAGAAATGCAAATCAAAATACAATGAGGTATCACCTCACACCAGTCAGAATGGGCATCATCAAAAAATCTACAAACGATAAATGCTGGAGAGGGTGTAGAGAAAAGGGAAACCTCTTGCACTTTTGGTGGGAATGTGAATTGATACAGCCACTATGGAGAACAGTATGGAGGTTCCTTAAAAAACTAAAAATAGAGCTACCATATGACCCAGCAGTCCTGCTACTGGGCATATACCCTGAGAAAACTATAATTCAAAAAGAGTCATGTACCACAATGTTCATTGCAGCTGTATTTACAATAGCCAGGACATGGAAGCAACCTAAGTGTCCATCAACAGATGAATGGACATAGAAGATTTGGCACATATATAGAATGGAATATTAGCCATAAAAAGAAACAAAATTGACTTATTTGTAGAGAGGTGGATGGATGTAGAGTCTGTCATATAAAGTGAAGTAAGTCAGAAGGTGAAAAATAAATACCGTATGCTAACACATATATATATATATATATATGGAATCTAATAAAAAAAATGGTTCTGAAGAACCTAGCAGCAGGACAGGAATAAAGACACAGACGTAGAGAATGGATGTGAGGACACGGGGAAGGGGAAGTTTAAGCTGGGATGAAGTGCGAGAGTGACATGGACATTTATACACTACCAAATGTAAAATAGATAGCTAGTGGGAAGCAGCCACATAGCACAGGGAGATCAGTTCGGTGCTTTGTGACCACCTAGAGGGGTGGGATAGGGAGGGTGGGAGGGAGATGCAAGAGGGGGGAGATATGGTGATATATGTATATGTATAGCTGATTCACTTTGTTATATAGCAGAAACTAACACACCATTGTAAATCAATTACTTTCAAATAAAGATTTAAAAAAATTTTTTTTAATAAAATAAAATGTTGTGTTCGTTTCTGCCATACAAAAAAGTGAGTCCGCTATATGTATACATATATCACCATATCCCATTCCTCTTAAGCCTCCCTCCCACCTTCCCTAACTCAACCCTCTAGGCCTTTGCAGAGCATCGAACTGACCTCCCTCTGCTATGCAGCAGATTCCCACTAGCCATCCGTTTTACATTTGGTAGTGTATATATATCAATGCTACTCTCTCACTTCATCTCAGCTTATCCTTCCCCCATGTCTTCAAGCCCATTCTCTACGTCTGTGTCTTTTTAAAAGTTTGAAATATTGTTACAACATTAGATTACTCTTAATTTTACTATATATTAACTTTACCAGTAATATTTATACTTTCAATATGTTTTACTATTATTAATTCAGGTTGAAGAATTCCCTTTAATAATTCTTGTAAGGCTGGTCTAGTTTTGATGAATTTATTTAGCTCTTGGTTGTCTGTAAAACACAATCTCTCATTCAACTCCAAAGGACAACTTTACTTGGTATAATATTCTTAGTTGGCAGCTTTTTTTCTTTCAGTACTTGAAATATATCATGCCATTCCCTTCTGCTCTGCAAAGTTTATGCTGAAAAAACTGCTGATATTTTTACGGTGTTTCCTTTGTACATAAGAAGTTTTGTTTGTTTGTGTTTTTTATCTTGCTGATAAGATTCTCTCTTTGTCTCTAACTTTTGACAGTTTAATTATAATGTGTCTTGGTGTAGGTCTCTTTTGATTCAATTTATTTGTTTGCTCTCTGGACTTCATTAAGTTGGGTGTCCCTTTCTTTCCGCAGGTTTGATTAGTGTTCATTTGTTATTTCTTTGAATAAGATTTCTTCCCCTTTTTTTCTCTCTCTCCTCCTTATGGGACCCCAAAATGTACATATTAGTCTGCTTATTTATGTCCCATAAATCACAATCTATATTTACTCCTTTTTCATTCTAGTTTTTCTTTTTATTCCTCTGACTGGATGAAATCCACTGCCCTGCTTTGAATTCACTGATCCTTTCTTCCTCTTCAGGTAGTCTGCTATTGAATCCACCTATTGAGTTGTTCAGTTCTGTTATTTTACTCTTCAGCTCTGTGATTTCTATTTGGTACTTTTAAAATACTTTCTATCTCTTTTTTGAAATGTCCACTTGTCCACGCATTGCTCTCCTGACCTCCATTCGCATCTTTATGGCAGTTATTTTGAAATAAATCACTTTTCTTTGTTTCTGGAATTTTGAATTGTTCTTTAATTTGGAACATATTCCTCTGTTTCTTTATTTTTCTTCACTCTCTGTGTTGTTTTCTGGGAATTAGATAAACCAGCCACCTCTCTCAGTCTTGACAGAGTGATGTCCTATAAAACATGAACCTTGTCACCCAGCCTGGACTATGCTCTTGGTTGTCTCTTAAACCTTTTTGATTGTCCCAGCTTCCTTGTTTTTTCTTAGTGGTTCCCAGCAGTTGAGGGTGTGCCAACATCCATCAGTGTTCTAAAGGAGAGAACTGATGTCAGCATTTAGTGAAGGCTGGTTGTAAGCTAGATCATCACACAGCAGCTGGGAAAGTATCTAATGAGGCCCCTTTGAGGGAGAAATTAGGAAGTGTGCATTTTTCCTACTCTTCTGTACTGGACCTCAGTGTACAGCTGAGGGGGTGCTCTTGAATCCATTAGAAATTTCTTCTTTGTTTGCTACAGTCCTGAGGGACTTCTGAATGCAAACCCCATTGGCTCTCAGAGAAAGGCACCTAGAAATTCATTAATCAGGTGGTTCTACAAAAGCTGGGGTGCCATATGTGTGTCTTAACACATTACATGGAGATACTGGCAACTTGGAATTAACTAGAGGGAGATGGCTGCGGAAGTGTCCTCAGGCTTCCCCAATTTCTGGGATGGATGGCAGTCAGTCCCTAGATTTTTGCTAAATTAGAAATCTGACCCTCAGACATCAGCTTTTGAAGTATGCAAACAGAAATCTTTCAGGAAAAGACAGGGAGATGGACATTTCTGCCTGCTCCCTCTATGCTTAGCCCTAGCACTATAGCCAGTTAAAAACTACTTCTTTGTTTGCTACAGTCTCTGTGAGACCTGAATGAAAGCCCCATTGGCTATCAGAGCCAGGTGATCTGGGGACCCATCATGTGGGCAGCAGTCACAGAATTTTGGGAACAGACATGTACAATAACTTCTTCCAGGGAGATACTGGAAACTTGGAGCAGCTCCTTTTGATGGTATTTTCTTGTTCACCCAATGTGTGTGAGTCACTCAGCAAGTTTCTGGATTTCTTGCAGAGGGAATTGTTATGTATGCAGCTATTCATTTACTGTAGTCTTGGGAAGAGGGGATGCTGGAGCCTCTTACGTTGCTAACTTTGAGACTGCCTTTTTGAAGAGAGTATTTTAAAAGTCCTCTCAACCATTTAGAATTATGCAGAAAAGAATTTTGTATCACATATATTGATTTTCAAATGTTAATTGATTTTGCATTCCTGGAGAAAATTCCACTCAGTTGTGGTATATTGTTCTTTTCCTCTGTTGCTGGATTAGGTTTCCTTGTACTTTGTTGACAATTTTTGTGTCTCATTTCACATATACAGACAAGTTGGTCTACTGTTTTCTTTTCATGTGATGTCTTTGTCTAATTTGATATGAGAGTAATAGTGTCCAATGGAAGGAGTGGCAGAGTGTTCCCTCCTATTTAACCTTCTCAAAGACTTTGTGAAGAATTTAATTTTTAAACTAATATCTCCTTTTATTTTTTTAACACCTTTATTGGAGTATAACTGCTTTACAATGTTGTGTTAGTTGCTGCTATATAACAAAGTGAATCAGCTATACATATACATATATCCCCATATCTCCTCCCTCTTATGTCTCCTTCCCACACTCCCTACTAACAAATGTAATATAGATAGCTAGTGGGAAGTAACCGCATATCACGGAGATCAGCTCAGTGCTTCATGTATTTTTTTTTTTTTGCAGTAGGAGGGCCTCTCACTGTTGTGGCCTCTCCCGTTGTGGAGCACAGGCTCCAGACGTGCAGGCTCAGTGGCCATGGCTCACGGGCCTAGCCACTCTGTGGCATGTGGGATCTTCCTGGACTGGGGCACAAACCCATGTCCCGTGCATCGGCAGGCGGACTCTCAACCACTGCACCACCAGGAAAGCCCCATGTATCTTTTTGATTTATGGTTTTCTCTGGATATATGCCCAGGAGTGGGATTGCTGGATCATATGGTAGCTCTATTTTTAGTATTTTAAAGAACCTCCATACTGTTCTCCATAGTGGCTTTATCAATTTACATTCCCACCAACAGTGTCCCCTTTTCTCCATACCCCCTTCAGCATTTATTTTTTGTAGATTTTTGGATGATGGCCATTCTGACTGGTGTGAGGTGATACCTCATTGTAGTTTTGATTTGCATTTTCCCCTATTCTCTCTCTCTCTCTCTCTCTCTCTCTCTCACCAGCTGTTAACCTTCTGGGGATTCCCTTGTATGTTATTTGTTGTTTTTCCCTTGCTGCTTTTAATAATTTTTCTTTGTATTTAATTTTTGATAGGTTGACTAATGTGTGTCTTGGCATGTTTATTCTTGGATTTATCCTGTATGGGACTCTGTGAGCTTCCTGGACTTGATTGACTATTTACTTTTCCATGTTAGGGAAGTTTTCAACTATAATCTGTTCAAATATTTTCTCAGGCCCTTTCTTTTTCTTTTCTTCTTCTGGGACCCCTATAATCCGAATGTTTGTGCATTTGATGTTGTCCCAGAAGTCTCTGAGCTTGTCCTCAATTCTTTTCATTCTTTTTTTTTTTTTTTAATTCTGCTCTGTGGTAGTTATTTCCACTATTTTATCTTCCAGGTCACTTATCCGTTCTTCTGTCTCACTTATTCTGCTATTGTTTCTTCTAGAGAATTTTTATTTCATTTATTTTGTTGTTCATCATTGTTTGTTTGCTCTTTAGTTCTTCTAGGTCCTTGTTAAATGTTTCTTGTATTTTATCCATTCTATTTCCAAGATTTTGAATTATCTTTACTATCATTACTCTGAATTCTTTTTCAGGTAGACTGCCTATTTCCTCTTCATTTTCTTGGTCTGGTGAGTTTTTACCTTGCTCCTTCATCTGCTGCATATTTCTCTGTCTTCTTTTTTGATTTAACTTACTTTGTATGGGATCTCCTTTTCACAGGCTGCAGGTTCATAGTTCCCTTGTTTTTGGTGTCTGCCTTCAATGGGTGTGCTGGTTCAGTGGGTTGGGTAGGCTTCCTAGTGGAGGGGAATGGTGCCTGTGTTCTGGTGGGTGGGGTTAGATCTTGTCCTTCTGGTGGGCAGGACTGCATATGGTAGTATGTTTTGGGGTGCCTGTGACCTTATTATGATTTTAGGCAGTTTCTCTGCTAATGGGTGGGATTGTGTTCCTGTCTTGCTAGTTGTTTGGCATGGGGCATCCAGCACTGGAGCTTGCTGGCTGTTGGGTGGAGCTGAGTCTTAGCATTGAAACTGAGATCTCTTGGAGACCTCTAGCTGTTTTATATTAAGTGGGCCCAGGAGATCTCTGGTTGTCCAATGTCCTGAACTCAGTTCTCCCACATCTGAGGCTCAGGCCTGACACCCAGCCAGAGCACCAAGACTCTGTCAGCCACACAACTCAGAAGAAAATGGAGAAATAAAAAATAAAAAAGTATATTAAAATAAAATAATAATAATAATAAAAAAGAAGAGGGCAACCAAACCAATAAACAAACCCACCAATGATAGCAAGTGCTAAAAACTATACTAAGATAAACATAAAAATCAGAAACAAATCAGTCGCAGACAGCATTCCCCAAGTCTACAGTTTTTCCCATAGTCCACTGCCTCAATTTTGCGAGGATTCATTGTCTATTCAGGTATTCCACAGATGCAACGTACATCAAGTTTATTGTGGGGATTTAATCTGCTGCTCCTGAGGCTGCACACAGAAATTTCCCTTTCTCTCCTTTGTTCACACAACTCCTGGGGTTCATCTTTGGTTTTGGCCCCACCTCTGCATGTAGATCACCCTCAAGCATCTGTTCCTGCCCAGACAGGACAAGGTTAAATCAGCAGCTGACTAAGGGGCTCTTGCTCACTCATGCCAGGGGGAAGGGAGTGGTACAGTAGTTTAATTGGAATGCAGGGTGAGCCTGCATTTGCAGAGGCCAGCATGACATTGCAACAGCCTGGGGTGCACCATGTGTTCTCCCGGGGAACTTATCACTAGATCACAGGACCCTGGCAGTGGCATGCTGCACAGGCTCCCAGCAGGGTGTGGATAGTGACCTGTGCTTAGACACAGGATTCTTGGTGTTTGCAGCAACAATGTTAGCATTTCATGCCCGTCTCTGGGGTCCGAGCTGATAGCTGTGGCTTGCGCCCGTCACTGGAGCTCATTTAGGTGGTGGTATGCCTTTTGTGGGAAGACAGGGAAGGAATCCCCTTTCCTCATGCACCCCAAAACAATGGTCTCTTGCCTCTTAGGCAGGTCCAGACATTTTCCCAGACTCCCTCTCAGTTAGCTGTGGCACACTAGCCCCCTTCCGGCTGTGTTCATGAAGCCAACCCCAGTCCTCTCCCTGGGATATGACTTCTGAAGCCCAAGCCTCAGCTCCCAGCTCCCACCTGCCCCAACAGGTGAGCAGGCAAGCCTCTCAGGCTGGTGAGTGCTGGTCAGCACTGATCCTCTGTGTGGAAATCTCTCCACTTTGCCCTCTGCACCCTTATTGCTGTGCTCTCCTTCGTGGCTCCAAAGCTTCCCCACACCCACCTCCCGTCTCCACCAGTGAAGGGGATTTCTAGGGTGTGGAAACTTTTCCTCCTTCACAGCTCCCTTCCAGAGGTGCAGGTCCCATCCCTATTCTTTTGTCTCTGTTTTTTTCTTTTTTCTTTTGCCTTACCCAGGTATGTGGGAAGTTTCTTGCCTTTTGGGAAGTCTGAGGTCTTCTGCCAGCATTCAGTAAGTGTTCTGTAGAAGTTGTTCCACATGTAGATGTATTTTTGATGTATTTGTGGGGAGGAAGGTGATTTCCACATCTTACTCCTCTGCCATCTTGAAGGTTCCTCTAAAATCGAGTATCTTTAATCAGCCATAATCATAGGAGGAATGTAATGGGCTTACATTGAAGCTCTACTTCTCTCCTTAGTTCTCCTGTTTATATTAACTTAGTGACATAAGTTTGACTTTGGGCCCTCCTTTCTCAGCTCCCCTCCTTTCTCAAGCTCTTGCAGTGAAGGAGCTACTAAAGCAACTTGTTTAGCCATAGAGCCAGGTAAAGGTGGTAGGTGAAGTACTTGTTTCAGTCTTTCTATTTATATATCTCTTTAAATATCTATAAGCAGACCACCACTAGGTAGAGTTTTCTTGAAAGAAAAGACCTGGGTTTCCTGAAGACAGCAGTGTAGAACTATACTGCCACAACCTTTATGGCTGAACTTTATGTTGTCTCTTGTATAATAGTGTTGGCTGACACAGTTAGAGAAAGTGTGGCCCCACACTTTTCGCCCCACAGACTGAAATTCCTTCCATTCAGTACTCTACCACATTAACTTGATGTTTGGTTTATTAAGATGCTTCTTGCGGAGTGACATAACCAAGATTTTGACACAGGTTATTTTTGAATTTATTCCCTCTCACAAGAAGTACAACTAATAACTATTCATAAATAAGACAACACTGAGGAAATTCTACAACATGGGGGTAAGCCTGAAGAACCCACACACACACTGAAACACAGAGACTGAGACAGACCACATTAGAAAAGTAAGATGGTCCATCGACAGATAAATGGATAAAGAGGATGTGGTATATATATACAGGCACATATATATGTGTGTATGTATACACACATATACATACAGTGGAATATTACTCAGCCATTAAAAAGAATGAAATAATGCCTTTTGCAGCAACTTGGATGGACCTAGAGATGATCATACTAAGAGAAGTAAGTCAGAAAGAGAAAAACAAATACCATATGATATCACTTATGTGTAGAATCTAAAATACAACACAAATGAACATATCTATGAAACAAAAACAGGCTCACAGATATAGAGAACAAACTTGTAGTTGCCAAGGGAGGGGGTGGGGATGGAAGTATTAGGAATTTGGGATTAGCAGATGCAAACTATTATATATAGGATGGATAAACAACAAGGTCCTACTGTATAGTACAGGGAACTATATTCAGCATCCTGTGACAAACTGTAATGGAAAAGAATGTGAGAAAGAATACATATATGTATAACTGAGTCACTTTGTTGCACAGTAGAAATTAAACATAATATTGTAAATCAACTATATTTCAATAAAATTAAAAAGAAAAGAAAAGTAAGAGGAGTGGCTACTCATTGACCACACTGCTCCTCTCCCATGCTGGCACAGTACCACACCTAGGGGTCTCTTCTGAGCCTATGGTTCCCCCAGTGGGAAAAGAGAGCCCAGGGTGGATATCCACCTCCACAATTATTTTTGTGGGTCAATCCTTGGGAGCCCTACTATGGTCTAGCCTCATGGGGATCATTGTGGAGTCTTTGTGGCCTGAACAGTGGGAATCAGATGCAACAGAGAAGGAGGGAGAGACTTGCAACAACCAGTGCTTGGATCTCAGCAGTCAAAGTATTTAACGTAGCATGCAAGCATTAGTCCCAACCAGTGGCATTGCTCATCTGAAGAGCCAAGATGGTGGCATGATCCAACCAGGAAACTTAGCAGGACACAGTTCTACCTCACTTGGTAACTTGAACAAAGAGCCTGAGTGACCATGGAGCCTGGTCTGCCCCTCCTCCCAAAGCAGGGAAACTAAGTCATAACCCTGCTCAGTGCTGAGTGTAAGTCCCAGGTTTGCCCAACTAAAAACCCTTGCCTAAACACTGGGAAGCTGCATAGCTCAGAAACGCTTGAATGCAGGACCTGACAGGCAGAGCTGACCATCTGTAGATCAAAGACAGAGGCCCCATTTGGCTAGGGAACATGGGACATGGTTTGGATTGAGTCAAGACTTCAAACTAAGAGCCTTGTCATCCTTGCATTCAGTTTTCCACTCCACTCAGTCATGAGAGCTAATTTATAGGCCCACCCACTGCTGATTGTAGCTCCTGGCCCCACCTAACCAGAAAGCCCTGCCATCTGCTATTTGTAGCAACATGGATGAAATTAGAGAATATTATGCTTAGTAAAATAAATCAGACAGAGAAAGACAAATACTGTATGATATCTCTTATATGTGGAATCTAAAAAATAATACAAATGAATGTATATGCAAAACAGAAGCAGACTCACACATATAGAAAACAAACTAGTCATTACCAAAGAAGAGAGGGAAGTGGGAGGGGCAAGATAGGGGTATGGGACTAAAAAGAACTATTATGCATAAAATAGACAAGCAACCAGGATATATTGTATAACACAGGAAATTATAGCCACTAACTTATAATAACTTTTAATGGAGCATAAGGTGTAAAAATACTGAATCACTTGCTGTATACATGAAACAAATATAATATTATGAACCAACTATGGTTAAATTTTTAAAAAAATGAAGAAAGCCTTGCCATAACACCTGAGAAGATGCTTAGAGCTGACTCTCCTCTTCCACCCAGGCAGGGGAGCTAATTCATAGCCCTGACCACTGCTGAGTGTAGCTCCTGGCACTGCCCAAACACAAAGCCTTCCCTGAGCATGTAGGAAGGTGTGTAACACAGCAACACTTGAGTGGAGGTCTTGGCTGGCAGCACTGACCATTTATACAGCAAACCTGGTGGCTCTGGCCAAAAATTTCAGTACACAGTCTTGCAATATTTGGGTCAGCAGACAGTGAACAGTGCAGACCTTGGGGTACTTTCTGCTGCCCTGTCAGGGAAGGAAAGTTAATCCTCAGAACCAAACTACTTCTGAGTACAGTACCTAATCCCAACCATATAGGAAGCCTAACCAGAAAACCCAGCACCTTTGAGGCCCATCCTACAGCCTTTCTTGGGCAGAGAACTTAGCCAGCATTCCTTTACAGCTGTTCTCAGCAAGTGGCAACCACCACCTCCAACCTCAGAGTGCACACAGTGGACTTGCCCAAATAGACCCTGTAACAAGCCCCACCTGCCCAAGAACACTACCAGCTGACACACTGAGAACTCCACCAGGTTGACTGGTGAAGAACTGTCTTTGCCAAAGTGAACCTGTAAAGGCTGGAAAAGGAGGCTACTTACTCAATGCACACAGACAAATGTAAGGAATCAAGAATCATAAAAATTAAGTTAGACATGACACACACCACCAAAGAAAACTAATAAAGCTCCAAAAGATCCTAAAGAAATGGAGAACTATGAACTGTTAGACAAAGAATTCAGAATAATCTTCTTCAAGGAGTAACTATAAAAACACACAGGCACATAAATCAAATTAGAAAACAATGCATAAACAAAACAAGAAAGAAAGAAATAAAAATTTCTTCAACAAAGAAATAAAAATCATCAAAAAAACTCACAATCAAAACACCAACATACATCATCCTCAATGGTGAAAAACTGAAAGCATTTCCACTAAGATCAAGAACAAGACAAGGTTGTCCACTCTCACCGCTCTTATTCAACATAGTTTTGGAAGTTTTAGCCACAGCAATCAGAGAAGAAAAGGAAATAAAAGGAATCCAAATCGGAAAAGAAGACGTAAAGCTGTCACTGTTTGCAGATGACATGATACTATACATAGAGAATCCTAAAGATGGTACCAGAAAACTACTAGAGCTAATCAATGAATTTGGTAAAGTTGCAGGATACAAAATTAATGCACAGAAATCTCTTGCATTCCTATACATTAATGATGAAAAATCTGAAAGTGAAATCAGGAAAACACTCCCATTTACCATTGCAACAAAAAGAATAAAATATCTAGGAATAAAGCTACCTAAGGAGACAAAATACCTGTATGCAGAAAATTATAAGACACTGATGAAAGAAATTAAAGATGATACAAATAGATGGAGAGATACACCATGTTCTTGGATTGGAAGAATCAACATTGTGAAAATGACTCTACTAGCCAAAGCAATCTGCAGATTTAATGCCATCCCTATCAAACTACCACTGGCATTTTTCACAGAACTAGAACAAAAAATTTCACAATTTGTATGGAAACACAAAAGTCCCCGAATAGCCAAAGCGATCTTGAGAACGAAAAATGGAGCTGGAGGAATCAGGCTCCCTGACTTCAGACTATACTACAAAGCTACGGTAATCAAGACAGTATGGCACTGGCACAAAAACAGAAAGATGGATCAATGGAACAGGATAGAAAGCCCAGAGATAAACCCACGCACATATGGTCACCTTATCTTTGATAAAGGAGGCAGGAATGTACAGTGGAGAAAGGACAGCCTCTTCAATAAGTGGTGCTCGGAAAACTGGACAGGTACATGTAAAAGTATGAGATTAGGTCACTCCCTAACATCATACACAAAAATAAGCTCAAAATGGATTAAAGACCTAAATGTAAGGCCAGAAACTACCAAACTCTTAGAGGAAAACATAGGCAGAACACTCTATGACATAAATCACAGCAAGATCCTTTTTACCCACCTCCTAGAGAAATGGAAATAAAAACAAAAATAAACAAATGGGACCTAATGAAAGTTAAAAGCTTTTGCATGGCAAAGGAAGCCATAAACAACATGAAAGGCAACCCTCAGAATGGGAGAAAATATTTGCAGATGAAGCAGCTGACAAAGGATTAATTTCCAAAATTTACAAGGAGCTCATGCAGCTTAATAACAAAAAAACAAACAACCCAATCCAAAAATGGGCAGAAGACCTAAATAGACATTTCTCCAAAGAAGATATACAGATTGCCAACAAACACATGAAAGAATACTCAACATCATTAATCATTAGAGAAATGCAAATCAAAACTACAATGAGATATCATCTCACACTGGTCAGAATGGCCATCATCAGAAAATCTAGAAACAATAAATGCTGGAAAGGGTGTAGAGAAAAGGGAACACTCTTGCACTGCTGGTGTGAATGTGAATTGGTACAACCACTATGGAGAACAGTATGGAGGTTCCTTAAAAATCTACAAATAGAACTACTGTATGACCCAGCAATCCCACTACTGGACGTATACCCTAAGAAAACCATAATTCAAAAAGTGTCATGTACCAAAATGTTCATTGCAGCTCTATTTACAATAGCCTGGAGATGGAAACCACCTAAGTGCCCATCTTCAGATGAATGGATAAAGAGGATGTGGCACATATTTACAATGGAATATTACTCAGCCATAAAAAGAATTGAAATTGAGCTATTTGTAATGAGGTGGATAGACCTAGAGTCTGTCATACAGAGTGAAGTAAGTCAGAAAGAGAAAGGCAAATACCGTATGCTAACACACATATATGGAATTTAAGGGAAAAAAATGCCATGAAGAACCTAGTGGTAAGACAGAAATAAAGACACAGACCTACTAGAGAATGGACTTGAGGATATGGGGCGGGGGAAGGGTGAGCTGTGACAAAGCGAGAGAGAAGCATGGACATATATACACTACAAAACGTAAGGTAGATAGCTAGTGGGAAGCAGCTGCATAGCCAAGGGAGATCAGCTCAGCTCGGTGGTTTGTGACCACCTGGAGGGGTGGGATAGGGAGGGTGGGAGGGAGGGAGATGCAAGAGGGAAGAGATATGGGAACATATGTATATGTATAACTGATTCGCTTTGTTATAAAGCAGAAACTAACAAACACAGCATTGTAAAACAATTATACCTGAATAAAGATGTTAAAAAAAAACAAAACACCTAGAGCTGGAAAATGAAATGATTGAACTGAAGAATTCAATAAAGAGCTTTAACAGCAGACACAACCATGTAGAAGAAAGAATCAGTGACCTAGAACACAGGACATTTGAAATTATCCAATCAGAGGAGTAAAAATAAGAAATTATAATAATAAAAAACTGAAGAAATCTTAAGGGACTTATAGGATTCAATCAGAAGAAACAATACCAACATTACAGGAGTCCAACAAAGAGAGAAAAAGTAGGACATAAAGTATATTTAAAACAATAATGGCTGAAAATTTCCCAAACTTGGGGAGAGAAATGGACATCTAACTCTGAGGCCTAAAAGACCCAAAATAGGTTGAAACCAAATAGGGCTACACTAAGATATATTATAGCTAATTTTTCAAAAATTAAATGAAAAGAAAGAACTTTGAAAGCGGGAAGAGAAAATAAAAAAAAGGTACTTGCAAGGGAACCACCATAGACTATAGGCATATTTCTCAAAAGAAACTCTTCAGTCCAGGAGATAATGGGATATTATATTTTAAATATTGAAACAAACAAAAAAACCTGTCTATCATGAATTCTATACCTGGAAAAGCTGTCCTTCAGAAAGGAAGGGAATATAAAGACTTTCCCAAACAAACAAAAGCTAAGGGAGTTCATCATCATTAGACTTGCTTCACAAGAAATGCTAAAGGGAGTTCTTTGAAAATAAAAGCATTCCGATTTTTATTATTAAAACATATGAAGGTAGCATAAAACTCCCTGGTAATGGTAAATATATAGTCAAAATTAGATTCTGTAATATGAAAATGGTGGTGTGTAATATACTTACTACTATAATTTAAAGGTTAAAAATTTATTAAAAGTTGTCATAACTACAGTAATCAGTTATTGGATACACCACATAAAAATATATAAACCATAACATCAGTTGCATAAAATGTGAGGAGGAGGAAAAGTATAAAAGTTTAGAAATACTATCAAAGTTAAGTTGTTATAAGTTTAAAATAGAATGCTATACTTTTAAGATAGTTATCTAAGCCTCATAGAAACCAAAGGGAAAAATGTGTAGTAATTACACAAAAGAACATGATAAAGAAATCAAAGCATACTGATACCAAAAGACATTAAAGGGAGCATGATTCCTCCAGCTTCATTTTTCTTTTTCAGTATTGCTTTGGCTATCTTGTGTTTCCATACTACATTTAAAATAATTTTCTCTAATTCTGTGAAAAATGCCTTTGGTATTTTGACAAGGATTGTACTGAATCTGTAGATTGCCTTGGGTAGTATGTTCATTTTAACAATATTGATTCTTCCAAGAGAAGAACATGGTATCTGTTTGTGTTGTCTTCAATTTCTTTTATCAGCATCTTATAGTTTTTGGAGTACAGTTCTTTTGCCTCCTTAGGTAGGTTTATTCCTAGGTATTTTATCTTTGTTGAGGCAATGGCAAATGGGATCATTTCCTTAATTTCTCTTTTTGATATTTTGTTGTTAGTGTGTAGAGATGCAACAGATTTCTGTTTAATAATTTTGTATCCTGCACATTTACTGAATTTCTTGGTGAACTCTAGTAGTTTTATGGTGGTGTTTTTAGGATTTTCTATGTATAGTATCACATCATCTGCAAACAGTGACAGTTTTACTTCTTTTCCAGTTTGGATTCCCTTTATTTCTTTTACTTCTCTGATTGCTGTGGCTAGAACATTCAAAACTATTTTAAATAAAAGTGGAGGGCGTGAGCATCCTTGTCTTGTTCTTGACTGTAGAGGAAATGCTTTCAGCTTTTCAGCCTTGAATACAATCTTAGTTGTAGGTTTGTCATATAGACCTTTATTATGTTGAGGTAGTTTCCCTCTATGCCCACTTTCTTGAGAGATTTTATCACAAATGGATGCTGAATTTTATCAAAAGCTTTTTCTGCATCTATTGATATGATCATATGGTTTTTATTCTTCAATTTGTTAATGTGATGTATCTCTTTGGTTGATTTTTGGATATTGAAAAATCCTTGCAAGCCTGAGATAAATCCCACTTGGTCATGGTGTATGATCTTTTTAATGTGTTGTTAGCTTTGGTTTGCTAGTATTTTGTTGAGGATTTTTGCATCAATATTCATAAGTGATATTGGCCTGTAATTTCTTTTTTGGTGTGATATCTTTGTCTGGTTTTGGTATCAGGGTGATTCTGGCTTCATAGAATAAGTTTGGAAGCATTCCTTCCTCTGCAATTTTTTCAGAATAGCTTGAGAAGGATAGGTGCTAACTCTTTAAACGTTTGGTAAAATTCACCTGTGAAGCCATCTGGTCTGGACTTTTGTTTGTTGGGAGTTTTTAAATTACTAATTCAATTTCATTACTGGTAATTTTTCATATTTCTTTTTGATTCAATTTTGGGATATAGTGTCTTTCTAAGAATTCATCAATTTCTTCTAGGCTGCCTATTTTATTAGCACATGGGTTTTCATAGAGCTCAACATCAAGAAAACAACTTGATTTAAACAGGTGCAGAATAACTGAATAAACATATTTCCAAAGAGGAAATGCAGATGGGCAAAAGGCACATGCAAACAAGCTCAACATCACTAATCATCAGGAAATGCAAATTAAAACCACAATAAGATGTCACTTCACACCTGTCAGAATGTCTGTCATCAAAAAAACACAAATAATAAATGTTGGCAAGGATGTGGAAAAAAAGGGAACACTGTACACTATTGGTGGGAATGTAAATTGGTTTAGCCACTTTGGAAAACAGTATGGAGGTTTCTCAAAAAACTAAAAATATAACTACCATATGACATAATAATTCCACTCCTGGGTATATATCTGAAAAAAAAATGAAAAAGTAATTCAAAAACATATGTGCACCCTAATGCTCGTTGCCACATTATTTAAAATTGCCAATATATAGAAGAAACCTAAGTGTCCTTTGACAGATGAATGGTTAAAGAAGTTGTCACATGTGTATACAATGGAATACTACTCAGCTATAAAAAAGAATGAAATTTTACCATTTGCAGCAACATCAATGAAATTGGAGAACATTATGCTAAGTGAGGTAGGCAAGAAACAGAAAGCCAAATGCTGTATAATATCACTGATATATGGAATCTAAGAAACACAATAAGCTAGTGAATATGACAAAAAAATAGCCAACTCACAAATATAGAGAACAAACTAGTGGTTACCAGTGGGAAGAGACAAGGAGGAGGGGAGCAAGGGGTACAAACTTTTAGGTATAAAATAAGTTACAAGGATATATTGTACAGCATGAGGAATATATCGAATATTCATAAATAACTATATATGGAGCATAATTGTTAAAATTTGCAAATCACTATATTAGCCATATGTAACATATAATATTGCACAATTGACTATACTTAAATTTTAAAAAAGCTTACCTTAAGAAACAGGAAATATGTTGAATAAAGAACCTAACTCTTCACCACAAGGAACTAGAAAAAGAAGAAAAAAGTAAGCCCACAGTTAGCAAAAGAAATAAAATAATAAAGACTAGAGAATAAATGAATGATATAGAGAACAGGAGAATATAGAAAAGACTTTTTAATAAAAGTAAGAATTGGTGTTTTGTAAACATAAACAAAATGTACAGACTTTAGCTAGACTAACCAAGGAAAAGGGAACATGATCCCAATGGAAAAAATAATTAAAGAAGAGATATTACAACTGATACCACAGAAATACAAAAGATCATAAGAGGCTACTATGAATGATTATATGCCAACAGAGTGGAAGACTTAGAAGAAATGGAAAAATTCTTAGAAACATACAACGTACCAAGCCTGAGTCAAGAAAAATAGAAAATACAGATAAATTACTAGTAAGGAGATAGAATCAATAATCAAAATTCTCACAGTGCAGAAAAGCACAGGACCAGAAGTCTTCACTAGTGAATTTTACCCAATATTTGAAGAAATTTATCTGCAATCCTTCTCAAACACTTCCAAAAAATAGAAGTGGAGGGAACACTCCCAAACACACTTTACAAGGCTAGCATTACCCTGATATCAAAACTGGAAAAGGACACTACAAGAAAAGAAAACTACAGAGCAATATTCTTGATGAATATAGATGGAAATTTTCTCAATAAAATACTAGCAAACCCATTTCAGCAGTACATTAAAAGTACCATTCACCATTATCAAGTGAGATTTATCCCAGATGGTTCAACATATGCATATAAGTAAATGTGATACATTACATTAATTTAATGAATTAAAAATCATATGATCATCTCAGTAGATGCAGAAAATGAATTTAAGAAAATTGAGCACCCTTTCATCATAAAATCTCTTAACAAATTAAATACAGAAGGAATGTATTTCAACACAATAAAGGTCTTATTAGCCAAGCCCACAGCTAACAATACTCATTGGTGAAACTTTGAAAGCTTTTCCCTTTAAGATTGGGAACAAGACAAGGGGGTCCATTCTCACTACTCCTATTCAGTATATTACTGGTAATCTTAGCTAGAGCAATCAGACAAGAAAAAGAAATAAAAGGTATGAGAATTGGAAAGGAAGAAGTAAAATTTTCTCTATTTGCTGATGACACGATTTTATATATAGAAAATCCTAAAGACTTCACCAAAAACTGATCTAATCCACAAATTCAATATAGTTGCAGGATACAATATTAACATAAAAAATCAGTATTGCTTCTATACACTAACAAAAAATTATGTGAAAAAGGAATAAAGAAAATGATCTAATTTACAATAGCATCAAATAAAATAAAATAAATAGGAATAAATTTAACTAAGGAGGTGAAAGATCTCTGCACTGCTAATTACAAAACATTGGTGAAAGAAAGCAAAAGGACACAAATAAATGGAAAGGCATCCTGTGTTCATAGGTTGGAAAATTAATATTGTTAAATGTCCACACTACCCAAGCAATCTATTCAATGCATCCCTATCAAGGTTCCAATGGCACTTTCTACAGAAGTAAAAAAAAAATAACCCTAAAATTTATATAGAATTACAAAGGGCCTCAAATAGCCAAGGAAATCCAAAGAAAGAATAAAGTAGGAGGCAACACACTTCCTTATCTCACGCTATATTATAAAGCTATAGTAATAAAAACAGTATAGTACTGACATAAAAACAGACACATAGAACAATGTAACAGAATCCAGAGTCCAAAAATAAAACAATGCATATATGGTAACCTAATATTTGGCAAGGGATCCAAGAATAGTCAATGGGGAAAATATAGTCTCAATAAATGGTGCTGAGATAATTCTATATTCACATTAGAAATATGAAACTAGATCCTTATATCAGTCACAAAAATTAAATTGAAATGGATTAAAGACTTAAATGTAAGATGTGAAACCAGAAAATTCTTAGAAAAAAATAGGAAAAATGTCCCTTGATATGTGTCTTGGCAAAGATTTTTTGGATTTGGTGTGTAAAGCAAAAGCAACAAAATTAAATAGAACCACATGAGACTATATCAAACTAAAAAGCTTCTGCACAGCATCAAAAACCCTTAACAAAATGAAAAGGCAAACTGCAAAATGAAAGAAAATATTTGCAAATCATATACATGGTAAGGGATGACCATCCAAAACATATACGGAAATCATATAACTGAATAGCGAAAAACAGAATAATCCAATTAAAAATGGTGAAAGGACCTGAATAGACTTTTTCCAAAGATGATACACAAATAAAAAAGAGTTACATGAAAAGGTTCTTGGTATCCCTGATCATTAGGGAAATACAACTTGAAACCATAATGAGATATCACCTCACAACTGTTAGAATGGCTATCATCAAAACGACAAGAGATAACAAATGCTGGTGAGAATGTGGAGATAAGGGAATCCTTGTGCACTGTTACTGGGATTCTAAATTGGTATAGACACATGGAAAACAGCATAGAAGTTCCTCAAAAAATTATAGAACATTCCTTGGTGGTCCAGTGGTTAGGACTTGGCACTTTCACTGCCCAGGCCCAGGTTTGATCCCTGGTCAGGGAAGTAAGATCCTACAAGCTGCATGGCCAAAAAAATAATTATAAATAGAGCTACCATATGATCCACTGGTTCAACTTTTGGATATATATCTGAAGGAAACCAAATGACTATCCAAGAAATATCTACACCCCCATGTTCATTGCAGTATTATTTCCAATAGCCAAGATATGGAAACAACTTAAGTGTCCATCAACAGATGTACGAATAAAGGAAACATGATATATATAGTGGAATCCTACTTAGTCATAAAAAGAAAGAAATTCTGCCATTTGTGCCAACATGGATGAATCTTGAGGACATTATGCTAAATGAAATATGTCAGACAGAGAAAGACAAATACTGTATGATCTCACTTAAATGTAAAATCTTAAAAACAAACACCCTCCCCCCAAAAAAACCCCACCAAACTCATAGAAGAAGTAATCAGACATTTGGTTACCAGAGATGGAGGTGGAGAATGAGGGAATTAGATAAAGATGGTCAAAAGAATAAGAAGTACAAACTTTCAGTCATAAGATAAATAAGTATTGGGGATGTAATGTACAACATGATGACCATAGTTAACTTTGCTATATGGTATATTTGAAAGTTTTTGATAAAGTAAATAATAAAAATTCTCATCACAAGGAAAAAGCATTTTTTAATCTCTTTAAATCTGTATGAGATGATGGACATTAATTATACTTATTATGGTAATCATTTCACAATATATATATCAGCTCATTATGCTATGCACCTTAAACTTATATAGTACTGTATCTCAATTATAACTCAATAAAACTGAAAGGAGCAAAAAGATGCATCTTGTATAATGAAGGCAGTGTCAGAAGCTCCTCTGTCACATTTCATGGTGCTTTGGTCTCCAGGATGACACCTGGTCATAGAGAACCCTCCAGAATTTTCTGTGAGCACTAGGTGTAAGAATACTCATCTCTAGATCTATATGTCTAATGTGTGGTAGTTTCTACTCTCAGTGACATTCCTGACCAGTTGAGGGAAAAGTTGTATGGTCCCATGGTACTCTCTCAGGTACTCTGATTTCTAGATGGGCCTTAGCCATCCAAATTTGTTACCCAGAGAACAGGTAGTCCCAGCTAATCACAAAGCCAAGCCATGCACAGGTAGGTAGAGTTACCTATTCTTTCCTTTTACCTTTCACTTCTTTATTATTCACTTACTTTTTATTTACCTATTTTTTGTAAATTTATTTCTTTCTCTTCTGCTGTCTTCCTTTCCTTTAAGTTTATCAAGTATATATTGTTCACATGTTTACATGCACTCCTCTACCAGCTGAAGTTCCCCTACCATATTCCTCAACAAACTGCCGCTGATAATTGACATTCCCTTGAACACAAGAGTCAGGCAGCATTAACCTCATATATGGGGTCACACATCATCTTTCTATGCCAGAGTGCCAGATCCCAAGCTTCATTTAGGTTAAGCCTATTTATATATAAATCATAGAATCTTAATATCATTATGCACACTTCCTTTAGCCCAACAAAGAATGAAAATAAAAAGAAAGTATGTTATTCAGCAACTTGTTCAATGTGACATTTAGAAATAATTTTCAGCTTTTTGAAGAGAAATTCATGTAAAACACATATTCAAAACACAGAGAAATTTTTCTCTCAGCAGAGACCATAAAACATAAAACTCTCTTTCTAATAGAAGAGGTGAAAAACTGGTATCTGAAACACCAAGACTGTTTTAAAGCAACCAATACCTCTTGCTATGTATGGCCTATGAAAGCCCAGTCCACTCTGGCATCTGAGATAAGAGATTTAGTTAAAGAGGGCACCCTGAAGGAGTAAACCTTATTTCTCATACTTTTCTGAAGAAAGAATAGAAGCCTCAAGCATGAAAGCAGTGTCCAGGTCATAAACTTCTTTTGGTCAGTGCTGACCCTGCAACAACCTGCCCTGAGATCCCTTTCTCTGGCCTACCTTGGCCCTTCATGGCAGTTTAGTGACCTCCTTCTGACCTCCCCTGCTTCATGTTAGCTCTGGACTGGCCACTTGGTTTTGACCCTTCCAGATAACTGATTCCACTCACTGACTACCCAGCACCTGACCTTCATTAAGTAGCCATTTATGTCTGGAGACCTTGCTGAGGAGCTCCCCTACACTGGCCTGAGCTTTATTTACACTTTGGAAAGCACCAAAAGATTTAGCTCTGGGAGATGATCTTCTTAGAGCTCAATACACAGAAAAACCTTCTCTATTTTCCAGTGAACTGCTTCTTCATTTCCCAGCTATTGACTCATAGTGACACAGCAGGGCTAGATCTTCAGCCTCTATTGTTCTCAGTCTAGTCTCTGAGACTAGTAGCCCAGCTTATAACCAATGCCACAAGGAGACAAAGAAATGGAATATTACTAGACCAAAATGGAAAGACACAATGACTCAGGAACCTTATTGTTTTCTCAAGCTGAATCTTGATGGCTTGCTTAGAGTTGGTTGGGATTTTCTGTGATGGGGCGATACAGAGAAAATAGAAAAACTGATTGTTCCATTCAATCCAGCCTTCAAACTCATAAGCTACCTATTTGGGACTGCCATATGACTATGAATACAGGCGTCATTACAAAGGCTTAGCAGAGATCAAGTGAGAGTATATCATCTGGTCTGGAAAGTAGAAAATCCTTAGCCAAACTCCATACAGGATTTGTTCAGGGACCTTTTCCAACCCTGATGTAACACTAAAGTCCTCTGACTTCTTTTCCTGCAACTCTCCTGCACAAATACTTCTCCAATTCTTTCTCAATCAAACAACAAGTGTTCTTATGCAAGTTAACTCATTCATATATACCTTGGGTATGTGTTTGGGGGGTGGGGTTATTCCTATTAGTTATATAAACAGGTAAACTCTAGAATTCTGTTTGGGCTTCATGTGGTCCCTGCCTTAAGGAGTTCACACTCTAAGAGACAACATACGTTGAACTATAATATGAAGCATACTTGAAGAAGCCCACAATGAAAGTATTAATTAGGTCTTTTGGGTTGATTAATTTTTCTGAGAGATTTAGGAAAGCTTTACAGAGGAGCAACCTTTGTTCTGGCTTTGTAGATATGAAATTTACATAAGCTCTGAGTGGAGAAAATGGAAAATAGGGAAAGGAGCACTCAAAATTGTGGGGAAAAGCCTAACAAAAAGATTAAAAATATCATTTTTTCTATACCACAGTCTACTGAGTTTCAGGAAGTTTGTATTTAATGACTTGTAAAATTCAGTTTTGTGGTTCAGACTGCCTGCTTGTTGCCTGAATTAAACATTGAGCTCTTACTATGTCCTTTGAATAAAGGAACAGAGGCATGCTTGACAGTTGAGTTACTCTGTGGCTGAAGGAAATGTAGGCTAAAAGATGAAATTCGAAACTTGAGACAGGGCCAGAATATGGAGAAATTGAAGATCAACTTAAGGAATTTGAGTCTGAGTTAGCTGCAAATGAGAAGCCACTAAAGGGATTTTAAGCGGAGGGGTAGCTTTATTAGAGATGTATTTTACAAAAATCGCTTTGGTAACATTAGAGGGGAATCAAAACATTTTGGAGGCTGTTGCAACATAAAGAAAGGATGAGGAGCTGAAAATAGATTGTAACGGTGGAAACAGAGGAAGAAATGTATCAGAGAGCCATTTTGAAGATAAAGTCAGCAGGACTTGGAGGTTGCTATGGTATGTAGAATAAAGAAGGCAGAAGCATTAAAAACAATTCTAAGATTTCTGATATATATGCCTGGGTGATGATGATAGTCGTAATGATGAACTATTCAGCATCTACTATGTTCCAGGTGCATCCATGTTTCATTTATTTTCACAATCTTTTAAAGTACATATTTTTTCTCCATTTTACATATGAAGAAACTGAGATTAAAAGAGGTTAAGTGATTTGTCCAAAGTTATATACTAAAAAAAAGGACTTGGTGCTCTGTATTCATGATTTTCAGTAATACTTTTTTTTTACATCTTTATTGGAGTATAATTACTTTACAATGGTGTGTTAGTTTCTGCTTTATAACAAAGTGGATCAGTTATGCATATACATATGTTCCCATATGTCCTCCCTCTTGCGTCTCCCTCCCTCCCACCCTCCCTATCCCACCCATCCAGGTGGTCACAAAGCACCGAGCTGATCTCCCTGTGCTATGCGGTTGCTTCCCACTAGCTATCTATTTTACGTTTGGTAGTGTATATATGTCCATGCCACTCTTTCACTTTGTCACAGCTTACCCTTCCCCCTTCACAAATCCTCAAGTCCAATCTCTAGTAGGTCTGTGTCTTTACCCGGTCTTACCCATAGGTTCTTCATGACATTATTTTTCCTTAGATTCCATATATATGTATTAGCATACGGTATTTGTCTTTCTCTTTCTGACTTACTTCACTCTGTATGACAGACTCTAGGTCCATCCATCTCACTACAAATAACTCAATTTCGATTCTTTTTATGGCTGAGTAATATTCCATTGTATATATGTGCCACATCTTCTTTATCCATTCATGCGATGATGGACACTTAGTTTGTTTCCATCTCCTGGCTATTGTAAATAGAGCTGCAATGAACATTTTGGTACATGACTCTTTTGGAATTATGGTTTTCTCAGGGTATATACCAATTAGTGGGATTGCTGGGTCATATGGTAGTTCTATTTGTAGTTTTATAAGGAACCACCATACTGTTCTCCATAGTGGCTGTACCAATTCACATTCCCACCAGCAGTGCAAGACTGTTCCCTTTTCTCCACACCCTCTCCAGCATTTATAGTTTCCAGATTTTTTGACGATGGCCATTCTGACCAGTGTGAGATGATATCTCATTGTAGTTTTGATTTGCATTTCTCTAATGATTAATGATGTTGAGCATTCTTTCATGTGTTTGTTGGCAATCTGTATATCTTCTTTGGAGAAATGTCTATTTAGGTCTTTAGCCCATTTTTGATTTGGGTTGTTTGTTTTTTTGTTATTAAGCTGCATGAGCTGCTTGTAAATTTTGGAGATTAATCCTTTGACAGTTGCTTCATTTGCAAATATTTTCTCCCAATTTGAGGGTTGTCTTTTGGTCTTGCTTATGGTTTCCTTTGCTGTGCAAAAGCTTTGAAGTTTCATTAGGTCCCATTTGTTTATTTTTGTTTTTATTTCCATTTCTCTAGGAGGTGGGTCAAAAAGGATCTTGCTGTGATTTATGACATAGAGTGTTCTGCCTATGCTTTCCTCTAAGAGTTTGATAGTTTCTGATCTTACATTTAGGTCTTTAATCCATTTTGAGCTTATTTTTGTGTATGGTGTTAGGGAGTGACCTAATCTCATACTTTTACATGTCCCCGTCCAGTTTTCTCAGCACCACTTATTGAAGAGGCTGTCCTTTCTCCACTGTACATTCCTGCCTCCTTTATCAAAGATAAGGTGACCATATGTGTGTGGGTTTATTTCTGGGCTTTCTATCCTGTTCCATCGATCTATATTTCTGTTTTTGTGCCAGTACCATACTGTCTTGATTACTATAGCTTTGTAGTATAGCCAGAAGTCAGGGAGCCTGATTCCTCCATCCCCGTTTTTCATTCTCAAGATTGCTTTGGCTATTCAGGGTATTTGGTGTTTTCATACAAATTGTGAAAATTTTTGTTCTAGTTCTGTGAAAAAAGCCAGTGGTAGTTTCATAGGGATTGGATTGAATCCGCAGATTGCTTTGGGTGGTAGAGTCATTTTCACAATGTTGATTCTTCAAATCCAAGAACATGGTATATCTCTCCATCTACTTATATCACTGTTAATTTCTTTCATCATTGTCTTATAATTGTCTGCATACAGTTCTTTTGTCTCCTTAGGTAAGTTTATTACTAGATATTTTAGTCTTTTTTTACAATGGTAAATGGGAGTGTTTTCATGATTACACTTTCAGATTTTTCATCATTAGTGTATAGGAATGCCAGAGATTTCTGTACATTAATTTTGTATCCTGCTACTTTGCCAAATTCATTGATTAGCTCTAGTAGTTTTCTGGTAGCATATTTAGGATTTTCTGTGTATAGTATCATGTCATCTGCAAACAGTGACTGCTTCATTTCTTCTTTTCTGATTTGGATTACTTTTATCTCCTTTTCTATTCTGATTGCTGTGGCTAAAACTTCCAAAGCTATGTTGAATAAGAGTGGTGAGAGTGGGCAACATTGTCTTGTTCCTGATTTTAGTGGAAATGCTTTCAGTTTTTCACCATTGAGGATGATGTTAGCTGTGGGTTTGTCATATATGGCCTTTATTATGTTGAGGAAAGTTCCCTCTATGCCTACTTTCTGCAGGGTTTTTATCATAAATGGGTGTTGAATTTTGTTGAAAGGTTTCTCTGCATCTATTGAGATGATCATATTGTATTTCTCCATCAATTTGTTAATATGGTATATCACATTGATTGATTTGTGTATACTGAAGAATCCTTGCATTCCTGGAATAAATCCCACATGGTCACAGTGTATGATCCTTTAATGAGCTGTTGGATTCTGTTTGGTAGTATTTTGTTGAAGATATTTGCATCTATGTTCATCAGTGATATTGGCCTGTAGTTTTCTTTCTTTGTGACATCCTTGTCTGGTTTCAGTATCAGGTTGATGGTGGCCTCGTAGAATGAGTTTGGGAGTGTTCCTCCCTCTGCTGTATTTTGGAGGAGTTTGAGAAGGATAGGTGTTAGCTCTTCTCTAAATGTTTGATAGAATTCGCTTGCAAAGCCATTTGGTCCTGGGCTTTTGTTTGTTGGAAGATTTTTAATCACAGTTTCAATTTCAGTGATTGTGATTGGTCTGTTCATATTTTCTATTTCATCCTGATTTGGTCTTGGCAGGTTGTGCATTTCTAAGTATTTGTCCATTTCTTCCAGGTTGTCCATTTTATTGGCGTAGAGTTGCTTGTAGTAATCTCACATGATCTTTTGTATTTCTGCAGTGTCAGTTGTTACTTCTCCTTTTTCATTTCTAATTCTGTTGATTTGATTCTTCTCCCCTTTTTTCTTTATGCGTCTGGCTAATGGTTTATCAATTTTGTTTATCTTCTCAAAGAACCAGCTTTTAGTGTTGTTGATCTTTGCTATCGTTTCCTTCGTTTATTTTTCATTTATTTCTGATCTGATCTTTATGATTTCTTTCCTTCTGCTAACTTTGGGGGTTTTTTGGTCTTCTTTCTCTAATTGCTTTAGGTGCAAGGTTAGGTTGTTTATTCGAGATGTTTCCCACTTCTTAAGGTGGGCTTGTATTGCTATAAACTTCCCTCTTAGAACTGCTTTTGCTGCATCCCATAGGTTTTGGGTCGTCATGTTTCCATTGTCATTTGTTTCTAAGTGTTTTTTGATTTCCTCTTTGATTTCTTCAGTGATCACTTCGTTATTAAGTAGTCTATTGTTTAGGCTCCATGTGTTTGTATTTTTTACAGATCTTTCCCTGTAATTGATATCTATTGTCATAGCGTTGTTGTCGGAAAAGATACTTGATACAATTTCAATTTTCTTAAATTTACCAAGGCTTGATTTGTAACCCAAGGTATGATCGATTCTGGGGAATGTTCCATGAGCACTTGAGAAAAATGTGTATCCTGTTGTTTTTGGATGGAATATCCTATAAATATCAGTTAAGCCCATCATCTTTAATGTATCATTTAATGCTTGTGTTTCCTTATTTATTTTCATTTTGGATGATCTGTCCATTGGTGAAACTGGGGTGTTAAAGTCCCTGAATATGAATGTGTTACTGTCGATTTCCCCTTTTATAGCTGTTAGTATTTGCCTTATGTATTGATGTACTCCTATATTGGGTGCATAAATATTTACAATCATTATATCTTCTTCTTGGATCAATCCCTTGATCATTATGCAGTGTCCTTCATTTACTCTTCTAATAGTCTTTATTTTAAAGTGTATTTTTCTGATATGAGAATTGCTACTCCAGCTTTCTTTTACTTTCCATTTTCATAGAATATCTTTTTCCATCCCCTTACTATCAGTCTGTATGTGTCTCTAGGTCTGACGTGGGTCTCTTGTAGATAGCACATATATGGATCTTGTTTTCTTTTTTTGCTTTTTTTGAGGTACACAGGCCTCTCACTGTTGTGGCCTCTCCCATTGTGGAGCACAGGCTCCGGACCCGCAGGCTCAGCGACCATGGCTCACGGGCCTAGCTGCTCCTCGGCATGTGGTATCTTCCTGGACAGGGGCACGGCCCCATGTTCCCTGCATTGGCAGGCTGACTCTCTACCACTGCACCACCAGGGAAGCCCCTGGATCTTGTTTTTGTATCCATTCAGCGAGTCTGTGTCTTTTGGTGCGAGTATTTAATCCATTTACATTTAAGGTAATAATCGATATGTATATTCCTATTTCCATTTTCTTAATTGTTTTGTGTTTGTTATTGTAGGTCTTTTCCTTCTCTTGTGTTTCTTGCCTAGAGAAGTTCCTTTAGCATTTGTTGTAAAGCTGGTTTGGTGGTGCTGAACTCTCTCAGGTTTAGCTTGTCTGTTAAGGTTTTAATTTCTCCATCAAATCTGAATGTGATCCTTGCTGTGTAGAGTAATCTTGGTTGTAGGTTTTTTTCCTTCATCACTTTAAATATGTCCTGCCAGTCCCTTCTTGCTTGCAGAGTTTCTGCTGAAAGTTCAGCTGTTAACCTTATGGGGATTCCCTTGTGTGTTATTTGTTGTTTTTCACTTGCTGCTTTTAATATGCTTTCTTTGTATTTCATTTTTGATAGTTTGATTAATATGTGTCTTGGGGTATTTCTCCTTGGATTTATCCTGTATCGGACTCTCTGTGCTTCCTGGACTTGGTTAATTATATTCTTTTCCATATTAGGGAAGTTTTCAACTGTAATCACTTCAAATATTTTCTCAGTCCCTTTCTTTTTCTCTTCTTCTTCTGGAACCCCTATAAGTTTAATGTTGGTGCGTTTAATTTTGTCCCAGAGGTCTCTGAGACTGCCTGCAGTTCTTTTCGTTATTTTATCTTTATTCTGCTCTTTTATTTCCACTCTTTTATATTACAGGTCACTCCTCCATTCTTCTGCCTCAGTTATTCTGCTATTGATCCCATCTAGAGTATTTTTAATTTCATTTATTGTGTTGTTCTTCATTGCTTGTTTCATCTTTAGTTCTTCTAGGTTCTTGTTAAATGTTTCTTGCATTTTCTCTATTCTATTTCCAAAATTTTGGATCATCTTTACTCTCATTATTCTGAACTCTTTTTCAGGTAGACTGCCTATTTCTTCTTCATTTGTTTTGTCTGGTGGGTGTTTATCTTGCTCCTTCATCTGTTGTGTGTTTTTCTGTCTTCTCATTTTGCTTATCCTACTGTGTTTGGGGTCTCCTTTTTGCAGGCTGCAGGTTCATAGTTCCCGTTGTTTTTGGTGTTTGTCCCCAGTGGCTAATGTTGGTTCAGTGGGTTGTGTATGCTTCCTGGTGGAGGGGACTAGTGCCTGTGTTCTGGTAGATGAGGCTGGATCTTGTCTTTCCGGTGGGCAGGTCCATGTCTAGTGCTGTGTTTTGGGGTGTCTGTGGACTTATTATGATTATACGCAGTCTCTTGGCTAATGGGTGGAGTTGTGTTTTTGTCTTGCTAGTTTTTTGTCATAGGGTGTCCAGCACTGTAGCTTGCTGGTCTTTGAGTAACGCTGCGTTCTGCTGTTGAGATGGAGATCTCTGCGATACTTTCGCCATTTAATATTACGTGGACCTGGGAGGTCTCTTGTGGATCAGTGTCCTGAAGTTGGCTCTCCCTTCTCAGATGCACAGCACTGACTCCTGGCTGCAGCAACAAGATCCTTTCATCCACATGGCTCAGAATAAAAGGGAGAAAAAGTAGAAATAAAGAAAGAAAGAAAGATAGAGGGTAAAATAAAAAAAATAAAGAAAGAAAATAAAATAAAGCTATAAAATAAAAAAAAATTATTAAGAAAAAAATTTTTTAGAATAAATAAAACCAACAAATGAACAAAAAACAAACAGAAAAATGGGAGGATAGAACCCTAGGACAAATGGTGAAAGCAAAGCTATACAGACAAAATCTCCATCAGAAGCATACACATACACACTCACAAAAAGAGGGAAAGGAGAAAAAATAATAAATCTTTCTCTCAAAGTCCACCTCCTCAATTTGGGATGATTCGTTGCCCATTCATGTATTCTACAGATGCAGGGTACATCAAGTTGATTGTGGAGATTTAATCAGCTGCTCCTGATGCTGCTGGGAGAGATTCCCCTTTCTCTTCTTTGTTTGCACAGCTCCCCGGGTTCAGCTTTGTATCTGGCCCCGCCTCTGGGTGTAGGTTGCTGGAGGGTGTCTGTTCTTCGCTCAGAGAGGATGCAGTTAAAGGGGCAGCTGATTCGGGGGCTCTGGCTCACTCAGGCCGGGGTGGAGGGTGGGGTACGGAGTGCAGGGTGGGGTACGGAGTGCAGGGTGACCCTGCAGCGGTAAAGGCTGCCGGGATGTTGCTGCAGCCTGAGGCATGCCATGCGTTCTCCCGGGGAAGTTGTCCCTGGATCCCAGGACCCTGGCAGTGGCGGGCTGCACAGGCTCCCCGGAAGAGGGGTGTGGATAGTGACCTGTGCTCGCACACAGGCTTCTTGGTAGCGGCAGCAGCAGCCTTAGCATCTTATGCCTGTCTCTGGGGTTCGTGGTGTTAGCTGCAGCTTGCCCCCATCTTTGGAGCTCCTTTAAGAAGTGCTCTTAATCCCCTCTCCTCACGCACCAGGAAACAAAGAGGGAAGAAAAAGTCTCTTGCCTCTTCGGCAGGTCCAGACTTTTTCCCGGACTCCCTCCCAGCTAGCCGTGGTGCACTACACCCCCTGCAGGCTGTGTTCATGCCGCCAACCCCAGTCCTCTCCCTGCGCTGTGACTGAAGCCCGAGCCTCAGCTCCCAGCCCCGCCCGCCGCGGCGGGTGAGCAGACAAGCCTCTCGGGCTGGTGAGTGCTGGTTGGCACCAATCCTATGTGCGGGAATCTCTCTGCTTTGCTCTCTGCACCACTGTTGCTGCACTATCCTCCACGGCTTTGAAGCTTTCCCCCTCTGCCACCCAGAGTCTCCGCCCACGAAGGGGCTTCTAGTGTGTGGAAACCTTTCCTCCTTTACAGCTCCCTCCCACTGGTGCAGGTCCCACCCCTCTTCTTTTGTCTCTGTTTATTCTTGTTTCTTTTGCCCTACCCAGGTACATGGGGAGTTTCTTGCCTTTTGGGAGGTCTGAGATCTTCTGCCAGTGTTCAATAAGTGTTCTGTAGGAGTTTTTCCATGTGTAGATGTGTTTCTGGTGTTTCTGTGGGGAGGAAGGTGATCTCCGTGTCTTACTCTTCCACCATCTTCCCCGTCTCCTCAGTAATAGTTTTTAATTAATTAATTAATTTAGTTGGCAAAAGCTACATCTATAAATCCCCTGGTAAAGTTAAAAGTTTGAAGGGAAAACAGAAATAAAAACCTATGCTCAACTAATTTTAGGAGGAATTGGTTCTATACCTTTCAAGACAGGTGAAAATGCATTCTCTCATCCTACCTGGATGACTGCCTAAAGATGTTCCTCGACTGTTGGAAGGCCCACCTCTGAACCAAAAGTGACTTGTTTTTAGAGATCTATATCTTAATGTTGACCAAAGATTAGAGAAGCTTCCTTGAAAGAACTGGGATTATGAAGAAATGGTAGAAACATAGGGCACCTTGGGGAGAGACAGTCTGCCTTATTCTGATAGAGAAATATTCTCCTCAGGCACAGCCAGTTCAGAAAGAAATGCACAAAATCCCTTTGGCCTGAATCAAGGGGAAGGAAGAAGCAGTTTGAATTTATCTGCAGTAAATTTGCCAGTTGATCACTCAAAATTAACAGTTTCCTTTGAGTCTACATGCATTTTTTAAATAACTTTTTCCACCCTTAAACAGTTATACGCACAACCCATGCCTGCTAGATCAAAAACCAAGGTGGGTAGAGGATATCCTTTTATTCTGAGATAATTTTTTTTTTCCTGAGGAGATGATGAACACACGCATTATTTCGGCCTTGAACTGGAAATCTATCAGCTTCTCATTAGGTTCTGGCTCCATAAATTGAAGTTAATTTATTCATTCATTCAACAACTATTTATAAAATGTCCATTATGTATCATACTTGGTGCTGGGGAAATCAAGACTGATATGGTTCTTGCTCTTACGCAGCTGCATATTCTAGTGGGAAACACAGAGCAGTGAACAGGTATTGGCAAAATAGTAGCATAAGTGCTGTGCTAGGGAAGATTCAAGCTGACAGAGGGGCATAGAGATACACACAATACAACTTAAGAGCTGGAAATAGAGTCTCTATTATAGCTGGAGATTAGTATATGAGACGAGAATTCATAAGAGATGAAACTGAACAGGTAAGATGGGTCTAAGTCATGTAGAACCTTGCAAGGAAGGAAATATGGATTTATCCGAAAGCAACTGGAAAACATTGAATGGTCAGAAGCAGGGGAGGGAGTGAAAGAATAAGATATCTGGGTTGGACTCTCTCTGGAAACAGTTAAGATTGCTGTAATCCAGACTGAATGATGGTGACCTGAAGTATTGTTAGCTGGGATGGAGAAAAGTAGATGAATTTAAAAGACTTTTGGAGATATAATTATTTTTAAAAATGATTATTAATTGGGTACTGTGGACAAAAGAGAGAGAGAAGAATCAAGGTTCAGGTTTCTGGTTTGAGTAACCATGGTAGTGCCATTGATCACAGGGAGAAAAGAGGGTTTGGGGAGTAGATGGTAAATTCAACTTTGACCATATTGAATTTGAGTATGTGTGAGACATTCGAGTAGACTTCTTCAGCAGGCACTTATGGAATAAGAATTTGAAGTTTAGAAAAGAGCTCTTGGCTGGAGATATGGATTTGAGAATCCTTAGTGTATAATAAATCTTTCAGGTGATAAAATATATATGTTAGTGTTCTCAGCACAGTCAGAGTGCATTGTGGAAAGTGGGGAGAGAAGTTAACCAAGTCTTTCATGAATTCACATGGACAAATTACAACCCTCTGGGTATCTGTTACTTTATCAGTAAAACAGGACAACATAAAAGAAAAGGGAAGCTATTTCTAATTGATCTTCCCACATGATCTGGTAGTTTCTAGGCTCATATGTATTAATAGATGTAAAGAGCTTCAACAGTTGCTGGTGCTATGCCACTAGTTTTGTTAAATTACAGTCCCCTTAGTTTACATTCTGCCATAATTTAAAGTGGCAGCAGTTGTCACAGAATTGTTTTGCAACAATTAAGGACTATCTTATTGGATATCTTCTCGTTCCTATACTCATGAACACTTGAGTGAGCATTTTCTAAAAGTGGAATTGTTGGGTCAATGGGTTTATGCATTTAAAATGTTACTTGATGTTGCCAAACTGCCTTCCAAAACACTGTTTTAGTATAACTGATTCCCTACATCTTCACCAACACTGGGTATTAACAAGATGATATTTGGTGAACTTCTGTTTTCCTTATATATTAAAATTTTCATTAAATTCACCAACTTTGTAAAATAGATAGCTAGTGGAAAGCAGCCGCATAGCATAGGAAGATCAGCTCGGTGCTTTGTGTCCACCTAGAAGGGTGGGATAGGGAGGGTGGAAGGGAGATGCAAGAGGGAGGAGAGGGCTTCCCTGGTGGCGCAGTGGTTGAGAGTCCACCTGCTGATGCAGGCAACACGGGTTTGTGCCCCGGTCCGGGAAGATCCCACATGCCATGGAGTGGCTGGGCCCATGAGCCATGGCCACTGAGCCTGTACGTCCGGAGCCTGTGCCCCGCAACGGGAGAGGCCACAACAGTGAGAGACACGCATACTACAAAAAAAAAAAAAGTGAGGAGATATGGAGATATATGTATAGTTGATTCACATTGTTATACATCAGAAACTAACACACCATTGTAAAGCAATTGTACTCCAATAAAGATGTTAAAAAAATTCACCAATTTCTCTGAGAATGAGAATAAAATTCTGATGAAGACTTTGGAAGACAGCAGGCAGTGATGATCCTTTTTTAAGAATGTGACTGGATAAATCTTCCATTCTGGAACATAAGTAGACCATATATTTGAAGTGACTGCTGTGGGATATATTGAATATTTTAGTGTTAGCAAACTCCTATCCTGAATAACACTTAAGTACCTTGAAATAACTTCCACATATAATCAATATGAACTGGCAGCATCCTTGCCTTCTCTGTGACTTTCAAAGGTTCTAAATAAATGTGAAATCTCTACATTTGGTGCACCAAACCTAATTTACATAAGGGTGATGAGATAATGATTGAATTACGGGAAAACAATCGAAGCTGCCAGATTCAACAGTAACTTCTTGAATCAGTAAGCATTTTTTCCCCATGAGAATCTGGTACAAGTTACCCCACAGCTGTAAGAGATCTGATCAAGGAAAAGGACCAAAGATGACCTCAGCATAAACATTACTGGCTTCCTGTTTCAGTGTACTCTAAAATATCATTAGACTGAAATGTAAAGAACTAGAGAATATACTTGGAAAAAACTGGATTTAGCTTTACAAGCTAGACTGATTTTTGGCAGGTTAATCACTTTGTAATTGAATTGTTTATTCTTGTTTATTTTTTGGTTGCTAAGATGACTCGATCAGGTCAACTGTTCTGAGATCTATACATTCTTCTTCAACCAAGGCAGAAAATAACAATTTTATATGACTTAGTCTAAGTATGCCCTTTAATGGATTTTAATGATCTAATATTTTCATTGAAGATCAGTGTTTAGCAATAGCTGATTTCAATGTCTTGTTTTATTGTCTTTCAAAACCATTTTTTCACATGTGTTACTTCCTTTGATTCTTACAACAATTCTCTGAGGCAAGGATTATTTTTTATTTTTTTAATAAATTTATTTATTTTTGGCTGCATTGTGTCTTTCTTGCTGTGTGCAGGCTTTCTCTAGTTGTGGCGAGCAGGGGCTACTCTTGGTTGTGGTGTGCGGGCTTCTCACTGCTGTGGCTTCTCTTATTGTGGAGCACAGGCTCTAGGCACACGGGCTTCAGTAGTTGTGGCACACGGGCTCAGTAGTTGTGGCTCGCGGGCTCTAGAGCACAGGCTCAGTAGTTGTGGCGCATGGACATAGTTGCTCTGCAACATGTGGGATCTTCCCAGACCAGGACTTGAACCCGTGTCCTCTGAATTGGCAGGCAGATTATTAACCACTGCACCACCAAGGACACCCTGAGGCAAGGATTATTACCTGCATTTTACCACAGAGCCAGAACTAGAGCCCAGTTCATTTATCTCATGTCATTTCCCCTAGACAGATAGGAGAAAACTTTGGTGAATACAGGCATGGCAGTCACTTTATAAATATAAAAATAGGCTTTGTGTAATTTGACTACAAAATAGGAAAGTATCACAGGATATGTAGAAAACAGTAACTCAGAATATTTACCTTTAGACTCCAATTGACACCAAAAGTGTTTTCTAAGTTTCGAATAATACAATAAAATAGTGAGTATTTACTTCTATAAGTAAATGTACCCTTAACAGAGACAAAGATTCCAGACGTTTTGTGTTTACATCTTCTTATCTAATAATGAAATGAATATAGAACTTTCCCAATGCCACACATATATGGATCCTGACTTGATGGTCACCAGATTCAATTCAATTAAAAAAATTGTTGAGCACTTATCATATATATATGACAGGAAATTGAAATCTAGTGGGAGGTACAGTAGCTAAGTCAAGTACACCCAAAACTAAAATGTGAAACATAATATAAATGCTTAAATGTAGGCAAAGTTCTGAGAATGGAAAGCTCTTATCCAATAAGGTAAGTAAAAGAGAATAGAGAGGGTGTCATGAGAGAGATGGAGGTAATGAAAGAGGTGGAGTTTGGGCAAAGCCTTGACAGATGGGTAGAATATTAAGTGGAAGAAGAGAGGGCAAAAGGCTCCAGGAAGATGGATTGATTCATATGAAGGCTTGGAGATAAGAAAGTCTAACATGTGTTTAGGGAATAGTGATAATCCAGTTTGTTTGAGACAGAGTGTACCTTTAAGAGTGTAAGGAGAGAGGAGAATAGAAGAGTAGAGTGAAGTCATATTCAGAGGGCTTTGAGATCCAAGTAAAGGAGTTTAAGAAGGAACTGGTAAACAGTGATAAATCACTAAAGGTTTCTGAGCAAGGAAAAGGACATGATTAGAGATGAACTTGAAGCAAATGAAGCTGATAGCTCTGGGTAAGACATATGGCAGAACACAGTGTGAACAATTGGGAGACTATTGAAGTAGATGAGCTGAAAGATGAAAAGGGTCATTAGGTGAGATAGTGGCACAGAACAGATATAAGAATGTAGAAAACATGGCATCTGGTCAGGTGGAAGTTGCAGAGGTTAAGATTTGGAGAATGGTAAATATACAAATCTGATGACAATATTTTCAGCCTCAAATAATGTGAAACCAGTAGCAAAAATAGAGAAGTTGGTAAAAGATCAGGTTTTGAGAGAAAGGTGATCAGTTTGAAGGCAACTTTGTGAATCTTATACTTTGGCTAGATCTGAGAGAAAATTACTCCAAAGAGTAGACAAATTTTATTCTAACAGAGGAATAGGCACTGTAATACTGGTGATAAACAACCCATCACCTGTTTATTGTATGGTAATAGTAGTGATGCTATCATTGAAATCAAAGTCCCCACTTTGGTAACTTACAACGGCTGTAAAGATAAGGCTTCTATCTGGGAACACTGAACTAATGCTACAGAGACAAGGTAGAAATAGCAGGTCAAAACATCAGAGTCTAAAAGAGATTGGAGAAGGAAAAATGAGTCAGGAAGAACATTTCCAAACAGAAGCATAAAAATGCATTCTGAGAACTGAGACCCCCATCCTCCTTATTTGGGTCAGTTAGGCATTGCATAGAGTTTAATGAATGGTTTTGCTATTTAGCAACTTATACTTTAAAAAAGGAGTTAGCAAACTATGGCCTGTAAACCAAATATGGCCCATGACCTGTTTTTGTATGGCTTACAAGATAAGAATGTTCTTTACATTTTTAAATGATTGGGAAAAAATCAAAAGAAGAAAATTTCATGGTGCATAAAAATGATATGAAATGCAAATTTCAGCGTCCACACATAAAATTTAATTAGAACACAGCTATATGCCTAGTTTTAGGTACTGACTATGGTTGCTTTTGTGCTACAAAGGCAGAGCTGAGGAGCTGTGACAGAGACCATGTGACCTACAAAGTCCAAAATATTTACTATCTGGATCTTTAAGAAAATTTGCTGACCTGATATTGAAGGTACACACTTATATGACTGTCATAGGTGGTAATCAATAAAGGTTTCACTGAATGTTTGTTTGGGGACTGTCTTTACTCCTTACATTTTCCTTCCCACAAGCTCACATTGATTTGTGGGCTGGAGAGTGATGTGTGAATAATTGATAATCAAGTTCTTGTTCTCCCTCCCTCAGCCTCAAGCTGTTGCCTTTACTTACAACCAGACTAATGGACAGAAATTTTATTCATATATTCTCATCTACCACAGTAAAAAGCATTAATTTTAAACAGGTCTACTCTGGAATCAGCAAATACTTGAACATCAGGTCATGGTACCCTGAACTGACAAAGAGGTTAGAGTAGGCATGATTTTGAGAAAGAGAAAAGCATCCCCTGACATCCTGGAGTTGGCCTGATACTATCTGCTAGGCTTTAATGTTGCTAGTTGGTGACCTGATACCCCCAGCTAGGCCATATCTTCGTGTTGAATATAAACAATGTCAGAGAACCCAGACACAGATAAGGCCACTCTGTGACCATAATGGATCAAGTAAAAAACAAGGTCACTCCATAATGATGTCTGTAGGCAGACAAAACATGAACATTGTCCAAGCCACAAAATACCAAACATTCCCTTCTCCCAGTGAATGTCAGTGACTGCTGCTTCTTTACCTATTTTAGCTTTAACCTCATCCTTGTCTTCTCTCATTCCAGATGATATTTAAGATACTCAATCATAGAAATAATTGAGGCCCCCCTTCCTGACAGCATCCAATCCAAAATAAGCACTGTTGTCTTAAAACTTCACCAAAATCTTCTAACACAATTCCAAATCCTATAAGTCCTTTCTAACAGCCTCTTACTTAGATGCCATGCAATTCTCCATGATGTGTGTTTCCCTTTGCTTTATCTAGTAATAGACCCAGCTTTTCAACTACAGGTGTGTTCCTAGGGTCTTTGACTGGAGGACATTGACAGAAATGGAAGATGTACTGAGTTTCAGTTAAAGCCCTCACTGACTTAGACTAGGACCCTCAAATCAGTAATAGTGCACACATCTGCAACCCATTGTGTCTCTACCTATTCAAGATACAACCAGCCCTTAGCTGAGAGGTAAGTTCACACTGAATCAGGTTCTGATATTTCCTAGAGTCCTTTTCATTTGGTTTATATTATTTTCCTAAGAATAAGGTCCCTTGAAATGTTTTTGGTTTTCTGATCATATTTGTATTGTTTCTTGGTGGAATTATTTTCTAGCTTTCTGACATCTGCTTCCATGATCTGTATAGTTGTCTCATGCCTTGAGAGTTGTCTCTAAGTGGAAAAGTCTATATAAAAAGTATAAGCATAGGCCCTGTAAGTTCATCCTCAATCTGGCCACAGGAACTAAAGAGTTCAGAAAGTCTCCTCAAACTGGTAATCTTTGGACTAATTTTGACTCAAGTCTCTGTGTTAGTTTTTTATGCTATGTAACAAACTATGACAAACTTAGCAGTTTAAAACAATGTTCCTTTGTTATCTCTCAGTTTCTATAGGCCAGAAGTGTGGAAACACCTTAGCTGGATTCTGTGCTTCAAAGTTTCATCAGGCTGCAATTCAGGTGTCAGCTGTATCTGTGGTCTCATCAGAGGCTCAGCTGGGGAAAGACTGCTTCCAACATTCCTCAGGTTGTTGGCAGAATTCATCTCCTCACAGTTGGAGAACTGAAGTCCTTGTTTTCTTTCTGGCTGTTGACTCACAGTTCTTAGAATCAACTTGCAGAGACCACCTTGTTATGTGTTTTTTTCCAACACGGTTTCTTAATTCATCTAGTCTGAAAGGTGAGGGCCCAGATGGTCTTTTAAGGTCTCTTATCTGATTAAGTCAAGCCTAGCCAGAGTAATCTTTTTGATTAATGCAAAACCAACTGATTGGGGACTTTAAGGACATCTTCAAAATCCCTTTAGTTTTACCACATTCTGCTGACTAGTAACAGGAGCAAGTTCCACTAACACTCAAGAGGAGATCATTGGGTATCATCTTAGGTTCTGTGCACTATAGTCACCATTTAAAAAACCTTATATGGACTTTGTCTTCAGTCTTGTCTTTGTGTCCCTAAGAACCACTTTGCTGAGTTTCATCAGTTCAGAATCAGGAAGATTTGTCTGGTCATTTAGCAAAGCTTTGGAGACATGCAATTACCCAAGCACCATCTTTATAGACCATCCAGTTCTCATGGGGTCCTGTTAATCTACAACTTTGCCTCTTTCAGGCTAAACACCTGAATCCATTATGTTTTCTAACAATAATGGTAATGTGCTAATGTGTAAGTTTACCTCTCTACTTTAAAAAGTTTCACGGGGACAATTTGGAATGTGGGGGAATTTTGACATGAACAGGATTACTCATGTGAGAGGTAACTTAGGACAATAAGTATAGAAACCCTCATGAAGTTGTTAGTCTTGTTTGTCTAAACAATGGCTCATTTTGTTTAATGTAGGAAACATCCCCTTCATTTCTGTACCAAATCCAACCCACCACCTGTTTATTGTATGGCTTTCAAGCTAAGCTTGGTTTTTACATTTTACATTTTCACATATACAAGAGTTGAAAATGTCAAAAGAAGAATATTTTGTTACATAGTAAAATTATATGAAATCCAAATTTCAGTATTCATAAATAAAGTATTATTAGGAAACACCACAGCCATTTGTTTAAGTATTGTCTATGGCTGTTGTCATGGTACAACAGCATATTGGAGAAGTTGTGACAGTAGTTGTGATCAATAGTGACCTGCAGAACCTAAAATATCTACTATTTTGCCCTTTATAGAAAAAGTTTGTCATCCCAATCTAAAATAGTGGTTTTCAAAATATTTAAAATCATTAAAGTTTTTAGTGAAATAAAATCCTTATTTACACTCCAATAATAAAAAGATGAAACTAGAGCTATCTCTGGTTCTTTGTCAGTAGCTACTGAAACACTACAGTTAAAACCTAGGACTTTGTGGACAATTTGCAATTCACTGATATAAAGCAAGCACCAAGTAAACTGACACAAAGATATCCCTTTCAACCTGCTTCCCCAGCATGCAGGGACACAAACACAAAGCGTATCACCATGTTTCAATTTCATGTATTTTTTCTAACATATGCATTCAAGGGTATAAATTTCTAAGTGCTCCTTTTGCTGAATCTCACATATCTTCATGTTTTATTTTCACTTTTATTTAGTTCAAAATATAAAAAAAAATTCTCTTGCGATTACAGGCATACCGTGTTTTATTGTGCTTCAATTAATTGAGATTTTCAGAAATTACAATTTTGAAAATTAAAGGTTTGTGGAAACCCGGCCATAGCAAGTCTATCAGTTCCATTTTTTCCAACAGCATTTGCTCACTTTGGGTCTCTGTATCACATTTTGGTAATTCTCACAGTATTTCAAATATTTTCATTCTTATTATATTTCTTATAATGATCTGTGATCAGTGATCCTTGACATTATATTTTATTATTTTGGAGACACCATGAAATACACCCATATAAAGTGAACTTAGTAAATGTTGTGTGTGTTCTGACTGCTCCATCAACTGGATGTTCCCCCATCTCTCCCTCTCCTCAGGCCTCTCTATTCCTTAAGACACAATAATATTAAAATTAGGCCACTTAATAACCCTACAATGTCTTCTAAGGGCTCAAGTGAAAGGAAGATCACATGTCTCTCACTTTAAATCAAAATTTAGAAATGATTAAACTTAATGAGGAATACATGACAAAAGCCAAGATAGGCTGAAATCTAGGCCTTTTATGAAAAACCATTAGCCAAGTTGTGAATGCAAGGGAAAGTTCTTGAAGAAAATTAAAAGTGCTACATTAGGGAACACACAAATAATAAGAAAGCAAAATAGGCTTATTGCTGATATGGAGAAAGTTTTAGCCGTCTGGATAAAATATCAAACCAACCACAACATTGCCTTAGGCCAATGCCTAATACAAAGCCGGATTTTATGTCTTCATTTCTATAAAGGGAGACAGAGGTAAGGAAGCTTCAGGAGAAAAGTTTGAAGCAAGCAGAAGTCGATTCGTAAGGTTTAAGGAAAGAAGTCGTCTCTATAACATAAAAGTGCAAGGTGAAGCAACAAGTGCTGATATAGAAGCTGCAGCCAACTATCCAGCAGATCTAACTAAGATAAGTAATGATGGTGGGTATGCCAAACAATAGCCTTTCAAAACAGTCTTATAATGGAAGAAGATGCAATCTAGGACTTCCATAACCAGAGAGGAGAAAGCCAATGCCTGGCTTCAAAGCCACAAAGGACAGGCTGATTCATGTTGGGGGCTAATGCATCTGGTGACTTAAAGTTGAAGCCAATGCTTATTTACCATTCTGAAAATCCTATGGCCCTTAGGAATTATGCTAAATCTACTTTCCCTGAGCTTTATAAATGAAACAACAAAGCCTGGATGACAGCATATCCATTTACAACATGGTTTACTGAATATTTTTTTAACATCCTTATTGGAATATAATTGCTTTACAATGGTATGTTATTTTCTGCTTTATAACAAACTGAATCAGCTATACATATACATATACCCCCATATCTCCTCCCTCTTGCGCCTCCCCCTTACTCTCCCTATCCCACCCCTCTAGGTGGTCACAAAGCATCGAGCTGATCTCCCTCTGCTATGTAGCTGCTTCCCACTAGATATCTATTTTACATTTGGTAGTACTAAGTCCATGCCACTCTCTCACTTCATCCCAGCTTACCTGTCCCCGTCAGCATGTCCTCAAGTCCATTCTCTATGTCTGAGTCTTTATTCCTATCCTGCCCCTAGGTTCTTCAGACCCATTCTTTTTGTTTTCCTTCTGTTTCAGATTCCATATATATGTGTTAGCATACGGTATTTGCTTTCCTTTTTCTGGCTTACTTCACTCTGTATGACAGAGTCTACGTCCATCCACCTCACTACAAATAACTCAGTTTCATTTCTTTTTATGGCTAATATTCCATTCTATATAGGTGCCACATCTTCTTTATCCATTCATCTGTCGATGGACACTTAGGTTGCTTCCATGTCCTGGCTAAATAGAGCTGCAATGAACATTGTGGTACATGTCTCTTTTTGAATTATGGTTTTCTCAGGGTATATGCCCAGTAGTGGGATCGCTGGATCATATGGTACCTCTATTTTTAGTTTTTTAAGGAACCTCCATACTGTTCTCCAAAGTGTCTAAATCAATTTAGTTTCCCATCAACAGTGCAAGAGGGGTCCTTTTTATCCACACCCTCTCCAACATTTATTGTTTGTAGATTTTTTAATGATGACCATTCAGACCGGTGTGAGGTGATACCTCATTTTAGTTTTGATTTGCATTTCTCTAATGATTAGTCATGTTGAGCATCCTTTCATGTGTTTGTTGGCAATCTGTATATCTTCTTTGGAGAAATGTATATTTCGGTCTTCTGCCCATTTTTGGATTGGGTTGTTTGTTTTATCTGATTTTGAGCTGCATGAGCTGCTTGTATGTTTTGGAGATTAATCCTGTCAGTTGTTTCATTTGCAAATATTTGCTCCCATTCTGAGGGTTGCCTTTTTATCTTGTTTATGGTATCCTATGCTGTGCAAAAGCTTTTAAGTTTCCTTTTGTCCCGTTTATTTATTTTTGTTATTTTCATTTCTCTAGGAGGTGGGTCAAAAAATATCTTGCTATGATTTGTCATAGAGTGTTCTGCCTGTTTTCCTCTAAGAGTTTTATAGTGTCTGGCCTTACATTTAGGTTTTGAATCCATTTTGAGTTTATTTTTGTGTATGGTGTTGGGGAGTGTTCTACTTTCATTCTTTTACATGTAGCTGCCCAGTTTTCGCAGCACCACTTATTGAAGAGGCTGTCTTTTCTCCATTGCATATTCCTGCCTCCTTTGTCAAAGATAAGGTGACCATATGGCATGGGTTTACCTCTGGGCTTTCTATCCTGTTCCAATGATCTATATTTATTTTTTTGTTCCAGAACCATACTGTCTTGATTACTGTAGCTTTGTAGTATAGTCTGAAGTAAGGGAGCCTGATTCCTCCAGTTCTGCTTTTCATTCTCAAGATTGCTTTAGCTATTCTGGGTCTTTTGTGTGTCCATACAAATTGTGAAATATTTTGTTCTAGTTCTGTGAAAAATGCCACTGGTAGTTTGTTAGGGATTGCATTTAATCTGTAGATTGCTTTGGGTAATATAGTCATTTTCACAATGTTGCTTCTTCCAATCCAAGAACACAGTATATCTCTCCAACTCTTTGTATCATCTTTAATTTCTTTCATCAGTATCTTATAGTTTTCTGCATACAGGTCTTTTGTCTCCTGTAGGTTTATTCCTAGGTATTTTATTGATTTTGTTGCAATGGTAAATGGGAGTGTTTCCTTAATTTCTCTTTCAGATTTTTCATCATTAGAGTATAGGAATGCAAGAGATTTCTCTTCATTAATTTTGTATTCTTCTACTTTTCTCAATTAATTGATTAGCCCTAGTAGTTTTCTGGTAGATTCTTTAGGATTCTCTATGTATAGTATCATGTCATCTGCAAACAGTGACAGCTTTACTTCTTCTTTTCCGATTTGGTTTCCTTTTATTTCTTTTCTTCTCTGATTGCTGTGGCTAAAACTTTGAAAACTATGCTGAATAATAGTGGTGAGAGTGGGCAACCTTGTCTTGTTCCTGATCTTAGGGAAAATAGATTCAGTCTTTTTCCACTGAGAATGGTGTTGCCTGTGGGTTTGTCATATATGGTCTTTATTATGTTGAGGTACGTACCCTCTATGCCTACTTCCTGGATGGTACTTATCATAAATTGGTGTTGAAATTTTTCGAAAGTTTTTTCTACATCTATTGTGATGATCATATGGGTTTTCTCCTTCAAATGTTAATATGGTGTATCACATTGTGTGATTTGCATATATTGAAGAATCCTTGCATTCCTTGGATAAACCCCACTTGACCATGTTGTTTGATCCTTTTAATATACTGTTGGAATCTGTTTGTTAGTATTTTGTTGAGGATTTTTGCATCCATGTTCATTAGTGATATTGGCCTGTAGTTTTCTTTCTTTGTGACATATTTGGCAACAGAGTGATGGTGGCCTTGTAGAATGAGTTTGGGAGTGTTCTTCCCTCTGCTATATTTTGGAAGAGTTTGAGAAGAATAGGTGTTAGCTCTTCTCTAAATGTTTGATAGAATTCGCCTGTGAAGCCATCTGGTCCTGGGCCTGGTTTGTTGGAAGACTTTTTTTTTTTTTTGGTGGTACGCGGGCCTCTCACTGTTGTGGCCTCTCCCGTTGCAGAGCACAGGCTCCGGATGTGCAGTCTCAGCGGTCATGGCTCACAGGTCCAGCTGCTCTGCAGCACGTGGGATCTTCCTGGACCAGGTCACAAACCCGTGTCCCCTGCACTGACAGGCGGACTCTCAACCACTGCACCACCAGGGAAGCCCTGTTGGAAGAATTTTATTCACAGTTTCACTTTCAGTGTTTGTGATTGCTCTGTTTATGTTTGTTATTTTTTCCTGCTTCACTCTCGGAAGGTTGTGCTCCTTTAAGAATTTGTCCATTTCTTCCAGGTTGTCCATTTTATTGGCATAGAGTTGCTTGTAGTAACGTCTCCCTATCCTTTGTATTTCTTCATTGTCAGTTGTTACTTCTCCTTTTTCATTTCTAATTCTATTGATTTGAGTCTTCTCCCTTTATTTCTTGATAAGTCTGGCTAATGGTTAATCAATTTTGTTTTTCTTCTGAAAGAACCAGCTGTTAGTTTTATTGATCTTTGCTATTGCTTCCTTCATTTCTTTTTCATTTTTTTCTGATCTGATCTTTATGGTTTCTTTCCTTTTTCTAACTTTGGGGTATTTTTGTACTTCTTTCTCTAATTGCTTTAGGTGTAAGGTTAAGGTGTTTATTTGAGATGTTTCTCGTTTCTTGAGGTAGGATTGTATTGCTATATCCTTCCCTCTTAGAACTTTTTTGCTACTTCCCATAGGTTTTGGGTCGTCTGGTTTTCATTGTCATTTGTCTCTAGGTATTTCTTTGATTTCCTCTTTGAATTCTTCAGTGATCTCTTGTTTACTAAGTAGTGTACTGTTTAGCGTCCATGTGTTTCTGTTTTTTACATACTTTTTCCTGTAATTGATATCTAGGTCCTAGCTTTGTGGCTGGAAAAGATACTTGATATAATTTCAAATTTCTTAAGTTTACCAAAGCTTGATCTGTGACCCAATATATGATCTATCCTGGAGAATGTTCCATGAAGACTTGAGAGTAAAGTGTATTGTGTTGTTTTTGGATGGAATGTCCTGTAAATATCAATTAAATCCATCTGCTTTAATGTATCATTTAAAGCTTGTGTTTCCTTATTTACTTTCATTTTGGATGATCTGTCCATTGGTGAATGTGGGGTGTTAAAGTCCCCTACTATGCTTGTGTTACTGTCAATTTCCCTTTTTATGGCTGTTAGCATTTGCCTGAAGTACTGATGTGCTCCTATGCTGGGTGCATAAATATTTACAATTGTTATATATTCTTCTTTGATTTATCCCTTGATCATTATGTAATGTCCTTCTTTATCTCTTCTAATAGTCTTTATTTTAAACTGTATTTTGTCTGATATGTGAATTGCTACTTCATCTTTCTTTTGATTTCCATTTGCATGGAATATCTTTTTCCATCCCCTCACTTTCAGTCTGTATGTGTCCCTAGGTCTGAAGTGGGTCTCTTGTAGACAGCATATATATGGGTCCTGTTTTTACATCCATTCAGCCATTCTGTGTCTTTTGGTGGGAGCATTTAGTCCATTTACATTTAAGGTAGTTATCGATATGTATGTTACTATTACCATTTTCTTAATTGATTGGGGTTATTCTAGCTCTTTTCCTTCTCCTCTGTTTCCTGCCTAGAGAAGTTCCTTTAGCATTTGTTGTAAAGCTGGTTTGGTGGTGCTGAATTCTCTTAGCTTTTGCTTTTCTGTAAAGGTTTTAATTTCTCCATCAAATCTGAATGAGATCCTTGCTGCATAGAGTAATCTTGGTTGTAGGTTTTTCCCTTTCATCACTTTAAATATATCCTGTCACTCCCTTCTGGCTTGCAGAGTTTCTGCTGAAAGAACAGCAGTAACCTTATGGGGATTCCCTTGTATGTTGTTTGTTGTTTTTCCCTTGCTGCTTTTCAAATTTTTCATTTTATTTAATTTTTGAAAGTTTGATTGATATGTGTCTTGCTGTGTTTCTCCTTGGATATATGCTGTATGGTACTCTCTACGTTTCCTGGACTTGATTGACTATTTCCTTTCCCATGTTAGAGAAGTTTTCAGCTATAATATTTTCAAATATTTTCTCAGACCCTTTCTTTTACTCCTCTTCTTCTGGGAACCCAATAATTCGAATGTTGGTACATTTAGTATTGCCCCAGAAGTCTCTGACACTCTCCTAAGTTCTTTTCATTCTTTTTTCTTTATTCTGCTCTGTGGTAGTTATTTCCAGTATTTTATCGTCCAGGTCCCTTATCCGTTCTTCTGCCTCAGTTTTTCTGCTACTGATTCCTTCTAGAGAATTTTTAATTTCATTTATTGTTTTGTTCACCATTGTTTGTTGCTCTTTAGTTCATCTAGGTCCTTGTTAACCGTTTCTTTTATTTTCTCCATTCTATTTCCAAGATTTTGGATCAACTTTACTATCATTACTCTGAATTCTTTTTCAGGTAGACTGCCTATTTCCTCTTCATTTGCTTGGTATGGTGGGTTTTTACCTTGCTCCTCCATCTGCTGTGTTTCTCTGTCTTCTCATTTTGTTTAACTTACTTTGTTTGTGGTCTCCTTTTCCCAGGCTGCAGGTTTGTAGTTCCCTTTGTTTTTGGTGTCTCTTCCCAGTTGCTGGGTTGGTTCAGTGGTTTGTGTCAGCTTCCTGGTGGAGGGGACTAGTACCTGTGCTCTGGTATTTGGGGCTGGATCTTGTCTTTTTGTGTGGCAGAGCTGCATCTGCCAGTGAGTTTTGGGGTGTCTGTGAGCTTTGTATGATTTGAAGCAGCCTCTCGCTAATTGGTGGGCTTGTATTCTTGTGTTGCTAGTTGTTTGTAATGGGGCATCCAGCACTGGAGATTGCTGGCCATTGCTTGGAGCTGGGTCTTAGCCTTGAGATTGAGATCTCTGTGAGAGCTCTCACTGATTGATATTATGTGGGGCCAGGAGGTCTCTGGTGGTCCAATGTCCTGAACTCAGCTCTCACCCTCAGATGCTCAAGCCTGATACCAGGCTGAAGCACCAAATCTTGTCAGCTACATGGCTCAGAAGTAAAGGGAGAAAAATAAATAAATAAATAAAATAAAAATAAATTACTAAAATAAATAGTAACATTAAAAGAATAGAGCAACCAAATTAATAAACTAATCCACCAATGATAACAAGTGCTAAAATCTAAACTAAGAGAAACATAAAAATCAGAAATTATTCAGTTGCAGACAGCAGACCCCATGTCTACAGCTTGCCCCCAAATATACTGCCTCAATTTTGGAATGATTTGTTGTCTATTCAGTTATTCCACAGAGGCCGGGTACATCAAGTTGATTTTGTGGATTTAATCCACTGCTCCTGAGGCTGCACGGAGATATTTCCTTTTTATTCTTTGTTCACACAGCTCCTGGGGTTCAGCTTGGTTTTTTCCCCACCTCTGTGTGTAGGTCACATTCAAGCATCTTTTTCCCACCCAGGCAGGAGGGGGTTACAGCCTTGGCTCTGTGAGGTGTTCTTGCTCACTCATGCCATGGGGAGGTACGGGTATGGTAGTCATAACTGAAATGCAGGGAAAGCCTGTGATGGCAGAGGCTGCCGTCATGTTGCAACAGCCTGAGGTACACTGTGTGTTCTCTTGGGAAAGTTGTCCCTGCATCATGGGACACTGGCAGTGACATGCTACACAGGCTCCCGGGGGGTGTAGGCAGTGACCTGCACTTGCACACAGGAGTTTTGGTGGCAGCAGCAGCAGCAGGAGCATTATCATTTCATGCCCATCTCTGAGGTCCGAGCTGATACCTGCGGCTCGTGCTCATCTTTGGAACTCGCTTAGGTGTTGCTCTGCCTTCTGTGGGCACACAGGGAAGGAATCTTCTCTTCTCGTACACCCCAAAACAATGGTCTCTTTCCTCTTTGGCAGGTCCAGACATTTTCTTGGACACTCTCCCAGCTAGCTGTGGCTCATTAGCCCCCTCAGGCCTTCTTCATGCAGCCAGCCCCAGTCCTCTCCCTGAGATCTGACCTCTGAAGTCTGAGCCTCCACACCCAGCCCCCACCCGCCCTGGTATGTGAGCAGGCAAGCCTCTCAGGCTGGTGAGTGCTAGGTTGGCACCAACCCTCTATGAGGGAATCTCTTCACTTTGCCCTCTGCACCCCTGTTGCTGCACTCTCTTCCGTGGCTCCGAAGCTTTCCCCCACCAACCCTGTCTCCACCTGTGTAGGGGCTTCCTAGTGTGTGGAAACTTTTCCTCCTTCACAGCTCCCTCCCAGAGGTACAGGCCCCATCTCTATTCTTTTGTTTCTGTTTTTTCTTTTCTCTTTTGCCCTACCCAGGTACGTGGGGATTTTCTTGCCTTTTGGGAAGTCTAACATCTTCTGCCAGTGTTCAGTAGGTGTTCTGTAGGATTTTTTACACATGTAGGTGTATTTTTTTTTTTTTTGCGGTACGTGAGCCTCTCACTGTTGTGGCCTCTCCCTTTGCGGAACACAGGATCTGGACGCGCAGGCTCAGTGGCCATGGCTCATGGGCCTAGCCACTCCACGGCATGTGGGATCCTCCTGGACTGGGGCACGAACCTGTGTCCCCTGCAATGGCAGGTGGACTCTCAGCCACTGCACCACCAGGGAAGCCCTGTAGGTGTATTTTTGATGTATTTGTGGGGAGAAAGGTGATCTCTACGTCTTACTCCTCTGCTATCTTAATCATAGTCCTTGGTTATCCATTTTAAATATAGCAGTGTGTACATGTCAATCCCACACTCCCTAACTATCCCTCTCCCCTACCCTTCCCACCAGTGACCATAAGGTTGCTCTCTAAGTCTGTGAGTTTGTTTCTGTTTTATAAATAACTTCATTTGTAACATTTCTTTTTAGATTCCACATATAAGTGACGTCATACGATATTTCTCTTTGTCTGACTTATGTTGCTCAGTATAACAATACCTAGGTCCATCCATGTTGCTGCAAATGGCATTATTTCATTCTTTTTAATGGCTGAGTAGTATTCCATTGTATATCTGTACCATATTTTCTTAAACTATTCCTCTGTCGATGGACATTTATGTTGCTTCCATAGCTTGGATAATGTAAATAAACAGTGCTGCAATGAACATTGAGGTGCATGTATCATTTTGGACCATGTTTTTCTCTGGCTCTATGCTCAGGAGTGGGATTGCAAAATCATTCAGTAGCTCTATTTTTAGTTTATCAATGAACCTCCATACTGTTCTCCATAATAGCTGTACCAATTTACTTCCCACCAACAATGTATGAGGGTTCCCTTCTCTCCATACTCTCTCCAGCATTTGTTGTTTGTGGATATTTTGATGATAGCCACTTTGACTGGGTGAGGTGATATCTCACTGTAGTTTTCATTTGCACTTCTCTAATAATTATAGATGTTAAACATCTTTTCATGTGCCTCTTGTCCATCTGTATGTTCTTCAGAGAAACGTTTGTTTAGGTCTTTTGCCATTTTTTGATTGGGTTTTTTTTTGATGATATAAAGCTACATGTGCTGTTTGTAAATTTTGGAGACTAATCTTTATTTGGTTCACATCACTTAAAAATATTTTCTCCCATTCTGCAAGTTGTGTTTATGTTGGGTTTATGGTTTCCTTTGCTGTGCAAAAGCTTTTGAGTTTAATTAAGGCCAACTTGTTTCTTTTTGTTTTTATTTCCATTACTCTGAGAGGTGGATCAAAAAAGATATTGCTGAGATTTATATCAGAGAGTGTTCTGCCTATGTTCTCCTCTAAGTGTTTTATGGTGTCAGCTCTCACATTTAGGACTTTAATCCATTTTGATTTTATTTTTGTGTATGGTTTTAGAGAGTGTTTTAATTTCATTCTTTTACATGTAGCTGTCCCGTTTTCCCAACACCACTTATTGAAGAGACTGTCTTTTCTCCTTTGTATATTCTTGCCACCTCTGTCATAGATTAAGGAAACCATAAACAGGACAAAAAGACAACCCTCAGAATGGGAGAAAATATTTGCAAATGAAGCAACTGGCAAAGGATTAATCTCCAAAATTTACGAGCAGTTCATGCAGCTCAATAACAAAAAAACAAACAACCCAATCCAAAAATGGGCAGAAGACCTAAATAAAGATTTCTCTAAAGAAGATATACAGATTGCCAACAAACACATAAAAGTATGCTCAACATCATTAACCAATAGAGAAATGATAATCAAAACTACAATGAGATATCATCTCACACCAGCCAGAATGGCCATCATCAAAAAATCTAGAAACAGTAAATGCTGGAGAGGGTGTGGAGAAAAGGGAACACTCTTGCACTGCTGGTTGGAATGTAAATTGATACAGCCACTATGGAAAACAGTATGGAGGTTCCTTAAAAAACTACAAATAAAACTACCATATGACCCAGCAATCGCACTACTGGGCATATACCCTGAGAAAACCATAATTCAAAAGGAGTTATGTTCCAAAATGTTCATTAAAATAGCCAGGACATGGAAGCAACCTAAGTGTCCATCATTGGAAGAATGGATAAAGAAGATGTGGCACATATATACAATGGAATATTACTCAGCCGTAAAAAGAAACGAAATTGAGTTATTTGTAGTGAGGTGGATGGACCTAGAGTCCATCATACAGAGTGAAGTAAGTCAGAAAGAGAAAGACAAATACCGTATGCTAACACATATATATGGAATCTAAGGAAACATTTTAAAAAGTTCATGAAGAACCTATGGATAAGATGGAAACAAAGACACAGACCTACTAAAGAATGGACTTGAGGATATGGGGAGGGGGAAGGGTAAGCTGTGACAAAGTGAGAGAGTTGTATGAACATATATACATTACCAAATATAAAATAGATATTTAGTGGGAAGCAGCCACATAGCACAGGGAGATCAGCTCTGTGCTTTGTGACCACCTAGAGGGGTGGGGTAGGGAGGGTGGGAGGGAGGGAGATGCAAGAGGGAAGAGATATGGGAACATATGTATATGTATAACTGATTCACTTTGTTATAAAGCAGAAACTAACACACCATTGTAAAGCAATTATTCTTCAATAAAGATGTTAAAAAAATTGCCCTTAGGTGCATGAGCTTATCTCTGGGCTTTCTCTCCTGTTCCACTGATTTATATTTCTATTTTTGTGCCAATACCATACTGTTTTGATGACTTATAGCTTTATAGTATAGTCTGAAGTCAGGGAGCCTGACTCTTCCATCTCCATTTTTCACTCTCAGGATTGCTCTGGCTACTCGGGGTCTTTTCTGTCTCCATGCAAATTTTAAGATTTCTTTTCTAGTTCTGTGAAAATTGCAATTGGTAATGTGATAGGGATTGCATTGAATCTGTAGGTTGTCTTGGGTAGTATAGTAATTTTGACAATATTGATTCTTTCAGTCCAAATCATGGTGTATCTTTCCATCTCTTTGTGTCATCTCCAATTTGTTTCAGCAGCATCTTAAAGTTTTTGGAGTACTGGTTTTTGTCTCTTTAGGTAGGTTTATTCCTAGGTATTTTATTCTTTTTGATGTAATGGTAAATTGGATTGGTTCTTGAAGTTCTGTTTCTGATATTTTTTGTTAGTGCATAAAAATGCAACAGATTTCTGTGTATTAATTTTGTAACATGCAACTTTACCAAATGCATTGGGACTTGATTGGTATTTATTGAGCATTCCACACAAAAGCAGCAGAATGCACATTCTTCTCAGGTGCACTTGGAACATTCTCCAGGATTGGTCACATGCTGGGCCACAAAGTGAGCTTCGGTAAATTTAAGAAAATTGAAATCATATCGAGCAACTTTTCCAACCACAACACTATGAGATTAGATAAACTACAAGTAAAATTGTAAAAACAGGGCTTCTCTGGTGGCGCAGTGGTTGAGAGTCTTCCTGCCAATGCAGGGGACACGGGTTCATGCCCTGGTCTGGGAGGATCCTGCATGCCACAGAGCAGCTGGGCCCATGAGCCATGGCTGCTGAGCCTGTGCGTCCGGAGCCTGTGCTCCACAACGGGAGAGGCCACACAGTGAGAGGCCCGGGTACCACAAAAAAAAAAAAAACCCAAAAAACAGAAAAGCAAAAAACTGTAAAAACACAAACACGTGCAGGCTAAACAATATGCTACTAAACAACCAATGAAGCAATCAAAGAGGAAAAAAAAATACCTAGAGACAAATGAAAATGAAAGCACAATGATCCAAAACCTATGGGATGCAGTAAAAGCAGTTCTAAGGGGGAAGTTTATAGCAATACAATCCTACCTCAATAAACAAGAAAAAAATCTCAAATAAACAACCTAACCTTACACCTAAAGCAATTAGAGAAAGAAGAGCAAACAAAACCTAAAATTAGTAGAAGGAAGAAATAATAAAGATCAGAGCAGAAATAAATGAAATAGAGACAAAGAAAACAATAGCAAAGATCAATGAAACTAAAATCTGGTTCTTTGAAAAGATAAACAAAATTGATAAACCTTTAGCCAGACTCATCAAGGAAAAGAGGGAGAGGACTCAAATTAATAAAATTAGAAATGAAAAAGAAGTTACAACAGACACCACAGAAATACAAAGGATCATAAGAGACTACTAAAAGCAACTGTATGCCAATAAAATGGACAACCTGGAATTAGTGGACAAATTCTTAGAAATGCACAACCTGCCAAGACTGAACCAGGAAGAAATAGAAAATATTAACAGACCAATCAGAAGCACTGAAGTTGAAACTGATTTAAAAACTCCCAACAAAGTCCAGGACCTGATGGCTTCACAGTTGAATTCTATCAAATACTTAACATATATTTTAATTGTGTTTTTTCCTTTTCTTGCTGTTGAGTTGTAGGAGTGGAGTATATATTCTAGATATGAACCCCTTGTTAGACATATTCTTTCCAAATATTTTTCCCATCCTGTGGATGGCCTTCTCACTGCCGTTTGTATCCTTTGTTGGACAGAAATTTTTCTTATTTTGATATCGACCAATTCATTGATTTTCTTGTTGTTGACTGTTATTTTGGTGTCATATACAATAAATCATTGCCAAATCGAAGTTTATGAAGATTTTCCACTATGTTTCCTTCTAAGACCTTTACAGCTTTAGCTCAAATATTTATGTCTTTGATCTAGTTTGAGTCAATTTTTTATATGGTATAAGGTATGAGTCCAACTATATTCCTTTGTATCTGGATATCTAGTTTTCCAAAACCATTTGTTCAAAAGACTGTCTTTTCCCCATTGTGTGGTCTTGGCACACTCATCAAAAATTATTTTACCCTGGGCTTCCCTGGTGGCGCAGTTGTTGGGGGTCCACCTACCGATGCAGGGCACGCGGGTTCGCGCCCTGGTCTGGGAGGATCCCACATGCTGCGGAGCGTCTGGGCCCATGAGCCATGGCCGCTGGGCCTGCGCGTCCAGAGCCTGTGCTCTGCGATGGGAGAGGCCACAGCAGTGGGAGGCCCGCGTGCCGCAAAAAAAAAAAAAAAAAATTATTTTACCATGTACATGAAGGCTTTTTTCTGGGTATGCATTCTGTTTCATTGTTCTGTATTCCTTTCTTTATGCCAGTACCCCACCATTTTTTATTCCCCAATTTTATTAAGATATATTTGACATATAACATTGTGTACGTTTATGATGTACAATGTGATGATTTAATGATTCTATATATTATGAAGTGATTGCTATAATTAAGATAGTTGACACATCCATCATCTTACATAATTACAATTTTTTGTGTGTAGTGAGAACATTTGAGTTCTACTCTCTTAGTGACTTTTAAGTATACAATAGAGTTTTGTTAACTGTAGTCACCATGCTGTATATTAGACCCCTAGAACAGATGCATCTTATAACTAGAAGTTTATACCCTTTCTTCGCTATTGTAAATAATGCTGCAATGAACATGGGAGTGCAGATATCTCTTTGAGGCAATGAATTCAGTTCCTTCAGATATGTATCCAGAACTAGGTAAAAGTTTTAATTTTACTCCATTTTTAATTTTGCGAAGAACCTCCATCTGTTTCCCACAGTTGCTGTACAAATCTGTATTCCAATGAACAGAACACAAGAGTTAGTTTTCTCTGTATCATTTCCAGAAGTTGGTATATCTTGTCTTTTGGATAATTGCCATCCTAACAGGAGTGAGGTGACATTTCATTGTGATTTTGATTTGCATTTCTGGCATGATTAGTGATGTTGAGCATCTCTTCTTTTGGCCATTTGTCTTCTTTGGAAAAAATTCTGCTAAGTTCCTTTGCCCATTTTAAAATCAACATATTTTATTTATTTATTTATTTATTTATTTATTTATTTATTTATTTATTTGCTATTTACTTGTATGAGTTCTTTATACACTTTCAATATTAACTTCTTATTCAGTATATGTTGTGCAAATATTTTCTACTCTGTAGGCTGACTTTTCATTTTGTTGGTTGACTGTTTCTTTTTCTGTGCAGAAGCTGTTTAGCATCATATAGTCCAACTTGTTTATTTTTAAATTTTTGCTTCACTTTCCATGTCATATCCAAAACAACATTTCCAAGACAAATGTCAAGGAGATTTCCCCCTATGTTTTCTTTCAGAACTTTTACTGATTCAGATCTTACATTTAAGTCTTTAATCTACTTTGAGATAATTTTTGTGAATGGTGTAAGATAAGGGTGCAATTTCTTTTTTCTTTCTTTTTTTTTGCATGTGAATATTCAGTTTTTTCTACAACATTTATTGAAGTGACAGCCTTTTCTGTTGATCATTCTTGGCTCCTTTCTCAAATATTACTTAAGTATAAATACTTGGGTTTATTTCTGCGATCTCAATTTTGTTCCATTAGTCTTTGGGTCTATCTTTATGTTAGTATCATAGTTTTTGACTAGTATAGCTTTGTAATATAGTTTGAAAAAAAGAATTGTGATGTCTCAAATTGTGTTTTTCATTCTCAGATTAATTTGACTATTTAGGGATTTTAGTGTTTTTCTTTCATATTTTATTTCATTTTTTAACATCGTGCTGGAGTATAACTGCTTTAAAATGGTGTTGTAGTTTCTGCAGTGTAACAAAGTGAATCAGCTATAAGTATATATATATATCCCCATATATCCTCCCTCAGGCACCTCCCTCCCATGTTCCTTATCCCACCCCTTTAGGTGGACACAAAGCACCAAGCTGATCTCCCTGTTCTATGTGGCTGCTTCCCACTAGCTATCTATTTCACATTTGGTATTGTATATATGTCCACGCCACTCTCTCATACCGTCCCAAATTAAACTTCCTGCTTCCCATGTGCTCAAGTCCATTCTCTATGTCAGCGAATTTATTCCTGTTCTGCCCCAAAGTTCTTAACAGCCTTTTTTTTTTTAGGTTCCATACATATGTGTTAGGATACGTTATTTGTTTTACTCTCTCTGAAAAACTTCACACTGTATGACAGTCTCTAGGTCCATCCAACTCATTACAAATAACTCAATTTCATTTCTTTTTATGGCTAATATTCCATTGTATATATGTGCCACATCTCCTTTATCCATTCACCTGTTGATGGACTCTGAGGCTGCTTCCATGTCCTGGCTATTGTAAATAGAGCTGCAATGGATATTGTTGTACATGACTCTTTTTGAGTTATGGATTTCTCAGAGTATAAGCCCAGTAGTGGGACTGCTGGGTCATGTGGTAGTTCTATTTTTAGCTTTTTAAGGAACCTCCACACTGTTCTCCATATTGGCTGTATCAATTTACGTTCCCACCAACAATGCAAGAGTGTTCCCTTTTCTCCACACCCTCTCCAGCATTTATTGTTTGTAGAATTTTTGATGATGGCCATTCTGACTAGTGTGAGGTGATACCTCATTGTAGTTTTGATTTTTATTTCTCTAATGATTAGTGATGTTGAGCATCCTTTCATGTGTTTGTGGGCAATCTGTATATCTTCTTTGGAGAAATGTCTATTTAAATCTTCAGCCCATTTTTGGATTGGGTTCCTTTTTCTTTGGATATTTAGCTGCATGAGCTGCTTGTATATTTTGGAGATTAATCCTTTGACACTTTCTTGATTGGCAAATATTTTCTCCCATTCTGAGGGTTGTCTTTTCGTATTGTTTATGGTTTCCTTTGCTGTGCCAACTTTTAAGTTTCATTAGGTCCCATTTGCTTATTTTTCTTTTTATTTACATTTCTCTAGGAGGTGGGTCAAAGAGGATCTTGCTGTGATTTATGTCATAGAGTGTTCTGCCTATGTCTTCTTCTAAGAGTTTTATATTGTCTTTAAATATAAAACTTACATTTAGGTCTTTAATCCATTTTTAGTTTATTTTTGTGTATGGGATAAGGGAATGTTCTAATTTCATTCTTTTACATGAGGGTTTCCAGTTTTCCCAGCACCATTTATTGAAGAGGCTCTCTTTTCTCCCTTGTATTTTCTTGCCTACTTTATCAAATATAAGTTGACCACCTGTGCATGGGTTTATCTCTGGGCTTTCTATCCTGTTCCATTGATCTATATTTCTGGTTTTTTGCCACTACCATTCTGTCCTGATTACTGTAGCTTTGTAGTATAGTCTAAATTCTGGAAGCCAGATTCCTCCAGCTCAGTTTTCCTTTCTCAAGGTTGCTTTGGGTATTTGGGGTCTTTTGTGTTTCCACACCTTGTTCTAGTTCTGTGAAAATTGCCATTCGTAGTTTGTTAAGGATTGCATTGAATCTGTAGATTGCTTTGGGTAGTAGAGTCTTTTCACAATGTTGATTCTTCCAATACAAGAACATGGTATACCTCTGCATCTGTTTGTACAGTCTAATTTCTTTCACCATTGTCTTATAATTTTCTGCATACAGGTCTTTTGTCTCCTTAGGTAGGTTTACTCCTACTATTTTCTTCTTTTTCTTGCAATGTAAATGGGAGTGTTTCCTTAATTTCTCATTCAGATTTTTCATCATTAGTGTATAGGAATGCAAGAGATTTCTGTGCATTAATTTTGTATTGTGCTACTTTCCCAAATTCCTTGATTAGCTTTGGTAGTTTTATGGTAACATCTTTAGGATTCTCTATGTATAGTATCATGCCATCTGCAAACAGTGACAGCTTTAATTCTTGTTTTCCAATTTGGATTCATTTTTTGTCTTTTTCTTTTCTGATTGCTGTGGTTAAAACTTCCAAAACTATGTTGAATAATAGTGGTGAGAGTGAGCAACCTTCTCTTATTCCTGATCTTAGTGAAAAAGGTTTTAGTCTTTCTCCATTGAGAATGATGTTGACTGTGGGTTTGTCATATATGACCTTTATCATGTTGAGGTAGTTCCCTCTATGCCTATTTCCTGGAGGGGGTTTATTATAAATGGGTATTGAATTTTGTCAAACACTTTTCCTGCATTTGTTAAGATGATCATATGGTTTTTCCCCTTCAATATTTTAATATGGTTTATCACATTGATTGATTTGTGGGTATTGAAGAATGCTTGCATTCCTGGGATAAACCCCACTTGATCATAGTGAATGATGCATTTAATGTGCTGTTGGATTCTGTTTGCCAGTATTTTGTTGAGGATTTCTACATCTATGTTCATCAGTGCTATTTACCTGTAGTTTTATTTTTTTGTGACATCTTCATTTACTTTTGGTCTCAGAGTGTTGGTGGCTTTGTAGAATGTGTTTGGGAGTGTTCCTCGCTCTGCTATATTTTGGAAGAATTTGAGAAGGATTGGTTTTAGCTCCTCTCTAAATATTTTAAAGAATTCGCCTGTTAATCCATCTGGTCCTGGGCTTTCTTTTGTTGAAAGATTTTTAATCACAGTTTCAATTTCATTGCTTGTAACTGGTCTATTTATATTATTTATATTTATAAATATATATATTTCTTATTGTTTCAGTCTCAGAAGGTTGTGCTTTTCTAAGAAATTGTCCATTTCTTCCAGGTTGTCCATTTTATTGGCAGAGAGTTGCTTGTATTAATCTCTCATGATCCTTTGTATTTCTGCACTGTCATTTGTTACTTCTTTTTTATTTCTAATTCTATTGATTTGAGTCTCTCCCTTTTTTTCTTGATGAGTCTGGCTAATGGTTTATCAATTTTGTTTATCTTCTCAAAGAACCAGCTTTTAGTTTTACTGATCTTTGCTATCATTTCCTTCATTTCTTTTTCATTTATTTCTGATCTTATCTTTATGATTTCTTTCCTTCTGCTAACTTTGGGGTTTTTTTTTTTTGTTGTTGTTATTCTTCTTCTTACTTTAATTGCTTTAGGAGTAAAGTTAGATTGCTTATTTGAGATGTTTCTTGTTTCTTGAGATAGGATTGTATTGGTATAAATTTCCCTATAAGAACTGCTTTTGCTGTATACCTTAAGTTTTGGGTTATTGTGTATTCATTGTCTTTTGTTTCTCAGTATTTTTAAATTTCCCCTTAGATTTCTTCAGTGATTTCTTGATTATTTAGTAGTGTATTGTTTAGCCTCCATGTGTTTGTATTTATTACCGATTTTTTCCTGTAATTGATATATAGTCTCATAGGGTGGTGGTTGGAAAAGATACTTGATACAATTTCAATTCTCTGAAATTTACCAAGGCTTGATTTGTGACCCAAGATATGATCTATCCTGGAGAACATTCCATGAGCCCTTGACAAGAAAGTGTATTGTGTTGTTTATGGATGGCGTGTACTATAAATATCAATTAAGTCCATATTGTTTAATGTATCATTTAAAGCTTGTGTTTCCATATATATTTTCATTTGGATGATTTGTCCATTGGTGAAAGTGGAGATTTAAGGTCCCCTACTCTGATTGTGTTACTGTTGATTTCCCTTTTTATCACTGTTAGCATTTGCCTTATGTATTGTGGTGCTCGTATGTGGGGTGCATAAATATTTACAACTGTTATGTCTTCTTCTTGGATTGATCCCTTGATTCATTATGTAGTGTCCTTCTTTGTCTCTTGTAATAGGCTTTATTTTAAAGTCTATTTTGTCTTGTATGAGAATTGTTACTCCAGCTTTTTTTTGATTTCCATTTGCCTGGAATATCTTTTTCCATCCCCTCACTTTCAGTCTGTATGTGTACCTAGGTCTGAAGTGTGTCTCTTGTAGACAGCATATAAATGGTTCTTGTTTTTGTAGCCATTCAGCTAGTCTATGTCTTTTGATTGGAGCATTTAATCCTTTTACATTTAAGGCAATTATCGATACGTATGTTCCTATTACCATTTTCTTAATTGTTTTGGGTTTGTTACTGTAGGTCTTTCCCTTCTCTTGTGTTTTCTGCCTAGAAAAGTTCCTTTAGCATTTGTTGTAAAGCTGGTTTGGTGGTGCTGAATTCTCTTAGCACTTGCTTTTCTACAAAGGTGTTAATTTCTGCATTGAATCTGAATAAGATCCTTGCTGGGTAGAGTAATCTTGGTTGTGTTTTTCCCTTTCATCACTTTAAATATGTCCTGCCACACCCTTCTGGCTCATGGAGTTTCTGCTGAGAAATCAGCTGTTAACATTATGGGGATTTCCTTGTATGTTATTTGTTGCTCTTTCCTTGCTGCTTTTAATATTTTTTTCTTTGTATTTATTTTTGATAGTTTGATTAGTATGTGTCTTGGCGTGTTTCTCCTTGGATTTATCCTGTATGGGTCTCTCTGCCCTTTCTCAACTTGATTGACTATTTCCTTTCCCATATTAAGGAAGTTTTCAACTATAATCTTCAAATATTTTCTCAGTCCCTTTCTTTTTCTCTTCTTTTTCTGGGACTCCTATAATTCGAATGTTGGTGCATTTAATATAATCCCAGAGTTCTTTGAGACTGTCCTCATTTCTTTTCATTCTTATTCTTTATTCTGCTCTGTGGTAATTATTTCCACTATTTTATCTTCCATGTCACTTATCCGTTCTTCTGCCTCAGTTATTCTGCTATTGATTCCTTCTTGAGAATTTTTAACTTTATTTATTGTGTTGTTCAATATCGTTTGCCCTTTATTTCTTCTAGGTGCTTTTTAAACTTTTATTTTAATTTCTCCATTCTATTTCCAAGATTTTGTCTCATCTTTACTATCATTAGTCTGAATTCATTTTCAGGTCCACTGCCTATTTCCTCTTCATTTGTTTGGTCTAGTGTGTTCTTAGCTTGCTCCTTCATCTGCTGTGTATTTCTCTGTCTTCTTATTTTGCTTTACTTACTGCATTTGAGGTCTGCTTTTTGCAGGCTGCAGGTTCTTAGTTCCCATTGTTTTTGGTGTCTTCCCCCAGTGGTTTTGGTTGATTCAGTGACTTGTGTAGTCTTCCTGCTGGAGGGTATTGATGCCTGTGTTCTTGTGAATAAGGCTGGATCTTTTGTTTCTGGTGGGCAGGATCGTGTCCAGTGGTGTGTTTTGGGGTGTCTGTGACCTTATTATGATTTTAGGCAGCCTCTCTGCTAATGGGTGGGGGTGGATTCCTGTCTTGTTAGTTGTTTTGTATGGAGATTCCAGTACTGTAGCTCACTGTTCATTGTGTGGAGCTGGGTCTTATCGTTGAGTCAGAGATCCCCAGGAGAGCTTTCACTGTTTTGTATTACATAGGGCCAGGAGGTTTCTGGTGGCCCAATGTCCTGAAGTCAGCTCTCCCCCCTAAGAGGCTCAGAGCTGACACCCAGCAGGAGCACTAAGACCTTGTCAGCCACAGGGCTCAGAAGAAAAGGGAGAAAATAAAATAAAATAAAAAGTTATTAAAATAAAAATATTAAAAAATAAAAAAAATTTAAAAACTATTACAAAAAAAGAAGGAAAGAAGAGAGCCACCAAACCAATAAACAAACCCACCAGTGATAACTAGTGCTAAAAACTATACTAAAAAAAAATAGAAAAAATAGACAGACAGAACCCTAGGACAAATGGTAAAATCAAAGCTATACAGAGAAAATCACACAAAGAATCATACACATACACACTCACAAAAAGAGAAAAAGGAGAATAATATGTATATATATATATAATGAAGGAAGAGAGCAACCAAATCAATAAAGAAATCTACCAATGGTAATGAGCTCTAAATACTAAACTAAGATAAACATAAAACCAGAAACAAATTAGATGCAGAAAGCAAACCCCAAGTCTACAGTTGCTCCCGACATCCACCACCTCAATTTTGGTATGATCTTTTTCTATTCAGGTATTCCACAAATGTAGGATAAATCAAGTTGATTGTAGAGATTTAATCCACTGCTCCTGAGGCTGCTGGGAGAAATTTCCCTTTGTCTTCTTTGTTTGCACAACTCCTGGGGTTCAGCTTTGGATTTGGCCCTGCCTCTGCATGTAGGTCACCTGAAGATGTCTGTTCCTCACTCAGACAAGACAGGGCTAAAGTAGCAGCTGATTAGGCAGCTCTGCCTCACTCAGGTCGGGGTAGGGATGGATATGGAATGCAGGGTGAGCCTGCATTGGCAGAGGACAGTGTGAGGCATGCTGTGTGTTCTCCTGGGGAAGTTGTCCCTGGATCACAGGACCCTGGCAGTGGAGGGCTGCACCAGGCTCCCAGAAGGAGAGATGTGGATGGTGACCTGTGCTTGCACACAGGTTTCTTGGTGGCTGCTGCAGCAGCCTTAATATTTCAGGCCCGTCTCTGGTATCTGTGCTGATAGTCACGTCTCGCGCTAGTCTCTGGAGCTCATTTAGGCAGTGCTCTGAATCCCTTCTCCTTGCACACCCCCCAAAAATGGTCTCATGCCTCTTAGGCAGTTCCAGACTTTTACCTGGACTCCCTCCTGGCTAGCTGTGGTGCACTAGTCCCCTTCAGGCTGTGTTCATGCATCCAACCCCAGTCCTCTCCCTGGGATCTGAACTCTGAAACTCAAGGCTTAGCTCCCAGCTCCCACCCTCTCTGGCCAGTGAGCAGACAAGCCTCTTAGTCTGGTGAGTGCTGGTCTACACCAACCCTCTGTATGGGAATCTGTCCTCTTTGCCCTCTGCACCTCTGTTGCTGCACTCTCCTCCACAGTGCCCAGCCCCCGTCTCCATCAGTGAAGTGGCTTCCTAGTGTGTGTAAATTATCCTCCTTCACAGCTCCCTCCCAGAGGTGCAGGTCTGGTCCCTATTCCTTTGTCTCTGTTTTTTCTTTTGCCCTACCCAGGTACATGGGGAGTTTCTTGCCTTTTGGAAGTCTGAGGCCTTTTGCCAGCATTCAGTAGGTGTTCTGTAGGAGCTGTTCCACATGTAGATGTATTTTTGATGTATTTGTGTGGAGGAAGTTGATTTCCCCATCTTCTCCACCATCTTGAAGGTCCTTTCCCTTTTACACGTTTCAGATTTGTTTTCTCTATTTCTATAAAAAATGCTGATTCACTTTGTTTTAAAGCAGAAACTAACACACCATTGTAAAGCAATGATACTCCAATAAAAATGTTTAAAAAAAGAGTGCTAAAATAATAAAATTTAAAATAAAATAAAATGTAAAAATAATGCAATCTGATTTTAATATGAATTGCGTTGAATCCCTGATTGCTTTGTGTAGTATGGACATTTTAACAATGTTATATCTTCCAATTAATGAATATGAGATATTTTCCAGTCATTTCTATCTTCAATTACTTTCATCAATATTTTATAGTTTACAGTGTATGGTTCTTTCACCTATTGGGTTAAATTTGTTTATAAGTATGCTATTGTTTTACTTCTTAGGATTCTAAATATTTGTTAAGCCAATATTCTTTTTCATGGAACACATAATATTTCTTATAAATTTTTAAAAGATTACTATTCATTTATAGTTATTACAAAATATTGGCTGTATTCCCCATGTTATACAATACATCCTTGAGCTTCTCTTATACCTGGTAGTTTGTATCTCTCACTTCCCTCCCCATATTGCCTCTCCCCCCTCCCCACTGGCAACCATAAGTTTGTCCTGTATATCTGTGTCTGCTTCTTTTTTGTTACATTCATTACTTTGCTTCATTTTGTAGATTCTACATATCAATTATATCATATAGTATTTGTCTTCCTCTGTATGACATATTATACTTAGCATAAGGTCCTCCATGTCCATCCATGTTGCTGCAAATAGCAAAATTTCATTCCTTTTTATGGCTGAGTACTATTCCACTGTGTGTGTGTGTGTGTGTGTATCACATCTTTTTTTTATTGGGGTATAGTTGTTTTACAATGTTGTGTTACTTTCTACTGTACAGTGGAGTTCTCTGTGCTATACATCAGGTTCTCATTAGTTATCTATTTTATACATATTAGTATACATATGTCAATCGCAATCTCCCAGTTCTTCCCATTGCCCCCTTCCCCTGCTTGGTGTCCATATGTTTCTTCTTTACATCTGTGTCTCTATTTCTGCCTTGCAAACTGGTTCATCTGTACCTTTTTCCTAGATGCCACATATATGCGTTAATACACAATATTTGTTTTTCTCTTTCTGACATACTTCACTCTGTATGACAGTGTCTAGGTCCATGCACTTCTCTACAAAAGACCCAATTTCGTTCCTTTTTATGGCTGAGTAATATTACATTGTATTTAGTTACCACATATTCTTTATCCATTTGTCTGTCGATGGACAATTCAGTTGCTTCCATAACCTCACTATTGTAAGTTAGTGCTGCGGTAAATATCGGGGTGCATGTGTGTTTTGGAATTATGGTTTTCTCTGCGTATATGCCCAGTAGTGAGATTACTGAGTCATATGGTAATTCTACTTTTAGTTTTTTGTGGAAACTCCATACTCTTCTCCATAGTGGATATATCAATTTACATTCCTACCAACAATGCAAGAGGGTTCTCTTTTCTCCACCCCCTCGTCAGCATTTATTGTTTGTAGATTTTCTGATGATGCCCATTCTAACTGAGGTGAGGTGATAACTCATTGTAGTTTTGATTTGCATTTCTCTAATAATTAGTGAAGTCGAGCTTCTTTTCATGTGTGTATTGGCCATCTGAATGTATTTCTTTGGAGAAATGTCTATTGAGATCTTCTGAAAATTATTTTATTTAGTCATTTGTTTTTATGATATTGAGCTGCATGAGCTGTTTATACATTTTGGAGATTAATCCTTTGTCTGTTGGTTCATTTGCAAATATGTTTTCCCATTCTAAGACTGGTCTTTTCGTTTTGTTTATGGTTTCCTTTGCTGTGCAAAAGCTTTTAAATTTCATTAGATCCCATTTGTTTTTACTTTCATTACTCTAGGAGACGGGTCAGAAAATATCTTGCTCTGATTTATGTCGAAGAGTGTTCTTCCTATGTTTTCCTCTAAGAGTTTTACAGTGTCCAGTATTACATTTAGGTCTTTAATCCATTTTGAGTTTATTTTTGTGTATGGTGTTAGGGAGTGTTCTAATTTCTTTCTTTTACATGTAGGTGTCCAGTTTTCTCAGCACCATTTATTGAACAGACTTCCTTTTCTTCATTGTATATCCTTGCCCCTTTTGTCATAGATGAGGTGATCATAGGTGTGTGAGTTTATCTCTGGGCCTTCTATACTATTCCATTGATCTATTTTTCTCTTTTTGTGCAAGTACCATATTGTCATGATTATTGTACCTTTGTAGTATAGTAAGGGAGTCTGAGTTCTCTAGCTCCGTTTTTTTTTTTTTTTCGTCAAGGTCACTTTGGCTATTCAGGGTCTTTTGTGTCTCCATACAAATTTTAAGATTTTTTGTTCTAGTTCTGTGAAAAATGCTATTGGTAATTTGATAGGGATTGCACTGAATTTGTAGATTGCTTAGGGTATTTTAGTCATTTTCACAATATTCATTCTTCCAGTCCAAGAACATGGTGTTTCTCTCCATCTGTTTGTGTCATTTTTGATTTCCTTCATCAGTGTCTTATACTTTTCTGCATACACGTCTTTTATCTCCTTAGGTTGATTTATTCCTAGGTATTTTATTCTTTTTGTTGCAATGGTGAATGAGATTGTTTCCTTCACTTTCTGATATTTTGTTGTTAGTGTATAAGAATGCAAGTGGTTTCTGTGCATTAACTTTGTATCCTACAAATTTGCCAAATTCATTGATTAGCTCTAGTAGTTTTCCGGTTGCATCTTAAGATTTTCTATGTATAGATTCATGTCATCTGCAAACAGTGACATACTAACTACTTCTTTTCCAATTTGTATTCCTTTTATTTATTTATTTCTCTGATTGCCATGAATAGGACTTCCAAAACTATGTTGAATAGTATTAATGAGAGTGGAGTTCCTTGTCTTGTTCTTGATCTTAGAGGAAATGCTTCCAGTTTTTCACCATTGAGAATGGTGTTGGCTGTGGGTGTGTCATATATGGTTTTTATTATGTTGAAATAGATTCCCTCTATGCCCAATTTCTGGAGAGTTTTTATCATAAATGGGTGTCGAATTTTGTCAAAAGATTTTCTGCCTCTACTGAGATGATCATATAGTTTTTATTCTTCAATTTGTTAATATGGTGTTTTACATTGATTTGTGTTTATTAGAGATTCCTTCCATCCCTGGGATAAATCCCACTTGATTATTGTTTATGATCCTTTTAACGTGCTGTTGGATTATATTTGCTAGTATTTTGTTGAGGATTTTTGCATCTGTATTCATCAGTGATATTGGTCTGTAATTTTCTTTTTTTGTAATATCTTTGTCTGGTTTTGGTATCAGGGTGATTTTTACATCATAGAATCAGTTTGGATTTGTTCCTTCCTCTGCAAATTTTTGGAAGAGTTGAGAATGATATGTGTTAACTCTTCTCCAAATATTTGATAGAATTCACCTGTGAATCCATCAGGTCCTGGACTTTTGCTTTTTGGAATATTTTTAATCACAATTTCAATTTCATTACTTGTGATTGGTCTGTTCATATTTTCTACTTCTTCCTGGTTCAGTCTTGGAAGGTTATACCTTTCTAAGAATTTGTCTATAACCTCCATGTTGTCAATTTTATTGTCATATAGTTGCTTGTATTAGTCTCTTTTGATGCTTTGTATTTCTGCAGTGTCTGTTGTAACTTCTCCTTTTTCATTTCTAACTTCATTGATTTGAGTCATCTTCCTTTTTTTCTGGATGAGTCTGGCTAAAGATTTATGAATTTTGTTTATCTTCTCAAAGAACCAGCTTTTAGTTTCCCTGACCTTTGCTTTGTTTTCTTTGTTTATATTTCATTTATTTCTGCTCTGATCTCTGTTATTTCTTTCCTTCTTCTAACTTTGGGTTTTTTGTTGTTGTTCTTCTTCTTCTTTCTCTAGTTCATTTAAGTGTAACCTCAGACTGGTTATGTGAGGTTTTTCTTGTTTCTTGAGGTAGGATTATATTGCTATAAACTTCCCTCTTAGACTGCGTTTGCAGCATCCCAAGGTTTTGGATCATAATGTTTTCATTGTCATTTTTCTCTAGGTCCTTTTTGATTTCCTCTGATTTCTTCAGTGATCTCTTGTTTATTTAGTAGTGTATTGTTTAGCCTCCTTGTGTTTGTGTTTTTAAAGGTTTTTTCCTGTAGTTGATAACTAATCTCATAGTTTTGTGGTCTGAAAAGATGCTTGATACAATTTCAGTTTTCTTAAATGTACTGAGGCTTGATTTGTGACCCACAATGTGATCTATCCTGGAGAATGTTCCAAGTGCATGTGAGGAAAGTGTAATCTGCTGTTTTTTTATGGAATGTCATATAAATATCAATTAATTCTATCTGGTTAGTTGTATCATTTCCAGCTTGTGTTTACTTATCAATATTCTGTCCGGATGATCTGTCCATTGATGTAAGTGAGGTGTTAAAGTTCCCCACTATTATTGTGTTACTGTCAAGTTCCCCTTTTATAGCTGTTAGCATTTGCCTTATGTATTGAGGTGCTCGTATATTGGGTGCATAAATATTTACAATTGTTATATCTTGTTCTTGGATTGACCCCTTGATCATTATGTAGTGTCCTTCTTTGTCTCTGGTAATAGGCTTTATTTTAAAGTCTATTTTGACTGATATGAGAATTGGTACACCAGCTTTCTTTTGGTTTCCATTTGCATGGAATAAGTTTTTCCATCCCCTCACTTTCAGTCTGTATGTGTCCCTAGGTCTGAACTTGGTCTCTTGTAGACAGTATACATATGGGTCTTGTTTTTGTATCCATTCAGCCAGTCTATGTCTTTTGGTTGGAACATTTAATCCATTCACATTTATGGTAATTATTGATATGTATGTTCCTATTGCCATTTTCTTAATTGTTTTGAGTTTGATTTGTATGTCCTTTTCTTCTCTGGTGTTTCCCACTTAGAGAATTTCCTTTAGTATTTGTTGTAGTGACAGATTTGTGGTTCTGAATTCTCTTAGATTTTGCTTGTCTGTAAAGCTTTTGATTTCTCTGTTGAATCTGAATGAGTTCTTTGTTGGGTAGAGCAATCTTGGTTGGAGGTTTTTCCCTGTCCTCATTTTAAATATATCCTGCCACTCACTTCTGGCCTACAGAGTTTTTGCTGAAAAATAAGTTGTTAATATTATTGGGGTTGCCCAGTATGTTATTTGTTGTATTTCCCTTGCTGCTTTTAATATTTTTCTTTGTATTTCATTTTTGATGGTTTGATTAATATGTGTCTGTGCGTGTTTCTCCTTGGGTTTATCCTGTATGGGAGTCTCTGTGCTTCCTGGTCTTGATTGACTATTTCCTTTCCCATATTAGTGAAGTTTTTACTATAATCTCTTCAAATAATTTCTCAGACCTTTTCTTTTTCTCTTCTACTTCTGGGACCCCTATGATTTGAACGTTGCTGCATTTAATGTTGTCCCAGAGGTCTCTGAGTCTGTCCTCAATTCTTTTCATTGTTTTTTCTTTATTCTGCTCCATGGTAGTTATTTCCACCATTCTATCTTCCAGCTCACTTATGTATTCATCTGTCTCAGTTATTCTACTACTGATCCCTTCTAGATTATTTTTAATTTCAGTCATTGCATTGTTCATCACTGTTTGTTTGCTCTTTAGTTCTTCCAAGTCCTTGTTAAATGTTTCTTTTATTTTCTCCAAATTTTTCCCCTAGACTTTGGATCATCTTTACTATCATTACTCTGAATTATTTTTCAGGTAGAGTGCCTATTTCCTCTTCATTTATTTGGTCTTGTGGGTTTTTACCTTACTCCTTCATCTGCTCCATATTTCTTTGTCTTCTCATTTTGTTTAACATACTGTGTTTGTGGTCTCCTTTCCCCAGGCTGCATGGTCATAGTTCCTCTTACTTCTGTTGTTTGCTCCCAGTGGGTAAGTTGGTCCAGTGGTTTGCATAGGTTTCCTGGTGGGTGGGGACTGGTGCCTGTGTTCTGGTGTGTAGAGCTGGATCTTGTCCCTCTGGTGGGCAGGGCCACATCCAGTGGTGACTTTTGGGGTGTCTGTGAGCTTAATACAACTTTACACAGCCTGTCTGCTAATGGGTGGGCTTGTGTTCTTGTCTTGCTAGTTTGGCATGATGCATCCAGCCCTGGGGCTTGATGGACGTTGGGTGGAGCTGGGTCTTAGTGTTTAGATGGAGACTTCTCAGTGAGCTCTCACTGATTAATATCCCATGTGGCTGGGAGTTCTCTCATGGTCCCATGTCCTGGACTTGGCTCTCCCACATTGGAGGCTCTGGACCAACCCTTGGCCAGAGCACCAAGACTATTTTTGGAAGTCTGAGGTATTCTGCCAGCATTCAGTAGGTTTTCTGTAGGAGTTGTTCCACATGTAGATGTATTTTTGATGTATTTGTGGGGAGGAAGGTGATCTCCATGTCTTACTTCCCGACATCGTAAAAAAAGAACTCCTATCACATCTTCTTTATCCATTAATCTGTTGGTGGATTTTTAGATGCTTCCATATCTTGTCAATTGTAAATAATGCTGCTGCTATGAACATTGGGGTGCATATATCTTTTTGAATTAGTGTTTTTGTTTCTTTTAGATATATACGCAGGAGTGGAATTGCTATGTCATATGGTAGTTCTATTTTTAGTTTCTGAAGAAACCTCCATACTGTTTTTCACAGTGACTGCACCAATTTACATGTCCACCAACACTGTAAGAGGGTTCCATTTCCTCCGCATCCTTGCCAACATTTGCTATTTATCATTTTTATGATGGTAGCTATTCTGACAGGTGTGAGGTGAAGTCTCATTGGGGTTTTGATTTCCATTTACCTGATTATTCATGGTCCTGAGCATCTTTTCATGTGCCTGTTGGCTATCTGCATTTCATCTTTGAAAGAAAATGTCTATACCACTCTTCTGCCCTTTCTTTTAATTGTCTTCTTTTTTTGATGTTGAGTTGCCTGAGCTGTTTATATATGTTGGGTATCAACCCTTTATCAGTCTTATGATTTGCAAATATGTTCTCCCATTCAGTATGTTGTCTTTTGGTTTTGTTGATGGTGTCCTTTGCTGTGGAAAACCTTTTAAGTTTACTTAGGTCCCATTTGTTTATTTTTGTTTTTATTTCCTTTACTTTAGGAAATGGATTCAAAAAAATATTGCTCGGATTTTTGTCAAAGAGTGTTTTGCCTAAGTTTTCCTCTAGTAATTTTATGGTATTCAGTCTTGCACTTAGGTCTTTAAAGCATTTTGAGTTTATTTTTGCATATGGTATTAGGAAATGGAAATTAATATACAGAAATCTGTTGCATTTTGTACACTAACACCAAATAATCAGAAGGAGGAATTAAGGAAGCAATCCCACTTACCATTACATCAGAAAGAATAAAATACCTAGTAATAAACCTACCTAAGGAGGTAAAAGTCTTGTACTCTAAAAACTATAAGACACTTATGAAAGAAATTGAAGGTGATGCAAGCAGATGGAAAAATACACCATATTCTTGGATTAGAAAAATTAATATTGTTAAAATGACAGTACTACCCAAGGCAATGTACGGATTCATTGCAACCCCTGTCAAAATACCAATGGCATTTTTCACAGAACTAAAGCAAATAATTGTAAAATTTGTATGGAAACTCAAAAGACCTCAAATAGCCAAAACAATCTTGAGAAAGAACAGAGCTGGAGCAACCAGGTTCCCTTATTTCAGACTATTTTTTAAAGATACAGTAATCAAAACAATATGGTTCTGGAGCAAAAACATACACACATCAATTGAACAGGATATACAACCCAGAAATAAACCTATGCACATATGGTCAGTTAATCTATGACAAAGGAGGCAAGAATATACAATGGGGAGAAAACCGTCCCTTCAATAAGTGGTGGTGGAAAAACTGGACAGCTACATATAAATGAATGAAATTAGAACATTCTCTAACACCATATACAAAAATAAACTGAAAATGGATTAAAGACCTAAATGTAAGACAGAATATTATAAACAACTAGAGGAAACTATAGGCAGAACACTCTTTGACATAAACTGTAGCAATATTTTTTGGGATCTGTCCCCTAAAGCAAAGGAAACAAAAGCAAAAATAAACAAATGGCACCTAGTTAAAAGTTTTGCACAGCAAAGGAACCATTGACAGATTGCGAAGACAACTTACTGAATGAGAGAACATATTTTCAAATGATATGACTGATAAGGGATCAATATATAACATATATAAACAGCTCATTCAACTCAACATAAAAAAATAACCAATCCAATTAAAATATGGGCATAGGAACTGAATAGACACTTTTTTCAAAAAGGAAATGCAGATAGGCAATATGCACATGAAAAGATGCTTAACACTGTGAATCATCAGAAAAATGTAAATAAAAACCACAATGAGATGTCACCTCACACTTGTCAGATGGCTATCATAATAAGCAAAAACAGAAACAAAAACAAAACAACAAATGGTGTCAAAGATGTAGAGAAAAGGGGACCTTCCTACAGTGTTGGTGGGCATGTAAACTTGTGCAGAAGCACTGTGCAAAAGAGTGTGGAGGTTTCTCAATAAACTAAAATAGAACTGCCATTTGACCCAGTAATTACACTCCTTGGTGTATATCTGAAAAAAAAGAAAAAGCACTAATTCCAAAAGATTAATGCACCCCAATGTTCATAGCAGCATTATTTATAAATGAAAAGATATGGAAACACCTAAATGTCCATCAACAGATGAATGGATAAAAAAGATGTAGTACATATATGTATATATACAATGGAATAGTACTCAGCCATAAAAAAGAATGAAATTTTACCATTTGCAATAAACATGGATGGACTTGGGGGACAGTATACTAAGTGAAATAAGTCACCCAGAGAAAGAGAAATACTTTGTGAAATGCCTTGTATGTGACATCTAAAAAATACAACAAACTAGTGAATATAACAAAAAAGAGTCAGACTCACAGATATAGAGAACAAACTAGTGATTACCAGTGGGAGAGGGAAGGGTGAAGAGCAATATAGGTGTAGGGGATTAAGAGGTACAAACTATTAAGTATAAAATAAATGACAATTATATATTGTACAACATGGGGTTATTTAGCCAATATTTTCATGATAACTATAAATGGGATATAAACTTTAAAAATTGTGAATCACTATTTTTTACACCTGTGACTTATATAATATTGTACATCCAGTATACTTCAATTAATAAAAAAAGGAACTTGAAAAGGGACAAGCTAAGTCTGCAGTAAGCATGAGGAATGGAATGATAAAGATCAGAGCAGATATATAAAAAAATAGTGAATAGAGAATCAATAGAAAAAAAATCAGTGGAACTAATAGTTGGATTTTTGAAAAGACAAAGTGTGCAAATCTTTAGGTAGACTATGAAAAAAAAAGAGAAGTCACAAATTTTAAAAAAATCAGAATAATATAGGAGACATTACAAATGATGTCACAAAAATAAAAAGCATTATAAGAAATAACTATGAATAGTTACATGCTAACAGTCCAGATATCCTGCAAGAAATTAATGTTTCTAGAAACATACAACTTACCGAGACTGAAACATGAAGAAATAGAAACTCTGAAGAGACCTATATTTTGTAAGGAGATTGAATCAATCATCAAAAACCTCCCAACAAAGAAAAGTCCAGCACCAAATGGCTTTATGGATAAATTCTATAAAAATTATTTAAAACAGAGCTACAAAATGATACAGCAATTTCACTCCTTAGTATATATTCAAAGGAAACAAGAACACTAATGCAAAAAGATATATGCATACCAGTGTTCATAGAAGCATTATTTATAATATCCAAGGTATGGAGGCAACACGAGTGTACATCAACAGAAGAATGGATAAAGAATATGTGAGGTACACATACACACACTCCAACACCCAATACAATGGAATATTACTCAGCCATAAAAAGAATGAAATGTTGTCATTTGCAATGACATGGATAGACCTGGAGGGTGTTATGCTTAGTGATGTTAAGTAAGACAGAGAAAGACAAATACTGTGTGTTTTCACTTATACATGGAATCTAAGAAATAAAACATACAAATGAAGAGAACAAAACAGTAAAAGACTCTTAGATACAGAGACGAAACCAGTTGTTACCAGTTGGGGAGTGTTGGGAATAGAGGCAAGATAGGAGAATGGGATTAAACTGTACAAACTATGAGCTATAAAATAAATAAATATAATGATGTAATGTACAATACAGGGAATATAACCAATATTTTATAATAACTTTAAATGGAGTATAATATATAAAAATGTGGGATCACTATGTTGTACACCTGAAAAAATTTAGCATTGTAAATCAACTATACATCAATAAAAATATAAATTACAAAATTTTAGGCTTCTGATGCTGCTGTACTAGGCTGCAGGAACCCAGGCCAACCTGATCTCTGAAACCCAGAGCAGCTTGCTGGGACACCAGCTTGTTCACAATGCCTGCTGTTGATGATTAAACCAGAGGAGTGGATTATACTGAAAAAAAATCTCTGTGGCTTATTTAAGCTTTTTCCACACTTCTATTTGCTATAATTAATGATGGAGGTTTGAGACAGGATGGCAGATTAGAAGGACTTGAACTCATCTTCTCTCATGAAAACACGAAAATCACAACTAACTGCTGAACAATCATTAACCAAAAAAGAATAGAACCTACTGAAAAAGATATTCTACATCCAAAGACAAGCGACAACAAGATGGTAGGAGGGGCACTTTTGTGATATAATCAAATCCCATACCTATTGTTTGGGCAACCCACAAAATGGAAAATAATTAGATTGCAGAGATTCTTCCACAAGAGTGAGAGTTCTGAGCTCCGCCTCAGGCTCCTAAGTCTGAGGATCTGACAACAGGAGGAGGAGCCCTAGAGCATTTGGTTTTGAAGGCCAGAAGGGCTTGAGAGCAGGAGATCCACAGGGCTGGGGAAAGCAGAGATTTCACTCTTGGAGGACACACACAAGTTTTCATGTGCACTGGGAGCCAGGGCAAAGCAGTGACTCCATAAGAACCTGGGCCAGACTTATCTGTGGGTCTTGGAGTGTCTCCTGGGGAGGGAGAGGTTGGCTCTGGCCCAATATGGAAACAAGGACACTGGTGGTAGAGGCCCCTAGGGAATATTCCTCAGCATGAACCAAGAATGTTGCCATTTTGGTACCAGTACTTGGTGCCAACAAACAGCCTGCAGGCTTCAATGTTGGGATGCCTCCGACCAAACAAACAACACAGTGAGAACACAGCCCAATCCATCAACATACCAGCTTCCTAAAGTAGTCCTGAGACCACAGCCACCTCAAGACACGCTCCTTGACACTTCCCTGCCCACCAGAGGGACAAGATCCAGCACCACCCACCAGTGGATAGTTATAAGTCCCTGTGACAAGGAAGCCCACACAAGTCCTTGGAACAACCTCACCCACCAGGGGACAGACACCAGAAGCAAGAAGAACTACAATCCTGCAGCCTGTGGATCAGAGCCCCAAAACAAAAAATGTTAGACAATATGAGATGTCAGAGAAAGGAATAGGATAAAACCCCAGAAGAACAACTATGTGAACTGGAGACAGGCAATCTTCCTGAAAAAGAATTCAGAATAATGACATTAAAAATTATACAAGATCTTGGAAAAATAATGGAAACACAGACCGAGAAAATACAGGAAATGTGTAACAAAGTGATAGAAGATTTAAAGAACAGAGATGAACAGCACAATAATTGAAATGAAAAATACACAAAGAGAAATGAATAGCAGAATAAACTGAGGCAAAGGAATGAATAAATGAGCTGCAAGCAGGGTGGTGGAAATCACTGCCACAGAACAGAATTTAGAAAAAGAGAGAGAATGAAAAGAAATGAGGACAGTCTCAGAGACCTGTAGGACAACAGTAAACACACGAACATTTGCATTATAGGGGTCCCAGAAGGAGAAGAGAGAGAAAAAGGGCAGAGAAAATATTTGAAGAGGTAATAGCCAAAACGTTCCCTAAAATGGGAAATGAAACACTCAGTCAAGTCAAAGAAGCTCAGAGAGTCCCACACAAGATAAACCAAAAGAGGAACACTCTGAGACATATATTAATCAAATTGACAAAAATTAAACAGAGAAAGAAAACATTAAAAACAACAAGAGTGACGAGGGGAAGATGGCAGAAGAGTAAGACGTGGAGATCACCTTCCTCCCCACAGATAAAGAACAAATACATCTACACGGGGAACAACTCCTACAAAACACCTACTGAACACTGGCAGAAGACCTCAGACCTCCCAAAAGGCAAGAAACTCCCCACGTACCTGGGTAGGGCAAAAGAAAAAAAGAAAAAACACAGACAAAAGAATAGGGATGGGACCTGCACCAGTGGGACGGAGCTGTGAAGGAGGAAAGGTTTCCACAAACTAGGAAGCCCCTTCGCGGGTGGAGACTGCGGGTGGTGGTGGGGGGAGCTTTGGAGCCGCAGAGGAGAGTGCAGCAACAGGGATGCAGAAGGCAAAGCAGGGAGATTCCCGCACAGAGGATCGGTGCCAACTGGCACTCACCAGCCCGAGAGGCTTATCTGCTCACCCGCTGGGGCAGGAGGGGCCCCAAGCTGAGGCTCGGGCTTTGGTCAGGATGCAGGGAGAGGACTGAGGTTGGCAGCGTGAACACAGCCTGAAGGGGTTAGTGCACCACGGCTAGCCGGGAGGGAGTCCGGGAAAAGGTCTGGAGCTGCTGAAGAAGCAAGAAACTTTTTCTTCCCTCTTTGTTTCCTGGTGCGTGAGGAGAGGGGATTAAGAGGGCTGCTTAAAGGAGTTCCAGAGATGGGTGCGAGCCGCAGCTAACAGCGCGGACCACAGAGACGGGCAGGAGACGCTAAGCCTGCTGCTGCTGCCTCCAAAAAGTCTGCGTGTGAGCACAGGTCACTATCCACACCTCCCTTCCGGGGAGCCTGTGCAGCCCGCCACTGCCAGGTTCCTGGGAACCAGGGACAACTTCCCCAGGAGAACACACAGTGCATCTCAGGATGGTGCAACCTCACGCTGCCCTCTGACGCTGCAGGCTCGCCCTGCACTCCTTGCCCCTCCCTCCCCCCGACCTGAGTGAGCCAGAGCCCCAGAATCAGTGGCTCCTTTAACCCCGTCCTGTCTGAGCCAAAAACAGACGCCCTCCGGCGACCTACATGCAGAGGCAGGGCCAAATTCAAAGCTGAGCCCCTGGGAGCTGTGAGAGCAAAGAAGAGAAAGGGAAATCTCTCCCAGCAGCCTCAGAGCAGTGGATTAAAGCTCTACAATCAACTTGATGTACCCTACATCTGTGGAATACATGAATAGACAACGAATCATCCCAAATTGAGGAGGTGGACTTTGAGAGCAAGATTTATGATTTTTTCCCCTTTTCCTCTTTTTGTGAGTGTGTATGTGTATGCTTCTGTGTGATATTTTGTCTGTATAGCTTTGCTTCCACCATTTGTCCTAGGGTTCTATCTGTCCGTTTTATTTTTCTTTTCTTTTTTAATTTTTTTTCTTTCTTAATAAGTAATTTTAATAACTCTATTTTATTTTACTTTATCTTCTTTCTTTCTCTCTTTCTTTCTTACATTCCTTCCGTCCTTTAGTCTACGAGTCATCCCAAATTGAGGAGGTGGACTTTGAGAGCAAGATTTATGACTTTTTCCCCTTTTCCTCTTTTTGTGAGTGTGTATGTGTATGCTTCTTTGTGAGGTTTTGTCTGTATAGCTTTGCTTCCACAATTTGTCCTAAGTTCTATCTGTCCGTTTCTTTTAAATTTTTTTTTTAAATTATTTTTTAATTTAATAACTTTATTATATTTCACTCTATTTTATTTTATCTTCCTTCTTTCTTTCTTTTTTCCTTCCTTCCCTCCTTTCTTCCTTCCTTCCTTCCTCCCACCATCCCAACCTCCCTACCTCCCTCCCTCAATCCTTCCTTTCTTTCTTTTGTTCCTTCTTTCCTTCTTTTCTTCTTCCTTCCTTCCTTCCTTCCTTCCTTTCTTTCTTTCTTTCTTTTTTCTTCCTTTCTATTTTACTAATTCTTTCTCTCTACATTTTTTCCCTTTTATTCTGAGCCGTGTGGAGGATAGGCTCTTATCACTGTAGGCAGGAGTCAGTGCTGTGCCTCTGAGGTGGGAGAGCCAACTTCAGGACACTGGTCCACAAAAGACCTCCCAGCTCCGACTAATATCAAATGGTGAAAACCTCCCAGAGATCTCAATCTCAACACCAGCACCCAATTTCACACAACGACCAGACAGCTACAGTGCTGGACACGCTATGCCAAACAACTAGCAAAACAGGAACACAACCACACTCATTAGCAGAGAGGCTGTTTAAAATCATAATAAGTCCACAGACACCACGAAACACACCACCAGACATGGACATGCCCACCAGAAAGACAACATCCAGCCTCATCCACCAGAACACAAGCACTAGTCCCCTCCACCAGGAAAACTACACAACCCACTGAGCCAACCTTAGCCACCGGCGACAGACATCAAAAACAACGGGAACTATGAACCTGCAACCTGCAAAAAGGAGACCCCAAGCACAGTAAGATAAGCAAAATGAAAAGACAGAAAAACACACCGCAGATGAGGGAGCAAGATAAAAACCCACCAGACATAACGAATGAAGAGGAAATAGGCAGTCTACCTGAAAAAGAATTCAGAATAATGAGAGTAAAGATGATACAAACTCTTGGAAATAGAATAGACAAAATGCAACAAACAATTAACAAGGACCTAGAAGAACAAAAGATGAAACAAACAATGATAAACAACACAACAAATGAAATGAAAAGTACTCTAGATGGGATCAATGGCAGAATAATGGAGACAGAAGAAAGGATAAGTGACCTGGCAGATAAAATAGTGGAAATAACTACTACAGAGCAGCAAAAAGAAAAAAAGAATGAAAAGAACTGAGGATAGTCTGAGAGACCCCTGGAACAACATTAAACACACCAACATTCGAATTATAGGGGTTCCAGAAGAAGAAGAGAAAAAGAAAGGGACAGAGAAAATATTTGAAGAGATTACAGTTCAAAACTTCCCTAATATGGGAAAGGAAATAGTTAACCAAGTTCAGGAAGCACAGAGAGTCCCATACAGGGTAAATCCAAGGAGAGATACACCAAGACACATATTAATCAAACTGTCAAAACTTAAATACAAAGAAAGCATATTAAAAGCAGCAAGGGAAAAACAACAAATAACACACAATGGAATCCCCATAAGGTTAACAGCTGATCTTTCAGCAGAAACTCTACAAACCAGAAGCGACTGGCAGAACATATTTAAAGTGATGAAGGAGAAAAACCTGCAACCAAGATTACTCTACACAGCAGGAATCTCATTCAGATTTGATGGAGAAATTAAAATCTTTACAGACAAGCAAAAGTTGAGAGAGTTCAGCACCACCAAACCAGCTTTACAACAAATGCTAAAGGAACTTCTCTAGGCAAGAAACACAAGAGAAGGAAAAGACCTACAATAACGAACCCAAAACAATTTAGAAAATGGGATTAGGAACATACATATCGATAATTACCTTAAATGTAAATGGACTAAATGCTCCCAGGAAAAGACAGAGATTGGCTGAATGGATACAAAAACAAGGCCCATATATATGCTGTCTACAAGAGACCCACTTCAAACCTAGAGACACATACAGATTGAATGTATGGGGATGGAAAAATATATTCCATGCAAATGGAAACCAAAAGAAAGCTGGAGTAGCAATTCTCATATCAGACAAAATAGACTTTAAAATAAAGATGATTACAAGAAAAAAAGAAGGACACTACATAATGATCAAGGGATCGATCCAAGAAGAAGATATAACAATTGTAAATATTTATGCACCCAACATAGGAGCACCTCAATACATAAGGCAAATACTAACAGCCATAAAAGGGGAAATCGACAGTAACACATTCATAGTAGGGGACTTTAACACCCCACTTTCACCTATGGACAGATCATCAAAAATGAAAATAAATATGGAAACACAAGCTTTAAATGATACATTAAACAAGATGGACTTAATTGATATTTATAGGACACTCCATCCAAAAACAACAGAATACACATTTTTCTCAAGTGCTCATGGAACATTCTACAGAATAGATCACATCTTGGGTCACAAATCAAGTCTTGGTAAATTTAAGAAAGTTGAAATTGTTTCAAGTATCTTTTCTGACAACAATGCTATGAGACTAGATATCAATTACAGGAAGAGATCTGTAAAAATTACAAACACATGGAGGCTAAACAATACACTAATTAATAGCGAAGTGATCACTGAAGAAATCAAAGAGGAAATAAAAAAATACCTAGAAAAAAATGACAGTGGAGACACGATGACCCCAAACCTATGGAATGCAGCAAAAGCAGTTCTAAGAGGGAATTTTATAGCAATACAAGCCCACCTTAAGAAACAGGAAACATCTCGAATAAAAAACCTAACCTTGAATGTAAAGCAATTAGAGAAAGAAGTACAAAAAAACCCCACAGTTAGCAGAAGGAAAGAAATCATAAAAATCAGATCACAAACAAATGAGAAATAAATGAAGGAAACAATAGCAAAGATCAATAAAACTAAAAGCTGGTTCTTTGAGAAGGTAAACAAAATAGGTAAACCATTAGCCAGACTCATCAAAGAAAAAAGGGAGAAGACTCAAATCTATAGAATTAGAAATGAAAAAGGAGAAATAACAACTGACACTGCAGAAAAAAAAAAGATCATGAGAGATTACTACAAGCAACTCTATGTCAATAAAATGGACAACCTGGAAGAAATGGAAAAATTCTTAGAAATGAGCAACCTGCCAAGACTGAATCAGGAAGAAATAGAAAATATGAAGAGACCAATCACAAGCACTGAAATTGAAACTGTGATTAAAAATCTTCCAACAAAAAAAAGCCCAGGACCAGATGGCTTCACAGGGAATTCTGTCAAACATTTAGAGAAGAGCTAACACCTATCCTTCTCAAACTCTTCCAAAATATAGCAGAGGGAGGAACACTCCCAAATTCATTCTACGAGGCCACAGTCACCTTGATACCAAAACCAGAGAAGGATGTCACAAGAAAGAAGTCTACAGGCCAATATCACTGATGAACATAGATGCAAAAATCCTCAACAAAATGCTAGCAAACAGAATCCAACAGCACATTAAAAAGATCATACACCATGATCAAGTGGTGTTTATTCCAGGAATGCAAGGATTCTTCAATATACACAAATCAATCAATGTGATAAAGCATATTAACAAATTGAAGGAGAAAAAACATATAATCATCTCAATACATGCAGAGAAAGCTTTTGACAAAATTCAACACCCATTGATGATAAAAACCCTGCAGAAAGTAGGCATAGGGGGAACTTTCCTCAACATAATAAAGGCCATATATGACAAACCCACAGCCAACATCATCCTCAATGGTGAAAAACTGAAAGCGTTTCCACTAAGATCACAAACAAGACAAGGTTGCCCACTCTCACCGCTCTTATTCAACATAGTTTTGGAAGTTTTAGACACAGCAATCACAGAAGAAAAGGAAATAAAGGAATCCAAATCGGAAAAGAAGTAAAGCTGTCACTCTTTGCAGATGACATGATAATATACATAGAGAATCCTAAAGATGCTACCAGAAAACTACTAGAGCTAAACAATGAATTTGGTAAAGTTGCAAGATACAAAATTAATGCACAGAAATCTCTGACATTCCTATATACTAATGATGAAAAATCAGAAAGTGAAATCAAGCAAACACTCCATTTACCATTGCAAGAAAAAGAATAAAATATCTAGGAATAAACCTACCTAAGGAGACAAAAGATCTGTATGCAGAAAATTATAAGACACTGATGAAAGAAATAAAATATGATACAAATAGATGGAGAGATACACCATGTTCTTGGATTGGGAGAATCAACATTGTGTAAATGGCTCTACTACCCAAAGCAATCTACAGATTCAGTGCAATCCCTATCAAACTACCACTGGCATTTTTCACAGAACTAGAACAAAAAATTTCACAATTTGTATGGAAACACAAAAGACCCCGAATAGCCAAAGGAATCTTGAGAACGAAAAAAGGAGCTGGTGGAATCAGGCTCCCTGACTTCAGACTATACTACAAAGCTGCAGTAATCAAGACAGTATGGTACTGGCACATAAATAGAAACATAGATCAAGAGAACAGGATAGAAAGCCCAGGGATATACCCACACACATATGGTTACCTTATCTTTGATAAAGGAGGCAGCAATGTACAGTGGAGAAAGGACAGCCTCTTCAATAAGTGGTGCTGGGAACACTGGACAGCTGCATGTAAAAGTATGAGATTAGATCACTCCCTAACCCCATACAAAAAATAAGCTCAAAATAGATTAAAGACCTAAATGTAAGGCCAGAAACTATCAAACTCTTAGAGGAAAATATAGGCAGAGCACTCTATGACATAAATCACAGCAAGATCCTTTTTGACCCACCTCATAGAGAAATGGAAATAAAAACAAAAATAAACAAATGGGACCTAATTAAACTTCAAAGCTTTTGCACAGCAAAGGAAACCATAAACAAGACCAAGAGACAGCCCTCAGAATGGGAGAAAATATTTGCAAATGAAGCAACTGATGAAGGATTTATTTCCAAAATTTACAAGCAGCTCATGCAGGTCAATAACAAAAAAACTAACAACCCAATCCAAAAATGGTCAAAAGACCTAAATAGACATTTCTCCAAAGAAGATATACAGACTGCCAACAAACACATGAAAAAATGCTCAACATCATTAATCATTAGAGATATGTAAATTAAAACTACAATGAGAAATTTTCTCACACCAGCCAGAATGACCATCATCAAAAAATCTAGAAACAATAAATGCTGAAGAGAGTGTGGAGAAAAGGGAACACTCTTGCACTGCTGGTGGGAATGTGAATTGGTACAGCCACTATGGAGAATAGTATGGAGGTTCCTTAAAAACTACAAATAGAACTACCATATGACCCACCAATCCCACTACTGGGCATATACCCTGCGAAAACCATAATTCAAAAAGAGTCATGTACCAAAATGTTCATTGCAGCTCTATTTACAATAACCCAGAGATGGAAGCAACCTAAGTGCCCATCTTCCGATGAATGTATAAGGAAGATGTGGCACATATATACAATGGAATATTACTCAGCCATAAAAAGAAACGAAATTGAGCTATTTGTAATGAGGTATATAGACCTAGAATCTGTCATACAGCGTGAAGGAAGTCAGAAAGGGAAAAACAAATACTGTATGCTAACATGTATATATGGCATCAAAAAAATATTCATGAAGAACCGAGGGGTAAGACGGGAATAAAGACACAGACCTACTAGCACATGGGCTTGAGGTTATGGGGAGGGAGAAGGGTAAGCTCTGACAAAGTGAGAGAGTGGCATGGACTTATATACCCTAGCAAATATAAAATAGATAGCTAGTGGGAAGCAGCCGCATAGCCCAGGGAGATCAGCTAGGTGGTTTGTGACCGCCTGGATGGGTGGGATAGGGAGGTTGGGAAGGAGGGATATATAAGAGGGAGGAGATATGGGAACATATGTATGTGTATAACTGATGTACTTTGTTATAAAGCAGAAACTAACACACCATTGTAAAGCAATTATACTCCAATAAAGATGTTAGAAATAAATAAATAAATTTATAAAATAAATAAATAAATGTATAAAAATGAATAAAAATAAACAAATGGGACCTAATCATATTTAAAATATTTTGCACAGTGAAGGCCACCATAAACAAAATGAAAAAAACACCCTGAGAATGTGAGTAAATATTTGCAAAAAATAGCAATGGACAAAGGATTAATCTCCAAAATGTACAAACAGCTCATGTAGCACAATATCAAAAAAAATCCACACAACCAAATCAATAAATGGGTGGAAGATCTAAATAGACATTTTTCCAGAGAAGACATACAGATGGCCAAAAAACACATGAAAAGATGCTCAACATTACTAATTATTAGAGAAATGCAAATCAAAATTACAATGTGGTATCACCTCACACCAGTCAGAATGGCCATCATCAAAAAATCTACAAACAATAAAATTTGGAGAGGATGTGGAGAAAAGGGAAACCTTCTACACTGTTTGTGGTAATGTAAATCTGTACAGCCTCTATGGAGAATGTTATGGAGGTTCCCTTAAAACCTGAAAATAGAGCTCCCATATGACCCAGCAATCCAACTCCTGGGCATATATCTGGAGAAAACCTTAATTTGAATAGATACATGCACCCCAATGTTCATGACCACTCTTTCCTGATAAAAATTCTCAACAGATTAAGAGTAGAAGGAAACTACTTCCGCCTAATAAAGGCCTTATACAACCCCCCCACACAACTAACATCATAATCAATGGTGAAAGGCTGGCAGCTTTCCTCTAAGTTCAGGAACAAGACAAGTGTGCCTGCTGTCACCACTTCTATTTAACATATATTGGAATGCTTAGCCAGAGCAATTAGGCAAGAGAAAGAAATAAAAGGCATTCAAACTGGAAGGAAAGTAGTAAAGTTATCTTTATTCACAGACAATACATTTTGTAGAGCACCTAAATATTTCACACACACACACACACACACACACACACACACAACCTCTCAGAAGTAATAAATAATTTCAGTAAAGTTGCATAGTATTAAATCAACCACTAAAGTTAGTTGCATTTCTAGACACTAACAATGCACACTATGAAAGGAAAATTTAAAAAGAGTTCAATTTACAATAGCATCAAAAAGAATAAAATACCTAGGAATAAGCTTAATTATTGATTTTAAAAACTAGTACAATGAAAGCCACAAAATGTTGCTGAAAGAAATTAAAGAAGATACCAATAAATAAGTGGAAAGACATTCTATGTTCAAGGATTGGAAGATTTAATATTGTTGAGATGTTAGTACTACCCTATGTAGTCTACAGATTTAATTCAATCACTATCAAAATCCTAATAATATTTTTGCAGAAATAGGAAAATCCATTGTAAAATTCATATGGCACCTCAAGGGACCCAACATTGCCAGAACATACTCAAAATATTTTTTTAAAGTAGGAGATCTCACACTTGCTGATAACAAATCTTACTACAAAGCCATAGTAATCAAAACAGTGTTTACTGGCATAAAGACAAACATTCAGACCAATGGAATAGAATAGAGAGCTCACAAATCAACCCTTATATATATTGTCAAATGATTTTTTGACAAGGGAGTCAAGACCTCTTAATGAGGATAGATAATTCTTTCAGTGATTTGTTCTGGGAAAATTGAATATCCATATACAAGAGAATGAATTTGGACCCTTACTTTGTACCATATAAAAATTTACTCAAAGTGGATCAAAGAGCTAAATAAAAGTAAAACCTAAAATTATAAAGCTCTTAGAAGAAAATTTTAGGAACAAGTTCCTGATACTGGATTTTACGATCACTTTTTGGGTAAGACACCAAAGCAAAGGCAAAAAAAAATTTAAATAGATAAGTTGAATTTCATCAAAATTAAAAACTAGAATAGACACAACAATCAAGTGGGGGGAAAGTAACAAAATTGGAATTGGAAATTGAAAGACTCACCCTTGTCAATTTCTAACTTACCACAAAGCTACAGTAGTAATTAAGCCTGTGTGGTGTTGATATAAGTATGAGCATATGGATCAATGGGATAGAATTTAGAACCCAGAAATAAATCTATACATTCATGGTTAATTGATTCTCAACCAGAGGGCCCAAACATTCAACGAGGGAAAGAATGATCTTTACAACAAATAATACCAGGACAACTGGATATCCACATGCATATGATGAAATTTGACCTCTTCCTTAAAACATACACAGAAATTAACTCTATGTGGATCATAAATATAAATGCAAGAGCTAAAATATAAAACTCCTAGAGGAAAATATAACATAAAATATTCTTGATATTGGACATTCCAATGATTACTTGGATATGACATGACAATCACAGGCAACAAGAGTAAAAATAGACTAAATGAAAATGTGAAACTTTTGTGTATCAAAGGACACAATCAATTACCTTTAGAGTAAAAAGGTAATTCACAGAATGGAAAAATATTTGCAAATCACATATCTGATAAGGGATTAAAATCCAGAATATATAATTAACTCCTCCAACTCAACTGCAAATAAACAACACAATTTTAAATATTGCAAAGCACTTGAATAAAAATTTCTCCAAATACAAGTGACCAAATAAGTACATAAAAAGATTTTCATTGTCACTAATCATTAGGGAGATGCAAATCAAAACCACAAGGAGATAGGATCTTACAACCATTATGAAGGCTACTATCGAAACAAACAGAAAAATGTAAGTGTTGGCAAAGATGTGGAGAAATTGTAATTCTTGTGCATCAGTAATAGGACTGTAAATGGTGCAGCCAGGTTGTCAAACAGTATAATAGTTCCTCAAAATATTAAAAACAATTGCCATGGGTTCCAGAGATTTCACTGCTGGGTATATACCCAAATGAATTGTGAGCAGGAACTTGAAGAAATATTTGTACATACATATTCATAGCAGCATCATTTACAATAGCCAAAAATGGAAGCAACCCAAGTGTTCATTGACACGTAAATAGCTAAACAAAGTGTGGTAATATAAATACAATAGAATGCCACTTAGTTTTAAAAAAGGAGGAAATTCTGACACATGCTACAAAGTGAATGGACTTTAAGGACATTAAGCTAAGTGAAATAATCCTGTTACAAAAGGAGAAATACTCTGATTCCACTTGTATGATTATCTAGAGTAGTGAAATTCATGGAGACAGAAAGGATGGTGGTTTTCAGGGGCTGAGGGAGGGAATTATCATTTAATGTTTATAGCATTTCAGTTTTACAAGATGAAAAGTGTTCTGAAGATGGATGGTATTGATAGTTGCTCAACAATATGAAGGCACTTATGTCACTGACTGAACTCTATACTTAAAAATGGTTAAGATGTTAAATTTTATGCTATATGTACTTTACCGCAATATGAGAAAAAACTTTCAAGGTCATGAAAAACAAAGAAATACTAGAAAACTGCCAAGTAGTATGGGAGACTAAGGAAACATGATGACTAAATTCAATATGGTTCCCTGGGATGGATCCTAGAACAGAAAAGGGACATTTGTATGAATACTGGTGAAATCTGATTAATGTATGGTCTTTGGTTAATTATATGGTATGAATGTTAACCTCTTATTTTGACAAGTGTATCATGTTTATGATAACGTTAATGGAAAATGGATGTAAGTTATCTAGGAACTCTGTACTATATCTGCAACTTTGTAAATTTATTTCAAAATTAGAAGTTTGTCTACAAATTATTTTAAAAAAAAACATAGGAGGAAACCTTCAGGACCTAAGGTTAGGTAAAGAATTAGACTTAACACCAAAGGCACAATCCACAGAAAGGGAAAAGTGATAAGCTGAACTTCATTAAAATTAAAACTTTTGTTCTGTGAAGGCTCTTTTTATAGAAAGATTAAAAAAAAAACAAGCTACAGACTGGTAGTCTATATCTATAGAATATATATCCAGCAGAAGACTATTACCTAGGACATATAGAGTTCTCAACACTCAATATTAAAAAAATTAAAAAATGGGAAAGTGCTGAGCTGACACAACACTGAAGGGTGTATACAGGTAATAAGTAAGGACCTAAAAAGATGTTCAACATCATTAGCCATTTGAAAAATGTAAATTAAAACCACAATGCGATATCAGAATGGCAAAATTAAAAATTAATAATAGCACAAAATTCTGGTGAGGAGGTAGAGAAATTGAATTGCACATATATTGCTGGTGGGAGTGTTAAACAGTATGGTATAGCTTCTTTAGAAATAGTTTGGTGTTTTCTTATAAACTAAACTGCATTTATCATACAACTCAGCAATTGCACTTTGTAAAATTTGTTTAAAATTCTATCCTTTCCTCATTGATTTTTCTTGACAACCTGGTTGAAAATCAATTATGACATAAATATAAATGATCATTTCTAGTCTCTCAACTCTATTCCATTGATCTATATATATATATATGTCTATTGTTATGTCAGTTATCTTCATTACTGTAACTTTGTAGTAAGGTTTGAAAAAGGAAGAATTTCTTCATCCAAAGTTTGTCTAATTTTATTGATCTATTTCAGGATTGTTTTGGCTATTCTGGGACGCTTGTCTTTCCATATGTATTTTAGGGTCAGCTTGTCAATTTGTGCAAAAAACAAACAAACAACACTCCTGGGGTTATTAGTGATTGAATTAAACTTGTAGCTCAGTTTGGGCAGTATTGCCATCCTAACAATATTAGGTGTTCTGACCCATGAACGTAAAGTATCTTTCCATTTATTTAGACATTCTTTAACTTATGTCAACAATATTTTGTAGTTTTCAGTGTATATATCTTCCATTTCATTTGTTAAATTTACTCTTAAGTATTTTTCTCTTTAATATACTTGTAAAAGAATTGTTTTCTAAATTTTTTTGGATTGCTCTTGTATAGAAGTACAATTGAGATTGTTTTTTTTTTTTTGCAGTACTTGGGCCTCTTACCGCTGTGGCCCCTCCTGTTGCGGAGCACAGGCTCCGGACGTGCAGGCTTAGTGGCCATGGCTCACAGGCCCAGCCGCTCTGTGGCATGTGGGATCCTCCCGGACCGGGGCACAAACCCGCGTCCCCTGCATCGGCAGGTGGACTCCCAACCACTGTGCCACCAGGGAAGCCCTACAATTGAGATTTTTTAAGATATTGAGATTTTATCCTGCAACTTTGATGAACTTGTTTACTGATTCACAAAGTTTATTAGTGAATTTCTTAGGATTATTTGTATGCAATATCAGGTTATGTGCAAATATAGTTTCACTTCTTTCTTTACAATCTGTATGCCTTTAATGTATTTTCCTTGTATAATAAATCATCTAGAAATTATATTAGAAAGTTGAATAAATGGGGCAAAAGTGGACAACCTTATGTGTTTGGTGATCTTACATGGGAAGCACTCAATCTTTTACCACTAAGTGCAATGTTAACTGTAGGAATTTTTTGTAGGTGCATTTTATCAGATTGAGGAAGTACACATCTATTCTTAGGTTACTGAGAATTTTAATAATGAAAGGGTATGGAATTCTGTCAAATGCTTTTTATGCATCTATTAAGAAGATCATGTGTTTTTTGTGTGTTTTATTCTATTACGTATTGATTTATTTTCATATTTTGAACCAATTTTACATTCCCGGGATAAATCCCACTTGGCGATGTTGTATAGTCCTATTTGTATGTTCCTGAATTAGGTGTCTTAGTATTTTGTTGAGGATCTCTATATCTGTATTCATAATGGATACTGATCTATAGTTCTATTTTCTTGCAATGTTATTGTCTGGTTTCTTTCAGGATAATACTGGTCTCCTTGTAAAATTAGTTGAGAAATGTTCTCTCATCTTCTATTTTTTTTGAAATGTTTGTGAAGAATTTGTGTTAATTTTTAAAAAAATGATTGGTAGAAGTCACCAGTGAAGTCATCTGGGTCTGGGCTTTTCTTTATAGAAACATTTATTTATTTATTCATTCAGTTATTATTTATATTAAGTCTATATATGTTAAAAATTCAACACCACTTTGTTCTTATTATTTTGTCTATTTTTTGTCTTTTAAAAGAGCTGAAAGAGGAGAGCAAGTATATATCTATAGAATTTTTATATTATCCTTATTTGCAATGTCTGGTTATTTTTGTTTCTTCTTGTGGATTAGAGTTACCATTTGATGTCATTTTTCTCACTCTATGTATCTGAGCTCCCATCTGTCTCCTTTGTGCTGTTATTATGACATAGATCTTTTCTGTATGTTATAGCCCAACAATAAAATTATCTTAATATTGTCCTTTGCATTAATTTAAAAAATCAATTAAGAGATTAAAAGGAGAAGAAATATGCAATTATGTTATGTCTTTCATGTTTACCTACATTTACCCTTAATTTTTAAAAAAATATATGGATTTAAATAATTGTCTGGTATCACTGGTGTTCTGTCTGAAGAACTTTAGTATTTCTTATATGGTGGGTTTACTAGTAAAGTATTCTTCCACTTTATCTTCATTTCTTAAAGATAGCCTTTCTTTATATGTAATTTTTGGCTGACATATTTCTCTTAACCAGTTTGAATATGTCAGTTCACTGACTTTTGGCCTCTGTAGTTTCTGATGAGTTGTCAGCTTCTAATCTTATCAAGGGTCCTTTATACATGAGGTTCTGCTTCTCTCTTGCTTTCAAGACATTCTTTGATTCAGGCTTTTGCAGTTTGATTATGATGTGGCTAGTATGGATCTCTTTGAATTTATCATATTTGTAATTCATTGAGCTTTTTGGATATGTGGACTAACGTTTTTAACCATCCTAATGTTTTCACCAGATTAATATTTTCAGCAATTATTTCTTTGAATATCTTTTCTGCCTTGTAGTCTCCTCTCCTATCTCTCATTATAGACATTTCTCCAAAGAAGATATACAGGTTGCCAACAAACACATGAAATAATGTTTTCATTAGCATTCTTGATGGTGTCCCACAAGTCTCAAAATCTTGTTAATTTTTGTTCATTCTTTTCTTCTATCTGTTTCTCAGAGTGGAAAAATCTCAATTATTCAATCCTCAAGTTTAATGCTTTTTTTCTTCTGCCTGCACTATCCTGTTGCTTTGTATTTTTACTGAATTTTACTTCAGTTTTTGTACTTTTCAACTCCAGAGTTTCTATTTGGCCTTTAGAAAAATACTCTTGATATTTTATCTTTGTTGAGACATCATGTTCACACACTTCTTTAGTTCTTTCTAAAGATATGGTTTCTTTTAGTTTTTTGAACATATTTATAATAGCTGAGTTAAGCTTTTGTCTAATATGTCTACTCTCTAGAATTCCTCAGGGACAATTTCCTTTGATTGCTTTATTTTTTTCCTTGCATGTGGCATACTTTCTTGGTTATGTATATTTCTAATATTTTGTGTTGCAAACTGGATATTTAAAATAATATAAGGCTATCCTAGAAATCAGATTTTCTCCTCCTTTCAGTTTATTGTTATTGCTGGTTGTTGTTTGTTTGTTGACTGACTTTTCTAAACTAATTCTGTACAGTTAAAAACATATTATTTATTAATTAATTAATTTATTTGCTGCATTGTGTCTTCGTTTCTGCATGCAGGCTTTCTCTAGTTGCAATGAGCTGGCACTGCTCTTTGTTGCAGTGCATGGGTTTCTCACTGTAGTGGCTTCTCTTCTTGCAGAGCATGGTCTCTAGGTGGGCAGGATTCAGTTGTTGTACCATACAGGTAAAGTAGTTGTGGCACGTGGGTCCTAGAGGGCACAGGCTTCAGTTGTTGTGGTGCATGGGCTCAGTAGTTGTGGTGCAGGGGCTTAGTTGCTCAGCAGCATGTGGGATCTTGCCAGAAAAGGGATTGAACCCATGACCCCTGCATTGGCAGGCGGATTCCTTTTCTTTTTTTTTAACATCTTTATTGGGGTATAATTGCTTTACAATGGTGTGTTAGTTTCTGCTTTATAACAAAGTGAATCAGTTATACATATACATATGTTCCCATATCTCTTCCCTCTTGCGCCTCGCTCCCTCCCACCCTGCCTATCCCACCCCTCCAGGCGGTCACAAAGCAACGAGCCGATATCCCTGTGCCATGCGGCTGCTTCCCACTAGCTACCTACCTTATGTTTGTTAGTGTGTATATGTCCATGACTATCTCTCGCCCTGTCACAGCTCACCCTTCCCCCTCCCCATATCCTCAAGTCCGTTCTCCAGTAGGCCTGTGTCTTTATTCCTGTCTTACGCCTAGGTTCTTCATGACATTTTTTTTCTTAAATTCCATATATATGTGTTAGCATACAGTATTTGTCTTTTTCTTTCTGACTAACTTCACTCTGTATGACAGACTTTAGGTCTATCCACCTCATTACAAATAGCTCAATTTCGTTTCTTTTTATGGCTGAGTAATATTCCATTGTATATATGTGCCACATCTTCTTTATCCATTCATCCAATGATGGGCACTTAGGTTGTTTCCATCTATGGGCTATTGTAAATAGAGCTGCAATGAACATTTTCGTACATGGCTCTTTTTGAATTTTGGTTTTCTCAGAGTATATGCCCAGTAGTGGGATTGCTGGGTCATATGGTAGTTCTATTTGTAGTTTTTTCAAGAACCTCCATACTGTTCTCCATAGTGGCTGAACCAATTCACATTCCCACCAGCAGTGCAAGAGTGTTCCCTTTTCTCCACACCCTCTCCAGCATTTGTTTCTAGATTTTTTGATGATGGCCATTCTGACTGGTGTGAGATGATATCTCATTGTAGTTTTGATTTGCATTTCTCTAATGATTAGTGATGTTGAGCATTCTTTCATGTGTTTGTTGGCAATCTGTGTATCTTCTTTGGAGAAATGTCTATTTAGGTCTTCTGCCCATTTTTGGACTGGGTTGTTTGTTTTTTTGTTATTGAGCTGCATGAGCTGCTTGTAAATTTTGGAGATTAATCCTTTGTCAGTTGCTTCATTTGCAAATATTTTCTCCCATTCTGAGGGTTGTCTTTTGGTCTTGTTTATGGTTTCCTTTGCTGTGCAAAAGCTTTGAAGTTTCATTAGGTCCCATTTGTTTATTTTTGTTTTTATTTCCATTACTCTAGGAGGTGCGTCAGAAAGGATCTTGCTGTGATTTATGTCATAGAGTGTTCTGCCTATGTTTTCCTCTAAGAGTTTGATAGTTTCTGGCCTTACATTTAGGTCTTTAATCCATTTTTAGCTTACTTTTGTGTATGGTGTTAGGGAGTGATCTAATCTCATACTTTTACATATATCTGTCCAGTTTTCCAGCACCACTTACTGAAGAGGTTGTCCTTTCTCCACTGTACGTTCCTGCCACCTTTATCAAAGATAAGGTGTCCATATGTGCGTGGGTTTATCTCTGGGCTTTCTATCCTGTTCCATTGATCTATCTTTCTGTTTTTGTGCCAGTACCATACTGTCTTGATTACTGTAGCTTTGCTGTATAGTCTGAAGTCAGGGAGCCTGATTCCTCCAGCTTCTTTTTTCGTTCTCCAGATTGCTTTGGCTATTCGGGGTCTTTTGTGTTTCCATACAAATTGTGAAATTTTTTGTTCTAGTTCTGTGAAAAATGCCAGTGGTAGTTTGATAGGGATTGCATTGAATCTATAGATTGCTTTTGGTAGTAGAGTCATTTTCACATTGTTGATTCTTCCAATCCAAGAACATGGTATATCTCTCCATCTATTTGTATCATCTTTAATTTCTTTCATCAGTGCCTTATAATTTTCTGCATACAGGTCTTTTGTCTCCTTAGGTAGGTTTATTCCTAGGTATTTTATTCTTTTTGTTGCAATGGTAAATGGGAGTGTTTTCTTGATTTCACTTTCAGATTTTTCATCGTTAGTATATAGGAATGTGGCAGGTGGATTCTTAAGCACTGTGCAACCATGGAAGTCCCTAATTCTGTACATTTTTAAGGCAAATTCTCTACAGTTTTTGCTGTGTCTGGCTACTGAAATCTCTATCATGTTAGCCTCATGATCATTGAATGATTGAACAGAAATTGCCTGGAACCAAAAAGGTCTCACAATTTTTGTTGAGAGCATCTGGGTGCATGTTGTGGCAACAGTAGCCCGACAGTTTCAAATCTGCCTTAGACTTCACTTCTTTCCTATCAGAGTTGTTTTTTTTTAACACCTTTATTTTAGTATAGTTGCTTTACAATGGTGTGTTAGTTTCTGCTTTATAACAAAGTGAATCAGTTATACGTATACATATGTTCCCATATCTCCTCCCTCTTGCATCTCCTTCCCTCCCATCCTCGCTATCTCAGACCTCCAGGTGGTCACAAAGCACCAAGCTGTTCTCCCACTGCATTGCGGCTGCTTCCCACTAGCTATCTATTTTACATTTGGTAGTGTATATATGTCCATGCCACTCTCTCACTGTGTCACAGCTTACACTCCCCCCTCCCCATATCCTCAAGTCCATTCTCTAGTAAGTCTGTGTCTTTATTCCCATCTTACCGCTAGGTTCTTCATGAACTTTTTTTTTAAATTTTCTTAGATTCCATATATATGTGTTAGCATACGGTATTTGTTATTCTCTTTCTGACTTACTTCACTCTGTATGACAGACTCCAGGTCCATCCACCTCACTACAAATAACTCAATTTCGTTTCTTTTTACGGCTGAGAAATATTCCATTGTATATATGTGCCACATCTTCTTTAACCATTCATCCGATGATGGACACTTAGGGTGCTTCCATGTCCTGGCTATTGTAAATAGAGCTGCAATGAACATTTTGGTACATGACACTTTTTGAATTATGGTTTTCTCAGGGTATATGCCCAGTAGTGGGATTACTGGGTCGTATGGTAGTTCTTTTTGTAGTTTTTACAGGAACCTCCATACTGTTCTCCATAGTGGCTTTATCAATTTACATTCCCAACAGCAGTGCAAGAGTGTTCCCTTTTCTCCACACCCTCTTCAGCATTTATTGTTTCTAGATTTTTTATGGCTATGATGACCAGTGTGAGATAATATCTCATTGTAGTTTTGATTTGCATTTCTCTAATGGTTAATGATGTTAAGCATTCTTTCTTGTGTTTGTTGGCACTCTGTACATATTCTTTGGAGAAATGTCTATTAAGGTCTTGTGCCGATTTCCTGATTGGGTTGTCTGATTTTTGTTATTGAGCTGCATGAACTGCTTGTAAATTTTGGAGATTAATCCTTTGTCAGTTGCTTCATTTGCAAATATTTTCTCCCATTCTGAGGGTTGTCTTTTGGTCTTGTTTATGGTTTCCTTTGCTGTGCAAAAGCTTTGAAGTTTCATTAGGTCCCATTTGTTTATTTTTGTTTTTATTTCCATTACTCTAGGAGGTGCGTCAGAAAGGATCTTGCTGTGATTTATGTCATAGAGTGTTCTGCCTATGTTTTCCTCTAAGAGTTTGATAGTTTCTGGCCTTACATTTAGGTCTTTAATCCATTTTTAGCTTACTTTTGTGTATGGTGTTAGGGAGTGATCTAATCTCATACTTTTACATGTATCTGTCCAGTTTTCCCAGCACCACTTATTGAAGAGGTTGTCCTTTCTCCGCTGTACATTCCTGCCACCTTTATCAAAGATAAGGTGTCCATATGTGCGTGGGTTTATCTCTGGGCATTCTATCCTGTTCCATTGATCTATCTTTCTGTTTTTGTGCCAGTACCATACTGTCTTGATTACTGTAGCTTTGTTGTATAGTCTGAAGTCAGGGAGCCTGATTCCTCCAGCTTCTTTTTTCGTTCTCCAGATTGCTTTGGCTATTCGGGGTCTTTTGTGTTTCCATACAAATTGTGAAATTTTTTGTTCTAGTTCTGTGAAAAATGCCAGTGGTAGTTTGATAGGGATTGCATTGAATCTATTGATTGCTTTGGGTCGTAGAGTCATTTTCACAATGTTGATTCTTCCAATCCAAGAACATGGTATATCTCTCCATCTATTTGTATCATCTTTAATTTCTTTCATCAGTGCGTTATAATTTTCTGCATACAGATCTTTTGTCTCTTTAGGTAGGTTTATTCCTAGATATTTTATTCTTTTTTTTGCAATGGTAAATGGGAGTGTTTTCTTGACTTCACTTTCAGATTTTTCATCATTAGTATATAGGAATGTGGCAGGTGGATTCTTAAGCACTGTGCAACCATGGAAGTCCCTAATTCTGTACATTTTTAAGGCAAATTCTCTACAGTCTTTGCTGTGTCTGGCTACTGAAATCTCTATCATGTTAGCCTCATGATCATTGAATGATTGAACAGAAATTGCCTGGAACCAAAAAGGTCTCACAATTTTTGTTGAGAGCATCTGGGTGCATGTTGTGGCAACAGTAGCCCGACAGTTTCAAATCTGCCTTAGACTTCACTTCTTTCCTATCAGAGTTGTTTTTTTTTTAACACCTTTATTGTAGTATAATTGCTTTACAATGGTGTGTTAGTTTCTGCTTTATAACAAAGTGAATCAGTTATACATATACATATGTTCCCATATCTCTTCCCTCTTGCATCTCCTTCCCTCCCATCCTCCCTATCTCAGCCCTCTAGGTTGTCACAAAGCGCCAAGCTGATCTCCCACTGCATTGTGGCTGATCTTCCACTGCATTGCGGCTGCTTCCCACTAGCTATCTATTTTATGATTGGTAGTGTATATATGTCCATGCACTCTCTCACTGTGTCACAGCTTACACTTCCCCCTCCCCGTATCCTCAAGTCCATTCTCTAGTAAGTCTGTGTCTTTATTCCCATCTTACCCCTAGGTTCTTCATGACTTTTCCTTTTTATTTTCTTAGATTCTATATATATGTGTTAGCATATGGTATTTGTTATTCTCTTTCTGACTTACTTCACTCTGTATGACAGACTCCAGGTCCATCCACCTCACTACAAATAACTCAATTTCGCTTCCTTTTATGGCTGAGTAATATTCCACTGTATATATGTGCCACGTCTTCTTTATCCATTCATCCAATGATGGACACTTAGGTTGCTTCCATGTCTTCCTATTGTAAATAGAGCTGCAATGAACATTTTGGTACATGACTCTTTTTGAATTATGGTTTTCTCAGGGTATATATCCAGTAGTGGGATTACTGGGTCGTATGGTAGTTCTACTTGTAGTTTTTTAAGGAATCTCCATACTGTTCTTCATAGTGGCTGTATCAATTTACATTCCCAACAGCAGTGCAAGAGTGTTCCCTTTTCTCCACACCCTCTTCAGCATTTATTGTTTCTAGATTTTTGATGGCCATGATGACCAGTGTGAGATGATATCTCATTGTAGTTTTGATTTGCATTTCTCTAATGATTAGTGATGTTGAGCATTCTTTCATGTGTTTGTTGGCAATCTGTATATCTTCTTTGGAGAAATGTCTATTTAGGTCTTCTGCCCATTTTTGGACTGGGTTGTTTGTTTTTTTGTTATTGAGCTGCATGAGCTGCTTGTAAATTTTGGAGATTAATCCTTTGTCAGTTGCTTCATTTGCAAATATTTTCTCCCATTCTGAGGGTTGTCTTTTGGTCTTGTTTATGGTTTCCTTTGCTGTGCAAAAGCTTTGAAGTTTCATTAGGTCCCATTTGTTTATTTTTGTTTTTATTTCCATTACTCTAGGAGGTGCGTCAGAAAGGATCTTGCTGTGATTTATGTCATAGAGTGTTCTGCCTATGTTTTCCTCTAAGAGTTTGATAGTTTCTGGCCTTACATTTCAGTCTTTAATCCATTTTTAGCTTATTTTTGTGTATGGTTTTAGGGAGTGTTTTAATCTCATACTTTTACATGTACCTGTCCAGTTTTCCCAGCACCACTTATTGAAGAGGCTCTCTTTTCTCAACTGTATATTGTTGCCTCCTTTATCAAAGATAAGGTGACCATGTGCAAGTGGGTTTATCTTTGGGCTTTCTATCCTGTTTCATTGATCTATATTTCTGTTTTTGTGCCAGTACAATACGGTCTTGATTACTGTAGCTTTGTAGTATAGCCTGAAGTCAGGGAGTCTGATTCCTCCAGCTCCGTTTTTCGTTCTCAAGTTTGCTATGGCTATTTGGAGTCTTTTGTTTTTCCATACAAATTGTGAAATTTTTTGTTCTAGTTCTGTGAAAAATGTTAATGGTAGTTTGATAGGGATTGCATTGAATCTGTAGATTGTTTTGGGTAGTCGAGTCTTTTTCACAATGTTCACTCTTCCAATCCAAGAACATGGTATATCTCTCCATCTATTTGTATCATCTTTAATTTCTTTCATCAGTGTCTTATAATTTTCTGCATACAGGTCTTTTGTCTCCTTAGGTCGGTTTATTCCTAGATATTTTGTTCTTTTTGTTGCAGTTGTAAATGGGAGTGTTTTCTTAATTTCACTTTCAGATTTTTCATCATTAGTGTATAGGAGTGCCAGAGATTTCTGTGCATTAATTTCATATCCAGCTACTTTACCAAATTCACTGATTAGCTCTAGTAGTTTTGTGGTAGCATCTTTAGGATTCTCTATGTATACTACCTTTTCATCTGCAAACAGTGACAGCTTTACTTCTTCTTTTCCAATTTGAATTCCTTTTATTTCTTTTTCTTCCCTGATTACTGTGGCTAAAACTTCCAAAACTATGTTGAATAATAGTGGTGAGAGTGGCAACCTTGTCTTGTTCCTGATCTTAGTTTAAATGGTTTCAGTTTTTCACCATTGAGCATGATGTTGGCTGTGGGTTTCTCATATTTGACCTTTATTATGTTGAGGAAAGTTCCCTCTATGCCTACTTTCTGGAGGGTTTTTATCATAAATCAGTGTTGAATTTTGTCGAAACCTTTCTCTGCATCTATTAAGATGGTCATCTTGTTTTTCTCCTTCAATTGGTTAATATGGTGTATCAGGTTGATTGATTTGCATATATTGAAGAATTCTTGCCTTACTGGAATAAACCCCACTCGATCATGTTGTATGATGCTTTTAATGTGCTGTTGGATTCTGTTTCCTAGTATTTTGTTGAGGATTTTTGCATGTACGTTCATCAGTGATATTGGCCTGTAGTTTTATTTCTTTGTGATATCTTTGTCAGGCTTTGGTATCAGGTTGATGCTGGCCTCGTAGAATGAGTTTGGGAGTGTTCCTCCCTCTGCTATATTTTGGAAGAGTTTGAGAAGGATAGGTGTTAGCTCTTCTCTAAATGTTTGATAGAATTCGCCTGTGAATCCATCTGGTCCTGGGCTTTTGTTTGTTGGAATATTTTTAATCACAGTTTCAATTTCAGTGCTTGTGATTTTTGTGTTCATATTTTCTACCTCTTCCTGGTTCAGTCTCGGCAGGTTGTGCAATTCTAATAATTTGTCCATTTCTTCCAGGTTGTCCATTTTACTGGCATAGTTTTGCTTGTAGTAATCTCTCATGATCTTTTGTATTTCTGCAGTGTCAGTTGTTACTTCTCCTTTTTCATTTCTAATTCTATTGATTTGAGGTTTCTCCCTTTGTTTCTTGATGAGTCTGGCTAATGGTTTATCAATTTTGTTTATCTTCTCAAAAAACCAGCTTTTAGTTTTATTCACCTTTGTATCGTTTCCTTCATTTCTTTTTCATTTATTTCTGATCTGATCTTTATGATTTCTTTCGTTCTGCTAACTTTGGTTTTGTTTTTTGTTCTTCTTTCTCTAATTGCTTTAGGTGCAACCTTAGGTTGTTTATTTGAGATGTTTCCTGTTTCTTAAGGTAGGATGATATTGCTATAAACTTCCCTCTTAAAGCTGGTTTTCCTGCATCCCAGATGTTTTGTGTCGTCGTGTCTCCATGTTATCTGTTTCTAGGTATTTTTTTAGTTTCCTCTTTGATTTCTTCAGTGATATCTTCGATATTAATAATATATTGTTTAGCCTGCATGTGTTTGTATTTTTTCAGATCTTTTCCTGTAATTGATATCTAGTCTCATAGCATTGTGGTCAGAAAAGATACTTTATATGATTTCAATTTTCTTAAATTTACCAAGGCTTGATTTTTGACCCAAGATATGGTCTATCCTGGAGAATGTTCCATGACCACTTGAGAAAATTGTGTATTCTGTTGTTTTAGGATGGAATGTCCTGTAAATATCAGTTAAGTCCATCTCACTTAATGTATCATTTAAAGCTTGTGTTTCCTTATTTATTTTCACTTTTGATGATCAGTCCATTGATGAAGGTGGGTGTTAAAGTCCCCTACTATGATTGTGTTCCCGTCGATTTCCCCTTTTATGGCTGTTAGTATTTGCCTTATGTATTGAATTCTTCCTATGTTGGGTGCATAAATATTCACAATTGTTATATCTTCTTCTTGGATTGATCCCTTGATCATTATGTAGTGTCCTTCTTTGTCTTTTGTAATAGCCTTTATTTTAAAGTCTATTTTGTCTGATATGAGAACTGCTACTCCTGCTTTTTTTTGATTTCTGTTTGCATGGAATATATTTTTCCATCCCTTCACTTTCAGTCTGTTTGTATCCCTAGGTCTGAAGTGGGTCTCTTGTAGACAGCATATATATGGATCTTGTTTCTTTATCCATTCAGCCAGTCTGTGTCTTTTGGTGGGAGCATTTAATCTATTTACATTTAAGGTAAGTATCAATATGTATGTTCCTATTCCCATTTTCTTAATTGCTTTGGGATTGTTATTGTAGGTCTTTCCCTTCTCTTGTGTTTCTTGTGTAGAGAAGTTCCTTTAGCATTTTTTGTAAAGCTGGTTCGGTGGTGCTGAACTCTGATGTTTTGCTTCTCTGTAAATTTTTTAATTTCTCCATCAAATTTGAATGAGATCCTTGCTGGGTAGAATAATCTTAGTTGTAGTTTTTTCTGCTTCATCACTTTAAATATGTCCTGCCAGTCCCTTCTGGCTTACAGAGTTTCTGCTGAAATATGAGCTATTAACCTTATGGGGATTCCCTTGTGTGTTATTTGTTGTTTTTCCCTTGCTGCTTTTAATATGTTTTCTTTGTATTTAATTTTTGATAGTTTCATTAATATGTGTCTTGGCATGATTCTCCGTGGATGTATCCTGTATGGGACTCTTTGTGCTTCCTGGACTTGATTAGTTCTTTCCTGTCCCATATTAGGGAAGTTTTCAACTATAATCTCTTGAAATATTTTCTCAGGCCCTTTCTTTTCCTCTTCTTCTTCTTTGACCCCTATAATTCGAATGTTGGTGAGTTTAATGTTGTCCCAGAAGTCTCTGAGTCTGTCCTCAGTTCTTTTCATTCTGTTTTCTTTATTCTTATCTGCATTAGTTATTTCCACTATTTTATCTTCCAGTTCACTTATCCATTCTTCTGCCTCAGTTATTCTGCTATTGATCCATTCTAGAGTATTTTTAATTTCATTTATTGTGTTTTTCATCATTGTTTGTTTCCTCTTTAGTTCTCATGTTCCTTTTAAATGTTTATTGCATTTTATCTATTCTATTTCCAAGATTTTGGATCATCTTTACTATCATTATTATGAATTATTTTTTTGGTATACTGCCTATTTCCTCTTCATTTGTTAGGTCTAGTGGGTTTTTACCTTGTTCCTTCATCTTCTGTGTGTTTTCATATATTCTCATTTTGCTTATCTTACTGTTTTTGGGGTCTCCTTTTTGCAGGCTGCAGGTTCATAGTTCCTGTTGTTTTTGGTGTCTGTCCCCAGTGGCTAAAGTTGGTTCAGTGTGTTGTGTAGGCTTCCTGGTGGAGGGGACTACTGCCTGTGTTCTGGTGGATGTGGCTGGATCTTTGCTTTCTGTTGGGCTGGTCCATGTCCGGCGGTGTGTTTTGGGGTGTCTGTGGCCTTATTATGCTTTTACGCAGTTTCTCTGCTAATGGGTGGTGTTGTGTTCCTGTCTTGCTAGTTGTTTGCCATAGGGTGTCTAGCACTGTAGCTTGCTGCTCGTTGAGTGAGGATGGGTGTTGGTGTTGAGTTGGAGATCTCTGGGTTTTTGCCATTTGATATTACATGGAGCTGGGAGGTCTCTGGTGGCCCAATGTCCTGAATTTGGCTCTCCCATCTCAGAGGCACAGCACTGACTCCTGGCTGGATCTCCAAGAGCCATTCATCCACATGACTCAGAATAAAAGGGAGAAAATATAGAAAGAAAGAAAGAAAGAAAGAGGATAAAATAAAATAAAATAAAGTAAGATAAAATAAAGTTATTACAATAAAAAATAATTATTAAGAAAAAAATTTTTAAATGTAAAAAAAATGAAAATGGACGAACAGAACCCTAGGACAAATGGTGAAAGCAAAGCTATACAGACAAAATCTCACACAGAAGCATACAGATACACTGTCACTAAAAGAGGAAAAGGGAAAAAAATAATATATCCCACTCCCAAAGTCCACCTCCTCAATTGGTGATTATTCATTGTCTATTCAGGTATTCCACAGATGCAGGGTACATCAAGTTGTTTGTGGAGCTTTAATCCGTTGCTTCTGAGGCTGCTGGGAGAAATTTCCCTTTCTCTTCTGTGTTCACACAGCTCCTGGGGTTCAGCTTTGGATTTGGCCCAGCGTCTGCATGTAGGTGGCCTGAGGGCATCTGTTCTTCACTCAGACAGGATGGGGTTAAAGGAGCAGCTGATTTGGTGGCTCTGGCTCACTCATGCCTGGGGGAGGAAGGGGTACGGATGTGTCGCGAGCCTGCAGCGGCAGAGGCTGTCGTGACATTGCACCAGCCTGATGCATGCCATGTGTCCTCCTGGGGAAGTTGTCCCTTGATCATGGGACCCTGGCAATGGTGGGCTGTACAGGCTTCTGGGAGAGGAGGTGTGGGTAGTGACCTCAGCTTGCACACAGGCTTCTTGGTGGCTGCAGCAGCAGCCTTAGCATCTCATGCCCATCCCTGGTGTCCAGGCTGATTCCTGCGACTTGCGCCCATGTCTGGAGCTCCTTTCAGTGGCACTGTTAATCCCCTCTCATTGCACACCAGGAAACAAAAAGGGAAGAATAAGTGTCTTGCCTCTTCGGCAGCTCCAGACTTTTTCCCGGACTCCCTCCCGGCTAGCCGTGGCACACTAGCCCCCTTCAGGCTGTGTTCACGCCTCCAATCCCTGTGATCCGACCTAAGTCCAAGCCTCAGCTCCCAGCCCACCCCCGTCCTGGCGGGTGAGCAGACAAGCCTCTGGGGTTGGTGAGTGCTGGTCGGCCCTGATCCTCTGTGCGAGAATCTCTCCACTTTGCCCTCCGCACCCCTGTTGCTGCACTCTCCTCCACGGCTCCGAAGCTTCCCCCCTCTGCCACCTGCAGCCTCCACCCACGAAGGGGCTTCCTAGTATGTGGAAACCTTTCTTCCTTCACAGCTCCCTCCCACTGGTGCAGTTCCCATCCCTATTCTTTTGTCTCTGTTTATTTTTTCTTTTTCCCTACCCAGGTACGTGGGGAGTTTCTTGCCTTTTGGGAGTTCTGAGGTCTTCTGCCAGCATTCAGTGGGTGTTCTATAGGAGCAGTTTGACGTGTAGATGTATTTCTGATGTATCTGTGGGGAGGAAGATGATCTCCGCATCTTACTCTTCTGCCATCTTCCTTCCAATCCCCCAGAGTTTTAAGTTTGATCAGAGATGAGAGCTCATTGTCTTCTCAGGTCTTTCTTGAGCTTGTGCACAGCTCTGGGCATGCATATAGACCTACACATGTGTATACTTCTAGATTTTGAGAAATATAGTGCTAGATTTCTAGAACTTTTCAAAGTCCCTTTTGGACTTACCATTTCATAACTTTTCCTTCTAAACATTTTGATTAGGTTATTGTCTCTCTCAGTTGATATTTCCCACTTGAGGCACATGTGTTCTTAAATAATTACTGCTAATATTTCTGAAAAACTGTTCCAGGGAAAATGATGTTCACACTGGGAGATCTCTGGGTCAGTTTAAACAAGCCCTGCTGGTGGCATTTTCCAGGGAATGTCCAGACAGATCCAATAGTAATAATTCTCTGGGAATGTGGCTTTGGAAGGACCCAAACCTTAGCTTGGCCTTTCTAGTAGTGGCCAGGCTGCTGGTTTCCACTCTGGTTCCAGGTTATTTGTTGTCAAGGGTGCTGCAGGTCTCGGGAAAGAGTTACAGAAATAGAGCAAATTAAAACATCAGAAAGCACACTATTCTTCACAAGAGTTAGCCATTTTTCTCTAAGAAATATTCCATAGATTGTGGCAAGTGTTTAGTCAATTTTCAGAGTACTGAAAAAGTTGGTTTTGACACTCTTTCCAATGTTCTTATTGCTTTTATCCAGGAGAGCACTTTAAGAGATCCTTATTCTGCCATTTTGAATCTATTGTACTTAGAATGAATCAATCTTCTTTAATGTGTAGATTGATATTTTTCATCAAGTTTAGGACATTTTCATTCATTGTTTCTTTGAATAAGCTTTTGCCCCTTTATCTTTTATCTTTGTTTCTTGTATTTAATTATGTGTCATGCACTTAATAATATCCCATATTTCTCTGAGGCTCCATTCATTTATCCTCCTTTTTTCTCTCTGTTCTTCAGATTGCATAATCTCTATCAATCTATCTTCAGTTTTACTTATTCCTTTCTCAGCCAGTTCAGATATATTTTTGAGCTCCTGTAGTGATTCTTTTTCTTTTTGTTATTGCAGCTTTTATCTCCAGAATTTTCATTTTTAATATAATTTCAACAGTTTACTGATATTCTCTATCTTATGATAGAAGGAAAGTCGTAACACTTTCCTTCAATTCTCTCAAAATGTTTTCCTTTAGTTGTTTGAATATATTTATAATAGCTGTTTTGAAATATTTATCTGCTGAGTGCAACGTCTTGCTTTCCTCAAAGGAAATTTCCATTGCTTGTTCTTTTTACTATTTATAGGACTCATTTTCTTGTTTCTTTGCATGTATCATAATTTTTTTAAACTGAACAATTTTAAATAATATGTTGCAGCAATTCCAGATGCTGAAATGGCCTCCTCCTTGGGCCTTGTTGTTTGTTTGTTTGATTGCTTAATTTTTTTAGTGACTTGGCTAAGTTAGTTCAGTGAAGTCTATTTCTATTGCAGTGTGAAGCAGAAATTTTTCTTCAGAAGGCACAGCTTTAGGCATACATATTGTCTTCCTTACCAGTAGGACCACTTTAGATTTTTAGCCTAGAAAATTTGGAGGATATCACATTAATCAAGGAGTAGACTCACGGAGGGCATCATATTCACTGTCGTTTGGGATGCATTGACTCTCAGAGGGAACTATATTGTAGACAATTTTGATAAATCTATTTTGGAGTTATGTGTTTATCATAAGAGTACAGATTTTAATTTTGATGATATTACCAAGGAGCAGTAAAGGTAAAAGAAGAGAGGTTTAATGATGGTATGTTTTTCAACACTGAGATTTAAGGCTTGAAGGAGGAAAAGGAACAAGCAATAGATTTTTTTTTTAAGAGCAATGAGAGAGGTAGGGCAGCATTGATAATGCAGTTATCAAACCACAGAGAACATTTCATGAAATGTGGAGAATGATAACTAACATTTACTGCAAGCTTATTGTGTTAAGGCACTTTAAATGAGCAATTGAGCCATTACATTAAATTCTCAGAATCGGCCTAAGGAGTAAATGAATTATCTCTGTTTTATAGATGAAGTCACTGAAGCTCAGATGAATAATATAACTTATCTATGATAACCCAGCTAATATGTGGCAACAAAGGATTTGAACATAGATATATCTGAACCTAGACCTAATTTCTTGTCCATGGTGTCTTCATACTGGTTAACCATGTCAAATGTCAGAGAGTTCAATAAGATATTGAAGAATGATCCATCAGAATGGGTGATTATGATGCATTTGACAACTTTTATTAGACTAATTTTAGAACAGGAGAGGGAGTAGAAGCCAGATTTTGGGGATTTGATTTGTAGAATGAGCACAGAGAATGTTGTTGGCATAAAGAAAGTGGAATTATTCAAGCGAGGAAGAAAAAAGGTTAGCAGTATATAATTTAAATAACTTTGGAGGCAGGCTATACTGAGTTCAAATACTGTCTTTGCCAGTCATTTAATCTTGGGCTCATTAACTAACTTCTTTGAATGTCAGTTTCCTCATGTGTAAAATAGAAATTCCTATCTTGCAATATTGTTGTGAGGATTACAGATAATGGATGTAAAATACTTTATATATTAGGCATTTATTCACTGAAGGGATTGAGATAGGATTTATGACGCAGAAGGGGCTACTGTTGTAAGAGGAGGTAGTCTAAAATATTTTACCCAGTAGCTATTATTATTCCCAGTAGTGGTCCTTACATTTTTGGGGAGATCCCATACTTCTTTCAGAATTTGATGGAAGCTTTGAATTCTCTTCTAGAAAATTTCATATACACACAAATGTTAAAGATAACTTCCATGGTTTCACTGGTCCAATGAAGGTTAAAAAAATAATAATTTACATGTATTGAATGCTTACTATATGTCAGATACTACTATAAGTTTTTCATATACATTAACTTATGTTCATTTTAAGATGAAGAAATAGGCTCAGAGAGGTTAAGAAACTTGCCTAAGGTCACACAGCTAGTAAGTAGGAGGGCTAGGATTCAAACCCAAACCACTCTACTATGTTGCTTTATAAATTCATATGTTGAAAATGCCACATATAAAATGACATTATTTACAGAAAAAATTTCAACAGCAAAAAATTATAAACCACCTAAACCACCAGTAGAGAAGAATTAAATTAATTATTAGACAGTCAAAATTGTCAAAAATTATTGGTACCTCCTTATTTTTACAGATAGGCAATTATGTCTAAGATAATTTACTAAGTGGAAAATCAAGGTGCAGATGAATGTATATAGTTTACTGCTTTCTTGTATTAAAAATGAGAGAAAACATATATATGTATGTGCTTGTATGTGCATAGAATATCTGTGAAAGCATAAATAAGAACCTAAATATGGTAGTTGCCTCTGAAAGAGGGAAGCTGAGTAAATCTGATCTCAGCCTGCATTGTATTCTAGCGCTAAGTATGTACATCCCTAACTTTCTAAATTAGATTTTAAATTCCTGAAGAGCAAGGACTTGTCTTATTCATCACTGAATCCACCCAGACATAGCCTAGCACAGGGTCTTGCAATTAGTGAATGCTCAATTAGCATAGCTACTCTGAATTCAAATGAATAAAGGAAAGTACTCTGAATTCAAATGAATAAAGGATAGTAAAGACAGAGGACATAGCAAAGAGAATACCAAAGGTACATTTGAAGACAGCCAAAATGGCTCTACAGAGAACCTGTAACTTTCATGTTAATGCTAGAATAATATGATATAGATGTTATCAGTTGATTCCCAGTATGAATGTTTAACTATGTCTATAGTTATTTAGTCATAACATTTTGACTGAATTTTTTAACAATTCCTTATGAATCCCTATGAAACATGATTTGAGACAAAGATTCTTAAGGTGTGGTCTACAGATCACTGGAGGTGCTGAGACTCTTTCAGTGGGCCCTCAAGGTCAAAACTATTTTTATAACAATACTAAGACATTTTTACTTTTTCACTGTATTGACATTTGCACTGATGGTACAAAACATATGGAGGGTAAAAATGCTGATGCCTTAATATAAATCAAAGCAGTTGTGTCAAAGTATTCTAGTATTCTTCACTGCCATATATTTATGTGTAGAAAAAGCAGTTTCACTTAAGAATGTACTTGATGTAGCAACAAAAAATATTAATTTTATTAAATCTTGACCCTTGAGTACAAGTCTTTTAATGTTTTGTGTAAAAAATAGGAAGTATATATAAAGTACTTCTGCTGCACATCGAAGTATAATGGTTGTCTCAAAGAAAAGCGCTTGTAAATTATTTAAGGTTTATGCTGAACTAGACATTTTTTCATGGGACACAATTTTTACTTGAAAGAAATTATAGTTGTTCAGATTTGGGTATTTGGCAGACATTTCCTAGAAATGATCAAAGTAAACCTGTGGCTTCAAGGAAAAACAACTGACAAGTATTTGTTGCCAATATTAAAACTTGAGTTTTCAAGTAAATTAGAAATTGGACAACTTGCACCCATCATCATGTACTTGACAGCTTCCTATTACTTACAGACTTTTCTGATGAAAACGGTGGTGATTGTAGCAGATGTGGTGCATTTTTGATTCTGTATAGTGAACTGTATCAAGAGTAGCATAATTCCATGAACCAATATGTTCCAAGAGACCAATGCAAGTAGTTACAAATAATGCACGACTAAAAGACCAATTCAAAATACAAGATATATCAATGAATTTTAATAAAATAGAGTAGGAAAAGTTCCTTGATGTGCTTTCAGAATCCACATTGCAATTATCCTGTAAAAGGCTACTTCTAGTTTAGTTTTCGTATTGTAACAAAGAATATGTACACTCAAATGAAAGGATAATTAAAATGCTCACCTTTTTTCATCTCATCCACATGAGACCATATTTTTTCTCCTAAATTACAACTGAAACAATATATCATAACAGATTGAATGCAAAAATAAATATATGAGAATCCAGCTTTGTTCTGTTAAAGAGGTTTGCAAAAATGTAAAACAATGTCGCTCTTCTCACTATTTTTTAGTAAATTAGTTATATCTCATAAAATATATGCTAATTATGTTAACATACAATGTATTTATTATTTCAGGTGGATTAATAAATTATAATTTTATCGAAGTATAGTTGATTTACAGTATTGTGTTAGTTTCAAGTGTACAGCAAAGTGATTCAGTTATCATTTTCAGATTATATTCCATTATAGGTTATTAAAATACATTGAATATAGTTTCCTGTGTTATACAGAAAATCCTTGTTGTTTCTTTATTTTATGTATAACTTTGTATCTGATAGTCCAATACTCCTGATTTGTGCCTTCCCCACACTCTCTTCCCTTTGGTAACCATAAGTTTGTTTTCTATGCCATCAATTTTAAATGTCTAATATGGGAAATATTGATAGCGTTGACTTGAAACAAATAGACTGCCAGATATTTCTCCAGCAAAATGGGTTTATCAGGATCAACAGAGAATTGCAATTTGGGGTCTGTAAGCATGATAAGCTAAGTGCAAGTCCCCACACAGAAAGGGAAGGAGAGTGTTTTATAGAGAAGAAAAGAAAGTTTGGAGGGTCATAGTAAACAGCAAGTCCATGGCTTTTCATTCACTGAGTACTTGCCAGGAAAGAAGAGGAGTCTTTCTTCTTCCTGCTGGGCTCAGTTGCAGTCGCAGAGCATGAGAGCTCCACCTTCTGGACTACGAACTCTATTTAATTGAAGTTTTCGTTTATTAGTTATTTACAATAGATAAAACCCATATAAGCAAAAGCTTTTTGGGATCCTAAATAAGTTTTAAGAGTGTAAAGCGGTCTGAGACAAAAAGCTTGAGAATTACTTATTTGAGGATTTTGATTTAATTGCTGATTTGAGGAAGCTTTGTTGCTTGTCAATGCCTGAAATTCCAGACACTTGGAATCCATTCTCATGTGTTTGCAGTGCCCAAATCCTAAAAACCCTTCCTGTTTTAGTATTAAATATATAATCACATCAAATTCTTTTGTGACAACAGGAACCCAGAATGTCTGGAGAAGCACCTTATCCTAGGAGAGAAAGCTGAACAAAAAGGCCAGAAAAGGAAGGTAGGGCACAAATATAGCCTTCACTTATTCCATCATGTTCTCAATGGTCAGTCCTAGTGATATTTATAAAGTTAGTAAACTTCATAGCAAGGAACCCAAAATAAGAAACCTGGAGAAGAAATACCTTTTCTCATCCCTTGTCCTCTTGCCCATTGTTCATGGCTTTGACTATATAGAAACCAAATAGATGATCAAAAATTTTGGGAAAGCTTATCATTCATGTTAATTCACAATATGTATATACAACCAACCAGTTAGCTGAAGGAACCCTCTTCTTATGGAAATTTTCTGAAATACATTTCTTTAGAAATTCACATCCTGTGAGACTAACCATTTCCCTTTTCAGGACTGTGGGTGCCTCACAGGGGGTCTCAAGATGTTGCTCTGTGCTAATATCTGTCTCCAAAACAAGCCTCTAGGGTTCAGGAAAATTAACTCCCCTTCCAGTTACAAAGTAAGGTTTTCTCATTGAAGAAAGATACTTTAGTGTGTGACTCAAAAACGTTTTAGTGAAAAATATGAAAAAATTAAACCCCTTCAAAGACTAATTTGTTCCTACTTGTGAAGATTTGTTTCCCCTTTCATTTTACTGATTACAGTTTTAAGTGCTCTTTTAAGAAAACTAATTCTTTTGAAATTACTCTTTATCTTCATTCTTACTGTCACTGCCCTAATCCATGCTCTTATTACCTTAAATTTAAATTATTGGCATTTCCTTCAATAGGTCTCTCCACCTTCTGTTTCGTCTCTTCTCCAATGCATTCTGTGTACCTTTGTCTCAGCAATCCTTCATGGAGTGGAAGAAAAGAGGTTGGGCTCTGGAGCCAGACATACTTGGGTCTGAATCTTGCCTCTCTCACTTATTTGTTGTATGATATTAGGGAATTTAATTACCCTCTCTGTGTTTTAATTTGCTTGTAGGTAGGATAGGACATAATATTAGTCCCTACTCCTTAGGATTTTTCTGAGGATTAAGTGAGAGGATGTGTGTAAATTGCCTAGAATGGTGACTAGTACATAGAAAGTACACAATAAATAAGAGTTTTTAATCTCCCTCTCTCAGCTCTGTTTAAAGCCCATCAATGATTTCCTATATCCTGTGACTTCTATACTCTTAAGTTCTTCTTTATATGGTTTCACTCTCTGAGTTTCTTTCCTGCTGTTCCCTAGCATGCCCTATGCTTTAGTCAAGATTTTGTCCTCCCTATCACACAAATAGTATGTTTACTCTTCATTTACATGCTTGGCAATATTTCTTCTCTCTCCTGGAGTCCCTTGACTTCCCTTTCTCTTTAAGCTGGTATTTGCTAAATTTCAGATATGCATATGTCTCTCCACTGTTTTTGTTATGTCTACTTACCCTCTATACTATTATTTGTATGTGTGTTGTTTAATCACACTTTTAAAAACTTAGCTACCCACTTTAGCCTCATCCTAGGTAGTATTATGAATGAAATCATAGATGTGAAGTGCTAATTTTATTACATTTAAAGCCTAAAAACAAATGTGTAACTTGAAAATGTTTAAACAGCAATTCCTTGTACCACCACAAATAACCTTGCATGCCTCCAGTGGGACATGCTTCACCCATTGGGAATACTACCGAAACCAAATTTGTCTGTTGAGCAAAGACCAGCCAACCTTCCCCAACAGGTTTTACCCATACTGAACTCATTTTAACTTCCACACAATTTAATAGCAAATCATACTGTTTATGCTTTCTATGTTATGTTTTCTAATTATTTTATGGAGTGATTAACCTGTCACTTAAACTGTATACTCTTGGAAGATAGCAGACATATTTTATGCTTCTGAATTCCACTCTTCCCACTCAGCATCCCCAAATTGATTGTTGTTATAGCTTCTTAAGTACTTATTGAAAGATTAGTTTTTAAAAGTGCAAGAATAATCTGTGTTTACAGAATCAGATATGGGAAACTCTTGAAGACAGTTTATCTAAAGCAATTAATACTCACTAATTCTAATGCAAAAGGAATTGAGATCACAACTCACTCTTTCCTCTTTTTTTTCCACTTTTTGTTATACTATTGTTCCAGAAAGAATTGAAGATGGTTTAAAAGGATGCATACTATAGCAAGATAATATAAATACAAAATAGGTGGAAAATAATAAAGAAAAATGGACAAGGATGTAAAATTAGAGCCATGAAAGAAAAGCACACCATAAAAATATCTCCAAACTTGCAGCCAGCCGACTATAAATTAGTTCCAGGGTTTTCAGCAGATTATATTAAAAAAGACACATGACACAGTTATCAGTATCTGTTAAGAATCAAATCAAACCAATTGCTTAGGAAAAATCTAGCTGTTCCCAATACTAAGATCAGGTAGTATTATTGGGTCCTCCTAGAAAACACAGTATATTGTAATAAATAATGTCCTCAACAACAGCTATCACACCTAATTTACTGTTACTGTTAGAGAAGACCTAAAAGCCTTTGAAGCACAGACTCGTAAACTTTCCTAGGCCTAGGGAAGATATGATGTACCAGTTAAACTTTGAAAGGATACATAAGAGAGAAGGGAAGAGTTCAGAAGTATAGGCAAAGTGGGGCAGCTGTACTGTTTTTTAGACTTCTATGACTGGATATTTATTACTTGGTTTGAGATGATAATGATTCTTAGACTATCAGTCATACTCAATAACTAAAGTCTCTCTTCTAAAAGTTAATTGGAGACGATTGTGAAATTATCTGCTTTTTTGGTTTGTCCACAGATTTACTCCTTTAATTAACACTAAAAACTTTACCTAAGTTGAAATGTTCTTTGCCTAAACTGGGTCACTGTCTTCTGAGCTACTTTTGCTTCCCTTTTTAGAACCAATGAAAGGAGAAGACACTTGCATGCAAGAGAGCAATGAGGTAAGCTGGCAAGCTATTTTCTTAGCAATGTTAAGATGCTGTCTGGGAAATGAAAGTGGGCAGCCGTGACAGTAGCTAATTGTCAAGAAAGGGGTCATTTTATCCTTTTGTTCCAGGGTTTGGCTTTAAAGATCAACAGGTCTGGAAATTTCTTTGGCCAGAGAAGGATCATAGCCTAGGAAAACTGGCTTATACTGCCCAAACTCAGAAGGGATGGATTTGTAACAGAAAGCCAATTTAATAATTTATATTGAAGACCAGAACTGCCAAATGGACTGAAATGTGTGTTGGCCTATCAGTGTATTCTTTCAGTAAGGGTGCCAAGTCAGAAAACTAAATTAACAACAGATTGGAGCTGGATAAATATATGTAAGAAGGGGATTGCAAGGTCAGGCACGTTTCATTTGATATACCTCAGCCAGAATGGGTACCCTCTTCCTTTACCAGTTCTCACAAGTCATGGCCTTTTCATCAATCAGTTGAAGTTCTCAGTTCCTAGTGCTGAAAGTGTCTCTTTTCCATCTCTTGATGTCCTTGAAATTTATATTAGTGATCTCTGAGTGTTGGGTGTGGCTCTATCTAGTTCTTGAATGATTCTAGTTTTACAAGAAGAGCATGTTGCAGATCCAGGTTGCCCTTCTACAAAAATGTTGTCATCCACTTTAATGAGTCTTATCCATAAATCCAGATGCTACTGTTTGATCTAACCCACAGTACTTTCTTTTCTCCTTTGTTATGGTTATTACCCAGAAGCTCTTTGCAGCTCTAGGCCCTGGGTTCTGAATGTAGCTTCCTCACATGCACACAGAGGTTTGTGCTGGTTTGCAAGCCTTGTTTCTCATAACTACTCTCAGACTTGGCTGATACTATAGTCCCCAAGGGTATGACCTTTCTTTACTTGCAACCTTATAAAGGCTCCACAGACAAAGACTAAACCTTAGTACACTGGAGGGAGACTGAAATATATATGGTTCATTTATTTATTCATTCATTAGTTGAATATTTATTTTTTTCATTCATTCCTTCACATTCATTCAACAAACATTCATGAAAGTACCTCGTGCTGGACTAGTTGGAAATGCAGGGATAAGTCAGACATGATCTTTGCCCTGAAGCAGTTTGCAATACACTAAGAGGATAAGAAATGTATAAAAATAAACAAACTACACATTAAATTATAAGCCTTGAGATGAGAGGTTGTGGAAATGTGCTCCAAATGCAGAGAATAGCTTAAGCAAAGGTAGTCTTACTGCTGTTAGTTCTGACATGTACTTTTTATTTTTGGCACTACTTCATAAGTTTATTGAAGGTAAAGGTTATTTTTCTATAGCTTTATAATTAAACTTTTTTAAACCCTCACAATTTAAACATAAGTCAAAATTATAAATAGTACCTTCCTAAATCTACATCATAATTAAAACTCCCAAAGTTCAATAAAATAATAAATCACAAGTTGAACAAACTCAATTTAAGAAAATGTAATGGGAGTTGGAGAATATTCTCTGACAGGTATTCTTGAGGTTTTCTCACTCTTTCTCTCTCAGGATTGAAGGCGTTGCAGTTCTTGTTCTTAGGTAAACTCTCTTCAGATTTTGCCTCAGAATCCCATCCTGTCATAGAGCCTACTGGAATCTAATGAGATGGATAGGCATGTGGGTTGTAGTTGAAAGAGATAGGGTAAGAAACCGTGAAACCATGAGGAAGGCCGGTATACAGTCATTATTTGGTTTTGAACACCCTTTAGCTCTCTGCTCTTTGAATTTCTTTGCACGAATGAAGTAAAAACTAAATGAAACTTGAGTAATGTCTTCTGTTCAAGGGACTTACCTTTGGTCTGTGTAAATATGGTTTCTGTGGTGAGACACCAAATGCACTCAACTTCCTTTTTCAACAACAAATTTGTCAGTTATCAGTAAGCTCCATGCCACCCAGACTTAGGCTTTTCTGCCCCAAGCTCCCTGCAAAGAAACAAGCTCAGCAAGGCTCCAGGGTAAGTTATAGCTTAATATGTGGGAATTGGTATAATTCCATGTGGGAAGATTGGTGGGGACAAGAAGATCTGGGACAGAGACAGATGTGAAACCAGTGTCCAAATTGAAAATGGTCCCTGGTTTCTTATTTCAGACTTATTACAGCAGGAGCAATCGTGACTTCCCTTGAGTCTGACTAGAGTACAAAGTTAGGGTTAATGCCATCAGTCCCCACCATTATTCCAGGAGCATGGGGTTTGTGATGCAGCTCAGTCTTTGCTGAGGGTTCTTTGTTTCTTTATCAACAAGGGAAGATGGCACAAAGTGGTAAGAAAAGAGTATCGTTGGTGAGATTCATTGGGAAAGCTTGACCTATTCAGTCAGAAAAAGAGGATTTGGATTTCTGCTCTGTATAAATTATCTAGTTGCTTACTGAAGGAACATTTTTATGTATAAGCTCCCTTCTTTGGTAAGTTTAACTTTCACAGATACAGCAACAGATAGTAAATTCTCAGGAGAGAAAGAAAGAAAGTCAGATCATAGATTTTGGAGCTGAAGGAGCTCTTAGAGATCCAAATCCCTCACCATACAGATGGGAAAACTGAGAGACAGTGAAATGAAGACATTTAAGATAACCCAGCTAGTTAGCCGCAGAGCTGGAACTAGAACATGTATCTTCTAAATTACGGTCCCTTTTTCCTACAGAAGCTGGTATCTCCCAGAGAATACTGTAAATATATTTATAACTGTGTTGGATTTTAGGTTAGGAAAGGAGAAAATATCCTAGATGACAAAATCTGTTGAAAAGATTTCAAAGTCTGTTCAGAGGCATTTCTAGATCCTTTGAAAGCTGCTTTTTCGCCCAAGTTCAGACCTAATGGATAACAGAGCCCAAAAAAGAGGCACCTATCTTTTCAGTAATTATTGTTCTTATTACGTTGAGTGCTAGCAATCTCTCTGGTTCTGAGACAAGATGACTGAGTCAAAAGGAGACTTCCAGTTCGGTAATCCTTCAAGGTGGACTGTACCACAACAGTTGGTACCAGGATCATTTTGGATAGAATGATAACAAGCTTTATTGTGCTTTTTGGGTGGAGTAGTAGTCTCAGTTCCAAGGATCCTGCAAGTGGGAACACTTTTATTTTGGTTTTTCAAATGGACGTGGGAGTCCTTGCCATTTCTATTAATTGAGGAGTTTATCCCCTAGCTGTGACACAGTAAAATTATTCGCTGTTGAAAATATGTGATAGGTTGATATATTGAGGTTGAAAATAGCATGAACTATACTGAGAATCAAGTCATGCATTTGGGGTAATTATCTTTGGAATGGTTCCTTTTGAACAGAAGGCCTTCTTTGATCAAAGCAGTTCCTTTTTGGGCTCAACTGGAAAAGTTGTTGAGTGCAAGTTGTGCAGACTGCTCAAATCCTGGCAGTGGTGGAACACAAGGCTTCAAATGAGTAAGCATACTTCTGGATGGTTTTCGGTGGCTTTTCACACCTAGTTGTGTTTGAGGTAAGTCAGTTGATGCCCTAAGAGGCAGGGCAGTCTATGGACCTAATAAAGAGAACAGAGCTCTCTTTGTGAAACCATCTTTTCTACGTGTTCCAACAATCAGAGCAATGACTGGCAGGAAGTATATGCTTTATTTAAAAACTTCTGCTCAAGACGTCTCATATTTCAGGTCGGGATATTTTATATTTAAGTGTTCATCTAGTATTGATTCACATGCATCACAGGCAGAGTGATGAAGTATATGAACCAACACACAGACAGAAAGTTTTGGTTCTAGCTCAAGTTCTGTCAATGATTCAGTTTTGACCTTGGGCAAGTTGCTTTATTTTTCTGGGTCTCAGTAGCCTCACCTATAATAAGGGGGGAGGGGCTTGAAATAGATGGTCTTCAATTTCCTTCCTAGTAATACAAATGTTTGACTCTAGGCTCCTGGTGCCTGAGAAGAGCTGCATATCATGAAGTGGTAAATAATGGGACCATAGTAGGGAAATCTAACTACAGTGAACCTTCTGGAAATACAGTCTAGATCTCAAAGGGAACTCAGTAATCTTTGCTAAGGGCCATTATACTTCTTTCAGAGTAATGTCATCATGAGAGCTTCAACTTTTAGAGCACAGGCAAGTGTTTTGTAAATAATTTCCTTTATTTTTCAAATGATAAGATGCAAACATACAAAGGAGCAAGTTCTGTAATCTGATTTCCACAATGACAGTGTCACTCAATCAGTATTTCTCAATCTTTTAAGTGCAAAGTTCCATTTGAAAAACATAAAAATCTCACTAAAAAGTTATTGTGGACTTGCTTAACTAGGAACCAGACCTTGGACTCCTAGAAAAACCTATCCCATAACATTGACATTTTCCAAATACTGTAAGCCCAACAGCCAAAAAGATTTTTCAGATCTGCGCTTTCAGCAGTTTGTATTATATGGACAATAATTTTGATTTCCAAATATATTTACTGTAATAAGGAATTTTCTTTTCAAGTAACACATGTTTTCCACTTTTCTACTTTAAGAATTATTGCATTAGTCTTACTAAATATTTCTCACATCTATGCTTTTGGGGAGATTTTCTAATCTTAGAGAAGTACAGCATCCAACCAAAGGCTCATGGAGATTACTCTCTGTACAAGTAAAGTGGAAATGAACTGAGATTTATTTAACATATACAGTGTACCAGACATGAAAATAGATACATTTTCTACTTAAAGATGTACATTTTCTATTTAATCTTTACAATGATATATGTTGCAGGCACTATGATCCTAATTTTATAAATGAGGAAGCTGAAACCAAGAGATATAGAGTCTTTTCAGGCTAGACAGCTGGTAAGTGAGTCAAGATATGAATCCAGGTCTGCCCAAAGAACACGATTCTTTCCATCTCCAAAATGCTGCCCCAAGTACAAAAATGATGAATAATTAGGTCTCCTTCTTACCTTATTAAAAATCCAGTAAAGATGCATGCAGGGAAGTTCAATTCCAGCTCTAAGATATTAGTTTGTGAATAGTCTAATTGCTTTAATTTATTTTAAGGGTAAAATAATTTTCACTTCTAATTTTTGGGAAAAATGTCTAGACTTGCAGAATAGATACAAAATTTTGTGTTTCTGACATCAAGCCAGGTTATTTACAGTTGATTTGAATTAATTCAGGAAATGGCAGAGTTCCAGATTCCAGTTGCTCTTCTTTGGCTGTGGTTATGAGTGATTGAATGAAGGACACCATGGTCATGGGTATAGGACTGGCTTGGATAATTCATGTGAGACTTCTGTGGTTTAAATAAGAAGAAAAAGGGGGAAAAAGACAAGTTACATTCCCAAATGGCCTGTAGATATATTCCCCTGGAGAGTGGGAAGGACCTCCATCAGCAATATTTCTCTATTTAGTTTTCACTTCTCCTCCCAAGATGACAAGCCCACATACTGACCCTATTATCAAAGAAAATAGGAGACACAAATTTGACAGACATGTTCATTTAGTGGTATTAGTGACTTAATGATGAGGGGTGAAAAGAGGGAGAGGACTAAGAGGGTAAAACTTTATAGAGTTGTACTAGGAAAAGAGCAGTTACTTTGATGTCAGAAGCCTATGTTCTACACTCTTCACTCTGCCACTTGCATAGTATTCAGGTAACTGTGATCACTTCTTGGAGTCTCAGTTTCCTGATCTGTAAAATGGGGATGATATCCTCTGACCTAATTTGTTCTATATATGGTGTACGATATGCATATATATATATATATATATACATTTAATAATGATTAACAGCAATTATAGATGTAATAATGATATGTAAAGTGTAAATCAGCAGGTAGGTTGAGATGGTGGCAGCTGTATCAATGATGGCAGTGGCAGTGCTGATGGTATCAGCTAAGGGTGGAGGTTTAGAGGAGCCAGGCCCATAACATCATGGCAAGTTAGATCAGAAGGTAATTAACATGATCAAGTTCATATTGTCTTATTTTGATAATGAGGGAATTGAAACCCACATAAGGGAAGGGGATTAGCAGGACAATACAAAGAGACAGAATTTGAATAGTTACTAGAATCCAAGTGTTTTAGCTCCAAATCCAGTGTTCTTTTTAATAAATTCTACTGCTTGAGATTCCCCATCCTATCTGTCTTGTTATATTCAGCTCACCACTCTTATAAATACATTGTTCCAATACTCTATCCATAGATCTATTATGGTTTGGGTTCATAGGCAAAACTCGTTAAAGATCCCTGGTTTTGATACTACCATACGCTGACACCTGGTGGGCAATCATTTGCCATATATGTATAGTCATAAAAGTGCTAGAAATAGAACCAAGATTATTAGCTTCTTCATCTTTGAAGAATTGTCTTATCCACAGAAATGTTACTTTAAGGTATTTCTGTGCAACAAATTGTTTGCAGAGAAGAATTTTAGCTGTCTCTGCTCATGAAGAGCCTCATTATGACTGAAATCGTAATAGCTGTGACTTTGAGAAAGAAACTTTATCCTGCTGAGCCTTCATTTTCTGATACGTAAAGGGGTATAATAATAATTAGCTCAGAGTTCTCTCAAAGATCAAAGATAATATATTAACAGCGCTTAGCTAAAAACTGACAGGATGCATGTGGAAACTTCTTGAACTTAGTATTTCACTGAAACTTAGGAGTCTGGTACAAATTCTGATGCTGCCATAAAATAAGTTCAGTTTGGCTGTAACTTTGTGAAAGCACAGCATTAAGCTAGTTGGTTGGGAAGTGAAGCTGCTTTTGGGTAGACATTATTGGTACCTATGATGTTCTTGGACTCAGTCATAGTATGAGTCATATTTAGTGACATGACATACCTTTGTGCTCTGAGACAAAATTTAGTTATTTCCATAAAGTCAAGTGTTTAATGACAAAATTCTCACTTAACTTTATGGGATTCCTACTGGCTTTAAAATAAAAGGTTGGGATTACAGGCTTTGGAGCTTTTAGATTTGTTAGACTCCAACCTTATTATCCTTGCCTTGACCATATTTTCCTCAGTAACAAAGGGTGAAAAACTATTGCTGTTGTTCAGGAGAGTAGCTTATGGGAGAGACATTAGAAATAAAAATGCCGAAGGCTCTGCTAATATGTGCCTATTCTCCATAGTCTTACCTTTATAAACCAATGTGTATGAACTGAGATCCTACTACATGCCTAACCCTCTGCTAAACAGAATGAGGGATATAAAAGTGTAAGATACAGTCTTCCTTCATTGAGACTACATTCTTATAGTGTAGCCTAAAAGTCCAGTACAAACACAAAAAAGGAAGAAGTTGCCCCATGCAAGGAAAAGATGACAGTTGAGATGGGATCTGGAGAGAGGAGTAAAATATTTACTTCTGAGATGGGATCCAGAAGAGAGGAGTTTGATGAAGTTTTAGTCATAATTTTTTTTTTTTTTTTTTTTTTGCAGTACGCGGGCCTCTCACTGTTGTGGCCTCTCCCGTTGTGGAGCACAGGCTCCGGATGCGCAGGCTCAGCAGCCATGGCTCACGGGCCTAGGCGCTCCGCGGCATGTGGGATCTTCCCTGACCGGGTCACGCACCTGTGTCCCCTGCATCGGCAGGCGGACTCTCAACCACTTGCGCCACCAGGGAAGCCCTAGTCATAATTTTATACCAATCTTCATTATCAGGAACATTCTTAAAGCTGCACACTGAAAGTGAATCTTGTTAGCTCGATCATGGTAGCTGATTTTCCTGCTCTGCTTATTAGATTAGAAGTCTGTGCTGGTCACTCCCTTTAGGGTTTAGCTCCCATTACAGACCCCTATTTCAAGAAGAGGCATCTCTATGAAGGTACTGGCCTTTGATGTAGGCAGTGTGTACCCTGGATAGAGCACTAAACATTGGATAAACCAAGAGGCATTTACTTCTTTAAGGATGGTATTGGAGGCACTGGGAATTTAGCCCTCATTCTATCTGGGTGGTTCACAGTCATAGAGCTAGGAGCTCAAGTATATACTAAAGATATGGTATTTTCACAGGTTATAATTTTGCCTGGGTTGTATTTTCTGTGTGGTCCTGCTTAGCTGAGTTGGTTATGCAACACCAGTGAGGTTAAGCCTTTAGGATTAATCCCCACATGAGCCAGTTAACATCAATTTTTTAAATAGTGCTATATATTTAGCCTTGTTCTAGGGTGAGAGAGAGAGAGAGAGAGAGAGAGAGAGAGAGAGAGAGAGAGGGAGGGAACAAAATTTAGGGCATAACCCCTGACTTTACAAAGCTCACAGCCCAGTGTAGAGAGATTCATAAACAGATAAACAATAAAAGAGTTGTCATAAGGCAGAATATTTGCCCAGTTAAAATATTTACTAAGTGATTATGTGCTAATTATTCTGCTAGGTTCTAGAGATTTAAAGATGAGTAAGGCATGCTGTTTGGCTTCAAAAATGCTCATAGTTTAGTTAGAAATAAAGAGATATAAACGGAAACATTCTATAGCAGTGAGTGTATCGTTAAAGCAATCCCTATGATGACATGGTAGCCCAGATTTGCCTTTTTGATATATCATTTTGGCAGCAGAGTATAGAATAGATTTTAAGAGGGCAATCCTCAAAGCAGGTAGATCAGTTAGAGAGTGTTTTAATAATCCAGAGAGAGAGGAGGGAGAGAGAGTGGAAGAGGGAGAAAACTTGGTTGATTGAATGAGAGTGAAGGGATCTAGGGTTATTTTAAGGCTTCTGGCTCTTGTAATTGGATAGATGGTGTGGATAAGTAAAAGATCAGGGAGTATGATGAGTTTAGTTTTGAATATTTTTATTTTGCGACACCTGGGAGACATTGAAATGGGAAATCTCCACTGAAAGTTAGACATATAGGTTTAATATCTGAGAGGAGGCCAACCCTGGACATTGAGACATAAGAGTCATCTGGATATGGGTGGTAACAGAAGCCATGAAACTGGGTGATGTTACTTAGCATGAGGGCACTGAATAAGAAAAGAATATGCAGACCTTAGGAAAACAAACATTTAAAGGATGTGCAGAGATAAAAGAAGCCATAAAGGAGACTCGGTATGAATGGGTAGATAGTTAAGAGGAGACTCAAGAAAGAGTTGTGGCTTAGAAGCCAACAGAAGAGAGCATTTATAAAACATGGAAACGATCAGACTGTGTCCAAGCTGGCAGAGAAGCCCTGCCTGATTTGGAAATGTGATGGTCACTTGTCACCTTTATTAAAGTAGTTTCAGTGATGTTGTAAAGGTATGCATGTCACCTTGGAATGCATTAAAGAATGTATATAAAATGAGGAAAAGAAAACAGTCAGTGTCAAAAACTATTGTGAGACGTTTATTTAAGAAGAGAAGGAAAATGACAAAGAGCTAGAATAAGATGCATTGACAAGAGAAGTATTATTTTGGGTGTTGGAGAGACTTGATGACAAATATCTAGCTGAGAGTGAAGGGCAACATGATGATCTAGGAGTGAAAGGGAACAGCTAATGAAAGAAGATCCTGAGAAAGATAAAAGGGATTAAGAGCATGGGAATTCATCTTGTGCAATAGGAAAGACAGCTGTGTTGGGAAGGATGCAGTTGTAGATAAGATTGTGTGGGTTGGGAGGGGACAATGGATGAAACTGAGTTGTTTCTCACCCAATAACCTCAATTTTCTTGTGATTTAAGAAGTAAGTTTCTCTGCTGAGAAAGTTGGGGGATGGGAGAACAGTAGAGAAGAAACTTTAGAAGAGTTGTGAAGGTGCTGCATAGTCAATAGGAGAAGAAACTAATCAGGCATGTGCAAAAAGAGGCTGGAGCAAAAAATCTTAGGCTGGAGATCATACACTTCTAGTTTTAGCATTTCAAATATATACTGGTATTTTTAATAGGATCATTCAGCAGTTTGGATAGTAAAAAAGAAAATGGATTGTGGACTTGATCTGGGATTAAGACCTTGCCAGGCTGGTACGGCAGAAGAATCATGAGCAAAGAAGTTGAGGGTTCTTGTGTGAGAATAGTTAATTTGACCATTTAATGTAGTCTGTGTAAGGGAGGAAGTAAGATGAGGGTGGGTGCCAGATTGGCCCAGGAGAAATGGCGAGATTTAGAAATTTAAGGTCTCTGGGAGTGTCTGGTGCAAGCTAGCGTAGTGCAACTTGCAGTGAAGTTCAGTGATTTTAATGTTAGAGAAAGCAAACCATCTGAAGAGTCAGGAATTTATGAAGCTTGGCAGAGAGTACAAATTCGAAAAGTTCTGGAATAAGGAAGAGTTTACTTTTGACTCAGATTGTCAGGAATAGTGAATACTGTGAGCTGCTAATCTGAAAGGGCTTTGGTACAGTACAAAACTGTGATATCCTTGTATAACATTTGACATGTTTTATAAATGAAGTTATCTTTGACTCCTCAAGCAGTCTCCCAAACTGGTCAATTCCATATCTGACTTTTACTTGAAATTCTAATATTCATGCCATACCAGGTCAGAGCTTTTTTTTTTTTTTTTTTTTTTTTACTTCCTTGACTGTTGGAATAGTAGTATGATCAATTATTCTGTTTGTCCTGGACTGTCACCGAAAATATTACATACTGGGACACCCTCAGTCCTAGGCAAACCTGGACTGTTGGTCACCCTACAAACTCACAACTAATTTGGACTTCCTGTCTCTGGTCTCCCAATCCATCTTCCACACTGTTGCCAGAGTGGTCTTTCTAAAACACAAGTATAGTAATAACACATCTCTTCCCAGAATCCTTCAATAATTCCCCATAAAACCCTCCATGATCTAGCTGCATCTACCTTTTAAGTTGCTTTTCCCTTCCACTACCTTCTCCCACTCTAATCTCCTATTCCACCTTCCCCACCATCTCACCCTGTTTTCCAGCTGGTATAGAACACCTATTCTTCCTTTCTATGGGTCATTCATTTTTATACTTTGAGAACTTTGAATGCTCTTCATTCACCTCTGAAACTCTTTTTTCATCCCTTTTTCCTACAGCCTTCCCACTCCAGCTGCTTATTAAAAGTGAACTTATCCTTCAGGATGAGCTCTAAGACTCCTCTTCTGTGCAGGATTCATTTCTACTCTCACAGAAATTTCTTTGTTATCCCTTTCATGGCACATTTAAAAATCCATTATGGTTAGTTATTCTTATGTCTTTTACTCCTTAAATGACTATAAACTTCTTGAGGACGACAATCATGTATTATTCTTCCTTGAAATTTCCCACCTCACTACACTATCTTCATCAATTTACATATCAAATACACATAAAGCAGAATGTCCCTTTGCTGGATAAAATTATGAATTGCTAAATCCCAGATGAATGGTATTGATAATACCAAGTTCAGCCTTTCTTGAAGAGATGGGACTCGACCACAGCTTTGAAGGGCAATTTAGATTTAAATACAATAGTGTATAATTCAGGCAAAGTAAGGTTAACTTTTATCTCCTCCCCAGCCACCATCAGCAGTTTGCTCTCTAACCCTGTCCCTGTAGTGACTAATAAAAGAATGCAGATAGCTTGACACAAGTGCCATCTTCTCTGGCTTGAGGTGGTCTATCTCTCCTAATTTAATAGAAGCAGCCCAACATGGTTGAAAGAGCGTTAAGTAAGAGGCATACAAACCTGACTTCTGGTCCTAGTTTCACCATATTTTAACCCTGTGACTTTGGACAGGGTACTGAGTTGTTCTTGAATGCATCTCTTTGTAAACTAAACAATATGGTAGGGGTATTACTGATATCTGTCCTGCTTACCTCACAGAGATGATGCTGTGCCAACATGAGGATTTCTTATCACCTATGCCATTCACCTCAGTTCTTGTCATGCATTGGTTGTGATGTTGGAAATTAAAAAAAATATTTTCTCCACCACACCAGAAGTTTCTCAGGGACAGAGATTATAGCAGATGATTCTATATTCTCCATAGAACCTAGCACAGAATTCATAGTATGATGCTTATTAAGTATATGTTGGTTGAGTGTTGGCCTCCAAGGCAGCAAGAGCCCTCAAAAGGCCAAAGAAAAAAGTAAATACACAAGTTGTTTTCCTTTTATGCTTAATTTCCATGTGGAAAATTAAGCTCTGGGGACTACAGATGTTACCTCTCACTCTCGTTCCAAGTCCCACATGTAGGTGGGTAGGAAGCCATTTGCTGATGAGATGAGGCAGGTATATATTTCATTTGCAGAATGACAATCAACAAAAATAAAGGGTTGAGAAGCTTTTGGAAGCAGATCACAAGGACTACCCTCTCCCTGAGGTCTAGATAATAGTGTTGATGGTACTCTGAGATGTTGGGCTGTGCTGGTATCTACCTACAGGATATGTCTGACCACCTCTGATTCTAAATTGAATATTTTGCTCTTTTCTCAGCCTTGTGAAGGCATGTTTTTTCTGAGTTGTAATGGGTAAGTGCAGCAAATATTGATGATAATAGCCCAAATCAGGAGACAACTTTTGAGGGAAATAACAAACAGCAGAAATATTGGGCTGGCCAAAAAGTTCGTTCGGGTTTTTCCATAAGCTCTTACCCAATATATTAGTTGACATATCAGGGCTTGCATTTTTACTTAATGATTCCAAATAAGGACTTTAAACTATTTTGTATGCAATTGAATCCAATTATATCACTTTTCTTTGGGTGTTTACTAAGTCACAGGCTAAGTCTTGGCTATATGGTCATAAACAGAATAGATCTTTTTATGGCACTAATAGAGCTAACAGCACAGTGAACGAAATAGTCAATAAAAACTGAGCAAACATCTACATTACAAGTATTGATGCTACGAAGAGAAATTGGACGGAGTGTGAGAGTATGTAATGCTATGTAGGATGGCCTAAATAATAGTGGCAGTGAAGATGTCTCTGACCTGCAAATTGAGGTTAAAGGAGACAGATATCTGAAAAAGAAGGAAGATAATTCCAGACAGAGGAAACAACGTGTGCAGATGTTTTTGTCAGGAGAAAAGCTTGGCTTGTTCTAGAAACTGAAAGCTTCTCAGTATAATTGAAACAGTAGTGAATGAGGAAAAGAATGGCATGAAGTGATGTTAAATGACACGGGAATGGCCTTCAAGCCATAGTGAGAAGTTTGGCCTTAATACAATAGAGAACGAACAAAGGATTTTAGACAGGAGAATGACAAGATATTTCAAAGAAAGAGCACTTAGGCCACAGTGGGGAAGAGGTTAGAAAGGATTAAGAGATGACATAGTCCCTGCCATCAAGGAGTGCAAAGTCTAGTTAAACAGAAAGACATGTTAGCAGAATTTCAGTGTGTGTGTAGTAAGTGCCATGACAGAGGTAAGGGAGTATGGAGACAAGCATGGGATCCAATTCTTATATACCACCTCTACACTATGCAAGTTTTGTGACTTTGGCACAACTTATTTAACCTCTCTGGGTCTCAGTTTTCTCATTTGTAATATGGAAATAATCATTGAGTTGCTATAAGGATTAATGAGATAATATGTGCTTAGCTTGTAAATAGATGGAAGCTCTCAATAAGCAGTAGCCATAATTAATGTTAATGTTAGACACAGTATGGGGATGAACTGCAGGAGACAAGACTGGGGTGCCGGGAGTCCAGTAAGGCATCTTCTACAATAATCAAGAGGAATGATGACAGTGGCCTGGGTTAGAATGGCAACAGTGTAAGTGGAGATGGATTGGAGATAGATTTGAGAGATTTAAAGGAGACAGAATCACCTGGTTTCTGATTAGATATGGGTGAAATACAGTGGTAGGAGTTGAATGAATTCCCAGTTTCTATCTGTAGCGTCTGGGAAGAGAGTCATGGCACAGACAGAGAAGGGGAGCTTAGACTCAAGAGTGAATCACCAATCTTGTACCCTTTCCTGAGAGAGGAACCAAAAATATGTCTAGATTGGAGGGAAGAGAGACTAGTATCACAGGGGGCACGAACCAACCAGAAATAGTCAATAATAGAGCCAGAGCCAAAGAGAGAGACACAGAGACAGGAGCAGGGGCAGAGACTGAGAGAAGGAACATGTTCTGACTTTGGCCCTTCCATTCAGCCTTCTCCTGTTAGTGGTTTCTTTGGTTGTTCTCCATTCTAAAATTTCAGTAGTGTCACAGATTGTTAACAGGAAGCTAAATGTTCCCTGAGAGAGTTTATATTTTCACCCTACCCCAAAAAATTCCCCCAGTCTCCCATTACCATGGGGATTTTACATTTAATTGTCACCAGACATATTTGGGGAAAAACCCTTCCTACTTCCCCTTCAGTCTGGAGAAGAAAAAAGATTTTGGAAAGCAGGTCATGTAAGTCTCTAAACTTGAAATAAACTGAATTGCAGAAGCGTAAGAAACCACAGAAACAAAATAAATTGTGAACATAATGCTGTTCTGGCCTAATAGGACTCTGCTATTTAGCACAGAGGTATGAAAACAACCTGTCCCACTAGTAAGTGAAATTTTCTGTACCAGTGAAGCAGAAACAAATATCCATGCTTGTAAAGTGCAGAAGTGGAAGTGTGAATTTGGTGGGTGTGAGCTGTTTTTAGTTCTTAGAACTGTAATGCACTTGATATAGCCTCCCTTGTTCTGTCACAAGCCTATGCATAGATAATAGTAGAAACAGGATCAATACTGAAGTAATATGGAAATAATCACTGGGCTGCTATGAGGATTAATGAGATAATATGTGCAATAAAATGTGAGATAATATGTGAGATAAAAGTGGGTGGTAAGGAGGGGTGGGTGACATGTGTGGGGACAGATGTTTAGTTATATCCTGATGGCATAGCTAGAGTAATTTTAATGTTACAAGATCATAAGGTCCTACTATGGGGTTAGAAAGGTTCTGCCATAATGTGCCCTCCAGATATCACCATGATCCTCATTCTATTAAAAAGTCCCTCCTGAGCAGGGAGAGGCAAGTGGTATAATGGAAATAGCACAGACTTTGGAGCAAGTCAGGCATGGTAGTAAATCCCATTTTTACCATTTTTTAACTTTGTTACCTAAGATAATTTACTGAATCTCTCTGAACCTCAGTTTCTCATCTGCACTATAAGAGTAATAATAGTAACTTACGATGGTTGTGAGAATTGAATTATGTAATGCATGTGAAAAATTCCATTGCAGATTCTGGGGTACATCATTGATAGACCATTATAATTATTTCCTTTCTTTTCACCTGTGAGTACCCCTACCTTTGTTCTAAGTCATACATACACAAGCAAGATGACTGCATGACTCTTTAGGATATACCACAGATAGGTCAAATAGGGAGTATAAGAGGAGGGAAAATGAAAGTACTCTTTAGAGTAATGGTAGCTTATAAAGTTGACTCTCTTTTATCTGTGAATTAATCCTTTGTGGTTCTGTTCTTTTATCACATTTCTATTCCCTGGAGTAGACTTAGAATGATATAGGAAGTCATTCTGCTACTTATGAAGAGAATCTAAAAGAGGCCACTCCTTTGTTTTTGTAAACATACTTAAAACAAAACAATACCAACAACAAAACTCCACCTGAGAAAACCTCAGTACTTTTTTTTCCAATTCTAGCTCTAAAGGCAATAAACATTCCTGCAGTATGGACAGAAGCTATGTTTGTAAAATTTGTCTTTGAGAGGAAAACAAATGATGGACAGAAGGGTGTGTGTAAAGATTAACCACCTTTTTCCTCCTTTCTGAAGTCCCAGATCTTTCATTTAGTAGATTTGTGGCCTTAATAAATCCCTCTCTGGGCCTTGCTTCTTCTACCTATATCATATGGTGGCTGAATTAAATGTTTTTTAAAGGTCCTCTTCAGTCCAAAATTCTACAAATAAAATAACAAGGTTGTTGCTGTCCTGACATTCTTATTTGCAAACAGCCTGCATAAATCCATGGCCAGAACGTGAGAAGCCCTAAAAATTATTGTATATTCCCCATGTCTTACATATAATACACAATAAAAACTATACTAAAACATAAAATAAATTAAGGAAGTCCAAAAAACTTTCTCATTATGATGAATAATAAAAAAATATTAAATCTTAAATTGTTTCAGAAAAATGATTTTGGTGGCCTATTTTGCTGGTACCTTAATCAATGTTCACTGTGGCTGTTGGATAATCTGCCAAGACATGATGTCACACAAGTACAGAATTCCCCTTAGATAGAGAATAGGTCTCTTCCCTTCCCAATCACATAAGGGAAAATATCCTGGTTCAGCTTCTAAATCCATATATTACTGAAAATTTTCATGTAAATTTGGAATGAAACCTAAGCTAAGAGAAAGAGAGAAAATGCATGAAAACCACCAGCTATTGTGATAGAATAATAAGGAGGTAATATTCCCAAGCCCTGAAAATCAACAAGGATACTGGTAATGCAGGCTAAAGGAGGCAGATCTGTTTTCCAGGTGCTGTGATGCCAAGTTAGGAAGTCAGGACTCAGTGAGCAAGGTGGCAGACAGAGGAGAGGCAAGAAGACCTGAACAAGAAGACTGGATTTCTACCATTGCAATTGGGAAGTAGTGAACAGTGGTCATCCCAACCAGAGCTTGAGGCAAGAGAATTCTTGATACAAAAGAAACAGACTCAAATATCACATTCTTTTTCTGTGGTTAGAAAAACCGATGGAATATTTCAGGACTTCCTTACCTGCAAGACACATCTTTGACAATCTGGTAGGGTAAGGCAGTTGGATGACAATTCCATGGTTCTCTAACTGATTCACTGGGTGACCTTGGATCAATAGTATATCTTCCTTGAGCACATTCTTCTTCATCTGTAAACAAATCCCTTCTAATTTTAATATCCTATGACTCTGTAGGTATAAAAACATATCTGGTGACACCTCATCATAGTTTTGATTTGCTTTTCTCTAATAATTAATGATGTTGAGCATCTTTTCATATGCTTGTTGGCCATCTGTATGTCTTCTTGGAGAAATGTCTGTTTAGATATTCTGCCCATTTCTTGATTGGGTTTTTTTTTTTAATTAAGCTGTACAAGCTGTTTGTGTATTTTGGAAATTAAGCCCTTGTCAATTGCATTGTTTGCAAATAATTTCTCTCATTCAATAGGTTGTCTTTGTGTCTTGTTGATGGTTTCCTTTGCTGTGCAAAAGCTTTTAAATCTAATAAGGTCCACCTTGTTTGCTTCTGTTTCCATTACTCTAGTAGATGGATTTTTTAAAAAAAAACTATTGCTGTGATTTATGTCAAAGAGTGTTCTGCCTATGTTTTCCTCTAGGAGTTTTATAGTATCTGCTCTTACATTTATACCTTTAATCAATTTTGAGTTTATTTTTGTGTATGGTGTTAGAGAATGTTCTAATTTCATTCTTTTACCTGTAGCTGTCCAGTTTTCCCAGCACCACTTATTAAAGGGATTGTCTTTCCTCCATTGTATATTCTTGCCTCCTTCATCATTAGATTAATTGACCATAAGTGCGTGGGTTCATTTCTGGGCTTTCTATAATGTTCCATTGATCTATATGTTTTTTTCGTGCCAGTATCATACTGTTTGATTACTGTAACTTTGCAGCATAGTCTAAAATCAATGAGTATGATTCCTCCAGCACCTTACATTTTCTTTTTTTTTTAACATCTTTATTGGCATATAATAGCTTTACAAATGTGTGTTAGTTTCTGCTTTATAACAGTGAATCAGTTATACATATCCATATGTTCCCATATCTCTTCCCTCTTGCATCTCCCTCCCTCCCACCCTCCCTATCCCACCCATCTAGGTGGTCACAGAGCACCGAGGTGATCTCCCTGTGCTATGCAGCTGCTTCCCACTAGCTATCTATTTTACACTTGGTAGTATATATATGTCCATGCCACTCTCTCACTTTGTCACAGCTTACCCTTCCCCCTCCCCATATCCTCAAGTCCATTCTCTAGTAGGTCTCACTCTTTATTCCCATCTTGCCCCTAGGTTCTTCATGAAATTTTTTTTCTTAGATTCCATATATAAGTGTCAGCATATGGTATTTGTTTTTCTCTTTCGAACTTACTTCACTCTGTATGACAGACTCTAGGTCCATCCACCTCACTACAAATAACTCAACTTCGTTTCTTTTTATGGCTGAGTAATATTTCATTCTATATATGTGCCACATCTTCTTTATCCATTCATCTGTTGATGGACACTTAGGTTGCTTCCATGTCCTGGCTATTGTAAATAGAGCTCCAAAGGACATTCTGGTACATGAGTCTATTTTTTTTTTTTTTTTTTTTTTGCGGTACGCAGGCCTCTCACTGCTGTGGCCTCTCCCGTTGTGGAGCACAGGCTCTGGATGTGCAGGTGTAGCGGGCACGGCTCACGGGCCCAGCCACTCCATGGCATGTGGGATCCTCCTGGACCAGGGCACGAACCAGTGTCACCTGCATTGGCACGCAGACTGCCAACCACTGCGCCACCAGGGAAGCACAGTATATGACTCTTTTTCAATTATGGTTTTCTCAGTGTACATGCTCAGTAGTGGGATTGCTGGGTTGTATGGTAGTTCTATTGTTAGCTTTTAAGGAGCCTCCATTCTGTTCTCCATAGTGGCTGTATCAATTTACATTCCCACCAACAGTGCAAGACGGTTCCCTTTTCTCCACACCCTCTCCAGCATTTATTGTTTCTAGATTTTTTGATGATGGCCATTCTGATTGGTGTGAGATGATATCTCATTATAGTTTTGATTTGCATTTCTCTAATGATTAATGTTGTTGAGCGTTCTTTCATGTGTTTGTTGGCACTCTGTATATCTTATTTGGAGAAATGTCTATTTAGGTCTTCTGCCCATTTTTGGATTGGGTTGTTTGTTTATTTGTTATTGAGCTGCATGAGTTGCTTGTAAATTCTGGAAATTAATCCTTCGTCAGTTGCTTCATTTGCAAATATTTTCTCCCATTCTGAGGGTTGTCTTTTCATCTTGTCTATGGTTTCCTTTGCTGTGCAAAAGCTTTTAAGTTTCATTAGGTTCAATTTGTTTATTTTTGTTTTTATTTCCATTTCTCTAGGAGGTGGGTCAAAAAGGATCTTGCTGTGACTTATGTCATAGAGTGTTCTGCCTATGTTTTCCTCTAAGAGTTTGATAGTGTCTGGCCTTACATTTGGGTCTTTAATCCATTTTGAATTTACTTTTGTATATGGTGTTAGAGAGTGTTCTAATTTCATACTTTTACATGTACCTGTCCAGTTTTCCCAGCAACACTTATTGAAGAGGCTGTCTTTTCTACACTGTATATTCTTGCCTCCTTTATCAAATATAAGGTGACCATATGTGCATGGGTTTATCTCTGAGCTTTCTATCCTGTTCCATTGATATGTGTTTCTGTTTCATAGATAATGAGTCTCATGGATAATGAGTAGGTCTTTATGAAATCCAGCACCTAACCATGGTAGTGCCCCCAAGATCAAGCCCATATCTATTCCCCTACCTCATCTCTTAACTACTCTCTCCTTCACACCTGAACTCCAGATACATTGGTCTTCTTTCCATTATTTAATAAGTGAAGCTCATTCTTGTCTTAGGGCCTTTGCCTTTGCTGTTCTCTCTGCTTAGAATATATCTCCACTAGGTCTTCACGTGGCTAGCTCCTTCTCATCATTCAGGTTCAAATGTCACCTCCTCAGAAAAGCCTTCCCTGATCATACAATCTACAGTAGATATACAGTTACTCTTATCAACTTATCATATTATAATTTTCTTCATAGAATTCTCTGATTTTTTCTTTTTAATTGATTTGTTCAGTGTCTGTCTACATCACTCTCCAAAAAATATAGGTTCCATAAGGGCAGCAATCATGTTGCTCTGTTTCAGTACAATAACTAGTACATAGTAGACACTCAAGTAATATTTTTTGAATGAATCAAAGTGGGAGAACCGGGATGGCAAACCAGGTCTGTATGACTTTATGGCTCTTGCTCCATACTGCCTCTTTTATTTATTTATTTTTTTACATCTTTATTGGAGTATAATTGCTTTACAATGGTGTGTTAGTTTCTGCTTTATAACAAAGTGAATCAGTTATACATATCCATATGTTCCCATAAGTCTTCCCTCTTGCATCTCCCTCCCTCCCACCCTCCCTATCCCACACATTTAGTTGGTCACAGAGCACCGAGCTGATCTCCCTGTGCTATGCAGCTGCTTTCCACTAGCTATCTATTTTACGTTTGGTAGTATATATATATGTCCATGCCACTCTCTCACTTTGTCACAGCTTACCCTTCCCCCTCCCCATATCCTCAAGCCCATTGTCTAGTAATCTCACTCTTTATTCCCATCTTGCCCCTAGGTCCTTCATGAAATTTTTTTCTTAGATTCCATATATAAGTGTCAGCATATGGTATTTGTTTTTCTCTTTTGGACTTACTTCACTCTGTATGACAGACTCTAGGTCCATCCACCTCACTACAAATAACTCAACTTCGTTTCTTTTTATGGCTGAGTAATATTCCATTGTATATATGTGCCACATCTTCTTTATCCATTCATCTGTTAATGGACACTTAGGTTGCTTCCATGTCCTGGCTATTGTAAATATAGCTTCAAAGAACATTTTGGTACATGACTCTATTTTTTTTTTTTTGTGGTACGCGGGCCTCTCACTGCTGTGGCCTCTCCCATTGCGGAGCAAAGGCTCTGGACATGCAGGCGCAGCGGGCACGGCTCACGGGACCGGCCACTCTGTGGCATGTGGGATCCTCCTGGACTGGGGCATGAACCAGTGTCACCTGCATCGGCACGCAGACTGCCAACCACTGCGCCACCAGGGAAGCCCAGTACATGACACTTTTTGAATTATGGGTTTCTCAGGGTACATGCCCAGTAGTGGGATTGCTGGGTTGTATGGTAGTTCTATTGTTAGTTCTTAAGGAACCTCCATGCTGTTCTCCACAGTGGCTGTATCAATTTACATTCCCACCAATAGTGCAAGATGGTTCCCTTTTCTCCACACCCTCTCCAGCATTTATTGTTTCTAGATTTTTTGATGATGGCCATTCTGACCAGTGTGAGATGATATCTCATTGTAGTTTTGATTTGCATTTCTCTAATGATTAATGTTGTTGAGCATTCTTTCATGTGTTTGTTGGCACTCTGTATATCTTATTTGGAGAAATGTCTATTTAGGTCTTCTGCCCATTTTTGGATTGGGTTGTTTGTTTTTTTGATATTGAGCTTCATGAGCTGCTTGTAAATTTTGGAGATTAATCCTTTGTCAGTTGCTACATTTGCAAATATTTTCTCCCACTCTGAGGGTTGTCTTTTGGTCTTGTTTATGGTTTCCATTGCTGTGCAAAAGCTTTTAAGTTTCATTAGGTCCCATTTGTTTATTTTTGTCTTTATTTCCATTTCTCTAGGAGGTGGGTCAAAAAGGATCTTGCTGTGATTTATTTCATAGAGTGTTCTGCCTATGTTTTCCTCTAAGAGTTTGATAGTGTCTGGCCTTACATTTGGGCCTTTAATCCATTTTGAGTTTATTTTTGTGTATGGTGTTAGAGCGTGTTCTAATTTCATACTTTTACATATACCTGTCCAGTTTTCCCAGCAACACTTATTGAAGAGGCTCTCTTTTCTACACTGTATATTCCTGCCTCCTTTATCAAAGATAAGATGATCATATGTGCGTGGGTTTATCTCTGAGCTTTCTATCCTGTTCCATTGATCTGTGTTTCTGTTTTTGTTCCAGTACCATACTGTCTTGATTACTATAGCTTTGTAGTATAGTCTGAAGTCAGGGAGCCTGATTCCTCCAGCTCCATTTTTCTTTCTCAAGATTGCTTTGGCTATTTGCGGTTTTTTGTGTTTCCATACAAATTGTGAAATTTTTTGTTCTAGTTTTGTGAAAAATGCCAGTGGAATTTTGTTAGGGATTGCATTGAATCTGTATATTGCTTTGGGTATTTGAGTCATTTTCACAATGTTGATTCTTCCAATCCAAGAACATGGTATATCTCTCCATCTATTTGTATCATCTTTAATTTTTTTCATCAGTGTCTTATAATTTTCTGCATACGGGTCTTTTGTCTCCTTAGGTAGGTGTATTCCTAGATATTTTATTCTTTTTGTTGCAATGGTAAATGGGAGTGTTTCCTTAACTTCACCTTCAGATTTTTCATCATTAGTGTATAGGAATGCAAGAGATATCTGTGAATAAATATTGTATCCTGCTACTTTACCAAATTCATTGATTAGCTCTAGCAGTTTTCTGGTAGCATCTTTTGGAATCTGTATGTATAGTATCATGTCATTCGCAAACACTGCCAGTTTACCTCTTCTTTTCTGATTTGGATTCCTTTTCTTTCTATTTCTTCTCTTATTGCTCTGGCTAAAACCTCCAATACTATGTTGAATAAGAGTGGTGAGAGTGGCCAACCTTGTCTTTTTCCTGATCTTAGTGGAAAAGTTTTCAGTTTTTCACCATTGAGGACAATGTTGGCTGTGGGTTTGTCATATATGGCCTTTATTATGTTGAGGAAATTTCCCTCTATGCCTACTTCCTGGAGGGTATTTATCATAAATGGGTGTTGAATTTTTTCTAAAGCTTTTTCTGCATCTATTGATATGATCATATGGTTTTTCTCCCTCAATTTTTTAATATGGTGTATCACATTGATTGATTCGCGTGTATTGAAGAATCCTTCCATTCCTGCGATAAACCCCACTAAATCATGGTGTATGATCCTTTTAATGTGCTGTTGGATTCTGTTTGCTAGCATTTTGTGGAGGATTTTTGCATCTAAGTTCATCAGTGATATTGGCCTGTAGTTTTCTTTCTTTGTGACTTCTTTGTTTTGTTTTGGTATCAGGGTGATGGTGGCCTCTTAGAATGAGTTTGGGAGTGTTCCTCCCTCTGCTATATTTTGGAACATTTGGGAAGGATAGGTGTTAGCTCTTCTCTAAATGTTTGTTAGAATTCGCCTGTGAATCCATCTGGTTCTGGGCTTCTGTTTGTTGGAAGATTTTTAATCACAGTTTTAATTTCACTGTTTGTGATTGAACTCTTCATATTTTCTATTTCTTCTTGATTCAGTCTCGGAAAGTTGGGCATTTCTAAGAATTTGTCCATTTCTTCCACAGTGTCCATTTTATTGGCATAGAGTTGCTTGTAGTAATCTCTCATGATCCTTTGTACTTCTGTAGTGTCAGTTGTTACTTCTCATTTTTCATTTCTAATTCTGTTGATTTGAGTGTTCTCCCCTTTTTTCTTGATGAGTCTGGCTAATGGTTTATCAATTTTGTTTATCTTCTCAGAGAACCAGCTTTTAGTTTTATTGATCTTTGCTATCATTTCCTTCATTTCTTTTTCATTTATTTTTGATCTGATCTTTATGATGTTTCCTTCTGCTAACATTGGGGCTTCTTTTTCTTTTTTCTCTAGTTGCTTTCGGTGTAAGGTTAGGTTGTTTATTTGAGATGTTTCTTGTTTCTTAAGGTAGGATTGTATTGCTATAAACTTCCCTCTTAGAATTGCTTTTGTAGCATCCCAATGGTTTGGGGTCCTCGTGTTTTCATTCTAATTTGTTTCTAGGCATTTTTTGATTTTCTGTTTGATTTCTTTAATGATCTGTTGGTTATTAAGTGGTGTATTGTTTAGCCTCCATGTGTTTGTATTTTTTACAGATGTTTTCCTGTAATTTATATCTAGTCTCATAGCACTGTGATCAGAAAAGATACTTGATTTGATTTCAATTTCTTAAATTTACCAAGGCTTGGCTTGTGACCCAAGACATGATCTATCCTGGAGAATGTTCCATGAGCACTTGAGAAGAATGTGTATTCTGTTGTGTTTGGATGGAATGTCCTATAAATATCAATCGAGTCCATCTTGTTTAATGTGTCATTTAACACTTGTGTTTCCTTATTTATTTTCATTTTGGATGATCTGTCCATTGGTGAAAGTGGGGTGTTGAAATCCCCTACTATGAATGTGTTACTGTCGATTTCCCCTTTTATGGCTGTTAGTATTTGTCTTATGTGTTGAGGTGCTCCTATGTTGGGTGCATAAATATTTTAATTGTTATATCTTCTTCCTGGGTCGATCCCTTGATCATTATGTAGTGTGCTTCATTGTCTGTTGTAATAGTCTTTATTTTAAAGTCTATTTTGTCTGATATGAGAACTGCTGCTGCAGCTTTCTTTTGATTTCCATTTGCATGGAATAACATTTTCCATCCCCTCAATTTCAGTCTGTATGTTTTCTTAGGTGTGAAGTGGGTCTCTTGTAGACAGCATATATATGGGTCTTGTTTTTGTATCCATTCGGCTAATCTGTGTCTTTTGGTGGGAGCATTTAATCCATTTACATTTAAGGTAGTTATCGATATGTATGTTCCTATTACCATTTTCTTAATGTTTTGGGTTTGTTATTTTAGGTCTTTTCCTCCTCTTCTGTTTCCTGCCTAGAGAAGTTCCTTTAGCATTTGTTGTAAAGCTAGTTTGGAGGTGCTGAATTCTCTTCCTTTTTGCTTGTCTGTAAAGTTTTTAATTTTTCCGTCAAATCTGAATGAGATCCTTGCTGGGTAGAGCAATCTTGGTTGTAGGTTTTTCTCCTTCATCACTTTAAATATGTCCTGCCACTCCCTTCTGGCTTGCAGAGGTCCTGCTGAAAGATCAGCTGTTAACCTTATGGGATTCCTTTGTGTGTTATTTGTTGTTTTTCCCTTGCTGCTTTTAATATGTTTTCTTTGTATTTAATTTTTGATGATTTGATTAATATATGTCTTGGCCTGTTTCCCCTTGTATTTATCCTGTTGGGACTCTCTGTGCTTCCTGGACTTGATTTACTATTTCCTTTCCCATATTAGAGAAATTTTCAACGGTAATCTCTTCAAATATTTTCTCAGTCCCTTTCTTTTTCTCTTCTTCTTCTGGAAGCCCTATTATTCTAATGCTGGTGCTTTTAATGTTGTCCCAGAGGTCTCTGAGACTGTCCTCAATTCTTTTCATTATTTTTTCTTTTTTCTGCTCTTCAGTAGTTATTTCCACTATTTTATCTTCCAGATCACTTATCCATTCTTCTGCCTCAGTTATTCTGCTATTGATCCCTTCTAGAGAATTTTTAATTTCATTTATTGTTTTATTCATCACTGTTTTTTTGCTCTTTACTTCTTCTAGGTCCTTGTTAAACGTTTCTTGTATTTTCTCTATTCTATTTTCAAAATTATAGATTATCTTTATTAACATTATATTGAATGCTTTTTCAGGTAGACTGCCTATTTCCTCTTCATTTTTTAGATCTGGTGGGTTTTTACCTTGCTCCTTCATTTGCTGTGTGTTTTTCTATCTTCTCATTTTGCTTAACTTACTGTGTTTGGGGTCTCCTTTTCTCAGCCTGCAGGCTCGTAGTTTCCGTTGTTTTTGGTGTCTGTCCCCAGTGGCTAAGGTTTGTTCAGTGAGTTGTTTAGGCTTCCTGGTGGAGGGGACTTGTGCCTGTGTTCTGGTGGATGGGCCTGGATCTTGTCTTTCTGGTGAGCAGTTCCACGTCTGGTGGTGTGTTTTGGGGTGTCTGTGGCATTATTATGATTTTATGCAGCCTCTCTGCTAATGGATGTGGTTGTGTTCTTGTCTTCCTAGTTGTTTGGTATAGGGTGTCCAGCACTGTAGTTTTCTGGTTGTTGAATGAAGCTGGGTCTTTGTGTTTAGATAAAAGTCTCTGGGAGATTTTATTGTTTAATATTACATGGAGCTGGGAGGTCCCTTGTGGACCAGTGTCCTGATCTTGTCTCTCCCTCCTCAGAGGCACAGCCCTCATGCATGTCTGGAACACCAAGAGCGTTTCATCCACATGGATTTGAATAAAAGGGATAAAATTTAGAAAGACAGAAACAAGATAAAATAAAATAAAATAATGTAAAATACAATAAAATAAAGTTATTAAAATAAAAAATATTAAGAAAAAATGTTTTTTAAGTAATAATAATAAAAAACCGTAATGAACAGACAGGACCCTAGGAAAAATGGTAAAAGTAAATCTATAGAGGCAAAATCACACACAGAAACATACACATACACACCCATGTAAAGAGAAGAAAAAAATTATATATATCTTTGCTCACAAAGTCCACTTCCTCAATTTGGGATCATTCGTTGTCTATTCAGGTATTCCACAGATGCAGGGTACATCAAGTTTTTTGTGGAGGTTTAATCCTCTGCTCCTGAGGCTGCTGGGGGAACTTTCTCTTCTTTGTTCGCATAGATCCCGGGGTTCATCTTTGGATTTGGCCCCACCTCTGTGTGTAGGTCGCCTGAGGGCGTCTGTTCTTCACTGAGACAGGACAGGATTAAAGGAGCAGCTGATTCGGGGGCTCTGGCTCACTCAGGCCGGGGCTAGATATGGGTACAGATGCAGGGAGGGCCTGCGGTGGCAGAGGCCAGTGTGACATTGCACCAGCCTGAGGCACACCGTGTGTTCTTCTGGGGAAGTTGTCCCTGGATCACGGGACCCAGGCAGTGGTGGGCTGCACAGGGTCCCATGAGGGGAGGTGTGGATAGTGACCTGTGTTTGCACACAGTCTTCTTGGTGGCTGCAGGAGCAGCCTTAGCATCCCATGCCTGTCTCTGGGATCCGCGCTGATAGCCACGACTCGTGCCTGTCTCTGGAGCTCCTTTAAGCAGCGTTCTTAATCCCCTCTCCTCGCGCACCAGGAAACAAATAGGCAAGAAAAAGTCTCTTGTCTCTTCGGCAGTCCAGACTTTTTCCCAGACTCCCTCCCGGCTAGCCGTGGTGCACTAACCCCTTCAGGCTGTGTTCACGCCACCAACCCCAGTCCTCTCCTGGGATCTGACCGAAGCCCGAGCCTCAGCTCCCAGCCCTCGCCTGCCCTGGCAGGTGAGCAGACAAGCCTCTCGGGCTGGTGAGTGCTGGTCGGCACCTATCCTCTGTGCGGGAATCTGTCTGCTTTGCCCTTCTGACCCCTGTTGCTGCGTGTCCTCTGTGGCTCCAAAGCTCCCCCCCCCACCATCACCTGCAGTCTCCTCCTGTGAAGGGGTCTCCTAGTGTGTGGAAACCTTTCCTCCTGCACAGCTCCCTCCCACTGATGCAGGTCCCGTCCCTATTCTTTTGTCCCTGTTTTTATCTTTTGTGCTACCCAGGTACGTGGGTGAGTTTCTTGCCTTTTGGGAGGTCTGAGGTCTTCTGCCAGTGTTCAGTAGGTGTTCTGTAGGAGCTGTTCCACATGTAGATGTATTTCTGATGTATTTGTGGAGAGGAAGGTGATCTCTGCGTCTTACTCTTCCGCCATCTTGAAGCTCCTCCTCCAGCACATTTCTTTCTCAAGATTGTTTGGCTATTCTGAGTCTTTTGTGTTTCCGTGAGGTCTCACCTCACGCTGGTCACAATAGTTATCATCAAAAAGTCTACAAATAATAAATATTGGAGAGGGCATAGAGAAAAGGGAACCCTCCTACACTGTAGGTGGGAATGTAAATTGGTACACCCACTATGGAGAACAGTATGGAGGTTCCTTAAGAAAACCAAAAATGGTTATCATATGATCCAGCAATCCCACTTCTGAGCATATATCCAGAAAAGCCAAAAACTCTAATTCAAAAAGGTACATGCACCCCAATGTTCATAGCAACACTATTTACAAAAGCCAAGACATGGGAGCAACCTAAGTGTCTATTTACAGATGAATGGGTGAAGATGTGGTTGTGTGTATATATATATATATATATATATATATATATATATATAGTTGTGTGTGTGTGTGTATATATATATATATATATATATATATATATATATATATATATATAAATCTTACTCAGCCATAAAAAGAATGAAACATTTGTAGCAACATGCATGGACCTAGAGATTATCATACTGAGTGACGTAAGTCAGACAGAGAAAACCAAATATGATATGATATCACTTCCATGTAGAATCTAAAACAATGGTACAAATGAACTTATTTACAAAACAGAAATACACTCACAGACATAGAAAACAAACTTACAGTTAAAAGAGGGGAAAGGGAGAGAGGGATAAATTAGGAATTTGAGATTAAGGGGTACACACTACTGTATATAAAATAAATTTTAAAAAAGGACCTACTGTGTAGCACAGGGAACTATATTCAATATCTTGTAATATCCTGTAATGGAAAAGAATCTGATATAACTTAATCACTTTGCTGTACACCTGAAACTTTGTAAATCAACTATATTTCAATTTTAAAAATTCTGGGTGTCAGCTAAAGTACTGGTTAACCATTATACCCTTTTTCTTTCTTTCTTTTTTTTTTTTTTTTTTTGGGCAGGGATCATAACTTCACGGCTTACCTTGATGAATATACTGAAATATTCAAGATGGGCAGCAACAGTACCAGCAATGCTGAGACTCACTGCAATGTCACTAATTTGACATTTCAATACTCCCTCTATGCCACCACCTACATCCTCATATTCATCCCTGGTCTACTGGCCAACAGTGCAGCCTTGTGGGTTCTGTGCCGCTTCATCAGCAAGAAAAATAAAGCCATCATTTTCATGATCAACCTCTCTGTGGCTGACCTTGCTCATGTGCTGTCCTTACCCCTCCGGATTTACTATTACATCAGCCACCACTGGCCTTTCCAGAGGGCCCTTTGCCTGCTGTGCTTCTACCTAAAGTATCTCAACATGTATGCCAGCATTTGTTTCCTGACATGCATCAGCCTTCAGAGGTGCTTCTTTCTCCTCAAGCCTTTCAGGGCCAGAGACTGGAAGCGTAGGTATGATGTGGGCACCAGTGCTGCCATCTGGGTCATCGTGGGGACTGCCTGTTTGCCATTTCCCATCATGAGAAGCACAGACTTAGCCAACAACACTGAGTCCTGCTTTGCTGATCTTGGTTACAGGAAAATGAATGCAATGGCTTTGGTTGGGATGATTACAGCTGCTGAGCTGGCAGGATTTGTGATCCCAGTAGTCATCATTGCATGGTGTACCTGGAAAACCACTATATCCTTGCGACAACCACCAGTGGCTTTCCAGGGAATCAGTGAGAGGCAGAAAGCACTGCGGATGGTTTACATGTGTGCTGCAGTCTTCTTCATCTGTTTCACTCCCTATCATATTAACTTTATTTTTTACACCATGGTAAAGGAAACCATCATTAGCAGTTGTCCCATTGTCCAAAGCTCACTGTATTTCCACCCTTTTTGTCTATGCCTTGCAAGTCTCTGCTGCCTTTTGGATCCAATTCTCTACTACTTCATGGCTTCAGAGTTTCGTGACCAACTATCCCGCCATGGCAGCTCTGTGACTCGTTCCCACCTAATGAGCAGGGAGAGTGGTTCATCAATGATTGGTTAAAAATAAAATAACCCTTTGATTATGGCTTTGTTTAACTATGTTTCCTGGCTTTTTCCAAAGGTGAAAATGACCAGCCAGACAATTTTGTTAATTGAACTTTGGGAACAACAGAAATAGTTGTGCTCACAGGGTTGTGATGGTGGAGGGAGAGTGTGAAAAATGAGGGAGAGGAAGGGAAGATGGGAGTTGTATGTTTCCTCTTTGAAATTCAAGGCACTTTCTTACTTAAGAGATCTAGATCAAGGCTTTACAGATGTTTTAAACAAATGGAAGTTGGATATTTTATCTTAAACCTTTCTTTATTAAATGTGATGTTGTTAATGATACAATAAATGCATGAATCTTTTCCAGAATGTAAAAACAAATCTCTTTCATATGAAGACCATTATTTGTGAATGAGAGCAAAAAAATCTCCAGTCTTTCTAAGGTATAAATGCACAGGCAAGGGGGTGTGAATGTTGAAGCAACATGTGCATCAATTTTAGGACACAAACCTCTTATTGAATAAAGGGCATGGGAATTTGTTCATTCATTGAAAATATGTTGAATGTCTATTGTATTCTGGGTTACCACTTTCCTGGGTACTTCCACATATAGCATCTCATCTAGCTCTTCTAATAAAGTTGTAGAAGGTTATACAAATGAATAAATGGAACCTCAGACAGATGAAACAACTTCCCTGGAGATAATCAGTGGTGAGCAAAATTTGTCCTGAATACACGACATATGCTTAAATTATTACCTCTATTTGTGTTATTATTCACTAGGTTAATGCTAAACTTGGTTTGAATGGTGAAAACACAGACCAAATTTAAGCCATCCAAGACCAAGATCATTTCTATACAATTTTTCGAAGATTATTTGAAAAGTCTGTGGCTTGTGGGGATGGTGTGTCAGGCTTCAGGTTGCAAGGTATCAAAAAATATATAGATTTTTCTAATACTGTCCCAAACTACAGAGTCCTGATGATCAGAGGTATAGGACACACAAGTAGTTCATTATTAACACAAAATATACTTAAGTCTTAATGTTGGTAATATAAACCCATAAATGGAAGAAAGAAAAAATATATATAAGGCTGGAAAATAAGCATTCTGTAAAATTTAGATTTTTTTGAGTTCAACCAACCTTTCTTCTTAAACATTACTATGCATCGCTCTGAACAGATTTGTGTTTATTAAGAAACTTCTCTGTGAGCAGAGCTTACAGAATTGTTTTGGAAGCATAATATTATCACATCATAAATGAATGGCAGAATAGTTTATGTCCTCTTTCTGGAAATCTTATCTTCATTTTTTTTTAAAGGTTATGGCTACTGTTTCAGAATTACTATGGAGGTTCTAAATGCAAGCAATCCTCAGATTCTTGGGTTGGCATTTATGAAGCTCAATCCATCACTCTCATTTTTTATTTATTATTATTATTTTTGTGTGTGTGTGGTACACGGGCCTCTCACTGTTGTGGCCTCTCCCATTGCGGAGCACAGGCTCCGGACACGCAGGCTCAGCGGCCATGGCTCACGGGCCTAGTCGCTCTGCGGCATGTGGGATCTTCCCGGACTGGGATATGAACCCATGTCCCCTGCATCGGCAGGCAGACTCTCAACCACTGCGCCACCAGGGAAGCCCATCATCACTCTCAGTTTTTTTATTCCTGCAGTTTAAGTAGCATAGACACTTGGTGTACAGGGAGGAGAAGGGAAGTGGTAGTCCTCAGATATCCATTTGAATACAATGTCTATGGAAGAGGAAGTAGGGACAACTGAAAAAGGAGGAATTAAAAGGAAAAAAGAACATAAGTTTTCTAGGGAAGAAGAGAGTTCTGTAATTATAAAGTAATGAAACTTTTTTTGTGTGTACTTTATTAACCAGAATCTAAAGGCATAGCCTAAAGAGGGTTTCCAGATATTCATAGGCAACCCTACTCTAAGGAGATTATTGTGAAAGAAACCCACTTGGAACTACACATCCTGTTATCTTTGTGAACAAAAGGAACCTCAGTTCCAAATAGTCACACTTCATATTCCCTCCTTTCACGTTGTTGACAAGAGGCTGTGCTTCAAGCACCAGATGTGTGGGTTTGTGACCAAATTAAATTTCATCTGTCCACCATTAAAGAGGAATCTTTGGGCCTTTTCTGACATGTGAATCTCTATTGTAATGAGAGAGAAAAAGATAACTTCAAAACAAGCAATGATTTGTTCTTGAATTTTAAAGGCTGGATTGCCTTATATAATGTTAGAGGGAAAGGTAACAGTGCTTGATCTAATGAAATAAGAGTTCAAGAAATAGGTGAGGTTACTTTAAGGTATTACAATGACCAATTTGGGCAAGGACATTCTGTGTGACAAAGAGGATAACAGACATATATCCTTGAATCAGCTTTTCAAGAAGTCAACTAAAAAAGCTGTACATTTCCCAAAAATCTCTGTAAGACGTGTGTCACAATCCAATTATTAACCATTCAGAATCTCATAACCTTAATGAAATACTCTTTAGTTTTGTGATAGTTTTGGTTTAAAAAAAGAAAGGGATTTTGAGGAATATAGTAAAGTTGTACAATAATCTATATGATCTTAAATACAGTTTATTCATGATTGGTTATGCTGTTTACTTTTAGAAAACTTTAATTACTAGTACAGACTATAGATATAGCATTTATCATAGATTAAATTGATAGATACTCTTTATGGAACATGAGGTCATTTTTATAAAAAAATATTAAGCATCATTCTCTTATTTGAAAATTGAACTCACTTATTATAAAATTGCTTCTATAAGAAAATCAGTTTCTCCTCACATGCTTTTGTGTGTTTTCCAGGAATGTAACCCACCATAAAAGTAAGGTACTGCTTAAATAGAAATTTTAAACCACATTCCTCTTTTAACTAGTAAGTAGTTTGGGTGTCATATTAACTCTTTAGAGGTAATACTGTGCCTTTAAGTACATTAGAAACACAATATGTAATTACAAGTAAAAGTATGCTACTATTCTCTAAGGCTTTGAAAGAGTTAATTAATCTCACAAAGTTCCAAATTTACCACCAATGAATAATTAAGTTATTTTCAATTCCTGACATTTCAATAATTAACCACAATTTTGTTTTTGGAACAGGAAATAGGTTTCCTTATTTCTTTTTTTTTTTTTTTTTGCGGTACCCGGGCCTCTCGTTGTTGTGGCCTCTCCCGTTGCGGAGCACAGGCTCCGGACGCGCAGGCTCAGCGGCCATGGCTCACGGGCCCAGCCGCTCTGCGGCATGTGGGATCCTCCAGGACCGGGGCACGAACCTGTGTCCCCTGCATCGGCAGGCGGACTGTCAACCACTGCACCATCAGGGAAGCCCAAGTTTCCTTTTTTAATACAGGTATTACTTTGTCCAAGTAAACTGTGCAGAATTTGTAAAGTAGGGAGGGAAAAATTGGTTTACAGAGGCTGAATTTCAAACTGGTTACTAAGGAGAAAGATGGAGAGTAGCAAACTTTCAGGAGCTGTTATCATAGACTAGCAGATTTCCTGATCTTCTGGAGTTGAGGGGGGGCAGATTTCCTTGACCTGAGAAATTGCATTTGAACTTGGTCTTACATGATAGAAAAGTTTGAAAATTGTTTTTAAATACCAAAGAAGAGTAAGCATTCTTATTGGAAATCCTCCTGAGCCAAGGAAGGAAAGAGAAAAAAACTGGAAGGTGACTAATACTGAATACTATAGTTTGGCTAGAACTATATGAGGGAGCAATAAGTAATGAGGCTGTAATGAGGCTATGTAGAAGCCTAGTTCTGGTTCAAGTCCCTGAACTCGCCTCATCCTAGGGACACACCAAATCTATAAATATATGCTGAAGAGTTTCCTTTGAAAAAAGCCAAAAAACCCAGTGGAGGAACCACCTCACATTGAAGAGTGAGACAAAAACCACATTGAAGAAGGTAGGAAAGGCTAAGACACAGCCTCCTCATAAACCCCACCCCATCTATGGTGACCCACAATCAGGAGGGAATTCAAAACACAAATATTCATCTTGAGGAGCAAAGGGTCTGTATCTGACGTTGGGCACTCCAACGTTTAATATTCACATCTGAGAGATGAGCCCCTGCCAAACATCAGGCTTTCAAGACCAACAGCACTCAAGCCCACAACATCAGTGGGGATATGGTGAACTTAAAAATGACTCTTAAAGGCCTCACATATATCTCACCTGCTCCAGGGCCCAGCACAGAAACAGCCCTTTGAAAAGTGCTTAGACTTTCTGTGAAAGGGACCCAGTTGCAAATTTTAAAGCATCAGTCTGAGGGTCCTGCTTGGATATTCTCTGGAGATGGAGACTGGTAGATATCATCTTCAATGCTCTTCCTTTGCCTTGCTAAAGCAGGAGCCATGTGATTTTTTCTTTTTCTTCTTCCTTTAAAAAAAAATCTTCTTTTTTTTCACTTTGCTTTTCTTTATATATTTTTTCTTTTTGGCTTTCATTTTACTTTCTTCTATCTTCTTTTCTTATCTTTTTTTCTTTTCCTTATCTTTTTTGGCAGATGGCATCTTTTCATTTTTTAACATATATTTTTATTTTTTAACGTTTTTATTGGAGTATAATTGCTTTACAGTGGTGTGTTAGTTTCTGCTTTATAATGAAATGAATCAGTTATACATATATATATATCCCCATATCTCTTCCCTCTTGCATCTCTCTCCCTGCCACCCTCCTTTTCCCACCCTTCTAGCTGGTCACAAAGCACCGAGCTGATCTCCCCGTGCTATGTGGCTGCTTCCAACTAGCTATCTATTTTACATTTGGTAGGATATATATATCCATGCCACTCTCTCACTTTGTCCCAACTTACCCTTCCCCCTTCATGTATCCTCAAGTCCATTCTCCAGTAGGTCTGCATCTATTTTCATCTTGCCCCTAGGTTCTTCATGACCTTTATTTTTCCTTTTTGTTTAGATTCCATATATATGTGTTAGCATACGGTATTTGTTTTTCTCTTTCTGACTTACTTCACTCTGTACGACAGACTCTAGGTCCATCCACCTCACTACAAATAACTCAATTTCTTTTCTTTTTATGGCTGAGTAATATTCCACTATATATGTGCCACACCTTCCACATTCCACCCATGTGCCACATGGGTACATTCATCTGTTGATGGAAACTTAGCTTACTTCCATGTCCTGGCTATTGTAAATAGAGCTGCAATGAACATTTTGATACATGACTCATTTTGAATTACGGTTTTCTCAGGGTATAACACCCATTTATGATAAAATCCCTCCAGAACGTAGGCATAGAGGGAACTTACCTCAACATAACAAAGGACATATATGACAAACTCACAGCCAACATCATCCTCAATGGTGAAAAATTGAAATCATTTCCACTAAGATCAGGAATAAGACTAGGTTGCCCACTCTCACCGCTATTATTCAACATAGTTTTGGAAGTTTTAGACACAGCAATAAGAGAAGAAAAAGAAATGAAAGGAATCCAACTTGGAAAAGAAGAAGTAAAGCTGTCACTGTTTGCAGATGACATGACACTATACATAGAGAATCCTAAAGATGCTACCAAAAAACTGCTAGAGCTAATCAATGAATTTGGTAAAGTAGCAGGATACAAAATTAATGCACAGAAATCTCTTGCATTACTATACACTAATGATGAAAAATCTGAAAGATAAATTACAAAAACACTCTCATTTACCATTGCAACAAAAAGAATAAAATACCTAGGAATAAAGCTACCTAAGGAGACAAAAGACCTGTATGCAGAAAATGATAAGACACTGATAAAAAAATTTAAAATGATACAAATAGATAGAGAGATATACCACATTCTTGGATTGGAAGCATCAACATTGTGAAAATGATTATATTACCCGAAGAAATCTACAGATTCAATGCAATCCATACCAAACAACTAATGGCATTTTTCACAGAACTAGAACAAAAAATTCCACAATTCATATGGAAACACAAAAGATCCCAAAGAGCCAAAGCAATCTTGAGAAAGAAAAATGGAGATGGAGGAATAAGGCTCCCTGACTTCAGACTATACTACTAAGCTACAGTAATCAAGACAGTATGGTACTGGCACTATAACAGAAATATAGATCAATGGAACAGGATAGAAAGCCCAGAGATAAACCCACGCATATATGGTTACCTTATCTTTGACAAAGGAAACAAGAATATACAGTGTAGAAAAGACAGCCTCTTCAATAAGTGGTGCTGGGAAACCTGGACAGCTACATGTAAAATAATGAAATTAGAATACTCACTAGCACCATACACAAAAATAAATTTAAAATGGATTAAAGACCTAAATGTAAGGCCAGACACTGTCAAATTCTTAGAGGAAAACATAGGCAGAACACTCTATGACATAAATCACAGCAAGATCCTTTTTGACTCACCTCCTAGAGGAATGGAAATAAAAACAAAAATAAACAAATGGGACCTAATGAAACTTAAAACTTTTGCACAGCAAATGAAACCATAAACATTACGAAAAAAAAGCCCTCAGAATGGGAGAAAATATTTGCAAATGAAGCAATTGACACATGGTTAATCTCCAAAATTTACAAGCAGCTCATGCAGCTCAATATGAAACAAAAAAAAACCTGATGCAAAAATGGGCAGAAAGCTTAAATAGACATTTCTCCAAAGAAGATATACAGATTGCCAACAAACACATGAAGGAATGCTCAACATCATTAATCATTAGAGAAATGCAAATCAAAACTACAATGATATATCATCTCACACCGGTCAGAATGGCCATCATCAAAAAGTCTAGAAACAATAAATGCTGGAGAGGGTGTGGAGAAAAGGGAACCCTCTTGCACTGTTGGTGGGAATGTAAGTTGATACAGCCACTATATTGAACAGTATGGAGATTCCTTAAAAAAACACAAATAGAACTACCTTATGACCCAGCAATCCCACTATTGGGCATATATCCTGAGAAAACCATAATTCAAAAAGAGTTATGTACCTCACTGTTCATTGCAACTCTATTTACAATAGCCAGGACATGGAAGCAACCTAAGTGTCTATCAGCAGACGAATGGAGAAAGAAGATGTGGCACATATATAAAATGGAATATTACTCAGCCATAAAAAGAAACGAAATTGAGTTATTTGTAGTGAGGTGGATGGCCCTAGCGTCTGCCATACAGAATGAAGTAAGTCAGAAAGAGAAAAACAAATACCGTGTGCTAACACATATATATGGAATCTAAAAAACAACAACAAAAAATGGTCTTGAATTACCTAGGAGCAAGACGGGAATAAAGATGCAGACCTACTAGAGAATGGGCTTGAGGATACAGGGAGGGGGAAGGGTAAGCTGGGACAAAGTGAGAGAGTGGCATGGACATATATACACTACCAAATGTAAAATACATAGCTGGTGCGAAGCAGCCACATAACACAGGGACATCAGCTCGGTGCTTTGTGACCCCCTAGAGTGGTGGGATAGGGAGGGTGGGAGGGAGGGAGACCCAAGAGGGAAGAGATATGGGTATATATGTATATGTATAACTGATTCACTGTGTTATAAAGCAGAAACTAACACACCATTGTAAAGAAATTATACTCTAATAAAGATGTTAAGAAAAATAAATCTATGCTGACTATAAGAGATTCACTTCATATGTAAGAACATATGCAGACTGAAAGTGAAGGAGTGGAAAAATACTCCATGCAAATGGAAACCAAAGTTTGCTGGGGTAGCTCTACTTATATTGGTCAAAAATAAACATTAAAACAAAGATTTCTGTAAGAGGGAAAGAAGGATATTACATAATGATAAAGGGGTAACTCTAACCAGAGTATATAACATTTGTAAATATTAATTCACCTAACTTAGGATCACCTAAATAAATAAAGCAAATATTAACAGAATTAAAGGGAGAAATGGAAAATAAAACAATAATAATAGGAGACTTTAATACTCCACTTACTTCAATGGGTGGATCATGTAGCCAAAAAATCAGTAAGGAAACATTGTCTTTAGAGGACACTTTAGACCTGTCAGACATAACAGTTATATACAGAACATTTCATCCAAAAGCAACAAAATAAACATTCTTAGTGCACACGGAACATTCTCCAGGCTAGATCATAAGTTAGGCCACAAAACAAGTATTAACATACTTAAGAATATTGAAATCATATCAAACATCTTTTTCCATCTCAAAGGTATGAGACTAGAAATTAGTTACAAGAAGAAAACCAGAAAATTAAAAATACGTGGAGATTACACTACGTAATACTGAACAACCTATGAGTCAATGAAGACTTCAAAAGAGGAGTCAAAAAATACCTTGTGACAAATAAAATTGTAAATAAAATATATCAAAATTTATGAGATATGAATAAGTAGTTCAAACAGGGAAGCTCATAGCAATACATTTTTACCTCAAGAAACAAGAAAAATCTCAAATAAACAATATAAATTTACACCTCAAAGAATTAGAAAAAAAAACAAATGAAGTCCAAAGTTTGTACAAGAAAGGAAAAAATAAAAAATGATCATAACATAAATAAAGTAGAAACTAAAAAAGAAAATAAAAAATAATTAAACCAAAAGCTGGTTCTTTGAAAGATAAACAAAACTGACACACCAAGAAAAAAAGAAAGAGAACTCAAATAAACAGAATCAGAAATGAAGCAGGAAATGCTACAACTGATACCCCAGAAATACAAAAGATCAGAACATACTATTATGGATACTTATACCAACAAACCAGACAACCTAGAAGAAATACATTCCTAGAATTAAACAATCACCCACAACTAAATCATGAAGAAATAGAAAATATGATAGATAATTACTAGTTAGGAGATTGAAGCAGTAATCAAAAACCTCCCAACACATAAAAGTCCAGGAAGATATTGCTTCACTGACGAATTCTACCAAACATTCAAAGAAGAGTTAATGTTTATACTTCTCAAACTCTTCCAAAAAATAGAAGTGAAGGGAACATTTCCAAACCCATTTTACATGGTGAGCTTTACCTTGATACCAAGAACATACAAGGAAGCCACAAGAAAATTACAGGCCAATGTATATAATAAGCATAAATGCAAAAATCCTTAACAAAATACTAACAAACCATATTTAACAGCACATTAAAAGCATCACACAACATGATCAAGTGGGATTTATGCCAGGGATGCAAGGTTGGTTCAAATTTTGCAAATCAATGAGATACACCACATTAATAAATGAAGGATAAAAATCTTATGATCAACTCAATAGATGCAGAAACAAGTATTTGACAAAATAAAACTCAATTTATAATAAAAACTCTCAACAAAATGGGTATAGAGGGAATGTGCTTCAACATACTAAAGGCCATATATGACAATCCTACAGCTAACATCATACTCAATGATGAAGAGCTAAAATCTTTTCTTCTAAGATCAAGAACAAGACAAGAAAAACCCTAAAGTCTCCACCCTAAACCGTTAGAATTAATAAATTCAGTACAGTTGCAACATACAAAATCAATACACAAAAATTGGTTGCATTTCCATGAGCTAATAATGAATTATAAGGAAGAGAAATTAAGAGAACAATAACATTTACAATCTCATCAAAAATAATAAGATGTCTAGGAATAAAATTAACCAAGGAAGTGAAAGACCTCTATTCTGAAACCTATAAGATACTGATGAAACAACATTAACAAAAACTTGAAGAAGACACATATAATTGGAAAGATATTCCATGCTAATGGATTAGAAGAATCAATATTGTGTAAATGTCTGTACTACCCAAAGCAATCTACAGATTCAGTACAAGCCCTATCAAAATTCCAATGGCATTTGTGAAACCTAACTCAAAAATGAATTATAGACTTGAATGTGAGATTGGATCTGGATGGCAGAGTAGAAGGACATGAAACTCACCTCTCCCCACAAACACATCAAAAACACATTGACATGTGGAAAAATTCTCATGGAAAACTAACTGGAAACTGGCAGAAAAACTATACAATCAAATCTGCAAGAAGGATTTCCACATAACCAGGCAGAAAGGAAAAAAGGCATAGCATCAGGACCTCTGCCCCTGGAAGGGATATGAAAGGAAGAGAAAGTCTGCACAGGCAGACACTCGTCCTGGGGAGTGAATAGGTTGAGCCACACACTGGGTGTCTCAGTCCTGGGGTCCTACACAGAGGAGGCAAACCTCCTTGGATGCTGGGACAGATGAAAGGGCTGGAGGGGCTTCCCTGGTGGTGCAGTGGTTGAGAGCCTGCCTGCCGATGCAGGGGACACGGGTTCGTGTCCCAGTGCGGGAGGATCCCACATGTCATGGAGCGGCTGGGCCCATGAGCCATGGCCATTGAGCCTGTGCATCTGGAGCCTGTGCTCTGCAACGGGAGAGGCCACAGCAGTGAGAGGCCCGCATACCACAAAAAAAGGGGGGGGGCTGGAGAAGACTAGATTCTACTCATGAAGAGTGCACGGGTGCTGACTTGCCAACAAACAGTGTGGAGAGAGCTCTGCACTGCCAGATGCCACCTTGCCACACTCCTCAATACAAGCCAGGTTAACACCCTGGCCTCACTCATTCCACACCACAGCTTGGTGCTGGATCTAGGGCAGCTGGACCCTGGGAAAAGACTAGCAATGCAGAAATGGTCTGAAGGTCTGGTGTGTGGTCAAGGTGCGGCTGCAGCGGCCATTGTCAGTACTTACTTGGGTGGTGCCTCTAGAATCCCTGCGACCAGCATTTTTTATCTCCCAGCCTATTGAGTGCTCTGGCCCCACCCACTCCACACTACAGCTTGGTGCTGGATCTGAAGCAAACAGGTCTTAGGAGAAGACTTGATCTAGAGACACAAAAGTCCTGGGAGACTTGGATGTGGTCCAGGTAGAGGAGCAGTGGTCATTGTTGGCAGTTACATGGGTAGCAACGTGGGAGCCACCATGACCATCACACTGCAGTCTGTTTCCTAGCTAAGCAAGTGTTCTGGCCTCACCCACTCCACACCACATCTTGGCACTACATCTGGGCAGATAGGTCCTAGGAAAAGACTGCCACAGAGGCAACCCAGATCTATGAGGTCACTTCAATATCTGCAGCTACAATCCCAAGTTCCCACCTAGCAAATACTCCAGTCCTGCCCACTCCACACCACAGCCTTGCACTAGATTTGGAACAACTACAACAGGGGAAGATATGTAACCTTTGGCTGCATCTGAGCAGAGCCATGAATACCTATAAAGGTGGTAAATCAGTCTTATCTGAGTGCACTGGCCTCACTTGCTTCAGCACTCTCCTCCTTTGGGGCAGGCCACTCAATAAAGGGGAATGATGTCTGATTGAGCCTGAAAATCAGAGCTTCTGATCCAAGGGCAGAAGACCAGACCCCACCCCTGAAAGGGTGGCAACAGCCATGGAGCATAGAAGTCCGACCTCATTCACTGCATAGGCTTTAGATCTTCCAACACCAACCACAGCCAATATCAAAATGATAGTGGCCAGAACACTCTGAGGAAAGATGTGGCTGACATCCATATCAAAATCAGCTCTCACACCAAAGACACTGGACACACAGAGCCTACATAGGAATGTTCTCACATAAAAACACCCCTTTGAGACCACAATTGATAATTGTTTCTCTTAAATTCATAGAGACAGAGAAAGTTAAGTAAAACAAAAAGGTAGAAGAACCACTCCCAATTAAAATAGTAAGAAAAATCCCCTGAAAGAATAAATAAATAAACAGACATCATTGATTGACCATACACTGAGTTCAAACAGGTGGTATTAAAATTCTAACTGAATTAAGAAAGATTACTGTAACAAGAAACTAGAAACTATAAAGATGAATCAATCAAATAAAGACAATTCAATCACTGAGATAAAAAACAATCTGGAAGTAATGAATAGAAGACTAAATGACATGGGAGAATGAATAAATGATCTGGAAGTTAGAATAATGGAAACCACACAATCAGATTAGTAGACACAAAGAAAAATGAAAAAAGAAAAAGAAAGCAACATACAAAATTGATGGGATAATATGAAATGTGCTAACCTACACATAATAAGTGCTCCATAAAGTGCAGAGAGAGAGAGAGAAGGGAATTGAAAACGTATTTGAAGAAATTATGGATGAAAACACCCCAAGTGTAAAAATCGAAACAGATATCCAGGTACAGGAAACACGGAGAGTCCCAAACAGGATGAACTCAAACAGACCCACACCAAGACATATCATAATTAAAATGGTAAAATTAAAAATAAAGAGAGGTTTCTAAGGGCAGCAAGAGAAAAGAAAAGAATCAGTTACAAGGGAATCCCATAAGGTTATCAGCTGATTTCTCTGCAGAAACTTTTCATGCCAGAAGGGAGTGGCATGATATATTCAAAGTGCTGAAAGGGGAAAATCTACAACGTAGGATACTCTACCTAGCAAAATTACCATTTAGGATAGAAGGAGAGGTAAAGAATTTCTCAAACAAGCAAAAATTCAGCAATACTAAGCCTAACCTAAAAGAAATATTAAAGGATCTTCTCTAAGTAGGAAAGAAACAAGAATTTATAGAAAGGAGAAAATCACAATAGAAAAGGCAAATATATAGTAAGAATTGGAGATCACTTAACTAAGCTACTACATAGATTAAAAAAAAATCAAAAAATTGTAAAAGCAATTATAACTACAACAAACAGAAAAAGGATAAGCATGAAGATATAAAATAGGACATCAAAATCACAAAATGTAGGGGAGTGGTATATAAAACCATAGATATTTTAGAAAGTATTTAAACTTGAATGACAGTTTAAAGCAAGTAGATATAGTTATGGGTAAACATACTTGAACTCCATGGTAACCACAAATAAAAAACATACAGTAGATACACAAAAACAAAAAAGAAATTAAAGCATAATACAAAAGAAAATCATCAAAACACAAAAGTTAAAACAAAAAAGAGTAAAAAATGAACAAAGAAGAACTACAGAAACAACTGGAAAAAAAGGGTTAAAATGGCAATTCATACATACCACTCAATAATTACTTTAAATGCTCAGATTAAAAGACTGAGCATTGGATTTAAAAAAAAGATATAATATGCTGCCTATAAGAGATTCACTTCAGTGTGAAAGACATACACAGACTGAAGGGGAGGGGATAGGAAAAGGTACTTCATGCAAATGGAAATGACAAGAAAATGGGGGTAGCAATACTCATATCAGATGAAATAAACTTTAAAACAAATGCTATAAAGAAAAACAAAGAGAGGCATTATATAATGATAAAGACATCAATACAAGGAGAGGATAATAACACTCATTACCATAAACACACCCAATATAGGAGCACCTAAGTATAGAAAGCAAATACTAACAGACATAAAGGGAGAAATTGACAGGAATACAATAATAGTAAGAGACTTTAATTCTTGCTGACATCAATGGACAGATCATGCAGACAGAAAATCAATTGGCAACAGAGGTCCTAATGACACAATAGACAAATTGGACTTAATTGATATCTAAAGGACACTATATCCAAAAAAAACAGAATACACCTTTTTTAAGTGTGTAAGGAATGTTCGGTAAGATAGACCACATAGCAGATCACAAAGCAAACCTCAACAAATTTAAGATAAGAAGATAGAAATTATATTAAGCAACTTTTCTTACCACAGTTGTATGAAACTAGAAGTCAACTACAGAAAGAAAAAAACAGGAAAAGAACAAACATGTGGAGATTAAGCAAAATGCTACTAAAAAACCTATAAGTCAATGGCAAAATCAAAGAAGAAATAAGACAATACCTTGAGGAAAACAAAAAGGAAACACTTTACAAAATCTGTGGGATGCAGCAAAAACAGTTCTAAAAGGGAAAGTTCATAGGAATACAAACCTTCCTCAAGAAATAAGAACAATCTCAAATAAACAACCCAACTTACCACATAAAAGAATTGAAAAGGAAGAAAAAACAAAGCCCAAAGTCTACATAATAAAGGGAATGATAAAGATCACAGAGGAAATCAATGAAATAGAAATAAAAAACACAATGGAAAAGAATCAATAAAACCAAGAGTTGGTTTTTTGAAAAGATAAAATTGGCAAACCTTTAGATAGGTTCACTAAGAAGAATAAAGGAGGACTCAAATAAACAAGAAGTGAAAGAGGAGAAATTACAACCAATAACACAGAAATACAAAGAATCCTAAGAGAATACTATGAACAATTTATGCCAACAAATTGGACCACCTAGAAGAAATGGACAAATTTCTAGAAACATACATCATGCGAAGGAGGTGAAAGACCTATGCTCTGAAAACTAAAAAATATTGATAAGGAAATTGAAGTTCATTCATAGAAATGGAAAGATATCCCATGCTCATGAATTGGAAGAATTAATAGTGTTAAAATGACCATACTACACAAAGCAATCAACAGATTTAATGCAAACCCTTCCAAATACCCATGATATTTTTCACAGAAACAGAACAAACAATCCTAAAATTTATATAGAACCACAAAAGACCCATAATCGCCAAATCACTCCTGAGAAAAAAGAACAAAGCTGGAGGTATGGCCTTTTGAGACTTCAGTCTATACTACAATGCTATAGTAAAACAGCATGGTACTGGCACAAAAACAGGCACATAGATCAGTGGAACATAGTAGAGAGCCCAGAAATAAACCCATGCATCTATGGTCAATTAATCTACAACAAAGGGGCAAGAATATACAATGGAGAAAACACAGTTTCTTTAATATTTGTGCGGGGAAAGCTGAAGATACAAAAGTAAAGCAATGAAATTAGAACATTCTCTCACACTGTATACAAAAATAAGCTCAATGGTTTAAAGACCTAAATGTAATACATGACACCATAACACTCCTAGAAGATAATATAGACAGAACACTCTTTGACATAAATCATAGCAATATTTTCATAGATCAGTCTCCCAAGGGAAAATAAATAAAATCACAAATAAACAAATGGGACCTAATCAAACTTAAAAGATTTGCACAGCAAAGGAAACCAGTGACAAAATGAAAAGATGACCTACAGAATGGGAAAAAAAAACATTTGAAAATCATGTATTTGATAAGCAGTTAATATCCAAATATATATTTAAAAACTCATACAACTCAGTAGCAAATAAACCCCAAATTATCCAATCTTAAAATGGGCAGAGGATCTGGGTCAACATTTTTTTGAAGAAAACATACAAATGGCCAACAGTTACATGAACAGATGCTGAACATCACTCATCATCAGTGAAATGCAAATCAAAACCACAGTGAGATATCACCTCACACTTATTATTATGGTTATTATCAAAAATACAAGAAATAACAAGTATTGGCAAGGATGTGTGGAAAAGGGAATCATAGTACACTATTGGTGAGAATGTAAATTGGTTGAGCCACTATGGAAAACAGTATGGAAGTTCCTCAAAAATTTAAAAATAGAAGTACTGTGGCTTCTGCAATTCTACTTCTGCATACTTATCTGAAGAAGATAAAAACAATAACTGGAAAGTATATATGCACCTTCATGGTCACTGCATCATGATTTGCAATAGTGAAGGTATGGAAACAACCTAAATGTCCATTGACAGATTAATGAATAAAATGTGAGAAATATATATTATTAAGACATAATAAAAACAATGAAATCTTGCCATTTGCACCAACATGGATGAAACTTGAGGACATTATGCTTAGTATAAGTGAGATAGAGAAAAACAAATACTATATGATCTCATATTAGGACACCCCTCCAAAAAAAAAAAGCTATAATTATAGAGAACAGAATGGTGTTTGCCAGAGGTGAGGGTGGGGTAAGAATGAAGGATTGATGAAATGGGTGACAGGAGGCAAAAGGTAAAAAATTCCAGTTATAAAATATATAAGTCATGGGGATGTAATGTACAGCACAGTAATTATGGTGCACAATACCATATTGAATATTTTAAAGTTGCTAAGAAAGTAGATATTAAAAGTTCTCATCACAAGAAAAAAAATTTTGTACCTATATATGATGAAGAATGTTAACTAGACGTATTGTAGTGAAAATTTTGCAATATATACAAATATTGAATTACTATGTTGTACACCTGAAACTAATATAATGTTGTTTTTCAGTTATATGTCAATTTAAAAAATAGAGGCCTATAATATGGAGGAACTTGAATGCACTTTTGTGTGGTGGGTGAGGAGGTGGATCATAAGAATTATGAAAATAAAATACCTTATATCTAACAGGTCTTGAGAAATAATGATAAAATATAAGAATGTGAGGGGCTTTATATGGTTTGTCACAATCCTCACAATTCCATGATAGGTATGATAATTATCCTCATTTGCTAGATTACAAAAAACAAAACAAAAAACACAAGATAGAGAGGTTATGTAATTTGGTCAAGGATATACAGCTTATAATTAGTGATAGGGCTGGGAATTTTATAATCCTGGAAGTCTGAGTCCAGAGATCATGAGTTTAATCACTGTAGCATTAGTCTATAACCTAATTCAGTAAAATATATTTCATGAGAAGCATTTACATTTTAAGGTGTTTTTCCCTTTTAATAAAAAAATATGTATCATACACTCAGAATGTTGTGATACATGCATTTGGATTTTGTTCACATTTTCCAACATCCTAAAAACTCATTTTTGTCTCTACCTTCTTTCTAAATGCTTATTTCAATCTCTTGTGTGGGAGCAAACCTTGGAGATGACTGTAAATAAATATATGATATTATGAATGGTCTCAGCCATAATTGTATACAAATGCATAAAAGAAAAACTTGAAAAACAACACTGAAATATTAAATTTGGTTATCTTTGGTAAACTTGCTTATGAATAGTTACAATTTTCTACTTTAATTTGTCTGATTTGCTAGAATTTCTTTAGTATACATATTGGTTTTAATCAGAAAATAGTACTATAAAGCATGACTCAGCAATTAGGTAAATGAAGAAAAATACAATTGCTTCAGAACAAATAACATTTTGAGATGCACTAAAAAAGACAGTAAGGCATAATGGATAGTTGGTAGACATTACATCACATAGAAAGAGAGTATAGGTTATGAAACATCCATGGAATGTATTATATACTAGATTATATACTAGATCTTATAGGAAACCTGAGATGAATAAATCAGTAATTATGAATGTGACCTTATGAGACCAAGGTTAGAATTACCAATAATGTAGATAGTAGAAAATAAAAAGGGCACTGAATAACCAACATAAGATAATGTAAGGCAATGTTATGATATCTAATGCAAATCAATTTTAAAATTCATTGAAATAGATGATTTTCTATTAAAAGAATTATCCAGGCTTCCCTGGTGGTGCAGTGGTTGACAGTCCGCCTGCCAATGCAGGGGACACAGGTTCGTGCCCCAGTCCGGGAAGATCCCACATGCCACGGAGCAGCTAGGTCCGTGAGCTATGGTTGCTGAGCCTGCGTATCTGGAGCCTGTGCTTCACAACAGGAGAAGCCACAACGGTGAGAGGCTTGCATACCACAAGAAAAAAAAAAAGAATTATCCAAATGAAATAAGAATATAAAAATGAAACCATAGAACATTTTCTAACACCATATACAAAAATAAATTCAAAATGAATTAAAAACCTAAGTGTAAGACCAGAAATCATAAAACTCCTAGAAGAAAACATAGGCAGTACAGTCTTTGACATGATTCTTAGCAATATTTTTTGGATCTGTCATCTTGAGCAGGTGAAACAAAATTAAAAAATAAACAAATTGGATGTAACTAAATGCAAAAGCTTTTACACAGTGAAGGAAACCATCAACAAAACAAAAAGAAAACCTACAGAATGAGAGATGATATTTGCAAATGTTACTTCTGATAAGGGGTTAATATCCAAAATATATAGATATCAATACCCAAAAAGCAAACCGATTAAAAAATGTGCAGAAGATGCAATTAGCCACTTTTCCAAAGAAGACATACAGATGTTCAATAGGCACATGAAAAGATGCTCAATATCACAAAGCATTAGGGAAATGCAAATCAAAACCACAATGAGATATCACCTTAAATCTGTCAGAATGGCTATCTTCAAAAGAGAGCAAATAATAAATGTTGGCAAGGATGTGGAGAAAATAAAACCCTAGTTCACTGTTGGTGTGAATGTAAATTGGTACAGCCTGTATGGAAAACAGTATGGAGGTTCCTCAGAAGATTAAAAATAGATTTACCATATGATCCAGCAATTCCACCCCTGGATATTATCCAAAATAAATGAAAACATTAATCTGAAAGGGTATATACACCCCAATGTTCATAGCAACACTATTTACAATAGCCAAGACATGGAAACAACCAAAGTGTCCATTAACAGATGAATGGATAAAGAAGATGTGATATACATATATAAAACGGAATATTCCTCAGCCATAAAAAAACTAAATTTTGCCATTTACAACAACATGGATGTGTATTATGCTTAGTGAATTAAGTCAGAGAAAGTCAAATACTGCATGTTTTCACTTATATGTGGAATCTAAAAAATAAAACAAATGAAAAAAATAACAAAATATAAATACACTCATAGCTACAGAGAACAAAACAGCTGTTGGAAGAAGTGTGGGGAGGGGGCAAGATAGCAGAATGGGATGAATAAGTACAAACTACTAGGTATAAAATAAATAAGACATCCCTCACCCCTATTGTCAATTAATCTACGACAAGGAGGCACATATATACAATGGAGAATAGAGAGTCTCGTCAACAAGTGGTGCTGGGAAAATGGGATAGTCACATGTAAAACAATTAGATTAAAATATTTCCTTGCACCTTCTAGAAAAATAAACTAAAAATCATTTAAAGACCTAAATGTAAGAACAGAAATATAAAACTCCTAGAAGAGAATATAGGCAGTACACTCCTTGACATAACCTGCAGCAATATATTTTTTTGGATCAGTCTCTTAAGGCAAAAGAAATAAAATGAAAAGTAAACAAATGGGACCTAATTAAACTTAAGAGCTTTTGTACAGCAAAGGAAGCCAATGACAAAATGAAAAGACAACTTATGGAATGAAGAAAATATTTGCAAATTATGTGACTGATAAAGGGTTAATATCCAAAATACATGAGCAGCTCGTGCAAATCCATATCAAAAAAAAATCCAATCAAAAAATGGGCAGAAGACCTGAACAGACATTACTCCAAAGAAGACATACAGATGGCTAACAGACAAATGAAAAGATGTCCAACATCGTTAATTATCAGAGAAATGCCAATGTAAACAATGGTATATCACCTCACACCCGTCAGAATGGCTATCATCAAAACGTTTACAAGTAACAAATATTGGACAAGATGTGAAGAAAAGGGAACCATTTTACACTGCTGGTTGGAACGTAAATTGGGGCAGCCACTATGGAAAATAATTTTAGAGGTTCCTTAAATACCAAAAATAGAGGTACTATATAACTCAGCAATTCCACTCCTGGACATATATCTAGAAAAAAAGACTAATTCTAAAAGATACACGCCCCCCCCCAGTGTTCTTAGAAGCCCTATTTACAATAGCCAAGACATGGAAGCATTCCAAGTGCCCAAAAGATGATTGTATTAAGAAAATATGGTATATATATATATATATATACAATGGGATATTAGCCATAAAAAAGAATGAAATTCTGCCTTTTGCAGCAAAGTGAATATCAGTGAATATTATGCTTAGTGAAATAAGTTATATAGAGAAAGACAAATACTGTATGATAACACTTGTGTGTGGAATCTAAAATATAATACAAAGGAATGTATATCCAAAATAGAAACAGATTCACAGATTTAGAAAGCAAACTTGTCATTATCAAAGGGTATAGGGAAGGGGGTAGGGACAAATTGGGGGTATGGGATTAACAGATACAAACTACTATATATAAAATAGATAAGATACAAGGATACACAGTATAGCACAGGGAATTATAGCCATTATCTTTAATATTCTCTAAGAGAGTATAATCTAAAAATATACTCAATCACTATGCTATATACCTGAAAGTAATGTAACATTGTAAATCAACTATACTTTAAATAAATAAAGGAAGGAATTAAGGAAAGAAAGAGAGAAAGAAAGAAAAAAAAGAATGAAAGAAAGAAAGAAAGAAAGAAAGGAAGGAAGGAAGGAAGAAAGAAAGAAAATACAACAGTGTAATGCACAGCACAGGTAAGGTAAACAATATTTTATAATAAATTTATTTTATTATTTTATTTTTTTTTATTGGCGTATAATTGCTTTGCAGTGTTGTGTTAGTTTCTGCTGTACAACAAAGTTAATCGGCTATGTGTATACATATATCCCCTCCCTCTTGAGCCTCCCTCCCACTCCCCATCCCACCCCTCTAGGTCATCACAGAGCACAGAGCTGATCTCCCTGGCTATACAGCAGCTTCCCACTAGCTATCTATTTTATTTATTTATTTATTGCCCATTTTTATTTTTATTTTTTTAACATCTTTATTGGGGTATAATTGCTTTACAATGGTGTGTTAGTTTCTGCTTCATAACAAAGTGAATCAGTTATACATATACATATGTTCCCATATGTCTTCCCTCTTGTGACTCCCTCCCTCCCACGCTCCCTATTCCACCCCTCCAGGCTGTCACAAAGCACCAAGCCAATATCCCTGTGCCATGCGGCTGCTTCCCACTAGCTATCTACCTTACGTTTGTTAGTGTGTATACGTCCATGTCTCTCTCTCGCCCTATCACAGCTCACCCTTCCCCCTCCCCATATCCTCTATTTTATACATGGTAGTGTGTATAAGTCAATGCTACTCTCTCAATTCATCCCACCCTCCCTTTCCCCCTGTGTTTCCACACGTCCATTCTCTACATCTGTGTCTCTATTCCTGCCCTGCAGATAGGTTCATTAGTACTATTTTTTATATTCCATATAAATGCACTAATATACAGTATTTTTTTTTCTCCTTCTGAATTACTACTCTGTATGACAGACTCTAGGTCAACCCACATCACTACAAATGACCCAATTCAAACTTTTTATGGGCGAGTAATATTCCATTGTATATATGTACCACAACTTCTTTATCCATTCATCTGTCGATGGAAATTTAGGTTGTTTCCATGACCTGCCTATTGTAAGTAGTGCTGCAATGAACTTTGGAATACATGTATTTTTTTGAATTACGTTTTTCTCAGGGTATATGCCCAGTAGTGCGATTGCTGGGTCATATGGTACTTTTATTTTTGTTTTTTTAAGGAACCTCCATACTGTTCTCCATAGTAGCTGTATGAATTTACATTCCCACCAACAGGGCAAGAGGGTTCCCTTTTGGCCACACCCTCTTCAGCACTTATTGTTTGTAGATTTTTTTATGATGGCCATTCTGACCGGTGTGAGGTGATGTCTCATTGTTGTTTTGATGTGCATTTCTCTAATTATTGATGTTGAGCATATTTTCATGTGTATGTTGGTGATCTGTATGTCTACTTTGGAGAAGTGTCAATTTAGGTTTTCTGCCCAATTTTTGATTGTTTGTTTTTTGATATTGAGTTGCATGAGCTGCTTGTATATTTTGGAGATTTACCCTTTGTCAGTTGCAAATATTTCATGTGCAAATATTTTCTCCCATTCGGAGGATTGTCTTTTCATCTTGTTTAGGGTTTCCTTTGCTGTGCAAAAGCTTTTAAGTTTAATTGGGTCCCATTTATTTATTTTGGTTTTTATTTTCATTATACCAGGAGGTGGGTCAAAAAGGATCTTGCTGTGATTTATATCAAAGAGTGCTCTGCATAAGTTTTCCTCTAACAATTTTATAGTGTCTGGCCTTACATTTAGGTCTTTAATCCATTTTGAGTCTATTTTTGTGTATGGTGTTAGGAAGTGTTCTAATTTCATTCTTGTATATGTAGCTGTGCAGTTTTCCCAGCACCACTTATTAAAGAGACTGTCTTTTCTCCATTGCATATACGTACCTCTTTTGTCAAAGATAGGGTGACCATAGGTGCATGAGTTTATCTCTGGGTTTTCTATCCTGCTCCATTGATCTATATTACTGTTTTTGTGCTAGTACAATACTGTCTTGATTAATGGAGCTTTGTAGTATAGACTGAAGTCAGGGAGGCATCAGGCTCCAGCTCCATTTTTCTTTCTCAAGATTCCTTTGGATATTCCAGGTCTTTTGTGTTTCCATACAAACTGAAAAATTTTTTGTTCCAGTTCTTTGAAAACTGCCATTGGTAATTTGATAGGGATTTCATTGACTCTGTAGATTGCTTTGGGTAGTATAGTCATTTTCACAGTGTTGATTCTTCCAATCCAAGAACATGGTATATCTCTCCAACAGTTTGTGTCCTATTTGATTTTATTAATCAGTGTCCTATAGTTTTCTGCATACAGGATTTTTTCTGCCTTAAATAGGTTAATTCTTAGATATTTTACTCATTTTTTGCAATAGTAAATTTGATTTTTTCCTTAATTTCTATTTCTGATTTTTCATTGTTAGTGTGTAGGTATTCAAGAGATTTCTGTGTATTAATTTTGTATCTTGTGACGTTACTAAATTCATTGATGAGCTCTAGTAATTCTCTGAGAGCATCTTTAGGGTTTTCTATGTATAGGATCATGTCATCTGCAAACAGTGACAGCTTTATTTCTTCTCCAATTTGGATTGTTCTATTTCCTTTTCTTCTCTGATTGCTGTGAATAAAACTTCCAAAACTAGACCAGAGGGCAGACAGCAGAAGCAAGAAGAACTACAATCCTGCAGCCTGTGGAACAAAAACCACATTCACAGAAAGGCAGACAAGATGAAAAGGCAGAGGGCTATGTACCAGATGAAGGAACAAGATAAAACTCCTGAAAAACAACTAAATGAAGGGGAGATAGGGAACCTTCCAGAAAAAGAATTTAGAATAATGACAGTGAAGATGATCTAGGACCTCGAAAAAACAATGGAGGCAAAGATCGAGATGATGCAAGAAATGATTAACAAAGACCTAGAAGAATTAAAAAACAAACAAAAAGAGATGAACAATACAATAACTGAAATGAAAACTACACTACAAGGAATCAATAGCAGAATAACTGAGGCAGACGAATGGATAAGTGATCTGGAAGACAGATGGTGGAATTCACTACTGAGGAACAGAATGAAGACAAAAGAATGAAAAGAAATAGAGACAGCCTAAGACACCCCTGGGACAATATTATACACAACAACATTCACATTATAGGGGTCGCCGAAGGAGAAGAGAGAGAGAAAGGACAGGGAAAATAATTGAAGAGATCATATGCAAAAACTTCCCTAACATGGGAAAGGAAAGAGCCACCCATGTACAGGAAGCACAGAGAGTCCCATACAGGATAAATCCAAGGAGAAACACGCCATGACACATAATAATCAAATTGGAAAAATTAAAGACAAAGACAAATTAATGAAAGCAGTAAGAGAATAATGACAAATAACATACAAGAGAACTCCCATAAGGTTAACAGCTGATTTCTCAGCAGAAACTCTACAAGCCAGACCTTCCTTGTCTCTTGTAACATTCTTTATTTTAAAGTCTATTTTACCTGTTATGAGTATTGCTACCCCAGCTTTCTTTTGGTTTACATTTGCATGGAATATTTTTTTCCATCCTCTCACTTTCAGTCTGCATGTGTCCCTAGGTCTGAATTTGGTCTCTTGTAGACAGCATATATGTGGGTCTGTTTCTGTATCCATTCAGCAAGCCTGTGTCTTTTGGTTGGAGCATTTAATCGATTCACGTTTAAGGTAATTATTGATATGTATGTTCCTTTGACCATTTTCTTAAGTGTTTTGGGTTTGTTTTTACAGGTCCTTTTCTTTTCTTGTGTTTCCAACTTAGAGAAGTTTCTTTACATTTGTTGTAGAGCTGGTTTGGTGGTGCTGAATTCTCTTAGCTTTTGCTTGCCTGTAAAGCTTTTGATTTCTCCATCGAATCTGAATGAGATCCTTGCTGGGTAGAGTAATCTTTGTTTTAGGTTCTTCCCTTTCAACACTTTAAGTATATCATGCCACTCCCACTACATAATGATCAATGGATCAATCCAAGAAGCAGATATAACAACTATAAATATATATGCACCCAACATAGGAGCACCTCAATACGTAAGGCAACTGCTAACAGCCATAATAGAGGACACAGTGACACAATAATAGTGGGAGATTTAACACCTCACATCAATGGACAGACCAATGAAAATGAAAATATATAAGGAAACAGAAGCTTTAAGTGACACAATAGACACGACAGATTTAATTCATATTTATAGGGCATTCCATCCAAGAACAGCAGATTACATTTTCTTCTCAACTATGCATGGAACATTCTCCAGGATAGATCACATCTTGGGTCACAAATCAAGCATCAGTAAATTTTAGAAAACTGAAATCATATCAAGCATTTTTTCTGACCAGAATGCTATGAGATTAGAAATGAATTGCAGAGAAAAAAATGTGAAAAACACCAACACAAGGAGGCTAAACAATACGTTACTAAATTACAAAGAGATCACTGAAAAAGTCAAAGAGGAAATCAAATACCTAGAGACAAATGACAAGTAAAACACAACGATCCAACACCTATGGGATGCAGAAAAGGCAGTTCTAAGACGGAAGTTTATAGCTATACAAGCCTTCCTCAAGAAAGCCCTAGAACCCTAGAAACAAGAAAAATCTCAAAAAAAGCAAGCTAACCTTACACCTGAAGGAACTAGAGAAAGAAGAACAAACAAAACACAAAGTTAGCAAAAGGAAAGAAATCATAAACATCAGAGCAGAAATAAATTAAATAGAAACAAAGAAAACAATAGCAAAGATCAATAAAACTAAAAGTGGGTTCTTTGAGAAGTTACACAAAATTGATAAACCACTAGCCAGACTCATCAAGAAAATGAGGGGGATAACTCAAATCAATAAAATTAGGAATGAAAAAGGAGAAGTTACAACAGACACCACAGAAACACAAAGCATCCTAAGAGACTACTACAAGCAACTCTATGCTAATAAAATGGACAACCTGGAAGAAATGGACAAATTCTTAGAAAGATATAACCTTCCAAGACTGAACCAGGAAGAAATAGAAAATATGAACAGACCAATCACAAGTAATGAAATTGAAACTGTGATTAAAAATCTTCCAGCAAAAAATGTCCAGGACCAGATGGCTTCACAGGTGAATTCTATCAAACATTTAGAGAAGAGCTAACACCTATCCTTCGTAAAATCTTCCAAAAAATTGCAGAGAAAGGAAGACTCCCAAACTCATTCTATGAGACCACAATCACCCTGATACCAAAACCAGACAAAGATACTGCAAAAAAGAAAATTACAGACCAATATCACTGATGAATATAGATGCAAAAATCCTCAACAAAATACTAGCAAATAGAATCGAACAACACTTTAAAAGGATCATAAACCATGATTAAGTGGGATGTATCCCAGGGATGCAAGGAATTTTCAATATTTGCATATCAATCAATGTGATACACCATATTAACAAATTGAATAAATTGAATAAAAACAATATGATCATCTCAATAGATGCAGAAAAAGCTTTTGACAAAATTCAACACCAATTTATAATAAAAATATAATATAATAAAATATAATAAAAAATCTCCAGAAAGTGGGAATAGAGGGAACCAATCTCAACGTAATACAGGCCATATATCACAAACCCACAGCAAACATCATTCTCAACGGTGAAAAACTGAAAGCATTTCCTCCAAGGTCAGGAACAAGACAAGATTGTCCACTCTCACCACTATTATTCAACATAGTTTTGGAAGCCCTAGCCATGGAAATCAGACAAGAAAAAGAAATAAAAGAATACAAATTGGAAAAGAAGAAGTAAAGCTCTCACTGTTTGCAGATGACATGATACTATACATAGAGAATCCTAAAGATGCCACCGGAAAACTACTAGAGCTAATAAATGAATTTGGTAAAGTAGCAGGGTAGAAAATTAATGCACAGACACCTTTTGCATTGCTATACAACAATGACGAAAAATCTGAAAGAGAAATTATGGAAACACTCCCATTTACCATTGTAACAAAAAGAATAAAATACACAGGAATAGACTTACCTAGGGAGGCAAAAGACCTGTATGCAGTAAACTATAAGACACTGATGAAAGAAATTAAAGATGATACCAACAGATGGAGAGATATACCATATTCTTGGATTGGAAGAATCAATATTGTGAAAATGACTATAGTACCCACAGCAACCTACAGATTCAACACAATCCCTATCAAATTACCAATGGCATTTTTTACGGAACTAGAACAAATCATCTTAAAATTTGTATGGAGACACAGAAGACCCCGAATAGCCAAAGCACTCTTGAGGGAAAAAAATGGAGCGGGAGGAATCAGACTCCCTGACTTCAGACTATACTACAAAACTGCTGTAATATAGACAATATGGTTCTGGCACAGAAACAGAAACACAGATCAATGGAACAAGATAGAAAGCCTAGAGATAAACCCACGCACCTATGGTCAACCAGTCTATGACAAAGGAGGCAAGGATATACAATGGAGAAAAGACAGTCTCTTTTCTCCTTTTTTCTTTTTGCTGTCAGAAAAGACAGTAAGTGGTGCTGGGAAAACTGGACAGCTACATGTAAATGAACGAAATTAGAAAACTCCCTAACACCATACACAAAAATAAACTCAAAATGGATTAGAGACCTAAATGTAAGACTGGACACTATAGAACTCTTAGAGGAAAACATAGGAAGAACACTCTTTAACATAAATCATAGCAAGATCTTTTCTTATCCACCTCCTAGAGTAATGGAAATAAAAACAAAAATAAACAGAGGGGATCTAATGAAACTTCAAAGCTTTTGCACAACAAAGGAAACCATAAACAAGATGAAAAGACAACCCTTAGAATGGGAGAAAATATTTGCAAACGAATCAACGTACAAAGGACTAATCTCCAAAATACAAAGAGCTCATGCAGCTCAATATTAAAAAAAAAAAGAAACAACCTGATGCAAAAATGGGCAGAAGACCTAAATAGACGTTTCTCCAAAGAAGACATAGAGATGGCCAAGTAGTACATGAAAAGCTGTTCAGCATCACTAATTATTAGAGAAATGCAAATCAAACCTACAATGAGGTACCACCTCACACCAGTTAGAATGGGTGTTATCAGAAAATCTACCAACAACGAATGCTGGAGAGAATGTGGAGAAAAGGGAACTCTCTTGCACTATTGGTGGGAATGTAAATTGATACAGCCACTATGGACAACAGTATGGATGTTCCTTAAAAAACTAAAAATAAAATTACCGTATGATCCAGCAATCCCACTACTGGGCATATACCCAGAGAAAACCATTATTCCAAAAGACACATGCACCCCAATATTCATTGCAGCACTATTTACAATAGCCACGTTTTGGAAGCAACCTAAATGCCCATCGACAGACTAATGGATAAAGAAGATGTGGTACATATATAGAATGGAATATTACACAGCCATAAAAATGAATGAAATTGGGTCCTTTTTTGAGACGTGGATGGATCTAGAGACTGTCATACAGAGTGAAGTAAGTCAGAAAGAGAAAAAACAAATATCGTATATTAATGCATATGTGTGGAACCTAGAAAAATGGTACAGATGAACCGGTTTGCAGGGCAGAAATTGAGACACAGATGTAGAGAACAAATGTATGGACATCAAGGGGGGAAAGCGGTGGGGGGGTGTGGGTGGTGGTGTGATGAATTGGGCGATTGGGATTAAGATGTATATACTGATGTTTATAAAATTGATGACTAATAAGAACTTGCTGTATAAACATATAAATAAAATTAAATTTAAAAAAAGAAAAAAAAAAAACAAGACAGACTTGATAACTGCTGAACACTAAATGAACTCCCCAACCCATATCCAAGCAGACCCATCACCAGAGGGTAAAAGACTTACCAGATTTGAGGTGTCTGAGCAAAATCTCTGTCCAAATCATTGACTTATCATTAAGCTGTGTAAACACTGATATGAACTCTAGGAAGTCAGGCTATACAAAAAACAAAACAAAACAAAACAAACAAACAAAAAAACTTCCAAAACTATGTTGAATAATAGTGGCAAGGATGATCACCCTTGTTGTGTTCCTTGTCTTAGAGGAAATGCTTTCAATTTTTCACAATTGTGAATGACGTCTTCTGTGGGTTTGACATGCATGGCCTATATTATGTTGAAGTAGTTTCCTTCCATGCCCACTTTCTGGAGAGTTTTTCATAAATAGTTGTTGAATTTTGTCAGAAGCTTTTTCTGCATGTATTGAGATGATCATATGGTATTTACCATTCAAATTGTTAATATGTTGTATCAAATATATTTGCATATATTGAAGAATTCTGGCATTCCTGGAATAAACCTCACTTGATCATGGTTTATGATCCTTTTAATTTGTTGTTGGATTCTTTTTGCTAGTATTTTGTTGAGGATTTTTGTATCTCTGTTGGTCAGTGATATTGGCCTGTAATTTTCTTTTTTCTGATATCTTTGTCTGGTTTTGCTATCAGGGTGATGGTGGCCTCATAGAATGAGTTTGGGAGTGTTTCTCTCATTGCAATATTTTGGATGAGTGAGAAGGATAGGTTTTAGCTCTTCTCTAAATATTTGATAGAAATTGCCTGTGAAGCTATCTGTCCCTGGGCTTTTGTTTGTTGGAAGATTTTAAGTCGTGGTTTCAATTTCAGTGTTGTGATTTGTCTCTTCATATTTTCTATTTCATCTTGATTCAGTCTTGGAAGGTTTTACTGTTCTATGAATTTGTCCATTTCTTCCAGGTTTTCCATTTTATTGGCATACAGTTGCTTATAGTAGTCTCTTATTATCCTTTGTATTTCTGCAGTGCCATTTGTAACTTCTTTTCTTTTCTAATTTTGTGGATTTGTATCCCCTCCCTTTTTTTCTTCATGAGTCTGGCTAAAGGTTTATCAGTTGTGTTTGTCTTCTCATAGAACCAGCTTTTAGTTTTATTGATCTTTGCTGTTGTTTTCTTCATTTCTTCTTCATTTATTTCTGCTCTTATGCTTATGATTACTTTTCTTCTACTAAGTTTTGGGGCTTTTTGCTCTTCTTTCTCTAATTGCTTTAGGTGTAAGGTTAGGTTTTTTATTTGAGATGTTTCTTGAGGTAACAATGTATTGCTATAAACTTCCCTCTTAGAACTGCCTTTGTGGCATCCCATAGGTTTTGCATTGTTGTGTTTTCATTTTCATTTGTTTCTAGGTATTTTTTATAATTTCCTCTTTAATTTCTTTAATGATCTCTTGGTTATTCAGTAGCATATTGTTTAGCCTCCCTGTGTTTGTATATGTAAGTTTTTTTTCCCTCTAATTGATATATAATCTCATAGTGTTGTGGTCAGAAAAGATGCTTGATATGATTTCAGTTTTCTTAAATTTACTGAGGCTTGATTTGTGACCCAAAATGTGATCTATCCTGGAGAATGTTCTGTGTGCACTTGAGAAAAAAGTGTATTCTTCTGCTTTTGGGTTGAATGTCCTAAAAATAAAATTAAATCTATCTGGTCTACTCTGTCTTTTAAAGCTTGTGTTTCCTGATTAATTTTCTGTCTGGATGAATTGTACATTGGTTAAAGTGGGGTGTTAATATCCCCTACTATGATTGTGTTACTGTTGAGTTCCCCTTTACGGCTGTTAGCATTTGCCTTATGTACTAAATTGCTCCTATGTTTGTTGCATAAATATTTATAATTGTTATGACTTCTTCTTGGATTAATCCCTTGATGTTATGTAGTGCCCTTCCCTGTGTCTTGCAACAGTCTTTATTTTAAAGTCTATTTTATCTGATATGAGTTTTGCTACTCCAGCTTTCTTTTGATTACCAGTTGCATGGAATATTTTTCCATCCCTTCACTTTCAGTCTGTATGTGTCACTAGGTCTGAAATGGGTCTCTTGTAGACAACATATACACAAGTCTTGTTTTTGTATCCATTCAGCCAGTCTGTGTCTTTTAGTTGGAGCATTTAATCCACTTACATTAAAGGTAATTATCAAAGTGTGTGTTCTTATTACCATTTTCTTAATTGTCTTGGGTTTGTTTCTGTAGGTCTTTTCCTTATCTTTTGTTTCCTGCCTAGGGAAGTTCCTTTAGCATTTCTTGTAAAGCTGGGTTCATGGTGGTGAATTCTCTTAACTTTTGCTTGTCTGTAAAGCTTTTGATTTCTCCATTGAATCTGAATGAGATCCTTGCTGGGTAGAGTAATCTTGGTTGACAGTTTTTCCCTTTTATCACTTTAAATATATCCTGCCACTACCTTCTGACCTGCAGAATTTCTGCTGAAAAACCAGCAGATAACCTTATGGGTGTTCCTTTGTCTGCTATTTGTTGCTTTTCCCTTGCTCCTTTTAATATTTTTCTTTCTGTGTATTTTTTCTTAGTTTTATTAATGTGTGTCTCATCATCTTTCTCCTTGGGTTTAACATGTAGGGAACTCTCTGTGCTTCCTGGATTTGATTGACTATTTCCTGTCCCAAGTCAGGGAATTTTTCGACTGTAATCCCTTCAAATATTTTCTCAGGCCCTTTCCCTTTCTCTTCTTTTTCTGGGACCCCCATAATTCGAATTTTGTTGTGCTTAATGTTGTCCCAGATATCTATGAGACAGTCCTCATTTATTTTCATTCTTTTATCTTTATTCTGCTCTGCTGCAGTTATTTCAACCATTCTATCTTCCAGCACACATATTCATTCTTCTGCCTCAGTTATTCTGCTATTATTGTATTTTTCATTTCAGTGATTATGTTGTCCATCACTGATTGTTTTTTCTTTAGTTCTTCTAGGTCCTTGTTAGTCATTTCTTTTATCTTCCAATCTGTGACTCCATTCTATTTCCAAGATTTTGGATCATCTTTACTATCATTACTCTAATTTTTTTTTAGGTAGATTGCCTATTTCATCTTCATTTATTTGGTCTTGTAGGTTTTCACCTTGCTCTTTCATCTGCAACATATTTCTCTGTCATCTCATTTTGTCCAATTTACTGTGCTTGAGGTCTACTTTCCCCAGGCTACATGGTTGTAGTTCATTTTGCTTCAGTCTCTGCCCTTAGTGAGTGAGTTTGGTACAGTGTCTTGTGTAGGCTTCCTGGTAGGAGGGACTGGTGCCTGCATTCTCATGGGTGGAGCTGAGTCTTTTCCCTCTGATGGGCAGGACCATGTCAGGTGTTGTGTTTTACCGTGTTTGTGAGCTTAGTATGACTTTAGGCAGCCTGTCTGCTCATGGGTGGGTTTGTGTTCCTCTCTTTTTTGTTGTTTGGTTTGAGGCATCCTGCACTGGGGGCTGCAGGCAGTTGGGTGGTGCCACGTCTTGGATTAAGGTGGAGGCCTCCATGAGAGCTCTCACTGATTAATATTCCTTGGGGCCGGGAATTCTGTGGTGCACCAGCATTTTCATTTGTGGGAACACACACTATCCATTCAGATATTCCATACATTCAGGGTCTACTTAGCTGTTCACAGGGATTTAATCTGCAGCTTGTGGAGCTGATGGAAAAATTTTCAATCCTCTTCCTTAGTTGCTCTGCCCCTGGGGCTCAGCTGTTGTTTTATCCCCACCTCTGTGTGTAGGCCACCCCAGGAATCTGCTCCCAAGGCTGCCCTGGATCACTTTTGGGGTATGTCCTGGTGAGGACAGGGTGCAGAGGTGGCACAACTGGTTGGATTGTGGGAACCCTGGTGGCTCCAGGTGTGCAAGGAAGCTGGTGGCCACAGGTGATTATAATAGTTTTAAATGAAGTACAGCATGTAAAAATATCAAGTCACTATGTTGTACACCTGAAACTAATATAACATTGTACATCAACTATACTTTAATAAAAATTTTAACAAAAATATTTTTATAAAATGAAACCATTGACTGCATAAGAAATTAAGAAAAGTTAAACACATCTCCACCAAAGGCAAGTATCCATGATGCATTGTTTACAATTTTCAATGAGTAGATTTCCTTTTTTCATAATTGCTCCTAAAGTATAGAAACAGATGTAAGCTTCTAATTCATTTTGTAATGCAATATGGTCCTTATAAAGATAAACACATAAAAATAAATTACTTTTATTTATAAATATAGACTCAAAGCTAAATAAAATATTGGGAACTAAAGTTCAGCAATGCATTGAAAACTTAATACAGTCATTTTAAGTGGTAATTTTATAGCATATTTTATTTAAGCATAATTTTAGTACAATGTCAGGAATAAAAGGAAATTTCAAAAGAAAGTTTTTCCAAGTATAAATAAACCTAACCAAATCAAACCTTTTTTTCTGTTCTCCCCAAGTTGAAAATAAAACTATCTTCAAGGGGAAAATCCAAACACATGTCAGTCTGTAAGGGATAGTTAAATAAAGTGATGTGAATTATCTGGTTGTCTTAGTTGGCTATTGTCAAATAACCCAAAAGAACAAAAAGTATATATATCATTTTATTATCACCATTTGATCAAAAATGGAATCCAATGATTGTATTGACTGTTAAGCCCCATAAAATTTGACCTTTTAATGTTCTTCAGCCTTTTGGGAACTTATAGATGATTGGTCCATGGAAGACAGTAGATTTCAGTTTCCAAAGTATGTGGTCAGTCTCACTCAGGTTTGGGATAGGAGAAATATTTGCTAACAGTCTCTAGAGACAGTCTGTGTCAAGGCTTAAAGGCAAGATAATTATGTATGTAAACATAAGAAAAATAAAGACAAGGCATTGAAACCTGGACCAACAATGCATTTTTGGGACACCTGACAAATTTTTAAAACTAAGAACTGTGCCTTATGGAAGGGTAACTATAAAGACTTTCGTAATACAATTAATGGAACACCAAGAAACACAAATCCTCATTTCACTGCATTAAAAGTATTTTTAAAAATAAAACTTATTTCTTGTTACTCAAGATACATAAAGTCTTTGGAGAGAAAGAAATTTAGCCTATGTTTTACTTTGGAAAATCAAACTTAGTTTAAACAGCTACGTTTCTTTCTATGTCATCTGCAAGCCATGGTAATGAATCACTAGTTTCTGATACACAGTGTGGCTACCCTTGGATTGTTGACATATATCTAAAGATGCCATGGACATGGCTTCCTTCCAATCACAGACCAAAGGAGGGTGGCCAAGTCCTCCCTGTGATGTGATGGAAAGCACACATGCAAACCATAGGAGTGGCACATCAGAATGATAATGATTACTTTTTAAAGATATAAAAAAAGAGGGAGAGGGAAGAGGAGAGTCTATGAAAAAAAAAAACAGTCTTAGTTTTAACTTGCTTTATTCTGGCTTCTACCTCCTTAGAGTTTGTTTTGGTCTCCCATTATGGGTGCACAGATGCTGCCTTACTTGCCTCTGTTGTCTTGACAGTATCTGTACTCTTATTCTTCTTCGCTCACTCAGACAATCACCATAATGAAGTAGAAGCACAGCTTTAGAGTCAAACAGACTGGCTCCAAGTCCTGATTCTTCTACTTATTGGCTGTTTGACCTTATGCAAGTCAGTTTACCTCTTTTATCTGGGATTCTCTGAGCCTCAGTTTCCTTATATATAAAGAGAAGCTACCAATATTTCTCTCTGAAGACTATAGTGAATATTTAATAAATAATGGCTATGAAATACTCTGTAATCTGCTATATTAATATAGTTTTATTGTTCATTCTGTATTTGCTGTCTATAATAAGTTAAAGGCAATGCTGTACATCTTTAAGGGCATAAAGTGAAATAAATAAGGCAATTTCTGCCATTGAAGGACTCCTCTAAGATCTGGGTATTCTCTACCCTACATTCTCTCATGTACATGTACTTATCAAAATTTACCTGGTCTATGTTCCATTCCCTCAGGACTCTGATTTCAGTCATTCAATATAATAAAATAATCTATGATAATGTGCTCATGCTTCCTGAGAGCATCATTGGTTACCATGCAGGATATCTGGGTATAGGTCCTTGCAGACTATGTGGTACAAAAGGAATGACTGATAGTGGGAATTTCAAGTGACCCACATACCCAAAGTTTAGGTTTCTGTAAACCACATATGGAAGTAGTTTTAAGCACTCACAATGTGTGGGAGACTAGTCTTGCTAATATTTTACTGCAATGAAAATAGATGACTCCCTTTGGGAAAAGCAGTTTGGAAAAATGTATCAGGAGTTTTTAAAATGTTCACACATTTTGACTTAGTAATTCCATTTTGAGAAATACCTTAGTGAACTAAATTTGATTACAAATGTTTTTGACAAAAATGTTCATTCTGGTGCTATCTATAATAGCAGGCAATAGCAAACAGTGTAAATGACCAATAACAGAGGAGCGATTGCATAAATTGTACTCTTTCCATATGACATAATGCTATAGACCCATTAAAATTATTTAATGAATATTTTAATGATGTATGGAAAAGTTTATGTTATAATGTTGATTAAAATCAAATGAAAAGTTGGATTTGGCTTGAATATACAAAGTCATATTTACAATAATAGTCAACTACATAAAATAGATACTTAAAATTATATTCAAAAAGTAAGATATATCCTCTTAAACAGATCTTTATTGAGTACTTACTATTTGCTAGGTGCTTCCTAGACACAGAGTTTATACAGGTGAACAAGATAAAAACAGTCTTTGCATTCATGAATTGGGAAGAGTAGGGCAAAAAGCTAGTTATTAATTGTATGAAGTACAATGAAAGAATTAAAGGAATTATGTGAAATGAAATACCTAGAATAAACTAATTTAAGATTAGGTGGTCAATGAAAGTTTTTATGAGGTGATATTTGTATTCAATCTTGAATAATCTGAAGAGGGCATTCATCAAAAACTTGGGTAAGAACTGTCCAGGCAGAAGAGATGGAATGTTCAAAGACCTTAAAAGAAAATTGACATGGCATGTTCATAGAACATGAAGGGGACACTATGGCAGATAATAGTTAACTATAGAAAACCGGAATGTAATAAATTTAGAGAGGTAAATATGAGCCAAATAATGGATGACCTTTTAGTTACAATATGAAGTCTGGGTTTTGTTTCAAGAAGAATGGAAAGCCATTCAATCACTAAATTTTTCATTATATAAAAATAATAAAAATCTAGAACACCAACAGTGCAATATGACCCAGCAAACCCACTACTGGGTATATACCTTGAGAAAACCATAATTCAAAAGAGTCATGTACCACAATGTTCATTGCAGCTCTATTTACAATAGCCAGGATGTGGAAGCAATCTAAGTGTCCATCGACAGGTGAATGGATAAAGATGTGGCACATATATACAATGGAATATTACTCAGCCATAAAAAGAAACAAAATTGAGTTATTTGTGGTGAGGTGGATGGACCTAGAGTCTGTCATACAGAGTGAAGTAAGTCAGAAAGAGAAAAGCAAATACTGTATGCTAACACATATATATGAAATCTAAAAAAAAATGGTTATGAAGAACTAGGGGCAGGACAGCACAGGAATAAAGATGTAGACCTACTAGAGAATGGACTTGAGGACACAGGGAGTGGAAAGGGTAAGCTGGGACGAAGTGAGAGAATGGCATGTACTTATATATACTACCAAGTGTAAAATAGATAGCTAGTGGGAAGCACCCACATAACACAGGGAGATGAGCTCCGTGCTTTGTGAACACCTAGAGGGGTGGGACAGGGAAGGTGGGAGGGAGACATAAGAGGGAGGAGATATGGGAATATATGTATAGCTGATTAACTTTGTTATAAAACAGAAACTAACACACCATTGTAAAGAAGTTATACTCCAATAAAAATGCTAAAAAAGTATATATATATATATATATATATGTATCTTTAAAAAAATCTAGAACAAAATACATCATAAACAAAGCCAAAAGGCAAGTACCAAACTGGAGGAAACTATTTTCAACATATGCAACAAAATTTAACAGCCCTAAAAACAGTTATTATAAATGTAATAATACAAAAGAAGGCCACTGCAATGAAAAACGGACAAGGGACATAAACTGGGAATCCACTAAAGAAAAATTGCAAGCTATCCATAACCATGAAAAAATATCTAACTTCAATATCAAATAAATACAAATTAATACAAAAATAGGATATATGTATCCTGTCAAAATAACATCAATTAAAGGAAATGATAATATGTCATCTTGGTGAGTGTTCAGGGAAAACAGGCCCTTTTAGTTGAATTGTAAATTAGTACATTTCAGGAAGGCACATTTTTTTTCAGCAATAATATTTCTAGAAATGTATCCTTATTATGGTGCTTAGAGTTCCTCTGGAAAACTTATGCTCAAGGGAACAAACTTGACATTCCTTTCAGCTACATGAGTCTATGATGAAGTCCCTGACATCTTGGTATGAATGAGTTTGAATATTTTTTTTTTTTTTTTTTTTTGTGGTACGCGGGCCTCTCACTGTTGTGGCCTCTCCCGTTGCGGAGCACAGGCTCCGGACGCGCAGGCCCAGCGGCCATGGCTCACAGGCCCAGCCGTTCCGCGGCATGTGGGATCTTTCCGGACCGGGGCACGAACCCCCGTCCCCTGCATCGGCAGGCGGACTCTCAACCACTGTGCCACCAGGGAAGCCCGAGTTTGAATATTTATGCTTTAAAAGAGAATGAGACAGAAGTCAATGCTTCACTAAAAATTTAAACTGTATGATTTTAAACACTTTAGCAGCATGTCTTTTTCAGCCACCCTTGAAATCATACAGTCATTAACAGAAAACACTAATTAAGTGGTATAGTATGTTAGACACTGAGGATGCAGGTAGACACAACCTTTGAGCAAATTTCATGTCATGTGGAGAAACACCCCCTAGACCTTAAAAGAGAAATAGTAAGTTTTGTATTTATGTGTTATGCTGTGTCTCAACAAGAAATGCCAGAGAGATTGGTCCAATTCCACTAGAAGTCACCTGTTTGCTGGAAAATTACAAGAGCCAGGTGCTATCAGGACCCCTGAAGTACATTTTAATGTTAACAGGACACAATTCTGAATGATAATAGCAAAGGAGCAAATATTTAGTGAACACTTACTGTATGTCAGACACTGGGCAAAGAGGTTTATATTTAGCTTTCAAAAAAATCCTATGAGATAGGTAATATTATCAATTCCATTATATACATGATAAAACAAAGGTTCAGAGAGGTTAAGAAATGTGTCCAAGGTCATATAAGTGGCAGATGATAGAGCCAGACTTTGAACCCAAAGAATCTGAATTATTTTGGATAATGAGGACTGTAAAAACTGGTATTTTTATAGCACTTTACCTTATAAGGGGCTGTCTCATAAACTTTTTTTTTTTTTTTTTTTTTTGTGGTACACGGGCCTCTCACTGTTGTGGCCTCTCCCATTGCGGAGCACAGGCTCCAGATGCGCAGGCTCAGCAGCCATGGCTCACAGGCCTAGCCGCTCCACGGCATGTGGGATCTTCCCAGACTGGGGCACGAGCCCGTGTCCCCTGCATCAGCAGGCGGACTCTCAACCACTGCGCCACCAGGGAAGTCCCTCATAAACTTTTTAAATCCTTATTACAATCCTTAGAGATAAGTTTTGTTATTATCTCCATTTTGCTGGTAAGGAAATAGAGAAGTCAAGTGAAGTAAACCCAAGCTTAGAGAGCCAATAAGGACTACACTCAGGTTATCTGCCTCCAAATTTTATGTTCTTTCCGTGACACCACAGTCCGCATTTACTGGTTTCCACATTTTGGGTAGTCTCAGAATGCAGTGCATGATTCCTAATCCTATCCATATTTTATGAATACGGTCCACCAGACACTTTCTTGTTCTTAACTTGACACACAGAGATGTGTGAGAGTATTTTCCATGTTTGTATGTGTGTGAGAGAGAGACAGACAGACACCAAGAGTAAAAGAGACAGAAAACAGACATAGATAGTGAGATAGAGTGATTCAGAAAACAAGTCAGAGAGAAAAGGATACAAAGGCATCATGGAACAAAGAAATAGGAGAAAAAAGGAATATGGATGTTAACTTCTAGAAATCAAAGAATTGCACATTAAAATAATGAGAAACTTATCTGGAGTCCAATGTTAAAATTGCCCATGATTTTTTAAAAGAAAAAATAAAACCCTGTTAAAGCTGTTGATATAAATTGCTATACTCCCACATTATCTCCAACACCACATTACAAGTGTTCTCAAGGCTTTAATAATCAAATAGACTCTAACATCAAGTTGAAAGAAAGAAGATGGACTGTACTACTAAAATATGTGTGATTAGGAATCATGTGCTACATTTTGAGACTATCCAGAATGTGGAAATCCATAACCACAGACTGTGGTATCGTGGAAATAACATAGATTTTGGAGGCAGATAACCTGAGTCTGAGTCCTTCCTGGCTTTCTATATTGGATTTACTTCACTTAACCTCTCTGAGTAAATTTCCTAATCAGCAAAATAGGGATAACACCAATACCTATCTCTAAGGATTGTAGTAAGGAGTAAATGAGTTTACGAACGAGCCCTCTGTAAAAGGCAAAGTGCTATAATAGTTTTAGGCAGTAATTTTACGTTAAATAACAAAAGTCTTAGAAAAATGATCATTCCTTTCAACCCTATCATTCAACTTCTAGCTATTTAGCTTAAAGAAATAATTAAGGATACACGCAGATTTAGCTACAAGGATCACAGTATATTTTATGAAAAAATACAGTAGCCCCCCCAACTCTTATCTGCAGAGGATATGTTTCAAGAACCCCAGGGCATGTCTGAAACCATGGATAGTACCAAACCTTATGTATATCATGGTTTTTCCTTTATTAATGTGTGGGTAGTCTATATGGTGTGGATGCACTGGACAAAGGGATGATTCACGTCCTTGGCCAGATGGAATGTGTCGGTGCAAGATTTCATCATGCTACTCAGAGCAGTGCACAATTTAAAACTTGTGAATTACTTCTGGAATTTTTCATTTAATATTTTTGAATCGGCAGTTGACTGTACGTAACTGAAACCTCAGAAAGTGAAAGTGTGGTTAGGAAGGGGGGGAACTACTGTATTGGTGATAACTTAAATGGTACTATAAATTATGGTTTACATAATCAAAAGAATAAATACTATGTAGCAATTTAAAATAGTGTTGCAGTTATTTACCAAATATACTAAGATGAGTAGATTGTATAACATTATTAATATTATATTTCAAATTTAATGATTACCATGAATGCATAGATAATTAAATTATGGATGATTTATATTTTCTTTCTTTTCTTTATTCTTGTTTTCTTGCTGCCTTCCTTTCTGCTTATTTTATCTGAAAAATATTTTCTCATTGAAAATGAATATTCTTTTGACATTGGAAAGATAAGTTATTTTAACTAAAGAAGAAAAGAAATTAGTTCTACTAGAGAAAGTATATTTTAAAAAAGACACTTCGAAGAATGATCATATTGAAGAAGATACTTGAAAATCCGTAATCACATCTCTCTCTCTCCAAAGCTTAAAAACTCTTCACTAAAAGAGTGTTCTGCACACTAGTCTAATCAGACAGGCTTGTCAAAGGTAATCTTTCAAGATGATTCTTTCTACCTTCTTCACACATGAGTATCTTACTTAATAGCTCATCTCAAGGCAATGATGTAAACTGGAAAATAGTCCTTCACCAACTTACTGCATAGTCTAAAATAAGTTACAGAGCTTCTCCAATTTTTTTTCTATTTCTGACAACTACTAAGAGTAAACTTAGATTTGTATTTGTTTTTTTTTTGAATCTTTATTGGAGAATAGTTGATTTACAATGTTGTGTTACTTTCTACTGTACTGCAAAGTGAATTAGCTATACATATACATATATTCCTTCCATTTTTGGATTTCCTTCCCATTTAGTTCACCAGCATTGAGGAGAGTTCCCTGTGCTATAAAGTAGGTTCTCATAAGTTATCTACTTTATACATAGTATCAATAGTGTTTAAATGTCAATCTCAAAATTCATCCCACTACTGCCCCCTTCCCCTTGGTATCTATATGTTTGTTCGCTGTGTCTCTGTCTCTATTTCTGCTTTAAAAATAAGATTCTCTATACCAGTTTTTTTCAGATTCCACATATATGCGTTAATATATGATACTTGTTTTTCCCTTTCTGACTTACTTCACTCTGTATGACAGTCTCTAGGTCCGTCCACATCTCTGCAAATGGCACTATTTCATTGTATTTATGGCTGAGTGATATTCCATTGTATATATGGGTCACATTTTCTTTATCCATTCATTTGTTGATAGACATTTAGGTTGCTTCCATGTCCTGGCTTCTGTAAATAGTGCTGCAATAAACATAGGGGGTGCCTGTGTCTTTTTGAATTATGGTTTTCCCTGGGTATATGCCCAGGAGTGGGATTGCTGGGTCACATGGTAGTTCTATTTTTAGTTTTTAAGGAACCTCCTTCCTGTTCTCCATAGTGTCTGTATCAATGGACACTCCCACCAGCAGTGCAAGAGGGATCCCTTTTCTCCACAGCCTCTCCATTATCTATTTCTTGTAGATTTTTTTGATGATGGCCATTCTGACTGGTGTGAGGTGATATCTCTTTGCAGTTTTGATTTGGATTTCTCTAATAATTAGTGATGTTGAGCATCTTTTCATGTGTTTGTTAGCCATCTGTATGTCTTCTTTGGAGAAATGTCTGTTTAGGTCTTGCACCCATTTTTTGATTGGGTTACTTGATTTTTTTGATATTAAGCTGCATGACCTGTTTATATATTTTGTAGATTAATCCTTTGTCAGTTGCTTTGTTTGCAAATATTTTCTCTCAATTGAGCATTGTTTTTCTCTCTTATTTATGGTTTCCGTTGTTGTGCAAACAATTTTAAGTTTAATTAGGTCCAATTTGGTTATTTTTTTAACACCTTTACTGGAGTATAATTGCTTTACAATGGTGTGTTAGTTTCTGCTTTATAACAAAGTGAAACAGCTATACATATACATTTATCACCATATCTCCTCCCACTTGCATCTCCCTCTCACCCTCCCTATCCCACCCCTCTAGGTGGTCACAAAACACTGAGCAGATCTCCTTGTGCTATGCAGCTGCTTCCCACTAGCTATCTATTTTACATTTGTTAGTATACATAAGGCCATGCCACTCTCTCACTTCGTCCCAGTTTACGTTTCTCCCGCCCCGTGTCCTCCAGTCCATTCTCTAAGTGTGTGTCTTTATTCCTGTCCTGCCCCTAGGCTCTTCATAACCACTTTTCTTTTTAGATTCCATATATATATATATATATATATATATATATATATATATATATATATATGTTAGCATACAGTATTTGTTTTTCTCTTTCTGACTTACTTCACTCTGTATGACAGACTCTAGGTCCATCCACCTCACTACAAATAATTCAATTTCATTTCCTTTTATGGCTGAGTAATATTCCTTTGTATATATGTTCCACATCTTCTTTATCCATTCATCTGCTGATGGACACTTAGGTTTCTTCCAGGTCTGGGCTATTGTAGAGCTGCTATGAACATTGTCATACATTACTCTTTTTGATTTATGCTTTTCTCAGGATATATGCCCAGTAGTGGTATTGCTGGGTCGTATGGTAGTTCTATTTTTAGTTTTTTAAGGAACCTCCATACTTTCATAGTGGCTGTATCAATTTACATTCCCACCAACAGTGCAAAAGGGTACACCTTTCTCCACACCCTCTCCAGCATTTACTGTTTGTAAATTTTTTGATGATGGCCATTCTGACTGGTGTGAGGGGATACCACACCATAGTCTTGATTTATGTTTCTCTAAAGATTAGTGATGTTGAGCATTCTTTCATGTGTTTGTTGGCAATCAGTATATCTTCTTTGGAGAAATGTCTCTTTACTTCTTCTGCCCATTTTTGAATTGAGTTGTTTGTTTTTGATATTGAGCTGCATTAGCTGCTTGTAAATTTTAGAGATTAATCCTCTGTCAGTTGCTTCATTTGAAGATATTTTCTACTGTTCTGAGGGTTGCCATTTTGTCTTGCCTATTGTTTCCTTTGCTATGCAAAAGACTTTTAAGTTTCATTATGTCCCATTTGCTTATTTTTGTTTTTATTTCCATTTCTCTGGGAGGTGGGTCAAAAAGGATCTTGCTGTGATTTACATGATAGAGTGTTCTGCCTATGTTTTCCTTGAAGAGTTTTATAGTGTCTAGCCTTATATTTTGGTATTTAATCCATTTTGAGTTTATTTTTGTGTATGGTGTTAGGGAGTGTTCTAATTTCATTCTTCTACATGTAGCTGTCCTGTTTTCCTAACACCACTTATTGCAGAGGCTGTCTTTTCTCCATTTTATATTCTTGCCTCCTTTATCAAAAATAAGGTGACCGTTTGTGCATGGGTTTTTCTCTGGGCTTCCTATCCTGTTCCACTGATCTATATATCTGTTTTTGTGCCAGTACCATACTGTCTTGATTACTGTAGCTTTGTAGTATAGTCTGATGTCAGGGAGCCTGATCCCTCAAGCACAGATTTTCTTTCTCAAGATTGCTTCAGCCGATTGGGGTCTTTTGTGTTTCCATACAAATTGTGAAATATTTTGTTCTAATTCTGTGAAAAGTTCCATTGATTTTTTTTTGTTTTTTTTTGTTTTTTTTTTTGTTTTTTGATAGGGATTGCATTGAATCTGTAGCTTGCTTTGGGTAATATAGTCATTTTCATAATGTTGATTCTTCCAATCCAAGAACTTGGTATATCTCTCTGTTTGTATCATCTTTAATTTCTTTCATCAGTGTCTTATAGTTTTCTGCATATAGGTCCTTTGTCTCCTTAGATATGTTTATTCCTAGGTATTTTCTTCTTTTTGTTGCAATGGTAAATAGGTGTGTTTCCCTAACTTCTCTTTCATACTTTTCATCATTAGTGTATAGGAATGCAAGAAGTTTCTGTGCATTCATTTTGTATCCTGCTACATTACCAAATTCATTGATAAGCTCTAGTAGTTTTCTGATTGAGTCTTTAGGGTTCTCTATGTATAGCATCATGTCATCTGCAGTGACAGCTTTACTTCTTTTGCCATTTGGATTCCTTTTTTTTTCTTTTTCTTCTCTGATTGCTGTGGCTAAAACTTCCAAAACCATGTTGAATAATAGTGGTGAGAGTGGGCAACCTTGTCTTCTTTCTGATCTTAGTGGAAATGGTTTAAGTTTTTCACCATTGAGAATGATGTTCGCTGTGGATTTGTCATATATGGCCTTTATTATGTTGAGGTAAGCTCCCTCTATGCCTGCTTTCTGGAGGGTTTTTGTTTGTTTGTTTGTTTGTTTTTTGCTGTACATGGGCCTCTCACTCTTGTGGCCTCTCCCGTTGTGGAGCACAGGCTCCGGACGCACAGGTTCACAGGCCCAGCCGCTCCATGGCATGTGGGATCTTCCCGGGCTGGGGCACGAACCCATGTCCCCTGCATCAGCAGGCGGACTCCCAACCACTGTGCCACCAGGGAAGCCTTCTCGAGGGTTTTTATCATAAATAGTGTTGAATTTTGTCAAAAGCTTTTCCTGCTACTATTGAGATGATCATATGCTTTTTCTCCTTCAATTTGTTAATATGGTGTATCACATTTATTGTTTTGCATTTAGTGAAGAATTCTTTCATTCCTGCGATAAACCCTCCCTGATCATGGTGTATGATCCTTTCAATGTGCTGTTGGATTCTGTTTCCTAATATTTCAGTGAGGATTTTTGGATCTATGTTCATCAGTGATATTGCCCTGTAGTTTTCTTTCTTTGTGACATCTTTGTCTGGTTTTTGCATCAGGGGATCATGGCCTCATAGAATGAGTTTGGGAGTGTTCCTCCCTCTGCTATATTTTGGAAGAGTTTGAGAAGGATAGGTGTTAGCTCTTCTCTAAATGTTTGATAGAATTTGCCTGAAGCTATCTGGTCCTGGGCTTTTTTTTTGGAAGATTTTTCTTCACACTCTCAATTTCAGTGCTTGTGATTGGTCTGTTCATATTTTCTATTTCTTTCTGGTTCAGTCTCAGAAGGTTGTGTTTTTCTAAGAATTTGTTGATTTCTTCCAGGTTGTCCAGTGTACTGGCATAGTTTTGCTTGTAGTAATCTCTCATGATCCTTTGTATTTCTGCAGTGTCAGTTGTTACATCTCCTTTTTTATTTCTAATTCTATTGATTTGAGTCTTCTTTCTTTTCTTGATGAGTTTGGCTAATGATTTATCCAGTTTGTTTATCCTCTCAAAGAAGCAGCTTTTAGGTTTATTGATCTTTGCTATTGTTTCCTTCATTTCTTTTTCATTTATTTCTGATCTGGTCTTTATGATTTCTTTCCTTCTGCTAACTTTTGGTATTTTTTGTTTTGTTCTTCTTTCTCTAATTGCTTTCAGCGTAAAGTTAGATTGTTTATTTGAGATGTTTCTTGCTTCTTGAGGTAGGATTTTGTTGCTATAAACTTCCCTCTTAGAACAGCTTTTGCTGCATCCCATAGGTTTGGGGCCTTCGTGTTTTCATTGCCATTTGTTTCTAGGTATTTTTTTATTTCCTCTTTGATTTATTCAGTGATCTCTTGTTTATTAAGTAGTGTATAGTTTAGCATCCATGTGTTTGTATTTTTCCAGATTTTTTCCTGTAATTGATATCTAGTCTCATAGCATTTTGGTTGGAAAAGATATTTCATACGATTTCAGTTTTCTTAAATTTACCAAGGCTTGATTTGTGACCCAATATATGATCTATCCTGGAGAATGTTCCTTGAGGACATGAGAATAAAGTGTATTCTGTTGTTTTTGGATGGAATGTGAAAAATATCAACTAAGTCCATCTTGTTTAATGTATCATTAAAACTTGTATTTCCTTATTTATTTTCATTTGGATGATATGTCCATTGGTGAAAGTGGGGTTTTAAAGTCCCCTACTATGATTGTGTTACTGTCAATTTGCCCTTTTATGGCTGTTAGAATTTGCCTTATATATTGAGGTGCTCCTATGTTGGTGCATAAATATTTACAATTGTTATATCTTCTTCTTGCATAGATCCCTTGATCATTATGCAGTGTCCGTCTTTGTCTCTTGTAATAGTCTGTATTTTAATGTCTACTTTGTCTGATATGTGAATTGGTACTCCAGCTTTCTTTTAATTTCCACTTGCATGGAATATCTTTTTCCATCACCTCAATTTCAGCCTGTATGTGCCCCTAGGGCTGAAGTGGGTCTCTTGTAGGCAGCATATATATGGGTCTTGTTTTTTCATCCATTCGCGTAGTCTATGTCTTTTGGTTGGAGCATTTAATCCATTTATATTTAAGGTAGTTATTGATATGTATGTTCCTATTACTATTTTCTTAATTATTTTTGGTTTGTTATTGTAGGTCGTTTCCTTGTCTTGTGCTTCCTGCCTAAAGAATTTCCTTTATCATTTGTTGTAATGGTGGTTTGGTGGTGTTGAATTCTCTTAGTTTTTGCTTCTCTGTAAAGGTTTTAATTTCTCCAACAAATCTAAATGAGATCCTTGCTGGTTAGAGTAATCTTGTTTGTAGGTTTTCCCCTTTCATCACTTTAGATATGTTCTGCCACTCCCTTCTGGCTTGTAGAGTTTCTGCTGAAAGATCAGCTGTTAAGCTTATGGTGATTCCCTTGTATGTTATTTGTTGTTTTACCCTTGTTGCTTTTAGTATCTTTTCTTTGTATTTAATTTTTGACAGTTTGTTTAATATGTGTCTTGAGGTGTTTCTCCTTGGGTTTATCCTGTATGTGACTCTCTGTGCTTCCTCTACTTGACTATTTTCTTTCCCATATTGGGAAAGTTTTCACTATAATCTCTTCAAATATTTTCTCATGTCCCTTTCTTTTTCTCTTCTTCTGGGTCCCCTATAATTCTGATGTTGGTGCATTTAATGTTGTCCCAGTGGTCTCTGAGACTGTCCTCAATTCTTTTCATTCTTTTTTCGTTATTCTTCTCTGTGGTAGTTATTTCCACTATTTTATCTTCCAGGTCACTTGTACGTCTTCTCCCTCAGTATTCTGCTATTGATTCCTTCTAGAGAATTTTTAATTTCATTTATTGTGTTGTTCATCATTATTTATTTGCTCTTTAGTTTTTCTATGTCCTTATAAAACGTTTCTTCTAATTTTCTCCATTCTATTTCAAAGATTTTGGATCATCTTTATTATCATTATTCTGAATTCTTTTTCAAGTAGACTGCTTATTTCCTCTTGATTTGTTTTGTCTGGTGGGTTTTTACCTTGCTCCTTCATCTGCTGTGTGTTTGTCTGTCTTCTCATTTTGATTAAGTTACTGTGTTTGGGTCTCCTTTTCACAGCCTGCAGGTTCGTAGTTCCCATCGTTTTTTGTGTCTGACCCCAGTGGCTAATGTTTGTTCAGTGGGTTGTGTAGGCTTCCTGGTGGAGGGGACCAGTGTCTGTGTTTTGGTGGATGAGGCTGGATCTTGTCTTTCTGGTGGGTAGGACTGCATCCAGTGGTGTGTTTTGCAGTGTCTTTGACCTTATTATGATTTTAGGCAGCCTCTCTGTTAATGGGTGGGCTCGTGCTCCTTTCTTGCTTGTTGTTTGGCAAGGATGTCCAGCAATGTAGCTTTCGGGTCGTTGAGTGGAGCTGGGTCTTAGCTTTGAGATGTAGATCTCTAGGAGAGCTTTTTCCATTTGATGTTACACAGAGCCAAAAGGTGTCTGGTGGACCAATGTCATGAACTCGGCTCTTCCACCTCAGATTTACATTTCTGACACCAGCTGGAGCACCAAGACCCTTTCAGCCACATGCCTCAGAAGAAAAGTGTAAAGACTGGAAGAAAGAAAGAAAATATAAAGTAAAGTAAAGTTATTAATATCAAAAATACTTATTAAAAATTAAAAAGTAATAAAAAATAAAATAAAATAAAACAAAGAAAAAGAGAGCAACCAAACCAAAAAAATAAATCCACCAATGATAATAAGCAATAAAAACTGTACCAAAAAAAAAAAAAAAAGTACAGACAGAACCCTAGGGCAAATGGTAAAAGCAAAGCTATACAGACAAAATCACACAAAGAAGCATACACATACACACACACACTGACAAAAAGATAAATAAATAAATAAATAAATATATATATATATATATATATATATATATATATATATATATATAGTTGCTCCCAACGTCCACCACCTCAGTTTTGGGATGATTCATTGTCTGTTCAGGTATTCTACAGATGCAGGGTACATCAAGTTGATTGTGGAGATTTAATTTGCTGCTCCGTAAGCTGCTGGGAGAGATTTCCCTTTCTCTTCTTTGTTTGCACATCTCCTGGGGTTCAGCTTTGGATTTGGCCCCTTCTCTGCATTTAGGTCATCTGAGGGCATCTGTTCTTTGCTTAGACAAGGCAGGGCTAAAGTAGCAGCTGATTGGGGGCTCTGGCTCATTCAGGCCGGGGAGATGGTGGGGTATGTAGTGCACAGTAAGCCTGTGGTTGCAGAGGCCAGCATGACATTGCAACAGCCTGAAGTTCACCGTGTGTTCTCCTGTGGAAGTTTTCCCTCTATCACAGGACCCTGGAAGTGGAGGGCTGTACAGTATCCCAGGAGGGAAGCTGTGGATAGTTATCTGTGCTTGCACACAGGCTTCTTGGTGACTGCAGCAGCAGCCTTATCATTTCATGCCTGTCTCTGGTGTCCGTGCTGATAGCCGCCTCTTGCACCTGTCTCTGAATCTCGTTTAAGCAGTGTTCTGAATCTCTTCTCCTTGTGCACCCTGAAACAATGATCTCTTGCCTGTTAGGCAGGTCCAGAGTTTTTCCCAGACTCCCTCCTGGTTAGCTGTGTTGCATTATCCCCCTTCAAGCTTTTTTCATGCAGTCAACCCCATCCTCTCCTTGGAATCTGACCTCCGAAGCCTGAGCCTCAGCTCCCAGTCCCCACCTGCCCTGGTGGATGAGCAGACAAGCATCTCAGGTTGGTGAGTGCTGGTCAGCACTGATCCTCTATGCAGAGATCTCTCTGCTTTGCCCTCTGCACCCCTGTTGCTCTGCTTTCCTCCGTGGCTCCAAAACGACCCACCCGCACCCTCTGTGTCTGCAAGTGAAGTTGCTTCCTAGTGTGTGGATTTTTTTCCTTCTTCACAGCTCCCTCCCTGAAGTGCAGTTCCCGTCCCTATTCTTTTGTCTCTGTTTTTTCTTTTTCCTTTTGCCCTACCCAGGGACATGGGGAGTTCCTGCCTTTTGGGAAGTCTGAGGTCTTCTGCCAACTTTCAGTAGGTGTTCTGCAGAGTTTTTCCACATGTAGCTATATTTCTGATGTATTTGTGGGGAGGAAGGTGATCTCCACTTCTTACTCTTCCGCCATCTTGAAGGTCTCCTAGATTTGTTGATATAATTCCATCTGACAGTAACCAAGGAGCATCAGAAAATGTTTTGGCATGAAGCACATTTGCCATGATGTCTGGGCTCCCATCATACCCACCAAAAGTGAAACTTTGTATTTACCTCCAGATGTTTATCCCATTCTGAATGATGCTGCATTTTTACATGATCTTGTCCTCATATGTCTTCTCTGTTACCTTCTCTGCTTCAACACAAAATCACAAGTTCTTTCACAAGTCCAAAATTATACTCTCAACATTCTTTGGGAGTCTCCATACCGAAAACAATAGGGACAACATCCCAGGAGAATGGCAAAAAACTCAGTCCCTATATACATATATAATCTCATATATACATAACTTTACATATAATTATATATATAATTTTTCTTCTTTAGAAGAGAGAAGAGAGGAAAGGTATGGGTTTCAGGGCATAGGATACTTTAATTTTTGAGCCCCTGTGAAATGAGAGATTAGAGAAGAAAGAAACAAGAATGCAAGAATGTATTTAGCAAGTAATATGGTAAATTTTGAAAGAACTTTGAAGGGTCTGCAGATTTGGGCTGTCCTGGAAGATGAATGATAAAGTATTGGAGGGATGATGTAGCATGGTATGGGAATGAGGTCCTGTGTGCAAAGGAGGAGGATGCTAATAAACAGGGTAATGTGCACTGTAAATAATGTAACCATGTGCTTATTTCTACTGACAGGATAGTGGAGCCTCAAGACATTCAGTATACACACACCCATGTGTAAAGAAACAAGGATGCTCCTATAACATTGGTCCAGAGGAGAAACCATGGGTGAAACATATTTATGCTTATATTAACAAAAATAGTATGTTAATATACATTTTAATCTCCCTTTTATATCTAGATTATGTATTAATATTTTCTAGGACTGTAAAATTCTATCATAGGCATAGCAAATTTAACAAATTCCAGTACTATTTTATGATAAAACCCTTCAACAACTATAATTCAATAGCAAAACAACAACAAAACAAAACCTACCAAAAAATCCAATTATAAAATGTGCAGAGAATCTGAACAGACATTTTTCCAAAGAAGACATACAGATGGCCAACAGGTATATGAAAAGGTGCTCAACGTCTCTCATCATTAGGGAAATGCAAATCAAAACCACAATGAGATATCTCATCACACTTGTTAGAATGGTTATTATCAAAAAGACAAGAAATAAAAGGTGTTAGTGAGGGTGTGGAGAAAAGGGCAAGCTTGTCCTCTGTTGGTGGGAATGTAAACTGGTGCAACCACCATGAAAAACAGTATGGAGGTTCCTCAAAAAAATAAGAATAGAACCAATATATGATCCAGTAATTCAACTTCTGGGTATTTCTTTGAAGGAAATAAAAACACTAACTCAAAAATAAATATGCACCCCATGTTTAATGCAGAATTATTTACAATAGCCAATACATAAAAGCAACCATAGATCGATGAAAGGATAAGGAAAATGTGGTATAAATGCAGGCATACTTACCTAGGAGATATTGCAGGTTCAGTTCCAGACAACCACAATAAAGGGAATATTGCAATGAAGAAAGTCACACAAAATTTTTGGTTTTCCAGTGCATATAAATGTTACGCTTACATTATACCATAGTCTATTAAGTGTGCAATAGCATTATATTTTAAAAATGTACATACCTAAATATATATATATATATATATATATATATATATATATATATAGTACTGCTAAAAATGCTAAGCATCATCTGTGTCTTCAGCAAGACATAATCCTTTTGTTAGTGGAGAGTCTTGCTTTGATGCTGATGGCTGCCTGCTGATTAGGATGGTGACTGCTGAAGGTTGGGGTGGCTGTGGCAATTTCTTAAAACAAGACAAAGTTAAAGTTTGTCACTTTGACTCTTTCTTTCATAAATGATTTCTCTGTAGCATGCCATTCTGTTTGATAGCATTTTATCTACAGTAGAACTTCTTTCAAAATTGGAGTCAGTCCTCCCAAAACCTGCCACTGCTTTATTGACTAAGTTTATGTAATATTCCAAATTCTTTATTGCCATTTCAACAATCTTCACAGCATTTTTACCAGGAGTAAATTCCATCTCAAGAAACCACATTTTTTGTTCATTCATAATAAGCAACTCCTCATTCATTAAAGTTTTATCATGAGATTGTGGTAATTAAGGCATTATCTTCAGGCTGCCCTTCTATTTCTAGTGCTCTTGCTATTTCCACCACATCTGCAGTTACTTCCTCCACTGAAGTCTTGAACCCCACAAATTCATCCATAAGGTTTAGAGTCAACTTCTTCCCAACTCGTTTAAATGTTGATATTTTGACCTCTTCCCATGAATCACAAATGTTCTTAATGGCATCTAGAATAGGAGATCCTTTCTACAAAGTTTTCAATTAATTTTGTCCAGATCTATCAGAGGAATCACTATCTATGACAGATATAGACTTATGAAATGTATTGTTTAAACAGTAAGACTTGAAATTCAGAATTACTCCTCAATCCATGGGCTTCAGGTGATGTTGTGTCAGACATGAAAACAGCATGTACACCTCATTGTACATATGTATCAGAGCTCTTGGATAATCTGGTGCATTGTAAATGAGCAATAATATTTTGAAAGGAATCTTTTTTTCTGAGCACTAGGTCTCAAAAGTAAGCTTAAAATATTCAATAAAGTATACTGTAAACAGATGTGCTATCATACAGGCTTTGTTGTTAAATTTATAAAGCACAGGTAGAGCACATTTAACATAATTCTTAAGGGCTATAGGATTTTCAGAAAGGTAAATGAGCATTGGCTTCAGCTTAAAATCAGCAGCTGCATTATTCACTAACTAGTGGGTCAGTGTATCCCTTGAGGCTTTGAAACCAGACATTGACTTCTCTCTAGCTATGAAAATCCTAGATGGCATCTTCTTCCATGTAAGACTTTAGCTTCTACATCATCACTCGCAGCTTCATCTTGCACTTTTATGTTATGGAGATGACTTCTTTCCTTAAAGTTTATGAACCAACCTCTGCTAGCTTCAAACTTTTCTTTGGCAGCTTCCTCACCTCAGCCTTTACAGAATCAAAGAGAGTGAAGTCCTTTCTCTGAACTAGGCTTTGGCCTAAGGAAATGTGGTGACTAGTTTGATCTTCTTTCCACACCACTCAAACTTTTTCCATATCAGTAATGTCTGTTTGCCTTTCTTATCATTTGTGTATTCACTGAAGTAGCACTTTTAATTCCCTTCAAGAACTATTTTTTTTCTATTCACAACTTGCCTAACTCATGCAAAACACCTAGTTTTTGGTCTGTTTTTGAAATGTCTTCATTAATAAGCTTAAACATTTCTCACCTTTGATTTAAAGTGAGAGACATGTGGGCTTCCCTGGTGGCGCAGTGGTTGAGAATCCGCCTGCCGATGCAGGGGACATGAGTTCATGCCCCAGTCCGGGAAGATCCCACATGCCATGGAGCAGCTGTGCCCGTGAGCCATGGCCACTGAGCCTGCACGTCTGGAGGCTGTGCTCCGCAATGGGAGAGGCCACAACAGTGAGAGGTCCATGTACCACACACACACACACACACACACACACACAAAACCAAGACATGCAACACTTCCTTTCACCTGAACACTTAGAGGTTATTGTAGGGTTATTAACTGACCTAATTTCAATATTGTTGTGCCTCAGAGAATATGGAGACCCAAGGAGAGGGAGAGAGATGGTGAATGGGTGGTGAGTGGAGCAGTCAGAACACACACAATATTTATCAATTAATTTAGTCATCTTATGTGTGTGTGGTTCATGGTACCCCCAAACAATTACAATAGTAACATCAAAGATCACTGATCACAGATCACCATAACAAATATAATAAGAATGAAAAACTTTAAAATATTGCAAGGATTACCAAAATGTGATACAGAGACATGAACAAATTCTGTTGGAAAAATGGCTCTGATAGAGCTGCTTGATGCACAAGCCTTCAATTTGTAAAAAATGCAATATCTGCAAAGCACAATAAGGCAAAGCACAATAAAGCAAGGTATGCTTGTATACATTACAGTATTATTCAGTTATAAAAACAAAGGAAATATTTCCATTTGCATAATAATGAATGGAGCTTGAGGGCATTATACTAAATGAAATAAGTCAGACAGAGGAAGACAAATACTATATGATCTCACTTAATTCTGGCATCTTAAAAAAAAAAAAGAATAGATATAGAAAACAGATTGGTTGTTGACAGAGGTGGGATGGGTGAAGGGGGCAAAAAGGTACAAACTCCCAGGTATAAAATAAATGTCAGGGGGATGTAATGTACAGTATGGTAAATACAATTAATAATATTATATTGTATATTTGAAATTATGCCAAGAGAGTAAATCTTAAATGTTTTCATCACACAAAGATGTAACTGTGTGGTGATCAATGTTAACTAGACTTACTGTAATGATAATTTCACAATATATACAAATATTGATCATTATGCTGTACAACTTAATGTTATATGTCAATTATATCTTAATTGAAAAACTCAACAAAGTAGGACTAGAAGGGAACTTCCACAACATGATAACAGGCATTGATGACAAACACATAGCTAACATACTTAATGAGAAAGACTGAAAGTTTTCCCTCTAAGAACAGAAACAAGACAAGAATGTCTACTTTTGCTACTTTAATTCAACATTGTACTAGATATTCTACCTAGAATAGTTATAAAAGGGAAATACATAAAATGCAGTGAAACTATATCTATTTTCAGATAGCATGATCTTATACATAGAAAATCCTAAAGAACTGACAAAAAATGAAAACTATTGGTGCTGTTAGATGGATTCAGCAAAGTTAAGGATACAAAATGAACATGCAATAATCTGTTGTATTTCTATACACTAGCAGTGAACAATACAGAAAACAATGCAAAAAATAAAATTAGGAAAACAATTCCATTTACAATAACATGACAAAGATATAGTAATCAAAACAGTGTGGTACTGGAGTAGGAATAGGCATATAGATCAATGGAATAAAATTGAGAGTCCAGAAATAAAACTCCTTGTTTATTCTCAGCTGATTTTTGATAAGGCTGCCAAGACCATTCATTGATGGAAAGAATAGTATTCAGCAAACGATGCTTGGGCAATTTGGATCACATACAAAAAGCTCAAAATAGATTGAAAACCTAAATGTAAGAGCTAAAACTATACATTTCTTAGAAGAAAGCATAAAATAAATTTTCAACATCTTGGATTTGAATTCTTATATATGATATTTGAAGCCCAAGTGACAACAGGAAAAGAGATAAATTGGACTTCATCAAACTAAAAATTTCTGTGAATTCAAGGACAATAACAAGACAGGGAAAAACAAATCACAGAATGGGAGAAACTACTTGCAAAGCGTATCTGATGAGGTACTTGTATCTATCAATACAATCTATAAAGGACTCTTGCAACTCAATAATATAGAGACAGACAACCCAGTCTAAAGTTGACAAATGTTCTGAATAGATATTTCTCCAAAGAAGATATAAAAATGACCAACAAACACATGAAATAATTCTCAACATCAATAGCCATCAGGGAAATACTAATCAAAAGCACAATGAAATATTTTATACTACTAGTATGGTAATAATAATAACAACAACAATAGAAAACAACAAGTGTTGGGGAGGATGAGGTTAATGGCTAAGAGGGTCACTAATTTTTTAGTGAGGATGGAATGGTAGTCTGTTATTTATCATTTGTTAAATAAATTTTTTTTAATAAAATTGACTGGGTAGAAACCTGTATATAAATTTTAGTCTATATTATAGAACAACCATTTTCAATTATTTTCCTGTCTAGAACTTCTTAGTCTTTTTCCTCCAATTTTACTGAGATACCATTGACATATAACATATAACATTGTGTAAGTTTAGGATGTACAACATGTTGATCGTATATATATATATATATATATATATGTATCAAAATGATTACCACAATAACATTAGCTAACCCCTCCATCCCCTCACATAGTTATCATTTCTTTTCTTTTGTGGTGAGAATATTTAAAATTAACTCTTTCAATAACTATTATGCATATAATACAAATTTTTTTTTACTTTTTTTTTAACATCTTTATTGGAGTATAATTGCTTTACAATGGTGTGTTAGTTTCTGCTTTATAACAAAGTGAATCAGTTATACATATACATATGTCCCCATATCTCTTCCCTCTTGCATCTCCCTCCCTCCCATCCTCCCTATCCCACCACTCTAGGTGGTCACAAAGCACCAAGCTGATCTCCCTGTGTTATGCAGCTGCTTCCCACTAGCTATCTATTTTACACTTGGTAGTGTATATATGTCCATGCCACTCTCTCACTTTGTCCCAGCTTACCCTTCCCCCTTTCCATATCCTCAAGTCCATTCTCTAGTAGGTCTGTGTCTTTATTCCCATCTTGCCCCTAGGTTTATCATGACCATTTTTTCTTTTTTTTAATTAGATTCCTTATATATGTGTTAGCATACAGTATTTGTTTTTCTCTTTCTGACTTACTTCACTCTGTATGACAGACTCTAGGTCAATCCACCTTACTACAAATAACTCAGTTTTGCTTCTTTTTATGGCTGAATAATATTCCATTGTATATATGTGCCACATCTTCTTTATCCATTGATCTGTTGATGAGCACTTAGATTAATAGCTATTATCACCATGACATACACTAGGCCCCCAGAGTTTCCAATTTTATAACTGAAAGTTTGTACCATTTCAAAAATTATCTCCCCACTTACCTGACTCCCAGCCCCTGGTAACCACCACTCAACTCTGTTTATCAGGGTTCAGCTTTTGTAGATTCTACATATAAGTGAAATCATGCAGTATTTGACTTTCTCTGTTTACCTGTTTAATTCAAAGCATTAATGTACAATTGAAAACCACTATATATTAATTTAAAATAGAATAAATAAGAACTCCAATAAGAGCATTTTTATTTATCTTTGAAAAGGTATAGTATTAAATTTATAATAACATTTTATTTTGAATTTATTATAGATTCATAGGAATTTGCAAAGACAGTATAGACTGGTCCTATGTACTCTTTACCAAGTTGCTCCCAATGATTATGTCTTACCTAGCTGTAGTACAATATTAAATTACGAAGTTAAAATTGGGACAATGTGTGTGTGTGTGCATAGTTCTATGCCATTTTCCACATGTGTAAATGGATGTAACCTCTATCACAATCAAGAGACTGAATTATACTATAATTTTTAAAAATCTCCTTTTGCTACACCTTAATAGTCACACCAACTTTATTCTCCCCCTGCCCCCAAATTCCCAACTTCTGGCAAACATTAAATTTCTTCTATCACTATGATTTTGTAAATTTGAACATGTTATATATATACCAGGGTGGTATTTTCTTTTTTTCCTTCAGCATAATGCCCTTGAGAAACATCCAATTGGTTCATTGATAAATAGTTTGTTCTTCAACAACAACAACAAAAACCCAATTGAAAAATGGGCAGAAGACCTAAACAGGCATTTCTCCAAAGAAGACATACAGATGGCCAACAGGCATATGAAAAGATCCTCAACTTTGCATAATTATTAGAGAAATACAAATCAAAACTACAATGACATACCACCTCAAACCAGTTAGAATGGCCGTCATTAAAAAGTCTACAAATAACAAATGCTGGAGAGGTTGTGGAGAAAAGAGAACCCTCCTACACTGTTGGTGGGAATGTAAGTTGGTGCAGCCACCATGAAAAAAGGTATGGAGGTTCCTCAGAAAACTAAAAATAGAATTACTATATGATCCAGCAATCCCACTTCTGGGCATATATCCAGAAAAAAAACACTATAATTCAAAAAGATACATGTACCCCTATTTTCATAGCAGCACTATATGCAATAGCCAAGACATGGAAACAACTTAAATATCCATTGACAAATGAATTGGTAAAAAAAGATGTGGTACATGTATATAATGGAATACTACTCAGCCATAAAGAAATGAAATAATGTCATGTGCAGCAACATGGATGCAACTAGCGATTATCATTCTAAGTAAAGTTAAGTCAGAAAGAGAAAGACAAATACCATATATCACTTATATGTGGAATCTAAAATATGACACAAGTGCACCTATCTATGAAACAGAAACAGATCCACGAACATAGAGAACAGACTGGTGGTTGCCAAGGGGGAGGGCTTTGGGGAAGGCATGGAGTGGGAGGTTAGAGTTAGGATATGTAAGCTTTTATATGTAGAATGGATAAACAGCAAGGTCCTACTGTATAGCACCAAGAGATGTATTCAATATCCTGTGATAAACCATAATGGAAAAGAATATAAAAAATGTATATATAACTGAATCACTTTGCTGTACAGCAGTAATTAACACATTATAATCAACTATAATTTAAAAAATAGTTCTTTTTTTGGCATTCCATACTATGAGTGTACCATTATTTAACCATTAATTTATTGTAGTACATATGTGTTGTTAACAGTTTTTCACTGTTATAAATAAGTCTGCTGTGAACATCTGCATACAGATATTTGTGTGGGTATAAATTTTTATTTTTCTGGAATAAATGTACAAGAGTGCAATCACTGGGTTGTTTAATTTATGTTTACATTTTTGCCTTTTTTAAAAATTTATTTTTTTACTGCATGATTCTTTAAATTCTATAGTGCTTTATAATTTTCAAAAGTTTTACACAGATTTCACATATGTAATCCCATAATAACCCTTTTAAAAATTCTCTACCCCTATATTGCCCCTCCCCCTTTTGCTCTCCCTTCTGGTAACCACTAGTTTCATCTCTATACATGTGAGTGTGTTTCTTTTCCGTTATAATAAATAGTTTATTGTAATTTTTAGATTCCACATATAAGTAATATCATACAGTATTTGTATTTCTCTGTCTTACTTATTTCACTTAGCTTAATGCCCTCCAAGTCCATCAGTCCTTCTGCAAATGGCAAAATTTCATTCTTTTCTTTGGCTGATTAGTATTCCATTGTGTATATATACCACATCTTCTTTACCCATTCATGCACTGATTGACACTTAGGTTGCTTGCATACATTGGCAACTGTAAATAATGCTGCTATGAACATTGGGGTGCATATATCTTTTCAAATTTGTGTTTTTGTTTCTTTTGGATATATACCCAGGATTGGAATTGCTGAGTCTTATGGTAGTTTTATTTTTAGTTTTTTTTCCTAACATCTTTATTGGAGTATAGTTGCTTTACAGTGGTGTGCTAGTTTCTGATGTATAACAAAGTGAATCAGCTATACATGTATATATATCCCCATATCTCCTCCCTCTTGCATCTCCCTCTCACCCTCCCTATACCCTCCCTCTAGGTGGACACAAGCACTGAGCTGATCTCCCTGTGCTATACGGCTGCTTCCCACTAGTTCTCTATTTTACATTTGGTAGTGTATATATGTCCATGTGAGAGAGTGGTATTTTTAGTTTTCTGAGGAACTTCTATACTGTTTCCCACAGTGTCTGCACCAATTTATATCCCCACCAACAGTGTATGAGGGTTCACTTTTCTCTACATATTCACCAACATTTGTTATTTGTGTCCTTTTTGATGACAGTCATTCTGATCAGTGTGAGGTGATACCTCATTGTGGTTTTCACTTGAATTTCCATACTACAAAGCTACAGTAATCAAAATAGTATAGTGCTGGCACAAAAACAGACACTTAGATCAATGGAGCCGAATAGAGAGCCCTGAAATATACCCACACACTTATGGTCAACTAATCTACAATAAAGGAGGCAAGGATATACAGTAGAGAAAAGACAGTCTCTTCAATAAGTGATGCTGGGAAAACTGGACAGCTACATGTAAAAGAATGAAATTAGAACATTCTCTAACACTGTATACAAAAAGAAACTCAAAATGGATTAAAGATCTAAATGTAAGACCGGTTACTATAAAACTCCTAGAGGAAGATATAGGTGGAATGCTCATCGAAATGAATCATAGCAATATATTTTTGGGCCTACCTCCTAAAGCAAAAATAAACAAATGGCCCCTAATTAAACTTAAGAGCTTTTGCACAGCAAAGAAAACCAGTGAAAAGAACCTACAGAATGGTAGAATATATTTGCAAATGATATGACAGATAAGGCATTAATACAACATATAATATATAAAAAGCTCATACAGGGGCTTCCCTGGTGTTGCAGTTGATGGGGGTCCACCTGCCGATGCAGGGGACATGGGTGCATGCCTCGGTCCAGGAGGATCCCACATGCCACGGAGCAGCTGGGCCAGTGATCCATGGCAGCTGAGCCTGCGCATCCGGAGCCTGTGCTCCACAGTGGGAGAGGCCACAACGGTGAGAGGCCCACGTACCACAAAAAGCAAAAAACAAAACAAGCAAAACAAAACAAAACAAAAAATAGCTCATACAACTCAACATCAAAAAAACAAACAACCTTATTAAAAATGGGCAGAAAAGCCGAATAGACATTTTTCCAAAGAGGAGATGCAGATGGCCAACAGGCACATGAATAGATGCTCAACCTCATATGTTTAGTTTTTAAACTAATAGACAAACTGTTTTCCAAAATAGCTGTACCATTTTATTTTATTTTTATATTGAAGTATAGTTGATTTACACTGTTAATTAGTTTCAGGTATACAAAATAGTAATTCAATATTTGTATAGATTATAATCCAAAGTTACTATAAAATATTTGTTATATTCACTGTACTTTACATTACATAGAGTAAGAGCTTTGTATCATTTACTTTCTACTTAGTAGATTGTACCACTTCACCCATTCCCCTACTTTGCCCTTTCCCCTATACCTCTCCCTTCTGATAACTCCTAGGTTGTTTCATGTCTAACAGTCTGTTTCTATTTTGTTATATTCACTCGTTTCTTTTATTTTTTAAATTCCACATATAAGAGAAAACATACAGTATTTGTCTTCCCTTGTCAAAATTACTTCACCAAGTTTAATACTTTCTGTGTCCATCCATGTGGCCCCAAATAGCGAAAAATTTATTCTTTTTTTATAGCTCTGTAATATTCCATTGTGTGTGTGCGTGTGTGTCTGTGTGTGTTTGTGTATCACACATCTTCTTTATTCATTCATCCGTTGATGGATACTTATGTTGCTTCCATATCTCGGCTATTGTAAATAGTGCTGCTACAAACATTGGGGTGCATATGTCTTTTAAATTTCGGTGTTTTGTTTTTTGCTTTTTGTTTTTTGGTTATACACCCAGGAGTGGAATTGCTGAATCATATGGTAGTTCTATTTTTAGTTTTTCTGAGGAGCCCCCATATTGTTTTCCATGTTGGCTGTACCAGTTTACATTCCCACCAACAGTGAACTGGGGTTACCTTTTCTCCACATCTTCACCTAGATTTATTATTTGTTCTGTTTTTGACAAGAGCCATTTTCCCAGGTGAGAGATGATATCTCATTGTGATTTTTATTTGCATTTCCCTAATGCTTGGTGATTTTGAACATTATTTTATGTGTCTGTTGGCCATCTGTGTGTCTTCTTTGGGAAAAAAAGGTCTATTCAGTTCTTCTGCCTATTTTTAAAATTGGCTTGCTTTTTAATATTGAGTTGTGTGAGTTCTTTATATAATTTGGATATTAACCCTTTATCAGACATATCATTTGCAAATATTTTCTTCCATTCAGTAGGTTGTCTTTTCATTTTGTCGATGATTTCCTTTGCTGTGCAAAAGCTTTTAAGATTAATTAGGTCCCATTTTTAAATTTTTGCTTTTCAATCCTTTGCTTGAGGAGACAGATCCAGAAAAGCTACTGCTAAGATTTATGTCAAAGTCTGATCTGCCTATGTTTTCTTCTAGGAGTTTTATGGTTTATGGTATTTCATTTAGGTCTTTAATCCATTTTGAGATTATGTGAGAAAACATTCTAATTTCATTCTGTTGTATGCAGCTGCCCAGATTTCCCAATACCATTTACTGAAGAGACTCTCTTTTCGTCATTGTATATTTTTCCTCCCTTGACAAAGGTTAATTGAGCAAATGTGCATGGGTTTATTTCTGTGCTCTCTATTCTGTTCCAGTGATCTATGTGTCTGTTGTTGTGCCAGTAACACTCTGCTTTGACTATTGTGGCTTTGTAGTATAGTCTGAAGTCAGGGAGTGTATATCTCTAGCTTTGTTCTTTTTTCCCCAAGACTGCATTGGCTTTTGGGGGTTTTATGTGGTTTCATACAAATTTTAAGATTGACTGTTCTAGTTCTGTTAAAAATGTTATGGATATTTTGATAAGGATTAGCTTGAATCTGTAGATTGCTTTGGGTTATATAAACATTTTACCAATATTAATTCTCCCAATCCATGAACACAGGATAGTTTTCCATTTATTTGAACCATCTTCAATTTCCTTCATCACTGTCATAATTTTCAGAGTATAGGTCTTTCATCCCCTTGATCAAGTTTATTTCTAGGTATTTTATTCATTTTCATGTGATTTTGAATGGGATTGATTTCTTGCTTTCTATTTTTGATAGTTCATTTGTGTATAGAAAAGCAACAGATTTATGTATATTCTTCCTGTGTCCTGGGTTTTCTGTGTATAGTATTATATCACCTGCATATAGTGACAGATTCACAACTTCCCTTCTAATTTTGATGCCTTTTATTTCTTGTTCTAGTCTGATTGCTGTAGCTAGGACTTCAGTATTATGTTAAGTAGCAATGGTGGGAATGTGCCTCCTTGTCTTGTTTTTGATTTTAGAGGAAAATCTTTCAGTTTTTCACAATTGAGTAAGATGGTAGCTGTAAGTTTGTCATAAATGTCTGTTATGATATTGAGGTATGTTGCCTCTATACCAATTTGTTGAGAGTTTTTATTATGAAATAGTGTTAAATTTTGTCAAAAGCTATTTTTGCATCTCTTGTAATGATCATTTGATTTTTATTCTTTGTTTTCTTAATATGCATATAACATTGATTGATTGGGTATATTGAACTATCCTTGCATCTCTTGAATGAGTCCCACTTGATCATGGTGTATGATCGTTTTATATGTTGTTGAATTCAGTTTTCTAATACTTTGTTGAGGATTTTTGCACCTATATTCATCAAAGATATTGGTCTATAATTTTCTTTTTCTGTATCATTTTGGTATCATTTTGGTATCAGGGTAATGGGGCCTCATATAATTAATTTGGGGTGTCCCCACCTTTTTAGTTTTTTGGAATAGTTTGAGAAGGAAGTGTATTAACTCTTCTATATATGTTTCGTAGAATTCACCTGTGATGCTGTCCAGTCTTGGACTTTTGTTTGTTGGGAGATTTATTTTTTTTTATTTTTTTTATTACTGATTGTTTCAACACTAGCAATCTGTCTGTTTAGTTTATCTATTTCTTCCTGATTCAGTATTGGATGATTTAATGTTTCTAGGAATTTATCCATTTCTTTTTTAGGTTGTGCAAATGTTTGGCATATAACGGTTCATAGTATTCTTTTATGATTGCAATTCTGTGATATAGTTTGTAATTTCTCCTCTTTCATTCGTATTTTGTTTACCTGGGTCCTCTCTCTTTTTTTCTTAATGAGACTGGCTAAAGGCTTATCAGTGTTTTTTATGTTTTCAAAAGCAACAGCTCTTGGTTTCACTGATCTTTTTGGTTTGTTTGTTTCTAATTTATTTCCTCTCTGATCATTATTATTTCCTTCCTTCTGCTGACTTTTGCCTTTGTTTGTTCATCTTTTGCTAATTCCCTTAAAAGGTAGGTTGGGCTATTTATTTGAGATTTTTCTTATTTCTTTAGGTACGCCTGTGTTGCTATAAATTTCACTCTTAGAACTGCTTTTTCTGTGTCCCATAGATTGTAGAAGTTGTATTGTTATTTTCACTTGTATCAAGGTGTTTTCTGATTTCCTCTTTGATCTCTTCAGGGATCCATTTGTTTTCTAGTAGCATGTTGTTTAACCTCCACGTGTTCACATTTTTCTCATTTTTCTGTATTTGATTTCTAGTTCCATACCATTGTGGTCAGAAAAGATGCTTGATATAATTTCTATTCTCTTAAATTTGTTGAGGTTTGTTTTGTAGCCTAGCATGTAACCTATCCTGGAGAACATTCCTTGTAGACTTGAAAAGAATGTGTATTCTGTTATTTTTGGTTGGAATGTCCTACTGATATCTGTTAAGTTCAACTTTTCTAAGTGTATTTAAGGCCACTGCTTCCTTATTGATTTTTATGTCTGGATAATTTGTCCATTGATATAAGTGGGGTATTAGAATCCTCTACTATTGTTGTATTATTGTCAATTTCTCCTTTATGCCTGTTGATATTTGCTTTATGCCTGTTGATATTTGTTTATTTATTTAGATGTCCTTGTATTAGTTTTATATATGTTACGAATATTGTATCCTCTTCTTGTATTGATTCCTTTATCATTATATAATGCCTTTCTTTGTCCTTTATTATAGACTTTGTTTCAGAGTCTACTTTGTCTGATATGAGTATTGTTACCCAAGTTTTTTTCATTTCCATTTGTATGGAATATCTTTTTCTTTCACTTCACTTTCAGTATGTGTGTCACTTTAGCTCTGAAATGAGTCTTTTATAGGCAGCATACAGATGAGTATTGTTTCTTAATCCAATCAGCAACCATCTGTCTTTTGATTTAATTCATTGAATTTTAAAGTGATTATTAATGGGTGACTACCTATTGCCCTTTTGTTATTTGTTTTTTGGTTGCTTTGTAGTTCTCTATTTTCTTCTTCTTTTAGTCTCTTCCGTTGTGGTTTGAATTTTTTTTTAGTGTTATATTTGTGTTCCTTTTGCTCTAGTTTTTGCATATTTTGTTGTTTTTTGATTTTTGGTAACCGTGTTCTTCGTATATGTTGACTTATAACCATATCTACTTGTTTTAAACTGATAACTATTTGAGTACAAACACATTCTAAGAACTCTACATTTTTTACTGCCCTCACCCAAATATTTTGTGTTTTTGATGTTATATTTTACAACTTCATGTCTATTTCTTAACTGTTTATTTTGGCTATAGTTGATTTTACAATTTTTGTCTTTTAACCTTTGTACTAGCTTATTTAAGTGGTTGACCATAGCCTTTACAATATATGTACCATTACAATTGGGATTTTTCTTTCCTCTAATTTCTTATTTCTTGCTGTGGTATTTTTTTCACCTAAAGAAGATCATTTAACACTTCTTGTAAGTTTGTTTTAGAATTGATGAATTCTTTTAGTTTTTGCTTGCCTGAAAACTCTTTATCTCTCCTTCAATTCTGAATGATAACCTTGTTGGGTAAAGTATCTTGAGTTGTAACTTCTTTACTTTCAGCAGTTCAAATATATTATGCTGCTCCCTTCTGAACTGCAAAGTTTCTGCTGTAAAATCATCTGATAGCTTTATGGGGGTTCCCTTGTATGTGCCTTTAAAATTCTCTTATTATTTTTAACTTTTGCAAGTTTAATTATGGTATGTCTTGGTGTGGGTCTCTTTGGTTTCATCTTGTTTGGAACTCTGTGTTTATCGTACCTGTATATCTGTTTCCTACTTCAGGTTTGGGAAGTTTTCAGCCATAATTTCATTAAATACATTTCCAGCCCTTTCCTTTTTCCCTTCTCCTTCTTTGATTCCTGTAATGTCAATGTTAGTACACTTGACTTTGTCCTGGTTGTCCCATAAACCATTCTTATCTTTATAAAGTTTTTTTTTCCTATTTTGATTGAGTGATTTCCATTATTCTATCTTCAAGGTTGCTTTTGTATTCTTCTGTATCACCTATTCTCTTAATTACCTCTAGTGTACTTTTCATTTCAGTTTTTGTATTCTTCAGCATACATGGTTCTTTTTTATATTTTCTAGTTGTCAAAATTCTCACTGTATTCATCTATTATTTTCCCTTGTTCAGTTAATATTATTATTACCATGTCTTTGAGTTCTTTAGCAGATAAATTATCTCTATTTCATTAGGGTTTTCTTCATGTTTTTTCCTTGTTCTTTCTTTTGAAACATATTCCTCTGTTTTCCCATTTTTTAACTTTATGTGTCTCTATGTAATTAGGTGGTAATTAGTTACTTATTCCAATATTTAAGTTGTGTCCTTGTGTGGGAGCATCACTTTGCAGTATGCCTATACCCAATGTCTTTTGTGGGAGAGTTGAATCTGTAGTGAGCATGGGCTGTGTCTTCCACCAGGGTGTGCTGGCAGCCACTGCCTTCTTGGGAGGTAGGGCTGGAGTTGGATATGCTGGAACCAGAGCTAGGTGCAAACCAGGGCTTCTCCTATGCTCTATGGCTATCACTGCCCTATTAGGGTGGGGGTTGGGAGCCAAGGGACTGGAGCAAGAGCCCTGAGGGAGCTGGGTTTCTCCTGGGTGTGCTGGCAGTCTCCACCTTGGTTTGATACATGGCCAGGGCTTGAGGACTTGCAGTTGCACTTCTGTGCTCATTTCACTTTTCCCCCTAGGGTTTGCACCTTGGTTAGTGGCTGGGTTGGGGCCAGGGTGGTTGTTGGTACACTACTGAGCTGGTTTTTCTCCTGAAGGTTATGTTGGTCTCTGCCATGCAGCTAGTTTTGCTTCTCCTAAGTGTGGGCAGGGACGGATGTGCTAGCCATGGCTGCCTCTCCACTTATCTGAGGCAGGGTCAGGTCTGATCTGGCTCTGTTTCCCTAGCTGTGTGCACTCTCTTAAGCAATGGCAGCCTCCACCCTAGTGTAGAGCACTGCCATAGAAAATAAGGCTGGAGCAGGTGCCTGGTGTGGACTGGGGGGCATGCTGAGACTATCCTGGCAAGCTGACCCAGGCAGTTTTCAATCTGCTGCTTTCCTGTCATGACCAGGAGAAAGCAAATCTGTGCACATGCTCTTCAAGAGCAGTCTCTGTTTCTTATAGCTCTCTATTATGCCCTACTGCTTTTCAAACCAGCTAAGGGGCCTCAGCTTCTCAGTGTCAGACCCCAGGGCTGAGGTTCCTAATATGTGGCTTAAACCCCTCACTCCCCAGGGAGGATCCCCAAGGATGTGATATCCCCCTCTTTTTCTCTGTCCCTCACTAGGGGTGCAGGTCCTGACCAGGTCACTTCTCTTCCCTTCTTAGCCAACTCCTTATTGATAATTCTTTACAGGCTTGGTGTAGAGAAACTGTTCTGCTAGTCCCCAGGTTGATTTCAGCAGGAGTTGCTCTATACGTAGTTGTGGTTTTCATGTGGTTGTGAGGTAAGGTAAGCCCAACATCTTCCTTTTCTACCATCTTGATCTTCCCCACCCAAAATGGCTGTACTATTTTACATTCCTATCAGCAATATATGAAAGACTAAGTTTTTTCACATCTTCACCAGCCTTTTGCTACTGTCACTATTATTTATTTTAGCCATTCTTATAGTTATGAGGTGATATCACATTGTGCTCTTAATTTGCATTTCCCTGATGGCTAGTGACTTTGAACATCTTTTCATATTCTTTCTTGACATCGGTGCATCCTCTGCAGTAAAATGTCTTTTCACATTGTTTGCCCAGTTTTAAATTTGATAGTTTGTTATTTTACTTTTGAATTTTGTGCATTTTTGCATATGCTAGATATGAATACTTTTTCAGATATGTGTATTGTAAATATATTTTCTTAGTGGGTAGCTTATCTTTTTATCCTCTTAACAGGGTGCTTCACAAAATTGTTTAATTTTGATGAAGCCCAATTTAATGATATTTTAATTGATGGATCATATTTTTGGTGTCATGTCTAAGAACTCTTTATCAAGATCTAGGTCCTTAAGATTTTTCTTCTATGTGTTCTTTAAAAAGATTTTTAGTTTTCATTTTACATTTAAAATTTTGATATATTTTGAATTAATTTTTTTAGAAGATGTGAGATTTAAGTCAGGTTCATTTTTTTGCCTATGGATATCTAATTACTCTAGAATCCTTTCCTAGAATCGAAACCATATTTTTCCTCCATTTAATTGCTTTAATACTTTTTTTCAAAAACCATTTGATTGTACATGTGTGGACCTATTTGGAGGTTCTCTATTCTTTTCTAGCTATCCCTCTGTCACTATCATACTGTTTTTGTTGATGTAACTATATAGTACATCTTGAAATCAGGTACTGATTCCTAACATTTCATTATTTTTCAAAATTGTCTTAGCTATTACAGCTTATTTGCCTTTCCCCATAATTTTATAATTGTCTTATATATGTCTACAAAAAAGTTGCTTGAATTTTTATAGGAATTCCACTAAAACAATATATAAATTTTAGACAAATTGTTATTTTTACTAATTGATTCTTCTGATCCATGAACAGTCTATCTCTCCATTTATTTAGATACTTTTATATTTCTTTCATTAGCATTTTTAGTCTTCAACATAGAGATTCTGTATATGTTTTGTTTCAATTTTCTTACATTTGACAAGGCTTGTATTGTAAGCTTAAACTATAATCTATCCTGGAGAATGTTGCCTGTGTGCTTGAGAAGAATGTTCATTCTGCTTCCTGGATGGATTGTTCCATATATGTCTGTTAGGTCCATTTGGAAAACTTTAATTCAAACCCAATGTTTTGGTATAGATTTTCTGTCTGGATGATCTATTCATTGTTGGAAGCAGGATATTGAAGTCCCCTATTATTATTGTAGTGTTGCAATTTTTCCCTTCAGATCTGTTAAAATTTGCTTAATATATTTAGATGCTCCAGTGTTGGGTGGATATATATTTACAATTGCTATATCTTTTTTGATAAATTGACCCTTTTATAATTATATAATGATCCTCTTTATCTCTTGTTCCCTTTTATGGCTTAAAGTCTATTTTGTCTGTTATAAGTACAGCTATCCCTTCTCCCTTTTGTCTTTCACTTGCAAAAGATTTATTTTTCTATCCTTTCACTTTGAGCCTGTGTGTGTTCTTAAATCTGAAATGAGTCTTTTTTTTTTTTTTTTTGTGGTACGTGGGTCTCTCACTGTTGTGGCCTCTCCCGTTTTGGAGCACAGGCTCCAGACGCGCAGGCTCAGCAGCCATGGCTCATGGGCCCAGCTGCTCTGTGGCATGTGGGATCTTCCTGGACCAGGGCACGAACCCATGTCCCCTGCATTGGCAGGTGGACTCTCAACCACTGCGCCACCAGGGAAGCCCTGAAATGAGTCTTTTGTAGTCAGCATATAGTTGGATCTTGTTTTTCTTTTTAATCCATTAAGCTAGTCTATGCCTTTTTATTGGAGAATTTAATCCACATACATTTAAATTAATTATTAGTAGAGAAGGAGGACTTACTACAGCCACTTTTTAAATTATTTTCTGACTGTTTTATAGTTTCTTTTTTCCTTTTCTTCTCTCTTGACATCTTTCTATGTAAATTAACAATTTCTGTAGTGGTGTACTTTGATTTCATTTTCTTTATGTTACATGTATTTAAAATAGCTTTTGTTTTGTGGTTATCCTGAGGCTTACTTGAGACATCTAAGAGCTATAACAGTCTATCTTAAGCATATAACAACTTAACTTCTATTGTATACAATATATTTACCCTTTCACTTTCCCTACATATTTTATATTTTGGATGTCACACTTTACATCTATTTATATTGTGTAACCATCAAAAAATTATTATACATATGGCTATCTATTTTAATACTTTTGTCTTTTAAACTTAACTAGAGTTAAGTGAATAACTCACCACTATTTTAGAATATTCTGAATCTGACTAAATACTTGCCTTTACTAGTATTTCGTATGTTTTCATATGGTTTCATGTTACTAGTTAGTGTCCTTTATTTCAGCTTGAAGAAATCCTTTGGCATTTCTTCTAATATAGGCCTAGTGGTGATAAACTCCCTCAGTTTTGTTTGTTTGGGAAAGTCTTTACCTTTCCTTCATTTCTAAAGGACAACTTTGCTGGGTAAAATATTCTTGGTTGGCAGTTATTTTCTTTCAGCACTTTGAATATAACTTCCCACTTTTTCCTCGCCTGTAAGGTTTCTACTGAAAAGTCAAATGGTATTTATATGGACGTTTCCATGTACAAGAAAAAAATATATATATATATATTGCTGCTTTTAAAATAGTCTTTCTTTTTAGCTTTAGACAGTTTTATTATAATGTGTCTTGGAGAAGATTATTTTCTATTGGTGTGACCTATTAGCTTCATAAACATGGATGTCCAATATATGTCCCCAGGTTTGGGAAGTTCTCAGGCATCATCTCTTTAAATAAACTCTTTACACCTTTCTCCCTCTCTTCTCCTTCTGATCCTCCACTTGTTTTCTTAATGGTGTCCCATAAGACCTGTAGGCTTTTAAATTTATTTTTATTCTTTTTCTTTTTGCTCCTCTGACTGGATAATTTCAAATGATCTGTCTTCAAGCTCACTGATTTGCTTTTCTGATTGTTCTAGTCTGTCAGTTGAAGCTCCCTATTGAATTCTTCAGTTCAGTTATTGTATTCTTCAGCTCCAAAATTTCTGTTTTTTCAAAAATTTCTTGAAGTTGTGGCACATATATATACAATGGCATATTAGTCAGCCATAAAAAGGAATGGAATTGAGTTATTTGTAGTGAGGTGGATGAACCTAGAGTCTGTCATTCAGAGTAAAGAAAGTCAGAAAAAGAAAAACAAATACCATATTCTAATGTATATATATGGAACTTAAAAAAATGGTACTGATGAACCTAGTGGAAAGGCAGAAATAAAGATGCAGATGTAGAGAATGGACTTGAGGATACAGGGGTGGGGAGGGGAAACTGGGATGAAATGAGAGAGTAGTACTGACATATATACACTACCAAATGTAAAACAGATAGCTAGTGGGAAACTGCTGCATAGCACAGGGAGATCAACTCAGTGCTTTGTGACGACCTAGAGCAGTGGGATATGGAGGGTGGGAGGGAGATGCAAGAGGGAGTGGATATGTGGATATATGCATACATATAGCTGATTCACTTTGTTATACAGCAGAAACTAACACAACATTGTAAAGCAATTACTCCAATAAAGATGTAAAAAAATATCTATTGAACTTCTCATTTTGTTTTTATATTGTTTTCTTAATATTGTTAAATTGTTAATATGTGTTTTCTTGTAGCTCTCTGAACATCTTTATAACAATTATTTTGAATTCTTTTTTTGGGCAATTACTATATCTATATTTCTTTGGAACAAGTACTGAAAGTTTATTGTATTCTTTTGGTGGAGTCATATTTCCCTGCTTCTTCATGGCCCCTTGTAACCTTGCATATATAACTGTGCATTAAAAAAAAACAGTCACCTCTTCTAGATTTTATGTTCTGACTTCTGTAGGAGTAAACTTAACCTGTGCATGGGGTATGCTGGAATGTGCTTTGACCACTGTTCTAGTGATGCAGGGTGTCAAGTCCAGGAACATGTGATAGGAGCTGGTCCAAGGGTGGTGACTCATTGGCTCAGGCTGTTGGGGTTCACAGCATTATCAACTGCATGATTCATGGTGAGCATTTCAGGGGGTCTGCTGAGGCTGCAAGAGCTGCTGGGGTCTTCAGCAGCACCTTCAGGTCAAGTGGCTAGGGACCAAGGCAAGCAGCAGTGTTGGCTGAAACTGATATTGTGCACATGGTCAGCTGTGGGGGCCTTCTGCAGGTATTTGTGGAGTGGCAGGGGCCAGGGCAGGCAGCAAGGACCAAGGCCATCTGGGTGCAACTGGCAGCTGCAGGGACCCTGGATGTCAACATGCACTATCATGGTTGCTGGTTCTTGCCACAGGTGTATGGCAGTGGAGGCTGGTGATGATTGTTGGGTCAGGGGTACAAAGATTCACAGTTGGGGTGGCTAGCTTCAGGTTAACACTGTGACACAGACAGTGACAGAAGACAGGGCCTAATCTGGGTCCACAAACATCTGTGGAAGCCCTGGCCGTTGGTGTGCTCTCTAGTGGCTGCACAGTCTCTCTCTGGGTCTGTATATGGCTGGGAGGCATGTATGTGGAAATCTGAAGGAGCTAGCTCTGAGCACATGCAGGGTGGAGGTCAGCTGTGGGTTGTCAAGCCTGGAATGTTTCACTCACACAGCTACAGAGACCTGGGTTGGCTTCTAGTGCAGTTCCTGAGACTCTGGTAGAGGTAGGGTAGGAGAGGAAGTGAGGAGGGACTCAGTTGACTGGCACCAGTGAATGCAAATACCTGTGTGGTAAAGGCCAGTGAAATCTGCAGGGGGTTCTGAGGTGGTTGTGGTGGTCACTGGTTTCTTCTATGACAAAGCTGCTACGGTTTCTACAGAGAAGGTCACTGGGAACTATAGTCACGCTCAGCTGCATAGCTGATATTGGTAGCCCCTTCTTTCTTTCTTTGTTCCTAGACATCTCCATAAGCCTCGGTTTTGCTGGTCTCAGGATGGGGTGAAATTGATGCAGATAACGTGTTGTGTGCCAAAATCTATGGAAGCTTGTCACTCATACTCTCCTTTCTTCATGAGGGGAACTCTTTCTTGCTGGGAAGTTCCTTTATGATGCTGAGCAATTCCAGCTTGCAGAATGAATGATGCAGAGAAAATAAATCTCTTCTTCCATTTTTGTGTGGTAATCTCCAGTTATTTGGTTCCACTGAGTTGCTGAATTTGCTTAAATGGACTCCAGATCTCTCCCATAGCTGTTTTGTTCATAGATAGCTGTCTAATTGTTGATTTTTGTGGGGAGACAGAAGCTAGGGTCATCTACACCTCAATCTTGATGATGTCACTCCCTCATCTTTGTATTCTGTGAACTTGATGAACTTGCCCAATGATTCTGTGAGATTTTTTGGTAGATTCTTTGAGATTTTCTACATAGACTAGCATGTCATCTACAAACAGGGTACTCCAGATCTGTTTATCTTCTACATATTTTTTCCCTCATTGCACTGGCTAGAACTTCCAGTATTATTGTAAAAGTAGCATTATGTTTTTAAAAACTATTATGTTAAGCAATGACATTAGGCATCTTTGTCCTGTTCCCAGTAGTGGGGTCATGGGGGCGGGGAACGTTCAGTTTTCACCATTATGTATGATGCTAGCTGTATATTTTTTTGTAAATACTTTTTATCAAGTTGAGGAAGTTCCCATCTAATTCCAGTTTTTAGAGGTTTATACTCTGAATGGATATTAAATTTTCCAAATACTCATTTTGCATCAATTAATTTGATTATGTAATCTTTCTTTAGCTTATAAAGGATAGATTAATTGATTTTTTGATATAAATTCAGCCTTGCATTCCTGGGGGAAAAATCACTTAGTCATGGTTTGTACTCCTTTTTTATATATTGCTGAATTCTATTCACTAATATTTTAAGATTTTTGCATCTATGTTCACTAGGGATATTGGTCTATAGTAGCCTCTCTTTCTTTCTTTCTTTCTTTCTTTCTTTCTTTCTTTCTTTCTTTCTTTCTTTCTTTCTCTTTCTTTCATTCTAACAATCTTTGGTTTTGATATCAGAATAATACTGTTTTCCTAAGAGGATTTGGGAAGTATTTCCATGTCTACTTTCTGACAGGTTGTTCAGAATTGATGTTAATTCCTTAAAAGTGTAGTAGAATTCTCCTGTGTAACAAATCAAACCTGGAGATTACATTTTCAAGATTCTTTGAATAATGAATTCAATTTCCTTCTTAGTTATATAGGCTACTCAATTTTTTAATTTCATCTTGAGTTGTGGTTGTTTATGATATTTTAGAAATTGTTCCATTTTTTCCTATGATATCAAACTTATATGTAGAGGTATTTGTAGTATTTTCTTATTATTCTTTGATATCTGCATGCCCTTTAGTGATATCCTCTGTTTCTTTTGAGATATTGCTGATTTTTATTTTTTATTTTTCTTTCTTTGTTGGTCTTGTTTGATATTTCTAAATTGTATTAAACTTTCCAGAGAACCAGATTTTTATTTCATTGATTTGCTTTATTGTTTTTCTCTTTTCAATTTAATCAATTTCTTCTGTTATCTCTACTATTCCCTTACTTCCTCTTGCTTACAGTTTATTTTGCTCTTCTTTTTCTAATTTCTTGAGGTGGGAGTGTAGATATTTAATTTTAGAATTTACCTCTTTTCTAATGTGGGGATGCAATGCTATACATTTCCATTTCATCAGTGCTTTAGCTGTGTATCCCACATATGTTGATGTTTATTTCATTTTTATTTAGTTCAATGTATATTTTTATTTTCCTTCAGACTTACTCTTTGATCCACAGATTATTTGGAAGGATATTATTTAGTTTTCAATTGTTTACAGATTTTCCTGATATCTTCCTCTTACCGATTTCTAGTTTGATTCCATTATGATCAAAAATACACTATGGGTTTCTCTGGTGGTGCAGTGGTTGAGAGTCTACCTGCCGATGTGGGGGACACGGGTTCGTGCCCCAGTCTGGGAGGATCCCACATGCTGTGGAGCAGCTAGGCCCATGAGCCATGGCTGCTGAGCCTTCACGTCTGAAGCCTGTGCTCCACAATGGGAGAGGCCACAAAAGTGAAAGGCCCACGTACCGCAAAAAAAAAAAACAAAAAACAAAAAACAAAAAACACTATATATGAACTCAACATTTTTCCGTTGATTGAGGCTTGTTTTATGGTCCCTGGTCTAATTTACCTTGGAACATGCCTTTTTGGTGCTTGAAAATAATGTATGTTCTGTTTTTATTGGGTGGAGCATTCTAATTATGTCACTTAGATCCTGTTGATTGGTGGTATTGTTTACTTCTCCTTTATCTTTGCTAAAATTCTATCCAATTATTATACTAGTTGTTGAGATATAGTATGGAAATCTCCAACCATATTTGTGAAATTGTCCCTTTCTTTCTTGAATTTATTCATTTTTGCTTCATGCACTTCAAATTAGTTGTTTAGCATATACACAGCAACTATACTTCAATATCTTCCAATAATGAATGTAGAATAACTTTTCATTAATTTAGATATTTAATTTCTTTTCATGAAATCTATAGTTTTTAGTATACAAGACTTACACTTCTTTTAATTTTTTCCTAAGAATTTTATTCTATTTTTATGCTACCATAACTGAAATTTCTTTCTTAATTTTATTTTGAAATTGTTTATTGCTAGTGTGTAAAATACTTTTGTATTTTTTTAATTGAAGTATAGTTCCTGCACAATACTATATATGTTACAGGGTTGCAACAGAGTGATTCACAATTTTTAAAGATTATATTCCACTTGTAGTTATTAAATGTATGGCTATATTCCCCATGATGTACAATATATCCTTCTATTTTGTTTTATTACAAATATTTTGTATATCTTACTCCCCTACCCCTATTTACCCCTCTTCTCTTTCTTCCCTACACTGGTAACCACTAATTTGTTCTTTATATCTGTGAGTCTTCTTCTTTTTGTTATAATCAATAGTTTGCTGTAATTTTAAGATTCCATACATAAGTGATATCATACAGTATTTGTATTTCTCTGACTTATTTCACTGAGCTTAATGACCTCCAAATCCATCCATGTTGCTGCAAGTTGCAAAATTTTATTCTTTTTAATGGCTGAGTAGTATTCTATTGTATATATATGTACAGTGGGCATAGGGTGTTTCCACATCTTGGTAATTGTAAATAATTCTTCTGTGAACATTGGAGTGCATGTACCTTTTCAAATTAGTGTTTTTGTTTTTATAGATAAATACCCAGGAGTGGAAGTGCTGGGTCATATTGTAGTTTTATTTTTAGTTTTCTGAGAAACCTCCATACTTTTTTTCACAGTGGCTGCACCAATTTACATTCCCACCACAGTGTACAAGGGCTTCCTTTTCTCAACATTCTCACCAACATTTTTTATTTGTATTCTTTTCGTTGGTAGCCATTCTGACAGAGGTGAGGTGATATCTCATTGTAGTTTTGATTTGCATTTCCTTGATGATTAGAGATATTGAGTATCCTTCCATGTGCATTTTGGTCATCTGCATTTCCTCTTCGGAAAAAAATGTCTATTTAGTTCTGCCCAATTTTGAATTGGGGAGTTTGTTTCCTTGATGTTGAGTTGTATGAGCTGTTTATATACATTGGATATTAACCCTTTACAGGTAATATCATTTACAAATACTTTCTTCCACTCACTATGTCATCTTTTTGTTGTTGTTGTTGATTGTTTTCCTTTGCTGTGTAAAAGCTTTTAAGTTTAATTAGGTCCCATTTGTTTACATTGACTTTTCTTTCCTTTGTTTTAGGAGAGGGATTAAAAGAAATATTGCTGCAATTTATGTTAATGAGTGTTCTATGTTTTCCTCTAGGAGTTTTATAGGATATGGTCTTACATTTAGGTATTTAATCCAATTTGAGTTTATTTTGTATATGGTGTTAAAGAATGGTCTAATTTCATTCTTTTACAAGTAGCTGTCCAGTTTTCCCAGCACCACTCATTGAAGAAAAGACTGTTTCCTCCATTGCATATTCTTGCCCCCTTTGTCATACATTAATTGACCGCAGATGTGTAGGTTATTTCTGGGCTGTCAATTCTGTTCCAGTGATTTATGTGTCTCTTTTTGTGGCAGTACCATACTGTTTTGATGACTGTAGCTTTGTAGTATAGTGTGAAGTCAGGGACCATGATTTCTCAACCCCTGTTCTTTCTCAAGACTGTTTTGGCTGTTCGGAGTCTTTTGTGTTAACATACATATTTTAAATTATTTGCTCTAGTTCTGTGAAAAATGCCATTGGTGGGACTTCCCTGGTGGTGCAGTGGTTAAGAATCTGCCTGCCAATGCAGGGGACATGGGTTTGATCCTTAGTCTGGGAAGATCTCACATGCCGTGGGGCAACTAAGACCATGCACCACAACTACTGAGCCTGCACTCTAGAGCCCACGAGCCACAGCTACTGACACCATGTGCCACAAATACTGAAGCTCGTGCACCCTAGAGCATGTGTGCTGCAACTACTGAACCCTGTGCACCTAGAGCCCATGCTCCACAACAACAGAAGCCACCACAATGAGAAGCCTGCACACTGTAACAAAGAGTAGCCCCCACTCACCACAACTAGAGAAAACCCACATGCAGCAAACGAAGACGCAATGCAGCCAAAATAAAAAAATGTCATTGGTATTTTGATAGGTTTTGCATTGAATCTTCAAATTGCCTTGGTTAGCATGGCCATTTTAACAATACTGATTCTTCCAATCAAGAACATATCTTTCCATCTGTTTTTGACATATTCAATTTCTTTCATCAGTGTCCTATAATTTTCTGAGCACAGGTCTTTTATCTCGTAAAGTAGGTTTATTCTGAGATATTGGATTCTTTTTGATGTGATGGTAAATGAGATTGTTTCCTTAATTTCTCTTTTGGAGAATTCATTGTTAGTGTATAGAAATGCAACAGATTTCTGTATATTAATTTTGTATCATGCAACTTTACTGAATTCTTTGATGAGCTGTAGTATTTTTCTGGTGGCGTATTTAGGATTTTCTATGTATAATATTGTGTCATATGAAAACATGACCTGATACTATACATGTCATATATAATTCTTCCTTTCCAATTTGGATTCTTTTTATTTCTTTTTCTTCTCTGATTCCTGTGGCTAGGCCGTCCAAAATTATTTTGTATAAAAATGGCAAGAGTGGGCATCTTTGTCATGTTCCTGATCTTAAAGAAAATGCTTTTACCATTAAGTATGACAGTCGTTGTGGGTTTGTCATATATTGCCTCTATTATGCAGAGGTATGTTCCCTCTATGCCCACTTTCCGGAGAGTACATTTTTTTTTATAAATAGATGTTGAATTTTATCAAAATTTTTTTCTGCATCTATTGAAGTGATTATATGTTTTTTATTCATCAGTTTGTTAATGTCATATATCACATTGATTGATTTCCAGATATGGAGAAATCCTTGCATCCCTGGGATAAATCTCACTTGATCATGGTGTATGCCCCTTTTAATGTATTGTGTATTCAGTTTGCTAGTATTTTGTTGAAGATTTTTGCATCTATGTTCATCAGTGATATCGGCCTGCAATTTATTTTTTTGTGTGGTATCTTTGTCTGATTTTGGTATAAGGGTGATGGCCTCATAGAATGAGTTTTCAAGTGATTCTTCTGCCATTTTTTGGAGTAGTTTGAAAAGCATAGATGTTAACTATTTTCTAAATGTTTGATAGAATTTGCCTGTGAAGTCATGTGTTCCTGGACCTTTGTTTGTTGGGAGTTTTAAATTACTGATACAGTTTCACTACTGGTAATTAGTCTGTTCATATTTTCTATTTCTTCCTGGTTCATTGTGGTATATTATACCTTTCTAAGAATGTCCATATCTTCTAGGTTGTCCATTTTATTGGCATATAGTTGTTCATAGTAGTCTCTTATGATCCTTTGAAATTCTGTGGTGTCATTTGCAATTTCTTTTCCATTTCTGATTTTGTTGATTTGACTGTCTCCCCTTTTGCTTGATGAGTCTGGTGAAAGGTTTATCAAATTTGTTTATCTTTTCAAAGAACCAGCTGTTGCATGAATTCTTTTTTTTTAGTTAATTCTGAGATATACATTTTAAAGTAATAACTAGAATTATGACATAACTTTACACCAGAACATATAAGATTTTTAGAAATTTAATGTAATGTCTGAAACATTTATATTAACATATTTCCATACAAATAACACAAAGAAAGTTTAGTATTAGCTGTTGTTTGTTTGTTTATACTGCAGGTTCTTATTAGTCATCAATTTTATACACATCAGTGTAAACATGTCAATCCCAATCACCCAATTCAACACACCATAATCCCCAACCGACCGCAGTTCTCCCCTCTTGGTGTCCATACGTTTGTTCTCTACATCTGTGTCTCAACTTCTGCCCTTCAAACCAGTTCATCTGTACCATTTTTCTAGGTTCCAAATATATGCGTTAATATATGATATTTGTTTTTCTCTTTCTGACTTACTTCACTCTGTATGACAGTCTCTAGATCCATCCACGTCTCAAGAAATGACTCAATTTTATTCCTTTTTATGGCTGAGTAATATTCCATTGAATATATGTACCACATCTTCTTTATGCATTCATCTTTCGATGGGTATTTAGGTGGCTTCCATGACCTGGCTATTGTAAATAGTGCTGCAATGAACATTGGGGTGCATGCGTCTTTTTGAATTATGGTTTTCTCTGGGTATATGCCCAGTAGTGGGACTGTTGGATCATATGATAATTCTATTTTTAGTTTTTTAAGGAACCTCCATACTGCTCTCCATAGTGGCTGTATCAACTTACATTCCCACCAACCATGCAGGAGGGTTCCCTTTTCTCCACACCCTCTCCAGCATTTGTTGTTTGTAGACTTTCTGATGATGCCTATTCTAACTGGTGTGAGGTGATACCTCATTGTAGTTTTGATTTGAATTTCTCTAATAATTAGTGATGTTGAACAGCTTTTCATGTGCTTCTTTGCCATCTGTATGTCTTCTTTGGAGAAATGTCTATTTAGGTCTTCTGCTCATTTTTGGATTGAGTTGTTTCTTTAATATTGAGCTGCATGAGCTCTTTATATATTTTGGAGATTAATCCTTTGTCCGTTGATTCATTTGCAAATATTTTCTCCCATTCTGAGGGTTGTCTTTTTGTCTTGTTCATAGTTTCCTTTGCTGTGCAAAAGCTTTGAAGTTTCGTTAGGTCCCATTTGTTTATTTCTGTTTTTATTTCCATTACTCTAGGAGGTGGATTAAAAAAGATCTTGCTGTGGTTTATGTCAAAGAGTGTTCATCCTATGCTTTCCTCTAAGAGTTTTATAGTGTACAGTCTTACATTTAGGTCTTTAATTGATTTTAAGTTTATTTTTGTGTATGGTGTTAGTGAGTGTTCTAATTACATTCTTTTACATGTAGCTGTCCAGTTTTCCCAGCACCACTTTTTGAAAAGACTTTCTTCTCTCCATTGCATACCTTTGCATCCTTTGTCATAGATTAGTTGACCATAGGTGCGTGGGTTTATCTCTGGGTTTTCTATATTGTTCCACTGATCTATGTTTCTTTTTTTGTGCCAGTACCATATTGTCTTGATTACTGTAGCTTTGTAGTATAGTCTGAAGTTACAGAGTCTGATTCCTCCAGTTCTGTTTTTTCCCTCAAGACTGCTTTTGCTATTCAGGGTCTTTAGTGTTTCCATACAAATTTTAAGATGATTTGTTCTAGTTCTGTAAAAAATGCCATTGGTAATTTGATAGGGATTGCATTGAATCTGTAGATTGCTGTGGGTACTATAGTCATTTGCACAATATTCATTCTCCCAATCCAAGAACATGGTATATCTCTCCATCTGTTGGTATCATCTTTAATTTCTTTCATCAGTGTCTTATAGTTTTCTGCATACAGGTCTTTTTTCTCCTTAGGTAGATTTATTCCTAGATATTTTATTCTTTTTGTTGCAATGGTAAATGGAGTGTTTCCATAACTTCTCTTTCATATTTTTCATCATTAGTGTATAGGAATGCAAGAGATTTTTGTGCATTAATTTTGGATCCTGCAACTGTACCAAATACATTAATTAGCTCTAGTAGTTTTCTGGTGGCATTTTTAGGATCCCCTGTGTATAGTATCATATCATCTGCAAACAGTGACAGGTTTATTTCTTCTTTTCCAATTTGTATTCTTTTATTTCTTTTTCTTCTATGATTGCCATGGCTAGGACTTCCAAATCTATGTTGAATAATAGTGGTGAGAATGGACATCCTTGTCTCATTCCTGATCTTAGAGGAAATGCTTTCCGTTTTTCACCATTGTGAATGATGTTTGCTGTGGGTTTGTCATATATGGCCTTTATTATTCTGAGGCAGGTTCCCTCTATGACCACTTTCTGGAGAGTTTTCATCATAAATTGGTGTTGAATATTGTCAAAGGCTTTTTCTGCATCTATTTACATGATCATATGGATTTTATTTTTCAATTTGTTAATATTGGGTATCACATTGATTTATTTGCCAATATTGAAGAATCCTTGCATCCCTGGGATAGAACCAATCGATCATGGTGTATGATCCTTTTCCTGTGTTGTTGGATTCTGTTTGCTAGTATTTTGTTGAGGATTTTTGCATCTATATTCATCAGTGATATTGGTCTGTAGTTTTCTTTCTTTGTAGTATCTTTGTCTGCTTTTGGTCCATAGAATGGTGGACTCATAGAATGAGTTTGGGAGTGTTCCTCTGCAATTTTTTAGAAGAGTTTGAGAAGGATGGTGTTAGCTCTTCTCTAAATGTTTGATAGAGTTCACCTGTGAAGCCATCTGGTCCTGGACTTTTGTTTGTTGGAATATTTTAAATCACAGTTTCAATTTAATTGCTTGTGTTTGCTCTGTTCATATTTTCTATTTCTTCCTGGTTCAGTCTTGGAAGGTTATACCTTTCTAAGAATTTTTCCATTTCTTCCAGGTTGTCCATTTTACTGGCATAGATTTGCTTGTAGTAGTCTCTTAGGGTGCTTTATATTTCTGTGGTGTCTGTTGTAAATTCTCCTTTTTCATTTCAAATTTTATTGATTTGAGTCCTCTCCCTTATTTTCTTGATGAGTCTGGCTAATGTTTTTTCAAGTTTTTTCAATTTCTTTGCTTTTCATCTCAAAGAACCAGCTTTTAGTTTTATTGATCTTTGCCATTGTTTTCTTTGTTTCTATTTCATTTACTTCTGCTCTGATCTGTATGATTTCTTTCCTTCTGCTAACATTGGGTTTTGTTTGTTCTTCTTTCTCTAGTTCCTTTAGGTGTAAGGTTAAATTGTTTACTTGAGATTTTTCTTGTTTCTTGAGGTAGGCTTGAATAGCTATAAACTTTGCTCTTAGAACTGCTTTTGCTGCATCCCATATATATTTGATTGTTGTGTTTTCATTGTCATTTTTCTCTAGGTATTTCTTGATTTATTTTTTGATTTCTTCAGTGATCTCTTGGTTATTTTGTAATGTATTGTTTACCCTCCATGTGTTTGTGTTTTTTTACATTTTATTCCCTGTAATTCATTTCTAACCTCATAGTGGTGTGGTCAGAAAAGTTGCTTGATATTATTTCAATTTTCTTAAATTTACTGAGGGTTGATTTGTGACCCAAGATGTGATCTATCCTGGAGAATGTTCCGTGTGCACTTGAGAAGAAAGTGTAATCTGCTCTTTTTGGATGGAATGTCCTATAAATATAAATTAAATCTATCTGGTCTATTGTGTCATTTAAAGCTTCTGTTTCCTTATTTATTTTCATTTTGGATGATCTGTCCATTGGTGTAAGTGAGGTGTTAAAGCCCCCCACTGTTATTGTGCTACTGTTGATTTCCTCCTTTATAGCTGTTAGCTGTTGCCTTATGTATTGAGGTGCTGCTATGTTGGGTGCATATATATTTATAATTGTTAATCTTCTTCTTGGATTGTTCCTTTGATCATTATGTAGTGTCCTTCCTTGTCTCTTGTAACATTCTTTATTTTAAAGTCTATTTTATCTGATATGAATATAGTTACTCCAGCTTTCTTTTGCTTTCCATTTGCATAGAATATCTTTTTCCATCCCCTCACTTTCAGTCTGTATGTGTCCCTAGGTCTGAAGTGGGTCTCTTGTAGGCAGCATATATATGAGTCTTGTTTTTGTATCCATTCAGCAAGCCTGTGTCTTTTGGTTGGAGCATTTAATCCATTCACATTTAAGATAATTATCCATATGTATGTTCCTATGGCCATTTTCTTAATTTTGGGGGGTTTGTTTTTGTGGGTCTTTTTCTTCTCTTGTGTTTCCCATTTTGAGAAGTTCCTTTAGCATTTGTTGTAGAGCTGGTTTGGCAATGATGAATTCTTTTAGCCTTTGCTTGACTGTAAAGCTTTTGATTTCCCCATCAAATCTGAATGAGATCCTTGCTAGGTAGAGTAATCTTGGTTGTAGGTTCTTCCCTTTCATCAGTTTAAGTATATCATGCCACTCCCTTCTGGCTTGTAGATTTTCTGCTGTTAACCTTATGGAAGTCCCCTTGGGTATTATTTGTCATTTTTCCCTTGCTGCTTTCTATAATTTTTCTTTGTCTTTAATTTTTGCCAATTTGATTACTATGTATCATGACGTTTTTCTCCTTGCGTTTATCCTGTATGGGACTCGCTGTGCTTCCTGGACTTGGCTGGCCATTTCCTTTCCCATGTTACAGAAGTTTTTGACTATAATCTCTTCAATTATTTTCCCTGTCCTTTCTCTCTTCTCCTTCGGGGACGCCTATAATGCGAATGTTGTTGTGTTTAATGTTGTCTCAGATGTCCCTTAGGCTCTCTTCATTTCTTTTCATTCTTTATTCTTTATTCTGTTCCATGGCAGTGAATTCCACCATTCTGTCTTCCAGGTCACTTATCCGTTCTTCTGCCTCAGTTATTCTGCTATTGATTCCTTCTAGTGGAGTTTTCATTTCAGTTATTGTATTGTTCATCTCTGTTTATTTGTTCTTTAATTCTTCTAGGTCTTTGTTAAACATTTCTTGCATCTTCTTGATCTTTGCCTACATTCATTTTCTGAGGTCCTGGATCATCTTCACTAACATTATTCTTAATTCTTTTTCAGGAAGGTTGCCTATCTCCACTTCATTTAGTTGTTTTTCTGGGGTTTTATCTTGTTCCTTCATCTGGTTTATAACCCTCTGCCTTTTCTTCTTGTCTATCTTTTGTGAATGTGGTTTTTGTTCCACAACCTGCAGGACTGTAATTCTTCTTGCTTCTGCTGTCTGCCCTCTGGTGGATGAGGCTATCTAAGAGGCTTGATGGGAGGGACTGGTGGTGGGTAGAGCTGACTGTTGCTCTATTGGGCAGAGCTCAGTAAAACTTTAATCTGCTTGACTGCTGATGGGTGGGGTTGGGTTTCCTTGCTGTTCCTTGTTTGGCCTGAGGCAACCCAACACTGGAGCCTACCTGGGCTCTTTGGTGGGGCTAATGACAGACTCTGGGAGGGCTCACATCAAGGAGTACTTCCCAGAACTTCTGCTGCCGGTGTCCTTGTCCCCATGGTGAAACAGAGCCACCCCCCACCTCTGCAGGAGTCCCTCCAACAATAGCAGGTAGGTCTGGTTCAGTCTCCTGTGGGCTCACTGCTCCTTCCCCTGGGTCCCGATGTGCAAACTACTTTGTGTGTGCCCTTCAAGAGTGGAGTCTCTGTTTTCCCCAGTCCTGTCAAAGTCCTGCAAAACAATCCCACTAGGCTTCAAAGTCTGATTCTCTAGGATGTCCTCCTCCTGTTGCCGGACCCCCAGGTTGGGAAGCCTGATGTGGGGCTCAGAACCTTCACTCCAGTAGGTGGACTTCTGTGGTACAAGTGTTCTCCAGTCTGTGAGTCACCTACCCAGCACTTATGGGATTTGATTTTACTGTGATTGCTCCCCCCTACTGTCTCATTTTGGCTTCTCCTTTGTCTTTTGTTGTGGGGTATGTTTTTGGGGAGTTCCAGTGTCTTCCTGTTAATGATTGTCCAGCAGTTAGTTGTGATTCTGGTGTTCTCACAAGAGGGAGTTAGAGCACGTCCTTCTACTCTGCCACCTTGGTTCCTCCCATGAATCTCTTATATTGTTATTTTAGTGTCTATTCCATTCATTTCTGCTCTAATCTTTTTGATTTATTTCATTGGGTTTTGGTTGTTCTTCTTTCTCTAGTTCCTTTAGGAGTTACGTTAGTTTTTTTTCTTTTTTTGAGATTTTTCTTATTTCCTGAGGTAAGATTTATTGCTATAAACTTCCCTCTTAGAACTGCTTTTGCTGCATCCTATATGTTCTGCATCATTGTGTCTTCAGTTTTATTTGTCTCTAGGCATTTTTTTATATCCTCTTTGATTTCTTCAGTGATCCATTGGTTGTTTAGGAGCATATTGTTTAGCCTACATGTGTTTGTGTTTTTTGCAGTGTTTTCCTGGAATTGATTTCTATTCTCATAGTGTTTTGGTCAGGAAAGGTGTTTGATATGATTTCAATTTTCTTAAATTTACCAAGGCTTCTTTTGTTGCCTAGCATGTGATCTGTCCTGGAAAATATTCCATGTGCACTTGAAAAGAATGTGTGTTTTGCTTCTTTTGAATGGAATGCTCTATGTATATCAATTATATACATCTGTTCTAATGAGTCATTTAAGGTGAGTGTTTCTTTACTGATTTTCTATCTGGATTATCTGGCCATTGATGTAAATGGTTGTTAAAGTCCCCTACTCTTATGTTTCTGTTGATTTTAATATTTACTTTATGTATTTAGGTGCCCATATGTTGGATATTTATATATAGTTGTTATATCTTATTGGATTGATCCCTTGATCTTTATGTAGTATGCTTCTTTACCTCTTGCAGTAAACTTTATTTTAAAGTCTATTTTGTCTTATACAGGTATTGTTACTGTGGCTTTCTTTTGACTTCCATTTAACTGAAATACCTCTTTATATCCCCTCATTTTCAGACTGTGTATCTCTAGATCTGAAGTGACTCTCTCGTAGGTTGCATATATGAGGGTCTTTTTTTTGTATCCATTCAGTCACTCTATGTCCTTTGATTGTAGCATTTAGTCCATTTATATTTAAGATAATTTTATTGATATGTATGTTCTTTTTGCCATTTTGTTAACTGTTTCAGATTTATTTTTGTAGCTCTTTTTTTCCCCCTTTCTTCTTCTTTTGTTCTCTCCTCTTGTGATTTGATGACTATCTTTAGGGTTGTGTTTGGAGTTCTTTTTTCTTTTTCAGTGTATATCTATTACAGTTTTTTGGTTTGAGGTTACCATTAGGTTTTTGTATAGCATTCTCTCTCTCTCTCTCTCTCTCTCTCTCTCTCTCTCTCTCTATATATATATATATATATATATCTGAAACATGTTCCTCTACCACCACATTTTGTCTATGTTGCTATTTGTTTTTTTATCTATGTGGTAGGTTACATTTCTCTACCTTGGAGAAGTGGCCTTCTGTAGGAGACATCTTATGTGTCCTGGCAGCACACTCCCCTCTTGTCACTCAAGCTATATGCTCTAGGGGTTTCCTCAAAGAGAGATGTGTGGGTTCTTCTTTTCTGGTGGGCTGACTATATGTGCTTTCTGGTAGAGTTTGTTGGCCCCTAGCCTGATTATCTGCAAGCCTCTGCCTTGTGCGGATGTTGTGGGCTACTTGCTAGTGGGGACCAGTCACAAAGTAGCTGGATGCAGAACCTTAGGGGGTCCCATGGCTAGTGCTGGCTCATTGATGTGTGGAGTCAGGGCCCAGCAGACTCCTGGACTGTTGCATGCCAACTGGTATGTGAAGCCAGGTTTTGGGGTTAATGCCGAATTTCTGGCAGACAGAGCTGGGTCTTGGAGTCTGGTTGTAGGGCTCAGATATTCCAGAGCTGGTGTCAGATTGCTGATTGTGAGGTTGGTTCCTGAGATAGTTGGATGTGGGTTCTGGGGTGCCATGAAGCTTGCATTGGCATGCTAGTGGACAGGACCAGCACCCAGCAGGACTCAGGGTAGGATCTGGCCTGCTGTGGGTGGGCTGGGTCTGAAGGCTGGTGTTTTGGGTTTTTCCTGCATCTGGTATCTGCCCCTGGTTAGTGAGTCTTGTCTAGAGGCTAGTGCAGGCTTCCTGGAGGGCAGAGCTCATGACAGCCCATTGGTGGTTGGAGCTGTGTCTTGGGTCTCTGTTGGGCAAGGCCATGCCTAGGGCCATGTTTAGAGGCAGCTCTATGCTCAGGAAGTCTTTAGGAACCCTGTCAGCTAATGGGTTGTCCTTTGTCCCTGCCCAACTAGTAGTTTGCCCTGGTGCCTACAGGTTGTTCAGTGGGGCCAGGTCTTGGCACTAATGAACTAGCAGAAGGATCTCAAGATGGCAGCCACTAGCAGGAGTGTCCTTGCAGTTTAGTGCTCCCCACTATCACTGCCACCAGAGTCTACGTACCCAGGGAGTGTCCTTGCCATAGATAGATTCTGACTGTGGCTACCACCAGTGTCAACATCCCCAGGGTGAGCTCCAGCTGCCCCCCAGCCTCTCTTAGAGACTCTCTAAGACCAAAAGGTAGGACTGGCACAGGGTCCATTCAAATTAGTGCTTTTGCCCTGGGTACCAGTGCACATGACGTTTTGTGTGTGTCCATTTTTTTCATATTGTTTTATTTCTTTATTTTAATTTTGTATTGATTACTTATGAATCAAAAAAATATTCCTGAGGTTTGCATATATAATATTAAATTCCTACAACTTTAAACTTGTTTATCAAATCTTGATGACATAATTTACTAACATTCTCTCTCTCTCTCTCTAAAATTATAAAACCACATGTGAATTTATAAATTAGGTTTAATTTAATGAGAATTTATCTCCAAGATATTTACTTGATGTCTCCCCTTCATTGCAGTTTCTCTTAAGATATTCTTACTTAAGAATACTTAGTAAGTTCTCTTTAGTTCTCTTATTCTCAGTCTATACTGTCTGTTTAAAGTTCCACTAAATATTTTAACATCTCAAATTCTAAATTAAAATCAAGATATTATGTAGTTATTCTGGAGTGGGATGTTATAACACACTGGATTTGAGTGGTAGATTACTTCTGCCAATATTCCAAAATATCTCACACTCTCTCTTAAGTGAGAACAGGAAGAAAGCCTGCTGGAATGGTGATGATGATAAGAGGGAAAATAGCTTAGGAAAATGTCTGCAAGAGCTAGAGCATTTCATACTATTCCTTAATGCTTTTTCTGTTTGTTTCGTTTCCTTATTTTTTAATATTTATTTTATATTAGATCATAGTTGATTAAAAATGTGTGTTTCAGGTGTACAAAAAGCTGATTCAGTTATACATACACATGTATCTATTAGTTTTCAAATTCTTTCCCCACTTAAGTTATTACAGAATATTGAACAGTGTTCCCTGTGCTATACAGGTCCTTGTTGATTATATATTTTAAATCTAGCAGTGTGTACACGGCAATCCCCAAATCCCAATCTATTCATCTCCCCAACTCTTCCCACATGGTAACTGTAAGTTTCTTCTCTAAGTCTGTGAGTCTGTTTCTGTTTTGTAAGTAAGTTCATTTGCATCATTGTTTTATATTTCACATATAAGCTATATTATATGATATTTGCCTTTCTCTCTCTGACTTACTTCAGTTAGTGTGATAAGTTCCAGGTACAACCATCTTGCTGCAAATGGCATTATTTCATTCTTTTTAATGGCTGAGTAATATTTCATTGAACATATGTACCACATCTTCTTTATCCATTCATCTGTCAGTGGACATTTATGTTGTTTCCATGTCTTGGCTATTGTAAACAGTGCTGTAATGAATATGGGGGTGCATGTATCCTTTCAAACCATGGTTTTCTCTGGATATATGCCCAGGAATGGAATTGTGGAACATAAGGTAGCTCTATTTTTAGTTTCTTAAAGAACTCCCATACTGTTCTCCATAGTGGCTCTACCAATTTACATTCCCACCAACCATGTATGGGGGTATTGTTTTACCCACACCCTCTCCAGCATTTAGTGTGTGTAGACTTTTTGATTATGGCCATTCTCACTGGTGTGAGGTGATACCTCATTGCAGCTTTGATTTGCATTTCTCTAATAATTAGCAATGTTGAACATCTTTTCATGTTTTCTTTTTTTTTTTGGCTGTCTGTATATCTTCTTTGGAGAAATGTCTATTTAGGTCTTCTGCCCATTATTTGATTGGGTTGTTTGTTTATTTTTGATATTGAGCCACATGAGCTGATGGTAAATTTTTCAGTTTAATCGCTTGTCAGTTACATCATTTGCAAATATTGTGTTGGCCAAAACGTTCATTTGGGTTTTCCCCAACAAACAAGGTATATCTCTACATCTCTTTGTGTCATCTTTGATTTTCTTCATCAGTACCTCACAGTTTTTGCAGTACAGGTCTTTTACCTCCTTAGGGAGGTTTATTCCTATGTATTTTATTCCTTTTGAGGTGATGGTAAATGGGATTGTTTCTTTAACTTATTTTTCTGATTTTTTGTTTTTAGTGTATAGGAATGCAAGACATTTCTGTGTATTAATTTTGTATCCTGCAAAATTGCCAAATTATTTGATGAGATCTAGTAGTTTACTGGTAGCATCCTTAGAATTTTCTATGGATAATATCATGTCATCTGCAAACAGTGACAGTTTTGCTTCTTCTTTCCCAAGTTGGATTCATTTTATTTATTTTTCTTCTCTGATTGCCATGGCTAGGACTTCCAAAACTATATTGAATAAAAGTGGTGAGAGTGGATATCCTTGTCTTGTTCCTGATTGTAGAGGGAATATTTTTAGCTTTTCAGCCTTTGTATGATCTTAGCTGTAGGTTTGTCATATATGGCCTTTATTATGTTGAGGTAGGTTCCAATTATGCCCACTTTCTGAAGAGTTTTTTTTTTTTAATCATAATGGGTGCTGAATTTTGTCAAAAGGATTTATGCATCTATTGAGACAATTGTGTGGTTTTTATTCTTCAATTTGTTGATGTGGTGCATCACACTGATTTGAAGATATTGAAAAAATCCTGGTGTCCCTGGGATAAATTTCACTTGATTCTTTTAATGTATTGTTGGATTCGGTTTGCTAGTATTTTGCTGAGGATTTTTTCATCTATGTTCATCAGAGTTATTGGCCTGTACTTTTATTTTTTTGTCATATCTTTGTCTGATTTAGGTATTAGGGAGATGGTGGTCTCATAGAATAAGTTTGAGAGTATTCCTTCCTCTGTAAATTTTTGGAATAGTTTCGGAAGGATAGGTGTTAACTTTTCTCTAAATGTTTGATAGAATTTTCCCATGAAGCCATCTCGTCCTGGACTTTTGCTTGTTGGGAGTTTTAAAATCTCAGTTTCAATTTCAGTAGTTGTGACTCATCTGTTCATATTTTCTATTCCTTCATGGTTCAGTACTGGGAGATTTTACCTTTCTAAGCATTTTTCCATTTCTTTTAGGTTATCCATTTTATTGGCATATAGTTGCTTGATGTAGTCTCTTATGATCTTTTGTATTTTTTGGTGTCGGTTGTAACTTCTCTTTTTTTCATTTCTAATTTCATAGATTTGAGCTCTCTCCCTCTTTTTCTTGATGGGTCTGGCTAAATTTTTTTTCCGATTTTGTTTATCTTTTCAAAGATTCAGCTTTTAATTTCATTGATCTTTTCTACAGTTTTCTTCATTGTTATTTCATTTATTTCTGCTCTGATCTTTATGATGTCTTTCCTTCTACTAACTTTCAGTTTCATTTATTCTTCTTTGTCTAGTTGCTTTAGGTGTATGGTGAGGTAGTTTATTTGTGATTTTTCTGTTTCCTGAAATAAGGTTGTGTTGTTATAAACTTCCCTCTTAGAACTGATTTTGCTGTGTCCCATAGGTTTTGGATTGTCATGCTTTCATTTTTGTTTGTCTCTCTTTTTTGTTTGTTTGTTTGTTTGTTTGTTTTTTTAATTTCCTCTTTGATTTCTTTAGTGATCCATTGGTTGTTTAGTATCATATTGTTTAGCCACCACGTGTTTCTGTAATTTTACAGTTTTTTCTTGTAGTTGATTTCTAATCTCTTAACATTGTGGTTAGAAAGGGTGCTTAGTATAATTTTAATTTTCTTAAATTTACCAAGGCTTGCTTTGTGGCTCAGCATGTGATCAATCCTGGAGAATATTCCATGTGCACTTGAGAAGAATGTGTATTCTGCTGCTTTTGGATGGAATGCTCTATAAATATCTATTAAGTCCATCTGGTCTAATGTGTGATTTAAGGCCATTATTTCCTTATTGATCTTCTGTCTTGATGATCGATCTGTTGATGAAATTGGGGTGTTAATTCCCCCACTCTTATTGCATTACTGTGGATTTCTCCTTTCATGGCCATTAGAATTTACCTTATATATTGAGGTGCTGTTATGTTGGGTACATATATATTTACAATTGTTATATCTTCTTCTTGGATTGATCCCTTGATCATTACATAGTGTTCTTCTTTGTTTCTTGTAATAGTATTTATTTTAAAGTCTATTTTGTCTGATATAAGTATTGCTACTCCAGCTTTCTTTTGATTTCCATTTTGCATGGAATACCTTTTTCCATCTCCTCACTTTCAGTCTGTATATGTCCCTAAATCTGAAGTGGGTCTCTTGTAGGCAGCATATATACAGGTCTTGTTTTTGTATGCATTCAGCCAGTCTGTGTATTTTGGTTTGAGCATTTAATCCATTTACATTTAAGATAATTATCAAGATATATGTTCCTATTGCCATTTTCTTATTTGTTTTGTGTTTGTTTGTCTTTTTTCTTCCTTTCCTTTTTTGTTCTCTTGTGATTTGATCACTAACTTTAGTGTTGTATCAGGATTTCTTTTTCTTTTTTATGTGTGTATCTATTGTAGATTTTTTGTTTTCAGTTACCATGACGTTTTGATGTAACAGACTGTATGTAAACAAGGTTGTTTTAAGTTGCTGGTCTTTTAATTTCAAATGCATTTCCAGTATCCTGCATTTGTGCTCTTCTCTTCTCACCATTCCTGGTTTTGATATCATATTTGTGTGCTGATGATTTCCTAACTTTACTTTCATTTTGCCTTTACTTGTGAGCTTTTCCATTTGTAATTTTCTTGTTTCTAATAGTGACCCTTTCTTTTCCACTTAAAGAAGTTCCCTTAGCATTTACTGCAAAGCTGGTCTGGTGGTGCTGAATTCTCTTAGATTTTGCTTATCTGTAAAGCTTTTGATTTCTCTGTTAAATCTGAATGAGAGCTTTCCTGGGTAGAGTATTCTTGGTTGTAGGTTCTTCCCTTTCATTACTTAAAATATATTGTGCCACGCTCTTCTGGCCTGCAGAATTTCTGCTGAGAAATCAGCTGATATCCTTATGGGAGTTCACTTGTGTGTTATTTGTTCCACTTCTCTTGTTGCTTTTAATAGTTTTTCTTTGCCTTTAATTTTTGTCAGTTTGATTACTATGTGTTTTGACATGCTCATCATTGTGTTTTTCCTGACTGGGACTCTCTGCACTTCCTGGACTTGGGTTACTGTTTCCTTTCCCATGGTAGGGAAGTTTTCAGCTATTATCTCTTGAAATATTTTCTCAGGTCCTTTCTCTCTCTCTTCTGCTGGGACCCCTGTAATGCAAATGTTGATGCGTTTAATGTTGTCCCAGAGTTCTCATAGAATGTCATCATTTCTTCATATTCTTTTCTTAATTTCTGTTCCGCAGCAGTGATTTCCACCATTCTGTCTTCCAGTTCACTTATCTGTTCTTCTGCCTCAGTTACTCTGCCATTGATTCCTTCTAGTGTAGTTTTCATTTTGGTTATTGTATTATTCATCTCTGCTTATTTGTTCTTTAGCTCTTCTAGGCCTTTGTTAAACATTTCTTGCATCTTCTTGATCTGTGCCTCCATTCTTTTTCCAAGATTTTGGATCATCTTCACTATCATTATTCTGAGTTCTATTTTTTTGGAGGGTTCCCTATCTCCACTTCACTTAGTTTTTTTCTGGGGCTTTATCTTATCACTTCATCTGGAACATATTCCTCTATCTCTCATTTTGTCTAACATTCTGTGATTGTGGTTTCCATTCCACAGGCTGCAAGATTACAGTTGTTTTTTTTTCACTTCTGCTGTATGTCCTCTGGTGGATGTGGCTAAGAGTCTTGTGCAGGCTTCCAGCTGGGAACATCTGTTTCCTGCTTGCTAGTGGGTGGAGATGGTCTTGTCCCTCTGGTCAGCAGGGCCATGCTCAGGAAGACTTTAAGCAGTCTGTCGGTTGATGGTTGGGGCTGTATTTTGGCCCTGTGGGTTGTTTGGTCTGAGGTATCCCAGCAGTGAAGCCTACAGGCTGTTGGGTAGGGCTAGGTCTTGGAGAGGAAATGGCAACCTCCATGAAGGCTCACACCAATTAGTACTCATCAGAATTGTTGCTGCCTGTTTCTTTGTCCCCACAGTGAGCTAGAGCCACACTCCCCTCAACAGATGACCCTCCAGTACTAGAAGGTAGGTCTGGCCCAGTCTCTTATAAGGCCACTGATTTATTCCCCTGGGTCCTGGCATGCATGGGACCTTGTTTGCCCCCTCCAAGATTGGAGTTTCTGTTTCCCCCAGTCCTATGGAATTCTTGTAATCAAACCCCACTGACCTTCAAAGCCAGATTCTCTGTGGACTCCTCCTCCCATTGTCAGACCCCAAGGCTGGGAAGCCTGACATGGTGCTCAGGACTTTTACTCTTGTGGAAGAACTTCTGTGGTATAATCATTTTCCAGTTTGTGAGTCACCCACCTGGCAGTTATGAGATTTGATTTTATTGTTATTTTCTCCCTCCTACCCTCTTGTTGTGGTTACTTCTTTGTGGATGTAGGGTGTCTTTTTCGGTAGGTTCCAGCATTTTGTTTGTCAATGTTTTTTCAGCAGTTAGTTGTGATTTTGGTGTTTTTGTAAGAAGAGGTGAGCTCACACCTTTCTACTCTGCCATCTTGCTGGCCAATCTGTGTGTGTCCTTTAAGAGTGAAGTCTATTTCCCCAAGTCCCTTGGGCATCCCAAAATTAAGCCCCAGTGGCCTTTAACGCCAAATGCTCTGGAGGCTTATCTTTCTGGTTCAGGACCCCTGGTCTGGAGAGCCCATTGTGGGGCTCAGAACTCTCACTCATGTGGGAGAACCTCTGCAATGCAATTATTCTCCACATTGTGGGTTGCCCACCTAGGGGTATGGGACTTGATTATGTCATGTGTCCACCCTTCCTACCTGTCTTGTTTTAGTTCCTTCTTTTCGTCTTTAGTTGTAGAAGATATTTTCTGGTATATCCCAGTCTTTTACATCAATGGTTGTTCTGCAGATATTTGTGATATTGATGTGCTCATAAGAGGAGGTGAGCTCAGGGTCTTACTACTCTGAAATCTTGGCCAATCTCTAGATTATATTTGGTCTTGTATTTAATCTTATATCCTGCAAACTTACTGAACTCATTTATTAATTCAAATGAATTTTAATATTCTTTAAGATATTTTATATTCAAGATCATGTCATCTTTAATTAGAGTTTTACACTTCTTTTCCAATCTGGAAGACTTATTTCTTCTCCTTGTTTAATTTCTCTTAATCTTAGAAGGAACATTAAGAAAGATGTTATTGGGAGGGAGACGCAAGAGGGAAGAGATATGGGAACATATGTATATGTATAACTGATTCACTTTGTTGTAAAGCAGAAACTAACACACTATTGTAAAACAATTATACTCCAATAAAGATATAAAAAAAGAAGGATGTTATTTACATTTTTATAGGTGCTCTTAATCAGGTTGAGGAAGTTTCCTTGCATTACTAGTTTCCTTTTATTTCTTCCCTTCCTAGGATTTTTATGATGAAAATGTGTTGGATTATATAAAATCTTTTGTCTGAATCTACTGAGATGATTATATTTCCTCCCTCATATTCTATTCATATGATGAAGTACATCAATTTGTTTTCAGCTGTTAAATCAAGCCAGCATTAATGAGGTAACTTCTACTTTGTCATGAAGTATAGTTCTTTTTAGATGTGGCTGAATACAGCTGGCTAGTATTTTTGTGGGGATTTTGGCATCTGAATTCATAAATTATATTACTCTGAACTTTTCTCGTGGTGTCTTTGTCATATTTTGGTATCACTATAATACTGGCCTCCATTTAGAATGAACTGGGAAGTGTTCCTTATTTTTAAATTATTTTACAAGATTTTGTGAAGGATTGGTGTTAATTCTTCTTTAAACATTTAGTAGATTTCACCAATGGAACTGTTTTGGGGCTTTTCTTTGTGGGAAGATTTTACTTAATGTTTCAGTAAATTTAATACTGTTTCCTTTTCTTTCTTATAGGTCTTTTCAGGCTTTCAGTTTTCTTCTAGATTGAGTTTGATTTGTTTCTTTCTATGAATTTATCCCTTTCATCTAGCTTATCTAATTTGCTGGCATATAGTTGTCATTTTATTCCATTGTAATCCATTTTATTTCTTTAAGTTCACTAGTGATAATTGCTCTTTTATTTTTGATTTTAGTAATTTGAGTCTTCTTTCTTTGTTCTTCTTCAATCTAGGTAGACGTTTGTCATTTTTAAAAACCTTTTAAATTAACCAACTCTTTGATTTGTTGATTTTTCCTCCTGTTGTACTGTTCTGTAATTAATTTATTTCTCCTCTAATTTTTATTATTTTCATCCTTCTGCTTGAACTAGGTTTACTTTATTATTCTTTTCTTAAGATGGAAGATTAAGTCATTGATTTCAGATCTTTCTTCTTTTTAATATAGGTGTTTACATCAATACATTTCACTCAAAGTACCACTTTTGTTGTGGTCAATAAATTTTAGTATGTTGTGTTTTCACTTTCATTTATCTCAAAGCATTTTAAATTTCCTTTGTGATTCATTTTTGACTCATTGGTCATCAGTAGTGTGATTTTAAATTTCCACATGTTTATGAATTTCCCAAATGTCCTACTGTTGTCATTTTCTAATTTCATTCCACTTTTTTTTCTGAGAATATACTTTATATGATATCAATACTTTTATATATATTCAGATTTATTTTATGGTGTAACATAGATTCTATCTTGGAGTATGTTCCATATGCACTTGAGAAAAATGTGTATTCTGATTTTGTTGGGTGGAATGTTTTGACAATACCTGCAAGTATAGTTGCTTTAGTGTTGTTCAAGTTTTGTGTATTCTTGTTGATCTTCTGCTTTGTCTGCTGTTTATTATTGAAAGCTGGGTATTGAAATCTCTATTATCTTGAATTGTTTATCTCTCTTCAAGTCTATCTTTTTGTTTAATTTACTTTGGGACTCTGTTTATAGGTGTTTATATGTATATAACTGTAATATGTTCCTGATGGATTTACCCATTTACTATTAAAATGTTCTCTTTTTATCTCCAGTAATAGTTTTTTATTTATATTTGTCTGATATTAGTTTAATCAGTTCAGCTCTCTTATGTTTGCTGTGTGAATGGTTTATGTTTCATGCAGTTATGGGGTTTAGTAGATTTTCTTGAGTGAATGTTTCTGATTGCTGTATGTCCTTTAGAAAATTTCTAGATACTTTAAGTAAACATTCATACATTTTTTTCTTGTTAAATAGCTGTTTTGTAGGAAAGGTTGTCCACTGCACTCCACAGTCCACCATTCTGGAAATTGATCTCTCTTGCTTTCTTTCAATTAATGTTTACATGGTATATCTTTTCCCATCCTATTTCCTTCAATCTACCTGTATCATTATAATTGATATGAGTGTCTTGTAGATAGGACACAGTTAGTTCATCTGTGTTTTTCTTTTTTAATCCACCTTACCAATCTTTGTGTTTTAATTGGGATATTTAGATCATTTATATTTAATGGAATTATTGATATATTAGAGGTTAAGTCTGCCCTTTTACTTCTTGTTTGCTATTTGTTCCCTCTGTTTTATTTTCTCAATTTTTTTCCTACCTCTTTGTGGATTATTTTACTTTTTTTAGAATTCCATTTTGATTTATTTGTGACACTCTAAGGACATGAATGTTAGATATTTTGTTAGAGTCCTATAGGTCTCTGAGTATGTTTTCAAAAATTTTTTTCTGTTTATTTTATTTCTATTGTTTATATTGTTTAATTTTATTTTTTCAGTTTTAATTTTCCTTTTTGAAGTTTTATTACATTCGCTTTTTTCAGAAACTTTCTGTTTCTTTGCTGATACTTCGTGTTTTTTCATTTGTTTCATGTGTGTTTATAATTACTCACTGAAGAATTTTTATGATGACTACTTTGAAATGATTGCCACATTATTCTAACATCTGCATCATCTCAGTGTTGTCATCTCTTTTTATCTTTTCATATTCATATTTTAATTTTTCTGGCTATTATGATGAATACGTTTTAATTAAAACCTGGAAATTTTTGTTATTATGTTATGAGACACTGAAGCTTATTTAAATCTTCTCTTTAGATAGGCCGCCTCTGACACCATTTAAGTGCAGGAAAGGGAAAGTTATCTTATTACTGACAGGTGGCATGGAATTTTAATTTCCCCAGTTTACCTCTTTTGACACTTGTGGGTGATGATTGCCTTGTTTCTGCTCCCATGTGGCCTCCACTGATACTGTGAGGGATGCTACCCTTGTTATCACTGTTGAAAATACTGAATCTCTGCAAGTTCTCCTCTGATTCCACCCTGTCCAGTGCTAGGATGCACCTTTTCTTTTCCTTTGGCTTGAGAAAAAAGGGTTTTGTGGGATTTTTCTAACCTGCATCCATTGATATTCCTAGGTTCTGCTTCTCTAGCATCAAATTTGTGATATATGAGGCAAAAAGAAAATCTAGGAAATTCACTGCTCTGTTGCTGTTCAGCTCCTAGGGTACCTAAACCATCTGTCTTCTTTATATCTTTTAGGGTCTTTTCATGTTTTTTAATATATAATGTCCAAGGCTTTTAGCTGTACTTAGTGGGTAAAACAGGGAAAAGCACATCTACTACAGGGTTCCAGAAGTAAAAATCACCCATTTAATAGTTTTAATTTTCATTTCTTTAATTGAGCATGAGGAGAATGGTTTGTTCAAATGTTTATCAGCTGTTATTGTTTCCTCTCCCCTTTATTTCCTGCACATCTTATGTTCATTTTTGTATTAAAATTTTTCCACTGACTTATAAAAGCTCTTCATTAATGATATGACCCAAATATTGATGACAAATATTTGCCCAGAGCTAGTCATTTACTTTATAAGTTTCTTATAATGTTTTTTAATGCATATGTTTTTAATTTTTAAAGTGTCAACCCCATTTTCTTTTTTCTTGCATTTGATGTTTTGTATTCCCTATAACAAAATTATGTAAATATCTGCTTAATATTACCCCTCTGGCTTGAAATGTTGGCTTCAGCAAAGGTTGAATTCTTTTCTCATTGCCACAAATAGACTTCATTTGTAATTTAATGTATAGTATACAGAAAATAAGTTATACTTATCTCAGATGTCCAGTGTCATGAGTTAATGTTAAATTCTTATGTATACTTGGCTCTCTTCCTCCATCCCCTTAATCTTGAATCTTTTTAAAGTTGTTTGACATAACAATTAGCTTTGTGAAATCTTGTGCTTAGATTTCTCCTGAATGAGTCTCAAAGCACATCTATTTTTATGATGTATAGTTTATTTACAATATTATATTAGTTTCAGGTATACAACATAGTGATTCAAAATTTTTATATATTATACTCCACTTAAAGTCATTATAAAATGTTGGCTATATTCTCTGTGCTGTACAATATATCTTTGTAGATTACATATTTAATATATAGTAGTTTGTACCTCTTATTCCCTTACCCCTCCCTACTTCCCTCTCTCCACTGGTGACTACTATTTGATTCTTTATATCTGTGTCTCTTTCTTTTTTTTTTTTTTCTGTACGTGGGCCTCTCACTGTTGTGGCCTTTCCCATTGCAGAGCACAGGCTCTGGACTTTCAGACTCAGTGGCCATGGCTCACGGGCCTAGCCGCGCCATGGCATGTGGGATCTTCCCAGACTGGGGCACGAACCCATGTCGCCTGTATCGGCAGGTGGACTCTCAACCACTGCACCACCAGGGAAGCCCTCTTTCTTTTTTGTTATATTCATTCATTAAAAAAATTTTTTTTTAGATTCTTCATGTAAGTGATAACATCCAATATTTGTTTTTCTCAGTCTGACTAATTTCCTTAAATATAATACCCTCCAGGCCCATCTATGTTGTTGCAAATGGCAAAATTTCATTCTTTCTTATGGCTGAGTAGTATTCCATTGTATGTATATGCCACATCTTCTTTATCCATTCGCCTGATGATAAACCCTTAGGTTGTTTCTTTATCTTTGTTATTGTAAATGATGCTGCTATGAATATTGGAATGCATATGTTCTTTCAAATTAGTGTTTTCATTTTCTTTATATATATACCTAGGAGTGGAATTACTGGGCCACATTATAGTTTTATTATTAGTTTTTTTGAGGAACCTTGACTGTTTTCCATAGTGAATGCAGAAATTTACATTCCCACCAACAGTGTCCAAGTGTTCCCTTTTCTCCACATCCTCTCCAGCATTTATTATATGTAGACTTTTTGATGATAGCCATTCTGGCCATTGTGAGGTGATGCATCATTGCTGTTTTGGTTTGCATTTCTCTAATAATTAGCCCTGTTGAGCATCTTTTCATGTGCCTGTTAGCTATCTGTATGTCTTCTTTGGAAAATGTCTGTTCAAGTCTTCTGTCCATTTTTTTTCTTTTTGATGTTGAGCTGAATGAGCTGCTTTTATATATGTTAGATATTATCCCCTTATTGGTCATATGATTTTCAAATATTTTCTCCCATTCTGTAGGTTGTCTTTTTGTTTTGTTGATGGTTTCCTTTGTTGTGCAAAAGCCTTTAAGTTTAATTAGTTTTCATTTGTTTAGTTTTGCTTTTGTTTTCTTTACCTTAGGAGATAGATTCAAGAAATTAGTGCTAAGGTTATGTCAAAGAATGTTCTGCCTATGTTTTCTTCTAGAAGTTTTATGGTTTCTTGCCTTACATTTAGTAATGGATTTCTTTAATTCATTTTGAGTTATTTTTGTATATGGTGTTAGAGAATATTCTAATTTTATTCTTTTACATGTAGCTGTCTAGTTTTCCCAGCATTACTATTGAAAACACAGTGTTTTCTGCATTGTATATTCTTGCCTCCTTTGTCATAGATTAATTGACCATAAGTATGTGGGTTTATTTCTAGGCTCTCTACTCTGTTCCATGGAGCTATGTGTCTATTTCTGTACCAGTACCATATTTTTTGATTACTGTAGCTTTGTAGTATAGTTGGAAGTCAAGCAGCATGATACCTCCAACTCTGTTCTTCTTTCTCAAGATTGCTTTGGTTATTCGTGTCTTCTGTGTTTCCATACAAATTTTTAAATTATTTTGTTCCTGTTCTGTGAAAAATGCCATTGGTATTTTGGTAGGGATTAAATTAATTCTGTAGATTGCTTTGAGTAGTAGTACATTTTAACAACATTAATCCTTCCAATCCAGGAACATGGTATATCTTTCCATGTGCTTGTGTCATTTTCAATTTCTTTCATGAATGTCTTATAGTTTTCTTAGTACAGGTCTTTTACCTTCTTAGTAAGATTTATTTTTAGGTATTTTCTTCTTTTTGATGGGATTGTTTTCTTAATTTCTCTTCCTGATAGCTCATTATTAGTGCATAGAAATGCAACAGATTTATGTACATTAATTTTGTGATTTCTCAAAACATATTAATGTTAACACCTGGTCTTTAATAATCAGCAGTACCTTCACCAGCTTATTATAAGTGGCTCAGATGATTTCCAGGCCCTGCCCAAACCAACATTCTTATTAAGAATTAGGGTTTGCCCCTTAACCTAGAAATGTTCCTACCAAAACCAAGATCCTGTCTAAGACATTAAGTATCAGTATCATACAGATTGAAAAAAAATAAAGTGGGGTCTTAGGTCCACAAAAAGTGCTGACATCTGTTTGGATATTAAATATATGGAAAGAGACCAAACCAAGTTAAATTGCATCATAAGAACCCCAAAGTAATATTTCCCCCTGGATTTACTTCTGGAGGAAATATTAAGTAGATTTCTCTGAAAGACAAACAGAACAAACCTATATCACTCTTTCCTCTCTTTTGAATAGACTCTGTTTTAGAGCCCTTCTAAATTGTCATCCCAAGGTTATAAGCAATATATTTCAGGAACTTATTTCCTTTTTCTCATTTATTTTGAATACTCAATGACCCCTTTAGATTCCTGAAGCAAGAGCCAGTTATAAATATGGGCACAGAAATGATATTAATTGATTTTCAATAGATTATGTTTTACTGTGGTCCATTGGTGGTTTTTCAGAATACATATTTCATAGGAAAGAACAAAAGAGGTAATCTGTTGGGCAGCCCAAGGTCACTGGGGTATAGAACATGGACACTGACTTGGCCACAGAGGAATGTTTTAGTGTCAGGGAGTGTTGGTAGAGCTCAAAGAGTTGTTGCAATATTTTAGTAAACCAGAATTGAACTTTTATCAAAAAGTAAAGGAGAGTAATTTTGTTTTTTGTTTCAATTTCCTCTTCTTCTTAGTTGCTCCCCAATTTCTGCCTTAAAGGTATTTATATGCCATTTTTCCTCATATTCAAAATTTTTCCTTTATTTATGTTGAAGCAGGAGTGACTTGCTCATTCTTTCTCAACTTACAGTGCTTACTATGTACAGGGCACTGGGCTAGTGTTAGGGGTGAATTAGGTAGAATATATACCATTAAGGATCTCATAGACCACAGATTAAAATATTAACCCAGGCGAGGGGGTCGGCATTTTAATTGAAATCAAAGTCTGCAGTTGGAGAGCTGGACTGCCAACATTTGGCATTTTATGCACTACTTGGAAGCATTTGGTGAACACTAAAATCACTCCCAGAAGGCTCAGCTGCTTCTAAAAATAGGTCCTGGTTGTGTCAATGGGTCCTTCAAATAAGGGAAGTCACACAACTTTTACAAAGTAGACTATTTTTTAAGGTTTGTTGAGTTATAATAGATACACAAAGTGAAGTGGATTGTTAAAAATCTGATTAAATTGTAAATCTGTGGAAGTCAGGGACTATGTTTTTAATAATTGCTGAATACCCAGCACGTACCAGAGTGCTTAAGTTTAAGAAACGTTGGCTCTAGAAGTAAATCAATAGGAGAGGATGGAAAAAACTACAGGTCAGATTATGCCCTATATTTCCCTCACACAAATGTATTTGAGAGTGCACTCAGGCACCTGAAAAGCCCTGTGAGAAGGTCTCCTTCTTTTTTTTGTGGTTACATCTCACATTATATGCTTTCCCATCTGAGAAGTGATAGTCTTTCATCAAGAAGCTAAATGAGGCTGAACAGCCAGTGTGTAAAAAAAATGGTTCTTTTTGGCTCACTTTCGAGAGTGACCTTTTTCATATAGCTGATGGATATTATTAATAAATTAGTCAACATATAATTGATTAATCCATGCAAAATTTTATGTTGAATATTATATAAAGTGTGAAAAAGAAGGCAAAGTATCCTTCTCATGAAAGAAGCAACATAATTTACTGAAATGAACAGAGGCCCTGGATGGGCATGGTTTGAAATCCTGGCCAAGCTACTTATAGTTGTATAACCTTGGACAAGTTGTTTGAGGAAGATTTTAAGCCTCAGATTCTTCATCAGTAAAATGGAGGTAATAATATTCATATAAGGTTTCTCTAAGGATTACAAGATAACATATGTAACTTAAATTTTCATTGTAAAGTGAAACTTTGAGATTCCTCAGAAGACCCCATGATTTTCACTCATGTATTCATACTGCACCCAGAAGTTTCTGGTATGTTATAGATTTTCAGTAAGTGTTTGTGGAATTAACCTGTTAAGTACATTTGTACAGAAGCAAATTCCTTTTAACCAGTTTTTTAAGGAACAAAGAGAACGCAAATTAACTTTTTCATTTTAATAGGACCTACAACATAGGCAAAAATTAAATAAACCCTCATTCTAAAATAAATTCCTGAAAGCCTAAATTTATTGCTGCATACACAATTGTGAAAACTTCAGCATCCCATGAGAAGCTATAGCTTAGTTTTTAAAATGACTTCCATGTTTTTTAAAGATAAAAGAAAAAATATCTCTGAGACAATGCTACAAATTTGAGAAACAACTACAACTTTCTTGAAAGCTCATCACAAACTATAAGAAATGTGAAAACAGGATCCCTACGGTTTAATTTCACAGAAATATGTGACAGGGCTTGAAGCAAATTTGCTTGTTCTGGTCAGGTTAAAACACCAGTAAAATTAGGTCAATTACTTCTAATCAACCATTTCAATGAATGTAATATTGCAATGTCACAAATTTCTCTGCACAGAAATTCTCCTCATTTAATGGTGCCAAGAAAAAATCAATGTTGTTTAAAGGGGTCTAGAAAGCTATCTCTCTCGCCACCCAAATAGGTGAAACATACTGAAATTTGTTAAACTGTCTTTCAGTGGGATAAATTTCTGAAAGCAAGAACGGGGTAGGCTCAGATAAAGATGTATTAGGGGATAGGCTCATACAAATTAGAGGAAAGATGATCATCTTAACAAGTCAATTTACATTTGCCCAGTGTATTTATATGGAAAAATTAGCTTTTGATTATTAGATAAACTATCCATGAGCTTTTTTTTCTTCCTGTCTACTCTTCAAAGGAGTGAGGGTGTTTCTCTCTAATGATGTTCCTTCTAGTAGGAACAAAAATCCCAATATGTAAAAAAAAATCTTGAGAACAAGAGCCATGACCTATTCATCACTGTATCAATGAGCACAGTGCCTTCCAAGTACTAGTTGCTTAATAAATACTTGTTGAAGAGATTTTTGATACCATTGCCTGACTTAAAAAAATTCACATTGTGAGAGCTGTGAGTTAAGTTTTATTTTGGGCAAAATAAGGACTATAACCTGTAGATAACATTTCAGATAGCTCTGAGAAACTACTCCAAAGAGGTAGGGGGAAAGTCAATATATATGTGAATTTGATGAAGGGGAAGTACATGCAATCAAGCATATATATATATATATATATATATATATATATATATATATATATTTTTTTTTTTTTTTGCAGAAGGTTTCTGCTAGTCTCATGAGGGTTACTGCCAGGCACAAGGAGCAGACATTACCATGAAAGATTTTAGAGCTTTTCTAGATATGAGGAGATACAAGAATTGGGCTCATAAAATCAGCTCCTGAAAATGTATAACTATCTGAAGATCTGTTCTGCCGTTTTTTCTCAAACCACAGAGTGCCTCATTTCTGCTCTCCACACTGAACTCCTTTCAGGGGATGTTGAAAGTCAACAGCTGCAGCAGCACCTGATTTAATCCTTGTAGAGGTAGATGGAAATGCCCATGGCAAGTGTCAATTTGTAGTTGACACAATCATTCAGCCAGTGACCTAGGCTCAAAGCATAGTAATCGTTGATTATCCAATTTCTTTCAGTCCCCCAAATCAGTGAAATGCAAAAATCAATTGTTTCTTTCTTTGTAACCTCTCTCAAATCCATTATTTTCTATTGTAACCACCAATATGACCTGCCACAGTGTGCAGGGACACAGTAAAATGGTCTTTCTTCTTGTTTGTCTTTGGTCCTTTAGTACACAGCCACACCTTGTACAATCTTGTTTACTCACACCCAGTACATAACACGAGTTCAGGAATTATTTCTTCTCAGAACACTGGTCACAACTTTCCTGTGTTGCTGATGTGTAATTAATTATCTATAATAGGCTATGAGACCTTTTTTTTAGAATTTTTATCATTCCCATTTCCTCCTGCTTAAACTAAATTTCTGAGTACTGAGTCTGCTTCTAGTTGAACTTTTCTTCTTATTTGAATCTTGAAATGATGACTCCCAAGTCTATTTACTCACTTCCAGATGCTGTAACAGTAATGATTATCTATCTATCTATCTATCATTTTTCATCTCTTTATGTCTCCTATTCATTTTCCCAAATGTAAATTTGAAGGTAGTTTACAATAAAAACAATTCTAAACGTGATAGCTAAAATAATATTAAATTTACAATAAAAGTCTATTAGCAGTTTGCCCATAATTTCAAGAGTTTTATGAGACTATGGAGATCCATCCATGAAATGAAGAGTGAGATGTCCTGATTTAGAGGAAGAAAAGAGGGTTGTGGTAAGGACACGGAACAAGGAATTCAAAACACTAAACTCAACTCTGAGTGTCCTAGAAAGTAGAACAAGGAAAAGGTAAACCTGGCTGGCTACTCAGTCTTATTGTCTGGCAGTACTACTATGTAATCATCACATCACTCTTTAAAGCAGCTAATCTCCTGACTACCTCCTTTTGATGGGATAACAATTAAATCTATTACTTTCTAATAGCCTATCTCACTTCTTGGTATTGAGTCTTTCTTTCTCAACTACAATTTTCAATTGCTCATGGATTGTTCATGACAATTTGCAACTTCAAATCCTTATCAATTCATGCTTACACTATTACAATACTCCTGACTGGTTTCCTTGCCTTCAGACTCACTGCATCACCAATATATTTGTAAACTATCTTCAGGAGATTTTTAGAAATAATATATTTGATAGATGTAATTTTCAGTTCATCTTGTTTCCTTATAAAATTAGGAATCAAGTGTCCCTCTCAGCCTATCATAGTCCTCTGGTTAAAAGGTTTGCCTTTTATAAATTAAAAAAGTTACACATCTTCTTGTAGGTGAAGCAGCACCATGCTTAAGCGCTGCCTTAGATTTCAGTTCCCATGAACATCTTGGATAGTCACTCTTTCATACTGCATAACCCTGTCCAGCAGCCCTGGCTTTGTTTACATTACTTCTGTATGCCAAACTTTTATCGAAGGCCTATGACTTATAACAATGTCATGATCACTTGATTTTTCTTCCATATAAACAGGTCCAAAATAATATGGAAAGGAAAAGATCCAAAAGCAAAAGAAGGTCCCCAAGAGGCATTTAAAATCTTACACCCGCAAACTATAACTACATCAATAGTAGAACTGACATTTTGGGAAGGAATTAATGAGACCTACTCCAAATAGCTTACCCACTTTTTTGGTTTCAAAGCTTTGCTCTCTCTGCATTTAACACATTATCAGACAAAAGTCAGTTGAATGGCTATTAACGAATCCTTCTAATGGGACCAGTCAATGTCAAGTTTATGAAATCCTGAAAGTTTGCCTTTGGAATCCTTACCACACCTTTCTGAGCAACTTTTTCCAGTTTTTAGGCATTTTATTTCTCTTCCACCCATGCCTAAAGTTACACAAACAACCCATTCCCAATACAGTGTTAAGGATATAATATGTTAAAATTAGCACTTTCAAAGGCAAATGTATGAAGAGGGCAATGCTTAACACCCCACAAATGCCTCAGAAAGCTTTATGAGAGACACCGTTAAGCATATTCTTTCTGGTGACTTCCAATTATTCCATTTTGGTAACCCAATAAGGTTTTTCAAGATTCTGAAGGAAATTCCTATTATTACCACCCATTAACACTTGAAACAGACAATATGGAAGAGCACAGCCAATGTTCTAAATACTTCAATATGGCTTAAAAACATTTAGCTCGTATAACCTATCTAAAAATCATATTTGACTCACATGCACTCATACATACACAGAGAAAGCAGAAAGAAAGGAAGGAAGGAAGGAAGGAAGGAAGGAAGGAAGAAAAAGAAAGAAAGAAAGAAAGAAAGAAAGAAAGAAAGAAAGAAAGAAAGAAAGAAAGGAAAAGAAAAAGAAAAAAGACAATAGAGTAAGATGGGTGTGTGCATAGCAAGAAGTTCAGTGCATTTTTGACACATTCTCTTTTCAAGCACAAAGACACATGTCTTTATGTCATTAGTTAAAAACAGCAGCCATAGCATCTATGGGATCTAGTGATGTTTGGAAGTATAATATCTTCTGTAAGTTTATCAAGTTATGGAATAGCCTGCTGATAGTCTTCAGAGTATTACAAATGAATTCTCCCAAGGAGTAGACTTCTTGCAAGACTGTGAAGCAGGAAGAAGTCATTGGTAAGGAACAAAACACATGAATAGACAATGGGGAATTATTGTAAAAAATATCTTTAATGTTCTCTGTTAAAAAAATGATCAGCTTTTTAAAGATATTACAAGTTATTTTTACTTTATTTTTTAACAGCAAAGTAAAATTCTAACAGTTAAGCTGGATTTTTGCACTTTAAACTTTCAGAATAAACTGAGAAAACTATGGTAATACATGGCAAATTAAAGTCAGATACTCTGTTCCTGATTGAAGTGTACAAATCATGGAAACTCTGAATTTATCAAAGAAAAAATTTCAATTTTCTTTGCCCACAGTATCCTCTAAGGGGAATGTTTTCCTAAACTGAGTGATGATGACTAACAGTTCTACCTCCCATTAGAGGTAAACAATTTTGTTTTTTTTCTCCTGTTTTACTAAATAAACTACGTTACTTCCTTTTGTAGCTGTACAAGCCTGCAGTTCTCTACAGGATATCTGGGTAAAAGGGTGAGGTTCTTGGATTTCTTTTCATACATTAAAACACCTAACTTAAATATCTCTGTGAATTGAAATCGACGATGTGAATTTCTGCTGCTTCCATTGAAAATGTAATCCTGAATCTGCTAATATCTTCTGAAGTTCTGAAGGATATATTGTTATGAAGAATGGAGACTCCAGTGAGGTAATATCTATTTATAAGTTTAAGTGGTTAACGTGTTCACTGAAACTGCTGCATGCTTTGTGTAAAGAAATGTGGCTGTCTAGATAGAAAGCTCCTTTCTCTGCAACATGCCATTGATATATAAACCAGGAGACCAGAGTTAAACACTGTTTCTAACAAATATGTGTTAAAATTATAATAGTCATTGATTAAATGCATTTCTGTTAGTGTGTGCAGTTGGGGAAAAAACTTGAAATTTTAAATCCAGGGTTTTGTCAACCAAATTAAGCTGCATTCAAATGGTAAATACATTTAAATGCCTAAATCTTTTCATAAGATGAGATTTGACAGTTTCCTTTGGTTAGGACATTTTTCATGCATGCCTTTTGGGGTATGAAATGAGAACTTCAAATAGCACAAAAAGATTTTCATCCAGCCATAGAAGCTAGCACAGCTGTCAAATCTCATAGGGGCTGATTCTCAATTTACAATGAACATTTCCTTGGATGTATTTTTAATTTGAGAACATGGGAAATATTTCAGGAAGGGGCTCCAAGTGCTGTGCTGTCTTTGTTAGAAGGAATTCCTTCCATTTTCCTTATTTTAAATAATAAAACAGCCATTGCCCTTTAAAAAGTCCACTAATTTCACACATGGAGTTTGATTCTTAAGTATGCAATATTATTCAGAATAAGTAAAAATTATATAGGTCCTAGAGAAGTTAGTGCAAGTCACCTAAGATCTCCGTGAGATCTGGTAATACTGAAAGCTTCTCATGATGTGAGCAAATCAGTGTATTTTTTATACACTGAATTCTCCCAGGTTAGAGTTGGAGACACTAAACTCCCTTTTAGTAAAAGATGCTTAATGTAGATTTTACAGTGAAATATCAGGATAAAGACTTTATTGTACTATTAGCTTTATTTTCAAGAAATGAAATGTAGCTAACAGCTGTAGGCTACATAAGCATGACTCACAGAATGGCACCATATGCATATTATGGTTGCCAAGTGGCACCATAAAGTAGGATATTGAAAACAGCTCTGCCTAATCTCTCTGACCACAAGTATAGGTGGGGTTTTCCTCTATGGAAGCAGTTCCAAAGTGGCTGAGACATGGGATAATGTATGAAATCCTGGCAGGCTAGACGGCTGCAGGGCTTTGGGAACCTCCAAAAGAGCTGAGGTCAGCAGTGCTCCTTGGAATGATTTTCCCCAGGAGTTGTGCTTTGGTAGGACTATGAAGAAAATATCTCCTCAGCAGACTTGAAAGCTCTGGGTTGAGTTTTTTCTTCCCAATCTTCTTCCCTTCCTCCACCTATCAAGCAAGTTGACTGAGAAGGAGGCTGGCTGTTTAACCAGCTTCTAAGACTGGGTGCTGGGGTTGGGGGGAAGAAATTAGTCATCTCTGTAGCCCTAATAGCAAAGTTTAGCCTAAATCTGGTGCTTAGTAGAGCCTTACAGGGAGGGAGGGTTTGCTGTTGGCTGACTGTGCTGAGGTCTTGCTTTCTGCAGCTGTGAATGTGGGTGTCCTAGAAGACTATAAATTATTCACTAGGACTAGAGACAGTTTTCCACTTGGTCAAAATTATTGCTCAAGATTGGAAAATAATGCTTGTCCCTAATTTCTGGGGGTATTAAATGATGACATATTACTAGAATTAGACTTGAAAATTAGCAACAAATTAAAAGTATTATTTTGAGATTGGGAGAAGGCACCCCCAACCTGATGTGTCTCCTAGCCCTACCCATGTGTCTGCCTCCAACCAGAAATGCCCTTATTAGTAATCTATTTTCAGAAGTTACTTACTGTCTCTCTAAATTCTTATTTCTTGAATATAAATGTTCCTGGGAGTGGTAAGAAGTCTAAGTGAATGAGCTTATGAGCTAGATTTATTAGTCAGCTGCTAGATTTTCTGAAACAAGAAAATTGGCACTTCAGAAGGTACTAGGTAATTGAAAAGAGGGCAATGGGAGCAAAAAGGGAGGCCATGCAGGGTAATGGAAACTGACTTCACATACCCTGCTTACTTATTAACCAGAAGTGTTTAAGGCACATGTTCCATACCTAGCCAACAACTTATAACTATGAAAAATCCTGGGGTTAAATTTTCTTTCCTGACTTTAGAATACAACAATAATGCTGCATCTCTGTAAGTCAAAGATTGCAGAGTTGGTAGGAACTTACAATAAGATTTCCTGACTGTCTTGCCTGAGAGCTGGCTCTGATGAGAGATTCAATTCAATGGCTTCAGAATGAGCACATTTTTTTTTGTTGTTCTTTTCCAGAGAGACTTCTGAAGGATTTGTAATTATACTTGCCAAAGCCAGATAGTGATTTGTATGTCAAAAAAACCCAAGCAGAAACATATTTCATAATTGTGGATCAGCATTTACGACAAATAATAGCATGGGAAGCCACGATTTGGTAGATCATAACACGATTCCTCCAAAATGTGTTATACATGAAAAACCTGAGATAAGTCCTTTCTGATTGGTTTCTTCATGGAGCCAGCCAATTAGGCTTCAGTGCATATCAAGAGGAAGACTTCTTTCCTAACTTTTATTTTGAAATACTTTTAGACCCACAAGAAGTTATAAAAAATAGTATAGAGCATCCCCATATACCCTTCACCTGGATTTCCGCAGTGATAAAATCTTAAAAAACGGTAGTACATTATCAAAACCAGGAAACTGATATTGATATAATACTATTAACTAGGCTGTAGACCTTATTTAGATTCTGTCAGTTTTTACATGCACTCCTTTGTTTGTGTTTGTATGTATAATTCTATAAAATTTTATCATATGTGTATATTTGTGTAACCACAACCACAATCATGATTCATAAGTGTTCCGTCATCCACAACAACAAAAAATACATTTGTAGTACAACTTTACAACACAAATTCCTCCCATCCCTAACACTCTGGCAACTACTGATATTTCTCCATCTCTATAATTCTATAATTTTGAGGATGTTATACAAATGTAACCATTTCAGACTGTTTTTTTTCACTTAGGAAACAGTCCTTGAGACCTATACAAGTTATTGTATGTATCATTAGTTGCTTCATTTTCATTGCTAAATACTATTAGAATGTATGTATATACCACAGTAAGCTTATCCATTCATCCACCAAAGGGTATTTGGGTTGTTTACATCTTTAGAATATTACAAATAAAGCTTCTATGAAAATTCATATACAAGTTTTTGTGTGGACATGTCTTTAAAAATATCTTTATTGGAGTATAATTGCTTTACAGTGTCATGCTAGTTTCTGCTGTACAACAATGTGAAACAGCTATATGTATACATATATCCCCCTCCCTCTAGAGGCTATCTCCCACCTTCCCTATTCCACCCCTCTAGGTCAGCACAAAGCATCAAGCTGATCTCTCTGTGCTACACAGCAGCTTCCCACTAGCCATACATTTTACATTTGGTAGTGTATATATGTCAATGCTACTCTGTCACTTCATCCCAGCTTCCTCTTTCCCCCCTGTGTCTTCAAGTCCATTCTCTACATCTGCACCTTTATTCCTGCACTGCTACTAGGTTCATCAGTACTGTATTTTTAGATTCCATGTATGTGCGATAGCATCTGGTATTTGTTTTTCTCTTTCTGACTTACTTCACTCTGTATGACAGACTCTAGGTCCATCTACCTCATTACAAATAACTCAATTTCATTCCTTTTTATGGTTGAGTAATATTCCATTGTATATATATGTGGCACATCTTCTTTATCCGTTCATCTGTTGATGGACATTTAGGTTGCTTCCATGTCCTGGATATTGTAAATAATGCTGCAGTGAACATTGTGGTACATGCATCTTTTTGAATTATGGTTTTCTCAGGGTATATGCCGAGTAGTGGGATTGCTGGGTCATATGGTAATTCTAATTTTAGTTTTTTAATAAACCTCCATACTGTTCTCCATAGTGGCTGTATCAATTTATATTCCCACCAACAGTGCAGGAGGGTTCCCTTTTCTTGTGGACATGTTTTGATTTCTCTTCAATATTTACTTAAATACCAGAGTGGAATTTCTAGGTTATATAGTAAGTGCATGCTTAGTTTTGCAAAAAACTGTCAAAATGTTTTCCAGTTAGTTGTACCATTTACCATTTCTAACAGCAGCGCATTTGAGATCCAGTTCTTAATCCTAGTCAGTACTTGCTATTGTCAGCATTTTTTATTTTATAATTCTAATAGGTATATCATGATATCTCATTGGGACTCTAAATCACATTTTTCTAATGACTAGTGATGTTGAATATCTTTTCATGTGCTTTTCAGGATATTGGTTATTCATGTCCTTTGTCAATTTTTCTGGTTCTTAAATTGAAGTATAATTGACATACAATATTATGTTAGTTTCACGTATACAACATAGTGATTTGGTAATCAAATACATTACAAAATGATCACCACAATAACTAGTAACCATCTATAACCATACAGAATTATTAAAGTATTATTGATTATATTTATTATGCTATATATTATATCCCTGTGACTTATTTTATAACAGGAAGCTTGTACCTCTTAATGCCTATTTTGCCCAACCCCACATCCCCTCCCTTCTGGCAACCACCAATTTTTTCTCTGTATCTATATGTCTGTTTCTGTTTTGTTGTGTTTGTTCATTTGTTTTGTTTTTTAGAATCCGTATATAGCTGATATCATGTAGCACTTGTTTTCCTCTGTCTGACTTATTTCATTTAGCATAATATGCTCTAGGATGATCCAGGTGTCACATATGGGAGATTTCATTCTTTTTTATGGCTGAGTAAAATGTGATATATATATATATATATATATATATATATATATATATATATCAAATCTTACCTATTCATATATTTTTTATTTTAACATCTTTATTGGAGTATAATTGGTTTACAATGGTGTGTTAGTTTCTGCGCTATAACAAAGTGAATCAGCTATACATAAACACATATCCCCATATCTCCTCCCTCTTGAGTCTCCCTCCCACCCTCCCTATCCCACCCTGCTAGGTGGACACAAAGCACCGAGCTGATCTCCCTGTGCTATGTGGCTGCTTCCCACTAGCTATCTATTTTACATTTGGTAGTGTATATATGTCCATGCTACTCTCTCACTTCATCCCAGCTTCCCGTTCCCCTTCCCCGTGTCCTCAAGTCCATTCTCTACACCTGCGTCTTTATTCCTGTCCTGCCCCTAGGTTATTCAGAACCATTTTAATTTTAGATTCCATATATATGCATTAGCATATGGTATTTGTTCTTCTCTTAAATCTCCACAATTTATACATATCTTGATGGACATTTAGGATGCTTCCATATGTTGGCAATTGTAAATAATGCTGCAGTGAACATAGGGGTACCTATATCTTTTAAAAAATTTATTCATTTATTTATTTTTGGGTGCACTGGGTCTTCGTTGCTGCTTATGGGCTTTCTCTAGTTGCAGTGCATGGGGGCTACTCTGTTGTGGTGGGCAGGCTTCTCATTGAGGTGGCTTCTCTTGTTGTGGAGCATGGCCTCTAGGCACACGGGCTTCAGTAGTTGCAGCACGCAGGCTCAGTAGCTGTGGCTCTAGGGCTCTAGAGTGCAGGCTCAGTAGTTGTGGCACATGGTATTAGCTGCTCCGTGGCATGTGGGATCTTCCCAGACCAGGGCTCAAACCCATATCCCCTGCATTGGCAGGAGGATTATTAACCACTGCACCACCAGGGAAGTCCAGGGGTGCATATATATATTTTTGAACAAGTGTTCTTGTTTTCTTAAGGTAAGTACCCAGAAGGGGAATTGCGGGATTGTTTACTAGTTCTATTTTTAATATTTTGAGGCTCCTATATTTTTTCCATAGTGACTGCACCAACTTATATTCCCACCAATACTGCACTAGGGTTCTCTTTTCTCCACATCCTCACCAACACTTCTTAATCATTGTCTTTTTGACGATAGCCATTCTGACAGGTGTGAGGTTGTAACTCATTGTGGTTTTGATTTGCATTTCCCTGATGATTAGTGATTTTGAGCATCTTTTCAAGTGTCTGTTGGCCATTGGTATGTCTTCTTTAGAAAAATATCTATTCAGGTCCTCTGCTCATTTTTTAATTAGATTGCTTTTTTTGCTGTTGTGTTATCTGATTTCTTTATATATTTTGGATATTAACCCCCCATGAGATATATAATTTGCAAATATATTCCCCCATTAAATAGGTTGCTTTTTTATTTTGTTGATGGTTTCCTTTGCTGTGCAAAAGCTTTTTTAGGTTGGTACAGTTCCAGTTAAAAAAAATAATTTAGTTTTGTTGCCCTTGCCTAAGAAGACAGATCCAAAGAAATATTATTATTATTATTATTATTTTATTAATATTATTATTTTAATCTGGCTCCTTAATTTATTTATTTATTTTTGGCTGTGTTGGGTCTTCATTTCTGTGCAAGGGCTTTCTCTAGTTGTGGCAAGCGGGGGCCACTCTTCATCGCAGTGTGCGGGCCTCTCACTATTGTGGCCTCTCTTGTTGTGGAGCACAGGCTCCAGATGCACAGGCTCAGTAGTTGTGGCTCACAGGCCTAGTTGCTCCTCAGCATGTGGGATTTTCCCAGACCAGGGCTCAAACCCGTGTCCCCTGGATTAGCAGGCAGATTCTCAACCACTGCACCACCAGGGAAGCCCAAAAAATATTATTAAAACTAATAAAAATTAACATACTTCCCATGTTTTCTTCTAGGGGTTTTATGGCTTCTGGTCTTACATTTAAGTCTTTAATTCATTTTGAGTTTATTTTTGTATATGGTGTAAGAAAATTGTCCAGTTACATTCTTTTACATGTAGCTGTCTAGTTTCCCAGCACCAGTTATTAAAGAGGCTGTTTTTCCCATTGAATATTCTTACCTCCTTTATTGAAAATTAATTGAGCACATAAGAATGGGCTTACTTTCTGGCTTTTTATTCTGTTCCATTGATCTATCTTTCTGATTTTCTGCCAGTATGATACTTTTTTGATTACTATAGCTTTGTAATATAGTTTGAAAACAGGAACATGAAACCTCCACTTCTGTTCTTCTTTCTCAAGATTTTTTTGCTTATTCAGGGTCTTCAGGTTCCATACAAATGTTAAGATTTTTTGTTCTAGTTATTTGAAAAATGCCACTGGTGTTTTGATAGGGATTGCATTGAATCTGTAGATTGCTTTGGGTAGTATGGACATTTAACAATACTAATTCTCCTAATCAATGAGCATGTAATATCATTCCATTTATTTGTGTCCTCAGTTTCCTTCATTAATGTCTTATAGTTCTCAGAGTACAGGTCTTCCACTTCCTTGGTTAAATTTTATCCTAGGTATTCTATTATTTTTATGCAATTGTAAATGAGATTTTCTTCACTTCTCTTTCTGATAGACTGCTATTAGTGTATACAAGTTCTACAGATCTGTATATAACTTTGTATCCTGCAACTCTACTGAATTACATTATTAGTACTAATAAAAGTTTTGTTGGGGTTTATAGGTTTTGTCATCTGCAAAGAGTGAAGTTTTATTTCTTTCTTTCCAATTTGGATGCTCTTATTTATTTTTCTTGTCTGATTTCTATGGCTAGAGTATTATGTTAAATAAAAGTTACAAGAGTGGGCATCCTGTCTTCTTCCTAATTTTAGAGGAAAAGTTTTCAGCTTTTCACCATTGACTATGATGCTAGCTGTGAGATTCTCATATATGACCTTTATTGTGCTGAGGTATCTTTTCTCTGTACTCACTTTATTGAGATTTTTTTAATCATAAATACATGTTACATTTTGAAAAAAGCTTTTTCTGCATCTTTTGATGTAATCATATTACTTTTGTCCTTCATTTTATTAATGTGGTGTATCATGTTGATTGATTTGTGGGTATTGAACCATCCTTGCATCCTTGGGATAAATCCCACTTAATCATTGTATATAACCCTTTCAATGTGTATTTTAATTTGGCTTGCTAATATTTTTTGAGGATTTTTGCATCTATGTTCATCAGGGATATTGACCTGTATTTTATGGTTTTTGTAGTATCTTTGTCTGGTTTTATTAACAGGGAAATGTTGACCTTATAAAATGAGTTGGAATATATTCTCTCTTCCTCTGTTTCTGGAACAGATTTATAGAATTGGTATTATTTCTTCATTTAATGTTTGGTAGAATTAGTCTGTGAATACATCTAGGTGTGAAAATTTATTTTTTGTAAGTTTTTAGCTTTATAATTTCAAGTTCTTTAATAGCTATGGGAATATTCAGATTATATATTTTCTCTTGACTGAGTTTGGTCATTTGTAATTTTTAAGAAATTGGTACATTTAATCTAAGTTTTCAAAATTTTTTTCCTCATGACTTTATTTTCCTGAACAAAGCAATTACATATAGATGAGAATAAAACCAACTTGCTGTTTCCTTCCATAACTTATATAGCTTTTTAGATTTACATAAACTGTATCTTAAACATGCAAGACTAACTGTGCTAAACTATGTTGAACTACAGCAATTATTTACTTGATTTCATTTGTTATGTTGCTAAAACCTTCCTTTTATATACTTTTTGTCCAAAAATTGCCAAAAACCATCTTTCCTTTCCTATTACCATAACAGAATTTCAGATCTACTTTGTTTCTTATTAAGCTTACTATCTATTCTCTGAGTCCATTAAATCTTGGAATTAATATTGCTTTATGTATGAGATGGCCAATAATATTATATTTTTACTTTGAATTCACCTCTTGCTAATACTAATACTCTTTTCAAAAAACAAATTTTATTGGAGTATAGTTGATTTACAATGTTGTGCTAAAGTGGATCAGTTATGTACATACATATATCAACTGTTTTTAAGATTTTTACCCATATAGGCCATTACAGAGTACTGAGTAGAGTTCCCTGTGCTATACAGTAGGTCCTTATTAGTTATCTATTTTATATATAGTAGTGTGTATATGTCAATCCCAATCTTCCAGTTTATTCCTCCCCCCATTACCCCAGTAACCATAAGTTTGTTTTCTACATCTATAACTCTATTTCTGTTTTGCAGATAATTTCATTTTTATACTTTCTTTAAATTCCACATATAAGCAATATCATATGATATTTGCCTTTCTCTGTCTGACTTAGTTTACTCAGTATGACAATCTCTAGGTCCATCCATGTTGCTGCAAATGACATTATTTTGTTCTCTTCTATGTCTGAGTATATTCCATTGCATATGTGTAGAACATCTCCTTTATCCAATCATCTGTTGAAGGACATTTAGGTTGCTTCCATGTCCTGGCTATTGTAGATAGTGCTGCAATGAACATTGGGGTGCATGTACTCTTTTGAATTATGGTTTTCTCTGGATATATGCCCAGGAGTGGGATTGCTGCATCATATTGTAGCTCTATTTTTAGATTTTTGAGGAACCTCCATACGCTTCTCCATAGTGGCTGTACCAATTACATCCTTACCAACAGTGTAGGAGGGTTCCCTTCTCTCCACACCCTCTCCAGCATTTATTGTTTGTAGACTTTTTGATGATGGCCATTCTGACTGGTGAGATGATAACTCATTGTAGTTTTGATTTGCATTTCTCTAACAATTAGTGATGCTGAGCATATTTTCTTGTGCTTTTAGGCCATCTGTCTGTCATTTTTTCGATTGGGTTGTTTGTTTTGTTTTGTTTTGATATTGAGCTGCATGAGCTCATATATTTTGGAGACTAATTCCTTGTTGGTTGCTTCAGTTGCAAATACTTTCTCCCATTCTGAGGATCGTCATTTCGTTTTCTTTATGGTTTTCTTTGCTGTGCAAAAGCTTTTAAGTTTAATTAGGTCCCTTTTTTTATTTTTATTTTTACTTTTTTTACTGTAGGAGTTGCATCAAAAAAGGTCTTGCTGCAATTTATGTCAAAGAATGCTCAGCCTATGTTTTCCTCTACTAGTTTTTATAGTATCTGGCCTTACATTTAGGTCTTTAATCCATTTGGAGTTTATTTTTGTGCATGGTGTTGGGGTTGTTCTACTTTTATTTGTTTACATGTAGCTGTCCTGTTTTCCGAGCACCACTTATTGAAGAGACTTTCTTTTCTCCATTGTGTATTCTTGCCTCTTTTGTCATAGATTAGGTGACCACAGGTGCATGGGTTTATCTCTGGAGTTTCTATTCTGTTCCATTGATTTATATTTCTGTTTTTGTGCCAGTACCATACTATTTTGATGACTGTAGCTTTGTATTATAGTCTGAAGTCAGGGAGCCTGATTCCTCCAGCTCCGTTTTTCTTTCTCAACGTTGTTTTGGTTATTCATGGTCTTTTGTGTTCCAAAACAACTTGTAAATTTTTTTGTTCTAATTCTGTGAAAAATGTCATTGGTAATTTGATCATGTTTGCACTGAATCTGTAGATTGCTTTGGGTAGTACAATAAGTCCCCTACATATGTACAAGTTCTGTTCTGAGAGCGTGTCTGTAAGTACAATTTGTTCATAAGTTTAACAAACTTAGCCTAGGTACCCAACAAACACAATTGGCTATATAGTACTGTACTGTAATACTTTTCCCACAAATAATACATAAAAAACAAATAAACACACATAAAAACATTTTTAATCTTACAGTACAGTACCTTGATAGTACAGTAGTACATTACAACAGCTGGCATACAGGGGCTGGCATCAAGTGAATAGGCAAGAAGAGTTACTGACTGGAGGAGGGAGAGGAGGTGGGAGATGGTAGAGCTGAAGGATCATCAGCAGTAGGAGATGGAGGGCAAGCTGCAATTTCACTCATGCCTGACGTTGAGGACACAAGTTCTGGTTCCTTGATGGATTCAATTCTATCTACCCTCTTGAAAAAATGATCCAGTGATGTCTGGATAGTAACTCTTTTTTCTCATTATAGATGACATGGTAGCAATAGACTGCTTTCTGAAGAGCTGCTGCAACCTTCTAGTACCAATCTATTTTCAGGTCCTGTGCCTCAAAAACGAACAGTGCCTCCTCAAATAAAGAAAATCCCCTTGCCATTTCCTGCACTGTGAATCTCTTCAGTTCTACAGTTACTTCTTCCTCTTGTCTCTCTTCTTACTTTCTCTGGGTCTAAAATCCTGGTGTTTCTTATCAGTACCAGCTACATCACCAATGTTTTTATGCTTGCTTCTGTATATCCTGGGCTTGAAATAAAGACACTGTACCACTGTACCCTATAGAGTACTATACAGTAAAGAACACAAAAGCACAACCACTTGTCTAGGATGCACACACATGAAAATGTACACCAGACATGTGAATTAACTTCCTTTACCAGGCATGCAAACTCACGTTCCCATCTTTGAAAGTTTGCAACTTGAAGTTTCATATGTAGGGGACTTACTATATAGTCATTTTCACAGTATTGATCCTTCCAATCCAAGAACATGGCATATCTCTCCAACTTTTTGTGTCATCTTTTATATCTTTCATCAGTATCTTACAAGTTTCTGAGTATAGGTCCTTTGTCTCCTTAAGGTATGTTTATTCCTAGGTATTTTATTTTTTTTGATGCAGTGATAAATGGGATTGTTTCTTTAATTTCTCTTTCTGATTATTCATTGTTAATGTATAGGAATGCAAGAGATTTCTCTGCATTAATTTTGTATCTTGCAACTTTACTGAATTAATTTATTAGCTCTAGTATTTTTGTGGTGGCATCTATAGGGTTTTCATGTACAGTTTCATGTCATTTGCAACCAGTGACAGTTTTTCTTCTTCTTTTCCAGTTTGGACTCCTTATATTTCTTTTGCTTCTCTGATTGCCAGGGCTAGGACTTCCCAAATTATGTTGAATAATGGTGGTGAGAGTGGACACCCCTGTCTTGTTCCTTATCTTAGAGGAAATGCATTCAGCTTTTCTGCATTGAGAATGATGTTTGCTGGGGGTTTGTCATATATGGACTTTACTATTTTGAAGTAGCTTGCCTCTATGCCCACTTTATGGAGAGTTTTTATCATAAATGGGTGTTGAATTTTGTCAAAAGCTTTTTCTGCATCTAATGAGATGATCATATGGTTTTTATTCTTTGATGTGTTGATGTGGTGTATTACATTGATTGATTTTTGGATATTGAAAAATTCTTGTACCATCACAAATAAATCCCATTGATCATGGTGTGTGATCCTTTTGATGTGTTGCTGGCTTCCGTTTGGTAGTATTTTGTTGAGGATTTTTGCATGTATGTTCATCAGTGATATCATCCCATAATTTTCTTTTTTCCTTGAAATCTTTTTCTGGTTTTGGTATCAGAGTTAAGGTAGCCTCGTATAATGACCTTGGGAGTATTCATTCCTCTGCAAATTTTTGGAAGAGTTTCAGAATGGTAGGTGTTAACTCCTCTCTAAATGTTTGATACAATTCACCTGTGAAGCCATCTGCTTCTGAATTTTTTGTTTGTTGGGAGATTTTTAATCACAGTTTCAATTTCAGTAGTTGTGATTGTTCTGTTCATATTTTCTATTTCTTCCTAGTTCAGATTTGGCCAGTTGTACCTTTCTAAGAATTTGTCCATTTTTTCTAGGTTGTCCATTTTATTGGTGTGTATTTGCTTGTATTAGTCTCTCATGATCTGTTGTATTTCTGCTGTGTTCATTGTAACTTGTCTTTTTTCATTTCTAATTTTGATGATTTAAGCCCTCTCCCTCTTTTGCTTGACTAGTCTGGCTAAAGGTTTATCAAATTTGTTTATCTTCTCAAAGAACCAGCTTTTAATTTTATTGATCTTTGATGTTATTTTCTTCATTTCTTTTTCATTTATTTCTGATATGATATTTAAGATTCCTTTCCTTTTACTAAGTTTGGGTTTTTTGTTTGTTTGCTTGTTCTTCTTTCTCTAATTGTTTTAGTTGGAAGGTTAGGTTGTTTACTTGAGATTTTTCTTGTTTCTTGAGGTAGGATTGTATTGCTATAAATTTCTCTCTTAAAACTGCTTTTGCTGCATCCCATAGGTTTTCGATCATTGTGTTTTCATGGTCATTTGTCTCTAGGTATTTTTTTAAATTTCTCCTTTGACTTCTTCATTGAATCATTGGTTATTTAGTAACATATTGTTTAGCTTCCATGTGTTTGTCTTTTTACAGTTTTTTTTCCTGTAATTGATCTGTAATCTCATAGCAATGTGGTCAGAAAAGATGTTTGATATGATTTCAATTTTTTTACATTTCCTGAAGCTTGATTTGAGACCAAAAATGTGATCTATCCTGGAGAATGTTCTGTGTGCACTTGAGATGAAAGTGTATTTTTTGCTGATTGCAGTTACAATATCCTATAAATATCAATTAAGTCTATATGGTCTAATGTGTCACTTAAGGCTTGTGTTTCCTTATTAATTTCCTTTCTGGAAGATCTGTTCATTGGTGTAATTGGAGTGTTAAATTCCCCCACTACTATTGTGTAACTGTTGATTTCCCCTTTTATGCCTGTTAACATTTGCCTTATACATTGAGTTGCTCCTATGTTGGGTGCCTAAATAATCACAATTGTTGTATCTTCTTCTTGAATTGATCCCTTGATCATTATGTGGTGTCCTTCCCTGTCTCTTGTAACAGTCTTTATTTTAAAGCCTACTTTAAAGTCTATTTTAAAGTCTATTGCTACTCCAGCTTTCTTTTGATTTCCATTTGCATGGAACATCTTTTTCCAGCCCCTCACTTTCAGTCTGTGTGTGTCCCTAGGTCTGAAGTGGGTCTCTTGTAAACAGCATATAAATGGGTCTTATTTTTGTATCCATTCAACCAGTCTGTGTCTTTTTGTTGGATTATTTAATCCATTTACATTTAAGGTAATTATTGATACATATGTTCCTATGGCTGTTTTCTTTATTGTTTGGGGTTTGTTTTGTAGATCTTTTTCTTCCCTTCTTCTTTTGTTCACTTCTCTTGTGTTTACTACCTAAAGAAGTTTTTTTTTTTTTTTTTTTTTGCATTTGTTGTAAAGCTGATTTGGTGGAGCTGAATTCTCTTAAATTTTGCTTGTCTGTAAAGCTTTTGATTTCTCTGTCGAATCTGAATGAGAGCCTTGCTGGCTAGAGTATTCTTGGTTGTAGGTTTTTCCCTTTCATCACTTTAAATATACCATGCCATTCCCTTATTGCCTGATGAGTTTCTACTGAAAAGTCTGCTGATAGCCTTATGGGGATTCCCTTGTATGTTACTTTTTGCTTTTCCCTTGTTGCTTTTAATATTTGTCTTTGTATTTAATTTCTTAAAATTTGATTAATATGCGTCTTGGCATGCTCCTCCTTGGGTATATCCTGTATTGGACTCTCTGCACTTCCTGGACTTGGGTGACTATTTCTTCTCCCATGTTAGGTAAGTTTTTGACTGTAATCTCTTCAAATATTTTTCTCAATCCCTTTCTCTTTTTCTTCTGAAATCCTTATAATTCGAATGTTTGTGCGTTTAAAAATGTCCCAGAGGTCTCTGAGACTCTTCTCATTTCTTTGCATTCTTTTTTCTTTATTCTGTTCCCTGGCAGTGATTTCCACCATTCTGTCTTCCAGGTCAGTTTTCCATTCTTCTGCCTCAGTTTTCCTGCTATTGATTCCTTTTAGTGTATTTTTCATTTCAGTTACTGTATTGTTCATCTCTGTTTGTTTGTTCTTCAGTTTTTCTAGGTCTTTGTTCTTCTCCATTCACGCCTCCATTCTTTTTCCATGATCTTGGATCATCTTTACTACCATTACTCTGAATTCTTTTTCAGGTATATTGCCTATCTCCTTCTCATTTAGTTGTTCTTGTAGGTTTTTATCTTGTTCCTTCATCTGCAACATACTTCTTTGTCTTCTCATTTTGTCTGACTTACTCTGTTTGTGTTCTCCTTTTTGCAGGCTGCAGGATCATAGTTCCTCTGGCTTCTGGCGTCTGCCCCCTGGTGGGTGAGGTTGCTCCAGAGAATTGCTCTGTTATCCCCTTGACAGGGGATTTGATTTGTGTTATGTTGACCGGGGCGTGCCCTTGATATTGATTGGGGCCTCCCCTTTGCTCTGTAGTAGTCACTGTGCTGTCAGGACTGGGGTCTGCTCCCTAGTTGTTTGAATAGAGGCTCCAGGTCTGTTTCTTAGCTGAATTTCTTATCTGCAGTACAAGGAAGGCATTATTAAGGCACTCCCACTGGGAGAGAAGCTACTGAGTATTCCTCTTCTGGAGCTGCTCACCTGTGAATGTGTTCTGTTGTGTCTCCTTTCACTGGTTGTGTGGGCTCACAACGTACACTGTTTTTGGCACTGCTTTTGGTCCCTCCTTAACTGTGGGTATGCCAGAAATTGGCCCTGATGACTCTCAGGTGTTATTTTCACCAGGTCACCAATGTAGATCCACTGAGGTCAGGTCCCAGGACTGCAGTAGTCATGCACCTTGACCCACTGTGGGAGCTATGGAGGCAGCTCAGACTCTGACATGGCACAACCCTCATGTGTATGTGCCCACAAATCCCAAAACTACTAAGGTTAGAGCTGTCCTAGCTGCAGGAGCACTTGTTCTTTGGGATGTTTCACAGTCCCTGAATTTATGAAGCCATCAGCAGAAGTGTAATTCCATGATTCACACCGTAGCAAGGAGAGGTTTCAACTCTTCTTTCTTAGTCATGGACCCTTGGGGCTCAGCTGTGGTTTTAGCCCCACCTCTGCATGTGTTCCTTCCACTGAGATCTGCTTCAGAAGTTGCCTGAACACATGAGCACCTCAGGCAGGAAAGATGTGAGGCAGTGATTGTGGGGAGCAGGCCACCCAGGTGGTAGGATGCCATGGTAGCAATTGGAACACGTGAGCCCCTCGGGCTGGATTGGGGGAAAGCAAGCCACCCAGGCAGGAGGGTACTGGGGTAAGGATTGGAACACACGCACCTGTCAGTCAGCAATCAGGGCAGGTACATCGCCCAGGTTGGTGGGGATGGGGGAGGTGATAGCAGGGATGTGTGAGCTGGCTGTGGCAGGAGCCCTCCCTAGTGCCTGTGGAGGCAGGGGCCAGCACAAGAGGAGAGAGCCTGCAATGGTGGTCCTGCCCTTTGAACACCACTCAACAATTGCACTTCACTCCTGTGGTGGTCCAGGCTTCTTCCATGAGCATTCCTGGTTGAGCAGCTCCTCACTCCCATCCCTTCAGGCTGTCTCCTCACAGCCAACAGCAGTCCCCTTTCCAGGTCTGCTCTCCAAACCCCACGTTCCATCCCCCATCCCCCATGCACACCAGCGGACACTCATCTTGGGCTGGGGCAAGCAAGTCTTTTGAACAGACCACCTGTGTGGATCTCACTCTGTCCTTCCTGCCAAAGACTGGTTGCTGGGCTCTTCTCCGAGCCCCCAAAACTCCCTTTCTGTACCAGCTGATCTCCATGCTGGTGAGGGGGCTTCCCCAGATGCAGGAAACTCTCCTCACCTTCAGCTCCCTGTCAGGAGTGCAGGTCCAGTCCTGTTTCCTCTCCTCTTCCTTTCTTTTTTCTTTCATCCTACACAGTTACATGAGGATCTTGTCCTTTCATGTGTTTGAGGTCCTCTGCTAGTATGCAGTAGGTCCTCTGTGAAAATTGTTCCATTTGTAGGTGTATTGAGGTGTTTGTGAGGGGACACAAACTCCATGTCCTCCTACTCCTCCACTATCTTGGAAACCCTCCTATGTTTTCAAATTTAAGTGCATAAAATTGTCCATAGTATTTTTTTGTTAGCCTTTTATGTCTGCAGTGTCTACAATGAAGTACAAAGGATTTTTACATTTTTTTATTCTTGATAAGGTCCAATTTATATATTTTTGTCTATCATTTCTTTGAAAGTGCTTTTGATATTGTATCTAAGAGACCATTGCCTAACTCAGTGTCACAAAACTTGTTCTGATTACTTCTACTAAGTGTATTATAGCATTAGTTCTCACATTTATGTCTATAATCCTTTTTGAGTTAATTTTTTTGTATATTGTGTGAGTTAAAGGACTCTATATTTCAGTGTTCAACCAGACAAATAGAACCAGTAAGATATATATATATATATATATATATATATATATATATATATATATCCATTTCCATTTCTGAGAAAAAAAAATAATCAAGTGCACCGTTTGAGTTCTGCCTATGGAAGGGTTTATCTCCACTATATTCCTTCAGGGATGTCTCAGAAAAGGCTCATAATGCTGCAGTTGACCACTTTGGGTGGTGCCTGCACATGAAGAACCATCTGTAAACCCAGCCTGAGTTTTCTCTTTCTCAGTGAACTTGTCGTAGAGAACTCTTCATGAGGCCATAGGTGTGGAATATGAGAGAGAGGATAATGTGGCAGGATTAAGGGCATGGACATTTGGGTCACTTCCTCATGCAACTTACTTGTGCCTTCAAGATCTGTCTGAACTTGGTCTCCTGTACACCATTTCTATTTGATAATGTAATGCTGCTGTGCATGCCCAAATTTATGGCTTGGAAGGCCATATACCATCTAATCTATGATTGGCAGATCAGGTTGCATGGTAACTTAGTGATCCATGATTAAGTGTTCAGTCTCTATTAAGGCCTAGTAGCAAGCCAAAAGGTGTTTCTCAAATGAACACTATTTATTCTCAGAGGATGACAGCGTTTTACTCCATATTATAAGGGCTGGCACTTTTATTCTTCCATAAAAGTCTTCTCAAAGGCTGCACACAGCATCTCTACCTTCCACTGACACTTCAAGTACCATCTGATCTGCTCCATCATATGGCTTGAATGGCAAAGCAGCTTGCATGGCAGTGTGGGCCTATTGCGGAGCCTTCCTTTGTTATGGACCTCACTAAATGCTAGTAGTTTTTTGGGTCACTCAGTAAATGGGCTAAAGTAGCTCATTCAAATGTGGAATATGTTGCCTCTAAAATTCAACAGGGTCACCTAGGAGTTATGTCTCTTTATGGTGGTAGTAGGGACCAGATATAGTAATTTATCCTTCATTTTAGAAAGGATATCTCAAAAATGCCCAACCCCATTAGACTCCTAGAAATTTCACAGAAGTAGAAGCCTTCAGAATTTTTGTAGAATTTATTTATACTTTCTGACATGCAAATGTCTTACTGTCATGCATAGACAGTTCTTACTTCCTACTCACCATATCCAACCAGCATAGTATCATCTATGTAATAGACAAGCATGATATACCTGATCTTGTGCAAGGAAAAGGTGATCAAGATCTCTGTGGACTGGGCTTCCCTGGTGGCACAGTGATTGAGAGTCCGCCTGCCGATGCAGGGGACACGGGTTCATGCCCTGGTCCGGGAAGATCCCACATGCCACAGAGCGGCTGGGCCAGTGAGCCATGGCCGCTAGGCCTGTGCATCCGGAGCCTGTGCTCCGCAACAGGAGAGGCCACAACAGTGAGAGGCCCACATAATGGAAATTAAAAAAAGATCTCTGTGGACTAAATTATGACCAAGTTGGAGTTGATTTACCCCTGAGATAGGACAGAAGGTATTTTCTGGCTTTGCCAGCTGAAAGCAACTGCTTCCGGTGGACTTTACTAGCAGGTATCAACATAAAAGCATTTGCCAGCTCAGGAGAGATGCATATGTACCAGGAAATGTGCTACTTGTTCAAACAACAAAACTGCGTTTGGAATAGCAGTTGCAAATGGGGCTGCCACCTGATTAAGTTTATGATGGTACACTATCATTCTCCAACATCCATTTGTTGTCTGCACAGGCCAAGTTGGCAAGTTAAATGGGGATGTGGTAGGAATCACCACTCCTACATCTTTCAAGTCCTTGGTGGTGGCAGTAATCTCTTCAGTCCCTCCATGAATTATATTCTTTTTTATTATTTTTGTAGGTGGAGGTAATTCTAGTGGTTTCCAGTTGGGTTTTCCTACTTCAAAGGTCAAGGAACCAATGTAGAGATTCTGTCAGTTGCTATGTATGTCTATTTTCATTATATAATACATTCCAGAACTGGGGAAATAAACATAGGATGTGTTTAGGAAGCTACTGAACTCACTGTGAGATAAATCAGAGCTAAAATCCCATTGATCACCTGACTTCCATAATCCCGTATTCTGACTGTAGGAACTCAGTGACAATATGAGTATCCTGAAATGAGTGTCATTTCAGAGTCAGTATCTAACAATCCCAGAAAGGTATGATTATTTCATTTTCCTCAGTTCACAGTCACTTTTTAAAATGGCTACATGTCCCTTTAGGGAAGGCTTGGAGAAAGGCTAACAATATAAATTTTGGCCAGTTTAGAAAGATTATTCTTCAAGGGGACTTGGCTTCTCCTTCATTCAAGAAAGCCTGGGTTTATAAATAGGTTCAAGTATGGGAGTGCATGGTGTGGCCCTGAAACTTTGTTTTGGCAGCTTAAGTTAGATTTCTGTTCACTAGTCCTAGAACTTTTTTATTTCTTGGTTTATGCAGATTAAGTAAGAATTGCATAGGCTGCCCATCTATTTCTTTTCCAGAGATATCACAATCAACTAGCCAATACTATATGTTCCTGTGAATCAAACTATTCTGATTACTGTTTTGGCTCTATTCTCCATTATGTTAACCATGGCCACCTTCTTGGCAATTAAATGCTGTAACTTGGTCCCTGACACAAAGAACAACCACAGACCTCTGCACGAATGCTGGGGTTTCCTTCGCGCATGTATTTCTCATATGTATAGTGAAAGGTTGGTCTTCTGGACTCTCCTAGAGTGGGTGAGAAAATTTTATATGATAAATCCACTCTAACATTCTAATCTCCTTAAGCCTTTGGATTTCTTCCTCTACAGTACACCAAGGCAATTTAGCATTTTACCTTAATTTAGTGTAGGTCACTATTGGATTCATGACAACCAACAAAGCAACTGATCAACCAACCAAACTCTTAGTGTTCCTTCTAACTTCTCAAGCTAAAACTTTGAATCTAATCTAGAATCTCTGCTTAGTGGACCCCTACCAATACATTCAGCCTGATACAACTTTATATTTCTTCAATGATTATTCCGCACACTTAAGATTGATTTCCACACATATTTCCCATATCAGTTGGGAAGACTATGCAATTATTTTGGTGTGTATCATACCTTTTCATGGGTCATATTTTGTACCTCATCTTTTGGCTCCTGCTAGGAATTGCGTTTGGTTATAGATGTGGAAGCAAAGAAGAGTGTTGGGGTAGGTCCTGTAGAGAATTAGCAGTGCATTGTAAGACAACTACCCTAGGGAGGATAGTACAGATTCTTCAGTCAAAGGGGAAGTAGCATCCTCAGGGAAGGATAGAGGGCCTTCATCTACTGGAAAAAAGATTCAGCAGAATTTAGAGGTTTGATGTTCCCAGCCTCATTTGGTTCTGCCCATATGGTCCCATTCCTTACCAATCAATAACTCACTTTAATGGAAGATACCCTGTAAGGATGGGGACCTAATTTGTGTTGTAATTTAGCCAATTGCAGGTTGGAACTCTGTTTTTGTCTTAAATGTCTCAGCTCTGTGACTACAGAAGATGGGGGTTTATTTCTGGACAGATAAAGAAGCTGTGTGATCATTAATGTAAAGCTTGAGCTGCAAATTTGAAGCAGGGAACTAATATTTTTATTTTGCCAGTTCTTTTACCACAGTTAAAACTAACCAGCCAAACCCATTATACTCCTTAGCTTGACTAAAATATTCTGAGGGAATAAATGTATGCTCACCCAGAAACTCAACTTATGTAATAATTTGATTAGGAGCATCCAATGGTAATATTTTGTGCATCTCTATTGCCATATTATACCATAGACTACCACTGCCTCTTTACCACTGAAAAAAGTTATTAATACACTTAATTCTAATTGGATTGGGGAATCAAGTTCACAAAACCCAGAGGCAATTCAGAAATGTATCCTTAAGATGTTGCTCCTCTAGAACCACTTCCATTATCAGATAAGGTTCAACCAGTGAATTAGAATGAGGTGTAGATACAAATTAAGATATACATCGCAATAAATTGTTTACCTGATTTTGGGGGCTGACTAGGCAATAATAGGTCAGGATGTTACAAAGGTTTGGCTTGAAGACAAGCTGCAGCTGCTGTCCACAGGCAGAATTTCTTCAGGGAAGCCTCAACTGGGCTCTAAAGATTTTTTTTTTAACATCTTTATTGGAGTATAATTGCTTTACAATGGTGTGTTATTTTCTGTTTATAACAAAGTGAACCAGTTATACATATATATGTTCCCATATCTCTTCCCTCTTGCATCTCCCTCCCTCCCACCCTCCTTATCGCACCCCTCTAGGTGGTCACAAACCACTGAGCTGATCTCCCTGTGCTATGTGGCTGCTTCCCACGAGCTATCTATTTTACATTTGATAGTGTATATATGTTCATGCCACTTTGTCACAGCTCACTTTTCCCCCTCCCCACATCCTCAAGTCCATTCTCTAGTAGGTATGTGTCTTTATTCACAACTTACCCCTAGGTCCTTCATGGCCTTTTTTTTTTTCCCCTTACATTCCATATATATGTGTTACCATATGGTATTTCTTTTTCTCTTTATGACTTACTTCACTCTGTATGACAGACTCTAGGTCCATCCACCTCACTACAAATAACTCAATTTCGTTTCTTTTTATGGCTGAGTAATATTCCATTGTATATATGTGCCACAACTTCTTTATCCATTCATCTGTTGGACACTTGGGTTGTTTCCATGTCCTGTCTACTGTAAATAGAGCTGCAATGAATATTTTGGTACAAGACTCTTTGCATTATGGTTTTCTCAGGGTATATGCCCAGTAGTGGGATTGCTGGATCATATTGTAATTCTATTTTCAGGTTTTTTTTTTTTTTTTTGCGGTACGCGGGCCTCTCACTGTTGTGGCCTCTCCCGTTGCGGAGCACAGGCTCCAGACGCGCAGGCCCAGCAGCCATGTCTCACGGGCCCAGCCACTCCGCGGCATGTGGGATCCTCCCGGACCGGGGCATGAACCCGTGTCCCCCGCATCGGCAGGCAGGCTCCCAACCACTGCGCCACCAGGGAAGCCCTATTTTCAGTTTTTTAATGAACCTCCATACTGTTCTCCATAGTGGCTGTATCAATTTACATTTCCAACAAAGGTGCAAGAGGGTTCCCTTTTCTCCACACCCTCTCCAGAATTTATTGTTTCTAGTTTTTTTGATGATGGCCATTCTGACCGGTGTGAGATGATATCTCATTGTAGTTTTGATTTGCATTTCTCTAATGATTAATGATGTTGAGCATTTTTTCACGTGTTTGTTGGCAATATGCATATCTTCTTTGGAGAAATGTCTATTTAGGTGTGCGCATTGTTGGACTGGGTAGTTTGTTTTTTATTTTTTGTTATTGAGCTGCATGAGCTGCTTGTAAATCTTGGAGATTAATCCTTTGTCAGTTGCTCCATTTGCAAATATTTTCTCCCAATGTGAGGGTTCTCTTTTGGTCTTGTTTATGGTTTCCTTTGCTGTGCAAAAGCTTTTAAGTTTCATTAGGTCTCATTTGTTTATTTTTGTTTTTATTTCCATTTCTCCAGGACGTGGGTCAAAAAGGATCTTGCTGTGATTTATATCATAGGATGTTCTGACTATGTTTTTTTCTAAGAGTTTTATAGTGTCTGGCCTTACATTTAGCTCTCTAATGCATTTCGAGTTTATTTCTGTGTATGGTGTCAGGGAGTTTTCTAATTTCATACTTTTACATGTAGCTGTCCAGTTTTCCCAGCACCATTTATTGAAGAGACTGTCTTTTCTCCATTGTATATCCTTGCCTCTTTTGTCATAGATTAGTTGACCATAGGTGTGTGGGTTTATCTCTGGGCTTTCTATCCTGTTCCATTGATCTATCTTTCTGTTTTTGTGCCAGTACCATATTTTCTTGATTACTGTAGCTCTGTAGTAGAGTCTGAAGTCAGGGAGCCTGATTCCTCCAGTTCCATATTTTGTTCTCAAGATTGCTTTGGCTATTCGGGGTCTTTTGTGTTTCCATACAAATTGTGAAATTTTTTGTTCTAATTCTGTGAAAAATGTCAGTGGTAGTTTGATAGGGATTGCATTGAATCTGTAGATTGCTTTGGGTAGTAGAGTCATTTTCACAATGTTGATTCTTCCAATCAAAGAATATGGTATATCTCTCCATCAATTTGTGTCATCTTTAATTTCTTTCATCAGTGTCTTATAATTTTCTGCATACAGGTCTTTTGTCTCCTTAGGTAGGTTTATTCCTAGATATTTTATTCTTTTGGTTGCAGTGGTAAATGAGAGTGTTCTCTTAATTTCACGTTCAGCTTTTTCATCATTAGTGTATAGGAATGCAAGAGGTTTCTGTGCATTAATTTTGTATCCTGCTACTTTACTAAATTCATTGATTAGCTCTAGCAGTTTTTTGGTAGCATCTTTAGGATTCTCTATATATAGTACCATGTCATCTGCAGACAGTGAGTGTTTTACTTCTACTTTTCCAACTTGGATTCCTATATTTCGTTTCTTCTCTGATTGCTGTGGCTAGACTTCCAAAGCTATGTTGAAAAAGAGTGGTGAGAGTGGGCAACCTTGTCTTCCTGATCTTAGTGGAAATGCTTTCAGTTTTTCACCATTGAAGGCGATGTTGGCTGTGAGCTTGTCATATATGGCCTTTATTATGTTGAGGAAAGTTCTCTCTATGCCTACTTTCTGGAGGGGTTTTATGGTAATTGGGTGTTGAATTGTGTTGAAAGCTTTCTCTGCATCTATTGAGATGATCATATGGTTTTGCTCCTTCAATTTGTTAATATGGTGTATCACGTTGATTGATTTTCATATATTGAAGAATCCTTGCATTCCTGGAATAAACCCCACTTGAACATGGTGTATGATCCTTTTTTAAAATGCTGTTGGATTCTGTTTGCTAGTATTTTGTTGAGGATTTTTGCATCTATGTTCATCAGGGATATTGGACTGTAGTTTTCTTTCTTTGTGACATCTTTGTCTGGTTTGGGTATCAGTGTGATTGTGGCCTTGTAGAATGAGTTTGGGAGTGTTCCTCCCTCTGCTATATTTTGGAAGAGTTTGAGAAGGATACATGTTATCTCTTCTCTAAATGTTTCATAGAATTTGCATGTGAAGCCATCTGGTCCTAGGCTTTTGTTTGTTGGAAGATTTTTAATCACAGTTTCAATTTCAGTGCTTGTGATTGGTCTCTTCATATTTTCTATTTCTTCCTGGTTCAGTCTCGGCAGGTTATGCATTTCTAAGAATTTGTCCATTTCTTCCAGGTGGTCCATTTTATTGTCATGGAGGTGCTTGCAGTAATCTCTCATGATCTTTTGTATTTCTGCAGTGTCAGTTGCTACTTCTCCGTTTTCATTTCTAATTCTATTGATTTGATTCTTTTCCCCTTTTTTCTTGATGAGTTTGGCTAATGGTTTATCAATTTTGTTTATCTTCTCAAAGAACCAGCTTTTAGTTTTATTGATCTTTACTATCGTTTCCTTCATTTCTTTTTCATTTATTTCTGATCTGATCTTTATGATTTCTTTCCTTCTGCTAACTTTGTGGGTTTTTGTTCTTCTTTCTCTAATTGCTTTAGGTGCAAGGTTAGGTTGTTTATTTGAGTTGTCTCCTCTTTCCTAAGGTAGGATTGTATTGCTATAACCTTCCCTCATAGAAGTGCTTTTGCTGCATCCCATATGTTTTGGGTCGTCGTGTTTTCATTGTCATTTGTTTCTAGGTATTTTTTTGCTTTCCTCTTTGATTTCTTCAGTGATCTCTTGCTTATTAAGTAGTGTATTGTTTAGCCTCCATGTGTCTGTATTTTTTGCAGATTTTTCCTGTAATTGATATTGAGTCTCATAGCGTTGTGGTCAGAAAAGATACTTGATACGATTTAAATTTTCTTAAATTTACAAAGGCTTCATTTGTGACCCAAAATATGATCTATCCTGGAGAATGTTCCATGAGCACTTGAGAAAAATGTGTATTCTGTTGTTTTTGGATGGAATGTCCTATAAATATCAATTAGTCCATCTTGTTTAATGTATCATTGAAAGCTTGTGTTTCCTTATTTATTTTCATTTTGGATGATCTGTCCATTGGTGAAAGTGGGGTGTTAAAGACACCTACTATGATTGTGTTACTGTTGATTTCCCCTTTTATGGCTGTTAGTATTTGCCTTATGTATTGTGGTGCTCCTATGTTGGGTGCATAAATATTTACAATTGTTATATCTTCTTCTTGGATCGATCCCTTGACCATTACCTAGTTTCCTTCTTTGTTCTTGTAATAGTCTTTATTTTAAAGGCTATTTTGTCTGATATGTGAATTGCTACTCCAGCTTTCTCTTGATTTCCATTTGCATGGAATATCTTTCTCCATTCGCTCACTTTCAGTCTCTATGTGTCCCTAGGTCTCAAGTGGGTCTCTTGTAGACAATATATATATGGGTTTGTTTTTATATCCATTCAGCCAGTCTGTGTCTTTAGGTGGGAGCATTTAATCCATTTACAGTTAAGGTGATTATTGATATGTATGTTCCTATTCCCATTTTCTTAATTATTTTGGGTTTGTTATTATAGGTCTTTCCCTTCTCTTGTGGTTCTTGCCTAGAGAACTTCCTTTAGCATTTGTTGTAAAGCTGGCTTGGCGGTGCTGAACTCTCTCAGCTTTTGCTTGTCTGTAAAGGTTTTAATTTCTCCATCAACTCTGAATGAGACCCTTGCTGGGTAGAGTAATCTTGGTTTTAGGTTTTTCTCCTTCATCACTTTAAATATGTCCTGCCACTCCCTTCTGGTTTGCAGAGTTTCTGCTGGAAGATCAGCTGTTAACCTTATGGGGGTTCCCTTGTGTGTTATTTGTTGTTTTTCCCTTGCTGCTTTTAATATATTTTCTTTGTATTTAACTTTTGATAGTTTGATTAATATGTGTCTTGGTGTGTTTCTCCTTGGATTTATCCTGTATTGGACTCTGTGCTTCCTGGACTTGATTAACTATTTCCTTTCCAATATTAGGGAAGTTTTCAACTATAATCTCTTCAAATATTTTCTCAGGCCCTTTCTTTTTCTCTTCTTCTTCTGGAACCCCTATAATTCGAATGTTGGTGCGTTTAATGTTGTCCCAGAGGTCTCTGAGACTGTCCTCAGTTCTTTTCATTCTTTTTTCTTTATTCTACTCTGCAGTAGTTATTTCCACTATTTTATCTTCCAGGTCACTTATCCATTCTTCTGCCTCAGTTATTCTGCTATTGATCCCTTCTAGAGTATATTTAATTTCATTTATTGTGTTGTTCATTGTTGCTTGTTTCCTCTTTAATTCTTCTAGGTCCTTGTTAAATGTTTCTTGCATTTTCTCTATTCTATTAACAAGATTTTGGATCATCTTTACTATCATTATTCTGAATTCCTTTTCAGGTAGACTGCCTATTTCTTCTTCATTTGTTAGGTCTGGTGGGTTTTTACCTTGCTTCTTCATCTTCTGTTTTTTCTGTCTTCTCATTTTTCTTATCTTACCGTATTAGGGATATCCTTCTCACAGGCTGCAGGTTAGTAGTTCCCATTGCTTTTGGTGTCTGTCCCCAGTGGCTAAGGTTGGTTCAGTGGTCTGTGTAGGCTTCCTGGTGGAGGGGACTAGTGCCTGTGTTCTGGTGGATGAGGCTGGATCTTGTTTTTCTGCTGGGCACTTCCACATCTGGTGGTGTGTTTTGGGGTGTCTGTGTCCTTATTATAATTTTAGGCAGCCTCTCTGCTAATGGATGGGGCTGTGTTCCTCTCTTTCTAGATGATTGGCATAGGGTGCCCAGCACTGTAGCTTGCTGGTCATTGAGTGATGCTTGGTCTTGGTGTTGAGATGGAGGTCTCTGGGAGATTTTTGCCATTTGATATTACGTGCAGCTGGGAGGTCTCCTGTGGACCAGTGTCCTGAAGTTGTCTCTCCTACCTCAGAGGCCCAGCAGTGACTCCTGGCTGGAGCAGCAAGAGCATTTCATCCACACAGCTCAGAATAAAAGGGAGAAAAAATAGAAAGAAAGAAAAAGGGTAAAATAAAATAAAATAAGATAAAATAAAGTTATTAAAATAAAAATTATTATTATGAAAAAAATTCTTTAAATAAAAAAAAAGAAAAGAAATAAAAAACGGATGGATAGAACCCTAGGACAAATGGTGAAAGCAAAGCTATACAGAGAAAATCTCACACAGAAGCATACACATACACACTCACAAAAAGAGGAAAAGGGGAAAAAATAATATATCTTGCTCCCAAAGTCCACCTGTTCAATTTGGGATGATTCGTTGTCTCTTCATGTATCCCACAGTTGCAGGGTACATTAAGTTGATTGTGGAGCTTTAATTCGCTGCTTCTGAGGCTGCTGTGAGTAATTTCCCTTTCTCTTCTTTTTTCGCACAGCTCCCAGGGCTCAGGTTTGGATTTGGCCCCGCCTCTGCGTGTAGGCCTCCTGAGGGCGTCTGTTGTTCGCTCAGACGTGACGGGGTTAAAGGAGCCACTGATTCGGGGCCTCTGGCTCACTCAGGCCGGGGGGAGGGAGGGGTACGGTTGTGGGGCGAGCCTGTGGCGGCAGAGACCAGCATGACGTTGCAGCAGCCTGAGGCCTGCCGTGCATTCTCCCGGGGAAGTTTTCCCTGGATTATGGGACCCTGGCAGTGGCGGGCTGCACAGGCTCCCAGGAGGGGAGGTGGGGATAGTTACCTGTGCTCGCACATAGGCTTCTTGGTGGCGGCAGCAGCAGCCTTAGCGTCTCATGCCGTCTCTGTGTTCCACGCTGATAGCCGCAGCTCGCGCCTGTCTCTGGAACTCCTTTAAGCAGCGCTCTTAATCCCATCTCCTCGAGCACCGGAAGCAAAGAGGCAAGAAAAAGTCTCTTGTCTCTTTGGTAGCTCCAGACTTTTCCTGGACTCCCTCCGGGCTAGCAGTGGTGCACTAATCCCTTCAGGCTATGTTCACACCGCCAATCCCAGTCCCCTCCCTGCGCTCCTACTGAAGCCCAAGCCTCAGCTCTCAGCCCCCGCCCGCCCTGGCGTGTGAGCAGACAAGCCTCTCGGGCTGGTGAGTGCACGTCGGCACCGATCCTCTGTGCAGGAATCTTTACGCTTTACCCTCCGCACCCCTGTGACTGCGCTCTCCTCCTCGGCACCGAAGCTCCCAGCCTCTGCCACCCACAGTCTCTGCCTGCGAAGGGACTTCCTAGTGTGTGGAAAGCTTTCCTCTATCACAACTCCCTCCCACTGGTGCTGGTCCCATCCCTATTCTTTTGTCTCTGTTTTTTCTTTTTTCTTTTGCCCTACCCAGGTACATGGGGAGTTTCTTGCCTTTTGGGAGGTCTGAGGACTTCTACCAGTGTTCAGTGGGTGTTCTATAGGAGCAGTTCCACGTGTAGATGTATTTCTGATGTATCTGTGGGGAGGAAGGTGATCTCCGCATCTTACTCTTCCACCATCTTCTCCTAAAGATGTTTTAATTGATTGAATCTGGTCCACCCAGATTACTTAAAATAATATCCCTTAATTAAAGTTAATGGATCATGGATTTTTATCAGTTCTACAAAATAGCTTCACAACAACACTTACATTAATATATGATTGAATAACTGGGCCCTGTAGCCTAGCTAAGTTGACATATAAAAAATGACTATCACAGTTATCAACTTTATTCTCTTCCATGTGAATGTCTGATTGTCCTAGCACCATTGGTTGAAAAGACTATTCCTTTCCCCTTGATCTTTCTTTTCATTCTTGTTGAAAACCAGTTGACCATAAATGTAAAGGCTTATTTCTGGATTTTTAACTATACTCTATTGATTTATATGTCTGTCATAATGATAGTGCCACAGTCACTTGATGACTGTATATTTGTAGTAAGTTTTGAAATCAAGAAGTGTGAGTCCTCCAATTTTGTTCTTCTACTCCAAGTGTGGTTTGGTATTTTGCATTCTTTGCATTTACATTTACATTTAAGATAAGCTTGTCAAGTTCTACCAATAAGACAGCTGAGGTTTGGCTAGGTATTGCATTTAATCTATAGATTGATAGTACTGCCATCTTAGCAACATTATGTATTCCAATTTATAGGCATAGTACTCATTCCATTTATTCTGGTTTTCTTTAATTTCTTTCAACAGTGTTTAGTCTTTCCTTTGTACAAGTTTTGCAAATCTATGATTAAATTTATTCTAAGTATTTTATTCTTTTTGATACTGTTGTAGATGGTATTCCTTTTTTAACTTCATTCTTAGACTATTTATTGTTAGTGTATAGAAATATGATAGATTCTTAAAATTTTCAACTGTATTCTGCAAGCTTGCTGAATTTTTTCATTACTTCAAAAGTATTTTTAGTGGATTATTTAGGATTTTCCATATATAAGACTATGGCATCTACAAATAGGCATAGCTGTACTTCCTTTCCTTCCTTACTTAATTCCACTGGCTATAGCTTACAGTAAATTATTTAAAATAAGTGGTAAGAGTGGATATTTTCTTCTTGTTCCTTATCTTAGTAGAAAAACATACCGTTTTAACCATTAAATATAGTATCAGCTGTGGATTTTTCGAGATGCACTTTTTCTGGTTGAGGAAGTGAAATTTTAATTCCTGGTTTGTTGAATATTTTTGCTCATGAAAAGGCATTAGAATTTATCAAATGCTTTTTTTTGTATCTATTGAGATGGTCATGTGGCTTCCATTTTTCTTCTGTTAATATAATGTATTATATTGATTGATTTTCAGATGTTAAACCAACCTTGATCATGGTATATAGTTCTGTTTTATATATTGCTGAATTCAGTTAGTAGGTAATTCAGTGAGAATTTTGGCATATGCATTCATAGGAATATTGGTTTGTTTGTTTCTTTTTCCCTTTCCTTTTGATACCTTTGACTGGCTTTTGTGTGAGGGTGATACTTGTCTCCATGTCAGATGAGTTGGGGGTGTTTTCTCTTCTATTTTTGGGAAAAGTTGTGAATAATTGGTATTAATTATTCTTTAAAAATACAATAAAATTCACTCATGAAGTCATTTGGTCCTGAACTTTTCTTTGTGGGTAGTTTTATGAATACTAATCCAATCTCTTTACTTATAATAAGTCTATTCAGATTTTCAAATTTCTTTTTGATTCTGTTTCAGTCGTTTCTGTTTGATAAATTTATCTATTTCACCTGTGGTTTTAATTTGTTGGCACACATTTGTTCACAATAGTCACATATAAACTTTTAAATTTCTATTAAGTCAGTAATAGTATTCTTCTTTTCAATCCTGATTTTAGTAATTTGAGATTTCTCTCTCTCTCTCCTTCTGTTTCAGTGTAGTGAAAGCCTTGTCAATTTTATTGTTATTTGCAAGGAATCAATTTTGGTTTTATTGTTTTTATTGACTATTTTTCAATTCCTTCTCTCATTAATTTGTGCTCTGATATTTATTATTTTTTTCCTTCTACTTGCTTTGGGTTTATTTTTTTCTTTCTATTTTTAATTTCCAATGGTAAGAGCTCCAATAATTGATTTGAGTTTATTTTTTTTTTCAATATATGTGTTTATATCTGTAAATTCTCCTCTAAGGACTAATTTAGTTATGTCCTATAAGTTCCAGTATATCGTGTTTTCATTTTCATTCATTTCAAACTATTTTCTAGATTCTCTTGTGATTTCCCCTATGACTCATTTGTTATTTATGAGTATGTATTTAGTTTCTTATATATTTGTGAAATTTTGAAAGGTCATTCTATTATTTAGTTCTAATTTTAAAAATTATAGCTTTAATATTTATAAGATAAAGCTCTAATCATTTTTCCACTTATATATTATAGAATTTCAGTTCCATTCAAGGTAGATGAATTTAAACAGTTATTCACCAGAAAAGAGAGAAGAAATCTGTCAGCTTTCTTTTTCTGTTTCTTTTAAATAGAAATTTAAAATCTAAATATAAAACCCCAACTTTTCATGCCCCATTCTTTTTGATATAAAAATTGATAAAGCCCCAACTGTATACTTGAACCTTTTAGAAAATGCCACTTTTATAGCAGTGGAGATTCTTACTGTGCTTTCCAGCTTTAATCCACATTTTTTTCATTTTGTTGTGTTTTTTAATATTTTTTCCAGGTTTATAGAGATATTGTTGATAACATGTAAATTTAAGGCATGGAATATGATGACTTGATACATATATGTATTATAAAATGATTACCAGAATAAAAACACCTCCATCCCCTCACATAATTATATTTTTATGGTGATAATATTTAAGTTTTACTCTCTTAACAACTTTCAAGTAAATAATACAATACTGTTTGCTATAGAAACCACGTTGTACATAGATTCTTAGAACTCATTTATCTTATAGCTGAAAGTTTGTACCCTTTGACAATCATCTCATTTGCACACCCCCCAACCCCTGGTAACCACCATTCTATTCTCTATTTCTATGAGTTTGATTATTTTAGATTCCACATATAAATGAGAACATGTAGTGTTTGTCTTTCTTTGACTTATTTCACTTACCATAATTCCCCAAAGGTCTATCCATATTTTCACAAACAGCATAATTTCCTTCTTTTTTAAGGATGAATATATATATATTTGACATTTTCTTTATCCATTCATCTGAAAATGGACACAATTTGTTTCCATGTCTTGACTATTGTAAATAATGCTGTGATAAACATAGTGCTGAGGATGTCTCTTTGAGATAGTAATTCATTTTTTTATTGAGGTATAATTGACATACATGATATTAGTTTTAGGTATACATAAATGATTTGATATTTGTATATATTGTGAAATGATCACCACAATAAGTCTAGTTAACATCTGTCACCATAGATAGTTACAATTTTTTCCTTGTGAGTAGAACTTTTAACATTTGCTCTCTTAGCAATTTTCAAATATGCAATACAGAATTGTTAACTGTAGTCTCCATGCTGTACATTACAGCCCAATGACTAATTTATTTTATAACTGGAAGTTTGTACCTTTTGACTCCATTCACCTGTTTCATCCACCTTTCAACCCCCATTCTGGTAATAACTAATCTGATCTCTATATCTATGCATTTGTTTTGTTTTAAATTCCACATATATGTGCAATCATTCAGTATTTGTCTCTCTGTGACTGACATATTTCATGGTAATTCTATTCTTAATTTTTTGAGGAACCTCTGTATTCTTTTCCACAGTGGCTGTGCCAATTTACATACCTACCACCAGTGCACAAGGGTTCCTCTTTCTCCATATCCTCACCAACACTTATCTCTTGGCTTTTGATAGTAGCCATTCTGACAGGTGTGAGGGGATATCTCATTGCAGTTTTAATTTGCATTTTCCTGATGATCTTTCCATATACCTATTGGTTATTTGTATGCCTTCTTTGGAAAAATGATTATTAAATTTCTTTGCCAATTTTTTAGTCAGATTTTTTGCTATTGAGCTGTATGAGTTCCTCATATATTTTGGATATTAAATCATTATATGTATGGTTTGCAAATATTTTTGCTCATTCTGTATGGTGTTTTTTGAATTTGTTTATTATTTCTTTTGTTGTGTAGAAGGTTTGATGTAATGGCCCCCTTCTCAAATATTAATTGACTGTAAATACATGGGTTTTATTTCATAGCTCTTGATTTTGTCCATTAGTCTATGTGTCAGTTTTTAGGTGAGTACCATAATATTTTGATTAATATAGCATTATCATATTGTTTGAAATCAGGAAGTGTGATGTCTCCAAATTTGTTCTTTTCTTTTCAGGATTGCATTGACTGTTTGGGGTCTTTTATTACTCCATATACATTTTTGGACTGTTTTTTTTTTTTCTATTTCTGTGAAAAATGCCATTGGAATTTTGATAATTGTATTGAATATACAGATTATTTTGGTAATCATGGACATGTGAATAAATTTAATGATATTAATTCTTATGATCCACGAGCATGGAATATCTTTCCTTTTGTTTGTGAGTTCTTCAATTTATTTCATTAAATTATGTAGATTTAGTATTTACATCTTTCATATCCTTGGTTAAATATATTTCTGAGTATTTTATATTTTTGGTGCTGTTGTAAGTGAATTCTTTTTAATTTCTATTTAAGATAATTTGTTGTTAGTGTATAAACACACAACACATTTTTTATGTTAATTTGTATCCTATAATTTTACTAAATTTGTTGATTACTTTTACCAGTTTATTGGTAGAATATTTAGGATTTTCTATATATAAGATCATGTCATCTGGAAACAGAGATTTTCTATCTTTTTTTCTTATTTGAATGTCATTTATTTCTTTTTCTTGACTGATTGCTCTGGGTAGGACTTCCAGTACTATGATGAATAGGAGTGGTGATAGTGGGCACCCTCGGTTTTTCCTCATCTTAGAGGCAAAGCTTTCAACTGTTCACCATTGAGTATAATGGCAGTTGTGCTTGTCATATTTGGTGAGGTACATTCCTTATGTTGAGGTACCTTACTATAGAAATTTGTTGAGAATTATATTTTTAATATGAAGGGATGTTGAATTATATCAAAGGCTCTTTCTGTATCAATTGAGACTACTATATATATATAATTTTTATCTTTCATTTTATTAATGTTATGTATTACATTTATTGATTTGCATATGTTGAGCCATCCTTGCATCTCAGGATAAATTCCACTTCATCAAGGCATAAGATCCTTTTAATTTGCTGTTGAAGTTACATTGGTTCAGCATTTTTAATCTATATATATCAGGGATATTACCTTTAATTTTAATTTCTTTTAGTGTCTTTATCAGGCCTTGGTATCAGGTAATACTGACCTTGTAAAATTAGCTTGAGAGTGTTCCAATTTTTTTGAAATATTTTATAAGGATTGTTGTTATTTTCCCTTTAAATATTTTGTAGAATTCACCAGTGAATTGATCTGGTCCTAGGCTTTCCTGTGTTGGCAGGATTTTGATTACTTATTCTATCTCTTTACTCATTATTGTCCTGTTCAGATTTTCTATTTCTTCATGATTTTGTCTTAGTAGGCTGTATGAATCTAGGAATTTATTCATCTCTTCCACGTTGTCCAATGTGTTGGTGTATAATTATTCATTGTGATTTCTTATGATTCTTTGTATTTCTGTGGTGTCAGTTGTAATGCTTCCTCTTTCATTTCTGATTATATTTATTTGACTTGTCCCTTTTTTCCTTAGTTATTCTACCTAAAGGTTTGCCACTTTTGTTTCTCTTTACAAAAAAAAAAACAAAAAACCCCAACTTAGTTTCTTTGATCTATTCTCTTGTTTTCATGGTCTCTATTCAATTTATTTTGCTCTTATCTTTGTTATTTTCTTCCTGATGCTAACTTCGGGTTTAGTTTCTTTTCTATCTAGTTCCTTGAGGTGTACTGTTAGGTTATTTATGTTGTCCCGTTTTTTTACTTAATGTGGGAATTTATTGCTATAAACATCCTTATTAGAACTGTTTTTGCTGCATTTCATATGTTTTGTTATGTTGTGTTTCCTTTTTATTCATTTCAAAATATCTTTTTACTTCCTTTTCAATTTATTCTTTGACCTATTTGTTGTTCAGGATAGTGTTGTTTAATTTCCACAGATTTGTGAATTTTCCAGTTTTCCTCCTGTTATTGATTTCCAGATTCATACCATTGTGGTCATAAAAGATACTTGGTATGATTTCAATTTTCTCACATTTGATAAGTCTTATTTTGACCTAACATATGATCTACCCTTAAGAATTTTTCATGCATGTCTAAGAAGAATGTACATCCTGCTACTGTTGGGTGGAGTGTTCTCAATATGTCTGTTAGGTCTATTTGATCTAAGGTATAGTTCAAGACCAGCATTTCCTCATTGGTTTTCTGCCTGGCTTATCTTTCCATTGTTGAAAGTGGATTATTGAAATCTCCTACTATTATTGTACTGTTTTCTGTTTTTCCCTTCAGATCTGTTACTATTTGCTTAATATCTATAGGAAATCTGATGTTGGGTACTTATTTATAGTTGTTATATCCTCTTTATGAATTGATCTCTTTATCATTATATAATGACCTTCTTTATCTCTTGTTATAGTTTTTGACTGAAAGTCTATTTTGTCTTATACAAGTGTAGCTAACCCTTTTCTTTTTTGTTTTCCATTTGTTTGCAATATCTTTTTTTTTTCCTTTTCTTTGAGCCTATGTATGTCCTTAAAGCTGAAATGAGTTTCTTTTAGATAGCATATAGCTGGATCTTGTTTTTCAATCTGTTCAGCCAGTCTATGACTTTTGATTGAAGAATTAAATTAATTATATTTATAGTAATTATTGATAGGTAAGGATTTATGAATGACATCATATTAATTGTTTTCTTGTTTTGTAGTTCATTTGCTCCTTTCTTCCTCTTATGTTGTCCTTCTTTGTGAACTGATGATTTTCAATAGTGGCATGCTTTGATCCCTTTCTCTTTATCTTTTGAGTATCTACTGTAAATTTTACTTTGTTGTTGTTATAACACTTCCATAAAACCTTTTATAGGTGTTACAGTCTATTATAAGCTGATAATAACTAAACTTAGATTACATACAAAAAGCTCCATCATTTTTCTTCCCCACAACACCATTACATATTTTAATTTTCAATGTCATAATTTGCCTCTTTCTATATTGTGTATCCATTAAAACTTGTTGTTGCTGATATTATTTTTAATATTTTGTTCTAAAACCTTATACTAAAGTTAATTGATTAACATACCATTATATTACAATGTTGGAGAATTGTGAAATTGACTATATACTTATCTTTAACAGCATGTTTTATAGTTTCATTTGTTTTCATATTAATAGTTATCATCCTTTTATTTCAGCTCAAAAAACTCCTTTCAACATTTCTTGTAAGACAGGTCTAGTGATGATGAACTCTCTCAGCTTTTGTTTGTTTGGGAAAGTCTATATCTCTCCTTTATTCATGAAAGATAACTTTGCTGGGTAAATTATTCTTGATTCCCAGTTTGTTTCTTACAGCATTGTTTCTGTCTTAAAGGGGTTTCCTTATATGTGAGTATATTTGTTCTTACTGCTTTTTAAAATTTTCTCTTTTGCTTTGGTTTGCACTGTTTTATTATAATGTGTCTTAGAGAAGATCTTTTGAGGTTGAAATTTTGGGATGACCTATTAGCTTCCTGAACTTGAGTGTCCAAATCTTCCCCCAGATAGGCAAAGTTCTCATTCATCATTTTTTAAAATAAGCTTTTGCTTGAAAAAGCTGTTCTTCTGTGACTCTAATTACACATAGTTTTTTTTTCTTTTAATGGTATCCAATAATTCAAAAAAGTTCTTCACTCTTTTCATTCTTTCTTCTTTTTGCTGCTTGTTCTGGGTGAGTTCACATATTGTGTTCAATAATTCTTTCTTCTGATTGATCAACATTGCTCATGAAACTTCCTATTGAATTCTTCAGCTCAGTTAATGTAGTCTTCAACTTTTGGATTTCTCTTTGCTTTTTTTTTTTAATAATTTATATTTCTTTGTTGAACTTCTTATTTTGTTGGTGCATTTTTAAAAAAAATTTCTTAAAGTTGTCTATTTATGTTTTATTATAGTTCACTTATTTCTTCTAAGAAGATTATTATGCATTCTTTTGTTTTAAGACAGTTCATAGATCTCCATTTTTTAGGGTCACTTGTTGATGTTTTATTAGTTTCCTTTTGTGGAGTCATATTTCCTTGATTATTCAAGACCCTTGTGGCCTTGTGTTGGTCTCTGTGGATGAGACAGATGTTGAGGATGTAAGCACCTTTTCCAGTTTTTATAAACTGGCTTTGGCAGACAAAACACTTTACCAGTCAGCCTGTCCAGAGACTGTGGTTGGGTGGTCTGGTAGTGTCAATGGGTGTTCTAGCTACTGCTGTCCTTGAGACTGAAAGCTGGTCCCTGCATCAGTCATGAGTCAGGCTTGGTGTTTGGGTACATAAGAACCAGACTCATGCCTTGGTCTAGGGGGTGGAAATGAAGCCTGGGTTCAGTGAGGAAGACAGGGCTCTTGAGTCTGTAGTGATGGGTTTGGGTCTGTGTCCACATGGGTGATCCTGGATCCAGGGTACACAAGTGTCAATCACATGCTGGGGACCACTAGTGTGGGCCCAGTGTCTGGGTCTACAGGAGCCAGTCCAGTACTGGAATAGGCTTATGGGATCTTACTGGAACCCTGAGCCACAGGATTCACTCTAGGTCATGGGAGCTGGCCAGCACTGGGTGTTGTATGAAACTGGGTTCATGGGAGCCTACTGGGAGTGTGATCCCATAGTAGTTGACTGGTACCAAAGTGAGCTGGTAGCCTGGGATCACAGGAGCTTATTAAGATTCTCCTGGGGCTGCAGGAAGCAGCAGGTGTCAGAATGAATCAGGGGCTTGGATTTGCAAAAGCTCACCAGGAGCTTGATGCCATAGAAGCAGCCTGAAACCTTGGGAGCCACCTGGGGCCTCTGGAGTATCCTGGTGCCTGGCTGGGCTGGTGTCTTGCATTCATGGGGCTCTCTGGGAGTCTGGAGCCAAGAAAGCCACATGGAGCTGCAGGAGCCACTTGGGACCACTGAAGCCAGCAAGTGCTGGGGAGAGCCAGGGCCTGGATTCATGGTAACCTGCTAGGGGCCTGATCCCATGAAAGCTGCCTTGGGTCACTGGAGTTGGCAGGCATTGTGGTGAGATAAGGGTCTGAATTTTCAGGAGCCCACGGGGAGACTGGTGCCAAAAATGCTGCCTGGGGTTGCAGGAGTAGCCTGAGGCTGCTAGGGTCAGCAGGCATCAGGGTGAGCTAAGGGATTAGGTTTGTGGGAACCTTCAAGGAATCATCTGAGGTGGCAGGTGTTGGTCTGGTATTGTGACATGCTGGCTCTGTTACCTGTGATGAAGTTGGGCACTCACTTTACTCTTCTTCTCTCATGGGGTGGGTATCTCTCTCTGCACTGGGCTTCCCAGGCTTGGTGGAGGTGTAATGGGAGTAGTGTGAACCTATCTTTCCTACCCTCCTCAATGTGTCTTTGTCATTTCTATGCTTCAATCTGGTGCTATAATCCCTCACCTGGGATCCTTGGCTCTTGTGAGGGTTTTTTAATGTATGAAAATTTGCTCAAATTGATATTTATAGGAGGAGACAAATGCTAAAAATTCCTGTGCCACAATTTTGCTGACACCATTCCCTTGTATCCATTTCTATTTTTATGTAATTATAGTCAGAGAACACACTTTGGATAATATTAATCCTTTTAAAGTTTGTGAAGGTTGTATGGCTTAATATATGTTCTATCTTGGATAATGCTCCATATTTACTTGAGAAGAATGTACATTATGCTGTTATTGGGTGGAGTATTCTATGACTGTCTGTTAGGTTTAGTTGGTTTATAGTGTTGCTCAAGTCTTGTATATCCTTGTTGATCTTCTTCCAAGTTGATTTTTCCATTATTAAAATTAGGATATTGAAGTCTCCAACTGTTATTGTTAAATTTTCTATCTCTTTTCCCTTCTCAGTTTTCAGTTCATGTATTTCAAGGCTATAATTTTAGGTGCATATATGTTTTTAATTGCTATGTCTTCCTTATTAAATTACCCTTTATTTTTATATAATGTCCTTTTTGTCTTGAATAGAAATTTATGTCTGAAATTTACATTTTCTGAATATTAATATAGCCCTTCCAGCTCTCTTTTAGTTACTGTTTGCATGGTATATCTCTTAACTTCTTTTTATTTTCAACCTATCTGTGTCTTTGAATCTAATATGTGTCTCTGTACTCAGCATATGGTTATATATTGTTATTTATTTTAATCCACTCTACCAATCAGTACTTTGTCATTGGAGTCTTTAATCTATTTATATTTAATATAGTTACAGACAACACAATTATGGATCTTCAATTTTGCTGTTTTTTTCTTAATGTCTTATGACTATAGGGCACTCTTCTCTAATCTTCCATTTCTATCTTCATTTGTGTTACATAGACACTTTCTTGTGTACCATTTCAATTACTTTGTTGTTTCTTTTTCTTTCACTTTTGACTTATTTTCTTAGTGGTTTCCTTGTAGATTTCAACTAACAACTTACTGTACAATAATCTAGTACAGATTAATAACTTAATTTCAGTACTATAAAAAAAGACTTGTTTCAATATAGCCCCATTCCCTTCTTTCTCTTTTGTTCTATTATTGTCATGATTGTTATATCTTTATATATTATCAACCCATCAACAGAGTTATGTAATTATTTGCAGATAATGTTTTATGCAAACTTCCTTTAAATTATAGGGTAGAAGAAAAGTGCTACAAACAAATATATGTTTATGCTCTCTTTTATATTTACTTATGTACTCACCCATACTGGTGAACTTTACTTCGTCCTTTGGGTTCCAGTTACTGTTTCATTTCCTTTCAGTTCATCTTAAAATACTCCTTTTAATATTTCTTGTTGGAGAATACTACTATAAATGGTTTCTATTAATTTTTGTTTATTTGGTAATATCTTAATTTTCCTTCATTTTGAAGGAATTTTTTCTGGATATATTATTCTTTAGGTTGCTTCTTTTTCAAGCTCAGTGTTTGGGTTTTTCCTTTTTTTTCTGTCATCATATCCTTTGTGTTTGAAAAACTTTCTTTTGCAATTATTTTAGAGCACATCAACTTAGTTTACCTCATCTGGGTAATTGCAGAAGATATTTTGCTGACGTCCATGGTTTTAGATTGTAAATCTCCTGTCATTTGAACATGCATTGTTTCTTTCTGGCTCCTTTGAGATTTTATTGTAGTCTTATTTTTTTCAGAAGGTTGACTATGATGCTCTTGTATATGAATTTCTTTGAATTTATCCTGTTTAGGGTAAACTCACTACTAAAATTCATAGCTTTATGTCTTGCATGAAATTTGGAAAACTTTCAGCCATTTTTTTTTGAATATTTTTTCTCATTTGTGGGCTTATTCAGTATGCCAGTGCCCAGTCCAGGATACATAGGAGGCAACACACATAAACACACACATACTAAAAAGAATGTCATGTTGTTCCTTGAGTCTTGAGACCTTTAGCCACTATTTCTTATTTCCTCCACATATTGGAGTACTCTGACATTTATTTTATGTGTTTTATTTATTTTACGTGTTTATGATGGCTGTCTGAATTAGGGTAGAGATAATGCAGAAAGATTGGCTAAATTTTAAAATTAGGAAGATAGAAATCATAGGATTTGCTGGTTGTACATGGGTTTATTAGTAGATGATAAAATTAAAGGTATCACCTACATTGTGTGAATGGGCAGATGGCAAAGTAATCATATAACATTATTCAAACTAGGACATTTTTTAAATGAAAGGATGAGCAATTATATATTACACTAGGATAACAGGTGTAAACCAGGATATTTCCAGACAAATCAGAATATATGGTCTGCCTAGTATATAGTAATTCTGGTAGGAAAGAAGAGAGTCTTTTGGAGGAATTTTATACTTTGTTTGAAAAGTTTTAAATTGAAACACCTATGAAACATATAAATAGTCTAATAGGTGCTTATATCTATTTGTATATATATGTAGGTATCTAGAGCTCAGGAAATAGCTGTAGCCTCAAGATACAGATTTGAGAATCATGAGCTTAAATTTAATAATTGAAGATATAGTAGTAGATAAGGTAGTCTATAGAATGCAGGTAGAGTGAAATGAAAAGGCTTAGGACAACACTGAGGGAACACTATGATTTATGGAATTATCAGAGGGAGATTAAGAAAAAGATAAGGAATAGTCAGAAAAAGAGGAAATAAAAAAGTGTGGAATCACAAAAGCCAAGGAAAGAAAGTCTTTCAAGAAGTAGGAAGTGCCTGGCAGAACCAAACTGAACATAAGTCAGATATGATGATGTTATATATGAATCTATTGTATTTAGCTGTGAGAATACCACTAGGGTTTTTTATGAGAAAAAAATGCTTGAATTAGGTTATGGCTTTGATCACTGATAAATTATAACTTTCTTTGGATGGAGTGAAAATTGTCATAGGTCATTTATGTTTTAGAATAAATTATTTCTCCTGAAAGGAGGTTTCAGTAAACTAAGGATAGTGAGAAGGCTTGAACATTAGGTGTGGAATAGGGATGAATGTGTTACTAAAAATTGGGAAAGGAGCACTGGAGGGAAGGTATGACAGCCCTAAAACAAGTTTGTTATACTCCCTCTAGCCTGCAACTTAGGATCCTTAAACTTTTCATCTATGTGATGTTAGAGTTTATAATGAATTAATGTCTATGCATTCAGAATCTTTACTCAATCCTATGGGATACTTAAGTGGTGAATGTGCTCTTACATATCCTGAGACAGCCTTCCAAAGTCAGCATGGTGGTACTCTTGCAGTGTCTCCCTAGATACCATCTCATGTGTAACTTCTATATCCCCAAATGTAATCAACATATTGACAAGTCTTTACTGAACACTACTCTGCACCCAGTGTGGCAGCATCCAGACTTGAAGAAAAATGCAGATTAACAGATGTAAAATGTGAAATAACTATAGAAAAATTCAAATCTGAATAGAATTAAATATTAAATAATATGATATAGTGGGAAAATTACAATGAACAGGGCAAGATCTGGATTCAAGACCTGGCTCATTTTGGAGTTCTCTGTGTGTCTTTGGGCAAAGTCTTTCACATTCAGGGCTTCAGATTACTCATTTTTAGCACAGAAGTCATAGACTAGGTGATCCCTATGTTCTATTCTGGAACTATGATTCTCTGACTCAAGTTTAGCTGAAGAAGTGCTAAATAAAATGTAACAAAGGAAAAGTTAACAGTGGAAAACTTAATGCATGGCAGTGCCATATTGTTAAGTAGCTGCACAAGTATTTCATAACTCCTGTATAACCTCGGGCCAAGAAGTATTCCAGCCACAGAGGTCAGTTTGTTTTTGCCCCAATCCCTTTATTCTCCCTTTCCTATAACTTTTGACCAAAGCACTGCCTTTCCCGTTGACCTTATGGAAGGACAGGTCACAGGCCTATGTAACTGCTAAATAATAATGATAATAGTTGCTATAAATTAAGTGCTTACTGTAGGCTAGGTACTCACAACAACCCTATTGCTTTTTTCCATTTAAAAATGAGGAAACTTGGGCACATGGAGGTCAAGAAACTTGCCCACAATTAGTATGTGACAGAGACAGTATCCAAAGTTAGACAGTTTAATACCAAATTCTGCGTTCTTCATCAAGATGCTAAATTACCAATGGAATGTTACTTACCCATTCAGTTCCTTAGTAGACTACATTTGGCCACTTATGTGGCATGAGAGACACAGGGTAGTGGTGCTGGAGAAAGAAGAAAACATTTTATTTCACTCTGGTGTGCACGAACTACTAATCATTATGCTTTTCTGCAGTCATGTAACAGGAAGTAAATAAAAAACTTAAAGTTACCTTAGTGCTATTGGATTCTGTGTGGAACACTGGGGTTTTTCTGTAAAGTTAGTCACTGCTTTCCCTCCCTGAGTCTTATTTTCCTATATCACCATACTTGAGTGTAAATGGGAACAGAAAAATAATACAATTTATTGTAGGTAGCATAAGCCTTTGTGTTACTATCATCAAGGAACAGTAAGCTTTAGAGCAGAGCTGGATTTACACAGGTACAAAATAAGTTATTAGCCATAGCTATGGTTTGAGAGGTACAGAAAATTCCCTGGCCCCAAGTATCTTTTAAATGAAACTCTACTGTTTGAAATTCCACCATTCAATTCTTTAAATGAAGCTATTTTTTCTTTAACCTTTTTCCCCTTAAGTGGAATACTGTTCTTGCAAGGAATGCTGTTTTAAGCTATAATGAGTCACTAATATCTCAATGTTAATTGTTTCATTACATTATTGATCCTATTTCTAGAAAGGGACTGTAGCAAGAGTGTTGTGAAAGACTTTCAGAGAAAACTTCATTAAGAATGTACAACTTAAATATAACTTTGATGGATGAGTATTATTTTGTGGGGTGGATATAGTACAATGAGATTATAAGCTTCATGAAGGCAGAGACTATGCCTGTCTTTATAACACCTTATCATCAGTACCTAAAATAATGTCTAATACATTGAAGCCATGTAAAATATTATATTAATTCAATAATATTTATTATATTTAGAGAGAAAGTTGTATTCTGAGGCCCAGATAAGGACTGTTTTGTACTTGAAATTATGTGAAGTGAGCTAACCAATAGAAGGTTACCAAGTCCTGTGTGTACTTCAAATAATGACTGTTATAGGTGGAGGAGAATAAGAAAGGTTAAATTAGTGTAATAAAAAATTCCTATGGATGCCCATCTCTCTTTCCCACTGAACCACAACTCAACTTCTCCATACTTTTCCCTACCATCAGTGCACCCTCCTTTGGGGGATGTCCACATAAAACTTTCTTTTCTCATCAGGAAGGCAGCCACATCAAGTAGAAAGATTATTAAAGTGAAAGGCTGATTTCTACCTACATTTCAAAGTCTAACTATGGGTTTTTTTATCCTCAGGGAAGTTACTTTACCACTTTGTGCCTGTGCCTCACCAAATGAGATCATGAATGTGAAGATTCAAATTATTTAATTTTTTTTCTGTGGGTAGGATCCCCCATTACTGAGGCCATTGAGTTGGGCCATGCAGAAGCAGGTAACATTTTGTTGCTAACCTTTCTGAAAAGGGAGTGCTCTGCAACCGTCTCTGCTGGCTCAGTCCTCAGTAAGAAACATGAAATTCAGACAAAGCCAAAGGAGCACAATAGTAGTGAGATTATTCTGTATCCAAGCCTTTTGTTATCTAAAACCAGCAGCTGTCTCTAATAAGCACTGACAGGCAGAGGTGGAAAACATTCATGGTCCTGTAGTTGAAGAAAAGAGGATGTGGTCTCCAGTCTCAAAGGATTACCATTTATCTAAAAGCCATTTGCAGAGCTAGTATTTCAGGGAGAGCTAAAAGCTTTAAAAGAAATAAGTGGAGCTTGCTACTCATAAAGCAATTTTAAGAGTAGAATCCCTAGAGAATATAGTCTAACTACAGGACTATGAAGGGAAACTGGGGAAATCCTGAACAGGCCAGTGACCCAGCCATGGATGCTTGCAGTAGAATTTCCAGAGTAAGATTCTCTGACCACTATTGGCATAGTCTCTGTTTCAGTGAAGATAAAGGAAGATGTTTGTGAAAGGATTTGTACTCATAGACCACACCCTAGATACAATAGCAAATAAAGTTCTAATAGGAGATAATAATGCATAAGTTAAAAGTTTTACCATTTCTTAATGGTCAAATGGGCATAGTGGCAGTATCTCTCTCTTATAGGATTTTCATGAGGATTAAATAATATAATATATGTAAAGTGCCTGGCACATAGTAAATGTGATTGTTATTAAATACTGATGCCATGTAGTATAATTTGCTACATACTTCAGAAATCCCAAGAAAATTGAAGTCAACAAGGACTCTAGAGAAGGAAGGGGTGGCTTCCTGGAGTGTTTGGAACTTGAATTGGGCTTTGAAATGTATTTATATTTTACCTTTCTTTGTGGCTCAGAAGACACACACAAAGAACATTACAATAACACTTACTGTGATATTACTATGTACCATATACATGCATTGCATATATTATCTTATCTCTTTGGATGCACACAAGTATTAGATACATTGTAGAGTGGACAAAACTATGTATCAGATAAATTAGGAAATGCAACTCACAAGCAGAGAAACTTGGATTCAAACTCAGGTTTGTCTGACTCCAAAGCCTAGTTTGGAACACTGTACTGACTGTTAAGGAAAAAAATATCCAGAAAACTGAATTTAAAACATATTAGGATCAGGTGAAAAAAGAATTTTAAATTTTTAAAAAGAATTTTAAATTGGGATAAACTTTATAAGTCTCTCCAATTTCTGAAGGAAAAGCAACATCAGAAATATATTGTCCCTTTAAAATGAAAATCAGTCATGACAAAGTGCTTACCAGCTAAATATGGAAAGTTAATGAAAAGTCTTAAGACAAATGCATTTTTGCTTTGATTGAATTTACTGTTTTCACGTTTCTGACACTGAAAGTAGGAAGTCTAAGATCTCATAGTTTACTTTTCTGTAATAATGTTTTGTCTTTTAGTAGTTTTGGATTTTTGGAAAAACGGTTCATATAATCCATAAAACAGTAGTTATTCTGAAAATTAATAATGTTTTTTTTACATTGAAACAGTTGGACTTGAATGCTTCGGGAATAAGTTTATTAGGCCTTTCTCAAAGATCCACTGTGGTGGGGAAAAAAAGCTTTTTCAAACTCAGCTTTTCATTATAACATTAAGAGAACTGCAGACTAGTTTTTTAAACATAGGAATCCTGATTGTTTTCTAAAAAATAAACACAATGCAACATTTTCCTCATTGTTTTTGTTTTGTTTTATTATCACTTCTCTTCTATGTGGTCAAGACAGGAGAAATAATAGAATGTAGATAAATAGAAAATTAGGTCTTGAACTTGTCTGTTAGTTTCCTCATCCAAAGTAGAAAAAAATATATGATTAATCAGCTTACTCTGTTTGGGCTGCTATAACAAAATCCCATAGACTGGGTGGCTTAAACATTTATTTCTCACTGTTCTGGAGGCCAAGACTTCCATGATCAAGACGTCATCAGTTTTCATGTCTGGTGAGAGCCCACTTCCTGGCTCATAGTTGGCCATCTTCTCACTGGTGGAAAGGGCAAGGGAGTTCTCTGGGATCTCTTTTATAAGGGCACTAATCCCCTAATAACCTAATCACCTCTTAAAAGGCCCCACCTCAGAGTACCAGCACATTGAGGATTAGGCTTCAACATATGAATTTGGAGGTTACATAAACATTTAAATATTGTCTATAGCATTAATTAAATGGTTCACAATATTTGTGAGGAGACAACATACTTGTTTTTTGGACAAAACACAATCTTTGCTCATATAAATAGTGTCTTAGGGCAGTGGATTTCAATGTGTGGTCCATGGATCACATGGGAACTTATTAGAAATGTAAATTCTTGGGCCCTACCCCAGATCTACTGAATCAGAAACTTTGTGGGTGGTACAGCCCTTCAGATGATTCTGAGATATGGCCAAGTTTGAGAACAACTGTGTTAAGGTGGGAATAATAAAATTCTGTCTGGGTTGATTTGTGACTAGGTAGAGGTAGTTGCTTTGAGCTAGGCCTTAAAGAATTAGTCAGAATTCTGTATACCATACTTCCTCAAGCTAAAAAGAATTTGATATATTTTAAAAACTAACAGATTTAATATTGTGATATTATGGGAAAGAGCATTATCTTTGGAATTTCATATAGGATGACTTTGTGGAGAATGATTTGGCATTACACATTTAAAGCCTAGCAATTCCACTTTTAAGAATTTATTCAAAGGAAATAGTTGCTGAAATGTACAAAGATGAGGGTACAAGAATGTTTATCAGGCATTGTTTCTAATAGTAAAAATATGGGAATCTACCTCAGTGTCCACTAAATAAATTATGACACATAAATCTGAAAGAATTCTAAGTATCCATTAAAATGGCTATTTAGATGTCTATTTATTGACAAGATATTACATTCATAATTATGATTGAATACAAACTCAAACTATGATTATAAAAGGATATATGTATATAAGTCAAATTTGGTAAAAATATCTATACATGTATCCATTTATAGATCAATAGGCACAGAAAAAATGTAAATGTTTATACACCAAAATGTTTGCAATGGAAATATTGGTGATAGATATGTATGTATTTTGGTTTGTTTTTGCCTATATCTATTTTCTAATGTGAAACTCTATTTTTTGTATGAAGAAATAATAAACATTTCAAAACAAACTAAGACTTTTAAGCAGACTTTTTACAGTCTTATCATTCAGGACTTGAAAATACTCATTCTGCTTTTAAAAAACACTACATTTGTCCTGGAATATTTGGAAAGAACCAATTTGTCTTGTTGTAACAGTTCACTGCCAAGGTTAGTGTTCTAAAATCTGGCATTGGTTTACTTCTGAAAGTATGTATTATTATTAATCACAAAAATATGGTTTTCCTCTTAAAAGTTCCTGGAAAAGTAAAAATTGTTCTGTAGAGGGAGGTAAGAGATCCTGGTTCAGCCTTTGTTGCTAATTTTCTTTTTGTATTTGGAAAATTTAATCTCCCTGTCTGGGGCTTTGTTTTCTCATCTATAAAATGTGACAGGATCAGAAGATCCTAATGATCTTAAACAGCTCTAATATTCTAGGAATCTGCAATGACTTTAGAAGCCAAATTATATTCAGAGAGCTCTATGAGGAAGTATGATGACTAAAAAAAATAAAATAAAATAAATTCAAACTCTTTAAAATGCCCTTTAAAATATTCTTCTTCTGGTGTTGCACAGGATGTTATTGATACTTCTATCCTTTATTATGATTTTTCCATTAATGACATTTTTAAATAAATTATGTGTTAAAAATATCAAGATGTTTGAATGTTGGTATACTTATGACACCTGGTGGTCAAGTCAAACACCATAGCTAAATTCAGATTCCCCAGACACTCATTACCATCCTCTCAGTAGGACTTTTTTCCCCTGATTCATCCATTCATCATGCATTCAGTCATTCACTCAAAAAACACTTAGTGGATCTCTAATATGTACAAGATAATTACTAGACACTTTACTATGGAAGAAAGGAAGAAGTAAGAGAATGTATTTTTGATATGCATGTAGAAGATTGCAACCTATTCAGGGGAACAAAATGAACTGCATGGAAAGGCCAATAATAGAAGCATGCTAGTGTGTTAAGTGCACTAAAGAAAATTATCAGAACTAGGGATACTCTGAGGTTGTATTAGTGATCCATGGTAGCAAGAGGTCAGGAAAAGCTTTCTTGGAGAAAGTGAGCCTTGCCTTTCTTGGGACCTCATTGTTGCAGAGGATTACTGTGAAAGGAGAGTGTATATAAAGTATAGCACCTTGCCCAAAGTAGGCCTTCAGCAATTGGTAACTATTATTATAACAAAACCAAAGGTGATCAGGGAAGATTTCATGTATATTAACTGTTCCCTAAGTTTTATTTCAAGAAAAGTTCTGGTTCCAATTTATATGTTTTTTTTTTTATTTAGACAGTATAAAGAACAAAAGGTCAATTATTTTAGTTGGTTCAGTGGATAAACAAACAAACCACAAAAAAGATAGTGTTGACCCTATCTACAGTTTGTTAGACTAACTGGACAATTAAGCAAAACAGTCAACTCGTGGGAAAAAATGCATTTAAAGTAATTGTTTACTGGAATGAACTGCTTGATTGCAATGATCTCTCAGAAAACAGTCTGAGAAACACATGTAGTCAGCACAAAGGCATCAAATAGGTTGTTTTGGCACTGTAAGAGCTGTGTGTGGGTGGAATGATTTTTATATCTTGTAATTTAATTTTTATTGGAGTATAGTTGCTTTACAATGTTGTATTAGTTTCTACTGTACAGCAAACTGAATTGGCTATATGTATACATATATCCTCTCTGTTTTGGATTTCCTTCCCATTCAGGTCACCAAGAGCATTAAGTAGAGTTCCTTGTGCTATACAGTAGGTTCTCATTAGTTATGAATTTTATACATAGTATCAAGAGTGTATATGTGTCAATCACAAATTCCCAATTCCTCCCACCCACCTCCCTTTGCCCTGGGTATCCATACATTTGTTCTCCACATCTTTGTCTTTATTTCTGCTTTGCAAATGAGACCATTTATACCATTTTTCAAGATTCCACATGTATGTGTTAACATACGATATTTGTTTTTCTCTTTTTGAATTACTTCACCCTGTATGACAGTCTCTAGGTCCATCCACGTCTCTACAAATAACCCAATTTCATTCCCTTTTATAGCTGAGTAATATTCCATTGTGTATATATACCATAACTTCTTTATCCATTCCTCCGCTGATGAACATTTAAGTAGCTTCCATGTCTTCACTACTGTAAATAATGCTGCAATGAACATTGTGGTGCATGTGTCTTTTTTTTTTTATTATTGCATGTCTTTTTGAATTATGGTTCTCCCTGGGTATATGCCCCGTAGTGGGAGTGCTAGGCCAAGTGGTAGTTCTATTTTTAGTTTTTTAAGGAACCTCCATACTGTTCTCAGTAGTGGCTATATCCCACCAACAGTGCAAGAGGGTTCACTTTTCTCCACACCCTCTCCAGCATTTATTGTTTGTAGATTTTTTGATGATGGCTATTCTGACTGCTGTGAGGTGATACCTCATTGTAGTTTTGATTTGCATTTCTCTAATAATTAGTGATGTTGAGCATCTTTTCATGTGCTTTTTGGCCATCTGTATGTGTGCTTTGGAGAAATGTCTGTTTAGGTCTTCCACCCATTGTTTGACTGGTTTGTCTGTTTCTTATGATATTGAGTTTCATGAGCTGTTTATATATTTTGGAAAGTAATCATTTGTCCCTTGTTTCACTTGCTAATATTTTCTCCCATTCTGAGGGCTGTATTTTCATCTTGTTTATGGTTTCTTTGCTGTGCAAAGGCAATTAAGTTTCATTAGGTCCCATTTGTTTATTTTTGTATTTATTTTCATTACTCTAGGAACTGGGTCAAAAAGATTTTGCTGTGATTTATGTCAGTGTTCTGCATATGATTTCCTCAAAGAGTTTTATAGTGTCTGGCCTTACATTTAGGTCTTTAATCCATTTTGAGTTTCCTTTTGTGAATACTGTTAGGGAGTACTTTAATTTCATTATTTTACAGGGAGCTGTCCAATTTTCCTAGCACCACTTATTGAAGAGAATGTCTTTTCTCCATTGTATGTTGTTGCCTCCTTTGTCATATTAGGTGACAATAGGTGTGTGTGTTTATCTCTGCGCTTTCCATCCTGTTCCATTGATCTATATTTCTATTTTTGGGCCAGTACCTTACTGTCTTGATTACTGTAGCTTTGCAGTATAGTCTGAACTCAGGGAGCCGGATTCCTCCAGCTCCATTTTTCTTTCTCATGATTGCTTTGTCTATTCAGGGTCTTTTGCGTTTCCATACAAATGGTGAAATTTTTCATTGTAGTTCTGTGAAAAATGACATTGGTAGTTTGATAGGGATTGCACTGAATCTGTAGATTGCTTTGGGTAGTATAGTCATTTTCACAATGTTGATTCTTCCAATCCAAGAACATGGTATATCTCTCCAACTGTTTTTATCATCTTTAATTTCTTTCATCAGTGTCATAGTTTTCTGCATACAGGTCTTTTGCCTCCTTACGTACATTTATTCCTAGGTATTTTACTCTTTTTGTTGCAGTGGTAAATTGGAGTGTTTCCTTAATTTCTCTTTCAGGTTTTTCATCATTAGTGTATAGGAATGCAAGAGATATCTGTGCCTTAATTTTGTATCCTGTGACTTTACTAAATTCATTGATTAGCTCTAGTAGTTTTCTGATGGCATCTTTAGGATTTCTTATGTATAGTATCATGTGATCTGCAAACAGTTTTACTTCTTCTTTTCCAATCTGGATTCCTTTCATTTCTTTTTCTTCTCTGATTGCTATTACTAAGACTTCCAAAGCTATATTGAACAACAGTGATGAGAGTGGACACCCTTGTCTTGTTCCTGACCCTAGAGGAAATGCTTTCAGTTTTTCACCATCGAGAATAATGCTTGCTGTGGGTTTGTCATATATGGCCTTTATTATGTTGAGGCAGGTTCCATCTATGCCCATTTTCTGTATCTATTGAGATAATCATATGGTTTTTATTCCGCCATTTGTTAAAATGGTGTATCTCATTGATTGATTTGAGTATGTTGAAGAATCCTTGCATCCCTGGGATAAATCACACCCAATCATGGGGTATGATCCTTTTATTGTGTTGTTGGATCTGGTTCGGTAGTATTTTGTTGAGGATTTTGCATGTATGTTCATCAGTGATGTTGTCTGGTAATTTTATTTTTTTGTGATATCTTTGTCTGGTTTTGGTATCAGGGTGATGGCAGACTTGTAAAATGAGTCTGGACATATTCCTCATTCTGCAATTTTTTTGAAGCTTATGAGAAGGATAGGTGTTAGCTCTTCTCTAACTGTTTGATAGAAATATCCTGTGAAGCCATCTGGTCCTGGACTTTTGATTACTGGAAGATTTTTCATCACAGTTTCATTTTCAGTGCTTGTGCCTGGTCTCTTCATATTTTCTATTTCTGGTTCATTCTAGGAAGGTTGTACTTTTCTAAGAATTTGTCTGTTTCTTCCAGGCTATCTATTTTTTTTTCTTGGTGTATATTTGCTTGTAGTAGTCTCTTTTGGTCCTTTGTATTTCTGCAGTGTCAGTTGTAACTTCTCCTTTTTCATTTCTAATTTTACTGATTTGAGTCCTCTCCCTTCTTTCCTTGATGAATCTGGCTAAATGTTTATCGAGTTTGTTTATCTTTTCAAAGGACAAAGTTTTAGTTTTATTGATCTTTCCTACTGTTTTCTCTGTTCTTATTTCATTTACTTCTGCTCTGATCTTTATGATTTCTTTCCTTCTACTAAACTTTTTTTGGTTGTTGTTTTTTTTCTCTAGTTGCTTTAGGTATAAAGTTAGGTTATTTATTTGAGGTTTTCTTGTTTCTTGAGGTAGGAATATATTGCTATAAACTTCCCTCTTAGAACTGCTTTTGCTGCATCCCAGATGTTTTGTGTCGTCGTGTCTCCATTGTCATCTGTTTCTAGGTACTTTTTAAATTTCCTCTTTGATTTCTTCAGTGATATCTTCGTTATTAATAATATATTGTTTAGCCTGCATGTGTTTGTATTTTTTACAGATCTTTTCCTGTAATTGATATCTAATCTCACAGCATTGTGGTCGGAAAAGATACTTGATACAATTTCAGTTTTCTTAAATTTACCAAGGCTTGATATGTGGCCCAAGATATGATCTATCCTGGAGAATGTTCCATGAGCACTTGAGAAAAATGTGTATTCTGTTGTTTTTGGTTGGAGTGTCCTATAAATATCAATTAAGTCCATCTTGTTTAATGTATCATTTAAAGCTTGTGTTACCTTATTGATTTTCATTTTGGATGATCTGTCCATGGGTGAAAGTGGAGTGTTAAAGCCCCCTACTATGAATGTGTTACTGTCAATTTCCCCTTTTATGGCTTTTAGTATTTGCCTTATGTATTGAGGTGCTCCTATGTTGGGTGCATAAATATTTACAATTGTTATATCTTCTTCTTGGATCGATCCCTTGATCATTATGTAGTGTCCTTCTTTGTCTCTTCTAATAGTCCTTATTTTAAAGTCTATTTTGCCTGATATGAGAATTGCTACTCCAGCTTTCTTTTGGTTTCCATTTGCATGGAATATCTTTTACCATCCCCTTACTTTCAGTCTGTATGTGTCTCTAGGTCTGAAGTGGGTCTCTTGTAGACAGCATATGTAAGGGTCTTGTTTTTGTATCCATTCAGCCAATCTGTGTCTTTAGGTGGGAGCATTTAGTCCATTTACATTTAAGGTAATTATCGATATGTATGTTCCTATTCCCATTTACTAAATTGTTTTGGGTTCGTTATTATAGGTCTGTTCCTTCTCTTGTGTTTCTTGTCTAGAGAAGTTCCTTTAGCATTTGTTGTAAAGCTGGTTTGGTGGTGCTGAACTCTCTCAGCTTTTGCTTGTCTGTAAAGGTTTTAATTTCTCCATCAAATCTGAATGAGATCCTTGCTGGGTAGAGTACTCTTGGTTGCAGGTTTTTCTCCTTCATCACTTTAAGTATATCATGCCACTCCCTTCTGGCTTGCAGAGTTTCTGCTGAGAGATCAGCTGTTAACCTTATAGGGATTCCCTTGTGTGTTATTTGTTGTTTTTCCCTTGCTGCTTTTAATATACTTTCTTTGTATTTAATTTTTGACAGTTTGATTAATATGTATCTTGGCATATTTCTCCTTGGATTTATCCTGTATGGGACTCTCTGTGCTTCCTGGACTTGATTAACTATTTCCTTTCCCATATTAGGGAAGTTTTCAACTATAATCTCTTCAAATATTTTCTCAGGCCCTTTCTTTTTCTCTTCTTCTTCTGGAACTCCTATAATTTGAATACTGGTGCATTTAATGTTGTCCCAGAGGTCTCTGAGACTGTCCTCAGTTCTTTTCATTCTTTTATCTTTATTCTGCTCTGCAGTAGTTATTTCCACTATTTTATCTTCCAGGTCACTTATCCGTTCTTCTGCCTCAGTTATTCTGCTATTGATCCCATCTAGAGGACTTTTAATTTCATTTATTGTGTTGTTCATCGTTGCTTGTTTCATCTTTATTTCTTCTAGGTCCTTGTTAACTGTTTCTTGCATTGTGTCTATTCTATTTCCAAGATTTCGGATCATCCTTACTATCATTATTCTGAATTCTTTTTCCGGTAGACTGCCTATTTCCTCTTCATTTGTTAGGTCTGGTGCATTTTTATCTTGCTCCTTTATCTGTTGTGTGTTTTTCTGTCTTCTATTTTTGCTTATCTTACTGTGTTTGGGGTCTCCTTTTTTCAGGCTGCAGGTTCGTAGTTCCCGCTGTATTTGATGTCTGTCTCCAGTGGCTAAGGTTGGTTCAGTGGGTTGTGTAGGCTTCCTGGTGGAGGGGACTAGTGTCTGTGTTGTGGTGGATGAGGCTGGATCTTGTCTCTCTAGTGGGCAGGTTCATGTCTGGTGGTGTGTTTTGGGGTGTCTGTGGTCTTATTATGATTTTAGGCAGCCTCTCTGCTAATGGGTGGGTTTGTGTTCCTGTTTTGCTAGTTGTTTGGCATAAGTTGTCCAGCACTGTAGCTTGCTGGTCGTTGAGTGAAGCTGGGTGCTGGTGTTAAGATGGAGGTCTCTGGGAGATTTTCGCCATTTGATATTATGTGGAGCTGGGAGGTCTCTTGTTGACCAGTGTCCTGAAGTTGGCTCTCCTACCTCAGAGGCAGAGCCCTGACTCTTGGCTGGAGCACCAAGAACCTTTCATCTCCACAGCTCAGAATAAAAGGGAGAAAAAGTAGAGAGAATTAGTAGAAGTATGAAGAAAGAAAGAAAGAAAGGAGGGGTGGATGGAAGGAAGGAGGGAAGAAAGAAAGAAAGAAAGAAAGAAGCAAAGAAGGAAAGAAGGCAAGAAGGAAAGAAAGGAGGGAGGGAGGGAGGGAGGAAGGAAGGAAGGAGGGAAAGAAGGAAAAAATACAGAAAGAAAGAAGATACAGTAAAATAAAATAAAGTATAATAAAGTTATTGAATTAAAAAATAATTATTTAGAAAAAGAAAAAAAAAGGGACAGATAGAACCTTAGGACAAATGTTGGAAGCAAAGCTATATAGACAAAATCTTACACAGAAGCATACACATACACCCTCACAAAAAGAGGTAAAGGGGAAAAAATCATAAATCTTGCTCTCAGAGACCACCTCCTCAATTAGGGATGATTCGTTGTCTAAAGAAGGGAAGGAAGGAAGGAAAGAAAGAAAGAAAGAATGAATGAAGGTAAAGTATAATAAAGTTATTAAAATTAATTATTAAGAAAAAAATTTAAAAAAAAAAACCATGGACGGATAGAACCCTAGGACGAATGGTGGAAGCAAAACTATACAGACAAGATCTCACACAGAAGCATACACATACACATTCACAAAAAGAGGAAAAGGGGAAAAAATCATAGATCTTGCTCTCGAAGCCCACCTCCTCAATTTGGGATGACTTGTTGTCTATTCATGTATTCCACAGATGCAGGGTACATCAAGTTGATTGTGGAGCTTTAATCTGCTGCTTCTGAGTCTGCTGGGAGAGATTTCCCTTTCTCTTCTTTGTTCTCACAGCTCACAGGGGCTCAGCTTTGGATTTGGCCCTGCTTCTGCGTGTAGGTCGCTGGAGGGCGTCTGTTTTTTGCTCAGAGAGGACGGGGTTAAAGGAGCCGCTGATTCGGGGGCTCTGGCGCACTCAGGCCGGGGGGGGGAGGGGCACTGTGTGCGGGGGTGGGCCTGCGGCGTCAGAGGCCGGCGTGACGTTGCACCAGCCTGAGGCCCGCCCTGCGTTCTCCAGGGGAAGTTGTCCCTTGATCCCGGGAACCTGGCAGTGGTGGGCTGCATAGGCTCCGTGGAAGAGGGGTGTGGATAGTGATCTGTGCTCGCACACTAGGCCCCTTGGTGGTGGCAGCAGCAGCCTTAGTGTCTCCCGCCCGTCCCTGGGGTCCGCGCTTTTAGCCGCGGCTCGTGCCCATCTCTGGGTTCCGCGCTTTTAGCCGCAGCTCGCGCCCGTCTCTGGAGTTCCTTTAAGCAGTGCTCTTAAACCCCTCTCCTCGCGCACCAGGAAACAAAGAGGGAAGAAAAAGTCTCTTGCCTCTTTGGCAGGTGCAGACTTTTCCCCGGACTCCCTCCCAGCTAGCCGTGGTTCACTAACCCCTTCAGGCTATGTTCAAGCCACCAACCCCAGCCCTCTCCCTGCGCTCCGACTGAAACCGAAACCCGAGCCTCAGCTCGCAGCCCCACCCGCCCCGGCGGGTGAGTAGACAAGCCTCTCGGGCTGGTGAGTCCCGGTCGGCACCGATCCTCTGTGCGGGAATCTCCCCGCTTTGCCCTCCGCACCCCTGTTGCTGTGCACTCCTCCGCGACTTCGAAGCTCTTCGCACTGCCTCCCGCAGTCTCCGCCCGCGAAGGGACTTCCTAGTGTGTGGAAACTTTTCCTCCTTCACAGCTCCCTCCCACTGGTGCAGGTGCCGTCCCTATTCTTTTGTCTCTGTTTTTTCTTTTTTTCTTTTGCCCTACCCAGGTACGTGGGGGAGTTTCTTGCCTTTTGGGAGGTCTGAGGTCTTCTGCCAGCCTTCAGTAGATGTTCTGTAGGAGTTGTTACATGTGTAGATGTATTTCTGGTGTATCTGTAGGGAGGAAGGTGATCTCTGCGTCTTACTCTTCTGCCATCTTCAAGGTCCCCTCCTTTGCTGCTTTTAATATGTTTTCTTTGTATTTAGTTTTTGATCGTTTGATTAATATGTGTCTTGTCATGTTTCTCCTTGGCTTTATCCTGTATGGGACTCTCTGTGCTTCCTGGACTTGAATAATTATTTCCTTTCCCATATTAGGGACGTTTTCAACTATATTCTCCTCACATATTTTCTCAGTCCCTTTCTTGTTCTCTTCTTCTTCTGGGGCCCCTATAATTCGAATGTTGGTGTGTTTACTGTTGTCCCAGAAGTCTCTGAGACTGTCCTCCATTCTTTTCATTCTTTTTTCTTTATTCTTCTCTACAGTAGTTATTTCCACTATTTTATGTTCCAGGTCACTTATCCGTTATTCTGCCTCAGTTATTTTGCTACTGATTCCTTCTAGAGAATTTTAAATTTCATTTATTGTGTTGTTTTTCATCGTTTGTTTACTTTTTTGTTCTTCTAGGTCCTGGTTAAACGTTTCTTGTATTTTCTCTGTTCTATTTTCAAGATTTTGCATCATCTTTACTATCATTACTCTGAATTCTTTTTCAGGTAGACTTCCTATTTCCTCTTCATTTGTTTGGTATGGTGGGTATTTACCTTGCTCCTTCATCGGCTGTGTGTTTATCTGTCTTCTCATTTTGCTTAACTTCCTGTGTTTGGTGTCTCTACTTCACCGGCTGCAGGTTCCTAGTTCCCATTGTTTCTTGTGTTTGCCTTCAGTGGCTAAGGTTGGTTTAGTGGATTGTGTAGGTTTCCTGGTGGAGGGGACTTGTGCCTGTGCTCTGGTGGATTAGGCTGGGTCTTGAATTTTTGGTGGGCAGAACCACAACGGGGGTGTGTTTTGGTGTGTCTGTGAACTTTTTATGATTTTAGGCAGCCTGTCTGCTACTGGGTGGGCTTGTGTTCCTGTGTTGCTAGTTGTTTGGTATGGGCTGTTCAGCACTGTAGCTTGCTGGTTGTTGAGTAGAGTTAAGTCTTAACTCTGAGATGGAAATCTGTCAGAGAGCTTTTGCCCTTTCATATTACATGGGGCTGGGAAGTCTCTGGTGGTCCAATATCCTGAACTCAAATCTCCCACCCCAGAGGCTCAGGCCTGACACCCGGTCAGAGCACCCAGACACTGTCAGCCACACAGTTCTGAGCAAAATGGAGAAAAAAGAAAGAAAGAAAGAAAAATAAATAAAATAAAATAGTTATTGAAATAAAAATATTATTAAAAATAAAATAATTAAGAAGTAGTAAAAATAAAAAAAGAAGAAAGAAAGCAAGAGGGAAATCAAACCAATAAACAAATCCACCAGTGATAACAAGCACTACAACTGTACTAAAAAAGAAAACAAAAAACACTGACAGAACTGTAGGACAAATGGGAAAAGCAAAGATGTACGAACAAAATCACACAAAGGAGCATACACATACACACTCACAAAAAAAGAAAAAGGAAAAAAATATATATATGTAAAGAGAGAGCAACCAAATCAATAAACAAATCCACCAATGATAATAAGCTCTAAATACTAAACTAAGATAAACATAAAACAAGAAAGAAATTAAATTGTGCAAGCAAACCCCAATTCTATAGTTGCTCTCAAAGTCCACCACCTCAGTTTTGTAATGATTCATTGTCTATTCAGGTTTTCCTCAGATTCAGGGTACATCAAGTTGATTGTGGAGATTTAATCTACTCCTCCTCAGGCTGAAAGTTGAAATTTCCCTTTTTCTTCTTTGTTTGCACATCTTCTGGGGTTCAGCTTTGGATTTGGCCCTGCCTCTGCATGTCAGTCACCTGAGGGCATCTGTTCTCTACCCAGACAGGATGGGGTTCAAGTAGCAGCAGATGAGGGGGCTCTGGCTCACTTAGGCCTTTGGGAGGGACGGGTACAGTAGTTATAATTGGAATGTGGGGTGAGCATGTGGCAGCAGAGACCAGCACGACTTTGCAGCAGACTAAGGCATGCCATGTGTTCTCCCGGGAAAGTTGTCCCTGGATCATGGGACCCTGGCTATGGCAGACTGCACAGGCTCCTGGGGGGGAGGTGTGTGTGTGTGGATAGTGACCTGTGCTTGCACACAGGCTTCTTGGTGGCTGCAGCAGCAACCTTAGTGTTTCATCCCCGTCTCTGGTGTCCGTGCTGATAACTGTGGGTTGCGCCTATCTCTGGAGCTCAGTTAGGTCGTGCTTTGAACCCTGTCTCCACACTCAGCCCAAAATATGTTCTCTTGCCTCTTAGGCAGTTCCAGAGTTTTTCCCGGACTTCCTCCTGGCTAGCTGTGGTGCACTAGCCTCCTTCAGGCTGTGTTCGTGCAGCCAACCTCAGTCTTCTCCCTGGGACATGACCTCCGAAGCCTGAGCGTCAGCTCCCATCTACCCACCACCCTGTCAGGTGAGCAGACAAGCCTCTCAGGCTCGTGAGTGCTTGTCAACACTGATTCTTTGTGCAGGAATCTCTCTGCTTTGCCCTCTGCACCCCTGTTGCTGCCCTCTCCTCCATGGCTCCAAAGCTTCCCCCCAGCCCATCCCCCATCTCTGCCAGTGAAGGGGCTTCTTAGTGTGTGGAAACTGTTTTTCCTTCACAGCTCCCTCCCAGAGGTGCAGTTCCTGTCCCTATTCTTTTGGTCTCCATTTTCTCCTTTTTTCTTTTGCCCTACGCATGTATGTGGGGAGTTTCTTGCCTTTTGGGAAGTCTGAGGTCTTCTGCCAACATTCAGTAGGTGTTCTGTAAGAGTTGTTCCACATGTAGATGTATTTCTGATGTATCTGTGGGGAGGAAGATGATCTTCACATCTTACTTCTCTGCCATCTGAAGGTCCTTTCTCTGCAGATGTATTCGTGAGGAGTGACAAATTCCGTGTCCTCATCTTCTGCCATCTTGACTCCTCCCCTTCTGATTTTTACATTTTAATTGGTTGTGTTTAGGGTTGAGTAGGCACTGTTTTAGACTCTATATTGCTTTCAATAGTTATGCTAAGTCTGTCGTATTTTCCTTTTAATTCTATAATTGTGAAGCAGTCTAAATGTTTTTGCAAGTGATGACAATTATAAGAGAGTATTAAAATCCCATTTATGCTTTTGTTCTGCAATCAAATGCATAAGTTATATTTCCTAATATATCAAACATTTGGGTTCTTTAACTCTCCTTTCCATGGGTAAAATAAGCTGTGTTGTAGTGACTTTTGGCTGAAAGCAAAATGTCCTGATCCAAAAGAAAGCCAAGGAAAAGAATGATGCCATACTAGGAATGAACGTATAACCTGGATAAGGGAAGATATGAGAGATGACAGAATTCCTATCTTTAGATATTTGAAGAGTGTCATGTGTAAGAGGGAGTAGACTTTATTTTATTTGGCTCTAGTAGGCTGAACTAGGTTGAAATATCAGGGATGTGGATTTTTGTCTCCCTAGAAGGGAGGACTTCTAACAATTATGATTGTTAAAAATATAACCATCCACATTAATAACTTTTTCACTGAACTTGCCCTGAGAGCTAGAGCTGAAGTAGAGGCAGCCCCTTTTGCTGCATCTACCACCAGATACCCTCTAGTCTGTCACATATTCTGGTAGTTGCTTTCAATGGTTGCAAGGATAGTCTCAATAAATATGAATGTCTGAAGCTACTGTAATTCTGTTAATAAATACAGATCTTTAAAGTTACTGAAGCTTCTGAAAGTTCCATGCTATATAAGCAGAACTAATTGTGCCCTCAGCCAAATTCTGAAGGAGACAAAGTTTATCTGAGTTGTAATATCTTTTCCAAGCCCCTATCTTTCAAGGCCTAGTGACCTGTCAGCCCTTCCCCAGACCTTTATCCCATGTTTCATTCCTAAATGTTCATCGACTAACCTCAGCAGTCATCTAATCCCTGATAAGGTTGTCTTTCAAAATAAATTGAGTTTTATCTCTCTCAGCATTGAGGATAGGAAAAGCTGGATCTCAAACTTTGAAAATACAGATAGAGATAATTGTAAAACTGAATGTAAAACAAGAATTTTGAAATGTATGTTTGGCGGCTATTTGCCAGGAAGACTTACTTTTTGGTTATCTCTGCAAGTTTGATTACTTCCTCTGACTACTAAGGGAACAACCTGACTGAAGTTATTGCCAAAACACTGATCTTTTTGGTTCTGAAAATATCTTCAACAGTACCGTTATCCAGTTGTAGATTGGCAAGATATTTTCACCTTACATAGAAAAGACCTTTTGAGTTTATGAAAGTTCACACTTGAATACCTCTTTGGTAGAATACAAATACATTTGTATACCCAAACGTGGACTGATATGCCCTTGACCCTATTTTTCTCTATTTTCTGCAGAAATTATCATTCTGATGCTTTCCCTAAGGAAGGAACACAAATTCTCAAGATGGGAAATAACAGCGCAAACAGTACAAGAGCAAAGTGCACTGATCTTCAAATGTCATTTCAGTACTCTCTCTATGCAACCACCTATATCCTCATATTTATCCCTGGTCTCCTGGTTAACAGTGCAGCCTTGTGGGTTTTGTGCTGCTTCATCAGCAAGAAAAATAAAGCCATCATTTTCATGATCAACCTCTCTGTGGCTGACCTTGCTCATGTGCTGTCCTTACCCCTCCGGATTTACTATTACATCAGCCACCACTGGCCTTTCCAGAGGGCCCTTTGCCTGCTGTGCTTCTACCTAAAGTATCTTAACATGTATGCCAGCATTTGTTTCCTGACATGCATCAGCCTTCAGAGGTGCTTCTTTCTCCTCAAGCCTTTCAGAGCCAGAGACTGGAAGCGTAGGTATGATGTGGGCATCAGTGCTGCCATCTGGGTCATCATGGGGACTGCCTGTTTGCCACTTCTAATTCTGAGAAATGCTGGATTAGCCTACAATACTGAATCCTGCTTTTCCAATTTAGGGCTTCAACATATTAGCATGGTGTCTACTATTGGCATGGTAACTGTAGCTGAACTTGGAGGGTTTGTCTTACCTGTTGTAATTATTACTTATTGCACATGGAGAACAAGAAAGATTTTACAGGAATTCCAAGTTCCCCCTCAGAATACCAAAGAGAGAAAAAAGGCTTTGTGGATGGTCCTGTTGTGTGCAGTGGTATTCATTGTTTGTTTCACACCCTACCACCTCAACTTCCCTTTCTTTATGATGGTGAAGCAACGAATCTTTTCAAACTGCTCCTTTATTAAGAGCACTCTATTTTTCCACATAATTTCCCTGTGTCTTGCAAATTTAAATTGCTGTTTTGATCCAGTTGTATATTATTTTGTGACCTCAGAATTTCGTGATGGATTTTCAGAACATGGTAGTTTGGTTCTTCAGTCATGTGTGAAATGCAAGGATGGTGCTTTGGAAATTCAACATAGGAAGGAGGATCTTCAAACTCTCTCTTGAATTTATGGATGATTCCAAAACAATGTAATCAAATAATTACCGAAAATAATCTATATGCTCTATCAGTTTATCTATGTCACCTTGAAGATCTTTCTTAAAAATAATGGTACCCTTAAGTGCCTTAATGAAACATGGCTCCCTTCCCTTAATCCTCAATATGATTTTTCTGGAAAAAAAAATTAAAGCCTATATTTTCTGTCCAAATGGAAATATTGTTCTATGGAGTATATGAGAAAATAACTTTATTTACACAAAAGGATGAACAACAGAATGAATTGCATCCCTGTTCCTCAGCAATAGGTCCAAAATTTTCACCTTCCCCTGCTAGAAACAAAATGCAAATTGAAAATACATGAACATAGATGAATTGTCTACACATTTAAAAATGTACAGGAGAACAGTACTATCCTTGCTTTATCAAGAAGTTATACACAGGTGGAGTGGCCAAGATGGCACAGTAGGAAGACCCTGATCTCAACTCCTTCCACAGGCACACCAAAATTACAAATACTTACAGAGCAACTATTGATGAGAACAACCTGAACACTAGCAGAAAAGATATTTTACAACTAAAGATGTAAAGAAGGAACCACAACAAGATGGGTAGGAGAAATGGAGACACAGTATAGTCAAGAGCCATACACCTGGATAGGTGACCCACAAACAGGAGAATAATTACAATTGCAGAGGTTCTCCACAAGGAAGGAAGTGTCTGAGCCCCACATTGAGCTCCCCAGCCCAGAGATCCTGTACTAGAAAGACAAGACTCTAGACTGTTTGGCTTTCAAGGCCAGTCAGGCTTAGTTTCAGGAGAGCTGAAGGGCTGTGGGAAATAGAGACTGTACTCTTAAAGGGTACACACAAAATCTCACAAGCTCTGAGACCCAGGGCAGAAGCAACAATTTGAAATAAACTTGGGTTAGACCCACTTGCTGATCTTGGAGAGCCTCCCAGAGAGGAGGCAATTGGGACTCACCCTAGGGACATTGACACTGACAGCAGCTATTTTTGGAAACTCATCTTACCATGAGGGTACTGATGCTGGCAACACCATTTTGGGATCTTCCCTCTAGCAGGCTGGCTGATTTAGGACCCCCTGAGCTTCCAAGGACTTGGCCTTATTCACCACAGCACACAAGATCCAGCCCAACACACAACAGGCCAACACCAGGTCTGTGAAATCAAGACCCCAGAGCCAGAGTAACCAGGACCCAGCTCCACCCACCAGTGGGCCAGCACTAACCCTGGGGTCCAGCCTTACCTCCCAGGGTTGGGAATTAATCCTGGGATATTTGGGTCCCAGCCCTTCCCACATGTGGGTGGACATCAACTCTGGGACCCCCTGCACACTGCAGGCAGATATGCCAGGATTCATTTGTGCCCATTGGGCCAGAACTAGCCCAAGGACCCTCTTGGTCCCAGCTCCACCCACCATTGAGTTGACACTATCTCTGGGACTCCAGACCATAGTCAGAGACCCCAGGTCCTAACTCTGCACACAAGGAGCTGGTAGTATCCCTGGGACCAAGCTTTACCCACTAGTGGGAAGGCACCAGCATCAGGATGCCCAAGGCACCATATCCTCCCCTCCCATGAGGATGTTGAAACCAGCTCCAGGACACTGAGCCCCTCAGCCACATGCCCTTGGCCATGGCCCAGCTCAACAGCAGGTGGATACTAGCTCCAGGATCCTAACCCTGCAGCCAGCCACCTTGTGACATAGCCCAACTCACCAGTAGGCTGGCACCAGGATGAGGATTTCCCTTGTCATACACCTAGTCATGGCAGGATTATGCCTTACCCACCAGAAGCCAGTAGTCTCCACACAAGGCAGGGGCTGGCAACCAACTGGAACAGGAGACAGCTACACCTACCAGTATCTGTAGTAGTCAGCTTATCACAGCAGAAAGACCCAGATAGCCCCATAGGGGGCACCCTGAGAGCATATAGCTCTGGTGACAAGAAGGGAGTGTGCTGCTGTGCCCCATAGCATGTCTCCTACATAAGGTCACTTCTCTAAGATAGGGAAATATAAGCAGTATACCAAATACATAGAAATAAAGACAGCAAATTAAGCAAAATGAAGTGACAGAGCAATATGTTCCAAATGAAGCAACAAGATAAAACCCCAGAAGAAGAACTAATTTAATTGGAGATAAGCAATCTACCCAATAAAGCATTCATGGTGGTGATCATAAAGATGCTCAAAGAACTCAGGACAAAAAGTGGGTGAACACAGTGAGAATAGTAAAGAAAAAGAGTTAGAAAATATAAAGAAGAACCAAACAGAGATGAAGAATATAATAAATGAACTAAAAATTAAACTTGAATGAATCAACAGTAGATTAGATGATACATAGGAACAGATCAGCAAAGTGGAAGACAGAGTAGTGGAAATTGTTTTAGCTAAACAGAAAAAAGAACACAGAATTTTAAAAATTGGGAACAGTTTAAGAGACCTCTGAGACAACACCAAGCATAACAACATTCTCATTATAAGGGTCCCTGAATGAGAAGAGAAAGAGAAAGTGGCAAAGAACATATTTGAAGACATAATAGCTGAAAACTTAACTAACCTGGGAAATGAAAAAAAAACCATCCAGATCCAGGAAGCACAGAGACTTTGCAAGCAGGATCAAACCAAAAATGACTACACAAAGACACACTGTAATTAAAATGAAAAAAAGAAAAAGAAAAAGAAAAAAGAGAATATTAAAAGCAGCAAGGGAAAAGTAGCAAGTTACATACAATGAAACTCCCATAATACTATCATTGACTTTTAGGCAAAAACTCTGCAGGTAGAGGTGTGGGTCATGATATGTTTAAAGGGATGAAGTGGAAAAAACTATCATGAAGAATACTCAACCTGACAAGGCTAACATTCAGATTTGAAGGAGATATTAAAAGTCCTACAGACAAGCAAAAACAAAAAGAGTTCAGGAGCACAAAACCAGATTTAAAAGAACTGTTAAAGGGATTTCTCTAAGCAGAAAAAGAAAGGCCTCAGCTAGAAATATGAAAATTACAAAATGAAAAATCTCATTGGTAAAGGCAAATATGCAGTAATGGTAGTAAATCAATGACATATAAAGCTAGAAGGAAGGTTAAAAGACAAAAGTTGTAAAATCAGCTGTATACATGATAAGTACTTAAGGGGATACACAAAACAAAAAGATGTAAGTTATGATGTCAAAAACAATAAATGGGGGAGAAGTAAAAATTCATGGTTGGAAAAATGCATTCAAGTTAAGAAATCAGCAACTTATATAACATACATATATATAGATTGCTATATATAAAACCCACGATAACCACAAAACAAAAATCCATAATAGATACAGAACACCAAAGACAGAAATGAATCCAAACATACCACTGAAGATATTTATCAAATCACAAGGGAAGAGACCAAAAGAAGAAGAAAGGAACAAAAAGAACTATATCTATCAATATTTATTTATTTATTTATTTGTTTTTATTTTTGGTTGTGTTGGGTGTTCATCATTGTGTGTGGGTTTTCTCTAGTTGCAGCAAGCGGGGTCTACTCTTCATTGCAGTGCATGGGCTACTCATTGTGGTGGCTTCTCTTGTTGGGGAGCATGGGATCTAGGCATGTAGGCTTCAGTAGTTGTGGCACACAGGCTCTAGAGCACAGGCTCAGCAGTTGTGGCACACAGGCCCAGTTGCTCCGCTGCACTTGGGATCTTCCTGTACCAGGGCTCTAACCCATGTCCCCTGCATTGGTAGGTGGGTTCTTAACCACTGCACAACCAGGGAAGCCCAATAATTACTTTAGATATAAATGGAATATATGCTCCAATCAAAAGACATAGAGTGGCTGAATGGATACAAAAACAAGGCTCATATATATGTTGCCTGCAAGAGATTCCCTTAAGATCTCAAGACACATGTGGACTGAAAATGGGAAGATGGCAAAAGATATGCCATGCAAATGGAAATGAAAAGAAAGCAGGGGTAGCACTACTTCCATCAAACAAAATAGACCTTAAAATAAAGACTGTAATAAGAGACAAAAAAAGACATTACATAATGATAAAGGGATGTATACAAGAAGAATATATAATAATTGTAAATATGTATGCACCCAACCTCAGTATATAAATACATAAAGCAAATATTAACAGACATAAAATGAGAAATTGACAATATCACAATAATTGTAGGGGATTTTAACACTCCACTTACATCATTGGACTGATCATCCAGACATAAATTCAGTAAGGAAACACTGGCCTTAAATGACACATTAGATCAGCAACAGAATACAAATTATTTTCAAGTGCACATGAAACATTCTCCAGGACAGATCACATGCTAGATGAAAAAACAAGTCGTGGTAAGTTTAAGAAAATTGAAATCATATATCAACCATCTTTTCCGACCACAATGTTATGAGACTAGACTAGAAATCGATTACATGGAAAAAAACTGCAAAAATCACAAACACATGGAGGCTAAACAATGTGCAATAAACAACCAATGGATTACTGAAGATCTCAAAGAGAAAATCAAAAGTACCTGGAGATAAGTGCAAATGAAATCACAATGATCCAAAATCTGTGGGATTCAGCAAAAGCATTTCTAAGAGAGTAGTTTATAGAAATATCATACAGTAAGTTCCATACATACAAACCTTCAAATCACGATCTTTCAAAGATGTGAACATGCATTTGCATGTCTAATCATGTAAGTTAGTTCACGTGTCTGGCATACATTGTGTCATACATGCATCCTGTATGAGGGGTTGTGCTTTTGTGTACTTTATTGTACAGTACTGTATAGAGTACAGTATCTTTATTTCAAGCCCAGGAAGTCCGCAAGCCAAGTGTAAAACTAGCACTATATAGCCAATTGTGTTATTTGGGTACCTATGCTAACTTTGTTGGACTTACGAATGCACTCTCAGGATGGAACTTGTTCGTATGTAAGGGACTTACTGCACAAGCTTTTCTCAGGAAACAAGAAAAATCTCAAATTAAACAGCCTAGCCTTACACCTATAGGAACTAGGAAAAGAAGAATTAACAAAACCCAAAGTTAGTAGAAGGAAAGAAATAAAGATCAGAGCTGAAATAAATTAAATAGAGAAAGGTCAGTAAAACTAAGAGTTAGTTCTTTGTAAAGATGAACCAAATCGATAAAGCTTTAGCCAGGCTCATCAAGAAAAATAGAGAGAGGACCCAAATCAATAAAATGAAAAACGAAAAAGAAGTTACAGGTGACACCACAGAAATGCAAAGGAACATAAGAGCTAACTATGAATAGCTATATGCCAATAAAATGGACAACATAAAAGAAATGGAAAAAATTCCTAGAAATGTACAATCTCCCAAGACTGAACAAGGAAGAAATAGAAAATATGAACAGACCAATTATCAGTAATGAAACTGAATCAGTAATTTAAAAAGCTTCCATCAAACAAAGGTCAGGAACAGATGGCTTCACAGGTGAATTCTACCAAACATGTAGAGAAGAGTTAATACTTAGTTTTCTCAAACTATTCAATAAATTTGCAGAGCACATAATGCTTCTGAACTAATTCTAAGAGGCCAGCATCATCCTGTTACCAAAACCAGACAAATATATCACAAAAAAACATGAAAATTACAGGCAAATATCAGTGATGAACATAGATGCAAAACTTCTCTACAAAATATTAGCACACCAAATCCAACAATACATTAAATAGATCATACATAATTATCAAGTGGGATTTATTCCAAGGACACAAGGATAGTTCAATATCTGCAAAATAATTTGATATACCACATTAACAAATTGAAGAATAAAAATCATATGGTCATCTCAATAGGTGCAGAAAAAGCTTTTGACAAAATTCAACATCGTTTTATGATATAAAGCTCTCCAGAAAGTGGGAATAGAGGGAATATACCTCAATATAATAAAGGCTGTATATGACAAGCCCACAGATAACATTATACTCAATGATAAAAAGGTGAAAGCATTTATTCTAAGTTCAGGAGCAAGACAAGGATGCCCACTCTCACCACTTTTATTCAACATAATATTGAAACTCCTAGCCACAGCAGTCAGGAATCCAATGTGGAAAGGAAGAAGTAAAACTGTTATTGCTTACCAATGACATGATACTCTATATAGAAAATCCTAAAGATGTCACCAAGAAAACTACTAGAACTCACTAAAAAATTCTGTAAAGTGCAGGACACAGGATTAATATATAGGAATCTGTTGCAATTTTATACACTAAAAAGGAACTATTAGAAAAAGAAATTAAGAAAGCAATCCTATTTACTATCACATCAAAAAGAGTAAAATACCTACGAATAAATCTAACTAAGTAGGTAAAAGACCTGTACTCTGAAAACTATAGCTCAGTGATGAATGAAACTGAAGAGGACACAAGCAGATGCAAGGACATACCATGCTCATGGATAGGAAGAATGAATATTGCTAAAATGACCATACAACCAAGGCAATCTACAGATTCAATGCAATCTCTATCAAATAATAATGGCATTTTTCACAGAATTAGAACAAATAATTCAAAAATGTGTACAAAACACAAAAGACCCTGAATAGCCCAAAGTATCATGCTCCCTGATTTCAAACTATACTACAAAACTATACTATACTACAAATCAAAACTCTATGATATAGACATACTTATATGGGCAATTAATCTATGACAAAGGAGGCATGAATATGCAATGGAGAAAAGACAGCCTCTTCAGTAAATGTTACGGAAAACTGGACAGTTACATGCAAAATAATAAAACGGGATTAATTTCTAACACCATATACAAAAGTAAACTAAAAATGGATTAAATGGACCTGAAACCATAAAACTTCTAGAAGAAAATATAGGTAATATTCTGTGAAATCTGCATTAGCAATATTTTTTAGATGTGTCTCCTCAGGCAAGGGAAACAATAGAAAAAAATAAACAAATGGGACTACATCAACAAAAATATTTTGCACAGCAAAGGAAACTATCAATGAAATGAAAAGGCTGCATACTGAATGGGAGAAGATATTTGCAAATGATATATCTGGTAAGAGGTTAATATCCAAAATATACAATTTACCATCAAAAAGCTAAATATTTGATTAAAACATGGGCAGAGGACCTGAATATACATTTTTCCAAAAATAACATACAGATAGCCAACAAATATATTAATATATTAAAAGATGCTCAACAGCACTAATCATCAGGGAAATGCAAATAAAAACTAAAATGAGATATAACCTCACACCTGTCCAAATGGCAATTATCAAGAGCAAAAAAATAAGCTTTGGCAAATATTGGAGAAAAGGGTACTCTCATGCACTGTTACTGGGAATTTAAATTGGTGCGTCCACTATGGAAAAAATTATAGAGATTCCTCAAAAAGGTAAAAATAGAAGTATCATATAATCTAGCAATTTCACTCCTGGATATTTATCCTAAAAAGACAAATACAATATTTAGATATGATATATGCACCCCTATGTTTTTGAAGCATTATTTACAATAGTCAAGATATGGAAGCAACCCAAGTGTCCATCGATAGATGAATGAATATTGAAGATGTAGTATATACATATATATAATGGAATATTATTTAATCATAAAAAGAATGAAATCTTACCATTTGTGACCACATGGGTGAGCCTAGAAAGTACTGTTTTAAGTAAAATAAGTCAGACAGAGATAAGTACTGTGTGATTTCACTTATATGTGGAATCTAGAAAACAAAACAAAACAAATGGACAAACACAACAAAACAGAGACATAGATACAGAAAACAAATGGTGGTTGCCAGAGGGAATGGGGGTGGGAGGAGGAGAGAAATAATTGAGGGAGACTGAGGTACAGACTTTCAATTACAAAATAAATGAATCACAAGTTTGAAATGTGCAGTGTGGAGAATAATCAATAATTATGTAGTATCTTTGTGTGGTGACAGATGGTAACTAGACTTATCATGGTGATCATTTTGAAATGTATAGAAATATCAAGTCACTATGTTATGTAACAGGAACTAACATAGTGTTTTAGGTTAATTATACTTCAGAAACAAAGAATCAAGCAAAGTCATAGAAAAAGAGATCATATTTGTGGTTACCAGAGGCATAGGATGGGGGCAGGGGGAATTGGTTTAAGGTGGTCATAAGGTACATATTTACTGTTATAAGATAAATAAATACTAAGGATGTAATGTACAACATGATAAATATAACTAGCACAACTGTACATCATACATGAAAATTTTTGAGAGAAAATCCTGAGTTCTTATCAAAAGGCAAACATTTTTTTCTATTTCTTTATAAAATAGAAAAAAACAGATGCTATTCTTTGTATCTATATAAGATGATGGATGTTCACTAATCTTATTGTGGTAATCATTTCGTGATGTATGTAAGTCAGATCATTGTGTTGTACACCATGAACCTATACAGTGCTGTATGTCAATTATATCTCAATAAAACTGGAAGAAAAGAGAAAGTAAGACACAGACCCCTGTCTTACAAGTACATGTGACAAGTATTAACAGAAGTCTGGACAGTTGTCAGGGGAGTACAGGAGTGAAATGTGCTCAAGAGTATCAAAAAGACAACAAAATATCATTCCACCATTTGTTTCTCTCAAGCTAAAAGAGGCAGGATCCAAAAATTTGCTCAACACAGAGTGGAAACTTCTTGTCTCCAAAGTGAAAAAAACAAAAATTATCCCAGTGGACAGACTACCCATAAAGAGTATTATTTTTCTCATATAAAGAATATATTTAAGAAATAAATATCTTCTTATGTTGATATCTGATAATTTTAACAATAATTGAAAATATTTACCAAGCTCTTACTATGCATCTGGCATGTAAGTGCTTCTGATACATCAACTCATTTAATTGTCACAATTTCTCTAAGATGAGAAAAGACAGAGAGATGAAACTTGCCTAAGGACACAGGACTAGTAAGTAGAGTTTTCCCTCTGGAGACTATGCTCTTTCACAAATATACTCTTTCTCCTCCCTGGAAATTCTGATCACTGTGGAATTAAAAAATGGCTACCTGAGAGGATGGTGTATTTCTATAGTAATTTCTACATTGCTTTTGCTGCTGACAAAGATTCTCACTAGATTAAATAGATGATGTTTCTCTACATACACACCCAACATGCTTCCTCTCACCCAAACATTTAAAAATAGGAAGGTTGAGTTCTAAGCTCCTTTACAGGGAATTAACAGGGAATTTTCTTGAGAGTTATCTCCTTTAAAGAGGCTTAATTCTCTGGGTGATCCTAGAGGTCAGGGGGTTGATGTTTCTTTGGAGAGATAAGACTAGAGGAAAGAGGGATACCTTTCTTAAAACTCATACAGGTTTAGATTTTCTTAAGTTTCTGCAAGTGTTGGAAGGTCATGTTCCTTGTTCATTGTGCATGGCATGGTAACTACAGGATGGCCATGGAGTCTTGACTCTAAGCACTGTTACCTTAAGCACATTGATAGAATCTCTCTGGTGTGACATGTGATCGCTTGGAAGACTAATCTGATAGGCATTTCAGTGCCTGCCAAATGTGGAAGGTCAGGATCCATGAAAACATTTAGCAGGTTTGATGTCAATGATGGCAGTCACCGAGGCTTACAGCAGTCAATCCTAATTTATAGGCAACTCAAAGTGCCTAGAATAGGAACTTGGAGAGTGGGAGGTCACCCACATTCCTCCATCTATTCTAATGAGTGGGGGCTCAGAGTCAAAATTACTGAGATTTATAAACATTATATAAGGTGAGATTTCATGGACCTGAGCATGTGGATGATATCCATTTCACCATACTGTGATATATGTGACTCTTAGAGTAATTGCTCCATAGGACTGCAAAGACATAAAAAGCAACACACAGTGAATCAAAAAGAATTGAACTTGCAAACATTTAGTACTTGATAGATAGTTTTTATATGAATATGTAATAAAAGCAAATTTATACAGGAACTTTCATGTTTATTTCCAATAATCTTACAGATGCTCCCTTTGTGTCCCTCATGTCAAAGTTTCCACATCAGTGTTGTTGCTGATTCATCCTAGAGCATACATCTCCACTGAAGGTAGAAGTGAAGCCACAGTGTTATGTCTTTCCTCAAGACCACAAGGAGATGTAAACCCAAGGTTGTTCATGAATCCCCACAAGAAGTCAGGTAGTCTAGAACATTTTAAAAGTCTTCCATTCTGTTTGAATCACCCTGTTTTTGTACTTATATTCTCTGACAATATGTCAAAGGTGACGATTTAAACTTTTTTGGAGAACATCCATGTTATCAATAACAATAAGAATTTATCTAAACTTCATGCAGTCAACACACTTACATTACACCACAGATGTGCCACATGTTAATCAAAGGTCTCCAGAGGAGAGGAAAATAATGTTTCACAATGTTACTGTGATTAAAAGCAGAGCACCTGGAGTTACCTTGCCTGGGTTCTTAGATATGTCCCCAGTATAACAAGATCACAAATTAGTAAACTGGGGAAGCATTAAACCATATTAAAATATTTATGTATATGAGGGAATGAGTATATTTGTGAATGTGTGTGTATGTAGTATCTTCCATACATCTGATCATTTAAATTTAGGTATGCACTGTGACATTGAGACAATAAAAACATATGCCATACTTTTTTCATTGCTTGCAATCTGGTATGATCATGATTGTAGTATAAACAAATTTCAGAATTTTATAATGTAATTATGGCATAGGTTTAAGGCATTTGTGTTTATTTCTATCATTCTTTTCAAGGATAATGTATTGCCATGTAATTAATCCTTTATAGGAAATTTTTAAAATTAAAAGTAAAAAGAAAAAAGAAAATATGCACTATTTGAGAAAAGTAGCCTAAAGAAATGTTTATTAATATTATTAGGAGTTATGGGAATTAATATCCTTATAACTTGGAATATCTATGAGACTTTCACTTTCTCCCCTTAGGGAAATAAACAATTTGGATTCACCCCAAATATCTCAAAACTATCATGAGATTCACACACAACACATACAGCTTAAGCACAAAATAATATTGTATCCTAATGTATTTCACGAACTTCAGAGTTTCAGAGTTTGCAATGAAAGCTCTTTACTTGGATGTCTGTATGCGTGAAGTAATGTACGCTTTTATATAATGACACTCATTTAGCAAATATTTTGTTTATTCTTTCATTAAAATCAACTGTGCCATGGTCTGCCTAGATTAATTCCTCTATAAACATCCTCAGTCACAACCTGATATATGTAAACTGTGAGTTAATGAAGAATCAAACACAGGCATATAGTTTTTTGGTTGGACATCATTTCTCACAAGTAAAGATACATGTAAGCAGAACAGTGGTGAATTGAATTTTATTATAAATGCAGAAAGAAAAATTGCTATTTTTGAAATCTCTGTGGTTAAGTCATTTTGTAATACAAATAACTCCCATTGGAAAATTTGATAATTAAAATTTCATATTTGGATTTCATTAAAATGGTATTTTAAAAAGCAGTGGTTAGTTTTATAAAATTTATAAAACTTTATATATTTATAAACTTATTTTCTTGTCTTTATAAGATTGGAAATTCACAAAATGTTTTGTGTGAATTTTTTTGTAATAGTGATTGCCTAACAAAACAAAAACAGATAACATTTACCGCGATGGTGGCGGCAGGGTAAAACCTAGATTTTCTGAAGTCCTCGAAGAATCAGTATTTCAGACAATTGTATTCTGTAGAAATGATCAAGTAGCTCTTTAAGTATCTGAATATTTAAAACACCATTTTAGGTGCAAATATTTATAAATTATATTCTTTCCAACCCACATAAGCCGTTTGTTTTAAACAAGGGTACATGGTGTATGAGAGAAGCATTAATCCAGATTCAGAGAACAAGGATCCTAGTTTCAGGTCTGCCACTGATAACCTATGTGACTTTGGGTAAGTTATCTTTCTTTGGGATTTAGTTTTATTATTTGTCCATAAGGAAGCTAGACTAGATGATCTCAATATGAAGCATACTTTTTAGAAAGTGCTTTATAAACTCTTAAGCACTTTACAAATGTTTGCTTTTGTTATTATTAGTATTAATATTGTTATTATTTAAGAAGAGGTTCAACTCTAACATTTAATGTAATCTTTTTAGGATGACTGAAGGTCATATTATAAACTTCAGTTATTTTACTGTATACATTTGCTTCTTTCAGAGGTATTGAAATTTGTAGGATTGCCTGTACCTACACTAAAATTGTCCCATGGATTTCTTTTTTTTTTTTAACATACGTAGTGGATTTATTTTTTATTTATTTTTTTATTCAAACAGAAAGTCACAAAAATTATAATCATAATCATCAGTTCACTCAGTCCCATGTAATTAATTTTATTTCATCTTGATATTTTGTTAGCCCTTTTATGAATTCATCAGTTTTCCATTAGAGTTCTGAAAATGATAATTCATTCAGTTTAGCAGTATAGTCATGTAACAGAAACCTGAGCTTGTCAGAGCCTTTTCCATGAATTTCTTGAAGATGAAACCCTTTTATAGGAACATTTTTGCAAAAGCATCAGAGTACAAACAGAACTGTCTGTAAATGTCAAAAGATTTAAAAATGACCACGGTTAAAGATTTGATGAAAGTTCAAAATAATGCAATTGACAAGGAAATTTAGTTATTTCTGAGATATACATTTTAAAATAATCACTAGAATTATGACTTATAACATGATACCAGAACATATAAGATTTTTAGGAATTTCATGTAATGTCTGAAATATATATATTAACATATTTCCATACAAATAACCCAAAGAAAGTTTAGCATTGGTTGTTTTTTGTTTTTAAATTTTATTTATTTTTTTATACAGCAGGTTCTTATTAGTCATCAATTTTATACACATCAGTGTATACATGTCAATCCCAATCACCCAATTCAGCACACCACCCATGCCCCGGCTTTCCCCCTTGGTGTCCATACATTTTTTCTCTACATCTGTGTCTCAATTTCTGCCCTGCAATCCGGTTCATCTGTACCATTTTTTAGGTTCCACATACATGCGTTAATATACGATATTTGTTTTTCTCTTTCTGACTTACTTCACTCTGTATGACAGTCTCTAGATCCAACCACGTCTCGACAAATGACCCAGTTTCATTCCTTTTTATGGCTGAGTAATATTGCATTGTATATATGTACCACAACTTCTTTATCCATTCATCTGTCGATGGACATTTAGGTTGTTTCTATGATCTGGCTATTGTAAACAGTGCTGCAATGAACATTGGGGTGCGTGCGTCTTTTTGAATTATGGTTTTCTCTGGGTATATGCCCAGTAGTAGGATTGCTGGATCATATGGTAATTCTATTTTTAGTTTTTTAAGGAATCTCCATACTGTTCTCCATAGTGGCTGTATCAATTTACATTCCCACCAGCAGTGCAAGAGGATTCCCTTTTCTCCACACCCTCTCCAGCATTTGTTGTTTGTAGATTTTCTGATGATACCCATTCTAACTGGTGTGAGGTGATACCTCATTGTAGTTTTGATTTGCATTTCTCTAATGATTAGTGATGTTGAACAGCTTTTCATGTGCTTCTTGTCCATCTTTATGGCTTCTTTGGAGAAATGTCTATTTAGATCTTCTGCCCATTTTTGGATTGGGTTGTTTGTTTCTTTAATATTGAGCTGCATGAGCTGTTTATATATTTTAGAGATTAATGCTTTGTCCATTGATTCATTTGCAAATATTTTCTCCCATTCTGAGGGTTGTCTTTTCATCTTGTTTATGGTTTCCTTTGCTGTGCAAAAGCTTTGAAGTTTCATTAGGTCCCATTTGTTTATTTTTGTTTTTGTTTCCATTACTCTAGGAGGTGGATTAAAAAAGATCTTGCTGTGGTTTATGTCAAAGAGTGTTCTTCCTATGTTTTCCTCTAAGAGTTTTACAGTGTCTGGTCTTACATTTAGGTCTTTAATTGATTTAGAGTTTATTTTTGTGAATGGTGTTAGGGAGTGTTCTAATATCATTCTTTTATATGTAGCTGTCCAGTTTCCCCAGCACCACTTATTGAAGAGACTGTCTTTTCTCCATTGTATATCCTTGCCTCTTTTGTCATAGATTAGTTGACCAGAGGTGCGTGGGTTTATCTCTGGGCTTTCTGTCTTGTTCCATTGATCTATGTTTCTGTTCTTGTTCCAGTACCATATTGTCTTGATTACTGTAGCTTTGTAGTATAGTCTGAAGTCAGGGACTCTGATTCGTCTAGCTCCGTTTTTTTCCCTCAAGACTACTTTGGCTATTCGGGGTCTTTTGTGTCTCCATACAAATTTAAAATTTTTTTGTTCTAGTTCCGTAAAATTGCCATTGGTAATTTGATAGGATTGCATTGAGTCCGTAGATTGCTTTGGGTAGTATAGCCATTTTCACAATATTGATTCTTCCAATCCAAGAACATGGTATATCTCTCCACCTGTTGGTATCATCTTTAATTTCTTTCATCAGTGTCATAGTTTTCTACATACACATCTTTTGTTACCCTAGGTAGGTTTATTCCTCCATATTTTATTCTTTTTTTTACAATGGTAAATGGGAGTGTTTCCTTAATTTCTTTTTCAGATTTTTCATCATTAGTGTATAGGAATGCAAGAGATTTCTGTGCATTAATTTTGTATCCAGCAACTTCACTAAATTCATTGATTAGCTCTAGTAGTTTTCTGGTGGCATTTTTAGGTTTCTCTATGTATAGTATCATGTCATCTGCAAACAGTGACAGTTTTACATCTTCTTTTCCAATTTGTTTTACTTTTATTTCTTTTTCTTCTCTATTGCCGTGGCTAGGACTTCCAAATCTATGTTGAATAATAGTGGTGAGAGTGGACATCTATGTCTTATTCATGACCTTAGAGGAAATTCTTTCAGTTTTTCACCATTGAGAATGATGTTTGCTGGGGTTTTGTCATATATGGCCTTTATTATGTTGAGGTAAGTTCCCTCTATGCCCACTTTCTGGAGAGTTTTTATCATAAATCGGTGTTGAATTTTGTGAAAAGCTTTTTCTGCATCTATTGAGATGATCATATGGTTTTTAAACTTCAATTTCTCATTATGGCATATCACATTGATTTATTTGCCTATACTGAAGAACTCTTGCATCCCTGGGATAGATCCCAATTGATCATGGTGTATGATCCTTTTACTGTGTTGTTGGATTCTGTTTGCTAGTATTTTGTTGAGGATTTTTGCATCTGTATTCATCAGTAATATTGGTCTGTAATTTATTTTTGTAATATCTTTGTCTGGTTTTGGTATCAGGGTGATTTTTACAGTGTAGAATCAGTTTGGATTTGTTCCTTCCTCTGCAAATTTTTGGAAGAGTTGAGAATGATATGTATTAACTCTTCTCTAAATATTTGATAGAATTCACCTGTGAATCCATCAGGTCCTGGACTTCTGTTTTTTGGAATATTTTTAATCACAGTTTCAATTTCATTACTTGTGATTGGTCTGTTCATATTTTCTATTTCTTCCTGGTTCAGTCTTGTAAGGTTATACCTTTCTAAGAATTTGTCCATTTCTTCCAGGTTGTCCATTTTATTGGCATAGAGTTGCTTGTAGTAGTCTCTTAGGATGCTTTGTATTTCTGCGGTGTCTGGTGTAACTTCTCCTTTTTCATTTCTAATTTTATTGATTTGAGTCCTCTCTGTCTTTTTCTTGATGAATCTGGCTAATGGTTTATCAATTTTATCTTCTCAAAGAATCAGCTTTTACTTTTATTGATCTCTGCTATTGTTTTATTTGTTTCTATTTCATTTATTTCTGGTCTCACTTTTATGATTTCTTTCCTTCTGCTAACTTTGGGTTTTGTTTATTCTTCTTTCTCTAGTTCTTTTAGGTGTAAGGTTAGATTGTTTATTTGAGATTTTTCTTGTTTCTTGAGGTAGGCTTTATAGCTATAAACTTCCCTCTTAGAACTGCTTTTGCTGCATGCCAAATGTTTTGGATCATTGTGTTTTCATTGTCATTTTTCCCTAGGTATTTTTTGTTGCCTCTTTGATTTCTTCAGTGATCTCTTGGTTATTTTATAACGTATTGCTTAGCCTCCATGTGTTTGTGGTTTTTTCGGTTTTTTTCCCTGTAATTCATTTCTAATTTAATAGCTTTGTGTTCAGAAAAGATGCTTGACATGATTTCAATTTTCTTAAATTTACTGAGGGTTGATTTGTGACCCAAGATGTGAACTATCATGGAGAATGTTCTGTGCACACTTGAGGAGGTAGTGTAATCTGCTGTTTTTGGATTCAATGTCCTATAAATATCAATTAAATCTATCTGGTCTATTGTGTCATTTAAAGTTTCTGTTTCCTTAATTATTTTCATTTTGGATGATCTGTCCACTGGTGTAAGTGAGATATTAAAGTCCCCCACTATTATTGTGTTACTGTCGATTTCCTCTTTTATAGCTGTTAGCAGTTGCCTTATGTATTGAGGTGCTGCTATGTTGGGTGCATATATATTTATAATTGTTATATTTTCTTCTTGGACTGATCCCTTGATCATTATATAGTGTCCTTCCTTTTCTCTGGTAATGTTCTTTATTTTAAAGTCTATTTTATCTGATATGAGTATTGCTACTCCAGCTTTCTTTTGATTTCCATTTGCATGGAATATCTTTTTCCATCCCTCACTTTCAGTCTGTATGTGTCCCTACGCCTGATGTGGGTCTCTTGTACATAGAATATATATGGGTCTTGTTTTTGTATCCATTCAGCAAGCCTGTGTTTTCTGTTTGGAGCATTTAATCCATTCATGTTTAAGGTAATTATTGATATGTATGATCCTATGACCATTTTCTTAATTGTTTTGGGTTTGTTTTTGTAGGTCCTTTTCTTGTCTTGTGTTTCCCACTTAGAGAAGTTCCTTTAGCTTTTGTTGTAGAGCTGGTTTGATGGTGCTGAATTCTCTTACCTTTTGCTTGTCTGTAAAGCTTTTCATTTCTCCATCGAATCTGAATGAGATCTTGCCAGGTAAAGTATTCTTGGTTGTAGGTTCTTCCCTTCCATCGCCTTAAGTATATCATGCCACTCCCTTCTGGCTTGTAGAATTTCTGCTGAGAAATCAGCTGTTAAACTTATGGGAGTTTTCTTGTATGTTATTTTTCATTTTTCCCTTGCTGCTTTCAATAATTTTTCTTTGTCTTTAATTTTTGCCAATTTGATTACTATGTGTCTCACCATATTTCCTCTTAGGTTTATCCTGTATGGGACTCACTGTGCTTCCTGGACTTAGGTGGCTATTTCCTTTCCAATGTTAGGGACGTTTTTGACTATAATCTCTTCAAATATTTTCTCTGGTACTTTCTCTCTTCTTCTTCTGGGATCCCTATATTGCGAATGTTGTTGCATTTAATGTTGTCCCAGAAGTCTCTTAGGCTGTCTTCATTTCTTTTCATTCTTTTTTCTTTATTCTGTTCCACAGCAATGAATTCCACCATTCTGTCTTCCAGGTCACTTATCTGTTCTTCTGTGTCAGTTATTCTGCTATTGATTCCTTCTAGTGTAGTTTTCATTTCAGTTATTGTATTGTTCATTTCTATTTGTTCTTTAATTCTTCTAGGTCTTTGTTAAACATTTCTTGCATCTTCTCTATCTTTGCCTCCATTGTTTTTCTGATGTCCTGGATCATCTTCACTATCATTATTCTGAATTCTTTTTTCTGGAAAGTTGTCTATCTCCACTTCATTTAGTTGTTTTTCTGGGGTTTTATTTTATTCCTTCATCTGGTACATAGCCCTCTGCCTTTTCATCTTGTCTATCTTTCACAGGCTGCAGGAGTGTAGTTCTTCTTGCTTCTGCTGTCTGCCCTCTGGTGGATGAGGCTATCTAAGAGGCTTGAGTAAGCTTCCTGATGGGAGGGTTGGTGGTGGGTAGAGCTGACTGTTGCTCTGGTGGGAAGAGCTCTGTAAAACTTTAGTCTGCTTGACTGCTGATGAGTGGGGCTGGGTTCCCTCACTGTTGATTGTTTGGCCTGAGGCAACCCAACACTGGGAGCTACCTGGGCTCTTTGTTGGGGCTAATGACAGACTCTGGGAGGGCTCACACCAAGGAATAGTTCCCAGAACTTCTGCTGCCATTGTCCTTTTCCCCATGGTGAAACAGAGCCACCCCCTGCCTCTGCAGGAGACCCTCCAACAATAGCAGGTAGGTCTGGTTCAGTCTCCCCTGGCCTCACTGCTCCTTCCCCCGTGTCCCCATGTGCACACTACTTTGTGTGTGCCCTCCAAGAGTGGAGTCTCTGTTTCCCCCAGTCCTGTCGAAGTCCTGAAACCAAATTCCACTAGGCTTCAACGTCTGATTCTCTAGGAATTCCTCTTCCCATTGCCAGACTGCCAGATTGGGCATCCTGACGTGGGTCTCATAACCTTCACTTGAGTGGGTGGACTTCTGTGGTATAAGTGTTCTCCAGTCTGTGAGTTACCCACCCAGCAATTATGGGATTTGATTTTACTGTGATTGAGACCTCCTACCATCTCACTGTGGCTTCTGCTTTGTCTTTGGATGTGCAATATCTTTTTTGGTGAGTTCCAGTGTCTTCCTGTCAATGATTGTCCAGCAGCTAGCTGTGATTCTGGTGTTCTCACAAGAGGAAGTGAGAGCATGTCCTTGTACTCCACCATCTTGGTTGCTCCAGATTTATTGCCCATGGATTTTTAAGTGCTTCTTTCTCCACCTTTTCAGGTGATCCATTCTTATTTCTTTCCATTGTCAGTGTTTCTATTTAATGAAATCCCTATCATTTCAATTAGTTCTTTCTAATCTTTTGTAGCTTTGAAAACACACCAATCATGCTAGTTTTAACAGAGTTTAAGGTTAAATTTAACAAACATGAGTGAAATCCTGCTTATTTTATTTTATTTGGAGAGGGTGTGTGTGTGGAAAAGGGAAAAAAAATCTCCTATGGCACAAAGTATATGGGTTTCAGTTGATGAATTTTATGGCATCTCTTTGGGCTATGCAGACCTATTTTGCTTCCTTCTTGGCTCTGTCAGCTGCGTTTGGATAGCTGAGGTCGCCAGATATTTGTGTTCTGGATTACCAAGTTGTGACTAGTTGTTTATGACACCTAAAATTTCTTGGACCATAAATATTGCCAGCTTAAAATTTATACATATATTTTTATATAATATATAAATACATATATATATGTATATATGTAACTGCATATATAATTAAATATCAAAAAAACATTATTGTTTCATTAAGAAAAAAATATATGTAAAACTGCTTTATTGCACTTCAGGAGGTTATTTTCCATTTCCTATAACGCTTTTTTCTTCAAATTTATTTTTATTTATTTATTTAGGCTGTGCAGGGTCTTAGTTGTGTCAGTCCTGGATCTTCATTGTGGCACGTGGGATCTTTTAGTTGTGGCATGCGGGTTCTCAGTTTTGGCATGTGGACTTCTTAGTTGTGGTATGCATGCAGGATATAATTCCCCCACCAGGGATAGAACCTGGGCCTTCTGCATTGGGAAGCCGGCATCTTACCCATTGGACCACGAGAGAAGTCCCCTCTTATAATGCTTTTAAGAAAGCATCTGCTCACTCTGGGCTTTGCTCCCTTCCTCTTTAAGAGTGCTTGATAGAAATTCCCTTATGTATTTGAAGTCTTATTTGAGCTACATTAATACTTTATTTGAAGTTGGTCTATTGTTATCATGAGTAATGAATATTATCCAAAAGATTTGGAGATGCACAGAAAACAGAATGACTTACCAACTCTCTTGAAGTTATCATAATTCTCCAGGAAACTCCAATTTATTCCTACTTCTAGAGAACAGGATATATGCAGTTACCTTTATCCAGTATTTATGGGGCCAGGCAAATAGCCCACCCCATCCCTATATTTCCTGTTCCCAAAAATACTGTAATGCAGGAGTTCAAAAAATGGAAAGCATGAGTCTATAGCTGTAAATGATTGATAATAATTAGGTTCTAGTAGTACTTCTGCTCTTTCTTAACTGTGTGATATTGAGCAAGATGTTTTACCACTCTGAAGCTGTTTCTTCATCTTCAATATCGTGTTAATAATCTTTGCTCCTTCTGCTTTGCAAGACTCTTGCAAAGATTCAATAAAAAATATAAACAAAAATTACTTTAAGCTATAATGATTATTTAAACATAAGGCCACAGAGAGAGGTAGTATTAAGAAAGGAATCAGGGAAGGGAGAAAAAGTGTCCCTCTTAACCTATAAAAACACAGAGAATATTATTAAAGATATTAAGCAACCTCTCAGTAACATAGAAAATGTGAAAGTTAGAAGTATTGCCCAGGGTCAAGGCAATATTTGCTGAGGACTGGAGAGTAACAGAAGGAACCATTTACCTTGTCCCCAGCCATGAGTTAATTAGGTCCAGCCTTTTGGAGGAGAGAGTTATGATTAGAGTTATGGATCTCTGAAGAAATTAAATATCAGAGACTGACCATAGCCTTAGGGAAGCAAAGACGATAAAATAGGGCATAGTATCTCCTATGAATAAATTCTGTAGATGGAAGACAAGGTCTCCAGAACTTTGGGAAGAAATTGATTTGAAACCAATCTAGAGGGACCTACAGTTGTAAAGGGGAGAGCTGAGGGCAGGAATAGGTTACCTAGCAACATTTTTTGGACATGGATACATTTGTTGGAGGCATTTAAATATTCAAAGTACTTCTTTCATTCAATGCAGTTCTACAATCCCTAGTCTGGTTAAACATATTGGATAATCAAATCTGCATAAATATGAAATATGCAAAAAGTCTTCTTAAAAAACATTGAACATGCACACTTCTGCCTTTGCTCACACTGTTTCCTTGCCATGTATGCCTTTGCTTCTCTTCTCTGTCAAGTTCTACCAATTATTTAAGATGCAGCTTAAATCCTACCTTACCGTAAAACTACATCTCTGTTTCTTTCCCTGAAATGAAGTCATTTGACAACAACTACATCAAGGAATGGTATTTGGGTGTGGGGAAGAAAAGGCTTAAACTTTCTCTTTCCATCACGTTCTACTCCTCTATTCTATAACATTGACAAATAGCATTTTCTGAATCCTGCAAATGCAGAATCAATTTGACTCTCCTAAGAAACTACCCTTCACTCTCTGATTCTTTCCACCTGGATTGCCACTCTTGAACTCTAGTTACACAGAAGCAAATTCTAAGCATCCTTTCTAACTTAGATTCTATGCCAAGTATGCTAAATACAATAGGTATGGTCCAGCCAGTTGGTGCTTCAGGGGCACAAAGGAAAGAGACATCACTGAGTGTGATAAGAATAGTGATACATAAAAAAAAAGAATAGTGATACATTCCTGAATCAGGTGGGATCTAAAGTAAAGGATGATGGGATTTTAATAGGCTGAATAGTAGAGAGTGTCTTCTGGGAAGAGGGGTCAGGAGGCAGAGAGTTGGAAAATTCTGAGAGGAAGTGAAAAAAATAATTTAGCTGGAGCAGAGAAATAGATGAAGATGGGCTGGGTAAAGAAGCCTGGGGCTAGAGTAGATGCCAGGCCAAGAACTCTGGGTTTTTCTGCCATTGGCAGTGGATGCCAAAGGAGATATGCTGAAGTAGGGCACTAAGAGGTGATACTAAATACAATTTGAGGCCTATATGCAACGATAAGCTACCAATAACCAACAAAAAAGGTTAAATTTTCCTTGTATACCCACTCACATCCTTGTCCTAGACTATATATGGTCCTTTTGTAGCATTCTCCTCCCTCCCATAGCTGTTCTTCCATTAACCTAGTTTCACAAATGTTGGACCCTAGTTTGTGATCAAGGCAGTAACTTATCATTGGCCTCCAGGTGGGACAAACCCACAGAAGTACAATGAAAATCTAATTGGGATGCCACCAGTGACCAAAGGAGAAGAATGTCCCAAAGGAGATAGAGTGACTCAAGAATGTCAAGCTAGAACTGGAGCTGAAGTGAAAGCAAGAGCAAGAACAGGTTCCTGTCTATAGGAAACACAAAAAGGTGGTTCTATAAACAACTTGGATAGAATTCATACAAGTCTGACTTTATCAACACTTTATTGAATTCATTGGAATAAAATAAAGAAACGATAATATAAAAGAAAGAAGGAAAATTTAATTAATCTTGTGAGATATTATATTTATTCAGCACCCATTCCTTCACACCTCCACTCCCCTGCTGAGGAAAGAAGGCATAAATTATATTTTGTTAACAGCAACAGCCACACCATAAATGTTAAAAGTAATCAACCTTTCAAAAACATTTTTTAATGTTTTAACATTTAATGAATAGCTTACAAACACATTTTACAGAGCTACAAAAGTCAGAGTCTACTGTAACATTGTTACCTAGTTGACCAAGAACCAACCAGACTGTGACCCCATTTGTATTTAGCAATTCAACTGATCTGCCAAGATTCAGTGACTATAGTGGCAGATATTCATTATACGTGTACATTAAATTGTCATTTTGTATACTTTAAATATATATAACTATATTTGTTAATTATTCTTCAATAAAGTTTGGGAGAAAAAAGAATTCCTTTTCAGGCCCTTAGATTCCATCAGTTGTCATGGTAATTAAAGGGAGAATAATAAGTGCACAAACCTCGTAACACTTATTGATGTCAACTTTATAGAGACTAGCCTTTTGGATATCTAACTAAAGATAAAGATGAAGAGAACAGGACTGGAAATCAGGATATCTGGATCTCAGTCCCCATTCTAACACTACTTACTGTGGGATCACTTACTATAGGACTCTGGAAATATGTAATAACTGGTCCTGATTCATTAACATATTTAATCTTGGTCATTTGCAAATAATCTCTGGGTTAGATGACTATTTCCATGGAAATCAGAACTTACTCTCATTTAAATCTCTGATTCTACTACCAGTAACTATGTCTTCATGTCTTGGTTTGACTCAGTTTACAAATTTGATATTTAACTAACATGCAAAATTTGACTCAGGGTGGCCAAAAGCAGAGAGCTAGTATGAGTCAGGCTTAAAAACAAGAAAAAGAAAGAAAGAAAGAAAGAAAGAAAGAAAAGAAAGAAAGAAAGAAAGAAAGAAAGAAAGAAAGAAGGAAAGAAAGAAAGGAAGGAAAGAAAGAAAGAAAGGAAGGAAAGAAAGAAAGAAAGGAAGGGAGGAAGGGAGGGAAGAAGGAAGGAAGGAAGAAAGAAAGAAAGGAAGGAAGGAAGAAAGAAAGAAAAAAAGAAAGAAAAGCAGAGAAAGAAGAAAGAAAGAAAAGAAGAGAAAAGAAAGAAGAAAGAGAAGAAAGAAAGAAAAAAAGAAAGAAAGAAAGAAAAAGAAAGAAAGAAAGGAAGGAAGGAAGAAAGAAAGAAAGAAAAAAAGAAAAAGAAAGAAAGAAGGAAAGAAAGAAAGAAAGACATCACTTGGGAAGAAGATAAATAATAAAGTTGTAGAAAGCAACCAATTCACTAGTGCTCCCTAACCTTGAGCCCAAACTAACCTTGAGCCAGTGAGAACTCAGATTGTTTTCAGTCCTTCAGGCCTGGGTTCTGTTCTGTTTCTGTTTTCTCTCTGACCCTGAGTCTGTTACTGATAAACATGTACTGGTGGCTGGATTTACTGATAATTATGAAAGAAATTTTTGCTGCTGTAGAGGAAAGAGCACTGGCTTGGCAGTTAGGACACTCAAGTTCTAGTCTGCACTCTGCTGCTCATTTGCTGTAACCTCACACAAATTATTAGCCCTTTCTGGGACTCAATTTCTTCTTCTTCCAAATGAGAGGGTTGGATTTTATGATATTTGAGGTCCTTTCTAGTTCTGCCATTCAGTGGCTCTACGAAGGAATATCAGACTTTCTGAGAAAAGTCCAGGGACACTGATGCAAGTGAATGGGGCATGGGGGAAGAGTAAGGCACAAAGTGTCTGGGGTAGATAAGTGAAGGATACAGGAGGTTAGAATTTCAAAGAAGCAAAGATTAAAAGATGATATGCTTTATGGCTGCTGATGCTACATCCAGGCTCCTTCATGTCTCCTTCACTTATCTGGACACATATGGACAATGCAAAGCAGTACCATAGTCAGAGGACAGCTAGTAAGATGTGAACAGGCACCAGACACAAGTCAAGTTAAAATGGGAAGTAGGAAATACCTAACCTCTTCCTTTGCTCTTTCTAGAAAGTTCCATTAAAATTGGCTTCAGAACATTAATGCAAAAGGCTTGTTGAAAAACAATGTGCACATTACAATTTCATTTTTGTTTGAATAAGTAAGGAAAAGAAAACACGCCAGAGTCATAATAGTGGTTATCTCAGAGCAAAAATAATTTTCTTTTCTTTTCTGTGCTTTTATGCATTTTCTAAATTGTTTTACTATAACCTTCTGAATGTACTCCTCACTACACTCTTAATCCCTAGAACCCACTCTTCAATGTGACCTCAGAATGTCTTTTTCTAAAAATATGAATCAGGTCATGTAAAACTGTTGCTTAGAAGCCACCAGTGGATTCCTATCATATGTGTAACACAAACCAAGCTCTTCACTATAATCAAAAGACTCTTCATGATTTGGCTTTTGATTTCTTCTAGGAACTAATTTCCTATCACTTTCTCTTCCTGGCCTATACTATTTCAGCTCTTCTTTGAACTCTTGAAACTGACTCCCACCTCAAGGCCCTTGGTTGTAATGCTCTTCTAGCAAATATTCACACACTTAATTTATTTTTATTCTCATTCTCAGTTTCAAAGTGACTAAAACACAGAGGCTTCCCTTGACCCCCACATATAAATTAATCTCCCTTGTTACACTCCTTCACAGCACACTGTACTCCTCCTATATCAATAGTTCCATAATTTGTAATTAAAATTGAATATAAGTATATTTTATTCCTCTATCCCCCACTAATCTGTAAGCTCTTTGAGGGTAGGGCCCATGTCTCTCTTGCTCACTACTGTATCTCTAGTGTCTAGCACTATACATGGAACATATTAGGTGCTCAATAACTTTTGTTGAATGAATGACTCAATCAATCGATGTGTACTATTATATTTGTAAGTAAAAAGAAAAGTGGAGGGCAAAAGTGTGGTAAAGATTTAATTTCTACAGTACATCCTTGGTGGTTTGTGTCCCCAGTATAAAGGACAAGACCATTTCTGACAAGGAACTAGATCCAGAGGTACACAAATGGTTAAAGAGGATCCTACAAGAATTTTCTTGGTGACCTTAACCCAAATATCAGTGCCCACAGTGGCACTATAAAAAATTAATAGGGGCTTCCCTGGTGGCGCAGTGGTTGAGAATCTGCCTGCTAATGCAGGGGACACGGGTTCGAGCCCTGGTCTGGGAGGATCCCACATGCCGCGGAGCAACTAGGCCCATGAGCCACAACTACTGAGCCGGCGCATCTGAAACCTGTGCTCCGCAACAAGAGAGGCCGTGATAGTGAGAGACCTGCACACCATAATGAAGAGTGGCCCCCGCTTGCCACAACTAGAGAAAGCCCTCGCACAGAAACGAAGACCCAACACAGCAAAAATAAATAAATTAATTAATAAACTCCTACCTGCAACATCTTAAAAAATAATAATAAACAGAAACCTCAAATAAATTTGGGAGACCAGAGGGTAAACTCTCATACCCTGAGATGACAGCAGAGCCAAACAGGAAGAAGAAAGACTCCTTTTCTGACAAGGACCGAGCCAATGAAAAGCCATAGATTTTTTGTTTATTATAGCCCTCCCAACTTCCTTTTCTTCTTTATAAAAGCATTCTTCTTCCTTTGCTGTGCAGAGATTTGCAAGGGGCTCGCCATGTTTGCAGACCCCAAATTGCAATTATCTGCTGATCCTGAAGAAACCCATCTTTGCTGGAGAAATAACTGGCAGTCTGCTTGTTTCAGGTCAACAGCTCTAAGGCAAGGGGTGTCACAGGGTCAAGTTGCTGGCTATAGTACCCTATGGGACAATGGTGGCTTGCATGTTTTGGGGTGAGTAACCCAAGGCCATTCCCTTTTTTTCATATACAAAAAGGAGAAAGAAACCTGATAATTGGGATGCCCAAGGGCAAGTGTGTCCCTCAAATTCTCCTTTAAAACCTTGAAGGTTACGCATCATCCAGTTCTCCCCATAAAATTGTGTCGGGTTGTTATTGTGGAGTAAAATATATAGATGTTCGGCCATAAAAGAGAAATTTGGAATACAATTTTGGCATTCATCAATTAGCCCAAGAAAACCTAGCAGTTGGTGCTTAGTTTTGCATTTTTGGAAACTTAGGACATGATGAAGTCTATCTGGATCTAGGTGTTGCCTTTGTTCTGATACCAGATACCCTAAATATCAAACCTAGGTTTGGGTAAACTGTGATTTTTTTTTGGCAAACTTATGGCCCTTTAAGGCTATAAGCTATAGCAAATGGACTCTGTCTTTCTGTGAGAAGGCTTGAGAAGAAGAACAAAGAAGCAAATCATTCACATATTGCAACAAAGTAAAACCTCTGGAGAACTTTATGTCATCCAGATCACCCTTCAGGATTTGAAAGAAATAAGAAGCACCCTCAGTATAACCCTGAGGCATTACTGTCCTGGTGAATTGTTTTTCTTCCTGAGTGAAGGCAAAATGGTATTGGCTAGCTTTATCAACTGAAATACTAAAGAATGCATGGCACATATCAATTACAGTAAAGACTTTGCTTCTGGTTGGAATGGATGTTAATAACCTATGAGGTTAGGAACAGCAGAGTGCCGATGGATAACAATGTTGTCTATTGCTTAGAGGTCCTGAGCAAACCTCCACACTCAGTCCTTAGGTTTTCTCACCAGTACAATGGGAATGCTACAGGGGCTAGCTAGTAAAAGGGATAATGAGGCCTTGAGCCTTGTAATCTTCTATTATGGGCCTTATGTCTTGAAAGACTTCCTTACTTATAGGATATTAATTAATTCTGGGAAAAGGTTTTAAGTGATCTATCTGAATTTTGATGGGAGTTGTGCTGTGAATTTTGCCAACATCAGTTGGAGATTTTGCCCATAAGGAAAATGGTAGCTGATTCAATGAGGACAAATGATCAGTGTTTCCAGAATCTGCTCTAGTACCGAGAGTTGGAACAAATAAAATATGTCAAAGGGTTATTTAATTCACCTAGTTGGTTACTTTGATGACTACTGTACAATTTTAGAAATATTCCTCTTTTGGGAGGAAGAAATTCTGGCATGATAATTCTCTAAGAAGTCTCAGCCTAATAAATGGACAGAGGTGGAGGAACTAAGGAGAAAATGGTGTGTATCTCTCAAAGGGCCTAAACAAAAGTGAATAAGTTCAGAGACAGGAAACTCTTGATGTTTAGTACAGATCCTCACTATTTGAACTGTCTTAGTATTCCAAGGCAGGGGCTGTTTTATAACAGTGTGGTGAAGCCCTGAGAGTGTGGCTCCAGTATCAATTAGGACTAGAAAAAATTCATCTCCAATCTGGAAAAAATATTTCTCCAAACTGATTAAGAGGGAAGATTGAGAAGAGCTGCTATAGTTCTTCAAAGCCCCATATTGAGAATTGGGAGGATGTTGGAAAGGCTGGTTAGAGTGCTGAAGATGCCTAAAGCCCTTAAATTTGTAACAATTTCTATTCCAGTGTCCTGGCTACTTGCAATAATAGTAAAAACTAGGAAGATTTTGTTTTTGTTTAGGAGTCTTCATTTGCTGAAATTGAAGATTAAGAATTTTGGTGGTCTTCCTTTGAGGTGACTCATCCTGAGTGGGAGAGAGATGATTACCAAATCTGGAGTGGACATAGTTTCCCATTCCATCCTGGTCCTTTTTACTAGAAGGGAAAGGTCCCAGTTCAGCCAATTAATAAATATCAAGTTAAAAACTACCCAGGTGGAATCAACATCTGAAGGATGACCAGAATTTTCTTTAAAAACAATCTGAAGTTGATTGTAATATTTATGAACAGGTTTATAATACTTCTGTGTGCAAGCTTGAATTTTGTTCCAATCAGCAAGTTTTGGAAAAGTCCTAGGAATCCCTGAATGAAATCACCTAGTGATTGCCTGAGCCTAATTGTATAATAAGTTAGCGAGCTTGTCTCCCAGTTACAATTCTAGAGACCTTTCGGGCTTTTCCCCATTAGTTGTTTTCATCTATACTGGGCTTGGCCTTCATTGACAAGTATATGAACTAGATGATATAAGTCAGAGAAACCAGGTTGATAAGTTTAAATTATTATAGCAAATTGCTCAGCAAATATGTGAGGATCTTCAGTTACTTTGGGAAAATATTTGACTATGGCTCACACCAGCTTCAGTCCAGGGAGTATAAGAAATTAGGATTTTAGCCTCTGGATCCTCAGAAGGCCTACTTTACAGGGACAGGATTTGACAAGTTGAGAGGAAGAGTGGGGAGAATTCCAAAGAAAAGGGCAAGTTAGATGAGAGAATTAGTATGGGAGAATTGAGGGTATAGTGGAAGCCTAGGCAGCATAGAAGAGAAGGAGGAGGATGGTGCCAGAGGCAGAGTCCAGTCACAAGGAGCTGAGGGAGAGAGAAAAGATGGTGCTGGAGTTAGTGCTTGAGACAAAGAAGCCCAAAAAGAAGAGCCTGAGGCGTTAAGGAGCCATTTTATCTTTATCATTTGTTTTGCCTCAGTTAATCTTAAAATCTGTTTTGCAGAGAGGTGATTTTAGATTCCTGATAATATTGGGAAACCTCAAAAAAGCAAACTAAGAGTTCCACTCAGTTCTGGAAAGTTTTGAGCTATTTTAGTACAAATAAATTTTAAGAAAATTAAACTTGGGAAATTCAAAAATTTTCCACAATGGCCATTTATATCCTAAATTGACTTTGGTCAGGTTGGTCCATTTAGATAGAAATGCGCATGAAGTACGACTGTGGTTTTTAAACATAAAATTGGCCAGAGTCCTTGTAGACAGGCACCCTCAAAATACTTAGATAACTGGGATCATATTTCCTAGAAGTTTTTTTTCTATAGTAAAAAACATTTTCAAACAGCTTAAATAGCTTACAGCACAAACAACTCAATTAAAACAGCTTGCAAACTAAGCCCAGCCAGTCCTAAAATGACAGCTTGCTCCTGGAGAAGCCAGACCATAGTCTTCTTCTTCTTTTTTTTTTTTTAGTCAGTCTCCAGAGAGCAGCCCTTCCAAAGAAGTAGGCTGAAGTCTGAAAATCCCAGCATCATTTTGGAGAAAGAAACCCTGTTCATAAAAGAATGGGTCAAAGGCTAGCCAGCTTTAAGAGACGCACACCCTATTCCAAAGGAAATGTGCCAAAGGCTAGCCAGTTTCAGTGAAATAATCTGATCTCAAATTCAGACCATTGTGGAAAATTAGTATTCACATACACAGTCTTTCCAAAGATTCTGAATAAAGCCTGGAGAGATTCAAATGTAAAGAGAATGTGAGCTCCGATACAAGAGAAACACATACCTTCAAATTCTAGGGTGGGCAAGAAAAGCAGTGAGTGACAATGGGCTCAATTTTGAGTACCACACCCGTTTGCTCACCAGTGCTGGAGCCATTGGGAGTCTTCTCTGGTCCGTGTACGGGCCACCGAAACATTGACCTGAAACAAATAGACTGCCAGATATTTCCCCAGTAAAGATACGTTTATTTCGATCAACAGAAAATTGCAATTTGGAGTCTGCAACCATGGTGAACCATGTGCAAGTCCTCCAAATGACAAGGGAAGGACAACACTTTTATGGAGAGGAAGAGGTAGTTGGGATGGCTATAGTAAACAAAGAGTACATGGCTTTTCATTGGCTGAGTCCTTGCTAGGAAGGAAGTGGAGTCTTTGTTCTTCTTGTTTGGATCTTCTATCATCATCAGGGCATGAGAGCCCCCCCTTCTGGATTCCCAACTGTCTAATTGAGGTTTCTATTTATGAATTTTTTTGTGCAATTAAATTAATCATTCTAATATGTACAATTCATAGGCATTTACTATATTCACATTATTGTGCAACCATCAAATCTATATAGTCCCAAAATATTTTTATTACACAAAAGGAAAACCCATACCCATTAAGCAGCCACTCTCTGTTACTCCCACTCCCGAGCCCTGGCAACCACTTAATCCACTTTCTGTCTCTATGGATATACCTATTCTGGATATGTCATATAATTGGAATAATACAATATGTGACTTTTTGTGTCTTGCTTGATTCACTTGCCATAATGTTTTTGAAGTTCATCTATGTTGTACTACTTTATTGCTTTTTATGGCCAAATAATATTCCATTGTATGAATGTACCACAATTTGTTTATCCACTTATAAGTCAGTGAAATTCAGGTTGTTTCCACCTTTTGGCTATTGTGAATATGCTGCTATGGACACTCATGACTTGTGTGTAGTTTTTGTTTGAGCACACATTTTCTATTGTTCTGGGTATATAATGAGTGGAATTTGGAATTTTATGTTACACTTTGAGGAACAGCCAAACTATTTTCCAGAGCAGCTGCACCATTTTACATTCCCACCATCAATCTATGAGGGTTCCAATTTCTCCACATTCTCTTCAACACTTGTTATTTTCTTTTTTTTAAATATAGCTATCCTAGCAGTTATTAAGTAACTTATTGTGATTTTTATTTGCATTTCCCTGAAAGCTAATAATGTTGAGCATCATTTCATGTGTTTATTGACCATTCATGTATCTTCTTTAGAGAGATGTTCATTCAGATCCTTTGATCATTTTTAATTGGGTTATTTGTCTATTTATTATTGAGTGTAAAAGCTCTTTATTTTAGAGGTAAGTTCTTTATCAGACATAATTTGAAAATACTTTACCCCACTTTGTGTGTTATTTTTCACTCTCTTGAGAGTGTCCTTTGATGCACAAAATATTTTAATTTTGATGAAGTTCAATTTATGTATTTTTCTTTTCTTTCATGAGCTCTTGGTGTCATATACAAGAATACATTGGTAAATCCAAGGTCATGAAGGTTTACCCTAAGTTTTCTTCTAAGAGTTTTAACTCTTACATCTAAGACTTTGATTCATTTTGAGGTACATTTTGTATATGGTGTAAAGTAGAAGTTTAACTTTATTATTTTACATGTGGATAGCACATTTCCCAGCCACATTTGTTGAAGAGACTATTTTCTCCTACGGAATGAGAAGATCAATTGACCATAGAGACAGAGTTTTACTTCTGAACTCTCAATTCCAGGCCATTGATATATGTGTCTATTCTTATGCCAATACCACACATTTTAAAAAATTTATTAGAGTATAGTTGATTTAAAATGTTGTGTTAGTTTCAGGTGCACAGCAAAGTGAATCAGTTATACATTTACACATATCCACTCTTTTTTTTCTTAGATTCTTTTCCCATACAGACCATTACAGAGTATTGAGTAGAGTTCCCTGTGCTATACAGCAGGTTCTTATTAGTTATCTATTTTATATACAATAGTGTGTATATGTCAATATACCACACTGTTTTGATGACCATAGATTTGTACTAAGTTTGGAAATTGGGAAGCATGAGTCCTCTGAATTTGTTCTTCAAGATTATTTTGACTATTCTGTGTCACTTATAATTCCATATGACTTTTAGGATCAGATTTTTCATTTCTACAAAAAAGGACATTGGGATTTTGATAAGGATTGCATTGAATCTATAGATTGCTTTGGGGCATAGTGCCATCTTAAAAATATCAAGTCTTCCAATTCATGATCATCTGATGCCTTTCCATTTATTTATGTTTTCTTTATTTTCTTCCAGCATCATTTTCTAGTTTTCACTGTAGAAGCCTTGTACCTCCTTGCTTAAACATATTTCTAAGTATTTTATTTTTGTAATTGTCTTGTAAATAAAATTTTTTTAATTCCATTTTCAGTTTATTCATTGCCATTGTGTAGAAATGCAACTGATATTCACATATTGATCTTGTACCCTGCAACTTTGGTCACTTTGTTGATTAAACATAATTAGTTTTCTTGTGGATTTTTAAAGACTTCCTATATATAAGATCCTGTCATCTGAAAATACAGATAATTTTACTTCTTCCTTTCCAATTTGGATGTCTTTATTTTTCTTACCTAATTTCTCTGACTAGAACTTTATGTACAATGTTGAACAGAGGTGGTAAAAGCCAGCATCCTTAGACTTGTTTCTGATCTTGGAGGGACAGTTTTCAGTATTTTACCATTGAATTATAAATGTTAGCTATAGGTTTTTCATAAATGCTCTTTCTCGTGCTTAGGAAGTTCCCTTCTAGTCTTAATTTGTCTAGTGCTTTATCATGAAATCATGCTGGATTTTATCAAATGCTTTTTCTGCATCACTTGTGATCATGATTTTTAAAACTTGTTCTTTGTTTTATTATTATAGTTTATTACATTTGCTGACTTTCTTATATTGAATAAGCCTTGCACTTTGGGGATAAATCCCACTGGATATGATGTATAACCCACTTCATATGCTGAAGGATTTGGTTTGTTAGGATTTTGTTGAAGATTTTTACATTTGTGTTCACAAGGGATGTTGGACTATAGCTGTCTTTTCTTGTGATTTCTTTATCTGGCTTTTGTATCAGCATAATATACCCTCAAACAATTGTGTTAGAAAGTGTTCATTCCATTTCTATTTTTTGGAATAGGTTAATTAGTGCTAATTCTTTTAAAAAAATGTTTGGTAGAATTCATCAGTGAAATCATCTGGTCCTGAGGTTTTCGTTTGTTTTGTTTAGTTTAGTTTTTGTTTGTTGTTGTTTTGTTTTGTGTTTTAGTAGGATATGTTGATTACTGAGTCCATCTCTACATTTTTTTAGGTCTGTTTCTATTTTCTTTTTCATCATGAATCTGTTTTGATAGTTTGTGTGTTTCTAGGAAGTTGTTTCATCTACAATATCTAATTGGCATATAATTGTTCATAGTATTCTCATAATCCTTCTTATTTCTGTAAGATCTCTTATTAATGTCCCCACTTTCGTTTCTGATTTTAGTTATATGAAGCTTCTCTTTTTTATCTTTGTCAATCTAAAGTTTTGTATGTATATATAAAGTAACTACTTTTTACATTTTTTAATTGAATGAGTAAATAATCATTTTTAAAGTAATTGCAATTAGGAAGAACTTACTATTGCCATTTTGGTATTTTCTTTTCAATATGTCTTATTTCTGTTTTGTTTCATAATTCCTTCATTACTTCCTCCTTTGTGATTTTTTTTCCTACTTTCCCATTTTGATTGCCTTCTCATTTTTCCCCATATATTTTGTATTTTCCTTAGTAGTTACCCTGGGGATTACATTTAACATCTTATCTTTATTTATTTATTTATTTTTATTGAATTATAGATGATTTACAATGTTGTCTTCATTTCTGGTGTAGTGCAAAGTGATTCAGCTATATATATACTTTTTCATATTCTTTTCCATTTCTGTTTATTACAGCATATTTAATATTGTTCCCTGTGTTATACAGTAGGGCATTGTTTATCTATTTTATATGTAATAGTTTGTATCTACTAATCTCAAATTCCTAATTTATCCCTCTCCCACCCCCTTTCTTATTTGGTAACCATAAGTTTGTTTTCTGTATCTGTGAGTCTGTTTATGTTTTGTAAATAAGTTCATTTGTGTCATATTTTAGATTACACATATAAGTGATATCATATATTTGTCTTTCTCTTTATGATTTACTTCAGTTAGTATGACAATCTCTAGGTCCATCCACATTGCTGCAAATGACATTATTTCATATTTTTTATGGCTTAGTATTCCATTGTGTGTGTGTGTGTGTGTGTGTGTGTGTGTGTATATATATATATCTCACATGTTCTTTATGCATTCATTTGTTGATGGACATTTAGGTGGTTTCCATGTCTTGGTTATTGAGAATAATGCTGCTATGAACTTAGGGGTGCATGTATCTCTTTGAATTACAGTTTTGTCTGGATATATGCTCAGGAGTGGGATTGCTGGATCATATGGTAATTCCATTTCTTGTTTTCTGAGGAACCTCCATACTGTTTTCCATGGTGGCTGCACCAACTTACATTCCCACCAACAGTGTAGGAGGGTTCACTTTTCTCTACATCCTCTCCAGCATTTATTGTTTCTTGACATTTTAATGATGGTCATTCTTAGCAGCATGAGGTGGTACCTCATTGTAGTTTTGATTTGCATCAAAACTAATTAGTGATATTGAGCATCATTTCATGTGCCTATTGGCCATCTGTATGTTTTCTTTGGAAAAATGTCTATTTAGGTCTTCTGCCCATTTTTTGATTGGGTTTTTTGTATTTTTTTTCTTATTGAGTTGTCTGAGCTGTTTCTGTATTTTGGAATTTAAGCCCTTGTCAGTTGCATCGCTCGTAAATATTTTCTCCCAGTCTGTAGGTTGTATTTTCATTTTGCTTATGATTTCCTTTTGTGTGCATAAGTTTTTAAGTTTGAATAGGTCCCATTTGTTTATTTTTTCTTTTATTTCTATTGCCTTGGGAGACTGACCTAAGAAAATATTGGTACAATTTATGTCAGAGAATGTTTTGCTTATGTTCTTTTCTAGGATTTTTATGGCATCATATCATATTTAAGTCTAAGCCATTTTGAGCTTATTTTTTGTGTATGGTGTAAGAGTGTGTTCTAACTTCATTTATTTACATGTGGCTGTCTGACTTTCCCAACACCACTTGCTGAAGAGACTGTCTTTTCTCCATTGTATATTCTTGCCTCTTTTGTCAAAGGTTAATTGATCATAGGTGTGTGGGTTTATTTCTGGGCTGTCTATTCTGTTCCGATGATCCATACATCTGTTTTTTGGGCTAATATCATGCTGTTTTGATTACTGTAGCTCTGTAGTATTCTCTGAAGTCTGAGAGCATTATGCTTCCAGCTTTGTTCTTTTTCTTCAGTATTGCTTTGGCAATTCTGGGTATTTTTATGTTCCATATAAATTTTAGGATTATTTTTTCTAGTTCTGTGAAAAATATCATGGGTAATTTGATAGGGATCACAGTAAATCTGTAGACTGCTTTGGGTGGTATGGCCATTTTAACAATATTGATTCTTCTGATCCAAGAGCATGGGATATCTTTCCATTGCTTTGAATTATCTTCAATTTCCTTTATCAATAACCTCTTAAACTTAAAACATTATAGTTTGAATGAATATCAACTTAGTTTTAATGTTATACAATAACTCTGCTACTTTATATTTCCATTGCCTCATTCTTTATGTTGTTTTTGTTACAGATTAAATTTTTATACACTGTCCATTAGCATAAATTTATAATTGTTTTGCTATGCATTTGTGTCTTCGATCATACAGGAAAAAAAGAGAAGAGTCTAAATCCAATAATACAATAATATTGGTTTTTATATTTACATATGTAGTTACCTTTTAGCATTGTTCTTTATTTCTTGCCATGACTTCCAATTACTGTACAGTGTTCTTTCATTTCAGCCTTAAAAACTCCCTTTAGAATTTCTTGTAGGACAAGGCTACTGATGACAAATCAGTTATCTGGGAATTTACTCATTAATTTCTTCTTCATTTCTGAAGGAGAGTTTTTCCAGATATAAAATTCTTGGTTGGCATATTCAATTTTTTCTATTGGCATTTAAGATATGTCATCCCACAGCCTTCTCTTCTCCATAGTTCCTGAAGGAAATTGGCTGTTAATCTTATTGAGAACTTCTTTTAAGTACTATGTCACTTCACTCTTGCCACTTTCAAGATTATTTGTCTTTCAACAATTTGACTGTAGTATGTTAGTGTGACTCTCTTTATGTTTATTCATCTTGGTATTTTTAATCTTCTAGGATGTATAGATTCATGTATTTCAACAAACTTGGGAAGTTTTTTGACCATTAGTCTTCAGATATTCTTTCTGCCTCTTTATGGCTCTTCTCTCCCTCTGGAACTCCATTATGTGTATGTTAGTACATGTGATGATGTCCTAAAAGTCCCTTGGGCTCTTTTAATTTTTTCTTCTTCTTATTTTATCTTTCTGTTCCTTCAGATTGGATAATCTCAATTAACTTATTTTTTAAGTTCATTGATTCTTTCTTCTGTTTAGTCAAATCCACTGACCATTTCCAGTGATTTTTTTTTCATTTTAGCAGTTATATTTTTCAGCTGGTAAAATTCTATTTGGTTCTTGTTTATAGTTTCTATCTTTTTATTGATATTCTCTATTTGGTAATACATTTTACTTCTGGTTCTTTAGTTCCTTAACCATGGTTTTCTTTAGCTGTTTGAGTATGTTAAGGTAGTTGATAGTAGTTTTTGTCTATTAAGTAGATTGCTTGTGCTTCCTCAGAGACAGTTTCTGTTCATTCATTTTATTCCCTGTGACTGGGCCTGACTTTTTGTGTTTTACAACTGTTTGTTGAAAACTGGACATTTTTAATGTTATAATGTGGCAACTCTTGGAAATCAGCTTCTGGAAATAGGATTTCCCCCTTCTTCAGAATTTAATTTTGTGACTTGCTATAGTTTGTTGTTGTTTGTTTGTTTAGTATCTTTTATAAATCATTTTTGTAATGTCTGTGTTGTTTTTCAGTGTGGCCACTAAAATCTGTGTTCTATTAATTTAATGGTGAAGTATTGTATTTACAGTGATTTCTTAAATAGTATCTACTGAGTAGCTGGGCATGCTTTGAGGCTTGAGGTCAACCTTAAATGAAAGCTTAAGATCTTCTCAGGTCTCTTCTGAGTGTGCATCTTGTTGAGTCCTGCATGTGGCTTTTTGCTTCCAATGTATACACAGCAGCTTTTGCATGTCTTAGTTTCACAAACCATCTTATTCCAGCTTCTCCTTGAGCTCTTAGATAGTCTATTGTATGTTTAAATCCATAATCTATTGTCTCAGGCATCTGAATTTCTGTAGTCTCCCAGAAGCTTTTCCAACCAGTGCTCTCTGCTTTCTAACAATTTCCCCACATGACATCTGAGTTACATGGTTTATCCCTGCATGAGATTCAAGTTATGAAAAACAGATACCAGTCTTTCAAGCAGTTCATAGACTGGTTAAAATTTGAAGATAGGTCGACTCTTTTGCTTCTGGTTCCTGGAAGTAGATCAAGAGCTGGGCTCCCACCTCCTACAGTTCAAAGTCACATCACCCCTCACCAAGGATAAGGTGAGGGAGTAGGACAAGAGTGAGTAAAATCATCATGACATTTCCTACAGTTTTGAATTTGGTTTTTCCTTTATTGGGTATTTGCTTGATTGCTATAGACCTATAGACTCTTTCCAGAGCTCCTATAAAGTTATTTTAGCCTGTCTCTGGCTGTATTTTGAAGTTTCCATACAAATTCATGCATATTTATTATGGAAATTAGAATACACTGCACTTAGTAGCTTAAAATACGTTTGTCTCATTTAATATATGAGTTATTCCTCAATGTTATTCACTGAATCCAGGTCTTCTGACAAAATATCACTATATTGCAGCTGCTTGGACAAAGCAGACCCTTGAGGAAGATCATTGCCTCAATAATAATTTTTTGTAAAGTGTGCTTCACAGAAAGCTAGTATGTTACTTGATATGCCACAGCTTTTTAAAAAAAGGATTTTTAGTCAAATATATTTAGGAAACATTGAGGGCATTTGATATTCTATTTGACCTCCATCTCCACCATTTTCCTGACTTTCTATATCTTGATCTGCATCCCTGAAAGTTAACTCCTGAGGATTTCGTAACCTGGGAGTCCCTTGTCCTTTGGCCAATGAAGGATATCTATAGGATATCAGAGGATTGGTGGAGATAATTGAAGCCTTCACCTATGAAATGACATTTGAGCTGAGTGTTGAAGGTTTAGGAGTTGGCTTTTCAAAGAGAAATAAGACACTATTAACTCCCCTGACCCCTATAGCCCTAGGGGTAAAAAATGGCTTGTTGCTAGATTTGGGTGCTTCATCATCCCTTGTTTGTCCCATTAACCCTTACCAGGACTCTGTATGGCATTGCTTGATTAAAGTATCTTTATGTGAACCACTTGAGGTGAACTGTTTCCTTCTAAGATCCTGACTGAGTTAAACAAAATTTAGTAGGTTTCTTTACTACAGAAATTTACAAAGGCTTTAATATGCTATTTGCTTTGTTTACCTTCCAATGGAGGTAGTTATCTCATGGCATTTTCCAAAAGTATTTGTCTACAGGTCCCTTTTAGAAAAACAATAACGCTACTTGTTTATTCATTTATTTATGTGGACTAGTTTTCAGACTAGTATTCAGAGAAACTAGCTTTTGGAAATGCTGCTTAATAATAATAAAACTACCATTTGTCAAGAGTTATACTTAAGACACTGCACTAAGTACTTTTCATGCTTATGTCAGAAAATCCTCATCAAAACCCTAGAATGTGGATTATATTATATTATCATTATTTCATTTTTTATTGAAGTATAGTTGATTTACAATATTGTGTTAGTTTCAGGTGTACAGCAAAGTGAGTGAGTATATTCTTACTCAGATTCTTTCCCATTATAGATTATTAAAAGATATTGAATATAGTTCCCTGTGCTATACAGTAGGTCCTTGTTGTTTATCTATTTAATATACAGTAGTGTGTATCTGTAAATCCAAACTCCTAATTTATACCTCCCTCCCCCCCTTTCCCCTTTGGTAATCATAAGTTTATTTCTATGTCTGTGAGTCTACTTCTGCTTTTTAAATAATTTGTATCATTTGTTTAGATTCCACATATAAGTGATATCATATGATATTTATCTTTCTCTGTCTCACTTACTTCAATTAGTATGTTAATCTCTAGATCCATCCATGTTGCAAATGGCATTATTTCATTCTTTTTTATGGCTGAGAAATATTACACTGGGAATAAGAATCCTTTTATCTGTCGATGGACACTTAGGTTGCTTCCATGTCTTGGCTATTGTAAAGAGTGCTGCTGTGAACATTGGGGTATATGTATCTTTCTGAATTAAAGTTTTCATCTTTTTCACATATATGTTCAGGAGTTGGATTGCTGGATCATATGGCAACACTGTTTTTATGTTTTTTAAGGAAACTTCATACTGTTTTCCATAGTGGCTGCACCAAGTTACATTCCCACCAACAATGTAGGAGGTTCCTTTTTCTCCACACCTGCTCCAGCATTTATTATTTGTAGACTTTTTGATGATGGCCATTCTGACTGGTGTGAGGTGGTACTTCACTGTAATCTCTGACAAGGGATTAATTTCCAAAATATACAAATAGCCGTAACAGCTCAATTTCAAAATAACAAACAATGCAATCAAAAAAAGGGCAGAAGACCTAAATAGACATTTCTCCAAAGAAGACATGCAGATGGCCAATGGGCACATGAAAAGATGCTCAACCTTGCTAATTACTAGACTAATGAAAATCAAAGCTATTTCCAATTTTTAAGTGAAGAAACGAAGTTTTAGGAAATTAAAGGCTGCACAACTTATAAATGGTGAAGATAAGAATCAATTCCAAATGTTTTTGATTCTAAAGTCCCTGTCCTCAAATCTCTAAGGCCCTGCTTGAGGTGAGTTAAGACTGTTGCAGCTATGACTAATTGGTCTGAAAGGTAAGTATCCAACACATTCAAGGGCTTGAAAATATAGATTTCCAGTAATCAAATGGACAGTTTAGTCAATGTGATCCAACTCTTTGTCTAAATAAATTGCTACCTAGTGCTTAATAAATAATTCTGAGTGAATGTTGATGCCTCAAGTGAAGATTTTTATAATCCCCAAAAAACTGATGTATCTCTCTAGACCCCAAATTTACTATCCGGGAATGTATCATTCCATTCAGTACTTTTAAAAATCTCATTAAATTAAAGATCCTTTTTTCTTAGCTATTTGGAGCTTGAGAACAGGGACCACATCTTATTCTTCAACTTGTATTCCTAATGTACAGCATAACGGTCACATGGTAAGACTCAATAAATGTTACCTATTATTTCTGTTATAAAACATGGTTTCTACAAATTTCAATGATGGAATAAATTTCCATGAGCTTCATTTTATTTTTATTATCGTATCTTCCATACCCATCTTCTTATCTTATAGTTAATCCCCTCTTTATTATTTAGTCTCACTTAAAATTCATCTTACCTTTAGAACTTTAAAGATACCTTTAGAACTTTAAAGATAACACTATCTGGTTGGAAAATCTTAACTGTTTTAGTCATGGTTCAGGTCATGAGAAAAGAGTGAAATTACCATTCCAACATCTCAGAGACTATGAATTGAGCAGAAGGATTTCAGGTACAAATTATCATATTCTAAATACATGCATATGTGTCCGTGTGTGTGTGGTATGTATTCAGTATTTGTGCTTGTGCATGTTATTCTTTTGCAGAATGATCAAATGTGTAGCTAGCTGAATGTTGATTCTAGATGGGTAAGTGAACGATTTTATTGAGCAAATTTAATTTTTAGTGAGCAACTTTTTAATGAGCAACTTTATTCTTACCCAGACCACTTGGGTCCACTTCTTTGGCTGCAAAGGTATATGAATGTAAAAATGAGTTTGGCTACATTAAAAAAAATAAGTGGTAATTAATTTCTATCAAACCCCCTGGACTACTTTTGTCTACTTAATTCTATGTAAACCTAATATTCATATAAAATTTTAAGAATCAATCTATCCTTCCAATAAAGGTTTAATATCCAAAATATATAAACATCTCATACAACTCAAAATCAAAAAAAATAAACAATCTGATTAAAAAATGGGAAGAAGACCTAAATAGACATTTTTCCAAAGAAAACATACAGATGACAAACAGGCACAAGAAAAAATGCTCTACTTCATTAGTCATCAGAGAAATGTAAATTAAAACCATATCACCACATACCTGTCAGAATAGTTATCATCAAAAAGACCACAAATGACAAATGTTGGCAAGGATATGGAGAAAAGGGAGCCCTTGTACTCTGTTGATAGGAGTGTAAATTGGTGCAGCCACTTTGGAAAATAGTATGAACTTTTTTCAAAATCTAAAAATAGAGCTATCATATGACCCAGCAAGTCCACTCCTGGGTATTTATCCAAAAAAATACTAAGTCAAAATGATACATGTACCCCCATGTGCATAGCAGCATTATTTACAATTACCAAAATATGGAAGCAACCTGTGTTTATCAAAAGATGAATGAATAATTAAAATGTTGTATATATATCCAATGGAATACTGTCATAAAAAATAATTAAATTGTGCCATTTGCAACAACATGGATGGACTTGGAGAGTATTATGCTAAGTGAAATAAGTCAGACAAAGACAAATACTGTATGATATCACTTGTATCTAGAATCTAAAATAATAAAACAACTTAGAGAATATAACAAAACAGAAACAGGCTCACAGATATAGAAAGCAAACTAATGGTTACCAGTAGGGAGAGGGAAGTGGGGAGGGGTGAGATAGGGGTAAGAGATTAAGAGGTATGAACTACTGTGTATAAAATAAATAAGCTACAAGGATATAGAGTACAACACAGGAAATATAGCCAATATTTTATAATAACTATAAATGGAATATAACCTTTAAAATGTGTGAATCACTGTGTTGCACACCTGAAGCTTATATAATAATGTACATCAACTATACCTCAGTAAAAAAATCAATCTTCCTGATTCTTTTGAGCTTACCTTCTTATTTCTATGGATGATAAAATCTTTTTGTGTGTCCGTTTACCACACTTCATATCATGTTTTAAAAAATTTTTGCCACACCTGGTTACCATGAGTTATCATTTAGTTCACTTTTTCTACATTGACTCATGCCTTATTTCTTAATAAAACTTAATTTTTAAAACTTTATATTACTACCATAGATGGAAAATAATTATCGTTTACCACAAATAGAAGGTATTGTTAAAAATAAATATGGTAAAATCAAAACATTGAAATGAAAATTTACTTCCAGACACTGTTGCCTGCTCAAAGCTCTGAGCTTGAGACCTGTTCTCTTTATGATAGAAGGAGAAATTATCAAGTCTTCCAGAGACACCAAAGACTAATACTAGAATTTTTATCTTTGATATAATCATAAGTATTTAAAGAAAACTGAGGAGGAAATGCTTTCCTAACTCTGTGATTCAATACACTTAATACTGAGCTTTTGTCACACCTGACTACTTCACATTTTAGTAAACACTCTTATAATTTTTTCTGTAATGTGTGTCTAGCTCCAGAGTAGCATCCCCATATCTTATGGGACAGTGCCAACTGAGAGGATCTGTAGGGAATTTCTTTTGTTCCCTGGACCAAAGAATGCTACAGTGGGGGTGAGGAACACTCTCTTGTGTTGCTACCAAGAAATCATTGACAGGGTTACACAAACCCCTTCTTGCTGAGGATTGCAGTATTAGGCTCAGTATGTTTTCTGTTGCAAGGAACTTAGGGCCTAAGACAATAAGCACCATTATACATAACTAATAAAATGTAATGGAAATAAGCACTATTGATAGCACCAGTTTGCAAGGAGACTTAATCTTGTTAAATCAAGTCCTAACTTGTCCATTTTTCTGTGGCAAATTTTATCTGCACAAACAAACCTCAATTTTTAAAAATACTTATCTCTGTACAGACCTAACCAAGCATACTCCTAAGAGCTGTTTCAGCACTTTCATCTTCAAATCTTTGAAAAGCATCAGATCTAAAATACTTCAAAATCAGTGCATCACCATAAATGCTCTTCTTGATACATTACAAAAATAAAAATGACAATAACTTTAGTTTATCAATTGCCTAATACATACCAGAGACTTCATACATCATTTCATTTACTTCATGTAACAACCTTATTTGAAGTGTTGAAAAAATTTGAATATGCAATGATATTCTATTTGTGTGATTCAATGTTACAATAACAATAATGTGGTTGGTATTATTATCATCCCACTTTTACTGATGGGAAGAGTGAGGTTCCATGTCTATGCTCTTCTCACTATAAAATATTTGCTTCCTGTGTTTTGGAATCAGGCACACCTGGATCCAAATTTCAGCTTCACCACTTTTGGCTGGGATATCTTGGGAAATTAAGTTCTCTGAATTAAACTTCCTCCTTTGTAAAATACTCTTAACAAAGGTTATTGTGAATTTAGTTGAAAATGTGTCCCTGTACAATAGTAAGTATGCAATCAATATTAGTGGCTTTCATATTGCCTCTGCTATTCCTAGGTGATTTTTCAGTGCAGTTAAAACAGCTCAAATTCCATTCACATGATTTTGAGAAGCATATTGGACTGACTTAGAATATCTGGATGCCTATAGCACTTAAAGCTAGAGTCCTGCAGCTGAACATTTATTATAGTGCCTCTGAAACGTTTCTAGCTGTGAGTCAAAACTCACCAACTAGCTTGAAAGCTCCTAGAAAACAAGAGTCTTGTCCTGTGCCTCTTTGAATTCTACCTGGAGCTAGATGCAGAGTTGGGAATATAGCATACTAGTTGGGCAAAGTGTCTGTAAAGGGTGCTGCTACTATCTTTGTATGATCTTAAGCAAATCACTTAACATTTCTGAGCCTGACTTTTCATTTTATAAATGGAGAAGATAACATAGTATCTACCTCATAGGTTGAATGACACAATGCATAAAAAGTATTAATAGTGACCAATACATAGTAAATGTTAAAAATGGAGCTATTATTAGTATTGTATAAAGTTCAGTTATCAATAAAGATATGATTGATTAATCCAAACAATATACTATATTAATCATAGCCCTATGAAGGTGTTGATGCAGATTCCTTATTTCTCTGTATTCTGGAATTATTATCAGTGAGATCATTACAGCATTGTTAAGATGATAGATTAACCCTGAACAATAACAAGCAGAGAAATATTTTATTTTGCATTGTTTTAAACCTGTTAGCTTCAAGATGATTTGCATTCTCCATTTCTTATAATTAATTAAGTGGTACCATATGGAAGAAATTCTGAATCAAATATCTTACTTGTTTTAGGTTACAGACTCATTATGTGGCTGAGCAATGAACTTTTGTTGCTATTCATAAACCACTAGCAAAAACAGGATATAACATCACTTCCTTGGGTTTAAGATAAAAATCCCCTTCAAGAGTACAAATCAAAGTGAATATGTAGACCAGCCATGTAAAACTCATTAGTATTCAGCTGCTAATGAAGAAAAGTATAAGCTTGGGAATTTACCAGATAAAAATTTACCAGACGCATGACATCATAAAGTGATAATGCAGATTGCTCAAACCTATTTTACTGGGCCAACCTGCCCTATTCAAAGTGAGAATTTGACCCTACTTTTGCTAGAGTGGGTAAAGTGAACAGGAGAGCAAAGAAAATCCCTGCCATACACACAAAAGCTTAAAATGTGCAGGTTGGTATACAGACCACTGGTATAAACACATGCCATGTATCTGGCACCTGTAACCTCCCAAAATGAGTCTCCTCCTTGCTTTTTACCTATTACAAAAACCAAATTGCTTTGTTCAGGCATTTGGTTTATCAATTAGCTCTAAATGATTTTCTTGTGGACTGTTTTGTTCTCTAGCAGCTTACTTACCATTTAATTAGGAAAGGCAGTATACCCAGAAAAAAATAGTGAACACTACAAACATTACAAATGAGAATTAGATAATTCTGAGGCCTCAGAGGTTGATAATTTTTGGACCCAGTGAAAATTTGAAAGGACCTTTGAAGGATAAAGGACAGTTATGATTTGAATGGGCAGAAAGGCATATTTTTTCCCATTTCAGGCAACTTTGGTGTTTCTATTCAGATTAGTTGATCAATGCACTGGACATACGCTAGCTGTTTTTTCTACCCATGTCTCTTCATTTACCTTGTACTTACTCCATGAATCTAAAGAAATAAGCTTAATCGACAAATGAAAAAAATGTTATCTTCTAGGCCACAAAAGTTTGTGAACTGAATTCAACTTATGTTGAAATATAATTCCAAATACACAAAACTGAACAAGGAAACCTTGACCACATTCTCCAAAGCAATGAGTTTAACTTAATTTTGGTTCAATTGTTGATATAGAACCCCTTGAAAACATTCTCTATAGCACTAATCACCACCTGCATTTATATCAGCCTTTTTCTCAAGCATAGCCTGACACTCCACTAAACATTCTTTAACTTTGGCAGACAGCTTAAATTCAGAAAAAAATCTCTTCTTCTTTGATTTTAAAATTAACAATAGATTGAGCACTCAGAGAGACCTGATTGCAATTTGAGAAGCTGCAACACTTCAAACTCTTGTTTCCCAGAGGTTAAAGCCTGCAATTAGAGAACTCTGAGCAATCAACCAACTGAGCTCTCTAAGAGAGGACATGAGAGTTCATACCAGAATATGAAACCTAGTAAGTGCTTTAAATATCAATTTCAAAACCTTGAAATCTCAAGGTTTCAAGTGTAGTATCTCAAAGGAAAATTTTATATATGCGTAATAAAGAGAAACCAAGTAAATTCCATGGTAATGGACTTTTTGTAAATTTCTGAAAATTAAGTTTAATAAATCCAAGAAAAATTATCCTAATAGTTACAGTTACTCAATGTGCCATTATGAGACTGGAAGAAAATTTTAAGAAAATAAAGTCAGGGCCTTTTCTCTGAGCTCCATCTCCCTTCTAAAAAAAAATTTAAAATAAAAAGCAAACAACAAAAAAATAAGCATTTATATTAATTTTAGCTTTGCCTCAGTGTACAACGCCTGACATTTGAGGCACATTACCTTCTCAGTCACAACAAACCTGATTTCAGAAGCTGACACCTATATCTTTGCTCTGGCCAGTGCTACAGAAAACCATTCAAAAATACTGTTTCTTCGCCCTCCCCCAATTTTTAGCTTTTTATCTCTTCTTCCTTCTTCCCATTAAGCTACTCTTGTCCTCCTATTTTGATTTCAGTTCCAACCTATTCCCTAAGATGCTAATGGATAAGAACAGCTTGTCCATCAAAGAAGACTGACATTTCAACACACTCAAATCTCTACTTAACATCTATTATGTGTAAGGTCTCTTGAGTCATTTGAAGGGGGATGAAGGTTTTAAACAAAGACACAGACGTGTGCATGTGTGTGCTTATGCATGCAGGCACACACACATACACACAAAGTCTTTCTTGGAAATATTCAAGATCTTAAGTCAAGTTGAAGAGATATTTGTTGTAAGGCCTTTGGGTGAATCTGACCATACACCTTAGTAGTTATAAAAGATATCTATATTGAGAAGACTGAAAATCCAATATTTGTCTTTCTCAGAAACAAGGTTTTCCTCATCTTTCATACTGAGGATGTGCTGAGATCCCAAAATAAGCCCTTTGTCTGTACTGATAAATTGGCTGGATTCTCCAGTGAAAGGACTGCTCTCTCCATCATCCCAATTAGTAATGATTTGAGGGGGCCAGAATTATCTGTACTATCTTACATACACAATAGGGATCAAGACAATCCCTTTAAAATATTTTTAACAACAATAGCGATAATTCATTTTATTACCATTGACAAACATGTTGAAAGCATTTACTATATGCAGGATACAGTACTGAATTCTTTTTGAATTGCATTCACATTATTAACTAAGGTGAGCACCCATAACTATAAAGTGAGTAGAACAGGTATTATTTACATTTGACAGATGAGAAAAAAATGGCAAAAGAATCATATACCTTTTTTTTTTCAATTCCAGAAGTTAAATAAGCAGCACATCTGAACTTATTACATAGCTCAATGGCTTAGATCTTTATATACTATCTTTAAAAAACTTGTAATCAGAATTAATTGTATGTCTCTTCTATTGTTTCTGCAGTTGCTCAATAGGCAAGACCTCAAAACCACATACTTTTGTTTAAAGGAATGCTTGTTGTGCAGCAGAAAGAAGAAGGTGCTGATCCAGAGGTATATGTGAGGTTTTCATCCCCCAAAGAGTATAAATCCTGAAGTTGAAAGGAAGGGTCTATGAGAACTTGCAAGAGTGAAAATAAAGGGCAGCTCACAGCTGGGGGAGAACTGCAGAGTTATGCATCAAAATTGGAATTTTACAGCTCTGGGGCCAGATTTGCAGAGGCTGTGGCTCAAACTTGATGACTGTAGTGGAGCATGGGGAATGTGCCTTGGGCTTTATGTGCTGCTAGAGAAATCTACCCCCACCCACCAGGTGGAAATCCCTTCCAGACCAAACAAATCCAGAGGACACAGCTGGAAAATAAAAACTCAAATATTTAGTAGAGTAGATATCAGAAATTTTTAGAATTGGAAGTGGCCTCAAAAATCATCTATTCTAACACTTATTTTTTATAGAGGAAGAAACAGGCCTGGATGGATGGAGATAGGGGTAAGTAGGTTACACACAGATTTAATGCGAGAGCTGGGGCAAGAGCCCAGCTCAGCACGTTTTGTCTGTATTTCTTTCCATTTCACCCTATTTCAACAACAGCTCTTACCTTGTAGCAAGTAAACAGCAGTCTGAGCAGAGACACTTTGCAGTTAAAGGGAGACACCATTAGAAAAAATACTTCTGTCTGATTTCAGCTTTATAGATTATTTAAAAAATACACTTTCTACTCACCAGTTGCCTGGAGAGCCTGAAAAGTGAATGACATAGGTGTGCCTGTGTGCAGAGGGAATTTTGTCAAGGACAGAGTACAGATACCTGGGAGGAAGATAAGAGAGCTTCCATAGCAAGGGAAACAGCAGTGCACAGCTGTGGGATAACAAAAGAGTTACAAATTATGTGTGGAATTTCACAGCTTTGGGGCCAAATTCACAAAAGCTGTATCCCATCCTGGGAACAGTGAGCAGAACATAAGAAACATACCCTGGTGTGCCTTGAGCTCCAAGTAGGAGAGAGCTAGAGGCTTGGGAGAAGGAAGCCTTCCAAAAAGCTAATACATATCTGCTTTTGCTGTGTTTGATATTTTACCAGTCCAATAATTAAAAATGTGCATTTTTTCTAAAACTGCCTGAAGGTAGGAAGCATAATGTTGAAAATATTAAAGTCAGCAAACAAAAATGTTTCAAACTGCATCAGGAGAACCTGGATACACATATCTCTCAACATCCTTGTAGTACTTCAGTGAATCTTCTCTTCCAACACTCCACTCACACTCTGTATCCTCATTTTGCCCTTTCACTAGTCAAAATTTGTTTCTTCAACCCTCCATTCACATCTGCCTTTCCCTAAAATCTCCAGAATCCCTAGGTAGTTCTCAGGTCATAGCCACCAGTTCCCAAATTAGAATTTCCATTCCCTTGGAACATCTGATCAAACTAATTTATAACATAATTTGGATCACTGCTCAACCCAACTATACCTAGAGCCCTCTGGGATGGTTTTCATCTTAAAAGAAAAAGCTGATTGACTGAAAAGAATGTTTATTTAGGTAAGGGGTTGGAAAATGTTTTCTGTAATGGGTCAGGTAGTAAATAATTTAGGCTTCGTAGGCCATATAACCTCTGTTGCAATTACTCAATTCTGACTTTGAGTTCAAAAGTAGGCATAGACATAAATATATTCATGAATGAGCCCATATATGAATAAGCATAGCTGTATTACAATAATACTTTATTTATAAAAACAGGCTGGTAGTGTGTGGAGCTCAGCAGATTTTCTCCCCAGAGCAACAAGCAGTTAACTGGTGAAAATGATAAAAAACTACCATTTAAACTATATGAAAATTGATCTAAGCAGCACAAAAGAAATGATGAAACATTTATCCAAGAAAATCTACTAAATCTAGTAAACCTCAGCAATGAGTCAAAGTCTGTGGCATTTGAGCTATGAGCTTCCATTCTCTGCCCTCCCCAGCTCTGTGTTATAGAAGCTTTACTCTAAGCATTCTACAGTTTCACCTGACAGGGGCAAGATATATGCTTATCTCATGCTCTCCCCTAGGTCTATGTTGCTCAAGCACTATTCCCAGCAGACCTGGTTGAGAGGAGTGGAGGTTCTTCTGACCACCCAACTTCTACTCATAGGGTTAAAAATTTTCCCAAGCAATGACAGCAAGTACAGGAGCCTGATTGACCCCATCCTAGTTTGCAGAGATTCCACTCTGGGAAAGACAAACTGAGAAAAATCAAGAGCTACCACACTTCTCCCCCATCTCCAAAACCCACTGGTAAAGCAGAGATGTTGCTCTGAGGGAAACAATATGTTGTTTCCACTTGTAACTCCTGTGCAATGGCATAAAAGATGTGAACAAGGGAAGAGGCAAGCCACAAGGATAGCTCTACCTGAAGGGACTTTTTGGAACAGAGAATGGAAAACTCCATACCTAAGGTCATTATCAAAACAATGGAGATTTTGGTGGAGAGCAATTAAGAGGTAGCTGATAGCTCTGATATAAGAAAAACAGCAGAACTGCCAGAAGTGTAGTAGAGATTCCTAGAGAAAGAGAAAGCCACAAAGAACCCTCTTGGGATCACAGTCGACTCTGAGGGTTGGTAAGGTTATGTGCATGTACTCTCATGACCAGTCAGAGTAGGACATGGGGCAGACTTGAAAGCATTCCCCAAACCACATACAGATCAATAAGCAAAAAGTGGAAGTCTTCTTGGCTCAAGAGGTTTAAGCCCAGCCTCTGACCAAACACTGGCAAAATAATAAACTATCCTGACCCCAGGTAGCTCCTAAGAATCTAGGCAAAAAAAAAAAAGATCACATTCAATTCTACTGGTCTGGAAGACTGCACATACCCAAGGTTGTGTTACCAAAGAGGGGATTTCTCTCACAGGCAGCCACAGAGGAAACTTCTGAGCAACTCATCCCAGTCTGAAAATGAAACAAAATCCAAGTTCCCTGAACTATAGCAACAGTCTCCAAGCTACATACACAATCAATGGTAAAGGAGGAAAGTGTAACTGGCTTAGTGAATTAAGCACAACCTTTGACCAATAAGTGACTTATGATGAACTAGGGGTGAAACAGAGAAGCCAGTCTAGAAGATTAAAAAAACAAAACAAAACAAAACAAACATATAACCAAGGTAAAAATAATCTGAAAAGGATCATCAGAGACAGCACTATGCAGAAGAAATAGACTTCAAGAGCAGCAGCACAGCCAAGTAACTAAACAAATAAACAAATGTACAAGTAAAGAGCAAAAACAACAAGCCCCAGCAATGGGGCTCAATATCCAGAGTTGCTACAATATATTATTTGTCCAGTTTTCAACAAAAGTTCAAAATATGTAGAGAAACAGGAAAATGTGACATACTCACAGGGAAAAAAAAAAACAACAAGCTGATAGAAAGGATGCTTAAGAAAGCCCAGAAGTTGGACTTAACAGACCAAAATATCAAAACAGGTATTAGAAATATGCACAAAGAATTAAAGGAAACCATATTTAATGAATTAAAGAAAGGTATGAAAATGATATGTCATCAAACAATTTCAAAAAAAGAGATAGAGATGATTAAAATGAAAATTCTGGAGATAAAAAATATAATAAGCAAAGTGAAAAATCCAATGGAGGGGCTCAAGAGTACATTTAGTTTTCAGATTAAAGAATCAGCAAACTTTGTGATAAGCTATAATGGAAAATAATCTGAAAAAAACAAAACTGAATCATTTTGCTGTACATTTAAAACTAATACAATGTTGTAAATCAACTATACCTCAATTAAAAAAAGAATCAGCAAAATTGAAAATTGATTAATAAAGGTTATGCAATCTGAACAACAGAAAGAAAAATGAACATAGTCTCAGAGAAAATGGTACATGATGAAGCAGACTCACATGTACATAATGGAAATACCAGAAGGAGAGGAAAGGAATAAAGGGACATAAAAGAATTTGCAAAAGACATTGCTGAAAACGTCACCAATTTGGTGAAAAATACTAACCCTCACATCCAAGAAATTAAAAAAAAAACCCTTAAAATCAGATTAGCACAAATAAGTCCACAACCAGACATATAATCAAAACATTGAAAGACAAAGATAAAGAGAAAATCACTACCAGGCAAATTCAAGATGGTGGAGTAGGAGTATGTGGAGTTCACATCTCCTCATAGCTGAGGCAACTGCTGGTTGCTGTAGCAGGTCCTTCAACACCTAAAGGGACCGATTCCCAGGCAACCAGGTAGGAAGTGGGAGTGAGGAAGGGAGGGAAGAAGAGTGGAGATGGGACAGGACCAGCGCCCCTGAGGGGGAGTTAGGGGAGAGGAGAGGATCCCATGCTCAGAGGAGCCCACTTGTGGCAGGGGGATAGGTGGGGATGGAGGGGGACCTTCAGGGGATCAGGGGATCAGAGGGGAATGTGGTCAGCATCGCCCCCACCAACTAGGACTCTTGTGAGCCAGCTGGGGTCCTGGGCCAGGGACCCCACTCCCCAGGGCCCCCTCATACAGAGATGATAAGAGGGGATGGTGAGGATCCCCACAGGGTCCCTTCCAGCTTCAGGGATCCCCAGGCCTGGGCAATCCCCTGTGTGCTCCAGACGGCTCCAGGAACAGACACTGGTGAGAGGAACACATGCAGCAGTGAGGCTCACGCAGCATGTCCAGAGACCTACCTAGAGGTCTTGGAGGCCTATTGTGGAGGCAAGAGTAAGTCATAGCTCACTCTGTGGGCAACAACACAGATACAGGAGGTACAGGGGAATTTTTTTTCATTTATTTTTATTTTTATATTTTATTTTACTTTTAATTTTTTCTATATATTATTGTTTTCTAATGTTATTTCTTATTTTTTTTCCTGTTGTGGTTCTGTTTTTCTGTTGTTGTTGTTGTTGATTCATTTTTATTGTTATTTTCTCTAATATATTTTTTAATTTTTTTATTCTTTGCTATAGTTCTGCTCTTTTCTGTTTGTTTGTTTTTTCTTTTTCTTTTTTGCCACACCACATGGCTTGTGGGATCTTAGTTCCCAGGCCAAAGGTCGGGCCTGAGCTCCTCTGGTGGGAGCTCTGAGTCCAAGCTTCTGGACTAACAGAGAACTTCAGGTCTCAGGGAATTTTAATCAGTGTATGGTCTCCCAGAGGTCCTCATCTTGCCACCAAGACCTAGCTCCACACAACTGCCTGCAAACTCCAGTGCTGGATGCCTCAGGCCAAACAACCAGCAAGACAAAAACACAGTGCCACCCATCAAAAAAAAATAGAGATGACAAAAAAATATGTTACAGATGAAGGAGCAAGGTAAAATCCTCCAAGGCCAAATAAATGAAGAGGAAATAGGCAATGTATGTGAAAAAGAATTCAGAGTAATGATAGTAAAAATGATCCAGAATATGGGAAATAGAATGGAGGCATGGATCAAGAAAATAAAAGAAATGTTTAACAAGGACCGAGAAGAAATAAAGAACAAACAAAAAGTGATGAACAGCACAATAACTTAAATGAAAAATACACTAAAAGGAATCAATAACAGAATAACTGAGCCAGAAGAAAGAATAAGTGATCTGGAAGATAGAATGGTGGAAATGTGTCAAGGAGCAGAATAAAATAAAAGAATGTAAAGAAATGAGGACAGTCTCAGAGACCTCTGTGACAACATTAAATACACCAATATTCAAATTATAGGGAACCCAGAAGAAGAGAAAGAGAAAGCATCTGAGAAAATAGTTGAAGAGATTATAGTCCAAAAATTCCCTAACATGGGAAAGGAAATAGCCAACAAATTCCAGGAAGCACAGAGAGTTGCATACAGGATAAACCCAAGAAAACACACTGAGATACATATTAACCAAACTAACAAAAATTAAATTCAAAGAAAAAATATTAAAAGCAAAAAGGGAAAAGCAAAAAATAGCATACAAGGGAACCCCCATAAGGTTATCAGCTGATCTTTCAGCAGAAAATCTGCAGGCCACAAGTGAGTGGCAGTATATACTTAAAAAAATGAAAGAGAAAATCCTAAAAGCAAGAATACTCTACCCAACAAGGATCTCATTCAGATTCAATGGATAAATCAAAAGCTTTACAGACAAGCAAAAGTTAAGAGAATTAAGGACCACCAAACCAACTTTAGAACAAATGCTAAAGAAAGACACATACAGACTGAAAGTGAGAGGATGGAAAAAGATATTCCATGCAAATGGAAATCAAAAGAAAGTTGGAGTACCAATATTCATACCAGATAAACTAGATTATAAAATAAAGATTATTACAAGAGACAAAGAAGGACACTACATAAAGATCAAGGGATCTATCCAAGAAAAATATATAACAGTTATAAAAATATATGCACCCAACATAGGAGCACATCAATATACAGGACAAAAGCCAAAAGCCATAAAAGGGGAAACTGACAGTAACACAATAATAGTGGGGACTTTAACACCTCACTTTATACCAAAGAAATCATCCAGACAGAAAATAAATAAGAAAACACAAGCTTTAAATGACATAATAGACCAAATAGACTTAATTGATATTTATAAGACAGTCCATCTGAAAGCTTCAGAATACACTTTCTTCTCAAGTGCACATGGAAGATTCTCCAAGATAGATCACATCTTGGCTCACAAATCAAGCCTCAGTAAAGTTAAGAAAATTGAAATTGTATCAAGTGTCTTTTCTGACCACAATGCTATGAGATTAGAAATAAATTACAGGAAAAAACAAATTAAAAAACACAAACACATGGAGGCTAAACAATATGCTATTAAATAACCAAGAGATCACTAGAAAAATGAACGAGGAAATCAAGCAATATATAGAAAACAATGACAACGAAAACACGACAACCCAAAACCTATGGGATGCAGTAAAAACAGTCCTAAGAGGGAAGTTTATAATAACTCAATCCTACCTCAAGAAACAAGGAATATCTCAAATAAACAACCAAATATCACACCTAAAGCAACTAGAGAAAGAAGAACAATCAAAATCCGAAGTTAGTAGAAGGAAAGAAATCATAAAAATCAGAGCAGAAATAAATGAAATAGAAATGAAGGAAACAATAGCAAAAATTGATGAAACTGAAAGCTGGTTCTTTAAGAAGATAAGCAAAATTGATAAAACTTTTGCCAGATTCATCAGAAAAAGAGGGGTGGGATTCAAGCTGACAAAATTACAAATGAAAAATGAGAAATTACAACTGACACCACAGAAATACAAAAGATCATAAGAGACTACTACTAGCAACTATATGCCAATAAACTGGACAATCTGGAAAAAATGGGCAAATACTTAGGATGGTACAACTTTCCAATACTGAACCAGGAAGAAATAGAAACTATGAATAGACCAGTCACAAGCAATGAAATTGCAATCAAAAATCTTCCAAAAGGGCTTCCCTGGTGGCACAGTGGTTGAGAGTCCGCCTGCCGATGCAGGAGACTCGGGTTCGTGCCCTGGTCCGGGAAGATCCCACATGCCGCGGAGCGGCTGGGCTCGTGAGTCATGGCTGCTGAGCCTGCGCATCCAGAGCCTGTGCTCCACAACAGGAGAGGCCACAACAGTGAGAGGCCCGCGTACCACAAAAAAAAAAAAAAAAAAAAAATCTTCCAATGAACCAAAGTCCAGGACCAGATGGCTTCACAGGAGAATTCGATCAAACATTTAGAGAAGAGCTAACATCCATCATTCTCAAACTCTTCCAAAAAATTGCAGAGGAAGGAACACTCCCAAACTCCTTCTACAAGGCCACCATCACCCTGGTACCAAAACCAGAAAGATGTCACACAAAAAAGAAAATTACAGACCAGTATCTCTGATGAGCATAGATGCAAAAATCCTCAGCAACATACTAGCAAACAGAATTGAACAAAACATTAAAGGATCATACACCATGATCAATTGGAATTTATCCCAGGGAGGCAAGGGTTCTTCAATACGTACAAAGCAAACAACGTGATACACCATATTAACTAATTGAGGAAAGAAAACTATATGATCATCTCAATAGATGCAGAAAAAGTTTGGAAAAAAATCAACACTGATTTATGATAAAAAATCTGCAGAAAGTGGTCATAGAGCGGACCTACTTCAACATAACAAAGGCTATACATAACAAACCTAGAGCAAATACCATTCTCAATGGTGAAAAAAAATAAAAGCATTTCCTCTAAGATCAGGAAAAAGACAAGGATGCTCACTCTCACCACTATTATTCAACATAGTTTGGGAAGTCCTAGCGATGGCAGTCAGAGAAGTAAAAGAAATAAAAGGAATCCAAATTGGGAAAGAAGAAGTTAAGATGTCACCGTTTGCAGATGACATTAATCTATACATAGAAAACCCTAAAGATGCCATCAGAAAACTACTAGAACTAATCAGTGAATTTGGTAAAGTTGTAGGATACAAAATTATAGCACAGAAATCTGTTGCATTCCTATACACTAACAAGAAGTGATCAGAAAGAGAAATTAAAAAAACACTCCCATTTACCATTACAACAAAAGTAATAAAATACCTAGGAATAAACCTACCTAAGGAGGTAAAAAAACCTATATATGGAAAACTATAAGACACTGATGAAAGAAATCAAAGACAACACAAACAGATGGAGAGATATACCATGCTCTTGGATTGGAAGAATCAAATTTGTGGAAATGACTATACTACCCAAAGCAATCTACAGATTCAATGCAATCCCTATCAAATGACCAATGGCATTTTTTCACAGAAGTAGAAGCAAAAGTTTTACAATTTATATGGAAACACAAAAACCCTGAAGAGCAAAAGCAATCTTGAGAAAGAAAAATGGAGCTAGAGGAATCAGGCTCCCTGACTTCAGGCTACACTACAAAGCTGCAGTAATCAAGAAAGTGTGGTACTGGCACAAAAACAGAAATATAGATCAATGGAAGAGGATAGAAAGCCCAGAAATAAACCCACACACCTATGGTCATGTAATCTATGACAAAGGAGGCAAGAATATACAATGGAAAAAAAGATCGTCTCTTCCATAAGTGGTGCTGGGAAAACTGGATGGTTAAATGTGCAAGAACGAAATTAGAATACTCCCTAACACCATACACAAAAATAAACTCAAAATGGATTAAAGACCTAAATGTAAGGCCAGACACTATAAAACTCTTAGAGGAAAACATATGAAGAACACTCTTTGACATAAATCACAGGAAGATCTTTTTGACCCATCTGCTAGAGTAATGAAAATAAAAACAAAAATAAACAAATGGCTCCTAATTAAACTTAAATGCTTTTGCACTGCAAATAAAACCATAAATGAGACAAAAAGACAACCTTCAGAATGGGAGAATATATTTTCAAATGAAGCAACTGAGAAGGGATTAATCTCCACAATATACACACAGCTCATGAAGCTCAATACCAAGCAAACAAACAACCTGATCAACCAATCAAAAACTGGACAGAAGACCTAAATAGACATTTCTCCAAAGAGAACATACAGATTGCCAACAAACACATGAAAACATGCTCAACATCACTATTTATTAAAGAAATGCTGTTCAAAACTACAATGAGGTTTCACCTCACAGCAGTCAGGATGGCCATCATCAAAAAATCTACAAACAATAAATGCTGGAGAGGGTGTGGAGAAAAGGGAAGGCTTGTACACTGTTGGTGGGAATGGAAATTGATATAGCCACTATGGAGAACAGTATGGAGGTTCCTCAAAAAGCTAAAAATAGAGCTACCATATGACCTAGCAATCCCACTGCTGGACATATACCCTGAGGAAACCATAATTCAAAAATACAGATGCACCCCAATGTTCATTGCAGCAATATTGACAATTGCCAGGACAAGGAAGCAACCTAAATGTCCATAGACAGATGAATGGATAAAGAAGATATGGTACATATATACAATGGAATATTACTCAGCCATAAAAATGAACAAAATTGGGTCATTTGTAGAGGTGTGGATGGATGTAGAGTCTGTCATACAGAGTGAAGTAAGTCAGAAAGTGAAAATTAAATATTGTATGTTAACACATATATGTGGAAACTAGAAAAATCTTACAGATGAACCTATTGTCAGGGCAGGAATAGAGACGCAGACATAGAGAGTGGATGTTTGGATATGTTGCAGGGGGGACCGGTTGGTGGTATGAATTTGGAGATTGGGATTGACATATGTGCACTGCCATGTGTACAACAGATGGATAGTGGGAACCTGCTGTATAGTGCAGGGAGCTCATTGGTGCTCTGTGGTGACCTAGATGGATGGGATGGGGGTGTGTTAGGGGTCCCAGAGAGGCATATATGTATACATATAACTGATTCACTTCTTTTTACAACAGAAACTAACACAACATTGTAAAGCAACTATATCCTTTTTTTTTTTTAAATGAGAAAATCACAAAAGAACTTAGCAGGAACCACAATAAGATCGACAACTGACTTTATATCAGGAATAATGGAAGTCACAAAGCAGTGAGATGGTATATTCAAATTCTTGAAAGGGGAGGAAAAATCAGTCAAGATTTTACTATCCAAAAGAAACATCCTTCAAAAATGAAGGAGGAATTAAGACATTCTCATAGAAACTAAAACAGAGATTTTCTTGCTGGCAGACATGCATTGCAAGAAATACTGAATAAAGTTTCTTCAGGCTGAAAGGAAGTGATACTACATTATAATGCAAAATCACATGATAAACTAAAGAAAGTGAAGATAATTATTCAAGTAAGAATAAAAGACAACATAATTACATGTATCTTTCCCTTTCTTCTGTAAAATAAGTTAAAAAACAAGTGCATAAAACAATATGTATACAATTGCATTATATGACTCATAATATGTATTTATTTAACATATTGGTAATAACAGTGTTAGAGTAAGAAAATTACACTAGGTGGTTATTTGAATCCACAGGAAGAGATAAAGAGAATCAGGTATAATAAAGAAAGTGAATATATTTTTTTAAAAAAAACTCTATAAACATATTGTGCTCTCCCTTCTTCTCCTAACTTCTTTAGAGGAAATACACTAATACAAAGTAATAATTTTAACAGGGCATTGTTGATTTGTTTATATGTTTGTGTGTGTATATATATATATATATATATATATATATATATAGTCTTATTTCTTCCAAAGAAGCTTGGAGATATATTCTCCCATATATTTTGTGCTTATGTAGACTAGCACAAAAATGGAGCAATATAGGAATAAATTCCCTTTATCTTACTGTAATTAAATTGGTGTAAATCTGAAGCATATTCTAAGTTAAAATATATATATTAAGCCTAAGAACTACCACTAAGAAAACAACTAAAAATATAGTGAAAAGCCCTTAAAGGAATAAAAATGGTATATTGGAAAATATCCACTTGGTACAAAAGACCATAGTACAAAGAGGGAGAAAGAAATGCAAAATATTGAAGACATATAGAAAACAAAAGAAACAAAGACGAATATCCAAATGTCAATACCATTAAATTTAAATAGATTAAATGATCGAATCAAAAGGAAAAAATTGGCAGGTTGAATTAAATTGAAAGAATATTCGAGGAGGAGTCATCAAGATGGCAGAATAGGAGGATGCAGAATTCACCTCTCCTCACAAGTACATCAAGAATACATCTACAAATGGAACAATTCTCATAGAGCACCTGCTGAACACTAGCAGAAGGCCTTGGACGTCTAAAAAGACAAGAGAATTCCTCATAAAACTGGGTCGGATGAAGGAAAGAAAAGGGACCAGCACCGCTGGTGGGGAACTGAAGGTGAGGAGAGGTTCCTGCACTCAGAAAAGCCCATTCACTGTGGGGAAATCAGCTGGAGCAGAAAGGGACCTTTGGTGAATTGGAGGGAAATGCAGCAACCTGTCTTTGGAAGGCAGGACAATGTAGGAACTGCGTGCATGGTCCGTGCCACTGCCCGGCACACCCCAGCCTGAGGCATGTGTCTCCTGGTGTGGAGTGGGGCTGGGTGATAGAAAGTGGGGTTTGGAAAGCAGACTCAGGTACGGGCCAGCTGCTGGCTGTGAAGAGACAGCCTGAAGGGACAGGAGGAAGGAGCCCTACAACAAGGAAAGTTTTCAGAAGCAGCCCAGGGCACTATAGAAGCTAGGCACCATTGTTGAGTGGTGTGCAAGGGGTGAGGCTGCCATTGCAATCCCCTTCCTCACCCGTTGGCCCCCTGCCTCCGCAGGCACTGGGAGGGGCTCCTAACTGAGCAGGCTCACCTGCCCCTCAAGCCAAGGCCTCCTCTGCCTGCGCAGGCTCCAGAGTCCTGAGCCACACAGGTTCCGGGGTCCTGAGCACTGGCACCTCCAAAGCCTCCTTTGGAATCAACCCTTGGTGCCCCAGCCTGAGACAGGAAGCCGCCAATGCTACCGGGGGCTGAGTGCTAAAGCGTGGGGTTAGGAGAGCAGATCCAGGGAGAGGAACACAGTCGGCTGCACAGAGACAAACCGAGGGGACAGGAGTGAGGGCTCTGTGGCCCGGAATGCTCCTAGAGGAAGCATGGTCTGCCTTGGAAATGGGGCGCCACTGTTGAGTGGCAGGCATGGGGCAGGGCCACAATTCCATCCTCCCTCCCCACTGACGGCCCCTGCCTCCGTGGGCACAGAAAGGGACTACCAGCAGAACGAGCACGTCCCAGTCTGTTGCATCTTGGTCTCTGCTGCCGCAGGCACTTTAAGCACGTCCCAGTTGTGGCCACATTATCCCTACCTGGCCTGAGTGAATAAGTGCCCTAATCAGCCTGAGAGCCCCAATCAAAAGCTGTTTTCGCCCCCTCTAGCCTGGGCAGAGAACAGACACCTGAGGGTGGCCCACATGCAGAGGTGGGGCCCAAACCAAAGCTGAGCCCCAGGGGCTGTGCAACTAAGGAAGAGGAACAGAAAACTCTGTATATGTATAACTGATTCACTTTGCTGTACAGCAGAAACTAACACAACATTGTAAAACAATTATACTCCAATAAAAATTAATTAAAAAATAGAATATTCAACTACATGCTGTCTACAGTAGACATACTTTGGATTCAAAGCTACAAATCAGTTGAAGGTAAAAGGATGGGGAAACATATATCATAAATAATAACCAAAAGAGAGCTGGTGTGGCTGTACTAAGATCAAAGTAAACATTATTATAAGCAGTGTTACTAAAGACGGGTATTTATAATGAAAACAGTGTCATCTAATTAGTAAAACAATTATAAACATGTTTGTACCTAACCAGAGTGCTCCTAAATACATGTAGCACAAACTGACAGAATTGAAGAGAACAGGACCATTCAACAATTATTGTTGGAGACTTTAATACCTCACATTTAATAATGGACAGAATAATGAGGCAGAAGATAAACCAGGAAATATAAGACGTTAACACTATAATAGACATTTATAGAAAACTCCAGCAAACAGCAGCAGAACACACCTTCTTTCCAGGTAGACATAATGTACTCTCTAGGATAAACCTATGGTTGGCCATAAAAAAAAATTAACAGATTTGAAAGGATTGAAACTATACAAAAATGCACTTTGACTACAATGAAATTAAATTAGAAATGAACAATAAAGAAAATTTTGTAAACAACAAAGTTTTTACAAATATGAGCAGATTCATAAATAACCACTAGGTCAAAGAAAAACTGTGAAAGAAATTTAAAAATATTTTGAATTGAATTAAAACAAAACAAACAGAAAATACCAAAGCTCCAAAGCTTATGGGATGGAGCTAAAGTACTGCTCAGAGCGAAATTTTTATCCATAGGCAATCATATTAAAAACGAAATTTCACAAATCAATAACCTAACCTTCCCCATAAGGCACTAGGATAAAAGAGAAAATTAAACCCAAAGCAAGCAGAAAGAGGAAAATAATAAGTGGACATTAATGGAAAAATTTTAAAAAACAGAAAATTTACACAAAATGTTGCTTCTCTGAAAAGATCAACAATATTGACAAACTTTTAGTTAAATTAATAAAGAATAAAAGACACATTAATAAAATCAGGAATAAAATATGGGTAATTGCCACTCACACAAATAAAAAGATTATAAAGGAATAATATGATAATCATGTATGAAGGCAAATTACAGGATACAAAATTTTTTATTTTTTTTATTGAGGTATAGTTGATTTACAATGTTGTGTTCATTTCTGGTGTACAGCAAAGAGATTCACTTATACATACATAGATACATATCTTTTTCATATTCTTTTACATTATGGTTTATTATAAGTTATTGAATATAGTTCCCTCTACTATACAGTAGCACTTTTTCTTTATCTATTTTAAATATAGTAGTTTGTATCTGCTAAACCCAAACCCCTAATTTATACCTTCCCCACCCCCTTTCCCCTTTGGTAACCATAAGTTTGTTTTCTATACCTGTGAATCTGTTTCTGTTTCATAAATAAGTTCATTTGTGTCATATTTTAGATTACACATATAAGTGATATCATATGATATTTGTCTTTCTCTTTATGACTTACTTCACTTATATGATAAGCTCTAGGTCCATCCATCTTGCTGCAAATGGCATTATTTTATTCTTTTTTATGCCTGAGTAGTATTTCATTGTGTATATGTATGTGTGTGTGTGTGTGTGTGTGTGTGTGTATATATATAACATTTGTTATCCATTTAACTGTTGATGGACATCTAGGTTGCTTCCATGTCTTGGCTATTGTAAGTAGTGCAGCTTCTTTTCAAATTAGAGTTTTCTCCAAATAACTCTCCAGGAATGGGATTGCTGTATCATACGGAAATTCTATTTTTAGTTTTTTAAGCAACACCTATACTGTTCTCCATAGTGGCTGCACCAATTTACATTCCCACCAACAATGTAGGAGGGTTCCCTTTTCTTCAAGCCCTCTACAGCATTTATTGTTTGTAAACATTTTTTCACCTTCTTTATTATTATTTTTATTATTTTTTTCACATCTTTATTGGAGTATAATTGCTTTACAATGTTGTGTTAGTTTCTGCTTTATAACAAAGTGAATCAGTTATACATATACATATGTTCCCATATCTCTTCCCTCTTGCATCTCCCTCCCTCCCACCCTCCCTATCCCACCCCTCCAGGCGGTCACAAAGCACCGAGCTGATCTCCCTGTGCTATGCAGCTACTTCCCACTAGCTATCTACCTTACGTTTGGTAGTGTATATATGTCCATGCCTCTCTCTTGCTTTGTCACAGCTTAAACTTCCCCCTCCCCATATCCTCAAGGCCATCCTCTAGTAGGTCTGGGTCTTTATTTCTGTCTTACCCCTAGGTTCTTCATGACATTTTTTTAATCTTAAATTCCATATATATGTGTTAGCATACGGTATTTGTCTTTCTCTTTTTGAGTTATTTCACTCTGTATGACAGACTCTAGGTCTATCCACCTCATTACAAATAGCTCAATTTTGTTTCCTTTTATGGCCGAGTAATATTCCATTGTATATATGTGCCACATCTTCTTTATCCATTCATCCCATGATGGACAGTTAGGTTGTTTCCATTTCTGAGCTATTGTAAATAGAGCTGCAATGAACATTTTGGTACATGACTCTTTTTGAATTATGGTTTTCTCAGGGTATATGCCCAGTAGTGGGATTGCTGGGTCATATGGTAGTTCTATTTGTAGTTTTTTAAGGAACCTCCATACTGTTCTCTATAGTGGCTGTACCAATTCACATTCCAACCAACAGTGCAAGAGTGTTCCCTTTTCTCCACACCCTCTCCAGCATTTATTGTTTCTAGATTTTTTAATGATGGCCATTCTGACTGGTGTGAGATGATATCTCATTGTAGTTTTGATTTGCATTTCTCTAATGATTAATAATGATGAGCATTCTTTCATGTGTTTGTTGGCAGTCTACATATCTTCTTTGGATAAATGTCTACTCAGGTCTTCTGCCCATTTTTGGATTGGGTTGTTTGTTTTTTTGTTATTGAGCTGCATAAGCTGCTTATAAATTTTGGAGATTAATGCTTTGTCAGTTGCTTCATTTGCAAATATTTTCTCCCATTCTGAGGGTTGTCTTTTGGTCTTGTTTATGGTTTCCTTTGCTGTGCAAAAGCTTTTAAATTTCATTAGGTCCCATTTGTTTATTTTTGTTTTTATTTCCATTTCTCTAGAAAGTGTGTCAAAAAACATCTTGCTGTGATTTATATCATAGAATGTTCCGCCTATGCTTTCCTGTTAGAGTTTGATAGTGTCTGGCCTTACATTTAGGTCTTTAATCCATTTTGAGCTTATTTTTGTGTATGGTGTTAGGAAGTGACCTAATCTCATACTTTTACATGTACCGGTCCAGTTTTCCCAGCACTGTTTATTGAAGAGGCTGTCTTTTCTCCACTGTACATTCCTGTCTCCTTTATCAAACACAAGGTGTCCATATGTGCGTGGGTTTATCTCTCCGCTTTCCATCCTGTTCCATTGATCTATCTTGCTGTTTTTGTGCCAGTACCATACTGTCATGATTACTGTAGCTTTTTAGTATAGTCTGAAGTCAGGGAGACTGATTCTTCCAGCTCCATTTTTCGTTCTCAAGATTGCTTTGGCTATTCGGGGTCTTTTGTGTTTCCATACAAATTGTGAAATTTTTTGTTCTAGTTTTGTGAAAAATGCCAGTGATAGTTTGATAGGGATTGCATTGAATCTGTAGATTGCTTTGGGTAGTAGAGTCATTTTCACAATGTTGATTCTTCCAATCCAAGAACATGGTATATCTCTCCATCTATTTGTATCATCTTTAATTTCTTTCATCAGTGTCTTATAATTTTCTGCATACAGGTCTTTTGTGTCCTTAGGTAAATTTTTTCCTAGATATTTTATTCTTTTTGTTGCAAAGGTAAATGAGAGTGTTTTCTTGATTTCACTTTCAGATTTTTCATCATTAGTGTATAGGAATGCTAGAGATATCTGTGCATTAATTTTGTATGCTTCTACTTTACCAAATTCATTGATTAGCTCTAGTAGTTTTCTGGTAGCATCTTTAGGATTCTCTATGTATAGTAACATGTCATCTGCAAACAGTGACAGCTTTACTTCTTTTTCGATTTGGATTCCATTTATTTTATTTTCTTCTCTGATTGCTGTGGCTAAAACTTCCAAAATTATGTTGAATAAGATTGGTGAGAGTGAGCAACCTTGTATTGTTCCTGATCTTAGTGGAAATGCTTTCAGTTTTTCACTATTGAGCATGATGTTGGCTGTGGGTTTGTCATATATGGCCTTTATTATGTTGAGGAAAATTCCCTCTATGCCTACTTTCTGCAGGGTTTTTATCATAAATGGGTGTTGAATTTTGTCAAAAGCTTTCTCTGCATCTATTGAGATGATCATATAGTTTTTCTCCTTCCGTTTGTTAATATGGTGTATCACGTTGATTGATTTGCTTATATTGAAGAATCCTTGCATTCCTGGAATAAACCCCATTTGATCATGGTGTATGATCCTTTTAATGTGCTGCTGGATTCTGTTTGATAGTTTTTTGTTGAGGATTTTTACCTCTATGTTCATCAGTGATATTGGCCTGTAGTTTTCTTTCTTTGTGACATCCTTGTCTGGTTTTGATATCAAGGTGATGGTGGCCTTGTAGAATGAGTTTGGGAGTGTTGCTCCCTCTGCTATATTATGGAAGAGGTTGAGAAGGATAGGTGTTAACTCTGCTCTAAATGTTTGCCAGAATTTGTCTGTGAAGCCATCTGGTCCTGGGGTTTTGTTTCTTGGAAGATTTTTAATCACAGTTTCAATTTTAGTGCTTGTGATTGGTCTGTTCATATTTTCTATTTCTTCCTGATTCAGTCTTGGCAGGTTGTGCATTTCTAAGATTTTGGCCATTTCTTCCAGGTTGTCCATTTTATTGGCATGAAGTTGCTTGTAGTAATCTCTCATGATCTTTTGTATTTCTACAGTGTCTGTTGTTACTTCTCCTTTTTCATTTCTAATCCTGTTGATTTGAGTCTTCTCCCTTTTTGGCTTTATGAGTCTGGCTAATGGTTTATAAATTTTGTTTATCTTCTCAAAGAACCAGCTTTTAGTTTTATTGATCTTTGCTATCATTTCCTTCATTTCTTTTTCATTTATTTCTGATCTGTTTTTTATGATTTCTTTCCTTCTGCTAATTTGGGGCTTTTGTTGTTGTTTTTCTTCTTCTTTCTCTAATTGCTTTAGGTGCAAGGTTAGGTTGTTTATTCAAAATGTTTCCTGTTTCTTAAGGTAAGATTGTACGGCTATAACCTTCCCTCTCAAAACTGCTTTTGCTGCATCCCATAGGTTTTGGGTCGTCGTGTCTCCATTGTCATTTGTTTCTAGGTATTTTATGATTTCCTCTTTTATTTCTTCAGTGATCACTTCGCTATTAAGTAGTGTATGGTTTAGCCTTCAAGTGTTTGTATTTTTTACAGATCTTTTCCTGTAATTGATACCTAGTCTCATAGTGTTGTGGTTGGAAAAGATACTTGTCACAATTTCAATTTTCTTAAATTTACCAAGGCTTGATTTGTGACCCAAGATATGATGTATCCTGGAGAATGTTCCATGAGCACTTGAGAAGAATGCATATTCTGTTGTTTTTTGATGGAATGCCCTATAAATATCTATTAAGTCCATCTTGTTTAATGTATCATTTAAAGCTTGTGTTTCCTTATTTATTTTCAGTTTGGATGATCTGTCCATTGGTGAAAGTGGGATGTTAAAGTCCCCTACTATGAATATGTTACTGTTGTTTTCCCCTTTTATGGCTGTTAGTATTTGCCTTATGTATTGAGGTGCTCCTATGTTGGGTGCATACATATTTACAATTGTTATATCTTCTTCTTGGATCGATCCCTTGATCATTATGTAGTGTCCTTCTTTGTCTCTTCTAGTAGTCTTTATTTTAAAGTCTATTTTGTCTGATTTGAGAATTGCTACTCCAGCTTTCTTTTGATTTCCATTTGCATGGAATATATTTTTCCATCCCCTTACTTTCAGTCTGTATGTGTCTCTAGGTCTGAAGTGGGTCTCTTGTAGACAGCATATATATGGGTCTTGTTTTTGTATCCATTCAGCCAATCCGTGTCTTTTGGTGGGAGCATTTAGTCCATTTACATTTAAGGTAATTATCGATATGTATGTTCCTATTCCCACTTTCTTAATTGTTTTGGGTTTGTTATTGTAGGTCTTTTCCTTCTCTTGTGTTTCTTATCTAGAAAAGTTCCTTTAGCATTTGTTGTAAAGCTGTTTTGGTGGTGCTGATCTCTCTCAGCTTTTGCTTGTCTGTAAAGATTTTAAATTCTCCATCAAATCTGAATGAGTTCATTGCTGGGTAGAATAATCTTGGTTGCAGGTTTTTCTCCTTCATCACTTTAAATATGTCCTGCCAGTCCCTTCTGGCTTGCAGAGTTTCTGCTGAAAGATCGTTGGTTAACCTTATGGGGATTCCCTTGTGTGTTATTTGTTGTTTTTCCCTTGCTGCTTTTAATATGTTTTCTTTGTTTTTAATTTTTGACAGTTTGATTAATATGTGTCTTGGCATATTTCTCCTTGGATTTATCCTGTATGGGACTCTCTGTGCTTCCTGGACTTGACTAACTATTTCCTTTCCCATATTAGGGAAGTTTTCAACTATAATCTCTTCAAATATTTTCTCAGTCCCTTTCTTTTTCTCTTCTTCTTCTGGAACTGCTATAATTCAAATTTTGGTGTGTTTAATGTTTTCCCAGAGGTCTCTGAGACTGTCCTCAATTCTTTTCATTCTTTTTTCTTTATTGTGCTCTGCAGTAGCTATTTCCACTGTTTTATCTTCCAGGTCACTTATCCATTCTTCTGCCTCAGTTATTCTGCTATTGATCCCATCTGGAGTATTTTTAATTTCATTTATTGTGTTGTTCATCATTGCTTGTTTCATCTTTAGTTCTTCTCGGTCTTTGTGAAATGTTTCTTGCATTTTGTCTATTCTATTTCCAGGATTTTGGATCATATTTACTATCATTATTCTGAATTCTTTTTCAGGTAGACTGCCTATTTCCTCTTCATTTGTTAGGTCTGGTGGGTTTTTATATTGCTCCTTCAACTGCTGTGTTTTTTCTGTCTCCTCATTTTGCTTATCTTACTGTGTTTTGGGTCTCCTTTTTGCAGACTGCTGGTCATAGTACCCATTGTTTTTGGTGTCTGTCCCCAGTGGCTAAGGTCGGTTCAGTGGCTTGTGTAGGCTTCCTGGTGGAGGGGACTACTGCCTGTGTTCTGGTGGATGAGGCTGGATCTTGTCTTTCTGGCGGGCAAGTCCACATTTGTTGGTGTGTTTTGGGGTGTCTGTGGACTTATTATGATTTTAGGCAGCCTCTCTGATAATGGGTGGGGTTGTGTTCCTGTCTTGCTAGTTGTTTGGCATAGGGTGTCCAGCACTGTAGCTTGCTCGTTGTTGAGTGAACCTGGCTGCTGGTGTTGAGATGGAGATTTTCGCCGTTTGATATTACATGGAGCTGGGAGGTCTCTTGTGGACCCATGTCCTGAAGTTGGCTCTCCCACGTCAGAGGCACAGCACTGACTCCTGGCTGCAGCAGCAAGAGCCTTTCATCCACATGGCTCAGGATAAATGGGGGAAAATGTAGAAAGAAAGAATTGGTAGAAGTAGAAAGAAAGAAAGGAGGGAGGGAGGGAGGGAGGTGGAAAGGAAGGAAAAAAGAAAGGAAAGAAAGAAGATAGAGTAAAATAAAATAAAGTAATATAAAATATAATAAAGTTATTAAAATAAAAATAATTATTAAGAAAAAATTAAAATAAAATAAAAATGGACTGATAGAACCCTAGGACAAATGGTGGAAGCAAAGCTATACAGACAAAATCTCTATCAGAAGGATACACATACACACTCACAAAAAGTGGAAAAAGCGAAAAAAATCATAAATCTTCCTCTCAAAGTCCACCCCCTCAATTTGGTATGATTCGTTGTCTATTCATGTATTCCACAGATGCAGGGTACATGAAGTTGATTGTGGAGCTTTAGTCCGCTGCTTCTTAGGCTGCTGGGAGAGATTTCCCTTTCTCTTCTTTGTTCTCACAGCTCCCGGGGCTCAGCTTTGGATTTGGCCCCGCCTCTGCGTGTAGGTCACCGAAGGGCCTCTGTACTTTGCTCAGACAGAACGGGGTTAAAGGAGCAGCTGCTTCGGGGACTCTGGCTCAGTCAGGCTGGGTGGAGGGAGGGGCATGGAGTGCAGGGCGAACCTGCCAAGGCAGAGGCCGGCGGGACATTGCACCAGCCTGAGGCGTGCCGTGCGTTCTTCTGGGGAAGTTGTCCCTGGATCTCGGGACCCTGGCAGTGGCGGGCTGCACAGGCTCCCCGGAAGGGGTGTGTGGATAGTGACCTGTGATCGCACACAGGCTTCTTGGTGGCGGCAGCAACAGCCTTAGCGTCTTATGCCTGTCCCTGGGGTCCGCGATTTTAGCCACAGCTCGCGCCTGTCTCTGGAGCTCTTTTCAGCAGCGCTCTTAATCCCCTCTCCTCGCGCACCAGGAAACAAAGAGGGAAGAAAGAGTCTCTTGCCTCTTCCGCAGCTCCAGACTTTTCCCCAGACTCCCTCCTGGCTAGCCGTGGTGCACGAACCCCCTGCAGGCTGTGTTCACGCCACCAACCCCAGTCCTCTCCCTGCACTCCAACTGAAGCCCGAGCCTCAGCTCCCAGCCCCACCCGCCACGGCGGGTGAGCAGACAAGCCTCTTGGGCTGGTGAGTGCAGGTCAGCAGTGATCCTCTGTGCGGGAATCTCACTGCTTTGCCCTCTGCACCCTGTTGCTGTGCTCTCCTCTATGGCTCCAAATCTTCCCCCCTCTGCCACCCGCAGTCTCTGCCCGTGAAGGGGCTTCCTAGTGTGTGGAAACCTTTCCTCCTTCACAGTTCCCTCCCACTGGTGCAGGTCCTGTCCCTATTTTTTGTCTCTGTTTTTTCTTTTTTCTTTTGCCCTACCCAGGTACATGGGGAGTTTCTTGCCTTTTGGGAGGTCTGAGGTCTTCTGCCAGCATTCAGTAGGTGTTCTTTAGGAGTTGTTCCACGTGTAGATGTATTTCTGGTGTATCTGTGGGGAGGAAGATGATCTCCACCTCTTACTCTTCCACCATCTTCCTGTCTGTAGACTTTTTAATGATGGCCATTCTTACCAGCATGAGGTGGTACCTCGTAGTTTTATTTTGCATTTCCTTAATAATTAGCGATATTCAGCATCATATTATATGCCCATTGGCCATCTGTGCATCTTTTTGAAAATTTTTTTTGGAGTATAATTGCTTTGCAATGTTGTGTTATTTTCTGCTGTACAACAGAGTGAATAAGTTATACATATATATATATATATATATATATATATATATATATATATATGCCCTCTTTTTTAGAGTTCCTTCCCATTTAGGTCACCACAGAGCATTAAGTCACATTCCCTGTGCTAAACAGTAGGTTCTCATTAGTTATCTATTTTATACATAGTAGTGTATATATGGCAATTCCAATCTTCCCATTCATCCCACTCCCCTTCCCCCCTTGGTATCCATAAGTTTGTTCTCTACATCTGTGTCTCTATTCTGCTTTGCAAATAAGTTTATCTGTACCATTTTTCTAGATTCCACATATAAGTGATATTATATGATACCTTTTTTTCTCTTTCTGTCTTTCTTTGCTCTGTATGACAGTCTCTAGGTCCATTGACATCTCTGCAAATGTCACTAATTTGTTCCGTTTTATGGCTGAGTAATATCCCATTGTATATATGTACCACAACTTCTTTTTTATTTTGTTTCATAGGAAAAATTTTATTTGCATTTCTACAGACAAGAACCATTTGTGTTACATTTAGAATTCTACAATTTACAGAGATTAAAAAAAGCAGCTCATAGACAATGGGAGTAGACCATTATAAAATCAGATAATTCAGATTGGTGTGATAGACAACACCTGAAATTGCATAGGATACCCAGTATTTTTTTCCATAATTTTCCCTTAATTAAAGGCATCCCATCTTTCCAAGGCCCTGTCCTATGGGAGAAGCAAGAAAACAGTGACAGAGTCAATGATGAAGGAAAGAAAAGTCATCTGAACAGTCAGAGCCCCATAAACCTCACCTTACAGAACATCCCCTATTTGCTGAAATTACCTCAGCCTGCCCCAAGGAAAGCCTCTGCTGGACGAGTGCTCCTGAGCCTCTTTCCATGCCTTAACCCAGCATCCCCTCTGAAGGGGGTACTCAGGAATGGTTTAGGATTAAATATGTGCTCCCTAAAAAATCTGTGCTGCCCAGGAAATAGGACCATCAATATCACCTGAGAGCATCTGAGAATACAGACTCTCAGGCCCTGCCTCTAACCTCCTAAATCGAATTTGCATTTTTAACTTGATCTCCATGTGATTTGTATGAAAATATAAGTCTGAGAAGCAGTGGTTTAAGCCATCATATCACAGCTGTACCATTAATTAACTGTGTCAACTTGAGCAAGTCAACTAACTTCTCTAGGCTTCAGTTTCCTCATCTATGAAATAAGAAAGTCAGGTCACTGGTCGTAGAGGTCTCTCCTGGTCTCTGAATCTATCATACAAGGGATTTTTCCGTGATGTCAAGCTCCAAAGCTAATAACATGCCGCCAACTTCTGGAGCTTGGGTCATGCAGAGATTTAGCTAAGCTAAGCCTTGCTTACATTTTCCTCTTGTGTCCTTCTCAGGAGAAAAGAAATTGACACAATGACCCTAATAACATTCTCTCTCTTTCTGGAGCATCAGTAATGTGCCAGGATTCCCTACCAAATGAGTGGGAATAATGGGCCAGGATTTCTTACCAAATGAGTAAGAAATCTCACCATCTGCTTTCAAGTTAGGATTTTCCACAGTTTTGCTCCCTGATTGAGTGTATTGCTTTTAAAGTCCCAAAATAATCAATTCTGACAAGAAAGATTCAGATATTCTTTTCAAATTAGAAAAACACATACAACACACACAAATTTCCTGACAACCTGATAAAATGAGAAAGCGAATTACCAGCTTGCTATTTTTAACTTATTTGTTTTCTTCAAGCTAAGCCTGCTGGTTCTACAGGGACTCTCTAACCCCAGTGCAGCACATATGCGTACAGAACTTTACAAAGCCCTGTCCTTAGCATGACAACATAGAGCTCCCTCTGTACTGAGACAGACCTACACTCAGCCTGTGTTTGGGGGATGTGGAGGGACAATGGGGACTAATCAGGTAAGAAAGCCAGATGCAAACAGTGCTACCCACATGGAGGTGAGGTATTTTTCCCCCATTGTCCTTCATTGCATTAACATTGCTACTCTCCCCAGAATGAGTTCCCAGTTGAACTCAGTGGTTACCTGAAATATATGCAGAACACAAAAATTCTGGTACCATTGTGTTCCACAGCAATATTCAAGCATCATTGGTCCAGAAAAAGAGAAACTAGTAGCCGTTCCCTCATCTGTCCATTCATTTCCCCTTTTGTCCCTGGATGCCAGAACCCTCCTGCTTCCATATTAATCTATTCTCTCTTTCCAGATTATTCAATAGTTTAATGAGACTTTGTAGAACACTTACTCTCTGCCAAGTCCTGTGCTTTAAGCTTGGGCTTTGGTAGGGAACAAGACAGACATAGATCGAGTTCTCTCTAGAAGCTCAGAGTTTGACTGCAACTTCTTTATACATTCCTCTATTGATGGACATTTAGGTTGCTTCCAAGTCCTGCTTATTGTAAATAGTGCTGCAATGAACATTGTTATACATGTCTTTTTGAATTATGGTTTTCTCTGGGCATATGCCCTGGAATGGGTTTGCTGGGTTATATGGTAGTTCTATTTTTAGTTTTTTGAGGAACATCAATACTGTTATCCATAGTGGCTGTACCAATTTACATGCCCACCAACAGTGTAGGAGGATTCCCTTTTTCCCACATCCTCTCCAGCATTTATTGTTTGGAAATTTTTTGATGATGGGCATTCTGACCAGTGTGAGGTGATACGTCATTGTAGATTTGATTTGCGTTTCTCTAATAATTAGTGATGTTGAGCATCTTTTCATGTGTTTGTTGGCCATCTGTATGTCTTCTTTGGATAAATGTCTATTTAGTTCTTCCACCTATTTTTTGATTGGGTTGTTTGTTTTCTTGATATTGAGCTTCATGAACTGTGTGTATACTGTGGAGATTAATCCCTTCTCAGTTGCTTCATTTGCAAATATTTTCTCCCATTCTGAGGGCTGTCTTTTCATCTTGTTTATGGTTTCCTTGGCTGTGCAAAAGCTTTTAAGTTTCATTAGGGGACATTTGTTTATTTTTGTTTTTATTTTCATTGCTCTAGGAAGTGGGTGAACAAAGGTCTTGCTGCAACTTTTGTCAAAGAGTGTTTTGACTATGTTTTCCTCTAAGAGTTTTACAGTGTCTGGCCTTACATTTAGGTCTTTAATCCATTTTGAGTTTATTTTTGTGTATGGTGTTAGAGAGTGTTCTAATTTCATTCTTGTACATTTAGCCATCCAGTTTTCCCAGCTCCACTTATTGAAGAGATGGTCTTTTTTCCATTGTATATTATTGCCTCCTTTTTCATAGATTAGATGACAATAGGTGTGTGGGTTTATCTCTGGGCTTTCTACCCTGTTCCACTGATCTATATTTCTGGTTTTGTGCCAGCACCATACTGTCTTGATTACTGTAGCTTTGTAGTATAGTCTGAAGTCAGGGAGCCTGATTCCTCCGCCTCCATTTTTCTTTCTCAAGATTGCTTTGGCTATTCATGGTTTTTATGTCTCCATACCAATTGAAATTTTTTTTGTTCTAGTTCTGTGAAAAATGCCATTGGTAATTTTACAGGGATTGCATTGAATCGTAGATTGCTTTGTGTAGTATAGTCATTTTCACAATATTGATTCTTCCAATCCAAGAACGTGGTATGTCTCTCCATCTGTTTGTGTTATCGTTGATTTCTTTCATCAGTATCCTATAGTTTTCTGAGTACAGGTCTTTTGTGTCCTAAGCAGGTTTATCCCTAGGTATTTTATTTTATTTTATTTTATTGTGATGATAAATGGGACTGTTTACTTAATTTCTCTTTCTGATTTTTCATTGTTAGTGTATAGGAATGTAAGAGATTTCTGTGTATGTCTTCTTTGGAGAAATGTCTTTTTAGGTCTTCTCATTTTTTTTTTTTGACTGGATCATTTGTATTTTTGTTATTGAGTTGTCAAAGCTGTTTTTATAATATGGAAATTAAGCCCTTGTGTATTGCATCATTTGCAAATATTTTCTCCCAGTCTGTAAGTTGTCTTTTCACTTTGTTTATGGTTTCCTTTGCTGTGCAAAAGCTTATAAGGTTGCTTAGGTCAGACTTATTTTTGCTTTTATTTCTATTGCCTTAGGACACTGACCTAAGAAAATATTGATACAATTTATGTCAGAGAATGTTTTGCTGATGTTCTCTTCTAGGGGTTTTACAGCATCATATATTATATTTAAGTCTTTAAGCCATTTTGACTTTATTTTTGTGTAATGTGTGAGGGTGTATTCTATCTTCATTGATTTATATGTGGCTGTCTGGCTTTCCCAACATCACTTGTGGAAGACACTCTCTTTTCTCCATTATATTTTGTTTCCTCCTTTGTCAAATGTTAATTTACTGTAGGTGTGTGGGTTTATTTCTGGGCTCTCTATTCTGTCCCATTGATCCATATGTCTGTTTCTGTGCTAATGCCATTCACTTTTATTATTCTAGTTTTGTAGTATTCTCTGAAGTCTGGAAGGTTATGCCTTCAGCTTAGTTCTGGAGGATTGCTTTGACAATTCTGGGTCTTTTAAGTTTCCATATAAATTTTAGGATTATTTTTTCTAGTTCTGTGAAAACTGTCATGGGTAATTTGATAGGGATTTCATTAAATATGTAGATTTCTTTGGGCAGTATGGCCATTTTAACAACATTAATTCCTCTGATCCAAGAACATGGGATATCTTTCCCTTTCTTTGAATCATTTTCAATTTTTTTAATCAATATTTTATAGCTCTCAGCATATAAGTCTTTCACTGCCTTGGTCAGGTTTATTCCAAAAGTATTTTTCGATGTAATTTTGTAAAGTATTTTTTTTTTACTTTCCCTTTTGGATATTTCATTGTTCATATACAGAAATGCAACAGATTTCTGTATGTTAATCTTGTATCCTTCTACCTTGCTGAACTCATTTATCTGTTTCAGTAGATTTTTTGTTGAGTCTTTAGGGTTTTCTATATGTAGTATCATGTCATCTGCATATAATGACAATTTTACCTCTTCTCTTCCAATTTTGATATCTTTTATTTCTTTTTCTTGTCTGGTTGCTGTGGCTAGGACTTCCAATACTATGTTAAATAGAAGTGGTGAGAATGGACATCCTTGTCTAATTTCAGATTTTACTGGGAAGGCTTTCAGATTTTCACCATTGAGTATTATGTTGGCTGTGGTTTTGTCATAAATAGCTTTTAATATGTTGAGATATGTTCCCTCTGTACCCACTTCAGGATGCCAACAAATTTAATAACTTAGACAAAATAGACAAATTCTTAGAAGGAAATAAACTAGTATACTAACTTTTGATGACATAGAAAATCTGAATAGGCCTATGTAACAAATTTAGAAATTTAATAAATAATAATAATGATGATAATAATAACTTCCCCAAAAGAAAAGCTCAGGACTAAATGGCTTCCCTCGTGAATTCTACCAAACATTTAAAGAAGAATTAATACTAATCCTTCTCAAAGTCTTCCAGAAAAACAGAAGAGAAAACACTTCCTACCCAACTCATTATATGAGGTCAGTAGTACCTTATAAGCAAAGCCAGATAAAAACACCACAAGAAATGAAGACAACACACTAATATACCTCATGAATATAGATGCAAAATTCTTTAACCAAACACTAAATAAATCCAATAAAATATAAAATATATACCATTAATAAGTAAGACTTATCCTAGGAATGCAAGGTTTGTTTGAACAGCCAAAATCAATGTTATACATTGTATTAATTCAAGAGGAAAATATATGCTTATTTCAGTAGACACAGAAGAATCATTTGATGAAATCCAACACCCTACCATAATAAAAATGTTCAACAAAGTAAGAAGAGAAAGGAATTTCCCCAACCTGTTCAAGGACATCTATCAACAATCCAAAACTAACATCATATTCTGGTGAAAGTGTGAAACTGTGTGTGTTTCCCCCCTAATATTGGGAACAAGACATAGATATTCATTCTCACCACTTCTATTCAACATAGTACTAACTTGGGCAGAGAGATAAGAAGGAAGAAATAAAACTCATCTAAATTAGAAAGGGAGAAATAAACTATCTATATTCAGAGATGACATAATCTCATGTTAAAAAAAACCCTTAAGAAATCTACTAAAAAGCTATAGGAATTAATATTAGAGCTAATTGTTCTAAAATTAGAACTAAAAAGTAAGGTTACAGCATATGAGATCAGTACACAAAAATCAATTCTATTTCCATACCCTAGGAATAAACAACCTGAAAATGAAATTAGTAATATAATTTCATTTTATAATAATATGATATATATTTTATATCAATATATAATTATTATAGTTATATTAATATAAAATGAATAAATTAATGAAGAAGTGGAAAACTTGTACATTGAAAACTACAAAATATCACTGAAAGAAATTAAAGATGATCTAAATAATGGAAGTACATCCATGATCTGGAAAATGAAAAAGAAATTTAGAGGAGTCACAATTTTCAATTCCAAAACCTAATACAAGGCAACAGTAATCAAGATAGTGTGGTACTAGTATAAGGATAGAGAAATTGATAAATGGATAGATTTTAAAGTTCAAATATAAACTTTTAATTATGGTCAAGAAAAGTAAAAAGAATAGTCTTTTTTAATAAATGTTTCTAAGATAACATATCTACTTGCAAAAGAATTAAATTATATCCCTACCTCACACCATATACACAAACTAACTGAAAATATATCATATACCTAAATGTAAGATCTAACACTATAAAAGTTTTAGGATAAAACATACAATAAATCTTCATGACTTTAATTTAGGCAATGTTGGTTACAAAAAATGTATAAGCAAGGGCTTCCCTGGTGGCACAGTGGTTGAGAGTCCGCCTGCCAATGCAGGGGACATGGGTTTGTGCCCCAGTCCGGGAAGATCCCACATGTCACGGAGCGGCTAGGCCCATAAGCCATGGCTGCTGAGCCTGCATGTCCAGAGCCTGTGCTCCGTGATGGGAGAGGCCACAACAGTGAGAGGCCCGCATACCACACACACACAAAAACAATGTATAAGCAATAAAAGAGAGGATTTACACGTTGGATTTTATAAAAAATGAGCATTATGGTGTTTTAAGGGACACAACCAGGAAAGTGCAAAGAATTCATACACTAAGGGGACACATTTGTAAATTATATATCTGCTAAACGTCTTGTATCCAGAATATATAAAGCACTCTCATAATTCAATAAAAAGACAAACCTATTAAAAATGGACCAAAGATCTTAATAGATATTTCTTCAAAGAAGATGACCAAAAAGGCAATAAGCACATGAAAAAATGTTCATCACTATACAATAGGTAAATGCAATTCAAGACCAATTCATACCAGTTAGATTGGCTATAATAAAAAAAAAACGAAAATAACGTGTTGACAAGGATATGGAGTAATAATTGGAACCCTTATATATTGTTGGTGGGATTGTAAAATGATGTAGCTAGTTTGGCAAACAGTCTGTTAGTTATTCAAAAGATTAAACATGGAATTAACCACAGGATCTAGCAACCCTACATATTTAATCAAGAGAAATGAAAACTTACACTCATATAAAAATTTGCACACAAATGTTCGTAGAAGCCTTATTCATGATAGTTTAAAATTCAAAGCAATCCAAATTTCCATCAACTAATGAATGAATAAGCAAAATGTGATATATCCACACTATGAAATATTACTTGGCAATAAACAAATATTGGAGTGGTGATGCATACTACAACATGGATGAATCTTGAAAATATTATGCAAATTGATAGAAGCCAGTCACAAAATGCCAAATATTTTATGATTACATTTATATAGAAGATTCAGGACAGACAAATCTATACAGACAGAAAGTGTATTAGTGATGGCTTAGGGGTGGTGAGGGAACTGGAAAGTGACTGCTAATGGTTTCTTTTTTGGGTTCTGATAATGTTCAAAGGGTTCTAAAATTTGATTATAGTGATAGTGTACCACTATGAAAATACTCTAAACAGATGAAGTTAATGGCATATAAACATTAGATCTGACCTGCATGTCATACCTTGCCAATTCCCAATTTAAGTGGTAGAATTCCAATTTGTTGGATAGGGGAGAATGGTAGCTAGAGATGGGGCAATGGTTTGGAGAAGTTAATTTTTTTTAAATCTTTATTGGAGTATAATTGCTTTACAATTAATTTTTAGTTTCTGCTGTATAACAAAGTGAATCAGCTATATGTGTACATATATCCCCATATCTCCTCCCTCTTGTGTCTCCCCCCACCCTCCCTATCCCACCCCTCTAGGTGGACACAAAACACCTAGCTGATCTCCCTGTGCTATGCAGCTGCTTCCCGCTAGCTACCTATTTTACATTTGGTAATGTATATATGTCCATGCCACTCTCTCACTTCATGCAGACTTGAGGACATGGGGAGAGGGAAGATTAAGCTGAGAAGTTAATTTTTTAGTCTTTTTCTAACACATACCACATATGTAAATCTATACAAATCTGAAATGGGAGTGAAGTCAAGTAAATATTCTTACTTTCCCTCAATAAATATACCTCAAACATTAAACTTATCAGCTTTTTTTTTAGTTCCTTAACAGTTCTGAGCCACTGAAATACAAGCCTTGTCTTTGTCAGAAGGAAGATGATGAGACCTCTGTATATGGCAGCAAAATATTATGCTAGTGTTGGATACCTGAAGAATGAGAAAGTTTGTAACCATACTGAGAGTGGACTTGGAACTTATTACAAACTCTCATAGTGTCTTTTCATATAATAATGTTAATGATAATAATAGATAACATAAATTGAATGCTTAGTTACCGCTTTGCTTATATTAACTTATTTATACCTCATAACATCCCCACATAGTGGGTTCTATTATTATCCACATTTTACAAATGAGGGCACTGAGGCACTGAGAAGTTAAATTGTGTGTCCAAGATTAAGGAGCTAGTGAGCAGTTGAATCAAGTTTAGAACCCAGGTGGAACTCTAGAGACTTTGCTTTTGATTATTGTGCTATGTGATCATACTACCTCAAGTACGGGAAGGATCAAAATGATTAATGGGCTCAATCATTTTTCCAAATATTTTTAAAGCACTCAAATTATTTATTTAACTGATTTTTTACATAGAAATTCTATATATAAAGCATTTTGACATGGAACTCTTTGAATTGTGTGCCTAGATTCATGCTTTTGCAGATCCCCTGGGGTTTTTTCAAACGATTTTAGAATCTTTGGTGTAGCCTAAGTTTTCTTCCTTTGCTTAATGCAGCATCTCTGCATTAGTCTGCTCAGGCTGACATAACAGAATAGGCTGGGTATGTTAAACAATAGAACTTGATTTTCTCATAGTTCTGGAGCCTGGAAAATCTCGATCCAGGTTCTGGCAGGATTCAGGATTCAGGTTCTGGTGAGAGCTTTCTTCCTGGCTTCCAGATAGCTGCCTTCCAACTGTGTCCTCACATAAGGGAAAGAGAGAAAGAGGGCACACTCAGTGTCTCTTCCTCTTCTTATAAAGGCAGCAGCTCCATTGAATAAAGGCCCCACCCTTATAACCTCATTTAACTTTTATCATCCCTTCACAGGCCAGCCTTATCTCCAAATATAGTCACATTGGGGATTAAGGCTTCAATATATGAATTTTGTAAAGGCTATGATTCAGTACATAGTAATTTCCATTATGAATAGTCTAGCTTCTGCTTTCATAACTTTATGGGGACAGGGAACTCATTTGCTTGCCTAGTCTGTCTTTTTAAACTTTTGTCATAGATAATTGCTTGAATATTTCTTTTTCTAACATTCAGGAATCATATGTCTCTTGGTAGTTTGCATCTACAGCTTCCTATCCTCCCTTTAGGATTGCGTTGATTAATCTGCTCATGTAAAGGGCGCATAGTGGTTTCTGAATAAGATATTGTTATTCTTTTGTATAACAGCCACTGAGTTATTTAAAAGTAGAGGGCATGTGCTCCATTCCAAACTCCCAGATTCTGCACACTAAACTTCCTCAGTTCTTTCAACTGTCTTATCTTGTAAATACCTTTTTATTATCTTAGGTGTTCTTTTCTTATTATATTCTCTCCTCAAGTTATGACCACCTGAACTTTATAAAGTACTTTAGTAGCTAGGAGTGACTAGCTCAGAGTAGAATATAACTATCATCTCCATCATTCTAGATAGCTTATTTCCATTAATTCGGCCTAAGACAGCATTTACTTTTTGCTGTTGATTATTGCTCACTGTTCACTGAGTCTGAGCTAAATGTAAGCTGAAATTCCTCAGTCTTTTCTACATGTTATGTTGCTTATCCACATCGCTCCTGTTCTCTAAGTGGCTGATTACATTTTTAGATATAGAGTAAGGCAAAGCATTTTTTCCTATTTAAAACCCATCTTGTTAGAGCCAGTCCTGTTTAAGATCCTATTGGATCTGCAGTGATGAACCTTTTCTAAAGCTCTGTCACAGTTTCAAGTTTTCCAGAAGGCATCCATTCTATACAGAGAAATCCTGAGCCAAAATGAGAGATATATATGGTGCACTTGAGATATGATGCTGTCAGGTTATGTTGGTCCACAGCTAGTTGCTTAAGCAACAACTGGAGTAAAATGTAGGTCTGAAATGATGTGAAGTGCCTGATACAGTCACCTACCTAACTAGTTTTGTTACCTTGAGCAATCCTTTTACATCTTTAAATCATCTGTTTTCCATTTTCTTCATGGATAAGAAGAGTATAATAATACCTGCTCTACTTATTTTCCACTATTGGGAGCACAACTTATCACAACTTGTGGAAAGTCTACCTAAGAATGAAGCCAAACCAGAGGAAATAAGAGACAAGATATGACCAAAAAAAACACCAAAAACAAAAACATATCTCTGCTTTGATTGTCTGAGAACCTAAGTACAGCAGTGCTTGAAGTCCTGGAAATTTCAGGTACGTGAGCTAACACATTTTTTAAAAATCCAGTTTAAGTGGGTTTCAGTCCTTTGCATATGAAAGTGCCCTGACTAAAACATATAGGGTAGGGCATAGAATGATTTGGTTAATGTGATGATAATCCCTGAAATTTCAAATGCCTACACTTCTTTTCCTTAACCAAGGCATATGGAAGATGGAGGAAAATAAATAGTAACGAGACAAATGGGGAGGCTCCAAAAAAGGGCAGATGGCTTTGAATTCAACTATTAGGTATTTGATTAATTACTTGGGAGGGAGCATGGCCTTTTGGGATGGGGGACCAGGGACTCACCTACTCCCTACATAGTGGTGAGGGAAGCAGCTTATCAGTACTACATCATTTACATCTTGCTAAGCTAACATTTTCATACAATTTCAGATATTCTCTAGGCTGAAAAATCTGCTTTATTCAACATTTCCTTTCCCTTTTTGCCACCTCTCCTCTTCTGCCATTACTCAGGTCAGAAAATACCAGCATAAGCCTTTATCCAACATATTGAGCATCCTCTTTTCCACTCACAGTGCCCCTCACAAAGATAATATCAAGGAAAATAGAGGTTAAGAGAGATCATTTCTCATTAGACTCAAAATAATTTCCACTGAACTCATCCTGATTATACTGTTTTGGACAAGATTTGTAACTCTCTTGGCTTCAATTTCCTCACCAGTAAAATGAGGAAGTTGGACAGATCAGTGGCTTGTAACCATTTGAGGGATTATTATTTGAAAATCCTCACTCACTAGGCTCTTCCTGCCAGGTTGCACTTCCTGAGAGCAGATAGTCTGAGGTGGCCCCAGTCCCGTACAAGAATCAGATTAAAATATGGACTTTCTCCCCCCAAAAATTGCACATATGATTGCACACAAAAATTTTATAAATGCTTTCAGAGATTCCACGAATTTCTGAACTCAATGCATGGCTTACCAATAAAAACTCATGTACAGAAAGATGTCTAAGAATTCTTTTACTCCAATACTTTGTCTCTTATGTGATCAGTATGTTTGACCCAAGGCAAATTATGTGGTGGATACCTCCCCACACCCTTCCCATTCCTCTTCAGATTTCCTTTCCTTTTAATTGTCCTGAAACTGCCAGGGTCTCTACTGAGAGCAGATTTACTTGATAAACTTACACTAAGTAAGGAATTTGAGGCTATACATGTTACACTTCTCAACAGAGTTTGTTTTTGCAAAAAGGACACAGAAGGGGAAGAACAAAAAATAAAACCCACTTCTGAGATACTGACTTTTCATACCTGGTGGCAGGTATGTGAGTGGGTTTTAGGGGTTATAACACTTGCACTGAGTGTTATATTGTGTACAATAAGTGACCTTCTAGTCTGTCTATGGATAAGGGTGTTTCTTTCTCTGTAGGGCATTGTCCACAGATGTATACCCGAATACAGGCTGTATAAAGTAACCTTGGTGGCTGCAGCTGAATCCCCTATTACCAAAGGTCTAGTACAGTAGATACCCTTCCTAACTACTTATGCTAATTATAAGGACTTAAAATAAGCAACAACAAAATCACTTCTGCCTTGAATTCTGGTCTGAGTATGTAGATCCTTTGCTGTATTCCCTTGAGTGATATTTTTGATTGGGAAATCCATTGCTCATTTGCACTTACACTGTGACTTTTAGTATAATGTTCTTGAATATTTTTCAAAATAGCAAAATAGGCTCCCGTCAGGCCCTAAACATGTCCTAATACATGATAACCACTATTTATTAGTTTTAACACTGTGTTCTGGACCATTTATCTTTATTTTCTAGATAAAGAATGAAAATTCAATGAACAAATTAAACTTTACTACATTGGCTTTGTAAATGAGTATGATCTTGAACAAACTAGCTCTTTGTATGTGGCCACTGGACTACTTGTCTGGAATAGAAACAACTTTCCACTAATTCCCCCCACACACTTTCTTGCTGGATTCAGTAAATTTCTGTAAAGTGAATTCTGTTTTCTCACCTTCTTCCATGATCCTGTAAGAGACTATACCCTAAGGAAACACAAAACATACAGGTATCAGATATAAATGAAAACTTTGGCAAAGAAAGAAGGAGTTGTGTAGGTGATCTACCCTGGGACTGATTGAAGGTTTCGTATTTAGAGATATATTGCAGTCCATTTAGGACTATGTGGGAGGTCCCTAAATATGAAATCTCCCTTATGCTGTAACCTCATAATCCCAAGACTATGAGAGTTTTTCTTTTGGCCCTGAACATCTCCTGAATCTCCATTTATAAGTTCTTTTTTTATTGTATGTATATTTATAATAATTAATAGAATTTGGTTAAAATATTATACATTACCAACTGGTACCACTATAGTCTGAGAATCAATAATGATATTCTCTGTATTGAAATCTTAATTTCAAAACTCCAAATCAATCCTCAGCATTTCTTGACTATCAAAGCTGTGCAACTTGGGGAAAATTACTTAACATCTCTGAACTTGTCTTTTTCAATATAAACTGGGGACAAATAGCACCTAAAACATAGGGTTGTTTTGATAAGTAAGTAAGATAATGAATGTAAAAGAGGTAGCACAGTGACTGGAGCATTGCCAAATCTCAGGCCATGAAATACCCTCCCCTTTCACACTGAAAAATGCTCTACTTAAACAAGGAATGAGTATAATTAGTACTTTAACTGGTAATTTCCCAAGGAAAACAGTTTAGGTAATTTATTTTTAATGTATTTTAATCTGTTAATTGCAGCACTCATATTTTATGAATGATGATGTATTAATTCTGTACAATTACATAAAAAGGTGTAAGCACTCTGCAGATTATAGAACAAATGCTAGTCATGATTAAATCACAACAAATGAAAATTTAAGCTATAGAAAATTATTGGAAAGGGAGAACTCTTGGTATTTAAATTGCAGGTCTGATGGTATGAATATGCTTAGAAAAACTATATTAATGATAATCTATATTATAACATGCAATATTTTATATACAACACAACAAAAAAAGTTAAGTTAAAACAGTAATTTTAGAATTGTGAGGTAAACATTAGATCATAATGAAACATTTATTTAAAAGAAAATTCTCTCCTCAAATTAATAATAAGAGCTCAAACATTTCCTTTATTTCTACTGTAGTATATTTTATATTTCATAATTCAAATTTTGAGAAAGGATAAAGAATTATCTTGATCTGTAGATTTGTATCCTTAATTTGAGTGGGCTTGACCTTTTTTTTTAAGTCAATCTAATGATTTAAAATATCAACCCCTTGTATATATAAAGGCAGAGCCATAGAACTTAGTTTTTTACTCTATTTGATATTTGACCTTTCTTCTGCAATTGAATGACTAAGCCTTGCCACAGATGACATAACTGCAAATAAATCAACCATTTCAGAGATGCCATTAGATGTGGTCCAGATAGAAATGACTTTGCTGGGGACATTGTCATAAAAGTCAAGAAACCCAGGTTTAGGTTTCAGCTTTATCATTAATTGACTGCGAGACATGAGATGGGTTCCTTCTCTTTTACCTTCTTCATCTTTAAAATGAAAGCTTAGACTAAAGCATCACTCATATCCCCTTCAGCTCTGATATACAATTTTTACTTGACCAAAGTGGAGTGAAATTTAGCAATGTTCCTATATGAGTATTCCTTTGATTCTAATCAGTCTAAAGTTCCTTGACCTAGATAGGAAAATTACAGCCCAGGTCAGGAAATTTTGCCACCGGTTGTTTTATTTCAAAATGAAGATTGGCTCTTATGAATTCTATCTGAGCTAGCAGGCTGAACACTCAAAGAGACTGATATGCTTACACCTAAACCTTATTTTGTGGAAGAAGACAGGAGGAAAATGAGGATACTAAAAGGTGGGCCTGTTTAAAGCATCAAAATTTATGGGTTTTTAGAAATCCAAATCATATCTTTCTATTATTTACTTATTAGAATCTTGCCATTATTAATAGGCCCAGCCTATTCTCTCCTTCTCCTGGAATACTTGACTGACTTCCATCCTGAAACTCCATTCCTTACCCCAGCCCTGCAGGATCCCTAACTTCTGTTATGAAATCTTGTGACTCTAAATATGGCATTCTTAGACCCTTATCACATATATGTTGCCACATATTTGAGGCAACTGCACATTGTCTTAGCTGGTTAACTAGATCCTAAAAAGCTGTTGGGAGGTGGCACCAATGCCTTTACTATCAGCCCCCTCCCACACTTTTCCCCTCATTGTCTCCTCCTAATCTGTATTTGATGCACTGGTCTTCATTTAGCAGTTATTCAATAAATGTTTGCTGAATGGAGTGTGAGGGAAAAGAGCATCATGATAAACTCTAGAGAAACCAAAAGCAAATAGGAAAAATTTCATAAAATAAACAAACAAAGCATTACCCCCATATTCTGCCAGACCTTGGAGTACAGAATAAAAAGATAAAGCAGAGGTAATCTATTTTGGTCTGTGGTCAACATGCCTGACTTAATGCAAATTAAGATTAATTTACTCTTTTCCCCCTTATATTTTCCCCAACGTGCTTAGGAATATTTTCACCATAGCTATCCTCATACAAAGCCACTAAAGATTACTTTTCATTCTAGTTTGGTGAAAAATGCCAGTGGTAGTTTGATAGGGACGGCATTGAATCTGTAGATTGCTTTGGGTAGTGGAGTCATTTTCACAATGTTGATAATTCCAATCCAAGAACATGATATATATCTCCATCTATTTGTATCATCTTTAATTTCTTTCATCAGTGTCTTATAATTTTCTGCATACAGGTCTTTTGTCTCTTTAGGTAGGTTTATTCCTAGATATTTTATTCTTTTTGTTGCAATGGTAAATGGGAGTGTTTTCTTGATTACACTTTCAGATTTTTCATCATTAGTGTATAGGAATGCCAGAGATTTCTGTGCATTAATTTTGTATCCTGCTACTTTACCAAATTCATTGATTAGCTCTAGTAGTTTTCTGTTAGAGTCTTTAGGTTTTTCTATGTATAGTAACGTGTCATCTGCAAACAGTGACAGCTTTACTTCTTCTTTTCTGATTTGGATTCCTTTTATTTCTTTTTCTTCTCTGATTGCTGTGGCTAAAACTCCCAAAACTATGTTGAATAAGAGTGGTGAGAGTGGGCAACCTTGTCTTGTTTGTGATCTTGTGGAAATGCTTTCAGTTTTTCACCATTGAGGACGATGTTGGCTGTGGGTTTGTCATACATGGCCTTTATTATGTTGAGGAAAGTTCCCTCTATGCCTACTTTCTGCAGGGTTTTTATCATAAATAGGTGTTGAATTTTGTCAAAAGATTTCTCTGTATCTATTGAGATGATCATATAGTTTTTCTTCTTCAATTTGTTAATATGGTGTATCACCTTGATTGATTTGCATATATTGAAGAATCCTTGCATTCCTGGAATAAACCCCACTTGATCAGAGCTAGAACAAAAAATTTCACAGTTTGTATGGAAACACAAAAGACCCCGAATAGCCCAAGTAATCTTGAGAACTAAGAAAAAGGAGCTGGAGGAATGAGGCTCCCTGACTTAAGACTATATTACAAAGCTACAGTAATCAAGACAGTATTGTACTGGCAAGAAAACAGAAATATAGACCAATGGAACAGGATAGAAAGCCCAGAGATAAACCCACACACATATGGTAACCTTATCTTTGATAAAGGAGGCAGGAATGTACAGTGGAGAAAGGACAGCCTCTTCAATAAGTGGTGCTGGGAAAACTGGGCAGGTACATGTAAAAGTATGAGATTAGAACACTCCATAACACCATACACAAAAATAAGCTCAAAATGGATTAAAGACCTAAATGTAAGGCCAGACACTATCAAACTCTTAGAGGAAAACATAGGCAGAAAAATCTATGACATAAATCACAGCAAGATCCTTTTTGACCCACCTCCTAGAGAAATGGAAATAAGAACAAAAATAAACAAATGGGACCTAGTGAAACTTCAAAGCTTTTGCACAGCAAAGGAAACCATAAACAAGACCAAAAGACAACCCTCAGAATGGGAGAAAATATTTGCAAATGAAGCAAGTGACAAAGGATTAATCTCCAAATTTTACAAGCAGCTCATGCAGCTCAATAACAAAAAAAAAACCCAATCCAAAAATGGTCAGAAGACCTAAATAGACATTTCTCCAAAGAAGATATACAGATTGCCAAGAAACACATGAAAGAATGCTCAACATCGTTAATCATTAGAGAAATGCAAATGAAAACTACAATGATATATCATCTCACACCAGTCAGAATGGCCATCATCAAAAAATCTAGAAACAATAAATGCTGGAAAGGGTGTGGAGAAAAGGGAACACTCTTGCACTGCTGGTGGGAATGTGAATTGGTACAGTCACTATGGAGAACAATATGGAGGTTCCTTACAAAACTACAAATAGAGCTACCATATAACCCAGCAGTCCCACTACTGGGCATATATCCTGAGAAAATCATAATTCAAAAAGAGTCATGTACCAAAATGTCCATTGCAGCTCTATTTACAATAGCCAGGACATGGAAGCAACCTAAGTGTCCATCACTGGATGAATGGATAAAGAAGATGTGGCACATATATACAATGGAATACTACTCAGCCATAAAAAGTAACAAAATTGAGTTATTTGTAGTGAGGTGGATGGACCTAGAGTCTGTCATACAGAGTGAAGTAAGTCAGAAAGAGAAAGACAAATAACGTATGCTAACACATATATATGGAATCTAAGAAAAAAAATGTAATGAAGAACCTATGGGTAAAATGGGAATAAAGACACAGACCTACTAGAGAATGGACTTGAGGCTATGGGGAGGGGGAAGTGTAAGCTGTGACAAAGTTAGAGAGTGGCATGGACATATATACACTACCAAACGTAAAATAGATAGCTAGTGGGAAGTAGCCGCATAGCACAGGGAGATCAGCTTGGTGCTTTGTGACCAGCTAGAGGGGTGGGATAGGGAGGGTGCGAGGGAGGGAGATGCAAGGGGGAGGAGATATGGGAACATATGTATATTTATAACTGATTCACTTTGTTATAAAGCAGAAACTAACACACCATTGTAAAGCAATTATACTCCAATAAAGATGTTAAAAATATCCATTCATTTAGTTTTGAAAGATTTTCTCTAAATACCAGTTGAAATGAGTGTATTACTTTCAGTTCTTACTGAAGTGTTTATGAAAAAAAAAAAGATTACTTTTGGCAGTTCAGTTTTCCCATCTTGGTGTCTCTTCAGTTTTCCTTTGTGACCTGCTCCCACCATCTACTTCTGTCTTTTGAATTCTAATTAACTCATTCACACCAAGGTTTTTAAGTCAGTATATTTGTAAGAGAGCATCAGGATTTGAAAATCAAGACTTCAGGAAGAAGGGAATGCTTACCTCCAAAGGGCTGGTGTTTCAGGCATTTGTGAAGGAAGCATTTTGAAACAGAGAGCCCTACAGGTGCTCTGTATATCATACAGGTATGTCCTGGTGTGAGGCTGGATCTGCACTAACATACTTCTTTCTCCTATGGCCACTGTGAAAACTTCCCTCACTCTGATCTAAAGATACTACTCAAGTCTTGGGAATTGCCTTCAGCTGCCTCTTGTTCATCTTCCAGTGGTGCTGATGGTGGTAGTGGTGGTGGGGTGTTAGGTGCCTAATACAGTGTGGTGCTGTGCTCTGGGACTCTGAAGCTACTTGGAACACCATCTTTAAGAGGCTGTGGCTATGAGTCTGGGCTACAGGAAACCAGCCCCTTTTCACTCAGTCCTCCCTAAACACTGAGAGGAAATGGGTGCTTTCCTGTACTTCCTGGTCACAAGGACTCTGAGGGGAATGGGGAGTTGGTGGATAGGAAATGGTTAGTTAAGTATCTCCAAACCTCTTAAGGAATATTTATTTCATTATCAGGAGTTTGGAGGTTTAAACATAAAAGAATACCCTAGGCAGATGTCTTCCCCACCTTGACCTCTCCTATTGGGAGCTACCTAAGGGACATCCTTAGATAGGGTGTGTCCACTTTCATACTTGAACACAATAACTGAGAGTCTGTGAGAAAGGATAATAGTGAAGATTGCAGTGATTGACTGTCTATGGATGGGAACAGGGGCACCTAGTTTCAGCAAAGGGCTTCATAAGCAAATAGGCTGTATACCACAAACTCAAAGCTGAGTTCAACCACAGGATTGGAAGACAATACACTGTGGCCCTATAAATAGAAACGAGAATTTCTGTGTTGTGTGAAGCTTTGCAGGCTGGAGTGGTAGCCCTGCATCATTAATCAGAAAGAGAGAGAGAGAAAGAGAGAGAGAGGAAGAGAGAGAGAGAGTGAGCATTAGCTCAAGTTACCCCTGGAAAACGGAAATGTTCAGTGTTCACAGAGTGGCTTGCATATTTCACTCTGACATCTCACTACCATGTTGTTCAACATGGTAGTGATTAGATAACGCTAAGAATTTTATTTTATTTTTCTTTTTCCTCTTGCTTTCTTCATTTTTCTTTCAGCTTTCTTTTATTTTGTTTTCTTTTTACCCTTTCCTTCCAACCTCTTTCCCTACTCCCTTCCTTTCTTTCTTCCTTCCTTCCTTCCCTTCTTTCTTTTTCTTTCTTTCTTTCCTTCATTCATTTTTTCATTCATTCTTTCTTTCCTTCCTCCCTTCTTTACTTTCTTTCTTTCTTTCTTCCTTCCTTCCTTTTCTTTCTTTCTCTCTCTCTCTTTCTTCCTTCCTCCCTTTCTTCCTTCCTTCCTTCTTTCCTTCCTTTCTTTCTTTCTCTCTTTCCTTTTCTGGGGTGGTAGTGAAGGGGGATTGGATTGGTTGTTCTCAGAACAGGGAGCTGGAATTGATGCACAGATCAGTAGTGTCCTTGTTGGAGTGGCTGTCACATGAATTTTTTGGAGATCTCTGGAGAAAACAGAAAGAAATTGAAATGGTAAGCTCTAGTTTTTAAATGCATATTAGCTATTATCTGTGCCTTTCACCCTTGCTGTCTTGAATTGACGTCTTCACACCAGATTCTGGGTAACCTGTCAGATCTGAGGGTGGTATGGATATAATAAATATGGACCATCCTTGTATGTCATTTCCTTGGTATTTGCACAAACAAAAATAATTATACAGTTGGTTGCCTGAGGTGAGAGGGAGCAGGCAACTTTGAACTTGGAGAAATATAAGTTTGACATGGAGAGGTTTTTCATAATGTGTTTCCCTCAATTGATATTGAATAAAATAGCCTTGTGAACATTCATGATTTAACCAACTTTTTATTAAGCAGAGTTACTTGTATGAATGTGCAGGATGTTTTTAGCTAATCTTTGCTATAATTCTTTGTAGATGATACTTTTATCTGTCAAAATATTAAATTAGATTTGTGTTATTTTCAAAATGAGCTATGATTAAAAAATAAAAAGAGCTATAATATCTCAGGACCCTTACCAGCATGAATGTGTGTTCCTATTAGCTTATATAAGTTACATACTTTCACTTTAAAAGTGAATTATAATTAATGTTAGCGATAGAGAGTCTGCTTTCAAAGAAAACACTCCAGAAAGAAAAACAAAACAAAACAAAACATATTTTTAATGAGAGAGAGAGGAAATAAAATAATAGAAACAGTTGCTCATAGATAAGCTGCATCTAACAGAATAAATAATCAGTACATTTAAAAAGTCAACAATGGATAAAATGATTTTGAATTAAATTTACATTTTTAGACACATAACTGACAACTTATTTTGAAAAAATGTAAGTGAAATTGTTTTCTGGTTTGCATGTTGTTTTTCTTTTGTGCTCGAAGAGGAAATATTAAGGAAGGTACCTTCAAACTTTAAATGATGAGGCTATCTATAGCATGAAACTGTTAGAAACTCCATTCAGAGATTATCAGAAAGGAAATGATAGATTTTTATGGTGCAACATGACCCAAGATTAAATCCCAAATGACTTTCCTGCTCCCTTCTCTGCTATCAACAGTGGTGTGCAGGGACTTCATATTATACTGCTGTAATCTTTCCAGGGAAGAAAAAAGTTATAATTTTATTCAACTAGGAAAGCTACATTTGTTAGAGAGCTTTGGGTCATTCAGCAAGGAGTATATCTCTCTGAATGTTTTAGTTGCTGTAAGTCTCAGGTATGGTGGCAAAGGTACCAATCTTATAGATGGGATTCAACTTTTTTTAATTGAAGTATAGTTGATTTACAATGTTGTGCCAAATTCTGCTGCGCAGAATTTGTATATATATACACATATAAACATTTTTATATTTTTTCCATTATGGTTTATCACAGGATATTAAATATATTTCCCTGTGGTATACATAAAGACCTTGTTTATTAGATGGGATTCATTTTTTTTAGCCCAGGGAAAGATTATGAGCTAGCAAAGTTTTGGAATACATAAATGCCATACTCCAAGAAGTCTGTGCCAAAGGGGAAATTTTTTTTTAATTATAAAATTTTCTTTGCACTTGTTAACACATGTACTACTCTACCTTGCATGTTTGCAGTAATATTTATGTGAGACAGGAACCATCTATTGTATCTATTCTGTTGGAGCCAGTGTAATATAGTACAGAATATTGTAAAGGTGAATAAATACAAGAGGGACATTGACTCTTCCAAAAAGCTCACTGAATTTCCACTTAGGGATTTTTAGGAATCAATGGACTCAATTATCCCCCTTTGCACTAAGTAACTGAAATTAAAAGGAGAAATAAGCATGCTTTCTGTCTTCCTCTGATAGACACTTTTGGCACCAATCAGATGCTTGAAACCAAACAAGGAATTTAACTCCTTCTTCTGACTCCTACTTAATCCCAGAGGAGAGACCATAGACAGTCCTGTTTCCCTTGCCCATTAAAGTGACGTCCCCAAAGCCTTCCTCTTATGCCGTAGGTCCCAAGAATCAGTTACCAGAACCCTAGTAAGAGAATATGAAATTATCAGAGACAGATTCAAATCTTGTCATTCACAGGAGCAGTGTCGAACATATGAGACTCTTTTATGCTTTGGGAAGTGACAGATCGTCAGTTTGCATTTTACAGTTGAACTGAAGCCCAGAGAGCTGAAGTGAATGGGTTAAGTACCTCTGTGAGTCCATAACAGAGAAAAGGCTGGATCCTAGGTCTTGTGACACTTTGTCCAGTGCTCATTTCATTTTACTGCCTAACAAGGCTTGAGGATTAACAGACACATGCATTATTCATTGAGAAATGTTAAAAGATGTCATTTTGAAATCATTCAAGGACTTCTCAATACCGAGGGCACAATTCAGGTTTCTCCCAAGGGCCCTGATAATGTAACAAACCTTGATTTGCTGGGCTTTACCACTGTTTACTTGCAAGAATAGGAAATGATTATTCCTACTGTGCTGACAGAAAAAAATCCCAAAATGAAAATTGATGTACACTAGGTGCCGTAATATAATACTACCACAGACTTGACCGTGGACTGGATGCTTATGTGCTATATTGAGATCCAGGGCGTAAGTTTGGCAAAGCTGTAAGAGAGAGTATTAAGAAAGTGTCGAGGTCTAGGAGAGTCCAGATTTGAGAAGGGGATCAAGATTACAGGGTATCTGACTTGCAGAAACAGGTATATGGGGCTTAGGATAAACTGTGAGTAAGCTAAATATTGTAATAATTGCTGGTATGTGAATCCCAAAGAGGATGCAGTAGTTAGTGGCTTGACTATCACTAATATTTATCATATAAGAGGGTGATAATCTTATATTTGAAAATTAAAGTGGTCTCTTTTGGTATAGTCATTGGAAGACAATTGTGAGTAGAGCGTGCTTCACAGACATCACTTTCGTTTGCAGCAACAACTGCATTAGCATCAGCCAGATGCAGATAGAGCTCTTGAGAAATAATCAGAAGTGCATGATCTTAACCAAAACCAAGTCTGTATAGACCCTGGATATTTGGGTATGGGCCAAGAAGTTCACTAACTCTGATTACCTAGTAAGGAAACCAAAGTTTACACCATTGGCCATGATCAGTATGTGGGTCACATAGAAGCATGACTTATGTCCAGCACATAAGCCAAGGCTGCCTATTCAGGCTCAGTTGTATCTCAGACAGCATAATTGCTATCTCACTAGGTACCTAAAATATATGCAAATGTCTACCCCAAGTCAAAAGCCCCTCAATTTCTTCCTTAATTATTGACAATCTATTTGTTTCTTCCAAGAGCTTTTGCTCAGTGTTACACTATTTATGGCAGACAATGACAAGGTTTTGTCCACATTCTTAGCAGCAGAAGAAAGGTTTTAATATTGTTATAATTAGTTAGCTAAGATTCTTTTCAGCTTTACTTGGCAGATCAGATTCAGGTATTTCTCAAAAGCTAATGAGATGCTACCAGATATTTCTTAAAAGCTAATGACTTATTTTTATATGATAAAATAATTCTTACAAGTTATTTATAGGATAACAGTACTGATGATGATATACTGTCTGAAGTATTAAATCTTTTTTTAAATGACACAAAGTGACCTATGAATTGAATCTTTAAAACTAAAAATTTGTTATTTTGGGTAGCTACTCTGAAGTGTCTGACCAAATGGTATGCTGGAAAATGAATGACATGTGGAAGATAGACTGATTTATTATTTATCAGATGTGTTCGTTTTTAAAATCCTTTCAATTCTAAAACTGAAAAAGGAAATGTTTTCTTGATGTTTATTATTAAGGTCACTTCAACGGATATAATTAAGCCACCCTGAATACAGATGTAAGACAGTGGCTCCAAACTACAGAAACAATTTCTGTTCTAGATTAACTATAAAACGTTGAAGATCTCTTTCCCTTTCTTCTTCCTGGAAAATTGAAGTTGTTGAAATTAATGAACATTTAGCAACTTGACATATATTGTGCATATTAGAGAATCAAGGATATGCACTAGACTTTCTTGTAAAGAGTCTAAAACGAAAGACTGGTGTTGCCTTTAAACACAATAATATGACAAAGTTAGATAACTTTTATCAAAAATTCTATCAGAGGTACTCTAAGATATGAAGTTATCTTTATACATTCCTCTCGCAGTGGAAACTTGAATGATTATCCAAATAATTGAGTTAATGTCGATAGAGAAAGAATATAACCCGGGTCCAATAAACAAACTTTTCTTTAGTAGACACAGTGTTGTCCTCTTACTCTTTTTGTCCAATTTACCTGGTTAGCTTAAAATTGTAAGTGTAGAAATAATTTAGAAAATTGTCTGTTTTTGTTTGGCTTAGGTGGTAGGGACCTGCAAAGGGGATTTTTAAATCTATATTTTCCTGCCCCTTATTAATTTTTATAACTAAAGATTTTACTCATTTAATATTCTAAAGATATATTTATTTGGCAGTTTCTTCCCACATTTCCATAATAATTATAGCATTCTGCTTCTATCTTCTTGGGTCCAGCTTTGACTGGGACCTGATTTTGTTCTTGTTTTGTTGTAGTTGTTGCTTAATCTTTTTTTCCTCCCCTTCATTCTAATATTTTTTATCTCTGAAGGTACAACCAGACTTCTCTTTTTTTCTAAGGATGCTAAGCTTAAAGCTAGGTGGTACTAATTTTTAATACTTCATAAAGTTAATTCAGTATAATAAAGGAAATTTCAGTCACTAGACTTAACATTAATCTCTCTGAGAAAGAGCCACTGATGATAGAAATACCTGGTTTTGTTGTCAAAATCAGGCACAGTCCATATCAAGACATCAGGTACAGTAAAATCTTTCCCTCTGAAAGTCTATGACTTCCAAATCTTATCAGGACGAAAAAAACAATTTGTGTTAATTTCACATCAATGGATATAATAAGTTCATCCTGATGATGATATACCTAGCTGAAGCACAATATGAATATGACAGACTGTGAAGTTGTCAGTCTACGTAACCAATCCAGGTTAAGTAGGGAAAATAGAGTTTTGGGCCCTAGTTATCCAGAGTTCGGGATAATCCATTAAATTATGGTCTGCCCAGCTTTGCTCTGGCCATTTGCTGAAGGGTCCTTTTGGTCACAGAAAGTAGAATAAACTTTCCCCAATTTTGGACCATGAAATTTGATTAAGCAAAGCACTGTAAAGACATTTAGCAATCTGCAGAGACAAGAGTGCTGTTTCTCAGCATTCACAGAGTATGACCTGGATTATATTTTACATATAATTACTTGTTAAAACCATCTTGATTCAAAGTTACAGTTGTAGTAATTGAACATTGAAAACTGTCATCTGTGTGCCTGTTTGTCTTTCCTAGGGGAATAAAATTACTCAGGAAATTTAAAGCTGCCTGACCTCTGGGAATCAGTAAATTTGAAAATCCCTGTGACATCATTCAATAAGGAAGAGACATTAAGGTTGATTACCGTGGGTTATAAGTTGCTCCCTGACTGGGACTTGGGCCAAACATACAGAGCTAGAATAAAAACCTATGCTAAACCAGTATCTGGAAAATATGGGCGTGATGGTTAATCATGCTAGCTCCTATCCAAATGCAGTGGGATCTCCAGTATGCAGGATGCTTTAATACACTGGATAGAGATGCAGTCTGTTCCCCAGCATTTTCATTTAGTGACACATTTGTGAACTTGAAGGAAATATTTTGGACACTATAAAATGAAAATTGATGGTGAACCACCCTAATAAACTCCCCTCCAAAAACTGTATGATGTTGCTTTAGAGATTTTAAGTCTAATCTAGTAATGCATTCATGCATTAACCCCCTTGTCTTATTGGGCCAAATAATATAAAATACTTCTAAGTCGTGATGATCAGTTCATTATCTTTTCCCATAAACTGTTAGCATGTTTATTTAAACAATGGAATTAATTTTCATGTTTAATAGTGTGTTTTCAAAATAAGATTTTAATTTCACATAGCCTTTTTGTGGGTATGGAATTATTTTTAGGTTTGAAAAATTCATTGTGGAATATAAATTAGTTTTGATTTGCTCAGTCTCACTGCTAAGTGTGTTGATTTCACTTTCTTTATGGAAAATTCTGAATTTTTGGCCTTTTTCTATTCTCACAACTCTGGGAAACCAGTCTAGCTTTTATAGGAAAGGAAAAATAATCAGAATTTTCCAATATGATTTATGGGTTTAGATCTATATTTAGTGGTTCCCAAATCCTCCTCAAAGCTCAAGCTGTGAACTTCAAGGCAGGGCCAAAGTCCTCACCATGGACTAAGGGTCAACATCAGATTCAGGTCATCCTTGAGCTGTTTTCTCCCCCTAAGAACTTATGCCCTATTCGAAATCATGTATCTTCCTAGTAATGACTCCAGAAAAAGCTATTAAATATTTAAGAAGCTACCTAGAGTCTAGAATTTACCAGGTTTTTGGAGCTTATCTACTACTAGCTCTAACTTTGGCTTTGGGTTCTCTGCTATAAAAATAATAATGATTATGATTTATTGTGCACTTATGAAGTACTAAGCATTGGGCAATATATCTTATTTCTTGAAAAAAACTATGTTATTTCACACATTTTATAGATAAAAAAACAATGTGAAGAAATTAAATAAGTTTCCCAAAGTTTTATAACTGTCTTGTTTGAATTTCAAACCCAATTCCGTTGGTTGCCAAAGTTTTTCCTTTATGCTATACTATCCCTATATGATAAAGTCACATCACACTACTTTGACCCTTTCCACTTGAGAATCAAGAGAGTTTATAATACAAGGAGTCAAGATGTACCAATTTAAAAATAGTTTGTTATTTTATTAGGTTCAGGCTGGGTGAACTAGGAAATAAGGGGGTAAAACACATAACATGAGGAATAAAAATGGATAAAAAATGGGGATCATAGAAAGTATAGATGAAGTACTTTAATTCTCTTTAACCAATCTATATGGTGTGATTACTACTTTTCCAGCATAGTATGGGTAATAATAGGAGTCATATAAGTTAAAGCCCCTGCCCTCATGGAGCTTATTTACTTGGGGAAGATAAAGTAGCACATATTAAACCTGACTATACAAAACATATGTGAAGATATGTGACTTCATGACATATTTTTCCTTAAACAGAGAATCACTGTCCCCATTCACATTTAAGTTGAAGTGATGCAAAAAGGAAATCATATTAGAGCTTTTACAAAAGATTTGCTTTTTTATCCCTAACCTAACCTATGTCATGCTAAGTTTAGAGTAAAGGTTCTGAATTTCAGATATAAGGCCATATTAGAGACTAGGACAGAATATGTGGTTTTAGATGCAAGTTAAAATAAAAACAAGGAAAGGGCACAAACAAAAATTTACAGAGAGACTCTCCTAAATAAGCCTCGGGGAATAAAATAATTTATGTGTATACTTGATTGCCAACCTCCTATTACACTCTTTATTGGGTTTAGGGCATCAGAATTGAAGGGAAAAGCATGAGATCCTTCATATAAAAAACTGATGTTACATACCAACCATCAGAAGAGAAAGTAGAGCTATATTTATATTTGTGAGTCATTTTTTTCCCTTAAGACCAAGGCCTTGAAGTTACAGGATGCCTGTCCCAGGTTCACAACACAATCTATGGCTATATTTCAGAAAGAATTAACCAGAATCTGACTCACATACTTAAGTTTAGGAGCTCAGTGTTGTAAACATCTAACCCACCTAGTTACAGAACTCTGGGTAAAAAATTAAAAGCAAAAACCAAAAATACAGTAACAGGGTTTTAAGATAGTTCACCTCCTGATAATGTTGGTTATTACCCCATATCTTCCTGGTCTCTGCAATGCTCCGCACCCCCCGCCCATGTTTATGTTTCCTTATCCAGGAGGAAGTAAAGGAAGGAACTTGGGACATCCATCCCTGATTTAGAACTCTGTTCTAAATCATACTTTCAGCAGGTATCAATTACAGGCTTGAGCTTCAAGTTGTGCTCCTTTGGGACTGACTTGGGGTATAAACTTGAAAAAGACAGCAAGATTTCTCATTTTTCAGTTTCTCTATCTATGAAAAGAGTGTGATTAAGGACACCACTTTCTATAGGGTATGGATCATAATGCTAATGCTTACTGGGTACTTTGCACTCCTTTGGTCAGAATTCCTCTATACAATTTGTAAAATGCCATGTGAAATTGGATTGAAATCACTCTGGGAAAATTAAGTTGCACCTGTCTTTCACATGATAGGTTTCCTTCAGTACATAGGAGCATTGCATTTGGTCAGGCTTGCAGTTCTAAATGCTTATAAGAAGGGTAATAGTTATAAGGCTTGCAGCAGAGTAAATGAGAAAGAGATGCGTGAGTTTTATGGATTAGTGAAATCACTGCTTTTATAAATTCCTTATGGAATGGCCTAACACATTAAAAACTATTGTGGGTTTGTACCCTAAATACATGGCAAATTTTACAGAGCTGGGCATTTGAATTGCTCAATTTAACATTTGATTTTACTCATTTCTCTTTTGTTTTGTCTATTGTGTCACTGCTACCAGTCTACAAGTTTTCAAGGAGAGAGGCCATGTCTCCTTTCTTTTTATCTCCAGTGAGATCTAACATGGTGACTTGATTTACTACATGGCATTGCTCATCACTTAATTCCTTTGTCCTTGACTGATAATTTAGCAAATTGTAGCAGCAGAAAAGGAGGTAAAAAGAACATTTGTCTCATTTTGGTTAATTTCCAGTCTTTTATGTCAGTAGAAATGGATGTCTGAGTGTCTGTGTTTCTGTATGTGTGGGCGCTGGGGTAGAGAGAGAGAAGAGGAAGAGGTAAGAATAGATGTCGATATTTCGCACATAGTAAAGACCACTGGTTTCCATGTCATTGCAAAAAGAAAAATGAGGGATACTTGTTTCTGGTGATTTGTATGCTGTGGTGATTTAGAAAGTTGAAAGCCTTAATAACATAAACAAATCTTTCATCCAAATAGTTGGACTATATGAGGGGGAGAGAAATATGTGTGGATACACACATACTACAGAATGTGTAATTGGAAGGAAATGTGATGTGGATAAAAAAACAAGGATTTTGAATTAAAACTCAAATTCTAGTCCTGGCTCTGTTATTAACTTGCTATGTAACTCAGGACGAATCCCCTGCTTTCTCTAGCCCTCAGTTACCTTGTTTGTAAAGACTAAAGCATCAGTAGAGATTAGAAGGTTATTAATAGAGACATAATAAAGATTAATAGTCTAATCTTTATTTTAAATACTCAATCAGTCTTCCAGAAATTTAAAAATTATAATAAGGCTCACTGAATCACCATGATGTCATCTTTGGGCTTATTAATGAAAGCAGCATGTTGCCCCAAGTGCTCAATAAGTATTTGCTGTCTGAACTTGTTGAATTATTTACTCCATATGTAGGCTGCTGAGCAGGCTTCAGTGTATGATGTGAGGGGTTTAACCTGATTAAAACCTCTCCCTTACTCTCCTCCTATGGTACTGTACCATGCTCTTTTTTGCTTAGGTCTGCAATAGTTCCCATGAATTATTTAAAAATAGGCTGCTGGAAAAATGTCTGCATGCTTTTTGTGAAGGTCCTGGATAATATCTTCTAGTCCTCTGTTCTTAATGCATTAGCTTAAATCTACTTATTTTCTGAGGTTAAAAGTAGAGACACTGGCCCTAAAAATGTTTTGATGAGGAGCAGTCCATGAAAGGAATAAGTTTGTGCACATCACGAAAGTCTGCCTAAGATTATGGGTCTTGGATTGGATATGGACTCCAGGCAGGTAGGTTGTGATGTGAGGACTCTTGATCAGACCTGAGGTGATGAAGCACTTAAAAATAAGAACACAAAATTTCTTCATATTTTTCCAATTTTTATCTAGAATTGGACCTATCTGCCAAATCAAACTTTCTACTAGACTTAAGAGTATCAGAACCTTAGGGATAATTTAGTCTACAAAGTACTTCATTTTACAGATGAGAGACTGAGCACCAGAGATGGAAGGAACTTTCCTAAGGTTATACCACTAATTAGTGATATGGCCAAAACTAGAAGCCAGGTATCCTATGCCTAACCAGTGCTCTTTCCCCTACGTCCTGCTTTCTCTCAGGTTAAGTGGCCTGTTTTGGGAGTTGAAAAAGCCAGCGAGTAAAACAGTAATTTTATGGTATATGACTGTTCTAGAAGAAATTGATGAAGTGACTCCCAAACCAAAATCCACTTGTTGATATCTTGCCTGAGTCCTGTCCATGAAATACAATAAATTAAATGACCTAAAAAAATTACTGAGAATATTCACCATCTTAATAGAATCTGCTTCTAGTCAGCTGTATTTGCCTGGTAGAGTTTATGATTAATCTGCGGCCCTACTCAGTCATTGAATTCTGTCCCTATGGTTTATTACTCTAGTTTGTCCTCACATATCTGCCCCATTTAGGTGGTACTTGGATAATTCTTGTTCTACCTTCACACACAGCAAACTACCAGTAGAGATTATAACTGTCTGTAACTTACTGTCTGGGCTTTCTTTCTTAGCCTCCATGACAGACTTCTGTGGATACTGGGGAACCGAGAATACATTACTCATTCTCTTCTCAGGTCTATTTATTCAGCATTGTTACCTTCTTTTAAAGACAAAGCAATTTAGAAAGAACTTTAGTCTACTTTATTTTCACCATTAATTTTCTTCATCAGGTCCTTTTAAAGCATATATTGAGAGGTTCCTGTGTGCCTAGCACCCTATTTGCTATGTCTTAGAGGCAAGAAGAAAAGGACAAATAATGTGTATTGACCATCTATCGTGTATCAAGCATGGTCTTACTGGCTTTTACTTGGGATACCCCACGCAATCTTAACAATACACCCCAGGAGTAGACATTGTTTATTATACCATTTTACAAGAGGGAGAAAGAGGGAGAGAGGAGAGAGAGACAGAGGGAGAAAGGGAGAGGGGAGGGGAGAGAGAGAGAGAGAGAGAGAGAGAGAGAGAGACTTTCCCCAACTGAACCTGGCATTTGAACTCTGGTCTCTTTGAAAGGATCCCCTTCCCCAAGGAGCTGGCAATCTAGCTGAGAAAAGATTGTTAAAATGATTGGTTTGAAGCAAACTTGTTTAGGTGGCAGCTGCTATGTTAGTTACCTGCCTTCTATCTTTCCTGCCCTCTTCTCCCCTTTGTAGAATTCTCTGCCAAAACTTATGATACAATCTGGCTTCTCAGGTAATCCTACTATATTGCACCACCTAAGGCTATCTGCCTCTACATTCCTTTACTTCCCTTCCTCTACCAAGTAAAACGTATCTCTCTTTATATTTCATCCCATTCATTTTTAAGGTGAACTACCTTATCTGATTGATTACAGTTAATGGGTTAAAGTGAAAATCCTTCTTGTAGTAGTTTCATTTTAATAGGAGATTCTTGGAGACAAAGTGCGTTAAAGACAAAGTGCCTTAAAGGATTGAATCTATAATGGTATATTTCAGGCAAAGTGGCAAGCCTGAGCAAGAGATCCCTGGGTAAAGTGAGGCAGAGAAGAGCAGGTGTGGAGTGTGGTTTTTTGATGCCCTCAAATCACCACACATAGAAAGCCATCTATAAGCATTGAAAGGGTACCTGTAAGGTAGTTTTGCACAGAAGTTAGTCTATCTTCTTAGCACCAGCTATGCTGACAGCCAGTGGCCAGCTGGGTCTCCTTCCATGTGTATTCACTAATTAATTAAACAGTTGTGGTCATGAGAACTCAGAAAAATCCCTAACTGAGAAAAAATCAGTTTCTACACTCCAACTGTGTTGAGTTTGACTATAAGCTGTGAGATTTTCCTGGGCTAGCTCATTATAATGAAGAGCTCCTTATGACCAGGGAGGGACTGTGAACCCTGCCACTGACATCCCTATCCACTCTCACCCTTTCTAAAAGCTGCTAAGTCAAAAGGAGATGTCAGATGGCAGTAAAGGGATTCCCACTCACCCTACTTTGCTACCACTAAGGGCTAAGTGTAACTCTTTTCACGCTCTTTGCCCAGTGGTAATCTGTTTCTGGGGTTTCAGCATCTACTTGCTGAAATTTTCCAGCCCTCCTGAGCATCTTCTTCACGCTGCATTTGATCACTGTTATTCTATGTTCTTTCAGGCATGAATGAATTAAACCAGCCAGAATCCCTATGGCTTCTTCAGGGGACCCTATCACTCTGATTAAAGAATTTCCCCAACACTGGAGAAAACAGTATGTACTAAAATATTATCTTGACTTCTCTTTTGGCATCATCCCTAAAAGAGTGCTCTTTCACTCTGTGGTCCCTGGGAAGGCAATGAGAGCCTGTCCCACATCTGGTCCACTTGATAGATTACCAGGTAATGGCCAGTTAAATTACATTTATCTCAGTCAATAAATGTAATCTTATAGAACATGAAAAGCTGCGGTTTATGGAGTATTTGGTAGAATGTGATTTTTATTAATAGTGTCCCATTGAGTCATACTGGAGCCTGAGACCAAAGGAAGAATTAGTTTAACTTATATAGATATAGATAGATATAGATATAGATGATATAGATATAGATATAGATATATCACTCAGCACATATTGGCCACCCTAGTCATACAACAGAGGACATGTGTTTGTTGAGAAAAGGGATGCCATTTGCTAAAAAAGAAGACTACAGTAGCTGTAGGTGATTCATGCATATTAGGCAAGCATCTATTCACTGATTACTAAGCTTAAAGGTCAATGAATGTAGGTTAAGAACAGATTTTGGAGATGGGGGTGGTGTTTTCTATGCTTGCTTTTGGCTCCTTTGTCTTGATGCCTATTCTTAGAAGAAGTGTATTACTGAAAAACCAGCCTAGATATCTAACAACCAGAAGTGGACATGACTAATAGATGCCTAATACTTAAGCTCAGTTTAAAAAATCATGAGTATAAACCAAATTGACAAACCTTCAGCTAGACAAGGAAAAGAGAGAGGACTCAAAGAAAACAAATGAAAGAGAAGTTACAATTGATAGCACAGAAAATCAAAGTATCATAAGAGACTACTCTGAACAATTACATGGCAAAAAAATTGGACGACTGAGAACAAACAGTAAATTCCTAGAAGAATATAATCTTCCAACACTGAATCATGAAGAAATAGAAAATCTGAATAGACATATTACTAGTAAGGATATTGAAACAGTAATCAAAAATCTCCCAACAAACAAAAGTCCAGGATTAGATGCCTTCACTCATGAATTCCGCAAAGCATACAAAGAAGATTTGATACCTATCTTTTTCAAACTTTTCCAATAAACTGAAGAGGAGGAAATCCTTCCAAACACATTTTATGAAGCCAACATTACCCTGATACCAAAACCAGACAAGGATACCACAGAAAAAGAAGACTACAGGACAATATCCTTGATAAACATAGATGCAAAAATCCTCAACAAAATGTTAGCAAATCTAATCCAACAATATATTAAAAGGCTTATATGATCAAGTAGGATTTATTCCAGAGATGTAGGGATGTTTCAACACATACAAATCAATCAACGTGATATATCACATTAACAAAATGAAGGGTAAAAATCATATGATCAACTCAATAGATGAATAAGAATCATTTGAAAAAAAAATCACATCCATTTACAATAAAAACTCCAACAGGGCTTCCCTGGTGGCACAGTGGTTGAGAGTCCACCTGCCAATGCAGGGAGCACAGGTTCGTGTCCCGGTCTGGGAAGATCCCACATGCCGCGGAGCGGCTGGGCCCATGAGCCATGGCCACTGAGCCTGTGCGTCTGGAGCCTGTGCTCTGCAATGGGAGAGGCCGCAACAGTGAGAGGCCCGTGTACCGCAAAAAAAAAAAAAAAAAAAAAAACTCCCAACAAAGTAGGTATAGCAGGATGATACCTCAACACAGTAAAGGCCATATATGACAAACCCACAGGTAAAATCATACTCAATGCTGAAAGCTTTTCTTCTAAGATTAGGAACATGATGAGGATTCCACTCTTGCCACTTTTATTCAACATAGTATTAGAAATTCTAGCCACACCAATTAGGCAAGAAAAGGAAATTAAAGGCAACAAAATTGGAAACAAAGAAAACTGTCACTATTTGCAGAAGAAATGACACTGTATATATAGAAAACACTGAAGACTGCACCTCAAACTGTTAGAAATAAGTGAATTCACAAAAGTCACAGGATACAAAGTCAATATACAGAAATCTGTGGTGTTTTTATACACTATTAGTGAACTATCAGAAAGAGAAGTTAAAAAAAAACAATCCCATTTACTATTGCATCAAAAAAACCACAAAAAACAAAAAAACCTAGGAATAAAATTAACCAAGGAGGTGAAAGATCTTTACACTGAAAACTATAAGACAATGATTAAAAAATGGAAGAAGACACAAATAAATGCAAAGGTATTCCATGCTCATGGATTGGAAGAATTAATATTGTTAAAATGTCCATACTACCCAAAGCAATCTACAGATTCAATGCAATGCCTATCAAAATTCCAATGGCATATTTCACAGAACTAGAATAACTAATACGAAAATTTATATGGAACCACAGAAGATCCTGAACAGCCAAAACAACGTTGAGAAAGAACAAAACTGGAGGTATTATGCTCCCTGATTTCAAACTATACTACAAATCTGTAGTAATCAAAACAGTATGGTACTGGTGCAAAAACAGACACAGAGATCAATGAAACAGAACTGAGAGCTCAGAAGTAAACTCACACGTATGGACAATTAATTTACGACAAACAAGCAAAGAACATGCAATGGAGAAATGACAGTCTTTTTAATAAATGGTGTTGGGAAAACTGGACATCCATGTGCAAAATAATGAAACCATCTTACCCAACATACAAAATTAACTCTAAATGAATTAAAAACTTGAGTATAAGATCTAAAGCCATAAAATTCCTAGAAGAAAACATAGGTGGTAACCTCACTGACATGGGTCTTAGTGATGTTTTGGTGGATGTTACTCCAAAGGTAATGAAAACAAAAGCAAAAGTAAACAAATGGAACTACATCAAACTAACAAGCTTCTGCACAGCTAAGGAAACTGTTCTCAAAATGAAAAGGCAGCCTACTATATGGCAGAAGATATTTGTAAACAATATATCTGATAAGGGGTTAATATCCAAAATATATAAAGGATTTACACAACTGAACAACAAGAAAACGATCTGATTTAAAAAGTTGTAGAGGATCTTAATAGACATTTTATTTATTTTTCAAAAGAAGACATACAGATAGCCAACAGGGACATGAAAAGATGTTCAACATCATTAATCATCATGCAAGCCAAAACCACAATAAGATACCACCTCATGCCTTTTGGAATGGCTATTACTGACAAGACAAGAAATAACAAATGTTGGAGAGGGCATGGAGAAAAGAGAACCTTCCTACATTGTTGATGAGAATGTAAATTGGTGCAGCCACTATGGAAATCAGTATGGATATTCCTCAAAATAATAAGAATAGAACTACCATATGACCCAGCTATTCCGTTTCTAGGTATTTACCTGAAAAACATGAAAACACTAATTCGAAAAGATATTTAAACACAAATGTTCATTGCAGCATTATTTACAATAGGCAAGATAGGAAAACAACCAAAGTGTCAACCAATGGATGAATGGATAAAGATGTGGTAAAATTTCATTCTTTTTTATGGCTAACTTTAAATGGAGTATAATCTATAAAAATATTGAATCACTATGTTGTATACATGAAAGTAATATAATATTATAAATCAACTACACTTCAGTTAAAAAAGATTATACAGACACTCACACATGCACACACAATGGAATACTACTCAGCCATAAAAAAACATGAAGTCCTGCAATTTCTGACAACATGGATGGAACTTGATGATATTATGTTAAGTGAAATAAATCAGATGGAAAAAGACAAATACCTTATTATTTCACTCATATGTGGAATCTAAAAAACAAAACAAAAAAACCAAATGAAATGAAAACAAAGTCATAGATACAGCAAACATTAGTGATTACAAGAAAGGAAGGAGGTTTTGGGGAGTGGGTGAAATGGATGAAGAAGGTCAACTTTATTGTGATGGAAGGTAACTAGACTTGTAGTTGTGATATTTTGTAGTGTATCAAATGTTTAATTATAATGCTGTACACCTGAAACTTATATAATAAAAAACCATGAGCAAAATGACTATGCAGATCACTAAAACATGGAGAAAAAAAGACCCTAAATATAGTCATTTTCAGTTATATTCCTACCATGAGGTCAGGGTTTTAATAAATAATACAATACCTTGTAGTGAAAATATCCTTTGTATGTGAATGTGTGCATGTCTAACTTAAGTATTTAGTGTATGGGTTTATGGATATATGAAAGCCAACTTGAAGCCACTCCATCCTTTCTTTCTAGTTGCACTTTCTTGTAAAAAGGGAAAGAGCCTCTTCTCAAGATCACTTGAGATTTTTCCTGAGGTAAACAGGATGACAATAGCTGGAGAGCTCAGTGAGACAAGGAGAAAAATTTAGGCATCTGTCCAAAACATATTATGTTTGTAACACACGTAAATTTGTGATTAATTATAGGTGGAGTAGGTTACACAGTTGATATATTTCTGTAGTCTTCTGTGGAATAAATATCTGTTGGCTCAATTAAAGTACTATACTTCCATTGGAAGTATTAAATGAAAGTGCTGGTTGAGCCTGAATCTCCATTGTGATATAAAATTCAAATTAACTAGGGGAAATTCAAATGCATTTTCATTTATTAATAGCCATGAAAGTCCATAGTCAAGATAAAACCTCAGGCTTAAGAGAGAAAAAGAGAAATACTCAACTATTACAACTAGCAAACAAACAAAAAAGCTAAACAAGATGAACAACAACAGTAAAACCTTTGTATTAATAGGTATGCAATTTATAATTTGTATTAATAGGTATGTAACTTGTCATCTATGTAATTTGTTTAAATGATTTCCTCCTTGAGACATTAACGAGCATTCAGTCTTTAGCGATAGCATTTATGCATACATATAATTATTTTACACTGTTGAAAATGCTAAGAATTTGTTCATTTTATTTAATAATTTATATGGCACTTGGTATAGAATCTTACAAATAACAACTCATTAAATACCCATAGAGGAACTTACTGTTATCTCATTTTACAGATGAGGCAATTGAGATGTAGAAATGTTTATGTAACTTGCTCAAAGTCACACAGCTAGTCAGTTGCAGAGCCTCAATTTGAATACAGGAACACTGGCTCCAGAGTCCGTTTTCTTGCCAACTACAAATCATGCCTCATTATTTATAAAATGTTTGCATATTATACAATAATTATATAATGCATGTACATGAAAACATATATATGAAATGGAATGCCAGGCTATTTAAAACCCAGATGTAGAGGAATTACCTGGCAGCCCAGTGGTTAGGACTCTGTGCTTCCATTGCAGGGGGTATGGGTTCAATCCCTGGTCAGGGGACTAAGATCCTGGAAGTTGCGTGGTGCACCAATAAATAAATAAATAAATAAAAATAAAATGAATAAAATCCAGAAATAAAATGACAAAATATTAGAGCTAGAAATGCTATTAAAAGTTATTTGGCTTAACCTACACATTTCAGAGAAGAAATAGCGGTCCAGATAAATTGACTTGCTCGAGGTTACACAGATATTCAATGGCAGAGGTGAAACAAGAACTCAAGTCTTCTCGCTCTCAATCTGATATTATTTTCATTACACTAAATTGACTTTGCTATTACTAATTTAAATAAATACATCACTATTTATATTTTTGAATAAATGTCACCCTCAAATGCAAAGTTATATGCTTACAGTAGTGATGCTGTGTTTCACCAAATAGTCTCATAACTTGTTCTTTGAAATTATCTTTGAGACTGGATTTGAGCTAATCAAGAGAAATATGTCATAACACACTATGGTCATACCTTATCATACCTTGCTTTGAGCCAAAAATGGCATGTTTAACTTGATCCTTAACTTCATTGTTCAGACTTATTTCTGAATGGCTTTTGACTATTTCCAAAATTCAACTACCCTTAAAAGACAAAGGTTTTTCACCACAGAGATTATTCTAAATTATATGAGGCAGACTCTGAGTGCAATTCTAAGGGAGAGCTCCAAAATTTTCCTGAGCAATAAGGAATGTAATTGGAATAAGCCTATAGCTTTTCAAAGTGACAGCTCAGGAAAGACAAACTCATTTGATTGCTTGCTTCCTGATAAGTTTGTTCATTTATCTATCTATCTATTTATTTATTTTAATATATGTTGTTCCATTATTTAGGTCTTTTAGTCTCTCAGCAAGATTTTGTGAATACCAGTGTACAGTTTTTTCGACATCATTTACCAGGTATATTTCTAAGTATTTCATATTTTGATGGTATTGTAAAGGTTATATTTTTCTAATTTTTAATGTACAACTATTCATTACTAGTACATAGATATACAGTGGATATTTCTTTATTGACATTTTTCTGGAAACCTTGCTATATTCAGTTATTAGTTCTGGTAGTTCTTTTTTTGAAGATTGCATTGTATTTTTTTACATAGACAATCATGTCATTTAGAAATAAAGATAATTTTGATTCTTCCTTCCTAGTCTGGATACCTTATTTTCCTTTTCTTGCCTGGTTGCCCTGGAAAGTTGTACAATGTTGCATAGAAGGAAAGAAAGCAGACATTATTTACTTACTCTTGATCTTAGGAGGAATGAATTCAGTCTTTCACCATTAAATATGATTTAAGAATATATATATATATATTCTTTTTCAGATTATTTTCCATTATAGGTTATTACAAGATATTGACTATAGTTCTGCCTTGTTGTTTCCAATAACTTTATTTTTAAAAAAATATTATCACTGTGAGGAACCCAGTGTCTTAAATGTTTCAACTCATTGATGGAGTCTAGAAAGGTAATGTGTGTGTGTGTGTGTGTGTGTGTGTGTGTGTGTGTGTGTGTGTGCAGGTGTGCTGTATTGTATCTCTTGGGTGACTTTTCCCAGATAAATAAGTTCACATGGAGAATACCATCTATCCTCCCAGGCAAAGGAAATTTATTGGAGATGAATACCTTGGTGTGGTATGTAGGACATGTTGATGACATAGTTGAAGAGGTTGTGAGAGTAATAAGGAATAGAATAGTCAGATAGATAGAGCTAAGGAAAAAACAATGTAGATAACAACAGTGTGGCAGAGAAGGTCAGATGGAGGAAGCTGCAGTCTAAATAGGAGGAAGAGAAGAGGAACAGGACAGAGGGAGGAAGGAGATCAAAGAAAAATTTAAAGTCAAAACTTTGAGTTATTAGTGTATCAGTGACATACCCAGTATTGGGAAGAACAGTGAAAGAGAAGGGTCCCAGTTTTAGATAAATTTGCCCTTAAGATTGCTAGCCATTTGTTTCAACTTTCCTTTTATCCTGTCTGTGAAGCCTTGTTGATATGATCGATGGACAGTTAGATAGATCACGAACAAATGATGGAAGCACATTACCATTTGATGATCATCTTAAAATAAAAAATAACCATATTTCTCATGTTCGCAATTACTCTGTCACTGATGTCAATCATTGAAACAACCGATTGGCATTCCAAACTGTCAAAGAGTTGTTTCTCCTATCTCGTTTACCCTGACATACACTTAAGTTGGTAAGTATGAGGTGGGGGAACATCTGAATTCAAGTTTTTTTTTTTTTTTGCCATCACTTAGAGCTAAATGTCATTGCTTTAACACTTGTTAAAAAGTTACAAATAAAGCAGGAAGAAAATGCAATGAACTCAATTGCAATGAATCTCAAGAAGTGGCTAGTCACTTAGTTTTCAATCCAGTGATATAAAGAGTCATCAAAAACCAACCAAATACTGCAAATAATGCCATTCACTGAAAAAAATCCTTTTATTTACTGTCACCAGTTTTGGTTTCAAAGTACCTTCTCCCTTTAGCCTTTCACAAGATACATTTAAGGGAAAGGCATTGGAAATAAATAAATAGCAAGCTTATGCCTAAATTACTTAGGTATCCAGAAGTCCAGCTGTACTCTCTGAGTAGATAATGAGAGAGAGACGTAAACAATTGGCTTATGTCAGATATAAAAGTGAGCGAACCAGCAGGTAAATGTAATAGGAAGCAAATATAATCTTTTCTCAACTGCAGATTTTGGGAACAAGTGCCTGTTCAACACACTTTTGGTACTTGGTGAGTTCCCTGACTATGGTGGGGGAGGGAGTTGTCATTTCCTGCCATAAGAAGGTAGCAGGTGGTGGAAAAAAAAAAAAAGTAAAAATAGCACCACATTACCACAAAGAAGTGTGCTCTTCTCCATTTTGGGGTGTGTGTGTTTGTGTGTGTGTGTGTGTGTGTGTGTGTGTGTGTGGTGGGAGGGTAATACTTTTAAAACCTGACTTCCTTTTATTTGCACTTCACTTGATTGCAATACAATGTGGCTGTTTATATGTACATTAAGAGTTGAGAATTTTTAAAAAGGCAATTAGTGTGTTTTGAGTCGTGTACTCTGCCTTAGTTCAGAGCTTGCTGATAAATATGGTAAAATTGTAGTTGAATAATTTTTTAAACGTTAAGTGAGCATGGAGCTTGTGGGGGCCACTGTTGCTGTGAAGGAGGAATTTTCTTTTTGATTGTTTCTGAAATTTCTTCAATTTGATTCCCAAACACTTAAGTGAATACATTTGATTGTTTTGAGGAAACCATGGAGGAAATTGTAATCAGTTCAATGGTATGGCATCCAGAGCACTTATTTTATCCATTGGCAGGTGACCAATAAGAAAGATAGGGCTTCCCTGGTGGCGCAGTGGTTGAGAGTCCGCCTGCTGATGCAGGGGACATGGGTTCGTGCCCCGGTCCGCGAAGATCCCACATGCCGCTGAGCGGCTAGGCCTGTGAGCCATGGCCGCTGAGCCCGTGCATCCGGAGCCTGTCCTCCGCAAAAAAGACAACTTCATACAGAAAATAATTCAGATGTGATTCTCAGCAAATAAAAAAGAAAAACTCTTTAAAAAGTGGTTTTGTAATCTCCAAATACTTTGCAGTAGCCAATATCAATGATTAAAACAATAGCTAGAAATTACTAAATATGTTTTTAGATTTTATAACTTGAAAAGCCTTTAAGTGACATATTTCAAAATTTATACAGAACTGGATAATTGGAAAAAAATATTCTACAGACTTGCAGGGACATTTGTATCCAAATTTAACAGGCATTTACTGAAGGTCTACCAATGAACATTTAGTACAGGTCTAAGTGTTGTGAGAAATACATAGATGATTAGGACAGAGTTCCTAATCTCAGAAAGCTTACAATCTAGTGGTTATATAGACAACTAACTGTACTATCAGACAGGATGAAACACATCAGACTATAATAGAGGTATATGCACTATGCAGTGGGAAGTCAAAGGAAGGTGAGTTAATTCCAGTTTGGGTGAACTCAAGAGAGTCTTGGAGGAAAAAATGAGGTTATAGAAATTCTCCTTTCTATCAAGAATTTTCTTATCAAAGTGGGAAAGTGGGGATAGGGGATTGGACCTTGAAGACATTCCGACTAAATTAAAAGAGAGAGAGACATTAAAAGGTACATGATGTATTCAAGATAAGCCTGGCATGGTGGAAGCCTAGGACATTTGGAAGAGTGTAATAAGAGATTGGGCTCAAGAGAGAAAATAGAGCTTTGAATGTCAGATATTTACATCATCAAAGTGTGAATATTTGAAGGATTTTGCACAAGTGCATGATATGCTTCAACCTGTATCTGATAAAGACATCTGTAGAAATATGTTAGTCTAAAATAATAAAGTTGTGATATTTAACATAATAGAAAGGAAGTACAGCTATTGCTCATGTCAAAATGTTGTAAACAGAGATAAAATATGAATGTCTGTTCCTCCTGAAATATTGCTGAGTGTTACTGATACTATGCTGGAAATGTACAAAAAGTTTGCAATTGCTGGTCGGTATTCTTTACTTGCTTGCCTATTCATTTTAGGTGGAAGATGACACTCTATCCTTTGAGTCAAAACAGAATAGAAGCTCATAGTCTTTCTGTAGGAACATCTGCAAAAGACTTTAGATGAAGGGATTTTCTGGGTTTCTCAGATACTTTTCAACTCATACTACAGACTGCAAGAAAACAGTAGATGATATATATCTGCTTCTTTTAAAACAAATTTATCTATTTACTTATTTATTTTGGCTTCATTGTGTCTTTGTTGCTGCTCACGGGCTTCCTCTACTTGCCGCGAGCAGGGACTACTCTTCATTGAGATGCACAGGCTTCTCATTGTGGTGGCTTCTCTTTGCTGCAGAGCGTGGGCTCTAGGCACACAGGCTTCAGTAGCTGTGGCACGTAGGCTCAGTAGTTGTGGCTCACGGGCTCTAGAGCGCAGGCTCAGTAGTTGTGGTGCATGAGCTTAGTTGCTCCACGACATGTGGGATCTTCCCAGACCAGGGCTCGAACCCGTGTCCCCTGCATTGGCAGGCAGATTCTTAACCACTGCACCACCAGGGAAGTCCCGATATATATCTGCTTTTAAAGCCAAAGAACAAGATCAGTGAAGGACAACATTGGCTTGTCCTTCATTATATCCCAATCTTGAACTATATTACCTTTCACTCCAGTGAAATGTCACCAGAAATGGCCCAACTATTACAAATAAAGACACTCACTGAAAAATTATTTTATTTGCTAACAGAGCAGTATGCAGTAAAAACAAATACACAAAATTCCAGTCAAATATTGCACATGTATCAAGCTCCAGAGGCTAACATAATCCCAGGCTTGACTTCAGATGTGGTCTGTGATTCTTTAGGACACTTCAGCCCTGTCCTAGAGAAGAGTAAAATTTCTCGGTATTTGTGAATCTAGTACCTAAATTATTAGTGTGGGATGAAGAGAGTGTCATAAGAAAGGGTCCCATATGACAATTTTCACAACCTCTTTTCAATCAATATGTATATGATGTCATCTCAGACAAATGTGACAACAGTTCTGGTGAGGACCTACAATCTAATTTGATGTTTGATGTTTCATACCTGGGACATCCTTATTCCAGACTTGGGCTAGAGTGATCTCCAAGTGAATATGTCATTATCTGGTTCTTGGATCCATGGGTACAGTAGATTTAGAACAAGGGTCTTTGAGGTTAGTCTAGGACTCTCCCCACCTTACCCCCTATAACCCTCCTTTTGGAGACAGATCCAGGGAAAGAGAACCCTCCACTCCTAACACTTTACAGTCATAGCTCTTTTCTCAAATATGGTGGCTTATAAAAAAGGAGAGTCTGGGAAGAAGAAACATTAGCAGGGATGTGCCACCCTCTCTGCTTCCACCTATGCCAAGGGCCATGCGTCTGTCACAGCATTCCCATCACTGGTGGAAAATTAGTCAAGGAATACAGTCATCTTTTTCAATGACACTTCAGTCTCAGTAATCAGAAAAATACCTCTAAGAGCCAAGAGTTTCCAGAAGACTCAGTTTGCTTCTACTAGTCAGGAGGGCTGTTGATGCTGGAAGAACTGTAGGACCACAGTAATGGTTCCTGGTATGTGGTTACTCTTTAGACAGTGACTTAAAGGACTTTTGGGACTTATTTTTTGAAGTGAGAATCTTGATTAATTTATAGGATCTACTTTCTAAGTATAGAAAACATGGTAGAAGATTGAGAAGTAACCAACTAGAAACCTGTTGAGAGAAGACATACTACCAAGAGCCATAAAATAAAACAGGTCCAGCAAAGACAAAACCACCACTAGGAGAGGCTTATATTCAGTCATCTGGGATAACAGTGTTCAGTGTCTTGTACCCCTTTCCTATGCCTCCCTTAAAGCCTGATTGAAGAACAGTATATATTATCTGTCATTTAAAATTCAAGAATAGGACTTCCCTGGCGGTTCAGTGGTTAAGATTCTGCGCTTCCAGTGCAGGGGCCGCAGGTTTGATCCCTGGTCGGGGAACTAAGATCCCACATGCCGTGCAGTGAGGCCAAAAGATTTTAAAAAAAAAAGTAAGATTCAAGACAACCCCCTTTTATTAGATTAATTGTCTTGTTCTTTGGATATCAAATGTTCCCTGGGAATTTTTCAGAGTAATTACTGAAGGCTCTATGACCACTTTTAAGGGTAATTACTGAGGGCTAAACAATTCCTTTTTGCCATTTGCATTTTAGTATTTAAAATTCAATTTAAATAACTTTCCATCAGGATTCTTTATGCAGTTTCTGAAGACCCCAATATCTGCTGAGACATTTCTATATTATGCTTTGCTTTTTAAAAACAAAATGCTATACACCTTGGATAATATAGTGTGGAGAAAATGGCTCCAAATTATAAGTAAAACACAAGTAACTGTGGAGAGGGGGGTAACCACTGATTACCAACACCAGAAAGATCTGATACAATGAGCAGAAAGACAAAGGATGCAAAAGCTCTGAGGTCTATTACACACGATCCAGAAATTCTGAGTTTGTCTGAGGTACTGACATTCCCCAAGAAAAGTTACCAGGTTTAAATTACTGCACTCCATCTTTAAGGGTGGGAGGCTGAAATCCCAAGCCTAAACTCTCCCTATAAGGCAAAAGGCTTATCCTTAAGAAAAAGGAGTTTGGGCCCCAGCCAACAAGTAGGAAAGGACTTTTCCTTTCTTTTTCCTTAAAGGAGGGCTTTTTGGCAATCCATGAATTTACACCACATTAGGTAGCTACCTACACCCCAAATCAAGGCCAGCTACGGAATGAGGCCCTGGAGACTGGTTTAATTTTCCACTTCACCCTTGCTCTTTTTACCAGAACCCTTAAGATTGGTTTACTCCTCCACTTTCACAGACTATTAATCCTGTGAAGCAGTGGATAGGGTACACTCTCAAAGAGAAAATTGCAAGAAAAACAACTGCAAAAAAGTAAAAAGGGCCAGAAGGACCTGATTATCTTGGACCTTAGTTTATTTTATGTAAGCTTGGAAGCTTATAACTTTCCTTAAAAAAAAATCCCCCTTCTTGTCCAAATGCTCATGTCTGGTCTGAGACACAAGGTGACATTCAAAAGAGCTGAGGAAAATCTCCACAGTCGTGTCAGCAGTGAGAACAGAAAATACGTACCATTTTCCCACTGTAACATAACTTGTGATCTTCTCATCACTTCTACAAAGTGAAAATATTTTAAATGTAACGTGTAAAATGGAACTTTGTAAAATGGTTACTTGTATTTTGAATAAAAAGTTATTATATACACCATGTTAGCCCAGAGACCACATTTTGAGAAGCCCTGCTTAAGAAAAAAGGAAAGAATAAAAATAGACACCTATAAATCATGTGGATAAGAAGGAGACCCTGAGAGGTGGGAGCCATGTAAGAACAAACTAATTTTTTTTAACGGATGGTAGGAGCAAGAAAGTGGATAGTGGCTAAAGTAATTTTAGTTATCAGTACAGATTTCAACAGCTTCTGCAGTAACCCATTTCCAATACCAATTGGCATGTGCTGGTCTGCGGGATACAAAATGATTGTGAACTAGGATATCTGAGGAAAGGCAACATGTCTGGGCATTATTCACTCTGATGTGAGATTGAGTGATGACCTTCCTTCTTTCTCCAAGTAATTAAAAGCGTATTACTCAGAGCAGAGCAACAAGATACAGAATCTGCTGAAGAGAAAATGTGCTTCAGATCTCAGAAGAGACATTTAGATTCAGCTAAGTGAAACTTCCTAGCAAAATAATAACTCTAAATAACTACTTTGTCCACACATAGGTATTTCCTCCCTTCATGGAGCTGGCCTATCAAGGAATCATAGATGTCAGAGATAAGAGGAGTTGGGAGCATGATTAGATGTGGTATCTATACAGAACACCCCTCTTTTATTTATTTATTTATTTATTTATTTATTTATTTATTTATGGCTGTTCTGGGTCTTCGTTGCTGTGCATGGACTTTCTCTAGTTGTGATGAGCAGGGGCTGCTCTTTGTTGCAGTGCACGGGCTTCTCATTGCAGTGGCTTCTCTTGTTGCCGAACGCAGGCTCTAGGCACGCGGACTTCAGGAGTTGTGACACATGGGCTCAATAGTTGTGGCTCGTACGTTCTAGAGCACAGGCTCAGTAATTGTGGCACATGGGCTTAGTTGCTCCGCGGCATGTGGGATCTTCCCAGACCAGCGCTCGAACCTGTGTCCCCTGCATTGGCCGTTGGATTCTTAAACACTGCGCGACCAGGGAAGTCCTGCATGTGCTTCTTATTGCAGTGGCTTCTCTTGTTGTGGAGCACTGGCTCTAGGTGTGTGGACTTCAGTTGTTGTGGCTTGTGGGCTGTAGAGTGCAGGCTCAGTAGTTGTTGCACACGGGCTTAGTTGCTCTGCGGCACGTGGGATCTTCCCACACCAGGGATCGAGACTGTGTCCCCTGCATTGGCAGGCAGATTCTTAACCACTGTGTCACCAGGGAAGCCCCCCACCCCTCTTTAAAATAAAAATTCTGATGGAACATTCTTCCTAGGAGAATTAACTAGGTAAAGACTTTCTAAAGTATTTGCTTACTGAGCTGTAGTCAGCTCTTAGATATAGTTGCTGGACAGGTTTTCTGGAAATACTGTAAATTATTTCACTTTGAAGAATTTCAAAAGTGAAAAAGAAGCCCTGAGATTTGCTATGTGTGCTGATTAGAATCAGGAAGAAATTGTTCTGCTCTCATCTATTCAATATTTGTGATTACTCATGTATCGTAAAAGTATAATTGCCTCCCACACACATGTACGCTCCTTGTTCTGTCCCACATTATTTGCAGTCACTTGTAGCACTAGGTCTGCTTTTTCTTGGCTTACTAAAGTGTGTACATAACCAGAACTCTAAAATAAAGTTGGCTTTTGAGCAAGCAGTTGCATTTGACCTGTGATTGGATGGTTGCTGAGCAGAGCTCCACATCCCAAAATATAGTCTCTACTTGCCACTAATATGTCTCAAAGATCACCATTATAAATTAGGTATTTTAATAATTTTAATAATTCACTTCCCTTTATTAAAATACAGAAACACATTTTGCTGAGATTTTACTAAGAAGTCTCAGTAAAATACACAGAAAGCTATCCCTGATATTCATTTGAAACAGGTTTTCCCAGAAATAAGCAACCAAATACATAATATTGCTGAAAATACTCTTGAACCATATCACGAGTAAAATTTAGTGAAGCTTCAGGTTCATGTAAACTGATAAATATTCATAAATAAAAATACTAACTTCCCACAAGAACTATATATGGAATAGTTTCTGGACGGTATATTGCTGGAAATCAGACTAAACTCAGGCCATCAGTTTCACTTTTTCTCTTATGTTTTTCTTCTTCCCAAGGAAGTGAGTAAAATTAAGTAAGGATAGGCTCCTGAAGCAAGAAAAAATTGATCAAGGAATCTGGCATGTTGCTTCAAATAAATAGCTCATTTAAAATTGGAGTCTGTTCCAGTGTCTGTTACAATACGGATTCTTTCCTGAGAAAGGGAAATCTCAAAAAAAATAGTAATATACTCTGAAAAAAAAGCCTCCTTCATCTTTTGTGTCCATCACTCTTAGATAAAGGAATATTTATATTCATTACAGCACAGCTGACTAGGGTTTTTTTTCCCCATGTTTGAAAGCCTTTCCAACAATCCCAAGCAACTTTTCCTACTAGAAAATAATGTTATCTTAACAAAGGGATAACATTACCAGCTCTCCCAGAAGGAAGTCAGAAGAATATTAAGGGAGATTCTGTATTCAAGAGCATTTCAAGTTTGCAGTTTAGGATATACAGATGAAAAAGCATTAAAATGTGGCCAGTGAGGGAACAACCAACAGGAAAAATACAGACTTCAGGAAGATAGTCTTGAGTTTAAGTTCACATCACTTAAGCAAAAATGTTCTTAATATTTAGTTGGTTCCCCTTTTTTGTGTTTTTAGGGAACACTGTACATTGCCTATGATCACATTTTTCATATTGTGCACCAATTATCATTCTTCCTCACTAGACTATAAGGTCTAAAAAGACAGAGATTTTGTGCCTTTTTCCACCGCCTATACCTCCAGTAGCAAGCATGCACCTGGCAAATGATAAATGCTGAATAAATATTGGATGATCTCAACATATTCCAAACATAGTTCTAGGTGCTTCGGGGGGTATAAAGATATATAAGACTCAGCCCCTGACTTCAACAATTTTCTGGCATAGTTGTGGTGGAGTGGGGTGAAAAGGGGAGCAGAGGCATAAATAAGACACAGACATAAGTTACTAACCAAAAAGCAGAAGAAGTATGTGCTTTAAAAGAGGTATACACGAGGGTTTTAAAAAGGAGTTAGGACAACAGTGTTGAGTTAAAGAAGTTTTCACGAAGGACAGGAAATTTGAGAAAGGTCTTCACAAATAAGTAGGACTGGTATGCAAAAAAATAAAACAAAACAAAAAAAGATATTCCAAGCTGAGGTAGCAGAATGAAAAAATGGAAAAAGCTATTTGTGGGGGAAGAAAAAGTCAGTTTGAATAGTATGGAGCTCAGTTTGGCTGGAGTTCTGGACATGTTAGGAGAGCACTGGGAGACAAAATCCTAAAGGTAGATGGCACTGTATTTAAGGAAGCCATTGACTGCCAGACTGTATTTTGTGATTTTTTGGGCAATAGGAATCCATTAATGCTTTTTAAGAGCTCATTTTAAGGAAAAAAATATCTGACAGCATTATAGAGTATGGAGTAGAAAATGATAAGGGATAGGGAAATAAATTAAGTAATAAGGTCCTGAACTAGAGCATAAACAATGCAAATTTAAAGAATAATATTATGAGAAATAACGCAGTTGCAGAAAGTAGTAATAATAATAATATCAGTTATTAAGCATTTATGTACCTTACACTATGCTAAATAAATTATATACAGCAGCTCAATTAATTCTCACACTGACTCTAAGTTAGGTACTATGATTATTCTCATTTTATCTATGAGAAATTAAAGAATCAGAGAAGTTTGGTGATATACCTGAAGTCACACAGCTATTAATTAAAAGAGCAAGAATTTAAACCCAGGTAATCCTGACTCCTAAACATATGTTATTTCCCCCATAGTAAGCTATCTTCCCTAACTTGTTTGGAAGTGGAAAATAAATGACAAAGAGTCAATACCTCCAAGACTTTGAGACAACCTAGGAAAACATTAGTGAACTTAATAGCAATGAAGAAGTCAGGAGCAGAATCTGGTTTGAAGTTTTGAGGGATGATCATTTTTGTGTGAGATATATTGATTTTATTTACTGAAATTATTTCTTTCAACAAATACTGAGCACTTATTTGTGTCTTCCACAGTCCTCAGTTCTGTTTTATAACAAGTAAACAAAACACACAAGAATCCTTGTCCTCATGGACTTTACATTCTAGTAGGGAAAATATATAAAAACAAAATAAATAAGTAAAAATCAAAGAGTATGTTAGTTACAACTGGCAATAGATAAAATAAATACTGACAGGAGATGGGGAGTGTTGGAGGTGAGCTGCAGTTTTAAATAGGAAGATTAGGGAAAGCCTCATGAAAAGGACCCACTTGGGTAAAGATCTGAAGGAGGCAAGGGAGTAAAACAGATAAATAACTAGGCTAAAGCATTTCAGGCACAGGGAACTGCCAATTCATATGCTTTGAGGAGGGAAGGTTCTTGGTCTGTTCACCTAACAGCAAGAATGGTAAAGTTGCTGGAGCAGAGTGCAAGGGGGAGAATCTTAGAAGGTGAGATCAGAAGAGTAACCAGGGGCCAGACCATGTAGTTAAATAGGCCATTTGTTGTAAGGACTTCTATTTTTCCTCTGAGTGAGATGAGAAGACATTAGGAGATTTTTTTGTCAAAGAGGTGACATTATCTGACAAGATATGACATATTTTCAATAAATAGAAAAGATGGCTTCACTTTCATATGTTGAATTTTAAGATGGTAATGAAATATCCAAAAGAAGAGGTGTTATATATAGTTGGAAAGAGAGTTACAGCTCAGGATTGACATAGATTTAAGAGTCATTGGCTTTGATAGGAGAGGTGAATGTTCATTAGAAGTTGACTGGGTGTTTATTTGTATAGTTCTGATTTCTTATCAGTGACGTTAGCAGGTGATGACTTTTATATAAATAGTTAAAAGGAGGTTGAAAACCCAGGGCTTGTGACTTTTTGGTCTGCCACCTAATTTTGCCTGTCATCTAATCAAAATCACTACCTGTGAAAATATTTCAAAGATGTATTTCAGTTTGGGAGCTGAACAACCTCTAATTTTAACCACTCTTTCAACATCGATGTTATTCTTTACAGTCTTGCTTCTTGTTATTTTATAACACCGTCTCTCTACTTCCTTATCTGAGAAATCTCAAGTATTTAACCCCTTCAATCTGAATGCATAGTTCATACTATTTATCAGCATGTTTAAATAAAGTGTGCATTGTATCTTTGAACAAATGTGCTATTTTACTTACCAGGTGATTGAGGCAAAATAATAACAATTACAATTCCTTCAGGGGTTGAATCAAGCCAACTTCAAACATGGATTTGATAATCTACATGGATTTGATAATCCATAGCAGGATGTTTTATAATTCCTACTTCATTTTTGTTCTTCCCACATATCTTTAAAGTCAATTAACTCCTCCTGCATTTCAGCAGCCTTGAGGCAACTATCCAGGTGCCTAAGCTAAAATTTGTTTTAGAACAGAGGTCATGGACCTAGCTGGGTCAACTTTTTGGGGATTTTGATTCTCCGTATTGATGTCATGGTCTTTTGTCTTGGATAATTGAGAAGTGGCTAAATGACCCTTGTTATTGCAAGTAATTAAAGAGAGGGTGGTTGCCCACTAATTTTCAGACATCTGGGGAAGATATGAAACAAATCAGTGGCCCCTATATGATGGTTCAAGGACAAATGCTGGCTGGGTTGGCTATATCTGAATCATATGGGGATCTTTTTAAAAATACAAATTTCAGGCCCTAAGTACTGAATAAGAATCTCTACAGGAGACAATAGAAAATCTAAGGAAAGTTGTAATTTTTTTAAACTTCCCCAGATGAGTGTGACCCTCAGTGATGTTTGTTAAGCTGTGGTCTACATCAGAGCCTCTCAAATGTTAATATGCCTAAGAATCACTTGTGGTTCTTCTTAAATTGCTGATTGTGTTGCAGCAAGTCCCAGATGGGATCTGAGATTCTTTTGCATTTCTAAAAAGTTCTCCAGTAATGCTGGTTCGTGGATCACATTTTGAGTAGTAAGGGGCTAGATTACTTCTCAGGTTCCTTCTAGCTATACTGTCTTGTGATTCTAAAGTGTCTTATGGAACTTGTGACTAATCACACTCATTCACATCAGAACTTTCCATTAAAGGTAATAGATTTTTCTACACATAGGCTTTTTTTTCAAAAATTTCTAGACAATAATTGGCTTAACTTTTTTTCATTTGCAGCTCTGACTTTGTTTCTCACTTTTTAGTTTACGACACATAACTGAAAATGTCCCAGAAAGATGATCCATCCAAGTTAATCATCTGTGAAGAGTTGTGGACCCACTGAGTACTAAAGCAAACCTTTCTTCTATGTGAGCCAAAAAAATGAAAAACAGCCTGCCAAACACCAGTAAAGAGATGACTGTCATCATATGGGAATTTGAAGAGCTACTATATGGCACATTTATGATCAAATGGGAGAGGATCAACTGTTATGATGTCCCAGAGGCCTTTTAACTGAGTAAAGAAGAAGGGAAAATTATAACAGCTTGTCATCTGTGCTTGCACATTAGACTTCAATGTAGTTAATGTAGACAAATCCAAAGCAAACATGCAGATAGTTACTTGAAAAAAAACCCAAATCATGTATATAAGCCCAGACCAATGCAATAAAAAGGAGGTTATTCTATATTCAGTCTCCCCAGCCCATCGATGATCAGTCTTTTAGAAAGAGCAGCAGTAGATTATAAATTCAGCTTTTTAACCACCATTTAGCAAAGGCAGTTTCTCTAGAAAGAAACATGCCTGCTAATGACACATGTGCTGGGACAGATGGATCCAATACAGATTTTCGGTACTTCATCTATGCAGTGACATACACTGTCATTCTTGTGCCAGGTCTCATAGGGAACATATTAGCCTTGTGGGTATTTTATGGCTATATGAAAGAAACCAAACGGGCTGTGATATTCATGATAAACCTAGCCATTGCTGACTTATTACAAGTCCTCTCCTTGCCACTGAGGATCTTTTACTACTTGAATCATGACTGGCCATTTGGGCCTGGCCTCTGCATGTTTTGTTTCTACCTGAAGTATGTCAACATGTATGCAAGCATCTACTTCTTGGTCTGCATCAGTGTGCGAAGATTTTGGTTTCTCCTCTACCCCTTTCGCTTCCACGACTGTAAACAGAAATATGACCTATACATCAGCATTGCTGGCTGGCTAATAATCTGCCTTGCCTGTCTGCTATTTCCACTCCTCCGAAGCAGCGATGACACCCCTAGCAACAGAACAAAATGCTTTGTGGATCTTCCTACCAGGAATGTCAATCTAGCCCAGTCTGTTGTCATGATGACCATTGGCGAGTTGATTGGATTTGTCACTCCTCTTCTGACTGTCCTGTATTGTACCTGGAAGACGGTTTTATCACTGCAGGATAAATATCCTGTGGCCCAAGACCTTGGAGAGAAAAAGAAAGCCTTGAAGATGATTCTAACCTGTGCAGGAGTTTTCCTAATTTGCTTTGCACCTTATCACTTCAGTTTTCCTTTAGATTTCCTGGTCAAGTCCAATGAAATTAAAAGCTGCCTAGCCAGAAGGGTGATTCTCATATTTCATTCTATTGCCTTGTGTCTTGCTAGTCTGAATTCCTGCCTTGACCCAATCATATACTACTTTACCACTGATGAGTTCAGAAGACGGCTTTCAAGACAAGATTTGCATGATAACATAAAACTCCATGCAAAATCATTTGTGAGCAGCCATACCACTTCTACCTTGACAACTGAACTATGTTAAAAAAAAAACTGGATGTGGACTGAAACTTAAGCTATAAAATTTCAGTGACATACTATACACATATGATCTCAACTAGAGCCAGCAGTTGTATCTGTGAACCTAAGACAAAGAGAGACTATTAGGTTGAAGTCATTATAAACACTTAGTTTTGTTACAATGGACATTGAGTTTCCTTGTATTTAGAAGCAATGTAATTGTCTATTTATACTAGTAATCACAGTTTATATCCCAATATCATATTTTAGTTGTCTTTAAGTAGGATGGACATTATATTATTCTGCAAAAACAGTGTTAAAATCATGGACCTTTTTTTTTTTTTTTTGTGGTACGTGGGCCTCTCACTGTTGTGGTCTCTCCCGTTGTGGAGCACAGGCTCTGGACGTGCAGGCTCAGCAGCCATGGCTCACGGGCCTAGCCGCTCCGCGGCATGTGGGATCTTCCTGGACCAGGGCATGAACCCGTGTCCCCTGCATCAGTAGGCGGACTCTCAACCCCTGCGCCACCAGGGAAGTCCTCACGGACCATTTTTATCTCCATATGTGATTACACTCTAGTGTTTGAAGACTCAAATAGCTATTTCCTTCATTTCAATATCAGTATGAAAAATCATCTGTCACATCTATTAATAGAATGAAAATCTGAACTCAGGCCTCTGGTATGTTTAAAATAAGAACAAGAAATAAATTCACATACTCTCTATGACTGTATAAATTGCCATATTTAATCTAACCAGGGCAGGTGGCTTGTCAAAGTTCATACAATGTGACCCAAATTGCCTTTAAAGGTCCAGGAGAAAGCAGATAGGTGATAATCATAGTTCTGATTCTCTTAAACTTTTTACAGAGAACACCTCTGAAGGCGTACGGATCTGCCAAGTAAAAGAAATGTCCACCATGCTTCTAGAGTGACATCAATGTACCTCTGACAGGTTACTGCCCAGCTTTGCCCCAGTCATACCATTGTAAGGCCAGCACAGCCTCCCTCCCAGCATCTGGGGAAGTCAATATTTTCCCCTTTTGAGAAAAGTGCAGAAGATTAATTTTGGCCACATTGGACGCCCATTAAAATGCCTTGCCTCCTACCTGTTTAGTACTAGTATGAAGGAAACAGACCCAGGATATGAGTAGTAATTTAACCTGAGGTCCTAAATATTAGAATACTTTGAAAAATACTTTGGCAAAAATCTCTAAGTTTCAAAGCGTGCTTTAATTAAAATCTGTGTGCTTTAAAATGAAGAAACATGCTACTTCCTATCTGGAAGGAATGTGAAAATCAAGGAAGAGCTCCATCATATTTACAGAAAAGGAGTTATTTTAAGCACACAGTTATAATACCAATATATTTGGGGAAAAAAAACTGGTGAAATCAAAATGAATTCTAATATCTAAGATGAATGGAAATTTTTCTAATGTTTTCTCTAGGCAAGTGTTGATTTGCTTGTACTTTGTTATTAAGATAATACCCTGCTAGAAGATTGACTTTGTGCTGCTAGCAATAGTGTATGTATTTATATCCTAATTATTCATCATAAGGTACATATTTTGATGTGTTAAATGAGTTCCAAATGAGTGTTAAATTGTGTTTTAAAATGAGTAACTGTAATTATGCCTGGTCTCTTTGCTTTAAAGTGATTTGTGTTTGAACATAATTCAGTGTTGTAATGGGATTAGAAGTAATAATTTTGTGGGTACTTGTAACGAAAGGGCCTTGTCTATACTATATGTGTCTATTATTTTCTATATTAGCATGAATTACACTTTTTAGGGTCATTTTGGGAGACCAGTGATTTAATTTCATTAACATATTAATTTCACTTTAAACATATCTATTATGTTAAACAGGAGGGAAATATATCCAGGAGATATATTTCCTCATTCTTAGAGGAAATGTTGAGGTTATAGCCCATTTATTAGGCAGTCCAGAAGCCCTTGAAAATTATTTATATCATTTGAGGAAAAGACAGAGAGAACAAGTGTCCAGTATTTTTATGCTGCTTAGCTAGGACCACACCTTCTCTTCAGGCCTGCCCATCTAAGTTTGTATTCAATGCTGTGATTTACTTTATCAAGCCCTCATCATCATCAGTATGTTTTGTCTTCTGTCTTATTCCCTTGTTCTAGTCAGTAACTGATAAATTTATTCACACTAATGTACTAATGACTAATGTTAGCTTAATATTAATTTGCCAAAGGATATCTGAATTCTAGGCCTTAGGGATGAACTTTAACTCAAAGTGTAAATCTCTCACTTTTAATGGAGGGATTAAAGACACTGAAGCAGACTGGAAAGGAAGGTATTTTGAAGAAAGTGAGTCTTACAGCAGTGCCTTTCAGGTTACATATAGTAAGTGATCACCTAATTTTCTTACAATAATGGGGATGCTAAATTTTAAGAAATATATCTACAAACATGACTATCAGTTTCTCAGATCTCTGCTTGTTTTCTTTTTCTTTTTGCCTTTTTCCCCTTCCAACTCTGGATCTGATTTCCAGGGAAAAGTCTAAACTAGGAGAGAAGTACTGTTGCAGCTACCATCCAGACAGCAGCCTCTTGAGTGTCTCCTTTCCTTGGAGAATTTTCTCTCCAAACCTCCCATTTGTCACTTTCCGGGTTTAATGAAAAAAGTAAAACCCTCAAAAAGTAAACACCATCAACTACAGCAATATACAATTCAAGATAAATGAACTCACATTTTCTATTAAAGTTATTTGAATTCTGATTGTAAAATGTACACACAATTATTCCAACAAATATTTTTTTAAAGTGGCTTTCTAAAAAATTTTTATTCATTTATTTATTTATTTATTGGCTGCATTGGGTCTTCATTGCTGAGCATGGGCTTTCTCTAGTTGTGGCAAGTGGGGGCTACTCTTCATTGCAGTACGTGGGCTTCTCACTGCTGTGGCTTCTCTTGTTGCAGAGCATGGGCTCTAGGCACGCAGACTTCAGTAGTTGTGGCACGTGGGCTCAGTAGTTGTGGCTCATGGGCTCTAGAGTGCAGGTTCAGTAGTTGTGGCGCATGCACTTTGTTGCCCCAAGGCCTATGGGATCTTCCCGGACCAGGGCTCGAACCCGTGTCCCCTGCATTGGCAGGCGGATTCTTAACCACTGCACCACAAGGGAAGTCCCCAACAGATATTTTTAATATGGAGTGATTTCCATGTTATTATTATTGTCATTATTGTTATTTTTATTATTATTATATTCAAATGGTTTATATGTTTTTATTGTCTCTTGGTTTAGGAACTTATTCTGTTAACCTGTAATTCCATGAAAAGGAGCCATCTGCTCTAGGAACAACAGATCAAATTACCTTGGTCTGAAACTATGAATAAGTGGAACTCCTGTGCAACGTAATTTTTCTGTCATCTTTTTGTTTTTACTCCCAAAACACTGTGAAAATGTTGCACTTGGAATATATTTATGTCTATAATTTATAATATGCATTTTAGTAATAAAGATGGTCTCTCTATTTGCATAGAAAATTTCTGCCTCCAGAATTCAATGTCACTTTTTCAGCAAACTGATGTAATTGATGATCTTTGCCAGTGTTCTCACATACATGGATGTAAGTCCCCAGAGGCTCTACTCTCCCTTTCTCTCTGGAGTGGTGCATTCTATTTTCAAATGGAAAGATGAACCACTTCCCCATCCTACCCTACACCTGCCATCCACTCTTCCCATACTGTTCACACCCTACTAAGATTATTCCCCATCCTCACTTGTTGACCAAGTTTACCCAAATGACTTAAATACTTGTACTTTTTAAAGTATAGTCTTTGGGCAGAAAAGGAGATGAGGGAACAGAAAGAATATTTTCTCTTTAATCTTAAGGGTTTTTAAGACCCAATAGTTTGATTTTTCTTATAGATTAGCAGGGAAAAAGTCTTATCCTTCACTGTCTCCCTCTGCTCTTCTCAAAACAGATCTACATAAACAAAACAAAACAAATAGTAAAGTCAGGAGAATTGTCTCTGGCTTTCCCCTCATCCTAGTTATCTTTCTTCCACTTTAGCAACTCCCTCCTCATCTCACCTATATTCCTAATGCTTTCAGTATCTTCTGCAATAACCAAGTTTTTTTGAATTACACATTTTGACTGCTACAGAAAAATGTTCCTAGGAAGTGGTAAAGGCTTTCCTAAGGAGAAATTTCTGATGTTTTGGTAGACTTGAAAAAAATAATGGGATATAAATATGGAATTTGACCCACACATCAAATGTTCTCAAATAATGTACATCCCTCCTACATGCCTTCTTGAAGCCACCTCACAAGTAATTTCACTGCCTTCACTGTACCTTATTTTGAGAGGGAAGAAGTGAGAGATAAACTCTCAGGTAAATGTGGCTCTTTCAACTTATTTATTCCTCAATAATTAAAGGATGTGATGAGTGTTTGAGAGGCAGGCAGTGAGCTGTATCTCTTTTGAACTTCACAGATAATTTCTTCAGCAGAACTTCCTCAGACTTAAACACTTACTTGATTTTTCCAAGACCTTATTTCTTCTTCTATTTTTTGTTGACTAAGTTCTCTTCATCTAACTACTTACTGAACATCTGCTTATTCATCTATAGGCATAGTCCTTATTTAAGGCCTTACACTTTCCTTCTTGGATCTCTTCAAGGAATAATAGAGCAACTGTTCATTGGTGGGAAGTGGGCTGTAATTAGGCCTATCACTCTGACCCCAATATCTTCCTTTTTACAGGAGCTTCAGAAGCAGAGCTGAGAGGCAGATCTAGGATCTCTGTTCTTCAAGTTTGATTCTGTCCCACAATGGAAAGATGTTTTTCAGCCTTTCCTAAATAATGTTGAATATTCACAACTTGAACAAAGACCAGGATCATTTATACTTTTTAAAATGCCAATCTAATGAGAAGAAAAAATAAACAAAAACAGCTTGAAACAATAACGATCCAAGTTTGAGGCTCAGGGAATGAAAGTATGAAGGAAGTAATCTTACTATAAACTTCCTACACCATACCTGGATAAAGACAAACATTGTAATAATGGGTTCAAAATAGTGTCACTAAATAAGTTTAACTTTTTCACTCAGATGCACATAAAGATAGATATGTATATATATATATATATATATATAATATGTATAACATATATATGTATTTTACTATGGAAAAAATCAAATATATTCAAAAGAAGAAAAGAAGAACAATTAGTATAAGAAACCCTCATGTACCCATTACTCAGCTTCAACCAACAGCAACACATGGCCAGTCTTCTTTCCTCTATGTCTGTACCCACTCTCCTTACCCCAGATTATATAAAAGTACATTTCATACATTATATAATTCAAAATTTTAACAAGTTATAGTACCATTTAAATGAACTATTTAATATATGATCAAAAGGGGTAAGAAATAAGAACCGGTTTTAGATGTTTTTCAGTAATGACATCAAACACTAAATTCTAACAAGTATAAAAATTTACTTTTTATCAATCTGAACAAGTTCCAACTTAGATAAAATCATCTATTAACCTGATCTTGTTTGCCTTAGCTAAGCCTTCCTTCTACTGCAGAAGTTTGATACAGAATAATGTTGATTTCAGTTCAGGGATCCCTCGATCCAAATTTATTATGACTCTCATGGGAAGGAGTCCAGCACATTCAGGTCGACTAAAAGTAAAAATACCACTGCTGACAGCTTAAATTTCTACATTTTTGTCAAAATCGTCTACTAAACAATACTTCTAGAGCAGTATTAGAATGCATCCATGTAAATGTACATTCTGAAATTTTTCTGAGACCTATGTAATTGTTATGTAAACTCTGTGAATATTGCTCATAGTTAGGTGGCTATATTTCTCTAAAATTTCCCTCAGATATTTCACATTTTCTTCCTTTGAATCTTTTTTTATAAGCTGTATTGGTTAGGCTATAGTTTTATCTGTGATTAATAGAAATGTGACTTAAACTAGATAGAAATGTATTTCTCTTTCATGTAAAAGTCTTAGCCAGTTGGTGGCTTTTTTTTGAAAGATATTTGGATATACATTTCCTGTCTTATTATTCCAACACATTTGGGGTGTTTTCTCAATCTGAATGGTGCAAGTTTTCCTATCACATTCACATTATAGCTAGTCGGATGGGGGAATGGGGAAAGGGAGACATGCTTTTTTTTTAAGGGGGTGACTGGAAGTGTTGAAAATCCTTTCTGCTTGCAACTCACTGGTTAGAAATCAGCTACATGGCCCTGCCAAGCTGCACAGGAGACTAGAATATGTAGTCATTATTACGGGTTGCCATATGCTAAGCTAAAAATTCTTTTATTATAAAAAAAGAAAAACAAATATGATGTAACAACGTGTATTATCTATCATTCCATGGATATCAGAAGTACTAGGGATGTCATTTTGCCCCAAGAATTCCATACAAACCATAAAACCCAGTAGTCTCTTGTATGTTCATTCCATGTTATAAAATCATCACTTCCCTCTAATGGAGCAGCAAATTCTCTTCCTTCTTGAGGTTTTCTAAATCATCCAATGGCACATTTACCTACAGCAAAAGGAGGGGCAACCTCCAGAAAAGAGTTATAGTGGTGGTGCTCTGGGAGTGTATGGACAACACTTAAAACCTGCAACATGGGGGATCAAACAAGGTTATGAGAAGTGATTGCACTGGTCAGGATCCCACCTATACTTTCTTTACTCTGTTCCCAGAGAGGAAGCAACACTTCCCTTTCCTGACTTCCCACCAGTCAGCTCAGATGCAAAGCATAGGCTTGCCATCAAACTTGATTGGTCCAAGGAATTAAAATTGCTTCAAAAAGTGTCTTGCAGTACCTGTTTCTTCTGCCTAGAATCTTCTTCCAACAGTTATCTTTTCCCTTCCTTCAGTTAAAGTTTGTCAGTTCTCAAAGTTGACCACCCTAACTAAAGAGCTCCCCACCCCTCTAGACACAAGTTCATTTCTAATAAGTTATCTTGATTTTTTTCTCATGGCTTCTTATTATTTGTACTTATTTTATTTGTTTATTGTTCACCTGCCCTACTTGAATATAAGATTTTTTTCTCCTTTGTATATACAATGCCTACCTCACTACTTGCAACATAGTAGACAATAAAAAAAATATATGTTGGGAGAGTGAAATCAGTGACATGATAGCATAAGACATTCCTCCTTTGTATACCCCTCTTAAATCAACAAATTAGACATCCATACACCAAGAAGAACACATTTGTGGGAACTTCTGGACTTTATACATTGCTCTAAAGGACCCAAGTTGTCCACCAGTGCAGATAGTAGGATATAGACAGATCACCATATGGGTTGCAGAAACAGCATAACCAGTATGACTGCCTGGACCCCTCTTGCTATTGCTGGGCAAGAATTGGGTGAGTACTGAATTCAGCAGACACTTACTCTCAAGAAAGGACTTGCAGAACTCCAGCCTCCTGAAGGGAGAATCTAAAACAACTTTGGATAAGAAATAAAGAAAAAAGAAAAAAAACATGAATTTTGTCACAGTGGAGATGGTGAAAGAAACTTTCTCAGTGCCGTCCCATCCCCCAAAAGGTATTGATTGTGGCTGGTTTATCTGCTGGAGGTGACCTCTCCTGTGGAGAAAGAAAGGGCTTCCCCTTATGCCAGCTAAATGGGATGCTGCTGGAGAAAACAAGTTCTCTCCACCAGCACCCAGAGTACTAAGGTACTCTGGGGGAATGGAGCATATTAAGAAAGAGACAGATTATGGGCTTCCCTGGTGGCGCAGTGGTTGAGAGTCCACCTGCTGATGCAGGGGTCACGGGTTCGTGCCCTGGTCCGGGAAGATCTCACATGCCATGGAGCGGCTGGGCCCGTGAGCCATGGCCGCTGAGCCTGCACGTCTGGAGCCTGTGCTCCACAATGGGAGAGGCCACAACAGTGAGAGGCCTGCGTAGCACAAAAAAAAAAAAAAAGAAGCAGATTAGAATTTCAAATGGCTTTGAGGGACTTGGGCTCAGCAGAAAGTCCATCCACATGTCTCTAGGAGTGCCACAACTGGAGATTTATCTACTAGTTCCTCAGACCCCCTAAACACACCTCAACAAGTGTTAGACCCAGACCTCCCACCAGTCTGCTGCCAGTTCCTTGTGTGTGCTCCCAAATACATCATGAAGAGCAAGCTCATGACACAGATAGTGTGCTCTGAAAATAGGCAACTGTTTCTCAAGGGAGAAACAAAAACATGCGTTATAGCACTACTTTCTGAAATACAAAAGAGAGGTTTCTAATAGCCAGCCTTGTTAATTATAAGAACCAAAGAAGACATAAACGCTTAGTTAAGGAGACATATGCTACTTCAAATGTGAAAGCAGAAACACAAAGCTACAAATTTTTTTTAATTCAAGGAAATATGGCATCACAAAAACAAAATGACATTTCTCCAGCAACCAAACTCATCTAACTAATATAGACTTCAAAATAGCTGTTATAAAGAAATTCGATGAGCTACAAGAAAACTCAGAAAGAATTCAACAAATTAGAAATAAAAAAAGAAGTTATTTACTAAAGAGATTAAATTACGAAAAAGAACCAAACAGAAATTCTGGAGCTGAAGAATTAAATAAATGAGATTTAAAAATGCAATGAAAGGCATCTGTAGCAGGGCAGACTTGATGGAAGAAAAAATAAGTGACTTGCAGGTAGAAATATGAAAATAATGCAGTTAGAAGAGGAGTGGGAACTAAGAGTTAAAGAGTGAAGAAAGCCAACCAGAGCTATGAGATTCAATAAGAAAGGCAGATATTAGAATAATTGGGCTTCAGGAAGGAGAAAAGAAGGAGAAGGGAGCAAAAGGTTATTTAAAGAAATAATAGCTGAGAACTTTTCAGACCTGGGAAAAGACTTGGACATGTAAGTCCAAGAAGCTAATAGAACGCCCTGTAATCTCAATGTAAAAAGACCTTCTCTAAGACTCATTATAATGAAGCTGTCAAAAAATAATGATGAAATAATCTTAAAGGTAACCAGGGAATAAAAGAAAGTAACCTACAAAAGAAACTCCATTAGGTTATCAGCAGATTTCTCAGCAGAAACTCTACAGGCCAGGAAAGTGTGGAATGATATATTCAAAGAGTTGAAGGATAGAAATTGCCAACCAAGAAAACTTTATCTGGCAATGGTATCTTTCAGATAAGAAGGAGAAATAAAGGTTTTCCTAGACAAACAATTGCTGAGGGAGTTCACCACCACTAGATCTGCCTTGCAAGAAATATTGAACGTTCTTCAAGCTGAAATAAAAAGACACTAATCAGTGACAGGAAAACCTATGAAAGTACACCACACCCTGGTAAAGATGAAAGATAGACAGTCAGATTCAGAAAACTATAACTCTATATTAGGATGGTGTGTTAACCACTCAACTATAGTAAAAAGAAGTTAAAGGAGAAGAGTAGTAAAAATAATTACAGCTACGATAAATTGTTAACAGTTACATGGCATAAAGAGAAGAAAATTATAACATCAATTACACAAAAAAGAGGAGTAAAAGGGTGGAGTTTTATAGGCATCCAAATATAAGTTGCTATCAATCTAAAATAGACTGTTCAGAAACCTAGAGTAGATCCACAGAAGACAAAGAAATGGGAAACAGAAAATACCACCATGGAAATTAACCAATTTACAAAAGTATGCAGAAACAGAGAGAAAAAGAAACAATATAAATACAAAACAATCAGAAAGTAATTCATAAAATGATATAAATAAGTCCTTATATATTAATAATTAGTATAAATATAAATGGATTGAACTTACCAATCAAAAGGCACACAGTGACGGGATGGATTTAAAAAATATGAGACCCAAATATATACCGCCTAAAAGAGGCCCATTTCAGATTTAAGGACATGTGTAAATTCAAAGTCAAGAGATGGAAAAAGATAAGTCATGAAAGTGGAAACCAAAAGATATAACAACCATAACTATGTACACACCAAACATTGGAACATCTAAATATATTAAGTAAATACTAATAGATCTGAAGGGAGAAACAGACAAAAATGCAGTAATAATAAAGGATTTTAACACCCCACTTTCAAACCTGGATGAATCATCCAGACAGAGAAACAACAAGAAAACAATGAACGCAGACCTTACAATATACCAAATGGACCTAAAAGACATCTATAGAATATTCCATCCAAGAGCAGCAGAAGAAATATTATTCTCAAGTGTACACAGAACATTCTCAGGGATAGATAATATAAGACATAAAACAAGTCTTAGCAAATGTAAAAGATTGAAGCAATATCTAGTATCTCTTTTTTTTAAACATCCTTATTGGAGTATAATTTCTTTACAATGATGTGTTAGTTTCTGCTTTATAACAAAGTGAATCAGTTATACATACACATATGTGCCCATATCTCTTCCTGCTTGTGTCTCTCTCCCTCCCACCCTCCCTATCCTACCCGATTAGGTGGTCACAAACCACCGAGCTGATCTCCCTGTGCTATGTGGCTGCTTCCCCCTAGCAATGTATTTTATATTTGGAAGTGTATATATGTCCATGCCACTCTCTCACTTTGTCACAGCTTACCCTTCCCCCTCCCCATATCCTCAAGTCCATTCTCTAGTAGGTCTGTGTCTTTATTCCCATCTTACACCTAGCTTCTTCATGACCTTTTTTTTTTTTTTACATTCCGTATATATGTGTTAGCATATGGTACCGGTTTTTGCCTTTCTGACTTACTTCACTCTGTATGACAGACTCTAGGTCTATCCACGTCACTACAAATATCTCAGTTTCATTTCTTTTTATGGCTGAGTAATATTCCATTGTAGATATATATGCCACAACTTCTTTATCCATTCATCCAGTGATGGACACTTAGGTTGCTTCCATGTCCTGGCTATTGTAAGTAGAGCTGCAATGAACATTTTGGTACATGACTCTTTTTGAATTATGGTTTTCTCAGGGTTTTTTCCCAGTAGTGGGATAGCTGGGTCATATGGGAGTTCTATTTTTAGTTCTTTAAGGAACCTCCATACTGTTCTCCATAGTGGCTGGATCAATTTATATTACCACCAAGAGTGCAAGAGTGTTCCTTCCTGGATTCCTCTCCAGAATTTATTATTTGTAGATTTTTTTGATGATGGACATTCTGACCGGTGTGAGGTGATACTTCACTGTAGTTTTGATTTGCATTTCTCTAATGATTAGTGATGTTGAGCATCCTTTCATGTGTTTGTTGGCAATCAGAATATCTTCTTTCGGGAAATATCTATTTAGGTCTTCTGCCCAATTTTGCCTTGGGTTTTTGTTTTTTTGATATTGAGCTGCATGAGCTGCCTATATATTTTGGAGATTAATCCTTTGTCAGTTGCTTCATTTGCAAATATATTCACCCATTCTGAGGGTTGTCTTTTGGTCTTGTTTATGGTTTCCTTTGCTGTGCAAAAGCTTTGAAGTTTCGCTAGGTCCCATTTGTTTATTTTTGTTTTTATTTCCATTTATCTAGGAGGTGGATCACAAAGGATCTCGCTGTGATTTATGTCATAGAGTGTTCTGCCTATATTTTCCTCTAAGGGTTTGTTAGTGTCTGGCACTACATTTAGGTCTTTAATCTATTTTGAGTTTATTTCTCTGTATGGTGTTAAGGAGTGTTCTAATTTCATACTTTTACATGTACCTGTCCAGTTTTCCCAGCACCACTTATTGAAGAGGTTGTCTTTTCTCCACTGTATATTCTTGCCTCCTTTATCAAAGATAAGGTGACCATATGTGCATGGGTTTATCTCTGGGCTTTCTATCCTGTTCCATTAATCTATCTTTCTGTTTTCATGCCAGTACCATATGGTCTGGATTACTGTAGCTTTGTAGTATAGTCTGAAGTCAGGGAGCCTGATTCCTCTAGCTCCATTTTTCGTTCTCAAAATTGCTTTGGCTATTTGGGGTCTTTTGTGTTTCCATACAAATCGTGAATTTTTTGTTCTACTTCTAGTGAAAAATGCCAGTGATAGTTTGATAGGGATTGCATTGCATCTGTAGATTTCTTTGGGTAGTAGAGTCATTTTCACAATGTTGATTCTTCCAATCCAAGAACATGGTACATCTCTCCATCTATTTGTGTCATGTTTAATTTCTTTCATCAGTGTCTTATAATTTTCTGCATACAGGTCTTTTGTCTCCTTAGGTAGGTCTATTCCTAGATATTTTATTCTTTTTTTGCAGTGGTAAATGGGACTGTTTAATTAATTTCATTTTCAGATTTTTCATCACTAGTGTATAGAAATGCCAGTGATTTCTGTGCATTAATTTTGTATCCTGCTATGTTACCAAATTCACTGATTAGCTCTAGTAGTTTTCTGGTAGCATCTTTAGCATTCTCTATGTATAGTACCATGTCATCTGCAAACACTGAGTGTTTTACTTCTTCTTTTCCTATTTGGATTCCTTTTATTTCTTTTTCTTCTCTGATTGCTGTGGCTAAAACTTCCAAAACTATATTGAATAATAGTGGTGAGAGTGGGCAACCTTGTCCTGTTCCTGATCTTAGCGGAAATGGTTTCAGTTTTTCACGATTCAGGACGATGTTGGCTTTGGTTTGCCATACATGGCCTTTATTATGTTGAGTAAAGTTCCCTCTATGCCTACTTTCTGCAGCGTTTTTATCATAAATGAGTGTTGAAATTTGTCAAAAGTTTTCTCTGCATCTATTGAGATGAACATATGGTTTTTCTCCTTCAATTTGTTAATATGGTGTATTACGTTGATTGATTTGTGTATATTGAAGAATCCTAGCATTCCTGGAATAAACCCCACTTGATCATGGTGTATGATCCTTTTAATGTCCTGTTGTACTCTGTTTGCTAGTATTTTGTTGTGGATTTTTACATCTATGTTCATCGGTGATATTGGCTTGTAGTTTTCTTTCTTTGTGACATCTTTGTCTGGTGTTGGTCTCAGGATGATGGTGGCCTTGTAGAATGAGTTTGGGAGTGTTCCTCCCTCTGCTACGCTTTGTAAGAATTTGAGATGGAGAGGTGTTAGCTCTTCTCTAAATGTTTAATAGAATTCACCTGTGAAGCCACCTGGTCCTGGGCTTTTGTTTGTTGGAAGATTTTTAAACACTGTTTCAATTTCAGTTCTTGTGATTGGTCTCTTCATATTTTCTATTTGTTCCTTGTGTAGTCTCAGCAGGTTGTGCTTTTCTAAGAATTTGTCCATTTCTTCCAGGTAGTCCACTTTATTGGCATAGAGTTGCTTGTAGTAATCTCTCATGATCTTTCATATTTCTGCAGTGTCAGTTGTTCCTTCTCCTTTTTCATTTCTAATTCCATTGATTTGAGACTTCTCCCTTTTTTTCTGGATGAGTCTGGCTAATGCTTTATCAATTGTGTTTATCTTCTCAAAGAACCATCTTTAAGTTTTATTGATATTATCTATTGTTTCCTTCATTTCTTTTTCATTTATTTCTGATCTGATCTTTATGATTTCTTTCCTTCTGCTAACTTTGGTGGTTTATTGTTCTTTTTTCTCTAATTGTTTTAGGTGCAAGGTTAGGTTGTTTATTTAAAATGATTCCTGTTTCTTAAGGTAGGATTGTATTGCTATAAACTTCCCTCTTAGAAATGCTTTTGTGACATCCAATAAGTTTTGTGTTGTCGTGTCTCCATTGCCATTTGTTTTTAGGTATTTTTTGATTTCCTCTTTGATTTCTTCAGTGATCTCTTGGTTATTAAGTAGTGTATTGTTTAGCCTCCATGTGTTTATATTTTTTACAGATCTTTTCCTGTAATTGTTATCTAGTCTCATAGCGTTGTGGCCAGAAAAGATACTTGACACAATTTCAATTTTCTTAAATTTACTAAGGCTTGATTTGTGACCCAAGATATGATCTATGCTGGAGAATGTTCCAGCAGAATGTGAGAAAAATGTGTATTCTGTTGTTTTGGATGGAATGTCCTATAAATATCACTTAAGTCCATCTTGTTTAATAAATCATTTAAAGTTTATGTTTCCTTATTAATTTTCATTTTGGATGGTCTGTCCATTGGTGAAAGTGGAGTGTTAATGTCCCCTACTATGAATGTGTTACTGTCGATTTCCCCTTTTATGGCTGTTAGTATTTGCCCTATGTATTGAGGTGCTCCTGTGTTGAGTGTATACATATTTACAATTGTTATATCTTCTTCTTGGATCAATCTCTTGATCATTATGTAGTGTCCTTCTTTGTCTCTTGTAATAGTCTTTATTTTAAAGGCTATTTTATCTGATATGAGAATTGCTACTCCAGATTTCTTTTGATTTCCATTTGCATGGAATATCTTTTTCCATCCACTTACTTTCTGTCTGTATGTGTCCCTAGGTCTGCAGTGGGTCTCTTGTAGACAGCATATATATGGGTCTTGTTTTTGTATCCATTCAGCCAGTCTGTGTCTTTTGATGGGAGCATTTAGGCCATTTACATTTAAGTTAATTATCAATATGTATGTTCCTATTCCCATTTTCTTAATTGTTTTGTGTTTATTATTGTATGCCTTTTCCTTCTCTTGTGTTTCTTGCCTAGAGAAGTTCCTTTAGCATTTGTTGTAAAGCTGGTTTGGTGGTGCTGAACTCTCTCAGCTTTTGTTTGTCTGTAAAGGTTTTAATTTCTCCATCAAATCTGAATGAGATCCTTGCTGGTTAGAGTAATCTTGGTTGTAGGTTTTTCTCCTTCATCACTTTAAATATGTCCTGCCACTCCCTTCTGGCTTGCAGAGTTCCTGCTGAAAGATCAGCTGTTAACCTCATGGGGATTCCCTTATGTGTAATTTGTTGGTTTTCCCTTGCTGATTTTACTATGTTTTCTTTGTTTTTAATTTTTGATAGTTTGATTAATATGTGTCTTGTCCTGTTTCTCCTTGCATTTATACTGTATGGGATTCTCTGTGCTTCCTGGACTTGATTAACTATTTCCTTTCCCATATTAGGGAAGTTTTCAACTATAATCTCTTCAAATATTTTCTTTCTTTTTCTCTTCTTCCTCTGGGATGCCTATAATTCAAAATGTTGGTGCGTTTAATGTTGTCCCAGAGGTCTCTGGGACTCTCCTCAGTTCTTTTCATTCTTGTTTGTTTATTCTGCTGTGCAGTAGTTATTTCCACTATTTTATCTTCCAGGTCACTTATCCATTCTTCTGCCTCAGTTATTCTGCTATTGATCCCACCTAGAGTATTTTTAATTCCATTTATTGTGTGGTTCATCATTGCTTGTTTCCTCTTTAGTTCTTCTATGTCCTTGTTAAATGTTTCTTGCATTTTGTCTATTCTGTTTCTGAGATTTTGGATCATCTTTAGTATCATTATTCTGAATTCTTTTTCAGGTAGACTGCCTATTTCCTTTTCATTTGTTAGGTCTGGTGGGTTTTCACCTTGCTCCTTCATCTGCTGTGTGTTTTTCTGTCTTCTCATTTTGCTTATCTTACTGTGTTTGGGGTCTCCTTTTTGCAGGCTGCACGTTCGTAGTTCCCATTGTTTTTGGTGTCTGACCCCAGTGGCTTAGTTTGGTTTAGTGGGTTGTGTAGGCTTCCTGGTGGATGGGACTAGTGCCTGTGTTCTGGTGGATGAGGCTGGATCTTGTCTTTCTGGTGGGCAGGTCCACATCTGGTGCTGTGTCTTGTGGTGTCTGTGGCCTTATTATGATTTTAGGCAGCCTCTCTGCTAGTGGGTGGGCTTGTGTTCCTGTCTTGCTATTTGTTTGGCATAGGGTGTCCAGCACTGTATCTTGCTGGTCCTTGAGTGAAGCTGGGTCTTTGTTTTGAGATGGAGATCTCTGGGAGATTTTCACCATTTGATATTACGTGGAGCTGGGAGGTCTGTTGTGGACCAGTGTTCTGAAGTTGGCTCTCCCACCTCAGAGGCACAGCGCTGACTACTGGCTGGAGCACCAAGAGCCTTTCATCCACATGTCTCAGAATAAAAGGGAGAAAAATAGAAAGAAAGAAAGAGATTAAAATAAAGTAAAGTAAGATAAAAAAAATAAAATAAATATTAAGAAAAAAAAATTTTGAAACCAAAGAAAAAAAAAAGGACAGACAAAACCATAGGACAAATGGTTAAAACAAAGCTATATAGACAAAATGTCTCACAGAAGCATACACATACACACTCACAAAAAGAGGAAAAGTGGAAAAGAGAATATATCTTGCTCCCAAAGGCCACCTCCTCAATTTGGGATGATTTTTTGTTTATTCAGGTATTCCACAGTTGTAGGGTGCATCAAGTTGATTGTGGAGATTTAATCCACTGCTCCTAAGGCTGCAGGGAGGCCTGTCCCTTTCTCTTATTTGTTCTCACAGCTCCTGGTGTTCAGCTTTGGATTTGGCCCCTCCTCTGCCTTTAACTCGCCTGAGGACGTCTGTTCCTCACTCAGACAGGTCAGTGTTAAAGGAGAAGCTGATTCAGGGGCTCTGGCTCACTCAGGCCGGAGATGCGAGGGGTACAAATGCGGGACAAGTCTGCGGCGGCAGAGGCCAGTGTGATGTTGCAGCAGCCCGAGGCATGCCCCGTTCATTCTCCCGGGGAAGTTGTCCCTGGATCACGGGACCCTGGCACTGGCGGGCTGCACAGGCTCCCGGGAGGGGAGGTGTGGAGAGTGACCTGGGCTTGCACACAGGCTTCTTGGTGGCGGCGGCAGCAACCTTAGTGTCTCATGCCTGTCTCCGGGGTCCGCACTGTTAGCCGTGGCTCATGCCCATCTCTGGAGCTCCTTTAAGCAGCGTTCTTTATCCCCTCTCCTCATGCACCAGGAAACAAACGGGCAAGAAAATGTCTCTTGCCTCTACGGCAGATCCAGACTTTTTCCTGGACTAACTCCCAGCTAGCCGTGGTGCACTAAACACTTCAGGCTGTGTTCACGCAGCCAATCCCAATCCTCTCCCTGGGATCCAACCAAAGCCTGAGCCTCAGCTCCCAGCCCCCGCCCGCCCCAGCGGGTGAGCAGACAAGCCTCTCTTGCTGGTGATTGCTGGTCGGCACCGATCCTCTGTGCGGCACCGATCCTCTCCACTTTGCCCTCTGCACCCCTATTGCTGCACTCTCCTCCACGGCTCCGAAGCTTCCCCCCTCCACCACCCGCAGTCTCCACCCGCGAATGGGCTTCCTAGTGTGTGGAAACATTTCCGCCTTCAAAGCTCCCTCCCACTGGTGCAGATCCCGTCCCTATTCTTTTGTCTCTGTTTATTCTTTTTTCTTTTGCCCTACCCAGGTACGTGGAGAGTTTCTTGCCTTTTGGGAGGTCTGAGGTCTTCTGCCAGCGTTCAGTGTGTGTTCTATAGGAGCAGTTCCACGTGCTGATGTATTTCTGGTGTATCTGTTGGGAGGAAGGTGATCTCTGCTTCTTACTCTTCTGCCATCTTCTTCAACTCCTCATATATCTTTTGACCACAATAATACTAGGTATCTCTTTTGACCACATATTTCTGGTATGAAACCAGAAATCAATGGGAAAACTGGAAAATCTACAAATATGTGGAAATGTAACAACACATTCCTGAGCAACCAATGTGTCAAAGAAAAAATTAAAATGAAAATCAAAGAATATCTAAAACCACCTGAAAATAAAAACACAAATCACCGCAGCCTATGGGACACTGCTAAAACAGTTCCGAGAGGAAAGTTTATAGTGGTAAATGCATATATTAAGAAATTAGAAAGATTTCAAATAAACAACCTTACATTACACCTTAAAGAACTAATCAAATAAGAGCAAAGTTAGCTCAAAGTTTGGAGACCTAAGGAAATAGTAAAGATCACTGTGAAAATTAATAAAATAGATATCAGAAAAAAAGAAGAATGATCAATGAAACTAAAAGCAGATTTTTCAAATAGATAATAAAATCAACAAACCTTTAGTGATGCTAAGAAAAAAAGAGGGAAGACTCAAATCAATGCAATTAGATATAAAAGAGGAGAAACAATAACTAACATTAACGAAATACATAGGCTTATAAGAGACCACTACAAAAAGTTATATGCCAACAAAGTAGATAACATAGAAGAAATCAAAAACCTTGAAACATGAACAACAATTTGAGAACAAACAGGACCACCTAAGAGAAATGGAAACCTTCTTAAAAACATACAACTTACAAGACTGAATCAGTGAGAAATAGAAAATCTGAATTGACCATTTACTACTAAGAAGGTTGAATCAGTAAACAAGTGTCCCAGAAAAGAACAGGGCCATATGGCTTCAATGATGAATTTTACCAAGCATTTAAAGAAAAATTAGCACCAATATTTCTTAAACTCTTCCAAAAAATCAAAGAGAATGGAACACTCCCAAACTCATTTTATGAGTCCAACATTATCCTGATACCAAAACCAGGACACTACTAGAAACAAAAATTATAGGCCAATATCCCTGAAGAATACCAGTGGAAAATTTTTCAATAAAATACTAGTAGATTGAATTCAGCAGTACATTAAAAGGATCATTCACCATGATCAAGTGGGACTTATCCCTGAGATGCAAGGATGATTCAACATATGCAAATCGATCAATACACCACTTTAACAGAATTAAAGTAGAGAATTGTATGATCATTGCAATAGATGCAGAAAAAAGCATTCAATAGAATTTAACATCCATTCATAATAAAAACTTTTTAAAAATTAGGCATAGAAAGAGCATATCTCAACATAATAAAAGCCATATATGACAAGTGCACAGTTAACATCATGCTCAATGGTGAAAGATTGAAAGCTTTTCCTCCAAGATCAAGTACAAGAAAATGGTGCATATTCTCACCACTCCTATTCAACCCAGTACTAGAAGTCCTAGCTGGAACAATCACACAGGGAAAAAGAAATAAAAGGCATCAAAATTGGAAGGAAAGAAGTAAAATAGAATTTATTTGCAGATGACATGATTTATATATATAGAACATTCTAAAGACTCCACCAGAAAAAACCTGTTAGATCCAACTAATCAATTCAGTAAAGTTTCAGGATACACAATTAACATACAAAAGTCAGTAGCATTTCTATATACCAAAAATGAATTTTCTGAATAAAGAAATAAAGAAATTAATCACATTTACAACAGCACCAAGAATTCTCAGGAATAAATTTATCCAAGGAGGTAAAAGATCTCTATTCTAAAAACTGCAAGACATTGAAGAAGACAAAAAGAAAGGGAAAGGTACCCAGGTTCAGGGAATGGAGGAATTAATATTGTTAAAATGTCTATACTATCAAAAGCCATCTATGATTCAATGCAATCATTATCAAGTTTCCAATGGAATATTTATAGAAGTAGAAAAAAACACTCCCAAAATGTATGTGAAACCACAAAAATCCCTGAATAGCCAAGGAAATACTGAGAAAAAAATAAGAACAAGGCAGGAGGCATCACACTTCCAGATTTGGAGCTATACTATAAATACAGAGTCATCAAAACAGTACAGTGCTGTTATAAAACAGACAAATAGATGAAAGGAACAGAATCAAGACCACAGTAATAAACCCAAGCATATATAGTCAACTAATATTTGACAAGAGAGCTGAGAATACTCAATGGAGAAAAAACAGTCTTTTCAATAATTGTTGCTGGGATAATTGGATATTCATATGTATAAGAATGAAACTGGACCAATATCTTACACTACTTGCAAAAAATAACTAAAATTGTATAAAAGAATTAAATGTAAGACATGAAACCATGAAACTTCTAGAAGAAAACACAGGAATAAAGCTCTTTGGCCTGGGTCTTTGTAATTTTTTTTTATGACACCTAGAGCAGAAGCAGCAAAATAAAAATAAACAAGTGGGACTACATCAAACTAAAAAGATTCTGCACAGCAAAATAGACCATCAAAAAAATGAAAAAAAAAAAACAAACTCTGCAGAATGGGAAAAAATATTTGCAAACCATATATCTGATGAGGGGTTAATAACCAAAATATATAAAGAATGCATACAACTCAACAACAATAAAAAAAAGACAAACAAAAGCCCATCCCAGTTTTAAAAAAAATAGGACAAAGGACCTGAATAGATATTTCTCCAAAGAAGGTATATGAAAGGCTATCAGGTACATAAAACAAACAAACAAACAAAAAAAAACGCTCAACATCACTAGTCATTAGGAAAATGCAAATTAAAACCACAATGAGATATCACCTCATGTCTCTTAGAATGGCCTTCATTAAAAAGACAAAACAAATGCTGACATGGATGTGGTGAAAAAGGAACACTTGTGCACTATTAGTGAAATTGTAGATTGGTGCAGCCACTATAGAAAACAATATGGAGGATCCTCAGAAAAATGAAAATAGAACTATGATATGATCTGGTAAGTCTATTTCTTGGAATATATCCAAAGAAAATAAAAACAGTATCTCAAAAAGATATCTGCACTCTAATGTTCATAGCAGCATTACTTACATTAACCAAGATGTGGAAATTACCTAAGTGTCCATTGATGGATGTACTGATAAAGTTGTTTTATATATATATAAAAAATTAATGATATTATCTTTCAAATTCTTCCAAAAAACTGAAGAGGCGGGAACACCTCCAAACTCATTCTATGGGACCAGTAATACCCTGATAACCAAGCCAGATAATGACACTACAAGAAAAGAAAACTATAGAGCAACACTAGTGATAAACGTAGATGAAAAAAATCTCAATAAAATATCAGTAAACCAAATTCAAGAACTGATTAAAAATTATACACCATGACTAAGAGTAAATGTGATACACCACATCAATAGAATGAAAGACAAAATATATATGATCTTCTCAATAGATGCAGAAAAATAATTTGACAGCATACACCATTCTTTTATGATAAATATTCTCAACAGATTGGGTATAGAAAGAACACACCCCAACATAACAAAGGCTGAATACAACAAACCGATAGCTAACATTATATTCAATGGAGAAAAATTGAAAGCATTTTCTCTAAGATCAGGAGCAAGACAAGGGTACCCTCTCTCCATTCTTATTCAACATAGTACTAGAAATCCTTGCTAGAGCAATCAGGTAAGATTAATAAATAAAAGGCATTCAAACTGGAAAGGAAGAAGTAAAATTATCACTATTTGCTAATGATATGATCTTATGTTGAAATCCCAAAGTCTCAACTAAAAAAATGTTGGATCTAATCAATGGATTTTGAAAATTTGCAGGATGTAAAATCAATACACAGAAATTAGGTGATATTCTATACACTATCAATAAAACATATGAAAAAGAAATTTTTAAAAAATATCCAATTCAAAATAGCATCAAACAACATAAAACACTTAGGAGTAAATTTATCTAAGGAAGTGAAACATCTGTACAATAAAAAGTTTGAGACCTTGCTGAGAAAAATTGAAGAAGACACAAACAAATGGAAGCATATTCTGTTTTCATGGATTGGAAGAGTTAATATTGTTCAAAATGTCCATGCTACCAAAGCCATCTATAGATTTAATGCAATCCCTATCAAAATCCCAATGATGTTTTTAATAGAAATAGAAAAGCAATTCTAAATTCTGTATGGAACCACAGAATATCGTGAATAGCCAAAGCAATCATAAGAAAGAATAAGAAAACCAGTGTCACCATACAGCCTGATTTCAAAATACTAAAGTCATATGGTACTGGCAAAAAATATATATATATACACATAAATCAATGGAACAGAAAAGCCCAGAATTAGACCCCTACATATATGGTCAACTAATATTTGATAAGGAAGCCAGGAACACCTAGTGGGGAAAAGACAGTCTCTTCAAGAAATGGTGGTGGGAAAACTGGCTAACCACAGAAAGAAAAAATGAATTTGAGACCCTATCTAACATCATTCACAAATCTTAACTCTAAATGGATCAAAGATTTAAACGTAAGACCTGAAACTGTAAAAATTCTAGAAGAAAAACAGGTAAGATGCTCCTTGACATTGGTCTTGGCAATGCTTTTTTGAATATGACATCAAAAAACACAAACAAAAGAAAAAAAATTGGGACGACATAAAAAAAAATTCTGCAAAACAGAAGAAACGATCAACAAAATGAAAAGGCAACTTACAGAATTGGAGAAAATTTTTACAGACTATGTATTGAATCAGGGGTTAATATCCAAAATTTATAAAAACTCATACAGCTCAATATCAAAAAAATCTGATTAAGAAATAGGCAGAGGAACTAAATAGACTTTTATCCAAAGAAGACATCCAAATGGTCAGCAAGTACATGAAAAAGTACTTAATTTTGCTAATAATGAGAGAAATGCAAATGAAAACCAGGATGAGATATCACCTCTGACCTGTAAGAATAGCAATCATCACAAAGACAAGAGATAAGGGTTGGTGAGGATGTGGAGAAAAGGAAATCCTTGTGCACAGTTGTTGGGATTGTAAACTGATTCAGCCACTACAGAGAGTTTCCATAGTGGAAACTCTCCATAGTGTGGAATACATATTTCCACACTGTAAAAATTAAAAACAGAACTACCATATAATACATCAAGCCCACTTCTGGGTATATACCCCAATTAAATGAAAACTGGTTATCAAAGAGACATATGCAATCCTATGTTTATTGCAGCATAATTCACTATAGCCTAGATACGGAAACAACATGTGTCTGTCAACAACTGAATGAATAAAGAGGATGCAGTATATATATATATATATATATATATATATACATATATACATATATATATACACATATATATATACATATATATATGTATATATATATAATTCTATTCAGCCATTAAAATGGAAATTCTGCCATTTACAACAACATGGATGGACCTTGAAGACATTATGTTAAGTGAGATAAGTAACACAGAGGAAGACAAATACTATATGACATCTCTTGTATGTAGAATGTAAGATAACTGAAAACTAAAATCATAAAGTCAGAGAGTAAAATGGTGGAACCAGGAGCTGAGAGGTGGGGAAAAGGGAGAGATGTTGTTTAAAGGTACACACTTGCAACTAGTAGATAAGTAAGTCCTGGAGACCTATACACAGTATAGTGATTAGAGACAACAAAAATGTATTAAAAACATTAAACTTCCTAGGAGATTACATCTTAGTTGTTCTTACCACAAGAAGAAATGTTAATCATGTGATGCAATAGAGGTTTTAGTTAATGCTACTGGCAATTATATTGCAATTTAATGTATCGAATCACTATGTTGTACACTTTAAATTTACACAGTGTTATATGTCAGATATACATCAATAAAAATATATATTTTGAAAGGATGAAGAAACAATGAGGGTAAATAAATTGAACACTGTTATCCAGTATTCTACTGTTTGGAATTCTATATCAATTGACAATTTTTGCTTTATAGCATACAATAACAGTTCAGATTTATTGTTTAACCTAAACAATACAAGATCTTCAGGTGCCATCAAAATCATTTAAGAGGAAACACATTCATCTTATTTTTTCGTATTTTGTACACTTCCTTGTGTTGGTGTGATATAAAAATAATATATCTGGTTTTTGCTCCTTGTTCCTTGCACAGAACTTCAAATACCCTTGGAATTTCCTGTGTGATACAAGTATATTTGTTATGCTGTTGAGGTAACTCATGGAGGAGTCCCTAGAGAGCTTCATAATGGGGGGTGGGTCAACAGAAAGACCAATGATATGGTTAGAAAGTTGGAATTCTGAGCCAGCCTATTGTCCAGAGAAGGAAGAGGGGCTGCAGATTGAGTTCAATCATATGACCAATGATTTATTCAGACACACCTTCATAATGAAAACTGGAAAAAATATCTATGGACATTGAAGTTCAGAGGAGATTCCTTGTTGGTAAACATATTAAGATACTGGTACTCCCTAACTCCACTTGAACAGAAGCTCTTGCACGCAGGACCCTCCCAGAACTTGCCCTATGTATCTCCATCTGGATATACATAAGTATCTATTATAATAAAATGACAATTGTAAGCATAGAACTTTCCTGAGTTCTGTGAGTCATTCTAGTGAATTATTTAGCCTAAGGGCATTGTTGGAAGCCCCAAATTTGTAGCCAGCGGACAGAAGTGGGGATGCCTTGGGCATATCTGAAACTTGTGGTTGGCCCCTGAAGTGGTGGCAGTCTTATGAAGACTTGCTCTTGTGGGATCTCTGTTAACTCCATGTAGTGTCAGAATTGAATTGAATAGTAGGATAACTTGTTGGTGTCAGAAAATTGGTGTCAGAGCAATACTGGAAATCTTGATATCGTTATATTTTCACTCTCAATCACATAGGACTTTCAATAGTGAGACCATCCCTATTAACTTATTTGTGACAGCTAGCAGACAGCTTGTTAGAACAATTGCTATATTCTTAGACAAATTGTCCTTCTAATGCAAAGAGCAAAAATTAAAAGATCCAGTTGATTTGATCATTGCCAGTAATTAGTCAAGTCAATGGATATAATAAATAAAATAAAAAGAAAATGAAGCCAGTAGTTTCACCAGTAACCAGTAGTTTAACTAAAACTACCAGGTGATCCAGTGGTATTTAAAAATCCAAATTTGCTTCCTTGAAATAAGCACAGCTCTGGATCAAAATATTAGTCTTACAAAGGAGGGTGATACTTGAATTATGCATACTTCAAAAACTTAATATCTTCTCATTGAAAACAAGCCCTTTGTCTTAGTTTTAAGCTGTCCTATTTGGTTGTATTCCAAATCTGTTTAAGCATAGCTTCAGTAAAGCCCACACCTGAGGCAAAATGTGTTCTAGAGAATGAGGCCAAGAAGAGCATCACAAATGTATCTACCAATATTAAACAGAAACTCAAACAAAAAGAGAGGATGTGCTTCCCCAAAAATGTTGCCTGGGAGGGAAATTTACTAGTCCTCTTCTAATCCATCCAACCTGATAAGTGCTCCCATGGGACCTTGCCAGAGGCATTTAAAAACCATTAAAAAAAACCCAACAACAGTCAATGCTGGTCTTAAGGTAAGGATCATGGAAAATTTTAGCTCTTTCTTTACCAACTATAATTCTAACCAATCATTTCTGAATACGTATAAAATACTCCACAATTTTCCCTTGTTCTCATCGAATACAAAGTGTATTGTGCTCAGGATTTGCGGCCTGAACGTGACCTGGTAGTGTTACCGAGTCCAAGGTCACTCTGCTCGCTGCCGACAAGCCAGCAGACTGAGAAAATGGCAGACTAATATCTCCAAAAAACCATCGTATCGGGGTTTGGATGCCAGTTTCTTTTATAGAATAGATAGGGGGAAGAGATGAGAAAGTAAAAAGGCCATAAGATTTGCAAATGTCCTCTGGAATGGCCGGCCTCAGGGAAGTGATGTGTTAATTTCTTCTTTCTTGCAGCCATCCTGCAAGCCACCTCTCTTGCAGGTGGACAGGGTCAGGATGTTTCCCTGAACAAAGGCAGTTTGGTTTAACATTCAGGCAGAGGGCCAGTGTTCCCTGAGGTAGGTCATTGTGTATAGACAGTATCCTTTTATTGAACAAAAGCAACGGGAAGCAAAGGTTAAAGTAAAAGAAACAGATCCGTCATGTAGTCAGATTTGGCTCTTCCCTGTTACAGTAGCAGTAGGGAAATTCCCATCAGTACCCCTGCCACTGCCCAACTCAGGCTCTAAGTTAAGCAAGACAATTATTTGCTAACAAATCATCTAAACTGAGATTGTTTACTCCAAATCAGTAGCTTGTATATAATAGTCTTGGAAGTATAATTTGGATTTTACTTAGCAGTATGATGAAAGAGTTCATACCTAAAGAGAGGCTTGGGAAAGAAAATGTAGCCAGAATAAGAGATGGGACTGTGGGTTGAGCCCTTTTGAGTTTCTTCCTTGACTGCTGGTTAGACTCATCACAACTGTGTCATTGACTATGTTTTAGATCTTTTAGTTGCAGATACTTCTGGGAATGAATAAACAGTTTCCTCTAAAATCACTGTCGTAAGGATGAAGAGGTAGGGGAAGAAATATGGGTTTGGGAGGCAAGAGGGGAAGTAAGGATCATTAGAACTGTTGAAGAAGCATATGTATTTGGAAAAGTGATTTCTAATAATATAATATATTTAATATAAATAATTTGCAAAGGTGTTTTTTTTTCTTTTTATGGCTATGAAAATAAAACAAATTAGTAGACTAGATAAGTAAGGTGATCTACAATGTGCTTTTGCTGTAGCTTCAACATTAGCTAGGATAGAAAAGTTTTGTAAATCCACTTGTCTTAATACTTGCAGTAATTAAGCAGTTAAACATTGAATGTATAACATGTAACATGATTCGTGTTAGGCACTAGGGATATGAAGAAAATAACAATAGGTTAGCTTAATGGATGGTCTCAACTTTTTTACCTTCCATTTGCCTCTCAGACCATCTTCATCTGGTTTATTCTATCACTGTTTTATTATTTATCCATCCATTAACAAATATTTTTTTGAGCACCAACTAGTGCCAGGTACTATTTGGGTACTGTGAGATTACCATCTAGATAACTTGTGGTCACAATTACTTATATTTATAGATATAATTCTATGTTTAGTTTTTGAAGTAAAATACATTTTATTCTAAAATCACTATTGCTTTTATTCATTTCTAGTAATAATATTTAATGTATTTTAAACTTTAAATAACATTAAAGAGCATGAGTCTGCTTTTGTTTGTTTATTAAAGAGAAACATGAGTCTAAAAAGAGTTTAAAAAGATATCATTGAAGTGGGTTACTGAGTCTCTGATCCTGAGGGTAAGTTTCATTAGGAGTAAAAGCTCATTCTCTGTATTCTTCTAGGCATGTGTCTGAGCAAAAATGGAGATTTATACCAGTTAGCTGGATCACTGTAGTAATAAACAAGCTTATATGAACAAATTAGGTTAAGGCCTTTTTTTTTTTTTCTTACCATCACTCTTTTACAGGAAAGCAAAGTAAAATTCAGGAAAGCCTTTAAATTATCGTCTACAGTTTGGTTATCTTTGATATAATATTTGTCCTTGGACAAATAAATTAATGTTTCCAAACTGCTATTATTACAGTCAATAGCTTTATACTATAGCCTTAAAAAACTCAACTCTCTGTCTTTGAGACCTCAGTTTCTTAATGTGTAAACTCAGGTTATTAGACTATGACTTCTAAGGACCCTTCCAGTATTAAAGTTTTGTAATTTTATGAAATTATCTATATCGCCTGTAAAGTTAGAAATGTTACTGAAGGTCTTTATACCATGATGTATGAAGGTAAAAATATCCCTGTCTTTAGGATACCACAGTTACTCTAGATTGTAAAATACCAGTGCAAAGTTTGGCAGTGCAGGCAAAGCTCACAAGACAGGCATTTCAGAGTTTAGTATTTTATGTCATGATTAGCACTTTATGATACAATGGGTAACCACCACTAACAGTTTAGAAAGAAAAAATGCAAAGAGCTATTATGTTCATCTTTGATTTCCTTCTCAGTTAAGGGTTCTCAATCCCTAGAAAGTATTCAGGCAAATTTTCATGGGTCACCACAGCAAGGGTGTCCCAGACTTGGATTTCACAGTCCAGAAAATATTCCATAAAGTAAAACGTAGGTGGGACTGACAAAGGTTGTGTTTTGCCAAGTACATTAAAGCAAATCACCAACCAATTACACATACTATTACCACTATTTCAATTTTACTTATTTATTTATTTTTAAAGGAACTGCTTTTTTTATTATTGGTTTGTTTGTTAGCCACGCTGAGCAGCTTGCAGGATCTCAATTCCCCGACCAGGAACTGAACCTGGGCCACAGTAGTGAAAAACCAGAATCCTACACTAGGCCACCAGGGAACTCCCCTAATATTTCTATTTTAAAAAGGACATTTTAATCTCCCAACCTCCTCTAAAGAAAAAGCATAAACCCAGAATAAAAGATTTATTTATTTATTTAAGTAGAATACATTTAGCCTTCTGAAAATGCACTGTATTATTTATATTTTCCCTTTTCTAAAAATGTTATTGTCAATTGGTATTTGAGAACTACTGTTCCATAGGCCTAAAAGAAGTGATTCTATTTTCAGGTTTCAAGTAGAGTAGTGATGGTACTCATGACTGACTATTTGCTCTTGCAAATTATCATGAACGCACAAGCCTAGGTTCAGCGCCCAGAAGAAATTTGCTTTCTAAGTTTTGAGCACAAATTGAAAATAACATATTGTATAGACAAAATATCAGTGAATTTGGAGTAAGGCTGAGTGGGTTTGAATCTTATCATTCACACTTATTAGCAGTGTCTTTAGAGCCCTCATTCATCAAATGAAAATAGTAATAACTCTCTTAGGTGATGATTCACAAATCTGCAATGAAAAACATATCCACCAAGCTACTGTCAGTCCAAGTAAACTGAACCATGCAGATATGTAAGCCATTTAAGCCACTGCGTTTTGGGGTGGTTTGTTATACAGAAAGAGCTAACGAATAAGAAAAGAGATAGAAGAATATATATCCTGATCTCAATCTCTCTCCTACTCCTGATCTGCTGATTCCTCCCACTGGCTAAACCCAACAGGAAGTCAAGGGTAAGAATGCCCATCAATGTACTCCATAAAGGGTCTGTTAGCAAAAATCATGGTGGAGAAGAATGGAGATTGAATTTTGAGAGACAAATATAATATATCCAACACATGTTAAAGTAACTATAAGTTCTGCCTGGCTTGAGTTCTGGGTGTAGAGAAGAGTGACAGTAGATGAGAATGGAATGGTCAACTGGAGCCAGACTGTGAAGGACTTTATGCCAGGCTAAAGACTTTACCTTGTAGATAATACCTGTCACCACTAAAAGTCTAGTAACCCAGAGGTACTATACAGATACTACAGAGAATAGAATCATATTGTTGAGAACAAAGATATCAGATACATTACTTTGTTTGGCCAGCCTGGGCTAGCTGACTGTCTGAGGGGCCCCTGGCATCTACAGCTTTAGATTCCAATTTCCTCATCCCCTCTTTTGAATCCCAGGTTCCCTGCAAGAATTTCCTTATTATAGGAAAAACATGTACTTCCTCACCTTCACATTGGCTACTCCATAGATAACTTATAGATTTCAGACTTTCTGGTTACTCCTACAAAGCTCATTTTATGTTGCTTTTGACAATGTTCACTCATATTAAAATAATAAATGAAACTTACCTGTCCACATTTCAGTCACTTTACCCTTTATTTTTTATGACAGAGGGCTAGTTCCTCCCTTATAGTACCCATATCCTGTGGTGGCCAGAGGAGGAAGTCTCCTCTATTATAAAATTCATGGTTTCTAGGACACATAGAAAGTAACCCAATCCCCACTCAGGTCAAACATTCCTCAGAGCACTTTTAGTAACCTATGAAATTAGGAAGGAAGTATGAAGGTGTCAGGGTGAAAGGAAAGGGAAAATAGGAAATGGGGACTCAAGCCAATGTACACATAAAAACCCAACACTTGCTCTCATTTTCAGTAAGTGTTCCCCCTCATACTGACCCCAGAGTATCCAGAGCCTCCAGCTATAATATTCTTACCCACTACATTTCTGTCCTACACCATGCTCTAGAGTTTTCTCTCACATCCACTCCCAACAAAGTTTGTCCCTTTTAAGTTTGTTTTCCTCAGGGCCCTTTCTTTTGTTTTCCCTGGAGAAATAGTAGTAGCCAATGGCTTAACCAGATAAATGAATTCAGTTAATACATAATGAGCCACATAACACAATGCCTTAAAATTAAATATATATCTAAGGAAAGTCTGTAATATGAGATATATGTGGTGAGCTAATAATGAGGTATTTTTGAGCAGAAAGACCTTTATCAAGGGGCAAGTTTAAATAACAGAAGATGGCTGTAAACTGTCTTCTGAGGAAGGTGAATGTATTAACACAGTAACAGCTATTTATGCCCACATTAAGTGGCTAATGTGGGTTGGCAGTGATGGTGGGGTGGAAAGGTTATGCTCCATAAAGTCAGGGACCTGGCCTGATGAAGTTTCTGCCACCATGTAGCTGCACCCTCTGGGGCTTTTCACCTCTAAGGTCACCACAGAAAGAAGAGGTCAGGATGGACTAGACACACTGGTCCTTAACTGCCTCAACTCAGAAGTAAAAATTATAAACTCTAGTCAGAGTCAGTTGTCCAGAACTAGTCACATAGCCCAACATAATAACTAGGGGAACTGAGAAATATAGGGAAATAGATTGAATATTTAGTGAGCACTAACGTCTCTGTCATTATGGGACTTGTTAACTGCAGGTCTGTTGCTTTGCTGAATAGTATTTGCAAGTTTGGGACAAGAGCTGAATTATTTTAAATGGTAGAGGAGAGGGGAAGAGGTATTCATAATTGTCCTCCTTCACATTCCCCCATGCAAAGCACATCACCATTAAACATATTGAAACACATAGAGTGTTATTTTGAAAAGCTGATATTAATCTGCGTCAGTTACCTACATGTTTTCATACAGACTTGGTCCATCTCTGGCAGTAAGAAAGCATGCAAAGTAAAGTGAGACAGTAAGAAAAGAAGCCAAGAGGGATGATTCAGAACTCTGGTCATGGACACTGAGCATTTACCAATTATTTCTTTTGGATAGGTCCTGTTGAGTATTGCTAAGCTAACAAGCAGGGTTTTAAAGGGAATATACAGTGAAGGACATTAATTCCCTCCTGCCAGAGGGAAAAGAAACATGCACTAAACTACTTTGTGTTAAGGCTAAGGGGGAAAAAAAAAACCCAGAACTAACCTTCAAGGTTGTTTGCATTTAAGAGGATGTCAAAGAGGGGCTAATGCTTAACACACATTTATAACTGACTAATGATAACATTTCAGGCAACAGTAAGACAAAGGAGATTGTTACTTGTGAACACTGGAGGAAACATGGCACTCTTATAATTTCAAGAGAATGCAAGCTCCTTGTGTATGCAAGATGCCCTTGTTTAGTGTCACTCAAATCCATTATGTTAAAGGCAACCTATGCTGTCCATGTTCAGTGCCTGCCCTTCCCATGCACAGCTTCCTTTCAGAATACTTGAACTTTGGTTCTCATTAAGGAAGAGACAAAACAACTTTTATAACAAAGAATAGAATATTCTTGCAAACTGAGGTAATATCCAAAGTTAGGAACCTGAAAGAGTTAAGGGGCACCTTAATACTTGACTTAGGGATAATAATTTGAGTCTCTAAATTCTGCAACTCAGCATTTTGTATTCCTCTCGTTGACCTAGGCTTGTTCTCTTCTTTGGTTAGGTAAATGTAGTAACAGATCATGTAGCAATATTATTTGTTATTTATTAATAAGTCATTTAGTTGTCAAAGACACTAAGGCAGCTTAAAATAAAATGGACACCATAAAACAAGACACTACAAAATCACTAGTCAAAAGACAATAGGTTAGTGTGTGGGTATGGCAGGAATGTGTGAATGGCTTGCTCAGGAAGGTAAAAGGGAAGAAGAACTGCCAGAAAATCTAGGCTAAGTTTTGAGTTATAGCACAGAACCTGTCCTCAGCTTTCTTCCAATCAAGGCAAAAGGTGAAATATGATGGGTTCTATAGCTCCTTTGTAAAAAAAAATAACCAAACCAAATGTTGGTGGGCATTTTTAAAACCCTAGCACCACTGCTCTTTTTAATGTAAGAATACTCTGATTGTTATTTTGGAAAACACCCTTCCATTCTTATTCTGTGTTTTGAGTGTGGCTGCCAGCCTCTCACTATTTTCAGGAGAGAGCACGAATCCAATTTTGGTCAATCAGTTTATTCTATCCCCAGGCTGCGGCGTTTAATTCAGAGTAGTTACATTAACAAGCCATACCAATGAGATTTAATACTGACGTTGTTGAAACTTTCCTCTACACCTGAAGCTGGACAAATATGAGCTCGGAGCTTGTTGGAACACAATGGCAACTTATAATTGTGTAATGGATAAATTATGAGAATAGGGCATAGAAATTCATATCAGATGTGCAACTTTCAAATATCTTATTTTATGTAGAGGTAAAGTTTAAGATATCTAGAAGGATGGATTCTGAGCATGTCCTTTAAATCACAGATCTTCAAAGTGGGGGATATACACCCAGGGGGAATACATATGATGGTCTTTTGGGAATGGGAAGAAAATATTAGAATTTCTATATGTATTTATTTTTATTTAAAAATAATAAAGAAAATAAACTTTAATTATATTTAATATAGGAATTAGCAAGATTATATGTATTATAAATAAATATAATCCTATAAGGGTAAATGTTCCAATGTTTTTTAAATTGAAGTATAGTTCATGTACAATATTATATGTTACAGGTGTACAATATAGTGATTCACAATTTTTAAAGGTTATATTCTATTTATAGTTATTATAAAATATTGGCTATAGTCTCTGTATTGTACAATATATACTTGTAGCTTATTTTACACATAACAGTTTGTACCTCCAAGTCCCTTACCCCCATATTGCCCCTCCCCTCTCCCCACTGGTAACCACTAGTTTGTTCTCTATATCTGTGAGTCTGTTTCTTTTTTGTTATATTCACTAGTTTGTTGTATTTCTTAGATTCCACATAAAAGTGATATACCGTATTTATCTTCCTCTGACTTATTTCCCTTAGCATAATACCCTCAAAGTCCATCCATGTTGTTGCAAATGGCAAAATTTTATTCCTTTTTTATGGCTGAGTAGTATTTCATTGTTCCATTTTGTGTGTGTGTGTGTGTGTATATATATATATATATATATATATATCAATCACATCTCCTTTATCCCTTTGTCTTTTGATGGACACTTAGGTTGCTTCCATATCTTGACAACTGTAAATAATTCTGCTATGAGCATTGGGGTGTATGTATCTTTTTGAATTAGTGGTTTGTTTTTTTTTTTTTGCGGTACACAGGCCTCTCACTGTTGTGGCCTCTCCCGTTGCAGAGCACAGGCTCTGGACACGCAGGTTCAGTGGCCACAGCTCACGGACCTAGCTGCTCCGTGTCATGTGGGATCTTCCTGGACTGGGGCACGAACCCATGTCCCCTGCATCGGCAGGTGGACTCTCAACCACTGCTCCACCAGGGAAGCCCAGTGTTTTTGTTTTTATTGTGGGGGGATATATACCCAGGAGTGGAATTGCTGGGTTATATGATAGTTCCATTTTTAGTGTTTTTGAAAAATCTTCATACTGTTTTCCACAGTGACTGCACCAATTTACACTCTCATCAAGAGTGTACAAGGGTTCCCTTTTCTCCACATCCTTACCAACACTTGTTATTTGTGGCTTTTTGCTGATAGCCATTCTGACAGGTGTGAGTTAATATCCCATTATGGTTTTGATTTACATTTACCTGATGATTACAGATGTTGAGCATCTTTTCATGTACCTAATGGGCATCTTCATTTCCTCTTGCTCATTTTTTTTTAACTGATAGAGATATATGATCAAAATATGTTGTAAACTCCTAATTTGGACTATACTCCTTGAAAAACACTTCCTAATGTGTGTCCCCCACTACACTACTGCTCCTCTCCCCTTTATTAAAATGTTTTGAAGATCCAAAGTGGATCCTATAGTGCAAAATTGATCAATGCATTACAAGCAGGAGGTGTTACTCTCAGGTGTCAGTCTAGGACATTGATGTTCACATTAGGATATTTTGACTTGGAAAATAGTTTTCCTACAAATTTTGACCTCACTTTCTTTTCTAAACACACTAGGGGAATGCTGATAGCTGAATTAGAAGTACTCCTAGGACTCATCCCTCAACCTTCACCACATTTCACAGAGAATGACCCCTGCTTTATACTCTACTGTCTCTGGTCTGAAAGTGTTACAGACTCAGAAAGCCACAGAATGTCAGAGTTGTAGAGATCAACTAGTTCCACCCAACATGCCTTAAATGGGGAACCTGAGACCCAGGAGAGGAAAATAATATTTGTAACTAAATTATTTATGCTATAATTGATTATATTCTTATTTAAAATTTTCCCAAAAGCCTAAAGTGACCACCTCTTCAATATTCAGTCAATAAATATTTATTGAGTGCATGCTTATTCTCAGCTTAGCACTACTGTAGATAGTGAGGTTTCAGGAGTAAACAGGAAACCCCAAAACTTCATTTCTGCGGATTTTACATTATGATGTTTCTAATAGGCAAGATAGCAAAAAGGTAGATTTTTGTTTTTGCTATTTTTATAACAAAACACCAACCATCATTACCTAAGCCATTACCTAAGCCTAACTCTATCATTTTATTTACATTGGAAAGCATAAGTTCACTTTACTGTCTGTCTTTCCAGTGTGCAAAACTTCCAATATTTTCAAGATGGAAAATAAAGTCAAGAGGAACTACAAACACTTCAATTATACCATTTCATGGAGCAGAAAGGTCGCAGCTTATAGGACTATCACAAAAATACTAGGCCACTAGAGCAGAGTAGAAGAAACAAATATTTAAGCAGAAATATACCTCCACTGACCACCTCCATAGGTTTTAAATTGAACAGTTAATTTTAGTAGCTGAGCATTTTAATGGCAGGTAGATGCTAGAAGGAAGAATGATTCTATCACAATACAAATATATCCCTGTATCCCTTTAAGTAGCACCTTCTCAAATTCTTTTTTATAGATTATCAAATACTTGACAATAGGAAAAACTAAATCTTAATTTTTTTCATGCCATTTAAGAAAATATGAAATTACAATAATTAAAATAACACTTAAGGATGTTTTGTTTTACTCTACAGAAAACCGAAAGAAAAGACTGATTCAGCACAAAGTACTTGGCAATCCTATTACGGTGTCCTAGCATTTACAGCAAACATTTTCATCAGCCTACACTGTGATTGCATTCCTATAACCACCAGGCAAGAGGACTTCTTCCTCTTATATTCCCTCAGCATTTGGGGCAGAGGTGTCAGGAGACAAAGTAGGAAGTGCAATGGTAATAGAAAAAAATGGCATAAGGTTGGGAACATGACACTATCTCCCCTCCCTGGAACATACTGACTCTGAAGGTTATACCAAACATAACTGGTTTTGCATCTTGTCAAAATCAATTTAAGATTCAAAGAAAAGATCTCCCTGCCTCCAAACACCTCACTCCATAGTACCTAAAATGCACTTTAGAGAGCCATTTCATTGAGTTACCTCTTGCCTTTGCCCAGATGCCTCTTTGCAAGTTTAGTCACCTGGAGGAAAAATGCATCAGAGTAACTGAGTTTATCAGACCACTCTTTCTTATCATGAGAGGGGTATAAAGGGAATATTGGAGGTAAGCCCTGACCTCAAGCCTGAATTCTTTTAGAATTTTTTCATGAGTTGGGGAACGCTGAGAGTGCCAGGGCTATACAGTCATCCCCCCCATCCAGCGTCCATTTGCCTCTCTCACCCAGCAGTATCTATAGTCATCCATATTCTTGGTAAACTATATAATCCCAAATATGGATATTCAGCTCTGTTTTCCATGCTTTCATAATCAATTCCTTCACAAGCACTTGAACCAGAGAAACATGCAAACCCTGTGCATGTCCACCTGGGGCTTGAGGTCACATGCCAGAGCACAGAGATGTTTCGAGAGCTGTGTTATGCTGCCATCCTGAAATGGAAGCAAAAAAGTACTAGGGCTGGAATTATGGCGGAGTCTCAGAAAACATGGGTAGTTACAAGTTTCATTTTAAATACCACTCACATACCATACCTGTGATGCCCAGTTTTCAATGCAGCAGAACATAAGCCAAAGTGGATTTTGAGTCTGAAAATTAAATAACAGGAACAGCGATATTTTTCTGCCTTAGAGACTTCAAAGTCATCAAGGTTTGTTTTGTTGTTGTTGTTGTTTTGGGTTTTTTTGTATTTTTTTGTCATTGTCTCACTAAGTGGTCTTATGAAAGCTCTTTCCCCTCTCTGGACCTCAGTGTTACCATTCATAAGATAAGGGGTAAGGACTAAATAAGCTTGGGGACCCTACAATTCTGACGGTTGCTGGTCTTATGTAGGTTCACCAAATCAAAATTGTGACTCTGTCATTTTATTGATCTTAGTAAATAATTCTGAAATAGTTAATTTAAATATAACCTACTCTCCCCCTGCAGATCTTCAAAATGTGACTTAAAGCCAAATCAACTCATTCAGGGCTTTGTAGAGCCTGTTTATGAAGTAAAATCTGCAGTGTTCTTATTATCTCCTCCTCAAAATTTTGCCACAACTTCCTACATCTGATAGAATATAGTTCTAACTTCTTAACCCCCCCCATAAGTTTATTTCCAATCTTTTAGTGTAATTTTGCTAAACTAGTCTACTCACCCTTCATTATCACTAAAATATCTCTGACTTTTTCTACCTCTGCTCCCATCATCTCCACTATCATGGATTAGTATCTTCATCCTCTTTATCTTATCAAATGTATCATAATAGGTGTAATGTCAGAGCGAAAAGCAGAGTAAGTACCTCTGAAAATCCTCTCCATAAAAACAATGGTAACACTGGCAAATATTGTCACAATTAATTTTCCAGAACTCTGAAAGTTAACAAAAGACTTGCAATAATTTCAGTTACATTTATTTATGAAAAATAGCTGAATCAGAACAGTGAGCTTTGTGGCCCTATGTCTATCCCCATCTACTCAAGTTCATGGTAGCCATGAAAACCAACTGCCTGAAATTATGGTGAAAACCAGTAACCTGGCTGCCACAAGAGGGGTCAGAAAGGAGTTGGAGCTCTCTCAAAGCCCTATTTTCAGAAAATTGTCATTATTTGACCTGTCTTGCAGTTCCCTGGAAAGCCCACTTGCAAGGCTTGTCTTTTTTGACCTGGCTCAGAGCTCTCTGGGCGCATACAAACTTATTTCCAGTGGCATCTGTTGAAAGTAATCACTGGCAACTGTGTAACAATGCAGCTACCTGGGGCAGAGATAACAGTTGAGTGAAACAGCAAGCTTATCAAAAGTGTAAAAGAAAAATCTGGGAAATAAGATGACCAAAAGAGCCTTTTCAACACTTGGACATATTCTTGGGAATCTAAAATTCCATGTACTAGTGTTATTTCAGTAAATGGAAGTGATACCCATTCTGTAATACACACAATAAAATGTTTAAGAGCACTAGCGATGATACATTTCTAACAAGCTAATTTCAAGCTACTTTCAGTACAGTGTCTTTCAGTGAGTGTAAGTGACCCGCATTCTGTAATGCATGTGGTGGAGCATTTAACAAGCCTAGTAATAAAGATGTTTCTAACAAGCTCAAACAAAGTCCATGTGCATGTGTAGGAGTGTACACATGTCCAGTGATGTGTGTATACCCAAGAAAGACTGGAGAAGGCCCTAAACTCTCATCTTTGACACATTTTCGGGCTATTCAGAAGCAGAAAGTAAAGGCTAAGGCAGAGGTATAAACTGCCTGTTTGAGTGTTGAAGGCATGACCCAACCTAACCAAGAAATTCAATGAACTCCAAGTAGGATGAAAATCAAAGAGATTCACACTGGGACATATCATAATCAAACCTACAAAAGACAAAGTCAAGGACAGAAACTTGAAAGCAGCAAGAGAGAAGTAAGTTATCATATACAAATCTCTCGAATAAAATTACTAGCTGGTTTCTCACCAGAAACCAAGAAAGCCAAAAGGCACTCAGATTACATATTCAAAGTACTGAAAGAGGAAAAAAAGCCTGTTAAGCAAGAATTCTATAACTAAAAAAGCAAAACTATCCTTCAAAAAAAGAATTCATGACATTCTCCAATAAAGAAAAGCTATACGAGTGTGTTGCTAGTGAACTTTCCTTACAAGAAAGTCTAAAAGGGCTGTCATGAGATTAAATGAGATGATGCAGATGTGACATCAGCAAGATGGTGGAATAGAAGGTTCCCAGCTTACTACCCCCACACAAACAACAATCTGGTAGCCATCCATAGACAAAAGTGTCTTTGTGGGAGCTTTGAGATCCAGATAGAAGATTTCAAAACCACAGTAAAGCCCAAGACCAAGGATAGCTGCTAAGGCAAGCCCACGCACTGGTGGCAGTCTTGCCAAGCATAGTCCCACATGCAGACAGAAAGCAGTCTCGTTCCCCTATGGACTTGACTCTAGTAGCACTTGGCCATCATCCTACAAGCAGCCCTACTTGCCAAGGGAATCATGAGGAGCCACACACATCTATATCCTTGGTAATAGGCCCATCAGACACATACTCAATTATAGATCAGGAAGCAACCTGTGACTTAGCTCCAGGCAAATCTATTACCAGTACAGAGTCAGTGTGCCTGCATAGGGACCTGGTAAGATAAATGCTCATACATGCCCTCAGTGTCAAGCCCACCAAACTTGTTTCTGACTGTGAATCCTAAAGTAGTCCTATGACCTGGCTGCAGTCCTGCTGTCAGTCTCCCTTCCCAGGGACTCATTGATGCCCATGCACCTGGTAGGAGGCCTGCCAAACCCAGTCTAAGCTGTGGACCCTGAAGTTAGTCCTGGCAATGAATGCTGAAGTGACCCTAAGACTTGGTTAGAGCCCTGCTTTGCTGCAGTCCAAGGGAAGTCCTGCCTACCCACGGAACTGGTGGGCAGCACCACTGACCAAGCACTCAGTGGCAGGCCCACTGACCTTGGTTCTGGTTGCATACCATGAAGCAGCCCTATGATTCAGCTCCACCTCCATTCTGCTGTGATACTGGAGACAGTCTTGTCCACCAGGGACCCTGCACAGGGACCTGGTGTAAGCCATATCCATCTACAACAATAACAGGTCCACAGTGTGCAGACTCAACTGTGATGCCTGAAAAGACCCCACGTCCTGGCCACAGCTCTATTCAACCATGGAGGCAGGAACCCATGATCTGGGGATCTGGCAGGAACCACATCCACTTTTCACCCTGGTAACAGGCCTACCAACAGTGGACTCAATTATAAAGCTAGTAAAAGCCATGTGGCTTGGCTCCCACCCCACTTGATTGTGATAACAGAGGAAGTCCAGAACTCAGCAGGAGAAGGCCTTTACCTGCATAATTGAGTCTGTAAGGACAGGAAGAGGTGTTTATCTCTTCAAATGCACAAAAATCAATACAAGGCTACACAAATGATGAAGAATTAGGCAAACATGACATACCCAAAGGAAACTAACAAAGCTGCAGTAACAAATTCAAAAGAAATTAAAATCTACAAGTTGCCTGACCAAAAAAAAAAAAAATATTTATCTTAAGGAAGCTCAACAAGCTATAGGAGAACACAGATGGACAACTCAACGAAATTAGAAAAACAACACATGAACAAAACAAGAAGTTCAATAAAGTGATAGAAATTATTTTAAAAAATCAAACATCAATTCTGGAGCTGAAAAATACAATCAATGAAAATTTTTAAAAAATGCAATAGAGGGCATCAACACAGATTTGATCAAGCAGAAGAAAGAATCTGAAAACTCCAAGAAGGTCATTTGAAATTATCTAATCAGAGGAGAAAAAGAATGAAAAGGAATTAAGAAAACATATAAGACTTATGGGAAACTATCAAAGCAAATAATATAAGCATTATGGGTGTCCCAGAAGGAAAAGAGAAAGAGAAAGGGGCAAAATGAAATAAGAATGTAATGTACAGCACAGGGAATATAGCCAATATTTTGTAATAATTTTATATGGAGTATAATCTATAAAAATATCAAATTACTATGTTATACACAGGAAACTAATATAATATTGTAAGTCAACTATACTGCAGTTAAATAAAAAGAAGAAATAATGGCTGAAAAATTCCCAAATCTGTGGAGAGATATGGACATCCAGGAACACAAAGCTCAAAATCTCCAAAAATATTGAACCCAAGAAAGACTTCATTGAGGCACATTATAATTAAACTGACGAAAATCAAAGACAATGAGAGAATTTTGAAAGCAGTGAAAAAAATAAAATTGCCAAATACAAGGGAATGCCCCGTAAAATTATCAGTAGGGATTATTTGTAATGTATAGAAATGTAAAATCACTTTGTTGTGTACCTGGAACTAGCATAGTGTTGTAGGTCAATTATACTTCAAAAAACAAGCAAACTCATAGAAAAAGAGATCATATTTCTGGTTACCAGAGGCAGGGGTTGGGGGAAGGGGGAATTGGATGAAGGTGGTCAAAAGGTACAAACTTCCACTTATAAGACAAATAAGATATAATTATAGTGTACAGCATGATTAATATAATTAACACTGTTCTATGTTATATATGATAGTTAAGAGAGTAAGTCCTGAGTTCTCATCATAAAGAACTTTTTTCTTTCATTTTGCATCTATATGAGATGATGGATGTTCACTAAACTTATTGTGGTAATCATTTCATGATATATGTAAGTAAAATCATTATGCTATACACCTTAAACTTATACAGGGCTGTATGTCAATTATATCTCGATAAGACTAGAAGACGAAAAAGAAGATTATCAATGGGCTTCCCAGCAGAAACCTCACAGCCAGGAGAGAGAAGAGAGAGTTCTTCAAGCTGATATGAAAGGCTGCTAAATAGTAACAAGAAAACATATGTAAGTATAAAACTCATTGGTAGGGCTTCCCTGGTGGTGCAGTGGTTGAGAGTCTGCCTGCCGATGCAGGGGACGTGGGTTCATGCCCCGGTCCAGGAGGATCCCACATGCCGTGGAGTGGCAGAGCCTGCGCGTCCAGAGCCTGTGCTTGGCAACGGGAGAGGCCACAGCAGTGAGAGGCCTGCGTACTGCAAAAAAAAAAAAAACTCATTGGTAAAGGAAAGTATATTGTCAAATTCATAATATCCATAGTGTAGTGATGATTTGTAGGTAGTTTCACCTCTAGTATAAAGGTTAAAGGACAAAAGTATTAAAAGGAAATATTGCTACAATAATTTGTGAATGTATACATTGGCATAAAAATAAATAAATTGTGACATCAGAACATAAAATGTGGGGAGAGGAATAAACATGTACAGTTTTTGTATGTGATCAACGTTTAGTTGTTATCAGCTTAAAAAGACTGTTATAACTATAATATGTTTTATGTAAGCCTCATGGTAAATGCAAAGCAAAAGCCTATAGCAGATACACAAAAGATAAAGAGAAAAGATAAAAATATAAAGATAAAGCAGAAGCCTATAGTAGATACACAAAATGTACCACTACAGAAAATCATCAAATCACAAAGGAAGACACCAAGAGAGGAACAAAGGAACTAAACATCAGTCAGAAAACAATTAACAAAATGGCAATAGTAAGTTCTTATCAATCAGTAATTACATTAAATATAATTGGATAAAATTATCCAATCAAAAGACATAGAGTTTGGGACAACATAGATGGGCCTTGAGGGCATTATGCTAAGTGAAATACATCAGACAGAGAAAAACAAATACCATATGCTCACACACATAAGTGGAATTTAAAACAAAACCAAACAAAAAATAAGCTTATAGATACAAAGAAAAGATTGGTGGTTGCCAGAGGCAGGGGTAGACAATGGGGAAAATGGGTAAACGGGGTCAAAAATTATAAACTTCCAATTATAAAATAAATTAGCTCTGGAGATCTAATGTACACCATGGTGACTATAGTTAATAATACTCTTGCATGCTTCAAAGTTGCTGAGAGAATAGATCTTAAAAGTTCTCATCACAAGAAAAAGTGTTTTAACAGTGTATGGTGATGTATGTTAACTAGACATATTTTGGTATCATTTTTCAATATCTACAAATATTGAATCTTTATATTGTACACATGAAACTAATATAATGTCACATGTCAATTATATGTCGATTGAAAAAAGAGTGGCTGAATAGAGAAAAAAACAAGAAACAGCTATATACTATCTATAAGAGACTCACTTCAGGATTAGGAATACACATAGACTGAAAGTTGAGGGATAGAAAAAGGAATTTCATGAAAATGATAACCAAATGAGAGCAGTAGTTGCTATACTCATATCAAATAAAGTAGACTTCAAGTAAAAATGTCTCTAGAGACAAAGGTCACTATTTAATCATAAAAGGGTCATTTAAATAGGAAGAATTTAACAGATATGCTTTCAACATCAAAGCACCTAATTTATATAAAACAAACATTGACATATCTGAAGGGAGAAATAGACATCAATACAATAAAATTTGGAGACTTCAATACCCCGTTATCAGTAATGAATACATCATCCAGACAGAAAGAAAACAGCAGAACTCAACAACACTATAAACCAAATGAACCTAAAGAAATATACAGAACATTCCAACCAACAGCAGCAGAATATTCACTCGTCTATGGAACATTCTCCAGTATAGATCACATGCTAGGACACAAAACAAGTCTTAACAAATCTTAAAAGGTTGAAATCATTTCAAATATGTTTTCCAATCATAGTGCAATGAAACTAGAAATCAATAATAGAAATGGGGAAATTCCCAAAGAATTGGAAATTAAACAACACACTCATAAAACCATTTGATCAAAGAAATCAAAAGGGAAGTTAGGTAATATATCAAGAGAAATGAAAATGGTAACACAACATGGTAAAACTTATGAGATTCAGCAAAAGCAGTGCTAAAATGAAAGTTTATAATGTTGAATGCCTATGTTAAAAAAGAATAGAGGTTTCAAATAAACAACCTAAATTTATACCCCAAGAAACTAAGAAAAGGAACAAACTATGACCTAAATCAAAAGAAGGAAGGGAATGATAAGGATGAAAGTAGAAATAAATGAAATAGAAAATATTATAGAAAAATAGATAAATTGACAAAACTAAGAGTTTTTTGAAAAAACAAACACAACTTCAAAATTCCACAGCTAGAATAAGAAAAAAGGACTCAAATAAATGAATTCAGAAATGAAATAAGAGACATAACTGATATCACAAAAATAAAAAGGAACATTAGGGACTATTGTAAATAATTATACACCAAGAAATCAAACAATTTATAAGAAATTGATAAATTCCTAGAAACATACAACCTATCAAGACTGAATCAATAAGAAATAGAAAACCTGAACAGACAAATAATGAATAAGGATATTGAAGCATTAATAAAAAACCTCCCAACAAAAAAAGCACAGGGTCAGATGGCTTTGTTGGTGAATTTTACCAAACATTTAAAGAAGCATCAATTCCAAGCTTTCTCAAACTCTTTGAAAAACTGAAGAAGAGAGAAGCCTTGCAAACATTCTAAGAGGCCAGTATCACCTTGATACCAAAGCCAGAAAAAAGCAACAAAGGACAAATAACCTACAGGCCAATATTCCTGATGAAAATAGATGCAATCACTAATGAAACACTAGCAAACCACATTCAACAGCACATTTAAAAGTTCATACACCATGATCAAGTAGGATTATCCCTGGGATGCAAGGTATTTTCAATATAAAGGAATCAATCAGTGGTATACACCACATTAACATAATGAAATACAAAAATTACATAATCATCTCAATAGATGTATAAAGAGCATTTGACCAAATCCAACAAAATTTAATAAAAAAAAAGGCTCAACAAATTAGATATAGAAGGAACCTACTTCAGTACAATAAAGACTATTTCTCAAAGCCCACATCTAACATCATACTCAATGATGAAAAGCTGGAAGCTTTTCCTCTAAGATCCATTAAAAGTCAAGGATGCCCACTCTTGTCACTTTTAGTCAACATAGTTCTGGAAGATCTATTAGGGAAATTAAGTAAGAAAAATAAAGACATCCAAATTGAAAAGGAAGACACAAAGTTATCTCTGCTTACCCACTACATGATCATGTAGTGGAAAATCCTAAAACCTCCACCAAAAAAAAACCTTTATGGGGCTTCCCTGGTGGGGCAGTGGTTGAGAGTCCGCCTGCTGATGCAGGGGACACGGGTTCATGCCCAGGTCCAGTAAGATCCTACATGCCGCGGAGCAGCTGGGCCCATGTGCCATGGCCACTGAGCCTGTGCGTCTGGATCCTGTGCTCTGCAATGGGAGAGGCCACAACAGTGAGAGGCCTGCATACCACAAAAAAACAAAAACAAAATTAAAAAAACCCCAAAAAACCTTTATGTACTAAGCCACAAATTCAGTAATGTTGCAGGATACCAAACCAATATAAAACACTCAGTTGCATTTCAATAAAATAACAATGACCTATCTGGAAAAAAATTAAGAAAACAATCCCACTAACAATAGCATCAAAAAGAATAAAGTATAAGGGATAAATTTAACCCAGGAGGTGAACTTCTTATACACTGAAAACTGTAAAATGGTGATAAAATAAATTAAAGAAGACACAAATAGGGCTTCCCTGGTGACGCAGTGGTTGAGAGTCCTCCTGCCAATGCAGGGGACACAGGTTCGTGCCCTGGTCTGGGAGGATCCCACATGCCGCGGAGTGGCTGGGCCCATGAGCCATGGCTGCTGAGCCTGCATGTCCGGAGCCTGTGCTCCACAACGGGAGAGGCCACAGCAGTGAGAGGCCCGCGTACTGCAAACAAAAAAAAAAAAAAGAAGAAGACACAAATAAATTGAAGTGCATCCTTTATTTGTGGTCTGGAAAAAATAATATTGTTAAATTGCCTGTAATACTCAAAAGAAATCTCCAGATTTAATCCAATCCCTTTTAAAATTTCAATTACATTTAAGAAAAATAATTCTAAAATTCATTTGGAGCCACAAAAGACCACGGATATCCAACACAATCTTGTGCAAGAAAAGCAAAGCTAAAGGTATCAGTCTGCTGATATCAAAATATAATAAAAAGACACAATAATCAAAAGAGTATGATGTTGGCCTAAAAACAGACATATATGCAAAAGGAACAGCATAGACAGACCAGAAATAAAGCCATGCATATATAGTTAACTGATTTTTGGCATGGGTGCCAGAATAACAATGGGGAAAAATAGTTTCTTCTTTAACCAGTGTTGGGGAAAACTGGATATCCACATGCAAACTAATGAAATTGGACCCTTATACCATACAGAAAAAAATCAACTCAAAATGGCAAAAAGACTTGATTGTAAGGACTGAGACACTAAAACTCTTAGGAGAAAACATAGAGAAGATTTTAGACACTGAACTTGGCAAAGATTTTTTAGATATGACACCAAAAGCACAGGCAATGAAAGCAAAAATTAACAAGTGGGACTGTATAAAACAAAGGGCTTCTACATGTGAAAGGAAACAATTAAAAATATAATGGCAATCTGTGGAATGGGAGAAAATATTGAGAAATCATATATCTGGTAAGAGGTTAATATCCAAAATATACAGCAACTCCTATACACAGCAGTGGGAAAGAAAATAACCCAATTTAAAAATGGACATAATACCTGAATTGTCATTTCTCCAAAGAAGGTATACAGATGGTCAGCAGATATATGAAAAGGTGCTCAGCTTCACTAGTGATCAGGAACATGCAAATCAAAACCACAATGAAATATTACTTTACACCTCTTAAAATGGTTACTATCAAAAAAGACCCACAAAAGGAATGTAAATTGGTGTAGCCATTATGGAAAACAGTATGGAGGTTCCTCAGAAACTTAAAAATAGAAGCATGTGATCTAGCAGTCACACTTCTGGGTATATACAAAGGAATCAAAATCATTATTTTGAAGTGTACTCTCATGTTCATTGCAGCATTATTCACCCTATCCAAAGTAGGGAAGCAACCCGTCTGTCAATGAATGAATAGATAAAGAAAATGTGGTATATATACAGAGTAGAATATTACTCATTCTTTAAAAAAGAGGGACGTCTTATTAACACAACATTGTAAATCAACTATTCTTCAATAAAATATAAAAAAGAGGGAAATTTTGCCATTTGAGACAACATGGATGAAAATGGGAGGCATTACACTGAGTCAAATAATGCATGGTATTATTTTATATGAAATCTATAAAAAAGTCAAACTCATAGAAAAAGGCAGTAGAAAGGTAGATGCTGGGGCTGGGGAGTGGGGGAAATTAGAAGAGTTTAGTAAAAATTTCCAAACTTTCAGTTATAAGATTAATGAAATCTGAGGAGCTAATATATAACATGACAGTTATACTTGATAAAACTGTCTAAGTTTAAATTTGATAAAAATGTAGAACTTAAATGTTGTCAGTAAAATAATATGTGAGGTGAATATCTTGATCTCAATGTGGGTAATCCTTTCACAATGTATACATATATTGAATCGTCACATTGTACATCTAAATATCTTACAATTTCATTTATCAATTATACCTCAGTAAAACTGAAAAACCCATCAACAACAAAACATTGTACTAGAGGTTCTAAGCAGGGTAATTAAGCAAGCAAAAAAAAGAAAAGAAAAGAAAAGAAAGTCATCCATATAGGACAAGAATAAGTAAAAATCTCTCTCCTTGTGGATAACATTATCTTGTATGTAGAAAATCCCAAAGAATAAAAAAGAATTTATTAGAGTAAATAAGATATTCGGCCCAGTTGTGGAATACAATACATATGTGTAAATTTTAATTTTCTTTCTATACACTAGCAATGAAAAACCTGAAAACAATTAGAAAACAATTCATAGATCATCAAGAAGAAATATTTAGATATATATTTAGCAAAAGAATTGTGAGATTTGTACCCCCAAAACTAAAAAAAGTCATTGAAAGAATTAATACCTACATAAGTGGAAAAATATTCCATGATCTTAAATTGCAAAATGTAATACTATCAGGATGGCAATACTCCCAAAATTTATCTACAAATTCAACACAATGCTTATCAAAATTCCATTTTTTTAATAAAATGTTAAGCTTATCCTAAAATGAATCTAAAACAATCTTGAGAAAGAATAACAAGGTGAAAGTCTCATACTTTATGATTTCAAAACTTAATACATGCCTATAGTAATAAAGAATGTGTGATGCAGGCATGAAGATACATATATAGATCGACAGATTAGTATTGAGAATAGAAATAATCCTACAACTTTGTGGTAAATTTATTTTCAAAAAGCGTGACAAGACAATTCAATAGAGGAAAAACAGTATTTTCAAAATAATGATGCTAGGACAATTGAATATCCACATTCAAAAGAACACAGTTGAACCTATTCCTTATAACAAATACAAAAATTATTTTAAAATGGATTAAATACTTACATGTAAGAGCTAAAATTATAAAACTCTTATAACAAAAGATAGAAGTAATTTTTTTTTCTTTCTTTTTGCGGTACGCGGGCCTCTCACTGTTGTGGCCTCCCCCGTTGCAGAGCACAGGTTCCAGACGTGCAGGCTCAGCGGCCATGGCTCACGGGCCTAGCCGCTCCACAGCATGTGGGATCCTCCCGCATTGGGGCACGAACCCGTGCCCCCTGCATCGGCAGGCGGATTCTCAACCACTGCACCACCAGGGAAGCCCAGAAGTAAATCTTTTTCACTTTGTATTAGGAAACAGTTTCTTTCTGTGTGTGTGTGTGTGTGTTGTTTTCTGTTTGTCTTATTGAGGTATAGTAGAAGTAAAATATTATTTAAATTTCAGATATACAACATAGTGATTCACAGCTTCCAACAGTTACATTCCCTTTATAATTATTATGAAATGTTGGCTTTATTCCCTGTGTTATACAACACATCCTTGTAGCTTATGTTATACATAGTGGTTTGTAACTATTAATCCCCTATCCTTATCTTGCCCCTTGCCCTTCCCTCTCCCCACTAGTAACCACTAGTTTGTTCTCTATATCTGTGTGTCTGTTCCGTTTTTATAGATCCACTAGTTTGTTTTGTTTATTAGATTCTACATATAAGTGATTTCATATAGTAATCATCTTCCTCTGATTTATTTCACTAAGCATAACATGCTCCAAGTCCAGTCATATTGTTGCATAAGTGACAGTTAGGTTACTTACATATCTCTGCGATTGAAAATAATGCTGCTATGAACAGTGAGGTGCATGTATCTTTTCCAATCAGTGTTTCTGGTCTTTCTCATGGATACCCAGGACTGGAATGAATTGCTGGGTCATATGGTAGTTCTATTTTTAGTTTCTTGAGAAACCTCCATAATGTTTTCCACAGTGGTTGCACTAATTTACATTCTTACCAACAGTGTATGAAGATTCCCTTTTCTCCACATTCTCACCAACATTTGTTATTTGTGTTCTTTTTGATGATAGCCATTCCGACAGGTGTAAGGTAATATCTCATTGGGATTTTAACTTACACTTCTCCACTGATTAACAAAGTATAGCATCTTTCCATGTGCCTGTTGGCCATCTGTATGTCTTCTTTGGAAAAATGTCTATTCAGGACTTCTGTCAATTTTTTAATTCTTTTATCTTTTTTATGTTGAGTTGATTAGCTGTATATATATCCGGATATTAATTCCTTCTTGGTCACATATAGAAATATCTTCTCCCATTCAGTAGGTTGTCTTTTCATTTAGTCTATGGTTTCCTTTGCTTTTCAAAAGCTCTTAATTATGTCCCATTTGTTTATTTTTGCAGTTATTTCCTTTGCTTTTCAAATGCTTTTAATTATGTCCCATTTGTTTATTTTTGCAGTTATTTCCTTTGCTTTAGGAAAACAATTGGAAAATATATTGGTACAATTTAGGTAAAAGGGTGTTCTGCCTATAATTTCTTCTAGGAGATCTACAGTTTCCAGTATTACATTTCGATCTTTAATCCATTTTGAGTTAACTTTTGTATATGGTGGTAGGGAATGTCCTAATTTCATTCTTTTACATGTGGCTGTTCAATTTACCAAGCACCACATACTGAAGAGACGGTCTTTTCTCCATTTTATATTCTTCAATCCTTTGTCATAGATGAATTAATTTTAAGTGGATAGGTTTATACCTGGGCTTTCTATTATATTCCATTTTATTTATTTATTTATTTAGTCTTTTATTATATATACATATATATTTTAACATCTTTATTGGAGTAAAATTGCTTTACAATGGTGTGTTAGTTTCTGCTTTATAACAAAGTGAATCAGTTATACATATATATACGTTCCCATATCTCTTCACTCTTGCATCTCCCTCCCTCACACCGTCCTTATCCCAGCCCTCTAGGTGATCACGAAGCACGGAGCTGATCTCCCTGTGCTATGTGGCTGCTTCCCACTAGCTATCTATCTTACGTTCAGTAGTGTATATATGTCCATGCCACTCTCTCACTTTGTCAGAGCTTACGCTTCCCCCTCCCCATATCCTCAAGTACATTCTCTAGTAGGTGTGTGACGTTATTCCCGTCTTACCCCTAGGTTCTTCATGACATTTTTTTTTCCTTACATTTCATATGTATGTGTTAGCATACGGTATTTGTTTTTCTCTTTCTGACTTACTTCACTCTGTATGACAGACTCTAGGTCCATCCAACTCGCTACAAATAACTCAATTTCGTTTCTCCCTCTGACTGAGTAATATTCCATTGTATATATGTGCCACATCTTCTTTATATGTTCATCCAATGATGGACACTTAGGTTGCTTCCATCACTTGGCTATTGTAAATGGAGCTGAAATGAACATTTTGGTACATGACTCTTTTTCAATTATGTTTTTCTCAGGGTATATGCCCAGTAGTGGGATTACTGGGTCATATGGTAGTTCGATTTGTAGTTTTCTAAGGAAGCTCCATACTATTCTCCATACTGGCTGTATCAATTTACATTCCCATCAGCGGTGCAAAAGAATTCCCTTTTCTCCACACCCTTTCCAGCATTTATTGTTTCTAAATTTTTTGATGATGGCCATTCTGAGTGGTATGAGATAATATCTCATTGTAGTTTTGATTTGCATTTCTCTAATGATTAGTGATGTTGAGCATTCTTTCATGTGTTTGTTGGCAATCTGTATAACTTCTTTGGAGAAATGTCTATTTAGGTCTTCTACCCATTTATTGATTGGGTTGTTTGCTTTTTTGTTATTGAGCTGCATGAGATGCTTCTAAAATTTGGAGATTAATTGTTTGTCAGTTGCTTCATTTGCAAATATTTTCTCCCATTCTGAGGGTTGTATTTTGGTCTGGTTTATGGTCTCCTTTGCTGTGCAAAAGCATTTAAATTTCATTAGGTCCCATTTGTTTATTTTTGTTTTTATTTCCATTTCTCTAGGAGGTGGGTCAAAAAGGATCTTGCTGTGATTTATGCCATAGAGTGTTCTGCCTATGTTTTCCTCTAAGAGTTTGATAGTTTCTGGCCTTACATTTAGATCTTTAATACAGTTTGAGCTTATTTTAATGTATGTTGTTAGGGAGTGTTGTAATCTCATACTTCTACATGTACTTATCCAGTTTTCCTATCACCATTAATTGAAGAGGCTATCTTTTCTCCACTGTATATTCTTGCCTCCTTTATCAAAGATAAGGTGACTATATGTGCGTGGGTTTGTCTCCTGGCTTTCGATCCTGTTCCATTGATCTATATTTCTGTGTTTGTGCCAGTACCATACTGTCGTGATTACTGTAGCTTTGTAGTATAGTTTGAAGTCAGAGAGCCTGATTCCTCCAGCTCCATTTTTCGTTCTCAAGATTGCTTTCACTATTCAGGGTCTTTTGTGTTTCCATACAAATTGTGAAAGTTTTTGTTCTAGCTCTGTGAAAAATGCCAGTGGCAGTTTGATAGGGATTTCATTGAATCTGTATATTGCTTTGGGTAGTAGAGTCATTTCCACAATATTGATTCTTCCAATCCAAGAATATGGTATATATCTCCATCTCTTTGTATCATCTTTAGTTTCTTTCATCAGTTTCTTATAGGTTTCTGCATACAGGTCTTTTTTCTCCTTAGGTAGGTTTATTCCTAGATATTGTATTCTTTTTGTTGCAATGGTAAATGGGAGTGTTTTCTTGATATCACTTTCATATTTTTCATCATTAGTGTATAGGAATGCCAGAGATTTCTGTGCATTAATTTTTTATCCTGCTACTTAACCAAATTCATTGATTACCTCCTGTAGTTTTCTGGTAGCATCTTTGGGATTCTCTATGTATAGTATAATGTCATCTGCAAACAGTGACAGCTTTACTTCTTCTTTTCTGATTTGGATTCCTTTTATTTCTTTTTCTTCTCTGATTGCTGTGGCTAAAACTTCCAAAACTATGTTGAATAAGAGTGGTGAGAGTGGGCAACCTTGTATCATTCCTGATCTTAGTGGAAATGGTTTCAGTTTTACACCATTTAGGGCGATGTTGGCTGTGGGCTTGTCATATATGGCCTTTATTTTGTTGAGGAAAGTTCCCTCTCTGCCTACTTTCTGCATTGTTTTTATCATAAACAGGTGGTGAATTTTGTTCAAAGTTTTCTCTCCTTCTATTGAGATGGTCATATGGTTTTTCTCCTTCAATTTGTTAATATGGTGTATCACGTTGATTCATTTGTATATATTGAAGAATCCTTGCATTCCTGGAATAAACCCCACTTGATCATGGTGTATGATCCTTTTAATGTGCTGTTGGATTCTGTTTGCTAGTATTTTGTTGAGGATTTTTGCATCTATGTTCATCAGTGATATTGGTCTGTAGTTTTCTTTCTTTGTGACATCATTGTCTGGTTTTGTTATTAAGGTCATGGGGGCCTTGTAGAATTAGTTTGGGAATGCTCCTCCCTCTGCTATAGTTTGGAAGAGTTTGAAAAGTATCGGTGTTAGCTCCCCTCTAAATGTTTGACACAATTCACCTGTGAAGCCATCTGGTCCTGGGGTTTTGTTTGTTGGAAGATTTTTAATCCCAGTCTCAATTTCAGTGCTTCTGATTTGTCTGTTCATATTTTCTATTTCTTCCTGGTTCAGTCTTGGCAGGTTGTACATTTCTAAGAATTTGTCCATTTCTTCCAGGTTGTCCATTTTATTGGCATAGAGTTGCTTGTAGTAATCTCCCATGATCTTTTGTATTTCTGCAGTGTCAGTTGTTACTTCTCCTTTTTCATTTCTAATTCTATTGATTTGAGTCTTCTCCCTTTTTTTCTTGATGGGTCTGGCTTATGGTTTATCAATTTTGTTTATCTTCTCAAAGAACCAGCTTTTAGTTTTATTGATCTTTGCTATCATTTCCTTCATTTCTTTTTGATTTATTTCTGATCTGATCTTTATGATTTCTTTCCTTCTGCTAACTTTTTTTGTTCTTCTTTCTCTAATTGTTTTAGGTGCAAGTTTAGGTTGTTTTTTCTTTTTAACATCTTTATTGGGGTGTACTTGCTTTACAATGGTGTGTTAGTTTCTGCTTTATAACAAAGTGAATCAGTTATACATATACATATCTTCCCATATCTCTTCCCTCTTGCATCTCCCTCCCTTTCACCCTCCCTATCCCACCCCTGCAGGCAGTCACAAAGCACCGAGATGATATCCCTGTGCTATGCGGCTGCTTACCACTAGATATCTACCTTATGTTTGGTAGTGTATATATGTCCATGCCTCTCTCTAGCTTTGTCAAAGCTCACCCTTCCCCCTCACCATATCCTCAAGTCCATTCTCCAGTAGGTCTGTGTCTTTATTCCTCTCTTACCACTAGGTTCTTCATGACATTTTTTTTCTTAAATTCCATATATATGGGTTAGCATACGGTAATTGTCTTTCTGTTTCTGACTTACTTCACTCTGTATGACGGATTCTAGGTCTATCCACCTCATTACAAAAAGCTCAATTTCGTTTCTTTTTATGGCTGAGTAATATTCCAGTGTATGTATGTGCCACATCTTCTTTATCCATTCATCCGATGATGGACACTTAGGTTGTTTCCATCTCCGGGCTATTGTATATAGAGCTGCAATGAACATTTAGGTACATGACTCTTTTTGAATTATGGTTTTCTCAGGGTATATGCCCAGTAGTGGGATTGCTGGGTCATATGGTAGTTCTATTTGTAGTATTTTAAGGAACCTCCATACTGTTCTCCATAGTGGCTGTACCAATTCACATTCCCACCAGCAGTGCAAGAGTGTTCCCTTTTCTCCACACCCTCTCCAGCTTTTATTGTTTCTAGATTTTTTGATGATGGCCATTCTGACTGGTGTGACATGATATCTCATTGTAGTTTTGATTTGTATTTCTCTAATGATTAATGAGGTTGAGCATTCTTTCACGTGTTTGTTGGCACTCTGTATATCTTCTTTGGAGAAATGTCTATTTAGGTCTTCTGCCCATTTTTGGATTTGTTTGTTTGTTTTTTTTGTTATTGAGCTGCATGAGCTGCTTGTAAATTTTGGAAATTAATCCTATGTCAGTTGCTTCATTTGATAATATTTTTTCCCATTCTGAGGGTTGTCTTTTGGTCTTGTTTATGGTTTCCTTTGCTGTGCAAAAGCTTTGAAGTTTCATTAGGTCCCATTTGTTTATTTTTGTTTTTATTTGATATGTTTCCTGTTTCTTAAGGTAGGATATTATTGCTATAAACTTCCCTCTTAGAACTGCTTTTGCTGCATCCCATAGGTTTTGGGTCATCGTGTCTCCATTTTCATTGGACACTACATAATGATCAAGGGATTGATCCAAGAAGAAGATATAACAATTGTAAATATTTATGCATCCTTTATAGGAGCACCTCAATACATAAGGCAAATACTAACAGCCATAAACGGGAAAATTGACAGTAACACATTCATAGTAGTGGACTTCAGCACCCCACTTTCACCAATGGACAGATCATCCAAAATTAAAATAAATAAAGAAACACAAGCTTTAAATGATACATTAAACAAGATGGATTTAATTGATTTTTATAGGACATTGCATCCAAACCAACAGAATACACATTTTTCTTAAGTGCTCATGGAACATTCTCCAAGATAGATCGTATCTTGGGTCAAAAATCAATCCTTGGTAAATTTCAGAAAATTGAAATTGCATCAAGTATCACTTCCGACCACAATGCTATTAGCCTAGATATCAATTACAGGAAAAGATCCGTAAAAAATACAAACACATGGAGGCTAAACAATACACTACTTAATAACGAAGTGATCACTGAAGAAATCAAAGAGGAAATAAAAAAATACCTATGTTCCATCTATTGATGTTTCTGTTTTTGTGCCAGTACCACAATCCTTTGTATACTGTAACTTTGTTGTATGGTCCAAAATCAGGGAGTGTGATTCCTCCCGCTCTGTTCTTTCTGAAGATTGTTTTGGCTATTTGGGGTCTTTTGTGTTTACATACATATGTTAAAATTGTTGGTTTAAGTTCTGTGAAAAATACCCTTCGTATTTTGGTAGAGATTGCATTGAATCTGTGGATTGTGTGGATGGTATCGTCATTTTAATAATATTAACTCTTCCAATACATTTACATGGTGTATCTTTCCATCTGTTTGTGTCATCTTCAATTTCTTTCTTCAGTGTCTTACATTTTTCTGAGTACAGTTCTTTTACCTCCTTAGTTAGATTTATTCCTGGGTATTTTATTCTTTTTGATGAAAATGTAAATGGGATTGTTTCCTTAATTTTATTTCTGATAGTATGTTTTTAGTGTAAAGAAATGCAACAGATTTCTGTACATTAATTTTGTATCCTGAAACTTTGCTGTATTCACTGATGAGCTCTTATGGAATCTTGAGGATTTTCTATGTATACTGTCATATTATCTGCAATCAGTGACAGTTGTACTTCTTTCCTTCCAAATTGGATTCATTTTATTTCTTTTTCTTCTCTGATTGCTGTGGCTAGGACTTCCAGTACTGTGTTGAATAAAAGTGGCAAGAGTGGATGAACTTTGCTTGTTCCTGACCTTAGAGGAAAAGCTTTTAGCTTTTCATCATTGAGTATGAAGTTAGCTGTGGGATTGTTGCCATTATTATGTTGAGATATGTTCCCTCTAAACCCACTTTCTGGAGATCTTTTATCAAAAATGGAAGCTGAATTTTTTTTCAAACTTTTTTATTAGGGTATAGTTGATTTACACTGCTGTGTCAATTTTTGCTGTACAGCAAAGTGAATCAGCCATACATATACATATATCTCCTCTTTTATGGATTTTCTTCACATTTTAGTCACCAGAGAGCACAGAATAGAGTTCTTTGTGCTATAAAGGTAGGTCCTCCTTAGTTATCTATTTTGTACATAGTAGTGTATATATGTCAATTACAATCTCCCAATTCATCTCACCCACCCCTTCCCCCTTGTTATCCATATGTTATCTCTACATCTGTGTCTCTATTTCTACTTTGCAAATAAGATCATATATAAAATGTTTCTAAAGTCCACATATATTTGTTAATATATGATATGTGCTTTTCTCTTCCTGACTTACTTCACTCTGTATGACAGTCTCTTGGTCTATCCATGTCTCTGCAAATGACAAAATTTCATTCCTTTTTATGGCTGAGTATTATTCCACTGTATATATGTTCCACATCTTCTTTGCCCACTCCTCTGTTAATGGACATTTAGGTTGCTTTCATGTCCTGTCTATAGTAAATAGTGTTGCAATGAACATTGGGGTGCATGTATCTTTTTGAATTATGGTTTTTGTTGGGTATATGCCCAGGAGTGGTATTGTTTTGTCATATGGTAGTTCTATTTTTAGTTTTCTAAGGAAACTCCATACTGTTTTCCATAGTGGCTCTATCAATTTACATTCCCAACAACAGCATAAGAGGGTTCCATTTTCTCCACACCCTCTCCAGTATTTATTGTTTGTAGATATTTTGATGATGGCCATTCTGACTAGTGTGAGGTGATACCTCATTTTAATTTTGATTTGCATTTCTCTAATAATCAGTGATGTTGAGCATCACTTCATGTGTTTGTTGGCCACCTGTATGTCTTCCTTAGAGAAATGCCTATTTATGTCTTTGCCCATTTTTTGATTCGGTTGTTTGATATTGAGCTTCATGAGCTGTTTGTATATTTTGGAGATTAATTTCTTGTCAGTCCCTTCATTTCCAAATAATTTCTCCCAGTCTGAGGGGTTGTATTTTCGTCATATGGTTTCCTTTGTTGTGCAAAAGGTTTTAAGTTTAATTAGGTCCACTTTGTTTATTTTTGTTTTTATTTTCATTACTCTAGGAGGTGGGTCAAAAAAGATCTTGCTCTGATTTATGTCAAAGAGTGTTCTACTTATGTTTTCTTCTAAGAGTTTTATAGTATCAGGCCTTACATTTGGGTCTTTAATCCGTTTTGACAGATTTGTGTTTAGTGCTCTGTGTAGTGTTATGGAGTGTTCTACCTTCATTCTTTTACATGTAGCTGTCCAGTTTTCCCAGCACCACTTATTAAAGAGACAGTCTTTTCTCCATTGTACATTCTTGCCTCCTTTGTCATAGATTAGGTGACCATAGGTCCATGGGTTTATCTCTGGTCATTCTATCCTCTTCCATTGGTCTATATTTCTGTTTTTGTGACATTATTGTCTTGATTACTGTAGCTTTGTAGTATAGCCTGAAGTCAGGGGACCTGATTCCTCTAACTCCATATTTTTTCTCAATATTGCTTTGGCTATTTGGGGTCTTTTGTATTTTCATACAAATTGTAAAATTATTTTGTTGTAATTCTGTGAAAAATGCCCTTGGTAATTTGATAGGGATTGCATTGAATCTGTAGATCACCTTGGGTAATATAGTCATTTTGACAATATTGATTCTTCCAATCCAAGAACATAGTATATCTCTCTATGTTTGTGTCTTCTTTGATGTCTTTCATCAGTATCTTATAGTTATATACCTACAGTATTTTTGCCTCCATAAGTAGGTTTATTTTTCAGTATTTTATTCTTTTTATTGCAATGGTAAACGGTATTGTTTCCTTAATTTCTCCTTCTGATCTTCTGTTGTTAGTGTATAAGAATGCAAGAGATTTCTGTGTATTAATTTTGTATCCTGCAACTTTACGAAATCCATTGATTAGCTCTGGTAGTTTTCTGGTGACATCTTTAGGATTTTATATGTATACTATCATGTTATCTGCAAAGAGTGACAGTTTTACTTCTATTCCAGTTTGGATTCTTTTATGTCTTCTTCTTCAGTGAGTGCTGTGGCTAGGACTTCCAAGACCATGTTGAATAATAGTGCTGAGAGTGGACACCCTTGTCTTTTTCCTGACCTTAGAGGACATGGTTTCAGTTTTTCAGCATTGAGAATGACGTTTACTGTGGGTTTCTCAATTCTGGCCTTAATTATGTTGAGGTAAGTTCCCTCTATGCTCACTTTCTGGACAGTTTTTACCATAAATGGTGTTGAATTTTGTCAAACGGTTTTTCTGCATCTATTGAGATGATCATTTGGTTTTTATTCTTCAATTTATTAATATGTTGTATCACATTGATTGATTTGCATATATTGTAGAATCCTTGCATCTCTGGGATAAATCCTACTTGATCATAGTGTATGATCCTTTTAATGTGTTGTTGGATTCAGTTTGCTAGTATTATGTTGATAATTTTTGCATCTGTGTTCATCAGAGTTATTGACATGTAATTTTGTTTTTTGTGATATCTTTGTCTGGTTTTGGTATCAGGGTCATCGTGGCCTTGTAGAATGAGCTGGGGTATTTTCCTCCCTCTTCAGGTTTTTGGAAGAGTTTGAGAAGGATAGGTGTTAGCTCTTCTCTAACTCTTTGATAGAATTCACCTGTGAAGCCATCTGGTCCTGGACTTTTGTTTGTTGGAAGATTTTAATCACAGTTTCAATTTCATTACTTGTGATTTGTCTCTTCATATTTTCTATTTCTTTCTTCCTGGTTCTGTCTTGGAAGTCTGTACTTTTCTAAGGATGGGTCCATTTCTTCCAGGTTGTCCGTTTTTTTGGCATATATTTGCTTGTAGTAGTCTCTCATGAACCTTTGTATTTCTGCGGTGTCCATTGTAACTTCTTTTTCATTTCTTATTTTGTTGACTTGAGTCCTCTCCCTTTTTTACTTTTTCTTGATGTGTTGGCTAAAGGTTTAACAATTTTTTTTATCATCTCAAACAAGCAGCTATTAGTTTCTTTGATATTCACCATTGTTTTCTTAGTTTCTATTTCATTTATTTTTGCTCTGATCTTTATGATTTCTTTTCTTCTACTAACTTTGTTTGTTTTTTTTTGTTTTGCTTTGTTTTATTTTGTTTTTTTCTTTTTCCCTAGTTGCTTTAGGTGTAAGTTTAGGTTGTTTATTTGGAATTTTTGTTGTTTCTTGAGGTAGGATTTTATTGCTATGACCTTCTCTCTCAGAACTCTTTTTGCTGCATCCCATAGGTTTTGGATCGTAGTGTTTTCATTGTCATTTCTTTCTAGGATTCTTTTTATTTCCTCTTTGATTTCTCCAATGATCTCTTTGTTAGTTAATAGCATATTGTTTAGCTTCCATGTGCTTGTGTTTTTTACAGTTTTTCTTTTTTTCCTGTAACTGATTTCTAATCTCATTGAAGTGTGGTTGGAAAATATGCTTGATATTGTTTCAACTTTCTTAAATTTAGTGAGCCTTGATTTGTGACCCAAAATGTGATCTATCCTGGAAAATGTTTCATGTGCACTTGAGAAGAAAATGTATTCTTCTACTTTCAGGTTGAGTATCCTATAAATATCAATTAAGTATTTCTGGTCTAATGTGTCATTTAATGCTTGTGTTTCCTTATTAATTTTCTGTCTTCATGATCTGTCTATTGATGTAAATGTGGTGTTAAAGTCCCCCACTATTACTGTGTCACTGTCGATTTCCCCTTTATTGCTGTTACCATTTGCCTTATGTACTGAGGTTCTCCTATGTTGGTTGCATAATTATTTACAATTGTTATATCTTCTTCTTTAATTGATCCCTTGAACATCATGTAGTGTCCTTCCTTGTCTATTGTAATAGTCTTTGTTTTAAAGTCTATTGTTTCTGATGTGAGTACTGCTACTGTAGCTTTCTTTTAATTTCCATTTGCATGGAATATCTTTTTCCATCTCCTCAGTTTCAGTCTGTATGTGTCCCTTGGTCTGAAGTGGGTCTCTTGTAGACAGCATATACACGTGTCTTGTTTTTGTATCCATTCACCCAGTCTGTGTCTTTTGATTGTGGCATTTAATCCATTTACATTTAAGGTAATTATTGAAATGTGTGTTATTTTTACCTTTTCCTTAATTGTTTTTGTTTGTTTTTAGGTCTTTTCCTTCTCTTGTGTTTCCCTCCTAGAGAACTTCCTTTAGCATTTGTTGTAAAACTGGTTTGGTGGTGTTGAATTCTCTTAGCTTTTGCTTGTCTGTAAAGTTTTTTATTTCTCTATCAAATCTGAAAGATATCCTTGCTGGGTAGAGTAATCTCAGTTGTAGGTTTTTCTCTTTCATTACTTTAAACATATCCTGCCCCTCCCTTCTGACCTGCAAATTTTCTGCTGAAAAATCAGCTTATAACCTTATGGGTATTCTACAAATAACCTTATGTTATTTGTAGTTTGTCCCTTGTTGCTTTTAATATTTTTTCTTTGTATTTAATTTTTGTTAGTTTCATTAATGTGTGTCTTGCCATGTTTCTCCTTGGGTTTATCCTGTCTGGGATTCTCTGCTCTTCCTGGACCTGGGTGAATATTTCCTTTCTCATGTTAGGGTAGTTTTTGACTATAATCTCTTCTAATATTTTCTCAAAACTTTCTCTTTCTCTTCTTCTGGGACCCCTGTAATTTGAATTTTGGCATGTTTAATGTTATCCCAGAGGTCTCTGAGACTGTCTTCATTTCTTTTCAGTCTCTTTCCTTTTTTCTGCTCTGTGGCAGTTATTTCCACCAGAAATCTTCCAGCTCATGTATCCATCCATTTTTCTGCCTCAGTTATTCTGCTATTAATTCCTTCTAGTGTATTTTTCATTTCTCTTATTGTGTTGTTCATCACTGATTGTTCGTCCTCTAGTTCTTCTAGGTCCTTTTTAAACATTTCTTGTATCTTCTCTATTCATGCCACCATTCTATTTCCAAGATATTTGATCATCTTTACTATCATTACTCTAAATACTTTTTCAGGTAGATTGCCTATTTCCCCTTCATTTATTTGGACTTGTGGCTTTTTGCCTTGCTCCTTCATCTGCAACATATTTCTCTGTCATCTCACTTTGTGTTGCTGTGTTTATGGTCTCCTTTCCACATGCTGCAGGGTTGTAGTTCCTCTTGCTTCTGTTTTCTGACCCCTGGTGGGTGAGATTGGTCCAGGGACTTGTGTAGGCTTGCTGGTGAGAGGGATTGGTGCCTGTGCTCTGGTGGGTGGAGCTGAGTCTTTTCCCTTGGATGGGCAGGGCCTCATCAGATGATGTTTTTTGTGCTGTCTGTGAGCTTAGTATGACTTAGGCAGCCTGTCTGCTGATGGGTGAGGCTTTGTTCCTGTCTTGCTGGTTGTTTGGCATGACATGTCCAGCACTGGAGACTGCAGGCAGTTGGGTGGAGCCATGTCTTGGTGTCAAGATTGATACCTTCAACTTCCCACAAGGGTTTCTTGTCTCTTTCTGATCCCTCTTTTCTTGTTCTCTTTCTTTCTTTCGTCCTACCTGCTTCTCAGGGGATTTTTCTTTTCCTTTTAAGTGTCTGAAGTCTTCCGTTAATGTTCAGCAAGTTCTCTGTGAGAATTGTTCCCTTTGTAGATGTATTCTTGATGTACTTTTAAGCAGATACAAATTCCGCATCCTCCTATGTCACCATCTTGACTCCTTCCCCTTGGATGTTGAATTTTATCAAAATCTTTTTCCACATCTATTGAGGTGATCATATGGTTTTTATTCTTCAGTTGGTTAAAATATATCTCATTGATCACTTCATTCAAATTGAACCACTCTGCATCACTAGGATGAAACCCACTTGATCATGGTGCATGATCCTTTTAAGGTATTATTGGATAAAGTTTGCTAATAATTTGTTTAGAATTTTAAAATCTATGTTCATTGGGGATATTGATCTGTAATTGCCTTTTCTGTGATATCTTTGTCTGGTTTTGGTATCAGGATAATGCAGGCCTTGTAGAATGAGTTTGGAAGCATTCCTTCCTCCACAATGTTTTGGAATATTTTGAGAAGGATAGGTGTTCAGTCTTTTCTAAATGCTTCATAGAATTCACTTGTGAAGCCTTTAGGTAGTGGATTTTTGCTTGTTGGGAATTTTAAAATATCTGACTCGATTTCATTACTGATAATTTGTCTTTTCATAGTTTCTATTTCTTCCTCATTTAGTCTCAGAAGATTATACATTTCTAGGAATTTGTCCATTTCTTCTACGTTGTCCATTTTATTGGCATACAGTTATTCATAGTAGTCTCCTAGGATCCTTTGTATTTCTGTGGTGTCAATTGTAACTACTTTTTCATTTCTAATTTTAATAATTTGTGTCCTCTCTCATTTTTTCTTGATGAGTCTGACTAAATATTTATCAAGTTTTTATTTTTCAAATAACAAGCTCTTAGTGTCTTTGATTTTTTCTATTATTATTTAGTCTCTATTTCATTTATTTCTGCTCTGATATTTATGATTTCTTTCCTTGTACTAATATTGGATTTTTTTGTTCTTCATTTTCTATCTTCTTTAGGGGTAAGTTTAGGTTTTTTTATTTGAGATTTTTCTTGTTTCCTGAAGTAAGCTTGTATAGCTATAAACTACCCTCTTAGGACTTCTTTTGCTGCATCCCACTGATTTTGTATCATTGTGCTTTCATTTGTCTCCAAGTACCATTTGATTTCCTCTCTGTTCTTCAGTTATCTATTGGTTGTTTATTAGCATATTGTTTACTCTCCATGTGTTTGTGGTTTTTGCTGTTTTATTATTATTTTTCCTTGTAGTTGATTTCTAGTTTCTAGTTGATCTCATAGCTCTGTGGTTGGAAAATATGTTTCTAATGTTTTCAAGTTTCTTCAACTTACCAATACTTGTTTTGTAGCCTAGCATGTTATACATCCTAGAGAATGTTCCATGTGCACTTGAAAAAAAATGTGTATTCTGTTGTTTTTGGATGGAATGTTCTTCCTCTCTCTTTCTATGTCTCTCTCTCTCCATACACGTAAAGTCCTTCTGAAGTAATGTGTCATTTAAGGCCAGTATTTCCTTATTGATTTTCTAGATGGAGGATCTGTCCATTGATGTTAAGTTGAGTGTTAAAGTTCTCTACTATTATTGTGTTACTGTTCATTTCTCTCATATTGCCTGTTTATATTTGTTTTATGAATTTAGGTGCTCCTATGTTAGATGCACATATATTTATAATTGTTATGTCTTCCTCCTGGATTGATCCCTTGATTAATAGGTAATGTCCTTATTTGTCTCGTAACAGTCTCTATTTTTACATCTGCTTTGTTTGATATAAGTATTGCTACCTTGGCTTTCTTTTGATTTCCATTTGCATGGAATACCTTTTAACATCTCCTCACTTTCAGTCTTCGTCTTTAGATCTGATGTCAGCCTCCTGTAGGCAGCATATATATGGGTCTTATTTTTCTTTTCCATTCAGCCACTCTGTATCTTTTGGTTGAAGCATTTAGTCCAATGCATTTAAAGTAATTATTTATTTTCTTTTGTATTTTAATACATATATTTTAAGTTATTTTCATTGAGGTAACATTGATTTATAACATCAAATAAGTTTCATGTATGTGTACAAATTATATTTCTATTTTTGTATACCCCACAGCATGCTCACCACCAAAAATTTACTTTTCATCTACCACTATAAATTTGATCCCCTTTCTCCTTTTTGCCCTACCTGCTGACCTTCCCTTTTGGTAATCACTGCTTTATTCTCTGTATCTAGGTGTTTGTTTCTGTTTGTTTTGTTTTGTTCATTTAGTTATTTTTATTTGTTTTTATATTCCACATGTGAGTGAAATCATATGGTATTTGTCTTTCTTTGTCTTTGTTACTTCACTTAGCATAATACCCTCAAGGTCCATACATGCTGTTGCAAATGGCTGGGTAGCATTCCATTGTATGTATTCCATTGTGTATATATATCACATCTTCTTTATCCATTCATCTATTGATGGGCACTTGGGTTGCTTCCATTTCTTGGCTATTGCTAACAATGCTGCAGTGAACACTGGGAGAATTTTCTTATTAGTGGTTTCTTTTTTCCCTTTGGATAAATACATGTAAGTGGAATTACTGAATCATATGGCCTGGAGAATTTTGTTTTGGTAGGTTATTAGTTATAGATTATTAGTTATTGATTGAATATTTTTAATAGATAGAGTTCTAGTCCAATTGTCTATTTTTCCTTGTGGGTGTTTGGCAGATTATGTATTTCATAAAATTTGGTCCATTTCACCTAGGTTATCAAATTTGTGGGCATAGAACTACTTTTTACTTATTTAATGTCCATGGGAGGAGCAGTGATGTCCTCTTTCAAATTTCTGATATTAGTAATTTGTGTACTCCACTTTTCTTAGTTAGCTTTGCTAGAGGTTTATCAATATTTTTGATCTTTCCAAAGAACTATCTTTTGGTTTCATTGATTTTCTCTATTGATTTCCTGATTTCAATTTTATTGATTTCTGCTCTAATATATATTATTTCTTTACCTCTGCTTGTATTAGGCTTAACTTGCTCCTCCTTTTTCCATTTCCTAAGTTGGAAACTTAGACTGTGGATCTTTCTTCCTTTCTAATATATTCATTTAATGCTATAAGTTTCCCTGTAAGCACTGCTTTCACTGTATCCCACAAATTTTTGATAAGTTGTATTTTCATTTTGTTTACAACATTTTAAAAAATTTATCTTGAGAGTTATTCTTTAACCTATGTATTATTTAAAAGTGTGTTTTTGAATATCCATGTATTTTGGGGTTTTTCAGTTGTCTTTCTCTTATCAAGTTTAAGTTTCATTCCTTATGGCCTGAGAGCAGACATAGCATGATTTCTATTATTTTAAATTTGCTAAGGTGTGTTTTCCCAAATTGTGATCTAAGTTGGTGATGTTCCATGTAAGCTTGAGAAGAATTTTGTATTCTGCAGTTTTTGGATGAAGTCATTTACAAATATCAGTTATATCCACTTGGTTGATGGTGTTATTGAGTTCAATTCTATCCTTACTAATTTTTTGCCAGCTTGATCTGTCCATTTCTAAGAGAGGGGTGTAGAAGTCTCCAACTATGGTAATTGATTCATTTATTTCTCCTTGAATTTCTATCAGTTTTTTCCCTCATGTAGTTTAATGATCTATTTTTAGTTACATAGGTTTTAAAAATTGTCATGAAATCTTGGAGAATGACCCATTTATCATTATGTAATACTCTTCATTACCCCTGATAATTTTCCTTACTTGCTCTGTGTGAAATGAATACAGCTACTTCTGCTTCCCTTTGATATGTGTTAGCATACTATGTTTTTCTCCATCAATTAATTTTACATATTTCTTTCCAAACTAAGTGTAGATTTTTGTCAGTCTTTTTTTTTAACATCTTTATTGGAATAAAATTCCTTTACAATAGTGTGTTAGTTTCTGCTTTATAACAAAGTGAATCAGTTATATATATATATATATATATATATATATATATATATATACATATGTCCCCATATCTCTTCCCTCTTGCATCACCCTTCCTTCCAAACTCCCTATCCCACCCCTCTAGGTGGTCACAAAGCACTGAGCTGATATCCCTGTGCTGTGCGGCTGCTTCCCACTAGCTATCTATTTTACGTTTGGTAGACTTTATATGTCCATGCCACTCTCTCACTTTGTCACAGCTTACTCTTCCCCCTCTGTGTATCCTCAAGTCCGTTCTCTAGTAGGTCTGTGCCTTTATTCCTGTCTTGCCCCTAGGTTCTTCATAATGATTTTTCTTTTTCTTTAGATTTCATATATATGTCTTAAAATACGGTATTGTTTTTTCTCTTACTGATTTACTTCACTCTGTATGACAGACTCTAGGTCCATCCACCCCACTAGAAATAACTCAATTTTGTTTAATTTCATGGCTGAGTAATATTCCATTGTATATATGTGCCACATCTACTTTATCCATTCATTTGTTAATGGACACTTAGGTTGATTCCATTTTGTGGCTATTGTAAATAGAGCTGCAGTGACCACTGTGGTACATGACTCTTTTTGAATTATGGTTTTCTCAGGGTATATGCCCAGTAGTGGGACTGCTGGGTCACATGGTAGTTCTATTTTTAGTTATTTAAGGAACCTCCATACCGTTCTGCACAGTGGCTGTATCAATTTACATTCCCACCAACAGTGCAAGAGGGCTCAGTATTCTCCACACTCTTTCCGGCGTTTATTGTTTGTAGATTTTTCATGATGGCCATTCTGACCAGTGTGAGACGATATCTCATTGTAGTTTTGTTTTGCGTTTCTCTAATGATTAATGATGTTGAGCATTCTTTCATGTGTTTGTTGGCAATCTGTATATCTTCTTTGGAGAAATGTCTGTTTAGGTCTTCTGCCCTTTTTTTGATTGGATTTTTTGTGTTTTTTTTGATATTGAGCTGCTTGTAAATTTTGGAGATTAATCTTTTGTCAGTTGCTTCATTTGCAAATATTTTCTCCCATTCTGAAGGTTTTCTTTTGGAATTGTTTATGGTTTCTTTTGCTGTGCAAAAGCTTATAAGTTTCATTAGGTCCCATTTGTTTATTTTTTGTATTTATTTCCATTTCTCTAGGAGGTGGGTCAAAAAGGATCTTACTGTGATTTATGTCATAGAGTGTTCTGCCTATGTTTTTCACTAAGAGTTTCACAGTGTCTGGCCTTACATTTAGATCTTTAATCCATTTTGAGTTTATTTTTGTGTATGGTGTAAGGGAGTGTTCTAACTTCATGCTTTTATATGTAGCTGTCCAGTTTTCCAAGCTCCACTTACTGGACAAGTTGTCTTTTCTCCACTGTATATTCTTGTATCTTTTATCAAAGATAAGGTGACCATATGTGTGTGGGTTTATCTCTGGGCTTTCTAACCTGTGCCATTGATCTATATTTCTGTTTTTGTGCCAGTACAATATTGTCTTGATTACTGTAGCTTTATAGTATAGTCTGAAGCCAGGGAGCCTGATTCCTCCAGCTCTGTTTTTCTTTCTCAAGATTGTTTTGGGTATTCGTGGTCTTTGGGTTCCCATACAAATTGTGAAATACTTTGTTCTTGTTCCGTGAAAAATGCCAGTGGTAGTTTGATAGGCATAACATTGAATCTGTAGATTACTTTGGGTATTATAGCCATTTTCACAATGTTGATTCTTCCAGTTCAAGAACATGGTATATCTCTGCATCTATTTGTATCATCTTTAATTTCTTTCATCAGTGTCTTATAATTTTCTGCTTACAAGTCTTTTGTCTCCTTAGGTAGGTTTTTTCCTAGATATTTTATTCTTTTTGTTGCAATGGTAAATGGGAGAGTTTTCTTAATTTCATTTTAAGATTTTTCATGAGTAGTGTATAGGAATGCCAGAGATTTCTGTGCATTAATTTTGTATCCTGATACTTCACCTAATTCACTGATTAGTTCTAGTAGTTTTCTGGCAGCATCTTTAGGATTCTCTATGTATGTTATCATATCATCTGCAAACACTGACAGCTTTACTTCTCTCTTCTGATTTAGATTTCTTTTATTTCTTTTTATTCTCTGATTGCAGTGGCTAAAACTTCTAAATCTATGTTGAATAATAGTGGTGAGAGTGGACAACATTGTCTTATTCCTGATCTTAGTGGAAAATGTTTCAGTTTTTCACCATTGAGGATGATGTTGCCTGTGGGTTTGTCATATATGACCTTTATTATGTCAAGGAAATTTCCCTCTATGCCTACTTTCTGGAGGGCTTTTACCATAAATAGGTGTTGAATTTTGTCAAAAGCTTTCTCTGCATCTATTTAGATGATCATATGTTTTTTCTCCTTCAATTTCTTAATATGGTGTATTACAGTGATTGATTTGTGTATACTGAAGAATCGTTGCATTCCTGGGATAAACCCCACTTGATCATGGTGTATGATCCTTTTAAAGTGCTCTTGGATTCTGTTTGCTAGTATTTTATTGAGGATTTTTGCACCTATGTTCATCAGTGGTATTGGCCTGTAGTTTTCTTTCTTTGTGACATCTTTATCTGGTTTTGGTATCAGGGTGATGGTGGCCTTTTAGAATGAATTTGGGAGTATTCCTCCATCTGTTACATTTTGTAAGTGTTTGAGAAGGAGAGGTGTTAGCTCTTCTCTAAATCTTTGATAGAATTCTCCTGTGAAGCCATCTAGTCCTGGGCTTTAGTTTGTTGGATGATTTTTAATCACAGTTTCAATTTCAGTGCTTGTGATTGATCTGTTCATATTTTCTATTTCTTCCTGGTTCAGTCTCAGAAGGTTGTGCATTTCTAAGAATTTGTCCATTTCTTCCAGGTTGTCCATTTTATTGGCATACAGTTGCTTGTAGTAATCTGTCATGTTCCTTTGTATTTCTGTACTGTCATAGTTACTTCTCCTTTTTCATTTCTATTGATTTGAGTCTTCTCCCTTATTTTCTTGATGCATCTGGCTAATGGTTTATCAATTTGGTTTATCTTCTCAAAGAACTAGTTTTTAGTTTTATTGATCTTTGCTAACATTTGTTTCATTTTTTTTCATTTATTTCTGATATGATCTTTATGATTTCTTTCCTTCTGCTAACTTTGGGGGGTTTTTTGGTTTTCTTTCTCTAACTGCTTTAGGCGTAAGGTTAGGTTGTTTATTTGCGATGTTTCTTGTTTCTTAAGGTAGGATTGTATAGCTGTAAACTTCCCTCTTAGAACTGCTTTTGTTGCATCCCATAGGTTTTGGGTTGTCGTGTTTTCATTGACATTTTTTCTACATGTTTTTTGATTTCCTCTTTGATTTCTTCAGTGATCTCTTGGTTATTAAATAGTGTATTGTTTAGCCTCCATGTGTTTTTATTTTTCAGAGATCTTTTCCTGTAATTGATATCTAGCCTCATAGCATTGTGGTCAGAAAAGATTCTTGATATGATTTCAATTTCCTTAAATTTACCAAGGCTTGATTTGTATCCAAGATATGATCTATCCCGGAGAATGTTCCATGAGCACTTGAGAAGAATGCATATTCTGTTGTTTTTGGATGGAATGTTTTATAAATATCAATTAAGTCCATCTTGTTTAATGTATCATTGAAAGCTGTGTTTCCATATTTATTTTCATTTTAGATGATCTGTCCATTGCTGAAAGTGGGGTGTTAAAGTGCCCTACTATGATTGTGTTACTGTCGATTTCCCCTTTTATGGCTGTTAGCATTTGCCTCATATATTGAGGTGCTCCTGTGTTTTCTGCATCAGTATTTACAACTGTTATATCTTCTTCTTGGATTGATCCCTTGATCATTATGTAGTGTCCTTCTTTGTCTCTTGTAATTCTCTTTGTTTTAAAGTCTATTTTGTCTGATATGAGGATTGCTGCCTCAGCTTTCTGTTGAGTTCCATTTGCATGGGATACCTTTTTCCATCCCCTCACTTTCAGTCTGTATGTGTTCCTAGGTCTGAAGTGGGTGCCTTGTAGACAGCATATATATGGGTCTTGCTTTTGTATCCATTCAGCCAGTCTGTGTCTTTTGGTTGGAGCATTAATCCATTAACATTTAAGGTAATTATCGATATGTATGTTCCAATTTCCATTTTCTTAATTGTTTGGGGTTTGTTATTTTCAGTCTTTTCCTTCTCTTGTGTTTCCTGCCTAGAGAAGTTCCCTTAGCATTTGTTGTAAAGCTAGTTTGGAGGTGCTGAATTCTCTTAGCTTATGCCTGTGTGTAAAGGTTTTAATTTCTCCATCAAATCTGAATGAGATCTTTGCTGGCTAGAGTTATGTTGGTTGTAGGTTTTTGTCCTTCATCACTTTAAATATGTTCTGCCACCTCCTTCGGTCTTGCAGAGTTTCTGCTGAAAGATCAGCTGTTAATAACCTTATGGGGATTCCCTTGTGTGTTATTCGTTGTTTTTCCCTTGTTGTATTTTTTTTTACACCTTTATTGGAGTATAATTGCTTTACAATAGTGTGTTAGTTTCCACTTTATAACAAAGTGAATCAGTTATACATATACATATGTTCTGATATCTCCTCCCTCTTGTATTTAATTTTTGATATTTTCACTAATATGTGTCTTCACGTGTTTCTCCTTGGATTTATCCTGTATGGGAGTCTCTGTTCTTCCTGGACTGATTAACTCTTTCCTTTCCCATATTAAGGAAGTTTTCATCTATAATCTCTTCAAATATTTTCTCAGTCCTTTTCTTTTTCTCTTCTTCTTCTGGGACCCCTGTAATTGGAAGGGTGGTGTGATTAATGTTGTCTCAGAGATCTCTGAGACTGTCCTCAATTCTCTTCATTCTTCTTTCTTTATTCTTCTCTACAGTAGTTATTTCCCCTATTTTATCTTCCAGGTCACTTATTCATTCTCTGTGTCAGTTATTCTGCTACTGATCCCGCCTAAAGAATTTTTAATTTCATTTATTGTGTTGTTCATCACTGTTTGTTTGCTGTTTAATTCTTCTAGGTTCTTGTTAAACGTTTCTTGTATTTTCTCCATTCTATTTCCAAGATTTTGGATTATTTTTACTATTATTTTTCTGATATTGTTTTCAGGTAGACTGCCTATTTCTTCTTCATTTGTTAGGTCTGGTGGGTTTTTGACTTGCTCCTTCAACTGCTATGTGTTTCTCCGTCTTCTCATTTTGCTTAACTTACTGTGTTTGGGGTCTCCTTTTTGCCGGCTGCAGGTTTGTAATTCCCGTTGTAATTCCTGTTTTTGGTGTCTATCCTGAGGGGCTAAAGTTTGTTCAGTGGGTTGTGTAGACTTCCTGGTGGAGGGGACTAGTGCTTATGTTCTGGTGGATGAGGCTGGATCTTGTCTTTCTGGTGGGCAGATTCACGTCTGGTGGTGTGTTTTGGGGTGTCTGTGGCCTTATTATGATTTTAGGCAGCCTCTCTGCTAATGGATGGTGTTGTGTTCCTGTCTTGCTTGTTTGGCATGGGGTGTCCAGCACTGTAGCTTGCTGATCGTTGAATGGAGCTGGGTCTTGGCGTTGGGATGGAGATCTCTGGAGACTTTCACCGTTTGATATTACGTGGAGCTGGGAGGTCTCTTCTGGACCAGTGTCCAGAACTTGGCTCTTCCACCTTTAGACGCACAGCCCTGATGCCTGGCTGGAGCACCAAGAGCCTGTCATCCACATGGCTCAGAATAAAAGGGAGAAAAAGAAAGAAAGAAAGAAAGAAAGAAAGAAAGAAAGAAAGAAAGAAAGAAAGAAAGAAAGAAAGAAAGAAAGAAAGAAAGAAAGAAGGAAGGAAGGAAGGAAGGAAGGAAGGAAGGAAGGAAGGAAGGAAGGAAGAAAGAAGATAAAATAAAATAATTAAAATAAAAAATCATTATTTTAAAAAAAATTTAAGTAATAAAAAAAAGAAAGAAAGAAGAGAGCAACCAAACCAAAAAAGAAATCCACCAATGATAACAAGTGCTACAAACTATACTAAGAAAAAGGGACAGAGAGAACCCTAGCACAGATCGTAAAAGCAAAGCTATACAGAAAAAACCACACACAGAAGCATACACATACACACTCACAAAAAGAGAAAAGTGGATATATATATATATATATATATATATATATATATATATATATATATATATATAATTGCTCCCAAAGTCCACCTCATCAATTTGGGATGATTTGTTGTCTATTCAGGTATTCCAGAGATGCAGGGTACATCAAGTTGATTGTGGGGGTTTAATTCGCTGCTCCTGAGGCAGCTGAGAGAAATTTCCCTTTCTCTTCTTTGGTTGCACAGCTCCTGGGGTTCAGCTTTTTATTTGGACCCGCCTCTGCATATAGGTCGCCTGAGGACAGCTGTTCTTTGCCCAGACAGGACGGGGTTAAAGGAGCAGCTGATTTGGGGGCTCTGGCTCACTCAGGCTGGGGGAAGGGAGGGGTACGGAGTGTGGGGCGAGGCTGCAGTTGCAGAGGCAGGCGTGATGTTGCACCAGCCTGAGGCACGCCCTGCGTTCTCCGGGGTAAGTTGCCCCTGGATCACGGGACCCTGGCAGCAGCGGGCTGCACAGGCTCCCAGGAGAAGAAGAGTGGATAGTGACCTGTGCTTGCACACAGGCTTCTTGGTGGCTGCAGCAGCAGCCTTAGTGTCTCATGCCCGTCTCTGGGGTCTGCGTTGATAGCCGCGGCTTGCGCCTATCTCTGGAGCGCCTTTAAGGGGTGCTCTTAATCCCGTCTCCTCACGCACCAGGAAACAGACAGGCATGAAAATGTCTCTTGCCTCTATGGCAGCTCCAGACTTTTTCCCGGACTCCCTCCCAGCTAGCTGTGGCGCACGAGCCCCTTCAGACTGTGTTCACGCAGCCAACCCCAGTCCTCTCCCTGCATCCGACCAAAGCCTCAGCTCCCAGCCCCCCGCCCGCCCCAGCGGATGAGCAGATAAGCCTCTCGGGCTGGTGAGTGCCGGTCGACACCGCTACTCTGTGCTGGAATCTCTCCACTTTGCCCTCCGCACCCCTGTTGCTGCACTCTCCTCTGTGGCTCCGAAGCTTTCCCCACTCCGCCACCCAAAGTCTCTGCCCACAAAGGGGCTTCTAGTGTGCGGAAACCTTTCCTCCTTCACAGCTCCCTCCCATTGGTGTAGGTCCCGTCCCTATTCTTTTGTCTCTGTTTTTCTTTTTTCTTTTGCCCTACCCAGGTACTTGAGGACTTTCTTGCCTTTTGGGAGGTCTGAGGTCTTCTGCCAGCATTCAGTAGGTGTTCTGTAGGAGTTGTTCTACACATAGATGTATTTCTGATGTATCTGTGGGGAGGATGGTGATCTCCACATCTTACTCTTCCGCCATCTTGAAGCTCCTCTCCATCCATTAACTTTTAATCTATGTGTTTTTATATTAGGAGTGGATATCTTGTAGACAATCAATGTATAGGTCGACTCTGTTTTTTGACCCACTCTGACAATCTCTGTCTTTTAATTGATACATTTACCATACTGGCATTCAAATTGACTATTTACATACTGGATTAAATATCTACCATATTTGTTATGTTTTTTTTCCCTGATTCTTTGTTTTTACTTTTGTCTCCACTCTTTTTCTACTTTCTGTGGTTTTATTATTTATTTTTTAAAAACTTTTTGTTGGAATATAGTTGATTTACAACGTTGTGTTAGTTTCAAGTGTAGAGCAAAGTGAATCTGTTACACATATACATATATCCAATCTTTTTTAGATTCTTTTCCCATGGAGGCCATTACAGAGTATTGAGTAGAGTTAACTGTGCTATATAGTAGGTATTTATTAGTTATGTATTTTACACAGTAGTGTGTATATGTCAATCTCAACCTCCCAATTTATTCCTGCCCCCCTTACCCCTGGTAAACATAAGTTTGTTTTCTACATCTGTAACTCTACTTCTGTTTTGTAGATAAGTTCATTTGTACCCATCTTTTTACATTCCACATATAAGTGATATCATATGATATTTGTTTTTCTCTGTTTGGCTTACTTCACTCAATATGCCAATCTCTAGGTCCATTCATGTGGCTGCAAATGACATTATTTCATTCTTTTTATTGGCTTATGCCTTTTGATTGGAGCATTTTTAGTCTATTTACATTTAAAGTGATTATTGATTAGTATGTACTTATTACCACTGTCCACATGGTAGAAAGAGCTCCCAAAAGTGACTGTCACCAATGTCTATGTCCTCAGGGTGAGCTGCAGTGGCCTCTGGCCTCTCCCAGAGACTCTCCAAGATCATCAGATAAGTCTGACAGACCCAGGCTTCTATCAAATTACTGCTTCTACCCTGGGTCTCAGAGTCTATGAGATTTTGTGTGTACCCTTTAAAAATAGTTTCTTTTTTCCCCAGGCCTCTGGGACTCCTGAAATTAATCCCGTCTGTCCTTCAAAACCAAATGCTCTGGGGGCTCATTTTCCTGGTGCAGGACCACCAGGCTGGGTAGCCCAATGCGGGCCTTGGACCTCTCACTTCTAATTATTCTCCCCTTTGTGGGTCACACACTGGGGGTATGGGATTTGATTATATCAGGACTCCATGCCCCCTACCCATCTCATTGTGGTTCCTTCTTTATATCTTTAGTTGTAGAACATCTTTTCTGTTAGGTTCCCATCTTTTTCATTGATGATTGTTCTGTAGATAGCTGTGATTTTGGTGTGCCTATGAGAAGAGATGAGCTCAGTGTCTTTCTACTCCATCATCTTGGCCAACCCCCTGATGATTGTGGGCTCTTAAGACAACTTGTGTATCTGTTATATCTTTATATCTGAATTTTACTGCTGCTTTTATCTTTTTAGTTTAATTTTTATTTTTATCTGAAAAGGAATCTTCTCTGTCCACAACCCTGCTCCCAAGTCATCCATTCTCTGAAATTCAGGCAATAATTTCTTAAATATGACACCAAAAACACAAGAAGCAAAAAAAAAATAGAATAAATAAATTGTACTTCATCAAAATTAAAATTGTTTGGGCTTTGAAGTATAGTAACAAGAAATTGAAAATGCAATCTAAATAATGGGGGAAAATATTTGCAAATTGTATATCTGAGAAATGATTAGTATACCAAATGTTTAAATAACTCTTACAACTCAACAATAAAATATTTAATAACCTACTTAAAATGGGAAAATTATTTAAATAGACATTTATCCAAAGATGATATATAAATTACCAGTAAGCATATGAAAATAAACTCAATATCACTAGTCATTTTGAAATGCAAATCAAAATCACAAGACATTACTTAATATCCACTATAATAAAAAAAAGATAATAACAATGTCTGAAAGACAGTGAAGATATCAGAACCTTCATACATTACTGGTAGAAATGTAAAATGCTGCAGCCACTTTGGAAAACAATTTGACAGTTCCTCTAGAAGTCACACATATAGTTATCATACAAACAAGGAATTCCACTCCTAGATATCTACCAAAGAGAATTGAAAAGATATGCCCACACAAATATTTGTACATGAATGTTCATTTCAACTTTTTTCATAATAATCAAAAAGTGGAAACAACCCAAATGGGATAGCCATACAGTGGAATACTATTTGACCATATAAAGGAATGAAATATGATAAATACTATGAGACATAAATGAACTTCAAAATCAGTATGCCTAATGAAAAGAGCCAGACTATGTATTATATGAGTCCAGTTATATGAAATATCTGGAATAGGCAAATCTATTGAGACAAAAATCACATTTGTGGCTTCTAGGGCCTGGGTATATGAGGAGATGTGGAATGGATGCTAATGGATATGGAGTTTCTTTTTGGAGTAATGAAATATTTCTGGAATTAGATAGTGGAGATTGTTGCACAATTTTGCCAGAATACTAAAACCACTAAAATGTAAATGTGAAATTGTAAACTGTAGTGTTATTTACAAAATAATTGATTTTTTGTCAGAATCACTAAGCTCTGTTTGGCCCTCCCTCACATTCATTTCCTGCATAAATATTTTGTGAGCATCTACTAAATGTCTGACAGTGTACTAGACCTTGAGATTGCTGACTCTAGGTGGATTTGAGCATCCACACAAATCCTTATAATATTCTGCAGTGGATACTGCTTATTGACACAGGGCCTTATCTGCTAGGTTGATTTTTGGTTGGTATGATAAGCCACAGATTTCCTGACTAAGACGTCTACAGGAGAAGTTAACAATTGGGTGGCCTTTTCAGAGTACAGGCTCATCTAGCATTCAGAAAATAGGAGTATATTTCTGTAACTTTATAAAAGTACTTAACTACATCAAAGACTTTCCCTCAGTTTTGCTACACAAAATAAATCCCCTTTTGTTTAGCACTTTACAGTTCACAAAATGCTTTCTTAGATGTTTTCCCATGTAAGCCTCAAAAATAAAAACCTATGTTGTCAGCATAACAGTGATTATTCCATTCACATGATGAAACCAAGAATCTGAGAAGCTAAGGAACTGAGATAAAGTTATCACTTTACTTGCTAGTAGCAGAACTGGCACTACAATCCAGGTTTTCTGATTCCAAAATTATCATTCTTTTCTCTATACAAGTAACTCATTTTTTTAAATTTCATAAACTAGTGCATACAAAAAAGTGGTCATTGGCATAGGCTTGCTCATATTTTATTTTGTCAAGTTAAGAGGTTAGTAAACAACAGTAAACAATAACCACCCACAATTAGGAAGAACATAAGCAGATAAGACAGAGGTCTTTAAGTTAAATGCTTTTAATTTTATAAAACACTTGCCACATTCTCCCAATTTTCTCATTTTGCTTTAGTTTGATAAAATCTTCCTCATGGGAAGTCACTGTCCAAATACTTCTGAAAGACAGCTAGTTTCATGTTTGAGGAAGACTTGCCATGTATTTCATTGATAGAATAATGAATTAAGCTCCTTTATTTCCAATGTCATCCTGAACTCAGGTAGCAATAATATTCACATCTTCTCCAATAAAATACCTTGTTGTGGCCAAACATGATCATTCTTGTTTTCAGGTAAAAAAAAGCATATTTTAAGTGAAGCAAAGTTAACATACAAAACTTCATAAACTAAAAGAATAAATTGCTACCAATTAGGCACAAATTATTCTTCCTGCCACTCCCTGGAGGTTTCACAATAGTTGAGAATGTCCAAGACACATGTTTATCTTGTATGCTATATGTAAAACATGATTACTTTTGCTTCCTTCTCAACTGCATTTTGGGACATTTTAGATTATGGTTACATTTACAAGGTACCAAGACATCTGTAAGAAATGAAAACTCTTTAGTTCATCGTTCAGTTGATTTAACTTCATGATCCTCAATATCTGGATGACTGCAAACATCTGGGTGATTGAAATTATCACAATCTATAAAACGTGTCTGTGGTTAACAACATTGATGAATGAAATCATGCTGTGATATTGATTTAAGGTTGAACTCAATAACTGCTAGATAAATGTTGGCTTGCTGGTAGGTTAAATGGATGGATGGATGAATAGATGGAAGGATGGAGAGATAAGTGAATGGGTGAATAAATATCATTTCAGTACGTATTGTGTAAATACAATTTAATGTTTAAAACATTAATAATGATACTATGTTGCTCAGGTTCTATAATTCATATTATTTTATATTGTTTTACTTTTACCCACAAATGCTCCATTTATCCAGTTTTTAACAGTTTCCATGTAAGTAAAGTTGCTAGGTAGTGATACTTAGCACCTTAAGCACTGTATTAGTTTTCTATGTTTGGAGTGCAAATTACCACAGACTATGTGGCTTAAAACAACAGAAATTTATTTTCTCACAGTTCTGGAGCTCACAAGCCCAAAATCAGTGTTGGCAGAGCTGCTGCACTTTTTTTCCAGGGATCTGGGGAGAATCCATTCCATGTCTCTCTCCTAGCTGCTGGTGGTTGCCAGCAATTCTTGGCATTCCTTGGCTTCCTCTACATTACTCCAATCTCTGCCTCCATCTTCATATTACCTTCTCCTCTATGTGTCTGTATCTTATCCTCTTCTATCTTATAAGGATACTTTTTGTTGGATTTTGAGCCCATCCAGATAATCCAGGATGACTTCCTCATCTCAAAATCTTTAACTTAATTACATGTACAATACCTCGTTTACCAAATGAGGTAAAATTTACAGGTTCTGAGAATTAGGACATAGACATATTTGGGAGGGCACCATTCAACCCACTTCAAATACCAAAAAATTTTAAGCAGGGCTTTTTCTAAAGATTGTTATGTATCTGCTTTATTAAATAGACGATAGTTAATTTAAGAGTATCCTAATTGCTCAGGTACTCTACTGTGTAGTTCACATATACAGTGAAATTCTCATGAGGTATGTAGGGCTGTTTGCTCCTATACTGAGTGCTTCTGAACTAAAATTGCTTCTTTAATTCTTGTGGTTTTTTTTCAGGTGTTTCTGTCCCTTCTCTTTTTGTCAGCTGTAATATCTTGATCCTGTATTTGTATTGATTCTTCATTCCCTATTCTAATTTAATGCTTCTAATATTCTGTAATAACAAGGCTTGCTAGAAGTATTTGTAAAACAGGAATCAGTGGTTTGTAATTATTTAAATATTGTAAAATGCTGGGTAAAACAAAAATGTATAAATTCTAACTAATGTAAATATAGCATTTCGTTTCAACAATATGAAAAGACCTGACATGATAATATTTCATGTTTAAGACATAGCTTTAATTGAGTGTGAAAAACCCACAGTATAATTTGGTTATCTATAAGATAGCACAATACTTTAATACATTAAGAAATATACATTTCCCAGAATTAGGATGGTACCATTCTTATTCTAATCCACATTGGTCAGATGAGATTTGGATGTCACATTTTATGACATACTTAAATGAATTCAAGTAACCAGAGGAAGGTGGCTAATGCATGGAGAGGCTGAAAGCTTGGCTAATGAAGAATATATGATGAAATCAATGATGAATAGTGAAAACTAATGACGATGAACTGAAAACTGATTCTAGACAAGGGAAGGAAGAGCGTTCTTGCTGTCTTTATGTAGAATAATGGCTGTCACGTATAAGAGTGCAGGAAGCTAATCCTTTAATGTAATAGAAGAAATAAATAGGACCAATAAATGGAAGATAGGTGGAAGTGGACTTCCATTTATAATATAGAACATATGAGCAGTTCTTAAGCAATGGGACAGGTTGCTTATGAAAGTATAATTTTCCCATCTCTGAAAAAGATTGAACTGAGATTGACTTTTATTTACTTTATGAGATAGAAAATATGCTGAAGAAGTTTCTTGCTATGGAAAAAATTACATCTATAATTAGAATGTTAGGTCTGTGAAGATTCTTTATTAATAGGTTCCCTTTTGATTAAGGTGAAATATGCATCTAAATGCCAGGGGGAGAGCCCTGAGGCCATGGTCATTGGCTTTCTAACCCTTTAATGCATATGCCTCGTTTTCTTTCTATGTTTGTTTTTCTTTTCCTATTCACTCTATTCCCTCATCCATTCTATGCCTTAAGTCACTAAGGGCTTCGATCTGTAAACTTCAAGAGTAAATAAGACACTGAGACTTGACAGAGAGATTATTATCACCCTAATTGATCTAGCTCTATTTCTTTAACTACTAACTGTATGATCTTAAGCAATTTCCCAAACTTGGTTTGTATTTTAGTTTCCCCACAGTGTAAAATAATTTAAATAACACTTAAACTTTTCTGTTGTTGAGACAGTGTGAGGGTATGTGCACATGTATGTGTGTGCATAAGAAAGACATCAAAATCAGCACCCAAGGGCAAGGCATTATTAGTGAGCTCACTCTCTTAGACATGAGTAAAGTTTGGCAGTTTAAATACGTTTCTTCATGGGAATCCCTCCACAGGTGTGTGTATATGTGTAGTGGGGGTGAGAGAATGGACTTAACTCATTCATTACTATCCCTAACTTTCCAGAAACTGTCTCCATTGAAAACGAAAAGTATTTTATTTTCCCTGAGCCAGAAATATTTTCTAGAGAAAAAAATATTTATTTACTTAAATAAATATTTATTCTAGAAATAAAATATCATGTTGGGGACTGGAAAACAATCCCATCCTCAAAAGCATTGCCAGCATGTCTTTGTAGCTGCTCAGGGAAGCATTCCATGAGCATGACACAATGACAGATATTTTAAACAAAAACAAACAAAAAATCCCCACTATGGACCCTGGACTACCTGAAGAACCATAGAATACAGCTATTGGCCCCCCTCTGCTGGTGAGCTGCAAAGGATTAGTGAAGAAATGGTGGCATCATTCACCATAAAAAGAAATGGTAGCTCTAGAGTGTTGGCAGCTAAACATTATGTAAGGCTCTGTGAGTAATCATGAGGAGGATAAGTGGCATTTTTCAGGAGCTTTGAGCAATTGAAGACCCATTTAAGTTAAACATTGACACATAATCCCACACACATCCAGCTAATTCTGTCTTGGACAAAGATATATTATAAACAAACAAACATAAAATAATAAAAAGCTGAAGTCTTCAAGCCTCACCCTACAGACTGTAGAAAGCTATGATATTAGTGTTTAATTTCAGGGTATTTGAAACTGTTACCTAACAATGTTGGTGAAGAAATACTACAGAGAAAATCTATAATGGTATTAAAAGGAAATCTAGAAAACACCACAAATTTTCTAATTCCTTTGAGATTCCACCGAAAATGCAGGGCTTGGCTTCTCAATGGATATGAAAAACATTCCATATCCATTGATATGGAATATCCAGATTTCTCTCTGATACTATATCATGCCAAGAACAAAAATATCTGTTATCCTAGTCCTGTATGATCTAGGACATGTAGAATATCTAGAGTATCAGAGCTGATACTCCGAAGGCATCACTGTTTCTGGAATCTATTAAGTATGTATTAATCATTGAAGAAATGCCAGTGAAGGGGAGAACTAGGATTCATTTACTGAGAAACAGCTGGGAACTAAGAACTTGTATTCTCACTTCTAGAATTAACTTCATTCCATAAAAGAGACCTTGAATGGGGCATGTAGTCACTTGTTAGCTTTTATATTTGCTCATTATCAATAAACACCCTTCAATTCATTTGCACTTCAGAGACTACCATCTTTGTTTAGAATTCGTAAAGTTTTGAATTTTTCTCAATACTCCTAGGTCATGATTGTCAGTTTATAGATAAGTCTAGTAAGGAGAAGCAAGGTTATTTGGTTTTTCCTGGATGGTAATATAGATATGATGATGATTATGATGATGATGGTGTATAATATTTATTAATATATCTCCTTAGATTATGTATATGTATTATTTCATTAAATCATCACATGGCCCTGTGAGATATAGCACCTATGATTATAACCATTTCATGTATAAGAAAATTGAGGTTAAAAAAGGTTAAGTAGTTTTCCCCAGGTTACACAACTATTAAATTGCAGAGTTGGAATTAAGATTCCAGGCAGTCTGACTCCCACAAGCTGTAGAGCCTCCTTAGTTACTGCTAATAATTGAATGAACCATGACCTGAGAACAAGTTCCTAAGTGCAATGCTAATGTTCTTTTCATTCTTTTATGACCCACTAAAGAAGGCGCTTTGCACCATCAAAGAAACTGAAAGACTACACTTTTAAGGGTGATGGTCAAAAGAATTGTGTCTTTGTGGAAATAGGTAGATAGTTGGAGCTGCAGTCAGCAAAATTTGCTTATAGACCTGAGTACTCAGAACTATGCTTTTAAGCCAAGAGAAAGCCCAACAGCTGAGTCTGTATGAAACAAAATTTGAAACCCCAAATACAAATTGACAAACACAAAGAATTATCATTTGCTATTGTTGGAGGAGGCTGGAGTTAGCACACCCCCTTTACAAGTTGGTTTCTCTATGTCTCAACTCATAATCACTTGAGCGGTTGTTTCCATAGACACCCACACTTCAGTTTCCCAGCTTAACCACATTCAAACAAGAATGCAGGCTTTGGTTGCAACAGCTGTGAACTGTTTTACCACGTGTCTAACAGGCATGGCTTATCTACTTTCCTCTATGTGCTCAACAGGACAGGGGGGTTCAAAAACAGTAATAAAAAATTACCTGAAAGACCCTTAGAAGTTTCAAAGCTGAAGAAACATATTTTGATCTATAAGAAAGGAGGCAAAATCAGAAAAGAAAGGAGGAGAAACTTTTTTCTGCCTTTTGCTTTTGGGAACAGGTGTGGGGCAATAGTGGCTGGTGCTAGGCTGTTTCACAAGTGCAAAATGAGAGCACATGCCTTCCTTCTCTGTCTGAAACAGAGTTGTGGGTCCCTGGGGACCCACGGGGAAGGTGGTGGGGTGTGGAAATCTGTATGGGCGCTGAAAAATACTTGAAAAATAAGCTAATAATATTCACAGCCCACTTGGCTGTGTTTAATTTTGAACGTGTACTAACAATCAAAGAAAAAAATTGAATTAAATTATATTTAAAAGCACTTACCTGCTGAGAGTCTGGGGAAATAATATTGTAGTAGAAGTTTCCATAGAGAGAAAAAAAATATAAGAATCATCTCTGAAATGTATTCTTGTGAAAAACATAAATAGTAAATTTATCAATTGGCCTAGAAACTTCAGGTATAGACATGCTAAAAGAGTGTACATGCATATGCACACACAAACACACATACATTGTTGTATGAAGCCTTTGTGTACACTCAGTACACAAAGCTTGCTGGCTTGTGCACATCCCATCTGAATACAACATATGTACAAACATGCCTCACATTGAGGAGTGCTTTGAAGTTCAATGTAACTAATCAGACAAATATTCTGTGCTTAGATGAAACCTGGTCACAAAAAGGGCATGATGAGGAATTCTAAGTCTTAAAATAGTGATAAAAAACAATTTCAACTCATATAATCATCCCAAAACCCCTATGATATAGATTCTATTGTTACATTATGTGAATGAGGAAACTGAAGTACAAAAGTATTAAGTGACTTGACAGAAATCATTTTGCTATTAAGAGGCCGAGCAAGGATTTTACCTCAGGCAGTCTGGTACCAAAATATATACTCTTAACCTTTGTAGTTAGCAAGTGGAAAGAAGTGCTCAGAGTCTAGCAGGAAAAAGTGGGTGCTGACCCACCTCCACTCTTTTCCTCTTCTAAGCATCCAGATCTTTTGTGAGTTACTATTCTGTATCAGTGGGTGAATGGGTGGGAATTTAAGTGGTAGAGATATTTTAGACAGGCAGGGATGTGTGGCTTAAAAAGTAATTGCTATTTGATGCAAAATGAACTCTTTGTAATGAACTCAACAGAGACTCTTCCTCCCCCTTAGCCTCTTACTGTTAAAATAGTGCATCATCCGGATCTTACCTTAGATTACATTTCCTTAAAAAGAAAAAAGACACTTTCAGAATGACTTTTGGATGACAATATTTCAACTGAATCTTCAAGGCTCAAGGTTCTCTTACCCTTCTCTATTATTTCCTCATTCATAAAGGTAAATAACTTGGTCATCCAGCATCTTCTGTTGTAATTTTCTGGAACTGAGTGTTTACTCTAATATTCATATCCATGGGTGAGCTATATGAATATTATAGTAAATAATATACATAAAGAGTGCTTTAATCGTTAAAGCACTAAAAATCGTTAATCTCTAAAACATGACATAACTTTTCACTTGTAAGTAAAACTTTTGACAAGCAGAAGTTTTTCACCTTTCTTCAGATTCCACTTCCAGATAAATTTAATCTCACTGAGTAGAAACTGGGCCATTTGAGATGTGTGAACTAGGACAACAATGTTTTCCTTTGAATATCTACCTATACAGATAGAGTAAAATCATGGATTAGACAAAGGAATTACAAGGCTCCAAAGATAGGCAATTCTGATAATCCTCTCTCTCATGTTAATTACAGATACTATGTGCAGATAGTTAAAGTTGGCTTTGTCTAAGGGCCAAATATATTATTTATTCCTTGTTTATGTTATTTTATTTTATTTCAAGGAGTAGAGATAACTGAGAAATTATTCAGACATTGCTAGTTTTTACATAATCATGAAATTTGATTTTGGGCCTGAGAGAGGAGGACAGAGTGAGAATTTTAAAGGTAGTATGATCTAACAGTTGGTTAAACAAAAGAGCTCAATAATAGGCATGTCCAAGTCAATAGAGCTGAACCATGGCTTTAGTATAGGGGGCAAAGGAACATCTCTGGTATCAATGCAAAGTCTTTCCATCATTTTTTCTGGGTGCAGTCCTGGACCTGCTATAAGTGATATGGGAATAAGTGAGTTATGATCCTGGTTGAGCAGATTTAAGAGCCTGGCAGTAACCAAGGTGATTTGCCTTCAGGATAAATAATACGTGAAAGTGGATACAAGGGTATTTTTTTTAATTCCAATTTTTCAGATAAAGTGTTTAGAATATTTCCTACAAAAGATAATGACCACGTGAGATCCTTTAATTGTAATTAGCATAATAAGGCTGGGGTTATTTAAGCAACAATGTTAAAGTTCTTTTAAATACAATACCACCATATAAAATATATCTCCAACTATCTAGACATGAGGCAGAATTATTGAAAATACTAAAATTTAGGACCAATTGATTAGAAGTTTGAAAATTAAGTGAAATTATTGAGATGCTTGAGTAACAAATGAATTTCAACCAACAGGTGCCAATAAGTTGCATTTGAAGATTAGTAGTTATGTGAAACACATATACTATTTTAATGAAGAAAAGCTGTGAGATCCCTGGAGGCTCCACTTATAAAACTCAGGCTAAACTGAAGTTAGCTTCTTTATGAATTCCTCACATTCTTGGATACTACCCGCTGTTGCTGATGAAATATGACCTGATCAACTGCTCAGGTCATGGAAATGTTTCACCCCAGGTTGGGGGATTCCGTGTATTCATATTTCAGTTACACTTAGGAAAGGAATGGGAACTGGCAGACATTGAAAGACTATGATTCACCTCAGGGATTACGCCTGAAAAAGAAGTCAGGGAAATACAAGGAGGAGAGGGGAAGGTGTATGGTAGGGGAACTTGAGACTTTGCCAACAGTGTTAGTCAGATTTTCCCTGGGTCCTCATATGAACAGGTTGTTATTTTGAGATCCTCACCATTGAGAACTGCAGAGAAAATATGCTATGAAAATATTGTAAAAAATAAATAAAGAAATACACTGTATATGTATAGAAATGCAAAGTCATGGATTTATAAAGCAATTAAAAATATTGGAGCCCAGCTGGAAATGACTCTTTGTGTCTCTGTATTATTCATTAGTCACATCAACACTTACCTATTTCTTTCCCGGGGTCACCCGTTTTCACTGAAACTTGTAAACAGAGGCAAATAGAGGATCTTTATGAGGAACAGAAATAGCTAGAACATTCAAAACAGTTTTTTTTTTAATGGCACCATTGGAACTATGAAAAGATTTTTTCCCAGAGTCAGGAAACAGTGTGGGTAGCGCTACCTAGTCTTAGTGGAAAATGAGGGGATGAACACTGGGGTATATACCCATACCCATACCCTAAGCTGCCAATGAGCTCTATTCTCTTTTCCCCTGTGTTATAACAAAATGCAAAAAGCACACACGTAGGTTTACTTTTCTTTTTTTTTTTTACTAACTTAAACATAGACATAAGTTACATTAACCTCATTGTCTCATCTAACTACCATTGTTTTTATTTTTAAGGTAAAAAAAAAGATTGAAGTATAGTTGATTTACAATGTTGTTAGTTTCAGGTGTACAGCAAAGTGAATCTGTTACACATATACATATATCCACGCTTTTTTAAGATTCTTTTCCATATAGGCCATTACAAAGTATTGAGTAGAGTTACCTATGCTATACAGTAGGTCCTTATTATCTATTTTATACATAGCAGTGCATATATGTCAATCCCAACCTTCCAATTTATCCCCCGCCCTTTACCCCTGGTAACCATAAGTTTGTTTTCTACATCTGTAACTTTATTTCTGTTTTGTAGATAAGTTCATTTGTACCTTTTTTTTAGATTCCACATATAAGCAATATCACACAATATTCGTCTTTCTCTGTCTGACTTACTTCACTCAGTATGACAATCTCTAGTTCCATCCATGTTGCTGCAAATGGCATTATTTTGTTCTTTTTTTATGGCTGAGTAATATTCCACTGTATATATGTACCACATCTTCTTTACCCATTCATCCATTGATGGACATTTAGGTTGCTACTGTGTCCTAGCTATTGTAAATAGTGCTGCAATGAACATTGGGGTGCATGTATCTTTTTGAATTATGGTTTTCTCCAGATATAATCCCAGGAGTGGGATTGCTGGATCCTATGGTAGCTCAACATCACTAATTATTAGAGAAATACAATTCAAAACTACAATGAGGTATCACCTCACACCAGTCAGAATGGCTAGCATTAAAAAATCTACAAATAATAAATGTTGGAGAGGGTGTGGAGAAAAAGGAACCCTCCAACACTGTTGCTGGGAATGCAAATTGATAGAACCACTATGGAGAACAGTATGGAGACAAACTAAAAATAGAGAACTCTTTATATACCATTAAACAGTGAAGAATTATTTTTCACCAGAGTTATAATTCTATTTTTACACTCACACTCAATTTTTTGCTAAAAATGCCCTTTACCCACTGCATCCATATCATTATCTCCCAATCTCTCTTAAAAACTGGATTCTCATTTTCTAACAAAAATATTCTGTTGAAGGTCACTAGTGACTTCCCTTTTGGTTTCTAATGATATTCTGAAATCTGTCTTTTTTCAGAGATAGAAGAATAGCTAAAATCATACTATTCTTAGCTCTACTCCCTTTATCTTAGCTCTGATCAACTTAGAGAGATTTTATTGCCATGTTAAATGTTATTTGAAAGTGAAAATCAGAGGTTTAGTCACCTGAAGACAAAGAAAAACTTTGTGCAATGATCTATTTAGTTGTATTATCAAACTGGGTAGGTCAAATGTTATGTTTATAGTATAAACAAACCTCAGATGGCTCCTTCTACCAGTTTATACCACGGCAGCAGAGCAGCTTCTTCCAGGGATGTTCAGCTCTCAGAATAGTTTAGGACTATGGGACTGCATGCCTTTCAATAGGTATCTGAAGATTGAAGAGAGGTTTTGGACCCCCACCCCTACTTTTACCTCATCATCTAAAACCCTTCATCACTGTTACTTCCAGTGACAGTCTAGTCTAGATAGAACCTAGCATCTCATAAAAGGCTGGAAAGCATTGGTTCTGTAATTATGCTTCCTACTCAGTCTCTAACATACAATGAGAATCAAAAGTGCTTCCCTTGATAGTTGTCAATTTTCTCTCCTCAAAGTGGGGACAATTATGTCTGCTCTTCCTACCTTCCTAGGTTGCCTGAGATTCAAAAAGTTAATGGAAATATAGGTGCTATTCACATAAGAAATAACTTCATTAATCTCTATTGTCCAAAGAGATAGCAAAAATACAAACCTTGATAAATGTTGATGTAGGTCAAAAAAATCATAGCTACCCAAGCAAAGTGTAAAAAGTTTCCATTTGCCCTAATTAAGCAAAAAGTTGTAGCTGAGCTTGAATGAACCCAAAGGGTCTTTAACATATATATATATATATATATATATATATATATATATATATATGTGTGTGTGTATTTTTGGTATACTGCTTCTTTTGAAGGACATTTGAAAATGCCTTTGCATGGTGATCATAACAAATCCCTTGTTTGGGAATTTAGGTTGTTCTCCTGATTTTTTTCTGAGTTGCAGATGCTCAGATGGCTCCTTGCCATTTGTGATGCACATGTCCCACAGTAGTAGAGAACCTATACTTGAGCTTGTAAAATAACCATGTAGTCCAAAAGTATAGATTGTCCTTTGAGACTTATTCTGGCCATCAGCTGTAGATGGCATTGTTCATGAATATTTATGGTGAAATGAGAATTCATGACTTATCTCTCTTGCTGTTTTGACACCTTTTGAAAAAGCATTTGTGTTTATAGACTTACAGTAATTTCCGAGAAGAGCAATGTCAACAATGTGGTAAGACAGCCTTTCATGTAGTAGGCAAGTTGCTCTTGCTGAAGATGACCTAGGCAATACTAATGCTTTTGGAACAAATAAGCACTCAGCAGACACCTAGTACTAAAACACATAGTACTTAATAGGGGAGGAGAATAAGGAGGTAGATAGAAAATAATTTCATAATTTAATTCTCCTTTTAGTGACCATTGAAAAAATCATAGAACCTAAGGGCTAACAGTAACTTGGAGGTTATCTGATCCTGTGTTTCCCAAATTTCAATCATTCTTATACCTCTTGCATGATTTTTTCATACCTGTTTACCACTACATAATATGTATAATAATATGTATACCTTTTTTTAATCTATTCAAATATAATTTTATTTAAAGTTATTTAACTTCCTTTAATATAAAATATTATATTACCATATGTTCAGAAAACAAGTTACATGTGACATAAAGAGATGGTAATTATAGAAAAAAATACTAATTCTATTATAAATATAATTAATTAGTTATTAAAATAAAATATTTGTCCATACATCTGTCCAAATTATATTGAATGCCACTTGTGACAAATGGGTTCAGGTCTACATCTACTTTGTATCAGTAGAAGTATGTAGAAAAGAACTCTTTCCCCAAAAGGCTGGTTCCTGTCTTAGGTCACATGGCAAGGCCATGGCAAAGATAAGACTGACTAATCTGGTTACAGAAATGTTTCACTATCTGAGAACATGAACTTCTTTTCTGCATTCTCCATGGAGATGTTTCACATCACAAGACCTTTGAAAGAAGAACTATTATTTGAGGCTTAATAGGTTGTCACATAACTTTTTCCTTCCTAAATTCACTGGCGTCTTTAGAACTGTACCCCCAGTTATAAGAGGTGCTGATGTAACAGTCAAAAAGTTAAAAAGAGAAAGTGAAATATGGGACAGGACACCACCAGAGTTGGACCAGGAAAAAATCTTGATATAGATGGATTCAGATGAGCAAAGCCTCAATCTCCACAGACAGAAGGGGAAATTAGACACCAAGCACATCTCCTAACAGCTGCATAAAACTTGTGGGCACATGAAAGACGCAGCCAAGCAGCCAACTAGGAATGGAACACCAGGTTTAACTGAAAATGCTAGTGACCTTGAAGGAGTTCTGAGTATAAGTAAACAAAAAAGAAGCCAGCATCAGAGATATCTCCAAATCAGTCATCTCCAGGGTATGTTTTCCTTGATTTAGCAAACAGTCAGCCCTACTCCCTATACTTTCTCCATTTTTATCTCCAGACATAGGCAGTGAGAATTGGTGCCCAGCATAATGCTTCAAAAACAAGTCTAACCCTAATTTAGTATAAACATGATTAGAATAGTAGCAAGTGTCTCCAAATAAAATTAACATTAGTTTATTAGCTTAAGTAGCTTTATTAGTTGCTATTAGCTATAAGTGAACATTAGCAAAAACCTAGCTAAGTTGCACTAAATGATTTCAAATGACTTTAACTAGAAATGCAAAATTATAAAGACCCCCCCACGCCCAGAAGACCATTTACTATAATGATCTTAAATAATCAGGTGGAGAAACTAAAGCCTGGAGAGGGATGGAACTAGTCTACAGTAGCATTGCAAGTTAGCATCAGAACCGCTGTTAGAATCTAAGTGTCACAACTGACAGTATAATCCTATTTCTTAATATCGTGTGGTGTTTAGTCATCAGCTTTCCCCTCTCTTTCTCTTACTTTCCACTCCCACCCTTGTTTCTGCTCTTGCAGGTACAGGATATTTTTTGAGTGAATATCCTCTCTTTTAGAACTAAAATTGCAGTGTTCCATTTAAGAAGTAAATATGAGTTTTTATTCAAAATCAAACTCAATTCCAAGTCCATCAAACTCATTTAGCTTTTGCTCAGCCAAGACTTCATATTTTGGCCATATTCCCTCATACCAACTTGAATCTAAATCAGCTCCCAAATGGGTAACTCAACTCTAACTTAGATCTGACATCTATCTCTCTTTCATGCACCTGGCCTTATTTATCTTTATACTTTTCAATGTGTTTACACTGTCTGCACAAGCTAGATTTTCAAAGCCCCCTGCTCCCCATAACCTTTATTTCCCCATATTTGAATATTTTTTCTAAAATGTTTTCAAAATGTCAATTCTTTGCCCAGAAATTTTCTTCAAGGAGAGAAAATAAGCCTTATAGAAATAACTACTGTTTGCAAATGCTCATTATACTACTGAGTTAGTGCCTTTCTTGGCAAGTTGCCCCTTACACCAAGAAATACAAATAAAATATTACAAAGTATGAAAGTTGAAAAAAAAATTCAAGATAAGAAACAGAAGCCATTTCCCTTTGGAGAGAAATAAAACAGTGGCAGTGTTTTTGAATGTTAATATAATAGATTTAAGCCAAATTACCTACTTACCTTAGTAGATCAAAGGCGAGAAATACATTGCATTTAATGAAGTGGAAGCCATTCTTGGTCATTTTCCTATCTGGTTGTCTTCTGGAAAAATATTTCAAAAATGATTTGGACATTACTCTAGGAGGTGGATCAAAAAAGAGTAATGTCCAAACCTTTTTTTGAAACTATTTTTCCAGAAGACAACCATATAGGAAAGTGACCAAGAATCGTAGCAAGATCTGTTTTGACTGACCTCCTGGAGCAATGAAAATAAAAACAAAAATAAACAAATGGGAACTAATTAAACTTAAAAGCTTTTGCACAGCAAAGGAAACCATAAAAAAAGATAAAAAGACAATGCTCAGAATGGGAGAGAATATTTGCAAATGAAGCAACTGACAAAGGATTAATCTCCAAAATATACAAACAGCTTATGCAGCTCAATATCAAAAAAACAAACAACCCAACCAAACAATGGGCAGAAGACCTAAATAGACATTTCTCCATAAAAGACATACAGATGGCCAACAAACACATGAAAAGATGCTGGACATCACTAATTAGTAGAAAAATGCAAATCAAAACTGCAATGAGGTATCAGCTAACACCAGTCAGAATGGCCATCATTGAAAAATCTACAAACAGTAAATACTGGAGAGGGTGTGGAGAAAAGGGAGCCCTTTTGCACTGTTGGTGGGAATGTAAATTGATACAACCACTATGGAGAACAGTAAGGAGTTTCCTTAAAAAACTAAAAATAGAACTATATGACCCAGCAATCCCACTACTGGGCATATACCCAGAGGAAACCATAATTCAAAAAGACACATGCACTCCAATGTTCATTGCAGCACTAGTTACAATAGTCTGGACATGGAAGCAACCTAAATTTCCATCAACAGAGGAATGGATAAAGAAGATGTGTACATATATACAATAGAATATTAGCCGTAAAAAAAGAATGAAATTGGGTCATTTGTAGAGACGTGGATGGACCTAGAGACTGTCATATAGAGTGAAGTAAGTCAGAAAGTGAAAAACAAATATCGTATATTAACATATATATGTGGAATCTAGAAAAATGGTATAGATGATCTTATTTGCAAAGCAGAAACAGAGACACAGACATAGAGAGCAAGCTTATGGACACCAAGGGGGGAAGGAGGGGTGGCATGAATTGGGAGATTGAGATTGACATATGTACATTATTGATACTATATAAAATAGGTAACTAATGAGAACCTACTGTATAGATCAGGGAACTCTACTCAATGCTCTGTGGTGACCTAAATGGGAAGGAAATCCCAAAAAACGGGATATATGTATACTTATAGCTGATTCAGTTTGCTGTACAGAAGAAGCTATCACAACATTGTAAAGCAGCTAAACTCCAATAAAAATTAATTTAAAAGATAGTAAACCTAAAAAAATAATTTAAAAATTAAAAAAATAATAATTTGGACAATATGATCCTCTCCCAACTCTAAATTTCAGCTTTAATATTTTTGTGCTTGCTAGCTTATTTAACTTACTAAATAACAAGGGGTTATGCTTATTTATTCATTTATTTATTTATGTTTTTGTGGGGAGGGGTTTCTCTATATTAAGTTAGCTTTTTGCTACATAAGCTGTTAGTTGTCATCTGTGCTGTTCAACCAGAAGGCATATAATGGTCCGGTATATTTATATGTAGCCAGAGTCTCAACCTCTCCCCCTTTGATCTATTTCACTGATGCTTCCCTTTTTCTGTTCCCCTGCTGATTATTTATCAGCATTCTTTCTCTGTGTATCTATATATTGAGTGGCTGATGACAGAGGAATTGCTTTTTTAATTGATTTGTTTTCCTTGAAAATTAAAGTTTTAATGCATAAATTATCAAATGTTTTGGAAGTATTCTTTCAAATCAATTGTTGCAGAATCAAATTGTATTAAGAAGTATCCTGCTCTGCTCACATTCACATACATACACACCCTGTAGATTTGTTGGTTTTGCTGGATAAAATTAAAGGAATCAACAGATATAATATAGTTCAAATAATAAACTTACATTCTCCACAATTGTGAACTTAATCATATTCTCTTAAAAACAAAAGTCTCCATTTTAACACATTATAATGTATAGTATCATAAACAGGCACACTTTCATTAGCAGGTACTTACTTACAAAACATTTATTGGCATTAAAATGGCCTTTATAAGAAAGTTTTGACCATGGTCATGATCATGGATCATTAAAATCTATAGATTATACATAACGGTGTAATTTCCAGTTACACAGCTGTCCCCTAACACATTACTTTACAAAACACTCTTTACTATAGAATTTTTCAAGCATAAACAAAAGAAGAGAATTGTGTGATGAACATGAATATACCAATAACACAGCTTTAATAGTTAATAACATGTTGCAAATCTTGTTGTATTTATCTGCCTTCCCTCACAATTTTTATTGAAGAATTTTAAAGCAAATGCCAGATGTAATGTCATTTCATCCATGAGTGTTTTAGTAAATGTCTCTAACTCATGAGAACACTTCTATTTTTACATTACTACCATACACACAACTTTTTACTGGACTTGCTAGCTTGCTATGTTAGAGGAAGTCTCCACAGAAGACTGGGTATGCTGGTATCTTATTCCAACTCTGTCAACATCCAATTGTGTGATCCCTTTGGACCTCAGCTTCTCTTTCTGTCAAATAAGAGTTAGGTACAATACCTAAGACCCCATTAATCTCTGAGATTCTGGATTTAAATGGCAAAAATGATTATGTTTGAGAACCTATCTTTTGTTATTCCTCCACTAGATAGTCTTAAGAGAAAAGAGAATTAGAACCTCGTATTTTTAAACACTAACTGCATTGAGAATTTGAGAACAAAATAGAAACCTTTAAAAATTAGTGAAATAAGTTTCAAGCATGATTAGTTCTATCTTCTGAGGAAATGTTTCCTGTAACCGCCTACTCAGGAACACCCAATAATTATTTGAAAACAATAATAATTTTGTTTCATTATTCTAACCATCTTCCTCCTTAAAGGGCTAGCACGGTCTGGACAGAAGTTCCCCTTAAGCCTGTGGCGCCCTCTTCTGACCCCTCACCTAACAGGGTGAGTCACAACTTTTGTTTCTGAACTGTCTTTGGGCTTTAGGCTTTCTCCTTAATTTATCTGTTACAATTTAATCTTGAAATATCATGTAAAAATTCAGATCTGACTGGTAGAAAACATAGGTCCTATGAAAGAAATCTGACTACAGCTCCATGGTGAATACCTTACAAATTCTTCCAGGCTTCCATTTTGAAATCTGAGAATTGCTCCAGAGAAGAAGTAACATTGAAATTTCAAATGTGATAGAAATCTCACTCAAGCAAGGAGCCTGTATAAGAAAATCTTACAAAAAGAAGAAGAGAGAATTTTATGCTAAAACATCTAAATGAATTACAAAAACAATAATTACTGAATTAAAATTCAAACTTCATGCCATCAACTGTATGCCTTAGTGCAGAGAAGCAAGATGGACAGTTCTGTACTACTCATACTCTGTGCTTTAAAATTACTTTATGATTCTCTACTCAGAGATAGATGTTCTCTTTGAAAACTTCCAATGTTTTATCTCAATTCTCATTATCCACTCATGCCAGTTTCCTTTCCTATCTATCCCTCACAAATGTTGTTCCAGGGGGCTTTCTAAGAAAATGACCTCTTCTCTCCTTGACAATCATACAAGCAACTGACATCCCCATAATTTTCAGGCCCATCACAAATTTTATTTGCTAAGGGAAACCTTTCTTGAGTGTTCCACTTTACATGACCCTTTCTATCCTCTCAACCACTATATCTGGAATCACACTATTAAGAATTCCACTATATTAAAATATAATGAGACTGATTCCACAAACTATGGTTCTCATAAAAAGTTTAAATCTCACTTTAATAGTCACATTATATTCTCTGTTTTCTGATTGTTAGTATGTTTGAATTCTGATTTGTCCTCCCATTTGGAGTTTAAACTTTAGAAATACAAAAACATACCCATTTGAAAGTTTCTCACAGAACTGGGCTCACCCAATATCATTCTTTTTCTTTTTTTTTTTTGGCTGCGTTGGGTCTTTCTTTCTGCGTGCCGGCTTTCTCTAGTTGCGGTGAGCGGGGCCTACTCTTCAATGTGGTGCACGGGCTTCTCATTGCGGTGGCTTGTCTTGTTGCGGAGCACGGGCTCTAGGCGCGTGGGCTTCAGTAGTTGCACCTCGCTGGCTCTAGAGCGCAAGCTCAGCAGTTGTGCCGCACGGGCTTAGTTGCTCTGCGGCATGTGGGATCTTCCCAGACCAGGGCTTGAACCCATGTCCCCTGTATTGGCAGGCAAATTCTTAACCACTGCACCACCAGGGAAGTCCCAGGGAAGTCCCCTCAGTATTATTCTTAAAGCCCAAAGTTCTCTTGCTGTTGGGTCATCTGTGGTGAAATCTAGATCAGATTGGGAATTAAAACTTCTCAGTTAAACAGAACACTCAATTAGCTAAAGTCCTTAGCTTCCTGACCACCTCTATTAGATGGGTACCATTTTCCTGCCCCAGCAGTCTTCTGCTGGCTGGTTTTAAAATTCACAATAAAACAAGTAGTACTTTTGGCTACACATTTACTTTATATCAAAACATTCAATAAAAGCAAGCATTAAAGTCACTATAGAAGAGTATTGATCCATTTCTTGAAAGCTGTTTGTATTTGCTGAAAGAGCCACTTCCTGGCTGGAATTTGTACTGGAACCAACTCTCTCACCAATTTGTTCAGCAAGATTAACTGGGGTTGCCAAGATAGCTTCAAATAGAGAATGGAAAGCAGAAAATTAAAAATTAATGCTAAAATATTAAAGTATAATGACATCTAATGCAGGATGAAACTGGGTAGATCCTTGCTACGGTCTACCCTATTCATAGCAAATTTACCTTTGGAATTCTGGGTATGACCTTGACCCTTGCTGTTAAAATGGTATGAGAAGTGTTTAGAGACACTGCACTTTTATGTAAATTAAAGACTATGTCATTGGGTAGAATATTTTTCCGTTTGAGAAGGGATAAATATGAGCAAACTTAATTTTAAATTGATCACTGTTGCCTATGAAGAAGCAAGTGTTTGTATGACTGGCATTCTTATGTTACAGCATGAAGTCCACGTGGTCTATTTTGAAGATATGCCTTCTCCTCCCTAAAACTATTCTTTTGTTTAGCCTATCCCTGGGACCATACTGACTCAGTGCCATGCACCTACGTCCTTGCTACTCTGTGACATGCTTTTTGAGAAATCTTGCCTTCCAGTCATCTACATTGATGCCCTATTCCTTTTTCTCAGATGACCCACATGATTTCCTTTATGTTCTCTTTAGCACCTCTCTTCATTACTTCAGGCAAATGGTCTTTATAAAGTTTAGTGCTCAAGCCTTACTCACATCTCATTACTCACTTTCTTTTTCAGGCTTTCTCAGAAAAAAAAAAACTGATAAAGAATCTAAGAAAATAGAAAGTGCCAACTTACTGACTTGTGATAGTGACATTTCTTTAGACATAAAAAAGTCTAGGGTATTTTAGCATGTTTAGTAGATTAAGTTAATGCCTATAAACCACTGGTCATGAGACTAGAACTGCTTTCATTCATTTGTTCAGCCATGCTTACATTTATTATTGAATATATATTTTTGAGCACTTACTTCAAGCCACGTAGTGTTCTGAGTGGTTATAATACAGTAGTGAACAAATGATGAGACTTACTCTTATAGAATTATGGTTTATTGGGGGAAGAAAGAGATTTTAAAAATCTAAAAATTAATATTTAAATTTAAAATTGTAAAGTTATTAGAAAAAACAAGTTCTTGTGAGAAAGACTTTTGTGGTGGGGTGGGAACTACTTTGGAATGAGTAATCAGGAAAATCCTCTCTTAAGAAATGGCATTTAAAATCATGTTGGAAGAATGATAAGGATCTAGGCACATAATTGAGATGGGAGTGGTGACTAAGGACATTACAGAGGGGAACAGAGTATTTCAAGGCCTTGATGTAGAGAGAAGTATGGCCCTAGAGAAAAAAGAAGAAAGTGGCACAATAAGAGTGGGGAAAGCTTTGCTGAGGAAAGAGGAATTTGACCCATTTTTTTCTGCCTCATTGTTTAAGCTGGGACATCTCATCTCATCATATCTTGCCCTTGGACTTGGATTTATACCATTGGCTCCCCCGGTTCTCAGGCCTTTGGACTCAGATTGAATTTTGCCAACAGTAGAATTAGGAATCTGAGAGTGAGAATGGGAAATGTCCTTTTACATCAGTTGTTAACATGTGGGACAGACAGACCTGATATAGATTAATGTAAATATGTCTGAGTGAAGTCAAGGCTGGGAAGTCACTGTTGGTGTTGAAATATGGGAGTAAATAAGGCTACTTTTCCATTACCAAAACAGAAATAAAGTTTAAAGAAAAACAACCTTTGACATCTGGAATTAAGCTATTTGGGCCTATGGTTAATTATCCTTCCTCTAATTATTCGTCAATATTCAAGATCATTAGCAATTTTAGTAGATGGCAAGCATGGGAAAGAAGAAAAGGGTAGCTGTTCACATGACACTAAACTTTCAATTCAGTAATAAAAAATAAGCTGAACAAAGAAATATTTCCAAATACCAAGATGTCATTAAGCAAAACATAAAAATGATATAATCTAAACAAAAATAAATTTCTTATGCTTCCCATCAAGTTGTTTTTCCTTCTATGCACACAACTAACGTGCATTTCAAATTGAACATATTTTTTACTTATAAGTAGTTCTAATAAATTATTTGATGGACATTTTTTAATTATCTCAGAATTTTCATTTTCAAAGCTCTCAGTTTTCACCAGTACAACTAATGAAGAATTTAACTTTAAATGACAAATGAGTATGGGTGAAGAATCCTAAAACTAATAAAAAGTAAATACAGATTTTCAGAAGAAAACTAAACACAAATCCACTAGAGAAAAATAAGGTCTTGGAAATGACAAGTCTATTAGCTTGAGTTCATTCCCTGGAAAATCATTAGGTAGCTAAAGGGCAACAGCTAATCACTCAAAGCCTTTATGAATTATAAGTCATCACACTAATTTAATTTATTTGCTGATTAAATAATGAGATCAATAGATAGAAAAGCATAGATGTATGCTCAATAAATAAGGGTTTCAGTAAACCTTTGAATCAGTTCAACAAAATTTATTTACAGACATGTTGATGAAACACAGTTGGTATTCCAGGGCACCCAGACTTATTTTTTATTCAACAGCACATTAGGAATTTTCATGTGTGTAGTGCTACACCTGAGAAGAAGGGGGAGGAACGGACACCATGCACTGTATAAGGGATAATTGTAAAAGTGTTTAAATGTTGGTACTGTTAACACACACACACACACACACACACACATTTAGAATACATCAAAAGGAAAAAGAAAATTGCTCCTTTTAAGCAGCTTATAAATCTACAGAGTCTAGAGTAGTTGAGGTTTTCAGTATTTTCTCTAGGCCTATTTGTCACTTTGTGAGAAGTGATTAGAAAAAAAAAGAAATATAAGATCAGTCTTTCAATAAGATGAGTCTTTTCCCATGTTAGTAAACAAGTTTCTAAAGAATCACATATTATTTTTATTTTTATTATACTTTTAGAATTATTTTATTATATTATTTTAATTTTAAGTTTTTTGATATACAAATAATATATGTTTTTTTGGTAGAAAATTAGATACTGTAGATAGGGAAAAAACAAAAGGAAAGACAAGGAAAGAAAAGAAAAGGAAAGAAAATTTAAAAGTTACCCATAAAACATTCTATAGGAAAAAGATTCTTTCTCTTACTATTTTGCCATTTTATTGTATAGACTTTGTGAATACTTGTGGGTGTTTGTGTATGTAAAACAGAAATTAGATTCTATGCTTCATAATATTATAATCTTATTTTCCCACTCAGCAGCTTGCTATTAACGTGTCTCCAAATCAATAAAGATACTGACTCGGTTATTTTTAACAATCCAAATAGCATCTATTATACCTAATAGGAATTAAGTCTTGATGGGACACATTGTATAAATTTAACCCTACTGCAGTACAAAAAAATGTGACATACACTGTTGAAAACTGGTTTGAGTAAATGAGCAAGAAAATCTTTATAGAATCACAGCCAAGATAATGAAATTGATGGCAAGAAGGTCATATGTGCACACAAAATTTAGCAAAACTCTGTGTGTGGTAAGGGGTGGGGATGCAGAAATTGAAGTAGGCAATAAGATATCATTGGTGCTGGAAAAAAATGCTTTCTGATCTCTAAATCAGTAGAGCAGTGGAGGACAGGATAATGATGGGTGGACATGCAAAGAGCAGGAATTGCCCTGGTGCCAATCAGTGCAGAGAAAAGAACAGGTGGAGAAAAAAGGAAAAAGTCACATGTGCTGACTGGGAAATCCAAGTCTAAACTAGCTAGATGTGCATACAACAGAAGCTACTTGTGAATAAGTTACTTATGGTTCAACATTGACTTAGATGTGTTTTACAGAATTCTGTTTATTGAGGACATTGAGAGTCCATTTGGAGACATATACTGAACCTAAAGACTGTGGTGGGTTTAAAGGTAAACAATGAGTACCTGTGCTTTGGTCTCTCCTTCCCCTTCCAGCCTGCACCTCAATCAAATACCAAATCCTAGTGACTTTCCACTTCCAATGTTACTGTCTTGGTACAGGAAGTTCCCATTTCTCACCTGAATAATTGCAACAATTTTCTAGATGGAAATCTCTGGCTCCAGTGTTTTCCTTCATGTTACTTTCTTCATAGGCATTTGAGAGAGCTATTTACCTATTAGTGTATTCACTATATGTATGTAGAAAATATTGCACATACTTCACCATCAGGTTATTTTTTCCAATATTTATAGTGCATCTTGACATATGGTATTTTAAACTTATGTTGTATCAAACTTACCAGTTTTTAGCATTGTGACTCCACCTGCCCTCCTCCTCTGCCCAGTGCCTTTATGCTAGAATGTACTTGTTAGTGGTCAAATAAATACCAACCTATAATTTCTTCCACTCTGCTATGGTTTCACTTTTAAACATTTAATCCTTTGATTTACCTAGACCTGTTATGTCATTTTCTTTTTCCTTTTTCAGCTGATGATGAAACTGAAACACGTATATAGTTTCATTTTGACCAAGGAGAAATTTCTTAGCAGGAAAGTCAACTAAACTCAGATCAGTTAGGTTACTAGAGTGTTGCTCTTAAATATTCCCTTTTGGTGAAGCATATCACATGGAGAAACACTTAAAATTTTGTGTGTATTTTTACCATTTAGTTTCCTCCTAGTTTTTCAGTAATTTAATAAATGAAGAATGACATGGTATGTTTTATGACTATGTAGAGGTTGACAATGACAGACACTTTAGATTCAACAATATAATTGTATAAAATGGTGATGTAGAAATTGTTTTTGATAACATACACAGATAACAGTAAAAATAATGCATTTGACTCAAACAAATATAATTTTAAATAACATCTCATTTAAAAAATATATAACTCCTTATGGTCACTGGCCATGTTTGATTGAACGTTATATCTCTAACCCCATGGCACATAATAGGCATTCAGTAAATATTAAATTAATGAGGTTCTTGGACAATTTACATAAGAGAAAACTTAAAATACTTCTTCAAGTAAAACACACTAATGAAAAAATTGTGCAAAGTTCTTAATCCATATGGAGAGATCTATTTTTTAGCTTTATTAATATTTTGAATAGTTATTTTGTATAAAGATCTCCATTAGTGCAAGAAAGATAATTCTATATAGGTAATGATATAATTTTGCAGTCTAATTTTAAAAGTTAATCTGATAAGCTTTGTTATAAAGCAGAAACTAACACACCATTGTAAAGCAATTATACTCCAATAAAGATGTTAAAAAAATTAATCTGATAATTAAATGCAATTCATTCTGAACATACCACAAACATGCTGAGCTGGAAAATAATTAGACTGATTTCATTAAGATGTCTATGATTCAGTGTTTAAAAGGGGAGCACTAAGTTGAAAGGTCTTAAAACATAAAATCTTAGATTTTCTTAAATTACATATACTCATGCTTTTAAATCAATGTCCACTGTTAATGAGACAACCCTGTTAGTTATGTCACTATTTTCAACTAGACTAGACAAAGTGACCTTTAAATATGCCATCAATAAGAAATCAAATTTGACAACACAACAGATAACTGAAATGACAGAATGAAATAACTTGGAGAACGAGTCAATATTTTTGTTTTTAAATTATAGAAATGAAGGATTATTATAACTTTTCAGAGACACTGTTTCTAAAAAGAGGATGAAACTAACGTTTAAATAAAAATAGCCATTATCTTTAATATCTGTTGCTTTTCCTGGTTGTAAAATCAATATACGTTCATTGACAAACTATAATGAAAAATGTGCAAAATACAAAGTGGAAGTTCTCCTATGTCTAGCTCCTTCAAAACCATTTCTAGGGCTTCCCTGGTGGCGCAGTGGTTGGGAGTTCGCCTGCCGATGCAGGGGACGCGGGTTCGTGCCCGGGTCCGGGAAGATCCCACATGCTGTGCAGCGGCTGGGCCCGTGGGCCATGGCCGCTGGGCCTGCACGTCCGGAGCCTGTGCTCCGCAACGGGAGAGGCCACAACAGTGAGAGGCCCGCGTAAAGCAAAAAAAAAAAAAAAAAAAATTTCTAAGCAAACACTTCGTTATATGTTTCAAAATAGAGGGGAAGAGAAAATTCCCACTCCCTCCCCACACTCTTTTTTGTTCCTCCCCAAGAGGTGGGAATACACATATATTCAGATTCCAAGACACCTTGTATGACGAGGCCACATCCCTTAATGAAGCAGTTCTCTTATGCTTCCTATTTCCTGTGATTGGTGCTGAATAAAAGGTTAGGAGGATATCTGACTTTCTGTGCTCTCAAATGTCTGCTGAAACTCTCTTTTTCCTGATCTCCTCTTATTCCATGTGGCCTACTGGATTATCAGTAAAATCCCAAAACTGTCATGTGGATTTAGACAAATAAAGAGGCTAGAGTACATGTTCCATGTGCACTCACTAGATTCCTAATAATAAAATTATTCTGTATGTTTAGTGTTACATAGCTAATGGTCTGAAGAATTTGAACTATATCCAGGTTTAAGATACGAGCTGTTCTCTTATTCTTTTATGTTGTTTGTAGGTACTCTTTTTGTATTACAAATATTAAGCCTTTATTGTATACAAGGATTCCAACTTTCTTTTTCTGAATTTCTCACGTTTGATTGGCTATTTATTCTAGCAATTTGAAGTTATTCTACCCTTACTATTGTAAGGGATATTTTTAAACACAAAAATAATCTATTATCCTCTATCAAGATCCAGGATAAAATAGTAACTATTGATAGACTCTTTATAATATAATTAACCTGCTTTTTCTTCCAAAACCCTACCCAACATCTTTTTTATTTTACCCTTTGCGCATGTTTTTATATATATTTTGTAATTGAAGTATAGCTGATTTACAATGTTGTGTTAGTATCTGGTGGACAGCAAAGTGATTCAGTTATATATACGTATATACATGTATTCTTTTGCATAGTTATTATTTTCCATTATGGTTTATTACAGGATATTGAATATAGTTCCCTGTGCTATACAATAGGACTTTGTTGTTTATTCATTCTCTATATAAGAGTTTGCATATGCTAGTCCTGAACTCCCAATCCAACCCTCTCCCACCCCCACCCCTTGCAACCATAAGTATGTTCTCTATGTCTGTGAGTCTGTTTCTGTTTGGTAGATAAGTTCATTTGTGTCATATTTTAGATTCCACATATAAGTGATATCATATGGTATTTGTCTTTCTCTTTCTGACCTACCTCACTTAGTATGATAATCTCTAGGTCCATCTATGTAGCTGCAAGTGGCATTATTTCATTCTTTCTTATGGCTGAGTAATATTCCATTGTATCTATATACCACTTCTTCTTTATACATTCATCTGTTGATGGACCTTTAGGATGTTTTAATGCCTTGGTTATTGTAAAGAGTACCACTATGAACATAGGGGTGTATGTATTTTTTTAATGTATTTTTTTCTATGGATATATTCCCAGGAGTGAGATTGCTGGATCATATGGTAACTCTATTTTTAGTTTTTTGAGGAACATGCATACTAATTTCCATAGTGGCTGCACCAATTTACATTTCCACCAACAGTGTAGGAGGGTCCCTTTTTCCATATTCTCTCCAGGCTTTGTTATTTGTAGACTTTTTAATGATGGCCATTCTGACTGGTGTGAGGTGGTAACTCACTGTAGTTTTGATTTGCAGTTCTCTACTAATTAGCAATGTTGAGCATCTTTTCATGTGCCTATTAGTCACCTGTATGTCTTCCTTGGAGAAATGTCTATTTAGATCTTCTGTCCATTTGTTGATTTGGTTGTTTGGGTTTTTGTTGTTGTTGTTGTTATTGAGTTACCTGAGGTGTTTGCATATTTTGGAATTTAAGTGCTTGTTGGCCACATCACTTGCAAATATTTTCACCAAGTCCATAGGTTGACTTTTCATTTTGTTTATGGTTTCCTTTGCTGCGTAAAAGCTTTTAAGTTTAATTAGGTCCCATTTGTTTATTTTTGTTCTTATTTCTATTGCCTTGGGAGACTGACCTAAGAAAACATTGGTATGATTTATGTCAGAGACATGCCTATGTTTTTTTCTAGGAGTTTTAAAGTGTCATGTCTTATATTTAAATCTTTAAGCAACTTTGAGTTTACTTTTATGTATGGTGTGAGGGTGTGTTCTAACTTCATTGATTTACATGCTGCTGTCCAACTTTCCCAGCACCACTTGCTGAAGAGACTTTTTCCCAATGTATATTCTTGTCTCCTTTGTTGAAGATTAATTGACCATAAGTGTGTGGGTTTATTTCTGGGCTCTCTGTTCTGTTCCATTGATATATATCTTGTTTTTGTGCCAATACCATGCTGCATTGGTTACTGTAGCTTTGCATTCTTTTCAAATGCACCTGAAACATTCTCTAGGATTGACCACATACTAGGTCATAGAACAAGCCTCAACAAATTTAAGAGGATAGAAGTTATTTCAAGATTCTTTTCTGACCACAACTTCATGAAACTAGAAATCAACCACAGAAAAAGAAATGAGAAAAAAATGATTACATGGATAATAAACAGCATGCTACTCAATAACCAATGGGTCAATGATGAAATCGGAGAGGAAATTAAAAAAATACCTTGAGACAAATGACAATGAAAACACAACCATACAAAATCTATGGGATGCAGCAAAAGCAGTTGCTAGTGGGGATTTCATAGCATTATAAGCCTTCCATAAAAAATACAAGAAAAATCTCAAAAAAACAACCTAACTTACCAAATAAAAGACTTAGAAAAAGAACAAACAAAACCTAAAATAAGCAGAAGGAAGAAAATTAATAAAGATCAGAGAGGAAATCGAGATTAAAACACACACACACACACACACACACACACAAAAGAAAGTCAATAAAACCAGTTGCTGGTTCTCTAAAATGTGAAACAAAATTGACAAGCCTCTGGCCAGGCTCACAAAGAAGAAAAGACAGAGAACCCAAATAAACAAAGTAAGAAATGAAAGAGGAGAAATTACAAACAATACTATGGAAAGACAAAAATCCATAAGAGAATACTATGAACAGTTATCTGCCAACTAATTAGATAATCTAGAAGAAATGGACAAGTTTTTAGAAACATAGAGCCCATAAAAACTGAATCAAGAAGAAATAGACAATTTGAACAGACCAATCACTAGAAGTTAAATAGAATAAGTAAAAAAAATTAAAAACATTTTTAAAAATTGCTGCAAACAAAAGTCTAGGACCAGTTGACTTCACTGGGGAATTCTACCAAACATAGAAAGAAGAACTTATACCAATCCTTCTCAAACTATTCCAAAAGATTGAAGAGGAAAGAACACTCCCAAAGTCATTCTATGAAACCACCATCACCCCGATACCAAAACCAGACAAAGACAATACTAAAAACAAAAATTACAGGCAAATAACTTTGATGAATATAGATGCAAAAATTCTCAACAAAATATCAGCAAGCCAAATCACACAACATATATAAAAAAAAAACATACACCATGACCAATTTGGACTTACCCCAGGGTCACAAGAGTGGTTCAACATATGCAAATCAATAATGTGACACTTCATATCAACAAAAGAAAAGACAAAACCCACATGATGATCTCAATAGATGCAATAAAAGCAGTTGATAAACTTTAACATCTATTCATGATAAAATACTCTTACCAAAGTAGGTATAGAGAGAACATATATCAACATAATGAAAGCTATTTAGGACAACTCCATAGCCAACATAATCAACAGTGAAGAGCTGAAAGCCTTCATCCTGCTAACATCTGGAACAAGAAAAGGATGCCCAATCTTACCACTTCTATTCAACATAGTACAGGAAGTCCTAGAAACAACCATCAGACAAGGAAAGGAAATAAAAGTATCCAAATTGGAACAGAAGAGGTAAAATTGTCAAAATATGCAGATTACAGGATATAGAAAACCCTAAAGAATACACACAAAAACTATTAGAATAATGATAGTAAAGATGATCCAAAATCTTGGAAATAGAATGCAGAAAATAGAAGAAATGTTTAACAAGCACCTAGAAGAACTAAAGAGCAAACAAACAATCATGAACAACACAATAAATGAAATTTAAAATTCTTTAGAAGGGATCAATAGCAGAATAACTGAGACAGAAGAACGGATAAATCACCTGGAGGATAAAATAGTAGAAATAACTACTGTAGAGCAGAATAAAGAAAAAAGAATGAAAAGAATTGAGGACAGTCTCACAGATTTCTGGGACAATACTAAATGGACAAATATTCGAATTAAAGGAGTCCCAGAAGAAGAAGAGAAAAACAAAGGGACTGAGAAAATATTTGAAGAGATTATAGTTGAAAACTTCCCTAACATGGGAAAGGAAATAGTTAATAAAGTCCAGGAAGAACAGAGTGTCCCATACAGGATAAATCCAAGGAGAAACACATCAAGACACATATTAATCAAACTATCAAAAATTAAATACAAAGAAAAAATACTAAAAGCAGCAAGGGAAAAAAAAAACAAATAACATACAAGGAAATCCCCATAAGGTTAACAGCTGATCATTCAGCAGAAACTCTGCAAGCCAGAATGGGTTGGCAGGACATGTTTAAAGTGATGAAAGGGATAAACCTACAACCAAGATTACTCTACCCAGCAAGGATCTCATTCAGACTTGACAGAGAAATTAAAAACTTTACAGACAAGCAAAAGCTAAGAGAATTCATCACCACCAAACCAGTATTACAACAAATGCTAAAGGAACTTTTCTAGGCAGGTAACACAAGAGAAGGAAAAGACCTACAATTACAAACGCAAAACAATTAAGAAAATGGTAATAGGAATATACATATTGATAATTACCTTAAATGCAAATGGATTAAATGCTCCAACCAAAAGACATAGACTGGCTGAATGGATACACATACAGGACACATATATATGCTGTCTACAAGAGACCCACTTCAGACCTAGGGACATAAACAGACTGAAAGTGAAGGGATGGAAAAAAATATTCCTTGTAAATGGAAATCAAAAGAAAGCTGGAGTAGGAATTCTCATATTAGAAAAGATAGACTTTAAAACAAAGATGATTACAAGAGACAAAGAAGGACACTACATAATGATCAAGGAATCAATTCAAGAAGAAGATATAACAATTGTAAATATCTATGCACCCAACTTAGGAGAACCTCAATACATAAGGCAAACACAAACAGCAATAAAAGGGGAAATCGACAGTAACATAATCATAGTAGGGGACTTTAACACCCCACTTTCACCCATGGACAGATCATCCAAAATGAAAATAAATAAGGAAACACAAGCTTTAAATGATACATTAAACAAGATGGACTTAATTGATATTTATAGGACACTCCATCCAAAAACAACAGAATACACATTTTTCTCAAGTGCTCATGGAACATTCTCCAGATAGATCATATCTTGGGTCACAAATCAAGCCTTGGTAAATTTAAGAAAATTGAAATTGTATCAGGTATCTTTTCTGAACACAATGCTATGAGTCTAGATATAAATTACAGGAAAAAATCTGTAAAAAATAAAAATACATGGAGACTAAACAATACACTACAATACACTACAATACCAAGAGATCACTGAATAAATCAAAGAGGAAATCAAAAAATACCTAGAAACAAATGACAATTGAAACACGATGACCCAAAACCTATGGGATGCAACAAAAGCAATTCTAAGAGGGAAGTTTATAGCAACACAATCCTACCTTAAGAAACAAGAAACATCTAAAATAAACAACCTAACCTTAAACTTAAAGCAGTTAGAGTAAGAAAACCAAAAAAAAAAACAGCCCAAAGTTAGCAGAAGGAAAGAAATCATAAAGATCAGAACAGAAATAAATGAAAAAAAAATGAAGGGAATGATAGCAAAGATCAATAAAATTAAAAGCTGGTGCTTTGAGAAGATAAAAATAAAACTGATAAACCATTAGCCAGACTTATCAAGAAAGAAAAGGAGAAGACTCAAATCAATAGAATTATAAATGAAAAAGGGGAAGTAACAACTGACACTGCAGAAATACAAAGGACCAAGAGAGATTACTACAAGCAACTATATGCCAATAAAATGGACAACATGGAAGAAATGGACAATTTTTTAGAAATGCACAAGCTTCTGAGACTGAATCAGGAAGAAATAGAAGATATGAAGAGACCAATCACAAGCACGGAAATTGAAACTGTGGTTAAAACTCTTCCAACAGGGGCTTCCCTGGTGGCGCAGTGGTTGAGAGTCCGCCTGCCGATGCAGGGGACACGGGTTCGTGCCCCGGTCTGGGAAGATCCCACATGCCGCGGAGCGGCTGGGCCCGTGAGCCATGGCTGCTAAGCCTGTGCTCCCCAACGGGAGAGAGGCCACAACAGTGAGAGGCCAGCGTACAGAAAAAAAAAAAAATCTTCCAACAAACAAAACCCAGGACCAGATGGCTTTACAGGCGAAATATATCAAACATTTAGAGAAGAGCTAACACCTATCCCTCTCAAACTCTCCCAAAATATAGCATAGGGAGGACACTCCCAAACTCATTCAACGAGGTCACCATCACCCTGATACCAAAACCAGACAAAGATGTCACAAAAAAAGCAACACTACAGACCAATATCACTGATGAACATACATGCAAAAATCCTCAACAAAATAATAGCAAAGAGAATACAACAGCACATTAAAAGGATCATACACCATGATCAAGTGGGATTTATCCCAGGAATGCAAGAATTCTTCAATATGTGCAAATCAATCAATGTGATACACCCTATTAACAAATTGAAGTATAAAAACCATACGATCATCTCAATAGATGCTGAGAAAGCTTTTGACAGAATTCAACACCTATTTATGATAAAAGCCCTCCAGAAAGTAGACAGAGAGGGAACTTAACTCAACATAATAAAGGCCATAAATGACAAACCCACAGTGAACATCATTCTCAATGGTGAAAAACTGAAAGCATTTCCACTAATATCAGGAACAAGACAAGGTTGCCCACTCTCACCACTATTATTCAACATAGTTTTGGAAGTTTTAGCCACAGCAATCAGAGAGGAAAAATAAATTTAAAAAATCTAAATCAGAAAAGAAGAAGTAAAGCTGTCACTGTTTTCAGATGACATGATACTATACATAGAGAATCATAAAGATGCTACCAGAAAACTTCTAGAGATTATCAATGAATTTGTTAAAGTAGCAGGATACAAAATTAATGCACAGAAATCTCTGGCATTCCTATACACTACTGATGAAAAATCTGAAAGTGAAATTAAGAAAACACTCCCATTTACCATGCAACAAAAAGAATAAACTATCTAGGAATAAACCTACATAAGGAGGCAAAAGACTTGTATGCAGAAAATTATGACACTGATGAAAGAAATAATGTCTATACTACCCAAAGCAATCTACAGATTCAATGCAATCCCTATGCAACTACCAATGGCATTTTTCACATAACTAGAACAAGAAAATTCACAATATGTATGGAAACACAAAAGACCCCTAATAACTAAAGCAGTCTTGAGAAAGAAAAATGGAGCTGGAGGAATCAAGGTCCCTGACTTCAGACTATACTACAAAGGTACAGTAATCAAGACCGTGTGGTACTGTAACAAAAACAGAAATATAGATCAATGGAAAAGGATAGAAAGCCCAGAGATAAACCTGTGCACATATGGTCACCTTATCTTTGATAAAGGAGGCAAGAATATACAGTGGAGAAAAGAGAGCCTCATCAATAAGTGGTGCTGGGAAAACTGTACAGGTACATGTAAAAGAATGATATTAGAACACTCCCTAACACCATACACAAAAATAAACTCAAAGTGGATTAGGGAACTAAATGTAACCCCAGACACTATCAAACTCTTAGAGGAAAGCATAGGCAGAATACTCTATGCCATCAATCACAGGAATATCCTTTTTGACCCATCTCCTAGAGAACTGGAAATAAAAATAAAAATAAAAATAAACAAATGGGATCTAATGAAACTTCAAAGCTTTTGCACAGCAAAGGAAACCATAAACAAAACCAAAAGACAACCCTCAGAATGGGAGAAAATATTTGCAAATGAAGCAACTGAAAAAAATTAATCTCCAAAATTTACAAGCAGCTCATACAGCTCAATAATAAAAATCAAACAACCCAATTCAAAAATGGGCAGAAGACCTAAATAGACATTTCTCCAAAGAAGATATACAGATTGCCAACAAGCACATGAAAGAATGCTCGACATCATTAATCATTAGAGAAATGCAAATCAAAACTACAATGAGATATCATCTCACACTGGTCAAAATGACCATCATCAAAAATCTACAAAAAATAAATGCTGGAGAAGGGTGGAGAAAAGAGAACCCTCATACGCTGTTGGTGGGAATGTAAACTGATACAGCCACTATGGAGAACTGTATGGAGGTTCCTTGAAAAACTAAAAATAAAACTACCATACAACCCAGCAATCCCACTACTGGGCATATACCCTGATAAAACCATAATTCAAAAAGAGTCATGTACAACAATGTGCATTGCAGCTCTGTTTACAATAGTTAGGATTTGGAAACCACTTAAGTGTCCACTGACAGATGAATGGATAAAGAAGATGTGGCACATATATATAGTGGAACACTAGTCAGCCATTAAAAAGGAACAAAATTGAGTTATTTGTAGTGAGATGGATGGACCTAGAGTCTGTCATACAGAGTGAAGTGTTCAGAAAGAGAAAAACATATACCATATGTTAACACATATATGGAATAAAAAAAATCGTTATGAAGAACCTAGGGGCCCAACGGGAATAAAGTCCCAGACCTACTAGAGAAATGACTTGAGGACACAGGGAGGGGGAAGGGTAAGCTGTGACAAAGTGAGAGAGTGGTAGTGTATATATGGACATATATACACTACCAAATATAAAATAGATAGCTAGTGGGAATAAGTCACATAGCACAGGGAGATCAGCTCAGTGCTTTGTGACCAGGTAGAAGGGTGGGAAAGGTAGGGTGGGAGGGAGGGAGATGCAAGAAGGAAGAGATATGGGAGATATATGTATATTTATAACTGATTCACTTTGTTATAAAGCAGAAACTAACACACCATTGTAAAGCAATTATACTCCAATAAAAATGTTAAGAAAAATAGTATTAGAACTGATAATCAAATTCAGCAAGGTTGCACAATACAAGATTTCCCTACAGAAATCAGTCACGTTCTTTACACTAAAAATTATATATAAGAAAGGGAAAGTAAGAGAAAACCACAAAAAAAACCCAGAAAAAACAATTCCTTTTAAAATCACATCAAAAAATTAAAATACTTAGGAATAAATCTGACCAAAGTGGTCAAAGACTTATATGCTGAGAGCTATAAAACATTGATAAAGGAAATTGAAGATGATTTAAAGAAATGGAAAAAATATCCCATGCTCTTGGATTGGAAGAATTAATATTGTTAATAGGCCATACTAACCAAAGCAATCTGTAGATTTAATGCAACATCTATGAAATTACACATGATGTTTTTCACAGAAGTAGAACAAATAATCTTCAAATTGATATAGAACCATAAAAGACCCAGAATTGTCAAAGCAATCTTGAGGAAAATGAACAAAGCAAGAGACATAACACCCCCCAGACTTCATACAGTACTAAAAAGTTACAGTAATCAACCCAACATCTATTTTTAAATACAGTTGATGATGTTGATAATAAGGATAAATATTTCTTTATTATGTTATGTGTCTTCTTCAAGACATTTTTTATACTGGTATAAGTTTTATAACTGTATTAATGCTTATATAAACATTAATTTAATTTTCATGGTTTCATTGTTTACAACTTTTCTATTCAAACTTTGTCGTACTTGATTTCTTCATTCTGACTCAAGTTTTACTTGGTTTGAATTTAACTTCCTAGATTGCTGTAGATGTGTATTTTCTGAAACTGTTTTTTCTTTTTTCCTCACATGTAAATAGTAATTTGTCTCATCATAGAATACTTGGGCTATGATCTCTGATTCCTAAAATTTTGTATAGGTTGCTCTATTGTCTTCCCTAGACAAAAAAATAATAATTAGATAAATTAATGTTTGTATAATTATTAATTGGTCAAAAGATACAAGCATTTATAATGCTTCCACAACCTAGTGGTAAATTTATTTGTTGTACCAGTTTAGATTCATGAATAGTATATGAGAATGTGAGCCTCATCACACTCTTATTGATATTAATTTTGAGGGAGTCATTTTGGAAATGTTTCAGTTTTTCAACAATTATTATTAATTTTTAAAATTTATTCTTTGGTAAATTTTAATAATTTACTTTTCCCATAAAACTGTATATTCCATCAAGAATTTTGTTAGCATAATTCTGTATGCATAATTCCCTAGTAATTTATCTGGTCTCCCTCATATTTGTGGTTATAACTTTTCTCATTATTCTTTTTGTGAATTTGTTCTAACTCTTTTGAATAGACTTTATTTTTTAGAGTAGTTTAAGGTTCACATCAAAATTAAGAGCAAGATACAGTAATTTCACATATCCTCCCTGCCCCACTCATGCATAGCTTCCCCACTTATTAACATCCCCCATCAGAGTGAGACATTTGTTACAATGGATGAAAATATATTGCTACATCATTTTCATTAAAAATCCGTTGCTTACATTAAGGTTCATTCGGTGTACATTCCATGGATTTGGACAAATATATAATGACCTGCACCCACTATTATAGTATCAGATAGAGTAGTTTCACTGCCCCCCAAATCCTCTGTGTTCCACCTACTCATTCCTCTCCCAACCCCTGGTAACCACTGATATATTTTGTCTTCATAGTTTTGCCTTTATAGAATATTATATTGTTGGGATTATACACTGTGTAGCCTTTTCAAATGTACTTCTTTCACTTAGTAATGCTAATTCAAGTTTCCTCCATTTTTTTTTTCATGGCTTGATAGGTCATTTCTTTTAAAAAAATGAATAATATTTCATTGTGTGTGTTACCACAGTTTACTTATTCATTCACTTACTAAAGGACATGTTGGGTTTTTTTCTGTTTTGGCAATTATGAGTAAAGCTGTTATAAACATCTGTGTGTGGGTTTTGATGTGGCATAAGATTTCACCTCCTTTAGGTAAATACCAAGGAGCACAATTGCTGGATTATATGGTAAGTGTATGTTTAGTTTTGGAAGAAACTGACATAATGTTTTCTGAAGTTGTTGTGCCATCGCCATTTTGCATTCCCAAGAGCAAAGAATGAGAGTTCCTGTTGTCCCACATCCTCATCAGCATTTGGTATTGTGGATGTTCTGGATTTTGGCCATTTTAATAGGCGTGTAGTGGTATCTCATTGTTGTTCTAATTTGTATTTCCCTGAGGATATATTATATGAAGAATCTTTTCATATGCTTATTTGCCATACGTATATCTTCTGTGGTGAAGTGACTGTTAAGGTCTTTGGCCCATTTTTTGAACAAACGGTTTGCTTTTTTATTGATGAGTTTTAAGAGTTCTTTGTATATTTTGGGTAACAGTTCTTTATCAGACATGTCTTTTCCAAATATTTTCTCCCGGTTTGTCACGTGTCTTCTAATTCTCTTGATATTGTCTTTCATAGAGCAGAAGGTTTTAATTTTAATGAAGTCCAGCTGATCAATTATTTCTTTCATGAATTATGCCTTTGGTGTTTTATCTAAATATTCATCATCGTACCCTAAATCAACTAGGTATTCTTCTGTGTCTTCAAGGAGTTTTACAGTTTTGAATTTTACATTTAGGTCTATGATCTATATTGAGTTAGGTTTTGTGAAAGGTGTAAAGTCCGTCTGAATTTATTTATTTAGTTTTGCATGTGGATATCCAATTCTTCCAGCACTATTTGTTGAAAAGTGTATATTTTCTCCATTGTGCCTTTGTTTCTTTGTCAAAGATCAGTTGATGGTATTTCTGTGGGTCTATTTCTGAGCCCTCTATTCTATTTCATTAATTTATTTGTGTACTCTATTACCAATAACACATCATCTTGATTTCAGTAGCTTTATAGTTAAGTCTTGGAGTTGAGTTGTGTCAGTCCTCCAACGTTGTTCTTCCGTTCAATACTATGTTGGACTTCTGGATCTTTTGCCTCCTATATACACTTTAGAATAAGTGTGTTGATGTCTGCAAAATAATTTGCTGGGATTTTGATTGAGATTTTACTGAATGTATACATCAAGATGGCAAGAACTGATATCTTGGCAGCATCATCTTCCTATTCATGAGTTTTTCTTTGATATCCTTTATCAAAATATTTTAGTTTTCCCCATATGGATTGTGTACTTATTTTTGAGATTTACATCTAAGTATTTCATATTGGGGGTGCTAATGTAAATGGTATAGCATCTTTAATTCCAAAACCCCCTGTTCATTACTGGTGTATATAAAGGTGATTGACTGATTGACGTTTATATATTAACCTTGTATCCTGCAGCCTTGTTATAATTGCTTATTGGTTCCAGGAATTTGTTGTTGATTCTTTCAGATTTTCTACACAGACAATCATGCCATCTGCAAACAAATAGTGTTATTTCTTCCTTAGAAATCAATATACATTTTATTTCCTTTTCTTGCCTTATAGGACATTCAGTATGATGTTGAAAAGCAGTGGTGAGAGGGATACATCCTTACTTTTTTCCTGACCTTAGTGGGAAAGCTTTGGACTTCTCACAATTAAGCATGATGTTAGCTATAGGATTTTTATAGCTATTCTTTATCAAGTTAAGAAGTTCTCTATTTCTAGTTTACTAAGGTTTTTTGTTTTGTTTTGTTTTGTTTTTAATCCTGAATGGATGTTGGATTTGACAAACATTTTTTCTGGATCTATTGATATGATCATTTGATTTTTCTTCTTTAGCTTGTTAATTGTTGGATTGCATTAATTGATTTTCAAATGTTGAACCAAACTTACATTCCTGGGATAACTCCCACTTGGTTGGGTTGTATAATTCTTTTTATACATTGTTACATTCAATTTGCCAACATTTTCTTGAGGATTTCTGCATTTATGTTCATTAGAGATATTGGTTTTCTTTTCTTATAATGTCCTTGTTTTTGTATCACAGTAATTGTGGCTTCACAGAAAGATTTAGGAAGTACTTCCTCTGCTTCTGTCTTCTGAAAGAGATTGTAGAACTTTGGTATAATTTCTTCCTTAAGTGTTTGGTGAAATTTACCAGTTAATCCACCTGGGCCTTATGCTTTCTGTTTTGGAATGTTATTAATTATTGATTCAATTACTTCAATATGTATAGGCCTATTCAGATTGTCTATCTTTTCTTGTATGAGTTTCTGAAAATTGTGTCTTTTAAGGAATTTGTCCATTTCACTTAGGTTATCAAATATATGGACACTGAGGTGTTCATAGTATTTCATTATTATCTTTTAATATCTGTGGAATTTGTAGTCACATTTCTTCTTTCATTTCTGATACTAGTAATTTGTGTTTTCTCTCTTTTTCTTTATTAGTCTGTGTAGAGGTTTATAGACTTTATCAATCTTTACAAGTAACTCACTTTTAGTTTCTTCTCTGTTGTTTATATTTTTATTTGATTTGTCAAATAGGTATCTGTTTTGTTGGAGGCTTTCTTAAGAGCCACCTCTTAAATTTACTTATTCTACTATTTTATGTTTTTAATTTCTGATTTTATCTTTATTATTTCGATCTTCCTACATTCTTCAACATTACCTTGTGATTTGTTTATAATACTTTGTTTTTTATTTTTTGTTAATTATTAAATGTTATTTAATGAAAACACAAGGTCTTATAATTTGCTGCTTATTATAGCTTTGTTTTATCACGTCAGTTTTAATTCACAGTAAAGTTCTTATTGCCCAAATAATGATTACAGTTTTGATATTTTTTGATATAAGAATAATTTAGAATTTCTTAATCAGTTTAGTTTCCAATTTGAATTCACTTTAATTGGAGAATGTAACCCATAAATAGTTTCATCTGGGGAATAAATCAAGGATTTTCTTGGGGACCTAATGTATACTGATTTTTGTAAATGTTCCATTGATGTTTGAAAAGAACTATATCTTATCTTTCATTTTCAAGATACATAAAATAGACTATATATAAATGTAATTTATATATTTATATAAATAATTAATGAAGTATAAATGTTTACATAATAAAAAGTTTAAGCCCCAAATTTAAATATGTGAAGACAGGCTAGCCTAATTTATTTTATACCTACATGATCTACAAAGGACAGAGAGGTGTATTTAAAACACACACTCAAACAGATACACACACATGTGAAAAGTTATATTTCTCTGTTTAGCAATAACACAAAAAATAGCTGTTTACTGAGTAGTCCCAAGATTAAATGAGATAATTATTTCACTTTGATTTCCCTTTGCACATCTCCCAGGTAATTCTTGGTTTCTTTTGGGCCCATAAGATAATCTAGGGATTGTGTCCATAATTATTATTGTTAAAATATTATTTTTCAGCATTCAAATTCAAGAGGGTAAAATAGTAGGGTCCTGAACTCACCTCCTCCCATGGACACACAAAATCTATACGTATATATGGAACAATTTCCTCTCAAAAAAACCCCAAACCTAGCTGAGTGACTCTTAAACACCAAGGGAAAGAACCCCACATCAAGTAAATAAGAGAGGCTGAGGCACCATAAACTCCACTCCTGCCATGGTCACCAACAATCAAGAGAGAACTCACAAACCCAAGTCTTTCCCTGAGGACCAAAGAGTTTGAATCCTACATCTGGCATCCCAACTTTTAAGACCTGAAGTTGACAGACAATCCCCCCAAATTTGCATCTAGCCTTGAAAGCCAATGGGGCTTGCATCCACAAGACCCACAAAATAACTAAGAAACAGTTCTTAAAGTGCTTGCACACATGGACACATCTGACCCAGGGCCCAGCACAGAGAAAGCTGACTGAAAAAGAGGCTTTCTGTGAAAGAGGCTTGTTTGTTTATATTAAAGGTAAAATTAAAACATCAGACTGAAGGACAGGCATCTACTGAGCACACATCTGGGACCCTACTATAATAATCACTAAAGATGGAAGCTGGTGGGTGACATCTTTGTGCTCTCCCTATGCCTCCCTCCAGCTCACTGGTATCTCCCCAAAATGAACTTGTATCATTGTCTGGCACACCAATATGTGACTACAACCTAGGGTAAACCTCTAGATCACCTGGCTCTGGTGGCTAGTAGAAATTATGTTAGTGAGTCCCACAGGACTGTAACAAATGGAGAAAGAGTTCTTAACTAGATATCACCCTCAGGGCACAGCAGAGACACAACAGGATAAGACACCCAGTATTTCTATGAATGAGGCCTATTAGCTTATCTTCATAACTGTATCCTGAGGGGCAGGTCTCTAATTAAACACACATCTAAGGGCCAGCAATAATCTGCTCCAGAGACCTTAGATGGTAGGCGCTATTTTTGCACTCTCCATCGACCATGCTCCAGAATACTAATATCTCCTTGAGGGGAAGTTCCTACATATGTTTGGTGCCCCAGTTTTTGTGGCTGCTATCCAGGAGAAGCCTTTTGGTCCCTGGCCTCTGGTGACAAATAGGGATTGTGTTCATATGTTTAGTGGCATAGTAACAAATTAAAGAAACAGTTCTTAACTGCCTATCACCTCATGAATCAGGGGGTATGAAGAAGAAAGAAATACCCATCTCCTAGTCTTCCAATGAAAGAGTTATACTTGCATATTTTAAAAGTTGCTGAATGAGGATCTGGCTTCCAATCATCCTGAACCTAAATGCTGACTGAAATCCTCCCCTTTGGGACACTGACAGGACTTAGCACACCTCACCACTAAAAATAAAGTAGTCCACTTGGACAAGCACAATGATTTGAGATACATCCAAGATCCTGGGCAGGATTTAACCATAATGTTCATTTCCTACATGAGGCCAATCTTTCAAGGCAGGGAAATATGGCTGTTGTATCTAATACATAGACACCGACACTTAAAACTTAACAGGATAGAGTTAAGTGAAATGATGAGAAAGATAAATATACTCCAAATGAAAGAACAAGGTAAAACCTCAGAAAAAAGTATTTACAAAATGGAGATAAGTAATCTACCTGCTAAAAAGTTCAAAGTAATGTCATAAGGATGCTCATCTACCTTGGGAGAAGAGTGTATAACAAAATGAGAATTCCAAGAAAGATATATAGATATAGATATAGACATAGATATAGATATGTATATATGAAAGTACCAAATAGAAGTTACAGAGCAGAGGTATACACCATAACTACAATTAAAAATATAATAAAGAGCTTCAACAAGAGATTAGATGAAGCAGAAGAAAACATGTGAACTCAAAGACAGGGTAGTGAACCTCACTCAATGAGAGCAGAAAAAAAAGTGAAGAAGCTTAAGGGACTTATGGCACAACATCAAGGGGACCAACATTCACACTTTAGGTGTCTCAGAAGGGGAAGAGAGAGAGAAAGGGGAAGAAAAATTATTTAAGGAAATAATGGCTAAAAACTTTCCTAACATGGAGAAGGAAACACACATCCATATCCAGGAAGAATGGAGAATTCCAAATAAAAATGAACTCATAGATACCCAAAACAAGACATAATTAAAATTTCAAAAGTTAAAGACAAGGAGAGACTCTTAAAAGAAGCAAGAGAAAAACAACTTGTTATATACAAGGGAACTTCCATAAGGCTCTCAGGAGATTTTTCTGTAGAAGCTTTGCACTCCAAAAGTGTGTATCATGATATATTAAAAGTGCTGAGGAAAATAAAGCAAACAAAACAAACAAGCAAAAAACCTTCCAAGCGTGAATACTCTACCTGGTAAAGTTGTCATTCAGAATTGAAAGAGTGATAAAGAGTTTTCCAGAAGCAAAAGCTAAAGAAGTTCAACACCCTTAGACAGGCCTTATAAGAAATGTTAAGGTATTTCTTGAAGCTTAAACAAAGAGCACTAATTAGTTATAAGAAAACATATGAAACCATAAATCTCACAGATACAAGTAAATATACAGTAAAATTAAGTTAATCTCATATTGTAAAGGTGGCAGATAATTTATAAAGTGAGTAGGAAGGTAAAAGACAAAAGTAGTAAAAATAACTATAGCTACAATAATTTGTTAAGGGATACACAGGATAAGATGATGTAACTTGTGACATCAAAAACATAAAATGTAGGGGGGAATAAAAATGTAGAGCTCTAGTATGTGTTCAAAATTAATTGTTACCAACTTAAAACACATTGTGGTGAATATCAATTGTTTTATGTAAGCCTCATGGAAACCACAAAGTGAAATACTATAGTAAACATAGTTAAGAAAAAGAAGAAAGAATACAAGCACACCACTGCATAAAGTCATCAAATCATGAAGGAAGAGAGCGAGAGGAGAAAGGAAGAGTGGAATTACAAAACAGCCAAAAGAATAATTAGCAAAGTAGGCAGAAAACAACTGACAAGATGGCAATAAGTACATACCTATCAATAATTACTTTAAATGTAAATGGACTAAATTCTCCATTCAAAAGACATAGAGTGGCTAAATGGATAAAAATATAAAATACCAATCTATTGGATTGGCAAAAAAGTTCATTTGGGTTTTTCATGACATCTTATGGAAAATCCCGAATGAACTTTTTGGCCAACCCAATGTATGCTGCCCACAATAGACTCACCTCAGATATAAGAAATACACAAACTGAAAGTAAAGTGATGGAAAAGGATATTCCATGCAAATGGAAACCAAAAGAAATCTAAGATACCTATACTTATATCAGACAAAATAGACTTTATAAGACAAAGACTGTGACAAGCCAAAATGAAGGTCATTATGTAATGATAAAAGCATCAATACAAGTTAAAAATATATCATTTGTAAATATTTGTGCTCCCAACATAAGAGCACCTACATATTTAAAACAAATATTAACAGACCTAATGGGAGAAATAGACATCATTACAAGACTAGTAAATGAACTTAATACCTGTTTTCATCAGTGGATAGATTATCCAGACAGAAACTCCATAAGGAAACATTGACCTTAAACAACATGTTAGACCAGATGAACTTAGCTGACTTGTACAGAACAGTCCATTCAAAAGCCACAGAACACACATTCTTCTGAAGCACACATGAAACATTCTTCAGGATAGATTATATATTAGGCCACAAAAAAGTTATAATAAATTTTAGGTTGAAATCATATCAAGCATCATTTCCAACCACAATATTATGAAGCTAGAAATCAAATATAAGAAGAAACTGGAAAATTCACAAATATGTTAAGATTAAACAACATGCTACTGAACAATCAATGGTCAAAGAACAAATCAAAAGAGAAATTTTTAAAAGTTAGCCAAATGAAAATGGAAACACAGCATACCAAAACTTATGGGATGGGGCAAAAGCAGTTCTAAGAGGGAAGTTCAAAGTGAAAAATGCCTACATGAAGAAAAAAGAAAGATTTGAAATGAGAAACCTAACTGTACACCTCATAGAACCAGAAAAAGAAGAACAAATAAAGCCCAAAATTAGTAATAGGGGATAACAAAAATCATAGTGCAAATCAATGAGACTAAAAACACAGTAGAAAAGATCAATGAAACTAAGAACTGGTTTTTTGAAAGGGTAAACAAAATTGGCAATTTTTTAGCCAAATTCACAAAGAAAAATATATAGAAAGAACTCAAGTAAATAAAATCAGAAATAAAAAGGAAAATATAACAATTTATACCACAGAAATACAAAGGATCTGAAGAAACTACAATGAAAAAATTACATGCCAACTAATTGGACAACATAGAAGAAACGGATAAATTCCTAGAAATATACAACCTACCAAGTCTGAATCATGAAGAAATAGAAATATAAACAAACAATTACTAGGAAGGAGACTGAATCAGTAATAGAAAACAAAGTTCCAGGACTTCCATGGCAGTCGAGTAGCTAAGACTTCACCTTCCAATGCAGATGTTGTGGGTTCAACCCCTGGTCAGGGAGCTAAGATCCCACATGCCTTGTGGCCAAAAAAACAGGACATAAAGCAGAAGCAATGTTGTAATAAATTCAATAAAGACAAAAAATTAGTCCCAACATAAAGAAATTCAGGATTAGATGGCTTCACTGGTGGATTCTATTAGTGACTTAAAGAATAATTAATACCAGTCTTTCTCAAACTATTCCAAAAATAACAGAAGATAAAGAAACACAGTTAAACTAATATTACAAGGCTAGTACTAGCCTGATTTTAAAAATCAGACAGGGACACCAGGAGATAATAAAATCACAGCCAATATCCTTGATGAATATACATGCATAAATCCTCAACAAAATAATAGCAAGCCAAAACAATATATTAAAAGGATCATATGCCATAATCAAGTGAGATTTTTCAAGAAATACAAGGAAAGTTTGACATCTGCATATCAATAAATGTGAACACCACATTTACAAAATGAAAAATAAAAATCATGATCATCTCGATAGATGCAGGAAAAGCATTTGACAATTCAAAATCCACTTATGATAAAAACTATCCACAAAGTAGGTATAGAAAGAACATAATTCAACATAATAAAGGCCATATAAAATAAGGCCACAGCAAACATCATACTTATTAATGAAAATCTGAAAACATTACCTCTAAGGTTGGGAACAAGACAAGGATGCCCATTTTCACCATTTTTATTCAAAAGGCCAGAACAATTAGGGAAGGAAATAAATAAATAAAATGCATCCAAACTGGATAGGAAGAAGCAAAGCCATCAATTTTTTAAAAAGTTATTTATTTTATTTTTGGCTGTGTTGAGTCTTTGTTGCCACACACAGGCTTCCTCTAGTTGTGGTGAGTGGGGGCTACTTTTCATTGCAGTGCATGGGCTTCTCATTGCAGTGGCTTCTCTTGTTGCAGAGCACGGGCTCTGGCATGCAGGCTTCAGTAGTTGTGGCACATGAGCTCAGTAGTTGTGACTTCTAGGCTGTAGAGCGCAGGTTCAGTAGCTGTGGTGCACAGGCTTGGTTGCTCTGAGGCATGTAGGATCTTCCCGGACCAGGGATCTAACCCGTGTCCCCTGCATTGGCAGGCAGATTCTTAACAACTGTGCCACTAGGGAAGCCCAAAATGTCTCTTTTCATTTATTATTTATTTTTTTATTTTTTTGCAGTACACGGGCCTCTCACTGTTGTGGCCTCTCCCACTGCGGAGCACAGGCTCCAGACACACAGGCCCAGTGGCCACGGCCCACGGGCCCAGCCACTCCATGGCATGTGGGATCCTCCTGGACTGGGGCACAGAACCACATCCCCTGCATCGGCAGGTGGACTCCCAACCACTGCACCACAAGGGAAGCCCAAAATATCTCTTTTTAAAATGTATAATCTGATAATCTTCAGTTTATGAATACTGTCCTCTTTATCTTTATTTCTCTTTTACACTTTTTCTGGTCCTCTATTCTGGATATCAATTGCCCATATTGAGATCTATTACCTCTGTCTTCCATATCTATCATCTATCATATTTTTTAATTGATGATTTCATTTATTGTTTTCCTCCAAATTACAAGAAAGAGTAAGATTCTCTGGAAAATGCTGATAACACTCTCTTATGCCTCTAATACTGATTTTATTATGTGATTGCATTTAAAAATTTTTTTATAATCTCTCATATCTCATCAACCTCTACTTTTACTATCCAAATCTCAATCATCTTGTTTTTCATGCCTATATATTGTCTTTTTTTTACTATGTTAATTCCTGCCACACAACATAGTGAAGCAATATTTTTATACATTTCAAAATGATTGCCACCATAAAACTAGTTACTATCTATCACTATACAAAGATATTATATAATTATTGACTATATTCCCCACACTGTATATTTTATAACCGTGACTCATTTATTTTGCATCTGGAAGTTCTCACCTTTTAATCTCCATCCCCTATTTTTCTCCTCCCCCACAGCCCTCTGCTCTAACAACGATCATTTTTTTCTCTGTATTTATGACTGTATTTCTGTTTTGTTATATCTGGTCATTTGTTTTGTTTTCTAGATTCCAAATACAGGTGATATAATAGGGTATATGTTTTTCTCTTTCTGACTCATTTGACTTAGCATAATACCCTCTAGGTCCACCACATTGTTGCAAATGGCAAGATTTAATTCATTTTTATGGCTAGTATTCCATTGTTTATATATCACATCTTCATTATCCATTAATATATTGATGTACATTTAGGCTGCCTCCATATCTTAGTTATTGTAAATAATGCTGCAATGAATATATATCTTCTCATATTACTGTTTTCATGTTCTTCAGATAAATACCTAGGAGTGGAATTGCTCTGTTGTATGATAGTTCCATTTTTATTTTTTTGAGGAATATCCACACTGTTTTTCATAACAGCAGCACCAACACACATTCCCACCAACAGTACATGAGTGCCCTATTTTCTCCAATTCTTTGCTAACACTTATTTCTCGTCTTTTTAATGATAGACATTCTGACAGGTGTGAGGTGATATTTCATTGTGGTTTTGATTTACATTTCCAGGATGATGAGTAATGTTGAGCATCTTTTCATGTGCCTGCTGGCCATATGTACATCTTCTTTAAAAAATGTCTACCCAGACTCTCTGCCCATTTTTTTATTGGGTTGTTTGGTTTTGATGTTCAGTTGTATGAGTTCTTTGTATATTTTGGATATTAACCCCTTTTGGGTACATCATTTGTAAATATCTTCTCCCATTCAGTAGGTGGCATTTTTGTGTTGTTGAAAGTTTCCTTCTCAGTGCAAAAGCTTTTTAGTTTGATGTAATCCAATTTGTTTATTTTTTTCTTTTGTTTCCCTTGACTGAAGAAGTATATCCAAAAAATATATTACTAGGACCAATGTCAAAAACTTACTCCCTGTATTTTTGTTTGTTTGTTTTGTTTTGTTTTGTTTTTGTGGTGCGCAGGCCTCTCACTGTTGCGGCCTCTCCCATTGCAGAGCACAGGCTCCAGACATGTAGGCTTAGCTGCCATGGCTCATGGGCCCAGCCGCTCCACAACATGTGGGATCTTCCCAGACCGGGACACAAACCTGTGTCCCCTGCATCAGCAGGCAGACTCTCAACCACTGTGCCACCAGGGAAGCCCCCCTATGTTTTCTTAAAGAAGGAGTGTTATAGTTTCAGATCTTACATTTAAGTCTTTAATCAACTTTGAATATATGTTTGTATAAAAGGTGAGAGTGTAGTCCAGCTTAATTCTTTTGCATGTAGCTGTCCAGTTTTATCAAAACCATTTACTGAAGAGGTTTTTTCTCACTGTGTAGTCTCACCTCCTTTGTCATAGCTGAATTGCCCATAAAATGTTGGTTTATTCCTGGGCCCTCTATTCTGTTCCATTTATCTATGTGTCTGTTTTTGTGCCAGTACCATACTGTTTGATTATTGTATTTTTGTAGTATAGTTTGAAATCAGGGAGGAGATACCTCTAACTTTGTTCTTCTTTTTCAAGTTTGTTTTGGCTATTTGGAATTTTTTGTGTTTCCATACAAATTTTAGAATTATTAGTTCTAGTTCTGTGAAAAATGCCATTGGTATTTTGATTGGAATTGCATTGACTCTGTAGATTGCCTTGTGTAATATGGTCATCTTAACACAAACTTAATTTTGGAAAGCAGAGAGCAGCAAAATGGCAGACTAAGAAGCTCCAAACTCTCATCCCCCCATAGAAATAACAAAAACAAAATCAGTAAGAGACTGAAACATCTTTACTAAAGCTCTAAGAAATAGTCAAAGGTTTACAGCAACAAAGTGAATGTCCAGCCAAGAGAAAGCTATATTCAAAAGGGTAAGCAAGTTTTGTGGCATTTCTTTATTTGCTCCTACCCATTCTCTTTCCTGGTGCCACAGCAGTCTTAGTCTTGAAGCAGTGGTATCCCAATAATAATGTTCATGTTCTAGCAAGAGTATGTAAACTAAATAAGTAAATAAATGGTGTCCAAATTGCAAAAGAAGAGACAAAATTATTTCTGCTTGAAGGTGACACAATCTTATGTGTAGAAAACCCTGAAGATTTCTCACACACACACAAAATTTTTAGAGCTAATAAATGAATTGAACAAAATTACAGGGTACAAAATCAAACATGAAAATCAGTAGTATTTCTATGCAGTAGCTAGCAAACAATCCAAAGATAAAATTGAGCAAATGATTCCATTTACAATAGCATTAGAGAGAAGTAAATACTTAGAAATAAATTAACCAAGAAGGTAAAACTTTTGACACTGAAAACTACAAAATTTTGCTCAAATAAATTAAAAAGTATAATTTTTAATTATAAATATTTATTTATTTATTTATAAGAAATAAATAACTGGAAAGGCAGCCCATATTCATGGATTGGAAGACTTACTACTATTGTTAAGATTCTAGCCAAAACAATCTATAGATTTGATACAATCTATATCAAAATCCCAGTGGTGTTTCTTTTTTTATTTTATTTTATTATCTTTAATTCTTTTAAGCAATATTAAGCAGACTTAATTTCCAAAGATGTTTTTTCTCACCACCACCCTCTTTTTAATTTTTATTATTTTTTTACATCTTTATTGAAGTATAATTTGCTTTACAATTGTGTGTTAGTTTCTGCTTTATAACAAAGTGAATCAACTATACATATACATATATCCCCATATCTCTTCCCTCTGGCGTCTCTCTCACACCCTCCCTATCCCACCCATCTAGGTGGTCACAAAGCACTGAGCTGATCTCCCTGTGCTATGTGGCTGTTTCCCACTAGCTATTTTACATTTGGTAGTATATATATAAGTCCATGCCACTCTCTCACTTCATCCCAGCTTACCCTTTCCCCTTCATGTGTCCTCAAGTCCATTCTCTATGTCTGTGTCTTTATTCCTGTCCTGCCCCTAGGTTCTTCATAACCTTTTTTTTAGATTCCATATATATGTGTTAGCATACGGTATTTGTTTTTCTCTTTCTCACTTACTTCACTCTGTACGACAGACTCTATGTCCATCCACCTCACTACAAATAACTCAATTTTGTTTCTTTTATGGCTAATATTCCATTGTATATATGTGTCACATCTTCTTTATCCATTCATCTGTTGATGGACACTTAGGTTGCTTCCATGTCCTGGCTATTGTAAATAGTGCTGCAAAGAACACTGTGCTTGAAACCAGTGGTGTTTTTGCAGAAATGTCAAAACCGATCCTAAAATTCTTGTTGTATTAAAAGGGATCCCAAATAGTCAAAATGATCTTAAAAAAGAAGACCAAAAGTGGAAGATTCAGAATTTCTTTTTTAATTTTTATTTATTTACTTTTATTGATTTAGAGTTGATTTACAATGTTGTGTTAATTTCTGCTCCACAGCAAAGTGATTAGGTATATATATATATATATATATATATATATATATATATATATACATTTTTAAAATATTCTTTTCTATTATGGCTTATCACAGGATATTGAATATAGTTCCCTGTGTTATACCTTGTTGTTTCTGAATTCTGTATATAATAGAATAGTTTGAGTTTGCTAACCCCAAACTCCCAGGCCATCCCTCCCCTGTCCCCTCTCTCCCTTGGGAACCATAAGTATGTTCTCTATGTCTGTGTGTCTGTTTCTGTTTCATAAATAGGTTCATCTGTGTCATGTTTTAGATTCCACATGTAGGTGATATCATATGGTATTTGTCTTTCTCTTTTTTACTTACTTTACTTAGTCCTCCCATGTTGCTGCAAATGGAATTATTTCTTTCATTTTTATTGCTGCATAATATTATATTGTAAATATGTACCATATCTTATTTATCCATTTATCTGTTGATGGACATTTAAGTTGCTTCTATGTCTTGGCTATTATGAATAGTGTGGCTATGAACATAGGGGTGCATGTATCTTTTCAAATTATACCTTTGTCCAGATATATGCCCAGGAGTGGGATTACTGGATCACATGGTAACTCTATTTTTAGTTTTTTGAGGAACCTCCATACTGTTTTCCATAATGACTGCACCAACTTATATTCCCACCAACAGTATAGGAGGGTTCCCTTTTCTCCACAACCTCTCCAGCATTTGTTATTTGTAGACATTTTAATGATGGCCATTATAACCAATGTGAGGTGGTACATCATTGTAATCTTGATTTGCATTTCTCTAATAATTGGTGGTGATGAGCATATTTTCATGTTCCTATTGTATGCCTTCTTTGGAGAAACGTTTATTTAGGTCTTCTGCTCATTTTTTTCAGATGGGTTCTTTGCTTTTTTGTTGTTGCTGTGGAGTTGTATGAGCTACTTGCATATTTTGGAAATTAAGCTCTTGCAAATATTTTCTCCCAGTCCATAGGTTGTCTTTTTGTTTTGCTTATGGTTTCCTTTGCTATACAGAAGCTTGTAAGTTTGGATAGTTCCCATTTGTTTATTTTTGCTTTTATTTCTATTGCCTTGGGAGACTGACCTAAGAAATTATTGGTAAAATTTATGTCAGAGAATGTTTTGCCTATGTTCTCTTCTAGGAGTTTTATGGTTTCATGCCATATTTAAGACACACACTTTCTGATTTTAAATCTTACTATAAAAGTATAGTAATCAGTATAGTCTGGTATTATGACATACATATAGACAAATGAAAGAGTGTATAGAACTCTGAACTAAACCCTCACATATATGATCACTTGATTTTCAAAAAGGGTGCCAAGATCATTCGATAAGAAAAAGATAGTCTTTTCAACAAATGTGGAAAAAATGGATGCCCACATGCGTAGAATGAATTTGATCCTGTATCTTACATCACTTGCAAAAATAAATTTAAAATAGATCAAAGACCTAAATGTAAGAGCCAAAACTGTAAAACTCTTAGAAGAAAACATGGGGGAAATATTCTTTATATTGGATTTGGCAATCATTTTTTGGATATGCTACCAAGTTCACAGGCAACTAGAGAAACAATAAATAAATTAGACTTCATCAAATTTTTAAAAATGTGCATTGAAAAACACTACCAAGAGAGTGAAAAACCAACTTATGTAATGGAAGAAAATATTTTCAAATTATATATCTGATAAGGCATTAACATCCAGAATGTGAAAAGAACTACAACTCAATGACAACACTACACACCATCAAAAATATTGGCAAAGAACTTTACATTTCTCCAAAGAGAGTATACAAATGGTCAATAAGTACATAAGAAGCTGCTCAATATCACTACCCACTGGAGAAATGTAAATCAAATCTACAATGAGACACAGCCTCACACTCATTAGAATAGTGAAAATTAACGAGTGTTGGTAAAGATGTAGAGAAATTAGAACACTTGTGTGTAGCTGTTGGGAATGTAAAATTTACAGCCACTGTGAAAAACAGTTTGGTGATTCTTCCAAAAGTTAAACATAGAATTATCATATGATTTACCAATTCCATTCTATATACTCAAAAGAATCAAAAGGAGGAACTAAAATAGCTACATGTATACCAACGTTCATAACAACAGTATCATTTACAATAGCTAAAAGTTGGAAACATCTTGTATGCCCAACAACAGATGAACAGATCATGCATACATGGTATATACATGCAGTGATGTACACATTCAATGGGTACATACATACAACAGAATATTATTCAACCTTGAAAAATGAAATTCTTATATATGTTACAACATGCATGAACCTTGAAAATATTATGCTAATTGAAATAAGCCAGGCACAAAAGGACAAATATTGTATGATTCCATTTATATCAAATACCTAGAAGAGACAGATTCATAAAGAAAGTAAAACAGTGGTTAGCAGGGGCTTGGGTGAGTGAGGGATGGAGAATTATTGTTTATTTGGTACAGATATTTTATCTGGGATTATGAAAAAGTTCTTGAAATTGGTAGTGGTGATTTCACAACGTGGTGAATATACTTAATGTTACTGAATTGTACACTCAGAAATGATTAAAATGGTAAATTTTACATGATGTGTATTTTACCACAATATTTAAAAAAAACCTCCAGGCAATTCAGGTATTGTGAACACAGAATATTTGATAGTATCAAAACACTCTTTAATAGGTTCTTTTTAGTTGTATAAAGATATTGTGATTTGTTAAATATAACCTTTATTCTTTCAAGATACATACTAAACTATTTGCAGATGGGATTTTCTTTAAAATAATTGGAAAGAATGTGTAGATAAATTGGCATTGGCCATGACTAAACTGAGCCATGAATAAATATGGATTAATTATATTATTCTATCTTTGTATATGTTTGAAACTTTCAATAATAATGAATTTAGGGGAAAAAGCGATTGGGTAGTACAAAATAAATGTGTATATTCTCTGTTGTATTACATTTAGACAACAAAACCTCTGCAGGGAACTCTAAGGTTCCAATTCCTCCATCTTTCCACTCCAGCCTTTTCTCCACCTCAGGGTCCTAGTTCAATTTTGACATTATCCGACATAATGACAGCCTGGAGTTCTGTAGTTCATGGGAGGGAAATATGGCTCCCAATTCCTATGTTGGATTAGACTTGGTTCCTCTTTATTCTCCAATGAAGAGCGTGTATAAGACAAACCAACCTCTTATTGCACTTATTAATCCCCTCTGATATTACTTTTTTGAATTGTTTTGCTAGACATCCTCTCACTAAGTAGTCAGATAGGAGGGAACAGGGGACACAAATTTTAGGAAGTAAATTATATATGCAGAGGGGTGTGTGTCAGACTATCTGGATCCAGACAACAACCCAACAAGTTACTACCTGTGCTTGACATCTTTAATTCTCAGTTTTCTGAAATATAAAATAGAATTAATAAAAGCACCTGCTTCATATGATTTTTATTAGAATTAAATGAAATAATGAATATAAAGTACCTGGTCTAAAGAAAGCACTCAAAACATAATTGCTATCATTGCTATATCTTCACTGACATTGTGTCTTATTGTTTATTAGTTGGTGGGTGAAAAATAGTCACATTCTAATTTGCATCACTTTAATTACTGGCTTATTAGCCATTTGGTTTTTTTTTTCCTTCTATATTTTGTTGGTTCTATTCCTTTACTCAACTTTAATAGACAAGTTGTATTTTCTTATTGATATATAACCACTTTAAGAGTTGAAGGGAGTAGTGAGGTCTCTTATTCAAATGGAATGTTCAAGAACCACCTCAAATCATTCAAATTCAAATTTTATAAAAACATTCCAGTGTTGAGATGAGAAAATGTTCAGGGCCAAACCTTGGGAAACTTTAACATCTTATTCAGTTTTGGTTCTCAGAGTTGGAAAGTGAATTGGTTGGTGCAGCCACTTTAGAAAATATCCTGGCAGTTCCTCAGAAAATTCAACGTAGAGTTACCATACAACCTGGCAATTCCACTCCCAGGTATCTACAGGGAAATGAAAACATATGCCTACACTGAAACTTGTATGTAAATGCCCACTGCAGCATTATTTATAATAGCTCTAAAGTGGAAACCACACAAATTTTCAACAGCTGATGACTGGATAAACAAAATGTGATATATCTATACCATATAATATTATTTGGCAATAATAACAAATGAAGCACTGATAATGTTGCAACATGTATGAACGTTGAAAACTTATGCTATATGAGAGAATGAAGCTACAGTTTGGCAGATGCTGCATAACTGTATGGAAACTGCTCCTGTTGGGTATCCTCTTTTCCATATTTATATCTCTAACTGGCTCTGCTAACACCATCTCTCCCTTGTTCCTTATAGGTTAAAAGTTTCATTCTGTTGTTTGTCCTTGGGTATTTCAACACTCCGTTTTGATTTCCTTCATCCTGCTTGTATACCTGTAAATAATCTTTTCACTAAAATTTCTTCAGTTAAAGCTCTTAAGTATGATATCTGTTTTTCCCTGGACTCTGACTGTTAGAGTAAGTTAAGAGCTTTGCACAATAGTCTCCTGTAATTTAAACAATTCTTTTTGTATCTGTGGATAAATCAGCTTTCTAATTTTTGTGACATTGGCTACTTTTCCCACCTTCCATTTAAAAATTGAATGAATAGCTTTTGCTACACTCTTGAATAGCTTTGCCAAAAGGCTTGTCTATTTAACTGTTATTTTTAAAAATAAAATATTTAAATTTAATATAACATTTTATTTCTTTTGTTTTTACTAACCTTTAAAAATTTACTTCTAATGCTCTCTTTTGGCTAAATTCAGTGACTTTGCAAAATTTCTTGAATGAAAATCTTAGTCTATTCCTTCTTCTAAATAGTGAATAATGGGAGACCTTCAAGATGGAGGAGGAGTAAGACGTGGAGATCACATTCCTCCCAACAAATACATCAGAAATACATATGAACGTGGAACAACTTCTACAGAACACTTACTGAACGCTGGCAGAAGACCTCAACTTCCCAAAAGGCAAGAAATACCCCATGTACCTGGTCGTGTAGCTGACAGGGTCTTGGTGCTCTGGCCAGGTGTCAGGCCTATGCCTCTAAGGTGGGACAGCTGAGTTCAGAACATTGGTCCACCAGAGACCTCCCAGCTCCATGTAATATCAAACGGTGAAAGCTCTCCCAGAGATATCCATCTCAACACTAAGACCCAGCTCCACTCAACGACCAGCAAGCTACAGTGCTGGACACCCTAGGACAAACAACTAGCAAGTCAGGAACACAATCCCACCAATTAACAAAGTGGCTGCTTAAAATTATAATAAGGTCACAGACACCCCCAAACACACCACTGGATGTGGTCCTACCCACCAGAAAAACAATATCCAGCTTCATTCAATAGAACACAAGCACCAGTCCCCTCCACCAGGAAGCCTACACAACAAAATGAACCAACTTTACCCACTTGGAGCAGACTACAAAAACAACGGGAACTATGAACCTGCAGCCTGTGAAAAGGAGACCCCAACACAGTAAGTTAAGCAAAATGAGAAGACAGAGAAACACATAGAAGATGAAAGAGCAAAGTAAAAACCCACCAGACCAAACAAATGAAGAGGAAATAGGCAGTATACATGAAAACGAATTCACAGTAATGATATTAAAGATTATCAAAAATCTTGGAATGAGAAAGGAGAAGATACAAGAAACATTAACAAGGAACTAGAAGAACTAAAGAGCAAACAATGATCAACAACACAATAAATGAAATTAAAACTACTCTAGAAGGAATCAAAAGCAGAATAACTGAGGCAGAAAAACAGATAAGTGACCTGGAAGATGAAATAGTGGAAATAACTACCACAGAGCAGAATAAAGAAAAAAGAATGAAAAGAACAGAGGAGATTCTCAGAGACCTTGGGGACAACATTAACTTGGCAACATTCAAATAATAGGGTCCCAGAAGAAGAAGAGAAAAAGAAGGGGACTGAGAAAATATTTGAAGAGATTATAGTTGAAAACTTCCCTAATATGGGAAAGGAAATAGTCAATCAAGTCCAGGAAGCTCAGAGAGTCCTATACAGTATAAATCCAAGGAGAAACAGGACAAGACACATATTAATCAAACTATCAAAAATTAAATACAAAGAAAAAATATTAAAACCAGAAAGGGAAAAACAACAAATAACACACAAGGGAATCCTCATAAGGTTAACAGCTGATATTTCAGCAGAAACTCTGCAAGCCAGAAGGGAGTGGCAGGACATATTTAAAGTGATCAAACGGAAAAACCTAAAACCTACAACCAAGGTTACTCTAGTCAGCATGGATCTCATTCAGATTCGGTGCAGAAATTAAAACCTTTATGGACAAGCAAAAGTTAGAATTCAGCACCACCAAACCAGGTTTAAAACAAATGCTAAAGGAACTTCTCTAGGCAGAAAACACAAGAGAAGGAAAAGGCCTACAATAACAAACCCAAAACAATTAAGAAAAGGGTAACAGGAACATATATATCGATAACTATGATAAATGTAAATGGATTAAATGCTCCAACCAAAACACATAGACTGGTTGAATGGACACAAGAACAAGACCTGTATATATGCTATCTACAAGAGACCCAATTCAGACCTAGGGAAACATACAGACTGAAAGTGAGGGGATGGAAAAAAAGATATTCCCTGCAAATGGAAATGAAAAGAAAGCTGGAGTAGCAATTCTCATATCAGACAAAATAGACTTTAAAATAAAGACTATTACAAGAGACACAGAAGGACACTAAATAATGATCAAGCGATCAATCCTAGAAGATATAACAATTGTAAATATTTATGCACCCAATACAGGAGCACTTCAATACATTAGGCAAATGCTAACAGCCATAAAAGGGGAAATCAACAGTAACATAATCATAGTAGGGGACTTAACACCACACTCCCATGAATGGACAGATTATCCAAAATGAAAATAAAAAGGGAAACACAACCTTTAAATGATACATAAAATAAGATGGATTTAATTGATATTTACAAGACATTCCAACCAAAACAACAAAATACACTTTCTTCTCAAGGGCTTATGGAACATTCTCCAAGATAGATCATATTTTGGATCACAAATCAAGCCTTGGTAAATTTAAGAAAATTGAAATCATATCAAATATCTTTTCCAACCACAATGCTATGAGCCTAGATATCAATTACAGGAAAAAAAAACTGTAAAAGATACAAACACATGGAGGCTGCAATACGCTACTAAATATCCAAGAGATCACTGAAGAAATCAAAGAGGAAATCAAAAATATCTAGAAACATATGATAATGAAAACATGACAACCCCAAACCTATGGGATGCAGAAAAAGCAGTTCTAAGAAGGAAGTTTATAACAATAAAATCCTACTTCAAGAAACAAGAAAAATCTGAAATGAACAACCTAATATTATACCAAAAGCAATTAGAGAAAGAAGAACAAAAAGCCCCAAAGTTGGCAGAAGGAAAAAGCCATAAAGATTAAATCAGAAATAAATGAAAAAGAAAGGAAGGAAACAATAACAAAGATCAGTAAAACTAAAAGCTGGTTCTTTGAGAAGATAAACTAAATTGATAAACCATTAGCCAAACTCAACAAGATAAAAAGTTAGAAGACTCAAATCAGTAGAATTAGAAATGAAAAAGGAGAAGTAACAACTGACACTGCAGAAATACAAAGGATCATGAGAGATTACTGCAAGCAACTATATGCCAATAAAATGGATAGCCTAGAAGAAATGGACAAATTCTTAGTAAAGCACAACGTTCCAAGACTGAACCAGGAAGAAATAGAAAATATAAACAGACCAATCACAAGCACTGAAATTGAAACTGTGATTAAAAATCTTCCAACAAGCAAAAGCCCAGGACCAGATGGCTTCACAGGCGAATTCTATCAAACATTTAGAGAAGAGCTAACACCTATCCCTCTCAAACTCTTCGAAAATACAGCAGAGGGATGAACGCACACAAACTCATTCCACGAGGCCACCATCACCCTGATACGAAAACCAGACAAAGATATCTCAAAGAAAGAAAACTACAGGGCAATATCACTGAGGAACATAGGCGCAAAAATCCTCCACAAAATCCTGGTAAACAGAATCCAACAGCAAATTAAAAGGATCATACACCATGGTCAAGTGTGGTTTACCCCAGTAATGCAAGGATTCTTCAATAGCCACAAATCAATCAATGTGATAAATCATATTAACAAATTGAAGGAGGAAAACCATATGATCATCTCAATAGATGCAGAAAAAGCTTTCAACAAAATTTAACACCCATTTACGATAAAAACCCTCCAGAATGTAGGCATAGAGGGAACTTACCTCAACATAATAGGCAACATAAATGACAAACCCACAGCAATCATCATTCTGAATCATGAAAACCTGAAACCGTTTCCACTAAGATCAGGAATAAGACAAGTTTGTCCACTCTCACCACTATTATTCAGCATAGTTTTGGAAGTTTTAGCCACATCAAACAGAGAAAAAAAAGATATAAAAGGAATCCAAATTTGAAAAGAAGAAATAAAGCTGTCACTGTTTGCAGATGACATGATACTACACATAGAGAATCCTAAATATGCTACCATAAAACTACTAGAGCTAATCAGTGAATTTGGTAAAGTAGCAGGATACAAAATTAATACACAGAAATCTCTTGCATTCCTATACATTAATGATGAAAAATCTGCAAGAAAAATTAAGGAAACACTCCCATTTACCACTGCAACGAAAAGAATAACATACCTAGGAATAAGCCTACCTAAGGAGACAAACGACCTGTATGCAGAAATCTATAAGACACTGATGAATGAAATTAAAGATTATACAAACAGATGGAAAGATATACCATGTTCTTAGATTGGAAGAATCAACATTGTGAAAATGTCTATACTACCCAAAGCAATCTATAGATTCAATGCAATCCCTATCAAACTACCAATGGCACTTTTCACAGAACTAGAGCAAAATATTTCACAATTTGTATGGAAACAGAAAACCCCAGATAGCCAAAGCAATCTTGAGAAAGAAAAACAGAGCTGGAGGAATCAGGCTCCCTGGCTTCAAACAATACTACAAAGCTACTTTAATCAAAGCAGCATGGTTCTGGCACAAAAACAGAAAAATAGATCAATGGAACAGGATGAAAGCCCAGAGCTGAACCCACGCACATATGGTCACCTTTTCTTTGATAAAGGAGGCAAGAATATACAATGGAGAAAACCAGACTTTTGAGGCCTTTTCAATAAGTGGTGCTGGGAAATCTGGACAGCTACATGTAAAGGTATGAAATTAGAACACTTCCTAACACCATACACAATAATAAACTCTAAATGGATTAAAGACCTAAATGTAAGAAAAGGCACTATAAAAGTTTTAGTGGAAAACATAGGCAGGACACTCTTTGACAAAAAACACAGCAACATCTTTTTTGACCTACCTCCTAAAGTAATGAAAATAAAAATAAACAAATTGGACCTAATTAAACTTAAAATCTTTTGCACAGGAAAGGAAGCCATAAACAAGGTGAAAAGACTACCCTCAGAATTGGAGAAAATATTTGCAAATGAGAGAACTAACAAAGGCTTAGTCACCAAAATATACAAGCAGCTCATGGAGCTCAATATCAAAAAACAAAGAACCCAATCCAAAAATGGGCAGAAGATGTAGATAGACATTTCTTCAAAGGAGACATACAGGTGGCCAACAAACACAAGAGAAATGTTCAACATCATTAATTATTAGAGAATTGCAAATCAAAGCTACAATGAAGTATCACCTCACACCGGTCAGAATGGCCATCATCAAAAAATCTACAAACAATAAATGCTGGAGAGGCTGTGAAGAAAAGGATACCCTCATACGCTGTTGTTGATAATGTAAATTGATACAGCCACTGTGGAAAATAGTACAGAGGTTCCTGAAAAAACTAAAAATCGGAGTACCATATGACCCAACAATCCCAGTACTGGGTATATACGCAGAGAAAACCATAATTCAAAAGAACACATGCACCCCAATGTTCATAGGAGCACTATTTACATTAGCCAGGACATAGAAGCAACCAAAATGTCCATCGACAGAGGAATGGATAAAGAAGTTGTGCTACATATATACAATGGAAAGTTACTCAGCCATAAAAAGGAATGAAATTGTGTCATTTGTAGAAATGTGGGTGGACCTAGAGAGTGTCCTACAGAGTGAAGTAAGTCAGAAAGAGAAAAACAAATATCATATAATAACACATATATGTGGAATCTATAAAAATTGTATAGATGATCTTATTTTCAAAGCAGAAATAGAGACACAGGCATAGAGAAGAAACATATGGATACCAAGGGGGAAATTGAGGGGAGGGTGGGATGAACTGAGAGAAATGTATTGACACATATATATTTTTGATAAACTGATGGGAAATAGACAACTGATGGAACATACTGTTTAGCACAGGGAACTCTACCTAATGCATTGTGGTAACCTAAATGGGAGGGAAGTACAAATGAGAGGGTAGTCCAAATGAGAGGGCATATCTGTATGTGTATGGCTAATTCATATTTTGGTGCAGTGGAGGCTAACACAACATAGTATATCAACCATACCCCAATAAAAATTAATAAAAAAAGTAATATAGGAGCATACATGAGAATTTATTCTAAGGATTAGACCAAGAAGGATGAAATACACAACTTAAGCAGGACAAATTTATTGGTATGCATGCATTCATCTAGATTTGGTTATACAATATATCAACTTGAGCACTGAAAAATGGTGCTAATTATCTTGTAGGTCAGTTAAAATGAAACTTAATAATGGTTTATAGTCAATTAAGTTGAAATGCCAGAACTTTCCTGGCATACTACAGAAGAAGAACTCTAAAGACTCAAGGAGATTGAAATGTTGGAATGGATATATTATGTGCAATCCTCTGATCATATTCCCCACCAAGGCATTAAGAATAATGAGTATTGGTGTGGTCAAGCCCAAGTGGCTTCTTTTAACCATCACAGACAAGGTGAAAGCAATTGATATATTAGATAAACCAAAACCACAGGGCTAGAACACTTATCAATGTAGTTTGTTTCTCAACATCCTCTGGTAATGGCTAATTAGTCATGCCATCCTTATGCATGAAATGGACAACCTATTAAAGTGATGCTTGATGCATTTAAGCAGAAAAAAATGAGATTTTTGGGCCGCAACCTAACTTGAATGGTCATCCTGGGGGTTTTAGCCTTGTACTAAGTTTCCATTCCTGAGACTATTCACAGAATTGGAAACCTTTGGTTTAGAGAGGTTGGATGCATTTTATGAGAATCCCTGAAATGTAACCACAGTTGTATACTTTTATTATTTACTCAATCTTTGTCCATAGATATCCATGTCCATTTACAAGGATGGCTGGATAAAGAGGAAATACCCAGATTTTCTGGAAGTTACTGGACAACTAGAAGAACCTCCAATCCTTATTTGTGCCCCAATTCATGGAGTGAGAGTTATCGCAGGAAAGGGCACAATGGAATCACTAGATTTCTTCATACCCCAATTATCCTTATACCTTATCAAGAGTGTAAACCAAAAGGGGAAGGAAGTACAGAGTTTAGTACTATTATCAAAGATACAAAAATGGTATTTCCTGCCACATTGTAATCTAGTTTGATTTGATTGGAGGAAAAGCCAGGTGTGTCTTAGAGAATGACTGGGGTTTACTGCAAATTTATTCAGGGTATGAGGCTAATTCCAGCTTTAGCTGTGAATGTGATGTCTCCGTTGAAGCAAATTAACACAGATACTGGCAGTTAATATGCAGTCATTTCTATGCCAAATCCCTTATTCCTTCCTCATTTTTTTCTGTAAAGAAAATCAGAAGCAGTTTGCCTTCAGGTGGCCTTCACTTTCTTGTATTAGGCCTATATAATCTCCTCTGCTCTCTGTTAAAATTTCATTAGGAATGACTCTGATTGTGTTGATATCCTCCATAAATCATCATGCTGGTCCATTACATTGGTGACATTATGCTAAGTAGACCTGGTGAAAGGAAAATCACAAGCATTAAAGGTGCCATAGTAAGACACATGCCTGTCACAGACCTGTGTCATCTTTGATACTTTCTAGGGACCCAGTGGCCTTAGACCTATCAGGATATCTTCTCTAAAGTGGGAAACTACTATTGTTCCTTGAACTATCCGCCATGAAGAAAGAGATAAAATGATTGGTAGATCTTTTAGAGTTTTGGAGGAAACATACACCATATCTGGGCTTCCTGCTTCAACTAATTTACTAGGTAATGCATAAAGTTGTCAGTCTGGAGTATGCTCTAGAACAAGAAAAAACTGTAAAGTATATCTAGGTCCCATTTTAAGTTGCTATGCCTCTTGGGCCTTATAACCCAGCAGACACAATGATATTGAAAGTTTCTGTGGCAAAGATACTATAGTAAAATCACAGTGTCAACTCCTAAGATTCTGGTGTAAGGCTATCCTGTCTTCTGAAAACTATTTTTAATTTGAAATATCACCCGTCTTTTTAACAGGCCTGGTGGAAACTAAATGCATTACTATGGAACAAGGAGCTATGAATCTCAAACTTCTCATCATAAAATTAATACTATCTGGTGGAGATCTAGACCGCAGGGTTGGCTGGAGCTCAGGCTCTATATCGTTGAGTTGGCACCGGCCCCACGAGCTGAGGTGTCGGCCCAACAATTTTGCATTAGGAAATCGGGTCTGAAGTGCCGGGTGTGAGGCCTCTGCATGCCGAACCCTAGGAGCAAGTGAAATTAGACAAAGCACAAATGAATAAAAGGAGTGGCCAGGCTGTCACCTGCTAAAGAAGAGGATGTGTCACCAATAACTGCCATTGGAATTTCCCCTAGGGAAGAAGGTCCACCAGCTTTGCAGTGAGGATGCTACTTGCAGGGGGTCTGCTGGCTGCATGTGAGATGATTCCCCACCTCTGACCAACTTCAGAATTGTTTACCACTGGAGGAAGTGTCCTGATATGGTTTTCATCTATACAACTGCAAGGAGTCAGGGCTGATCCTCTGAGGTGGGAGAGCCAAGTTCAGGACACTGGTCCACAAGAGACCTCCCAGCTCCATGTAATATAAAACAGTGAAAATCTCCCAGAGATCTCCATATCATGGGCAAGACCCAGCTCCATTCAACAACCAGCAAGTTACAGGGCTGGACACCCTATGCCAAACAACTAGCAAGACAGGAACACAACCACAACCATTACAAGAGAGGCTGCCTAAAATCATAATAAGGCCACAGGCACCCCAAAACACACCACCAGATGTGGACCTGCCAACCAGAAAGACAAGATCCAGCCTCATCCACCAGAACACAGGCACTAGTCTTCTCCACCAGAAAGCCTACACAACCCACTGAACCGAACTTAGCAACTCAGGACAGACAACAAAAACAACGGGAACTATGAACTTGCAGCGTGTGAAAAGGAGAACCCAAACACAGTAAGTTAAGCAAAATGAGAAGACAGAAAAACACACAGCAATGAAGAAGCAAGGCAAAAATCCACTAGAACTAACAAATGAAGAGGAAATAGGCAGTCTACTTGAGAAAGAATTCAGAATAATGACAGTAAAGACGATCCAAAATCTTGGAAATAGAATGGAGAAAACACAAGAAACGTTTAACAAGGATATAGAAGAACTAAAGAGCAAAGAAACAGAGGTGAACAACACAATAAATGAAATTAAAAATTCTCTAGAAGGGATCAATAGCAGAATAACTGAGGCAGAAAAATGGATAAGTGACCTGGAAGATAAAATAGTGGAAATAACTGCCGCAGAGTAGAATAAAGAAAAAAGAATGAAAATAATTGAGGACAGTCTCAGAGACTTCTGGGACAACATTAAATGCACCAACATTCGAATTATAGGGGTTCCAGAAGAAGAAGAGAAAAAGAAAGGGACTGAGAAAATATTTGAAGAGATTTGAAAACTTCCCTAATATGGGAAAGGAAATAGTTAATCAAGTCCAGGAAGCACAGAGAGTCCCATACAGGATAAATCCAAGGAGAAACATGCCAAGACACATATTAATCAAACTATAAAAAATTAAATACAAAGAAAAATATTAAAAGCAGCAAAGAAAAACAACAAATATCACACAAGGGAATGCCCTTAAGGTTAACAGCTGATCTTTCAGCAGAAACTCTGCAAGCCAGAAGGGAGTGGCAGGACATATTTAAAGTGAAGAAATGGAGAAACCTGCAACCAAGATTACCCTACCCAGCAAGGATCTCATTCAGATTTGATGGAGAAATTATTAACTTTATAGAGAAGCAAAAGCTAAGAGATTTCAGCACAACTAGACAAGCTTTACAAATATGCTAAAGGGAATTCTCTAGGAAGGAAACACAAGAGAAGGAAAAGGCCTACAATAACAAACCCAAAACAATTAAGAAAATGGGAATAGGAACATACATGTCGATAATTACCTTAAATGTAAATGGATTAAATGCTCCAACCAAAAGACATAGACTGGCTGAATGGATACAAAAACACGACCCATATATATGCTGTCTACAAGACAACCATTTCAGACCTAGGGACACATACAGACTGAAAGTGAGGGGATGGAAAAAGACATTCCATGCAAATGGAAATCAAAAGAAAGCTGGAGTATCAATTCTCATATCAGAAAAAACAGACTTTAAAAAAAAGACTACTACAAGAGACAAAAAGGACACTACATAATGATCAAGGGATCAATCCAAGAAGAAGATATAAAAATGGTGAATATTTATGCACCCAACATAGGAGCACCTCAATACATAAAGCAAACACTAACAGCCATAAAAGGGGAAATCGACAGGAACACAGTCATACTAGGAGACTTTAACACAACAGTTTTATCAATGGACAGATCATCCAAAATGAAAGTAAATAAGGAAGCACAAGCTTTAAATGATACATTAAACAAAATGGACTTAATTGATATTTATAGGAAATTCCATCCAAAAACAACAGAATAAACTTTCTTCTCAAGTGCTAATGGAACATTCTCCAGGATAGATCATATCTTGGGTCACAAACCAGGCCTTTGTAAATTTAAGAAAATTAAAATCGTATCCAGTATCTTTTCTGACCACAACACTATGAGACTATATATCAATTACAGGAAAAAAATCTTTAAAAAATACAAATACATAGAGGCTAAATAATACACTACTCAATAACCAAGAGATCACTGAAGAAATCAAAGAGGAAATCAAAAAATACCTAGAAACAAATGACAATGAAAAAACGATGACTGAAAACCTATGGGATGCAGCAGAACAGTGCTAAAAGGGAAATTTAAAGCAATACAGTCCTACCTTAAGAAACAAGAAACATCTCAAATAAACAACCTAACCTTGCACCTAAAGCAATTAGAGAAAGAAGTAGAAAAACAACAAAAAAAGCCCAAAATTAGCAGAAGGAAAGAAATCATAAAGATCAGATCAGAAATAAATGAAAAAGAAATGAAGGAAACAATAGCAAAGATCAATAAAACTAAAAGCTGGTTCTTTGAGAAGATAAACAAAACAGATAAACCATTAGCCAGACTCATCAAGAAAAAAATGGGAAAAGACTCAAATCAATAGAATTAGAAATGAAAAATGAGAAGTAAGAACTGACACTGCAGAAATACAAAAGATCATGAGAGATTACCACAAGCAACTCTATGCCTATAAAATGACCAACCTGGAAGAAATGGACAAATTCCTAGAAATGCACAACCTGCCAAGACTGAATCAGGAAGAAATAGAAAATATGAACAGACCAATCACAAGCACTGAAATTGAAACTGTGATTAAAAATCTTCCGACAAACAAAATTCCAGGGCCAGATGGCTTCACAGGCGAATTCTATCAAACATTTAGAGAAGAGCTAACACCTATCCTTCTCAAACTCGTCCAAAACATAGCAGAGGGAGGAACACTCCCAAACTCATTCTACGAGGCCACCATCAGCCTGATACCAAAACCAGACAAGGATGTCACAAAGAAAGAAAACTACAGGCTAATATCACTGATGAACATAGATGCAAAAATCCTCAACAAAATACTAGCAAACAGAATCCAACAGCACATTAAAAGGATCATACACCATGATCAAGTAGGGTTTATTCCAGGGATGCAAGGATTCTTCAATATACGCAAATTAATCAATGTGATACACCATATTAACAAATTGAAGGAGAAAAACCATATGGTCATCTCAATAGATGCAGAGAAAGCTTTCGACAAAATTCAACGCCCATTTAACATAAAAACCCCCCAGAAAGTAGGCATGGAGGGAACTTATCTCGACACAATAAAGGCCACAAATTACAAACCCACAGCAAACATCATCCTCAATCGTGAAAAACTGAAAGCATTCCAGTGAGATCAGGAACAAGGCAATGTTGCCCACTCTCACCACTATTATTCAATATAGATTTGGAAGTTTTAGCCACAGCCATAAAAGAAGAAAAAAATAATAAAAGGAATCAAATTCAGAAAAGAAGTAAAGCTGTCACTGTTTGCAGATGACATGATACTATACATAGAGAACCCTAAAGATGCTACCAGAAAACTTCTAGAGCTAAACAATGAATTTGGTAAAGTAGCAGGGTACAAAATTAATGCCCAGAAGTCTCTTGCATTCCTATACACTAATGATGAAAAATCTGAAAGTGAAATTAAGAAAACACTCCCATTTACCATTGCAACAAAAGAATAAATATCTAGGAATAAACCTACCTAAGGAGACAAACGACCTGTATGCAGAAAATTATAAGACACTGATGAAAGAAATTAAAAATGATACAAATACATGGAGAAATTTACCATGTTCTTGGACTAGAAGTATCAACATTGTGAAAATGGCTATATTACCCAAAGCAATCTGCAGACTCAATGTCATCCCTGTCAAGCAACCACTGGCATTTTCACAGAACTAGAACAAAAAATTTCACAATTTGTATGGAAACACAAAAGACACCGAAAAGCCAAAGCAATCTTGTGAAAGAAAATCAGAACTGGAGGAATCAGCCTCCTTGACTTCAGACTATGCTACAAAGCTACAGTAATCAAGACAGTATCGTACTGGTGCAAAAACAGAAATATAGATCAATGGAAAAGAATAGAAATCCCAGAGATAAACCCATGCAGATATGGTGACCTTATCTTTGATAAAGGAGGCAAGAATACACAATGGAGAAAAGACAGCCTCTTCAAGAAGTGGTGCTGGGAAAACTGGACAGCTACATGCAAAGGAATGAAATTATAACACTCCCTAACACCATACACAAGAATAAACTCCAAATGGATTAAAGACCTAAATGTAAGGCCAGACACTGTCAAACTCTTAGAGGAAAACATAGGCAGAACACTCTATGACATAAATCACAGCAAGATCCTTTCTGACACACCTCCTAGAGAAATGGAAAGAAAAACAAAAATTAAAAAATGGGACCTAATGAAAGTTAAAAGCTTTGGCACAGCAAAGAAATCATAAACAAGACAAAAAGACAACCCTCAATGGCAGAAAATATTTGCAAATGATGTAACTGACAAAGGATTAATCTCCAAAATTTACAAGCAGCTCATGCAGCTCAATATAAAAAAAACAAACAACCCAACCCAAAAACGGGCAGAAGACCTAGAGACAGTTCTCCAGAGAAGATATATAGATTGCCAACAAACACATGAAAGAATGCTCAACCTCATTAATCATTAGAGAAATGCAAATCAAAACTACAGAGAGATATCTTCTCACACCAGTCAGAATGGCCATCATCGAAAAATCTACAAACAATAAATGCTGGAGAGGGTGTGGAGAAAAGGGGACCCTCTTGCACTGCTGGTGGTAATATAAATTGATACAGCCACTATGGAGAACAGTATGGAGGTTCCTTAAAAAACTAAAAATAGAACTACCATATGACACAGCAATCCCACTCCTGGGCATATACCCTGAGAAAACCATAATTCAGAAAGAGTCATGTACCAAAATATTCATGCCAGCTCTATTTACAATAGCCAGGACATGGACGCAACCTAAGTGTCCATCAACAGATGAATGGATAAAGAAGATGTGGCACATATATACAATGGAATATTACTCAGCCATTAAAAGAAATGAAATTGAGTTATTTCTGGTGAGGTGGATGGACCTAGAGTCTGTCATACAGAGTGAAGTCAGTCAGAAAGAGAAAGACAAATACCATATGCTAACACATATATATGGAATTTAAGGGAAAAAAGTGTCATGAAGAACCTTGTGGTAAGATAGGAATAAAGTCACAGACCTACTAGAGAATGGACTTGAGGATATGGCGAGGGGGAAGGGTAAGCTGTGACAAAGCGAGAAAGCGGCATGGACATATATACACTACCAAACGTAAAATTGATAGCTAGTGGGAAGCAGCTGCATAGCGCAGGGAGATCAGCTCGGTGCTTTGTGACCACCTAGAGGGGTGGGATAGGGAGCGTGGGAGAGAGGGAGACGCAAGAGGGAAGAGATATCTGGACATATGTATATGTATAACTGATTCACTTTGTTATAAAGCAGAAACCAACACACCATTGTCAAGCAATTTTACTCCAATAAAGATGTTAAAAAAAAAACAAGAAGTAACGAAAAAGCAAATTAATATTATCTGATGAATTGAATCCTTAAAATTGGATACAAAGAATGGCATACTGAAGATTCGGAGACTCTGTCAGTTGAGAGACAGCAACTTTAAAGCTGCAGTCAATAAAAGATCCCCTGTGCCCCGTAACCAGAAACCAATGGGTGGAGGTGGAAGTTTCCCCTCTCACTCTTATATCTAACAATGTATTAAAGGAATTTTTGCTTCCTTTTACTACAATATTGGGTTTGATGATATTGAAATTCCTACTAGTCAAGGTAGAACACTTCCAGCAGGGAAAAGAGTCATAGTTTCATTAAACTGGAAGCTGAGGCTGATTCTTAGCCATTTGAGATGCCCCATGAGCTAGAAGGCACAGAAAGAATCACTTGTTGGCTGGGGTGATTGATTCTGATTTCCGAGGGGAAACTGGGTCTCTGCTACACAATAAAGCCAAGGAGCACCACTACTGGAACTCAATGGATTCACAGAGGTGCCTCTTTTACTCTCTTGCCAAATAGCCCTAATCAGTGAAAAACTACAACAAATATAAGACTGTCAAAGATTCAGATCCTTCAGTGATAAAGGTTTGTTTTATCCCACCAGACAAAACAAAACATACCCAGCCAATACGCTACAGAGTGCAAAGGAGGACAATGAATTTCTTGTGGTAGAAGGATAAACTATAATTATCAGTTTAGGACTCATAAGCTGCTAGGAAATCAGGAGCTGAAGAAGCTATGCTTTACTTTGTTTCTTTTTCCCTCCTTTCCACCACCCATTGCCTTAATTAAAGAGTAATGGAGGTTACTAAGATTTTATTTTCCAGTGGAAATATCATTGAATTGACACTACCGTGCAATTAGATGGTAGCTGATGGGAATTTGTGTGTTCTCCATGTTGAGGACATGAATATTTTATCTAGACAAACAATAAGAGTGGATCCTGAGGAGAAAAATGAATTGGCCCTGCTGGATATTCCCTGCCTTGCTCTTCAGAGCTACTCTTCACTCTTACCCATTCTGCTCATAACCAGGAGGCTAACCTTTGTGGATTGCATCAATGCACTCTTTTCCTTCTAGCTCATAGCTGAGTCCGGCCCATGGGGGACTCCATCAGGAGATTAAAGGGCAAATTGGCTGTGTTCTTTTACCAAAGGAGCTGTGTATTTTTTTAACCTCTGGTAAAAGGACACAGGTCCTGTCAGAGAAAATTCTCATCTATAGCTAATCTTTCCAGGTTCTGGGAATCATTATTTCCCTTGAATATTCAAAGCTAGGGGGGTTATAAGGGTTATTCAGTGTTGCTAGTCCTGGTGAGATTCATTGAGACTTGGTCTCTATTAACCTTTCTTACACCATAATAAATTGGCCCTTTATTAATCCCTTTTCATTATACTGTTTGTAAGTGCCATCTATTTTCTGTCAAGACCCTGAGTGACATATCAAGTATCAATTTTCCCCTATCTACCCTGAGTAAGTTATGGGATCTGCAGGGCCAAGTCATATTACCTTTCATCCAAGTGTATAAGCCAAAAACCTTGGAGTCATCAATGAAAAAAACCCTTTGATACCACTTACTCTACATATCAAATCCATAACTATTTTCTGTTAATTTTATACCAAAAATATATTTCAATTTCTTCTCTTTCTTTCTTTCATCATTGTCACTTTCCTAGTCCAATCTACTGCCATCTTTGGCCTGGACTACTGAAATAGCCTCCTAACTGGTCTTACTGCCCTTTTGTCCTGCAACCAAAGAGATCTTTTAAAAACACCAATCCGTTCCTTTCCATGGTCCAGACTAAAACCCTTCAATGTTTTCCTATTACTTTAATGGCATTTTTTTGACATACCTGGCAGAGTGCCACATGATCTGGACTCTAATTTTCCAGCTTCTGTTCATACAATTCTGGTTACTCAGTGTGCTCCAGGCTCTCTTACTTTCACCTTCTCCAACAAACACACTTCTTCCTTCCTCAGAGACTTAGCTCCCACTTTTTTCTAACTGAAATATTCTTTTATTTACTTCATTTATACTAGTTATCGTTCATCTCTCAATATAAATGTTACATTCTCAGTTAAGACTTCATTAATAGTCCAAGATTGGCCCCCTCTATTATAAACTCTCATAAGCATTCTATATTTTTTTCTTTATAATAAAATTGTACAATTATTTGAAAAAAAAGTATTTCTCCCCACAAGAAACTAGATGCTCAACAGGTGTGATGTCCATATCTATTTTTCTCACGACTGTACACATGCCTAATGCCTAAAGGAATGTCTGGCAAATCAATCAATCAATCAATCAATCAATGCAGTCAATAATCATGTGGGGGTGGGTGAAGGGATAGAAGGAAAAAGTAACACAAGGTATGAAATCCATAACTATGCTTCATAGATCAACTCTTAGATAAATGACTGCCTGCTTCTCTGGTTGATACAAATCCTGGGCTCTGAGTGGACAAATGATGGAACAACTAGTGTCTAGTCACATATTAATTCCTCACAGATTCCAAAATCAGGTTTTCCTTCAGTTGTACTTTTAGTGTTTCTGCGGGCTTTCTATTTTTCAAAATATTTCCTGGTAGTGAAAATTTAGAAGTTCCATCTGGGGGACTGTACCAACTAGGACTTTTGTTTTATTTTTTCATTAGCCATTTTACCAACACAATGTGGTAAACAGTGTATCTCACAGCATGGAACTTCCTTTAGGATCCTCTTCTTTTACACACTAGGATCTCTTGGCATTGTATTCTCTAACTTGTGTGAATGTCACCTTTAAACTTATTGTAAATTTGGCTGTGGTTTAAAAGGTCAGGGGGGACCTTGAAGATGGCGGAAGAGTAAGACGGGGAGATCACCTTCCTCCCCACAGATACACCAGAAATACATCTACACGTGGAACAACTCCTACAGAACACCTACTAAACACTGGCAGAAGACCTCAGACCTCCGAAAAGGCAAGAAACTCCCCACGTACCTGACTAGGGCAAAAGAAAAAAAGAAAAAACAGAGACAAAAGAATAGGGACGGCACCTGCACCAGTGGGACGGAGCTGTGAAGGAGCAAAAGTTTCCACACACTAGGAAGCCCCTTCGCGGGCGGAGACTGCGGGAGGCGGAGGGGGGAGCTTCGGAGCCGCAGAGGAGTGCACAGCAACTGGGGTGCGGAGGGCAAAGCAGGGAGATTCCCGCACAGAGGATCGGTGCAGACCGGCACTCACCAGCCCGAGAGGCTTGTCTGCTCACCCACCGGGCGGGCGGGGCTGCGAGCTGAGGCTCGGGTTTCGGTTTCTGGGGTTGGCTGCTTGAACATAGCCTGAAGGGGTTAGTACACCACGACTAGCCGGGAGGGAGTCCGGGGAAAAGTCTGCACCTGCCGAAGAGGCAAGTGACTTTTTCTTCCCTCTTTGTTTCCTGGTGCGCGAGGAGAGGGGTTTAAGAGCGCTGCTTAAAGGATCTCCAGAGACGGGCGCGATCCGCGGCTAAAAGCGCGAACCCCAGAGACGGGCGCGAGCCGCGGCTAAGAACGCGGACCCCAGAGACGGGCGCGAGCCGCGGCTAAAAGCACGGACCCCAGGGACGGGTGGGAGATGCTAAGGATGCTGCTGCTGCCACCAAGAAGCCTGTGTATGAGCACAGGTCACTATCCACAGCCCCCTTCCGGGGAGCCTGTGCAGCCCGCCACTGCCAGGTTCCCGGGATCCAGGGACAACTTCCCCGGGAGAACGCACGGAGGGCCTCAGGCTGGTGCAACATCACGCTGACCTCTGCCGCCGCAGGCCTGCCCCGCACGCAGTGACCCCCCCCTCGGCCTGAATGTACCAGAGCCCCCAAATCAGCGGCTCCCTTAACCCCGTCCTGTCTGAGCAAAAAACAGACGCCCTCCAGTGACCTACACGCAGAGGCAGGGCCAAATCCAAAGCTGAGCCCCTGTGAGCTGTGAGAACAAAGAAGAGAAAGGGAAATCTCTGCCAGCAGCCTCAGAAACAGCGGATTAAAGCTGCACAATCAACTTGATGTACCCTGCATCTGTGGAATACATGAATAGACAACGAGTCATCCCAAATTGAGGAGGTGGGCTTCGAGAGCAAGATCTATGATTTTTCCCCTTTTCCTCTTTTTGTGAATGTGTATGTGTATGCTTCTGTGTGAGATTTTGTCTGTAAAGTTTTGCTTCCACCATTTGTCCTAGGGTTCTATCCGTCCATGTTTTTTTTTTAAATTTTTTTCTTAATAATTAATTTTAATTTTAATAACTTTATTATACTTTACCTTCGTTCTTTCTTTCTTTCTTTCTTTCTTTCCTTCCTTCCTTCCTTCCCTCCTTTAGACAACGAATCATCCCAAATTGAGGAGGTGGTCTCTGAGAGCAAGATGTATGATTTTTTCCCCTTTACCTCTTTTTGTGAGGGTGTATGTGTATGCTTCTGTGTAAGATTTTGTCTGTATAGCTTTGCTTCCAACATTTGTCCTAAGGTTCTATCTGTCCCTTTTTTTTCTAAATAATTATTTTTTAATTCAATAACTTTATTATACTTTATTTTATTTTACTGTATCTCCTTTCTTTCTGTCTTTTTTTCCTTCCTTCCCTCCTTCCTTCCTTCCTTCTTCCCTCCCTCCCTCCTTTCTTTCATTCTTGCCTTCTTTCCTTCTTTGCTTCTTTCTTTCTTTCTTCCTTCCTTCCCTCCTTTCTTTCTTTCTTTCTTTCTTTCTTTCTTCATACTTCTACAAATACTCTCTAATTTTTCTCCCTTTTATTCTGAACCATGTGGATGAAAGGCTCTTGGTGCTCCAGCCAGGAGTCAGGGCTCTGCCTCTGAGGTAGGAGAGCCAACTTCAGGACACTGGTCAACAAGAGACCTCCCAGTTCCACATAATATCAAATGGTGAAAATCTCCTAGAGACCTCCATCTTAACACCAGCACCCAGCTTCACTCAACTACCAGCAAGCTACAGTGCTGGACAACCTATGCCAAACAACTAGCAAAACAGGAACACAACCCCACCCATTAGCAGAGAGGCTGCCTAAAATCATAATAAGGCCACAGACACCCCAAAACACACCACCAGACATGAACCTGCCCACTAGAGAGACAAGATCCAGCCTCATCCACCACAACACAGGCACTAGTCCACTCCACCAGGAAGCCTACACAACCCACTGAAACAACTTTAGCCACTGGAGACAGACATCAAAAACAGCGGGAACTACGAACCTGCAGCCTGCAAAAAGGAGACCCCAAACACAGTAAGATAAGCAAAAAGAGAAGACAGAAAAACACACAGCAGATAAAGGAGCAAGATAAAAACCCACCAGACCTAACAAATGAAGAGGAAATAGGCAGTTTACCTGAAAAAGAATTCAGAATAATGATAGTAAGGATGATCCGAAATCTTGGAAGTAGAATGGACAAAATGCAAGAACAGTTAACAAGGACCTAGAAGAAATAAAGATGAAACAAGCAACGATGAACAACACAATAAATGAAATTAAAAGTCCTCTAGATGGGATCAATAGCAGAATAACTGAGGCAGAAGAACGGATAAGTGACCTGGAAGATAAAATAGTGGAAATAACTACTGCAGAGCAGAATAAAGAAAAAAGAATGAAAAGAACTGAGGACAGTCTCAGAGACCACTGGGAGAACATTAAACTCACCAACATTCGAATTATAGGAGTTCCAGAAGAAGAAAAAAAAAGAAAGGGACTGAGAAAATATTTGAAGAGATTATAGTTGAAAACTTCCCTAATATGGGAAAGGAAAAAGTTAATCAAGTCCAGGAAGCACAGAGAGTCCCATACAGGATAAATCCAAGGAGAAATACGCCAAGACACATATTAATCAAACTGTCAAAAATTAAATACAAAGAAAGCATATTAAAAGCAGCAAGGGAAAAACAACAAATAACACACAAGGGAATCCCCATAAGGTTAACAGCTGATCTCTCAGCAGAAACCCTACAAGCCAGAAGGGAGTGGCAGGACATACTGAAAGTGATAAAGGAGAAAAACCTGCAACCAAGACTACTCTACCCAGCAAGGATCTCATTCAGATTTGATAGAGAATTTAAAACCTTTACAGACAAGAAAAGCTGAGAGAGTTTGGCATCACAAAACCAGCTTTACAACAAATGCTAAAGGAACTTCTCTAGACAAGAAACACAAAAGAAGGAACAGACCTATAATAACGAACCCAAAACAATTCACAAAATGGGAATAGGAACATACATATCGATAATTACCTTAAATGTAAATGGACTAAATGCTCCCACCAAAAGACACAGATTGGCTGAATGGATACAAAAACAAGACCCTTATATATGCTGTCTACAAGAGACCCACTTCAGACCTAGAGACACATACAGACTGAAAGTAAGGGGATGGTAAAAGATATTCCATGCAAATGGAAACCAAAAGAAAGCTGGAGTAGCAAGTCTCATATCAGACAAAATAGACTTTAAAATAAGGACTATTAAAAGAGACAAAGAAGGACACTACATAATGATCAAGGGATCGATCCAAGAAGAAGATATAACAATTGTAAATATTTATGCACCCAACATAGGAGCACCTCAATACATAAGGCAAAAACTAACAGCCATAAAAGGGAAAATCGACAGTAACACATACATAGTAGGGGACTTTAACACCCCACTTTCACTCATGGACAGATCATCCAAAATGAAAATAAATAAGGAAACACAAGCTTTAAATGTTATATTAAACAAGATGTACTTAATTGATATTTATAGGACACTCCAACCAAAAACAACAGAATACATATTTTTCTCAAGTGCTCATGGAACATTCTCCAGGATAGATCATATCTTGGGTCACAAATCAAGCCTTGGTAAATTTAAGAACATTGAAATTGTATCAAGTATCTTTTCAGACCACAATGGCATGAGACTAGATATCAATTACAGGAAAAGATCTGTAAAAAATACAAACACATGGAGGCTAAACAATACACTACTTAATAATGAAGTGATCACTGAAGAAATCAAAGAGGAAATAAAAAAATACCTAGAAACAAATGACAATGGAGACACGACGACCCAAAACCTATGGGATGCAGCAAAAGCAGTTCTAAGGGGGAAATTTATAGCAATACAAGCCCACCTTAAGAAGCAGGAAACATCTCGAATAAACAACCTAACCTTGCACCTCAAGAAATTAGAGAAAGAAGAACAAAAAACCCCAAAACTAGCAGAAGGAAAGAAATCATGAAAATCAGATCAGAAATAAATGAAAAAGATGAAGGAAACAATAGCAAAGATCAATAAAACTAAAAGCTGGTTCTTTGAGAAGATAAACAAAACAGATAAACCATTAGCCAGACTCATCAAGAAAAAAAGGGAGAAGACTCAAATCAATAGAATTAGAAATGAAAAAGGAGAAGTAACAACTGACACTGCAGAAATACAAAAGATCATGAGAGATTACTACAAGCAACTCTATGCCAATAAAATGGAGAACCTGGAAGAAATAGGCAAATTCTTAGAAATGCACAACCTGCCAAGACTGAATCAGGAAGAAATAGAAAATATGAACAGACCAATCACAAGCACTGAAATTGACACTGTGATTTAAAATCTTCCAACAAACAAAATTCCAGGGCCAGATGGCTTCACAGGCAAATTCTATCAAACATTTAGAGAAGAGCTAACACCTATCCTTCTCAGACTCTTCCAAAATATAGCAGAGGGAGGAACACTCCCAAATTTCTTCTACGAGGCCACCATCACCTTGATACCAAAACCAGACAAGGATGTCACAAAGAAAGAAAACTGCAGGCCAATATCATGGATGAACATAGATGCAAAAATCCTCAACAAAATACTAGCAAACAGAATCCAACAGCACATTAAAAGTATCATACACGATGATCAAGTGGGGTTTATTCCAGGAATGCAAGGATTCTTCAATATACGCAAATCTATCAATGTGATACACCATATTAACAAATTGAAGGAGAAAAAACATATGATCCTCTCAATAGATGCAGAGAAAGCTATTGACAAAATTCAACACCCATTTATGATAAAAATCCTGCAAAAAGTAGGCATAGAGGGAACTTTCCTCAACATAATAAAGGCCATATATGACAAGCCCACAGCCAACATCATCCTCAATGGTGAAAAACTGAAAGCATTTCCACTAAGATCAGGAACAAGACAAGGTCGCCAACTCTCACCACTGGTATTCAACATAGCTTTGGAAGTTTTAGCCACAGCAATCAGAGAAGAAAAGGAAATAAAAGGAATCCAAATTGGAAAAGAAGAAGTAAAGCTGTCACTGTTTGCAGATGACATGATACTATACATAGAGAATCCTAAAGATGCTACCAGAAAACTACTAGAGCTAATCAATGAATTTGGTAAAGTAGCAGGATACAAAATTAATGCACAGAAATCTCTGGCATTCCTGTGTACTAATGATGAAAAATCTGAAATTGAAATCAAGAAAACACTCCCATTTACCATTGCAACAAAAAGAATAAAATATCTAGGAATAAACCTACCTAAGGAGACAGAAGACCTGTATGCAGAAAATTATAAGACACTGATGAAAGAAATTAAAGATGATACAAATAGATGGAGAGATATACTATGTTGTTGGATTGGAAGAATCAACATTGTGAAAATGACTCTACCACCCAAAGCAATCTACAGATTCAATGCAATCCCTATCAAACTACCACTGACATTTTTCACAGAAGTAGAACAAAAAATTTCGCAATTTTTATGGAAACAGAAAAGACCCCGAATAGCCAAAGCAATCTTGAGAACGAAAAAAGGAGCTGGAGGCATCAGGCTCCCTGATTTCAGACTATACTACAAAGCTACAGTAATCAAGACAGTATGGTATTGGCCCAAAAACAGAAAGATAGATCAATGGAACAGGATAGAAAGCCCAGAGAAAAACCCACGCACATATGGAAACCTTATCTTTGATAAAGGTGGCAGGAATGTACAGTGGGGAAAGGACAGCCTCTTCAATAAGTGGTGCTGGGAAAAATGGACAGATATATGTAAAAGTATGAGATTAGATCACTCCCTAACACCATACACAAAAATAAGCTCAAAATGGATTAAAGACCTAAATGTAAGACCAGAAACTATCCAACTCTTAGAGGAAAACATAGGCAGAACACTCTATGACATAAATCACAGCAAGAACCTTTCTGACCCACCTCCTACAGAAATGGAAATAAAAACAAAAATAAACAAATGGGACCTAATGAAACTTCAAAGCTTTTGCACAGCAAAGGAAACCATAAACAAGACCAAAAGACAGCCCTCAGAATGGGAGAAAATATTTGCAAATGAAGCAACTGACAAAGGATTAATCTCCAAAATTTACAAGCAGCTCATGCAGCTCAATAACAAAAAAACAAACAACCCAACCCAAAATGGGCAGAAGACCTAAATAGACATTTCTCCAAAGAAGATATACAGACTGCCAACAAACACGTGAAAGAATGCTCAACATCATTAATCATTAGAGAAATGCAAATCAAAACTACAATGAGATATCATCTCACACCAGTCAGAATGGCCATCATCAAAAAATCTAGAAACAATAAATGCTGGAGAGGGTGTGGAGAAAAGGGAACACTCTTGCACTGCTGGTGGGAATGTGAATTGGTTCAGCCACTATGGAGAACAGTATGGAGGTTCCTTAAAAAACTACAAATAGAACTACCATATGACCCAGCAATCCCACTACTGGGCATATACCCTGAGAAAACCAAAATTCAAAGAGTCATGTACCAAAATGTTCATTGCAGCTCTATTTACAATAGCCAGGACATGGAAGCAACCTAAGTGTCCATCATCAAATGAATGGATAAAGAAGATGTGGCACATATATACAATGGAATATTACTCAGCCATAAAAAGAAACGAAATTGAGCTATTTGTAATGAGGTGGATAGACCTAGAGTCTGTCATACAGAGTGAAGTAAGTCAGAAAGAAAAAGACAAATACCGTATGCTAACACATATATATGGAATTTAAGAAGAAAAAAAAATGTCATGAAGAACCTAGGGGTAAGACAGGAATAAAGACGCAGACCTACTGGAGAACGGACTTGAGGATATGGGGAGGGGGAAGGGTGAGCTGTGACAGGGCGAGAGAGAGGCATGGACATATACACACTGACAATCGTAAGGTAGATAGCTTGTGGGAAGCAGCCACATGGCACAGGGATATCGGCTCGGTGCTTTGTGACTGCCTGGAGGGGTGGAATAGGGAGGGTGGGAGGGAGGGAGACGCAAGAGGAAAGAGATATGGGAACATATGTATATGTATAACTGATTCACTTTGTTATAAAGCAGAAACTAACACACCACTGTAAAGCAATTATACCCCAATAAAGATGTTAAAAAAAAAAAAAGCAAACTCATTGCAAAAGAGATCAGATTTGGGGTTACCAGAGGTGGGGGTGGGAGAAATTGGAGGAAGGGAGTCAAAAGGTACAGACTTCCAGTTATAAGTTAAATAAGTACTAGGGATGTAAGTTACAATGTGATGCATATAATTAACTGCTGTATGTTATGTATGAAAGTTGTTAAGAGAGCACATCCTAGGGGTTCTCAGAAGGAAAAAATTTTTTTCTATTTATTTAATGTTGTATCTATGTGAGATGATGGTGTTCACTAAACTTATTGTGATAATCATTTCATGATGCATGTAAGTCAACTCATGCTGTACATCTTAAATTTATACAGTGTTGTATGTCAATTATATCTCAGTAAAACTGGAAGAAAAAAGACATTGTTTAAGAGAGCCTGTTGAGGGGGTGACATGGCAAGAGCAGCCTCTATTTGTTGAGAGTGGTCCTCAGTCGACAGCCAACAAAAAATTAGGACTTCAAGTCCTACATCTGCAAGGGACTGAATTATTGAAACAACCTAAATGATCACTTCCTCCTTGAGCCTCGAGATGAGGAGGCAGCCAGCTGACACTTTGATTTCAGCCTTATGAGACCCTGAGCAGAGAACCTAGACAAAATGTGCCAGACTCCTAGCCCACAGAAGCTGTGAGATAATACATCTGTGCTGTTTAAATTACTGAGTTTGTGGTAATACGTTATGCAGCTATAGCAAAGTAATACAGGCCTTGTAAATATTTCTCCCTCCGAGTGTTTCTCCTTTGTCAATTGGCATGATATTAAGCTTTGTCAGTAGGAGGTGCTGGAGAGACATTGCAGGAGGAGGGTTTTTTCCTCTCTCTTCTTGATTCCCATGTGCTTGTCTCACTGGTGCTCCTGAAGTATATGCTGCTTCTACAGCTCCCGGCTCCTGCAGTGCACGCAGTTTCTGCACTATCTGCTACTGTGTGCCAATAGCACACAGTACTTCCCTGTGGGTAGTTTCTTCTAGCATCCCCTAGAATGGCTTTGCAGTTACGAGGTGGGGCATCTCCCTGTAGCTGTCTTCCCTCAGTATCTCAGCAAGTTCTGCTGGTGTGGTGCCATAGCAAGCTTCTCCACCATCCAGTGAGCCATAGCTATTATGTCTCCAGCAAGATCTGGATCTTAGTCTTGGTGAGCCGGGGGTGGATCATACTTGCTCTCTCTGAGCCCCAGAGTTGTAACTGCTCCTTATATTTGCTATTATTGTGTTCTTTAGATTTCTCTTCATTTCCTACTGGCCAGTCCTGCATTACTCCAGTGTCTATTATAGTGAATAATTCTTTATATTAAACCTTCTCCATTCACATTACTTGGTGTTTTCTCTCCTGATTGGACCCTGACTGGCATACCCGACAAAGCTGGAATCCTGGTAGGACTCCCCAGTGGGGAGCTAGGACCAGACAGGAGAGCCAGTTGCTGCTTCAGTTGCCTCCTGAGGCAGAGAGGAAGGAGGGACAAAGACCCTGATTTCTTCTTTCCTCTCTCCTTCCAATCTCTCAGTAACCCAGCCTCCAGTCTCCATCAGTACCCCCCATTCGCCAAACCCATCTGGAAGCCAGCTGACACAGGGGCCAGAGAACATGGGCACCTGTGATACAGAGCAGAACAGGGAAAGGTGAGGAGTGGGTCTGAGGGCCACCAGGGCTGGAAAAATCCTGCATAGTCACTGACATTAAGGAATTAGTTGTACTAGGTTAATGATGAAATATAGAGGGATTATATTTATCTCTAAGTAAATTAAATGAGTGTATTTTTCTCCTGGAAACACATAATAAAGACTTTTATAAATCTTAAAAGGAAAAATGACATTTTGAAATCTTTAGCTGTTAATAAAAATTAATGCTTTTAAAAAAAAGTTATTCATGTAAGAAAATCCTCCCTCCAATTACTCTTTTATTTTCGTTTTCCTTTTTCGCTATTCTCACCTATTTACGCTTCCAGACGAACCTTTAGATAATTTTGTCAAGTTCCAAAAGCCATTCTTTGGGAATTTTGGTTGGAATGGGGTTAAACCAATAAATTTAACTGGGAAACAATTTATTTATTTGTAATCCTCTTTCTTCCCTTTCCATTCACTCAACTCTTTTGTATCTCTTAATTATGTTTTATGGTTTTCTTCATAATAAATCCATAAATTTCTTGTTCTGTGCTATTTGATGTCCCTTTTGCTATTATGAATAAAGTATTTTTCACCTGTTTGTATTACTTTTTTAATTGGTTGTTGGTGATATAAAGAAAAGCCTTTGGGGGCTTCCCTGGTGGCGCAGTGGTTGAGAGTCAGCCTGCCGATGCAGGGCACATGGGTTCGTGCCCCGGTCTGGGAAGATCCCACGTGCCGCGGAGTGGCTGGGCTCGTGAGCAATGGCTGCTGAGCCTGCGCGTCCGGAGCCTGTGCTCTGCAACGGGAGAGGCCACAACAGTGAGAGGCCCGCGTACGGCAAAAAAAAAAAAAGAAAGAAAAGCCATTGACATTTGTTTATATTATACAGAATCTTCTTATTGATTTTAAAAGTTTTCAATTAACCCGCTAATGTGTTATATGTAAAATCCCATAGGATAATAATCATAATTTCATCACCTTTTAAAAATTGATACTTGCTATTTGTTTCACATATTATGCATTGACCTGAATGTCTAAAACAACATTGAATAGCTACAATAACCAGCATCCTTTCTTGAATATCATCTTTAGTCATGATGCTGACTATTTAAGATAAATATGTAAAAACCATATCTCCCTTTTCCTAATTTTTATACTTTTATACAAGGAATGGGTGTATAATTTTATCGCATTCCTTTTGAATATTCTCATTCTCTATTAGGAAACAGTTCTTGAATTTTTCAGCTACTGTTATTATTTTCTAATTATTGCATGCTTTTTTCCATTTTAAAGGTTTGTGTAATTGCTTTATTTCTAAATTCTTGAAAAATATTTAGTTAATGTATTTTCTTTTTAAAGACAGTATTTAAGGCTATGGATTTGACTGGGTACAGTTTTAGCTACCAAAATTAATCAACAATCACTACCAGCAGGTGATCAGTGATATCAGGAACAATTTTTAACCTAACACAAAAGAAAGTGTCTAAAGTACTGGCCCCCTTTGTATGGAGTTTATACTCTTAGAGTAGAGATCACAGCATGTGAAGTTATTAAAAGTCATCAACATCTTATCCAAGGTTAGTTCTTAGTGACCTATTGTAGCTGTATATGACTGTTTAAATTTTTATGAAAAAGGAAGCACATTAAAGGTTTGAAATTGCTATGGTCCTGAAGGCTTTTAACAAATAGTTGAATTTACATGTAACCTAACTATGGGGTCTTTATAAAAGAGTAATTGATATAATATCAAAAGAGGGGTAAAATATGAGATTATAAAATATAAATGTGTAGAGGTGGGAGTAAAGGCAAAGCTAGGCTCATAATTTTAGATTTATTGCAGGTACACCAAAGCTAAATAAGTAACGTAAATTGTTCATATGAAGTATCCCTCAAATGAGAACCAGTGGTTAAATATGGTAAAATTTATTATATGGTTGTAGAATTCATACAACCTAAATTCCTTATAGCATTCAGCACTTACACAGTTTTGTGGAATTCACAATATGGTTATCAGTGAGAAAGAATCACTGCATTAGTGAAAATGACTTCTTTATGAAAGTTTTTTACATATAAATCAGACCTATTACAGAGCACCTGACAGAAATGCAAAGATGTAATTTCTAAATTCAGGAAAGTTGCACAAAATGGAAAACACTTAACAATATTAAGTAATTTGACATGCTTTACACAAAACGTCAAAAACAATTTTAAATATTTTAAATTTGGAACATGTTCTACCATATGATTAAAGAGCTTACTTAAACACACACACACACACACACACACACACACACACACACAGAGGATGGAATTCATTGTCAAGGTGTCAGCTGACACATTCATGCTGCTTTCAGAAATCTAAACCCTATAAATTCAAAAAAAAGACATAAGAATTATTTCATTTCAGTTTCAAACAACAAGCAGTGCCAATTAAATTAAAAATTGACAAGAGCTTGCAGTGGTTAGTAGTTGTTTTTTCTTTTTAATATAAGCCATAGAGTAAATGCATGAGTAAATATCTTGAGTATCCCACACACTTTAATGTTGAAGTCATATTATAAATCTCCGACTTCCTGTTACTAAGTGTACTCATTTTCTGTTGCCTCTTACTCTTGACAGATCTTGGTCTCAACAATAAATTCGTTGGGGAAGTGTCTAATCTTCCAGCAATTATCAATGGCACGTTTGTTGAAACCTGTGAGGAAATGCACAATAAAAGTGGCTTTTTCATTTTTGTGTAAATAAAAATATATCTAGATTTGCTCTCTACTTTTCCCGTACTCCACCCCTACTCTCCTTCACTGTCTCAACAACACAGGGTGAAGGAAGAAATAAATTGCCTACCCAGCAAGAGGTCTCTTCTGTGAAGGCGGAAGGACTTGCGGTTGTTGCAAAGTTGATAAATAAATATACCAAGGTTACTAACATCACGAATCTCCTCCACAGCAACCAGGTCTTCACGAACCACGTAAGTGTGAGGCAGGTATTTGCCACTCTAAAAAATTTTTTTAAAAGATTGAAAGAGAAATTCTTAAAAATGCTATTTAATTTCTCACCTATAGCAGATATACTTTTTAAAGAGTTTATTTTTAGAGCAGTTTAGGTTCACAGAATATTTTTTATTTGAAAATTATTTTAGTGAAATGGAATGTTTTGGCTCAAATAATTAATTTTAAAATGAGGAAGCAATTATTTGTAATTGCTTATATAAAAAGTTGACATCCAAAATACATACTGCCAGTTTTCCAAAGAGCTCCACTAGATTCTTTGGAGGCATAACAATGGAGGTATTGAGGGGCATCAGATAGCAGTTCCCCAGCAGCAAATCCAGGTAAGCAGTCATGCCCTGTTGGGGAGGGGGAAAATGTTAGGCATGATTCAGAGAGTATCAATGCTGCAGATTTTCCAATGACCATTAGAACAAGCAGTTACAACCTTTCAAAATCAACTAATGTATACTCAGTAGCAAAAGAATGAAAAAGGCTTTGCTGCAAAAAGTTGTATATTTATGAACAGATTTAATACCAATAAACTTACAAAAAAAAAGAAAATTCAGAAATACCTATAAGAATGAGAAACCCACCTTTTCAAAGTCGTGAATAATTGCTGCAGGGTCACTATGAGAGAAACTGGGGACAGGCACATCAATAATTGCGATGTTGTCATCCTCACGAATGTCAGCCTCTTCCGTCACAGGCAGGAAGTAGGGCTCTCCTCCTTGGAGGGAATTTGAAGGGTCCTCAGAATCAAAGAAGCACATCTCTCCACGGTAGATGGTACTCTAAAAGACAAATAGGGAAAATCAAAACTTTCTAACACTCACTCCCGTGACATTTGAATAATTTCTCAAACTCATATCAGTTCGTTGTCCTGTTTATCAAGCTGAGGATTATTGATTACAATTATCACCATGAAGACAAATCAATTTTATACCAAAAGGTAATTTGAAAACTTTCCCTAAATCTTCATTTATCTGGGGACCACGACAGAATTATTTGTTTTCGCTAAATGTATAGCAATTAGTAATCCAAAATATAATAACTTTCATTAATATTACCTTGGGCATGAAGTACTTGTAAATGCAAGCTCCACCAACAATAAGTCCTGCCAAGATGAATGAAAGGCCTAAGAGAGTAAGCATACATCTCCCAGAGGAGCCCTCTTTTTCCTTGGCGGCAACTCGGAGTTCCTATTTATTAAAAAGCAAGATCAAAAACAAACAAAAAAAACAGATTGTGCTTTTAGACACATAGTTGCTTTTGTGTACAATTTATCACCCTTGAAACCCAAGATGTTTTAAAAAGATGTTAATTCACCCTAGCCTAAAATCATTTCAAAACACTTTCTGATGTTTAATAGATGTGAAAATCTCCAATTTATAATAACCTTTTTCTGGCATTTCCAAACCCAAATATAGATATAAAGTTATTTCAAAGTATACAGTTCTAAAATCAGCTGAAAATAACCATTCATTTATGCAATAAGTTATCCTCTTTAAATAAATGGAAGCCATTACTTTTTGGACTTGTACAGTGATATAATCACTAACTTTCTGGAATACAACTGTTTCTTTAGTATTTTTTGTACCTCAACTTGTTTGCCAAATTAGAGGTGAATTAATACCCTTTGGTTTATTAACTGATTTTCAAAAAGCTGTTTTTTGAAAATTAACTTTTATAGGAAGGAATTCTATAAAGTAGGTATATACCGTTTCCCCCTATTTTAGAAATTAAAATATTGAAGATGAGATCTATTTCAGAATATTCCTAAGTTTAATGAGAAATTAGGCTTCCTAATATCCCCCAATATTCTGTGGCTGTGTATTGCTTGAATGAAATAATGTTTTCTAAGTTCTGGGCAAAACAATAGATTTAAAGTACAGTCATAGCTAGGCACAAAGCTTTGAGTGTAACAGTGACTGTAAAATTCTGTTAAATCCATAATTTGTTTAGTAATTGGAACAAGGGACTCCAAAACAAACAAGTAACCAATTAACTCTGTACGCTTCTCAGGGCAGTGGACCAAGGGGCCCTCCAATCTCATTCTTTTATGTCACAATATGCCCTAAGCAGCAGTATTACTGAAGGGTATAATGAATGAAGTCAGCAAATCTATTCTCTTATAATCAGAGGGTAAATCATTCAGACTGGTATGTAAATAGAATTGCTTTAAGTCTTTCTGGCCATTAGCTCTTTTCCATAACTACTTAATGAGAATTAAACTTTAATTAATTTGGTGAAAGCAAATACATAGATTCAAAGGAAAGGCAATCATTTCATAAATGGCTTCAAAAATGATTTCTCTTTAAAATTCAAAGAAATTTGGTATTCAAATTTTCTTAGCTACGTTTACTTAAGTTCAAACCCTCCACTAATACTCTATAAGCCTTGAAGGTTTTCCTTGTCCCAATAATTTTCAGAAATTTAAAATAATTTTTATTTAAAAAATAACCTAAGATTAACACTACAAAGGCTATAAATTATGGTTGTGAATCCCTGTAATCTAGAGCTAAGGGCTTAGAAATTATACTTTGGATGATTAAATTGAGGTCCAGAAAAATGAAGTGACTTTCCTAAAAGTCACAAAAATGACTTAGTTCGAAATTCTCAAAGGAATTAATTAATTTATTTTTTCTTGTCATTGAGATACGAGAAGAGCAATCTGCACTGCAATTTCATTTCTCCTTCCAATATTTCAGGGGGTTTATTATTAAGCAAGATCTAAGTATTAGAGTGTCAATTTCAAAATTTCCCACCATAGTAGGCAAGATATGGAAACAATCTAAGTGCCCATTGATGGATGATGGACTAGGAATAAGGATTTTTTTTCATTTAAATTTGCCAAACTTCAGTGTGGTAGGGGCTGTCACTTACCACAGCTCATTTCCCTCTGAACTGTATTTTAAAGTCATTGTACACAACCTCCGACATACTATTTTGTTGTGTTCAATTTCTGATGAGCTGATCAATACATCACAATACAATGTGCCAAGTATTATTAAATCAGTGTCTTATGGTGGCCAGGTCAGGATCCTGTCGTATGCTTATTTTTGTTTATTCCTCATAACACCTCAGGCCTGGTAGAAGTATTGCTTGCATATTAACTGAATTCAACAAGTCATGGAGTTTGTGGTGATGTGGGAAAATAAAGGATTATTGTGTGGCTATATTTAACTACTGGCATCTAATTAGAACTCCCCTAAAAAATCTGGCCATATTTCCCTTACAAAGTAAGTAGGACAATTACATATTTGACCTTCTACCATTTAATCAAAACCTCAACAATGCAAGGGGGTGTTTTTGAGTTCTGAAATGTGTAATACACAACAGCTAGTTTGATTGCTGGGTTAACTATTGAAAGTTTCCGTGATAAAAATTCTGCAAAAGCTCATTAGCTTTTCAAATTGTTTGCATAATCAGTTTTACTACATGGATTCTCATTTCACTCAGAGATCTTTTCAAATCTCCACTCTGAACACAAAAGTTTAAACTTTATAGAGAGAACAAGACAAGTTAGGGCAGATTTGCAAGCTCCAACAATGCACAGATTTTGTATAACAAGAAAAAAATACGATTGTGCCTTTTAACATTGAAATTTTACTGAGGAAAATGAGGAGTAGTTTACAAACACTGAAAACGTGTTAGATGTTTAAAGGAGATAGAAATTGGACTAAGTGAACAATGGTTAACATTTTTTGGGGGAAAATTCCCCCAGTTCCTGGCAGTGCTAGAAGATTAAATTACAAGGTCAGACTTGCTTCAGATCTTTCTGTGGGGGCGGGTGGGCAGAGGGGATATCACTCAAAAAGGAAGTACTGTACTAAAAAGAAAAACAAAAGAGAAAAACAAAACCCCTCAAAATTTCTTTTACGGAAGAATGTTTTCTTTAGGAAATGTCACTCTGAAAACATACAAGGCTCTTGGAGTAAGAGGGCACAGTGAACATCTCAAAATCTAATTAAGACCAACTTCAGTTTTGACAGCTCCTTTACAGAATGCTTAACACCTCCTGTGACCAGGGAGAAACTGAAAATATACACGGGCGGGCACAGACACACACTTGCCCCAACCCATATCGCATCGAGTCAAAGCTGCCTTTTGCCCCCCGCCCCATCTCCACAAACACTCAGGGATCCTAGAAAGCCTTAAGATTCATAGAACTTCATACACGTCGAAAGGAAAGAAAGAAGAGTTAAATCTCGTGTCCTTGCTCACCCTGCTTGTCCTCTCCACCCCTGTGGAAGATGTGTGTGCCCCTGGAGCTGACCGGGTGACGTGCCTCTCTTTGATCTCTAGCTACCCACATGTTCCCCAGGAGAAGGTGACATCTGGTCCCAAGAGTTCTCCTCAAACTCCCTCCAACATCCCTCCGCGATGTACAACGTGAGCTGGGACCCACGGAACGTGGCGCGACGCACGGAGATGCTAAGGGACTTGGGGAACCGCAAGCGGAAGGTGGTGCGAATGGTCAGAGTTGGGGTGACCGGGCAAACCCAACAGACAGCACAGAGAGCACCGCCGGAAACACAGGAACTCCGCAGCAGCTTTCATTTTGTCCTTTCCCACCTTTCCCCTTCCTTCCCCTCAAACCATCCCCACCCCCACCTTCCCGACCCTGGCAGGCAGTCAGGGGTGGAATGGGAATTGCTACCTTGCCCGTCAGGATCTGAGCTCGGACCGTACGGCTTACTAGGGCCTCCACGTCTTGCTGCGCCTCCTCTTTTTGCACCGCTGTGGGTGTGTTGAAGGCGATTTTCACCATGGTGAATCTTCGGGCTGCGCGGTAAGGCGCTGCTCGAATCAGTGTCCTGGGCTGCAGGTTGGAAGAGGAGAAGATCGCGCTAGCTCTAGCCGCACCTTCTTTCTCCTCGTCTGCTTTTACACTACTGCAAGCCCAGGTCTGGGTATACTTATGACGCAGTCACAAGCTGGGTGGGAGACCGTGGGCGGGCCCAAGCAGGGGCCGAGGGAGGAGCGGGAGGGTGTCTAAGTACTGGAATGGGGGTGGGAGTTGACAGTGGGAGGAGAGAAACTGGGTGGAGCCAGTGGACTTGGACTGAAAACTCCTCACCTGCACTCCAGGCGTGCTCCCACCTCGCTCTCTGCTCCCTCAGATAAGAGCAAGACAGGAAGGAAGCCTGCTGTGTCGTGTCTTTCTGCCTCTGTACAGGCCACAATAGCCCCTGTCCCTGATTCTATTTTCCCAAACTTGGACCTGGCCTCCCGCGGGGCAAGGAACTGTAACTTGGCACCAGTTCAAGCTTCCTCCTCTCTGCACCCAAAAGCACAGTTCCAGGACTTTTCTGTACATTTACAATAATACCTTCCTTTTAAAAAACACTCAGAAGCACGTTTAGAATTACTTGGTTCATTCTCTCAACATATTTTTTCATTCCTTGACATCTCTTTGTTTCGTAATTTTAATTTCCTATCACAGAGCAATGCTAAATCAGAAATACAGGACACCTGTCTCCTCAAAGCCCATTTTGCAGGTAGGACATGAGACAGAGGAGTATGGAAAGCTCATAGAAAATCCCTGAAATATTTCAGATCTTTCACTCTCCGAGGCCAGGGAATCCAGACCAAGGTCTCAGCCCAGAACTTGTTTCTTTTCAGCCACCAGCTGTGAAATCCACAGCGAGAAAAGCAGGGATGTGTGTGTACCTATGTGTTTAGGGAGGTGGAAGTGTGGTTGGAGATAGAATATAGAAAATTTAGCCAGATGTTAACCCAGCTCTAGTGAAAAAACAAAAAACAATAATCTCAAAGGGGCTGAGTTAGAAACCATTTTTGGAACATTTACATGAGCAGCCAGTGTAATCATACCATTTCTTAAAAGTCAGTTCTCCCTGGTTGGTGACAACGATAGAGTACCTTTCCATGTGAAATTCATGCTGTGGAGGTTGGTGACTAGGGGTAGTAGTGGTAAAGGGTTTATAAATAGTCCTGCGGCCAAAGACAGTAGAGGGGTCTGTTTTGTGAAGATAATAACACTTACCCCAAAAATCCAGCTTGTGCTAGAGAATCCCTTGTCTACTCATATACTTATTAAAATGACTTGAATATGTTGAGAGTCACCACCCCTCTGTCCTAGAAATTCCAGGTTGTAGTTTTTCCCACCGAGGTTTCCTTGGCTCTGAAGTGCATAGCTGTGGCAACTTTGTGAAAACAGCCTTCATTTTCTTGGATAAGCTGCAGATGGGAAGGAAGATGGAAGGGAACAGTGGGGAGCCTGTGCCTTATACAGGGCCAGATGTATGAGTTTGCTTAGAAACACTGGTGTTTTATGTTCTTTTACTTATTTTTTGCTCAAGTGTGGCCATTAAAATTTAACATTTATGAGGTAACCTTTAGTGTAGACTGAGGAAATCTCAGCTTCCTAAGATGTTTCTCTTTACAGTTACTTTATGTTTGCCATCACCTTTGTGATAATTCAGCCTAGAGTCTGTGCTAGTCTGGCCCTGTGATCCATAACACACAGATAGTTGAACCAATGGTTGCTCTGACACATCTACCTACCAAGTGCAACGTGCTGGATGGAATAGTAATGTATTATTTTAGTGTATCTTTCCTGAAATGTGGTCACACAGAAGGGGCAAAAATTATTTCTATTTTTCAAATGAATAGACCCAAACCCTCATAACAACCAATGGAGTATATGATTAATTGCTAGGTTTGTGACATTGAGCAAGTCACCTCATCTCCTTGGGCCTCACTTTCTCCTCAGTAGAATGGTAAAATAGTTTCATGCTGCTGCTGTGAGGGTCATTTAGGATAATGCAGGAGGAAACACATTTTAAATTATGAAAAGGATAGAAGAGTGAAGTGGTTGGTTATGCTACAATTCTTATTTTAGTATGTAACATAGCCAGGTTTCAAGGTTATAAAGATAATCTATTTTTTTTAATCCTTCAACTATTCTTTAACTTCTAGAGCTGCTTAAGACCCCACAGTCTCTGAATATAGATCATCTTGGAAAAGGTCAGACTTCTAAGAATAGTCACATAAATTAGCATTTAACTTCTCTGTTGAATTTTTAAAGCTTTGGCCATCTTCTGTTTCTTAATGCCATGCTGTATTTTAGGAATGTCACCCATACATCTCTAAGGGCCTTTGCTGATGTTGGACATATGTGCTATAGGCGTGGTCTCAAGTTAGCAGATATTGCTGTTATCCTTTCAATATAAATATGTAATGCTTGTGTTAGAATCATAGAATAGCAATAATGCCCATCGTTAGTGCCCATTTATGAAAGGCAAATATTTCCTGCATGTTTTTTTTTTAATTTCAAAATATAACCTGCTACTTGCTCATTGGGCTGCAACCAGTATAGTGAACATATTTCCATCTAATAAAAAATGGTTCTCATTGATTAATCTTGTACTTGCTCCTTCCCAGCAGCAACTTCTTGTTTCTCAGAATCAATTTCTCTCATTTTCTTGTCTTTGGAACTGTGGGGATCTGGCTGCCATACCAATTCCAGTTTAAGTTTCTTTTATTGTTGTTTTTCTCTATTTTTTAGTTGAAGTATAGTTGATTTACAGTGTTATGTTAATTTATGCTGTACTTCAAAGTGACTCATTTATACACATATATACATTCTTTTTTAATATTCTTTTCCATTATGGTTTATCCCAGGAGGTTGGATATAGTTCCCTGTGCTATACAGTAGGACCTTGTTGTTTATCTATTCTAAATGTAATAGTTTGCATCTACTAACCCTAAACTCGCAGTCCATCCCTCTCCCTCCCTCCTCCCCAAATGTCAATGGGCTGAATGCTCCAATCAAAAGACATAGAGAGGCAGACTGGATAAAAAAAAACAAGAGCCTACAATATGCTGCCTACAAGAGACCCACCTTAGGGCAAAGGACACACATAGATTGTAAAGTGAGGGGATGGAAAAAGATATTTCATGCAAACGGAAAAGAGAAGAAAGTGAGGGTGGCAATACTCATATCAGACAAAGTAGACTTTAAAACAAAGGTCATAAAGAAAAATAAAGAAGGTCACTATATAATGGTAAAAGGATCAATATAAGAAGAGGATTTTACAGTCATCAATATATATGCACCTAATATAGGAGTACCCAAATACATAAAACAAATACTACCAGCTAATGTTGCTAATCTTGTCAGAATCCACACCATTTAAGTCTATAAATGAATTCCTTATCTCACATGCCAGATGATGACTAAATTATCACAACTTGAGCTAAATGGAGTACGGCAAACAATTGAATGCCAAGCAACGTTGTCAACTCTCTTTGAATGACCCAAAATTCAACTGCACAAAAATAAGGCTACTGGTGGCATCTGTGATACCATTTAATTTATTAACTCATTTATTTGTTCATCAAATATTTACCAAGGGTCTACTGCCTTCTGCTGTAATCAGCCATGGGAATACAGTGGTGACTAAGCAGATACAACTTTGCCCTTGTAAATCATGTCAGTACTGCACACATGGCAGTACCATTTGTTATGAGCTCTCCAGTTTTTGTAGCGGAAATGTTCGTCCCATGCTATAGAGTGGGATATAGCAATTCTACAATCCAGCAGAGCACTTGCATCCACAGCTAGTGCTACCAAGAAAGCTTAAATTCCAAGCTCTACTGCAATGGCTTCACACCCAGCATTCTATTTAGGAAAATTAATATGACAACAAGATGTATTGGGAAACAAGTTAGGAGGCACTCCCACAGTCTATGTGAGAGGAGGTGGAATACGTTGATGACTGCAATATTGAAAATAAAGGGACAACTTCCATAGATGGTTAGGAGCCATATTTTACAAAGTCTGGTGCTGGAATAAATCATATGAGGGAGAAAAAATAATTCTGTTCTGGATGATTGGGAATCCAAGATTTGGAAAATGGTGGTGCCATTGGTAACAATACCAAACATTTGTGGAACACATCAAATGCTAGATTTCTGTGCTAAGCACATTCAATTGATTGTGTTATTTAATCTTTACTACAGTGTTGTGAAGTATTATTACATTCACCACTTCATTGATGAAGAAACTGAATTTCCGGAAGTTAGATGACTTGCCCAAGGTCAAATTCTAACTCAGGTGGTCTGATTCCAGTGTTTATACTCAACCTTATATTGTCCTGCTGCCACTAAAATAAACGAGAAAATCAATGAGGGAGCTGGCTTGAAAGCAGAGAAAATAATTAGCATATTCTCTATGGAAATGAAGCATGAATCCCCTGCCCATACTGCAAGCAGAGATTCCTACCTAAGATTTTGTTCAGGACTAAAAACATTTGAAACACTTGTGCAACTTTGCTGGCCATGGGTACATGGCTATACTCTACTCATTTTAAAGCATATTTCTCCTGAGTTGTGCAGTTGCTTTTGTCAGCAGAGAAACAACTACAGGGGAAGCTGGTCGGCCATCTGCTTCTGGATATAATTCCAGGAGTTTGGTTTAAGTCTTTAAAGAGCTGCTCAATTTCTAGGTCCACAATTTCCCTGCAAGCTCAGCCTGGGGAGCATAGCTAGGGCTCCACACAAAAAGTAACATAGACACTCACTTTCTGGAATAGACTCTTGTTTCTTGACTCCATTTAAGGTTTCTTTGTAGGCTAGTAAGTTATGATAATGGGAAAATGCAATGTTTTCTTACATATAAGAAATAAATTTCATCATCTTTTCACAATGATTTAGTCATATCTTTGGGGTTAAGAGGAAATTGTGGTCCACCCCTTATTTATAAAAGTCACTTTTCTTCTCATTTAAGGCAACTGAAAAATCTAGTGAAAATAACTGATTTTCAATGCACCTTCTCTTAATTGTGTAAAAATTCTTATCTCATTGCAGACTACCTGGGAAATTTTTAAAATAGAGTTATGAATCAATATCTGAACATGCCTTATGTGATAAACCTTTACACGAGTTCCAGTCCTGAATACTACAAGAGAGAAATTAAAGTTTAGCCCTAGGAATGTTTGTAAGAATATCTAGTTGGTTCAGTTGTTCCATAATATATTACTGAGTGATACTAAAATGTCTTTGTGGCTTTAGAGTTAGTTATGTTCTTATTCAATGAAAGCACAATCATTTGTATTTTTATTAATGATTGTTAAACCAGATACTATTTTTACTTTCATGTTTAGTTTTCTTGGTGGGTCAACATATTCTGTTCCTAGTTTATTCTTAAAGAACACAAAATCCCAAGTGGTTTTATGACAGATTTCACCTTGATTGTTCTTGAAATGTAACTTTGTTTTTCACTTCACTAATTTTTAGATAACCTCAATGTATTCATATTCCAAAGCCTTTAATTATTCTAAAGTATGATGGCATCTTGTTAATAATGAGGTCACAACAACAAAGGAATGCTCTAAATTAGATTCTCTTCAGGTCAATGGCACAGTCAGTCCTAACAAATTAAGTCAGATCATGATTGGAAAATCTGGTTGACAATATCCTAACCCAAACTCAAGGTCCACACAAAGTGCTGCTTACACTTTAGTGTGGTTGCCATGTTTCTGAAAAAGGGAAGTCTTGCATAAAGGAGGAATGTAGTGTATGACAGCACATCAATTATACTTCTGACTTTCAAGTTAGGGGAATTATCTTCTCAGAATTTTTGTTTGTTTTAGAAACTGAAATTTGTAATTGCCTCTACCACATTGAGAAGAATCCTACATAAAAATATTGTCCACACAGCCTCGGAAGGAAGAGGTCTAGTCTCCTATGTTCTGTTTGTGTTGTAATTAACTCAGAACAACTGGCTTCTTTACTCATATTTGGTATTGGAATTTTAAATTTAAAAGATTCTACTAAATGGGGCAAAATAGAATACTGGCATTTATAAATAGAAATAGATAATTATACAAATGCTAACATTTATTATGAATAAGGAGAATGTTTTCTTTCATCCACTGTGATCTTACCCCTTGACCTTTAAGCTTTAAGAAGACCTTTTTACAGGAACGTGAAATGCTTAATTCTCCACTTCTCTAAACCTTGCAAGGTAGCTAAAGGGTATCCCATCCTGGAATACTCTTACTCAGTCTTTTCAGCTCCTTTTGGGGTTGGAACTTTTAGTCGAATGGCATTGGTATCTTATTTGCTGTTTTATTTATGAAGATCTTGAGAAAAAATCAGTTCTCAATCAATGCCAAGAATTGTTATTGAACAACAATGAGGCATGCACAGAAAAGAAAATTCATGTATATTTAGAAGCAACCCAGGAATGAATTCACGCAGGAGGCAAGTATATCCTATGGGATTGTGAACCTGGATGAGTAAGTGATAACTAACAAGAACATCCAACAAATACTATGATGAATGTGCTGAGACTGTGACCAGAATATGATTCTGTCACCAAAAAAGCAAATTCTTCAAAGACAACTCTGCAAGAAAAACATTTGAACTCCAAATCTGCGTCCAAATGCAGGTAGAAATCTCTCCCCAGCAATTCAAAGTAAAGGTAATTATAATTGTTTATATAGGAAATTCAAAGAAGCCAAAAATGTCTCCCAACAAATCAACTAAGCACATAATGTTTTCTCTCTCTCTCTCTCTCTCTCTCTCTTTTTCTCTCTATGTGTGCATGTGTGTTTTAATGAACATATTCTCTTGAGACTACTTTCTCTGAATCACACTACCATCTTACTCATCCAAAGAAGTTTTACCTGGAACCCTCCACAGCACATCTATATACATTGTGTATTGGTGGCATACAGAAAATGATAGTAAAGTTCTTCCCATCACACACTGTACCTTACACTAGAACAGTATTAACATTGCTCTTATTTCTTAGTCCTTACTAGTATCTTTATTTTTTTGTTTTCTATGTGTCAGTGGGGTTTGTACTTCTGGATTGCCTGCCCGGTGGAAGAAGGGCAGAACTATTTATAAGGGACAAATCAAGTCCCTGTGCTTCTGCAGTAACTGGCAGTGATTCAGAGACTCACTTTTGCTAAGGAAGAATAAAATGTTTGTATGTCATACTATTATAAATAATGTTTTGTTCTATAGTCAATTCCATATGTATCTATTTTTCACCTCAATCAGCCTCTAACTCACCTTTGAATAGTTGACAGTGTTTAGTCCTTTGACTGTTACAAAGAGGAGGCTAAATAAAATTGTTGAGTTGACCTGGATCTGAGGTTCATAGGCAAGCAGTAAAATTGTAAACATCATCCAGCAAAGTAGATGGGGCCAGCTCTGCCTCTGTACATATATACCCCTTAGGATTACTACATGGACTTTTCTACTTCGGAGATGGCTCCAGTTGATGCTCAAGTGATTCCACCTGTATATATGTATTTTTAAAACTTGATGAGACAATGTATGATGTATAGTTCACCTTGCCTTGGAACCATGTAGCACCCTTAGGAAGTCTTACACATAATCATCTTCCTGGGGATAAGTACACAGCAGAAATCTGTTCACTCATTAAGTCTCACTTCCTCCGTGGTGCTTTCCTGGAGCACAGTTCTTCTCACAGTCTTTGACCTCTACCAACACTAACTTTGTATAAACTCTTTCTCCTGTTTTCTTCTGCCACAGTACGTGACTGTGTTTCATCTCCCTAACTATACTATGTTTCTAAAGGGGAGGGGCTGGATCCCCGGTTTTGTATCTCCACAGTATCCATCCAGCGTGAGTCTGACCAAATACCTAGTCAGTTTCCAAACCAGACTTACTGATTACATTAGTTGTTGATAATTGTTTCTCTTTGAGAAGAAAGAGGGAGAAAGTAGGTGGAAAATTAAGGGAGCTTTATACTTCCTATACTGTCTCATACTTTCAATTTACCAATTAACAGATCTACAGTGATCTACTTTTCTGTGCCCAACTCTGTGCTGTATAGAAAATACAGAAATATAAAGAATGCTATCATCTATAAAGACCTTTAAATTCTTGTGCAATGAAAAAGTAATAAATTTCTTGTGTATAGAATGACATTAGTTTTACATCCCTTTTTTTCATTTGCCCCTACAAAAAGAGCTATATTCATCATGGCAGAGTTTATCTGCCTCCCCTCCCACCTTTTTTTTTTTTTTTTTAACAACAAATAAAGTTGCTTGGGGAACGGGAATGATTTTGGTAGACCAAATGGATTTGCTATTATATCCTTACTCCTGCACTGAATTGAGACCCAGGCAGGTCTACTCCACAGGGCACACCTGTCCCAGAGAAGACAGAATATACTCTACCTATAGTTCTAAGATATCAAGAAGGAAGAAACGTACCCCTCCTCTTTGATTCACCAGTAGAGGAGTCACTGCTCCCATGGGAAGGAGGAAATGGGGGTGAGTGTGGGCGAAAAACTGAGTTATTTTCTAGGGAATTCTGCCTCTCCACATGGAAGCAGGGGCGCTGGTAAATAAATGTTGGTCCCTAACACCTATCTCATCAGTTTCCTTTTAAAATTTTATCTCATGTTATAACTTTTATTAAGATATAACTGGCATACAACATTATATTTGTTTCAGGTGTACAACATAATGAGTCAATATTTTTATGTATTGTAAAATGATCACAAAGTCTAGTTAACATCCATCACCATATATTGTTACAGAATTATTTATTTATTTATTTAGGCTGCTCCAGGCCTTAGTTGTGGCATGTAGGATCTTCATTGTGGCATGCAGACTTCTTACTTGTGGCATGCGGACTTCTTAGTTGCAGCAGGTGGACATCTTTGTTGTGGCATATGAACTCTTAGTTGCAGCATGCATGTGGAATCTAGTTCCTGGACCAGGGATCGAACCTGGGACTCCTGCATTGGGAACACAGAGTCCTACTCACTGGACTACCAGAGAAGTCCCTGTACCAGCCCATTTTTTAAAGTATTGTTTACTTGAGTTATTTTATAAAAGCCTTTAACAATGTGAACTTTTGATCAAGTCTTTGTTTTGTTTTGTTTTTGAAAGAAGAGCTAGTGCTTTACTAATAACAATTAGAATAAAACCACAAAGTGCTCAATTTGGCTTTAAATTCAGAAGATATCAAGTTTTGTTTCTAAAAGTGGCAACATTTTAAATATCTAGAGATAGAACTGGTAACATCTGCTCGTGTTTAATTTCATAACCCAGAAAATATAATTTTGCTCTTTTTTGTGACTCAAATTAATTTGCCTAATGTGGAATCTCCTCCCTCAACTCTAAGACAAGTGGGAAAACAGGTCCAGTGACAGGGTATAGGGTGGGGACAAAATCCCCTAAGGACTCAGAATGCTTTCTCTAAGATAGATAATACAGCTTGGCATAAGAGCATTTCTACCCAAAATAGGTGGTATGAAGGCTGAGACAGACTTTTTTAGTAGGGATTTAATTACATTAATATTACAATAAGATCTTCATATAAGTTGAATAACTTAATTTGGAAGTGAATGGCTGAGGCCTGCTAGTAGGAGTGCAGATGATACAGAGAGCCCAGATTTAAGGGTTTCTTCTGTAAGCAGATACTATCCTTTTAGTATAAATTCTATGACTGTGTACAGGCCAATATTCAACTGGTAACAAGATTATGGGTTGACTGATAGATTACTTTTGTGATATTTTACTTATTAATTGGAAGAAAAGCACCTTGCATTATTTTCAGAATCTTCTCTTGGATGGACAAACTTGCTGGAGTAGGACAGTGGGTTTAGGAAGATTCCAAAGTAGACAGTGGGAGTCAGAACATGTAGTAGAAATTAGAGGTAAACATCAGGGAAGTCTGGGAGCCTGGGAGCAGTTCATAAAGACTAGCTACTTGTGTAACTTATGTTTGTTCAATCTGCACTGGGTTATTAAATAACAGGCCTTGGTCTCTTAGTTTTCATGTGCTGCACTTTCCATTATGTCATAAGTTAATACCCCCAAATATGAAGAACTAGAGTATTGACAGGGATGGATGAATGAAAGAGGCCCAATTCTGGGATGTAAGGGTTATAAGAACTGGGGAACAAGATCAGAACATGGCTAACAGCAAGCTTGTCTTGATGCTATTTCACTAGATTCCAGCTACTAAACTGATCTTTAAAAAACTTCAGAGAATTAACTGGAACCTCCTGGTAGACGATTGTTTAACAGAAGGAACAAGGAACTAAGAAACTTTTCACTCTATTAAGTTTTGTCCCATTAAAACATAACATCCTTGTTTTTCTTTTGACCTTGAATCCTCTGTGTCAAATACAAAAATAAACTGATCTCCTTTGCTTTGTGACTCATTTAGGAAAAAATACTTTTATCAGAAAGTTAGTGGATTATCCCCTGTATATATATTTACCATTAGACAGACCCGCCCACCCTTCCCTACACCCAACCTAGCAAATCCTGATTATTCACTGCCATTCATTAGAAAATTAGTCATGTCTGTTAGGGAAAAACCGTTGGCCTCAGGGCATAATGAAATCCCAGTTTCCCCTTCTTCCTCTTTCTCTCTCAAGGCATATCCTAAGGAAGAACCATCATGTGTTCCCCTTTTCTTTCCAGGCTTGCTTCTCCTTGGCTTTTTTCCCCCTCCACACACTGACTTCCTGGGGAGTGCATAGAGTAGGCTTTCTTCATGTATACACAAGCCTTATTTAAATCACGGAGGGCCCTAACAGGACTTCAGGCCTACTTCCCAGTCCCCATTTGCATTTTAAGCAACTTTGGCAGTTGTGATGAGGAGTTCTCCATCAGAACTACAGGCTTCTATATTTGTTTGTGTGACTTATGCTTGATGTTTGTTCTCTCTGAACATAGATTGGCATGTTGAGTGACAGACCTGGACCCTCTAGTCTTTATAGGCTGCTCTTTCCATTATGACAACAGTCAGCAGAGCTAAACCTGCTTACAGTTTTATCGCCCTAAACCTGTAAAGACTATGTTTGCTTAGCAATGAGGAATTTTCAGTTTTCCAGTATGTACTTTCTTTTAGAAAATCTGCAAGCCTATGCTTCTTTACCATCCTTCTGCTCCTTACTGGATGCCTGATATTCACCAATATAATCTTTTTTAAAGGGGTGTATTTTGGGGATAGAAGAAACAGATTTGGATTGAAAACTATAATCAGAAGTTCCATAGGCTCCCAACTGCAAAAAAGAAGAACCCAAACCCCAAATTGAATGTCCTGACATGACTAAATGTCTACATAAAAATAAGATTATTGTTAACAAATATACACTCACTAGGGCCCTCAGGAAAGGCACTACCACAATAACCATGTTTGAAGGATTTGTTCTTTCAAAAACAAGCAGAAAAATAATGAGACTTCATATAATTATAAAATATCAGATCTGGAAATGACCTTACAAACTTGGTTCAACTTCCTCTCTGGCTACCCAGTGAAGAGTTGTCTTGCCCAAAGTTCGTAGTCAGCAAAAGAGGGGAACTGGTAGTCCGTGTTTCCTCAGCTCTTTCTCCAATAGTCTGCCACCTCCTGGGTATCCCCTCTGACGCAGCTGTTACTGATGATTAAGCTTATATCCCTTCTCCACAAAAACCCTTTTCAAACAAAAAATAATAATAAATGCCTTTGCCAGAGCTATATCATTTCCTCTTTTTATAACCATGTCTTCTTTCCCGGAACTTCCTCTAGGTACATATTTTGTTGTTAGTTTTTTATTTTCTTTATTCCATCAGAATTTGGCACCATTGAAGTCTATAATCTATATGAAAGGTTTTATGTTTTATTTTTAATACCATTTGGTTCAGCATGACTGATATGCATAGCTGGAAACACACACACACACAGAGCTGTCCAGAGGCTGGCTGGTGACAAGAAATAAACAGGTGTGAGGGATAGTCATTGGAATCTACAGTCTGGTCTTCAGGCAGATCCAATGTCCCATTGTGATGATTTACTTTCAGTCAAAATGAGCACAGGTGCTGCAAACATCATCCAGTGTCTATTTTATATTAATCTGTCTGCAATGCTCACTAGAAAACATCTGGGTTTCATTCCCCTCATCTCCTGCTGGGTGCCCTCCATTCACCCTTCTACAATCCTTGGCTCCCCTTATCCCCATAGAACCTGCTGCCTCCCTATCTATGTTAGGACATCCTGGCTGCATGGTGACCATGTGAAAGCAGCCTGGATCCTGTTAACCCTGGCTTGAGGGTAAATTGTAAAGCTTCATTACCATGACACTAATTCATTGATCTCATAAATTAGACATATGAATTCAATGCTGTTCTTTGAATGTTCGCTCATTGTGCACTTATTTATTATTGAGTTGTAGCAGAATTTTTCACAGAAGTAAATGTTTTTAGTTTACATGTTTTTGGTTTCCATGTCTGATCCATGTAGAAGGTTTTATAAATCAGTATGTCACTCCTTTAAATGCCCTATGGTCATATTTTTAAAAGACCCTATGACAAGGACCCCAGCACATCGAAAGGAAAGATTATAAAAACTTCAGAACTTTGACATAAAACTAATATATTATGTGATAATGTTTCTAGTAGAAACCAGGACCTCATTCATCACAAAAGACAAACCTTGACCAAGTTCCATCCTATGTGTTAAGGAAACTGTCACCCTCTATTCACACTGAAGGTTGTCACTCCTAATCAGATCTGGGTAACTTAGAAACTTTGGAGGAAAATACTGCTGTGAAAAAATAGTTTTGCTAAACAGAATACTGGGGACAAACTCAGGCAGCAAAGCCTCCAGTCAGGACCCCTCTCACTATGTCAGTTTTATCCTCTACAAAATGAGAAGATGGACCTATATACCTATACTTCTGTGGTATAACTTACTTTTTTTCCTTGATGCCAAAGTCACAGTAGCTGCTGCATATGCTAGAGATTAGCTAAAAGATGGTAGACATTAACTGGAGAGCTAGGAGCAATAACCTTTTGATTAGAATGGTGACCAGTTTTGCCACACCCTAGTGGGTCTCTGATTATCTCAGAAGGCATTGTGAAATGCTTGGGAGGAAAAAATATTCAAAATCATTTAAACTGAAAGTAGGAGCCAAGAGAACTCAGCACTTGTGAGTTTGTGGAATGGAGTGCTGAGACATTGAACAATGCTTTTCCTCTTCCTCACCCCCATATCCAATCAGTCACCATATTCTGCCAAGTCTTCTCAGACAATATCTCTTGCATCTGTTCCTTTCCATTCACACCACTGCCATCCTCCCTGCAGCTGCTTAACAGCTCACCCTTGGTTTACTATGAAGGCTTCTTGAGTGTTCTCTCTGCCTGCTCCTGTCCAATTTTGGCTCTGACATAATATCAATCTTTCAGACATAGAGCTTGTTTTAAAGAAAAAGAAAGAAAGGAAGAAAGAAAGAAAGAAAGAAAGAAAGAAAGAAAGAGAGAGAGAGAAAGAAATAAAGAAAGAAAGAAAGAGAGAGAAAGCGAGAGAGAAAAAGAAAGAAAGAAAGAAAGAAAGGGAAAGAAAGAAAGGAAGGAAGAAAGAAAGAAAATGAAAACATCTTCAGTGGCTCTCCATTGCTTCTAGGATTAAGGCAAAACCCTTGTCTTAAAATTAATATCCCCTCACACTCTGGCCCTTGCTTTAGCTACCTCATACACACTCTTTCCTTCAGTAAAACAGGTCAATAGACTATCCTCTAAACATAGCTTCATCTTCACTGCTACAACCAAGCTTTTTTTTTTTCAGTCTCTGTATCACCTTCTGGAATACCCAACATTATTCCCTTAACCTCTGCAAATTCCAGCTATGGCTCTACTTCCCATCAAATCTCATATTTTTCTTAAAGCCTTCCTAAGCCACTAAGCCTGAAGGGATCTCTCTCTTTGAATTCCTTTAGTAATTATTCACGTGGTTATGAATCTTTTTTTACTATGTTTAATTGCAGTATAGTTGATTTAGAGGGTTGGCCAAAAAGTTCGTTCGGGTCTTTCTGTACCATCTTAGGTTAAACCCGAACGAACTTTTTGGCCAGCCCAATACAATGTTGCATTAATTTCTACTGTACAGCAAAGTTATTCAGTTATACATATATATATATTCTTTTTGTATTCTTTTCAATTATGGTTTATCATAGGATATTGAATATAGTCCCCTGTGATATACAGTAGGACCTTGCTGTTTATCCATCTTATATATAATAGTTTGCATCTGCTAATCCCAACCTCCCAATCCTTTCCTCCCCCATTCCCCTCCCCCTTGGCCACCACAAGTATGTTCTCTATGTCTGTGAGTCTGTTTCTGTTTCCTAGATATGTTCCTTTGTGTCATATTTTAGATTCCACATATAAGTGATATTGTATGGTATTTGTCTTTCTCTTTCTGACTTACTTCCCTTAGTATAATAATTTCTAAGTCAATCCATGTTGCTGCAAATGGCATTATTTCATTCTTTTGATGGCTGAGTAATATTCCATTGTGTATATATACCACTTCTTCTTTATCCATTCATCTGTCGATGGACATTTTGGTTGTTTCCATATCTTGTCTATTGTAAATAGTGCTGCTATGAACATAGGGGTGCATGTACCTTTTTGAATTACAGTTTTACATGGGTATATGCCCAGGCATGGGATTGCTGGATCATACGGTAACTCTATTTTCAGTTTTTTGAGGAACTTCCATACTGTTATCCATAGTGGCTGCACCAATTTACATTCCCACCAACAGTGTAAGAAGGTTCCCTTTTCTCCATACCCTCCCCAACATTTATTATTTGTAGACTTTTTAATGATGGCCATTCTGACAGTGTGCAGTAGTATGTCATTGTAGCTTTGATTTGCATTTCTCTAATAACTGGTGATGATGAGCATCTTTTCATGTGCCTATTGGCCATCTGTATGTCTCCTTTGAAGAAATGTCTGTTTCGGTTTTCTACCCGGTTTTGATTGGGTTGTTTGGGGTTTTTTTGTTATTCAGTGGTATGAGTTGTTTTTATATTTTGGAAATTAATTCCTTGTCAGTCACATCATTTGCAAATATTTTTTCCCAATCTGTAGGTTGACTTTTCATTTTGTTTATGGTTTCCTTTGCTGTGCAAAAGCTTATAAGTTTTATTAGGTCACATTTGCTTATTTTTGCCTTTCTTTCTATTGCCTTGGGAGACTGACACTTGGTCCTGTATCTTCAGCTCCCTTTATTTCTTATTAAATCATTTATTTGTAATTTTTATTACAGATAAATTATCTAAAAAATTATAGAAAAATTATGACATTAAAGAAATACTTGAGAAATGAGGAGGATGATAGAGTAGAGAAGCTGACCCATATTCCCAGTTCCCCAACTGGAAAACTTCTGTTTTGAGGATCATAGGTTTTCTGTCCTGTGTATCATCATTTATGAGCTTTGTGACCTTGAGATAGTCAACATATTTAAGTCTCAATTTCCCAATCTGGAAAATTGGAAAAACAACAGTACTTACTTCCCAGGGTTGCTATGATTATTAAATGGGATATCATGTATGAAACAGAATAAGAACTCAGCCTGGCACAAAGCAGTCAGCAAATTTCCTAATATTGTTACTCTTATGTTTCAGTCATGTTGTATGTATATTTTCATAGCTGAGAGCATGCTTTTCTTCAATTGACAATGTTTTATAGGCATTTTTCCCATTGTGGTACCATTTTCAGACAGATTATTTTAATAGTTTTATAACAATCTATAACATGCATGCATCATATTTTACTCATGCATGCTTTTTTTGTTAGGTACTTGGGTCGCTTCCCCTATTCTGTTGTTATTATAAATAATGTCTTGATTGATATTTTATGCATAAAAATTTCCCTCCATTTGGATTATTTCTTTAGAATAATTGTCCAGAAATGAGGTTTTTGAGGAAAAGAGATGCACATTGGGACGGCTTTTATGCCACCAGCAATTTTAGATAGCACTAGTTTTATATACACACTAATTTTGTATATTATTAATTGTAAAGCTATGTAATATTCAAAATAGTATCTCTTTTTGTTTTTTTCTTTAAACATTTTTAGTAGCAAGGTTGGATATTTTTCACATGTAGATTTGCTACTATATCCTCTTTTATAAATTGTCTGTTTACATTCTTTGCTTATTCAACTATTTGGACTTTAATGTCTTTGTTTTAATTTCTATAGGCTCTTTATATAAAGAATAGTCTTTTGTCTGTCATATTTGCTGCCATATTTTCTTGGTCCATTATTTACTTAAAAATTTTTTAAGCTATTTTTTTAATTTACAGGAGTATTACATTTATGTGGAATTCAGTATGCCAGCATTTTCCTTTGGGATTGTTTTTATTAATTCTCAGCCTTCAAAGTTACTTTCTAATCTACTTCCTTTGGCAGCTTTTCTACTGTTGTGTTGTAATATTATTTTAGTCTATTGTTATATAACTGTTCTCAACCTGGATTATAAACTCCTTAAATTCAGAGATCCTGTTTTATGCTATGGGCAGAGCGGAAAGAGGACTGGCTTGTGAGTTCAAAGACCTATACTTGAGTCCATGTATTTGCTATGTAACTTTAGATATGTCAGTTCATTTCTTTTGGCTTCTATAAGATAGAAACTTACCCCCTGCTTTTTTCTATAATTTATTAGGAGAAGCCAATGTGTTTATATACACATGAAAGTTTTGTTAACTGTAATGCACCATTAAGAGTCAGTTGTTGTAATTTTTTGTGTGTCCAACAGTACCTAGCACAGTGCTGCCTTGATAAGAGGTTCTCAGTAAAATTGTTTACTTTGGATTTTATAGGGTAATCATATTTTAAGGAAAAGAAGAGAGAGAAGTCACTATACTAGATGTTTATAATAGCCAGGATTACTATCTATACACTCTAAATTTTCTAGTGTGAAACAAATTACAAATCGTCTCCCTAATTGTAAGATGTGTCTTGGTTTAATTTGGGAAATGTGGTATACTTGGCTATGACCTCCTCATTAATTGATTTGGGCTAGGTAAAAATTTCAAAGTTAGCAGTTGTCTAATCTTAGGCATGAAACAGGTATGGAAATTCACTTTAAGGATCTTTTGAAAATTATCTCTGTTGCAAAGTGAAGATTACCCATGCTAAATGTATGTGATCTTCTAAATGAAAGAGAATCTGGAAAGTAAAGGTTAGATACAGTGTTTAAGAATCCAAGAGGCCATTATAGTTCCTTTCTTTTAAACCTATTCTGTCAAACATAGAAATACTGCAGTGAACTGGCAGTGGCAACACTGGATATGCTTTCAGTTTTGTGAGATTTGTGGCAACAAATGAAGAAACACAAAAACTGTAGACTGATATGCATCTCTTAGAGATAGAGAATGCATAACCTCAGATAAAGTGTCTACCTTGTGCGTGAAGAAACTCGACACCACGAAATATGAAGCCATAACAGACAAAACTTATTCACAAATCAAGATGAAAGTGTACCAGTTCTTTATGACTTTCTCGAGAAAAAGCACACACACACACACACACACACACACACACTGATGTTTTATGTTCCTTGTTTAAAAAAAAATTTGACAAAAAATGTGTGAGAGGGAGGAGATATGGGGATATATGTATATGTATAGCTGATTCACTTTGTTATAAAGCAGAAACTAACACACCATTGTAAAGCAATTTTACTCCAATAAAGATGTTTAAAAAAATTTAAAAATGTGTGTGTGTATGTGTGTGTGTGTGTGTGTGTGTGTGTGTACTACACATCCAAACTTGAAGAGGCAGCAGGAGAAGGAAGAGAGAAAATAAATATGCTTATATTTTTAATGAGCCTGAAGTTCTGACTCAAGTCTTTTAGAATCACTTTAATGAATTCAATTTTAGAATCTGTGGCAAGATTAGGGAGAGATTCATTAAAATAAAATGCAATTCACCCAAAGGTAATTCTCCTTGCAGAGACTATCTTTCCTCATCATGTATATAAGTGTCAGATGAAATAAAAACCAGTAAAACCCAATATCCACCAGACACTATGCTGGACCAAATTAACTTAAAATTTTGAAATTAGTGGAATTTGTAAATGGAATTAAAGGGATGATGTGAAAAATGTATCTGAGTAGCAAACACTTATGTTGGCCTCAAAAGGATGGTGAGGATGGAAGGTAAGGTAATGAGCAGAAGTATCAATAGAAATGTAAAGAGCTCTAAAGATGGTGTATAGATGAGTGAGTGCAGTTTCAGTAAGGAAATATTAAAAAGGAAAGAAAAGAAATAAACTGAAAGAAAGAAAAGAAGAAGAGAAATAGAGAGAAGAAAGAAAGGAAGAATAAAGGAGGGAGGAAGGAAAGGAAGGAGGATGGGGAGGAGACAGAGAGAGAGAGAGAGAATCTCTAAGTACGAAAATCCTAAAGGATTTGTCATGCAAAGTGACCAGAATTCCTGGCACTTGTTCCACTGAGAGTCTGTGAAGGTCATACAGAACCTTAATTTTTAAGTTGTGAGATTTCATGAAGTTTTATTTTCTGCATCTTTTTTTGTGGCTGTTTTTGATATTCTGCTGGGCATGTTTATCTGTGCTTTTGGATCTTAGTCCCATTGTTGGACTCTCTAAAATCAGAGACCTCCTCTTCATGACCTAGCACAAGAAATTGTACATGTAGCATAGGCAGTCAGTAAGAGTTATCCATAAGGATGTCAATCAGATTAAACTCTCAATTTTCTTCAAATACTAAAATATTTTGTTAGTGCCTCTACATCTCCAAGAGATATTTTTCATGAAAGTTAGAGTTTTTGTATTATTTGTTCAATTGGCAGAGTCATTTAAATAATGCACATTCAGTTCAGCATTTGTATTTAAGACCAGGTGACTATCTTGGAATGTAAATAGAGTAAAATATGTAAATACTCCAACTGTGAAACAGTGTTGTGGAAACAATTAACAGAATGCTAAACAAGAATATTCATTTAAAAAGTGTAAATAGCAGAGTTGATAAAATGGAAATTAATCTCAGCACATCTAAGGAGTACTGTGTTAAACTAAAATAAGATTCATTTTAAACCTCAGATATTATTATTAATTTATGACTAATAATTAGATAAGTTTTGTTTTTTTTCCAAAGAAAGTAAAATACTTTTCTGACATAAAGCCTTTGCTTATGCTATTTCTCTACATTGGAAACCTCCCTCTCCTACCTTCTCTTCCTAGCAGACATTTACCTCTAAAAGTTTACGTCAAATGGCAACTTTCTCATGAAATTCCTGAACTTCTCTCATCATGATTAATATTGCCCTTTCCCTCTTCTATGCTGTCGTAACATGTTGTTCTCTTGTCTTAATATTTAGAATCATAAAGCCAGAATTTTAAAGTTAAAAAGAACTTTAGAGATGATATGGTCTAATCTAGCCCCCTTATTTTAAAAATGAGACATATAGTTCATTATCACTTTCCTTTGTCATTAGAGTTAATTGTGAACACTTCCATCTTCCCCATTAAATTTAAAGTCATTAAGTGTAGGACTTGTGTTTTGTTTTTCTTTGCATCTCTCTTAGTGCCCTGCATAAAAGGAGTTCTCAAAAATAGTTATTGAATAAATGTTCCAAAATGAATGAATGAGTGAATGGAATTGTCTCTGGCAAAATAGTGAGGTAAGCACAATTTTGATTGTTAACATCCCCGTAAATACAGTTTCCTTTTTATCAACCCACCCTTTCTTCTGAAGCCCACTTTTTTTGTCATGCTCATTCCTAGTACTAAGTACCCCACTGGGGTGCCCTGAAGAATATGAGGGTAGTATTTCATAGTCTCTCAATGGAAAGTATCTACCAACTGTTGTATATAGAACTGGTCCAGCTGAACCACTTGATATTTTCTGTAGAGCACGTGTGGTGGGGTCTGAATTTTCTGGTCTCTGCTGTGTAGCATGTTTATGTTGATGAACCATGGCAAATCAGACAAACTGCATATTTTTGTCTCACCTAATTTGGCTGCACCCTGATAAAGTTTCTTCTTTACTAGGCTCAGTGACATTTCCCCTTCCACCATCCTGTTTAACCTAAATGAAGAATTTTCTTCCACTTGACTATTGTTAGTATTTGAATTAACAGTAAATACTTTAATGTCTACTCCTCTTCCCTGCGGTGACTTACTGTTCAGAAATCACAGAAATAGCTGGTGATTTCCCAGGAAATATTCACAGTGCAGAAAGATATCATTTACCATAAAAAAGGTGCTAATATTGACACATCTGTATGGAAGTTTTTAAGGATCATTTGGAATAATCAAACTGAACTAAACTCTTCAGGACCTAATGCTTTAGCAGGGTACCTGAAAAAGAAGTAGGAATTGTAAGATGTCAAAGGATTTCAAAATCATGACCAAAGTCACTTTTTCTAATAATAAATATAATAATATTTATTTAATATAAGTAATCATATAATAAAAATCCTTTGTTATTGCCATCCCATATTAATATAGCTGTCTTAGACCCTGGAGACTTCAACTGTGAATATGGATAGCCTTAATGTGACTGAATTCTGGGACCACTGCTACATGGAAGCACAGAAAGCAATACAAAAATGGAACAGAATTGAAAGTCCAGAAAAATCCTTACATTTATGATCAATTGATAAAGTCAAAGGTGCTGAGGATATACAATGAGGGGAAAGACTAATCATTTCAATAAATGGTGCTGAGATAACTGTATATCCATATGCAAAAGTATAAACTTACCATATCACATACCATGTGCAAAAATTAGCACAAAAATTAACTCAGATGGATAAAGGCCTACATATAAGAGACAAACTATAAAATTCTTAGAAAACAGCATAGGAATAAATCTTCTTGACCTCAGATTAGGCAACGGTTTCTTAGATAGGATACAAAAAACACAAGTGATAAAAAGAAAAAATAAATTGGACTTCATCAAAATTGAAATCTTTTGCGATTTAAAGGCCCACCAAGAAAGTCAAAAGACAATCTACAGAGTGGGAGAAAATATTTGTAAAACATATGTCTGACATGGAACTTGTATCCAGAGTATATGAAGAACTCTCACACTCAACAATAAAAAAAAACTTTTAAACTTATGAACATGGAAAAAGTATTTTGATAGGCTTTCTCTAAGGAGGATATACTGATAAACACATGAAAAGAGGCTCAACATCATTAGTTATAACAGAAATGCAAATCAAAACCACACATCCACTAGGATGTCTTTAATCATAAAGGCAGGCACTGACAAATGTTGATGAGGATGGAGAAACCAGAAACATTAAACTACTGGTAGGAATGTAAAATGGGAAAATAGGCATTTTGGAAAATAGTTTGGTAGTTCTTCAGAAAGTTAAGCATAGAGTTAGCATATGACCAAGAAATTCCACTCCTAATTATATGCCCAAGATAAATGAAAATGTGTGTGCCCTCAGTAAAGCTTGTATACAGGTGTTTATAGCAGTATTATTCATAAGAGTCAAAGAATGAAACCAACTCAAATGCCTATCAATTGATGAGTGGATAAACAAAATGTGGTATATCCACATAAAGGAACAACAATGAAAATGAATGAAGTACTGTTGCATATAAAGTATGAATGAAAATTTTATGCTAAGTGAAAGTAGTCACTTAACAAATTGTTGCACATTATACAATACAATGTATATGAAATGTCCAGAAAAGGAAAAAACATAGAGACAAGACTTAGATTAATGGTTGTCAGGGTCAGGGGTGAGGAAGTAAAGAAGATTGAGTGCTAATTGACATGGAGTTTCTTTTGGGGGTGATGAAATCTTCTGGAATTAGTTAATGATGATAGTTGCATAACTCTGTAAATTTACTAACTACCACTGAATTATACCCTTTAAAATGGTGAACTTTATTGTATGTCAATTATATATAAATATATATGTATTTGTTCTTCCAGTTTTATTGAGATATAATTGACATAGAGCACTGTATAAGTTTAAGGTGTACAGCATGATGATTTGACCTACATACATCATGAAATGATTATCATAGTAAGTTTAGTGAACATCCATCATCTCATATGGATAAAATATTAAACAAATAGGAAAAAAATACTTTTCCTTGTCATGAGAACTCAGGATTTACTCTGACAACTTTCATATATGACATGAAGCAGTGTTAATTATATTTATCTTGTCATACATTACATCCTTAGTACTTATTTATTTTATAACTGAGAGTTTGTACCTTTTGACTGACTTCAACTAATTTCCCCTTCTCCTACCCCCACCTCTGGTAACTATAAATCTGATCACTTTTTCTATGACTTTATTTGTTTTTTTGTTTTTGAATTATAGTTGACCTACACTATGTTACTTCCTGTTACACAACATAGTGACTTGATATTTCTATACATTTCAAAATGATTACCATGATAAGTCTAGTAACTACATGTCACCATACAAAGATATTACATAGTTGTTCACTATATTCCTCACACTGTATATGTAATACCTATGACATTTATTTTACAACTCGAAGTTTGTACTTCTTAATCTCCCTCACCTATATTTTTCCTCCTCCCAACCCCTTTCCCCTCTGGCAACAACCTGTTTGTTCTGTGTATCTATAACTCTGTTTTTGTTTTGTTATTTTATTCATTTGTTTTATTTTTTAGATTCCACATATAAGTGAAATCATACAGTTCTGTCTTTCTGTATCTGACTTATTTCGCTTAGCATAGTACCCTCTAGGTCCAACCAGGGGGTTGCAAATATCAAGATTTCATTCTTTTTGATGGCTGAGTAATATTTCCATTTTATATACATACCACATCTTCTTTATCCATTCATCTATTGATACGTACTTAGGTTGTGTTCATATCTTGGCTATTATAAATAATGCTGCAATGAACATAGGGGTGTTATATCTCTTTCAATTAGTGTTTTTATTTTCATTGGATAAATACCCAGGATTGAAATTGCTGGATCAATTTTGATTGATTTTGAGGAATCTCCATGTGGTTTTCCATACTGGCTGTACCAATTTATATTCTCACCAACAGTGCGTGAGGGTTCCCTTTTCTTCAGATCCTAGCCAACCCTTGTTATTTGTTGTCTTTTTGATAATAGCCATTCTAACAGGTGGTAGGTGATATCTTTTTGTAGTTTTGAGTTTCATTTTCCTGAAGATTAGTGATGTTAAGCGTCTTTTCACGTGCCTGTTGGCCATCTGTATGTCTTCTTTGGAAAATGTCTATTCAGATCCTCTGTACATTTTTTAATCACATTGTTTGTTTTTATGATGTTGAGTTGTATGAATTCTTTGTATATTTTGGGTATTAACTCTTTATCTGATATATCATTTACAAATATCTTCTTCCACTCAGTAGGCTGCCTTTTCATTTTGTTGATAGTTTCCTTCTTTCTGCAGATGCTTTTTAGTTTGATGTAGTTCCATTTGTTTATTTTTGCTTTTGTTTCCCTTGCCTGAGGAGACATATCAAAAAATATTGCTAAGACCAATGTGAAAGAGCGTAGTACCTATGTTTTTTTCTAGAAGTGTTAAGTTTTCAGGTCTTACATTTATGTCTTTAGTCCATTTTGAATTTATTTTTGTGCATGGAGTGAAAAAATAGTCCAGTTTGATTCTTTTGAATGCAGCTGTCCTGTTATCCAAACATTTATTGAAGAGGCTGTCTTTTCCCCATTGTATATTCTCACCTCCCTTGTCATAGATTAATTGCTCATAAAGTGTGGGTTCCTTTCTGGGCTCTCTTTTCTATTCCATTGATCTCTGTGTCTTTTTTTGTGCCAGTACAATACTGTTTTGATTACTTTAACTTTGTATTATAATTTGAAACCAGGGAGTGTGATATCTCCAGCTTTATTCTTCTTTTTCAAGGTTGTTTTGGCTATTCAAGATCATTTGTGTTTCTACACAGATTTTAGAATTATTTGTTCTAGTTCTGTGAAAAATGTCATTGGTATTTTGATAGGGATTGCATTGACTCTGTAGATTTCCTTGAGTGGTATGGTCATTTTCAATCATATTTATTCTTCAAATCCATGAGCACAGTATATCGTTCCATCTGTTTGTGTCATCTTCAGTTTCTTTCATCAATGTCTTACAATTTTCTGAATACAGGTATTTTACCTCCTTAGATATATTTGCTCTTGGTTATTTTATTATTTTTGACGCAATTGTAGATGGATTTTTTTTCTTAATTTCTCTTTCCAAAGTTCACTGTTAGTGTATAGAAAGACAACAAAATTCTGTATATTAATTTTGTATCCTACAAATTTACCAAATTCATAGATGAGTTCTAGTCATTTTTTGGTGTGTCTTTTGGATCTTCTATGTAAAGAATCATCATTTGCAAACAGTGACAGTTTTAATTCTTCCTTTTCAATTTAGATTTCTTTTACTTCTTTTTCTTGTATAATTTTTGTAGCTAGAACTTCCAATACTATGTTGAATAAAAGTAGTTAGAGTGGACCTAAGGGTCTTGTTCCTGATCTTAGAGAAAATCCATTCAGCTTTTCACCATTGAGTATGAGGTAAGCTTGTCATATTATTGTCTTTATTATGTTGATATGTGCTCCCTCTATACCCTCTTTGTTGTGAGTTTTTATGATAAATGGGTGTTGAACTTTGTCAAAAGCTTTTTCTGCATCTTTGAAATTATCATATGATTTTTATTCTTTAATTTGTAATGTGGTGTATCACATTGATTGATTTGTGGATATTGAACCACCCTTGCATCCCTGGGACAAATTCCACTTGATCATGGTGTATGATCATTTTAATGTGTTGCTGAAATCAGTTTGCTAATATTTTTTGAGAATTTTCTCACCTATGTTCATCAGTGATGTTGGCCTGTAATTTCCTTTGTTTTGTGATATTTTGTCTGGTTCTGATATCAGGGTGATGCTGGCCTTGTAGAAAGACTTCAGAAGCATTCCTTTCTCTGCACGTTGAGAAGGATAACATCTCAAATGTTATGTAGAATTCACATGTGAAACCAACTGGTCCTGGACTTTTGTTTCTTGAGAGTGTTTTATTTATTACTGATTCAATTTCATTACTGGTAATTTATCTTTTCATATTTTCTATTTCTTACTAATTTAGTCTTGGGAGATTGTACATTTCTAGAAATTTTTCCATTTCTTCTAGGTGGTCTATTTTATTAGTGTATAATTGTTACAATATCTTTTGATCCTTTGTCTTTCTGCCATTTGTAATCTCTGCTTTTACATTTCTGATTTTATTGATATGGGCCCTCTCTCTTTTGGCTAAAGGTTTATGAATTTTGTTTTTCATTGCAAAGAACTAGCTCTTAGTCTCATTGATATATATTTTTCAGTCTCTGTATTATTTATTTCTGCTCTGATCTTTATGCTTAATTTTATTCCATTGATATTGGGTTTTTTTGTTCTTCTCTTTCTAGTTCCTTTAGGTATAAGGTGAGGTTACTTATCTGAGATTTTTCTTGTTTTCTGAGTTAGACTTGTATTGCTATAAACATTCCTCTTTTAACTGTTTTTGCTGTGTCCCATATGTTTTGGGTCATTGTGCTACATGAATCTATATATACTCGTGTGTGTGTGTGTGTGTGTGTGTGTGTGTGTATATATATATATATATATATATATATATATATATATATATATGCCTTCTTTTTTTTTTTGCGGTACACGGGCCTCTCACTGTTGTGGAGCACAGGCCCCGGACACACAGGCTCAGCAGCCATGGCTCACGGGCCCAGCCACTCTGTGACATGTGGGATCTTCCCAGACTGGGGCACGTACCCGTGTCCCCTGCATCGGCAGGCAGACTCTCAACCACTGCGCCACCAGGGAAGCCCTATATGGCTTCTTTTGGCTTCTTCTTGACAGAGCCTGTGTGCAGCAGCAGATCCTGCAACCCACAAGGCAGAACTGCTGCAGTAACAATAAATCAAAGGAGCATCCTTTCCTGTGCTGCTGGGTGTAGAAATGACTGTTGTTCTGCATTGTCTTCCTCAGCCATACTCATCCACACTAGTAGATAGATACTCAGATATGAGGAGGTGATATTGTAGAGTTGGGGTCAACAGGAATGTGGAAATGTATTTATTTTCTCTCCTATTCTTTTGTTCAATTTACCTCATCCTTAATTATTAAGTGATGCTACACATTTGCTAACAGCCTAGTCCTGAGTGTAATCCCAGACTCAATTTACATGTCACAGAAGATAATGAGCCTCTTTTATTTACAGTAGCATTTGTCTTGCACCAAGATCTCAATTAGCAGGCTTGTCCATCCATCTTATTCACAGGGTGTAACACTGAATAACTTCTATTTATTTTCATAAATCAACATCATGATTAACATGTGACCCCTTGATCATATGAGAAATATCTTACCTAGACACTGAGAACAATTCCAAAAGAATGTGAACTCCAAAAATATTATGTTGTCTCCAAGGGTAACTACTTAGAAGACAAAACATTCATTTGGATGTGTAGACTGTATAAACTGTCTCATGACTGTGGAGAATTCATGTTCAGAAAGCCAAGTCATCTTCCATCTCCTCTTTTTTCCTTTAGTAGAAAATACTGGTAAAGTATACTTCCCAATTCATTGAAAGTTAATAAACTAAAAAATTCAAAAGGAAGAAATTTATATTACTCACTTGATACAGAGAGGACCCAGTTAAAATTATACCAGAAGAATTTGCTCTTCATGACAGTAACTACAAGGCATGTTGAGTACTCATCAAGTCAATTATCTACAATTTCAGATAAGAGCAAACAAAAATTAGTAAGTTAATGAAGAAGAAGGTTTTGTGGCCTTACTTTACCAAGACTAGTTCCAATTATCTACAGACTCCTTAATTCTCTACATTCCTTTGGATACACTTAGCCACAGGAGCATTGGAATTCAAATATTGTTCCTTGATTTGTTTCCAAAAGTGACAACTGAAAGAGAATGGAAAAGACAAGAAAGGAAGTAATAACTGAATTTCTTTCTCCAGAATACACTCAGTTTATTCAGATAATATACATTTTCTTCTATGCCACCATCACATTTTTCCCTTTAACTTTTTAAGAAGGAAAAATTCCGGGTCAGATGTACAAGAAGATTCCATGAACCCATTATCCAACTTAAAAACCATCAATGTTTTGCCATATTTGTTTGATCTATTACTTAACTCTTTTGAAAAGTTGGAGTACTTTTTTTAACTTTGGAATAATTTTAGTTTTTAAATTATTTTTTATTGGAGTATGGCTAATTTACAATGTTGTGTTAGTTTCTGCTGTACAGCAAAATGAATCAGTTATACATATACATATATCCACGTTTTCAGATTCTTTTCCCATACAGGTCACTACGGAGTACTGAGTAGAGTTCCCCTTGCTATACAGTAGGTTTTTATTAGTTATTTATTTTATATATAGTAGTGTGTATATGTCAATCCCAGTCCCCCAATTTATCCCTCACCCCTCCTGCCCCATTGGTAACATAAGTTCATTATCAACATCTGTGACTCTATTTCTGTTTTGTAAATAAACTCATTTGTAATATTTTTTTTAGATTCTACATATAAGTGATATCATATATTTGTCTTTGTCTGATTTACTTCACTCAGTATGACAACATCTAGGTTCTTTGATATTGCTGCAAATGACATTATTTCATTCTTTTTTTTTTTGTCTGAGTAATGTTCCATTGTATATACGTACAACATCTTTTTTTTTAACATCTTTATTGGAGTGTAATTGCCTTACAATGGTGTGTTAGTTCCTGCTTTATAACAAAGTGAATCAGTTATACATATACATATGTTCCCATATCTCTTCCCTCTTGCATCTCCCTCCCTCCCACCCTCTCTATCCCACCCCTCCAGGTGGTCACAAAGCACCAAGCTGATCTCCCTGTGCTATGCGGCTGCTTCCCACTAGCTATCTACCTTATGTTTGGTAGTGTATATATGTCCATGCCACTCTCACTTTGTCACAGCTTACCCTTCCGCCTCCCCATATCCTCAAGTCCATTCTCTAGTAGGTCTGGGTCTTTATTCCTATCTTACCCCTAGGTCCTTCATGATTTTTTTTCTTTTTTTTTCTTAGATTCCATATATATGTGTTAGCATATGGTATTTGTTTTTCTCTTTCTGACTTACTTCATTCTGTATGACAGACTCTAGGTCCATCCACCTCACTACAAATATCTCAATTTCGTTTCTTTTTATGGCTGAGTAATATTCCATTGTATATATGTGCCACATCCTCTTTATCCATTCATCTGTTGATGGACACTTAGGTTGCTTCCATGTCCTGGTTATTGTAAATAGAGCTGCAACGAATATTTTGGTACATGACTCTTTCTGAATTATGGTTTTCTCAGGGTATATGCCCAGTAGTGAGATTGCTGGGTCATATGGTAGTTCTATTTTTAGTTTTTAAGGAACTTCCATACTGTTCTCCATAGTGGCTATATCAATATACCTTCCCACCAACAGTGCAAGATGGTTCCCTTTTATCCACACCCTCTCCAGCATTTATTGTTTCTAGATTTTTTGATAATGGCCCTTCTTACCGGTGTGAGGTGATACCTCATTGTGGTTTTGATTTGCATTTCTCTAATGATTAGTGATGTTGAGCTTCCTTTCATGTGTTTGTTGGCAATCTGTATCTTCTTAGGAGAAATGTCTATTTAGATCTTCTCCTCATTTGTGGATTGGGTTGTATGATTCTTTTGATATTGAGCTGCATGTATATTTTGGAGATTAATCCTTTGTCAGTTGCTTCATTTGCAAGTATTTTCTTCCATTCTGAGGGTTGTCTTGTTTATAGTTACATTTGCTGTGCAAAAGCTTTTAAGTTTCATTAGGCCCCATTTGTTTATTTTTGTATTTATTTCCATTTCTCTAGGAGGTTGGTAAAAAAAGGATCTTGCTGTGATTTATGTCATAGAGTGTTCTGCCTATGCTTTCCTCTAAGAATTTTACAGTGTCTGATCTTACATTTAGGTCTTTAATCCATTTTGAGTTTATTTTTGTGTATGGTGTTAGGGAGTGTTCTAATTTCATTCTATTCCATGTAGCTGTCCAGTTTTCCCAGCACCACTGAATGAAGAGGCTGTCTTTTCTCCATTGTATATTCTTGCCTCCTTTATCAAAGATAAAGTCTTTATCAAAGATAAATATATGTGCGTGGGTTTATCTCTGGGCTTTCTATCCTGTCCCATTGATCTATATTTCTGTTTTTGTTCCTGTACCATACTGTCTTGATGACTATAGCTTTGAAGTCAGAGAGGCTGTTTCACCCACGTTCATTTTTCTTTTTCAGGATTTCATTGGCTATTCAGGGTCTTCTGTGTTTCCATACAAATTGTGAATTTTTTCATTGTAATTCTTTGAAAAATGCCATTGGTAGCTTGATAGGGATTGCATTGAATGTGTAGATTGCTTTGGGTAGTATAGTGATTTTCACAATGTTGATTCTTCCAATCCAAGAACATGGTCTATATCTCCATCTGTTTGTATCATCTTTAGTTACTTTCATGAGTGTCTTATAGTTTTCTGCACACAGGTTTTTGTCTCCTTAGGTAGGTTTATTTCTAGGTATTGTATTCTTTTTGTTGCCATGGTAAATGGGAGTGTTTCCATAATTTCTCTTTCACAGTTTTCATCGTTAGTGTATAGGAGTGCAAGAGATTCCTGTGCATTAATTTTGTATCCTGCTACTTTACCATATTCAATGATTAGCTCTAGTAGGTTTCTGGTAGCATCTTTAGGATTCCCTATGTATAATATCATGTCATCTGCAAAGAGTGACAGCTTTACTTCTTCTTTTATGATTTGGATTCCTTTTATTTCTTTTTCTTCTCTGATTGCTGTGGTTAAAACTTCCAGAACTATGTTGAATAATAGTGTGTGAGTGGTTAACCTTGTCTTGGTCCTGATCTTAGAGGAAATGATTTCAGATTTTCACCATTGAGAATGATATTGGCTATGGGTTTGTCATATATGGCCTTTATTATGTTGAGGTAAGTTCCCTCTATGCCTACATTCTGGAGGTTTTTTTATCTTAAATAGGTGTTGATTTTGTCAAAAGCTTATTCTGCACCTATTGAGATGATAATATGGTTTTTATCCTTCAGTGTGTTAATATGGTGTATTACATTGATTGATTTGGGTATATTGAAGAATCCTTGCATTCCTGGGATAAACCTAACTTGCTCATTATGTATGATCCTTTTAATGTGCTGTTGGATTCTGTTTGCTAGTATTTTGTTGGGGATTTTTATGTCTATGTTCATCAGTGATATTGGCCTGTAGTTTTCTTTCTTTGTGACATCTTTGTCTGGTTTTGGTATCAGGGTGATGGTGGCCTCATAGAAAGGTTTTGGGAGTATTCCTCCCTCTGCTATATTTTGGAAGAGTTTGAGAAGGATAGGTGTTAGCTCTTCTCTAAATGTTTGATAGAATTCGTGTGTGAAACCATCTGGTCCTGGGCTTTTGATTGTTGGAAGATTTTTAATCACAGTCTCAATTTCAGTGCTTGTTATTGGTTTGTTTATATTTTCTATTTCTTCCTGATTCAGTCTTGGAAGGTTTTGTTTTACTACGAATGTGTCCATTTCTTCCACTTTTCCCATTTTCTTAGCATAGAGTTGCTGGTAGTAATCTCTCATGATCCTCTGTATTTCTGCAGTGTCAGTTGTTACTTCTCCTTTTTCATATCTAATTCTATTGATTTGAGTCTTCTCCCATTTTTTTCTTGATGAGTCTGGCTAATGGTTTATCAATTTTGTTTATCTTCTCAAGGAATCAGCTTTAAGTTTAATTGATCTTTGCTATTGTTTCCTTCATTTCTTTTACATTTATTTCTGATCTAATCTTTATGGTTTCTTTCTTTCTGCTAACTTTGGATTTTTTTCGTTCTTTTTTCTTTAATTGCTTTAGGTGTAATTTTTGGTTGTTTATTTGAGTTGTTTCTTGTTTCTTCAGGTAAGATTATATTGCTATAAAATTCCCTCTTAGAATTGCTTTTGCTGCATCCCATAGGATTTGGGCAGTCGTGTTTTAATTGTCATTTGTTTCTAGGTATTTTTTGATTTCCCCTTTAATTCCTTCAGTGATCTCTTGGTTATTTAAAACTGTATTGTTTAGCTTCCATGTGTTTGTATTTTTTTACAGTTTTTTTCCTGTAATTGATATCTAGTCTCATAGCATTGTTGTTGGAAAAGATACCTGATACAATTTCAACTTTCTTAAATCCAACAAGGCTTGATTTGTTATACAAGATATGATCTATCCTGGAGAATGTTCCATGGACACTTGAGATGAAAGTGTATTTTGTTGTTTTTGGATGGAAGGTCCTGTAAATACCAATTAAGTCCATCTTGTTTAATGTGTCATTTAAAGCTTGTGTTTCCTTGTTTACTTTTATTTTGGATGATCTGTCCATTGGTGAAAGTGGGGTGTTAAAGTCCCCTACCATGAATGTGTTACTGTCGATTTCCCCTTTTATGGCTGTTAGTATTTGCCTTATGTATTGAGGTGCTCCTATGTTGGGTGCATAAATATACACAATTGTTATATCTTCTTCATGGGTTGATCCCTTTATCATTAGGCAGTGTCCTTCTTTGTCTCTTGTAATAGTCTTTATTTTAAGTCTATTGTGTCTGATATGAGAATTGCTGCTCCAGCTTTCTTTTGATTTCCATTTGCATAGAATATCTTTTTCCATCCCCTCACTTTCAGTCTGTATGTGTCCCTAGGTCTGAAGTGGGTGTCTTGTAGACAGCATATATATGGGTCTTGTTTTTGTATCCATCCAGCTAATCTATGTTTTATTGGTTGGAGCATTTAATTCATTTACATTTAAGGTAATTATTGATATGTATGTTCCTATTAGCATTTTCGTAATTATTTTGGGTTTGTTATTGTAGGTCTTTTCCCTCTCTTGTGTTTCCTGCCTAGAGAAGCTCCTTTAACATTTTTTGTAAGGCTGGTTTGGTGATGCTCAATCTCTTAGCTTTTGCCTGTCTCTAATATTTTTATTTTCTCTGTCGAATCTGAATGAGATCCTTGCTGGGTAGAGTAATCTTGGTTGTAGTTTTTTCCCTTTCATCACTTTAAATATGTCGTACCACTCCCTTGTGGCTTGCAGAATTTCTGCTGAAAGTTCACCTGTTAACCTTTTGGGGATTCCCTTGTATGTTATTTGTTGTTTTGTTCTTCCTGCTTTTAATATTTTTTCTTTGTATTTAATTTTTGATAGTTTGATTAATATGTGTTTTAACATGTTTCTCCATTGATTTATCCTGTATGATGCTCTCTGAGCCTCCTGGACTTAATTGAGTATTTCCTTTCCCATATTAGGGACGTTTTCAACTATAACGTCTTCAAATATTTACTCAGTACCTTTGTTTTTCTCTTCTTCTTCTGGGATCCCTACAATTCGAATATTGGTGCATTTAATGTTGTCCCAGAGGTCTCTGACACTGTCCTCAATTATTTTCATTATTTTTTCTTTATTTTGCTCTATGATAGTTTTTTCCACTATTTTATCTTCCAGGTCACATATCCGTCCTTCTCCTCTGTTATTCTGCTGTTGTTTCCTTGTAGAGAATTTTAAATTTGATTTATTGTGTTTTTCATCATTGTTTGCTTGCACTTTAGTTCTTCTAGTTCCTTAAACGTTTCTTGTATTTTCTCCATTCTATTCCCAAATTTTGGATCATCTTTACTATCATAATACTGAATTTTTGTCCCAGTAGACTGCCCATTTTCTCTCCATTTGTTTGTTCTGGTGAGTTTTTACTTTGCTGCTTCATCTGCTGCGTATTTGTCTTTCTTGTCAGATTACTTAACTTACTGTGTTTGGGGTCTCCTTTTCGCAGGCTGCAGGTTCATAGTTCCCATTTCTTTTGGTGTCTGCCCCCAGTGGGTAAGGTTGTTTCAGTGGGTTGTGTAGGCTTCGTGTTGGAGCGTACTGGTGTCTGTGTTCTGGTGGATGAGGCTGGATCTTGTCTTTCTGGTGGGCAGTTCCACAGCCAGTTCTGTGTTTTGGGGTGTCTGTGAACATATTATGATTTTAGGCAGCCTCTCTCTAATGGGTGGGGTTGTGTTCCTGTCTTGAGATTTGTTTGGCATGGCTTGTCCAGCACTGGAGCTGCTCGTCTTTGCATGGAGCTGGGTCTTAGCATTGAGACAGAGATCTCTGGATGAGCTCTCACCAATTGATACTACGTGGGGCTAGGAGGTCTCTGGTGGACCAATGTCCTGAAATCAGCTGTCCCACCTCAGAAGCTCAGGCCTGACACCCAGTTGGAGCACCAAGACCCTGTCAGCCACACAGCTCAGAAGAAAAGGGAGAAAAAATGGAAATAAATAAATAATAAAATAAATAGCTATTAAAATAAAAAACAAAAAAATATTATTAAAATTAAAAAGGAGAAGAAAAAGAAGAGGGCAACCAAACCAGTAAACAAATCCACCAATGATGACAAGTGCTAAAAACTAAACTACAATAAACATAAAATCAGAAACTAGTCAGTTGCATACAGAAAACCCCAAGTCTGCAGTTTCTCCCAAAGTCCTTGGCCTCAATTTTGGGTTGATTCTTTGTCTATTCAGATATTCCACAGATGCAGGGTACATCAAGTTGATTGTGGAGATTTAATCTGTTTCTCCTGATGTTGCATGGAGAAATTTCCCTTTCCCTTCTTTGCTCCCATAGCTCCTGGGATTCAGCTTTGGATTTGGTCCCGCCTCTCCATGTAGGTCACCCTCTGTCATCTATTGTTCACCCAGACAGGATATGGTTAAAGCAGCGGCTGATTAGGGATCTCTTGCTCACTCAGTCTGTGGCGTGTAAGGGGTATGGAATGTGGGGTGAGCCTGTGGAGGCAGACGCCAGTGTGATGTTGCAACAGGCTGAGGCTCACCATGTGTTCTCCCAGAGAAGTTGTCCCTGGATCACAGGACCCTGGCAGTGGCAGGCTGTACAGTCTCCTGGGGGCGGGGGGAAGTGTGGATAGTGACCTGTGTTTCCACACAGGATCCTTGGTGGTTGCAGCAGCAGCCTTAGTGTTCCATGCCCATCTCTGGTGTCCTTGCTGATAGCTGCAGCTTGCATCCATCTCTGAAGCTCGTTTAGGCAGTGTTCTGAATCCCCTTTCCTCGTGCACCCCAAAACAAAGGTCTCTTGACTCTTAGGCAGTTCCAGACTTTTTCCTGGACTCCCTCCTGGCTAGCTGTGGTGCGCTAGCCCCCTTTAGGCTGTGTTCACGCAGCCAACCCCAGTCCTCTCCCTGAGATCTGAACTCTGAAGCCCAAGCCTCAACTCCCAGCTCCCACCCGCCCTGGCAGGTGAACAGACAAGTCTCTCGGGCTGGTGAGTGCTGGTCTGCACCCGTCCTCTGTGTGGGAATCTCTCCACTTTGCCCTCTGCACCCCTGTTGCTGTGCTCTCCTCTGTGGCTCTGAAGCTTCTCCCCCTCCCTGTCACCCCCCATCTCCGCCAGTGAAAGGGCTTCCTAGTGTGTGGAAAATTTTCCTCCTTCACAGCTCCCTCCAGAGGTGCAGGTCCTATCCTTATTCTTTTGTCTCTGTTTTTTCTTTTGCTCTACCCACGTACGTGGGGAGTTTCTTGCCTTTTGGAAAATCTGAGATCTTCTGCAAGCGTTCAGTAGGTGTTCTATATGAGTTGTTCTACATGTAGATGTATTTCTGAGGTATTTGTGGAGAGGAAGGTGATCTCCATGCTTTACTCCTCTGCCATCTTGAAGGTCCATTCTGTCATTCTTTATTATTCCCTTCTTTCTTGCTGGACCTGTATGTCCTTCTTTTCCTACTTGTCTTTAAACGTTGGTTTTGCCATATTTCCTTCCTCCAACTCTTCTACGAGAAGGCAGAACTTGCTGCCCTGCAATTGTGTTTTTGTCAAGTACCCATATCTGATCCAGAAAATAAGGACATGGAGGTGAAATATCAGACTATCCCAGACAATTTTTTTTTTTGCAGAAAGTTCTTTTATTTATTTATTTTTAACATCTTAATTGGAGTATAATTGCTTTACATCGGTGGGTTGATTTCTGCTTTATAACATAGTGAATCAGTTATACATATACACATGTTCCCATATCTCTTCCTTCTTGTGTCTCCCTCCCTCCCACCCTCCCTATCCCACCCCTCTAGGTGGTCAAAAAGCACTGAGCTGATCTCCCTGTGCTATGCAGCTGCTTCCCGCTAGCTATCTATTCTATGTTTGGTTGTGTATATATGTCCATGCCACTCTCTCACTTTGTCACAGCCTACCCTTCCCCCTCCCAACATCCTCAAGTCCATTCTCTAGTAGGTTTGTGTCTCCATTCCCGTCTTAGCCCTAGGTTCTTCATGACCTTTTTTATTTTTCTTAGATTCCATATATATGTGTTAGCATACAGTATTTGTTTTTCTCTTTCTGACTTACTTCACTCTGTATGACAGACTTTAGGTCCGTCCACCTCACTACAAATAACTCAGTTTCATTTCTTTTTATGGCTGAGTAATATTCCATTGTATATATGTGCCACATCTTCTTTATACATTCATCCAATGATGGGCAGTTAGGTTGTTTCCATCTCCTGGATATTGTAAATAGAGCTGAAATGAACATTTTGGTATATGACTCTTTTTGAATTTTGGTTTTCTCAGGGTATATGCCCAGTAGTGGGATTGCTGGGTCGTATGGTAGTTCTATTTTTAGTTTTTTTAAGGAACCTCCATACTATTCTACATAGTGGCTGTATCAATTTACATTCCGACCAACAGTGCAAGAGGTTTCCCTTTTCTCCACACCCTCTCCAGCATTTATTGTTTCTAGATTTTTTGATGATGGCCATTCTGACTGGTGTGAGATGATATCTCATTGTAGTTTTCATTTGCATTTCTCTAATGATTAATGATGTTGAGCATTCTTTCATGTGTTTGTTGGCAATCTGTATATCTTCTTTGGAGAAACGTCTATTTAGGTCTTCTGCCCATTTTTGGATTGGGTTTTTTGTTTTTTTTGTTATTGAGCTGCATGAGCTGCTTGTAAATTTTGGAGTTGAATCCTTTGTCAGTTGCTTCATTGGCAAATATTTTCTCCCCTTCTGAGGGTTGTCTTTTGGTCTTGTTTTTGGTTTCCTTTGCTGTGCAAAAGCTTTGAAGTTTCATTAGGTCCCATTTGTTTGTTTTTGTTTTTATTTCCATTTCTCTAGGAGGTGGGTCAAAAAGGATCTTGTTGTGATTTATGTCATAGAGTGTTCTGCCTATGTTTTCCTCTAAGAGTTTGACAGTTTCTGGCCAATTTTGAATGTGTGCATACCTCGTTATACCATGTTACTAATTTACTCAAATCTTTGCTTAATTTTACCTTTGAAATCTAGGACAGCAGTTTTCCTAAGCGTGGCTTGGAAACCAAGGTTTGCTTGTTCTGGTTTAATATTTAGTTACATCCCTGCTTAAATGATAGTGATGAGAGAAAATTTCCTTGAGGAACCCATTCATTTTTCTATCCACTATATAATTTGTTTAAAAATTTCACATGTAAAAAGGACAACAATGTTCAATTAACTGAACTGAACTTCTTTGTTTGGTAAGCTTACAGAATAACATATCTTCAAAGAGCTCTCAATCTAGTTGGTGAACAAGGTAACAAATGTAATTGTCTCTAGTGATACATAACAGTAACAAGGTGACTGGTACATATAATAAATGCCATGAATATCCAGAGGCAGAAGAAGGCAAGTTCTTTTGGGAAGAGTGAGATTAAGGAAAACCTAAAGGAGAACATAATCAAATAATATTTTCAACGCTGATATTTGAAGTCATCCCATTAGAGACTGTAGAATGTTAGAGATAGAAGATAACTTAATCCAACCTCTTAATTTGCACATTTGAAATTTTAGGTCCAGTAATGAAAAATGTCAGAAAAAAAAGTCACCCAGAGACCCTTACTCTAAATTCAACATGGCACAAAATATCTCACACCTTTAGAAGCAAAATGTATGCCATATAGCCTATCAGAAGTATTTCATATGTATCCACAGGCTATTTCACCAGCTTGAGTTTGGAGAGCCTGTCCCATGGGTGATACATGCTAAATATGTGGTTATCTCCCCATGTGCTCACCTCAAGTGCTAAATTAGAAAACAAAGACTTGGAAACTTTTTTTCTGTCCAGAAAACTGTGGGCTTGTCCAGTCAAACTCCTAATTGGAGAAAGTGAATCAATGGAATTGCAATATTTCTATTTAGATAGAAATACTGTATACTTCTAACATTCATTGTCTGCTTCCATTCACTGATTGATATGTATCCTCAAAGTATCAGAGCACTATATGTTTTAAAATCCTTAGAGTCTTTCTCTTTCTGACTTACTTCACTCTGTATGACAGACTCGAGGTGCATCTGGAACCTAAAAATAAAAAAGAACTTGTACTGATGAACCTAGTGACAGGGCAGTAATAAAGACGTAGACATAGAGAAGGGACTTGAGGACATGGGGAGGGGGAACGGTAAGCTGGGACGAAGTGAGAGAGTAGCATTGACATATATACTCTACCAAATGTAAAATAGATAGCTAGTGGGAAGCAGCTGCATAGCACAGGGAGATCAGCTCTGTGCTTTGTGACCACCTAGAGGGGTGAAATAGGGAGGGTGGGAGGGAGACACAAGAGGGAGGGGATATAGGGATATATGTATGCATATGGCTGATTCACTTTGTTGTACAACAGAAACTAACAGTACTGTGAAGCAATTGTACTCCAATAAATATCTATTTTAAAAACTCCTTAGAGTCTTTCACATTTCCAATCTCAGGTTAAAAACATCTTAAACGTCATCAAGCAAATCTCTCCTTTCTAGCTCTCCCACATGCCAAATGTTAGAATGTTCTCTACTATCTTTGTCAGATGATAGTGCTGGGGGTGTGGGTAGGATAACTGATTACTCTGGAACATACCCATATTTTAAGTTATTCTTTCCCTCATTTCTTTTGTCTCTAGAACTGCTTCAGGCCCCAGAGTACCTGAATATTACTTCTTAGAAAATGTCAGGCCACTAAGAAGAGTCACATTCATTTTCTCCCATTTTCTCTATATATTCTGATGAACTTGGTCATCCTTCATCTGTTAATATCAAACCCCTAATTGAATCTGTAACCTATACTCCTCTGAGAGTCTTAAATGTTCAGGTATTGGACATCTGGGAGTCATGCAAGCTCCCAAAATAGCATGTATTTCTGTCATCATTTACATATATGTAAGTTATATTGGTATAAAGATCATATAATAGCAGCAGCAACTCATGAGTAATGATCATTTTAGGAAGGGCAAAAGGGCCTTTAGGAATGATCCAAGGCTGAACCCTATAACCTTTACTAGAGCACTTAAAGCATATAATTATCTCTTCAATTATTAGAATATTTCAAGATCATCAACTGGTCCTGGACCAAATGGAAATTTATTTAAATCATAACAACATGGAGACTGATTTTATTCCATATAATGGAATTAAACACAATCCCCAAAGATATCAACATAATTGTGGTTCTACTATAGAACCACGCTGGAAATGTATCCTTTGTTAAAATAAAATTTTAGATGAATAAAAGCTCACCAGTCATGAGACAGTATATAATAATATACACTTTTAAAATATATTACTCACAGGGGCTTATTTTTCTATATCAAAATTTACACTTTCAACTCTTAGATTGATTTAGACTATATTCCTTGGATTTTTCTTGGGAATAATCCCATTTAGAGCTTCTAATTTTATGGAATATGTAAAAAACTAGGAAGAAGCATTAAGAAATTATCTGGTCTGGCTTTCTGCATGCAAGCAAGCAAGCAAGGATGGACAAGAAGGTCAGTTCTGATTGGTCTTGATGGTTTAACTCTAGATTACCAAGAATGATTAAATTAACAATCATATAAGAACATTATATACTAAGGAGTTTTGGATGTATTTTGGTACTATAGGTACCAGTAGGTACTTAAGTTGCCTTATTTGACCCTTGCTATAGACTTATGGTATAGATACAATTATTATTTTCATTTTTCAGAGGAGGAAAATGAGGATTGGAGAGGTTAAACATTTAATACAAAAATCACACATCTGCAGAATCAAGATTCAAACCTAGGTCTGTCTCCAAAGCTAATTCAACCATACTATATGTTACTTTTGCTTCCTTGTCCAGAATGATTAAATAGTTTTTATTCTGGATTCTAGAATAGGGATAAGCATAATTGTAAAACTGAACCAGCTTCGATGGGCATTCCATAAACTCACTTGAGCAACCAAAGCCATTAATTATAGGTCTTTCAGCCTATTTGCTGTAAGAGAATCTCCTAGTTCCACTTTGAATCTATAGGTTTGCCTGGATCAGCTCCTTATGATGCCTTTAGTTTAATCATATGAACAAATATTGAACTGGCTCTCATAATTTCCATTTCCATCATTCCTGTCCAAGTCCATAACATCTTGTCTCTGGATTATTGCATTAGCCTCCAATTCTCTCTTCTAGTTTATTTTATAAAAACACTGCCAGCTTTATCTTCTCTAAAAGTCTTTTTCAATATGTCATTGCTCTTCCCAAAATTCTTTAATGTAACCTCATTTAAGATAAATTGTGTCACACATTGCTCACACTATCTGGCTTATTCATCATTTTAATTTTACTGCTCCTTGTTTCTCATTATGAAATCCCCAGTTCAGCCAGATTGATGTATTATTTGTCACCAAATTATCATGTGAATACTCATCTTTCTTTACTGATTTGTTCATATTCATCTGGTTAACCAAAATGCTCAATTCCTTACTCTCTTCCAATCCACATTATACGCTCTTTAATCTCTCCACTCCACCCAATCTCTGAAATCCAATAGTGTTTACTATCTGTTTGGTACATTGCATCTGTTTCGTGTGCACAATGACTTAAATTTTCTTGGCTCTGTATTTGTTCTCTCCCAATTAGGCAAATGCTTCTCCCACACAGAAATTGTGGCATATTTCCTTACATTTATTTCCCAAAGTGTAGCTGCCTCGCACATAGTAGACATTCTATAAATACTTGTTTGATGTTAAATACATTAATGACCCAATAAGAAGATGACAGTTTATCATAGAAGACAATATTTTCAAAGTTGCTAACCAATAGGTGCTAATTAAATAGTCCAAAATACTTAAAAAGAGGATAGAACACACAGTAATGCACTTTATGAACTAGAGCAAATAGTTCTGCCAGGTAACTATTTGCTTTGCCTTACTATACACGATGTTTTTGGAACTCACTGTACATGTTGCAATGATTCCAATTTTAATTTGTTATAAAAGTGATACAAAGAGAACATCAACATGTAGTACATAATTGCTTTAGCCTCCTATATCCCTCATGTAAATGTAGTATAGGTTTGAAATATTTATTTAATTTGTCATATCCCTGTATGGAATCCCCCAGAACTTTGACTTCTCTTCCCATAACCCTTACAAAAAGAACTGCTGCAGACTTTCATAGTGGGCTGGTTGAAATGTGAAATACATGTCCAAAATTTTTCCAAATTTTACCTAAAGTTAAAAACCATTTGCTTGAATTTTGGCGTGTATAATATTGCAAATGGAATATATTTCACTTGGAAATACCTGCTTTTAAAGTTTTTGAACCATTTTTCCATTTCGAGTTTCTGTTTTGCTTGGTTGTCTCTTCTCCCACCATTTTCTAAAAATTAATATTCTCTCTTTGAGGAATTGTAGCAAATAGTTTAGTCTTAAAGGTAATGTCCCATGGAATTATGAAAAGGATGATTGGCTTATATCCATTTTGCATAAAATTATTCCATTATTTCCATTGAGACGTGCAAGTTTTGGTTCTTTGTGTGTGTGTGTGAGGGAGAGAGAGAGAGAGAATGATAATCAGTGAAGTACAGATATTTATTATCAATATAACAATTGAAGTTTAATTATTTTGAATAAAGGTATTTAAAAGAAATTTAACAAAGTAAAAAAAAAAAACAAACTGCATTGTATGAAAAAGTGAAAAGGAAGAACATCTCCCAAATATCATCAGTTTCCTTAAGATACCCAGTTTCACAAAAGGTGTTCCAGTCCACCCTGAAATACCTGCCTATTAAAGTAACAGATGCAGGCGTGTTCTTGTTAACCATATTCCTCATCCAACACATCAAGAGGGCTAAGTTGTTTCAGAAAACAACGAAACCATTTTCTCAGCTCCAAATTCAGGAAAGAATACGGAATGACTTAATATTTAGCCAACTCTAATGTTCAGTGAATCTGTGTTTTAAAAAATAAACACACCCGTGGTGAAATAAATCACCTTTTCAAAAAGTTTAAAAACAGCTGTAATTTTTTTCAAAGACCTGTTATAAATGTATTCTTGTATTTGATCGTCACACGCCCCCTTGTGGTAAACCATAGGAGAAAATCAGAAGGCTCTTGAAAACTGAAATGGCTTACTTTTCAGTACATTTAGTTCTAAATTACTCTTTTTGAAATTTCCTCATTTATTTTTGTAATAGATAATTGTGTAATAGAAATTAATACCATTGAAAATCCTGGGCTGCTCATATGGAAATAAACTTTTACAGTTTCTCACCATTTTAAAGAAAACATATATACAAGCATATCTCAGAGATGTTGCAGGTTTGGTTCTAGACCACTGCAATAAAGCCAATATCGCAATAAAGCCAGTCATACAAGTTTTTGGTTTCCCAGTGCAAATAAAACTTATGTTTACAGTGCACTGTGGTCTATTAAGTGTGCAATAGCATTATGTCTAAAGAAAACAATATACATACCTTAATTAAAAATACTTTATTGCTAAAACATGATAACCATCATCTGAGCCTTTAGCTGGCCATAATCTTTTTGCTGAAGGAGGGTTTCAAATATTTATAGAATTACCAAAATGTGACACGGAGACATGAAGCCAGCAAATGCTGTTGGAAAAATAGCGCTAACAGACTTCCTCAATGCAGGGTTGCCGCAAACCTTCAATTTGTAAAAAAAACCGCCATTATCTGTCAAGCAAACAAAGAGAAGCACAATAAAACGAGGTATGCCTTGTATTTACAATAGTAGTAGACTAATTGTATTTTACAAAACAAATTACGGTATGTAAACCAAGAGAGAGCTATTTAATGAGAGATACTGATAGTCTCCTCGTGTCTTTCATAACAAATTAAAATTGGAATAACTGCAACATATATAATGAGATCTCAATTAATTTTATATAGAAAGTCAAAGAAAGTAGTTTCATTTTCCAAAATAACATACCAACCACAATCTTGTTCTAAGGGCTGCAGTGAGGACTTATTAAGGAAAGCCTTTGTACAAATAGCATTAATGGTGCAGATTCTGAGCCTGGGTAGAAAAGTTGGACACGTGAGAGCACCAAAATATTAAGTACAAAGTCAGTTATGTGTCTGAAATAAATATCCTTTAGACACTACCATTTGTACAGAGTCCTGTATTAAGTCATGTGTAGAAATCAACAGAAATAGAGATCTGGTCCCTGCTAAACTGAAGATTTTACAGTATAGTATAAAATACACAGTATGGTGACATCTAAAGATCTGGGACTGCTCTGCCAAATGCTTCCTTAGTTAGAGCTACCAGATTTAGCAAATAATAGAGGAAGCCTGATTAAAATGGAATTTTACATAAACAGTGAAGGATGTTTTAATAATTTCCCATGAAATCTTTGTTTCAATTACCAGTCTGTGATGAAATTTTCAACGATCTATATCATAACTTTTTTGGATAGTGCAATGAGTTTTTCATAGAACTAGATTTATTCCACCTTTTATTCTAAAGTTATGTCTGTCTCACATTTTTCGTTTGCACTAAAAATGCACACTTTCTATTATGAAATAATGACGTTTGATAGTATATTTTATTGTTTTTTAATTACCATAATTAAGTGACAACATATTTTATTATTTTAGATATATACTTATTTGTGTATATATATATGCATATATATAATTCCTTTTAACTGCTATTTAGTATTCCATCATATAAATATATTGCATTACATTTATCTAGTTCCAGTTGACTAGATAATTTTGTTTCTAATTTTTGCCTTTAAAAACAATGTTGATTTCAGCATTCTTGTACATGTGTTCTTATGTACAGTGCATTTATATAAAATATATACCTAAAGTGTGAGTGTAGGAGCGTTAGGGTCTGCATATTTCCAATTTTAACCAGTACTAGCAAAGTGCTTTCCAAATTGGCTGTATACATTTTTAACTCTATCAGCAATGTATTGAAGTGTTATTTTACCCATATGCTCACTGTATTTGACATCTTCAGACTTTATCCCAGATTTATTTATTTATTTATTTATTTTTACACCTTTATTAGAGTATGATTGCTTTACAATGGTGTGTTAGTTTCTGCTTTATAGCAAAGTGAATCAGTTATACATATACATATGTTCCCATATCTCTTCTCTCTTGCATCTCCCTCCCTCCCACCCTCTCTATCCCACCCCTCCAGGTGGTCACAAAGCACCAAGCTGATCTCCCTGTGCTATGCGGCTGCTTCCCACTAGCTATCTACCTTATGTTTGGTAGTGTATATATGTCCATGCCTCTCTCTCGCTTTGTCACAGATTACCTTTCCCCCTCCCCATATCCTCATGTCCATTCTCTAGTAGGTCTGTGTCTTTATTCCTGTCTTACCCCTAGGTTCTTCATGACATTCTTTTTTCTTAAATTCCATATATATGTTAGCATATGGTATTTGTCTTTCTCTTTCTGACTTACTTTACTCTGTATGACAGACTCTAGGTCTATCCACCTCATTGCAAATAGCTCAATTTCGTTTTCTTTTATGGCTGAGTAATATTCCATTGTATATATGTGCCACATCTTCTTTATCCATTCATCCAATGATGGACACTTAGGTTGTTTCCATCTCTGGGCTATTGTAAATAGAGCTGCAAAGAACATTTTGGTACATGACTCTTTTTGAGTTATGGTTTTCTCAGGGTACATGCCCAGTAGTAGGATTGCTGGGTCATATGGTAGTTCTATTTGTAGTTTTTTAAGGAACCTCCATACTGTTCTCCATAGTGACAGTACCAGTTCACATTCCCACCAGCAGTGCAAGAGTGTTCCCTTTTCTCCACACCCTCTCCAGCATTTACTGTTTCTAGATTTTTTGGTGATGGCCATTTTGACTGGTGCGAGATGATATCTCATTGTAATTTTGATTTGCATTTCTCTAATGATTAATGATGCTGAGCATTCTTTCATGTGTTTGTTGGCAGTCTGTATATCTTCTTTGGAGAAATGTCTGTTTAGGTCTTCTGCCCATTTTTGGATTGGGTTGTTTGTTTTTTTGTTATTGAGCTGCATGAGCTGCTTATAAATTTTGGAGATTAATCCTTTGCCAGTTGCTTCATTTGCAAATACTTTCTCCCATTCTGAGGGTTGTCTTTTGGTCTTGTTTATGGTTTCCTTTGCTGTGCAAAAGCTTTGAAGTTTCATTAGGTCCCATTTGTTTATTTTTTTTCAATTTTCTCCCTGACTTCAGACAAAGGTACAAAGGTACAGTACTGTACAAAGGTACTGTACAAAGGTACTGTACAAAGGTACAGTAATCAAGACAGTATGGTACTGGCACAAAAACAGAAATATAGATCAATGGAACAGGTTAGAAAGCCCAGAGATGAACCCACGTACATATGGTCACCTTATCTTTGATAAAGGAACCAGCTTTATTTAAATATAACTGACATAACATTGTTTAAATTTAAGGTGTACAAGGCGTTTCTGTTATGGTAAGAACATTAAGCTCTACTCTCATAATCTGATAGAGCCACTTCTTACACATAACTCTTTAACCTGCAATAGCATTCTTTATGGCCTTCCTATGCTCTGGACTGGCCTGCTACACCATCCAATCCTGCCACTGCTTCCCAAAATTCACACTATAATGATCAGCCAGTGCCTCCCTTCTCTGAATAATGCCCTAGACTCCAGATCTCCTTTTATCAGTCAGAGCTTTTCGTTCCTTTATGTCACACTTCTTCAGAGTCTAGATTAATTTCCACTAAAGAATTACTGTATGATTAATGATTTAAAGGGTTATCTTTCTCAGTTTATATTTGCATTTTAATTGTTTTTGTCAAGGAAAGAAACCAATGCCCCTAGGGAGGATGAGCTTGAATGGTGGGTGTGATTATGTCCTTAGAGTGACATTCAATCACACCACTAATGTGTCATTGTTACCCAGCACACTAGGAAATTAAGGTAGCTCTGGTTAAAACAGTTCATACTTGGGTTTAACTAAAAGTCAGCTAAAACCCTTTTTTACTTGAAAACTTTAAAATATGTATGAACATGTTTCTTAGTTTATTCAAAGCAGTCTGGTGACCATGATTAGAAATTTGCTCATTTTTCAGTACCTTGGAGTCATCTTTTTGAGCATCAGTTTCCAGTCAGAACCAAAGATAACAATGGAGGTAGAAACAATTACACCAATTCTGTTGTGTACTGAGTCCAGGATATAATCTGAAATCTTTTCTTTTTTTGGTTAATAAATCATTGATGCCAGCTGTGTTGTTTTATGTTTTCCTTAATTACAATTTTACTATACCTGCCTTTGTGTAGTTTTTGTATTATGATAACTTTATTTCTCATGTGTGACTTTATTATAGTTGATTCTAATAGTGATTTTCAGTCTGCACGTACTTGATTTACATTTTATACTTCTTAAAAGTCTTGTTAAAATGCCAGTGACAAAAATGCAGCCACAACTTGGAAATTGCCTACAGAAAAAACAGTTTGGACTTTACCATCCAGCATCACCTCATGTGTTCCTAATACAGCTTTCTGAAACATATTAGTTGCTCAATAAATGTGATAAAAAATCTTGAATGAATTAGTGACCAGGTTTGCTTTGAATTTGCAAGTTAGTGTTTTCCTCTGGAAATCTATCAGATCACTATGTTTATTTGCAAAAGGACTAGAATGACTTGACTCTCTTTCTAGATGTTGATGGAGAGGCTATTTGAACAGTGTTTACCCCCTGACTCCTTGTTTGATTGTGGCTTCCAAGCAGGATAAAAATAAAATATTCCTCCAAAAGAAGTGCACATTTATCAGATGAAGAGGCATGAAGAGCCAGAGTCTCTTGTTTCTCTTCTGAGCTATTATAGAGTGTGCTTGGAAGAAATGACTATAAATTTAGCTGAATGGTTCTTATTCTCCCATAGCCAAAAGTTGAGCCTGAATCAGTTGAGCAATAGAGAAGGTAGTAGCTTTTGAAACATAGTGGCCACATTAATGTGGTCTGCACAATTATCTGTCACCTGGGGCAAATTATTTAGAAAAAAATTACTTATATTAATGAAACTCTTCTCCCTGCTTATATTTCACCCTAACAGTGTATAGAGGTTGATTAGTTACTGTGCATTTCATCCCTCTGTAACTAAACACAGAGAGGACTATATGCTAGTTTTTCCTTCTTTTCTATGGTTCCTGAAAACTTATCAGAGAGAAATTTACAAGTCTGGAAAGCAACAAAAGCTTAGCTTAGTTAGCATGAAAAGAAATATGACAACTTTTGGGATTTGGAGTTATAAAAATTTGAAACTGGTGAAAATGTTAAAATGCTGCTCTTTATCCCTTCCCCTTCTTTCCGTGTACTGCCAGCTGCATTCTTTAGTCAGTAATTCATGCAGTATGGTTTGCAAGTAACTATAAAACAATATTTTCCCTTCTGATACTCCTTACATTTTCATTTGTGGCCTAAATGATCTATGTAAGAAATATTTACTTTGAGGCTTTGGTTTGGCTCAAAAAATGCCAAGTGATCAAACCCAGGCAATGAGTCCATTGATCACAGCAATGGAACCTTTGAGTGTAGAATAACGTACAGGCAAGCTGCTACAAAATGTTTCCAAATTATATTTGCAAATTTAATGACCCTAATGTTATCCCATGTCTGAAAGACAGGTAAAAACTTGAATTCTTTCCGAATTTTTATTTTTGTCTTTAGCGTCTTCATGAAAGAAAATAAAAGTTAAAATAGATGGTAAAGTTTATCTTTGATGGTTCTAGTTGTCCTTTTCTTCAGTTGTCCCCTCTTTGTTTACTGATTTACTTTTAACCCTTATTCAATTTGATTTTCAGGAGATATTTGTGAATGTGAATGTGAGACATTGTCTACATTTTGGGTTACCCCAATCTCTTACAGTAAGAATGGAGTTTCTGGGACTAAAAAAAAACTGTAGTAAATGAGGGGAGGAGTTGTACACATGTAGGGGTATTTTCTTTTGATTAAGTAATCTCCCTGTATGCTTGAAACTATACTTTGTAAATACCCCCCCTACTCTAAGGCCTCTTCCAATGTAATCTACTTATAAACTATATGATAATTTTGTATACCACAAACTAAGATAATTCTCCACATATTCTTGTGTCTTTGGGGGAAACACACACACACACACATACACACACAAAAAACACTTTCAAGTCTTTGGAGTAGATGTGTATGAAACAATATACAAAGCAAAGGAAAGATTTTCTGTAGGAGTGTATTTTTATGAATGCAAAATGTTACCTAAAATGATATCTGAAATTACAAGCATGAGCTTAAAATGGCTGAACCAACTTCCAAGTAATTGTAATTTCTGTAAGAATTTTTGTGGTATATATGCTCCCACAATGAGTGATCTAAAGCTAATAAAGAAAAGTCATTGAAGGGAAAATTGGTAAGATATGCACAAAATGGCCTCTCGCACCAGTAAGAACTGGCTTCAGCACACTACTGATAGGTTATCAACTTATGTTATCCTCTTTCAAGATATTTACACTACAGAAGAGAACCCCACAAAAGATCACTATTTAAAGAAAATAATAATTTGCTAATAGTGCAAGTGAAAATTATAGTGAGAGAAATTTTGGGTTAAGATTGGTAAGTTACTTCCTCATACTCCTTGAATCACATCATGTTAATCAGCTCCTCTTCAGCCCATCAGTAATAGTACCCCAGTATAATGTGGAATGTGGCATAACTGGTTTTATAAATCAATGTCCCCAAAGACCTGGATTTCTAGGCATATTTTATGGCTCTTTTCTTAAATATTGAGCTAATTGCTTTTTTGATTTTAGGTTCAGGTGACCATAGAAAGTAAAATAATAACCAATGTTAAATAGAACAAACTTACAACAAACTTACATTCACCTTATATAAGGAACCATAGAGTTCATGAACTTGTTTCCACATTATTTCATTCTTTTTCCTTCTGCAAGTTCAATTACTGTCACATCTCATTTCTCTTAGGCTTAACTGGCTCATTACTACTTGTTGATATATTCTCACACCCCTGCTGCCTTCTTTGTCAAAATATGAAATAAGAAATGGAAGACCCATGAGTCTGAATCAGAGGCCAAAACCCTAAAAGAGAGGTCCAGCAGACATCAGGTTACTGGAATTTTCCAGGGTAGCTCTCAAGTCAAATATGATTTAGGAAGTGGATTCTGTACTGACTCAGTGGCCTGGCTTGCTGTATGAGGCATATGAAAGGAGAAACTAAAATATAAGCAGATAAAATTGTCTTGGTATGCACTCACCACTATGCATATATTAATTAAAATAATGTGAATTACAGTCAAATTATTCATAAAGGCTCTGTCAAAATAGTATCAGTGTCTAATAGAGGGAAAGTCCTAGGCCTAATGGAGGGTTTAAGGACAGAATGATTTGTTGGAAAAAAACTTTCTTTCCTCTGTATTTGCCAGGATTCTTAAGCCTCTGACTGCAGGTGTTTAAATCCCAAGGTTGGTTTAAAATACCTATGTCTAACTTGGATCAAGATGAACAGTAATCTGGAGTTTTTCAGGAACTGGTAAAAAATATATTTAAGAATATGATCCTGTCAAGGCTATCCCTTGACAAAATAAATACGTAGAATTTATCTTCAGTAGCTTTTCTCTTTTTCAGATATTCTTCTTTCCTGTTTTTGGCACCCTGTCCTGTCATATATCACAGGTCCCAAGTGATGTTCCTCCCCTGTCCATTAAGGGTTAATCAGATGTGTCATAAGAGAATTTTGACATATTTGAAGTGATCTTGCCTCACTTTGAAGAGTCCAGCCTCATTTTTTCATAAAACATATCAGTCTTAATAGCTGTCTCTCAAAGTGGTGTTCTCTGCAATCATCCAGTCCTATAGACACAGGGAGAAAAATATGAAGGGACCACTGATACTAAAATAATCCTTTATTTATTCTTTTCTATTATAGTAAAATTTACCATTTTAACAATTTTAAAGTGTGTAAGCCTATGGTATTAAATACATTTATAATGTAGTACATCATCACTATTTAGTTCAAAAAGTTTTACATCATCTGAAAGAGAAACCCTGTAAACTTTAAAAAAAATCACTTGTCGTTCCCCACTCTGCACAACCTAAGACAAACACTTACCTGCTTTCTGTATCTATGGATTTGCATTTCATATAAATGGAATCATACAACATGTGACCTGTAGTTTCTGGTTTCTTTCATTTATCATTATTTTCAAAGTTCATCCGTGTGGTAGCTTACATTAGTACATCATTCTTTTTTATGGCTGAACAACATTCCATTATATAAATATACCACATTTTATCTATTTATCAGATGATGGAGGTTTGAGTTTTTCTGCTTTAACATTATGAATAGCGCTGTTATAAACATTCATGTACAAATTTTTATTTGAACACCTGTTTTCAATTCTTTGGGATATATATCAAGGAATGGAATTGCTGGATCATATGGTATTTCTATGATTGGCTTTTTGATGGACCACCAAAATGTTTTCCATAGCAGTTGCACCATGATACAGTCCCACCAACAAACTATGGGGATTTCTGTTTCCCCACATCATCACCAACCCTTGTTATTTTCTATTTCTTTGAACATGGCTATCCTAGTGAATGTGAAGTGGTATCTCATTGTGGGTTTTATTTGCATTTTCCTAAGGACAAATGACATTTGAGCATATTTTCATGTGCTTATTGGCCATTTCTTTATCTTACTTGGATAAATTTCTATTTAGATCTCTTGTCTATCTCTCTAAGTTGGGTTGCTGAACTTTTGGTTGTTGAATTGTAAGTGTTGTTTATATATTGTGAATTTATATATTCTGAATTCTTGATCTGTATTAGATATATGATTTGCAAATATTTCATTGTATAAGTTTAAGGCATACAGAATGATGGTATGAATTACATATATTGTGAAATGATAGGTTCAGCTTCTCATATAGATACAACAAAAAGAAAGGAAAAGAAGAAAAGAAAAAAGAAAAAAATTCTCCCTGTGATAAAAATTCTTAGGATTTACTTTGTTAACAACTTTCCTATATATCCTACAGAAGTGTTAACTATAGTCATCATGTTGTACATTACATCTCTAGTATTTATTTATATTATAACAGAAAGATTATACCTTCTGACCACTTTCCTTCTATTCCTTGTCCCCCACCCACTGCCTCTGGTAACCACAAGTCCAATCTCTTTTTCTATGAATTTTCTTTTTAGATTCCATATGTAAGTGAGATCATACAGTATTTGTTTTTTCTGTCTGACTTATTTCATTTAGCATAATGTCTTCAAAATCTTTTCATGTTGTCAAAAAGGTAAGATTTCCTTGTTTTTCATGGCTAAATAATATTCTATTAAATATCTCACAAATTCTTTATTCATGTATGTCTTTGTTATTGTAAATAATGCTGCTATGAACATGGGGATGCAGATATCATTTTGAGTTAGTGTGTTCATTTCCTTTGGATATATTCCCAGAAGTGGAATTTCTGGATCATATGGTAATTCTATTTTTAATTTTTTGAGTGCCCTCCATACTGTTTTCTATAACGGCTGTACCAAGTTACAATCACACCAACAGTGCATGAGGTTTCCCATTTCTCCAGATCCACACCAGCGTTTGTCATCTCTTGTCCTTTTTTATAATGATGACTCTATGAGGTGTGAGATGATATCTCATTGTGGCTTTAATTTGCATTTCTCTAATTATTAGTGTTTTTAAACATCATGTCATATGATGTGAAAAACTTTCATTTCATATGAAAGTGCCTGTTGGCCTTTCATATATCTTCTTTGGAAAAAATGTCAGTTCAAATCCTTTGCCCATTTTTAAACTGGGTTATTCGTTTTTTTGCAATTGAGTTGAAAGAGTTATTTATATATTTTGAATATTAACCCCTTAACAGATGTGTGGTTTGCAAGTAATTTTCCCTTTCTGCAGTTTGTTTTTCACTTTGTTGATGGTCTATTTTGCCGTGGAGAAGCTTTTTAGTTAGGTGACGTCCTAGTCCTACTTGTTTATTTTTCATTTTGTTGCTTGTGCTTTACCTGTAATATATTGGGTTGGTGAAAAAGTTCGTTTGGGATTTTCTGGAGCATATGGGAAAACCCGAAAGAACTTTTAGGCCAACCCAATACAATACATAATTACCAAGATCTACATCAAGGAGCTTTATTCCTCTGTTTTATTCTAGCAGTTTTACAGTTTCAGGTCTTACATTTAACTCTTTAATGCATTTTGAGTTAATTTTTGTGAGTGGTGTAAGATATAGGTCCAGTTTTATTATTTTACATGTGAATTTCCAATTATCCCCAAACCATTTATTGAAAAGACTTTTTTCTATTAGCTATTATTGGCTCCCTTGTCATGTATTATTTAACTGTATATGCTTGCATTTATTTCTGGGCTCTTGATTCTTCTGTTCCATTGGTCTACTTGTCTTCTTTAATTTGTTAAGACATTTTTGTGGCCTAACATATGTTCTATCCTAGAAAATGTTCAATGTGCACTTTAGAAGAATGTGTTAGAAGAATGTGTTCTGCTGTTAGATAGAATGTTTTATGTATTTGTTAAGTACATTTGGCCTATAGTGTTGTCAAATCTGCTGCCTGTTTATTGATTCTCTGTCTGCATGGTCTATCCATTGTTGAGAGCTGGATTTTAAAATCCTCAACTATTACTGTATCACTGTCTATTTCTCCTTTTAGCTATTATTTTTTCCTTTATATATTTAGGTGCTCCGATATTGGGTGTGAAAATATTTACAATTGTTATATCTTTTTGATAAAGTGACTACTTTATCATTATATAATGACCTCATTTGTCTCTTTTTACCATTTTTAATTTAAAGTGTATTTTTTAAATATAAGTATAGCTACCCCTGGTTATTTTGGTTACTGTTTGCTTAAAATGTCTTTTTCTATCCCTTCACTGTAAGTCTCTTTATGTCTAAGGCTAAAGTGAGTCTCTTGAAGGCAGCATATTGTTGGAATATTTTTTATTCATTCAACCATTCTGTCTTTTAACTGGAGAATTTTATGTGCTTACATTGAAATTAATTATTTATAGGTTAGGACTTACTAGGAGATTTTTTGTTTGTATATATTCAGGAAACTAATTTATTGTCAGATCTCTCTCTCTCTATTTTATATCTCACCCTCTACTATTATCTACATTTCAAATATATTTTCCAAGTCTATAGCTCACTTTTTCACTCTCTTAAGGATTGTTTTTAAATGAATAGAAGTTAGTAATTTTAGTAAAGATCAAATTATAAATCTTTTATTGTATAGTGAATGATTTTTGTGTTATGCTGTCATGTTTTTTCCTAGAAACTTTCTTGTTTTTCTTGTATATTTACATTTACAATCCATTTCAAATTAATAGTAGTGTATAATGTGAGTTAGAGTTAAGATTCATTGTTTTACATAAAGATATCCAACTGTCCCAAGTACAATTTATCCAAAAAGAACACCTTTTACCTTTTGAAGACATAAATATACTTGTTGTAAATCAGATGACCATATTTTGTAAATTTGTTTATAAATGCCAGTTTTTCCTTTTCTCTATGGTATGTCCTCATGCTAGGGTCACACTACCTTTTATTATTGAAGTACAGTTGATTTATAATATTGTGATACTTTCATGTGTACAGCAAAGTGATTCAGTTATATCTATACATATATATTTTTTTCAGATTGCTTTCCATTATAGGTTATTACAAGATACTGAATATAATTCACTGTGCTATACAGTATATCTTTGTTGCTTATCTATTTTACATATAAATAATGCTACTCTCATACTCCTAACTTATACCTCCCCCTCCCTTTCCTCTTGGGTAACCATAAGTTTGTTTTCAAAGTCTGTGACTCTGTTTCTGTTTTGTACATAGATTCATTTGTACTATATTTTACATTCCACATATAAGTGATATCATATAACATATGTCTTCCTCTGTCTGACTTACTTCACTAAGTATAATACTCTCCAGGTCTATCCACTTTGCAAATGGCAGTATTTCATTCTTTTTAATGCTGAGTAATATTCCATTGCATTTATATACCACAACTTGTTTATCCATTCATCTGTTGATAGACACTTAGTTTGCTTCCATGTCTTGGCTATTGTAAGTAGTGCTTCAGTGAACATTGAGGTGCATGTATTTTTTGAATTATGGTTTTCTCCGGATATATGTCCGAGACTGGGATTGCTGAATCATATGGTAGCTCTATTTATAGTTTTTTTTAAGGAACCTCCACACTGTTTTCCATAGTGGCTGTACCAATTTCCATTCCCACCAACAGTGTAGGAGGGTTCCCTTTTCTCCACACTCTCTCCAGAATTTACTATTTGCAGACTTTTTAATGATGGCCATTCTGACCAGTGTGAGGTGGTACCTCATTGTAGTTTTGATTTTCATTTCTCTGCTAATTAGCGATGTTGAGCATCTTTTCATGTGCATTTTGGACATCTGTATGTCTTCTTGGAGAAATGTCTATTTAGGTCTTCTGCCCATTATTTGATTGGGTTACTTGTGTTTTCAATATTGAGTTGTATGTATTTGTATATTTTGAATATTAACCCTTTGTTAGCTGCATTGTTTGCAATTTTTTTCTCCAATTCCATTGGTTGTCTTTTCATTTTGTTGATGGTTTCCTATGCTGTGCAAGAACTTTTAAGTTTGGTTAGGACCCATTGGTTTGTTTGCTTTTATTTCTTTTGCTTGGGAGACTGATCTAAGAAACTATTGCCATGATTTATGTCAGAGAATGTTTTGCTTATATTCTCTTCTAGGAGTTTTATGGTATCATGTCTTATATTTAGGACTTTAGCATTTTGAGTTTATTTTTGAATATTGGTGTGAGAAAGTGTTCTAAATTCATTGAGTTACAGGTAGCTGTCCAGAATTCCCAACACCACTGGTTGAAGAGACTATCTTTTCTCCATTTTATATTCTTTCTTCCTTTGTTGTAGATTAATTGACCATAGGTGTGTGGATTTATTCCTGAGCTCTCTATTATGTTCCACTGATCTGTATGATTGTTTTTATGCCAACACCACACTGTTTTGATTATTGCAGCTTTGTGGTATAGTCAGAAGTCTAGAAGGGTTATACCTCCAGCTTTGTTATTTTTCCTTAGGATTGCTTTGGCAGTTTGGGTCGTTTTTGTTCCATGTAAATTTTAGGAGTATTTGTTCTAGTCCTGTGAAAATTGTCATGTTTATTTTGATAGGGATTGCATTAAATCTGTAGAATGATTCGGGTAGTATGGCCATTTTAACAATATTAATTATTCCAATCCAAGAGCATGGGATATCTTTCCATTTCTTTGAACCTCCTTCAATTTTCCTTATCAAAGTTTTATACTTTTCAGTGTATAGGTCTTTCACCTCTTGATTGAGATTATTCCTAGGTATTTTATTCTTTTGATGTGATTTTAAATGGGATTTTGTTTTACTTTCCCTTTCAGACATTTTATTATTTGTGTAAAGAAATAAAACAGACTTCTGTATGTTAATCTTCTATACTGCTACCTTGATGAAATCATTTCTGAGCATATTGTGCTTTTAGTGAGATAAATTGAAGGATTTTCTAAGTTATTTGCGTATGTGTAAAATTAACAAATAATTGAAAACTCTCGATAAGAGTCATAATTTTACCCAACTCACTCTGTAAAAGAGTGGTTTTTTTTGACCTCTCTCTAGAGCAGCCTGACAAAACAACTTTGTGCCACTGTTGTTACATCTAGTAGAATCTGTGGATGGAATTTCTGTCACTCTCTTAACAGGATGGTGAAGATCCAGCATAGTACAGAGAGGAACTGTTGATACTGATGTGTTTTATCTTTCTACCATTAGTGTGTTTCATTATTTGCCTGGAGTGGTGAGAACTTTAACTGCTACTTTAACCTACTTTAGGGATCATTTTATTCCTCCCCACTGTGTTTAGTGATAGCAGGAAGTGTCATTAAAACTTGCTATTTTTTCTCATCCTGTGTGTTGTTTTTCTCTTTGTAAGGACTCACTTTATTAGAGGAAAAAAAAATCTAATTCCTAGAGGAAAACATAGGCAGAACACTCTTTGACATAAATCACAGCAATACTTTTTTGTATCCATCGCCTAGGGTAATGGAAATAAAAGCAAAAATAAACAAATGGGACCTAAGTAAACTTAAAAGCTTCTGCACAGCAAAGAAAACTAAACAAAATGAAACGACAGCTTACTGAATAGGAGAAACATCTGCAAATGATGTGAGCAGCAAGGGATTAAGCTCCAAAATATACAAACAGCACATACAGCTTAATATCTATCTATCTATCTATCTAAACCAACTACCCAATCAAAAAATGGGCAGAAGACCTAAATAGACATTTCTCCAAAAAGACATATAGATGTCCAACAGGAACATAAAAAGATGTTCAACATCACTAATTATTAAAGAAATGCAAATCAATAAAACAATGAGGTATCACCTTACACCAGTCAGAATGGCCATCATTAAAAATTCTACAATTAGTAAATGCTGGAAACGGTGTGGAGAAAGGACAACTTTCCTGCACTGCTGGTGAGAATGTAAATTGGTGCAGTCACTATGGAGAACAGTATAGAGGTTCCTTAAAAAAGTAAGAGTTACCACATGATCCAGCAACCCGACTTCTGGGCATATATATCAAAAAATACATGTTGAATCAATATATGTACTTCAGCGTCCTGACAGGAAATTGTTGGAATGTATTCTTCTAACCCTTAACGGAATAAGTTTAACTAACATCTAAAATTATGGTCATATAATTACTTTGCTCATTTATTCAGCAAACATTACTTAGTCCAGTTTCTAAATAATTTCTCAGATGTAAAGGTAGATATTTTTGTTTGCATAATTTATTTATTAATATATAGTAGTGTGTACCTGTTAATCTCAAACTCCTAATTCGTCCCTCTTCACTTTCCCCTTTAGTAACCATAAGTTGCTTTCTATGTCTGTGAATCGATTTCTGTTTTGTAAGTAAGCTCATTTGTATCATTTTTTTTAGATTCAACATATAAACATTATCATATGGTATTTGTCTTTCTCTGGCTTACTTCACTTAGTATGATAATGTCTAGGCCCATCCATTTTGCTGCAAATGGCATTATTTCATTCTTTTTTATGGCTGAGTAATATCCCATCATATATATATATATATATATATATATATATATATATATGTATAATATCACATCTTCTCAATGGACATTTAGGTTGCTTCCATGTCTTAGATATTGTAAATAGTGCCACCATGAACATTGGGGTACATGTATCTCTTTGAATTATAGTTTTTCTCTGGATATATGCCCAGGTGTGGGATCACTGGATCACATGGTAACTCTATTTTTAGTTTTTTAATGGAGAAAAACAGTCTCTTCAATAAATAGTGCAGGGAAAATTGAACAGCTACATGTGAAAGAATGAAATTAAAACATTCTCTAACACCATATATAAAAATAAATTCAAAATGGATTAATGACCTAAAATTAAGACCAGATACTACAAAACTCTAGAGGAAAACTTAGGCAGAACACTCTTTGACATAAATCACAGCAAGATCTTTTTTGATCCACCTCCTAGAGTAATGGAAATAAAAACAAAAATAAACAAATGGGACCTAATGAAACTTAAAAGGTTTCTCACAGCAAAGGAAACCATAAACAAAATGTAAAGACAACCTAAGGAATGGGAGAAAATATTTGAAAATGATGTGACTGACAAGAGATTTTAATTTATAAAATATGCACACAGCTCATACAGCTCAATATCAAAAAAAACAAACAACCCAATCAAAAATATGAGCAGGGCTGCCCTGGTGGCACAGTGGTTGAGAGTCTGCCGGCTGATGCAGGAGACATGGGCTCGTGACCTGGTCCAGGAAGATCCCACATGCCGCGGAGTGGCTGGGCCCGTGAGCCATGACCGCTGAGCCTGCGCGTCTGGAGCTTGTGCTCTGCAACGGGAGAGGTCACAGCAGTGAGAGGCCCACATACCGCAAAAAAAAAAAAAAAGAAAGAAAAAGGGCAGAAGTTGTAAGAAGACATTTCTCCAAAGAATACATATAGATGGCTAATAGGCACATGAAAAGATGCTCAGCCTCACTCATTGTTAGAGAAATGTAAATCAAAACTGCAATGAGGTATCACCTCACACAGGTCAGGATGGTCATCATCAAAAAGTCTACAGACAATAAATGCTGGAGAGGGTGTAGAGAAAAACAAACCCTCCTACACTATTTGTGGGAATGTAAATTGGTGCAGCCACTATGAAGATACACTCTAAATAACTTTCAACTACATAATACAAAATAGTTTGCTATAGCTATCATTTACATTAGATCCTCAGAATAACTGGAAGTTTGTACAATTTGATTAACATCTACATAATTTCCAACCGCCATGCCCAAGTAAGCACTATACAATTCTCTGCTTCTATGAGTGTGGCTCTTTTAAATTCCACATATAAAGGATATTATAAAAAAGAAGGATATTATCTAATAGATGTCTTTCTCTGTCATTATTTCACTTATCATAATGTCCTAAAGTTCCTTCTATGTCGTTACAAGTGGTAAGACTTACTTCTTTCTCATGGCTGAATAATAAATATTCACTTATTTTCTTTATCCATTCATCCATAGACGACACTTAGGTTGTTTCCATATCTTGGCTATTGTGACTAATGCTGTAAGAATTACAGAAATGCAGATACCTCTTTGAAATACTGATTTATTTACTTTATAAGTACCCAGAATTGGAGTTGCTGGTAGTTCTATTCTTAAAAATTTTTTGAGGAACCTCCACAGTGTTTTCCATAGTGGCTGTACAAATTACTTTCCCACCAGCAGTACACAAGTTTTTGCTTTTCTTCACACATTTGCCAACTCTTGTTATCTCTTGTCTTTTTGATAACAGCCATTCTAACTGGTGTGAGGTAATATCTCACTGTGGTTTTGCTGTGAATTTCCCTAATAATTAGTGATATTCATTCAATTATTATTCATTCACTATTCAATAATAGTGATAACATTTCATTGTATATATTGGCCATTTGCATGCCTTCTTTGGAAAAGAAAGACTGTTCAATTCGAAGATGTGACACGACACATATATACAATGGAATATTACTCAGCCATAAAAAGGAACGAAACTGAGTTATTTGTAGTGAGGTGGATGGACCTAGAGACTGTCATACAGAGTGAAGTAAGTCAGAAAGAAAAAAAACAAATACCATATGCTAACACATATATATGGAATCTAAAAAAAAGAAAAAAGAAAATTGTGAGAAGAACCTAGGGACAAGACGGGAATAAAGATGAAGACCTACTAGAGAATGGACTTGAGGATATGAGGAGGGGCAAGGGTAAGCTGGGATAAAGTGAGAGAGTGGCATGGACGTATATACACTACCAAATGTAAAATAGATAACTAGTGGGAAGCAGCCGCATAGCACAGGGAGATCAGCTCGGTGCTTTGTGACCACCTAGAGGGGTAGGATAGGGAGGGCGGGAGGGAGAGAGATGCAAGAGGGAAGAGATATGGGGACACATGTATATGTATAACTGATTCACTTTGTTATAAAGCAGAAACTGACACACCTTTGTAACGCAATTATACTCTAATAAAGATGTTAAAAAAAGACTGTTCAATTCTTCTGCACATTTAAAAATCAGCTTGTTTTATTGCTATTGATTTGTATGAGTTCCACATATATTTTGGATATTAGCCTTTTATCAGATATATGATTTTCAAACATTTTCTCCCATACTATATGTCACCTTTTTATGTTGTTGATTCTTTGTTTTTTTTATGAAGAGCTTTTAAGTTTGATGTAGTTCTGCTTATTTATTTTTGCTTTTGTTGCTTTAGCTTTTGGTGTCATATACAAAAACTCTTTGCCACAACCAATGCCAAAGAGCTTTTTCAATATTATTTTCTTCTATAAGTTTTATGGTTTCAGGTCTTATGCTTAAGTCTTTAATCCATTTTGGAGTTATTTTTTGTAAGTTGTGTAAGATAGGGGCCCAAATTCATTCCTCTGCATGTGATTCTCCAGTTTTACCAATACTATTCATTGAAGAGTCTATTCTTTACCACTGAGTAATCTTTACACACTTGGAAAATATTAGGCTCACCATATCTGTGAATGTTTATTTCTGGGCTTGCTATTCTGTTCCATTGATCTATGTGTCTATTTCTCTGCCAGGATCACACTACAGATTTGTATTATAGTTTGAAAAGAGAAAGTATGATGCCTTCAGCTTTGTTCTTTTTCGTGATTGATTGGCTATTTGGGGCATTTTGCGGTTCCACACAAATTTTAGAATAGTTTGTTCTACTTTTGTGGAAAATGCCAATGGGATTTTGATTTAGATTATACTAAATCTTCACAGGGCTTTGGGTAGTATGGGCATTTTTCTTTAACATCCTTATTGGGGTATAATTGCTTTACAATGGTGTGTTAGTTTCTGCTTTATAACAAAGTGAATCAGTTATACATATACATATGTTCCCATATCTCTTCCCTCTTGCATCTCCCTCCCCCCCAACCTCCCAATCCCACCCCTCCAAGCGGTCACAAAGCACCGAGCCGATATCCCTGTGCCATGAGGCTGCTTCCCACTAGCTATCTACCTTACGTTTTTTAGTGTGTATATGTCCATGACTCTCTCTCGCCCTGTCACAGCTCACCCTTCCCCCTCCCCATATCCTCAAGTCCATTCTCCAGTAGGTCTGTGTCTTTATTCCTGTCTTACTCCTAGGTTTTTCATGACATTTTTTTTTCTTCTTAAATTCCATATATATGTGTTAGCATATGGTATTTGTCTTTTTCTTTCTGACTTACTTCACGCTGTATGACAGACTCTAGGTCTATCCACCTCATTACAAATAGCTCAATTTCGTTTCTTTTATGGCTGAGTAATATTCCATTGTATATATGTGCCACATCTTCTTTATACATTCATCTGATGATGGACACTTAGGTTGCTTCCATGTCCTGGCTATTGTAAATAGAGCTGCAATGAACATTTTGGTACATGACTCTTTTTGAATTTTGGTTTTCTCAGGATATATGCCCAGTAGTGGGATTGCTGGGTCATATGGTAGTTCTATTTGTAGTCTTATAAGGAACCTCCATACTTTTCTCCATAGTGGCTGAACCAATTCACATTCCCACCAGCAGTGCAAGAGTGTTCCCTTTTCTCCACACCCTCTCCAGCATTTATTGTTTCTAGATTTTTTGATGATGGCCATTCTGACTGGTGTGAGATGATATCTCATTGTAGTTTTGATTTACATTTCTCTAATAATGTTGAGCATTCTTTCATGTGTTTGTTGGCAGTCTGTATATCTTCTTTGGAGAAATGTCTATTTAGGTCTTCTGCCCATTTTTGGATTGGATTGTTTGTTTTTTTGTTATTGAGCTGCATGAGCTGCTTGTAAATTTTGGAGATTAATCCTTTGTCAGTTGCTTCATTTGCAAATATTTTCTCCCATTCTGAGGGCTGTCTTTTGGTCTTGTTTATGGTTTCCTTTGCTGTACAAAAGCTTTGAAGTTTCATTAGGTCCCATTTGTTTATTTTTGTTTCCATTACTCTAGGAGGTGGGTCAGAAAGGATCTTGCTGTGACTTATGTCATAGAGTGTTCTGCCTATGTTTTCCTCTAAGAGTTTGATAGTTTCTGGCCTTACATTTAGGTCTTTAATCCATTTTGAGCTTATTTTTGTGTATGGTGTTAGGGAGTGATCTAATCTCATACTTTTACATATATCTGTCCATTTTTCCCAGCACCACTTATTGAAGAGGCTGTCCTTTCTCCACTGAACATTCCTGCCACCTTTATCAAAGATAAGGTGTCCATATGTGCGTGGGTTTATCTCTGGGTTTTCTATCCTTTTCCATTGATCTATCTTTCTGTTTTTGTGCCAGTACCATACTGTCTTGATTACTGTAGCTTTGTAGTATAGTCTGAAGTCAGGGAGCCTGATTCCTCCAGCTCCGTTTTTCGTTCTCAAGATTGCTTTTGCTATTTGGGGTCTTTTGTGTTTCCATACAAATTGCGAAATTTTGTGTTCTACTTCTGTGAAAAATGCCAGTGGTAGTTTGATAGGGATTGCATTAAATCTATAGATTGCTTTGGGTAGTAGAGTCATTTTCACAATGTTGATTCTTCCAATCCAAGAACATTGTATATCTCTCCGTCTATTTGTATCATCTTTAATTTCTTTCATCAGTGTCTTATAATTTGCTGCATACAGGTATTTGTCTCCTTAGGTAGGTTTTTTCCTAGATATTTTATTCTTTTTGTTGCAATGGTAAATGGGAGTGTTTTCTTTATTTCAATTTCAGATTTTTCATCATTAGTATATAGGAATGCCAGAGATTTCTGTGCATTAATTTTGTAACCTGCCTCTTTTCCAAATTCATTGATTAGCTCTAGTAGTTTTCTGGTAGCATCTTTAGGATTCTCTATGTATACTATCATGTCATCTGCAAACAGTGACAGCTTTACTTCTTCTTTTCCGATTTGGATTCATTTTATTTCCTTTCTTCTCTGATTGCTGTGGATAAAACTTCCAAAACTATGTTGAATAAGAGTGGTGAGAGTGGGCAACCTTGTCTTGTTCCTGATCTTAGTGGAAATGCTTTCAGTTTTTCACCATTGAGGATGATGTTGGCTGTGGGCTTGTCATATATGGCCTTTATTATGTTGAGGAAAGTTCCCTCTATGCCTACTTTCTGCAGGGTTTTTATCATAAATGGGTGTTGAATTTTGTCAAAAGCTTTTCTCTGCATCTATTGAGATGATCATATGGTTTTTCTCCTTCAGTTTGTTAATATGGTTTATCACATTGATAGATTTGCGTATATTGAAGAATCCTTGCATTCCTGGAATAAACCCCACTCGATCATGGTGTATGATCCTTTTAATGTGCTGTTGGATTCTGTTTGCTAGTATTTTGTTGAGGATTTTTGCATCTATATTCATCAGTGATATTGGTCTGTAGTTTTCTTTCTTTGTGACATCCTTGTCTGGTTTTGGTATCAAGTTGATGGTGGCCTCATAGAAGGAATTTGGGAGTGTTCCTTCCTCTGCTATATTTTGGAAGAGTTTGAGAAGGATAGGTGTTAGCTCTTCTCTAAATGTTTGACAGAATTCTCCTGTGAAGCCATCTGGTCCTGGGCTTTAGTTTGTTGGAAGATTTTTAATCACAGTTTCAATTTCAGTGCTTGTGATTGGTCTGTTCATATTTTCTATTTCTTCCTGATTCAGTCTTGGCAGGTTGTGCATTTCTAAGAATTTGTCCATTTCTTGCAGATTGTCCATTTTATTGGCATAGAGTTGTTTGTAGTAATCTCTCATGATATTTTTTATTTCTGCAGTGTCAGTTGTTACTTCTCCTTTTTCATTTCTAATTCTATTGATTTGAGTCTTCTCCCTTTTTTCCTTGATGAGTCTGGCTAATGGTTTTTCTATTTTGTTTATCTTCTCAAAGAACCAGCTTTTAGTTTTATTGATCTTTGCTATTGTTTCCTTTATTTATTTTTCATTTTTTTCTGATCGGATCTTTATGATTTCTTTACTTCTGGTAGCTTTGGGTTTTTTTTGTTCTTCTTTCTCTAATTGCTTGAGGTGCAAGGTTAGGTTGTTTATTCGAGATGTTTCCTGCTTCTTAAGGTGGGCTTGTATTGCTATAAACTTCCCCCTTAGAACTGCTTTTCCTGCATCCCATAAGTTTTTGGTCGTTGTGTCTCCATTGTCATTTGTTTATAAGTATTTTGAGATTTCCTCTTTGATTTCTTCAGTGATCACTTCGTTATTAAGTAGTATATTGTTTAGCCTCCATGTGTTTGTATTTTTTACAGATATTTTCCTGTAATTGATATCTAGTCTCATGGCGTTGCGGTTGGAAGAGTTACCTGATACAATTTCAATTTTCTTAAATTTACCAAGGCTTGATTTGTGACCCAAGATATGATCTATCCTGGAGAATGTTCCATGAGCACTTGAGAAAAATGTGTATTCTGTTGTTTTTGGATGGAGTGTCCTATAAATATCAATTAAGTCCGTCTTGTTTAATGTATCATTTAAAGCTTGTGTTTCCTTATTTATTTTCATTTTGGATGATCTGTCCATGGGTGAAAGTGGGGTGTTAAAGTCCCCTACTATGAATGTGTTACTGTCGATTTCCCCTTTTATGGCTGTTAGTATTTGCCTTTTGTATTGAGGTGCTCCTATGTTGGGTGCATAAATATTTACAATTGTTATATCTTCTTCTTGGATCAATCCCTTGATCATTATGTAGTGTCCTTCTTTGTCTCTTCTAATAGTCCTTATTTTAAAGTCTATTTTGTCTGATATGAGAATTGCTACTCCAGCTTTCTTTTGGTTTCCATTTGCATGGAGTATCTTTTTCCATCCCCTTACTTTCAGCCTGTATGTGTCTCTAGGTCTGAAGTGGGTCTCTTGTAGACAGCATATATAAGGGTCTTGTTTTTGTATCCATTCAGCCAATCTGTGTCTTTTGGTGGGAGCATTTAGTCCATTTACATTTAAGGTAATTATCGATATGTATGTTCCTATTCCCATTTTCTAAATTGTTTTGGGTTCGTTATTATAGATCTTAGTATGGGCATTTTGACAAATTCTTCTGATTCCTCAACATGGGATATAATTCCATTTGTATTTCCTCAAATTCTTGCATCAAAGTCTAATAGAATTTAGTTAGTGTTCCTTGGTTAAATTTATTCTTGAGTCTTTTTATTTCTTTTTGATATTTATTCCTTAGTCTTTGATTTTTATGCTATTGTGAATGCTGTTTTTTTCTATACTTCTTTTTTAGATATTCATTGCTAGTGTATAGAACACAACTGATTTCTGTTGATTTTATATCTTGCCACTTTGTTGAATTTATTTCTTAATTATAACAGTATTGTGTTGAGTCTTCAGGATCTTACATTTAAGATCATATCATCGCTTGAAGATGGCGGAAGAGTAAGACGCGGAGATCGCCTTCCTCCCCACGGATACACCAGAAATACATCTATCTACACGTGGAATAACTCCTACAGAACACCTACTGAAGGCAGGCAGAAGACCTCACACCTCCCAAAAGGCAAGAAACTCCCCACATACCTGGGTAGGGCAAAACAAAGAAAAGAAAAAACAGAGACAAAAGAATAAGGACGGCACCTGCACCAGTGGGAGGGAGCTGTGAAGGAGGAAAAGTTTCCACACACTAGGAAGCCCCTCCGCGGGCGGAGACTGCGGGAGGCGGAGGGGGGAGCTTTGGGACCGCAGAGTAGTGCACAGCGACAGGTGTGGAGGGCAAAGCGGGGAGATTCCCGCACAGAGGATCGGTGCCGACCGGCACTCACCAGCTCGAGAGGCTTCTATGCTCACCCGCCGGGGCGGGCGGGGCTGCGAGCTGAGGCTCGGGTTTCAGTCTTGGACGGAGCGCAGGGAGAGGACTGGGGTTGGTGGCTTGAACATAGCCTGAAGGGGTTAGTGCACCACGACTAGCCGGGAGGGAGTTCTGGGAAAAGCCTGCACCTGCCGAAGAGGCAAGAGACTTTTTCTTCCCTCTTTGTTTCCTGGTGCACGAGGAGAGGGGTTTAAGAGTGCTGCTTAAAGGAACTCCAGAGACGGGCGTGAGCCACGGCTAAAAGCGCGAACCCCACAGACGGGCATGAGCCGCGGCTAAAAGCGCGGACCCCAGAGATGGGCGGGAGACGCTAAGGCTGCTGCTGCCGCCACCAAGGGGCCTGTGTGCGAGCACAGGTCACTCTCCACACCCCTCTTCCGTGGAGCCGGTGCAGCCCGCCACTGCCAGGTTCCCGGGATCCAGGGACAACTTCCCCGGAAGAACGCACGGCAGGCCTCAGGCTGGTGCAACGTCACGCCGGCCTCTGCCGCAACGTCAAACCGCCTCTGACGCCGCAGGCCCGTCCTGCACGCAGTGCCCCTCCTTCCCCCCCCCCACCCCCGGCCTGAGTGAGCCGGAGCCCCCAAATCAGCGGCTCCTTTAACCCCGTCCTGTGTGAGCAAAAAACAGACGCCCTCCAGCGACCTACACGCAGAGGCAGGGCCAAATCCAAAGCTGAGCTCCTGTGAGCTGTGAGAACAAAGAAGAGAAAGGGAAATCTCTCCCAGCAGCCTCAGAAGCAGCGGATTAAAGCTCCACAATCAACTTGATATAGACTGCATCTGTGGAATACCTGAATAGACAAGGAATGATCCCAAATTGAAGAGGTGGAATTTAGGAGCGAGATCTATGATTTTTTCCCTTTTCCTGTTTTTGTGAATGTGTACGTGTATGCTTCTGTGTGAGATCTTGTCTGTATACTCTTGCTTCCACCATTTGTCCTAGGGCTCTATCTGTCCATGGTTTTTTTTTAAAATTTTTTTTCTTAATAATTAATTTTAATTGTAATAACTTTATTATACTTTACCTTCGTTCTTTCTTTCTTTCTTTCCTTCCTTCCTTCCCTCCTTTAGACAACGAATCACCCCAAATTGAGGAGGTGGTCCCTGAGAGCAAGATTTATGATTTTTCCCCCTTTAACTCTTTTTGTGAAGGTGTATGTGTATGCTTCTGTGTAAGATTTTCTCTGTATAGCTTTGCTTCCAACATTTGTCCTAAGGTTCTATCCGTCTCTTTTTTTTTGCTAAATATTTTTTAATTCAATAACTATATTATACTTTATTTTATTTTTATTCTATCTTCTTTCTTTCTGTCTTTTTTCCTTCTTTCCCTCCTTCCTTCCTTCCTTCCTCCCTCCCTCCCTCCCTCCCTCCTTTCTTTCCTTCTTTGCTTCTTTCTTCCTTTCTTCCTTTCCTCCTTTCCTTCTTTCTTTCCTCATACTTCTACTAATTCTCTCTACTTTTTCTCCCTTTTATTCTGAGCCGTGTGGATGAAAGGCTCTTGGTGCTCCAGCCAGGAGTCAGGGCTCTGCCTCTGAGGTAGGAGAGCCAACTTCAGGACACTGGTCAACAAGAGACCTCCCAGCTCCACATATATTAAACGGCAGAAATCTCCCAGAGACATCCATCTTAACACCAGTACCCAGCTTCACTCAATGACCAGCAAGCCACAGTGCTGGACAACCTATGCCAAACAACTAGCAAAACAGGAACACAACCCCACCCATTAGCAGAGAGGCTGCCTAAAATCATAACAAGGCCACAGACACCCCAAAACACACCACCAGACGTGAACCTGCCCACTAGAGAGACAAGATCCAGCCTCATCCACCACAACACAGGCAGTAGTCCCCTCCATCAGGAAGCCTACACAGCCCACTGAAACAACCTTAGCCACTGGAGACAGACACCAAAAACAACGGTAACTACGAACGTGCAATCTACAAAAAGGAGACCCCAAACACATTAAGATAAGCAAAATGAGAAGACAGAAAAACACACAGCAGATGAAGGAGCAAGATAAAAATGCACCAGACCTAACAAATGAAGAGGAAATAGGCAGTCTACCTGAAAAAGAATTCAGAATAATGATAGTAAGGATGATCCGAAATCTTGGAAGTAGAATGGACAAAATGCAAGAAACAGTTAACAAGGACCTAGAAGAAATAAAGATGAAACAAGCAATGATGAACAACGCAATAAATGAAATTAAAAGTACTCTAGATGGGATCAATAGCAGAATAACTGAGGCAGAAGAACGGATAAGTAACCTGGAAGATAAAATAGTGGAAATAACTACTGCAGAGCAGAATAAAGAAAAAAGAATGAAAAGAACTGAGGACAGTCTCAGAGACCACTGGGACAACATTAAACGCACCAACATTCGAATTATAGGGGTTCCAGAAGAAGAAGAGAAAAAGAAAGGGACTGAGAAAATATTTGAAGAGATTATAGTTGAAAACTTCCCTAATATGGGAAAGGAAATAGTTAATCAAGTCCAGGAAGCACAGAGAGTCCCATACAGGATAAATACAAGGAGAAATACACAAAGACACATATTAATCAAACTGTCAAAAATTAAATACAAAGAAAACATATTAAAAGCAGCAAGGGAAAAACAACAAATAACACACAAGGGAATCCCCATAAGGTTAACAGCTGATCTCTCAGCAGAAACCCTACAAGCCAGAAGGGAGTGGCAGGACATACTGAAAGTGATGAAGGAGAAAAACCTGCAACCAAGACTACTCTACCCAGCAAGGATCTCATTCAGATTTGATGGAGAAATTAAAACCTTTACAGACAAGCAAAAGCTGAGAGAGTTCAGCACCACCAAACCAGCTTTACAACAAATGCTAAAGGAACTTCTCTAGAAAAGAAACACAAGAGAAGGAAAAGACCTATAATAACGAACCCAAAACAATATAGAAAATGGGAATAGGAACATATATATAGATAATTACCTTAAATGTAAATGGACTAAATGCTCCCACCAAAAGACACAGATTGGCTGAATGGATACAAAAACAAGACCTTTATATATGCTGCCTACAAAAGACCCACTTTAGACCTAGAGACACATACAGACTGAAAGTAAGGGGATGGAAAAAGATATTCCATGCAAATGGAAACCAAAAGAAAGCTGGAGTAGCAATTCTCATATCAGACAAAATAGACTTTAAAATAAGGACTATTAAAAGAGACAAAGAAGTACACTACATAATGATCAAGGGATCGATCCAAGAAGAAGATATAACAATTGTAAATATTTATGCACCCAACATAGGAGCACCTAAATACATAAGGCAAATACTAACAGCAATAAAAGGGGAGATCGACAGTAAGACATTCATAGTAGGCGACTTTAACACCCCACTTTCACCCATGGACAGGTCATCCAAAATGAAAATAAACAAGGAAACACAAGCTTTAAATGATACATTAAACAAGATGGACTTAATTGATATTTATAGGACACTCCATCCAAAAACAACAGAATACACATTTTTCTCAAGTGCTCATGGAACATTCTCCAGGATAGATCATATCTTGGGTCACAAATCAAGCCTTGGTAAATTTAAGAAAATTGAAATTGTATCAAGGATCTTTTCTGACCACAACGCCATGAGACTAGATATCAATTACAGGAAAAGATCTGTAAAAAATACAAACACATGGAGGCTAAACAATACACTACTTAATAATGAAGTGATCACTGAAGAAATCAAAGAGGAAATAAAAAAGTACCTAGAAACAAATGACAATGGAGACACAACGGCCCAAAACCTATGGGATGCAGGAAAAGCAGTTCTAAGGGGGAAGTTTATAGCAATACAAGCCCACCTTAAGAAGCAGGAAACATCTCGGATAAACAACCTAACCTTGCAGCTCAAGCAATTAGAGAAAGAAGAACAAAAAAACCCCAAAGCTAGCAGAAGGAAAGAAATCATAAAAATCAGATCAGAAATGAATGAAAAAGATGAAGGAAACAATAGCAAAGATCAATAAAACTAAAAGCTGGTTCTCTGAGAAGATAAACAAGATAGATAAACCACTAGCCAGACTCGTCAAGGAAAAAAGGGAGAAGACTCAAATCAATAGAATTAGAAATGAAAAAGAAGTAACAACTGACACTGCAGAAATAAAAAAAACATGAGAGATTACTACAAGCAACTCTATGCCAATAAAATGGACAATCTGGAAGAAATGGACAAATTCTTAGAAATGCACAACCTGCCAAGACTGAATCAGGAAGAAATAGAAAATATGAACAGACCAATCACAAGCACTGAAATTGAAACTGTGATTAAAAATCTTCCAACAAACAAAAGCCCAGGACCAGATGGCTTCACAGGTGAATTCTATCAAACGTTTAGAGAAGAGCTAACACGTATCCTTCTCAAACTCTTCCAAAATATAGCAGAGGGAGGAACACTCCCAAATTCCTTCTACGAGGCCACCATCACCTTGATACCAAAGCCAGACAAGGATGTCACAAAGAAAGAAAACTACAGACCAATATCACTGATGAACATAGATGCAAAAATCCTCAACAAAATACTAGCAAACAGAATCCAACAGCACATTAAAAGGATCATACACCATGATCGAGTGGGGTTTATTCCAGGAATGCAAGGATTCTTCAATATACGCAAATCTATCAATGTGATAAACCATATTAACAAATTGAAGGAGAAAAACCTTATGATAATCTCAATAGATGCAGAGAAAGTTTTTTACAAAATTCAACACCCATTTATGATAAAAACCCTGCAGAAAGTAGGCATAGAGGGAACTTTCCTCAATATAATAAAGGCCATATATGACAAGCCCACAGCCAACATCATCCTCAATGGTGAAAAACTGAAAGCATTTCCACTAAGATCAGGAACAAGACAAGGTTGCCCACTCTCACCAGTCTTATTCAACATAGTTTTGGAAGTTTTAACCAGAGCAATCAGAGAAGAAAAGGAAATAAAAGGAATCCAAATTGGAAAAGAAGAAGTAAAGCTGTCACTGTTTGCAGATGACATGATACTATACATAGAGAATCCTAAAGATGCTACCAGAAAACTACTAGAGCTAATCAATGAATTTGGTAAAGTAGCAGGATACAAAATTAATGCACAGAAATATCTGGCATTCCTATATACTAATGATGAAAAATCTGAAAGTGAAATCAAGGAAACACTCCCATTTACCATTGCAACAAAAAGAATAAAATGTCTAGGAATAAACCTACCTAAGGAGACGAAAGACCTGTATGCAGAAAATTATAAGACACTGATAAAAGAAATAAAAGATGATACAAATAGATGGAGAGATATACCATGTTCTTGGATGGGAAGAATCAACATTGTGAAAATGACTCTACTACCCAAAGCAATCTACAGATTCAATGCAATCCCTATCAAACTACCACTGGCATTTTTCACAGAACTAGAACAAAAAATTTTGCAATTTGTATGGAAACACAAAAGACCCCGAATAGCCAAAGCAATCTTGAGAATCAAAAAAGGAGCTGGAGGAATCAGGCTCCCTGACTTCAGACTATACTGCAAAGCTACAGTAATCAAGACAGTATGGTACTGGCACAAAAACAGAAAGATATATCAATGGAACAGGATAGAAAGCCCAGAGATAAACCCCCACACACATGGACACCTTGTCTTTGATAAAGGTGGCAGGAATGTTCAGTGGAGAAATGACAGCCTCTGCAATAAATGGTGCTGGGAAAACTGGACAGGTACATGTAAAAGTATGAGATTAGACCACTCCCTAACACCATACACAAAAATAAGCTCTAAATGGATTAAAGACCTAAATGTAAGGCCAGAAACTATCAAACTCTTAGAGGAAAACATAGGCAGAACACTCTATGACATAAATCACAGCAAGATCCTTTCTGACCCACCTCCTAGAGTAATGGAAATAAAAACAAAAATAAACAAATGGGACCTAATGAAACTTCAAAGCTTTTGCACAGCAAAGGAAACCATAATCAAGACCAAAAGACAACCCTCAGAATGGGATAAAATATTTGCAAATGAAGCAACTGACAAAGGATTAATCTCCAAAATTTACAAGCAGCTCATGCAGCTCAATAACAAAAAAAACAAACAACCCAATCCAAAAATGGGCAGAAGACCTAAATAGACATTTCTCCAAAGAAGATATACAGAATGCCAACAAGCACATGAAAGAATGCTCAACATTATTAGAGAAATGCAAATCAAAACTACAATGAGATATCATCTCACACCAGTCAGAATGGCCATCATCAAAAAATCTAGAAACAATAAATGCTGGAGAGGGTGTGGAGAAAAGGGAACACTCTTGCACTGCTGGTGGGAATGTGAATTGGTTCAGCCACTATGGAGAACAGTATGGAGGTTCCTTAAAAAACTACAAATAGAATTACCATATGACCCAGCAATCCCACTACTGGGCATATATCCTGAGAAAACCAACATTCAAAAAGAGTCATGTACCAAAATGTTCATTGCAGCTCTATTTACAATAGCCTGGAGACGGAAACAACCTAAGCGCCCATCATCGGATGAATGTATAAAGAAGATGTGGCACATATATACAATGGAATATTACTCAGCCTTAAAAAGAAATGAAACTGAGCTATTTGTAATGAGATGGATAGACCTAGAGTCTGTCATACAGAGTGAAGTAAGTCAGAAAGAAAAAGACAAATACCGTATGCTAACACATATATATGGAATTTAAGGGAAAAAATGTCATGAAGAACCTAGGGGTAAGACAGGAATAAAGACGCAGACGTACTGGAGAACGGACTTGAGGATATGGGGAGGGGGAAGGGTGAGCTTTGACAGGGCGAGAGAGAGTCATGGACATATACACACTAACAAACGTAGTAAGCTAGATAGCTAGGGGGAAGCAGCCGCAAGGCACAGGGATATTAGCTCGGTGCTTTGTGACAGCCTGGAGGGGTGGGATGGGAGAGTGGGAGGGAGGGAGACGCAAGAGGGAAGACATATGGGAACATATGTATATGTATAACTGATTCACTTTGTTATAAAGCAGAAACTAACACACCATTGTAAAGCAATTATACCCCAATAAAGATGTTTTTAAAAAAAAAGTTCATATCATCGGCATATAAACACAATTTTACTTCTTTCTTTCCTAACTGGATGCTTCTTATTTCTTTTCCTTGCCTGATTTCTCTGTCTAGGGCTTTCAGTATTATGTTGAATAAGAGTTGTGAATGAGAACATGAATATTCATGTCCTAATATTAGAGGAAAAGATTTCAAACTTTCAGCACTGAGTATGATGTTAGCTGTAGTCTTGTCATATATGGCCCTTATTGTGTTGAGACACATTTCTCAATATCAAATCAGTTGAGAGTTTTTATCATGAAGGATGTTATATTTTGTCACATGCTTTTTCTACATCTATTGAGATGATCATATACGTTTTATCCTTCAGTCTATTAATTTATTGTGTCATATTTATTGATTCGCATATGTTGAACCAACCTTGTATCCGAGGGATAAATCTCAGTTGATCAATATGTATGATCCTTTCAATGTGTTGTTGATTAAGTTTGCTAGTTCTCTGTTAAAATTTCTTCATCTATATTTATCATGGATATTGGCTTCCATTTTTCTTTTCCTATAATGTCTGGTATCAGTGTAACGTTGGCCTCATAGAATGAGTTTGGAAATGTTCCCTCCTCTTCAATTATTTTCAGGGGATTAGAAAAGAAGTGGCATTATCTTAATGTTTATTGAATTCACCAGGGAAACTCCCTTGTCCGGGGCTTTCCTATGTTGCGAGAGTTTTGATTACTGTTTCAACCTCCCTACTCGTTATTGTTCTGTTTAGATGTTCTATTTCTTCCTGATTCACTGTTGGTATGTAGTATGTTTGTTGGCATTTATCCACTTCTTCTAGGTTATCTCATTTGATGGCATATAATTGTTCATAGTAATCTTTTATAAGCCTATGTATTTCTGTAGCATCAGATGTAATATAACCTCTTTTATTTCTGATTTGATTTATTTGAGACCTCTCTTTTTGTCTTAGTCTAGTTAAATGTTTGTCCATTTTATCTTTTTTTGTTATGTCTATTTCATTCATTTCTGCTCCATTTGTTATTTCTTTTCTTATGCTAACTTAGGTATTGAATTGTTCTTCTTCTAGATTCTTGAAAGTTAGGTTGTTTATTTTGATATCTTTCTTTTTTATGTAAGCATTTATGGCTAAAATATTTTCTCTTAAAACTGCTTTCGCTGCATCCCATAAATTTTAGTACGTTGTGTTTTCATTTTCATTCGTTTCAATATATTTTGTAATTCCCCTTTAGATTTTCTTTGAGTCAATATTTTTTTCAGGGTTTTGTTGTTCAATTTTGTGAATTTTCCAGTTTTCCTCCTTTTATTTCTAGTTTTACATCATAGTGGTTGAAAATGTACTAGATATAATTTTAATCTTCTTATTTGCTAAGACTTGTTTTGTGATATATCATATGGTTTATCCTGGAGAATGTCCATGTGCTCTTGAAAGAATGTATATGCTGCTGCTGCTGTTGGATGGAATGTTCTATACATTTCTTTTAGGTTTCTTTGGTCTAAGCATAGTTCAAGCCCAAAGTTTCTTTATTGATTTTCTACCTGGATAATCTCTCCTGTTGAAAGTGTGTATTGAACCCTACTGCTATTATTGTATCATCATCTATTTCTCCCTACAGTTCTGTTAGTATTTGCTTAATATAATTAGCTTTTACAATATTGGGTACATATATATCTATGCTTGTTATATTCTCTTGATTAATTGATCCCTTGGTCATTGTATAAGAAACTTCTTTGTCTCCTGTTACAGTTTTTGATTTAAAGTTTATTTTTTCATATAAGTATAGCTACTTATGGTCTCTTGGCTTTCACTTTTATGGAATATTTTTTTCGTCCCTTCACTTTGGAGCTATGTTTGTCTTCGAAAGTGAAGTGAATCTATTGTAAATTGCATATTGTTGGTCTTGTTTCTGATTCAACCTGCCACACTATGCTTTTTGATTGGAGAAATTAAGCCATCTACACAAAATGTAATTACTGACAGGTAAAACTTACTAATGCTCTTATTAATTGTTTTCTTCCAGTTTTGTTTCCCTTGTTCCTTGTTCATTTCTCCCTCTCTTGCTGTCTTCCATTGGGAATGGTGATTTTCCATAGTGTTACACTTTCATTGCCTTCTCTTTATCTTTTGTGAATCTACTGTAGGTTTTTGCTTTATAGGTACCACAAGTTACATACATAACATATCTTATAGATATTATACCTATTTTATACTAGCAATTTAACTTTGATCATGTCCAAAATTCTACCTTTTTATATCTCCTTTATGTTTTTTCAATTTACCTCATTTTAGATTGTGTATTCATTAACAAATTATTTAATCTATATTTTAATATTCTATCCTTTAACATTTATACTAGAGTTCAATGATTAATAAACCACCATATTACAAAACAGAATATTTTGAATTTTATTATATACTTACCTTTACCAGTGTGATGTATATTTTTATGTTTTATGTTACTAGTTAGCATCCTTTCAACAACAACTTGCAAGTTAAGTCTAGTAGTGATTAACTCCCTTAGCTTTTGTTTGTCTGAGAAAGTCTTTACCTTTCCTTCAATTCTGAAAAAAAATACTTTGACAGAGTATCGTTGGTTGGCAGGGTTTTTTTTTTCCCCCCACTTTCAGCACTTTGAATATATCATCACATTTTTTCCTAACCTGTAGATTTCTCCTGAGAAATCTGCTGATAGCCTTGTACAAATTTCCTCATTAGTTACAAGCTTCTTCACTCTTTGTTTTCTTTGGTTTTGATCGTTTTCTTTCTTATGTGTCTTGTAGAAGATATCTTTAAGTGAGTTTATTTGTTGAACCATAAGCTTCATGAACTTGGATATCAAAATTCCTCCCCAAATTTCGGAAGGTCTCAGCCATTATTTGTTTAAATAAGTTTTCTTCAACCTTCTCCCTTTTTCTTCTGGGACTCAAATAATTTGAAAATTGTTTCTTTTCATTGATTCCCATAGAATATGTAGCCTTTTTCACCTTTTTTTATACTTTAGCTTTTTGTTGTTGTTGAAATATAATGGACATACAACACTGTATTAGTTTTAGGTGTAAGACATAAAGATTTGTATGCAAAATGATTACAACAATAAATTTAGTTAACATCCATCACCATACATATTTACAACATATTTCTGTAATGAGAACTTTTAAGAATTACTCTCAGCAATTTTCAATATACAATACAACATTGTTAACTATAGTCACCATGCTGTATATTACATCACCAGGAGTCATTTATTTTATAACTGGAAGTTTGTTCATTTTGACCATCTTCACTTATTTTACCCACTCCCAATAACTTGCTGTTGGCAACTACCAATCATCCCTCTGTATCTATTAGTTTTCTTAGATTCCAGATATAATAAGATCATATAGGATTTCTCTTTCCCTGTCTAACATAATTAGCTTACCATAGTGCCCTAATGTTACATCATTGTGGATGTAAATGGTAGGATTTCTTTTTCATGGCTGAATAATATTCTTTTGCATATTTCACCACATTTTCCTTAATCTATGCATCTTCCAATGGACACTGAGATATTTACATGTCTTGGTTATTTTAAATAATGCTGCAATGAATAGGGAGATGCACATTTTTTGTAAGATGGTGATTTAGTTTCTTTTAGGTAAATATTCCAAGGTGGAATTGCAATTTTGTGAGGAACCTCCATACTGTTTTCTAAAATGGCCAGACCAATTTACACTTCCATCAATAGTGCATAAGTATTCCCTTTTCTCCACATCTTTGCACGTGTTGTTTCCTGTCTTTTTGATAGTAGGCATTCTAACAGGTGTAAGGTGATAGCTCATGGTTCTGATTTGCATTTCCCTGATGAAGAGTGATGTTGAGTACTTTTTCATATACCTTTTGGCTATCTGTATGTCTTCACTGAAAAAAAATGTCGATTTGATACTCTGCTTATTGTTTAATTGGATTTTTTCCTATTGACTTGTATGAGTTATATCTAAACTTTGGGTATTAACTCCTTCTAAGATATATGGTTTGCAAATATTTTCTCCTATGTAGTAGGTTATCTTTTCATTTTCTTTGGTGGGTTTCTTTGCAAAGACATTTTAGTTTGATGTAGTTCCAGTTGTTTATTTTTGCTTTTGTTACCTTTCCTTTTGGTGTCAAATCCAAACAATCATTGCCAAGACTGATGTTAAGGAGCTCCTCCTCTACATTTTCTTTTAGGAGTTTTATGGTTTCAGGTCTTAAGTTCAAGTTTTTAAAATCCACTTTGAGTTGATTTTTGTGTATGGTGTAATATATTAGTCCAGTTTCATTCTTTTGTATGTGGCTGTCCAGTATTAACAATACTATTTATTGAAGAGACTATCCTTTCACCATTTTATATTATTGGCTTCTTTTTCATAAATTAATGCTACAAACTAATTGACCATATGTGCATGGGTTTATTTCTGGGCTCTCTATTCTGTTCCATTTATCTCTGTGTCTGTTTTTACATCAATAACATAGTGCATTGATTATTATAGTTTTGTAAGATAGTTTGAAATCAGGAAGTGTGAAGCCTCCAACTCTATTTCTCTTTCCTAAGATTGCTTTGGCTACATGGGGCTTTTTGTGGTTTCATGCAAATTTTAGGATTATTTGTTTTATTTCTGCAAAACATGTCATTATACTTTTGATAGGCAATGTATTGAATCTGTATATTGCTTTGTGTTGTATTGATATTTTAACAGTATTAATTCTTCGAATTCAGGAGCACAGAATACTTTTCCATTAATTTTGTGTCTTATTATCATTGTCTTATAGTTTTCAGTGTACAGACTTCTTAACTTCTTGGCTAAATTTATTCCTGTGTATTTTATTCTTTTTGATGTAGTTGTGAATTGGCTTGTTTTCTTAATTTCTGTTTCTAATCATTTGTTATTAGTTTAAGTAAATGCAACTAACTTTGCATATTGCTTTGTATACTGAAAGTTTACTGAATTCATTTATTTACTCTAACAGTTTTTTGGTGGCGTCTTTAGTGCATATATATATATATCTGTAAATAAAAATTCTACTTTTTTCTTTGAATCACTTTTATTCTTGCTTAATTGCTCTTGCTAGGACTTCCAGTACTATTTTGTATAAAAGTGGCAAAAGTGGTCATCTTTGTCTTATTCCTGATCTTAGAGGAAGAGCTTTCAACTTTTTACCATTGAGAATGTTGTTAGCTGTGGGGTTGTTGTATATGGTTTTTATTATGTTGAAGTACATTTCCTCTATACACACTTTGTTGAGAATTTTCATCAAGAATGTATACCACATTTTATCAAATGCTTTTCTGCATCTTTTGAGATTATCATGTGATTTTTATCCTTTATTTTGTTAAAGTGGTGTATCACGTTGATTGATTTGCACATGTTTAGCCATCTTTGAATCCATGGACCAAATCCCATTTGATCACGGAGTTTAATATTTTAATGTATTGTTGAATTCAGTTTGCTAATACGTTGTTGAGGATTTTTGCATCTATGTTTATCAGCGTCGTTTGGGCTGTAATTTTATTATATTGTAGTGTCCCTGTCTGATTTTGTTTTCAGGCTAACACTGACCTCATAAAATGAGTTTGTATGTGTTTCCTTCTCTAATTTTTTGGAAGAGTCTGAAAAGGATTGGTAGTAATTCTTTACTTTTTCAGTAGAATTTACCAATGAAGTCATATAGTCCTGGACTTTTCTTTATTGGGTCATTATTTTTTCTTTGTTTTCCTCTGACTTGATAATTTTAAAGTTACTTTTTCTGGCATACAGGGTTTTTTCAACTTGATCCCTTCTGATGTTTATGCTCTCTATTGCATTTTTATTTTATTAATTGCAATATTCAGCTCTAGTATTTCTATTTTATTCTTTTTTATGATTTCTATCTGTTTGTTAAACTTCTCATTGTGTCCTTGCATTATTTTCCCAATTGCTAAATTGTCTTTCTGTACCTTTTTGTAGCTCATTGAACTTCATTTAAACAGCTATTTTGAATTATTTATTTGGTAAATCAAAAATTCTCATGACTTTGAGATTGGTACCAGGAGATTATTGGGATCCTTTGATGGTGTCATGTTTCTTTAGTTTTTTGTATTCCTTGATGTTTTGTGTTGCTGTCTTCCCATTTGAAATAGCATTCACCTCCTCCAGTTATTACTAACTGCGTTCCAGAGAGAAATATTTTCCATCAGCTGTATTAGAGATCTTAGATTTTCTCAGGCCTTCTATGGTATTGTACATCTGATCCATGCTTCTTGCTCTGTCTTGTGGCATAATTCTTAAACTTGTATGTCTTCTCTCAGTCTTACAGTGCAACAGAACAAGTGCTGACAGCCTTTCCTTTTTTTTCCCAAATGTGGCACTAAAGTACAAGTTTGTTGTCTGTCCCTGGCCTGCAGATTTATGTTAGTTTTCTGTGTATGCTCATTACCCACCTGCCAAAACTTGCTCTTAATGCCACCATTAGGTACATTTATAGGGATCTGGCCAAAGAAGAGAGGGATATGTGGATGAGCCATGCAGAACCTTTGGGGTGCCCATAAGCCAGTTGGGTGTATCCATTGTCGAGACATCCACAGTGGCTTATTGACAAGGTTCTTGATGGAGTCTGCAAGGCAGGTAGTAGGATCCAAGCTCCTTTAATGACCTCCAGGTATCCAATATACCACTCTTCCAGCTCCTTCCCTCCCAGCCATGCAACTTATAATTCGGTAATCCTCTCAAATGCATTCAAACTTGTATTTTTTCTCCAATGGTGTGTTGGAAATTCTCTGCTGGAAACCTGTATTTCCACAAAACTCTCTCATCCATGGGTGATTTTCTGAGGCAGTGCTCTCCAGGGACTCTTGGATCACTACTGAGAGGGGCTGTAGCTGGCTCATTAGCAACTGCAGAGTCCACAAATGAGACCAAGGTCTTTATGACTATTGCCTGATGCATGGGTGAGTGAGACTCTTCCTGGGTTTCCTGGCAAATAGGTCTGGATACCACAGCTCTTACAAAGGGGATTTTATCTGTGAATGGAAGCCAAATTGTTGTTTTTTGAGGTGGGTTACAAATGAGGAACATCTTATTCAGCCATGTTGCTAACATCACACTTTGAGGTCTACTATTTTCTGTGTGCCAGGCTCTGTATTGGGCACCAATGACAAAATTATCAGTCACTTTCATTTAGCCATGAATCTAAAAGTGGCATGAACTCATTTCTACGTATATACCATTGTGGACTGAAGCATAAAGTAATTTTGTAAATCAAGTTTTTCTCTAGCACCACCTTAAACTTTCTCTTGTATTAATGAACACTGATGATAAGCATCATTCCCATCAGATTCCATCTGGGATATAATTTTATGTGGCTGGCACTGTCCATTAAACAATGTCTGATTTCTCCACATTCCTTAGAGAGAGAGGCATGACTTTATTATCACCTAAATAACTTATATTCTTCATTTTGTTTTTAAGTACTTTGGCTAGTTCTAGCTGTATGTACTGTGGTGTTCACTGCACTTCCATCTGAAACAAGAATTCCTCAAATAAATATGCTCCTTATTAGAAGTTATTTTCAAACCAAGAGACAGAAAAGTTATTTACAAATTAAAATGCAGCTTACCATGATATACTGGATACCTCAGGTTTCTGTACTGACCAAATTTATGAAACGTCTTTTCCACCTTTATGACTGAATCTTTGACTCCCCTCTGACATTGTAACTATGCTAGCTCCTTAATTTTAGGTATACATGTTCTAATTGGACAAATGTATTTCTTTTTAATTTTTAAGATTCTGTCATTATAAAAATATACAGAAGCCAATCATGAGTAAACGTTTTTTTATCTGACAATTTCCCAGGCTGGAGTCCCTACATTCTATGTAGAAACAATAGGTTAAACTATACGGAAGAACAGGATTTCTCCAACTGATCCCTAACCTGTTTTAACAATTCCATCAACCAACAATGACACTTACTTATTCTTCATAGGTTCAGTGACAGTGCAGAGTTTCAGGAGTGAGATAACAGAAAAAATGTTTTTCTGCACTCAGTATGGCTGGTGTGTTTATGAACGATTATGCCTTTTGGATTTTATTATGTCTGGGCGATTTTCCAAAATTTTATGAACATGGTGTTTCTGGACTTTCCTGGATTGAAGCATGATTAAGTATCTGGGTAATATCTTAGTCTACTCATGACAACACTGACCAGATGGAGCTGGACTGTCTCCAATAGCATCAACTATTTTGCCAAAAATTTAGAATTATGAATTTTATGAAGTTCAAGTCAAGTGTTTGGTGTATGTAACATCCTCACAAGGGATTGGGATGGACCTCTGGAAAGTCAGATGAGTACTGATTAGGACACACATCTAATTCTAAAATAAACTTTCAATAATCTTTCACATTCCAAAGATGATTATATTAGGTTACTACTCCCTTCTGTGGCCCCTGCTCTCTCTAACAAATCTTCTGGGGAAATAGTAGGCACTTCAATGAATGCCTTAGTCCCAGGAAACTTTCAAGGAATTAAAACACAAGTTCATTTCTACTCACCTCCTTGTATATATTGCCCCTAGAGATATATGTTATTATTCAAGTATTCTACTCTTTTCATCTTAAAAAATATAAATCTCTGGATTTCACACTCCCTCTATCTATCTATCTATCTATCTATCTATCTATCATCTATCTATCTATCTATCTCTATTTCTATCTCTCTTTCTCTATCTCTATGTTCTCCTTCAGAGCTAACCTTTTTAAAAGGGCAATCTATACATGGGCAAGGTTTGTGACATTTAGTAAATAAAAATACAGAACTTTCTGTATTTTGTCTGGCAACTCTAAAATTTCTCAAGGTATTATTTACACTATTCCCAGTCACTTCTCAACTCCAATCAGTCACCCACCTACACCCTTTCATTGAAACCCGTATTGCCGATGATCTTTATGTTGAAAAGTTATATGGGAAAAAAATCTAGTTTATTTGGTCTCTTATCATTGGACATTTGACCTCCCTCTTCTTAAAGTGCTCTCTTTCCTTGGCTTATATGACATTAAACTTTTAACTTTATCCACTTTATCTCAAGCTCTTTACATTTGCTATCTAGTCTTTTAAATATGGAGCTCCTCAGGGTTTCATTCTGGGTGCTCTTTTCTTTCTCTACTGGATTTCCTCTCAAAAGGAAATCTCATCCAGTCTTACAATTTTAACTGTTATCTATACACTGCTTACTTTTAAATTTGTACTTCCAGTTACCAACTTCCAGAATGTTATATTCAGCTACCTACTTAATATCTGCATTTAAATGTAACCCAGGCAAGTGAAACAGAATATTTTTCAAACTGAATATTTGACACTCACTTGTTCAACCTGTATCTCAATCAATATTTTCCATTTTAGTAAATATTACCTTCCCATTGCACACTTCAGAAAGTGGAAGTAGTCATTGACACCTCCTTCTATCATATATCCCATAGCCACTCAAACAACAAGCTCTGTAGATTATTTCTCCAACATATAATTCTAATAGATCACTCATTTTCATTCCCATTTCCACTATGCCACTCTCTTAAGGAAACCCTCCCTATCCTCTAGTCATTCTACTAGTATAATAACCCAGAAAACAATGTATCTATTCTTCATATTGTTTGCCACAATTACATTTTTCATATTCAAGACTTTTAGATTTATAAATGTCTATCTCTTTCACTAGCTTGTATAATCCATGGGAGTCTCATTTTAGTCTGCTTAGCATAGTACCTGGTAAATAATAGGTGGTCAATAAATATTTGTTGAATTAATTATATAATTTAAAATAGCAACAAATGAGAATTTACCACATTCCAGGAATGATGCTAATGCTTTACATGGGATTTTCTCATTTAATGATCTCAATTAGCTTATAAGAAAGTTATTATTATTTCCATTTATATTGATGAGGAAATTCAGTCCCTGAGAGTCTAAAAATCTCACACAAATTTACACAAACTGTAAGAGGCAGAGATTCAATTTAAAACTGTTTCTTATTTTTTTGTTTGACTATTTAGTTTAATTTATTTTACTTTTTCCAGCTTTATGAGGTATAATTTACAAATAAAAGTTGTATAAATTTAAGGTATGCAACATGATGTTTTTTTTTCTTCCAGTTTTATTGAGATCTATTTCTCATACAGCACTGTATATGTTTAAGGTGTACAGCATAATGATTTCACTAACATACATCATGAAATGAGTATCACAATAAGTTTAGTGAACATCCATCATCTCATATAGATACAAAATTAAAGAAGAAATGTTTTGTGATGAGGATTCTTAGGATTTACTCTCTTAAAAACTTTCATATATAACATACAGCAGTGTTAATTATATTTATCATGTTGTACATCATATACCTAGTACTTACTTATCTTATAACTGGAAGATTGTATTTTTGACTGCCTTCATCCAATTTCCCTTCCTCAGACCCCCCGCCTCTGGTAACCACATATCTGTTCTCTTTTTCTATGAGTTTGTTTGCTTGTTTTTGAAATATAATTGACCTGCAACACTATGTTAGTTGCTGTTACACAAAATAATGATTTGGTATTCTTATAAATTTCAAAATGATAACCAGGATAAGTCTAGGTAGGATATGTCAGCATTCAAAGATATTACATAATTATTGACTATATTCCCCACACGGTACATTTCACACTCATGACTTATTTATTTTGCAGTTGGAAGTTTGTACCTCTTGTATCCCTCAACTGTTCCTTTTCTCTCCCCACCCCACTCCCTTCTGGCAACCACCTGTTTGTTCTCTATATCTATAACTCTGTTTCTGTTTGGTTATGTTTGTTCATCTGTTTTATGTTTTAGATTCTACATATAAGTGAAATTATACAGTACTTATCTTTATCCGTCTGACATATTTCATTTAGCATAATAACCTCTAGGTTCACCCATGTTGTAACAAATGGTAAGATTTCATTATTTTTATGGCTGAGCAATATTCCATTGTACATATATGCCACATCTTCTTTATCCATTCCTCTATTGATGGGCATATGAGGTGCTTCTATATCTTGGCTATTGTAAATAATGCAGCAGTGAATAGGGGTGCATCTAACTGTCTAATTAATGTTTTTGTTTTCTTTGTTTAAATATACAGGAGAGAAGTTTCTGGATCATATAGTAGTTCTATTTTTAATTTTTTGAGGAATCTCCATACTGTTTTCCACAGTAGCTGCACCAATTTACATTCCTACCAACAGTGCATGAGGGGTCCCTTTTCTCCACATCCTTACCAACACTTGTTTTTTGTTGTATTATTGATAATAGCTATTCTGACAGGTTTTAGGTGATATCTCATTGTGGGTTGATTTACATTTCCTTGATGATGAAGTGATGTTGAGCATCTTTTCATGTCCTTGTTGACCATCTGTATGTCTTCTTTGGAAAAATGTCTATTCAGATCCTCTGCCCATTGTTAAATCAGGTTTTTTTAAATGTTGAGTTGTATGAATTCTTCATATATTTTGCATATTAACCCTTTATTATTTGCAAATATCTTCTACCATTTAGCAGGTAGCCTTTTTTGTTGATATTTTCCTTTGCTGTGCAAAAGAATTTTAGTTTGATGTAGTTCTATTTGTATATTTTTACTTTTGTTTCCTTTGCCTGCAGAGACATATCCAAATTATTAAGACAACTGATGTGAAAGATTGTACTGCTTATGGTTTCTTCTAGAAGTTTTATAGTTTTAGGCCTTACATTTAAATTTTTAATCGATTTTTGAATTTATTTTTGTGCATCAGGTGAGAGAGTGATCCAGCATTTTTTTGGGGGGTACACAGGACTCCCACTGTTGTGGCCTCTCCCGTTGCGGAGCACAGACTCCGGATGCACAGGTTCAGTGGCCATGGCTCACGGGCCCAGCTACTCTGCGGCATGTGGGATCTTCCCAGACCAGGGCACGAACCCGTGTCCGCTGCAACAGCGGGCAGACTGTCAACCACTCTGCCACCAGGGAAGCCCCCTGGTCCAGTTTGATTATTTTTCATTTAGCTGTCCAGTTTTTCCAACACAGTTTATTAAAGAAGCTACCTTTTTCTCATTATACATTTTGCCAACCTTGTCACAGATTAATTGCCCATATAAGTGTGGGTTCATTTCTGGGATCTCCTTTCTATTCACTTGATACCAGTACTACACTGTTTTGATGACTGTACCTCTGTAGTATAGTTTGAAATCAGGGAGCATGATTCTTTCAGGTTTGTTCTTCTTTCTTAAGATTGTTTTGGCTATTGTAGGTCTTTTTGTGGTTCAATATAAATTTTAGAATTATTTGTTCTAGTTCTGTGGAAAATGCCATTGGTATTTTCATAAGGATTGCATTGAACCTGTAGATTGCCTTGGGTAGTATGATTATTTTATCAATATTACTTCTTCCCACCTATGAGCATAGAATATCTTTCCATTTGTTTGTGTCATCTTTAATTAATTTAATCAGTGTCTTATAGTTTTTTGAGTACAGATCTTTTACCTCCTTGGTAGATTTAGCCCCAGGTATTTTATTATTTTTGATGCAATTGTAAATTGGATTATTTTCTTAATTTCTCATTTTCATTATTAGTGTGTAGAAATGCAACAGCTTTCTGTGTGTTAATTTTGTTTCCTGCAACTTTACCAAATTCATTTATTAGTTCTAATACATTTTTGGTGGCATCTTTAGGATTTCCTATATAAAATATCATGTTATCTGAAAAAAGTTATAGCTTTACTTCTTCATATCCAACTTTTATTTCTTTCTCTCATCTGATTGCTGTGGCTAGGACTTCCAATATTATATCAAGTAAATGTGGTGAGAGTGGGCATCTTTGTCTTGTGCCTGATATTAGGGAAAATGTTTTCAGTTTTTCAACATTGAATAGGATGTTGGCTGTAGATTTGTCACATATAGGCTTTATTATGTTGAAGTATGTTTCCTCTGTACCACTTTGTTGAGAGTTTTTATGATAAATGACGTTGAATTTTGTCAAAAGATTTTTCTGTATCTATTGCAATGATATATGATTTTTATTATTTGTTAATATGGTGTATCATATTGACTGATTTATGGATATTTATTTATTTGTGGATCCTTGCATCTGTAGGATAAATCCCACTTGATCATGATGTATGATCCTCTTAATGTATTGTTAAAATCAGTTTGCTATTATTTTGTTTAGTTTTTCTGCATCTGTATTCATCAGTGATAATGACCTGTAATTTTTCTTTTGTTGTGGTGCTCTTGTCTTGTTTTGTGTCAGAGTGATTCTGGCCTCGCAGAATGTATTCAAAAGTGTTTCTTCCTCATTTCTTTGGAATAACTTGAGAAGGATAAGTGCTATTTTTTTTTAAATATTTGGTAGAATTCACCTGTGGAGCAATCTGGCCCTAGACTTTAGTTTGTTCAGATTTTTTAAATTACTGATTCAAGTTCATTACTGGTAATTGTTCTTTCATAGTTTGTATTTCTTCCTGATTAAGTCTTGGGAGATTGTACATTCCTAGGAATTCATCTATTTCTTCTAGGTTGTCCAATTTATTGCCATATAATTGTTTCTAGTAATCTCTTATGATTTGTTTTATAGTCAATAGAAAGTTTTTATTTATTTACTTGCATTTTGCTTTAATAGCCACTGAAAAGACTGTTTCATTTCCTCTCACTGACCCTGTCCATCAGTTATGGTGTTGGTTGCAACTTCTTTTTTATTTCAGGATTTATTTATTTGGGTCTTCTCTATTTCTTTTCTTGATGAGTCAGCTAATGGTTAAACAAATTTTCAAAATGTGGGGGATAAGTTTATACAATACATTATTATTATCTATAGTTAACCTCTTGTCCATTAGATCTCCATACATCATTAATCCTGCATAATTGAAACTTTGTATCCTTTGATCAACATCTACTCATTTTTCCCAAACTTCAGCCCCTGGCAAACACAATTCTACTCTCTGCTTTAATGAGTTCAGCATTTTTAGTTCCACATATAATAAGATCATGCAGTATATGTCTTTTTATGTCTGGCTTATTTCACTTACCAAAATGTCTTCCATATTCATCCATGTTGTTGCAAATGGCAGGAATTGCTTATTTTTTAGATCAGTGTTATATAGAATTGTCTTATATGTATTTTAATACATAACAATATATGTATGGCAATTTTTTTGTCCATTCATCCATTGACTGACACTTAAGATCATTTTCATACCTTGGCTACTGTGAATAATGCTGCCATGAACCTGACAGTGCAGATATATTTTTCAGATAGTGATTTTATTCCCTTCCAATATATCCAGACTTGGGTTTGCTGGATCATGTGGAAGTTTTATGTTTACTTTTTTTAGGAAACTCCATACTCTTTTCCATTATGATTGTACCACTTTACATTCCCACCAATGGTGCACCAGTGTTTCCTTTTCTCCACATCTTCTCCAATACTTATCTCTTATCTTGTTGATATCCATTCGAACATGTGTGAGGTGATATCTCATTGTGGTTTTGCTTTGCATTTTCCTGATGACTTGTGATGTTGCGAACATTTTCATCTCTCTGTTGGCCATTTGTAGGTCTTCTTGGAGAAATGTCTATTCATGTTCATTGCCCATTTTTAAATGAGGTTATTTGTTTTTGTGTTATTTAGTTTTAGGTATTACTTATATTTTTTAGATGTTAAGTTATCATCAGGTGTATGGTATGCAAATATTTTCTCTGATTCAGTCAGTTGTCTTTTTATGTTTTTGGTTGTTTCCTTTACTGTGCATAAGATTTTTAGTTGAATTGAAAACCCCTTATATATCTTAGGTTTTGTTGCTTTTGCTTTTGGGGTGATATCCACAATGATAAGAAGCTTTCCTCTGTACATTTTCTTCAAGTGGTTTCACAATTTCAGGACTTATAGTTACATTTTTTTAGCCTTTTGAGTTGATTTTTGTATGTAGTGTGAGATAAGGGTCCAATTTCTTTCTTCTGTATATGGATATCTACTTTTCCAAATACAATTTATTGAAAAGACTATCATTTCCCCATTGTTTGTTCTTCATACTTTTCTTCAAACATAATTTGACTGTAGATTTGCAGATTTATTTCTGGGATGCATATCCTGTTAATTTATCTATATTTCTTTCTTTGTTTTTGTTTTTTTTTGTTAAACAGGGAGTACCTTACTGTTTTGATTTCTGTAGGTTTGTAATGTATTTTGAAATTAGGAAATGTGATGTCTCCACCTCTTCTTTCCCTGTACAAGATTGCTTTGGCAATATGGTATTTTTCTGGTTATATATAAACTTTAGGATTTCAAAGTGTTTTCTGTAAAAAACAGTCACAGCAATTTTGATAATGATTTTGTTGAACCTGCAGATCACATTAGTATGGATTTTTAAAAATACTAAGTCTTACAATCCAGGCATTTGTGATATCTTTCCAATTAGTTGTGTCTTACTTAATTTCTTTCATCCATATTTTATAGTTTTCAGTACATAGATATTTCCCTTCCTTGGTTAAACTTGTTCCTAAGTATTTTATTCTTCTTGATGCTGTTGTAAATGCGATTTTTTCCCCTCCATTATTCTTTGGATAGTTGGTCAAGCTGAAGGTTTTTCAATTTTTAAAAATATTTTCAAAATACCAACTTTTAGTTTTAACATTTTAGTTATTTTCCTAGTTTCTGTTTTGTATATTTCTGATCTAATCTTTACTAATTCCTTCCTTATGCTGAATTTAGGTTTAATTTATTACTTATTTTCTAGTTCTTTACAGTGTTATATTAGGTTTTCTTAATATGAAATCTGCCTTCATTATTACATAGGGTTTCATCACTATAAACTTCCTTCTTAGGGAGATCACTGTTTCGGGGTGCGTGAGGAGAAGGGATTCAGAGCACTGCCATAATGAGCTCCAGAGCTGGGTGTGAGCTGTGGCTATCAGCATGGATCCCAGAGACAGGCATGAAACACTAAGACTGCTGCTGCAAGCACCAAGAGACCTGTGTGGAAGCACAGGTCACTACCCACACCTCCCCTCCAGGGAGACTGCAGCCCACCACAGCCAGATTCCCATGATCCAGGGAAAATTTCCCTGGGAGAACGCATGGTATGCCTCAGGCTGTTGAAATGTCACACGGGCCTCTGCTGCAGCAGGCTCCCCCCGCATTCCATACCCGTCCCTCCCCCTGGCCTCAGTGAGCCAGAGCCCCCTAATCAGCGGCTATTTAACCCATCCTGTCTGGGTGGGGAATAGATGCCCTCAGGCGACCTACATGCAGAGTCGGGGCCAAATCCAAAGCTGAACATCAGGAGCTGTGTGAACAAAGAAGAGAAAGGGAAAATTCTCCCAGCAGCCGCAGGAACAGTGGATTGAAGCTCCACAATCAACTTGACGTACCTTTCGTCTGTGGAATACCTGAATAGACAATGAATCATCCCAAAATTGAGGTGGTAGACTTTGGGAGCAACTGTAGACATCAGGCTTGTGTTCTGCATCTAATATTTTTCTGTTTTTATGTTTATTTTAGGTTAGTATTTAGAGTTTATCATCATTTGTAGATTTGTTTATTGATTTGGTTGCTCTCTTCCTTTTTTGTTTAATATATAGAAATATATGTATTTTCTCCTTTTACACTTTTTGTGAGTGTGTATGTGTATGCTACTTTGTGTGATTTTGTTGGTGTAGCTTTGCTTTTACCATTTGTCCTAGGGTTCTGTCTGTATTTATTTATTTTTGTATAGTTTTTGACACTTGTTATCATTGGTGGATTTGTTTTTGGGTTGGGTTGCTCTTTTCTTTCTTCTTTCCTTCTTTTTCTTTTTTTATTACTTTTAAATTTTTAAAAATTTTAATAACTTTCTTTTATGTATTTTTTATTTCTTTCTTTCTTTCTCTTTCTTTCTTCCTTTCTTTCTTTCTATCTTTCTTTCTCTTTCTTTCTCTTTCTTCCTCTTTCTTTCTTTCTTTCTTTCTTTCTTTCTTTCTTTCTTTCTACTGTTTCTACTGAGCCATGTGGCTGACAGAGCCTTGGTACTCCGGCCAGGTGTCAAGCCTGTGCCTCTATTGTGGGAGAGCCAAGTTAAGGACATTGGTCCACCAGAGACCACCCGGCCGTGCATAATATCAAATGGCAAAAGTAATCCCAGAGATCTCCATCTCAACATTAAGACCCAGCTCCACTCAAAGACCATCAAGCTACAGGGCTGGACACACTATGCCAAACCACTAGCAAGACAAGAACAAAATGTCACCCATTAGCAGAGAGGATGCCTTAAATCAATAAGGTCACAGACACCCCAAAACACACCACTGGATGCAGTTCTGCCCACCAGAAGGACAAGATCCAGCCTCATCCACCAAAACACAGTCACCAGTCCCCTCCACCAGGAAGCCTACACAACCCAGTGAACCAATCTTAGCCACTGGAGGAAGACACCAAAAACAATGTGAACTGTAAGCTGGCAGCCTGTGAAAAGGAGACCCCAAACACAGTAAGTTAAGCAAAATGAGAAGACAAAACACACAGCAGATGAAGGAGCAAGGTAAAAACCCACCAGACCAAACAAATGAAGAGGAAATAGACAGTCTACCTGAAAAGGAATTCAGAGTAATGATAGTAAAGATGATCCAAAATCTTGGAAATAGAGTGGAGAAAACATTAGAAAAGTTTAACAAGGACCTAGAACTAAAGATCAAACCATCAATGATGAATAATATAATACATGAAAAGAAAAATTCTCTAGAAGGAATCAATAGAAGAATAACTGAGACATGAGAATGGATAAGTGACCTGGAAGAAAAAATAGTGGAAATAACTACACAGAGCAGAATAAAGCAAAAAGAATGAAAAGAATTGAGGACAGTCTCAGAGACCTCTGGGACAACATCCAATGAACCAACATTCAAATTATAGGAGTTCCAGAAGAAGAAGAGAAAAATAAATGGATTGAGAAAATATTTGAAGAGATTATAGTGGAAAACTTCCCTAATATGGGAAAGGAAAAAATCAATCAAGCCCAGAAAGCACAGATGGTCCCATAGGAGGATAAATCCAAGGAGAAACATGCCAAGACACATATTAATCAAACCACCAAAAATTAAATACAAAGAAAAAATATTAAAAGCAACAAAGGAAAAACAACAAATAACATATAAGGGATTCCCCAAAATGTTAACAGCTGATCTTTCAGTAGAAACTCTGCAAGCCAGAATGGAGTGGAAGGACATATTTAAAGTGATGAAAGACAAAAACCTACAACCAAGATTACTCCACCCAGCAAGGATATCATTCGGATTCAATGGAGAAATTAAAACCTTTACAGACAAGGAAAACCTAAGAGAATTGAGCACCACCAGACCAGCTTTCCGACAAATGCTGAAGGAACTTCTCATGGCAGGAGAAGAAAGAGAAAGAAACTACCTACAAAACCCAAAACAATTAAGGAAATAGTAATAGGAACATACATATCAAAACCTACCTTAAATGTAAATGGATTAAATGCCCCAACCAAAACACATAGACTAGCTGAATGGATACAAAAACAAGAAGATATAGATGCTGACTACAAGAGACACACTTCAGACCTAGGGACACATACAGACTGAAAGTGAGGGAGTGGAAAAAGATGTTCCATGCAAATGGAAATCAAAAGAAAGTTCGAGTAGCAATTCTCATATCACACAAAATAGATTTTAAAATAAAGACTGTTACAACAGACAAAGAAGGACACTACATAATGATCAAGGGATCACTCCTAGAAGAAGAAATAACATTTGTAAATATTTATGCATCCAACATAGGAGAACCTGAATACGTAAGGCAAATGCTAACAGCCATAAAAGGGGGAATTGACAGTAAGACAATCATAGTAGGGCCTCTAACACCCCACTTTCACCAATGGACAGGTCATCCAAAATGAAAATAAATAAGGAAACACAAGCTTTAAAGGATACATTAAACAATATGGACTTAATTGATATTTATAGGACATTGCATCCAAAAACAACAGAATAAACTTTCTTCTCAAGTGCACATGGAACATTCTCCAGGATAGATCATATCTTGGGTCACAAATCAAGCCTCAGTAAATTTAAGAAAATTGAAATTGTATCAAGTATCTTTGCTGATCACAATGCTATGAGATTAGATATCAATTACAGGAAAAAATAATCTGTAAAAATACAAACACATGGAGGTAAAACAGTACACTACTAAATAACCAAGAGATCACAGAAGAAATCAAAGATGAAATCAAAAAATACCTAGAAACAAATGGCAATAAAACACGATGATCCTCTATCAAACTACCAGTGGCATTTTTCACAGAACTAGAACAAAAAATTTCACAATTTGTATGGAAAAACAAAAGACCCCGAATATCCAAAGCAATCATGACAAAGAAAAATGGATCTGCTGGAATCAGGCTCCTGGACATCAGACTATACTACAAAGCTACAGTAATCAAGACAGTATGGTACTGGCACAAAAAGAGAAATATAGATCAGTGGGACAGGATAGAAAGCCCAGAGGTAAACCCACATACATATCGTCACCTTATCTCTGATAAAGGAGACAAGAATATACAATGGAGAAAAGACAGCTTCTTCAATAAGTGGTGTCGGGAAAACTGGACAGCTACATGTAAAAGAATATAATTAGAACACTCCTTAATACCATAAACAAAAATAAACTCAAAATGGATTAAAGACCTAAGAGTAAGGCCAGACACTATAAAACTCTTAGAGGAAATCATAGGCAGAATTCTCAATAATGTAAATCACAGTAAGATCCTTTTTGACACATATCCTTGAGAAATGGAAATAAAAACCAAAATGAACAAATGGGACCTAAATAAACTTAAAATCTTTGGCACAGCAAAGGAAAACATAAAAAAGACAAAAGGACAACCCTCAGAATGGGAGAAAATATTTGCAAATGAAGCAACTGACAAAGGATTAATCTCCAAAATTTACAAGTGGCTCATGCAGCTCAATATCAAAAACACACACAACCCAGTCCAAAATTGGGCAGAAGACCTAACTAGATATTTCTCCAAATAAGATATACAGATTGCCAATAAACATATGAAACAATGCTCAACATCACCAATCATTAGAGAAAAACATATCTAAACTCTAATGAGGTATCACCTCACACCAGTCAGAATGGCCATCATCAAAAAATTTATAAGCAATAAATGGTGGAGAGAGTGTGGGGAAAAAGGAATCCTCTTGCACTGTTGGTGGGAATGTATATTGATACAGCCACTATGGAGAACAGTATGGAGGTTCCTTAAAAAACTAAAATTAGAACTCTCATACAACCCAGCAATCCCACTACTCGGCATATACACTGAGAAAACCATAATTCAAAAATGGTCATGTACCACAATGTTCATTGCAGCTCTATTTATAAGAGCCAGGACATGGAAGCAACCTAGGTGTCCATCGACAGATGAATAGATAAAGCAGATGTGGCGCATATGTACAATGGAATACTACTCTGCCATAAAAAGAAACAAATTTGAGTTATTTGTAGTGAGGTGGATGAACCTAGAGTCTGTCATAGAGTGAAGTAAGTCAGAAAGAAAAACAAATACTGTATGCTAACACATATATATGGAATCTAATAAAAATAAATAAAAAGTTTCTGATGAACCTAGGGGCAGGACTGGAATAAAGACCCAGACATAGAGAGAAAAACAAATACTGTATGCTAACACATATATATGGAATCTAATAAAAATAAATAAAAAGTTTCTGATGAACCTAGGGGCAGGACTGGAATAAAGACCCAGACATAGAGAATGGACTTGAGGACACAGGGTGGAGGAAGGGTAAGTTGGGAAGAAGTGAGAGAGTGGCATGGACATATATACAGCACCAAATGTAAAATAGCTAGTGGGAAGCAGCCACATAGCACAGAGAGATGAGCTCAGTGCTTTGTGACCACCTAGAGGGGTAGAATATGGAGGGTGTGAGAGAAACACAGGAGGGAGGAGATATGATGATATATGTATATGTATATCTGATTCACTTTGTTATAAAGCAGAAACTAACACACCATTGTAAAGCAATTATACTCCAGTAAAGATTTAAAAACCAACAACAAACAATAAATTTAAAAAAATAAAGTAAATTAAAATAGGGACTTCCCTGTCAGTCCAGTGGTTAAGACTTCCAGTGCAAGGGGTGCTGGTTCGATCTCTGGTTGGAGAGCTAAGACCCCACATTCCTCACTCTCAAAAACCCAAAACTTAAAACAAAAGTAATATTGTAACAAATTCAATAAAGTCTTTAAAAATGGTCTGCAACAACAAGAAAAAAATCTTAAAAAAAACAAACCAATAAAACCCAGAAAAAACATCTTTCTTAGAACTGCTTTTACTACATCCCATAGCTTTTGCTATGTTGTGTTTCCATTTTCATTTTCCTCATGATATTTTTACTTACCTTTTGATTTCTTCAGTGGCCTATTGGTTCAGGAATGTTTTGTTTAATATCCACATAGTTTTGAATTTTCCAATTTTCCTTTTGCTACTGATTTCTAGTTATGTATCATTGTGATTGAAAAGACACTTGATATGATATCAATCTCCTTAAATTTGTTAACCCTTCTTTTTATGGTCTAGCAACATATGGAGAATAGTTTGGAGAATGTCCCATATGTTATTGACCTATATGTATGTATTTTGCTGTTTGTTAGGTCCATATGGCCTATGGAGTTAATCAAATCTCTGTTTTCATATTGAATTTCTGCCTAGTGGTCTATCCATTATTGAAAGTGGGGTATTGAAGTCCCTTACTTTTTTGTGTTGCTGTCTATTTCTGCTCCCTTCAGGTTTGTTAATATTTGCCTTATATATTTAAATGCTCCTGTATTGGGTGAATATATATTTACAAAGATTATGTCCTCTTGATTAATTCATCTATTTTTCATTATATAATGACCATCTTTTTTTCTTGTTACAGCTTTAAGTTAAAGTTTATTTTGTCTATATAAATACATCTGTTCTCTTTTGGTTTCCATTTGCATGAAATATATTTTTTCATTTCTTTTGTTTAAGACTGTGTATGTCCTTAAACCTGAAGTGAGTCTCTTGTAGGCAACATATAGTTGTGCCTTTTATTATCCATTTAGTTACATTATACCTTTTGATTAGATAACTTATTCCATCTACATTTAAAGTAACTATTGATAAATCAAGCCTTACTCTTGCCACCTTATGGTTTTCTGCCTATTTTGTAGTGTCCTTGCTCCTTTCTTCCTCTATAACTGCATTCCTTTGTGATTGATGATTTTCCATATTGTAATACTTTGTTTTCTTTCTATATATATTTTTAGTACCTACTGTAGGTTTTTGCTATGTGATTGCCATGAGGCTTACATAAAACATCTATAGTTATAAGAGTCTATGTAAAGCTGATAACAATTTAATTTCAGTTGTCTACAAAAACTATATGTTATTCCCTCTCAAAATTTTATATAATTGATGTCTCAATTCATATCTTTTTAGATTGTGCATTCATTAAAAATTATTGTAATATTTTAAATATTATTGTCTTTTAACTTTTATGCTAGTTAAAAGTACTTTACAAAACACCAGAAAACATTTCCTGAATTTCATTATATATTTAGCTTTACCAGTGAGTTTCATAATTTCTTCTGTTTTCATGGGGTTTCTTAATGTCCTTTGTATCACTTTTTGTGGTTCCACACATAAGTGATATGATGTATTTGTCTTTGTCTGACTTACTTCACTTAGAATGATAATCTCTAGATCTATGCATGTTGATGCAAATGGCCTTATTTAATTCTTTTTTATGGCTGAGTAACATTCCATTGTATATATGTAACACATCTTCTTAATCCATTCATCTGTCAAGGGACATTTTGGTTGCTTCCATGTTTTGGCTATTGTAAATTATTCTGCAATGAATATTGTCATGCATGTATCTTTTTGAATTATGTTTTTTTCTGAATATATGCCCAGGAATGGGATTGCTGGATCATATGGTAGCTCTATATTTAGCTTTTTAAGAAACCTCCATACTGTTCTCCATAGTGGCTCTACCAATTTACATTCCCACCAACAGTGTAGAAGCGTTCCCTTTTCTCCACATCCTGTCCAGCATTTAATTTTTGTAGATTTTTTGTTTGATAATGGCTATTCCGACTGGTGTGATGTGTTACCCCATTTTAGTTTTGATTTGCATTTTCTAATAATTAGTGAGGTTGAACATCTTTTCATGTACTCTTTGGCCATCTGTATGTCTACTTTGGAGAAATGTCTATTTAGATCTTCTGCTCATTTTTTGATTGAGGTGTTGTTTTTTTTTTTTGATATTGAGCTGTATGAGCTCTTTGTATATTTGGGGGCTTAATCCTTTGTGGGTCACATTTTTTGCAAATCTTTTCTCCCATTCTGTGGCTAGTCTTTTTTTTTTATGGTATCCTTTGCTGTGCAAAGCTTTTGAATAAAATTAGGTTCCATTTGTTTATTTTTCTTTTTATTTCCATTACTCTGAGATGGATTGAAAAAAATCTTGCTGTGATTTATGTAAAAGAGTGTTTTTCCTATGCTTTCCTCTAAGAGTTTCATAGTATCTGGTCTTACATTTAGGTCTTTAATCCATTTTGAGTTCATTTTTGTGTATGGGGTTAGATAGTGTTCTAATTTCATTCTTTTACATGTAGCTGTCCAGTTCTCCCATTACCACTTACTGAAGAGACTGTCTTTTCTCCATTGTATATTCTTGCCTCCTTTGTTATAGATTAATTGTCCATAGGTGTGTGGGTTTACTTTTGGACTTTCTATCCTGATCCATTCATGTATACATGTTTCTATGCCAGTATCATACTGTTTTTTTATTATTATTATTCTCTGAATCCTTTATTCAGTTCCTTAAAGGAAACATCTTGCAAAAGTGTAGTTGAATATCACAACCAGGATATTGACATTGATACAGTCAAGATCTGGAACATTTTCCTCTCCACAAAGATCCCTAATGTTGCTCTTTTATAACCACATTATCTCCCTTCTGGTGCTCCCACCTCCTAATAAACTCCGCAACCATGATCTGTTCTCCATTTCTATAACTTGTAATTTCAAGCATGTTGAATAAATAGAAACATCAAATATGTAATCTATTGAGGTTGGCTTTTTTACTCAGCATAATTCTTTGGAGATTCATCCAGGTTGTTGTAAGGTGTCAATAGTTTAATACTTTTTGTTGCGATGTGCCAGTTTTTTTAAACATTCATCCACTGATGGACATCTAGATGCTTCCAATTTTGTACTATTATGAATAGAGCTGCTATAAACATCTGGGTACCTGTTTTTGTGTAAACATAGATCTTTACTTCTCTGGGATAATTGTCCAGAAGTATAACTTCTGAGACACATGGTAGTTACACGTTAAGGTGCTTTCTTTTGTTGTTATTATTGTTTTAACCTGCCAAAGAGTACCAGTGGCTGCAGTGTTCTTCATCACCACTAGTAATATAACATTATTCAGTATCTCTGCATCCTCACCAGCATTCGGTCTTGTCATTAATTTTTATTTTAGTCATTCTGATAAGTGTTTAGTAGTATCTCATTGTGGTTTTAATTAGCATTTCCTAATGGCTAATGATGTTAAATAACCTTTCAGGTGCTCATTTGCCATCTGTATGTCTTCTGTGAAATGTTTCTTCATGTCTTTTGCCCATGTTTTAATCAGATTGCTTGATTTTGTATTGGTGAGTTTTGAGAGTTCTTTATTCTAGATATTTTGTTGGATATGTGGCTTGATTATCCTACTCTGTAGCTTGTCCTTTCATCTTCTTAATAGGGTCCTGTGCACAGTAACACATTTTATTTTTAATGAAATCCACTTATTAATTTTTCCTTTTATGGATCATGTTTTTGGTATCAAGTCTAACAATTCCGTCTAGTCCAAGATATTGAAGATTTTCTCATTTATTTTCTAAAAGGTTAATATCTTCACATTCTACCTTTAAGTCTTTGATACATTCTGAGTTAATTTTGTGTTAGCGGTAAGACTGAGATCAAGGTTTATTTTATTGCCTAGATATGTCATTGTTTCCGCAATAAGTTGAAAGACCACCTATCCTCCCTTGAATTGCTTTTGAACTTTTGTCAAAAAATCAGTTGGGGATATTTGTGTGCATCTATTTCTGTGTCCTCTGTTCTTTTCCATTGATATGTGTATCTATTTGTCTAGCAATACCACACAATCTTGATTACTGTAGCCAAATAATGTCTTGAAATTGGGTAGGTGGATTCCTCCTATTTTATTATTTTTTACTTTTTTAACACCATTATTGGAGTATAATTGCTTTACATTGGTGTGTTAGTTTCTGCTTTATAACAAAGTGAAGCAGTTATACATATACATATGTTCCCATATCTCTTCCCTCTTGCATCTCCCTCCTTCCCACCCTCCCTATCCCACCCCTCTACGTGGTCACAAAGCACCGAGCTGATCTGCCTGTGCTATGTGGCTGCTTCCCACTAGCTATTTATTTTACATTTGATAGTGTATATATGTCCATGCCACTCTTTCACTTTGTCACAGTTTACCCTTCCCCCTTCTCATATCCTCAAGTCCATTCTCTAGTAGGTCTGTGTCTTTATTCCCATCTTACCCCTAGGTTCTTCATGACTTTTTTTTTCTTAAATTCCATATATATGTGTTAGCATATGGTATTTGTTTTTCTCTTTCTGACTTACTTCACTCTGTATGACAGACTCTAGGTCCATCCACCTCACTACAAATAACTAAATTTCATTTCTTTTTATGGCTGAGTAATATACCATTGTATATATGTGCCACATCTTCCTTATCCATTCATCCGATGATGGACACTTAGGTTGCTTCCATCTCCTGGCTAGCTGCAATGAACATTTTGGTACATGACTCTTTTTGAATTATGATTTTCTCAGGGTATATGCCCAGTAGTGAGACTGCTGGGTCGTATGGTAGCTCTATTTTTAGTTTTTTAAGGGACCTCCATACTGTTCTCCATAGTAGATGTATCAATTTATATTCCAACCAACAGTGCAAGAGTGTTCCCTTTTCTCCACACCCTCTCCAGAATTGATTGTTTGTAGATTTTTTGATGATGGACCAGATGGCTTCACAGACCAATTGTGTCAAACATTTAGAGAATAGCTAACACCTATCCTTCTCAAACTCTTCCAAAATATAGTAGAGGGAGGAACACTCTCAAACTCATTCTACGATGCCATCATAATCATGATACCAAAGCCAGACAAAGATGTCACAAAGAAAGAAAACTACAGGCAAATATCACTGATGAACATAGATGCAAAAATCCTCAACAAAATACTAGCAAACAGAATCCAACAGCACATTAAAAGGATCATACACCATGATCAAGTGGGGTTTATTCCAGGAATGCAAGGATTCTTCAATATACTCAGATAAATCAATGTGATACACCATACTGTTTTAATTATTGTTGCTTTGTAGTATACTTTAATGCAGGAACGCTGATTCCTCCAGCTCCGCTTTTCCTTCTCAAGATTGCTTTCTATTTGGGGTCTTTTGTGTCTCCATACAAATTTTATGATTTCAGTTCTATTTCTTGGAAAAATGTCCTTGGTAATTTCATAGGGATTGTATTGCATCTGTAAATTGCCTTGGTTAGTAGAGTCATTTTAACAATGTGGACTCTTCCAATGCCAGAACACAGTATGTCTTTCCATATGTTTGTGTCATCTTTGATTTTTTTTCAACAGTGTCTTATAGTTTTTGGAGTACAGGTCTTTTGCCACCTTAGGTAGTTTTATTCCTAGGTATTTTATTCTTCTTGATGTGATGGCAAAGGGGATTAATTCCTTAATTCTTCTTTCTTATTTTTATTGTTAGTGTATGGAAACAAAAGTGAAAATAATTGAGACAGTGGAGCAAGGGGAAATGATGTTACACTTCACTTTTTTTTATTAACATCTTTATTGGAGTATAATTGCTTTACATTTTGTATTAGTTTCTGCAGTATAACAAAGAGAATTAGTTATATACATATATATATATCCCCATATCTCTTTCCTCTTGTGTGTCCCTCCCCCCCACCCTCCCTATCCCACCCCTCTAGGTAGTCACAAATACTGAGGTGATCTCCCTGTGCTATGCAGCTGCTTCCCATTATCTATCTATTTCACATTTGGTAGTGTATATATGTCAATGCCACTCTCTCACTTCTTCCCAGCTTACCATTCCCCATCCCTGTGTCCTCACATCCATTCTCTATGATTGTGTCTTTATTCCTGTCCTGTGCCTAAGTTCTTCAGAGCCATTTCTTTTTATAGATTCCATATATATGTGTTAGCATACAGTATTTGTTTTTCTCTTTCTGATTTGCTTCACTCTGTATGACAAACTCGAGGTCCACCCACCCCACTACAAATAACTCAATTTTGTTTCTTTTTATTGCTGAGTGATATTCCATTGTATATCTATGGACCACATCTTCTTTATCCATTCATCTGTTGATGGACACTAAGGTTGCTGCCACGTCCTGGCTATTGTAAATAGTGGTGCAATGAACACTGTGGTACATGACTCTTTTTGAATTATGGTTTTCTCAGTGTATATGCCCAGTAGTGGGATTGCTAGGTCATATGGTAGTTCTATTTTTAGTTTTTTAAGGAACCTCCATACTGTTCTCCATAATGGCCATATTAACTTACATTCCCACCCACAGTGCAAGAGGGTTCCCTTTTCTCCACACCCTTTCCAGCATTTATTGTTTGTAGATTTATTGATGATGGTCTTTCTGACCAGTGTGAGGTGATATCTCATTGTAGTTTTGATTTGCAATTCTCTAATAATTAGTGATGTTGAGCATCCTTTCATGTGTTTGTTAGCAATCTGTATATCTTCTTTGGGGAAATGTCTATTTAGGTCTTCTGCCAATTTTTGGATTTGGTTTATTTATTTATTTTGATGTTGAGCTACATGAGCATCTTGTATATTTTGGATATTAATCCTTTGTCAGTTGCTTCATTTGCAAATATTTTCTCACATTCTGAGCGTTACTTTTTCATCTTGTTTATGGTTTCCTTTGCTGTGCAAAAGATTTTAAGCTTCATTAGGCCCCACTGGTTTGTTTTTGTTTTTATTTCCATTTCTCTAGGACATGGGTCAAAAAGGATCTTACTATGAATTATGTCAGAGTGTTTTCCTCTAAGCATTTTATAGTGTGTAGCCTTATATTTAGGCCTTTAATCCATTTTGAGTTTATTTTTGTGTATGGGGTTAGATAGTGTTCTAATTTCATTATTTTACATGTAGCTGTCCAGTTTTCCCAGCACCACTTATTGAAGGGGCTGTCTTTTCTCCACTGTATATTCTTGCCTCATTTATCAAAGATAAGGTGACCATATGTGCATGGGTTTAGCTCCCAGCTTTGTATCCTGTCCCATTGATCTATATTTCTCTTTTTGTGCCAGTACCATACTGTCTTGATGACTGTAGCTTTGTTGTATATTCTGAAGACCAGGAGCCTGTTTCCTCCAGCTCCACTTTCTTTCTCAGGATTGCATTGGCTATTCAGGGTCTTTTTAATTTCCATACAAATTGTGAAATTTCTGTTCTAATTCTGTGAAAAGTGCCATTGGTAGTTTGATAGGGATTACATTATATCTGCAGATTGATTTGGGTAGTATAGTCATTTTCACAATGTTGATTCTTCCAATCCAAGAACATGATGTATCTCTCCATCTGTTTGTATCATCTTTGATTACTTTCATCAGTGTGTTATAGTTTTCTGCATACAGGTCTGTTTTCTCCTTAGGTAGGTTTATTCCTAGGCATTTTATTCTTTTTGTTGCAATGGTAAATGGCAGTGTTTCCTTAATTTCTCTTTCAGAATTTTTGTTAGTGTATAGGAGTGCAAGAGTTTTCTGTGCAGTAATTTTGGATCCTGGTACTTTCCTAAATTGTTTGATTTAGCTCTAGTAGTTTTCTGGTGGCATATTTAGGATTCTGTATGTGTAGTATCATGTCATCTGCAAACAGTGAGTTTTACTTCTTTTCTGATTTGTTTTCTTTTTATTTCTTTCTCTTCTCTGATTGCTGTGGATAAAACTTTCAAAACTCTGTTGAATAATGTGGTGACCTTGTCTTGATCTTAGTGGAAATGGTTTCAGATTTTCACCATTGAGCACAAAGTTGACTGTGAGTTTGTCATTTATGGCTTTGATTATGTTGAGGTAATTTCCCCCTATGACTACTTTCTGGAGGGTTTTTATCATTAATGGGTGTTGAATTTTGTCAAAAGCTTTTTTTTGAATCTATTGAGATTATCGTATGGTTGTTCTCCTTCAATTTGTTAATATGGTGTATCACATTGATTAATTTGCTTATATTGAAGAATCCTTGCATTATTGGGATAAACCCCACTTGATCATGGAGTATGATCCTTTTAATGTGCTGCTGGATTCTGTTTGTTAGTATTATGTTGAGATTTTCGCATCTGTGTTCATCATTGATATTGGCCTGTAGTTTTCTTTTATGTGATTTCTTTGTCTGGTTTTGGTATCATGGTGATGATGGCCTCATAGAATGAGTTTGGGAGTGTTTCTCCCTCTGCTATATTTGGAAGAGTTTGAGAAGGATAGGTGTTAGCTCTTCTCTAAATGTTTGATAGAATTCGCCTGAGGAGCCATCTGGTCCTGGGCTTTTGTTTGTTGGAAGAGTGTTAATCACGCTTTTGGTTTCAGTGTTTGTGATTGGTCTGTGTATATTTTCTATTTCTTCCTGTTTCAGTCTCAGAAGGTTGTGCTTTTTTAAGAATTTGTCCATTTTTCCAATTTGTCCATTTTATTGGAATATAGGTGCCAATCATGAGAGATCATTATCTTTCATGGTCCTTTGTGTTTCCGCATTGCCAGTTGTTACTTCTCCTTTTTCATTTCTAACTCTGTTGATTTACATCTTCTCCCTTTTCTTCTTATTGAGTCTGGCTAATGGTTTGTCAATTTTGTATAACTTCTCAAGGAATCAGCTTTTAGATTTTTTGATATTTGTTATTGTTTCCTTCATTGCTTTTACATTTATTTCTGATATGATCTTCATGATTTCTTTCCTTCTGCTAACTTTGGGATTTTTTGTTGTTTTTCTTCTTTCTCTAATTGCTTTGGGTGTAAGTTTATGTTGTTTATTAGAGACTTTTCTTCTTTCTTGAGGTAGGATTGTATTGCTATAAACTTCCTTTTTAGAGTTACTTTGGCTGCCTCCCATAGGTTTTGGGCTGTCGTGTTTTCATTACCATTTGTTTCCCGGTATTTTTTTATTTCCTCTCTGATTTCTTCAGTGATCTCTTGGTTATTTATCATCATATTGCAACCTTCATGTGTTTGTAGTTTTTACAGCTTTTTTCTGTTTTGGTTATCTAGTCTCATAATGCTGTGGTCGAGAAAATACTTGATATGATTTCAATATTCTTAAGTATACCAAGGTGTGATTTGTGACCCAAGATATGATCTGTGCTGGAGAATGTTCCATGAGTACTTGAGAAGAAAGTGTTTTCTGCTCTCTTTGGGGGGAATGTCTTATATATACCAATCAAGTACATCTTGTTTAATTTATCATTTAAAGCTTCTGTTTCCTTATTTGTTTTCATTTTGGATGATTTGTCCATTGGTGAATGTGGGGTGTTAACGTCCCCTACTGTTATTGTGCTACTATCGATTTCTCCTGTTATGGCTGTTACCATTTGCCTTATGTATTGAGGTGCTCCTTTTTTGGGTGCATATTTACAATTGTTATATCTTCTTCTTGAATTGATCCCTTGATCATTGTACAGTGTCCTTCTTTGCCTCTTGTCATAGTCTTTATTTTAAAGTTTATTTTGTCTGATTGATATAAGTATTACTGCTCCCCCTTTTTTGGATTTCCATTTTCAGGGAATATCTCTTCCCGTTCCCTCACTTTCAGCCTGAATGTGTTCCTAGGTTTGAAGTGGGTCTCTTTTAGACAGGGTATATATGGTTCTTGTTTTTGTATCCATTCAGCAAGTCTGTGTCTTTTCCTTTGAGCCTTTAATCCATTTACATTTAGGGTAATTATCAATATGTATGTTCCTGTTACCATTTTCTTAGTTGTTTTGGGTTTGTTTTTGTAGGTCTTTTCCTTCTCTTTTGTTTCCTGCTTAGAGAAGTTCCATTAGCATTTGTTGTAAAGTTGGTTTGGTGGTGCTGAATTTTCTTAGCTTCTACTTGTCTGTGAAATTTTAATTTCTCCATCATATCTGAATGAGATCCTTGATAGGTAGAATAATATTAGTTGTAGGCTTTTGCCTTTCATTACTTTAAATATGTCCTGCCACTCCCTTCTGGTTTGCAGAGTTTCTGCTGAATAATCAACTGTTAACCTTATGGTGATCCCTTGTATGTTATTTGTTGCTTTTCCCTTGGTGCTTTTAATAGTCTTTTCTTTGTATTTAATTTTTGATGGTTTGATTAATATGTGTCTTGGCGTGTCTTTCCTTGGATTTATCCTTCTATTAGACTCTCTGTGCTTCCTGGACTTGATTTCCTTTCCTATATTAGGGAAGTTTTCAACTATAATCTCTTCAAATATTTTCTCAGTCCCTTTGTTGTTCTCTTCTTCTTCTGGGACCCCTATAATTCGAATGGTGGTGCATTGGATGTTGTCCCAGAGACCTTGGAGAGTGTCCTGAATTCTTTTCATTATTCTTTATTCTGCTCTGCAGTAGTTATTTTCACTATTTTATCTTCCAGATCACTTATCTCTTCTTCTGCTTCAGTTATTCTGCTATTGATTCCTTCTAGATAATTTTTAATTTCATTTATTGTGTTGCTTATCATTGTTTGTTTGCTCTTTAGTTCTTCTAGGTCGTTTCTAAACCTTCTTCTGTTTTCTTCATTCTATTTCCAAGATTTGGATATCTTGACTATCATTACTCTGAATTCTTTTTCAGGTAGACTGCCTATTTCCTCTTCATTTGTTTGGTCTGTTGGTTTTATACGTTGTTCCTTCATCTGCTGTGTATTTCTCTGTCTTCTCATTTTGCTTACCTTACCGTGTTTGGGGTCTCTTTTTCATAAGTTGCAGGTTTATAGTTCCTATTGTTTTTGTTTTCTACCCCCAGTGAGTAAGGTTGGTTCAGTGGGTTGTGTAGGCTTCTTGGTGGAGGAGACTGGTGCCTGTGTTCTGGTGGATGAGTCTGAATCTTGTCTTTCCGGTGGGCAGGACCAAGTCTGGTGGTATGTTCTGAGGTGTCAGTGAACTTATTTTGATTTTAGGAAGTCTCTCTGCTAATTGGTGGGGTTCTGTTCCTTTCTTGCTAATTATTTGGCATGGGGTGTCAAGTACTGTAGCTTGATGGTTGTTGAGTGGAGCTGGATCTTTGTGTTTAGACAGATATCTCTGCGAGAGTTCTTGCTAACTGATACTACGTGGGGCCAAGAGGTCTCTGGTCATCAAATGTCCTGAACTCGGCTCTCCCACCTGTGAGGCTCAGGCCTGACACTCGGCCAGAGCATAGATACCCTGTCAGCCACATACCTCAGAAGAAAATGAAGAAAGAAGGAAAGAAAGAAAGAAAGAAAGAAAGAAAGAAAGAAAGAAAGAAAGAAAGAAAGAAAAAAGGAAGGAAGGAAGGAAGGAAGGAAGGAGGGAGGGAGGGAAAGAAAGAAAGAAAGAAAGAAAGGAAGAGAAAAATAAAGTTAATTAAAAATGTTTTTAAATATTATTAAAATTAAAAAGTAATTAAGAAAAAAGAGAGCAACCAAACCAATAAACAAATTCACCAATGATAATAAGCTGTAAAAACTAAACTATGATAAACATATAAATCTGAAAATAGTCAGTCGCATACAGCAAACCCCAAGTCTACAGTTGCTCCTAAAGTCCACTGCCTCAATTTGGGGATGATTCGTTGTATATTCATGTATTCCACAGATGTGGGGTACATCAAAATGATTGCAGAGATTTAATCTGCTGCTCCTGAGGCTACTTGGAGAAATTTCTCTTTCTCTTTTTTTTTCGCACAGCTCCTGGGGTTCAGCTTTGGATTTGGCCCTGCCTCTATGTGTAGGTTGCTCTCTGGCATCTGTTCTTCCCCCAGACAAAAGGGGGTTAAAGCAGTGGCTGATTAGGGGGTCTGGCTCACTCAGGCTGGGGAGAGGGAGGGGTACGGAATGTGGGACGAGTCTATGGCAGCAGAGGCCAGTGTGACATTGCAACAGCCTGAGGCATGCCATGTGTTATCCAGGGTTATTTTTCCCTGGGTCATGGGACCCTGGCAGTGGCAGACTGCACAGGTTCTCAGGAGAGGTGTTGTGGATAGTGACCTGTGCTTGCACATAGGATTCTTGTTGGCTGCAGCAGCATCGTTAGCGTTTCATGCCCCTCTCTGTAGTGTACAGTGATAGCCATGGCTTGCATCCGTCATTGGATCTCACTTAAGCAGTGCTCTGCCTTCTGTGGGCAGACAGGGAAGGAATTCCCTCTCCTCATGCACCCCCAAACAAGGGTCTCTTTCCCTTAGGCAGGTCCAGAGATTTTCCCGGACTGTCTCTCAACTAGCTGTGGTGCACTAGCCCCTTTAGGCTGTGTTCAAATAGCCAACCTCACTCCTCTCCCTGGGATCTGACTTTTGAAGCCCAAGCCTCAGCTCCCAACCCCCACCCACCCCAGCGGGTGAGCAGACAAGCCTCTCAGGTTCATGAGTTCTGGTCGGCACTGATCCTCTGTGTGGGAATCTCTGCACTTTGCCCTCTGTACCCCTGTTGCTGTGCTCTCCTCCATGGCTCCAAAGCTTCGCCCCCCACTGCACACACACCCGTCTCCACAAGTGAAGGGGCTTCCTTCTGTGTGGAAACTTTTCCTCCTTCACAGCTCCCTCCCAGTGATGCAGGTCCTGTCCCTATTCTTTTGTCCTGTTTCTTCTTTTTCCCTAACCAGATACATGGGGAATTTCTTGCCTTTGGGGAAGTCTGAGGTCTTTTGCCAGTGTTCAGTAGGTGTTCTGGAGGAGTTGTTCCACATGTAGATATATTTTTGATGTATTTATGGGGAGGAAGGTGATCTCCACATCTTACTCCTCCATCATCTTGAAGATCCTCCCATCACTTGTTCTTATAACATGAATTGTTCAACCATCAGCATGATTCTAAAGAACAAGGAGAAGATCATTGAATATGTGATGTCTGCTATGCTGATGACATCAGCAGTAGTATCAAAGAAGGGTGGAAAAATGATGGAGGAGATGGAGAAACTTCTCAGTGTGTGGATTCAGAATCAGCATTATTGTCAAATCCCACTCCACTTAATGATGATTCAAGAGAAAGCTAAAAACCTTTATGAAGACTTGAAGAATAAACAAGGTGAAGAATCAGAAGGCACATTTTTTAATGCCAGCCACGGCTGGTTTCACTGGTTCAAGGCTAGGGCCAACCATCTCAACATGAAAGTAAGTGGTGAGGCAGTGGGTGCAGATATCGTAGCTGCCCAGGAATTTCCTGAAGCACTTCAGGAAAAACATCAGTAAGGAGGAAATGTTGATGCCAGGTTATAAAGCAGTAAAGGATAGGCTAACTCTTTTGTTTGGTGACAATGATTCCAGGCATATGAAGCTGAAGCCTCTCTTAGTTTATCTTAGTTTATCATTCAGAGAAACCAAGAGCCCTTAAAAACATAGGTAATGGCTCTCTTCCTGTTGTTTGTAAGTGTAACACTAAAGCCTGGGTTACACAGTCCATTTTCCAGGACTGGTTTTTCCACCACATTTTCCTGGAGGTAGATAATACTTCTTGGAGAAGGACGTCCCATTAACATTCTTTTGCTTCTCAACAATGCTCCAGGCTACCCCCCATTCATGGATGACTTTTATCCCAACGTCAAAGTAGTATATCTGCAACCAAATATTACGTTGCTCATCCAACCTATGGACAAGGGAGTTATAGCGATTTTCAAGAAATATTATTTACATCACACTTTTTTTGTCAGGCAGTAAAGGTGAGTGACAAATCAGGAACAACCTTGTGACACTTTTGGAAAGACTATAACATCTACAAGGCCATAAAAAATCATTGACTTTGCTTGACGTGAGGTTACGGCCATCACCATGTATGGGGTTTGGAAGAACCTTTGCCTGCAGTTTGTTCATGATTTTCATGGATTTGAGAAGGTGGATGAGGAGTCCAAAGAGGTCTTCAACAACTTAGTGACCCTCAATGAGAAGCTGGAGCTAGATCTGCAAGAGGATAACTATGTTGAACTCCTTGCTGTGCAACACGAGGAGCTTGCTAATGAAGACCTGATGGAATTGGAGGCCCCGAAAAAGGATGAAGAGAGACAAGAGGAGGAAGGAGTAACTGAAGAACTGAAGAGATTCATGATGCAGGAAGTGGCAAGGTGATTTTCTTTATTTGAAGAGGCACTGTTAGGTTTTGAGGCACAAGATCCGAATATAGAACAGTACACGAAAGTTGCAGCAGCCGTTCAGAATGCAATCCATTGCTACCATGTCATTTATGAGAAGAGAAACAGAGCTACTACCCAGACATTGCTGGATTATTTTTTTCAAGTGGGTAGATTGAATTGAATGCAGCAAGGAACCTGGACATGTGCCATCAACATCAGGTGTGAGTGAAATTGCAGCTTGCCCTCCATCTCCTATTGCTGATGATCCTTCAGCTCTACCATCTCCCACCTCCTCTCCGTCCTCCAGTCAATAACTCTTCCTGACTGTTCACTCGATGCCAGTCCCTGTATGCCAGCTGTTGTACTGTACTACTGCACTTTTCAAGGTACTGTACTGTACAATTAAAAATGTTTTCTTTATTTTTGTGTTTTTTATGCATTATTTGTGTAAAAAGTATTATAAACCTATTACAGTACAGTACTATATAGCTGATATTGTTACTTTGGTACCTAGGCTAACTTTGCTGGACTTATGAACAAATTGGACCTAAGAATGTGCTCTCAGAATGGAACTCGTTCATATGTAGGGGATTTAGTGTATGTGTCTGGTTTTGGTATCAGGGAGATGGTGACCTCATAGAATGAGGTCAGAAGTGTGCCTTGCTCTACAATTTTTTGGAATAGTTTCAGAAGGATAGGTGTTAACTCTTCTCTAAAAGTTTGATAGAATTTGTCCACAAAGCCATCTGGTCCAGGACTTTTGTTTGTTGGGAGTTTTTACATCACACTTTCAATTTTAGCACTTGTGATTTCTTTGTTCATATTTTCTATTTCTTCCTGGTTCAGTCTTGGGAGACTGTACCTTTCCAAGAATTTGTCCATTTCTTCTAGGTTGTCCAATTTATTGGCATATAGTTGCTTGTAGTAGTCTTTTATGATCCTTTGTGATTTATTTTATTTTATTTTTGGAGTCAGCTGTAAATTCTCCTTTTTCATTTGTATATATATATTTTTTACTTTGAGCCCTCTCCCTTTTTTTCTGTATAAGTCTGTCTAAAGGTTTATCAGTTTTGTTCCTCTTTCCAAACAACCAACTTTTAGTTTTGTTAATCTTTTCTGTTGTTTTCCACATTTCTATTTCATTTATTTCTGCTATGATTTTTATGATTCTTTTTCTTCTACTAACTTTGGGTTTTGTTTTTTTCTCTAGTTGCTTTAGATGTAAAGTTAGGTTGTTTATTTGAGATTTTTCTTGCTTCGTGAGGTAAGAATTTATTGCTAGAAACTCCCCTCTTAGAACTGCTTTTGCTGTATCCCATGGGTTTTGAATTGTCATATTTTCATTTGTCTCTAGGTATTTTTTTATTTCTTTTTTGATTTCTTCTGTGATCCATAGGTTGTTTAGTTGCATTTAGCCTCCATGTGCTTGTGTTTTTTACATTTTTTTTCTTGAAGTTTATTTCTAATCTCATAGAATTGTGTTTGGAGAAGTTGCTTGTTATGATTTCAATTTTCTTAAATTTACCGAGGCTCATTTTGTGGCCCAGTATGTGATCAATCCTAAAGAATGTTCCATGTGCACTTGAGAAGATTGTGTATTCTGCTCCTTTTTTTAAAAACATTTTTATTGGAGGATAATTGCTTTACAATGGTGTGTTAGTTTCTGCTTTATAACAAAGTGAATCAGCTATACATATACATATATCCCCATGTCTCCTCCCTCTTGTGTCTCCCTCCCACCCTCCCTATTCCACCTCTCTAGGTGGTCACAGAGCACCAAGCTGACCTCCCTGTTCTATGTGGCTGCTTCTCACTAGCTATCTATTTTACATTTGGTAACATATATAAGCCCATGCCACTCTCTCACTTTGTCCCAGCTTACTCTTCCCCCTCCCTATGGCCTCAAGTCCATTCTCTATGTCTGTGTCTTTATTCCTGTCCTGCCCCTAGGTTCTTCATAACAATTTTTTTTAAATTTTAGATTCCATATATATGTGTTAGCATATGGTATTTGTTTTTATTTTTCTGACTTACTTCACTCTGTATGACAGACTCTACGTCCATCCACCTCACTACCAATAACTCAGTTTCGTTTCATTTTATGGCTGTATTCTGCTGCTTTGGATGGAATGCTCTATGAATATCACTTAAGTTCATCTGGTCTAATGTTTCATTTAAGGACGGTGTTTCCTTATTGATTTTCTGTCTGAATGATTTGTCCATTGATGAAAGTAGGGTGTTAAAATCCGTTACTATTATTGTCTTGTTGTCAATTTCTCCTTTTATGACTGTTAGCATTTGCCTTATATATTGAGGTGCTCCTTTTTTGGGGTCATATATATTTATAATTGTTATATCTCCTTCTTGGATTGATCCTTTTTATCATATGTAATGTCCTTTGTCTCTTGTAACCATCTTTATTTTAAAGCTAATTTTGTCTGATATGATTATTGTTATTCCAGCTTTCTCTTGACTTCCATTTGTATGGAATACCTTTTTCCATCCCCTCAGTATGAGTCTGTATGTGTCCCTAAATCAGAAGTTGGTCCTTGGTAGATAGCATATATATGTCTTTTTTTAAAAAATTCATTCAGCCAGTCTATGTCTGTTTGTTGGAGCATTTAATCCATTTACATTCAAGATAATTATCAATATGTATGTTCTTATGGCCATTTTGTAAATTGTTTGGATTTGTTCTTATGTCTTTTTTCTTCCTTTCCTTGTTTGTTCTCTTCTCTTGTGATTTGATGACTAAATTTAGTGTTGTGTTTGGATCCCTTATTCTTTTGTGTGTGTGTAGCTATTGTAGATTTTTGGTTTGTGGTTAGCAGAATGTCTTGTTATGGCATGTTAAATACATAAGATTCTTTTAAGTTGCTGTTTTTTAGTTTCAAATTCATTTACAATATCCTGCATTTATACCCTTCTCTTCTCACAATTGCTGGTTTTGATATCGTATTTGTTTTTTGTTTGACTTTCTACCTTTACTGTATGGTTTCCTTTATGGGTGAGCTTTCCCATTTGTAATTATCTTTTTTATAGTTGTGTCCTTTTCTTTTCTACTTAGAGAAGATCCTTTAGCATTTGTTGTATAGCTGGTTTGGTGGTGCTGAATCGTCTTAGCTTTTGCTTGTCTGTAATTCTTTTGATTTTTCCATCAGGTCTGAATGAGAGCCTTGATGGTTAAAGTATTCTTGTTTGTAGGTTTTTCCCTTTCATTATTTTATATATATTGTGCCACTCCCTTCTTCCCTGGAGAGTTTCTGCTGAAAACTCAGTTTATAACCTTATGGGGACTCCCTTGTATGTTATTTGTTGCTTTTCCCTTGTTGCTTTTAATATTTTCTCTATCTTTAATTTTTGTCAATTTGATTAATATTTGTCTTGGCATGTTCCTCCTTGTATTTATCCTTTATGGCAGTCTCTAAGCTTCCTGGACTTGGGTGACTCTTCCCCTTCCCATGTTAGGGAAGTTTTCATCTATTATGTTTTCAGATATTTTCTCAGACCCATTCTCTCTCTGTTTTCTTTCTGAGACTCATATAATGTGAATGTTGGTGCATTTAACATTGTCCCAGAGGTCTCTTAAAATGTCCTCATTCTTTTCATTTTTCTTTATTCTGTTCCATGGCAGTGATTTCCACCACTGTGTCTCCCTGCTCACTTACCCATTCTTCTGCCTCATTTATTCTCCTATTGATTGATTCCTTCTAGTGTATTTTTTCACTTCAGTTATTGTATTCTTCATCTTTGTTCTTTATATCTTCTAGCTTTTCATTAAATATTTCTTGTATCTTACTGGTCTGTGTCTCCATTCTTTCCTGAGATCTTTTATCATCTTTAGTATCATTACTTTGAATTATTTTTCAGGTAGTTTGCATATCTCCTCTTCACTTTGTTGTTCTGTGTTTTATCTTGTTTCTTGGTCTGAAACATATTCCTCTGCCATATCATTTTGGCTAACTTTCTGTGATTGCTGTTTCTGTTCCACAGGCTACAGTGTTGTAGTTCCCCTTGCTTCTGGTTTCTGCCCCCTGGTCGGTGAAGTTGGTTTAAGAGGCTTGTGCAGGCTTCCTGGTGTGAGAGACTCATGCCTACCCACTGCTTGGGTGGAGCTGGGTCTTGTACTTCTGGTGAGCAGGGCTGTGTCATGAGGTGTGTTTCGGTGAGTCTGTGGACTCAGGATGATTTTAGGCACCCTGTCTGCTGATGCATTGTGCTGTGTTCCAACCCTATTGATTGTTTGGCCTGAGACGTACCAACACTGGAGCTTGCAGGCTGTTGGGTGGGGTCAGGTCTTGGTTTCAAAATGGTGGCCTCCAGGAGAGCTCATGCCAATGAATATTTCCCAGTACCTCTGCCACCAGTGTCCTTGTTCCTAGTGAGCCACAGCCACCCCTTACTTTCCCAGGAGACCCTCCAAGACCAGCAGGTACGTCTGACCCCATCTCCTTTGAAATCACTGCCTTTTCCCTGGGTTCCTGGTGCACGTGAGAGCTTGTGTGCACCCTCAAAGAGTGGAGTTTCTGTTTACTCCATACCTGTGGAGGTCCTAAAATCAAGCCTTGCTGGCCTTCAAAGCCAAATGATCTGGAGACTCCTCTTCCTGATTCCAGACTCCCAGGCTTGGGAGTCTGACGTGCTGCTCCGAACTCCACTCTTGTTGGAGACCCTCTGTGATATGATTATTTTCCAGTTTGTGGGCCACCCACCTGGCATGTATGGGATTTTATTGTATCGCGAATGCACCCCAGCTATCATCTTGTTGTGGTTTCTTCTTTGTCTTTGGAAGTAGAATATATTTTTTGTTAGGTCCCATTCTTTTTGTTGATGGTTGTTTGGCAGTTAGTTGTGACTTTAGTGTTTTGTGAGAAAAGGTGAGCTCAAGTCCTTCTACTCTGCCATCTTTTCTCCAACCTCCTCAAATGACCTCTTATTGAGTTTATAGACTCTCTCTTATGTTTGATTGAGTCTATTTTTGAAGCTCTTTCCTCCATTTTTTAGTTTGATCATTTATTCCTCAGATCCAGAAATTTGTTGGTCTTTTTTATAATTTCCATCTCTTTGTTGAACTTATAATTTTCTTCATGTATTTTTTTCTTATTTATTTGAGTTGTTTATCTTTGCTTCCTTGTTGCTTGCTGAGCTTCCTTGAAACAACTCTTTGAATTATGTGTCAGGTAATTCATAGATCTCCAGTTCTTTGAATTTGGTTACTGGAAAATTATTGTGTTCCTTTGGTGTTGTCATGTTTCCTTTTTTTTTTTCTGTTTCTTTAAACCCTAAGTTGCTGTGTTTACATTTGAAGATGTAGTTACCTGTTCCAAAGTTTACCAACTGGTTTCAGGAACAAAATACCTTCACCAGTCACCTAGGAATTTTGGAATTCTCTCAGACTCTTTCTATGGATACATCCTCTCTTCCTCATGTTGCCTTTTGAGGGTTAAGTCTTAAAATTTTACACTTTCTCTTGATGTTGCAAATCCAGGTCAGATGATGAGAACATTCTGTTTATTTTTCCTAGACAATGTCTGCAAATGCACATGCATGATCTGCAGATGCTGACATATGTGGAGCACTGTTTATGGAAAGGAAGTAGTTGAGATTCACATAGCCTTGTTGGAGGTGGATCTGCTAGTGATACATTTTATGAGGTTTATGAGACAGTCTCTTGGATGGAGTCTGCAAAGATATTAATAGAATCCATTCTCCTTTGTTGAGTCTTGTGTCCAGTTACTGTGAACCCTGACAGTTTTTGCTGCTCCTAGCTTCCCTTAAGCTATCCAGTCTTGCCAATCCTCTCAGTATTCTTATTTGAGTGAGAAAGAACTGTGTCACTTGGCAGTGTCTTGCATAGCATGGAAAGCCAGGAACCCACTGTGTTCTCACATTCATCTATCCTGTGGGAGCTATCACAGGCCAAGTAAGACTCTCTTGGCAATACACTGTGCTTTCCCGGGGGAGAGAGTGACACAGGTAAAGTGAAGCTGTTTTTCTTACCCTCTTCAATATGTCTGTTTTCAGACTTTTTGCTTCATTTGCATGCTGGAACTTCTCTACTCGACTCACAGATACCCAAAAAAGTATTCTTATTCATGGGTGGTTTCAAAATCAGGGTTTCTATAGGTCGATGAGTTTGTTTGTAGGTTTCTCCCTTTCATTACTTTATATATATTGTGCCACTCCCATCTTGCCTGGAGAGTTTCTTCTGAAAACTCAGTTTATAACTTTATGGGGACTCCCTTGATCATATCTTGATCACATATCTTGATCACATACATTATAATAAGCACAGCCTTTATTATAAGCTGTGCCTCTGAGGTGGGAGAGCCAACTTCAGGAAACTGGTCCATAACAGACCTCCCAGCTCCTCATAATATCAAATGGTGACAATCTCCCAGAGATCTCCAACTCAACACCAGCACCCAGCTTCACTCAACGACCAGCAAGCTACTGTGTTGGACACCCTATGCCAAACAAATAGGAATACAGGAACACAACCCCACCGGTTAGCAGAGAGGCTGCCTAAAATCATAATAAGGCCACAGACACCCCAAAACACACCACCAGATGTGAACCTGCCCACTAGAGAGACAAGATCCAGCCTCATCCACCACAACACAGGCACTAGTCCCCTCCACCAGGAAGCCTACACAACCCACTGAAACAACTTTAGCCACTGGGGACAGACACCAAAAACAACGGGAACTACGAACCTGCAGCCTGAAAAGAGGAGACCCCAAACACAGTAAGATAAGCAAAGTGAGAAGACAAAACAACACACAGCAAATGAAGGAGCAAGATAAAAATGCACCAGACCTAGCAAATGAAGAGGAAATAGGCAGTCTACCTGAAAAAGAATTCAGAATAATGATAGTAAATATGATCCAAAATCTTGGAAATAGAGTAGAGAAAATGCAAGGAACATTTAACAAGGACCTGGAAGAAATAAAGATGAAACAAGCAATGATGAACAACACTATAAATGAAATGAAAAATACTCTAGATGGGATCAATAGCAGAATAACTGAGGCAGAAGAACAGATAAGTGACCTGGAAGATAAAATAGTGGAAATAACTACTGCAGAGCAGAATAAAGAAAAAAGAATGAAAAGAACTGAGGACAGTATCAGCGACATCTCAGACAACATTAAATACACCAACATTCGAATTATAGGGGTTCTAGAAGAAGAAGAGAAAAAGAAAGGGACTGAGAAAATATTTGAAGAGAGTATAGTTGAAAACTTCCCTAATATGGGAAAGGAAATAGTTAATCAAGTCCAGGAAGCACAGAGAGTCCCATACAGGGTAAATCCAAGGAAAATACGCCAAGACACACCTTAATCATACTGTTAAAAATTAAATACAAAGAAAACATATTAAAAGCAGCAAGGGAAAAACAACAAATAACACACAAGGGAATGCCCATAAGGTTAACCGCTGATGTTTCAGCAGAAACACTGCAAGCCAGAAGGGACTGGCAGGACATAATTAAAGTGATGAAGGAGAAAAACCTACAACCAAGGTTACTCTACTCAGCAAGGATCTCATTCAGATTTGATGGAGAATTTACAACCTTTACAGACAAGCAAAAGCTGAGAGAGTTCAGCAGCACCAAACCAGCTTTACAGCAAAGGCCAAAGGAACTTCTCTAGGCAAGAAACACAAGTGAAGGAAAAGACCTACAATAATGAACACAAAACACTTTAGAAAATGGGAATAGGAACATACATATCGATAATTACCTTTAAATTAAATGGACTAAATGCCCCCACCAAAAGGCACAGATTGGATGAATGGATACAAAATCAAGACCCCTATATATGCTGTCTACAAGAGACCCACTTGAGACCTAGAGACACATACAGCCTCAAAATAAAGGGATGGAAAAATATATTCCAGGCAAATAGAAACCAAATGAAAGCTGGAGTAGCAATTCTCATATCAGACAAAATACTCTTTAAAATAAAGCCTATTAGAAGAAACAAGAAGGGCACTACATAATGATCAAGGGATCGATCCAAGAAGCAGATATAACAATTGTAAATATTTATGCACCCAACATAGGAGCACCTCAATACATAAGGCAAATACTAACAGCCATAAAAGGGGATACCGACAGTAACACAATCATAGTAGGGGGCTTAAACACGCCACTTTCAACAATGGACAGATCATCCAAAATGAAAATAAGTAAGGAAACACAAGCTTTAAATGATACATTAAACAAGATGGACTTAATTGATATTTATTGGACATTCCATCCAAAAATAACAGAATACACATTTTTCTCAAGTGCTCAGGGAACATTCTCCAGGATAGATCATATTTTGCATCACAAAGAAAGCCTTGGTTAAGTTAAGAAAGTTAAAATTGTATAAAGTATCTTTTTGCGATTACAACGCCATGAGACTATATATCAATTACGGGAAAAGATCTGTAAAAAATACAAACACATGGAGGATAAACAATATACTACTTAATAACGAAGTGATCACTGAAGAAATCAAAGAGGAAATCTCAAAATACTTATAAACAAATGACAGTGGAGACACAACGACCAAAAACTTATGGGATGCAGCAAAAGCAGTTTTAAGAGGGAAGTTTATAGCAATAAAATCCTACCTTAGGAAACAGGAAACATCTTGAATAAACAATCTAACCTTGCTCCAAAAGCAATTAGAGAAACAAGAACAAAAAAACCCGAAAGTTAGCAGAAGGAAAGAAATCATAAAAATCAGATCAGAAGTAAATGAAAAAGAAATGAAGGAAATGATAGCAAAGATCAATAAAACTTAAACCTTGCTCTTTGAGAAGATAAACAAAATACATAAACCATTAGCCAGACTCATCAAGGAAAAAAGGGAGAAGACTCAAATCAATAGAATTAGAAATGAAAAAGGAGAAGTAACAACTGACACTGCAGAAATAAAAAATATCATGAGAGATTACTACAAGCAACTCTATGCCAATAAAATGGACAATCTGGAAGAAATGGACAAATTCTTAGAAATGCAAAACTGTCAAGACTGAATCAGGAAGAAATACAAAATATTATCAGACCAATCACAAACACTGAAATTGAAACTGATTAAAAATCTTCCAACAATCCAAAGCCCAGGACCAGATGGCTTCACAGGCGAATTCTATCAAACATTTAGAGAAGAGCTAAAACCTATCCTTCTCAAACACTTCCAAAATATAGCAGAAGGAGGAACACTCCCAAATTTCTTCTACGAGGCCACCATCACCTTGATACCAAAACTAGACAAGGATGTCACAAGGAAAGAAAACTACAGGCCAATATCACTGATGAGCATAGATGCAAAAATCCTCAACAAAATACTAGCAAACAGAATCCAACAGCACATTAAAAGGATAATACACCATGATCAAGTGAGGTTTATTCCAGAAATGCAAGGATTCTTCAATATATGCAGATCAACCAATGTGATACACCATATTAACAAATTGAAGGAAAAAAAAATATGATCATCTCAACAGAGGCAGAGAAAGCTTTCGACAAAATTCAACACCCATTTATGATAAAAACCCTGCAGAAAGTAGGCATAGAGGGAACTTTCCTCAACATAATAAAGGCTATATATGACAAGTCCACAGCCAACATCATCCTCAATGGTGAAAAACTGAAAGCATTTCCACTAAGATCAGGAACAAGACAAGGTTGCCCCTTTTCACCACTCTTATTCAACATAGTTTTGGAAGTTTTAGCCACAGCAAACTGGGAAGAAAAGGAAGTAAAAGGAATCCAAATAGGAAAAGAAGAAGTAAAGTTGCCACTGTTTGAAGATGACATGATACTATACATAGAGAATTCTAAAGATGCTACCAGAAAACTACCAGAGCTAGTCAATGAATTTGGTAAAATAGCAGGATACAAAATTAAGGCACAGAAATCTCTGGCATCCCTACACACTAATGATGAAAAATCTGAAAGTGAAATCAAGGAAACACTCCCATTTACCATTGCAAAAAAAGAATAAAATATATAGGAATAAACCTACCGAAGGAGCCAAAGACCTGTATGCAGAAAATTATAAGACACTGATGAAAGAAATTAAAGATGATAAAAATAGATGGAGATATATACCATGTTCTTGGATTGGAAGAATCAACATTGAGAAAACAACTCTACTACCCAAAGCAATCTACAGATTCAATGCAATCCCTATCAAACTACCATGGGCATTTTTCACAGAACTAGAACAAAAAATTTCAAAATTTGTAAGGAAACACAAAAGATACTGAATAGCCAAAGCAATCTTGAGAACGAAAAACGCAGCTGGAGGAATCAGGCTCCCTGACTTCAGACTATAATACAAAGGTACAGTAATCAAGACAGTATGGTACTGGCAAGAAAACAGAAAGATAGATCAATGGAACAGGATAGAAAGCCCAGAGATAAACCCATGCACATATGGTCACCTTATCTTTGATAAAGGAGGCAGGAATATACAGTGGAGAAAGGACAACCTCTTCAGTAAGTGCTGCTGGGAAAACTGGACAGGTACAAGTAAAAGTATGAGATTAGATCACTCCCTAACACCATAAAGAAAAATAAGCTCAAAATGTAAGGCCAGAAACTATCAAACTCTTAGAGGAAAACATAGGCAGAATACTCTATGACATAAATCACAGCAAGATCCTTTCTGACCCACCTCCTAGAGAAATGGAAATAAAAACAAAAATAAACAAATGTGACCTAATGAAACTTCAAAGCTTTTGCACAGCCAAGGAAACCATAAACAAAACCAAAACACAACCCTTAGAATGGGAGAAAATATTTGCCAATGAAGCAACTGACAAAGGATTAATCTCCAAAATTTATAAGCAGCTCATGCAGCTCAATAATAAAAAAAAAAAAAACTCAATCCTAAAATGGGCAGAAGACCTAAATAGACATTTCTTTAAAGAAGATATACAGACTGCCAACAAACACATGAAAGAATGCTCAACATCATTAATCATTAGAGAAATGCAAATCAAAACTACCGTGAGATATCATCTCACACCAGTCAGAATGGCCATCATCAAAACATCTAGAAACAATAAATGCTGGAGAGGGTGTGCAGAAAAGGGAACCCTCTTGCACTGCTGGTGGGAATGTGAATTGGTACAGCCACTATGGAGAACAGTATGGAGGTTCCTTAAAAAACTACAAGTAGGGGGCTTCCCTCTTGGCACAGTGGTTGAGAGTCTGCCTGCCGATGCAGGGTTTGTGGGTTTGTGCCCCGGTCCAGGAGGATCCTGCATGCTGTGGAGCGGCTGGGTCCGTGCACCATGGCCGCTGGGCCTGCATGTCCGGAGTCTCTGCTTCGCAATCGGAGAGGCCACAACAGTGAGAGGCCCGCATACCACAAAAAAAAAAAAAAAAAGAAAAAGAACACTACAAATAGTACTGCTGTATGATCCAGGAATCCCACTACTGGGCATATATCCTGAGAATACCATAATTCAAAAAGAGTCATGTACTAAAATATTCATTGCAGCTCTATTTACAATAGCCCGGAGATGGAAACAACCTAAGTGTCCATCATCGGATGAATGGATAAAGAAGATGCGGCACATATACACAATGGAATATTACTCAGCCATAAAATGAAATGAAATTGAGCTATTTGTAATGAGGTGGATGGACCTAGATTCTGTCATACAGAATGAAGTCAGTCAGAAAGAGAAAGACAAATACCATATGCTAACACATATATATGGAATTTAAGGGAAAATAATGTCTTGAAGAACCTAGGGGTAAGACAGGAATAAAGACACAGACCTAATAGAGAATGGACTTGACGATATGGGGAGGGGGAAGGGTAAGCTGTGACAATGCGAGAGAGTGGAATGGACATATATACACTACCATACGTAAAATAGATAACTAGTGGGAAGCATCCACGTAGCACAGGGAGATCAACTCAGTGCTTTGTGACCACCTAGAGGGGTGGGATAGGGAAGATGTGAGGGAGGGAGACACAAGAGGGAAGAGATATGGGAACATATGTATATGTATAATTGACTCAGTTTGTTATAAAGCAGAAACTAACACACCATTGTAAAGCAATTATACTCCAATTAAGATGTAAAAAAGAAACAAAGATAATAAAGTGCTTTCTCTTTCCACAAGTGAATTTGTTTATAGTAATGTGTTAGACACTTCCATTCAGAATATGCTTCTATTAAGGTCCTTTATGAAAAACAACGGAAAACAAATTTGGCAAACTTTAGCAAAAAGAAATTTAGCAAAATGATACAGAAGGCTCAAAATATTAATGAGAAGCTAATAGATTAGGAAGATCTGAAAAAGGGAGAAACAGGAAACAAAAATTATAGCACGTGTCTTTTAAGAAGGATCCACGTATTCAAAAGTTATTGCCAGTTTGCCAGTTCTATTTCTGCTACCACTTCGGCTGCAGCTCTAAAAAAATTATTATGTCTAAATATGAATTCTGAATTTATTATTTTCTTCAAAATTTAAAGTCCAGGAAACGAGCTTTGATTGACAGGGTTTAAGCAATGTGCCCAACATTTTGATGCTCTCAGCACTCATAGTCAGAGGTATGGATTTGGGCAGTGGGAGATGGGTGCATTTAGCATTGTCATGCAAAAACTAAATATAGTGGAGAAGAGGTAAATCTCTAGAAAGAAACTAGGATATTATTAGGATGGATGTGGATTCTGGCAGCTACAAAATACTTCAGGCTGTCCAATGTCTACTATAAATGGTCTTCCGGTGCGAATAATGGGTTCCACTCACATTACCTGCTGCTTACTCCCGATAATGCACATAAACTTTTCTGATATAAACTAATATTGTAGTTTTGTGTTCCTGGTACTTTTGGAGTTGAACACAATAGTTTGATTATTGGGGTGGGGATAGCTTTAACATTAGATACATTTATGTGGAAACACTAGGTTAGCAACCCACTTCAATGGGGTTCTGTCCATCTTCTTTATAGCTTTTCACAAAAGATACCCCTTTAAAGATTTCACTATTCCTTAGACATGAACCTGAGGACAGAAGAGTATCAAGCTGCCTAAAAATGTCTAGGAGCTGCATTCTTTTTTTTTTTTTTTTAACATCTTTATTGGAGTATAATTGCCTTACAATGGTGTGTTAGTTCCTGCTTTATAACAAAGTGAATCAGTTATACATATACATATGTCCCCATATTTCTTCCCTCTTGCGTCTCCCTCCCTCCCACCCTCCCTATCCCACCCCTCCAGGCGGTCACAAAGCACCGAGCTGATCTCCCTGTGCTATGCGGCTGCTTCCCACTAGCTATCTACCTTACGTTTTGTAGTGTATATATGTCCATGCCTCTCTCACGCTTTGTCACAGCTCACCCTTCCCCCTCCCCATATCAAGTCCGTTCTCTAGTAGGTCTGTGTCTTTATTCCTGTCTTACCCCTTGGTTTTTCATGACATTTTTTTCTTAAATTCCATATATATGTGTTAGCATACGGTATTTGTCTTTCTCTTTCTGACTTACTTCACTCTGTATGACAGACTCTAGGTCTATCCACCTCATTACAAATAGCTCAATTTCATTTCTTTTTATGGCTGAGTAATATTCCATTTATATATGTGCCACATCTTCTTTAGGAGCTGCATTCTTTAAACTGTATCTATCTAGATGTTATTTAGACATGGTAATGCTTCAAAAAGAGGTGGCATCTTTTCACAATGTGTTGGAAAAACACTGCATGGCCCAGTAATCTATTTACTTCCTCACCTTGATTTCATTCTTTCCTCATCTGTGCTTGGATTTCAGTACAACTTTGATTTTATCATTAATAACCTGATTTAAAAACTAATTTAATCTGAGATTTGGATTCCTGTCTTGTTCCTGTTTGTTTCTTAAAACCATTAAATACATTGCTCAATTCCTTATCTATTTCAGAATTTTTGAGGTATAGCGATATTATTATGTCTCTGAGTTGTGACACCACCATGTTCTGTGCTTCAGGCCAGTCCAGGGCTCTTCCTCGGGGCCAAAGATCAGGAAGTTTCTTTCAGTTGCTCTCACAGTCAAATTATTGATCCTATCTGTAGCCAGCACGTTTCTGCCCATTCTGATCTTCTACTGCCCTCTAGTGGCCAATGTTTGCTTATCCTCACTTGAGATAAATAGGCAGATGTCTTCTATTATCTTATTTACCAATCTACCTATCTAATTATCTATCATCTATGTCCTACATTGTAGCTAATGAAAGAAAGGCGAAAACCCTAGAACACTCATCAACATAGATATTTTTTGTGATAGATTTTTGTTTTTGTTATTTATTTATTTATTTTGGCCACACCAATGGACATGTAAGACCTTAGTTCCCCCACCAGCAATCAAACCTGTGACCCTGCAGTGGAAGCATGGAGTCTTAACCACTGGGTGGCCAGAGAGGTCCTGATACACTTTTTAAAAATTAATTGACAATAGAATAAATATTATTATTTACAATTTTTAGTGAAACAAAACCATCAGTTCTGCTGATGGGGATCTATTTCCTTTTAGCTTATTTATAAGAACGAAGAAAAAATTGTTGACATAGATTTAATTGTGTTGTATTTTAGTAGCCTACTTTCATAGTCACAATAAAAGAACAGATAGCAGTATATATGAAGTAGACAAAACGGAGGAGAGGAGATCAAAGTGGCAGAGTAGGAGGAAGTTAAGCTCACCTTCCCACAGAAAACGTCAAAAATACATCTACATGTGGAACAATTCTCACTAAAAAACTGGTGACTGGCAGAAAGAGTATTCTACAACCAAGGCTGTAATGAAAGATACACATGGAGTCAGGTAGAATGGGAGGAGAAGTCATCATGTCAGGACCCATGACTCTAGGAGGGGACACAGAAATAAAGGGGGCTATTATGTGCTCAGAAATCCTTCCTGGAATGTGAGGGTTTGAACAACATATTGGACACTTCAGACTTGGGGTTCAATGCCAGGAAGAAGAGTACACTTTGTTGGCTTGAAAACTAGTAGGACTTACAGGAGAGATATAAGAAACTGAGACTATGCTCTCAAAGGGCATACACATGTTTTTTACTCCTGGGAACAAGACAGAGGAAGCAGATTGAAACTGAATGGGGCTCTGGCAGATTTCCTATGACTGTACCAACATGTACTCACCCTCAACATACACTCACCTCATCCCTTCTAGCTCTGGTAGAGCTCCCTACTAGGGCAAAGGATGTCATTGCTGAGGAGTGTACACTTGTGTGTGTGTGGGCAGAGCCAGCTCAGATCTGGCACTGCACCTGAATGGGGTCTGAGCATCCATTACTGGTACTTGCAGAGATGGTGGATTGGAAGATGTTTGGAGCTCTGACTCTCATGCAAGAACCATCCCAGTGCATGCCCCAGCCCACACCAGGCACCCACTCTTGCCCCTCTTGCTTCAATGCTGCTCCCCTCAGGGCAAAGATGTTGTCGAGATGGGGGGGGTATGCACATTTAGTGAGAATGGAGCCAGCTAGGGCTCGAACCTCATGGGTTTTGCTCTAGCCCCTTGGCACTGACCCCTGTTCCTGATAGAGCAACAATAGGCACTGAGTATAGGAGAAGCCCTGGTTCACATGTGGCTATGGCTCTATCCCATTCACCTCCAGCCCCAGCACACAATAAAGTGATAGGTGACAGCACACCCTGGGGGAAGATGTGACTTATGCTAACTAACTTCAGATCCAGTTCTTCCACTAAAGCCACTTGCCACATGCAGACTGCATAGGGAGGTTCCCACACAAGGATATCCCTTTAAGACTGGGATAAGTAACTGTTTCACCCAATTTCACAAAGGCACAGAAAGTTAAACAAAATGGGAAGACAGAGCTTCCCTGGTGGCGCAGTGGTTGAGAGTCCACCTGCCGATGCAGGGACACGGGTTCGTGCCCTGGTCTGGGAAGAGCCCACATGCCGCAGAGTGGCTAGGCCCGTGAGCCATGGCTGCTGAGCCTGTGTGTCCGGAGCCTGTGCTCTGCAACGGGAGAGGCCACAAAAGTGAGAGGCCCACGTACCGCAAAAAAAAAAAAAAGGGAAGACCGAGGAATTTGTTTTAAATGAAAGAAAAACAAACAAAAACTTAAAAAAGAAAAATGAAACAGAGATAAATTATTTACTAAAGAGTCCAAAGCATTACTAATAAGAATATAACTGAACTTGTGAATAATAGATGAACACAGAAAGAATTTTAACAAGAAACTAGAAACTATTAAAAAGAAACAATCAGAGCTGAACTATACAATAACTGAAATGAAAAACAAACCAGAAGTACTTAACAACAGGCTAGGTGGTAGAGAAGAATTAATGAGTGATCTGGAAGATAGAAAAATGGAAATCACACAATCAGAACAGCAAAAGTAAAAACAAAATTTTAAAAAACGAGGACTGTTTAAAGGACCTCTGAGACAACATCAAGAGTACTAACATTTGCATTATAAATGTCCCAGAAGGAGAAGAGAGAGAGAAAGGGGTCAAAAATATATTTGATGAAATCATGGCTGAAAAATTTTCCAATACAAATCAGAAAACAGATATCCAGGTGCAGGAATCACAGAGAGTCACAAATAAGAGAAATCCAGAGATCCACACCACTTATATCATAACTGATATGGCAAAATTAAAGACAAAGAGAGAATTCTAAATACAGCAAAAGAAAAAAAAAAGTCACATACAGGGGAATGCCCAAAAGGTATCAGCTAAATTTTCTGCAGAAACATTGCAGGCCAGAGGGAGTGGCATAATATATTTAAAGCACTGAAAGGGAACAACCTACAGCCTAGGATAATCTACCCAGCAATGTTATCATTCAGAATCAAAGGAGATATAAATATTTTTTCAGACAAACAAAAACTAAAAGAACTAATCGATACTAAACCAACCCTAAAATAAAGCATTAAAGGGGTCTTTTCTAAGTGGATAAGAAAAAGTTATGACAAAGATTAAGAATTTATAGGAAGGAAAAAATCCCACTAGTAAAGAAATATATATATATAGAAAAGGTATAGGTCAACCACTTAAATAACCTAGAACAAATATTAAAAGACAAAATTATAAGATAAACTATAACTGCATTAAACTGAAATAAAAATGAAGAAGAAAAATATGATATATAAAAGATAAAAAGTGGGGGAGAGGAGTTTAAAAATGTAGATTATTAAGAATGTGTTTGAACTTAAATGACTCTAACCTAAAAGAAGTAGATATAGTCATAGGTGAACATATATGAGCCCCATGGTAATCACAAAGCAAAAACATTCAATAGATACACAACCAGGGAGAAAGGCACACAAGCACACCATGAAAGAAAATCATGAATTCACAAGGGAAGAAATTAAAAGAAAAGAAAAGAGAATAACTACAAAAAAACCCCAGAAAACAAGTTTTAAAACAGCAGTAAGTACATACATATCAGTAATAACTTTAAATTCAATTTATATAATACTCCAAACAAAAGACATACGGTGGCTCAATGAATAAAAGAAGACTACTCTATATGCTGCTTAAAATAAAGAAAAAAACCCTGCATGAATAAACCTAAAACAATTAACAAAATGACAATAAGAAAATAAATATTGATAATTATGTTAACTGTAAGTGGGCTAAATGCTCCAATCAAAAGACATAAAGTGGCTGAAACGATACAAAAACAACACCTGCTTACAAGAAAATCACATCAGATCTAAAGACACTCACAAACTGAAAGGGGATGTAAAAAGATATTTCATGCTAATGGGAATGAAAAGAAAGCTGGGGTAGCAATACTCACATCAGACAAAGTATGCTATAAAGCAATCTAACAAAATTTGAAGAAAGGCATTATATAATGATGAAGGGATTAATACAATAAGAGGATATAATATTCATTAATATATATAAATATGCACCTTTTTAACATCTTTATTGGAGTATAATTGCTTTACAATATTGTGTTAGTTTCTGCTGTATAGAAAAGTGAATCAGCTATATGTATACAAATATTCCCATATACACTCCCTCTTGTGTCTCACTCCCCCCTCCCTATCCCCCCCTCCCTATCCCCCCCTCTAGGTGTTAACAAAGCACTGAGCTGATCTCCCTGTGCTATGCAGCTGCTCCCCATTAGCTGTCTATTTGACATTTGGTAGTGTATATATGTCAATGCTTTTCTCTCACTTTGTCCCAGCTTACAACTGCCCCTCCCTGTGCCCTCAAGTACATTCACTACACCAGCATCTTTATTCCTGTCCTGTCCCTAGGTTCATTAGAACCATGTTTTGTAAGGATTCCATACATATGTGTTAGCATACAGTATTTCTTTTTCTCTTTCTCACTTACTTCACTCTGTACGACAGACCCTATGCCCATCCACCTCATTACAAATTTATTTTTATGGCTGAGTAATATTCCATTGTATATGTGTGCCACATCTTCTTTATCCATTCATCTGTTGATGGACACTTAGGTTGCTTCCATGTCCTGGCTATTCGAAATATTGCTGCAATGAATATTGTTGTACATGTCTGTTTTTGAACTACCGCTTTCTCAGGGTATATGCCCAGTAGTGGTATTGGTGGGTCATATGGCAGTTCTATTTTTACTTTTTTAAGGAAACTCCACACTGTTCTCCATAGTGGCTGTATTAATTTAAATTTCCACCAACAGTGGAAGAGGATTCCCTTTTCTCCACACCCTCTCCAGCATTTATTGTTTGTAGCTTTTTTGGTGTTGGCCATTCTGACCGGTGTGAGGTGATTTGAAATCACAGTGTGGTTTTGATTTGAAATTCTCTAATGATTAGTGATGTTGAGCATCCTTTCATGTGTTTTTGGCAATCTGTATATCTTCTTTGGAGAAATGTCTATTTAGGTCTTCTGCCCATTTTTAGATTGGGTTGTTTGCTTCTTTTTGATATTGAACTGCATGAGCTGCTTGTATATTCTGGAGGTTAATCCATTGTCAGTTGCTTCATTTGCAACTGTTTTCTCCCATTCTGAGGGCTGTCTTTTGGTCTTGTTTATGATTTCCTTTGCTGGGCAAAAGCTTTGAAGTTTCATTAGGTCCCATTTGTTTATTTTTCTTTTTATTTCCATTTCTCTAGGAGGTGGGTCAAAAAGGATCTTGCTGTGATTTATGTCATAGAGCGTTCTGCCTATGTTTTCCTCTAAGAGTTTGATGGGGTCTGGACTTACATTTAGGTGTTTAATCCATTTTGAGTTTATTTTTGTGTATGGTGTTAAGGAGTGTTCTAATTTCATTCTTTTACATGTAACTGTCCAGTTTTCCCAGCACCACTTATTGAAGAGGCTGTCTTTCTCCATTGTATATTGTTACCTTCTTTGTTAAAGATAAGGTGACCATATGTGCGTGGATTTGTCTCTGCATTTTCCATCCTGTTCTATTGATATATATTTCTATTTTGATGCTAGTATCATACTGTCTTGATTAATGTAGGTTTGTCTTATAGTCTGAAGTCAGGGAGCCTGATTCCACCAGTTCAGTTTTTATTTCCCAAGATTGCTTTAGCTATTGGGTTTCTTTTTTGTTGCCATACACATTGTAAAATTTTTTGTTCTAGTTCTGTGAATAATACCATTTATCATATGATAGGGATTGCATTGAACCTGTGGATTGCTTTGAGTAGTATAGTCATTTTGACAATGTTGATTCTTCCAGTCCAAGAACATGATATATCTCTCCATGTTTGTATCATCTTTGATTTCCTTCATCAGTGTTGTATAGTTTTCTGCATAAAGGTCTTTTGTCCCCTTAGGTAGGTTTATTCCTAGGTTTTTTATCTTTTTTGTTGCAAAGGTAGTTGGGAGTGTTTCCTTAATTTCTCTTTCAGATTTTTTGTCATTAGTGCATAGGAATGCAAGAGATTTCAGGGCATTAAATTTGTATCCTGCTACTTTACCATTCATTGATTAGGTCTAGTAATTTTTGGTAGCATCTTTAGGATTCTCTATGTATACTATCATGTCATCTGCAAACAGTGACAGTTTTACTTCTTTTCCAATTTAGATTCATTTTATTTCTTTTTCTTCTCTGACTTCCGTGGCTAAAACTTCAAAAACTATGTTGAATAATAGTGGGCAAACTTGTCTTATTCCTGATCTTAGAGGAAATGGATTCAATTTTTCAATATTGAGAACAATGTTGACTCTGGGTTTGTCATACATGGCCTTTATTATGTTGAGGTAAGTTCACTCTATGCCCACTTTCTGGACAGTTTTATCATAAATTGGTGTTGAATTTTTTCAGAACCTTTTTCTGCATCTATTGAGATTATCACATGATTTTTATCCTTCAGTTTGTTACTATGGTGTATCACATTAATTAATTTGCGTATATTGAAGAATCCTTGCATTCCTGGGATAAACCCCAGTAGATCATGGTGTATGATCCTTTTAATGTGCTGTTGGATTCTGTTTGCTACTATTTTTTTGAGGATTTTTGCATCGATGTCCTTTGTAGTTTTCCTTTTTGGTGACATCCTTTTCTGGTTTTGGTATCAGGGTGATGGTGGCCTCGTGGAATGAGTTTGGGAAGTTTGAGAAGGATAGGTGTTAGCTCTTCTGTAAATGTTTGATAGAATTTACCTGTGAAGCCATCTGGTCCTGGGCTTTTGTTTGTTGGAAGATTTTTAATCACAGTTCCAATTTCAGTGCTTCTGATTGGTCTTTTCATATTTTCTGTTTCTTCCTGGATCTGTCTTGGAAGGTTGTGCTTTTCTAATAATTTGTCCATTTCTTCCAGGTTGTCCATTTTATTGGCATATAGTTGCTTGTAGTAATCTCTCATGATCCTTTGTATTTCTGCAGTGTCAGTTGTTACTTCGCCTTTTCATTTCAAATTGTGTTGAGTTGAGTCTTCTCCCTTTTTTCTTGATGAGTTTGGCTACTCGTTTATCAATTTTGTTTATCTTCTCAAAGAACCAGCTTTTAGTTTTATTGATCTTTGCTATTGTCTCCTTCATTTGTTTTTCATTTATTTCTGATCTGATCTTTATGATTTCTTTCCTTCTGCTAACTTTTGTTTTTTTTTCGTTTGTTTGTTTGTTCTTCTTCCTCTAATTACTTTATGTGTAAGGTTAGGTTGTTTATTTGAGATGTTCCTTGTTTCTTGTTGTAGGATTGTATTGCTATAAACTTCCCTGTTAGAACTGCTTTTGCTGCATCCTATAGGTTTTGGCTCATCGTGTTTTCATTGTCATTTGTTTTTAGGTATATTTTGATTTCCTCTTTGATTTCTTCAGTGATTTCTTGATTATTTAGTAGCATTTTGTTTAGAATCCATGTGTTTGTATTTTTTACAGGTTTTTTTTTACCTTTAATTGATATCTAGTTTCATCATGTTGTGTTTGGAAAGATACTTGATTTGATTTCAATTTTCCTAAATTTACCAAGGCTTGATTTGTGACCCAAGATATGATCTATTTGGAGAGTGTTCAATGAGCACTTGAAAAGAAAGTGTATTGTGTTGATTTTTGATGGAATGTCCTATAAATATCAGTTAAATTCATCTTCTCTAATGTGTCATTTAAAGCTTGTGTTTCCTTCTTTCTTTTCTTTTTTGATGATTTGTCCTTTGGTTAATGTGGGGTGTTACAGTTCCCTACTAATATCGTGTTACTGCTGATTTCTTCTGTTATGGCTGTTAGCATTTGCCTTATGTATTGTGGTGCTCCTATGTTGGGTTCATAAATATTTACAATGTTGTATGTCCTTTTTGCATTGATCCCTTGATCATTATGTAGTGTCCTTGTTTGTCTCTTTTAATAGTCTTATTTTAAAGTCTACTTTGTCTGATATGAGAATTGCTACTACTCCAGATTTCTTTTGATTTCCATTTGCATGGAATATCTTTTTCCATCCCTTCACTTTCAGTCTGTATGTATCTCTAGGTCTGAAGCAGGTCTCTTGTATACAGCATATATATGTGTCTTGTTTTTGTATCCATTCAGCCAGTCTATATCTTTTGTTTGGAGCATTTAATCCATTTACATTTAAGGTAATTATTGATATGTATGTTCCTATTACCATTTTCTTAATTGTTTTCGGCTTGTTATTGTAGGTCTTTTCCTTCCCTTGTGTTTACTGCCTAGAAAAGTTTCTCTAGCATTTTTTGTAAAGCTGCTTTGGTGGTGCTGAATTCTCTTAACTTTTGCTTATCTGTAAAGATTTTCATTTCTCCATTGAATCTGAATGAGATCTTTGCTTGTTTGAGTAATCTTTATTGTAGGTTTTCCCCTTTCATCACTTTAAATATGTCCTGCCACTCCCTTCTAGCTTGCAGAGTTCCTGCTGAAAGATCAGCTGTTAACCTTTGGGGATTCCCTTTGATGTTTTTTGTTGCTTTTCCCTGCTCCTTTTAATATTTTTTCTTTGTATTTAATTTTTGATACTTTGATTAATATGTCTTGGGGTGGTCCTCCTTGGATTTATCCTGTATTGGAATCTCTCTGCTTCCTGGACTTGATTGACTCTTTCCTTTCCCATATTAGGGAAGTTTACAACTATAATCTCTTGAAATATTTTCTCAGACTCTTTGCTTTTCTCTTCCTCTTCTGGGACCCCTATAATTCAAATGTTGGTGCATTTAATGTTGTCCCAGAAGTCTCTGAGACTGTCCTCATTTTTTCTTTATTCTGCTCTGGAGTAGTTATTTCCACTATTTTATCTTCCAGGTCACTTATCCATTATTCTGCCTCAGTTATTCTGCTATTGATTCCTTCTGGAGAATTTTTAATTTCATTTATTGTGTTATTCATCATTATTTCTTTGCTCTTTAATTTTTCTAGGTCCTTGTTAAATGTTTCTTTTAGTTTTCCATTATGTTCCTGAGATTTTGGATCATTTTTAGTATCATTACTCTGAAATTGTTTTCAGGTAGACTGCCTATTTCTTCTTCATTTTTTGGTCTGGTGGGTTTTTAGCTTGCTCCTTCATCTGCTGTGTCTTTCTCTGTCTTTTCATTTTGTTTAACTTACTGTGTTTGGGGTCTCCTCTTTGCAGGGGGCAGGTTTGTAGTTCCTGTTGTTTTTGTGTCTGCACCCAGTGCGTGAGGTTGGTTCAGTGGCTTGTGTAGATTTCCTGGTACCGGGGACTGGTGCCTGTGTTCTGGTGTGTGGGACTGTATCTTTTCTTTCTGGTGGGCAGGGCCATGTCCAGTGGCATGTTTATAGGTGTCTGTAAACTTACTCTGATTTTAGGTAGCCTGTCTGCTAATGGGTGGGGTTGTGTTCCTGTCTTGCTAATTGTTTAGCATGGGGCATCAAGCACTGGAGCGTGCTGGCAGTTTGGTGGAGCTGGGTCTTAAAGTCGAGACAGAGATCTCTAGGAGAGCTCTCACTGATTGATTTCACATGGGGCTGGGAAGTCTCCAGTGGTACAATGCCCTGGACTCAGCTCTCCCACCTCAGAGGCTCAGGCCTGACACTCTGCAGGAGCACAAAGACCCTGTCAACCACACGGCTCAGAAGAAAAGAAAGAAAAAATAATAATAAAATGATATTAAATTAATAAAATAGGAAAATAAAAAAATAAGAAAAATAAAGTAAGACTAGAGCAACCAAACCAATAAACAAATCTACTAATGATAACAAGCTCTAAAATCTAAACTAAGATAACCATAAAAATCAGAAACGTATCAGTCACAGACAGCATATCCGAAGTCTACATTTGCTCCCAAATTCCACCAACTCAACTTTGGGAACTTTCATTGTTTATTCAGGTATTCTACAGATTCAGGGTCCATCACATTGATTGTGGGGATTTAATCTGCTATTCCTGAAGTTGCCTGGAGCAATTTCCCTTTCTCTTCTTTATTCGCACTGTTCCTGGGGTTCAGCTTTGGTTTTGGCCCTGCCTCTGTATGTACCCTCAGGCATCTGCTCCCTACCCAGACAGGAGGGGGTTAAAGCAGTGGCTGATTAGGGCTGTCTTGGTCTCTCAGGCCAGGGGGGTGGTGAGTACGGTAGTCATAATTGGAATGTGGGCTGAGCCTTCAACAGCAGAGGCTGGCATGTCATTGCAACAGCTTGAGGTGCACCATGTTTTCTCCCAGCGATTTTGTCCCTCGATCTTGGAACCCTGGCTGTGTTGTGCTGCACAGGGTCCCAGAGGGGCTGGATGGACTCTGTGTGGTGACCTGTGCTTGCACACAGGTTTCTTGGTGCAGTGGCAGCAGCCTTAGCATTTCATGCCCATCTCTTCTGTCCAAACTGATAGCCGTGGCTCACACCTGTCTCTGGAGCTCATTTAGGCAGTGCTCTGAATCCCCTCTCCTTGCGTACCCTGAAACAATTGTCTCTTGCCTTTTAGGCAAGTCCAGACTTTTTCCTGGACTCCCTTCCGATTAACTGTGGCCCACTAGCCCCCTTCAGGCTGTCTTCGCACTGCCAACCCCAGTCCTCTCCCTGGGGTGTGACCTCTGAAGCCCAAGCCTCAGCTCCCAGTCACCACCCTCCCTGGCGGGTGTGCAGACAAACCTCTCAGGCTGGTGAGTGTTGGTTGGCACCTATCCTCTGTGCAGGAATCTCTGCCTTGCCCTCTGGACCCCTGTTGCTTGCTCTCCTCTTTGGCTCCGAAGCTTCCCGACCCCACCCAGTCTCTGCCAGTGAAGGGGCTTTCCAGTGTGTTGAAACTTTTCCTCCCTCACATCTCCCTCCCAGAGGTGCAGGTCCCATCCCTATTCTTTTGTCTCTGTTTTTTCTTTTTCTTTTGCCCTACGTATGTGAGGATTTTCTTGCCTTTTGGGAAATCTTAATTCTTCTGCCAGCATTCAGTAGGTTTTCCATAGGAGTTGTTCCACATGTAGATGTATTTTTGATGTATTTGTGGGGAGGAAGGTGATCTCCATGTCTTACTCCTCTGCCATCTTTTCCCTACCAATATGCATCTATTATGAGATCACCTAAATATTAAAGCAAATATTAACAGACATAAAGGGAGAAATTGATAATAATATTATAATATTAGGGGATTTTAATACCCTGTTTACATCAATGAGCAGATCATCCAGACAGAAAATCAATAAGGAAACACTGGTCTTATACAAGACAATAGAGCAGTTGGTCTTGAAAGACATCTACAGGACATTCCATGTAAGAGGAGAAGAATACACCATCTTTTCATGCGCACATGGAACGTTCTCCAGGATAGATCACATGGTAGACCACTAAATAAGTCTCAACAAATTTAAGAGTGTAGAAATTATAACAAGCATTTTGTTTTCTGACTACAGTGGTATGAAACTAGAAATCAATTAAAATAAGAAAAATGTGAAAAACAAAAACACATGGAAAATACATGATATGCTACTAAAAAAAAAAAACAATGATTCAATGAAAGAGGAAACCAGAAAATACCTTGATACAAATGAAGATAAAAATACAACTTTCCAAAATCTATGGGACATGGCAATAGTAGTTCTAAGAGTGAAATTTATAGTGATACAGACCTACCTTAAAAACAAACAAAAAAACCCTCAAATAAACAACCCAACCTACCATCTAAAGAAATTAGAAAAAGATGAACAAAGCCCAAAATCAGCAGAAGGAAAGAAATAATAAAGATGAGTGAGGAAATAAATTAGAGACAAAAAATAGAAAAGATCAATAAAACCGAGGGTTGTTTTGCAAAGGTAAACAAAATTGATTAGTCTCTAGGCAGATTCATTAGGGAAAAAAAAATGGAGTACCCAAATTTACAGAATAAGAAGTGGACGAAGAGAAATTACAAGTACTATTACAGAGATACAAAAAATTATAAGAGAATATTATGAACAATTATATGCCAACAAATTAGACACCCTGGAATAAATGTAAAAATTTCTAGAAGCATACAATTTTCCAAACTGAATCAGGAAGAAAGATGCAATCTTAACAAAGCAATCAATAGTAGTGAAATTACATTTGTGATAAAAAATAAAATTTCCAGTAAGCAAAAGTCCAGGACTGGATGGCTTCACAGAGGAATGCTACCAAACTTATAAAGAAGAGATAATACCTATCCTTCTCAAAATATTCAAAAAATTTGAAGAAAATGGTATATTCCCAAATTTATTCTATGAAACCACAATTACTTTAATACCAAAACCAGACAAAGACAGTAAAAAGAAAAAAAAATTACAGGCGAGTAACTCTGATGTATATAGATGTAAAAATTCTTAACAAAATACTTGAAAACTGAATTTAACAATATATAAAAATGATTATATATCAAGACCAAGTGTGATTTATTCCAGGGATGTAAGAATGTCTCAATATCAGTAAATCAATCAATATGATACACCACATAAACAAATCAGAGAATAAAAATCATGTGATTTGGCTTTCCTGGTGGTGCAGTGGTTGAGAGTCTGCCTGCCGATGCAGGGAACATGGGTTTGTGCCCCGGTCTGGGAGAATCCCACATGCTGTGGAGTGGCTGGACCTGTGAGCCATGGCCACTGGGCTTGCACATCCAGAGCCTGCGCTCTGCAACAGGAGAGGCCACAATGGTGAGAGACCCGAATACTGAAAAAAAAAAATCATGTGATCATCTCAATAGATGCAGAAAATAGATTTGACAAAATTCCACATCTGCTCATTATTAAAAAAAAAACTGTTGGGCTTCCCCGGTGGTACAGTGGTTGAGAGTCTGCCTGCCGATGAAAGGGACGTGGGTTTGTGCCCTGGTCCAGGAAGATCCCACATGCCATGGGGCAGATGGGCCCATGAGCCGTGGCCGCTGGGCCTGTGCGTCCGGAGCCTGTGCTCCATGGGAGGAGAGGCCACAACAGTAAGAGGCCCACATACTGCAAAAAACAAACAAACAAAAACTGTCATCAAGGTCGGTGTTGAGAGAACATATCTCAACATAATAAAGACATTATGACAAACCCACAACTAACATCATACTGAATAATGAAAAGCTGAGAGTTCTTCCTCTAAAATCAGAAACAAGACAAGGAAAACCACTCTCACCGCTTTCATTTAACATAGTATCGTAAATTCTAGCCACAGCAATCAGACAAGAAAAATAAATAAATGCATCCAAATTAAAAGGGAAGAAATAAAATTATCACTATTTGCAGGTGGCATGTTACTATATATAGATAACCTTAAAAATTTCCACCAAAAAGTATTAGAACTAATAAGTGAATTCAGTAAATTTTATTTCAGGATACAAGAAGAATATACAGGAAACTGTTGCTTTTCTATCAACTATCAGGAAGAAAAAGCAAGAAAACAATTCAAATTACAATTTCATGAAAAAGAATAAAATATCTAGGAATAAACTTAAGCAAGATATTGAAAGTGCTATACTCTGAAAATTATAAGACATTGATGAAGGAAATTGAAGATGATACAAAGAAATGAAAAGATATCCATGTTCATGAATTTGAAAAAATAATATTTTTAGAATTTCAATACTACTCAAAGCAATCTAAAGGTTTAATGCAATCCCTATTGAAATATCCATGACATTTTTCACAGAACTGGAAGAAATTATCCTATAGTTCACAGGAAACCAGAGAACCCTGAATAACCAAAGCAATCTTGAGAAAAAGGAACAAAGCTGGAGGTATCATTCTCTCAGACTTCAGAATATGTTACAAAGCTAGAGTAATAAAAATGGTATGGCACTGACACAAAAGCAGACACATAGATCAATGATGCAGAATAGAGAGCCCAGAAATAAACCCATGCACTATGATCAATTAATCTACTACAAGGAGGTCAGAATATACAATGTAGAGAAGACAGTCTCTTCAATAAGTGATGCTGGGAAAACTGGGCAGCTACATGTAAAAGAATGAAATTAGAACATTTTCTCATATCATATACAAAAATAAACTCAAAATGGAGTAACCACCAAAATGGAACACTGAAAACCATAAAATTTCTAGAAGAAAACATAAGCAGAATGCTCTTGACACAAAATTATAGCAATATATTTTGGGGGGTCTGTCCCCTCATGCAAAGTAAACCAAAACAAAAATAAGGAAATGGGGCTTCCCTGGTGGTGCAGTGGTTGAGAGTCTGCCTGCTGTTGCAGGGGACATGGGTTTGTGCCCCGGTCCGGGAGGATCTCACATGCCGCGGAGGGGCTGGGCCCGTGAGCCATGGCCGCTGAGCCTGTGCTCCGTAACGGGAGAGGCCACAACAGTGAGAGGCCCGCGTACTGCAAAAAATAAATAAATAAATAATAATTAAAAAATAAATAAATAAAATAAGGAAATGGAACCTTATTGGTAGAGCACTTATTTAAGGATAAAGGAAACTAGTAATCAATAGTGATTAGAAGCAATTATATAACATAGGATGTTAACACTCTAGCAGTAGCTCTTAAAAGGAATACTGTCATTCTTTTTTATTTCTTTTGTTACTTCAGAACAAATTTACGTGACATTTGGGAAAACTTGACTGGAGCTCTTTTATTCATGAAAAAACGTACCTTCTAAGAAGAATGAGACTATAAACAGGAGAAGTTTTACCTAAATTGTTTCAATACTTTTTAGAGATCTCTCTGAGCCAAAAATGGGTTACAGGAGTACCAAGACATTGATCCTCTCAGCCTTCAGGATGGCACTACACAGCCAGGCAGCCTAGTACCAGGCCCTGTGACCATGAACAGTCTGGTCTATTTTCCTCCAATAAGATGCTCAAATATCATCATTTTGTACATGTGCCACAAACATAAAGTTTGGGAATGCTGCTCTGAAGGACAAAACATGGTTAATTTGTCTTTCTAAATATACTAGAAAATATTTTAAAATTTGACATTAATTAATATTTTTCCTGTTGTTTTAAATGCTAAGGTTTGACTCCAAAACATGTAAATATGTGATGTACTAAACCTCTATTTTAAAAGGCACATTTCGTCTATTAAAATTATTGTTTATCTGTGGCAAGGTAATTTTCCTTACACATATGTTTAGATAAGTCTCATAAACCAAGGGCTGCAACTGGCCAATATCATTATATTGTTGTTTGCTTTATTATTATTGTTTTAATTTTAAGCAATTATCTCAGTGACCTTTCACATCTCACAGTCTGATTTATTTTTAATATTAGCATTCATGTATGCATATATTTGTTATTCACAATTGCCTATGCATAAACACCTTACTAGAAACCAATTTTGTAGAGGCCAGAAACACACCAAGTTTCATCACGATTGTGCCTCCTCAAAAACCATCATGAGCACAGATTCCTTAATACATGCTCAAGTCAATATCCACCTAGATAACACACTCAGCACCTTTGTCTCATGATCACTTGTTTTTCAGTCACCTTTCACTTCATCTACTCACTTCCATAAATACACTCTGGAATTTGCAATAATTAAAACAGCTCCATCTCTGAAAAGCAAACTTCAGCACCTCGTTTTCTGAACCAAAATTTTTTGACATTCTAGGTCACTTTATTTTATTCAAAAACATTTATTGATCACTTTCTATGTAAAAGGTTTTGTGCAAGACACTGTATATGGTGTGACTGAATAATAGCTACAACTGTCATAAATACTTTGAAAGGCAGCTATGCTCACCACTGTACCACCAACTCCATATGTCATAAATGCTTTGAAACAAGTATGGGATATAACTAAATCAGGACAGTTACAGGATACAACTGAGTCCTGAGAGAACACATACTCAATAACTCTCAAGTCTATTCCTTCCTTTGTTCTTCCAAAGCCATTTCTTTATACAAGTCTCATCCATGCTTGCCTACTTATTGCGTCACTCCCCAACTTGGTCTCCTGCCTTAAGTTATCTCATCCTCTTTTCCTTCACACTAATTCTAAAGTGATCTTTTACACATCCATAACATGATTCTGCCATTTTCATGCTGAAAATCTTTCAAAGGCTGCCTAGGTCTTCCAGGCTGAAGTCAGTTTCCTAAATTTAGCACATAAGGCACCTCATATTCTGACTAATGTCTGTTTCTGTGGTCTTGTCCCCTACCATACTCCACATGCAAGCTCTCCTCTCAGTATACTGTACATAGGTTCCAGAAAGCATTTTGAATGCCTGATAGCATCATGCTGTTGTATATGTTCATTTTACTGCTTATGGTGCCCTTCATCTATCCATTATATGTAACTCCTCTCTGTTCTACTTTATTGAGATATTAACATATAAAATTGTATACATTTAAAGTGTACAACGAGATGTTTTGATATACATATACATTTTGAAATGAGCACTGCATTCCAGTTAATTATCATATCTATCATCTCTACATAGTTACCATTGTTGTTTTTATTTTTGTGTGTGTGTGTGTAGTGAGAAGACTTGATTGAAGATCTATCCTTTTAGCATATGTCACCATGCTGTACATTAGAACTTCAGAACTTATACATCTTGCATAACTTAAGCTTTGTAGTCTTTGACCAAAATCATCTAATTTCCCTTTTCCCTCAGTCCCTGGCAAACACCACCCTACTTTCTGTTTCTATGAGTTTGACTATTTTAGATTTCACATATAAGTGGTATCATAGTATTTTTCTTTCTGTGTCCTGCTTATTCTGCTTAACATAATGTCTTCTAGCTGCATTTATGTTGTTACAAATTGCAGAATTTATTTCTTTTTTAAGGGTGAATAATATTTCACTGTTTGTGTGTATAAATATATCTTGGCTATTGTGAATATTGCTGCAATGAACTCTTATTTGTCCTTTAAAGTCCATCATAAGCATTACAATCTCCAAGAATCCTTCTTGATCACTTCCTCCAGTCAGTCTGATTTATATGCCCATTCTCTGTTTTCTTATAGCACCAGTGAATATTTCTATTATAGAACTTACTCTACTTTTTTAAATTATAGAATTCTACATTGTATTTTTTTATGTTCATGTCCATTTCTCTCTCTAAGTTATGATCTCCTTGAGGGCAAGGAATTTACCTTACTTGATATTATTACTTCAAGACCTCATACAGAGTAGGTGCTTAAGAAATGTTCATGGGAATGCAGAGAGATGGAGATGGAGAGATAAATAAAGTTGAGAGAGGGAGGGAGAGAGAGCTGAAAGGTAGGAAGAATGGAGATGAAGAAGGCAGGAAGGTAGACAGGAAAGCAGGTAAGAGGAAGGAGGGAAGGAAGGAAGGAAGGGAGGAAGGGAGGGAGGGAAGGAGGGAAGGAGTGAGGAGAAAGAAAGTAACTCCTGAGAAAGCACAGAAGCATAGAGGGTTTCTGCCCTGCTTGAAAAATGAAAGAGGAGAATTCAAGGAGTATATTATGGAATACTTAAAAAAAAACCTTAAAGAGACAAAATAAAAATTTTATTACTTGATCAGTCATCATTTAGGTGTATAAAACTTTAAGAAACTCTTGTAAAGATGTATGGCCATTGTTCATATCTGTTTACTTGTTCTTTGTAGTGACATTCTTTTACAAGTTTACCAAAGTTTCTGCAGTTTAAAAATCTTCATTTACTTATCAATGATCTTATAGAACATAATCACACTCCTCAGTTAGAACAGGCTTTAAGGAAACAGTATTATCCTTTCCTCATTGTGGGTAAATAGTAATTTAATGCAGTATGCTCTGCCGTTTTACATTCTCCAGAGCTTTCATTCATTCTTGCTTAGTAATTACAAATGGCTCATAAATAAACACTTGGCATGATTTCCAAAATGTTCTGTATTTACTTACAAGGCTGGTACTTCCATCACTGGATCACTTAAGTGGTTTTGAAAGGTTGTATAAAGGTTCATTTTACAAGGTATTTGAAGTTTTTAATCTTGCTTAAATACACAAAGGTAGGAAGGATTAACGAACTGCTGCTTGGAGGCCAAGAGAAGATAGAGCTAAGTGCAATCAAGACAGAGTATATCAGAAACATGAAGTCAATTGGTCAAAAAATGGAAGACTGTCAACAAAAGTAACATGTTATGGACCCTCAAGACTTTATGTTTATGCTAAAGGAAGCCTAAAATAATCTGTGGTTTTTGATGCTTGATTTAGTTTTCCGCAGGCATAATTAACACCAGATTAAGTTTACTGCCACTAGAGTTTATTGCTGAGACTGACAACTGCTAGCTGTTTATCTCCTGTGCAGAAAGACTGGCAGCAATAATATAATGACATATTTAATAATATCGACAACACTATAATAATAACGATGTACAGAAATTTATGGGCTATTATAATAATTTTTAGAAAGTCAGTTTTCTAATGAACAAATTGTTCTCTGGAAACAACTAAGCCATCTCATATTCTATCTGAGTGTGTCCACTTGTTTTGTTATAAAATGAAATTTTAAGCATCCCCTGTTTCAAGATGGGTCTCCTTTGCTTTAGCAAGACTGAATATAATGATGACTTCTTTGAATTTGCCACCAAGTGCCAGTAAACTCTTCTTTATGAAGAATATATAAGAAAAATTAATTCATGGATATCTGTTCAGAATATGCAGTGAGTAAATGAATTGTGACACTCTCTTTGACACTTATTCTTTTAGGTTTCAGTTTTTCCAACACCAGAAGAGACTCCCTAATCCCACCTCTGGAGTTGTTGATACATATTACAATTCAAGGTCAAGTTGGAATCATGCTACTTACTTGCTTTTCTTTGGATCTTTAAATTCTGTGCAAGAGTTCACAGGGAAACAATAAAACAGAAGATGTTTGTTTATATACATGAACAAACTAGCAGATTTTCATCTTGTTCCCTGAATGCTCTCCCTTGACTTCAAAGAGAGCTTGATATACATAGAAATATGCAAGAGGGTAAAGCTGCATAAGAAGTCAATATAAAAGGGAAGGATATTTCATTAATAGAATAAGGTGTGATATACACCAGGAAAATATAGACATCTCTCAACATCACACCAAATTGAAAAATGAGGTTTGAATAACACAGTCTAAAAAAGAATTACTTCAAACTATGACTTATACACACATAGGCACAATCACTCTTTTCTTTCTGGCCCCTCTTGGCCTAGCCCTTTACAGTGTCCACGGTTTAACAACTCTTCAACGAACCACAATAAAAAAGAGGGTAATTTCCCTTTACTATTATTTATTCAACTATTAAACTTTTTGCCTTAGCTAATATGATCCATCCAAAGTTTTAAATTTTTCTGTTCCTTCCCAAATTCTTTTTTCTGAGAAATGTAAGAACATACAGATCCCACTTCCTCAGACCTCTATACTTCAAATACCTCAAGACACAGCATGGTTGATCAAGAAAACCATGACTAGAAGAAATTTCTAAGATAATTTGACTTCTCATCCCCTCTCCATGGCATATATTGACTAATGCATAGATTTATATAAAATAAGTTCTTAAAGAATTTCAAAGTAAAAGATAATGGCTGCCTCACTGGTCTGTTCAGTATCTCAAAATGTCTCCCTGTGCTCCAAAATTCCTTTTGAGTTAAACTGCAGTAATGCACGGGTGGTACTAAGTTTATTCTCATAAAAAGAATTTGGAACCATTGTGTTGGAATAGCAGTAAACAAGCATGGATGAATAGCTCTTTATAGAAACTGTGGAGCTGATCCTAACCCAACCCACTGCAGTATGTTACTAAGATGACCCCCCCCAAAAAAAAGAATCAATACACTTTTCACTGTATAATACCACTCTTTGGCATACATACCACCTCCTTTATTACTTTACTCCTGGGTACTAGTTTTCTTCCTTTTAAAAAAGTTTTTTGAGGTATAGCTTTCCGGCAGAAAAGTAGACAGATCTTGTTTACAATTCAATGAAAGTTTACATGTGTGTGCAAGTGTGTAGTCACCCAGATAAGACAGAAAATATTTCAAGCACCCAAAGATTCCCTTGTGCCTTCTCCTAATCAGTACCCCCAGGTAACCATTGTTCTGACATCAATAAAGATAGATTAAATTTTCTCAAAATTAATTTAATATGTATGAAGTCATAGAGTATATAGTCTTTGTGTCTGACTTCTTTTATTCATAATTATGTCTATGAAATTAATTTATATTGTTGTCTGTGTTATTAGTTTATTCTTTTTCATTATTTTCTGATTATGGTCTAAATCTATTGCTGAGGAGTTTATAAATCACTATATCATTTCAATGCATAAGGTATCTAATTAAAAAAGGAAAACTTGACTTCAGACTACTAATCATGCCCTGTTTGGCCCATCATATCTATGCTACTGTTATCACACAATTAAGACAGTCTCAAAAAGGAAGTCTTTTTTATAAACATATCAGAAATATCTAACAGTTTTCTAATGTAAAGGAACATACAATTTTGAAGTTGTCTCAATTGTGTAATAACCGTATATTGATATGGTGAGGTAAGCCAGGCATTACTGAAATTCTGATGTCGTATTTCCCATTTTTCGATTAGATTCTTGATGTATTGAAATAATGTCATGATTTATGAACTCTGCCTTGGCATTCTTTCTCTGTTAATCTCATAATCAAGATGTTAGCATATAATATCCTATCTAAATTATTAAGAAGCATGTTCTCAGTGGAAATTTTTAAGATACTTAAAATTTTAAATGGAAAGTACTAAACAAACTCAGAATGCTCCAAAATTAATGGTAGTTTCTGGATCTCTGTAGTAGAATCACCTGCAAATAATGACTAGCATATCTGGGGAAAACTTAACAGAGAAAGTAACATTCTCAAAGAAATAGTAATTTTCTAGTCTGGGGAGCAAAGGAAAATATTGTAGGCAAATAGTATTGTCACACATACTGCAAAAGGTCTGGGCAGAGATAGATTTTGAGATCTGTATCAGATATGTACAAATAATTTGATATCAAGTCTAGTTCACAATCAATAAACTTTTTATTAATTTATGGAAGATATGAACTTTTTAAAGGCTTATATTTTATACATCTACTATAACTATTAAAGTTTCTGACACAGGCACAAATTAATCTTCAATAATTGTTGGTTGAATTGAATTACATACGAATTTTTCTATAATTTCTGTGAAAAAGCAAGTGACAAGTTGAATACTCTCTCAGGGGAAGAGCTACCATCCATGTGGACAGCTCAACAAAAATAATTTGTAATGGCAGTGACATTATTGTATAAAATAGATCTATGTCACTTTGTTAGAGATACTGTGTTCAATATATGTGTGTCCCATTAAGTTCTCAACTCAGCTTCACTCCAGGACTTTTGTTTTCTGATTTCCATGAAGCTACTTATGAATTCTCATCATAAACATTTTTTATGCCAAATCATGGTGTTAACTGAGAAAATTGACATTCTTGATTATGGTTAAAACTAAGGCCAAATACTTTATAAATCACTACATCATTTCAATACACCAGGAATTTATGCGGAAAATGGGAAATGTTTCATCAGAATTAAAATTATACTTGCTTAGCCTATCATATACACCACTTGAGACAACCCCTAAAATAATATTGCTTTTCTAGTTAGAAAACTATTTCCTATTGTGTCTGACAGTAAAACACAGTAATAAATAACATGATATTATTCAGGAAATAAACAACATGCTATGGGAACACAGAGAAGGGAGTCACTATTCCAGCCCATTGGGTGTGGAAATTGGACAATGGTTGCTCCTTATTTCCTTCATTCACAACGTACTGGAGACTTCGCAGTTTTAATATTTCATCTTTTGCTTTAAATCATTTATAAGTTAGTTTTCAAATACAATATTTTCTACAGGGAGTTTGTCCTGGAATCTCTGAGTAAGCTAAAACTGCTGGCCTTTAATTTCGTGGGGAAAATTAATATTGTTTGTTGATTAGATGATATAAATTCTAACAACAATTCTCGAGGTATATTTGGTTGGATTTTGAGGAGTGTGATCTCTCAAAGGGACACTTCCCTAAGAATAATGTACCCTTAAAATCACGGAAACATATGGTGTAACTTTCTATGGTATATACTGCTAATATTTCTAAGAAATGCATATTTCTGAATCATGCTTTTCCTGTTTTCTACTGTCCCTGTTATCAAAAACCTCTTGGATGATAGAAATGATATTTGAATGTTCAATAAAAGACCTCTAGGATATTTCATTGAGCCACTATACCTGTAATTTTTTTTTAATGTCAAGAGGTGCTATGGGAGAGCTTCTTGTTGACCTTTGCATATAAAGCAATTCTAACACATATCATCTAAGATATCATCCCAACTGCAATATTATGACAGATAAATGTGCTGTGAAATACCAATGGCAAAACCCTCATTAAGTTTTTTGAACTTAATTTGAAACTTGGTACTTTGTTGTACTCTCAATAGTACAATTTTTTAAATATTCTAGTGTCAGAAAGCTTTTTCACATTTCCAGGAAGATTAGAGGCACATCTCACCTCAGTTAAGAATTCTCTATTTTCTTGCATCTAAGATAGACTCATTTTCAACATCTAATTTGTAAGAAGGAGGCTAACTGACATAAAACTATGTAAAATGCTTAAGAATAGACTTTTAAAAGGCAAGATGTAGAAGTTAGGAAGCTTTAAGTTGCAAACTACTCAACTAAAACATGTTTAAAAATATAAGAATTTATTGGCTCACATGTATGGAGAGTCTAGTTATAGGGTAGACATATTGAGGGTCAATGATATGTTCAAGGACCCAGTCTTTTATTTTATGTCCCTCTTCATGTTCTGTAGCTCATTACTGGTCCAGGGCTGCATAATTTGTCATTCAGATCCAATAAGAGGAGTGGGGTAGAGAGAGAGAATTCCTTGCCCAAACTATGGAAGTCCTTATCTTTATGTTGATTGAATCCATACCTGGGGATGGGAATGGGATCTATCATATTTTAATCTCTTGGCAGCTAACATATTAACTAATGAGCGAATGATGAAATATTAGGAAAACAAGTTTTATGTGCATAGTCTGTTCAAGTTCCAGTCATTTTCCAGCTTTCCTTTGAAATGGATCTCAGTGTTGTTGTCAGAAGGTTTTATTTTTAATTTGATGGAAATACAGTAAAGGACAAGTAGACTTTCAAGGAAAGTAATTTTGTGGGGCAATAACTACTGGGTGGACTCCTCTCATGTTTTTCTTCAATTCAAAAGGGAGATACTGATCAAAAACTTCAAGATACAGTACAGAATATATAATGGAATAAAGGCAGTCCATTGGTATAGAAATAAGCTATGTTGACCTTTCTACAATATTTTGAATGTTACGAAAACAAAGTGACAGCAGCAAATCAACCAAGGAAGTGGAGGGCATGGCAAAGCAAAGAAAAAAGTTGAAGGTGGGGGTAGCAAGAGGGAGGAATATGAAACTCTTAAAATTTTTGGAATTGCTTAAACCTAAGACTAATCTTGCTACTGATATACTCAACTAGAATGAATATTAGCAAACAAAATTTTCATGTATGTTCTAGAAGAACAGCAAAGACCTAGAAATAGAAGGATTAGGTAAGAATAAAGCACTTATGCAATAATTTTATATTAAAGCAAAGTATAGGCTTGGGGAAAAATCAGTAGGTAAAACATTCCTTGTTGCATAAACAAGAATATGCGTGAATGGAGTTATCCAACTGCCAACATATTATTAGATGTTTACTCATATGTTACAACAATTTATACTCTGTTTTCTTGAACATAGATATTCACATATTGATGTGGACAGCAAAATGTGCCAAGAAATTGTGGTTATCATTCTACCTCAATAAAACAGCCTAATAACAAAACCAGAATTGTTTATAAGAATAGACTCACCTCCAATTCATTACAACATTTTTTTTGCTATTTATCATCCAGTATTTTTATGACACATTTTAATATTTCATAACATGAAAAGAAATAAAAATTTCAAATATTGAATATCAGTTCTTGCTGTACAAAAAGGAGAAAGCTAATTTTCCTTGCCTCTTTTCCCTTTCATAAGGCCCACTCTTCTGATTTTGATAGCTTATCCATATATCTTTCCTAGCAGTTCAAAGTAGCCTATAGATTGTGAATTTACAAACATAGAATCACAAAATATTAGGGCCAGAAGGGACCTTGCAGATTATTTATTTCAATATCCTTATTTTATCAATAAGCAAATTGAAGACTGGGGAGGTAAAATGATGTACCCAAGGTCTACCCAGATAATTAGCTATCAGAGACTTCCCAAAACTTTTGCAACAATTCTGGGAGCAGGAAAACCCCGCTTGAGAGGAAAATATAAATCAAAGTCAGCTGAAGCTATGAGAAGAATTTGGTCTATGGTCTCTCTTTTAAGTGCTTCTTAGAACATAGTAAGCAGTAAAAAATAGTTATTAAATAAATGAATGGATTTCCAAGTTTCTTTCTGATTTTGGATTTTCTACCTGCTGAAACAGCAGAATAACAAATTCTTAAATGGAAATAAGATATCCTGGTTTTGTTGAGACTTGATTCTTGACTAACCCCATGTTTCCAGTTCGTTTCTGCTTTAGGTGTCTTCAGATCAGTTGGCTTCATTGAGACTCCTGTTTCCTACCTGTAAGACAGGTCCCTGGAGAATACACACACACACACACACACACACACACACACACACACACACACACACACCCTCTATCTAAATTATCAAGACATTTATAGCTAAAGTCCAGGTCACCTTATTCTTAATCCAGTGTCATTTCTATTCCTATACATTATCACACACTTGGTGACTACTGAGATGCATTTTAAATCTAGAAATTCAGTAGGAACGACTACTTTATTTATGCAGACAAGAAGGACTAAGACACCAAATAGCTAAGGAAACTAAGCAAAAGAAGTTGAAAATGACATGATCAATTTTTAAATTTCACCTTCTAATGCTTTGGCTACACTTTTAGTACACAATAGCATTTTATATTTAGTCTATTGGTATAACTCCTCTGTTACTATGTCATCTAATTAGAGCTAACTTTTAATTACACTGTTTTTCATAATGTTGATTATACCACTGAATCATTACAACAATCCTGAAAAGTCAGGAAAATATTGAATTTCAAAAATGGAAAATTAAGATTTATACAATATTACTTATTTATCTAGGGACAGAAATAAATTAGAGACTTCCTGTCTGTTGAAACCCGTGCTATTTCTGTTGCATTTAAATTAAAAAACCTCACTAAGTTTCTATTAAGTATTTTTCACTGTATTACAAAGTGATTAAAATAATTCTTGTTTATATAACATGCTTTCTAGTTATACTTTATTACATTTCATGAAAAATTACATGCTATAATAAAATTTAGGCATTTGGAAGTTCATGATATCCACATGAAAATTAATTGTGAATGGTAGGGGTCATTTTTATCTGTTGTAAAAAAAATACTTAAAAATGTGAAAGTGGCTTTGGAATTGAGTAATAAATAGAGGCTGAAAAAAATTTGAGGAATAAGGTGAAAAACAGCTTAGATTTCTTTGAATATACTGTTAGTATAAATATAGCTGTTAAAGATACTAGTGGGAAGGAAGATCTGTACTTAGAAAACTGTAAGACACTAATGAGATAAGGAGAAGATGATACAAACAAATGGAGAGATATACCATGTTCTTGGATTGGAAGAATGATTATTGTTAAACTGACCATAATACACAAGGCAATCTACAGATTCAATGCAATCCCTATCAAAGTACCAATGGCATTTTTCACAAAACTAGAATAATTTTGTGTGTGTGGAGATTTTTAAATTTTTTTTAAAATAAAAAATTATTGCAATTTAGTTGATTTGCAATGTTGTGTTAGCTTCAGATGTATAGCAAAGTGATTCAGTTATATGTAAATAATATGTACATATATATTACATACACAGGTATATTCTTTTTTACATTTTCTTCCATTTTAGATTATTATAAGATATTGAGTATACAATTGTTCCTTGTTGGTTTTGTATTTTATGTAGAGTAGTGTGATATTTTAATCCCAAACTCCTAATTTATCCTTTCCCCCCTTTTCCCTTTGGTAAACATCACTTTGTTTTCTATGTGTGTGAGTCTATTTCTGTTTTGTAAATAAGTTTATTTGTATCATTTATTGTAGATTCCACATATAAGCGGTATGACACGATATTTGTCTTTCTCTGTCTGGCTTACTTCACTAGTATGATCATTTCTATGTCCATTCATGTTGCTGCAAATGGCATTATTTCATTCTTTTTATGGCTGGGTAATATTCCATTGTCTATATATACCAAGAACAAATAATTTAAAAATCTGTATGGAAACACAGAAGACCTCAAATAGCCAAAACAACCTTAAGAAGAACAGAGCTCCCTGAATTCAGACTACACTACAAAGCTAGAGTAATCAAAACAGTATGTACTGGAACAAAAACAGACACATAGATCAATGAAATAGGATAGAGAGCCCAGAAATAAACCCACAAACTTATGGTAAATTGATTTACTACAAAGGAGGCAAGAATACACGATGGAGAAAAGACAGTCTCTTTAATAAGTGGTGCTGGGAATACTGGAGAGCTACATGTAAAAGAATAAAAATAGAACATTTTCTAGCACCATATACAAAAATAAACTCAAAATGGAATAAAGAACTAATTGTAAGTCCAGATACTATGAAACTCCTAGAGGAAAACGTAGGCAGAACACACTTTGACATAAATGGCAGCAATATTTTTTTGAACCCATTGCCTAAAGTAAAGAAAATAAAAGCAAAAATAAACAAATAAGACCTAATTAAACTTAAAAGCTTTTGCACAGCAAAGGAAACCATCAACAAGATAAAAAGACAACCTACTACTAATCAATAAATTAGGTAAAGTTGCAGTATACAAAATTAATACACAGAAATCTCTGGCATTCCTACACAATAATGATAAAAAATCTGAAAGTGAAATCAAGAAAACACTCCCATTTACCACTGCAACAAAAAGAATAAAATATCTAGGAATAAACCTACCTAAGGAGACAAAAGACCTGTATGCAGAAAATTATAAGACACTGATGAAAGAAATTAAAGATGATACAAATAGATGGAGAGATATACCACGCTCTTGGATTGGAAGAATCAACATTGTGAAAATGATTCTACTACCCAAAGCAATCTACAGATTCAGTGCAATCCCTACCAAACTACCACTGGCATTTTTCACAGAACTAGAACAAAAAATTTCACAATTTGTATGGAAATACAAAAAACCCCAAATAGCCAAAGCAATCTTGAGAACACAAAATGGAGCTGGAGGAATCAGGCTCCCTGACTTCAGACTATACTACAAAGCTACAGTAATCAAGACAGTATGGTACTGGCACAAAACCAGAAAGATAGATCAATGGAAAAGGATAGAAAGCCCAGAGATAAACCCACGCACATATGGTCACCTTGTCTTTGATAATGGGGGCAGGAATGTACAGTGGAGAAAGGACAGCCTCTTCAATAAGTGGTGCTGTGAAAAATGGACAGGTACATGTAAAAGTATGAGATTAGATCACTCCCTAACACCATACACAAAAATAAGCTCTAAATGGATTAAAGACCTAAATGTAAGGCCAGAAACTATCAAACTGTTAGAGGAAAACATAGGCAGAACACTCTATGACATAAATAACAGCAAGATCCTTTTTGACCCACCACTGAGAGAAATGGAAATAAAAACAAAAATAAACATATGGGACCTATTGAAACTTCAAAGCTTTTGTACAGCAAAGGAAACCATAAACAAGACCAAAAGACAACCCTCAGAATGGGAGAAAATATTTGCAAATGAAGCAACTGACAAAGGATTAATTTCCAAAATTTACAAGCAGCTCATGCAGCTGAATAACAAAAAAACAAACAATGCAACCAAAAACTGGGCAGAAGCCCTAAATAGACATTTCTCCAAAGAAGAGATACAGACTGCCAACAAACACATGAAAGAATGCTCAACATCATTAATCATTAGAGAAATGCAAATCAAAACTACAATGAGATATCATCTCACACCAGTCAGAATGGCCATCATCAAAAAATCTAGAAACAACAAAGGCTGGAGAGGGTGTGGAGAAAAGGGAACACTCTTGCACTGCTGGTGGGAATGTGAATTCGTACAGCCACTATGGAGAACAGTATGGAAGTTCCTTAAAAAACTAGAAATAGAGCTACCATATGACCCAGCAATCCTACTACTGGGCATATACCCTGAGAAAACCATAATTCAAAAATAGTCATGCACCAAAATATTCATTGTGCCTCTATTTACAATAACCCAGAGATGGAAACAACCTAAGCGCCCATCATTGGATGAATGGATAAAGAAGATGTGGCACATATATACAGTGGAATATTACTCAGCCATAAAAATAAATGAAATTGAGCTATTTTTAATGAGGTGGATAGACCTAGAGTAAGTCAGAAAGAGAAAGACAAATACCGTATGCTAACACATATATATATATATGTGGAATTTAAGAAAAAAATGTCATGGAGAACCTAGGGGTAAGATGTGAATAAAGACACAGGCTTACTAGAGAATGAACTTGAGGATATGGGGAGGGGTAAGGGTAAGCTGTGACAAAGAGAGAGAGAGGCACGGACATATATACACTACCAAACGTAAGGTAGATAGCTAGTGGGAAGCAGCTGCATAGTACAGGGAGATCAGCTCGGTGCTTTGTGACCGCCTGGAGGGGTGGGATAGGGAGGGTGGGAGGGAGGGAGATGCAAGAGGGAAGAGATATTGGAACTTAGGTATATGTATAACTGGTTCACTTTGTTATAAAGCAGGAACTAACACACCATTGTAAAGCAATTATACCCCAATAAAGATGTTAAAAAAAAAGACAACCTACTGAATAGGAGAAAATATTTGCAAATGATATGACTGATAAGAAAACATACCTAAACAGCTCATACACACCCAATTAAGAAAGGGACAGAAGAACTGAATAGACATTTTTTCCAAAGAGGAAATGCAGATGGCTGACAGACACATGAAAAGATGTGGATGATTCCAGCCCTGGGTATATATCCAAAAATACCAGAAACACTAATTCGAAAAGATACATGCAGCCCAATGTTCATAGCAGCATTATTTATACTTGCCAAGACTTGGAAGCAAAATAAATGTCTATCAACAGATGAATGGATAAACAAGATGTTATATATATATATATATATATATATATATATAATATATATAAAACACACAGTAAATATTATATATACATAATATATGTATACATAAATGTTATATATATATATACACACACACACACACACACAAACAACAGAATACTACTCAGCCATAAAAAAGAAAAACATTTGGGCATTTGTAGCAACATGGATGGACTTGGTTGGCTTTATGCTAAGTGAAATAAGTCAGACAGTGAAAGGCAAATATTGTATGTTTTCACTGTATGTTATCACTCATATGTGGAATCTAAAAAATAAAACGAATGTATATAACAAAACGGCAACAGACTCACAGATATAGAGAACAAACTATTGGTTACCAGTGGGAGAGTGAGGGGAGGGGCAGTATAGTTGTGAGGGAGTGAGGGGTACAAACTATTGTGTATAAGATAGGCTACAAGGATGTATTGTACAACAGAGGGAATATAGCAAATATTCTGTAATAACTGTAAATGGATTGTGGCATTTAAAATTATATAAAAAAATTTAAAAATTGAAAAAGAAGGAAAGGAAGAACATGGTAGAAAGAGGTCTATATCATCTTAGAAACACCTATGCAGTCATAAACATACAATTGGTAGAAATATGAACATTAAAGATGCTGCTGCTAAGTTCTCAGAAGGAAGCGTGGAGAGCATGGTAGATAAATTGCTACACTGATGACTTTTAAAGGCAGAAGAAGGGGACACAAGCCATGTAAACTAAGTGGCCTCTACATCAGGAAAAGTAAAGGAGACCAATCCTCCCCTAGAACCTCCATAAGGAATAATTCCCTGAGGACACAGTTTATATTTCTGATATCCAGAAAAGTAAAAAAAAATAAATTTGTGGTTCTTAAAGGCACTTATTTTGTGGCAATATGTTGCAGCAGAAATGGGAAATAAATACAGATTTGGGGAATACCTATCTATTTGATCTCTTTTCTAAAGATTTTGTCATTTGATTTGCCACCTGAATTTTATCTAGAGCAAACTGATTAGGTCACTTAAACTCAGCATTCTTCTAAATACTCTAGAGGAAGTTCTTGTTAAAGTGCAAATTCTGATTTAGTGGGTCTGGGGTTGGGCCTGAAATTATGCATTTCTAACAAATTCCTAGGTGATGCCAACACTGCTGCTCCTTAGATAATACTTTGAGTAGCAAGATGCTAGAGTAAATCATTAATCACAGACTTCTTCAGTGTTGACATAGTAATTTTAGTTACATTATGATTTGTCCTTTATTCCTATAGTCACTGAAGTGAGTCATTTAAAATAGCAGAGGCTGAAATTAAAGCAGGGATTTTCCCTTATGCAGGAGGAATGGAAATATTTATCTTTATTTTTCCCATCTTAATCTTCTTCCCATGAGCTGTCACATAAATCTAGAAGTGAAGCCTACTCATACTTGGTTTTCTTGTATAAAACGAGATCTTGGGGGTCATAGCCAGTTGATAAAATGGCTATATATCCTAGTGCAATGGAATATTTTCACACCTGGTTATTCTTCTTCAAAAGAAGCTCAGGCCTCAGTATGGGAACACAGTCAGTGATATGTGAATGCCAGTTAAATGGGGAGACAGATCTATGTGACATAACTCTGCTGCTTACTACTTCTCAGACAAGCCCCTTATCTCTGATAAGCTTCAGTATCTCCATCTATAAAATAAGAGAGTTGGACTCTGTGTTCTCTAAAGGCTGTTACTAGTTTAAGGGGCCAAAGTGGCAATGTATCTGAGATGGAGTGGCTGTCGATATTTTATAGTTTATATAAAAAGGTGACTAAAAGTCTGACTATGTGGCTTTCTTGTAAAGGAGAATATCCTACCAACATTGGCAGTGGCCTGCTTTTTCCTCTGGGTAAAATGTTCATAAGATCATCTGTCACTACTAAACAATGCTTGACTCTGTTAAACACAACTCCTCCAACACACACACACACACACACACACACACACCCCTCAGCCTCAAAGAGTATAAATAAAGCTACTTAAAATAAAATCTCCAAAGTAAACTAAGATTGCCATTTCCTTAAATCCATAAACTTTCTCCATTAAGTTAATCAACATTTTATTGACAAAAGAAAATATATTTCCCAATTATATGTGAGCTCAATTTCTCCTGTTGAAATTGTGCACTGCTAGCCAAAGAGCCATTTTTGAGCTTTACTCTGGATGAAGTTGTGAACAGTTTTGAATTCTGATAAGAAACGGTTCTAATTGCAACTTTCAGAGGTATGCCACAGGCTTTCTTCTATGAAAAGGTTACTGTAAATTGAGCAGCAAGAATTCTGATTTTAGTTTGACACTCGCTTAGCCAGTTAAGACCAAATATCCAAGTAAATTTTGCATGCAAAGCCTATGTTAGTTGTTGTGCAGAAAGATCAAGGAAACAAATTTAATTCTCAACTTTTAATAGCTTAAAATCACATAAAATATGAAAGTGACTTAGTAGCAGTTACCAAGTAGCGTGTAAATAAGTGTTAAGAAAATATACAATTGGAATCCCCATGTACCAACATGTCCCAGAACAAAGGTATGATCAGAGTAAACTCAAGTTAAGGAATGTTCTTCCTTTTGTAAAGCTAAGTTTATTGAGTGCCTACTATGTCATAGGCACTGTGCAAAGCACATATATGCATTATCACATTTAACTCTCACTAAAAACTTATGAGGTCAGTATTATTATTAATCTCATTTTAAAGATGAGGCAACTGAAGCATGGATAATTAACTGGCCCAGGGTCATGCAGCTAGAAAATGGCAGATCAGGGACTAGAACACAAGTCTCCTTGACTTCAAAACGTGTTGTTTTAACCACAGTTTATTGGCACAGTGTACTGATACAAATCAAAGTAAGGAAATTCTGGTAGACATTTTACACACCAAAAAAACAGGTTTATCATTATTATCTTAGAATATTAGGACCTGATGACTTAGGAGTTAAAAGGTGCCTCTTGTATTACAGAGGAGGAAACTGAAGTTTAGAGAGAGAAATGACTTGCTCAAAATCATAATAGTAGTAACTGGCAAAATTATTAGTAGAGCTCAGGTTTTCTGACTCCTAGTAACTGTTTACACCACTACACTAATAAAACCTTTGCCCAATATAATTTTTATATACAATGCTTTTGTCAAGATAGTCTAAGCCCTGTTATACCAGTTACATGCCAGGAAATGCATACAATTCAGCATATTACTTCCACCACCCTTATTTACTCTTAAAATGAAAGGCAAGTTTTCTTATGGTGACTCAAATCATGAAATATACAAAATAAAAGTCATTTGAACTTGTGACTGAAGGCAATTAGAAGTAACCAAGTCAACCGTTATACTTTCCTCTGAGTACCATGAATACTAACCTGCTCTGCAATTGGTTCTCCTTATTGTCTCAGTTGTTTCTTCAAAAACATGTAGTACATGGCTATGATGGTTTATAAATGCTGTGAAAAAAGTTTCTATCTCCTAAAAATCTGTAATGAGAAGGTTGTCACTGAATCTGACAACAGGCTACCAAATGAGAAAGAGAACTCACATAATAGTCCTAGTTATTTTTAGCCAAATATTACAAGAAGAGAATTTACTTCAGTACTCTTAGTAACATCTACTGCTGCCCACTTCCTCATTTCTTGAGTATACAAGATATGACAGGACATCAGTTGAAAGGGATGTAATTAGAAAAACAGTTCTTTTGGTGTATGCTTGATTTGCTGTGTAAGATAGCATTTGTGTTAAAACATGACCTTAAAATGAAATCTGGGAGCTAAGAGAAGCTGGAAAAGGCAAGAAATGGTTTCTTCTCTAGAGCTTCCAGTGTAATATGGCCCAGCTAACTCCTTGATTCTGTCCAAAGATGCTCATGTCAGACTTCATTTGCAAGAATAGTGCACAAAACACCCATATATCCTTTACCAAAATTCACTAATTTTTAACATTTTTCTTTGGTTTTTATTTATTTTATCTCACACTACATACATTTACACACATACAGATATGCACACAATATATTTTTCTGAGACCTTTGAGGGAAAGTTACATACGTCATGCCTTTTAGCCACCACTTACTTCAGTGTACATTTGTGGACAAGTAGTACATTGTCTTATGTTACCCCAGGACAGTTATTAACTTTAAGAAAGTTAACACTGATGACAAACCTTTATCTAATCTGTCACCCTTATTCCAATTATGTATTTGACCGAATAATTTTCTTTATAGAGATATATTTTCCTTAAATCCAGGATCAGGTATTAGTATACTGTATTTTGGGGTGCCTTCATCATCTTTGCCACTCTCCTCAGAATGTCTTTAGTTCTCTTCATCAATTTCATTTCAAAGCATCCTGTTCAGATATGAGTACATTTTTCCAAGGGTGGTCTGATCAGTACAAAAGAGAGGAGACTATTTGAAGTAGAGCTGCAATGAACATTGTGGGACATGACTCTTTTTGAATTATGGTTTTCTCAGGGAATATGCCCAATGGTGGGATTGCTGGGTCATATGGTAATCTATTTTTAGTTTTTTCTATTTTCAATAGCCAGGACGTGGAAGCAACCTAAGTGTCCATCAACAGATGAATGGATAAAGAAGATGTGACACATATATACAGTGGAATATTACTCAGCCATAAAAAGAAATGAAATTGAGTTTTTTGTAGTGAGGTGGATGCACTTAGAGTCTGTCATACAGAGTGAAGTAAGTCAGAAAGAGGAAAACAAATACTGTATGCTAGCACATATATATAGAATCTAAAAAAAAAAATGGTTCTGAAGAACCTAGGGGCAGGAAAGGAATAAAGGCGCAGATGTAGAGAATGGACTTGAGAACACAGGGAGGAGGAAGGGTAAGCTGGGACAAAGTGAGAAAGTGGCATGGACATATATACACTACCAAATGTAAAATAGGTAGCTAGTGGGAAGGAGCCACATAGCACAGGGAGATCAGCTAGGTGCTTTGTGACCATCTAGAGGGGTGGGATAGGGAGGGTGTGAGGGAAATGCAAGAGGGAGAAGATATGGGGATATATGTATATATATAGCTGATTCACTTTGTTATAAAGCAGAAACTAACACACCATTGTAAAGCAATTATACTCCAATAAAGATGTTAAAAAAAGAGAGAGGGAATCTCTTACCTTCATTATCCTATATCCTATGTATATTTTTTAAAACAGCTCCATCAAGATACAATTTTCAAACCATAAATTTCACCATTTAAAGTGTACTATTTAATGTTTTTAGTATATTTACAGAGTTGTGCAACTACCACCACTATCTAGTTTTAAATATTTTCATCACCCTGAAAAGAAATTCAATACCCATTAGTGTTACTCACTTCCCCTACAACACCTCAGCCCTAGGCAACCACTAATCTACTTTCTGTTTCTATGGATTTGCCTATTCTGACCATTTTATGTAAATCGTTTAATATAATATGTAGTCTTTCACAATTGACTCCTTTTACTTAGCATAATGTTTTCAAGGTTCATTCATGTTGTAGCATGTATCAATACTTCATTTCTTTTTATTGCCAAATGATATTATGCTGTAGGATTATACCACATTTTATGTATTCATTCTTCATTCAATGGACATTTGGATTGTTCCTACTTTTTATCTATGATGTTGCTTTTACAATCATTTAAAAGCATGTTTTCAATTCTTTTGAATATGTGCTTAAGAATAGAATTACTAGGTCATATGATAACTCTATGTTTAACATTTTGAAGAGTTGCCAAACTGTTTTCTAAATTCATTATTTAGGACTTCGTATTTCATTAGGTTGTTGATGTTTGTAATTATATGTTTGATTCTAGAAATGTAATTACAGTGACATTAGCAAGTTTGTACAGATATTTGGATAATTCAGAATTCTTTTTATAGTTTTCTGATTGGATGCTTTTAGCCTGTAGCTATAAAATGATTACATTAGGACATATGGAATATTATTAGCAGTTGTATAAAATATTGTATATTAAATTTTGTTTGGAAGCTATTTTAATGGTCAAACTTCTCAGTTATCTCAGAGCTTTTAAGATGTTCTGATGAATGACTTTACAGGACTGTTTGCTTTTCTGTTATGAATGTTTTGACAGGACCCAGAAGAAAGGCAGTTCTTGAGAATTTTCCAATATGATTCTAAAGCCAAAGTGACGGAAATCCCATTTCAAAGACTGTTTCCTGAAGCTTCCTAAACAAATTATAGTCTCCAGAGGTGAGTCTCCTTCTGATTAGTTGAATGTAAACAACTAGTCTTGGAGATAGAATTGCTGACATTCCTTCCTCCCAGCCACCTCCCAAGAGCTAACAACAAACTTTAACAAACAAGAAACAAGGAGAGCTCTGTAGGTCTCCTTGTGTAAAAGGTGATCAGTGCTACATCTCTGCTTATTTCTTGGTCTTCACCCATTTTTGTGTAGTCACTATAATCTTCCTCTTTTATAATCATGATATGAATCATTCTTCAAAATTCATCAAGTCTCATTTTTATGCATCATTTTCCTTTTGATATTTCTGTCATGATGTCATATATTTTTAACCATATAATCTTGCTTTTCAATATTTGTCTTGTATTGTCTTCTAAAAAATCATAGACCTTCTGAAAGCAAGAAATACCCCATTCCTCTTTTGTGTTTCTTAGAGTGTCTCCAACATGTTTATTAGGAGTTTAATAAATATATATTTACTGAATGATTTATCTTCACCATTTCAAAAATATTTAGTTATTCTAGCCAGAAAGACATCTTTATCTATTTTGCAAAGTGGAGAATGCCCTGGTGGTCCAGTAGTTAAGACTCCATGTGTTCTCACTGTGGAGGGACCAGGTTCAATCTCTGGTTGGGGAACAACTAAGATCCTAGAAGCCAAATGGTGCAGCCAAAAAATTAAAAAAAGTGAATTGGTTTTGAGTGGGTAAGTTCTAATGATGTTAGAGGATGTCTTATGTGGTACAAAAAATGTCTCAAATTAGAAGGGTAGAGTCTACTCCCATAATTATCATTATAGTAGAGTGATGACAAACAAGGAATTGGAATCAAATAAACCTGAGTTTGAATCCCTGTTTCACACCTAAGTAGCTGTTTATCTCAGGACCATCAATCATCTTTAGGTATCAGTTTCTTCATTTATAAAATATAGAACATAATAAAATTTAACCACTGTATCTCACAAAGTCATTGTGAGAATTAAATATGATTCTGTATGAAAAAATCCTTTGAAAATTATACACGGTAATGCAGACTATTTAATTTACACTAAACCATCTGCTGAAAACAACTGAAAATGCTAAACAAAATACAGGCAGTCTTTACATTGCACGGTGGTGTGGGACCATAAAAGTGGCCATGCAAGCTGAAACTATGCAAAACAATCTTAATAATCAATAGGAAAAATATGATTCTTCTGCGACTTTAAACATTTTTTGTCAAAGCATTAAAAACTTTCTTACTTTTGGTTACAAATAAATAGGAAAACAAAAAAAATAGTAAAACTAATATTTATGTAGTGCACTGTGTTTTAAATAGTGTAAAATTAAAGTGTTCTTCTTTTGCAAAAATGTATTTAGAGTGGTCTGAACAGTTTTCACCTTCTTCTAGATATATAATTTTTGTCTTGGAGAATTCTCACACTCATTTCTAAGTGTGAATCAGCTTCCAATATTTTATCTTTTGTACATTCAGTGTTGAGAAATATCTCCCAGAGTTTCTTTAATATGAAATATTTGCCAGCATTACTTTTTCTGGGATATCTTCATCCTTTTTATCACAGTGACTTTCCTCACTTATGTATATAAGTTTGTCTTTGCTAAGTTTCTCTGGCTCTAGACTTTCTCAATGCTGGCAATGTCAACATTCCCACAGTCAGCTATTTCTTCTATAACTCTATTTACATTTGATTTAAATTTTACTTGCAGTGGTATCACTTTTTGTTCCTTTGCTGCACTTTGATCTTTGTTGGCCAGTTCTCCCTTTAAATTATCCATTGTTGTATACCACCATATGAGTTATCTCTGAGAGACAAGGAGGCAGCATAACTTAATGCTTTTCTGTCTGTGCATAAACTGAATAACACATGAAAAGTGACCAGCTGCTGATGGACTTTTAAAAGCCATATGATTGGTCATTGATCATGACATGAATCTGTTTTTTATGTAATGATTTGTGGACTGAAACACTAACAGTAAAATTTCTACTTTAAGCAAGTACTCACATTTAATAAACTATGGTAACTGAAATATAAACAATGTTGTTGTAGGACTGGTACTGTTTAACTAAACTTTGGTAATTGAAACTCTTAAATATAAGAAACACACAAAGAGAGGAGTGTCTTCATTTAAAACATCATATTCCTAAATGGATCAACACACAGGATCAAAATTACTGGGCCAAGATATATGAAAAGAGAGTCCAGAGAAATCAGCCTGGCACTTGATGCTCCTTCTGCTGATCCTGGTGAGGCATCTTAAAGGCTGAGTAGAGCTTTAGACAACCTCACAGGACCAGTGAGACAAAACTTAGAACGCACGTTTTGCCAGGGCTGGGACCACTAGTAAATCACCCTTCAATTAGTATTGGGAGCCTGAAGAATGGCACCCAAGAAGCAAGGACAAACCTGAAGTAATCCAGAACTCACATGGACTGTTGCCTAGCTTAACATTATTTTGATGGCCCAGAAAATCTCAAGTTCTGAAATCTGAAGTTGATCCTAGATTGTTAGTTCTGAGTTACTAGAGGAAAGCATATATGTCTACCCTAAAGATGAGCATCAACACAGACACCAGGCACTAGGAACAGACCCACAGGTACACCAGATAGTAGAATTACCAGACAATTTCCATATTCATGGAGATAAAATTTAAAATTTTAGTAAGGAACTAGAAAGTATTAAAATGACTTTGCAGATTTGGAAAAAAAATCTGGAAATTCTAGAACTGAAAATTATATTAAGCAAATAAAAAAACTCAAAGAATAGCTTAAATAGTAGCTAACTAAGGAGTAATTTAGTCAAGAAGGAATAAAAAGTAGGAGTGACATCAGCAAAAATGGAGGTGTAAGGTGAATTCCAAAAATTCACCACTCCTCAAAAGCAATAATAAGGGGTAAATTGTCAGAATCAACATTTTCAGAATTCTGGAATTAACCAAAGACTTGCAGCAACCTGTGGAGCATTTAGTAAAAGAAAAAATGTGTATGAATCTCAATAAGAACAGTGAGTTCTGTGGTATTCAAATTTGTTCTAATCCCATCCCACAGTTACCAGCACAGTGGTAGCCTTGAAAAAAAATCAGCTCACATTCCCAGTATTGAAGAGATCAAAATGGAGCTGGAACTTTTCTAACGCATAATTCTCAAAGAATAGCCATTATTTGACCTATCTGGTGGTTCCCTGGAAGACCCTCTCAAGAGGCTTTTTAATATTTGATCTCGCTCTAATTCTTCCAGTGATCCAGTACTAAAAGCCCTTCTGTAGGGGCATTTACTGAACATTTTAACATCACAGCTGCCTAAAGTGTTGGAAAAAGGCAAGCAATAGACACATCAAAAAGTTAATAGGAAAAGCTCAGGATGAGATGTCTGTGAGATTTTGGAAAACGCCAAAATAGTCTTGAGGGTTTACATGAATGTAAAGTTTCCATGAATGTGTAAGGCTGTGTGCATGCTCCAGAAAAATCTGAGAAGGCCCTAATCTCTCAATTCTGGCTGACCTTGAAGCTCTATGCAGCAGGAAGTAAAGGTTAAGGCAGAATTGGGAACCGCCCAGAAGAATGTTGAATGCACGTCCTAGCAAGCACACAGAGCCCATTAACAAAGACTGGAGGATTTACTGGTTCAGGACATTTAGAGAAATATCTTACCAATCATTAGTTTACCACAAAGCTAAGAGAATAGAGACTTCATTGCAAAACATGACATAGAACACATATCTTACATGATTAGTTCAGAAAAATCACTAAACAAACAAAAAATTACAACAAAAGAGCAACAATAACAAACCTGGAGGGAGAGGGAGAATCTGATTTTGAGTTACTACATATATTAACTGACACATATAGTTTAAAATAATATGAGATATACAAAGAAATAAGATAGCATGACCCACATATAGGGAAAAGTAATCAATAAAACATATCCCTGAGAAAGCCCAGACATTGGATGTACTAGAAAAAAGATGTTAAATCAATTAAGTTAAGTATTTTCAAAGGGGTAAAAGAAACCATGTCTGAAGAACTTCAGGAAGGTATAAGCACAATGTCCCATGAAATAGAGAATACTAATAGAGGAATATAAATTAATAAAGAAACCAAGCACTATTTCTGACATTTAAGATACAATAACTGAAATGAAAAAATCATGAGGGAGTTCATCAACAGATTTGAGCAGGTAGAAGAGTCATCAACTTGATAACTGGCCAATTGAGATTATCCAGTCTGAGGAATAAAAAGGAAAAAAAGAAGAAGAAAAATGACAGAGTAGCAGAGATCTGCAGGATAACACCAAGAGTATCACCATACACAGTGAAAGTCCCAAAATAAGAAAATAGAAAATTGTTTAAAAAAATGAAGAAATAATGGCCAAAGCCTTCCAAAATTTGATGAAGCACATTAATCTACATATATAAGAATCTCAATGACCTCCAACTTGCATAAACTTAAATAAATTTTTATTACATGCATTATCTCATTCAGTCTTCTTAAACCTATTGGTTGTGAAGGAAAGACATTATTACACCCATTAGATAGAAGAAGTTCAGGCTCAGATTTTGAAGTATTAATAAATTCATCCTAGTGAAGGAACTAAGAATAGAACCTAGGTTTCCTGACTCCTAATCCAGTGTGCCTTTGAAAACAACATACTACCATATCTATTTGAGCAGTCTTGTGCCTCATATCACAAGTTTAATGGTGATGTGGTTTAGACTTAAGCTTTAGAAGGCATTCTCTGGGACAAAATTGTCAAGCTAAAGTTTGATATCTTATACTTTCTTTCTTCCTTCTATGTCTATATCATATCTAGATCATCAATTTTTTTAAAAAAATGATAGAATTTCTAATGATTTCAAATTTCTATTGCTTTTTTCAATATTGGGTCAACCCAGAACATCAACATATTCATTCAGCCAAGGATTCAGTGGTGACATGGTCATGAAAATAATCAAAGCTGCTTGTAGAATAGCTACATAATAGTGATAAAAATTGTTTCCCAGTGATGAAGAAGAAAGCAATAGCATTGAATCTTTATAATATCAATTTTTCTTCATCAAACAGGAACAAAGCAAAATCTTGTGAAATTCATTTGAATCCCATTGAAGCAAACAAACAAATAAATCTGAAAGTTTTCATTTGCAGATATGGAGAAATGTTTTCTGATACTTTACTAAGTCAGAATTTATGTTTTACTATTTTTTCTACTGTAACTGTAGTATTAGAAGTAAAGACATTTGGTTTTAATATATTCAACTACCTTTTAATACCAGATATTTCCACCAAATGTTTAAAATTTAATATTTTCTATCTGTAACTGCATTAGGTTAGGATAACCAAACCTTGATTGGAAATCAAAACAAAGAATGTGACTTGTATGACCATGTCATGGTCTAAATTTTGTGATTATGATATTCAATTAGTAGAAAGAAAAATAATTCCCGTATGGATTAGTCCCTTAGTCCCTATGTTGCTGGTCCCATAAAATAGAATTTCTGTCTTCTTAAGAGAACACAAATGTTGGGGAAAATTCAAATAGGATAATTAGAATCAAGTTGATGGAAACTGGTCAAAGAACAAATTACCCAGAATACTGCTCCTAGCTCTGGATACAAATAAGAGATTTTAAATGGAAGAGTCAAAACTTCAAATATAAGGTAGACAAATTTGGATTAAAATCAGATCAAGTAATTAATTAGCTTCTTCACATCTGCTGAGATGAAAAGTTTGTCTCTCCCAATGAGGCCTATGTTCTTCCAAACCTAAGACATGAGTGCAGAGTCAAAGAAACATAAATTTTCTATCTGGAAGGGATGTTGCACATTATTTTACCTAACTTTCTTATTTTATTGGGTTGGCCAAAATGTTCGTTTGAGTTTTTCCGTAAGATGGCTCTAGTAGCACTTAGTTGTCTTTAACTTCATCCAAAACAATTGTTAGATTGTATTGTGACAGCTGTCATATCAGTGTGCATTAAAAAAACATCAAATTGGTAAATTTTTGTGTAGCCATTTTAATATTGAAGATAGAAGAAAAAAGCAACATTTTTGGCATATTATGCTTTATTATTTAAAGAAAAGTAAAAATGCAACCGAAATGCAAGAAAATATTTGTGCAGTGTATGGAGAAGGTGCTGTGACTGATCGAACATATCAAAAGTGGTTTGAGAAGGTTCATGCTGGAGATTTATAGCTGGACGATGCTCCACGGAAATCGAGACATTAACTGAGACCAATCAGTGTTATACCACGCGGGAGATAGCCGACATACTCAAAATATCCGAATCAAGCACTGAAAATCATTTGCACCAGCTTGGTTATGTTAATCTCTTTGATGTTTGGTTCCACATAAGTTAAGTGAAAAAAACTTTGACTGTATTTCTGCATGTGATTCTCTACTGAAATGTAATGAAAACGTTCTGTTTCTAAAACAAATTGTGATGGGTGATGAAAACTGGATACTGTACAATAATGTGGAACAGAAGAGATTGTGGAGCAAGCAAAATGAACCACCACCAACCACACCAAAGGCCATCTTCATCCAAAGAAGTTGATGTTGTGTATATGGTGGGATTGGAAGGGAGTCCTCTATTATGAGTTCCTTTCAGAAAACCAAAGGATTAATTCCAACAAGTACTGCTCCCAGGTAAACCAACTGAAAGCAGCACTCCATAAAAAGTTGCTGGAATTAGTCAGCAGAAAACTCATAATCTTTCATCAGTATAATGCAAGACCACATGTTTCTTTGATGACCAAGCAAAAACTGTTACGGCTTGGCTGAAGTTGTGATTCATCCACTGTATTCACCAGATATTGCACCTTCAGATTTCCATTTATTTCTGTCCTTACAAAATTATCTTAATAGAAAAAATTTCAATTCCCTGGAAGACTGTGAAAGGCACCTGGAATAGTTCTTTGCTCAAAAAGATAAAAAGTTTTGGGAAGATGGAATTATGAAGCTGCGTGAAAAATAGAAGAAGGTAGTGGAACAAAATTTCAAATATGTTGTTCAATAAAGTTCTTGGTGAAAATGAAAAATGTGACCTTTTTTTTTTTGAGGTACGCAGGCCTCTCACTGTTGTGGCCTCTCCCGTTGTGGAGCACAGGCTCCAGACACGGAGGCTTAGTGGCCATGGCTCAAGGGGCCAGCTGCTCCGTGGCATGTGGGATCTTCCAGGACCGGGGCACGAACCCGTGTCCCCTGCATCGGCAGGCGGACTCTCAACCACTGCGCCACTAGGGAAGCCCTGTGTCTTTTATTGTTACATAGAAACTGAAGGTCATTGTGACCGGTGTGAGATGATATCTCATTGTAGTTTTGATTTACATTTCTCTAATGATTAATGATGTTGAGCATTCTTTCATGTGTTTGTTGGCAGTCTGTATATTTTCTTTGGAGAAATGTCTATATAGGTATTCTGCCCATTTTTGGATTGGGTTGTTTGCTTTTTTTGCTATTGAGCTGCAGGAGCTGCTTGTAAATTTTGGAGATTAATCCTTTGCCAGCTGCTTCATTTGCAAACATTTTCTCCCATTCTGAGGGTGGTCTTTTCATCTTATTTATGGTTTCCTTTCCTGTCAAAAGCTTTTAAGTTTCATTAGGTCCCATTTGTTTATTTCTGGTTTTATTTCCATTTCTCTAGGATGTGGGTCAAAAAGGATCTTGGTGTAATTTATGCCATAGTGGTCTGCCTATGTTTTCCTCTAAGAGTTTGATAGTGTCTGGCCTTACATTTATGCCTTTAATCCATTTTGAGTTTAGTTTTGTGTATGGAATTAGGGAGTGTTCTAATTTCATAGTTTTACGTGTACCTGTTCAGTTTTCCCAGCACGACTTATTGAAGAGGCTGTCTTTTCTCCACTGTATATTCTTGCCTCCTTTGTCAAAGATAAGGTGACCATATGTGCGTGGGTTTATCTCTGGGCTTTCTATCCAGTTCCATTGATCTATATTTCTGTTTTTGTGCCAGTACCATACTCTCTTAATTACTGTAGCTTTGTAGTATAGTCTTAAGTCAGGGAGCCTGATTCCTCCAGCTCCGTTTTTCTTTCTCAAGATTGCTTTGGCTATTCAGGATCTTCTGTGTTTCCATACAGATTGTGAATTTTTTTGTTCTAGTTCTGTGAAAAAGGTCAGTGGTCGTTTGATAGGGACTGCATTGAATCTGTAGGTTGCTTTGGGTAGCAGAGTCATTTTCACAATGTTGATTATTTCAATCCAAGAACATGGTATATCTCTCCATCTATTTGTATCATCTTTAATTTCTTTCATCAGTGTCTTATAATATTCTGCATACAGGTCTTTTGTCTCCTTAGGTAGGTTTATTCCTAGAAATTTTATTCTTTTGTTGCACTGGTAAATGGGAGTGTTTTCTTAATTTCACTTTCAGATTTTTCATCATTAGTGTAGAGGAATGCAAGAGATTTCTGTGCATTAACTTTGTATCCTGCTACTTTACAGAATTCATTGATTAGCTCTAGTAGTTTTCTGGTAGCAACTTTAGGTTTCTCTATGTATAGTATCATGTCACCTGCAAACAGTGACAACTTTATTTTTTCTTTTCTGATTTGGATTCCTTTTATTTCTTTTTATTCTCTGATTGCTGTGGCTAAAACTTCCAAAACTCTGTTGAATAATACTGGTGAGAGTGGACAACCTTGTCTTGTTCTTGATGTTAGAAGAAACGGTTTCAGTTTTTCACCATTGATGACGATGTTGTCTGTGGGTTTGTCGTATATGCCCTTTATTATATTGGGGAAAGTTCTCTCTATGCCCACTTTCTGGAGGGTTTTTATCCTAAATTGGTGTTGAATTTTGTTGAAAGCTTTCTTTGTATCTATTGATCTGACCATATGGTTTTTCTCCTTCAATTTTTTAATATGGTGTATCACATTGATTGATTTTCATATATTGAAGAATCCTTGCATTCCTGAGATAAGCCCCAGTTGATCATGGTGTATGATCCTTTTAATGTGCTGTTGGATTCTGTTTGCTATTATTTTGTTGAGGATTTTTGCATCTATATTCATCAGTGATATTGACCTGTAGTTTTCTTTTTTTGTGACATCTTTGTCTGGTTTTGGTATCAGGGTGATGGTTGCCTTCTAGAATGAGTTTGGGAGTGTTCCTCCCTCTGCTATATTTTGGAAGAGTTTGAGAAGGATAGGTGTTAGCTCTTCTCTAAATGTTTGATAGAATTGGCCTGTGAAGACATCTGGTCCATCATCAAAAAATCTACAAACAGTAAATGCTTGAGAGGGTGTGGAGAAAAGGGAACCTTCTTTCACTGTTAGTGGGAATGTAAATTGATACAGTCACTATGGAGAACAGTATGGAGATTCCTTATGAAACTAGTAATAGAACTACCATAGGACACAGCAATTCCACTACTGGGCATATACCTTGAGAAAATCATAATTCAAAAAAATCATGTACCAAAATGTTCTTTCCAGCTCTATTTACAGTAGCCAGGACATGGAAGCAACCTAAGTGTTCATCAACAGATGAATGGATAAAGAAGATGTGGCACATATTTACAATGGAATATTACTCAGCCATAAAACGGAAAAATATTGAGTTATTTGTAGTGAGGTGGATGGGTCTATAGTCTGTCATACAGAGTGAAGTAAGTCAGAAAGAGAAAAACAAATACCGTATGCTAACACATATATATGGAATCTAAAAAAAAAATAAAGAGAAAAAATGGTCATGAAGAACCTATGGGCAACATGGGAATAAAGGCACAGACCTACTAGAGAATGGACTTGAAGGTACAGGGAGGGGGAAGGGTAAGCTGGGACAAAGTGAGAGAGTGGTATGGACATATATACACTAGCAAATGTAAAATAGATAGCTAGTGGGAAGTAGCCTCATAGCACAGAGAGATCATCTCAGTGCTCTTTGAGCACCTAGAGTGGTGGGTTAGGGAGTTTTGGAGGGAGGGAGTTGCAAGGGAGAAGAGCTATGGGGGGCATATGTATTTGTATAGCTGATTCACTTTGTTATAAAGCAGAAACTAACACACCAATGTAAAGCAGTTATACTCCAATAAAGATGTTTAAAAACAAGAAACTAAAAATATTGAAGGAACTTTTTGGCCAATCAATACAAAAGAAGAAACAGAAGCTGCCATAGTCTGAATATTTGTGTCTCCCCACAATTCATATGTTGAAGCCCCATTCCCAATGTGATGGTATTTGGATATGGAGCCTTTGGGATGGAATTAGTTCATGAGGATGGAGCTATCATGAATGAGCTAAGAGCCTTTATAAAAGAAACCCCACTGAGCTCCCTTGCCCCTTCCATCATGTGAGGACACAGTGAAAAGACAACTCTATTAACCAGTAAGTGGGCTCTCACCAGACGTAGGATATGCTGGCACCTTGATATTGAACTTCTCAGCTTCTGGAATTATAAGAAATAAATGTTTGTTTTTTAAATACCGCATATTCTATGGAGTTTTTGTTACAACTGCCCAAGCTGACTAAGACAGAAATTGGTGCTGAGAAGGAGGATGCTTTTTTAACAAATGTCTAAAAATATGGAAGTGACTTTGGAACTGGGCAATTTTGGTGAGTGCTCAGAAAGTATAGAAAACTGTAGAAAATGGCTCAGTCTTCTTATAGAATACCTAAGTAATCCTGAAGAGAATGTTGGCAGAAATATGAATGGTAATGTCCATTCTAATGAGGTCTCAGACAGAAATGAAGAATATGTTATTGGACACTAGAGGAATGGCAATCCTGTCATAAAGTGGCTAAGAACTTGGTTAAGCTGTGTTCATGTTATAGTGTTTTGTGGTAGGTAGAACTTTTGAGTGATGAAATTGGATATTTAGCTGAATCTATTTCTAAGTAAAGTGCTAAAGATATAGCTTGGCTGTTCCTGACTGTTTGAAAGCAAGGAGAGAGAAATGACTTCAAGATGGAATTGATAAGCATAAAAGAAGCAGAACTCGAAGATGTGGAAATTTCTAAGGCTATCCATATTTCAAAAAATGAGAAATCCTGTTCAGTAGTGAACACAAAGTGTGTGGCCAAACAACTGTTTGATAAGGAGATTAGTATGGATCAACTTTCTCATCATTTAAGACAATGAAAGAATGACCCTGTAGTTGGTTCAGAGATCATCAGGGCTGCCCGCCCATCACAGACCCAGAGTACAAGGGCCTGGAGGGCAGAGTGGCTTCAAAGGAGAGACCACTGCCACCTGTGAGACTTAGGCACACACTGCCTAGTGCTATCTCATATTGCAGGCTCCTCTCTCCATACTCTAGCATCGCATTCCTCATCTACCCCAGATGCAGCTTGAGTGAACCCTGGTGCAGTGTAGGCCTTTGTGGCCACTGCTCTGGAGGGTGCAGTCAACAAAGTGTACCCAGAGTGCATAGGCCTTGGGACATGGCTGCCTTCACCTAGATTTCAAAGGACCAGACTACAAAACAGAGCCCATGGGCTCAGGACCCCAACCTGGGAGAGACATAGGATCCAGGAAGAGAACCCCTGCAGAGGTGGGGTGCAAGAAGAAAGTCTGTGCAGGAACTTTCCTCTGAGCCTTGGGGGTGAAGTTGCCAGCCCAATAGTACTGGAAGATAGAGCATTGAGCCAAAGAGGATTATTATTTAAGATCTAATGTTTGTCCCGTTCGGTTTGGACTTGCCTGGGATCTGTCACTCCTTAGTCTTTCTTATTTATCCCTTTGGAATGGTAATGCATTTCTTATGCTTGTCTCACTATTGTATTTTGAAAACACATACTTACATAGTTTCACAGGTTCACAGCTGGAGAGAAGTTTTGCTCAGATGAATTGTACCTTGAGTCTTACCCATATCTGATTTAGATGATATTTAAATGCAACTTTGGACTTTAGACTTTTGAGTTGATGCTGGAACAATTTCAGACTTTTGCAGCTGTTGGAATGGAATTAATTAATTTTGCATGAAAAAAGAACATCAGTTTTGGGACACCTGGGATCAAATACCATAGACTGAATATTTGGGTCCTCCCTCCAAAATTCATATTTTGAAATGCCATCCCTAAAGTGATGTTATTTGGAGATGGGGCCTGTAGGAGATGATTAGGTCATGAGGGCAGAGTGCTCATGAATGGAATTAGTGCCCTTATAAAAGAGACCCTGTTAACCCCCCTCATTCCTTCCACTATGCGAGGACACAAGATAAGACAGTTATGAGCCATGAAGCTGACTCTCACCAGACACTGAATCTGCCTGTGCCTTGATCTTAGTCTTCCCAATGTCCAGAACTGTGTCAAATAAATATTTGTTGTTTAAGCCACATAGTGTATGATATTTAGAGAAGTAAAGTGCTTTTATCATGGTTAAAAATAACAGTGATAGAATAGAAAATGAAACCCAGTGTCTTAACTCCATGTTAATTTTCCAGATGTGAAATCTGAAGCAATAGAGTAAGAAGCAGAGATTTTTTTGCCACAGAAATGTGAATTTAATATTTGATTCTGCACACATGCTCTTTAGTTCGTGCTTTATATAGATACTATAGGTTAATATTAGTTGATTCTAAAAGCTTTGGGGGCAAACATGATAACAATTTAGGGGAGGTTATTCAATGTATATTAGCCTCTAAGTAGTTCTTTTTCATAAAAAATAATTTTCAAAAAAGTTTGGACTTTTCAGAAGGCCTTCACTATAATTTGATTGAGAATACAAATTGGTAGCACATTGGTAGCACATAGAAAATAAATGGGTTGTGATCCATTACAATAAATCTTAATGCCTATATGTTCTTCAAGAGGCCTTCATTAAAACTTAAGTACCCCTGGTAGTGTTAACACTCAAAGTCATTAACAATTATTAACATTTTATTTGAAATTATGCTATATTATTTTTCTAATACAGTAGATGAGATTGAAGTCTATAGGTATGGAAGGTAAGCAAAGCATCTGAGCCACTGTGGAAACTAGGGGAAAACAGAGTGGTGCTGAAATTTCTCACTTTCCTTTTAGGTTCTTATGGAGAACACTTATCTTTGATTTTAAGACAAAAAGTTAGATCAAGAAAAGATTCCAGACCAAGAAAATGTTCATGTTCAGTTGATAAGCTTTGATTAGCAACTGCAAGTGAAAGCACACACCTCACCTTTCCCTTTTTCTAAAGAAATGATATAGGTGTATCTGCCTCCACTTATTTCAAAAATAATAACTGAGTGCTTACCAACTGCTTTTTGCTTTTTAGTGATGAGCATAAAATAATTAATATAGCAGAACGATCTCGTGGACCTTGCATTACAGCTGAGAAAAGATAGAAAATTAAATGGATAAATCTATGCAAATAAATTAGATGATGTGATAAGAGTAACTGTGTGGCTATTTCAAATGGGGTGCTCAGGGAAATATTCTTTGAGGAAGTGACATTTTAGCTAAGATCAGAATGACAAAAAGTAGTTAACCATAACAATAACAGAAAATAACATTTCAGTCAAAGGGAGTGCTAGTGCAAAGACCCAGAGGTGGAAATAATTTTGGCATATTCAAGTAAAAGTCAGTGTGTCTGGAGATTAGTGACAGTAAGCCTCTCCAAAGGAATAAGAAGGGGAAAGCTGTTGAGTGAGCCTATACATAACCCCTCATAACTGCTGCTATGTTCATTCATTCTACTAAGCAAGCACTGAGATGACTTGAGAGAATATTGGCAAAACTTCACAGAATGGGTTTTTCTATCCATCTATTATTGTGACACTTGCATAACAGAGGTTGGAAGAAAACCATTAAAAATTTCATAACCTCGAAACTCATTGAAGAGACCTGTGGAAACAACCCCCTGAAATTGAAGAGAAGGTGATTCACCCTGCAATGCCTGCACCAAGGAAGAAAATAATATCATTTTAATTTGGATGCAACATATATGACTTTCAATGTAATCCTAATTAAAATACGTGCAGAATTTTTCATGTACCTTGAACACTGATTCTAAAATTTATAAGAAAGAGTCATTATTCAAAGATAGTCTAGATAATTTTGACAAGCAGGAATAGAGGGAAGACTTGCCAACAAGACAGCAATATATTGTGTGAATATATGTGAACATATAGTAAGTAAAGCAGGGTACTAGATTACACAGCTTGTGTACAAATGAACAAGTACATTAATGGAACAGAATAGATAATCCAGAAATAAACTTATGTATATGAATATTTAGTATCTGCTAAAGATGACATTTCACATAATTGGGAAAAGATGGGCTATTTATTTAATGAAATTAGGATAATTGGGTGTGCATTCAGAGAACAGTAAAATGGATTACTATCTCACACCAGACCTAATATATTTTGGGCATGAACTGGTTGCTAACATTCAGTGTCCATTCTGATGGGTCCATACTGTCAACTACAAATTGGCACTTGCCAACTACTTCTAAAAGGATTAAATCATGTGCTGCTGATTTTCAACACCCCCTTAAAGGAGTCCAGGGTGAAGAGCAGAAATGAGGCACTCTGCTCTGAGAAAAACTGGCAGAAAAGGTCTTCAGATAGTTATTTTCAGAAGCCGATTTTATGAGCCCAATTCTTGTATCTCCTCATATCTAGAAAAGCACTAAAATTCTTCACGGTGATGACTGTACCTCATGACTAGCAGAAACCTTCTGCAAAAAAAAAAATATATATATATATATGCTTGACTGTATGTACTCCACCAAAATCACATATATACTGACCTTACCCCTGCCTTATTGGAGCAGTTTCTCAGAGCTATCTGAAATGCTGTCTGCTCGGCGACAGCCCTCATTTTGCCCCAAATAAAACTTGACTCACAACTCTCTTGTTGTGCAGTTTTTAAGTCGACAATACCTATGCCATAATAATAGTTCAATATTATTAATTTTCAAATTTTTAAAACAAAAAATCAGACACCATTCAAGTTTTCCCATGTGTTGTTTTCAGTTTGTTTCTTTAGATTCTTTCAAACTGGAAAAATTGCTCAGTGTTTCCTTGACTTTTATGATCTTGATGTTTTTAAAGAGTAAAGGCCAGTTATTTTGTAGAATGTTCCTCAATTTGACTATGTCTGACATGTAAACATGATTAGATTCTGTTTATGCTTCATTGGTAAGACTATCACAAAAATCATGTTGTATTCATCTCATCTCATCCTATTGGGAGTACATGATTTCAATTTGTCCCACAACTGATAATATTCACTTGATCACTTAAGGTGGTGTGTGCCAGGCTTCTCAACCACAAAGTTATTTTGTTGGGAAATAATTTTAGACTATGTAAATACCCTATTCCTCATCAAAACTTCAAGTTATTCATTCATTTATTTATATCAGTATGTATACATGCTTCCTATTTTATTTGATACATTATAATCCATTACTACTAATATTCATTTTATGCTCAAATTATTTCAGATATGGCTAGTGGGTGCTCAAGGTTGGTTTCATTGTTCCTTTGTTAAGTCCCCATCCTCCTTTGAGCACTTTCCTGCTTTGTGTCACTACAAGATGCTCCAGGCAAGGCTGATCTTGTATTTCCCTGTCCCAACCTTGGAATCAACCACTTCTCCAAGGAACTTAGTTACCTTTTATTGGAGAATGCTATTTAGAAACTGAAATTTGAGCATGACGTGTGCTTATTGCTATTGGAGGTCACAACATTTAGGCCCTCTCAGAGGACAGATCTAGTAATATATGTATGTATATGTCTACACATTCACATCTAACATCTGTCTGCCTATCTATCATCTATCTATCTATTTATCTATCTATCTATCTATCTATCTATCTATCATCTATCATCATTCATCTTGAAAAATATGAGCTTACATCGATACCTCCAAATCCAATTCAACAACACAGAGTTATTGTAATTTTATCTTTCCACATTTGTAACTCCTTTCCCTAACAGCAAGAAACCTATTTTCATTATGCTTAAAACATTTATTAATTTGATCAGTCTCTTTGTATATAACCAATCTTCCTTTGCTGCCAGTGCCTTCTCTTTGCTTCTCTATGCTCCACCTAAAACCTTTAGGATTAAATAGTTCAGAAAGAGAAAGGAAACAGAAGAAGGAGATGAAGAAGAAATTGTTAAATATTTTAATATAAATTCTGCATAACACTATCTGCCAAATAATATAAATCATCATTAATAAATATTAAGAATATAGTATATGGCAATGGAATATAAATTATAAAATTTTAAAAGTATTTTTTAAAATATCAGAAATATATTTTTGGTCTTGAAATAGAGAAGGCCACATAAACTAGATACAAAAAGAAAACAAATAAAAGAAAAATACAAAAATTAAAAGATCAATAAATTTGAGAATTTCAACATTAAAGCCATATATGTGATTAAAAACATCCATCCATAATAGAAGGCTGGGAGGGAAAAGAACAAAGGGGTATATAGTGAATATTTATTACATTTTTGGCTGCCATCTTTAAGAGTAAATTAAAATGATTTCCTTTATTTATAAAGGGAAAATATACCATTTTCCCCTTTCCACTTTTCTTAGGGAATCTCATTGAAAATATGATAAGCCCTATGTGAATTTTAAACTTTTGATTTTGAAATGCATGTTCACAGGCTTTCTAACCTTTGGAACTGTAAACATATACTTCTGAAATTAATGTAAAATTTTTGTACAAGGTACATCTATTTGTTCTCAAGAAAGTAAGAGAGGTTTTAAACTTCCTTTCACTTTATTGCATAAATTTGTATTAAATGTTATCTATATTTTGCAGTCACTTTCATGATCCCTTCCATTCATGTAAATCTGTTATTGCTTACTCAATAATAAATTCCATCTCCCCCTCTCATATTGGTACAGGAGGTTATTTTTGTTGGTAGGATTTTTTTTTTTACTTTCTCCAACATCTCCTCCCAACCGTACCTTCTTGATAGGATTCTCATTTCTAGTTGGAGACATTCAACAATATGTATAGTCTTTATGAGCTGCCTGAAACTGCAGTAGTTCTGACTGAAACTGTAGAAGCTGAAAGGCAAGAGTCTCCCTCTTTGTGACCCAGCACAGCACAAAGTAAAGTAGGCATGTTACATTTGTTTGGTCATTTGTACATACTTTCTAAGGAATTTGAATCTGTTGTGAGTGATGCAAGGGTATGGAGATATCTGGAGTTCATAATTGTTGCAGCAGCAATAATAGAAGCTAAGGAACAGTCTGTCCTGCTCCTGGAATTTTGCTCTGGTTACTGCTGGCAGGCCCTCCAGTGCTCCTCTGTTTTTGGTCTACTTTCAAGGCCTGCTCCTCCAGTAGATTATCATCTATGATATCCTTCCAGTAAGTTACCATTTTGCTTAATTATATTTTAGCTTTGTTCTCATGTTTGATAAGAAAAACAGATACAGATTATTATACAGAATGTGCAAAGAATATCTACAGAACAGCAGCAAAAAGAATTAAATCTCCATCAGCTAAATTAGCAAAGGTAATGAAAAGGTCTTTTAAATGATAGAAAATATGAGTAGTATTAAATAAACAAAAAAGATGTTCAAACTCACTAGTTATCAGAAAAATACATACTTAAATTATGTAATTTTCACCCATATGATTGTTAATTGTTGAAGTGCTAATATTGGTGAGAGTGTAGGTTTATAAGAACTCCATCCACTGCTTGATGTCAGTGAAAAAATTGGTAAAACCACTTGGAAGGGCAATTAGGCATTATTTATTAAAAATAAAAATTGTGGATGCCAAAAACATTCTCTTTCTATGTTTCAATATTTACCCTAGAGAAACCTATAAGGAGGTATATATATAGTTATGTTTGTAATGATGAAATTACGAGAACAAGTTAAATGTCCATAGTGGAGCATGGCTAAACTATGTTACACATAATATGTAATCTGTGCACCATTTAAAATAATGATGGTGATCTATACTTACTTGAATGGATATAACCGCGTATAATATTTTTAGATGATAAAAGCAAGCTCCAGAATGATACATATGATGTCATATTTTTATGTAAACAGATATATATATATATGTATATATATACATGTTATTTGCCCCCAGAATAAGAAATTATTAGTACCTCTATCATTTGCATTTATAGATTTTACTTCTCTTTTTAAGAATATTTGTGAACCACAGCAAAATCTTTTATGACTCACTCCCTAGAGTAATGGAAATAGAAACAAAAATAAACAAATGAGACCTAATTAAACTTAAAAGCTTTTGCACAGCAAAGGAAACCATAAATAAGACAAAAAGACAACCTTATGAATGGGATAAAATATTAGCAAATGAAACAATGGACAAAGGATTAATCTCCAAAATATACAAAACAGCCCATGGAGCTCAGTAACAAAAAACCAAATAGTTCAATTAAAAAATGGCTGGAAGACCTACATAGACATTTCACCAAAGAAGACATACAGATGGCCAAGAGGCACATGGAAAGATGCTCAGCATCACGAATTATTAGAGAAATGCAAATCAAAACTACAATGAAGTATCACCTCACACTGGTCACAATGGCCATCATCAAAAAGTCTACAAACAATAAATTCTGGAAAGGGTGTGGTGAAAAAGGAACCCTCCTGCATTTTTGGTGGGAATATAAATTGATACAACCACTATGGAGAACAGTATAGAGGTTCCTTCAAAACTAAAAATAGAACTACCATATGACCCACCAATCCCACTACTGGGCATTTACCCTGAGAAAACCATAATTCCAAAAGGGACATGTACTTCAATGTTCATTGCAGCACTATTTACAATAGCTAGGACATGGAACCAACCTAAATGTCCATTGACAGATGAATGGATAAAGAAGATGTGGCCCATATATACAATGGAATATTACTGAGCCATAAAAAGAAATGAAATTGAGTTATTTGTAGTGAAGTGGATGGACCTAGAGTCTGTCGAACAGAGTGAAGTAATTCAGAAAGAGAAAAACAAATATCATAGGCTAACACATATTTATGGAACCTAAAAAAAATGGTAGTAATGAACTTAGTGTCAGGGCAGGAAGAAAGACGTAGACATAGAGAATGGAATTGAGGACATGGGGGTGGGGAGGGAGAAGCTGGGGTGAACTGAGAGTAGCATTGACATATATACACTACTGAATGTAAAGTAGGTAGCTCATGGGAAGCAGCAGCATAGCACAGGGAGATCAGCTTGGTGCTTTGAGATGACCTAGAGAGGTAGGCTTTGGGGGGTAGGAGGGAGGCTCAAGAGGGAGGGGATATGGAGATATATGTATGCATATAGCTGATATACTTTGCTGTACAACAGAAACTAACACAGTATTGTGAAGCAATTATACTCCAGTAAAAATCATTAAAAAAAAGAATATTTGTGTATATATTTTGAAATGCATAAAATTATTTAAAGGATATTGGTCAGGGTTCTCAAGAGAAATAGAAAAGATAGATAGATAGATAGATAGATAGGGATAGAGAGAGAAAAAGGGAGAAAGGGAGAGTGATTTTTAGGAATTGGTTCACACAATTGTGGATGAGGCTAGCAAGTTCAAAATTTGTAGGGTAGGCAGACAATCTGGAAACTCAGGCAGGATTTCTATATTACAGTATTAAGGCAGAATTCCTTCTTCTCTGGGAAGCTTTAGTTTTTGCTCTTAAGGCCTTCAACTGATCAGATAAAGCTCACCTACATTATTGAAGGTGATCTCCTTTATTTAAAATCAACTGATTATAAATGTTAATCAGACCTACAAAATATGTTCACAGCAATATCTAGACTGGTATTTGAACAAACAACTGGGCACCATAGCCTACCTAAATTGACACATAAAATTAACCATCACAAAATACCATGCATGAAACTGATTACAGTTGTTACCTCTCAGAAGGAGAAACACATGTGGTTGATCAAAGGTGATTTTCTTTCTAGAAGAAAATTTTTCTTTCATTATGTATGATACAAAAATTCTATAAAAAATACTTAAAAATAGTACCAGTGTTCCCCAATGGTAAGCATCGCAGTGGAATTAAAACAAGTATTGCTTGCACTATTTACAATAGCCAAGACATGGAAACAACATAAACGCCCATTGACAGATGAATGGATAAAGAAGATGTGGTATATATATACAATTGAATATTACTTAGCCATCAAAAAGGATGAAATAATGCCATTTGCAGCAACATGGACGGACCTAGAGATTATCATACTAAGCAAAGTAAGTCAGAAAGAGAAAGACAAATACCATATGATATCAATTATATGTGGAATCTAAAATATGATACAAATCAACATATCTACAAAACAAAAACAGACTCACAGATATAAAGAACAGATTTGTGGTTGCCAAGGGGCAGCAGGGATAGGGGAGGAAGGGATGGGAGTTTGGGATTATCAGCTGCAAACTATTATATATAGGATGGATAAACAAGTACTACTGTATAGCACAGGGAACAATATTTAATATCTTGTGACCAACCATAATGGAAAAGGACATGAAAAAGTTACATATATATAACCGAGTCACTTTGCTGTACAGAAGAAATTAATACAACATTGTAAATCAACTATACTTCAATAAAATTTAAAACAAACAAAACAAAAAACAAGTGTTGCTCAAATGCTTGCATGGAAGACTTAGCCCAAAAGTGCCCAATATTCGACATAGGTTATAGACAGAGAAAGTTGCTAACACTACTACTATTACCTAGGTCGGTATTAGAAAGTAGTACCTCATACAGTTTATCCAGTTGACAGGTGGTATGAATTAGTCACTTGTTATCACCAGGCAAAAGAATATTTAATGAGGCATGTGATATATTTTATATTTTTGAAAACCATTTATATTATGGTTCTACTAAGAATCTGGCAAGATAAATCTTGTGGTTCTATTTCCCAAGGCACTATGAATAAAATCCCTAAACACAAATGATAAAGGGCTACTAATTCTTGATTTTCTTTTGTCAAAGACCCTATCTTTTTAAATCTAATGTCACCTTTGTTTTTCTTACAACTACTTTCTTTTTAAATTAACTCATTTAATCTTCTTTTCTACCTTCCCAACTCATCTGGTTTTATTTTTCTGCCAAACTCACTCTCACCACTATCTCCTCCTCCTTTTTTTTTCCTAATATTACACAGTAGCCTAAGCATAAACTGACAAATTAATGAATCCAATTTAGAGGACCAAACCTCAGGAAAAGAAAAACACATCTTTTAAAATATACATAATTTTATATTTTGAAAAACATTCCTTTCTTACACCCAACCCTGTTATAATAACCCCTCCCATTCCATTATAATATTTTTACAAAAACGCCATCAATAAGAGAATTGCTAATATATTAAAAAAAAAATCTGACCTGATTTTAAAATAGAGAAAACAATTCAATTTGTGGCTCTTTTAGTTCATTGTTACATAGGCTATACCCTTACAGTAAAGTAGATAAAATGGAACGTAGAGAAAAGGTGATATATCTTTTCATTTCTTTGTCAGAAAACAAATCTCTTTTAAAAGTCCATTTTTTCAAACTTTCTAATGAACAGATTCAGACAATTTCTGATATCTCTTACAGCAGTTGAAATGCAGTAATTTTTTTTCTTGTCATTTGAGAGATAATTTAACAATTTGAATTTGGTGTGCTTAATTTTTTTTAATTGTTGTATTAATGCAAAACAGTCCTCCTTCCTACAATGTCCTCCTTTCTCCTCTCCTCTGATTGTTCTTGAAATGCCAGCTTTCTTTGTGAAGCCTTTTCTGATCTTACTACCCTTCAGGGGGCCCTCCCTCCTCTAAGTTCTTATAGTGATTTTAGTTTGTACTATTCATTTGGGTCTTTAGCATATACTGCCTTATATTGTCAGATAACTGGTGTATGTCTTTACTCTTCCCTTTGATTACAAGTTTCTAATAACAAAGAATTATGTTTTTTACCACATTTTTTTAGCACCTGGCTCCACATCACTTAGAAAAATAACTTGAGCGTTGTAGTGTTTGGCATAGCTCTGCTGTTCATATAAGCAAATATTTACAAACTTGGTTTTAGAAAAGTTGACACTGGACCTTGAGAGAAATTTAAGTGGTATCCATAAAGCTATGTCTCCAAGTACCAGCCTAGTACTCTTTCCACAACAATATTGTGCCTCCAAAACTTTTAGCAATGCCCTATATTTTAGTATTTCCTAAATTAAAGTCTATAGATTAGTTTCATCAAAAACCCAGGAATATTTTATAAAGAGGAAATCCTAGATCTTACTCAGTATAGTCTGTTCTAATTCTGGCTTAGTCTTCTATATGCCAGACACTATGATGGGTTCTGGAGATACAATGACAAATATGTCAGGACTCTGTCTTCAAAAACTCAAAGTCCAGTGGTGGTAACAGATTTATATACAAAATAAATTATAATACAGTCAAATATAATATAATAAATGTATATGGAAGAACTTATGAGACCTCAGAGAAACTTTCTCTTCTGATGGTTTCAGAAGCATGCATTATTCAAAGGAAGTAAGACTTATGAATTAGCAAGATAGATAATGAGAATTGTCTCTTATGCAAGGACATAGAGTTTTATACAGCATCACATATTCAGTGTACCCCCAAGTAATTGAATATGTGTAGGTTTCAGGATACATAATGGGAATGTTGGAAGATGTGGATGATAATGTAGTCAAAGGCAAGATGTTGAAGAGTCTTCCATGCTTTACCAAGAAGTGTGCTTTATATTCTATATATGATGGGGCATCATAAACAGGAAAGTAACATGATCATACAAGTACATTCTACAGCAGTGTAGAGGATATATCAGAATGTGATACTGGAGAACTGCGTATTAGTCAGGAGGTAATTCTAATAGTCTAGGGCTTTAATTTGAGCAGTAGGAAGCAGAGTGGATGAACATGAGATTAGTTCAAAAGATATTTAAGTAGTTGAAGTGAGAGAACCTGGTAAAAAAATAAGATATTGAGAAATCCTGAACTTCCTTTGAATCTTCATAGAAAGAGAAAATTATATTCAATATTATTTTAACATTAAGTACTTTCCATTGTATACTGTTGATTTTTAGATTTGGAAATAATATTTATTATAGATCTGAGAATAGTATAGGAAGAAGAAGACTACTAAGTTTGGATTTGTAAAACTTTGTTTAGAGTTCTGGTACTTCTTAAAATTTATGTAACAATAGATAAGTAAATAGTTTCAATCTTAAAATTCTTCATATGTAAGATGCTGTTAATAGCTCTGTCTACTTCATTGGGTGGCTATCAGCATTTAACAAGATAATGAATGTGAAAAATATTAGTAAAATGGAAAATAAATGTATAATATTATAAGGAGCTTATTATTGCTAATAATTTAATATTTAAAAATAACCAGGACCATTAATTCAGGAAAAAATATAGCATTTAATATTGTTATGGAATCTCAGCATTGATACCTGTCTTTAAGAGATGATCTATGACACTACGTGGCTCTCCTCATTGCATTTCTACCTTGATTCCTTTCTCTGAGATTCCAGTTAACTATCATATCTTTATCCACTTTAGAACCTTGAGGTTAGAATATATAAAAAGTTAACTACAATGCTGAATGGGATAATTCCCTATGGTTTCATATGACTATTTCCTATTCAATTTTCTCAGTGTTTCATAGATATACAAGACTAGGTGCAATGTTTGTAGGTCATTTTCTCTCTTCCTATGTTTGGATGTAAAACACTGTTTGGGTCAACGTTTCCTCATCAAACAATACTCATAAGTCTTTGCTTGGGCATAATTCTTGAGTTCAATCAAACAAACAGAGTCAAAAAGCAAAAGCAGTGTTTGCTCTTTAAACAATCCCCAGGGGATCTCTTCAAAGTTTTATATGAGTTAAGACTTCGATATTACCACTTATGCTTTCTGATGTCTTTCAATCATCATTGACTAGTATTTCACCTTATTTTAAACATAAATATTCACTCAGCATCTGAGACTTTGCTAGACAATAAAAAAAGTTACTTTTAAACATCACAACATGCTATAGAACTGCAAAGTAAAATGCATTCTTCTGAGATAATATTACCCATCCTTCTGCCTTCAGATGTGCCTAAAGCATGTAGCGAAGTGTTAAAGATCAGTTAGTAATTCTATCCCTAGTCTAATGCTTAGGTTGCATCGATACAAGTAAATTATTCTGAGATAAAAACAATCACTTTGTTTTCATTACATAGCTATTGTGTTGAGTAGATGTAAGAACAAAAATAACCATAAAACTACTAGATGAAAACATATAGGAAAAAGGTCATTGACAGTGATCTTGGCAAGGATTTTTTGGATATGACATCAAAAGGATAAGCAACAAAAGCAAAATATACATAAGTGGGAGTACATCAAAACTTAAAAACTTCTGCACAGCAAAAGAAACAATCAACAAATGAAATGGCAACCTACATAATGGGAGAAAATATTTGCAGAACATATCTGATAAGGGGTTAATATCCAAAATATATAAGGAACATACACCTCAAAGCACACGGCAAACAATCTGATTTAAAATGGGCAGAAAAACTGAACAAACATTTTTTCAAAGAAGACATCCAAATGTCCAACGAGTATATGAAAATATGTTCAACATCACTAACCATCAAGGAAATGCAAACAAAATCCACAATGAGATATCACCTCATACCTGTTAGAATGGTTATTATCAAAAAGACAAGAGGTGAAAAACATAGGTGAGGATGTGGAGAAAAGGTAACCCTCACACACTGTTGGTGGGAATGCAAATTGCTTCAGTTACTAAGGAAAACATTCTGGAGGCTCTTCAAAAGGTTAAAAATAAAACTACCATGTGATCCAGCAATCCCACTTCTGGCTATATATTGAAAGGAAATAAAATCAGGATTTAGAGGACTATCTGCACTCCCATGTTCATTGCAGCATTATTCACAATAGCCAAGATATGCAAACAACCTAAGCATCCAAATATACATGAATAAAGATGATGTGTTATATATGATGAAATACTATTCAGCCATGAATAAAAAGGAAATCTTGCCATTTGCAACAACATGGATGAAAGCTGAGGGCATTATGCTAAGTGAAATAAATCAGAGAAAGACAAATATTGCATGATATACTTTATTTATTTATTTATTTTTTACATCTTTATTGGAGTATAATTGCTTTACAATGGTGTGTTAGTTTCTGCTTTAAAACAAAGTGAATCAGTTATACATATACATATGTTCCCATATGTCTTCCCTCTTGGTCTCCCTCCATCCCACCCTCCCTATCCCACCCTTCTAAGTGGTGACAAAGCATCGAGTTATTCTCCCAGTGCTATGTGGCTGCTTCCCACTAGCTATCTATTTTATGTTTGGTAGTGTATATATGTCCATGCCACTCTCTCATTTTGTCACAGCTTACCCTTCCCCTTCCCCATATCCTCAAGTCCATTCTCTAGTAGGTCTGTGTCTTTATTCCTGTCTTACCCCTAGGTTATTCATGACATATTTTTTCTTAGATTCCATATATATGTGTTAGCATATGGTATTCATCTTTCTCTTTCTGACTTACTTCACTCTGTACAACAGACTCTAGGTAAATCCACCTCACTACAAATAACTTAATTTTGTTTCTTTTTATGGCTGAGTAATATTCCATTGTATATACGTGTCACATCTTCTTTATCCATTCAACCGATGATGGACACTTAGGTTGTTTCCATCTCCTGGCAATTGTAAATAGAGCTTCAATGAACATTTTGGTACATGATTCTTTCTGAATTCTGGTTTTCTCAGGGAATATGCCAAGTAGTGAGATTGCTGGGTCATATGGTAGTTCTATTTGTAGTTTTTTAAAGAACCTCCATATTCCTCCATAGTAGCTGTACCAATTCACATTCCCACCAGCAGTGCAAGAGTGTTCCCTTTTCTCCACACCCTCTCCAGCATTTGTTGTTTCTAGATTTTTTGATGATGGCCATTCTGACCGGTGTGAGATGATATCTCATTGTAGTTTTCATTTGCATTTCTCTAATGATTAATGATGTTGAGCATTCTTTCATGTGTTTGGTGGCAGTCTGTATATCTTCTTTGGAGAAATGTCTATTCGGGGCTTCTGCCCATATTTGGATTGGGTTGCTTCTTCTTTCGATATTGAGCTGCATGGGCTGCTTGTAAATTTTGGAGATTAATTCTTTATCAGTTTCTTCATTTGCAAATATATTCTCCCATTCTGAGGGTTGTCTTTTGGTCTTGTTTATGGTTTCCTTTCCGGTGCAAAAGCTTTGAAGCTTCATTAGGTCCCATGTGTGTATTTTTGTTTTTATTTCCATTTCTCTAGGAGGTGGGTCAAAAAGGATCTTGCTGTGATTTTTGTCACAGAGTGCTCGGCCTATGATTTCCTCTAAGAGTTTGATAGTTCCTGGCCTTACATTTAGGTCTTTAATCCATTTTGTTCTTATTTTTGTGTATGCTGTTAGGGAGTGAGCTAATCTCATACTTTTACATGTACCTGCCCAGTTTTCCCAGTACCACTTATTGAAGACGCTGTCCTTTCTCCACTGTACATTCCCGCCTCCTTTATCAAAGATAAGGTGACCATATGTGCGTGGGTTTATCTCTGGGCTTTCTATCTTGTTCCATTGATCTAAATTACTGTTTTGGTGCCAGTACCATACTGTCTTGATTACTGTAGCTTTGAAGTATAGTCTTAAGTCCAGGAGCCTGATTCCTCCAGCTCCGTTTCTCATTCTCAAGATTGCTTTGGCTATTCATTGTCTTTTGTATTTCCATAAAAATTGTGAAATTTTTTTGTTCTACTTCTGTGAAAAATGTCAGTAGTAGTTTGATAGGGATTGCATTGAATCTGTAGATAGCTTTGGGTAGTAGAATCATTTTCACAATGTTGATTCTTCCAATCCAAGAGCATGGTATATCTCTCCATCTATTTGTATCATCTTTAATTTCTTTCATCAGTGTCTTATAATTTTCTGCATACAGGTCTTTTGTCTCCTTAGGTAGGTTTATTCCTAGATATTTTATTTTTTTTTTGCAATGTTAATTGGGAGTGTTTCCTTGATTTCACTTTCAGATTTTTCATCATTAGTGTGTAGGAATGCCAGAGATTTCTGTGCATTAATTTTGTATTCTTCTACTTTACCAAATTCATTGATTATCTCTAGTAGTTTTCTGGTAGCAACATTAGGATTCTCTATGTATAGTATCATGTCATCTATAAACAGTGACAGCTTTACTTCTTCCTGATTTGGATTCCTTTTATTTTATTTTCTTCTCTGATTGCTGTGGCTACAACTTCCAAAACTATGTTGAATAAGAGTGGTGAGAGCGGGCAACCTCGTCTTTTTCCCGATCTTAGTGGAAATGCTTTCAGTTTTTCACCATTGAGGACGATGTTGGCTGTGGATTTGTCATGTAAGGCCTTTATTATTTTGAGGAAAGTTCCCCCTATGTCTACTTTCTGGAGGGTTTTTATCATAAATGGGTGTTGAATTTTGTCAAAAGCTTTCTCTGCATCTATTGAAATGACCATATGGTTTTTCTCCTTCAATTTGTTAATATGGTGCATCACATTGATTGATTTGCATATATTGAAGAATCCTTGCATTCCTGGAATAAACCCAACTTGACCATGGTGTATGATGCCCTTAATATGCTGTTGGAATCTGTTTGCTAGTATTTTCTTGAATATTTTTGCATCTATGTTCATCAGTGATATTGGCGTGTAGTTTACTTTCTTTGTGACATCCTTGTCTCGTTTTGGTATCAAGGTGATGGTGGCCTCGTAGAAGGAATTTGGGTGTGTTCCTCCCTCTGCTATATTTTGGAAGAGTTTGAGAAGGATAGGTGTTAGCTCTTCTCTAAATGTTTGATAGAATTCGCGTGTGAATCCATCTGGTCCTGGGCTTTTGTTTGTTGGAAGATTTTTAATCAGTTTCAATTTCAGTGCTTGTTATTGGTCTGTTCATATCTTCTATTTCTTTCTGATTCATTCTTGACAGGTTGTGCATTTCTAAGAATTCGTCCATTTCTTCCAGGTTCTCCATTTTATTGGCATAGAGTTGCTTGTAGTAATCTCTCATGATCTTTTGTATTTCTGCAGTGTCAGTTGTTACTTCTCCTTTTTCATTTCTAATTCTATTGATTTGAGTCTCCTCCCTTTTTTTCTTGATGAGTCTGGCTAATGGTTTATCTATTTTGTTTAAGTTCTCAAAGAACAAGCTTTTAGTTTTATTGATCTTTGCTATCGTTTCCTTCATTTCTTTTTTCATTTATTTCTGATCTTATATTTATGCTTTCTTTCCTTCTGCTAACTTTGGAGTTTTTTTGTTCTTCTTTCTCTAATTGCTTTAGGTGCAAGGTTAGGTTGTTTATGCAAAATGTTTCCTGTTTCTTAAGGTGGACTTGTATTGCTATAAACTTCCATCTTAGAACTGCTTTTGTTACAACCCATAGGTTTTGGGTCATAGTGTCTCCATTGTCATTTGTTTCTTGGTATTTTTTAAATTTCCTCTTTGATTTCTTCAGTGATCACTTCGTTATTAAGTAGTGTATTGTTTAGCCTCCATGTATTTCTATTTTTTACAGATCTTTTCCTGTAACTGATATCTCATCTCATGGTGTGTGGTCGGAAAAGATACTTGATACAATTTAAATTTTCTTAAATGTGCCAAGGCTTGATTTGTGACCCAAGATATGATCTATCTTGGAGAATGTTCCATGAACACTTGAGAAAAATGTGTATTCTGTTGTTTTTGGATGGAGTGTCCTATAAATATCAATTAAGTGCATCTTATTTAATGTATCGTTTAAAGCTTGTGTTTCCTTATTTATTTTCATTTTGGATGATCTGTTCATTGGTGAAAGTGGGGTGTTAAAGTCCCCTACTATGAATGTGTTACTCTCGATTTCCCCTCTTATGGCTGTTAATATTTGCCTTATGTGTTGAGGTGCTCCTATGTAGTGTGCATAAATATTTACAATCGTTATATCTGCTTCTTGGATCGATCCCTTGATCATTATGTAGTGTCCTTCTTTTTCTCTTCTAATAGTCTTTATTTTAAAGTCTATTTTGCTTAATATGAGAATTGCTACTCCAGCTTTCTTTTGGTTTCCATTTGCATGGAATATCTTTTTCCATCCACTTACTTTCTGTCTGTATGTGTCTCTAGGTCTGAAGTGGGTCTCTTGTAGACAGCATATATAAGAGTCTTGGTTTTGTATCCATTCAGCCAATCTGTGTCTTGGTGGGAGTATTTATTCCATTTACATTTAAGGTAATTATCGATATGTATGTTTCTATTCCAATTCTCTAAATTGTTTTGGGTTCATTATTGTAGGTCTTTTCCTTCTCTTGTGTTTCTTGCCTAGAGAAGTTCCTTTAGCATTTGTTCTAAAGCTGGTTTGGTTGTGCTGAACTCTCTCAGCTTTTGCTTGTATGTAAACGTTTTAATTTCTCCATCAAATCTGAATGAGATCCTTGCTGGGTAGAGTAATCTTGGCTGCAGATTTTTCTCCCTCATTACTTTAAATATGTCCTACCACTCCCTTCTGTCTTGCAGAATTTCTGCTGAGAGATCAGCTGTTAACCTTATGGGGCTTCCTTTGTGTGTTATTTGTTGTTTTTCCTTGCTGCTTTTAGTATGATTTCTTTGTATTTAATTTTTGACAGTTTGATTAATATGTGTCTTGGCATATTTCTCCTTGGATTTATCCTGTATGGGACTCTCTGTGCTTCCTGGACTTGATTAACTATTTCCTTTCCCATATTAGCGAAGTTTTCAACTATAATCTCTTCAAATATTTTCTCAGTCCCTTTCTTTTTCTCTTCTTCTTCTGGAACCCCTATAATTCAAATGTTGGTGCATTTAATGTTGTCCCAGAGGTCTCTGAGACTGTCCTCAGTTCTTTTCATTCTTTTTTCTTTACTCTGCTCTGCAGTATTTATTTCCACTATTTTATCTTCCAGGTCACTTATCCGTTCTTTTGCCTCAGTTATTCTGCTATTGATCCCATCTAGAGTATTTTTCATTACATTTATTGTGCTGTTCATCATTGTTTGTTTCATCTTTGGTTCTTCTAGGTCATTTTTAAATGTTTCTTGCAATTTGTCTATTCTATTTCCAAGATTTTGGATCATCTTTACTATCATTATTCTGAATTCTTTTTCAGGTTAACTGCCTATTTCCTCTTCATTTGTTAGGCGTGGTGGGTTTTTATCTTGCTCCTTCATCTGTTGTATGTTTTTCTGTCTTCTCATTTTGCTTATACTACTGTGCTTGGGGGTCTCCTTTTTGCAGGCTGCAGGTCCGTAGATCCCGTTGTTTTTTGTTTCTTACCCCATTGGCTAAGGTTTGTTCAGTGGGTTGTGTAGGCTTCCTGTTGGAGGGGACTAGTGCCTGTGTTCTGGTGGATGAGGCTTGATCTTGTCTCTCCAGTGGTCAGGTCCATGTGTGGTGGTTTCTTTTGGTATGTCTGTGGACTTATTATGATTTTAGGCAGCCTCTCTGCCAACTGGTAGGGCTGTGTTCCTGTTTTGCTACTTGTTTGGCATAGGTTGTTCAGCACTGTAGCTTGCTGGTCGTTGGGTAAAGCTGGGTGCTGGTGTTGAGATGGAGATCTCTGGGAGATTTTCGCCATTTGATATTATGTGGAGCTGGGAGGTCTTTTGTTGACGAGTGTCCTGAAGTTGGCTCTCCCACCTCAGAGGCACAGCACTGACTCCTGACTGCAGCACCAAGAGCCTTTTATCCACACGGCTCAGAAGAAAAGGGAGAAAATGTAGAGAGAAATAATTAGTAGAAGTAGGAAGAAAGAAAGAAAGAAAGAAATTAAGAAAGAAAAGAGGGAAGGAAGGAAGGAAGGAAACAAGAAAGAAAGAAGAAAAGAAGGAAAGAAGGAAAGAAAGAAAGAAAGAAAGAAAGAAAGAAAGAAAGAAAGAAAGAAACGAGGGAAGGAAGGAAGGAAGAAAGAAGAAAAGAAGGAAAGAATGAAAGGAAGGAGGGCGGGTGGGAGGCAGGGAGGGAGGGACAGTGGGAAGAAGGAAGGAAGGAAGGAGGGAAGGAAGGAACAAAGAAAGAAAGAAAGAAGGTAAGGTAAAATAAAATAAAGTTATTAAAATAAAAAAATAATTATTAAAAAAACAAAAACAGAGGGATATAACCCTAGGGCAAATGGTGGAACAAAGCTATACAGACAATCAGACAGAAGCATACACCTACACACTCACAAAAAGAGGAAAAGGGGAAAATAATCATAAATCTTGCTCTCAAAGTCCATCTCCTCAATTTGGGATGATTTGTTGTCTATTCATGTATTCCACAGATGCAGTTTACATCAAGTTGATTGTGGAGCTTTAATCCACTGCTTCTGAGGCTGCTGGGAGAGATTTCCCTTACTCTTCTTTGTTCTCACAGCTCACAGGGGCTCAGCTTTGGATTTGGCCCCACCTCTGCGTGTAGTTCGCTGGAGGGTGACTGTTTTTCCCTTAGACAGGACGGGGTAAAAGGAGCCGCTGATTCGGGCGCTCTGGCTCACTGAGGCTGGGGGGAGGGAGGGGCGTGGAGTGTGGGGCGAGCCTGCAGCAGCAGAGGCCAGCGTGACGTTGCACCAGCCTGAGACCCGCCGTGTGTTCCCCTGGGGAAGTTGTCCCTGGATCGCGGGAACCTGGCAGTGGAGGGCTGCACAGGCTCCCCGGAAGAGGGGTGTGGATAGTGACCTGTGCTCACACACAGGCTTCTTGGTGGCAGCAGCAGCAGCCTTAGCGTCTCCTGCCCGTCTCTGTGGTCTGTGCTTTTAGCCACGGCTCGCGCCCGTCTCTGGAGTTCCTTTAAGCAGTGCTTTCAATCCCCTCTCCTCACGCACCAGGAAACAAAGAGGGAAGAAAAGTCTCTTGCCTCTTCGGCAGCTCCAGACTTTTTCCCGGACTCCCTCCTGGCTAGCCGTGGTGCACTAACCCCCTACAGGCTGTGTTCAAGCCTCCAACCCCAGTCCTCTCCCTGTGCTCTGACTGAAGCCCGAGCCTCAGCTCTTAGCCCCGCCCGGCCCGGCGGGTGAGCAGACAAGCCTCTCGGGCTGCTGAGTGCTGGTTGGCACTGATCCTCTGTGCGGGAATCTCCCTGCTTTGCCCTCCGCACCCCTGTTGCTGCGCTCTCCTCTGAAGCCCTGAAGCACCCTTCCCCCCTCTGCCACCCGCAGTCTCCGCCCACAAAGGGGCTTCCTAGTGTGTGGAAACCTTTCCTCCTTCACAACTCCCTCCCACTGGTGCAGGTCCCGTCCCTATTCTTTTGTCTCTGTTTTTCGTTTTTTCTTTTGCTCTATCCAGGTACGTGGGGAGTTTCTTGCTTTTTGGAAGGTCTGAGGTCTTCTGCCAGCATTCAGTAGGTGTTCTGTAGGAGTTGTTCCACGTGTAGATGTATTTCTGGTGTATCTGTGGGGAGAAAGGTGATCTCCGCATCTTACTCTTCCACCATCTTCCCCTCGTTGTCACCACCTCCCAATTTTAGCTGGAATTTTCATATCCCCCCAAATGACTTCATGGTCAAATTCCTCTTCCTTCATCACCCATGCAAATACTCTCACCAACTGGAAAATCTCTTTCTTGTATTCTTTTAAGGCTTTTAATGCCTCTTATGCCATTGGTTTGATTCTGCTCTATGGCACATTTCCTCATTAGATTCACTGTCCTTTCAGGGCAGGGTTTGTCTCTTATGTATCACTCTCCTGTATCTTCTATGGCAGTTACTCAATTCATATTTAATAACTGAATGTGTGATACTAGATAGCATATAATTATGTACCAAAGCAAGTATGAAAAGAAATAAATCCTGTAGGAGTTCAGAGGAGGAAAAGTTTATTGGAAGAAAATACTTCATGGGGGAGAAGTTACATGAACTGGACTTTCGTGGGAGAGGAAGATGAGAGACTAAAATACCACCTTTTTACTAATAGAGCTGACATAGAAAACATTGTTATCTTAATAATTAACCACAATTTAGATTTACTTACCAATTTAGGGACAGATATTACTGTCAACAATCCATAGTCCTCCTCTATGGGGGCAGTCTGTTAAACTTAGGGCATGGAAGCAAATAGAACCTAATCAAACTTACAAGCTTTTACATAGCAAAGGAAACCATAAACAAAGCAAAAAGACAACTTATGGACTGGGAGAAAATATTTGCAAATGATACGACCAACAAGAGCTCAATTTCCAAAATATATAAACAGCTCATACAACTCAATAACAACAACAACAAAAAAAAAACAACCCAATTGAAAAGTGGGTAGAAGAGCTAAGTAGACATTTCTCCAAAGGAGACATACGGATGGCCAACAGGCACATGAAAAGATGCTCAACGTCTATAATTATTAGAGAAATGCAAATTAAAACTACAATGAGGTACCACCTCACACCAGTCAGAATGACCATCATTAAAAAGTCTACAAATAACAAATGCTGGAGAAGATGTGGAATAAAAGGAACCCTCCTAAACTGCTCATAGGCATGTAAATTGGTACAGCCACTATGGAAAACAGTATAGAGGTTCCTCTAAAAACTGAAAATAGGTTGCCATATGATCCCATGATCCCACTCCTGAGCATACATACAGAGAAAATTATAATTTGAAAAGAATGCACCCCAATGTTTATAGCAGCACTATTTATAGTAGCTAAGACATGGAAACAACATAAATGTCCATGGACAGATGAATGGATAAAGAACATGTGGTACATATATACAGTGGAATACTACTCAGCCATAGAAAAGAATGAAATATACCATTTACAGCCACATGGATGGACCTAGAGATTATCATACTAAGTGAGTAAGTCAGAAAGAGAAGATAAATACCATATGATATCACTTATATGTGGGATCTAAAATACAACACAAATGAACATATATATGAAATAGAAACAGACTCACAGATTTAGAGAACAGACTGTGGTTGCCAAGGGAGAGCAGGGGTGGGGGAGGGAAGGAATGGGAGTTTGGTATTAGCAGATGCAAAATATTATATATACAATGGATAAAAACAAGGTTCCCCCAGATAACACAGGGAACTATATTCAATTGCCTGTGATAAACCATAATGAAAAAGAATGTGTGTGTATATATATATATATATATATATATATATATATATATATAAAACTGAATCAATTTCTATACAGCAGAAATTAACACAACATTGTAAATCAACTATACTTGAATAAAATAATTTTTTTAAAAACTTAGGGCATAGTTTTGCAGAGTAGAAAAGATTATTTCTGCTGGAAGCTATCTGCCATAAGTAAAGGGAGATAAGTGGTTTAGTTATACATGTCAAGTTCCTCCTTCCAAATTTGCCAATCAGATTAAATCACTTATTCTCTTCTGGTGAGGAGTCAGAAAGCAAGAAAGGACAGGAGTGGTACAATCAGGCTTGCAAAAGCATTTCTTCTACTTCAATATTTCACATTTTTTTTTCCTTTAACACATTGAGATTAATGATTAAGCCTATATTCCACTAGAGGTGTGGCTAACCTTACTTGGGAGAGGAAATCAGCAGTCTACAGGGACAGGCCTGCTCCCCTCTTGGTAAAACTGCTGCTCTAACACTGACCACTGATCCTTCTGGAACCACTGATGGGTAATGCTCCCAGAGGGATGTGAAGTAGTCAATAGAGTACTTCAGTTAAATTCATTCTAATTCTAGGTCCAATCTGTATCCAAGGCCAAAAGTTCACTTTCTCTTTTGCTTCCCATTCCAAATAATGTCTATCTACGTCAACCAACAAAGGTTATTAGATATTCTAAAAAGGTAAAATGATAAGACTAAGATACTCCAATAATGAAATGCCAACACAAAGATAACCCAGATTTTAGTATAAGTCTATCCATCTACCAAAGCAATCTACAAGTTTAATGCAATCCCTGTCAAAATTCCAATGGTATTTTCACAGAAATAAACAATCCTAAAATGTCTATGGAACCACAAAAGACCCAAAATAGTCAACGAAAACGTGAGAAAGAAGAGCAAAGCTGGAGGCATCGCACTCCCTGATTCTAAACTGTACTAAAAGTTATACTAATCAAAACTGTATGGCATTGGCATAAAAACAGACACATAAATCAGTGGAACAGAATAGAAAGCCAAGAAATAAACTCACACTTATATGGTCAACTAATTTATGACAAAGCAACTAATAATTTACAGTGAGGGAAGGACAGTCTCTTTAATAAATGGTGTTGGGAGAAATGGACAGCCACATGCAAAATAATGAAACGGGACTACTATCTTACACCATACATAAAAATTAACTCAAAATGGATCAAAAATTTGAATGTAAGACCTGAAACCATAAAACTAGAAGAAAACATAGACAATAAGCTCCCTGAAAATGGTCTTGGTGATGATTTTTTGTATTTCTTAAAAATTAAAATAAAACTACCAACTATATAAAGCAATTCCACTTCTGGGTATTTATCTGAATAAGGCAAAAACAATATGTTGAGGAGATATCTTTCCCCCCGTATTCATGGCAGTTTTATTTACAATAGCCAAGAAGACATGAAAACAACCTAAGTGCCCACTGATGGATGAATGAATAAAGAAATAGTGGGACATTATTTTACCATAAAACAAAGGATATTTTACCATTTACAAAAACACGGATGGACCTTGAGAAAATTATGCTTAGTAAAATAAATCAAAGAAAGACAAATACCATATATGTGGAATCTAAAAACAAAGAATCAAAAATGAGTTAATAGAGAGTAGATTGGTGGCTGCCAAGTGTGGGAGTGGGCAAAATGGGTGAGGGAGGTAAAAAGGTACAAACTTCCAGTTATTAAATAAATGTCATGTGTATTTAAGGTACAGCATGGTGACTATACTTAATAGTACTGTATTTCATATTTTAGAGTTGCAAAGAGAATAGATCTTAAAGGTTTTCATCACAAGAAAAAAAATTGTGACTATGTATAGCGACGCATGTTAACTCAACTTATTGTGGTGATCATTTCACAATATATACACATTTTAAATTGTACTGTACACTTGAAACTGTTATATGTCAATTATACCTTAATAAAAATTAAAAAAGTAAGACCATCTATCAAGTTTACAATAAAAACTAGTCCAAAATTTAAATATTCTTTCAAGTTAATATTCACGGAGAAAAATCCAAAGGAATTAAAGCTATAAATTGAAATCTCTAGCCCTTTTGAATTAAAAGCCCTGTACCCATTCCCACTAAATTTATAAAACACGTCAATCTCGAGCATATAGAACATTTACTCAAGCAAAATTATAACCTAGAAAGTAATTTTACCACAAGCTATATCAAAGATTCAATGGGAATTGTGTCAATAAAGATAGATAAAGCTATCTTGTCTTTAGTTTCAACAGGATGCCAGTCCTTAAATGCCAGTTGTCTGGAATCTATGGTCTTTGAACTTATAATCCATTGGGAGATAGAAGATAATTATGGTTAGTTATGATATAAGTTTATTATAGTTGGGGAAAAACCAGCAGTGAATATTGTTTTATCTCAGAAAGTGGCACGGCAGATGGTCCAGCCTCCTTAGAAATGTTCAGTTGTAGCAGCCCCACCAAGTTTTAGTCAAAGTAATTTTTTTTTCCACATAAAGCCTACTCTTCATTTTTTCCTTGAGCTTTATTATTATTATTATTATCATTATTTTTGCACAGCTGGGCTGCATCCAGTCCAGAGTGGGCTATGTTTAGTAATATAGCCTTCACAAAGACTTATGATAAGATATTATTTCTACAATTGTGTCACCTGAAAAATTGTTCTCGGCTTACTCCTGAAGTGAAGCTTCTGTTGATACTATTAAACCCTGTAACCCTGGGACCCTATTGAAGACCAATACAAATACTCATTTTTCAAGTCACTATCATTTCTCTATTTTTGAATGCTCTAGTATCTAAGTACAATATATTTCTGTGGCACCTATCTCGCCGATAGTGTTATATATTTCTAGAATTTTTCTTCTGTGGTTCATCTTTAAGAACTATTCAGCTGAATTACTAACAATTATACTTTTAAAATAGGCCTCTTTTTTTTCCAACACATATAAAGTTAGTATTATTTTTTGGATCTATCTTTTCTCCTTTACCTTTATTTTTTAATCTAGATTAGTTTTCTTAACATATTCCTGAATTAATGAGTCCTGAGTCTTCCAAAAGTATTTCTGTTAAAACGAGTCTCTTCACCTTCCTGAATTGTATAATCCCAGCCAAAAGCTGTTCTCCAAAACAGACCAACATCCATCTAAGATGTGGATTTGATATTTTATTGTGCCTTGCTTTTCTTTAAAATAATTAATTTTTGTTGTGGCTCTCCTTATAGTCCTGAGTCCATATTTTTTTAAGACATTTCATTTTATGGTTCTGGCTAAACTTGTATGCTCACTACCCAACTGTCTTCAGTACAAGGCTAAGACAAAAGTTGTTAGTTCAAAGGAAAATGTGAGAAGGCTGAACCCCAGGGCCACACGCAATTTGTCTAAAGCTGTTTCTGGAGTTATGCTTCTCTTGAGGTCAGAATGGCCCGATCTTGCCTGCAAGGGCCTACACATCCAGTATGTGACTGAGCACTCCTCCCCACACACCGTGATCTGACAATTTGCTGAAGCTCACAAAGAACCACACCTTTGCTGAAGCCTGCAAGATTTATGTCTATATAAAGACAGCTGCTTGCTTGCAGATGACAGATAAACAAACATCTCAGGTTGCCACTGTTTTATTTTCTGAAGTAAGAACACTAACACCAACAATCAGCACCTAATATTTCCCTACCTCAAAGTAGAGGATATTTTAACACTAAAATAAATAAAATTAAAGCATGCATACTTTCAGAGCAAAGAACAAACCTTTTCATTGAATATATTTACAAACTTTAAAACCAGTTCTACTAGCTACGTCAAAACCCTCAATAAATTAACATGTGTTTTGTTCCCCAACATTCCACTACAAATTTCTCTCAGTGTTCCCAGTAGCCCAACATACTAGATTATAACACTCCCCTGAATTGATCTTTCAAATCTACAGTGACTTCCCATCCCACAACTGCTGCAAAACCTCTATTGCACTGTTTCTCAATTACAGCTGAACATTACAATCTAGTGGGGCCTGGACATCCTTATTTTAAAAATCCCCTCAGGGTATTTAATGTACAAGTAAGGTTGATAACCACTATCTTGGTCCTAAATTACCAATGAGACCACATGCTCTCTGTGAGTAGACTTGTAGCTTGAAATTTAATATTGCTTTTTGTGTTTTATGTTATATAATGGGGTTAAATATGGATGTATTTTATTAATTATTTTGATTTTTATGCCTCATTGAAAGAAGCTGTCATAGACACAATGTCATAAACAAAATATCCTATATATTTTTGTTTTGTTTTGTTTTGTTTTGCCGTACGCGGGCCTCTCACTGCCGCGACCTCTCCCGTTGTGGAGCACAGGCTCCAGGCGTGCAGGCCCAGCGGCCATGGCCCACGGGCCCAGCCGCTCCGCGGCACGTGGGATCCTCCCAGACTGGGGCACGAACCTGCGTCCCCTGCATTGGCAGGCAGACTCCCAACCACTGCGCCACCAGGGAAGCCCATCTATATATTTTTAAAAATAATTTTACATACCGAATTTTTTAACACTTAGGTAATTAATAAAAATGGAATTTAGTTTTGTTAATAAAGTAAGGATAATAAATTATTTTTTCCCATTAGATAACCAATTGTACTAACATCTTTTGTTAAATAAATAATTCTTTCCCATTTGTTTGAAATATAACCATTATCATATAGTAAATTCCCAAAGATACTTAGATCTCTCTCTCAGTGCTGTATTTTGTTCTATTGCTGTACATTCCTATTGGTGACTTAAGGGTTTAGTTTATTCTTGAAAATTTTTACAGTAAGTGAAAAGCCATTAAATAAAAAGTAAGTTTCATTAACTTTACTTGAACAATTTTGAAGCATTCTATCTCAATCAAGATAACAAAACACATTTTACACTTTGAAAAAAAAAGGTATATTAATTGAGCAAAGAACACTAGTTTATATAAATAATAAACAGCATTTTGGAAGTAAAAAAATAGTTTTTACAAAAAAAGTTGAAATGTAGTGAAAGTTTATTGTAACCTTCACAAAAGAAAATTGAGGACTTAATAACAAATGATACTTGTTGGAAGAGAGGTTCAAGGGAGTCATTCTTCAGAATGGGGTGGAGACCCAGGAGATTATTTTGATTATCTTTTATTTAAATGCTCTTAATTGTAAACTTCTTTCACAGAAGAATACCTTTAGGGAAAAATAAAGGCTATACATGAGAACACTTCAAAACAACTGAAAATGGCACATACAGGCAATACATTGAAACAGCACACGTCCGTTGTTCCATATAGTATTGTGCAACTAGAAACTACTGTGTTCAATAAATTGTTGAATGTGTTTTTATGTACAACCATCACTTCTTATACATATTTAACTTGTTTGGGGTGAAAAATCCATTATTTTGAAAAAATAACACCAGTCATCAAAAAGTAGTATAACTATTCAAGACTGTGGTAAAACTTAATTAAGTAAATAATGGTTATGTAAAGTAAGTCTATATTCATTCTTCCACCAGTAACCCACTGCTTTAGTATAGGTTGTATAATATGTTTTAAACCTGGTAGGATAAGTCACTCTCACCTCAATTTTCTTTCTAAATTTTATTAGATATTGTTGCAATTTACACTTCCATATGAATTGTAGAATCAGCTTGTTAAGTTACATGAAAATTTTAAGAATTTGAATATACAAATCAAAACCTCAATGAATTATCACCTCACATCAATTAGAATGGGTATCATCAACAGACGAGAAATAACATGTATTGGCAAGGGTGTGGAGAAAAGGGACCCCTTGTGCATTATTTGTGGAAACATAAATTGATGCAGCCACTATGAAAAACAGTATGGAGGTTTCTCAAAAACTTAAAAACAGAACTATCATATGATCCAGCAATTCCACTTCTGGGTATTCATCTCAAGAAAACAAAAGCACTAATTCAAAATGATATATATAAACCCCATGTTTATTGCATCATTATTTACAGTGGCCAAGATATAGAAACAACCTAAGTGTCCATTGATAGATGAATGAATACAAATACATATATATATATATATATATAAATTATTCAACCTTAAAGAATAAAATATTGCCATTTGTGACATGGATGGACCTAGAATCATTATTCTAAGTGAAATAAATCAGACAGAGAAAGACAAATATCATGTGACCTCACTTATATATGGAATATAAAAACAAACAAACAAACAAAACACCAAGTTCACAGATACAGAAACAGATGATGATTGTCAGAGGTGGGGGCTGGGGAGTGGGCAAAATGAATGAAAGAGGTCAAAAGGTGCAAATTTCTAGTTATAAAAGTAAATGTCATGTAGATTTAAGGTACGGCATTTGACTATAGTTAATAATATTGTATTGCATATTTGAAAGTTGCTAAGAAATAGATATTAAAAGTTCTCATCAGAAGGAAAAATTATAACTATGTATGATGATGCATGTTAACTGGGCTTATTGTGGTGATCATTTCACAATATATACAAATTTTGAGTCATTATGTTGTACACTTGAAACTAATATATGTCAATGATACCTCAAAAACAATTTCAATGATACCTCAAAAGCAATTTCAATGATACCTCAGAAACAATTTTTGAAGGGAATTTTGTCAGGTTTTTGATCTATGAAACTTTACATCCATGAACATATCTCTCTCCAATTACTTAAATTAGTCAAGTCTTTTGTTATGTCCTGGTAAAGTTTTGTTTTTTTTTTTCTCAAAGGTTCTTACTACATTACTGTTTAAATCTTGCATAGTTTATAATTTGTGATGCTAATGTGAATAAATTGTTTATTGTATTTTCTAATCAGTTCCTGCTTACAGTAATCAGTCATTCTATTGATTTATTTGTTCTCCTCCTAAACTGAAATCTCATATTAGTTATAAATACATTTTTTTTCTCTTGGCTTCCCTACCTAGAAAGGTAGAAAATCATATTGTATATAAATAATATTTTCTATAACTTTATAATTAGTTCTCATTATTTCTTATTTATTGGCCCATGAAAGATGATCAACATTATTAATTATTAGAGAAATAAAAATAAAAAGCACAGTGAAGTATCACTTCACACTGGTCAGAATGGCTATCATCAAATAATCTACAAATTATAAGTGCTGGAGAGGATGTGGAGAAAATGCAATCTTTTTACACTGTTGGTGGGAATGTAAATTGGTGCAACCACTATACAAAACAGTATGGAGTTTCCTTAAAAAACTAAAAATAGAGCTATCATATGATCCAGGAATTTGACCCTGGGTATATATCTGGAAAAACAGCTCTAATTTGAAAAGATACATGCACCCTAATGTTCATATCTATTTAAAATAGCCAAGACATGGTAGCAACCCAATTGCCCATCAACAGACAATTGACTTAAGAAGATGGAATATATATATATATATATATATATATATTACTCAGCCATAAAGAAGGATGAAATAATGCCATTAGCACCAATGTGCATAGACCTAATGAATATCATGCTTAGTGATATAAGTCAGAGAGAAAGACAAATGCTATATGATATTACTTACATGTACAATCCAAAAATAATACGAATGAATCTATATACAAAACAGAAACAGACTCACAGTAATAGAAAACAAACTTATGGTTACAAAAAGTGAGAGGGAGGGAGGAAGGGAGAGACAGATTAGGAGTATGGGACTAACAGATAAAAATTACTATACACAAAATATATAAACAACAATGATTTACTGTACAACACAAGGAATTATACCCAATATCATGTAATAAACTACAGTGGAATATAATCTACAAAAAATGGTCACTATGTTGTACAATGGAAACTAACACAATATTGTGAATCAACTATACTTCAATTTTAAAAATTCATGAAATTTTCTTGATCAAAAAAGAATTGGGTTTTTTTTTAGAAAGTAATAGAAAAAATACTACTGATTAAAAACCTCTGAGACTTATAAATTTCTGCATACAGGTCTTTTGTCTCCTTAGGTAGGTTTATTCCTAGATATTTTGTCACAATGATAAATGGGAGTGTTTTCTTAATTTCACTTTCAGATTTTTCATCATTAGTGTATAGGACTGCCAGAGATTTCTGTGCATTAATTTTGTATCCTGCTACTTTACCAAATTCATTGATTAGCTCTACTAGTTTTCTGGTAGCATCTTTAGGATTCTCTATGTATAGTATCATGTCATCTGCAAATAGTGACAGCTTTACTTCTTCTTTTCCAATTTGGATTCCTTTTATTTCCTTTTCTTCTCTGATTTCTGTGGCTAAAACTTCCAAAACTATGTTGAATAAGAGTGGTAAGAGTGAACAGACCAGTATGCAGAAAAGTATAAGACACTGAAGAAAGAAATTAAACATGATACAAATAGATGGAGAGATATACCGTGTTCTTGGATTGGAAGAATCAACCTTGTGAAAATGACTCTACTACCCAAAGCAATCTACAGATTCAATGCAATCCCTATGAAACTACCACTGGCATTTATCACAGAAATAGAACAAAAACTTTCACAATTTGTATGGAAACACAAAAGACCCTGAATAACCAAAGCAATCTTGAGAACGAAAAACGGAGCTGGAGGAATCAGGCTCCCTGACCTCAGACTATACTACAAAGCTACAGTAATCAATACAGTATGGTACTGGCACAAAAACAGAAATATAGATCAATGGAAAAGGACAGAAAGCCCAGAAATAAACCCATGTACATATGGTCACCTTATCTTTGATAAAGGAGGCAGGATTGTACAGTGGAGAAAGGACAGCCTCTTCAATAAGTGGTGCTGGGAAAACTAGACAGGTACATATAAAAGTATGAGATTAGAACACTCCCTAACACCATACACAAAAATAAGCTCAAAATGGATTAAGGACCTAAATGTAAGGCCAGAAACTATCAAACTTAGAGGAAAACATAGGCAGTACACTCTATGATGTAAATTACAGCAAGATCCTTTTTGATCTACCTCCTAGAGAAATGGAAAAAATAAACAAATGGAAACTAATGAAACTTCAAATCTTTTGCACAGCAAAGGAAACCATAAATAAGACCAAAAGACAACCCTTGGAATGGGAGAAAATATTTGCAAATGAAGCAACTGACAAAGGATTAATCTCTAAAATTTACAAGCAGCTCATGCAGCTCCATAACCAAAAAAAGCAAACAACCCAATCCAAAAATGGGCAGAGGACCTATATAGACATTTCTCCAAAGAAGATATACAGATTGCCAAAAAACACATGAACAAACGCTCAACATCACTAATCATTAGAGAAATGCAAATCAAAACTACAATGAGATATCATCTCACACTGGTCAGAATGGCCATCGTCAAAAAATCTAGAAACAATAAATGCTGAAGAGAGTGTGGAGAAAAGGGAACACTCTTGCACTGCTGGTGGGAATGTGAATTGGTACAGCCACTACGGAGAAGAGTACAGAGGTTCCTTTAAAAACTATAAATAGAACTACCATATGACACAGGAATCCCACTACTGAGCGTATACACTGAGAAAACCATAATTCAAAAACAGTCATGTACAGGGGCTTCCCTGGTGGTGCAGTGATTGAGAGTCCGCCTGCTGATGCAGGGTACACAGGTTCATGCACCAGTCCAGGAAGATCCCACATGCCACGGAGTGGCTGGGCCTGTGAGCCATGGACTCTGAACCTGCACGTCCAGAGCCTGTGCTCCCCAATTGGAGAGGCCACAGCAGTGAGAGGCCCATGTACAGTAAAAAAAAAAAAAAAAAAAAGAATCATGTACCAAAATGTTCATTGCAGCTCTATTTACAATAGCCAGGACATGGAAGCAACCTAAGTGTCCATCAGTGGATGAATAGATAACGAAGATGTGGCACTTATATACAAGGGAATATTACTCAGCCATAAAAAGAAATGAAATAGAGTTATTTGTAGTGAGGTGGATGGACCTAGAGTCTGACATACAGAGTGAAGTAAGTCAGAAAGAGAAAGACAAATACCGTATGCTAGCATGTATATATGGAATCTAAGAAAAAACATATGTCATGAAGAACCTAGGGGTAAGTCGGGAATAAAGACACGGACCTACTAGAGAATGGACTTGAGGCTATGGGGAGGGGGAAGGGTAAGCCGTGACAAAGTGAGGGAGTGGCATGGACATATATACACTACCAAATGTAAAATAGATGGCTAGTGGGAAGCAGCCACGTAGCACAGGGAGATCAGCTCGGTGCTTTGTGACCACCTAGAGGGGTGGGATAGGGAGAGTGGAAGAGAGGGAGACACAAGAGGGAAGAGATATGGGAAGATATGTATATATGTATAACTGATTCACTTTGTTGTAAAGCAGAAACTAACACACTATTGTAAATCAATTATACTCCAATACAGATGTTAAAAAAAAAAAAACTTTGAGAAACAACTATTCCAAAGAACATTTATAGCCTTAAATATTTTTATTATTTTAAAATGTACTAAAAGTAAATAAACTCAGTATTTATCTTTAAAAAAAATAAAGGAAAAACAAAAGAAATAAAAAGAAAGTAGGGAAAGGGAGTTAAAAAAACTAAAACTTTTAAAAATACTTGAAAATGAAAGCTAATATTTTTAATGAGTAATATAATAAATCTCTTAAAAGCCTGATTTAAAAAAGAAACAAACTAACAAAAATAACTGTAAGATATTAGAAATGTAAAGGAAATTTAAAAGAAACAAAAAAGAATTATGAGCAACACTAAGCAACTAATTCGAATTTTAGAATAAATGGATGTCTTTCTACTAAAATAGAAATTATGATAATAGATTAAAGATGAAAAAGTAAAAGATCAACAGTCCTTTGGATGATGACTAGTAACGTTTTCTTTAGACTTCTGGTTAAATGTGGTAAACTTTGTACACAGACTTTTTTTCTGGTATATACTGACATTTTATTAAAATGCTTGTTAAGGAACATTTTATGTCATAAATCCACAAGGTCAAAGACTGTTGAGAAAAGACAGATTATCAAAAATGGTCAAAAATTTTTAAAGTTAAAATAAGTGGTAGCTATCTTGCCAGATGCCAAAAAAGCTGAAAACTGTCTGCCAGGGATGACAGAAACAACATAAAAAATAATTACATGTGATAGAATCCCTGAAAGTCTCATTAATTGAAAGCAACTGTACTCCTACAAATCTGAATGAGAGTGGATTTGAAAACAAAAATGCTCATCAGAAGTCTGTAGAAGAAGATGCAAATTCAAAATGAGAGATGATTGATTAAAAATATTTTGCCTAGACAGGAAGAGCTCAAAACCTTTTTATTTTCTGGGCTCCTAGATCACTGGAAGCCCTGCTTATATCCATAGGAAAAATTGGAAAATTCTTCTTGGTGGGCACAGGCCAGCCTATAAGAAAGATGTAAATATACTGACAAACGGGGCCTGCCTAACAGAATGGCCATATGTCTGCCTTCACAAGCTAGAAAGTAGACTTGACCAGCTCTCAGTCTCCACCTCTTAGTGGCTCTCTTAGTTTTCAATCAAGGATTATCAGGTTTTGTGGAAAATCCTCATAGAATTCAAAGCAAAATGGAACAAAAACAGAAGATGACTTCACAAAAAATCCATTATTAATTCCTTCAGAGAGATAAAAGAAAATTCAGCATCCCTGAAATAAGAATAGGACGCTATAAACATACTCAAAGAACAAGAAATAACTCTTGAAATTAAAAAAATAGTAATAATGTGTTGATAATTTAAAAATATACAATAGCTGTGCTGAAATATTAAGACAGGGAAAATTTTCAAGAAGTAGAACAAAAATACAAGGAGAAGAAAAATAGTTGAAGAAAAGATAGGGTTAATAGAGGATCGTTTCAAGAGGCCCAACAGAAGATTAATATAGGAGTTCTAGAAATAGACAAGAGAAAAATCAACAAGGATAAAATTATCAAAGGAATAAGAAAATATATTTAATAAAGTACATGAATATTAAGATTGAAAGGGTCAAAAACATGCTCAGCACATTACATATAAAAGCAAACAAACATAATTTTAAAAATCATTGTAAACACTGAAAATAAAGAGAATATTCTAAAAGCTATTGGGGAGTGCTCTGAAATCAAAGTATGCATGATGGTTTAAGACTTCTCAATAGAAACTCTAAAATTTAGAAGACAGTGGAGCACTGCATTAAAACCGCTGAGGAAGCTTTTTAATTCCAGGGTTTTATGCCCATCAAATGTATCAAACCTCTTTGAATATATTGAAGCTATTACCTGCTACTTAAATATTTGAAATAGTCATTTCCTACAAATCTACTAGAGGATATGCTTAAGCAAAATTGAGAGAGCACACCAAAACTGTGAATATGTAATCTAATTTCTAAACACTGCAGTTTTTTGTTATGAATGACCACATTATCTGAGGATCTTAGTAATCATACTTATTGCCTGGGTGACCAAAGAAAATCAGTTCTCTGAATCATTGTTGCCTTATTTGTAAAATGGGGATCATAATCCGTACTCTACAGGGCCATCATGAGAATTAAAGGAAGTAATAAAGTAAGATGTTGACTAGATTTTGCTTTTTGTTTTTTTGTATTTTTAACTTATTTCACAACGTCAGAATCCTTCAACCTTAGGTTTAATAGAGCCTGACTTTCTATAAATCCTTCAGTGAAATGTCCCCAGATCTGTACATAAATATAATAAAATATGTTTTAGTGTCTACTATACTTGACAGATTGTACTAGCACATGGAGGCTACAAGAAAGTGTTAGTCATTGTCCCTGTCATCAAAGATTTTACACACTAGTTTGAAATACAAGATTAACACATATGAGAATAAGCATAGAAATGCTGTGAACTGCAGTCCCAGTAACCATAACTGAATGAAAATAGCCACACATTGTAATACCTAGGTAGAATTTAGGCATTGTTTTCCTTCTATCTGTAAAAATTATTTAATATAAATGTACTATAGAGATAGCTTTAAGTAGCTTAGGGATGTTTAGCAAATATTATACCTCTCAACACATTTTGAGAGCAAGAATATAGTATTATTTTACTTTTATCTGTCTACTTGTTTTCATTGTCTGTCAGTGTTGTTCATAAGAATAATTTTCATATCTGTGTTACAGAATGATCCTGAGCCAAAGGAATGTATATCATACATTTTCTTTATTATTGCTATTCTTTTTTCATATAGTTGTAGAATTTCCTGACTGGAATGAGCTTTAGAGATTGAATTCATTCACTCTTAAATGGCAGTAGGGAAATGTGAAATAGATAAATGATATAATTCACTAGGATGTATTTTCAAATTTTGCAAACTATTCATTACAAGAGATTTAACATCACCCACTCCCCATCACCGGCACACATCCTGGTGAGAATGACTGACAGAATGTGTGTGTTAAAGAGAAAAATTATTCCAAAAGAGTGAAAATTAATTGCTAAACCTGTGGGGTTAAGCCCATGAGCTCACAATTTCTGCTGATATGCTGAAGGTTCTTCAGGTGCCCATTGCTTCTATTGGAATTGCACTGCTGGTAAGATTACACGCCTGCAGATGTTGCTACATATAGAAACTACCACAGCTACTCTAGAAACTCATTTCCAGAGCCCTCAATCAACAGCTTTTAATGCTGCTGTTGCTGGAGACACTGCCAGAAGAAGAAAAAAAATAGATAATTTTTTCTCTTGCCTTCAAATTCCCTGTCAGTGTTGCCCATTGGCAGACTGTAACTAGAAATCACCTGTCAAGGGATTATAAGTTTGGAAGTTTCAGGTTTCCAGACCCTTGTGATGCATAGAACATAAAGTCTGAAAATGGAACTGAATGCTAACAGGTGAATAGTGTTATCCATCTTATTTTTGATACTATTGTCACTAGTCAGGTTTGATTTTAATGTAAGCCAAGACAAATGTGAATATAAAACTGAAGAGAACATAAAGTAGAATGGACTCTGTGAAAAGAGCCAGATTTATATGTGCTGTGGTTATTCACATGAAAAATTCAATCAATAATTAATCAATCAGTTATTGTTCAATCAATAATTAGTCAATATTTACAAAGTGCTGTAAAATTCTCCATTACTTGGCCTATGTAAGATATTGTTAAAACATTTAAAGCATGGTGCATCCTCAAACTAGGAAGAAAGGAAATAAAATTTATTGTTTACTCTTATGCAAGATGCCATGTGCTGTCTTCATCCTTGACCCAACTTTGTGAAGCCTTAATTTACAGGAAATTAAAATAGAAATAAGTTTTTAAAAAGTACCCATGTCCCCACACCTATTAAGAATAATATACCTACACTTCAATATCAATATTAATTCTGTCTGATTCCAAACATCACAACATTTCCTATAAGTTCGTTGTTTTAAAAGTTGTGTTTTGTCTGATTGGAAAAACCTGAGAAACTGCCTATAGCTGAACCTCTTATCCCCACAGGCAGAGGAGCTGACTCGTAGCCCCACCTACTGTTGAGTAAAGATCCCAGCCCTGCCTGACCAGAAAGGCTGACCAGAACACATAAAAATCTGAACAGCTCAGCAGAGAGTACAGTAGGCAGAGATAATAGTCTGTAGAGCAAAGCGAATGACCCTGTTTGACCAGGGAACTTGAAGCACAGGTCATCTTCAGTCAAGACCATAAACAAAATGCCTTTCCAGAGCTGGAGCTTGTTCTTCCCTGGGCAGGGACAATAATTCATAGCCCAATCATTGCTGAATACAGTCTTCAGCCCTCCAAACCAGGCAACCAAACCAGAGCACATAGGAAGCTGCATACTCCATCCAAAAAACCTGCTTACAGTGGCACTTGAACAGAAAGCACAGTCCGTGGCTTTCCCCATATGTGGAGCAAAATCAATGGCCCCATCTCACCAGGGAATTCAGTGTACAGTCCTGCATGATTTAAGTCCCTAAACAATGAGCCACACAGACCTTGTGTCTTGTCCTGCTGCCCTGCCACAACAAAGAAGCTAATTCAGAGCCCCATCTGCTACCAAGTAGAATACTCAGTATCAACCAATTGGCAACTCTGACCAGAGAACCTAGGCGACCATGGAACTCATTGTACAGTCTCTTTTAAGCAGGGAACCAGATTACCAGTCTTATAAAACTCTTCTCAGTAAGTGGCATAACCCCAACATAAAAGCTCTCATAGTGGCCTCACCTAAAAATAGACATTGATAGCAAGCCTCACCTACCCAAGAATGTTAACAAGAGATATATCCAGTAACCCAAACTGAGTTGAGTGGTGAAGAACTGGCTCTGCCAAAGCAAACCTATAAAGTTTGGAAAAGGAGACTGCTCACTCAAATGGGCAGATACCAATGTAAAGAATCAGGAATCATAAAAAAAATTCTGGTAAACATAATATCATCAAAGTACTCTAATAATGTTTTAATAACTCACCCTAAAGAAATGGATATGTATGAACTGTCAGACAAAAAATTCAGAATAATTCTCTTTAAAGAAGTTTAGTAACCCACAAGAACACACAGACAACAAAACAAAATTAAGAAAACAAGGCAGGAATGAAAGGAGAAGTTCAACAAAGAAACACAAAACATTAAAAAACTAAACAGAAATCCTAGAGCTAAAAGAAATAAAATGACTGCACTGAAGAATTCAATAGAGAGCTTTAAAGGCACACGATCAAACAGAGAAAAGACTCATGATATAGAAGACAGAATATTTGAAATTATCCAGTTAGAGAAACAAAAAAATAAATAAAAAGCATAAAGAAAAGCTATAAGAATTGTGGAACACAGTGAAAAGAAACAAGATTCACATTACGGGAATTTCAGAAAGAGAAAGGATCAGAAAGTATATTCAAGCTAATAATGGCTGAAAACTTTCCAAAACTGGGGAGAGAAATGGACTTCTAGATTGAAGTAGAAAAGATCCCAAATAGGTTAAAACAAAATAAGACTACCCTGAGACATATTATAATTAAACTGTCAAAAGTCAGAGACAAAATAATTTTGAAAGCAGCAAGGGAAAAGAGAGAAATTATTTTAAAGGGAACTCCCATTAAGCTATCAACAGATTTCTCAACAGAAATATTTTAGGCTAAGAGACAATGAGATGATATATTCAAACACTGAAAGCAAAAAATCTATCAACCCAGAATTCTATAACCAACAACCTGGCCTTCAGATATGAAGGAGGGATAAAGACTTTCCTGAACAAAAAGAAATGCTGACAGAGTTCACCACCACCAGACCTTGAAAAGAAATGCTAAAGGGGGTTTTTGAGTGGAAGTAAAAGGATATTAATTAAAATCAAGAAACATAAGAAAGTAGCTTAAAATTCACTGGTATTGTACATAGCTAGTCAAAGTTAGATTCTGTTATACAACAGTGGGGCGCATTATTCACTTAAAACTCTGGTTTAAGGTAAAAAGCAAATGTAATGAAAATATGCATAACTATAATAATGTGTTATTAGTTACACAATATAAAATTATATAAACTTTAACATCAATAACCTAAAAGTTAACCAGAAGAGAAGTAAAACTGTAAAGTTTAGGAATTCTATTGAATTTAAGGTGTTGGTTTAAAACAGGGTGTTAAAATCAACAGTGTCCCTCAAGAGATGAATGGATAAGTAAGATGTGGTGTATGTGTACAAAGGACTATTATTCTGCCATATAAAAGGATGAAATATTGCCATTTACAGCAACATGGATGGACCTAGAGGTTATCATATTGAGTGAAGTAATCAGACAAAAACAAAAAATATGTGATATCACTTATATGTGGAATCTAAAAAATAATACAAATGAATTTATTTACAAAACAGAAACAGACTCACAGACATAGAAAACAAACTTATGGTTACATATATATATATATATATATATATATATATATATATGCACAACAAGGATTTACTGTATGGCACAGGGAACTGTATTCAATTATCTTGTAATAACCTATAATGGAAAAGAAACTGAAATATGTATATATATATATATATATATATATATATATATAACTGAAACACTTTGCTGTACACTTAAAACTAGCACAAAATTGTAAATCAACAATACTTCAATTAAAAAAATAGGGTGTTAAAATTTTAATATATTTTCTGTTAAGTCTCAAGGTAACTGCAAGGAAAAAAATCTGTAGTAATTACACAAATAAGCATGGTAAAGAAGTCAAAGATACTGTTACCAAAACACATCAAAACACACCAAAAAAAGACAGCAGGATAAGAAATGGGAATAATAATTCTACAAACCAGCAAGAAAACAATGAACAAAATGGCAGTAGTAAGTCCTTACATATCAATAATTTTTTAAAGGTAAATGGAATTAATTCTTCAACCAAAATACAAACAATGGCTAAATGGATTAAAAAAGAAAGAAGATCTAACAATATGAACAATATGCTGCCTTCAAGAGATTCACTTTAGCCTTAAAGACACAGATAGATGAAGAGTGAAGGGATGAAAAAAGATATTTCAAGAAAATGGTAACCAAAAAAAAAAAAAGAAAGAAAGAAACAGGGCTGGCTATATTTATATAAAAAAGTAGACTTTAAAATAAAAATATTAAAAAGAGACAAAAAAGATATTTATAAAATTAAAAAGAAGTCAGTCCATCAAGAAGACACCTTAATTTCAAATATTTATTCACCCAACACCAGAGCATCTAAATACGTAAGGAAAAAAAAAATAACAGAGCTAATAGGAGAAATAAACAGCTAAGCTATAATATTTAGGGACTTTAATATCTACAGTCAACAAAGATTAGATCATCCAGACAAAAAATCAATGAGAAAATAGAAGATTTTAAAAACACTATAGAACAAATAGACATAACAGAGATATACAGAACATTTTACCTTACAACAGTAAAATACACATTCTTCCAAAGCATGCTTGGAACATTTTCTAGGAGAAACCATATCATAGTGATTTTGTATATGGCTGAATAATATTCATATATTAATATTATATATATATATATATATATATATATATAAGTTTATGTTTCTTTATCCATTAATCAATTTATGGACACTTAGTCTGATTCCTAGTCTTGGCTATGGTAAATAATACTGCAATAAACGTGGAGCTGCATATACCTTTTCATTAGTTTTTTTATGTTTGTTTTCTTCAGATAAATACCCAGACATAGAATTGCTGGATCATGTGGTAGAACTATTTTTTTGTAGAAATTTCATACTGTTTTCCATAGTGTGTGCAACAATTTATATTCCCACCAACAGTGCAAAAGGGGTCTTTATCTCCACACCCTCACCAACACTTGATATTTCTTGTCTTTTTGATAAGTCATTCTAACATGTGTGAAGTAATATCTTTTATTACAGTTTTGATTTGCATTTCCCTGATGATTACTGATGTTGAGAACACACAGTGAAAGTGGGTGAATGGAAAAAGATATTTTATGCAAATAGAAATGACAAGAAAGCAGGGGTAGCAATACTCATATCAGACAAAATAGACTTTGAAACAAAGTTGGTAATGAAAGACAAAGAAGGGTGTTATATAATGATAAAGGACTCAGTAGGAGAAGAGGATATTACACTCATTAACATATATACACCCAATACAGGAGCACCTAAATATATAAAGCAAATATTAACATACATAAAGGGAAAGATTGACAATAATACAATAATAGTAAGGGGTTTAAACACCCCACTTACATCAATGGGCCAATGATACAGACAAAAAATCAATAAGGCAAGTGTGGTCTTAAATGATACACTAGATCAGTTGGATTTAATAGATATCCACAGGACATTATATAGAAAAGCAATAGAATACACATTCTCTTGAAGTGCACATGGAATGTTTTCAAGGACAGATCACATGCTAGGCCATAAAACAAGTCTCAACAAATTTAAGAGGATAGAAGTTATATTAAGCATTATTTTCTGAACACAATAGTATGAAATTAGAAATCAGTTACAGGAAGAAAAATGGGAAAACACAAACACGTGGAGACTAAAAATCATGCTACTATAAAACCAATTGGTCAATGAAAAAAATCAAAGTAAAAATCAGAAGATACCTTGAGACAACTGAAAATGGAAACACAACTTTCTAAAATCTGCAAGATGCAATAAAAGCAGTTCTAAGAGGGAAATTTATAGAAATACACACCTACCTCAAGAAACAAGAAAATTATCAAATAAGCAACTGAATCTACCATCAAAAGAAATTAGAAAAAGAAAAAGAAAGCCCAAAGTCTGCAGAAGAAAGGGAATTAAAACAATCAAAGTGGAAATAAATAAATTACAGAGCAAAAAATTAACAATAGAAAAGACCAATAAACCTAAGAATGTTTTTAAAAAGATAAACAAAATTGGTAAGCCTTTAGCCAGGCTCATCATGAAGACAAGAGAGAGAATCCAAATAAATAAAATAAGTAATAAAAGAGGAGAAATAACAACTGATACCACAGAGATATGAAAAAATCATGAGGATACTGCGAACAGTTTCATAACAACAAATTGGAAAACCTGGAAGAAATGGGCACATTTCTAGAAACATACAATCTTCCATGACCGATCAGAAAGACATAGACAATCTGAATAGACTGACCACTAGTAGTGACATGAAATTTTAATAAAAATTTCCCAGCAGGTAAAAGTTCAAAAGGAGATGGTTTCAATGAGGAATTCTACCAAACATATAAAGAAGAGTTAATACCTATCCTTTTCAAACTATTCCAAAAAATTGAAGAGGATAGAACAATCCCAAATTCATTCTAAAAGACCACCATTACACTGATTCCAAAACCAGACAAAGACACTACAAAAAAAGAAAATTATAGGCCAGTAAATCTGATGATTATAGACACAAAATCCTCAACAAAATATTAGCAAACAGAATCCAAGAATACATAAAAAGGATCACACAACATAATCAAGTGGGATTTATTCCAGGGATGCAAGAATGGTTTAATATACACAAATCAATTTATGTGATACATCACATTAACAAAAGGAAAGATAAAAGTCACATAATCATTTCAATAGACACAGAAAAAGCATTTAACACAATTCAACATCCATTCGTTCATGATAAAGACTCTCATCAAATTTGGTATAGAGGGAATATATCTCAACAAATGAAAGACAATTTATGACAAATCTATAGCCAACATACTCCAAAATGGAAACCTGAATGTCTTTATTTTAAAATCAGAAACAAGACAAAGGTGCCCACTCTTGCCACTCCTATTTAATGTAGAATTGGGAGTCTTAGCCACAGTAATCAGAGAAGAAAAATAAATAAAAAGCAACTAAATTGGAAGGGAAAAATTAAAACTGCCAATATTTACAGATGACGTGAGACTATATATAGAAAACCCTAAAGTCTCCACTGAAAATGAATTCAGTGAAGTTGCAGGATATAAGATTAATATACAGAAATCAGTGGCTTTTCTACACACAAATAATAAACTATCAGAAAGACAAAGCAAGAAAATAATCTTGTTTAAAGTCACATCACAAAGAATAAAATACCTAGAAATAAACAGAACCAAGGATATGAAAGACATATAGTCTGAAAACTATAACACATTCATGAAGGAATTTGAAAATGATACAAATAAATGAAAAGTTCTCCTATATTCTTGGATTGGTAGAATTAATATTGTTTAAATGTCTATACTGCCCAAAGCAATCCACATATTTAATGCAATCCTTATCAAAATAGCCATGGTATTTTTAACAGAACTAAAACAAAGAATCCTAAAGTTTATATGGAGTCACAAAGATCCTGAATTGCCAAAGCAATCTTGAGAAAAATGAACGAAGCTGGAGGTATCATGCTTCCTGATTTCAGACTATAATACAAAGCTAGAGTAATCAAAACAGCATGAGGCTGGCACAAAGACAGACACATAGATCAATGGAAAAAAATAGAGAGCCCAGAAATAATCCCACACACTTATGGTCAATCAATCTGTAACAAAGGAGGCAAAAATATACAATGGACAAAAGACAGTCTCTTCAATAAGTGGTGCTGGAAAAACTGGGCAGTTACATGTAAAAGAATAAAATTAGAACATTTCTTTGCACCATATACAAAAATAAACTCAAAATGGAATAAAGGCCTAAATGTAAGATATGAAACCATAAAACTTCTGAAGGGAACATAGGCAAAACACTCTTTGACATAAATAGTAGCAATACTTTCTTGGATATGTATCCTAATGCAAAAGAAATAAAAGCAAAAATAAAGAAAATTGGGACCTAATTAAACTTAAAATGTTTTTCACGGCAAAGGAAATCATTGACAAAATGAAAAGGCAACCTGCTAAATCGGGGGAAATATTTGAAAATGATATGACCAGTAATGGGTTAATATCCAAATTATATAAACACCTCATACAGCTCCATATCAAGCAAAAACACAGACAAACAACCTATAAAAATTGGCAGAAGACCCATGTGTTTAGAAGACATTTTTCTAAAGAAGGAGTGCAGATGACCAACAGGCACATGAAAAGATGCTCAATATCATTAACCATCAGAGAAATGCAAATCAAAACCACAAGGAGATATCACCTCACAACTGTCAGAATAGCTATCATCAAAAAGACCACAAATAACAAATGTTTGTGAGGCTGTGGATAAAAGGGAATCCCTGTATACATTTGGTTGGAAAGTGAATTGTTGCAGTCACTATGGAAAACAGTATGAAGCCTCCTCAAAAAACAAATCCTCTCCCCTTCCCAAAATAGTTGGAATAATCCTCCCACTCATTAGCCTATGAAATGACCCAGCCCATAAAAACTACCCCATATTTCTGGGACTCTTGCCTTCTGAGATGGTCCACACTGTGTCTGTGGAGTGTGTTTCTTCCATGGCCACTATCACTTTCTGAGATTACCCCATGCCCTGGGGCCGCTCTCGCCTTTTCAGCCAGACTGCATTCTGTCTATGGAATGCGTATCTCTCTAAATAAATCCACATCTTACATCCCGCCCCCCCCAAAAAAAAGATCTACAATATATCTAACAATTCCACTTCTAGGTATATATACGAAGAAAACAAAAACACTAATTTGAAAAGATACATGCACCCCAATGTTCATAGCAGCATTATTTACAACAGCCAAGATAAGGAAGTAATCTAAGTGTTCATTAACAATGGGTAAAGAAGATGAGGTACATATATACAATTGAATAATACTCAGCCATAAAAAGAATGAAATTCTGCCACCTATGACAATGTAGATGTTTCTAGAGAGTACTATGCTTAGTGAAATAAGTCGGACAGAAAAAGACAAATACTGTATGTTATCTCTTACATGTGGAATCCAAAAAAATAAAGCAAATGAATGTATATAAAAAAAGAACATCGGACTCACAAATACAGAAAACAAATTTAGTTTTCAGTGGGGTGAGGGAATGGGGAAGGGCAAGACAGTGGTATGGGATTAAGAGGTACAAACAACTATGTATAAAATAGGTAAGAAACAAGGATATATTGTACAGCACAGGGAGATATAGCCATTATTTTGTAATAGGTTTAAATGAAGTATAATCAATAAAAGTATTGAATCACTATTTTTTACACCTGAAACTAATATAGTAATGTAAATCAACTATACTTCAATTAAAAAACACTCATAAAAGTATAAAAAATTCAACATTGTGAAAATTTATCAATGTTTTCAAAACATACATGCACTAAATCAAATTAAGGTATAAACTGGGAAACTGTTTTTACCGTAAAGCACAGGAAAAAGGGCTTCCCTGGTGGCACAGTGGTTGAGAGTCCGCCTGCTGATGCAGGGGACACGGGTTCGTGCCCCGGTCCGGGAGGAGCCCACGTGCCATGGAGCGCCTGGGCCCGTGAGCCATGGCTGCTGCACCTGCGCGTCCGGAGCCTGTGCTCTGCAACGGGAGAGGCCACAACCGTGAGAGGCCTACGTACAGAAAAAAAAAAGCACAGGAAAATGGTTGATATCCTTAATATATAGACTTCTTACAAACAAGTCAGAAAAATATTAACTGTTAAATTGTAAAGAGAAGTTACAGGAAATAAAGAGAAAATAGGCAATAAATATGTGGAAATATATGAACAAAATAATATTACATTAAATCCAACTTAAAAGAGCAAGATATGATTTCCTCTTAGAAACTGGCAATTATGTAAGAAGATAACATTTATGTTGCATTGACTCAGGGATAGGGAAATGGATACTCTTCATATGAGACCATAAGCTAGTACACCTGTGAGACAGTTATCAAAATTTTTCGATAGTCTTAAAACATACATAAATATCTACCTATAGAGTATTGGTTAAATAATTTATTCTAGATAAAATGGAATACTGTGCACCAAGTTTCCATATGTATTTTTTATTAAAAAATGGAATTTGTGAAACTGTATTATACTATTGTCCAACTTTTATTAAAAAACAAAAAGTTGTGTGTATATTTGTGCATATTAATGGTGTATATAACTGTCTTTTTCACTGCTTTGCTGCACCTCCTCATCATAAATCGAATGCCCAATTATGTGTGAGTATTTCACTGGAATCTGTTTCATTCCATTGCCAGATTATTCTATTCTTATGTCAATATTACACAATTTTAATTATTAAAGCTTTATAATAGGCCTTGATATCTGGTAGCATAAAATTTCCAAGTGTGGTGTTTTTTAGGCAAGTCTTGACTATTCTTTCCTTTTTCATTTCTATTTAAAATTTGAACCAGCTTGTCAACTTTGACAAGAAAACTAAGATTTTTTTTGTCATTGAATGGAATAATTTGTAGAATATATTATTACTATAATGCAGTTAAACTACAAATGAATGACAAAAAGATAGCTAGAAAAAAAACACAGATGCCTGAAAATTAGATGATGTGCTTCAGAATTATTAATTCATCAAAGAATATAAGCAAAAATCAGAAAATATTTTGAAACAAAAGATTAAAATATGTCATAATAAAACATGTACAGCTAGCATTTCTTAAATGCATAGACCACAAAAGTAGAAAGGGTAAAAATTTAATGGTGAAAAACCTGAAAAAGCTGGGAAAAGAACAAGTCAAGATTATGTGGACTTCCCTGGTGGCACAGTGGTTGAGAGTCCACCTGCCAATGCAGGGGACACGGGCTCGTGCCCCATTCTGGGAAGATCCCACATGCCGTGGAGTGGCTAGGCCCATGAGCCATGGCCACTGAGCCTGTGCATCCGGAGCCTGTGCGTCTGGAGCCTGTGCTCTGCAACGGGAGAGGCCACAAGAGTGAAAGACCCTCGTACCGCAAAAAAAAAAAAAAAAAAAAAAAAAAAAGACTATGCATATGTGAAAAGACAATTATATAATTGAATGTACAGGATAAAAATATTTTAACATATTCTAATTTTCATATAAGATAATTAGAAAACCATAACTGAAGCCTTATGAGTGCTTATTTCTATGTAGTGAAATAAATTTTCTGTATTTTAAAAATAAAAATGCATTCCTTTAGTAATAAAATATATTTTAGATAAATGTAATCTTGTAAAATGATACCCAATTCAAGTTTATATGTTTGTGTGTTAAGCATACAACATAAATCATATATGTTAAAACATAAAATGGTAGAGAGTATAGTATAATGACTACTATGGACTGATTATCTAGCATAAATACTAATCAATTAATGACCAATCTTAGATTATCTATATCTCAGTTGTTAGTCTGTAGATTATTACATCTATAAAATAATTAAAGCAAATCTTCAAGATATCTAATGTGTAAATAGTTCAGTGTGAATATCTTACAGGTAAAAAAATAAAATCTCTTCTTGAAGATACATTCCATGATAATAAAAATTATATCTCTATTTGGAGAGAGAATGGGCAGATTTGCAGGTAATCCTTACATAAGATTAGAGTCTCCTAAATTAGATCAGAGTCTCTCCTCTTGTGATGTACCCCAATGCATGTTCAGGTACCATCTGAGTCGCCCTGAGGGATTGATATCTCAGGGAACTGCTTCTATAATGTAGCTCTGATTGCCGCTTTTGTTGTGAATAATAAACTGGCTTTGTCTCTGAAAAGAATTAATTAAATAAAATATAAGTACAAGACCATGATCACTACTAAAAGTTAACAATATTTCTTTAACATCAAAATCAGTGTTCAAATTTATCTGATTGTTTTATAATTTGGGTGGTTTATTTATACAAATCAAGAGCCTAATGAAGCTCATAGATTTAAATTGGTTGAACTTAAATGTCTATATATTCTGCCTCCAATTTTTTCCTTGCAATTTATTTAATGATGAAATCAGGTCATTTGAAGTGTAGATGTTTTTCTAATCTGGATTTTAATTATTTTATCCCCATGAAGTCTAAAATGTTTCTATGTTTTAGGGCTCTTCAGAGAAATAGAACATATATAAACAGAATATATATATATATATATGTATATATATATATACATATATATAAACATAGAGTATATAACTTTAAAATGTTGTAAAGTTACCACAAAAAATAAGATAACAAAACTACTTGGTGGGAATGTGAACTGGTACAGCCACTATGGAGAACAGTATGGAGGTTCCTTAAAAAAACTACAAATAGAACTACCATATGACCCAGCAATCCCACTACTGGGCATGTACCCTGAGAAAACCATAATTCAAAAATAGTCATGTACCAAAATATTCATTGCAGCTCTATTTACAATAGCCATGAGATGGAAACAACCTAAATGTCCATCATCAGATGAATGGATAAAGAAGATGTTGCACATATATACAATGGAATATTACTCAGCCATAAAAAGAAATGAAATTGAGCTATTTGTAATGAGGTGGATGGACCTGGAGTCTGTCAAACAGAGTGAAGTAAGTCAGAAAGAGAAAGACAAATACCATATGCTAACACATATATATGGAATTTAAGAAAAAAAATGTCATGAAGAACCTAGGGGTACAAAAGGAATAAAGACACAGACCTACTAGAGAATGGACTTGAGGATATGAGAAGGGGGAAGGGTAAGCTGTGACAAAGCAAGAGAGTGGCATGGACATATATACACTACCAAACGTAAAATAGATAGCTAGTGGGAAGCAGCTGCATAGCACAGGGTGATCAGCTCGGTGATTTGTGACCACCTAGAGGGGTGGGATAGGGAGGGTGGGAGGGAGGGAGACACAAGAGGGAAGAGATATGGGAACATATGTATATGTATAACTGATTCACTTTGTTATAAAGCAGAAACTAACACACCATTGTAAAGCAATTATACTGCAATAAAGATGTAAAAAAAAAGATAACAAAACTACTTAAAATAAGTATAAGGGATTAGCTTCTGTGATTATGGAAACTGGGACATCCCACCATGGACATCACACATATATTTATAACAAAATATGGAGGAAATAAGTATGATAATAACAGCCTCAATTTTTGTAATTGATCATGCGGTCATAGTTGGTACTTATAATTATCTTATTCCACTGCTCACTCTGTATTCCTTTTGCCTTCAGCAGACACTTCAGCTGGTAATGGTTCTTTAGTGGGGTGACCCAAACCCTTATTCCTCAAGGATCTGGGCCATTAGTAGTCCTGCCTAGATTGAGTTGTTATATTTTTCTATTGATTTTAATCACAAAGAAATGGTAACACTAAGAGAAGCCCTAAGGAATATACTATATTCCAGACATACTCTTCCTTACCTCCATTGTGGTGTAGTAGTCTAATTTCCCCTTGGTAGTCAGGGTCAATAACCCAAGCTAGAACAGTAACTTCCATTTTTTGCCTGTTGACTCAGAGACATGAGGAGCCCAAAATGATCAGGTGCTAGCTTTCCAGTTGAGTGGAATCGTGGTTGTGTATCCTGGTAGAAGATTTCCTCCCTCTGGAACAGAGGCCAACAGAGCATAAAGTTGCAGGAACAAAAATTTTGCTAATGGGTTCCTAGAGAGAATAATAAGTGATGCTATTTCCACTACTTGGTTTCTGGAGCTATGAATCCTGGCTATGGGAGAAACAGCACCATAATATTGGACACTGATTCAGGGCATGTGCAGCCTTCTGGAGAACTCCATCCCAGCCCTGCAAGGTATTGCCACCTAACTGGTTGTGTAACTGAATCTTAAAAAGTCAGTCCACTGTTCTTTTAAGCCAGATGCTTCAGAATGGAAGGAAACATGGTTAAGATCAGTGAATTCAATGAGCATGGACCCATTGCCATACTTTATTATTATTATTTTTTGCTGTGAAGTTTCTTTCTTTTTTTCTTTCTTTCCTTTCTTTCTTTCTTTCTTTCTCTTTCTTTCTTTCTTTCTTCCTTCCTTCCTTCTTTCCTTCTTTCCTTCCTTCCTTCCTTCCTTCTTTCTTTCTTTCTTTCTTTCTTTTTTTCTTTCTTTCTTTCTTTCTTTCTTTCTTTTGAAATGAGTTTCTTTATCGGAAGCCATGTTGTATTTTCCTGAATCCTTCAATTTCTTGATGGTGGTACTAATCTCTGCAATCCCTTCAGGAAAGCAATATTGCTATTTGTTTACTATTTTCCTAGGTAGAAGTAGTTTTAGTGACTTCCACTTGGCCTTTCCACCATAATGGTCCTCACCCCACAGGTCAGGAAGCCAATGTGGGAGATTCTGTGAGCTTCTTAAGTATATCTATTCTAACTAGACATTTGGAAATGGGACAATAACCATAGGGATGTTTTTTGGAAACACTGTGCCCACTGTGAGATGTACTAAGCTAAAACTCCACCAATTATTTCCATAAGCTCTTAGTTTGTTTGGTGAACCCCAATGACATTTTGAGTCTTCTGGAATTAGTATCAATTCAATGCCACTGTTCTCAGCAGTCCTCAGTAGTCCTCAAAAGTTCTGATTATTTCCTTTTCTCCAATGCACAGTTACTTTGGTAAAGGGCCATAGGTTCCTTTGATGAGGGCTGGGAGAAATATTAGCAGTATTAATTTCTGAAATTGTACTGGAGTCCTTCCTCAAGAGAACCCAGCCTCCCATTATTTCAATGGGTTCTGGGTCTGTAAATTATTTCAAGCCTGGGAATTGACTGAGAGACAATGACTCTCTGTTTTTATAAATCATATTTTTCTCATTTGAACTTTAACTTTTCTGCTTATTCAGATAAGGTAAGAATTTAGTAGACTTATTATCTATTTCACTTCTAGGAGCACCATGATCAACTAACCAACACCTTATGACTGTGTGAGTCAGACTATTCTTATTACTGCTTTGACTCTGCTGTTCATTATGCTAACCTTGTCCACTTTGCCTAAGGTAGGATTGAATGGTATCACTTGGCCCCTGCCTCCCCAAATCTAATTACTCCCATTGCATTTAGTTTTCCAAACTCAGTAGTGGCAGTTCCCACTGTAAGATCTGTTCTACAGAGAAGAGTGATCACAGAGCTCTTCAAGGATGTCAGGGCTCCTCTCACAAATTTATTTCTCACATTATTCGTGAAAAGTATATATTCTGGACTCTTGCAGAGTGGGTGAGTAGGTCTTAAATGACAAATTCACTTTAACATTCCATTCTTACTAAGCCTCTGAATCCCTTTCTCTACATTAAATTAAGACAGGTCTGCCATTTCTAATTCACTCACTGTGGAACACCTTTTGTTCCATGTTTCAGACAACCGACCTAACTGGTAAGGCCCATTCTAACTCCCCAAGCTGCAACATTAAATTCACAATCTCTTCTTGTGAGCTCATATCAAGTAAGCCTAATGCAACTTTATGTTTTTTCCACTATTATACCACATCCTTAGCATCCATTCCCATACATGTTCCCTGGATTTTTGTCTGTATAAACTAGAAAACTCAAGTAGCTCTTTTGGAATGTAGTGCATCTCCTCATGGGTCATGAGGAGACCCATCTTTTGGACCCAGCTGTGACTGGAGTCTAGTTATAGGTCTAGAAGAAAAGAGGGATGGTGGGAATGGGTTCTGAAAAGCATTAGCATTATTTTGCATGACAGCTACCTCAAAGAAGGCCAAACGGAGGATGAAGAGGATACTTCTGTATGGGTTGGAAAGCCACATTTGCTGGGGCAGGGAGGTCATTTCCACTAGCAAATAAGTCTCATTATAATTTGGGAGTTCAGTGTCCCCAGGTTCATCAAGAATTTCCTATATATCCCCATCCCAACTTATAAGATCCCATTCTCTCCCAATCAATATTCTTACTTTAAGAGTAGATGCTCTGTGAGGCTGAGAGTTCAACTTGCATTGTAATTTAGCTAGTCACAGTATAAAATTCTGTATTTGATTTTCATCAATCTCAGCCCTGCAGCTACAAGAAATAGGGCACACATAGAAGACTTCAGGTCATTTATACATTATTTGAGCTGGGAATTCAAACTTCTGAGTTCATTTTTTCATCACTTTGTCCAATAGCAGTAAATGCAATAAGCCAACTTCATTTGTATTCATTGATTTTCAAAAAAATATTTTAAATATCATATATACACAGTCACCCAGATCCTTGCTTCTAATAAATGGTTGATTGGGAATACACAATGCAGATATTTTGCATATATCTATTAGCAGTTCATATCATGAACTACCAGTGGTGTTTTTACTACAGGAAATAAACTTATTAGCATCATTCAATCTAATCATATTAGAGAGCCAATTACAAAAACCCCAGAACCAATTTAGAAAACTCATTCTTAAAGGTGTGTTTCCTTAAAACCACTCTCCATACCAAAATTTATATTAGTTAGGGTTCTAAAGATTCAGAGAAGCAATACCAATAAAAGCGATAATTATTATAAGAAATTGGTTCATGTAATAATGGAAACTAAGAAGTCCCACAATCTGTCATCAGTAAGCTGGAGGCCCAGAAAGCAGGTGTAGTTTCAGTCTGTGTCCAAAGACTTGAGAACCAGGGGAGTTGATGGTGTATTTCCCAGCCAAGTGGTAGAGAAGACTGATGTGCCAGTACAAGTTATAAAGTAGATAGTGAAGTCGTCCTTTCTCCACCTTTTTTTTTCTCTCCAGGCCCTGAACAGATTGGATGATGCCCTTTCACATTGTAGAGGACAATCTGCTTTACTCAATCTACCAGTTCAAATGCAAATCTTATCTGGAAATTTCCTCACAGACACACCCCAAAATAATCTTTAGCTATTATCTGGGCACCCTGTGGCCCAATCAAGTTGACATATAAAGTTAATCGTTACATCTGTCTTCTTTATTAACTATGAATTTACAGTTAGATCTAAGGCTTAATAAGATTTGGTAACAATGTTTAATAGATAGAGATATGTCTTACCAGAGATTTTGAGACATTTCTGGAAGACAGAAAAAAGTAATCATTGGATTTATGGGAAAATCAGAGCAGACAAAGCATAGCCTAAGTCATAGTCAGGAGAATGCTACTGGAGAGTGAACAAAAATTCTCATTTGAAATGAAGACCTATCATCCAATTACTAATATAGTTGGATCACAACCTTCACCCTCAAAAATGAAAATAAAGCAAAAAGTAATAAACATTAAAATGTAGTAGCATCAATATAAATGGTGAAATACTTTATTATCCACAACAGGATATAAATTAGGCATATAACTTCCAAACTGCTATACTAAAGCAATGAGAACAAGAAAAAATTTATCAGTATAACAAAAGCCAGGATACAAACAGAGATTATTTATTGTAGGTAGAAAAACAAAATGAAATGGCCAGCATAATCACAATAAATGTTAGTTGGTTAAATTATTTGTTCATGTGACATAAATTTGAAGAATCACTAGGGGAAAATAATCCATTTTAAACTTCCTATAAGAGATACCCCTAAACCAAAGACATGAATAAGGAAAAATAAAAGTATAAACTTAGATCTCTCAGGCAAATGGTAAGAGAAAAAAAATATATATAACAAAATATATCACATACATATATAATTCAGGAAGAAAATTAATCAATGAACAAATAAAGATATTTTATACAGATTTTTTAAAGTACCAAAAAAGTATACATGTCTCTTAGTTAATTCACAAAAGACCATCATTTCTGCCATAACAAACAAGAAAGTAAACAGATAACTGGAAAAAAAGTAATTTTTAACACTTTAAAAGTCTGTGCATACACAAATGTCTACAGATCTAAATTGCATAAATGAAATAACCCTTCACAGGTGAGCAGATTTGTGATGACTGGGGACATTTGCTTAACTCTTGCATGGAAGTTGCAAAATCAAGACTCTCATAAATAGAAGGATTCTTCTATGGTAGGGAAATTTGAAAAGCTTTTAGACATTGCGTAGGCTTTTGTGATAGATTGGAATTGGTAGCAGGACCAAATGCTAAGTAATTCTCCTCACTTGCCCACTGATTTTCCATACAGCATTTTAATGAGTACAGAGCCACAGTAATAGTAGTGGCAGATAGCATAGGGACTGGAGGCTGGGATCTCAGCTAAAAAAGAGACTGATCTCAAAATCTTATGGTGCTTATATTACAAAGTTGTGCTGGAGAGAAAGTTCTGCTGAAATCCAGACTTGACCAGTTCAATTACTGATTAGATAAATGTGATTAGCTTATCATCTTAGTTGCAGAACAGAAGAGTATACCCTCAATAGGTAAATTTAATATTTAGTTCAGGCTCTAAGTGCTCATTTAAATGAAGTTACCAGTACAATAGTATCAAATAAATGTTTTAAATATGAAAAACACAGAAATCAACCAGACATTGCTGGGAGAAATTAAATAACATGTTAATAAATGGAGAGATACATTATGGCCATGGACTGGATGATTGATAACTATTAAGATGCTCATTCTCCACAAAATGATCTATAAATTTAACACAGTTCCAGTCAGTATCCTAGCAGACTTGTTTTTGTAGAAATTGATGATCTGATATTACATTTTATATAGATATGTAAAGAACATAGAAAAAAGGTTGAAAAGGAAGAACAATATTGGACCATGACCTTACACTAGCTGATTTCCATATTTACTTTAAAACTACAATAGGTACAGACACAGAAATAGACAAGAAGATATATGGAATCAAATAGATAGTCCATTAATAGTTCCTCACATATACAGTAACAATTTTTTACAAATGAGTCAAGATATTTCAAAGGTGGAAATGGACATATCTTAAAAAATGGTTTGGAAAAATTGAGCATTCATAGTCAAGAAGAAAAATGAATTGACATAAACCTCACATCTTACACAAAACTTAATTAAAACTTAGTCATAAACCTGAGTGTAAAACACAAAATTATAACTACAAAACTTCTAGAGGAGGACCTTGAAGATGGAGGAAGAGTAAGACGCGGAGATCACCTTCCTCCCCACAGATACACCTGAAATACATCCACACGTGGAACAACTCCTACAGAACACCTACTGAAGGCTGGCAGAAGACCTCAGACCTCCCAAAAGGCAAGAAACTCCCCCACGTACCTGGGTAGGGCAAAAGAAAAAAAGAAAAAACAGAGACAAAACAATAGGGAAGGGACCTGCACCAGTGGGAGGGAGCTGTGAAGGAGGAAAAGTTTCCACACACTAGGAAGCCCCTTTGCGGACGGAGACTGCGGGAGGCAGCGCTGTGAGCTTCAGAGTCGTGGAGGAGTGCACAGCAACAGGGGTGCGGAGGACAAAGCGGGGAGATTCCCGCACAGAGGATCGGTGCCGACCGGCACTCACCAGCCCGAGAGGCTTGTCTGCTCGCCCGCCGGGGCGGGCGGGGCTGCGAGCTGAGGCTTGGGTTTCGGTTTAGGTCGGAGCGCAGGGAGAGGACTGGGGTTGGTGGCTTGAACACAGCCTGAAGGGGTTAGTGAACCACGGCTAGCTGGGAGGGAGTCCGGGGGAAAGTCTGCACCTGCTGAAGAGGCAAGAGACTTTTTCTTCCCTCTTTGTTTCCTGGTGCGTGAGGAGAGGGATTTAAGAGCGCTGCTTAAAGGAACTTCAGAGATGGGCGCGAGCCGCGGCTAAAAGCGCGGACCCCAGAGATGGGTGCGAGCCGCGGCTAAAAGCACGGACCCCAGGGATGGGCGGGAGATTCTAAGGCTGCTGCTGCCACCACCAAGGGGCCTGTGTGCGAGCACAGGTCACTATCCACACCCCTCTTCCGTGGAGCCTGGGCAGCCCACCACTGCCAGGTTCCCGGGTTCCAGGGACAAATTCCCCAGGAGAACGCACGGCGGGCCTCAGGCTGGTGCAACTTCACGCTGGCCTCTGCCACCGCAGGCCCACCCCGCACGCAGTGCCCCTCCCTCCCCCCAGCCTGAGTACGCCAGAGCCCCCGAATCAGCGGCTCCTTTAACCCCATCCTGTCTGAGCAAAAAACAGACGCCCTCCAGCGACCTACACGCAGGGGCAGGGCCAAATCCAAAGCTGAGCCCCTGTGAGCTGTGAGAGGAAAGAAGAGAAAGGGAAACCTCTCCCAGCAGCCTCAGAAACAGCGGATTAAAGCTCCACAATCAACTTGATGTACCCTGCATCTGTGGAATACATGAATAGACATCTAGTCATCCCAAATTGAGGAGGTGGGCTTCGAGAGCAAGATCTATGATTTTTTCCCCTTTTCCTCTTTTTGTGAATGTGTATGTGTATGCTTCTGTGTGAGATCTTGTCTGTATAGTTTTGCTTCCACCATTTGTCCTAGGGTTCTATCCGTCCATGTTTTTTTAAAAAAAATTTTTCTTAATAATTAATTTTAATAACTTTATTATACTTTACCTTTGTTCTTTCTTTCTTTCTTTCTTTCTTTCCTTCCTTCCTTCCTTCCCTCCTTTAGACAACGAATCATCCCAAATTGAGGAGGTGGTCTCTGAGAGCAAGATTTATTATTTTTTCCCCTTTACCTCTTTTTGTGAGGGTGTATGTGTATGCTTCTGTGTAAGATTTTGTCTGTATAGCTTCGCTTCCAACATTTGTACTAAGGTTCTATCCGTCCCTTTTTTTTTTTTCTAAATAAGATTTTTTTAATTCAATAACTTTATTATACTTTATTTTCTTTTACTGTATCTTCTTTCTTTCTGTCTTTATTTCCTTCTTTCCCTCCTTCCTTCCTTCCTCCCTCCCTCCCTCCCTCCTTTCTTTCCTTCTTTCCTTCTTTCTTTCTTTCTTCTTTCCTTCCTTCCATCCTTCCCTCCTTTCTTTCTTTGTTTCTTCATACTTTTACTAATTCTCTCTACTTTTTCTCCCTTTTATTCTAAGCCGTGTGGATGAAAGGCTCTTGGTGCTCCAGCCAAGAGTCCGGGCTCTGCCTCTGAGGTTGGAGAGCCAACTTCAGGACACTGGTCAACAAGAGACCTCCCAGCTCCACATAATATCAAATGGCGAAAATCTCCCAGTGACCTCCATCTTAATACCAGCACCCAGCTTCACTCAACGACCAGCAAGCTACAGTGCTGGACAACCTATGCCAAACAACTAGCAAAACAGGAACACAACCCCACCCATTAGCATAGAGGCTGCCTAAAATCATAATAAGGCCACAGACACCCCAAAACACACCACCAGACGTGAACCTGCCCACTAGAGAGACAAGATCCAGCCTCATCCACCACAACACAGACACTAGTCCCCTCCACAAGGAAGCCTACACAACCCACTGAACCAACCTTAGCCACTGGAGACAGACATCAAAAACAGCGGGAACTACGAAGCTGCAGCCTGCAAAAAGGAGACCCCAAACACAGTAAGATAAGCAAAAAGAGAAGACAGAAAAACACACAGCAGATGAAGGAGCAAGATAAAAATGCACCAGACCTAACATATTAAGAGGAAATAGGCAGTTTACCTGAAAAAGAATTCAGAATAATGATAGTAAGGATGATCCGAAATCTTGGAAGTAGAATGGACAAAAGGCAAGAAACAGTTAACAAGGACATAGAAGAAATAAAGATGAAACAAGCAATGATGAACAACACAATAAATGAAATTAAAAGTACTCTAGGTGGGACCAATAGCAGAATAACTGAGGCAGAAGAACGGATAAGTGACCTGGAAGATAAAATAGTGGAAATAACTACTGAAGAGCAGAATAAAGAAAAAAGAATGAAAAGAACTGAGGACAGTCTCAGAGACCTCTGGGACAACATTAAACACACCAAAATTCGAATTATAAGGGTTCCAGAAGAAGAAGACAAAAAGAAAGGGACTGAGAAAATATTTGAATAGATGATAGTTGAAAACTTCCCTAATATGGGAAAGGAAATAGTTAATTAAGTCCAGGAAGCACAGAGAGTCCCATACAGGATAAATCCAAGGAGAAATATGCCAAGACACATATTAATCAAACTGTCAAAAATTAAATACAAAGCAAGTGTATTAAAAGCACCAAGGGAAAAACAACAAATAACACACAAGGGAATCCCCATAAGGTTAACAGCTGATATCTCAGCAGAAACCCTACAAGCCAGAAGGCAGTGGCAGGACATACTGAAAGTGATGAAGGAGAAAAACCTGCAACCAAGACTACTCTACCCAGCAAGAATCTCATTCAGATTTGATGGAGAAATTAAAAACTTTACATACAAGCAAAAGCTGAGAGAGTTCAGCACCACCAAACCAGCTTTACAACGAATGCTAAAGGAACTTCTCTAGACAAGAAACGCAAGAGAAGGAACAGACCTATAATAACGAACCCAAAACAATTTAGAAAATGGGAATAGGAACATACATATCGATAATTACCTTAAATGTAAATGGACTAAATGCTCCCACCAAAAGACACAGATTGCCTGAAAGGATACAAAAACAAGACCCTTACATATGCTGTCTACAAGAGACCCACTTCAGACCTAGAGACACATACAGACTGAAAGTAAGGGGATGGAAAAAGATATTCCATGCAAAAGGAAACCAAAAGAAAGCTGGAGTAGCAATTCTCATATCAGACAAAATAGACTTAAAAATAAGGACTATTAGAAGAGACAAAAAAGGACACTACAAAATGATCAGGGGATCAGTCCAAGAAGAAGATATAACAATTGTAAATATTTATGCACTCAACATAGGAACACCTCAATACATAAGGCAAATACTAACAGCCATAAAAGGGGAAATCGACAGTAACACATTCATAGTAGGGGACTTTTACACACCACTTTCACCAATGAACAGATCATCCAAAATGAAAATAAATAAGGAAACACAAGCTTTAAATGATACACTAAACAAGATGCACTTAATTGATATTTATAGGACACTCCATCCAAAACCAACAGAATACACATTTTTCTCAAGTGCTCATGGAACATTCTCCAGGATAGATCATATCTTGCGTCACAAATCAAGCCTTGGTAAATTTAAGAAAATTGAAATTTTGTCAAGTATCTTTTCCGACCACAACGCCATGAGATTAGATATCAATTACAGGAAAAGATCTGTAAAAAATACAAACACATGGAGGCTAAACAATACACTACTTAATAACGAAGTGATCACTGAAGAAATCAAAGAGGAAATAAAAAAATACTTAGAAACAAATGACAATGGAGACACAACGACCCAAAACCTATGGGATGCAGCAAAAGCAGTTCTAAGGGGGAAGTTTATAGCAATACAAGCCCACCTTAAGAAGCAGGAAACATCTCGAATAAACAACCTAACCTTGCACCTCAAGCAATTAGAGAAAGAAGAACAAAAAAAACCCCAAAGCTAGCAAAAGGAAAGAAATCATAAAAATCAGATCAGAAATAAATGAAAAAGAAATGAAGGAACCAATAGCAAAGATCAATAAAACTAAAAGCTGGTTTTTTGAGAAGATAAACAAAATAGATAAACCACTAGCCAGACTCATCAAGAAAAAAAGGGTGAAGACTCAAATCAACAGAATTAGAAATGAAAAAGGAGAAGTAACAACAGACACTGCAGAAATAAAAAAGATCATGAGAGATTACTACAAGCAACTCTATGCCAATAAAATGGACAATCTGGAAGAAATGGACAAATTCTTAGAAATGTACAACCTGCCAAGACTGAATCAGGAAGAAATAGAAAATATGAACAGACCAATCACAAGCACTGAAATTGACACTGTGATTTAAAATCTTCCAACAAACAAAAGCTCAGGACCAGATGGCTTCAAGGCGAATTCTATCAAATATTTAGAGAAGAGCTAACATCTATCCTTCTCAAACTCTTCCAAAATATAGCAGAGGGAGGAACACTCTCAAATTCCTTCTACAAGGCCACCATCACCTTGATACCAAAACCAGACAAGGATGTCGCAAAGAAAGAAAACTACAGGCCAATATCACTGATGAACATAGATGCAAAAATACTCAACAAAGTACTAGCAAACAGAATCCAACAGCACATTAAAAGGATCATACACCATGATCAAGTGGGGTTTATTCCAGGAATGTAAGGATTCTTCAATATACGCAAATCTATCAATGTGATAAACCATATTAACAAATTGAAGGAGGAAAACCATATGATCATCTCAATAGATGCAGAGAAAGCTCTTGACAAAATGCAACACCCATTTATGATAAAAACCCCGCAGAAAGTAGGCATAGAGGGAACTTTCCTCAACATAATAAAGGCCATAAATGACAATCCCACAGCCAACATCATCCTCAATGGTGAAAAACTGAAAGCATTTCCACTAAGATCAGGAACAAGACAAGGTTGCCCACCCTCACCACTGTTATTCAACATAGTTTTGGAAGTTTTAGCCACAGCAATCAGAGAAGAAAAGGAAATAAAAGGAATCCAAATCGGAAAAGAAGAAGTAAAGCTGTCACTGTTTGCAGATGACATGATACTATACAGAGAGAATCCTAAAGATGCTACCAGAAAACTACTAGAGCTAATCAATGAATTTGGTAAAGTAGCAGGATACAAAATTAATGCACAGAAATCTCTGGCATTCATATATACTAATGATGAAAAATCGGAAATGGAAATCAAGAAAACACTTCCATGTACCATTGCAACAAAAAGAATAAAATATCTAGGAATAAACCTACCTAAGGAGACAAATGTCCTGTATGCAGAAAAATATAAGACACTGAAGAAAGAAATTAAAGATGATACAAATAGATGGAGACATATACCATGTTCTTGGATTGGAAGAATCAACATTGTGAAAATGACTCTACTATACAAAGCAATCTATAGATTCAATGCAATCCCTATCAAACTACCAATGGCATTTTTCACTTAACTAGAACAGAAAATTTCGCAATTTGTATGGAAACACAAAAGACCCCGAATAGCCAAAGCAATCTTGAGAACGAAAAAAGGAGCTGGAGGAATCAGGCTCCCTGACTTCAGACTATACTACAAAGCTACAGTAATCAAGACAGTATGGTACTGGCACAAAAACAGAAAGATAGATCAATGGAACAGGATAGAAAGCCCAGAGATAAACCCACGCACATATGGTCACCTTATCTTTGATAAAGGTGGCAGGAATGTACAGTGGAGAAAGGACAGCCTCTTCAATAAGTGGTGCTGGGAAAACTAGACAGATACATTTAAAATTATGAGATTAGATCACTCCCTAACACCATACACAAAAATAAGCTCAAAATGGATTAAAGACCTAAATGTAAGGCCAGAAACTATCAAACTCTTAGAGGAATACCTAGTCAGAACACTCTATGACATAAATCACAGCAAGATCCTTTTTGAACTACCTGCTAGAGAAATGGAAATAAAAACAAAAATAAACAAATGGGACCTAATGAAACTTCAAAGCTTTTGCACAGCAAAGGAAACCATAAACAAGACCAGAAGACAACCCTCAGAATGGGAGAAAATATTTGCAAATGAAGCAGCTGACAAAGGATTAATCTCCAAAATTTACAAGCAGCTCATGCAGCTCAATAACAAAAAAACAAAAAACCCAATCCAAAAATGGGCAGAAGACCTAAATAGACATTTCTCCAAAGAAGATATGCAGATTGCCAACAAACGCATGAAAGAATGCTCAACATCATTAATCATTAGAGAAATGCAACTCAAAACTACAATGAGATATGATCTCACACCAGTCAGAATGGCCATCATCAAAAAATCTAGAAACAATAAATGCTGGAGAGGGTGTGGAGAAAAGGGAACACTCTTGCACTGCTGGTGGGAATGTGAATTGGTTCAGCCACTATGGAGAACAGTATGGAGGTTCCTTAAAAAACTACAAATAGAACTACCATGTGACCCAGCAATCCCACTACTGGGCATATACCCTGAGAAAAACCAAACTTCAAAAAGAGTCATGTGAACATGGCGGAAGAGTAAGACGCGGAGATCGCCTTCCTCCCCACGGATACACCAGAAATACATCTACACGTGGAACAACTCCTACAGAACACCTACTGAAGGCTGGCAGAAGACCTCAGACCTCCCAAAAGGCAAGAAACTCCCCACGTACCTGGGTAGGGCAAAAGAAAAAAAGAAAAAACAGAGACAAAAGAATAAGGACGGCACCTGCGCCAGTGGGAGGGAGCTGTGAAGGAGGAAAAGTTTCCACACACTAGGAAGCCCCTCCGCGGGCGGAGACTGCGGGAGGCGGAGGGGGGGGCTTCGGGACCGAGGAGTAGTGCACAGCGACGGGTGCGGAGGGCAAAGCGGGGAGATTCCCGCACAGAGGATCGGTGCCGACCGGCACTCACCAGCCCGAGAGGCTTGTCTGCTCACCCGCCCGGGCGGGCGGGGCTGCGAGCTGAAGCTCGGGTTTCGGTTTTGGACGGAGCGCAGGGAGAGGACTGGGGTTGGCGGCTTGAACATAGCCTGAAGGGGTTAGTGCACCACGACTAGCCGGGAGGGAGTTCGGGGAAAAGCCTGCACCTGCCGAAGAGGCAAGAGACTTTTTCTTCCCTCTTTGTTTCCTGGTGCGCGAGGAGAGGGGTTTAAGAGCGCTGCTTAAAGGAAATCCAGAGACGGGCGCGAGCCGCGGCTAAAAGCGCGAACCCCAGAGACGGGCGCGAGCCACGGCTAAAAGCGCGAACCCCAGAGACGGGCGCGAGCCGCGGCTAAAAGCGCGGACCCCAGAGACGGGCGGGAGACGCTAGGGCTGCTGCTGCCGCCACCAAGGGGCCTGTGTGCGAGCACAGGTCACTCTCCACACCCCTCTTCTGCGGAGCCTGTGCAGCCCGCCACTGCCAGGTTCCCGGGAACCAGGGACAACTTCCCCGGGAGAACGCACGGCGGGCCTCAGGCTGGTGCAACGTCACGCCGGCCTCTGCCGCAACGTCACGCCGCCTCTGACGCCGCAGGCCCGCCCCGCACGCAGTGCCCCTCCTTCCCCCCCCTCACCCCCGGCCTGAGTGAGCCTGAGCCCCCGAATCAGCGGCTCCTTTAACCCCGTCCTGTCTGAGCAAAAAACAGATGCCCTCCAGCGACCTACACGCAGAGGCAGGGCCAAATCCAAAGCTGAGCTCCTGTGAGCTGTGAGAACAAAGAAGAGAAAGGGAAATCTTTCCCAGCAGCCTCAGAAGCAGAGGATTAAAGCTCCACAATCAACTTGATATACCCTGCATCTGTGGAATACCTGAATAGACAAGGAATGATCCCAAATTGAAGAGGTGGAATTTAGGAGCGAGATCTATGATTTTTTTCCCTTCTCCTCTTTTTGTGAATGTGTACATGTATGCTTATGTGTGACATCTTGTCTGTATACTCTTGCTTCCACCATTTGTCCTAGGGCTCTATCCGTCCATGGTTTTTAAAAAAAAAAAATTTTTTTTCTCAATAATTAATTTTAATTGTAATAACTTTATTATACTTTACCGTCGTTCCTTCTTTCTTTCTTTCTTTCTTTCCGTCCTTCCCTCCTTTAGACAACGAATCACCCCAAATTGAGGAGGTGGTCTCTGAGAGCAAGATTTATGATTTTTCCCCCTTTACCTCTTTTTGTGAAGGTGTATGTGTATGCTTCTGTATAAGATTTTCTCTGTATAGCTTTGCTTCCAACATTTGTCCTAAGGTTCTATCCGTCCCTCTTTTTTTTTTTTTCTAAATATTTTTTAATTCAATAACTATATTATACTTTATTTTATTTTTACTGTATCTTCTTTCTTTCTGTCTTTTTTCCTTCTTTCCCTCCTTCCTTCCTTCCTTCCTTCCTCCCTCCCTCCCTCCTTTCTTTCCTTCTTTGCTTCTTTCTTCCTTCCTTCCTTTCCTCCTTTCCTTCTTTCTTTCCTCATACTTCTACTAATTCTCTCTACTTTTTCTCCCTTTTATTCTGAGCCGTGTGGATGAAAGGCTCTTGGTGCTCCAGCCAGGAGTCAGGGCTCTGCCTCTGAGGTAGGAGAGCCAACTTCAGGACACTGGTCAACAAGAGACCTCCCAGCTCCACATAATATTAAACGGTGGAAATCTCCCAGTGGCCTCCATCTTAACACCAGCACCCAGCTTCACTCAACGACCAGCAAGCCACAGTGCTAGACAACCTATGCCAAACAACTAGCAAAACAGGAACACAACCCCACCCATTAGCAGAGAGGCTGCCTAAAATCATAATAAGGCCACAGACACCCCAAAACACACCACCAGACGTGAACCTGCCCACTAGAGAGACAAGATCCAGCCTCATCCACCACAACACAGGCACTAGTCCCCTCCACCAGGAAGCCTACACAACCCACTGAAACAACCTTAGCCACTGGAGACAGACATCAAAAACAACGGGAACTACGAACGTGCAGCCTGCAAAAAGGAGACCCCAAACACAGTAAGATAAGCAAAATGAGAAGACAGAAAAACACACAGCAGATGAAGGAGCAAGATAAAAATGCACCAGACCTAACAAATGAAGAGGAAATAGGCAGTCTACCTGAAAAAGAATTCAGAATAATGATAGTAAGGATGATCCGAAATCTTGGAAGTAGAATGGACAAAATGCAAGAAGCAGTTAACAAGGACCTAGAAGAAATAAAGATGAAACAAGCAATGATGAACAACGCAATAAATGAAATTAAAAGTACTCTAGATGGGATCAATAACAGAATAACTGAGGCAGAAGAACGGATAAGTGACCTGGAAGATAAAATAGTGGAAATAACTACTGCAGAGCAGAATAAAGAAAAAAGAATTAAAAGAACTGAGGACAGTCTCAGAGACCTCTGGGACAACATTAAACGCACCAACATTCGAATTATAGGGGTTCCAGAAGAAGAAGAGAAAAAGAAAGGGACTGAGAAAATATTTGAAGAGATTATAGTTGAAAACTTCCCTAATATGGGAAAGGAAATAGTTAATCAAGTCCAGGAAGCACAGAGAGTCCCATACAGGATAAATACAAGGAGAAATACGCCAAGACACATATTAATCAAACTGTCAAAAATTAAATACAAAGAAAGCATATTAAAAACAGCAAGGGAAAAACAGCAAATAACACACAAGGGAATCCCCATAAGGTTAACAGCTGATCTCTCAGCAGAAACCCTACAAGCCAGAAGGGAGTGGCAGGACATACTGAAAGTGATGAAGGAGAAAAACCTGCAACCAAGGCTACTCTACCCAGCAAGGATCTCATTCAGATTTGATGGAGAAATTAAAACCTTTACAGACAAGCAAAAGCTGAGAGAGTTTAGCACCACCAAACCAGCTTTACAGCAAATGCTAAAGGAACTTCTCTAGACAAGGAACACAAGAGAAGGAAAAGACCTATAATAACGAACCCAAAACAATATAGAAAATGGGAATAGGAACATACATATCGATAATTACCTTAAATGTAAATGGACTAAATGCTCCCACCAAAAGACACAGATTGGCTGAATGGATACAAAAACAAGACCCTTATATATGCTGTCTACAAGAGACCCACTTCAGACCTAGAGACACATACAGACTGAAAATAAGGGGATGGAAAAAGATATTCCATGCAAATGGAAACCAAAAGAAAGCTGGAGTAGCAATTCTCATATCAGACAAAATAGACTTTAAAATAAGGACTATTACAAGAGACAAAGAAGGACACTACATAATGATAAAGGGATCGATCCAAGAAGAAGATATAACAATTGTAAATATTTATGCACCCAACATAGGAGCACCTCAATACATAAGGCAAATACTAACAGCCATAAAAGGGGAGATTGACAGTAACACATTCATAGTAGGGGATTTTAACACCCCACTTTCACCCATGGACAGATCATCCAAAATGAAAATAAATAAGGAAACACAAGCTTTAAATGATACATTAAACAAGATGGACTTAATTGATATTTATAGGACACTCCATCCAAAAACAACAGAATACACATTTTTCTCAAGTGCTCATGGAACATTCTCCAGGATAGACCATATCTTGGATCACAAATCAAGCCTTGGTAAATTTAAGAAAATTGAAATTGTATCAAGTATCTTTTCTGACCACAACGCCATGAGACTAGATATCAATTACAGGAAAAGATCTGTAAAAAATACAAACACATGGAAGCTAAACAATACACTACTTAATAATGAAGTGATCACTGAAGAAATCAAAGAGGAAATAAAAAAATACCTAGAAACAAATGACAATGGAGACACAACGACCCAAAACCTATGGGATGCAGCAAAAGCAGTTCTAAGGGGGAAGTTTATAGCAATACAAGCCCACCTTAAGAAGCAGGAAACATCTCGAATAAACAACCTAACCTTGCACCTCAAGCAATTAGAGAAAGAAGAACAAAAAAACCCCAAAGCTAGCAGAAGGAAAGAAATCATAAAAATCAGATCAGAAATAAATGAAAAAGAAATGAAGGAAACGATAGCAAAGATCAATAAAACTAAAAGCTGGTTCTTTGAGAAGATAAACAAAATAGATAAACCACTAGCCAGACTCATCAAGAAAAAAAGGGAGAAGACTCAAATCAATAGAATTAGAAATGAAAAAGGAGAAGTAACAACTGACACTGCAGAAATAAAAAAAATCATAAGAGATTACTACAAGCAACTCTATGCCAATAAAATGGACAATCTGGAAGAAATGGACAAATTCTTAGAAATGCACAACCTGCCAAGACTGAATCAGGAAGAAATAGAAAATATGAACAGACCAATCACAAGCACTGAAATTGAAACTGTCATTAAAAATCTTCCAACAAACAAAAGCCCAGGACCAGATGGCTTCACAGGTGAATTCTATCAAACGTTTAGAGAAGAGCTAACACCTATCCTTCTCAAACTCTTCCAAAATATAGCAGAGGGAGGAACACTCCCAAATTCCTTCTACGAGGCCACCATCACCTTGATACCAAAACCAGACAAGGATGTCACAAAGAAAGAAAACTACAGGCCAATATCACTGATGAACATAGATGCAAAAATCCTCAACAAAATACTAGCAAACAGAATGCAACAGCACATTAAAAGGATCATACACCATGATCAAGTGGGGTTTATTCCAGGAATGCAAGGATTCTTCAATATACGCAAATCTATCAATGTGATAAACCATATTAACAAATTGAAAGAGAAAAACCATATGATCATCTCAATAGATGCAGAGAAAGCTTTTGACAAAATTCAACACCCATTTATGCTAAAAACCCTGCAGAAAGTAGGCATAGAGGGAACTTTCCTCAACATAATAAAGGCCATATATGACAAGCCCACAGCAAACATCATCCTCAATGGTGAAAAACTGAAAGCATTTCCACTAAGATCAGGAACAAGACAAGGTTGCCCACTCTCACCACTCTTATTCAACATAGTTTTGGAAGTTTTAGCCACAGCAATCAGAGAAGAAAAGGAAATAAAAGGAATACAAATCGGAAAAGAAGAAGTAAAGCTGTCACTGTTTGCAGATGACATGATACTATACATAGAGAATCCTAAAGATGCTACCAGAAAACTACTAGAGCTAATCAATGAATTTGGTAAAGTAGCAGGATACAAAGTTAATGCACAGAAATCTCTGGCATTCCTATATACTAATGATGAAAAATCTGAAAGTGAAATCAAGAAAACACTCCCATTTACCATTGAAACAAAAAGAATAAAATATCTAGGAATAAACCTACCTAAGGAGACGAAAGACCTGTATGCAGAAAATTATAAGACACTGATGAAAGAAATTAAAGATGATACAAATAGATGGAGAGATATACCATGTTCTTGGATGGGAAGAATCAACATTGTGAAAATGACTCTACTACCCAAAGCAATCTACAGATTCAATGCAATCCCTATCAAACTACCACTGGCATTTTTCACAGAACTAGAACAAAAAATTTCACAATTTGTATGGAAACACAAAAGACCCCGAATAGCCAAAGCAATCTTGAGAACGAAAAAAGGAGCTGGAGGAATCAGGCTCCCTGACTTCAGACTATACTACAAAGCTACAGTAATCAAGACAGTATGGTACTGGCACAAAAACAGAAATATAGATCAATGGAACAGGATAGAAAGCCCAGCGATAAACCCACGCACATATGGACACCTTATCTTTGATAAAGGTGGCAGGAATGTACAGTGGAGAAAGGACAGCCTCTTCAATAAATGGTGCTGGGAAAACTGGACAGGTACATGTAAAAGTATGAGATTAGATCACTCCCTAACACCATACACAAAAATAAGCTCAAAATGGATTAAAGACCTAAATGTAAGGCCAGAAACTATCAAACTCTTAGAGGAAAACATAGGCAGAACACTCTATGACATAAATCACAGCAAGATCCTTTCTGACCCACCTCCTAGAGTAATGGAAATAAAAACAAAAATAAACAAATGGGACCTAATGAAACTTCAAAGCTTTTGCACAGCAAAGGAAACCATAATCAAGACCAAAAGACAACCCTCAGAATGGGAGAAAATATTTGCAAATGAAGCAACTGACAAAGGTTTAATCTCCAAAATTTACAAGCAGCTCATGCAGCTCAATAACATAAAAACAAACAACCCAATCCAAAAATGGGCAGAAGACCTAAATAGACATTTCTCCAAAGAAGATATACAGAATGCCAACAAACACATGAAAGAATGCTCAACATCATTAATCATTAGAGAAATGCAAATCAAAACTACAATGAGATATCATCTCACACCAGTCAGAATGGCCATCATCAAAAAATCTAGAAACAATAAATGCTGGAGAGGGTGTGGAGAAAAGGGAACACTCTTGCACTGCTGGTGGGAATGTGAATTGGTTCAGTCACTATGGAGAACAGTATGGAGGTTCCTTAAAATACTACAAATAGAACTACCATATGACCCAGCAATCCCACTACTGGGCATATACCCTGAGAAAACCAAAATTCAAAAAGAGTCATGTACCAAAATGTTCATTGCAGCTCTATTTACAATAGCCCGGAGATGGAAACAACCTAAGCGCCCATCATCGGATGAATGGATAAAGAAGATGTGGCACATATATACAATGGAATATTACTCAGCCATAAAAAGAAACGAAATTGAGCTATTTGTAATGAGGTGGATAGACCTAGAGTCTGTCATACAGAGTGAAGTAAGTCAGAAAGAAAAAGACAAATACCGTATGCTAACGCATATATATGGAATTTAAGGGGAAAAAAAATGTCATGAAGAACCTAGGGGTAAGACAGGAATAAAGACGCAGACCTACTGGAGAACGGACTTGAGGATATGGGGAGGGGGAAGGGTGAGCTTTGACAGGGTGAGAGAGAGTCATGGACATATACACACTAACAAACGTAGTAAGGTAGATAGCTAGGGGGAAGCAGCCGCAAGGCACAGGGATATTAGCTCGGTGCTTTGTGACAGCCTGGAGGGGTGGGATAGGGAGAGTGGGAGGGAGGGAGACGCAAGAGGGAAGACATATGGGAACATATGTATATGTATAACTGATTCACTTTGTTATAAAGCAGAAACTAACACACAATTGTAAAGCAATTATACCCCAATAAAGATGTTTAAAAAAAAAAAAAAAAAAAAAAGAGTCATGTACCAAAATGTTCATTGCAGCTCTATTTACAATAACCCAGAGATGGAAACAACCTAAGTGTCCATCATCGGATGAATGGATAAAGAAGATGTTGCACATATATACAATGGAATATTACTCAGCCATAAAAAGAAACGAAATTGCGCTATTTGTAATGACGTGGATAGACCTAGAGTCTGTCATACAGAGTGAAGTAAGTCAGAAAGAAAAAGACAAATACCGTATACTAACACATATATATGGAATTTAAGAAGAAAAAAAATGTCATGAAGAACCCAGGGGTAAGACAGGAATAAAGACACAGACCTACTGGAGAACGGACTTGAGGATATGGGGTGGGGGAAGGGTGAGCTGTGACAGGGCGAGAGAGAGTCATGGACATATACATACTAAAAACGTAAGGTAGATAGCTAGTGGGAAGCAGCCGCATGGCACAGATTTATTGGCTCTGTGCTTTGTGACTGCCTGGAGGGGTGGGATAGGGAGGGTGGGAGGGAGGGAGATGCAAGAGGGAAGAAATATGGGAACATATGTATATGTATAACTGATTCACTTTGTTATAAAGCAGAAACTAACACACCATTGTAAAGCAATTATACCCCAATAAAATGTTAAAAAAATAAAAACTTCTAGAAAATTACACAGGAATAAACGACGTGATTTTGGTTTTGGTGATGAGTTTTCAGATAAAACACTAAAAGCTTAATCCATGAGGGAAAATAAATTATTCCTTTGTACTTTATTAAAATTTTTTGTTGTCCAAAAGGAACTGAAACAATTAAGAAAATGGAAAGACAAGGCACAGACTGGAAGAAAATATATGAAAATCTAATATCTCATAAATGACTTTTCAAGAATGTATTTTAAAATCCTTAAAATTCAGCAATACGGAAACAAACAAGCCAAGTAAACAATGGCAAAAGATCTGAACAGATACTTCCTCAATAAAGATATACAGTTGGCAAATAAGGGATGCTTACCATTATATATCATTATGGAAACGCAAATCAAAAAAATAGTAGATGTTACTACACACTTTCAGAATTTTTTTATTGAGATAATACTATACACTTATTCAAATGGATGAAATTTTTACAATTGCCAATACCGAGAGGCGGGATCAAGATGGTGGAGCAAGAAGATGCTGAGATCACCTCCCCTCTTGAACACATCCAAACTATAATTACAATACATATAGAACAACTCTTGCTGAAATTGACCTGAAGACTAGCAGTATGGCTCTTTTACCACCAAGGCTGTAGAGAAAGATCCACACAGAATCTGGTAGGAAAGTACGAGAAGCCATCTAGTCAGGACTTGCAGGCTTAGTTTGGGACCCAGAAGAGAAGTGGTATATCACAGGCTTGGGGATCCTCCCAGGGGAGCAAGGGATTCAAGCCATATATTAGGTACCCCTGGCCTGGGGTTCAGCACTATGAAGACAAGCCCCCTTAGTTGGCTTGAAATCTAACGGTGCTTACAGGAGGGCCATAAGAAACTAATACTTCACTTTTAAAGAGCAAGTGCACAGACTTGCTTACTCCCAGTCACAGGTCAGAAGAAGCAGATTGATACTGCCTAGGGTTCAAGCTAGCTTGCCAGGACCACACCAGCACACACACTCCCCTCACCTCCTGCCCAGCCTGCATTGGGCTTCTGCTCCAATCCCTCTTGCTCTCCACTAAGGTGAAGATTGACATTGCAAGTTCACACACTTGGAGGGAATGGAGCTGGCTTGGGCCCTGGCCCTGCCTCTGAACAGGGTAGAAGCAACCTTTACCAGTGTGTGTATCCATGCACACATTTGGGAGGCAACAGAACCAGCTCTTGGGTGGAGACAGCTATTTCTGGCATGCATGTACCTGCACACATTTGGGAGGGTGCGAAATCAGCTCAGTAGTGTGGCTCAGTAGTGTACCCAATGTGTGCACACCAGAGAAAAAGTGAAACCAACACAGTAATGCAGCCACACCCTCAACCAAGGCAGAGACTGCCATCACACCCAAGAGGAACCCAACTCCCTCAGAGCTTCTATTCCAGAACCTTGGCACATGACCCTGCCCCAAATAGGGCAGTAAATGCCATTGAGAATGGGAGAAGTCCCAGCTTGCACTTGGCTTTGGCCCTAGCCAAGCTCCAACCCCAGTCCTACATCCCATGAAGGCACTGGCTGCCAGCATATAATGGGGAAGACATGGCCCATGCTCAGTTCAAGGCCAGCTCTCTCAGCAAATCTACTGCGCACATACAGAGTGAATAGGGTTGCTCTTACACAAAGACACAACGTCACAACAAAGATAGGTAACTGTTTTATCTAATTTCATAGAGACAGAGAAAATTAATCAAAAGGAGAAGACAGAGGAATATGCTTCAAACAAAAGAACAAGAAAAAAACCCTGAAAAACCCTAATGAAGCAGAGACAAAAACTTAACTGATAAAGAGTTCAAAGCAATAGTAATAAGAATGCTAACTGGATTTGGGTAATGAATATACGAACACAGTGAGAATTTTAACAAAGACTTAGAAAATATAAAAGAGAAACTGTCAGAGTTGAATACAATAATTGCAATGAAAAATACACTAGAAGGAATTGCCAGCAGGTTAAGTGACATAGAAGAAAGCATAAACAATCTGGAAGATAGAATAATGAAAACCATGCAATCAGAACAGAAAAAAGCAACATCAGGTGTACTAATATTTCATAAAAGGGGTCCCACAAGAAGAGAGAGAGAAAGGGGTAAAAGACATATTTGATGAAATTATGGCTGAAAACTTCCTGAACCTGAAGATGGAAACAGATATCCAGGTACAGGAAGCACAGAGAGTCCCAAACAAAGTGAACCCAAACAGACCCACACCAACACATATAATTAAAATGGCCAAAGTTAAAGATAATTTTAAAGGCAGCAAGAGAAAAAGTCACATACAAGAGAACTCCCATAAGGCCATCAGCTGATTTCTCATAAGAAACTCTGAAGGCCGGAAGGGAGTGGCATGATATATTTAAAGTGCTGAAAAGGAAAAACCTACAACCTAGGATACTCTACCCACAATGTTATCATTCAGAATTGAAGGAGAGGTAAAAAACTTTGCAGACAAAGAAAAATCAAAAGACTTAATCAATACTAAACTAATAGGCTCCCCTGGTGGTGCAGTGGTTATGAAACTGCCTGCCGTTGCAGGGGACATGGGTTCAAGCCCTGGTCTGGGAAGATCTCACATGTTGCAGAGCAACTAAGCCTGTGTGCCATAACTACTGAGCCCATATGCCACAACTACTGAAGCCCACACACCTAGAGCCCATGCTCTGCAACAACAGAAGCCACCTTAATGAGAGGCCTATGCACCACAATGAAAAGTAGCCCCCAATTGCTGCAAATAAAAAGAAAGCCTTCACTCAGCAATGAAGATCCAACACAGCCAAAAATAAAAAAATAAATAAATTTAGTTAAAAAAATACTAAACTCACAGTAAAAAAGTGTTAAAGGGCCTTCTTTAAGTGAAAAATAAGAGACTACAACAAGAAATAAAAAAATATAGTAACGTAAAAACCACACTGGTAAAGGCAAATATATAGTAAAGGTTGTCAATCAACCATTCAAGCTAGTACAAAGATTCAAAGAAAAAAAATGTAAAATCAACTAAAACTATTATAAACAGTTAAGGAATAGACATGAAGATGTAAAATATGACATTAAAAACACAAAATATAGGGGGTGAGTGAAAAATATACATCTTTTAGAATGTGATTATTTAAATAACTATCAATTTAAACCAAGTAGATATAGTTAGTGGTCAATTTATATAAAATCCATGGTAAACACAAATAAAAAACCTACAATAGATACATAAACATTAGAGAGAAATTTATAGAAATGTAAAAAAAAAAGAATATCATCAACCCATGAGGGAAGAGACAAAGAACAAAAACAATGAAAACACAAGTAATAAATGACAATAATTACATATGTATTAATGAAAAATTGAAATTATAATGGAGTTATCATTGTTCAGGCATATAAAAATGGAGGTGGGAGGCCATTAGTCATGCCTCTGCACCACTGAGAACTTGATCTTGTTTTGAACTGCACCAGACACAAGGACACCACTAGCCATATTCAGAACAACACCTAACAGCTGCAACCTTATGGTCTCAAGGTCTCACTTTATAACTGTGCAACCATTTTGTCCCTGAAGCAATTCTAACATAAGAAGCACCCTTATCTATTGCCAGCTCCAATTATAATTTTGATAAACAACTCATGTAACTAATTGTAACCTTGTGGTTTTTGCCTTTATAAATTTTCTCCCATTTTATAATGGGGAGGAGCACATTTCAAGTGCTTCTTGAATCTGTGTTTCCCAGGCTGCAGTTCTAACAAACCCCTAAATAAACACCCTTTTATTCTATTGAGGTCTCCATTTCTGATATTTTGATTGACACTACCATATCACTTTTTATGTCAATGTACAAATGCTCTAATCAAGAGCATTTTGATTGGGTAAAATGATAAGTCCCATCTATATGCTGCTTACAAGAGACTCACTTCAAAGCTACAGATACACTGAAAGTGAGGGGATGGATAAAGATATTCCATACACATGGAAACAAAAAAAAAAAGCTGGGTTATCAATACTCATATCAGACAAAGTAGTAGACTTGATTTTAATTTTATTTTTATTGTAGTATAGTTGATTTACAATATTGTGTTAGTTCCAGGTGTACAGCAAAGTGGTTCATATATATATATATACATATATATATATACACATATAAGTATATATATTTCAGATTATTTTCCATTACAGGCTGTTAAAAGGTATTGAATATTGTTCCCTGTGATATACAGTAATAATTGTTGCTTATTTATTTTATGTATATTAGTTTTTGTCTGTTAATCCCATATTCAAAATTTATCTCTCCCCCCTTCCTTTCCTTTTGGTAACCATAAGTTTGTTTTCTATGTCTGGGAATCTGTTTCTGTTTTGTATATAGATTCATTTGTATTATATTTTAGATTCCACATATAAATGATATCATATAATATTTGTCTTTCTCCTTCTGACTTACTGCACTTAATATGATATTCTCTAGGTCCATCCATGTTGCTGCAAATGGCAATATTCCATTCTTTTTATGGCTGAATAATATTCCATTGTTTATGTGTGTGTGTGTGTGCGTATGTGTGTGACTACTGTAACAATGCTTCAATTAACATAGCAGTGCAGATGTCTCTTTCTTTAATATTTTAATTTTATTGTAGTATAGTTGATCTACAATGTTGTGTTAGTTCCAGGTGTACAACAAAGTGATTCAGTTGTACATATTCATGTATCTATTCTTTTTCAAATTCTTTTCCCAGTTAGGTTGTTACAGAATATTGAGCAGAGTTCCCTGTGCTATACAGTAGGTCCTTGTTGGTTATCAATTTAAACATAGTGGTGTATACGTGTCAATCCCAAATCCCCTACCTATCCCTCCCCCCAACACTTCACCCCTGGTAACCACAAGTTTATTCTCTAAGTCTGTGAGTCTGTTTCTGTTTTGTAAATAAGTTCACTTGTATCATTTTTTTAGATTCTGCATATAAGCAATATCATATATTTCTCCTTCACTGACTTACTTCACTCAGTATTACAATCAATAGGTCCATCAATGTTGCCACAAATGGTGTTATTTCATTCTTTTTAATGGCTGAGTAATATTCCATTGTATATATGTACCACATCTTCTTTATCCATTCTTCTCTCGATGGACATCTAGGTTGCTTCCATGTCTTGACCATTGTAAACAGTGCTACAATGAACACTGGAGTGCATGTATTCTTTCAAACCATGTTTTTCCCTGGGCATATGCCCAGGAGTGGGATTGCAGGTTCATACAGTAGCTCTATTTTTAGTTTCTTAGGGAACCTCCATACTGTTCTCCATAGCATCTTCACCAATTTACATTTCCACCAACAGTGTAGGAAGGTTCCCTTTTCTCCACATCCTCTGCAGACTTTACTGTTTGTGGATTTTTTTGATGATAGCCATTCTGACTGGTGTGAGGTGATATCTCATTGTACTTTTGATTTGCATTTCTCTAATAATTAGTGATCCACTAATACATTAAAAGGATCATACACCATGATCAAATGGGATTTATCCCAGGGATTCAAGGCATTTTCAGTATGCACAAATCAATCAATGTGATGCCCTACATCAGCAAATTGAAGAATATAAACCATATGATCTCAGGACATGGAAGCAACCTGAATGTCCATCAACAGAGGACTGGATAAAGAAGATATGGTACATATATAAATGGAATAATACTCAGCCATAAAAAGGAATAAAATTGGGTCACTTGTAGAGACATGGATAGACCTAGAGACTGTCATACAGTGTGAAGTAAGTCAGAAAGAGAAAAGCAAATATCGTATATAAACACATATTTGTGGAATCTGCAAAAATTGGTATAGATGATCTTATTTACAAAGCAGAAATAGAGGTACAGGCGTAGAGAAGAAACCTATGGATACCAAGTGGGAAGTGGGGTGTGGGATGAATTGGGAGATTGGGATTGACATATATACACTACTGATGCTATGTATAAAATAGATAACTAATGAGAACGTATTGTATAGCACAGGGAACTCTACTCAATGCTTTGTGGTGACCTAAATGAGAAGGAAATCCAAAAAGAGGGGATATATGTATACATAGAGCTGATTCACTTTGCTGTACGGTATAAACTAACACAATACTGTAAAGCAAATATACTCCAAAAAAAAACACATATTATCATCTCAGTAGATGCAGAAAAAGCTTTTGACAGAATTCAACACCCATTTATGATAAAAACTCTCCAGAAAGTGGACATAGAGGGAACATACCTCAACATAATAAAGGCCATATATGACAAACCTATGGCTGACATCATACTTAATGGTGAAAATCTGAAAGCATTTCATCTAAGATCAGGAACAAGACAAGAATGCCCACATTTGCCACTTTTATTCAACATAGTTTTGGAAGTCCTAGCTAGGGCAAGCAGAGAAGAAAATAAAATAAAATAAAAGGAATTTAAATTGGAATAGAAGAAGTTAAACTGTCAGTGTTTGCAGATGACATGATATTATATATAGCAAATCCTAAAGACATACCACGAAACTACTAGAGCTCGTCAATGAATTTGGTAAGGTCGTAAGTTACAATATTAATACAGAGAAATCGGTTGCAATTCTATACACTAAAAATTAAAGATCAGAAAGATAAATTTAGGAAGCAATCCCATTTACCATTGCATCAAAAAGAATAAAATACCTAGGAATAAACCTACCTAAGGAGGCAAAATACCTGTATGCAGAAAACTGAAATATACTGATGAAAGAAATCAAAGATGACACAAACAGATGGAGAGATATACCATGTTCTTGGACTGGAAGAATCAATATTGTGAAAATGACTATACTACCCAAAGCAATCTACAGATTCTGTGTAATCCCTATCAAATTACAAAGGGCATTTTTCACAGAATTAGAACAAAAAAATTTACAACTTGTATGAAAACACAAAAGACCCTGAATAGCCAAAGCAATTTTAAGAAATAAAAATGGAGTTAGAAGAACCAGGTTCCCTGACTTCAGACTATACTACAAAGCTACAGTAATCAAGACAGTAAGGCACTGGCAGAAAAAAGCAGAAATATAGACAAATGGAACAGGATAGAAAGACCAGAAATAAACCCACACACCTATGGTCAATTAACCTATGACAAAGGAGGCAGTACTCTACAGTGGGGGAAAGGCAGTCTCTTCAATAAGTGGTGCTAGGAAAACTGGACAGCTACATGTAAAAAAATGAAATTAGAACACTTCCTAACACCATACACAAAAATAAACTCAAAATGGATTAAAGACCTAAATGTGAAACTAGACACTATGAAACTTTTAGAGGAAAACATAGGAAGAACACTCTCTGACATAAATCGCAGCAATGCATTTTTCAATCTGTCTCCAAGAGTAATGGGAAAAAAAGGGACCTAATTAAAATCAAAAGCTTTTGCACAGCAAAGGAAACCATAAACAAAACTAAAAGACAACCCACAGAATGAGAGAAAATATTTGCAAATTATGTGACTGATAAGGGATTAGTCTCCAAAATTTACAAAGCAGCTCATGCAGCTTAATATCATCAAAACAAACAACCCAATCAAAAAATGGTCAAAAAACCTCAGTAGACATTTCTCCAAAGAAAATATACAGATGGCCAAGAGGCACATGAAAAGGTGTTTAAGATCACTAATTATTAGAGAAATGCAAATCAAAGCTGGAAAAATTTGAGCAACAAAATACAAAATGTAATAATGCAGAATCCCAGTAGTTTATATATATACTCCCCTCAAGGATGTGGAGCATAACTCTGAACCACTTAAGTATGGGCTACACCTATTGACTTGTTGACAAAGAATGGGATATAAAAAAAGAGGGAGGGGAGGAAGGAAAAAGGAAAAAAAGAAGGAAGAAGTGGAGGGAGGAAGGAAGGAAGAAGGAAGGAAGGAAGGAAGGGAGAATGGTAGGGAGTGAAATCAATTCATAGTAGAAAAACTTAGCCAGGTGTCAAGGTTAACATCATCAGTGATAAGTCATGTTGATAGCATGAACCTTTGAAATGATATAATGAGAATGTATTTTTACCCTTGTGGTCTTCCTCCAAAAAACTTATAACCTGATTTTATCATGAGAAAAAACTTCAGACAAATCTCAGTTGAGGAACATTCTACAAAATATCTGACCAGTTCTGAAAACTGTCAAGATCATGAAAAACAAGGAAAGTCTGAGAAACTGTCAAAGTCAAGTAGAGTCTAAGGAGACATGATGACTAAACCTAATGTGGTATTGTATCCAAGATGGGATCCTGGGAGAGAGTAAGAGCAATAAGTAAAACTAAAGAAATATAAATAAATTATTGACTTCAGTTAATTATATCAGTATTGGTTCCCTAGTTATAACAAATGTGCTAATGTAAGATATCAACCTTAAGGGAAACTGTGGGATGTATGGAAATGTTCTATACTATCTTAGTGAAAATTTTGCAAATCTAAAGTTATTCTTAAATAAAAAAGTTTATTAAATATAAAAAATAGAGTTGCTTACTCTAGTGTTTTCTTTCTTCTACAGGCTAGTGCATGGACATGGTAGTGACCTGTCTTCAACATTCAGAAAATATAACCCTCTAGAGGATAGCAGAATTGCAAGATCAAACTTAGGTCTCTGAATGCCCTTCAGAAGAGCCAACACTTGAGAATATTAACATTGTATATTTTTGACCATCTGATAATGAAAGGTGAAAACTGTATCGAACTTTTATGTTGTTATTAATTACTAGTGATTCTGAACTTTACATTTTCAGTGGCCACTATTATTTCCTTCTCTGTGAATTATTTCTCCATATCAATGGGAAAAGAGTTGCTGATTGTTATATTTATTGTTTTAGATTCTGGAAAAGAGGATTTTGTCCCATACTTTCTACAAAATTTCTTCTGATCTGTCTCTGAATTTTAATTTAATGGTTTATTTTGTTATGTATGTATTTTTATTTTAATGTATTCAAATTCATCAAGCTTTTGCTTAATAAGTTTGGTGTTTTAACATGTTTAACTACCTTCCCTATTATGAGGTTATAAATACAACAAGACCCATATATATGCTGTCTACAAGAGACCCACTTCAGACCTAGAGACACATACAGACTGAAAGTAAGGGGATGGAAAAAGATATTCCATACAAATGGAAACCAAAAGAAAGCTGGAGTAGCAATTCTCATATCAGACAAAATAGACTTTAAAATAAAGACTATTAGAAGAGACAAAGAAGGACACTACATAATGATCAAGGGATCGATCCAAGAAGAAGATATAACAATTGTAAATATTTACGGACCCAACATAGGAGCACCTCAATACATAAGGCAAATATTAACAGCCATAAAAGGGGAAATCGACAGTAACACATTCATAGTAGGGGACTTTAACACACCACTTTCACCCATGGACAGATCATCCAAAATTAAAATCAATAAGGAAACACAAGTTTTAAATGATACATTAAACAAGATGGACTTAATTGATATTTATAGGACACTCCATCCAAAACCAACAGAATACACATTTTTCTCAAGTGCTCATGGAACATTCTCCAGGATAGATCATATCTTGGGTCACAAATCAAGCCTTGGTAAATTTAAGAAAATTGAAATTTTATCAAGTATCTATTCCGACCACAACGCCATGAGACTAGATATCAATTACAGGAAAAGATCTGTAAAAAATACAAACACATGGAAGCTAAACAATACACTACTTAATAACGAAGTGATCACTGAAGAAATCAAAGAGGAAATAAAAAAATACCTAGAAACAAATGACAATGGAGACAAAACGACCCAAAACCTATGGAATGCAACAAAAGCAGTTCTAAGGGGGGAGTTTATAGCAATACAAGCCCACCTTAAGAAGCAGGAAACATCTCGAATAAACAACCTAACCTTGCACCTCAAGCAATTAGAGAAAGAAGAACAAAAAAAAACCCCAAAGCTAGCAGACGGAAAGAAATCATAAAAATCAGATCAGAAAGAAATGAAAAAGAAATGAAGGAACCAATAGCAAAGATCAATAAAACTAAAAGCTGGTTTTTTGAGAAGATAAACAAAATAGATAAACCATTAGCCAGACTCATCAAGGAAAAAAGGGAGAAGACTCAAATCAATAGAATTAGAAATGAAAAAGGAGAAGTAACAACTAACACTGCAGAAATACAAAAGATCATGAGAGGTTACTACAAGCAACTCTATGCCAATAAAATGGACAATCTGGAAGAAATGGACAAATTCTTAGAAATGCACAACTGCCAAGACTGAATCAGGAAGAAATAGAAAATATGAACAGACCAATCACAAGCACTGAAATTGAAACTCTGATTAAAAATCTTCCAACAAACAAAAGCCCAGGACCAGATGGCTTCACAGGTGAATTCTATCAGACATTTAGAGAAGAGCTAACACCTATCCTCAAGCTCTTCCAAAATATAGCAGAGGGAGGAATACTTCCAAATTCCTTCTACGAGGCCACCATCACCTTGATACCAAAACCAGACAAGGATGTCACAAAGAAAGAAAACTACAGGTCAATATCACTGATGAACATAGATGCAAAAATACTCAACAAAATACTAGCAAACAGAATCCAACAGCACATTAAAAGGATCATACACCATGATCAAGTGGGGTTTATTCCCGGAATGCAAGGATTCTTCAATATACGCAAATCTATCAATGTGATAAACCATATTAACAAATTGAAGGAGAAAAACCATATGATCATCTCAATAGATGTAGAGAAAACTTTCGACAAAATTCAACACCCATTTATGATAAAAACCCTGCAGAAAGTAGGCATAGAGGGAACTTTCCTCAACATAATAAAGGCCATGTATGACAAGCCCACAGCAAACATCATCCTCAATGGTGAAAAACTGAAAGCATTTCCACTAAGATCAGGAACAAGACAAGGTTGCCCACTCTCACCACTGTTATTCAACATAGTTTTGGAAGTTTTAGCCCCAGCAATTAGAGAAGAAAAGGAAATAAAAGGAATCCAAATCAGAAAAGAAGAAGTAAAATTGTCGCTGTTTGCAGATGACATGATACTATACATAGAGAATCCTAAAGATGCTACCAGAAAACTACTAGAGCTAATCAATGAATTTGGTAAAGTAGAAGGATACAAAATTAATGCACAGAAATCTCTGGCATTCCTATATACTAATGATGAAAAATCTGAAAGTGAAATCAAGAGAACACTCCCCTTTACGATTGCAAGAAAAAGAATAAACTATCTAGGAATAAACCTACCTAAGGAGACAAAAGACCTGTATGCAGAAAATTATAAGACACTGATGAAAGAAATTAAAGATGTTACAAATAGATGGAGAGATGTACCATGTTCTTGGATTGGAAGAATCAACATTGTGAAAATGACTCTGCTACCCAAAGCAATCTATAGATTCAATGCAATCTCTATCAAACTACCACTGGCATTTTTCACAGAACTAGAACAAAAAATTTTGCAATTTGTATGGAAACACAAAAGACCCTGAATAGCAAAAGCAATCTTGAGAAAGAAAAATGGAGCTGGAGTAATCAAGCTTCCTGACTTCAGGCTATACTACAAAGCTACAGTAATCAAGACAGTATGGTACTGGCACAAAAACAGAAAGAGAGATCAATGGAACAGGATAGAAAGCCCAGAGATAAACCCACGCACCTATGGACACCTTATCTTTGATAAAGGTGGCAGGAATGTACAGTGGAGAAAGGACAGCCTCTTCAATAAGTGGTGCTAGGAAAACTGGACAGATACGTGTAAAATTATGAGATTAGATCACTCACTAACACCATACAAAAAAATAAGCTCAAAATGGATTAAAGACCTAAATGGAAGGCCAAAAACTATCAAACTCTTAGAGGAAAACTTAGGCAGAACACTCTATGACATAAATCACAGCAAGATCCTTTCTGACCCACCTCCTAGAGAAATGGAAATAAAAACAAAAATAAACAAATGGGACTTCACGAAACTTAAAAGCTTTTGCACAGAAAAGGAAACCATAAACAAGACCAGAAGACAACCCTCAGAATGGGAGAAAATATTTGCAAATGAAGCAACTGACAAAGGATTAATCTCCAAAATTTACAAGCAGCTCATGCAGCTCAATCACAAAAAAACAAACAACCCAATCCAAAAATGGGCAGAAGGCCTAAATAGACATTTCTCCAAAGAAGATATACAGAATGCCAACAAACACATGAAAGAATGCTCAACATCATTAATCATTAGGGAAATGCAAATCAAAACTACAATGAGATATCATCTCAGGCCAATCAGAATGGCCATCAAGAAAAAATCTAGAAACAATAAATGCTGGAGAGGGTGTGGAGGAAAGGGAACACTCTTGCACTGCTGGCGGGAATGTGAATTGGTTCAGTCACTATGGAGAACAGTATGGAGGTTCCTTAAAATACTACAAATAGAACTACCATATGACCCAGCAATCCCACTACTGGGCATATACCCTGAGAAAACCAAAATTCAAAAAGAGTCATGTACTGAAATGTTCCTTGCAGCTCTATTTACAATAGCCCAGAGATGGAAACAACCTAAGTGTCCAACATCGGATGAATGGATGAAGAAAATGTGGCACATATATACAATGGAATATTACTCAGCCATAAAAAGAAACGAAGTTGAGCTATTTGTAATGAGGTGGATAGAGCTAGAGTCTGTCATACAGAGTGAAGTAAGTCAGAAAAAAAAGACAAATACCGTATGCTAACACATATACATGGAATTTAAGAAAATAAATGTTATGAAGAACCTAGGGGTAAGACAGGAATAAAGACACAGACCTACTGGAGAACGGACTTGAGGATATGGGGAGGGGGAAGGGTGAGCTGTCACAGGGCGAGAGAGAGGCATGGACATATATACACTACCAAACGTAAGGTAGATAGCTAGTGGGAAGCAGCCGCATGGCACACGGATATCGGCTCGGTGCTTTGTGACTGCCTGGAGGGGTGGGATAGGGAGGGTGGGAGGGAAGGAGACGCAAGAGGGAAGAGGTATGGGAACATATGTGTATGTATAACTGATTCACTTTGTTATAAAGCAGAAACTAACACACCATTGTAAAGCAATTATACCCCAATAAAGATGTTAAAAAATGTTTTATTTTGTTATGTATGTATTTTTATTTTAATATATTCAAATTCATCAAGCTTTTGCTCAATAAGTTTGGTGTTTTAACATGTTTAAATACCTTCCCTATTATGAGGTTATAAATACATCCCCCTATTTTTCGTTGTAATGTTTTCATGCCTTTATTTATTGAGTTAAAAATTTTTAACTCAGGTTGCTTCCATGTCTTGTCTATTCCAAGTTGTGCTGCATCTGAAACTAACACAATATTATTAATCAACTATACTTCAATTAAAAAATTAACTCCATTGATACTTTTTTAATGATGTGAGCTAAGAACTGTGTGAGATCCCTAAGACAGGAAGGACCTCGGCACGACTGAGGAAATTAAAGAAACCCAGTGTTTCCAGAACATTGTAATTGAGGAGGAAAGTTGTCAGAGATTAAACTAGAGTAGGTAGGGGCCATATCAAGAGAGTTTGTATCATCTGAGTTTGTTTGCATGTTAAAGACCCTAGAGACTACATGTTAGTATATGCCTGCATGTACTGATACTTGGAGCTATGTGGAATAAAAGGAAACATAGATCAGTGAAAATAGAAGAGAAGTAAAAATTATTTGGGCCATTTCGTCTACAGACAAGCTGACTCAGATACACCCTATACAATAATAGATTTGAAATAGAGGTAAGGTCTGGAATATTTCTGTAAGCTGCATGTTTTGTAAGGTGATTCTGATATACGCATAACACAGAACCACTGATTCAGTGTCTTCCCCAACTTTCATTTCTTCCTCTCATGAGTATTCCCATGCATTCTTAAAGTGTTTACCATATACTAACAAAGCTGGGGGAGAATACAATCTGCTGAATGACTGAGGCATTCATTTGCCTTCGGAGTACTCAGTCGTTCAAGAAGAGAAAAGTGAATGCCGTTAAATGTTACCCAAGTGTTTTAGGTTCTTTTCCAGTCTCAAGAAACATCCTGGAAGAGGCATACATGTAGTTGTATAATTATCTTATTATATAAACTCACTTCATATTTGTTCAAACAATAGCTGAAAAACAACATGTAGGGGATGCAACTTAGAAAAAAAAAAACAACTCCCAGTTCGAAATTGTTTGTGTATGGTCTAAATTTGTTTTCTGTATAATAGAAAAATTAATTTATGCCACTATTTGTTTTCTTAATTATAGACCTTTTGATCAGAGTCAACTTTGTCTTGTTGGAGCTACAGGTAAAACAGGTCCAGGGAAATGCATCTGGCAAGAAAGAAAAACTCTTTCACAACAGAAGAGCTCAGCCACAGACCCACATTTTGTGAGCCTATGGCCTTCAGCTAAATCCTGCACTTTTTTCCTTTACTTAATTTCACTTGTACTTTGGTGACTGTTGTACAAAATGATCCCTACACTCAAAACTTTTCATTTAATTGCCATGGAAATTTGATAATTTCATCCTAAAGTAGGGTTGAAGAAAACTCAGGAAGAGCTCCAATTACTGAAAACTGGAAAAAATTAATCTTGATTAAAGTACTTCCCCCATGAAAATAAGACCTCCTGAACTTTGCAAGAGCTGATTACAGAAGGCTATTCTTTGGGGAATGCATAACTGTACTTATTCTAGGATTTTCAGCAGTATTGAACTGAAATAGTGGAGACATCATAAAAGACCTTTAAAGGTGAAATTTAGTGGAATGTTGGCAGCAACTTACTTCAGTTCCTCTCTAAAATAAAGTGCCAAAATATGCAAACTACTTTCCAAAACCATGATGTCTGTAAAGAATGCCTGTCAGCTGTCATCACCAATACGGCTTTCCATGTGAAAAAAAAATGAACCTGGAAGATCACAGGAGACTTATTGTTCACTTTTAAAAAGGCATACCATATATTCACCATTAGGAATCTGGTGGGTTTATTTGCTCTACTTAATAATTTCAAACATAAGAATTAGGAAGAATTTGCAAAGATTACATTACTTGGAATTTCTGTTTTTTTCATGACTAATCATCTTTAGTACATAAATCAATAAATGTAGCTTCAAATGTCTTACCATGTTAACCAAGTATTATAAGCTTATTGCTTTCCATGTGACACAAAAAATGTTAATCTATTGCAGTCCTCAATGCTGAAATGACCTGAATTAATTGTATTTGATTGTAAAGGTCTCTTATTTGCTTTGTGGGGCAATGTAAATACAGGAAATAAACATTTGTAACGTCTGGAGTTACTTTAAATGATTCTGCCATGGTTCAAACCTGTATTTGCATTACGTTCTTTAATTTCAGTATCTGGCATGAGTGATAGGAAAATTTTCTATTGCAATACCAATTATGTCATTTTCCACCATGTTCTCTACAGAAAATTGGAGGCTCTACACTACCCTCATCGAGTTTAATTAATAAATATAAATATTAACTTCTTATATTGTAAACATTAGATATATAGTGTATGGACACTATAATACTGTTTGAATATATTACAGTTGTTATTGACTTCAGATTTTTAATAAGCTGAAAGTATTCTTCTGTAAATCCAGTTTTGGCGGGTAATGCAGGTGCATGAATGGCAGTACAACCCCTGGTGTTATTTCACATTGGAACATGTAACTAACAGTATACACAATGCGACTAGAGCTAACTGAGCAACGAAGCATGATCCTATTGGAAAAAGAGAATTTAAGATGACTCAAGGAGTGCTTTCCCTCTACCACATGATATCAGAAAGTCTGTGCCTCTCCAGGACAACAACAAAAATGGCTTAGGTTCATAGAAACTTAAATTTGAAAGGGAAACTAGAAGTAGAATCTACCATCCTATTTTTACAAATGGCATCTCTAACAGATGATCATAACTCTATTTGAACATTATCCCAGTGAGTAGTTCATTCCCTAAAACAACCCATTTAATTGGATGGCATCTTTATTCAGAACTTCCTCTTGAATTGAACTAAATTTGTTTCCTGGTAACTTCCACCCAATTGATTCTAATGTTTAGACCTAGAACAACCCTCTTCCCTCTTCTACATCACAGTTCTTTAAATGTTTGGAGACAATTACTTTCTCTGAAAAATCCATTCTTCTCTAGTTTATATATCCCATGTTCCTTTAAACCTTCCTCATATGACACTTTAATTCTAGACTATTTATGATCATAATCATCCCCTAAGAGAGACTTATTTCTCAATGCCTCTTTTAAAATATGGCCTAAAACTGAATACTTGTCTCTTAATATGGACACTACATTACATATTTTGTAGTCAATAGGTTTCAATGTCATCCAGGCCTGCCAAGCTATCATTTTATTATATTCCATATGGCCAGGTATTATGTGATATTGTTTGCACCACTCATATGATATGCAATAATGTTAACTTAGTCAAAAAACAGCTGATTCATATCTTCTGTATTTACAGAGAAAACAGCTTAAGTCAAAGAGTATATCGGAAAAGTAGACAACCTCCTATCTTCTCATTTTAATGCAGTGAGAGTATATGTAGAAAACAACAATTCAGGGAAGAAGGCTAACTTCAAGCAGAGTTGAATAGAAATTGATTTCTCCTAAATGTTCCTTAGCCCTAAGGCTAGGGAAAAATTATTTGGATGGGAAGGCACCCTAGATTTTGGGAATAGCAAGAGCAAAGGTAATGAGTAGAGAATGTGCATTAAAGACCCAAGTTGGTTGCCGAAAGAGCCTAAATGGGAAAGTCATGGGCCACATGACCAGAAAGAGAGGTTGAGAGCAGATTGTGGAAGACCATATGTCAGCTTAAAGATTTTTGGCAATTATCTGTACTTAAAGAAGCTAACTTTTTTTTTAAAATCTAAGTCATGAAAAGTCTGGCTGGTGAGGGGGAATAATAGCAAGTCTACTTTCTGCCTATCACATGGTTTCCTTCATTTTCTTTTCAGCCAAATCCCTCATGGACCCACCAAGCATGAGAGATTTCTCTCTTCTTTGCCACAATTTTCAAATAGCAATCTACAATCAGGTTTGCACTATCACAGGAAAACTTGGGCCAAATTCAAATGTCAACAGAAGTAGGGTGGAACACATTTATCTGTTTAGTTAAGTTTACATTTATTCTAAAAGTCATTGACTTACAGAACAGAAAAAGAGCATAGAGATGGATGCAGACCACAAAACCCAGAGATATTGGTGACTTACTCAAATTACACAGTTGTTACTGAGAGTAGCTAAAGAGAGGAGATATCTGGGCTCAGTGTTCTTTGAGCTACATGAGACTGACTCCTCTTGATGCAGACATTTGGAAATGACAAAAATAAGCCCAAAGAAGAAGAAAAATTCACTATTCCCTTTACCTCTTCCTTCTTGATATGCCAGTCCAAAGTATATCATGCAGTGAGATGGAAGATGATACCCCGTAGTCACACACTATATTAAGCCAAGTCTACACAGGTATAATGGAATCAGATACCATGGAATATTGTCATTCTGAATGACTATGGAGAACTGGAATAGGACATCTGAGCCTCTATTGCCTTGTGGATAACATGGTAAATGTCAGTATGAACATAGCCTTTGGCAAATTGAAATGACAAATAATTAAACTGTGTTTAGTTACAACTCATTCTCTTGAGACTGTTTTAAAAGGTGAGCTTGGATGCCCATTGTGTTAAAGTACATGTCAACAACATTTGTTTTTCAAGGCAGGGGCAACCCTGGGGTTGTTTCTACCTCTTTGTCATGGCTTTGTGCATAAGCAACCTAGTATTAAAAGAAGCTGGTGAAAAACATTTTTTAGAGACTATGGTGACTATTTGGGATAGTGGTGATACTATGCTATAAGTATATTTTTGTCATACTGATCAGTTTATTTTCATTAGCTTATCACTTTCATTGAATGGAAGTTATCCAGAAAAGAGAGTGTTACCATTAATTTTCAGTATCGATTGATCGATCGATCTCTCTATATCTATCTATCTCTCTCTCTCTCTCTCTATCTATCTACCCATCCATCTATCTAGTTTTAAAGACATGTTATCTGTTCAAACTCTCAATTAGACTCCATCCTATTTGAATTTCTTCAAAACTGGCCACTACTTATAAAACATTTCACACATTTTACACATTTTAGGAGGACATTTTACCAGCATGCTACCAAATGCATTACATAGACATTTTAAAGGCATTTATTCTAGTTGAACTTGAGTCTATTTGCTAACTTAAAATAAAAGTTAATTGTTACTCACAACATGTCAATAAAGATTTCTCATCATCTGGTTTGTCTTTTTATAAACAATCAATGGTTTTCATCAATGAATTAATTCTCATAAATATGACTTCTATGTTGCAGCCTCTTCAAAGAATAGACAACTTATTTGAAATAAAAGACAGATAATGTGAAAATAAATCACAAATTTAAAAAGATTGATGCAATTAAATGATAATGACATTGGGACAGAAACAGTATTACCTAGTAGTTATTAAAAAAATACCATTTGCCATTTGGCCAAAGTTCAGTCAGCTATAAAATTCAGGTTGTTGTGCTAGATTAGATAATATATAAAGCTATTTCCATTTCTTGTATGCTATGATACTAAAAAATAACTAGGTGAATTAAGTCTTGTACAATATTATATTACTAGTACTATTTAACAAGTCAACTCTTGCTATGGTCCTTTTTTATCGTTTAAATAATTCATTTGTATTGTAAGAAAGTAGTGCTTCCCCTGTCCATGAACAGAGTATTCACCTTGATCTGGGATAGAATAAAATCCAATATATATTTTAATACTCTGGAGCTATTTCCTTTTAGCTCCCTCTAAAGGCTGTCATAAACACCTGCTACTCTCAAGCTATACAGCAATAACAGTCCATTGTTTTTCCACATGATTTCATGCATTACCTATATGCTCTCCTAACAACAATCAATCTTGTGAGGAAGACTAATAATATCTCCATTTGACAGATTATGAATTAAAGCATAAAGCAGTTTAATTATTTTTCTCCAGTCACATAGTTAATGAGAGAAACAAGTCTGAAACCCACATCTGTTCATTTACATCCTTTTGTACTTTTCACTGTATCATTACCCAGCCTTGACCATTGATAATTCTGCTGCTGCTGATGTAACTAAATGAGTCATGATAGGCTATTCTATGCTGCCCAACAACAAATTTCAGTGGTTTAAAATAATACAAGTTTATTTCTCACTCATGCTGCATTTCTAACATGGATCAGCAGGGAGGTTCTGCTTCTTATTTAGTTAATTCAGTGACCAGACTAGCAGAGGATCTACCATCTTGTAACTTATACTATCTGGAACATATGGCCTACTTGGTCAACAGGGCAGAGAAGCAAAAGAATATGAATAATTTACATCCACCTTTACAGGTTTTGATCCAGAAGTGACACACATTAGTTTCACCTACTGCCTATGGGACAAAACTTGTAATACAACACAGCCTCATCCGACTACAGAGAGACTGGGAAATGTGAAGTACAAGGATGTCTGGTGAGCAGTAAATGTCTCTGCCATGATAGATATCACTTATTGAATTCTTAGTATGTGCCAGGTACTGTGCTAAGCACATTGTGTCATTGCTTCATTTAATTCTTACTGTAGTCCTGTACTATAAAATATAACCATTATACGGATGAGAGAACCGGGTTTGAGAGTGACAATCTGCATGAGGTTTCACAGATGGTAAATGGCTAAGCCAGGATTCAAATCCAGATCATTCTGATTCTAGAGCCAACTCTAAAGTTAATTATTTATTCAACTCCAATTCCATTTAATATATCTTCCCTTTAGTCATCCTCAGATCCTTCCTTTAAATGAACAAGTTTTCACCTGTTCTCTCCCACTTGACTCCTATTTCCACTTTTATTTTCATTCTAAATGTATGAAGTATGAAGAGTCAAAGAAGTTAGATGAATGAATGATAAAGAGACCGCTTTTCTTGTATTTTTCTTCCTTTCACACAATAGTACTTTTTCTTGTATATGAGGTCCTAGAAACCAACCAGCAAGGGTATTTAATTGCTTGAGCCTATTTACTATTACTCCAGAGCATACCAGTCACCCCGCTTATTAGGACTTCTTAAATATAAAACAATGCCTATTATCTGCCTTGTATCTTCTTTGTAATAAGGGCCCAATGATAGCCTTTATAATTTAGAATATGCCTGTTATAAGGTGCTTCCTTTAATAGCTATTTACAATGAAGGTCACCAATTTATACCTGGAATTAAAGAAATATCAGCTCAGATATGTATAGAATGATAATTTTTCACAAAAATAATTACAATAAAAGTTTTTAGATAGCCCTGTTACCCCATAACTAAATTATCCAGAAATTCACATATCATTCCTTAAAATTTCATATAATTTTTATGAATTGGGATTTAAAACACTTAAGAAACTTTGGCTAATGTGGAAAATATTGGCTTAATAGATACATTTTACTAAATAACATCTGACTAGTGTCTTACAGACTCATTTAATTTGGGGGCTAAAAGCGACCTCCCTCATTTCACCCATAAGGAAATAAGGGTCTAAGAGAAGTTATTTATTCACAAATAGGCAAATAATTAGAGACAACACAAAGCTAAGAACCTAGGCCTCCTCAGATTCTCAGTCTAAGCTAATTTAAAATAGTTATATTCATAAAATCTTGCTTCTGGAAAGTTAAAATTGAACTCTCTCAAAGCACTATAAATGTTTATATTGGGTAAGGAAACACATTCCTATTAATATATTTATCACTCATAGCTTTGAATAATTACATTTCAAATTTATCGTTGATTACCAGGAAATAGCTAAGAATCTACTCAAGCATAGAAAGATAACAGGTATAGAGACATGGCTAGAATATTTGCATCATTAATTAGTAACATATGTGTTTACTGGAGTGTTATAGCAAATTTTAAATATATCTCTCTACCATTTGACTTATACAATGAGCATGGATTGCTTTTATAATGAATAAAAAAAGGATTTTCACAAGATTTTAAAACACAATTGTAGTTTGTATTTGTTTAAAATCTTTTTTCTGGTGATCTCAATGTACTTTTCTGACTTACAAGAATAAAAGGAATAATTTCATGCAATGCCATAAGTAGAGACTGTGTGGAGTTTTAGAAAAAGCATCAGGCATTTAAGATGTGTCACTTTGTTACAACAGAGCAGTAGAAAATCTGAATTATTGTCTTAGTTGTGTGAATTTGGGTAAACAGGAAGTAATCACGCCAAGATTTTTTTTCTTCTGTCAAATAGGGATAAAAATACCTGCATTGTCAACATCACAGGTTTGTTGTATGTATTACACAATTTAATGTTTGTGAAATGAAAATTAACTTATAAATTTAAGGTATGATTTTTGTGTGTAAATATACATAAATTTATATTCTTTTCGTATACATCTGTATACACATATCAACATTTGCCCTGAACCATAGATTGCTATTTTTTCACTTCACAGAAAGCAGACAAAAGCCAAGAAGTTCGATTATTTGTGCTAAATTCTATAGCAAATGACAGATTTTAAGAGCCATTATTCTTCGGATGCCTTCTACCTTCTATGTGGTCTAACGCTGTGAAGTTTTTAATATATATAAATCAAAGACCAGGGAGGTTAAGTAAATTGCCCAAGGTCACACAGCTGGTAAGTTGCAGAGTCAGGGTTCACATTCATCTTTTTCAGACTGCAAAGTTCTTTCTTTACTCTGTGCTCTCTTTCAGAGATCCTAGTCACCTGCTAGGGAAATGTTCACCTTCTTTTGGCATGCTTGTGTGTTTTCCAGACATTGAAGTGGTACAGAATAGCATTTGTTTTTGTAACTCACTTTCTCTAACAAAATAAATGGCTCTTTTTTGATGTCTGTTCTGTTGACCTTTTGTCTCTGTGCTAAAAATCTTTTTTCTAACTTGCCCTTTCTGTAAGAGTGAAATGATTTTGATTGAATGTATCATCGTCCAGAAATATGGGACCTTTCTGAGTTTAAAGTGTTTACAAAGATAGCCTTTTCCCCTGGATTTGATTATCTCATTGACAGCAGTTGATGTCTTCATGCATAGGAATGTATTTACTTATAGGCACATAAGTAATTCATTTATAAAATTGAATTATCTGACTAGGGAGATTGTGTGTTTTGATTGTGTAGCAGTCCTTCTGAAACTGACTTACAATTGATAAAAGCCAGATGGAAAGCGGAAACAGTCCATTTCATGATTCTTTAAATGTTTAAATTCGTTAACCCTTGCACTTCAGATTTTTTGAAGTTCAGTTGTAGGGTGGAAACAATTTGTTGGTGAGGTTTTAATATGCAAAATGTTCAGTAAGTGCTTATAACATTCTGTACAGGGGAAAGAGTTTGAGCTTTAGGAGAGTTTCAAGGACAATATTAATGGCTCATTGTTAAAATCTTGTCTATTGCTCCTTATTTTCTTTTTTGTATTTTTTGATCAGAATGAATTTTAATTTGTATACTGTGCTTGCTAGTCCCCCTTATGTGGGCAAGAGCTGATTCTTAGTGTCTTTAAAGTATCTTAATATATGAACACATATCCATGTTATAGGTTCAAATACATCTTATAATTATACTTCTTACTAAAATATGTCATTTTCTTTAAATAATTATTTAAATATTAATTAATATCATGAGCAATTTTATGGGTTATAACTTAATCCTTACAGCAACATTCTGAGGTAGGTACTACAATTATCAACTCTCTCATTCTTCAGACTGAAGAAACTTGAGCTTGGAGAGCTCACACAACTTTCCCATGATCACAAAACTAGAAGCAATGGAACCAGGATTTGAACCCAGATAATCTGACTTCATTGTCTAGACTCCTAACCACTATCCTATGTGGTTTCTCTATTTATTAAGAAGCCAGTTAAGCATGATGATATGATAAGCACCATACAAAGAAAACAGGTCCTTCCTATTTTTATTTTTAATAATGACACTACCATTCCCCCACTCTCCTTAGCACAAAACAATAGAGTAATTTCACACCTCCCTCTCACTCACTCCTTACATGGAATCACTTGCCAAGATCCACAAATTTTATCTCTGCAATGACTAAATCCATTATCTCTGCTACCATACTTGTTCAAGTCCTAATCGCTTATCACCCCCAGAATATTGCTGCTTCTCTCAGTGTCCAGTTATCTCCCCAACCAAACTATGCTATATACCAATAACACTAAAAGAGATATCTTCTTAATGTACAGGTATAAGTATGATCTTCATAAACATTCCCACTACTATTATAATTAAGTCCAAATTACTCAGCTTGACAATTAGGGTGTTCAATAATCTGGCCTCAGTGTTCCTTTCTATAATTATTTCTTAGCTTTAATACACATGTCCTATGTTCCAACTTAAAAAAACTACTCCCAACTCCCTAAGTACAGTCTTTATTTTTTCTGTCTCCATGCCTTTGTTCAATCCTGTTTCCTCTATCTGCAATTCCTTTCCTTGTCATTTTTGCCAATTAATATTCTATTTAACTTTTAAAAGCACACATCAAATTATACCTCATCTATGATTTTATTCCCATCCTCACACACACAGTTTGTATTTAATTTCCTCTGTTGAATATTCATCATATTATTTTCTACCTTCCCTTGGCTCTTTTCATATTATGAAGAGATATTTATTTCTGCCCTTGTTTTAACTTCCTTTTTAGATGGTAAGATTCTCAAGGTCTACAGATATGCCTTCTTCATCTTTATATTCTACACGGACCTAACCAAATTCCTTGAACTTATTAAAAACCTAGAGTTTATTGAAATGCATAAAGATAGACCCTAATATTTCCAATGAGTTTATCATCTCTGCACCAAATGAATTTTGATGCTTTATTCTAAATCAGTACAAAACAGAGTAATCTAAGCTGAAAATGCATGTATTTCTGAGATTTGGGGGTATGGTGGGGAAGTAAATGATGTCCCAGTATAGTTTAAGTCAAGTAAGGAATAATTCTTTTGTTCCTATGGGATTTCCAAGAAGTATTCATTCTGCTAATGGGATGAGCCCAAGTATGAAGCCCAGAGTAATTATGTGACTCCAGCAACTAAGCATTGGCTCTGTCTTTTATCAAGCCTTTAAAAGTATGGGTGAAGTAGATTTGGGATCAGCAAAGCTTATGTCTGATAAAAGACTTGAAGGTTACTCCATTCCACATCCAGGAGAACCTGTAACTTCTAAATCCAGGGTGCAATGGAATTTGATACTAATTTGAACACAACTGAAGATTTGGGGTAATGATTTGGGAAGAGCACTGATATGACAATCTATAGACTTGTGAACTAAATTTATTACCAACTAGTTGTTTGAGCCTGAAGCTCCTATCTTCTCACAAAATGAGGAAGCTAAACTAAAAGCAGTTTTTTCATACATTAATCTTTCATTAGTCAAATTGTATGTATTAATGCCTATCAGAAAGATGACACATAGATGCAAATTATTTTGCTGGGAGGGGTATTCAAAATACTTGTAATAATAATAGCTAATGCTTACTATGTGCCAGACATTTTCCTAAGTACTTTAGTTAAAATATCTCAATTAATAGTCATAAAACTCTAAGAGATCATTATTATTCCAATCATACCCATTTTTCAGATGAGGAAACTAAATTAGAGACAGGTTATGTATATTGAGAAAGACCCCACAGATAGTAAGTTTGGCAGAACTGGAATATGACCCATGGAGTTTGACTCCAGTCTGTGATCTCATCCAGAACTTTATATTGTTCCTCCTGTTTTCCTCCACTTTTTCTATATATTCTAGACACTCAAACCTTCTCTATGTTGCTCAAGCAAGTGCCTTATCAACTCAGGGTCTCTAGACATGATATTTGCTCTTCCTGAAATGATTTTCTCCTAGCTTTCTGACCATCAATTTCTACTTACTATTCAGATCTCAGCATAAATTTAATTTTTACAGAGATGCCTCTTCTAATGTCTCAGTCTTGATTAGGTACCTCTCTTATACACTGTCAAAGGACCTTGCACTTTATTTTTTCCTATCATTTCTCACAGTTATAATACAAATTATTATAGTTATGTACATGTGTGTGTATGTATGCATGTATTTTCATCCCCCTCTCTTCTAGAATGTAAGCTTCAAAAGCCCAGAAACTTTGACTTATTCAGAGATTTATCCACTGTACATAGAATGGTGTTGGGCACAAAGTAGATGCTCACAAAATTTGTTAAATACATCAATAAGTATATAAATATGTACTTGTAGACACTTATCTGTGTGTATAGAAAAAATGTTGGTACTTTTTTGTTTGAGGAAAATATTTCATGTGGTAATAACTATCTGTATTCACAAGTAGAGTTAACATATATAGAGAGATAGAAGACAAATAGAGAGATACTGGCCAGACTCCATTTCTAAAAATATCCTCCACATTTCCTACAATGTGTTGGTTCAACATTTATCAAGAGAAAATTCATTCTGTTTTGTCTTGAAAGGTTTATAACCTCCAGAGACGCTGGTTACTGAGAAGAAGGTCTTTCAGAAATGATGTACAGGAAAAATGTGTGTCAGTGATGAAGAAGGAAACAGAAGGGGGTGAGAGAAGACCAAAAAGTAAAATAATCATACCAAAAGGCAAACAAAACTATCCAGGGCAGTAGCGGAGAGGAGAGGCCAAGATGCCTGTTACAGGGAGCTCTTACATCCCCACATCCCTGTGGAGCTCTCTGAGACTTGACAAGATGCCACATTAAGGGGTGAAGAGTGATCCCAGCTGAGAGTCCAGAGTGTGCTTGATGTCTGCTCAAAGAGAGACCTTCAAGATGGCAGAGGAGTAAGACTTGGAGATCACCTTCCTCCCCACAAATACATCAGAAATATATCTACATGTGGAACAACTACTAAGGAGCACCTACTGAACGCTGACAGAAGACCTCAGACTTCCCATAAGGCAAGAAACTCCCGACATAACACAGTAAGGCAAAAGAAAAAAGAAAAAAGCAGACAAAATAGGGGCAGGACCTGCATCTCTGGGAGGGAGCTATGAAGGAGGAAAAGTTTCCACACACTAGGAAGCCCCTTCACTGGAGGAGATGGGGGGTGGGCGGGGGGGAGAGCTTCAGAACCACGGAGGAGAGCACAGAAATAGGGGTGCAGAGGGCAAAGCGGAGAGATTCCTGCACAGAGGATCGGTGCCACACAGCACTCACCAGCCTGCGAGGCTTGTCTGCTCACCTGCTGGGGTGGGTGGGGGATGGGAGCTGAGGCTCCGGCTTCAGAGGTCAGATCCCAGGGAGAGGACTGGTGTTGGCTGCATGAACACAGCGTGAAGGGGGCTAGTGCACAGCAGCTAGCCAGAAGGAAGTCCGGGAAAAAGTCTGGACCTGCCTAAGAGGCAAGAGACCATTGTTTTGGGGTGCGCGAGGAGAAGGGATTCAGAGCACTGCCTAAACGAGCTCCAGAGATGGGCATGATCCAAGCTGTCAGCGTGAACACCAGAGACAGGCATGAAATGCTAAGGCTGCTGCTGCTGCCACCAAGAAACCTGTGTGCAAGCACAGGTAACTATCCACACCTCCCCTTCCGGGAGCCTGTGCAGGCTGCCACTGCCAGGGTCACGTGATCCAGGGACAACTTCCCTGGGAGAACACACAGTGTGCCTCAGGCTGTTGGAACGTCATTCTGGCCTCTGCTGCCACAGGCTTGCTTTGCATTCCTTACCCCTCCCCCAGGCCTGAAGGAGCCAGAGCCCCCTAATCAGCTGCTCCTTTAACCACCTCCTATATGTGTGGGGAACAGACACCCTCAGGCAAGATACACACAGAGGAGGGGGCAAATACAAAGCTGAAAACAAGGAGCTGTGCAAACAAATTACAGAAAGGGAAATTTCTCCCAGCAGCCTTAGGAACAGTGGAGTATATCTCCACAATCAACTTAATGTATCCTGCATTTGTGGAATACCTAAATAGATAAAGAATCATCCCAAAATTGAGGCGGTGGGCTTTGGGAGCAACTGTAGCCTTGGGGTTTGCTTATTGCACCTAATTAGTTTCTGGTTTTATGTTTATATTAGTTTAGTATTTAGACTTTATTATCATTGGTAGATTTGTTTATTGATTTGGTTGCTCTCTTCCTCTTTTTTATATTTATATATATATATATATTTTTTTCCTTTTTCTCTTTTTTGTGACTGTGTATGTGTATGCTTTTTTGTGTGATGTTGTCTGTGTAGCTTTGCTTCTACCATTTGTCCTAGGGCTCTGCCTGTCTGTTTTTTTAATTTGTTTTTTAGTATAGTTTTTAGTGTTTGTTATCATTGGTGGATTTGTTTTTTGGTTTGATTGCTCTCTTCTTTCTTTCTTTCTTTTTAATTTTTAAAAAAATATCTTTAATAATTTCTTTATTTTTTATTTTAATAACTTTATTTTACTTTATTCTTTCTTTCTTTTTTCTTTTTTCTTTCTTTCTTTCTTTCTTTCTTTCTTTCTTTCTTTCTTTCTTTCTTTCTTTCTTTCTTTCATTATTTCTCCCTTTTCTTCTGAGCCATGTGGCTGACAGGGTCTTGGTGCTCCAGTCAGGTGTCATGCCTGTGCCTCTGAGGTGGGAGAGCTGAGTTCAGGGCATTGGTTCACCACAGACCGCCTGACTCCATGCAATATCAAATGGCAAGAGATCTCCAAAGCTCTCAATCTCAATGCTAAAACCCAGCTCCACTCAATTACCAGCAAGCTACAGTGCTGGACACCCTATGCCAAACAACTATCAAGACAGGAAAACAACCCCACGTATTAGCAGAGAGGCTTCCTAAAATCATGATAAGGTCACAGACACCCCAAAACACACCACGAGATGCGGTCTTGCCAACCAGAAATGCAAGATCCAGCTTCATCCAAAAGAACACAGGCACCAGTCCTCTCCACCAGGAAGCCTACACAACCCACTGAACCAAACGTAGCAACTGGGGGAAGACAAAAAAAACAACGGGAACAATGAACAAGCAGCCTTCAAAAAGGAGAGCCTAACACACAGTAAGTTAAGCAAATTGAGAATACAGAAAAACACACAGCAGATGAAGGAGCAAGGCAAAAACCCACCAGACCAAACAAATGAAGAGGAAATAGGCACTCTACCTGAAAAAGAATTCAGAGTAATGACAGTAAAGATGATCCAAAATCTTGGAAATAGAATGGAGAAAATACAACAAACGTTTAACAAGGAGCTAGACGAACTAAAGAGCAAACAAACATTGATGAACAACACAATAACTGAAATTAAAAATTCTCTAGAAGGAATCAAAAGCAGAATAACTGAGGCAGAAGAATGGATAAGTGACCTGAAAGCTAAAATAGTGGAAATAACTACTGCAGAGTGGAATAAAGAAAACAAGAATAAAAAGAATTGAGGGCAGGCTCAGAGACTTCTGGGACAAAATGAAATGCACCAACATTCAAATTATGGGGGTCCCAGAAGAAAAACAGAAAAGGAAAGGGACTGAGAAAATATTTGAATAGATAATAGTTGAAAACTTCCCTAATATAGGAAAGGAAATAGTCAATCAAGTCCAGGAAGCACAGAGAGTCCCATACAAGATAAATCCAAGGAGAAACATGCCAAGACACATATTAATCGAACTATCAAAAATTAAATACAAAGAAAAAATATTAAAAGCAACAGTGGAAAAACAACAAATAAAATACAAGGGAATCCCCATAAGGTAAACAGCTGATCTTTCAGCAGAAACTCTGCAAGCCACAAGGGAATGGCAGGATATATTTAAAATGATGAAATGGAAAAACCTACAACCAAGATTACTCTACCCAGCAAGGATCTCATTCAGTTTTGACAGTAAAATTAAAACCTTCACAGACAAGCAAAAGCTAAGAGAATTTAACACCACTGAACCACCTTTACAACAAATGCTAAAGTAACTTCTCTAGGCAGGAAACACAAGAGGAGGAAAAGAACTACAATAGCGAACCCAAAACAATTTAGAAAATGGTAATAGGAACATACGTATCGATAACTACCTTAAATGTAAATGGATTAAATGCCCCAAACAAAATACATAGACTGGCTTAATGGATGCAAAAATAAGACCCATACATATGTTGTCTACAAGAGACCCATTTCAAACCTACGGACACATACAGACTGAAAGTGAGGGGTGGAAAAAAATTCTCCATGCAAATGGAAATCAAAAGAAAGCTGGAGGAGCAATTCTAATATCAGACAGAATAGACTTAAAAACAAAGACTATTACAAGAGAAAAAGAAGGACACTACATAATGATCAAGAGATCAATCCAAGAAGAAGATATGACAAATGTAAATAATTTTGCACCCATTATAGGAGCACCTCAGTAAACAAGGCAAATGCTAACAGCCATAAAAGGGTAAATCAACAGTAACACAATCATAGTAAGGGATGTTAACACCCCACTTTCACCAATGGACAGGTAATCCAATAAGAAAATAAATAAGGAAACACAAGCTTTAAATGATACATTAAACAAGATGGACTTAATTGATATTTATTGGACATTCCATTCAAAAACAAAGGAATATACTTTCCTCTCAGGTGCTCATGGAACATTCTCCAGGATAGATCATATCTTGGGTCACAAATCAAGCCTTGGTAAATTTAAGAAAATTGAAATTTTGTCAAGTATCTTTTCCGACCACAACACTATGAGACTAGGTGTCAATCACAGGAAAATAATCTGTAAAAAATACAAGGGCATGAAGGCTAAACAATACATGACTTAATAACGAAGAGATCACTGAAGAAATAAAAAAAAAAACCTAGAGAGGAGCTTCAAGATGGCAGAAGAGTAAGACAAAGAGATCACTTTCCTTGCCACAAATACATCAGAAATACATCTACATGTGGAACAACCCCTACAGAACACCTACTGAAAGCTGGAAGATGACCTCAGACCTCCCAAAAGGCAATAAACTTCCCACGTACCTGGGTAGGGCAAAAGAAGCAATAAAAAACAGAGACAAAAGAATAGGGATGGGACATGTACCAGTGGGAGGGAGCTGTGAAGGAGGAAAGGTTTCCATACACTAGGAAGGCCCTTCACAGGTGGAGACTGCAGGTGGTGAAGGGGATAGCATCAGGGCCATGGAGGAGAGCACAGCAACAGGAGTGCAGAGAGCATAGCGGAGAGATTCCCGCACAGAGGATCGCTGCCGACCAGCACTCACCAGCCTGAGGAGCTTGTCTGCTTGTCTTCTTCTCATAGCAGGGCGGGCGGGGGATGGGAGCTGGAGGTTGGGCTTCAGAAGTCAGATCCCAGGGAGAGGACTGGGGTTGGCTGTGTGAACACAGCCTGAAGGAACTAGTGCACAACAGCTAGCTGGGAGGGAGTCCGGGAAAGTCTAGAGCTGCCAAAGAGGCAAGAGATGTTTTCTTGCCTCTTTGTTTCCTGGTGCACAAAGAGAGGGGATTAAGAGCACCACTTAAAGGAGCTCCAGAGATGGGTGCAAGCCAGGGCTATCAGCGTGAAACCCAGAGATGGGCATACGATGCTAAGGCTGCTGCTCCAGCCACCAAGAAACCTGTGTGCAAGCACAGGTCACTATCCACACCTCCCCTCCTGGGAGCCTGTGCAGCCCGCTACTTCAAGGGTCCCGTGATCCAGGGAAATCTTCCCCGGGAGTAGGCAGAGCACTCCTCAGGCTGGTGCAACATCACGCCAGCCTCTGCCACTACAGGCTCACCCAACATCCATACCCCTCTCTCCCCCGACCTGAGTGAGCCAGAGCGCCTGAATCAGCTGCTCCTTTAACTCCATCCTGTATGAGTGAAGAAAAGCCAGCCTCAGGTGACCTACATGCAGAGGTAGGTTCAAATCCAAAGCTAAATCCGGGCAGCTGTGGGAACAAAGAAGAGAAAGGGAAATTTCTCCCAGCAGCCTCAGGAGCAGCAGATTAAATCTCCACAATCAATTTGATGTACCCTGCATCTGTTGAATACCTGAATAGACAATGAACATCCCAAACTGAGGAGGTGGATATTGGGAGCAACAATATATATAAATTTGTTTCCCTTTTTCTCTTTTTGTGAGTGTGTACGTGTATGCTTCTGTGGGAGATTTTGTCTGTATAGCTTTGCTTTTACCATTTATCTTAGGGTTCTGTTTGCCCGTTTGTTTCTTTTTTCCTTTTTTTCCTTAAAATTCTTTTTTCTTAATAATTATTTTTATTTTAATAACTTTATTTTATTTTACTTTATTTTGTTTTATCTTCTTTTGTTCTTTATTTTTTTTTCCTTTTATTCTGAGCAATGTGGAGGAGGGGCTCTTGGTACTCCAGCCAGGCATCAGGGCTGTGCCACTGAGGTGGTAGAGCAAAGTTCAGGACACTGGTCTACAAGAGACCTCCCATCTCCATATAATATAAAAGGGCAAAATTTCCCAGAGATCTCCATCTCAATGCCAGGACTCAGCTCCAATCAATGACCAGCAAGCTACAGTGCAGGACACCATATGCCAAACCACAAGCAAGACAGGAACACAACCACATCCATTAGCACAGAGGCTGCCTAAAATTATAGTAAGGCCACAGACACCACAAAACACACCACCAGACGTGGACCTGCCCACCAGAAACAGGATCCAGCCTCATCCACCAGAACACAGTAACTAGTCACCTCCACCAGGAAGCCTACAAAACCCACTGAACCAACCTTAGCCACTGGGGACAGACATCAAAAACAATGGAAACTATGAACTTGCAGCCTGCAAAAAGGAGACACCAAACACAGAAAGTTAAGCAAAATGAGAAGACAGAGAAACGCACAGCTGATGAAGGAGCAAGGCAAAAACCCACAAGACCTAACAAATGTAAAGGAAATAGGCAGTCTGCCTGAAAAATAATCCAGAGTAATGACAGTAAAGATGATCCAAAATCTTGGAAATAGAATGAAGAAAGTATAAGAAACATTTAACAAGGACCTAAAAGAACTAAAGAGCAAACAAGCACTGATGAACAAAATAATAAATGAAATTAAAAATGCTCTAGAAGGGATCGATAGCAGAATAACTGAGGCAGAAGAATGGATTAAGTGACCTGGAAGATAAAATAGTGGAAATAACTACTGTAGAGCAGAATAAAGAAAAAAGAATGAAAATAATTAAAGACAGTCTCAGAGACCTCTGGGACAACATTAAACACATCAACATTCGAATTACAGGGTTCCCAGAAGAAGAAGAGAAAAAGAAATGGACTGAGAAAATATTTGATGAGATTACCATTGAAAACTTCCCTAACATGAGAAAGGAAATAGTTAATCAAGTCCAGGAAGCACACAGAGTCCCATATAGGATAAATCCAAGGAGTAACACACCAAGACACATATTAATCAATCAAAAATTAAATACAAAGAACAAATATTAAAAGCAGCAAGGGAAAAACAACAAATAACGCACAAGGGAATCCCCATAAGGTTAACAGCTGATCTTTCAGCAGAAACTCTACAAGCTAGAAGGGAATGGCAGGACATATTTAAAGTGATGAAGGAGAAAAACCTACAACCAAGATTACTCTACCCTGACAAGATCTCATTCAGATTTCATGGAGAAATTAAAACCTTTGAAGACAAACAAAAGGTAAGAGAAAGCAGCTTTACAACAAATGATAAAGGAACTTCTCTAGGCAGGAAACATAAGAGAAGGAAAAGACCTGCAATAATAAACTCAAAATAATTAAGAAAATGGTAATAGGAACATACATAGTGATTATTATGTTAAATGCAAATGGATTAAATGCTCCAACCAAAAGACATAGACTGGCTGAATAGATACAAAAACAAGACCCATATATATGCTGTCTACAAGAGACCGACTTCAGGCCTAGGGACACATACAGACTGAAAGTGAGGGATGGCAAAAGAAACTCCATGTAAATGGAAACCAAAAGAAAGCTGGAGTAGCAATTCTCATAGCAGACAAAATAGAGTTTAAACTAAGAGTATTACAAGAGACAAGGAAGGACACTACATAATGATCAAGGTATCAATCCAAGAAAAACATATAAAAGCTGTAAGTATTTATGAACCCAACATAGGAGCACCTCAATATATAAGGCAAACACTAACAACCATAAAAGGCAAAATCGACAGTAACACAATCATAGTAGGGGACTTTAACACCCCACTTTCACCAATTGACAGCACATCAAAATGAAAATAAACAAGGAAAAAACAAGCTTTAAATGATACATTAAACAAGATGGACTTAACTGATATTTATAGGACATTCCATCCAAAAACAACAGAATACACATTTTTCTCAAGCGCTCATGGAATATTCTCCAATATAGATCATATCTTGTGTCACAAATGAAACCTTGGTAAATATAAGAAAACTGAAATTGTATTAAGTATCTTTTCCGAACACAATGCTATGAGACTAGATATCAGTTACAGGAAAAATATCTGTAAGAAATACAAACACATGGAGGCTAAACAACACACTACTTAGTAACCAAGAGATCACAGAATAAATCAAAGATGAAATCAATACATACCTAGAAACAAATGACAATGAAATTACGATGATGCAAAACATATGGGATGCAGCAAAAGCAGTTCTAAGAGGGAAGTTTATAGCAATAAAATCCTACCTTAAGAAACAAGAAACATTGCAAATAAACAAGCTAAACTTACACCTAAAGCAGTTAGAGAAAGAATAAAAAAAAAAAGTTAGCTGAAGGAAAGAAATCATAAAGATCAGTTCAGAAATAAATGGAAAAGAAATGAAGGAAACGATAGCAAAGACAAATAAAACTAAAACCTCGTTCTTTGAGAAGATAAACAAAATTGATTAACCATTAGCTAGACTCATCAAGAAAAAAAGGGAGAAGACACAAATCAATAGAATTAGAAATGAAAAAGGAGAAGTAACCACCTACACTGCAGAAAATCATGAGAGATTACAAGGAAATATATGCCAATAAAATGGACAACCTGAAAGAAATGGACAAATTCTTAGAAATGCACAGCCTTCGATACTGAACCAGGAAGAAATAGAAAATATGAACAGACCAATCACAAGGACTGAAATTGACACTGTGATTAAAAATCTTCCAACAGAAAAAAGCCCAGAACCAGATGGCTTCACAAGTGAATTCTATAAAACATTAGGGAAGAGCTAAAACCTATCCTTCACAAACCCTTCAAAAATATAGCAGAGGGAGGAACACTCCCAAACACATTCTATGAGGCCACCATCACTCTGATAACAAAAACCAGACAAAGATGTCACAAAGAAAACCACAGACCAATATCTCTGATGAACATAGATGCAAAAATTCTCAACAAAATACTAGCAAACAGAATATCTAACAGCACATTAAAAGGATCATACGCTCTGATCAAATGGGGTTTATCCCAGGAATGCAAAGATTCTTAAATATCCACAAATCAATCAACGTGATACACCATAATAAAAAGTTGAGGGAGAAAAACCATACAATCGTCTCAATAGATGCAGAGAAACTTTTGACAAAATTCAACACCCATTTATTTTAAAAACTCTCCAAAAAGTAGGCATAGAGGGAACTTTCCTCAACATAATAAAGGTCATATATGACAAACCCACAGCCAACATCGTCCTCCATCGTGAAAAACTGAAACCATTTCCTATAAGATCAGGAACAAGACAAGTTTGCCCACTCTCACCACTATTATTCAACATATTTATGGAAGTTTTAGCCACAGCAATCATAGAAGAAAAATAAATAAAAGGAATCCAAATTGGAAAAGAAGAAGTAAAGCTGTCACTGTTTGCAGATGACATGGTACTATATGTAGAGAATCCTGAAGACACTACCAGAAAACTACTAGGGCTAATCAATGAATTTGGTAAAGTATGAGGATACAAAATTAATGCACAGAAATCTCTTGCATTCCTGTACACTAATAATGCAAAATCAGAAATGGAAATTAAGAAAACATGCCCATTTACTATTGCAACAAAAAGAATAAAATATCTGGGAATAAACCTACCTAAGGAGGTTTGAAGAAAATTATGACACTGATGAAAGAAATTAAAGATGATATAAGTAGATAGAGAGATACACACTGTTCTTGGATTGGAAGAATGAACATAGTGACAGTGACTGTACTACCCAAAGGAATCTACAGATTCAATGAAATCCCTATCAAATTACCACTGGCATTTTTCACAGAACTAGAAGAAAAAGTTTCACATTTTTTATGGAAACAGAAAAGACCCCGAATAGCAAAAGCAATCTCGAGAAAGAAAAATGGAGCTGGAGGAATCAGGCTCCCTGACTTCAGGCTATACTTCATAGCTACAGTAATCAAGACAGTATGGTACTGGCACAGAAACAGAAATATAGATCATGTAACAGGATAGAAAGCCCAGAGATAAACCCATGCACATATGGTCAACTTATCTTTGATAAAGGAGGCAAGAATATACAGTGGAGATAAGACAGCCTCTTCAATAAGTGGTGCTAGGAAAACTGAACAGCTACATGTAAAAGAATGAAAACAGAACACTCCTTAACACCATACACAAAGATAAATTCTAAATGGATTAAAGACCTAAATGTAAGGCCAGACACCATCAAACTCTTAGAGGAAAACCTAGTCAGAACACTCTATGACATAAATCACAGCAAGATCCTTTTTGAACTACCTGCTAGAGAAATGGAAATAAAAACAAAAATAAACAAATGGGACCTAATGAAACTTAAAAGCTTTTGCACAGCAAAGGAAACCATAAACAAGACCAAAAGACAACCCTCAGAATGGGAGAAAATATTTGTAGATGAAGCAACAGGCAAAGGATTAGTCTGCAAAACATATAAGCAACTCATGCAGGTCAGTATCAAAAAAATCAAAGAGCCCAATCCAAAAATGGGCAGAAGACCTAAATAGACATTTCTCCAAAGAAGATATACAGACTGCCAACAAACACATGAAAGTATGCTCAACATCATTAACCATTAGAGAAATGCAAATCAAAACTACAATGAGATATCATATCACACCGGTCAGAATGGCCATTATCAAAAAATCTACAAACAATAAATGCTGGAGTGGGTGTGGAGAATAGGGAACCCTCTTGCACTGTTGGTGGGAATGTAAGTTGATATCACCATTATGGAGAACAGTATGGAGGTTCCATAACAAACTAAAAATATAACTACCATAAGACGCAGCAAACCCACTACTTTGCATATACCCTGTGAAAAACATACTTCAAAGAGAGTCATGTACCAAAATGTTCATTGCAGCTCTATTTACAATAGCCAGGACATGGAAGCAAGCTACGTGTCTACCAACAGATGAATGGATAAAGAAGATGTGGCACATACATACAATGGAATATTACTCACCATTAAATGGAATGAAACTGAGTTATTTTTAGTGAGGTGGATGGGCCTAGAATCTGTCCTACAGAGTGAAGTAAGTCAGAAAAAGAAAAAGAAATACCCTATTCTAACACATATATATGAAATCTAAAATAAACAATAAAAAGTGGTCAGAAGTACCTAGAGACAAGATGGGAATAAAGATGCAGACCTACTAGAGAATGGACTCGAGGATGCAGGGAGGGGAAGGGTAAGCTGGGACAAAGTGAGAGAGTGGCATGGACATATATACACCATCAAACATAAAATAGATATCTAGTGGGAAGAAACCACATAGCACAGGAAGCTGAGCTCAGTGCTTTGTGACCACCTAAAGGGGTGGGATAAGAAGTGTGTGAGAGAGGGAGATGCAATAGGGAAGAGTTATGGGGATATATATATATATATATATATACATATACATATATATATATATATATATAACTGGTTCACTTTGTTATAAAACAGAAACTATCACACCATTGTAAAGCAATTATATTCTAATAAATATGTTTAAAAAATACCTAGAAACAAATGACAATGAAAACATGACGTCCCAAAGCCTATGGGATGCAGCAAAAGCAGCTGTAAAATGGAAGTATAAAGCAATACACTCCCACCTCAAGAAACAAAGAATATCTCTAATATGCAACCTAACCTTATTCCTAAAGCAATTAGAGAAAGAAGAACAGTACAAAACAAGAAACCCAAAGTTAGCAGAAGGAAAAACATCATAAAGATCAGATCAGAAATGAAAAAGAAATGAAGGAAACAATAGCAAAGATCAATAAAAATAAAAGCTGTTTCTTTGAGAAGATAAACAAAATAGATCAACTGTTAACCAGACTCATCCAGAAGAAAAGGGAGGAGACTTAAATGAATACAGTTAGAAATGAAAATGGAGAAGTAAGAACTGACACTGCAGAAATACAAAGCATCATGAGAAATTACTATGAGCAGCCATATGCCAGTAAAATGGACAACCTGAAAGAAATGGACAAATTCTTAGAAAAGCACAATGTTCTGAGACTGTACCAGCAAGAAATAGAAAATATAAACAGAGTAATCACAAGCACTGAAATTGAAACTGTGATTAAAAATCTTCCAACAAACAAAAGCCCAGGAACATATGGCTTCACAGGTGAATTCTATCAAACATTTAGAGAAGAGCTAACACCTACCCTTCTCAAACTCTTCCAAAATAAAGCAGAGGGTGGAAGACTCCCAAACACATTCTACGAGGCCACCACCCCTCTGATACCAAAACCAGACAGAGTTGCCACCAAAAAAAGGAGACTACAGGCCAATAACAGTGATGTATATAGATGCAAAAACCCTCAATAAAATACCAGTAAACAGAATCCAACGGCACATTAAAAGCATCATACAACATGATCAAGTGGTGTTTATCCCAGGAATGCAAGGATTCTTCAATATACGCAATTCAGTCAATGTGATAAACCATATTAATAAATTGAAGGAGTAAAACCATATGATCATCTCAATAGATGCAGAAAACTTTCTACAAAATTCAACACCCATTTATGATAAAAACCCTCCAGAAAGTAGGCATAGAGGGAACTTACCTCAACATAATAATGGCTATATATGACAAACCCAAAGCCAACGTAGTTTTCAGTGGTGAAAAACTGAAACCATTTCCACTAAGATCAGGAACAAGACAAGGTTGCCAACTCTCACCACTGTTATTTAACATCGTTTTGTAAGTTTTAGCCACAGGAGTCAGAGAAGAAAAGTAAATAAAATGAACTCAAGTCAGAAAAGAAGTAAAGCTGTTAATGTTTCAGATGACATGATACTATACATAGAAAATCCTAAAGGTGCTACCACAAATCTACCAGAGCTAATCAATGAATTTGGTAAAGTAACATGATATGCAACGTCTTGCATTCCTATACACTAATGATGAAAAATCTGAAAGATAAATAAGGAAACACTCCCATTTACCATTGTGACACAAAAAAATAACATACCTGGGAATAAAGCTACCTAAGGAAACAAAAGACCTGTATGCACAGATCTGTAAGACACTCATGAAAGTAATTAATGTTGAGATATACAACAGAAGGAGAGATATACCATGCTCTTGGATTGGAAGAATGAACATTGTGAAAATGACTATACTGCCCAAAGCAATCTATACATTCAGTGCAATCCCTATCAAACTACCAATGGCATTTTTCACAGAACTAGAACAAAAAAATTCACAATTTGTATGGAAACACAAAGGACCCCGAATAGCCAAAGCAATCTTAAGAATTAAAAACGGAGCTGGAGGAATCAGGCTCCTGGACTCCAGACTATGCTACAAAGCTACAGTAATCACGAAAGTATGGTACTGGCACAAAAACCAAAATATAGATCAGTAGAACAGGATAGAGAGCCCAGAGGTAAACCCATGCACATATGTTCACCTTATGTTTGATAAAGGATGCAAAAATATACAATGCAGAAAACACAGCCTCTTCAAAAAGTGGTGCTGGGAAAATTGGACAGCTACATATTAAAGAATGAAATTAGAACACTCCCTAATGCCATACACAAAAATAAACTCAAAATGGACTAAAGACCAAAATATAAATCCAGACACTCTAAAACTCTTAGAGGAAAACATAGGCAGAATATTCTATGACACAAATCACTGCAAGATGCTTATTGACCCACCTCCTAGAGAAATGGAAATAAAAACAAAAATAAACAAATGGAACCTAACAAAACCTAAATCTTTTGCACAGCAAAGGAAACCATAAACAAGACAAAAAGACAACCTTCAGAATGGGAGAAAATATTCGCAAATGAAGCAACTGACATAGGATTAATCGCAAAAGTTTACAAGCAGCTCATGCAACTCAATATCAAAAAATAAACAACCCAATTCAAAAGTGGGCAGAAGACCTAAATAGACATTTCTCCAAAGAAGATACACAGATTGCCAACAAACACATGAAAGGATCATCAACATCACTAATCATTAGAGAAATGCAAATCAAAACTACAATGAGGTATCACCTCACATGCATCAGAATGGCCATCATCAAAAAACCTACAAACAATAAATGCTGGAGAGGGTGTAGAGAAAAGGGAACCCTCTTGCGCTGTTGGTGGGAATGTAAATTGATACAGCTACTATGGAGACCAGCATGGAAGTTCCTTAAAAAACTAAAAATAGAACTACCATACGATCTAGCAATCCCACTACTGGGCATATACCCTGAGAAAACCGTAATTCATGAAGAGTTATATACCACAATGCTCTTTGCAGCTCTATTTACGATAGCCTAGACATGGAAGCAACCTAAGTGTCCATCGACAGATGAATGGATAAAGAAGATGTGGCACATATATACAAAAGAACATTACACAGTCGTAAAATGAAATGAAATTGAGTTATTTGTAGTGAGGTGGATGGACCTAGAGTCTGTCATACAAAGTGCAGTAAGTCAGAAAGAGAAAAGCAAATACCATATGCTAACACATTTATTTGGAATCTTAAAAAAAAAAAACAGGTTCTGAAGAACGTATGGGCAGGACAGGAATAAAGACGCAGATGTGGAGAATGGACTTGAGGACATGGGGATGGGGAAGGGTAAGCTGGGACGAAGTGTGAGAGTGGCATGGACGTATATACACTACCAAATATAAAATAGATAGCTAGTGGGAAGCGGCCGCAATGCACCAGGAGGTCAGCTTGGTGCTTTCTGACCAGCTAGAGGGGTGGGATATGGAGGGTGGGAGGGAGGCACAAGAGGCAGGATATATGGTAATATATGTATACATATAGCTGATTCACTTTGTTACACAGCAGAAACTAACACACAATTATAAAACAATTTTACTCCCATAAAGATGTTAAAAAATAAATAAAGGGAGTGAGATGCAAAAAAAAGAAAAAAAAAGAGAGAGAGAGAGAACCATCCTGTGACAAGCCACAGACATGGCACTTGTTTTTATCCTCCGTTGTTAAAGTAACCTCTACATATCTCCATACATTGCTAAAGAAGAAGCAAACGGCATGATAATCTCCACTATTTCTCCACCAAATAATTAGTTTCAAGGTCATAATACTATCAACTTCGATTTAACTGTAAAACTGTTATGGATTGAATATTTATAATTATTTAGAACACATTTAAGTTAGAAATTTATTATTTATTTTCATATTTATAATTATTTATATGCACAGTAAACTTCCTGTTACATTTTCAGCAAGTTCAAATTTTTCTAAATTTCAAATAAATTTACAAGTGGATGAGTACTAGAATTATTCTCTAAAGAAATAGTTACTGAAAACAATAACTAAAATCGTTAATTAAATTTCTGAAAACTGGTCAAACATTTAATCAGGTTGAACTCTGGCACTTTTTTGCAAATTACCTAAGATAGAGCTTCCTAAAATCATCCTGCATTTCATTTCCATCTGAAATCTGATGCCAGATGTCAAAAATTTTAATTAAATATTTAGGTGGCATTTTTGGAATGTTTTAGGATTCATCAAGTGCTATCATATATATTGACTAATTTAATTTAAATTAAAGGTCACATACTGCCAGGAGCAGCAAGAATGTGCAGCCTATATTTTCACTCACTGTTCACCTTAATGCCAAGTATTCAGGGAAGGCTTTATGTAAAAAGTCCTCTGTTCAAAAGAAAAGTATGGATGTAATACATTTTAAATTATATACATATCTTAATAACATCGCTAAAGAAATTGGGCAATTTAACCGATGTGTGGGGAGAGCAGATACTTTTTTTTTTAATATACTCTGTGGGATTGTTGAGGCAAGTGTAAATTCAAGCAAAATAAGCCACGTTAAAAGTAGCCCTGAAATATAAATCAAGTTATGTCACCTCACTGGTGCTTGCAGGGAAACAGACAAGACTGTGAAAGCAATAGGCATAGTTGGAAAATTAAAAATCATTTTGCATGCAGGCTTCCTTGTGTATATAGCAAGATTTTGCAGTCATACTTCTAAAATAGATAATGATGATTGTGTTGATCCTGTAATATAAACAAATATAAAATATTTTATCCTATGCTTTTACCTACTCCACTTCTTTATCAAACTACCTAAACTACAATACCATAGAAGCAAAACCTGAAAACACATTTAAATGGTCTTTAAGATGAGAAAGAAAGAAAACACTTGAATTTTATTTCACATTCAAAGAAAATTTAAAATAACATTCAAGTAGGAGGATATTAACTTAGATTTGTTCAAGAATAAAATGATGTAACAATCTTACTGGTCTAATTATCAGAGATAAAATTTTGTATAAACTAAATCATATTAGGTAGCAATTTAAAAACAAAGAAGACAAGCTGCCAGAAGTGAAACTGGCAGGGAAGAAGAAACTGGAAAAAGAATGGCTAATTATAAAGCATTATAGGGCTATTCAATAAGTCAAATTAGCCCTACACATTTGGATAGGCCCTAAAGAAATGCACACACACACACACACACACACGCACACACACGCACACACACACACACACATACACATGCACAGAGTGCCCTTTTTAAAGTACATATGGCCAGAGGTCAGAGATTATATATTTTGTGTTCTCTCTCCTTTAGTGAGATAAACTACTATCAACATCAGAGTACAGTTGACCCTTGAACAACACGGGTTTGAACGGTGTGGGTCTACTTTTATGCAGATTTTTTCAATAAATACTACAGGACTACACCTGGCACATTTGGTTGAATCTGAAGATGTAGAACCTCGGATACAGAGGGCCGACTATGGGACTTGAGCATTCCCGCCTTTTGGTATTCACAGACGGTCCTTGGACCAATGCCTTATGGATACAAAGGGATGAGGGATACCTGTTTAAGAAATCACCTTAAGGGCATAGGGAAAGGAACAAGAGCTTGGTTAATCTAGGGAGAGAGGAGTGACTTCACACAGAAGAGTCATGGATAAGCAGGAGTCGAGAGAAAATATTCTAGGTCTTTATGGTGGTGGACATTGGAACCAGTCTTTACATAGTTCTCTAGGTTCTGCTTGAATCCTATAGGAGCTTGTCATGTCATTCAAAAAGCCAATGCCAATAAAAGGGCCTACATAATCCAGCCTACTGTTTTCTGATCTAAAATCCTACAACTACTTCCTGTTGCTCACACTACTTCACTCACATCAGTCTCCTTGCTTTTCCTAAACCATGTCGGACATAATCCCGCCTCTAGACCTTTACAGTTGCTATTCCTTCTGTCTGGAGCACTCATTCACTAATAACCTCAACCCTCTCTTCTCATCTCCTTCAAATGTCACCTTCTTGAGTTCTTCATTGACTGCTCTATTTTAATTACAATCCTTCTTTACTCTAAGAATAACTACATAATTTCCCTGTTTTATTTTTCTTCTGTAACACTACCACTTAACATACTAAATATTTCACTTATTAATACTCATCGCCCATCAAAATGTAAGCTCCATGAGAATCTTTTTTAACTGCTGATATCCCAGTACCTAGCAGTGTGCTTGGCACATGGTAGATGTTCAATACATATTTTTAATTAATAACCACCACAAGGAGAACTTCCTCTAATTACCAAATAATTAAAATAGTGCTGTATAGATGGAGGAAATATATAAATGTAAAAACAGTAGAGGGCTTCCCTGGTGGCACAGTGGTTGAGAGTCTGTCAGCCGATGCAGGGGACACGGGTTCATGCCCTGGTCTGGGAAGATTCCACATGCCACGGAGTGTCTGGGCCCATGAGCCATGGCCGCTGAGCCTGCATGTCTGGAGCCTGTGCTCCACAACGGGAGAGACCACAACAGTGAGAGGCCCGTGTACCGCAAAAAAAACACAAAAAAACAAACAAAAAAAAACAGTAGAATCCAGAAATGTAGTCAAATATAAATATGTGTTTAGTATATGGTAAAGATGGTAAATAAAGTCAGTGAGAAAAGTTTGAATTAGTCAATCAGTGGTCTTGGGATGATAGTCTAGCCTGGGGGTTCCCAATATTTTTCAAGTAATGACATACATTAAATTATATTTATTTGTCACATTAAATTATATTTATTTGAATGTATAGAGGAGTCTGATCATGGTTGAAGGCAAGTGATCCAGGAGTTCTGACAGACCATAACCCTTCCTAGCCACCCCCAAGGCTGATGAGATCATGTCTGTGACCACCTGAAGGATTATCAGTTGGGAATTTCTGAGTTGATCATTTCTAAGGAAAAAAATCTGGACCCCTATTTTTCTAATTAACCCAAGAAATAATACTGGTGGATTCAAGCTATAAATGTAAAGTTTAAAGCCCATAAAATTATAAGAAAACAAGATTTTTCTAAGCATTATGATATATACAGAAGCAGAAGAAACTAAATTGATTAATTAGACAATATAAAAATTTAAAAACTCAATGGAAAAAATCCCAACATAAACAAAATAAAAAAAAAACTGGGGGAAATATTGCTATTATACTAATTTTCAAAGAGCTAATTTAAATAAATAAGAAATGTAAAAAAACTATTAGAAAAATTGGTAAACCAATGGAGAGGAAATCCACAGAATAAAAGACCAAGATGGCTAATAAACTTGTTAAAAAATGCTGTTTCACTTATAAATAAAGCAAAATTTAAAACAGTTAAGAACTGACAATACCCAATATATGTGAGTTGTGAGAAAATGAGCTTCCTAAGTCACCCAAGTTATGTGTCATATTCCCTTTATCCATTTTGTCCCCACTATGTTTGCTTTATTTCTGTTCTTTCAAAGTTTTCTTTGTTTAATATGACATAATTGAAGAAATGAAGATGGTAAACATCCAAATATGTCATTTCCAGCAAATTTTCTTATGCTCCCTGAAAATCAGTTGCTGAAAACTTAGAACTAAAAATGTATCTTTGGTTCTATTCAAGTTTGTTCTCTCCATGAGCAGAGTATTACTGTGATCCCTGGATTGGAATTCCTTGAAATCATACTTACAGTAACACAATTTTGATACTTTATAGATAGCCACAAGTTAGGATACGTCAAAGTGGAAAGTGGGTCTAATTTTTTTTATCTTATTACTTTTGACCCTGTGACTAATATTTTCTTAAAATAGAGAGTGTGAAACAAAGAGATAGAGAAAAAAAATCTGGAAACTTCTGTTTACCTACTTTCTTTTCCCTTTTTCTTCCATTCATACTTTCTTCCAAAAGCCACACTCTAGTACAATTTACTTCAATTACTCCAGATCTTTTAGATTTTAAGTATTTGCAGCATTTTAAAAACTACATTGTATAGACCAACATAGTGTTGACAACGTTTTATTTTGCTAAGGAAATAGAATTTTAAAACACCGACAAAATACTATTCCCATGATTTCATAAAGGAAAGGCAATTTTTGTCGTGGGCACTCACTTTAAAATATCTTTTTATTTAAAAATCATTATAGATTAATAAAAAGTATTCCCCAAATTACAGAAAGATGCTGTATACCCTATAACCAATTCCCCCCAATGATAAAATCTTGCAAAACTATAATGCAATAGCAAAACGAGGAAACAAATATTGTTACAATCCACTGACTTTATTTAGAGCTCATCAGTTTTATGTGCTCTCATTTCTGTTTGTATAATTCTATGGAATTTTATCACAAGTGTAACTTTGTGTAACTACCACCATATTAACAGTATTAACAGTACTATCACTTTAAGGATCTTTTGTACTGTTGTCCTTTTATAAATGCAGCCACCCCTCCTCCCCATCTCTAACAACAGGAAATCACTAATCTGTTCTCAAGCTCTACACTTTTGCACGTTGAAAATGTTATATAAATTGAATGATACAGTATGTAATCTATTGGCACTGGGATCTTTCATACAGCATAATGTCTTTAAGATCCAGTCAAGTTCATGTATGTATCAATAGCTTGTCCCCATCTATTGTTTTTGTTCTGTTTTGCCAATTTTAAATACATTTTTATTTAAGACATTGCATTTTCCATTTACAATACAGTGCTTGTAAAGTGCAATGTTAGTTCCTTTCCCTGTGCACACATTCCATGTTCAAGTATCAAGAATGCCCAGTTTACTAAGCAGCTCAACTTTAAAACTGCCATGGAATTTGCTACAAATTTGGGTCCTTCAATGTTGTGTTGAGCAATGCTAAACCTATGCTAGGCTGGCTTAATCAACCTCTTCAATGGTGGGCCCAGAGGAGGCACCACCAGACGGAGGAGCTCCACCACCAGGGAAGCCCCTGGGCATTCCACCTGGCATTCCTCCTGGCATGCCTCCTGCACTCTGGTACAGCTTGGTAATGATGGCGTTGCAGACTTTTTCCAGCTCCTTCTGCTGATGTTCAAATTCTTCCTTCTCTGTAGTCTGGTTCTTATCAAGCCAGTTGATTATTTAATTACACTTATCAAGAATCTTCTGTTTGTCCTCATCATTAATCTTGCCTTGAAGTTTCTCACCCTCAGCAGTAGCTTTCATGTTGAAAGCATAGGATTCAAGAGAATTCTTTGAAGACACCTTATTCCGCTGCTTCTCATCTTCAGTTTTATACTTCTCTGCTTCCTGAACCATGCGTTCAATGTCTTCCTTGCTCAAACGGCCCTTGTCATTAGTGATGGTAATCTTGTTCTCTTTTCCTGTGCTCTTATCCACAGTAGAGACATTGAGGATGCCATTGACATCAATATCAAAAGTGACTTCAATCTGAGGAACACCACGGGGGGCAAGAGGTATGCCTGTGATTTCAAACTTGCCAAGCAGGTTGTTATCCTTGGTCATGGCACACTCACCTTCATAAACCTGAATGAGTACACCGGGCTGGTTGTCCGAGTAGGTTGTGAAGATCTGCGTCTGCTTGCTGGGAATGGTGGTGTTGTGCTTGATGAGGACAATCATGACTCCACCAGCAGTTTCAATTCCAAGGGAAAGAGGAGTGACATCCAACAGCAGCAAGTCTTGAATATTTTTAGATTTGACTCCAGATAAAATGGCTGCCTGGACAGCTGCACCATAAGCAAAAGCCTCATCAGGGTTGATGCTCTTATTAAGTTCTTTCCCATTGAAGAAGTCCTGTAGAAGTTTCTGAATTTTGGGGATGCGGGTTGAACCACCCACTAGGACAATATAATGGATCTGAGACTTGTCTAGTTTGGCATCCAGAAGGGCTTTCTCCACAGGGTCCAGTGTGCCACTGAACAGGTCAGCGTTCAGTTCTTCAAATCGGGCATGGGTAATTGAGGTATAGAAGTCAATTCCTTCATAGAGGGAATCAATCTCAATACTGGCCTGGGTGCTGGAAGAGAGAGTGCACTTAGCACGCTCAGAAGCAGTACGAAGGCGACGGACAGTCCTCTTGTTCTCACTGATGTCCTTCTTGTGCTTGCACTTGAATTCTGCAATAAAATGGTTGACCATCCGGTTGTCAAAGTCTTCTCCACCTAAGTGGGTATCTCCAGCTGTAGATTTGACCTCAAAGATTCCATCCTCAATAGTGAGGATTGACACATCAAAAGTGCCACCACATATATCAAAGATCAGCACATTTCTTTCTGCTCCAACCTTTTTGTCTAAGCTATAGGCAATAGCAGCAGCAGTTGGCTCACTGATAATTCTAAGTACATTGAGCCCAGCAATAGTTCCAGCATCTTTGGTAGCCTGACCCTGAGAATCATTAAAGTAAGCGGGTACTGTAACAACAGCATTGGTAACAGTCTTCCCAAGGTAGGCTTCTGCTATTTCCTTCATCTTTGTCAAAACCATGGATGACACCTCCTCTGGATAAAAACTTTTTGTCTCTCCCTTGTATTCTACTTGAACTTTAGGCCTGCCTGCATCATTCACCACCATGATGGGCCAATGCTTCATATCAGACTGGACAACAGCATCATTAAATCTTCGTCCAATGAGGCGTTTGGCATCAAAGTGTTGGTGGGATTCATTGCAACTTGGTTCTTTGCAGCATCACCGATCAATCGTTCAGTATCATTAAAGGCGACATAGCTTGGTGTAGTTCAGTTCCCCTGATCATTGGCAATTATTTACACATTTCTGTGCTGGAAGACACTCACACAAGAATGGGTGGTGCCAAGATCAATGCCAACTGCAGGTCCCTTAGACATGGTTGCTGGAGCGCAGGCCCGGGTCCACTGAAGGAGAAAACAGCAACCTATAGAGCTGCCGCTGCGTTCAGCGAGAAACCCCATCTATTGTTGAGTATGGATGTACCATGTACCACAGTTTATTTAACTACTCACCTATTGAAATATATTTTGGTATTTTTTCAGTTTGGAGCTACTACAGATGAAGCTACTATAAACATTTGTGTAACGCTTTCATTTATCTGAGATAAACGCTGAAGAATGCATTTGCTGCATCATAAGGTAGTTGTAGGTTTAGTTTTTTATTTGTTTATTTCTTTCTTTCCTTGCTTGATTTTGTTTTTAAATTCCCTTTCATTCCTGAAGGATATTTTGCTAGATATAAAATTTACAGTTGACAATTCTTTTATTTCAGTACTTGAGAAGCATTGTGCCACTTCTTTCTGGCCTTCATGACTTTACTTGAGAAATCTGTTGTCAATAGAATTTGTGTTTCCATATAGGTAATGCATTATTTCTCTCGGGTTGATTTCAAGATATATATATTTTTATCTTTGGTTTTCAGAATTTAATTCTGATGTGTCTTGGCATATATTTATTTTAGTTTATCCTATTTAGGGTTTTCTAAGCTTCTTGGGTCTCTATGTTTATGATTTTTGCTAAGTTAAAGAAGTTTTCAGCCATTTGTTCTTTGAATATTTTTATTCCATTCTCTGATGCTGATGATATTACTGTTACCTCTTTCATTGTATTCCCATAGGTCCTCTAGACTCTTTTTATTCTCACTTTGTTTTTTCTCTGTTATTAACATTGGGTAAATTCTATCGATCTGTCCTTAAATTCACTGATTTTATTCTCTGTCATTTCCAATCTACCATTAATCTCATCTGGTGATTTTTTCAAATTCAGTTACCTTATTTTCTATTTTTATAATTTACCTTTGGTATTTTTATATCTTCTATTTCTTTGCTGAAATTTCCTTTTTTTTCATTTGTTTCAAATGTGTTCCTGATTGCTCACAGAAAACACCTTTTTGGAAAGATGAATTAAAATCCTTGTCAGATAATTCCAACATCTGTCATGTAAGTATTGACATTTCTTGCCTTTTCTTGTTCAAGTTGTGATTGTCCTGGTTCTTAATAAAATGAATGATTTCTATTGTATCCTAGGCATTTTGGGTATTTTGTCTTGAGACTTAGGATTTTGTTTAAACTTTTTAGCAGGGAGTCATCCTAATTAGGTGTAGCACACAGATCTGGGGAGGGGTTAGAAATTGTTACCTGCTGTGCTCCACTGTTACAACCCTATAAAAATATGTAGTGCTGACTCACACCATCTCATTGAAAATGTGTGAGTTGTAAGCTCTGTCCCCCTGCCTAAACCAGAAATAATAGTAGTGGAAGAATTATATCACTTAGCCCACATCTCGCAGCCTGATCCACCTTGTTGATGCTGGATGGTAATGAAGGTTCAGCTCCCAACTAGGCTCTGCTGACAGAGTGGGGTGCATGGAATGGAGTGCCAACTAGCCCCTCTTAAAACCACTTTATTCACTTTCATTGTTGCTGAATGTAGGTGAAGACTCGTCTCCCTTTGGTACCCTGCTGAAACAGGGTGGAGTGAGAAAGCAGAGTGCCAACTAGCCTGCCTCACCTCTGTAAGTCTTGTTGTTGTTGGCTGGTGTGGCGTCCGAGCTCCCTGCTGGATTCCCTCATGACTACCATGGTAAGGGAGTTGGAAGCACTGCCTTCTGCCACCACGTGGTGGATGGAAGATCAGCTTTCTGCTCAACCCCGCCAAAATTAATTTGGTGGGGGATTCTGAGAGAAGTCTGCTTCCACCAAGCTGGGGATGAAAATCAGATCCTTGCTTTGCCCACAACCAGTCAGGGGAAACAAACCACCAGACCCTGTTCCTACAGGAAGGAAGAGGTGGGCAGATAAGGTTCCATTCAGCCTGCCTTGATTTGAGGTGGGGGGTTATAGAATGCTAGATTTTCCATCGGTATTTGTCAGGATTAGGTTGTGTACTATATATTTTTTCTGTTCTGTTAGGCTATGCTTTTTCCAGTCTTTTGGATAAGGGGAACAGTTTTTTTTCTTCAGCTGTGCTCATTGGTGACTTTGAATTGAGGGCCTTTCCACTTCCCCATTCAGGATATATGGGAGGCAAAAGGAAATCCACTACATCATTACTAAAATCTCATGTCCCTAGCCAGTCTGCTCTCTCTTCCCATCATTCAGAGTCTGCTTATAACTTTTTTCTGTTTTGTTACAACTAGGGAATTTATTTGCAAGAGGAAGCACTAGGGAGAAATAGGATTCCCATCTTGGCAGACCTGGAAGTTAGAAAGGCAATTTTAACACCAAAAGGAGTTGAAAGGACATAATCTCAGAATAAATGATAGTCCTTCAAAAGAAAGGAAGCTAGAAATCATACATTGAAATATAAAATTAATATGTCCCTCTTTTTTTCTCATTTCATCAAGGCCTACTAAAATCCTAGTTATTAACCAGCATGCAGACCTATGTTTGACAAGATTGGTTTAAGGTATATCACATGTTTTCATACAACTTTGGCTTTTTAAGCTGTCCAAATAAGTTTGATGGTTTGAGGATCACAGATAAAAAGACTCTCTATATACAAATGTTTCCCCCACTGTCTTAAGAGTAAGAATGTAGATGACACATAGACAGATAGATAGATAGATAGATAGATAGATACTATTAAATTGTATAACTTCCATGCATCTCATATTGTATGATAGGAATACCCTATAAAATAGACATAGAAAGTGAAATTAAACTAGCTACACAAGAAGTTCTTTAAAATATATATTTTTAAGATGGTCATGAAGAACCTAAGGGCAGGATGGGAATAAAGATGCAGACCCACTAAAGGATGGACTTGAGGACACGGGGAGGGGGAAAGGTAAGCTGGGACAAAGTGAGAGAATGGCATGGACATATATACACTACCAAATGTAAAATAGATAGCTAGTGGGAAGCAGCCTCAGAGAACAGGGAGATCAGCTCAGTGCTTTTTGACCATCTAGAGGGGTGGGATAGGGAGGGTGGGAGAGAGGGAGATGCAAGAGGGAAGAGATATGGGGATATATGTATATGTATAGCTGATTCACTTTGTTATAAAGAAGAAACTACCATACCATTGTGAAGCAATTATTCTCCAATACAGATGTTCAAAAAATGCTTTTTATAAAATATATTTTTGTTATTTTTTGCCAGCTTTTAAAGATTGAAGTTTTTCTTATATTACAAAGCAGCATAATCTCAGAATTTATTAAAAAAAAGAAGAATTCACAACCCAGGTGATTTCGTTTGGTAGTTATTTCCAGTAATATAATTTCTACAACAATCTCCAGTTACCTTTGGTAAGGCGACTTCCTAAGCACACAGTGTAATTTTTCATAAATTTAACCATAAATAGTATTAAGTGATAATACAGGAACCAAGAAGTGTTATTAATCAAGACCAAATAAGAAAATAAAAAGAGAACTATATTCATGCAGTTGTGTGCTGAGTATTTTAGAAAACATTAATTTCTGTACTACAAACACACAGGAGATCTAGAATAAGATGCATTTTATAAACAGTACAAAGTCCATAAGGAAAAATTTTATAGGATCTTATTGATTTCCCATATAAAGGAGTTAGTGGTTAACAATTTTCAGGATTGTTCTTTTATAAGATTTTTTTTAAGCCTGGCTAAGATATTCACTCCTAAGTAAAGGCAGGCCAGTCTGGATGAGTAATTCATTGACACCACCCTTTTTTCTACACTTATACATTTTGGGGGGATCTTTGACTCAGATGTTACTCTTCATTTATAAATCTCAAATTTCATCTATTTCATGAACCTCCACTGAAGCTCAATGTATCCACTAATTTGGCACTTACATACTACTTTCTGGCATCTCTTGTATTGAGATGTATTGATATTTCTGTCTTGTATTATTTATTAATTATCAAAATATTTTTAGCATCTTGATGGGTGTTACTTCTTCAACTAAAAATAAGCTTTTAAGTGTAGGGATCAGGTCATATACCTCTGTATTGTCCACAGTGGTAGACCTAAGGTCATAATAGAAAACTGTTATTGAACACTTACTATGTGTCAGAAACTGTGCTACATACTTTATATGTATTATCCAATTTAATTCTAAAAAAAACACCCTGTGAAAGAGGGTATTGTAACTAATTACATTTTACAGATAGAGAGATAAAGTGAAGGGAGGTCAAGAAACTTGTACACAACCATACAGCTGATAAATCATCTCATAGTAGTATCTAACAGATTAAAAACCATATATTATATTGCTCCCCACACAGTGAGCTCTTATATATAACTTTATGAAGGAATGAATGAAATTGATTCCTAATAATTCAACCTTCTAAAACCCTTAGACAAAATAACCTAACTGGGATGCAAAAGTACTTGATTGATTCAGTGAATTCAGTTTAAAAATGTCGAAACAATTTTAAAAATTAGTTTAATTTGTTCAGTGCTAAGCAGACAAACAAAAATGGATTGACAGGGGCTTCCCTGGTGGCGCAGTGGTTGAGAGTCTGCCTGCCGATGCAGGGGACATGGGTTCGTGCCCCAGTCCGGGAAGATCCCACATGCCGCAGAGCGGCTGGGCCCGTGAGCCATGGCCGCTGGGCCTGTGCGTCCGGAGCCAGTGCTCCGCAATGGGAGAGGCCACAGCAGTGAAAGGCCCGCGTGCCGCAAAAGAAAAAAAAGAAAAAAAATGGATTGACTGAATTTTTCACTATTTGTGGCTAAAATTTTGAGTTATAACTCAATGTAAAATTTGATTAAATAAGAAAATTGCAAATATTTTAAAACAGTAAGAAAATAAATATTTCTATTCTGACTATTGGGGAGGGAGCAAGCAGAAGTAGAATTCAAACCTAACCTTCTCCAAAAGCTGTGCTAACATTTATTTAATATATCTACTGTGATGTGTGTGTTTTACAGATACAACCAAAGTCTTAACAATCATTGCTTTGGGAGTGATAATACTACATCTGTACACTTTTCCTCTTTCTACTTTTTCTATTTTTTAAATATACTTAAATGAGCATGTGTTATTTTTACAATTATAGACAAAATTTTAACGTCTTTTTTTTTGAGGTAAAGAAAAATGTCAGACCAAGTTTTTCAAAAGAGAAAGGGTTAAATGATGTTCAGAATCATTGGACAATCAGCTTCAAAATGAGCTAACAAAGCTTAGTTTAGGCCAATTGAAAAAATTAAATATAAATTTATTCAAAATATTTTATCCTTCCAGCAGTAGCTTAATATCACAGATACTTTCCATGTGAATGATGAGTCTATATGCTCTTGGCCTTTAGATTTACTAACTTGAAGATCTTATGGAAAAACCTAAACGAACTTTTTGGCCAGCCCAATATTTCTTCACAGAGATATACCAAATGTTTTGGAAATTATCTTATATGAATTATTTGATGATTCAGAAAGTACACTGGAGCAGGCTATATCTAATAGAAAACTATACAGACACTGCTCCTACCAATTTAGAATCAGAACCACCCCACAGACTAAAGTCAATCACTTCAGGAGGCCAGAGATAATATTCAGAGTATAAATAGCTTTGCTTTATATTCTTGTCGATGAACATTTAATCTTGCAAACATAAGGGGACAAACCAGGGTGCTTATAAGTACTTATTTTTAACTAATAAGTACTTTTTATTTCCACCCCTAAGATTCTGTTTTCTGTTCTAGAAAGCATATTGAATCCTTGGAGCTTTAAGTTGTGTTTTGATTGTTTTAATTTTTTTTAACAATTAGTTATGGGATTGTGATTGCATTATCAAGCAATACTTCATAAAGAATGACTCAACTAAAAAATAAATGCTCAGTTAGGACAAGTTACCACCATATGGCATGTATACTACAGTCAAGATCATGAAGCCCTAATAATAAGCCTATGGCACAGAAATAATTTACCTAAAATGGAAATATAAGCATTCTTTTGGTTCATTGTTTTAACCTTAATGACAGCTCTTATTAGATTAGATAAACCTTAACATTACTATATTACTAAATGATAAACCCTTTTAAAATGAAAAGAAAACCTCATAGCAGGTATTTTAAACAGATTTGTAGAGGTAACAGTTTATATACCACAAAATGCATGCATTTAAAGTGTACAATTCAATGTTTTTTGTATATTCATACAGTTACGTGACCATCTACACAGCTGAATTTTAGAACATATTCATCACCCTAAAAAGAAAGCCTGTACCCATAAGCTGTTACTGCCAATTAACCTAGACACCCCTGCCAGGCCTGGGCAAGAAATAATCTACTTTCTGTCTCTGTATTTGTATACTCTGAATATTTCCTATAGATAGAAACATACAATACTTGGTCTTTTGTGATGAACTTCTTTCACTTAGAATGCTTTCAAGGTTCTCCATGTTGTAGTATGTATCATAACTTCCTTTTATGGTGAAATATTATTCCTATGTATGCATAAACAATAATTTGTTTATCCATTTTTCAGTTGATGGACATTGGATGTGTTTCCACTTTATAGCTATTGGGAACAATGCTACTATGAATACTCTTGCACAAGCTTTTCTGTGGGTATGAGTTTTCATTTATTTTCTCTGTGTATCTAGATGTAGAATTGCTGAGTCATATAGTAACTCTATATTTAACATTTAGAGGAACTTCCTAACTGTTTTCCAAAGAGTCTTCACCATTTAACATTTCTACCAGCACTGTATTATGGCTCAGTTTCCCTACATCATTATCAACACTTGTTATTGACTATCTTTTGCTTTATAGCCATTTTAGTGTGTGGTAAATGGTATCTGCTGGTAGTTTTTTTTTTTTTTTTTTGTGGTACGCGGGCCTCTCACCGATGTGGCCTCTCCCGCTGCGGAACACAGGCTCCGGACACGCAGGCTCAGCGGCCATGGCTCACGGGCCCAGCCGCTCCACGGCACATGGGATCCTCCCGGTAAGGGGCACAAACCCGTGTCCCCCGCATCAGCAGGCGAACTCTCAACCACTGTGCCACCAGGGAAGCCCATGCTGGTAGTTTTGAGTTGCAGTACCCTGATGACTAATAATGTTCAGCACCTTTCATGCCCTTATTGGACATTTGCATATCTCCTTTGGAGAGAAGTCTATTCAAATCATTCGCCCATTTTTAAATGGATTATCTGCATTTTTATTGTTGAGTGTGTACTATATTACTAAATGATAATATGTAACAGTTCTTTACATATACTGTATTCAAGACTATTATCAGATATACAATGTGAAAATAATATCTCCCATTGTGTAGGCTCTCTTTTTACTCTCTTGATGGTGTTCTTTGAAGCTCAAAAGTTTTTTTTTTAATTTTGATAAAGTCCAATTGCATTGATTATTTTTAGATTGCTTGTATTTTTGGTGTTACACCTAAAGAAACCATTTCAAATTCAAGATTTCAAAGATTTATTCCTATGTTTTCTTTTAAGAGTTTTATGACTTCTGGAATTACATTTAAGTTTATGACATATTTTGAGTTAAGTTTTGCATATAGTGCAGTGTAGGGGCACAACTTTATTCTTTTGCATGTAGATATCCAATAGTTCCAGCACCATTTGTTGAAAATACTATTTTCTCCCATTGGGTTGCTATGGAATCTCTGTCAAAAATAAATTTACCATAAATGTAATTATATTCTATTCCATTTATCTATTCATCAATTCTATTCCCTTTGCTTATGGCAGGGCCACATTTTGTTGATTACCATAACTTTGTAAAAAGTTTTGAAACCAGTAAGTGTTGGTCTTCCAAACTTATTCTTCTTTTTACAGATTATTTTGGTTATTTTAAGTCCTTTGAGTTTTCACATGAATTTCAGGGGCAGCTTGTCAGTTACTGTAAGGAAGCCAACCTGGATTCTCATGAACAGTACATTGAATCTGCAGACAAATTTGAGGAGTATTGCAGTCTTAATAATATTAAATTTTTCAATCAATTAATATGAAATATCTTTATACTTATTTGGTTGTCTTTAGTTTCTTTCGACAATATTTTGTAATTTTCAGTGTATAAGTCTTGTAATTCTTGTATTAAATTTATTCCTAAATATTTATTCTTTTGGTGCTATCACAAATGTAATTCTTTTTTTAATTTAATTTTTAGATTGTTCATTGCTAGTATATAGAATAACAATTTTTGTAAAATTTTATCTTGCATTCTGCAATCTTACTGAACTTGTTTATTAGTCATAGTAGTTTTTAGTGGATTCCTTATATATTTCTGTGTACAAGATTGAGAAATCTGCAAATTGAGATCATGTACTTCCCTTCAAAACTGTTTTTTAAAATATATTTTCATTACCTAATTACTTTGACAATAATAATCTCAAGAAATATGTAATGTAAGAGGTGGGAGTGGACATCTATGTCTTGATTCTGAACTTAGTGGAAAGCTCTCAGTCTATAGCCGTACAGTACGATTTTAATTGTGATTTTTTTTCATAAATGCATTTCATCAGGTTAAGGAAGTTCCCTTTTATTCAAAGATTGTCAATAGTTTTAACTTAAAAGTGTGTCAGATTTGGGAGGATGGGAGGTAGATGCAAGAGGGAAGGGATATGGGGATATAAGTATACTTATAGCTGATTCACTTTGTTCTATAGCAGAAACTAACACAACAATGTAAAACAACTATACTCCAATAAAGATGTTAAAAAAAATGTAGGTCAGATTTTGTCCAGTTCTTCTTCTGAATCTATTGAGATGATCATTTGTATCTTGTCCTTCATTCTATAGGTGTATTACATTAGTGGATTTTTAGATGTTAAACCATCCTTGCATTCCTGGAATAAATCCCTCACGGATATGTTGTGTAATCTTTTTATACATGTTACTGTATTTAGTTTGTTATTTTATTGAGAATTGCTCTGTCTGAATTCATGAGGGATATCGGTCTGTATACTTTTGTGTTATCATTTTCTGGTTATGGTATTAGAGGAAGTAAATGCTAATAGAAAGAATTGGGAAAAGCTGCATTCTCTTGTATATATTGGAAGACCGTGTGGATATTTGGAATTAATTCATATTTTTTTCAGTTTTATTAATATATATCGACATATAATGCTGTGTAAAGTTAAGATGTACAGTGTGATGATCTAATGCACTTATATATTGCAATATGATTACAATGGTAGTGTTAGTTAACACCTCTATTATGTCACATAATTATCATTTCTTTTCTGTGGTGAGAACATTTAAGATTTACTCTCTTAGCAACTTTCAAGTATATAATACTGTATTGGTAACTATAATCACAATGTTGTACATTAGGTATTCAGAAATTGTTCACCTTCTAACTGGAAGTATGTACTCATTGACCAACGTCTCCTCATTTCCCCATATTCCAGCCCCTGGTAACCATTATTTAATCTCTTTTTCTGAATTGGACTTTTTAGATTCCACATATAAGTGAAATCATGCAGTATTTGTCTTTTCCTGACTGATTTACTTCATGTAGCAAAATGCCCTCAAGGTACATATATGTTGTTGCAAATGGCAGGATTTCCTTCTTTTTTATGGCTAAATAATATATATGTATATATTACATTATATTATATTATATTATAATCTATCACTTTTTCTTTTCCATTCATCTGTTTGTGGATGCTTAGGTTGTTTTCATATCTTGGCAATTATGAATAATATTTCAATAAACATGGGACTGCAGATCTCTTTGATGTCCTCTTTTCATTTCTTTTGGATATACATCTAGAAGTGGAATTGCTGGATCACATGGTATCTCTATTTTTAAATTTGTGTTGAACTTCCGTAATGCTTCCATAGTAGCTAAACAAATTTGCAATCCCACTTATAGTGTACCAGTGTTCCCTTATCTCCATATCCTAAAGAACACTTATTATCTCTTGTCTTCCTGATGATAGTCATTTTAATAGTTATGAGGTAATATCTCATCATGGTTTTATTTGTGTTTCCCTGATGATTAGTAATGATTGAGCATCTTTTCATGTACCTGTTGGACATTTGGATATCTTCCTTGGAAAAATGTTTATTCAGTCTCTCTGCCCACTTTTTAATCATATTGTTTTTTACTGAGTTTATATATTGCAGGTATTAACCCTTTATCAACTCTATGGTTTGCAAATATTTTTCTCATTTCATTAAGTTGACTTTTCATTTGTTTGTTTTTGTTTTGTTTCCTTTTGCTTTTTGTTCTGTGCAGAAACTTTTAAAATTTTATGTAGTCTCACTTATTGATTTTTTACATTTGTTGTTCGTTCTTCTGGTGTCATATCCAAAAATCATTGCTAAGACCAATATCAGGGAGCCTCCCATGTGTTTTCTACTGGCAGTTTTATGATAGATCTTATGTTTAAGTCTTTAATTCATTTTGAGTTAATTTTTTTGGTGGTGTACAATAAGAGTCCAATTTCGTTCTTCTTCATGTGGTTATCCAGTTTTCTCAACACCATTTGTGGAAGATTCTATCATTTCCCCAGAAGCATTCTTGGCTCCCTTGTCAAATATTAGCTGACCATATTAGCTGACCATAAATGTGGGGGTTTATTCTTGGGCTCTTGATTCTTTCCATTGGTCTATGTGTCTATTTTTATGCCAGTACCATACTGTTTTGATAGGTTTGTAGTGTGATTTAACATCAGGAATTGTGCTGCCTCTGACTTTGTTCTTCTTTCTCAGGATTGCTCTTGCATTTTGGGTCTCTGTGAAAATGCCACTGGAATTTTAATAGAGATTGCATTAAATCTATAGATGGTTTTGAGTAGTATGGTCGTTTTAACAATACTAGTTCTTTCCATCTAAGAACAAAGGATATCTTTCCATTTGTTTGTATCTTCTTCAATTTCTTTCATCAGAACCTTATAGTTTTCAGTGTACAGATTTTTCACCTCATTATTTACATTTATTCCTAAGTAGTTTATTGTTTTCCATGCTATTGTGAATGGAATTTTTTATTTATTTTCAGGTATTTTGGTTTTAATGTATAAAAACAACTGATTTCTGTATGTTGATTTTGTATTTTACAACTTTACTGAATTTGTTGTTTAGTTTGTAACAGTTTTTTGATTGAGTCTTTAGGATTTTCTATATATAAGATCTTATCATCTGCTAATAAAGACTTTACTTCTTTCTTTCCATATTGAATGACTTTCATTTGTTTATCATGCCTGAATGTTCTAGCTAGGACTTCCAGTACTATGTTCAGTAACAGTGTTGAAAGTGAGCACTTTTGTCTTATTCCTCATCTTAAAGGAAAAGCTTTCAACCTTTCACTGGTGAGTATGATGTTAGGTATGGGTTTGCCTTATGTGACCTTTACTGTGTCAATGTATGTTCCTTCTATACCCAATTTATTGAGAGTTTTTATCATGAAAGAATGTTTGATATTTTCAAATTCTTTTACTGCATCAATTAACATGATCATATAATTTTTATCTTTCATTCTATTAATGTGGCATATCACATTTATTGATTTGTGTTTGTTTGAATCATTCTTGTATCCCAAGGATAGATCTCACTAAATTGTGGCATGTGATCCTTTTAATGTGTTGTTGAATTTGATTTGCTAATATTTTGTTCAGAATTTTTGCATCTATGTTCATCAGGGATATTGATCTGTATTTTTCTTTTCCAATTGTGTCCTTAACTGACTTTGGTGTCAGGGTAATGCTGGCCTCGTATAATGAGTTTGGTAGTGTTCCCTCCTCTTCAAGTATTTGGAAGAGTTTGAGAAGGATTGGCCTTAATTATTTCTTAAATATTGTGGAGAAATCACTAGTGAAACCACCTGGTCATTGTTTTCTTCCTCTGTTGTTGTTGTTTTCTTTTGTATTTTTATGATTATTGATTCAAACTCCTTACTTGTTATTAATCTTTTTTATATTTTCTATTTGCCACGGTAACTATTGATGAGTTGCATGCTTCTAAGAATGTATCCATTTCTTCTAGGTTATCCAATTTATTGGTGTTCATAGTAGTCTCTTATGAGCCTATATATTTTTGTAGTATCAGTTGTAATGTCTCCTCTTTCATTTCTGATTTTATTTATTTGAGTTTTCTCTCTTATTTTTAGTCACTGAATTATTCAACCCCAGGATTTCTGTGGTTTTTTTTTTTTTACTATTTCTATCTGTGTTAAGTTTGCCATGTTTATTGTCATGTTTTTCATGATTTTGTTGAATTTTCTTACATTGATTTCTTGTACTTCATTGAGTTTCCTTTAAACACCTCATTGAGTTTCCTTTAAACACCTATTTTGAATTCCTATCAGGTAAATCAGATCTCCATACCTTTGCTTTTGGTTACTAGCAGATTTTTGTGATCTTTAGGCGATATAATGTTTCCTTGATTTTTCATGTTCCTTGGAGTTTTGTGTTGCTGTTTTCACATTTAAAGTATAAGTCACTTTCTCTAATCTTTACTGGTTTCATGGGAGAGATAACTTTTATATCAGTCTTGCTATATATTCTGAGGCTTTCTCAGAACTTGTATGAATACACCTGTTTTACACTTCTTGTCCCTTCTTATGGCAGAATAATTAAGCTTGTGTATCTTCTCTTGATCCCATAATGCTTCAGGCTGGTTGCTGACACCCTCTCTTTCCTTTTCCCAGAGGTGGCACTACAGCTCATGTTTGTGGTTTCTCCCTTTCCTGCAGAGCCTGATCTGCTCTCTGTGCATGCTTCCTGTCTGTGGAGAGCTTTTGCTCTCACTGCAACCCTCAAGAGCACACAGGAAGCTGGATGCGGAGTGAGGGATATTTGGGTTTGGAACACAGTGCACCGGGGGTGCCACTGGGTTAGATGATATCTGAGGGTGATGTTTTCTCCTCAGCTCATAGGCAGAATTTCTGAATTCCAGATTGCAGTCAGCAGGAGCCCTGTACTTTTAATGCCTTCTGAGACACTTATCTGCCTCTTTCCTCATCTCCTCCATCCCTCCAGTCATGGAGCTCCCCGTTTCATACTCTGGATGCTGTGAAAAAGAAATGAGTCATTTTGGCAGGGTCCTGCACAGCTTGGGAATCCAAGCATTCACACATTTTCTCTTCCTTTACCCCAGGAAAGAAATCAATGGACATCTTGTTTAGCCCTAAGCTGTGCTGTCTTGGGAAAGAAGTGATGCTGGCAAAGTCAAACTGTTTCTCTTACCCACTCTAATGCATGCAAACTTTTTTTCCCAGCAGAGTGTTGTAACTTCTCCTTTGGGAAACCTAGACTTCCAGAAAGGCTTACTCCTCCATAGGTTACTGCCCTGTTAGTGTTCTCCAGGTGCTCCCAGAACTCAGCTGAGGGGGGCAGGAACTAGTTCAGTCTCCTGTAGGTTCCATAGGTGGAACTGAAATCTGTCTGCCTCTTACCCAATGCACAGGTGGGCAAGACATCCTTCAGGGTCTCTTGGTGTATGGTGCTGGATCCCAAAACACCTACAAAGGTACTTTTGTTTATGGATGCAAGCCAAATTTTTGTTGTTAAAAAGGGGGACAAAAAAACAAGGAATGTTTTATGTCACCATTATGCTAACGTCACTCTTTAATTCATATTTAAATATTTGTTAGAATTCATCAGTGAAACTGCCTGAGCATGGGCTTTTCTTTGCAGGATTTTTAAAAAATACCAATTAATGCTTGCTTAAAATCTATTCAAAGTTTCTATTGCAGTAGCTGATTTCATCCAAGTTATCTAATTTGTTTTCATACACTTATTCATTGAATTTCCTTGAAATTGTGTTGATTTCTATAAAGTCAGTAGTGATATCCTTTATCTCACCTTGGTTTTAATCATTTCGATTTTCTTTCTTGTTACTTGATAATTCTACCTAAATGTTGACCAATTTTTAATATTTTCTGAGCCAACTTTTCTTTTTATTGATTTTATTTATCATTTCTATTCTACAGTTCATTAATTCTGTGCCAATTTACTTTATTTTTTCCTTCTGATTGCTTTAGGCTTAGTTGCTTTTTTAATCTACTTCCTTAAGGTGAAAGATTAGGTTATTGTATTGAGATCTTTCTTCTTATTTAATATAGGTGTTTACAGCTGCAATATTTTCTTTAAGTACTATCTCATTCCATAAGTTTTCTTCCATTGCTTTCATTTTATTCATCTTTAAATATTTCTTATTTCACTTGCAATTTCTTCTTTGACACCTTGGTTATTAGTAACATGCTTTTCAAAGTTTACACAAACACCTAAATTTTCCAAAATTACTTTGGTATTTATTTCTAGGTTTTTTTGTTTATTTGTTTTAATTTTTACTGGGGTATAGTTGTTTTACAATTTTGTGGTAGTTTCTATTGTACATCAAAGTGAATCAGCCATATGTATACATATATCCCCTCTTTTTTGGATTTCCTTCCCATTTAGATCACCACAGAGCACTAAGTAGAGTTCCCTGTGCTATACAGCTTGTTCTCATTAGTTATCCATTTAATACATTTTAGTGTATAAAACTAATTGTATATATGTCAATCCCATTCTCCCAATTCATCCCACCCCACTTTTCCCCCCTTGGTGCCCATACGTTTGTTCTCTAGGTTTGTGTCTCTATTTCTGCCTTGCAAACAGGTTCATCTGTACCATTTTTCTATATTCCACATATATACTTTAATATATTATATGTTTTTCTGACTAGAAAGAGAAAAACATCATATATTAATGTATATATGTGGAATATAGACAGTCTCTAGGTCCATCCACGTCTCTACAAATGACCCAATTTCATTCCTTTCTTATGGCTGACTAATATTCCATTCTATTTATGTACCACATCTTCTTTATCCACCATCTGCCTATGGATATTTAAGTTGCTTCCATGACCTAGTTATTGTAAATAGTGCTGCAATGAACATTGGTGTGCATGTGTCATTTTGAATTATGGTTTTCTCTGCATATATGCCCAGTAGTGGGATTGCTGGGTCATATGGTAGTTCTATTTGTAGATTTTTAAGGAACTTCCATACGGTTCTCCATAGTGGCTGTATCAATTTACATTCCCACCAACAGTGCATGAGGGTTCCCTTTTCTCCACAACCTGTCCAGCATTTATTTTTGTAGATTTTTTGATGATGGCCATTCTGACCAGTGTGAGGTGATACCTCATTGTAGTTTTGATTTGCATTTCTCTAATAATTAGTGATGCTGAGCATCTTTTCATATGCCTCTTGGCCATCTGTATGCCTTCTTTGGATAAATGTCTATTTAGGTCTTCTGTCCAGTTTTTGATTTGGTTGTTTGTTTTTTTGATGTTAAGCTGCATGAGCTGTTTGTATATTTTGGAGATTAATCCCTTAGTTGCTTCATTTGTAAATATTTTCTCCCTTTCTGAGGGTTGTCTTTTAATCTTGTTTATGGTTTCCTTTGCTGTGGACTACCTTTTAAGTTTAATTAGGTCCCATTTGTTTATTTGTGTTTTTATTTTCATTACTCTAGGAGGTAGGTCAAAAAGGATCTTGTTGTGAATATGTCAGAGAGTGTTCTTCTTATGTTTTTCCTCTAAGACTTTTATAGTACCTGGTCTTACATTTAGGTCTTTAATCCATTTTGAATTTATGTTTGTGTATGGTGTTAAGGAGTGTTCTAATTTCATTCTTTTATATATAACTGTCCAGTTTGCCCAGCACCATTTATTGAAGAGACTGTTTCTTCTCCATTGTGTATCTTTGCCTCCTTTGTCATAGATTAGTTGACCATAGGTGTGTGGGTTTATTTCTGGGCTTTCTATCCTGTTCCATTGATCTATACTTCTGTTTTTGTGCCAGTACCATACTGTCTTGATGACTGTAGCTTTGTAGTTTCCACAAGTAACTTACATAATTACCATAACACCAATAAGCAGTGATCAGCCAATAACAATCACAAGCCAAGTGCCATAGCTATACTGCACAGCAATTCCCAAAGCCTCCTCACTAAAACAAGCAAACAAACAAACAAAAAGTCACCAGAATCCCCAGTATCATAAATTACTCAATCCCCCCCCATCCTGTTAAATTTAAACACAGTATCTACTTTTTCATCCTTTAGAACATAAAGAGCCATTACAAGCTCCATTAACATCCCTGAAAGAAACATCCCTACAATGGTCTTATTAGAAACTCAGACCTTAGGATACCACTCAGGAGCTATAGCTGTAGTATAACCAAATACCACAAATATGCTCCCCAAATAAATTTTAAAAATGCATTAAACCCAAAAATGATCCACTAAATTTTATTACAATCCCACAACCAATGCCACCACTCACAGTTAACTCAAGCCAACCACAAATAGTTGAATGTTTTGAAGAAAAACCTACAAAACTAAATATAAAAATAGTACTTAAAATAAATACCATGTATGTCATAATTTTTCTTACTTGGAATCTAAACATGTTCAATGACGTGAAAAATCATTGCTGTATTTCAACTGTAAGAACACTAATGACCAACATTTGAACATCCCACACTTTTATCTGAATTATTAACAACACAATTATTGATCTTCCAGCTCCATCAAACATTTCATCATGATGAAACTTTGGTTCCTTATTCAGTATTTGTTTAGTTCTACAAATCTTGACAGGGTTATTTCTAGCAATAAGTTATACATCAGATACAATAACTGTCTTCTCTTCCGTAACACACATCGGCCGAGATGTAAATTACGGATGAGTCATCTGATACCTACAGGCAAATGGAGCTTCCATGTTCTTTACTTGCTTATATATTAATGTAGGGCGAGACCTTTATTATGGATCCTACACTTTCCTAGAAACATGAAACGTTGGAGTTATTCTGTTGTTGACTGTAATAGCTACAGCATTCATAGGTTACATTTTACCATGAGGCCAAATATCCCTCTGAAGGGCAATAGTCATCACAAACCTCCTTTCAGCAATTCCTTACATTGGCACTTATCTAGTCAAATGAATCTGAGGAGGGTTCTCAGTTGATAAGGCAACCTTACATGATTATTTGCCTTCCACTTTATCCTTCCATATATCATTGCAGCCTTAGCAGTCATCCACCTACTATTTCTCCGTGAAACATGTTCTAATAAGTTCACAGTAATCTCATCCAATATCGACAAAATCCTATTTTTCATCAATACTACACAAAGATATCTTGGATGCCTTATTCCTATTTGTAATCTTACTAATACTAGTGCTATTCTTACCTGATCTTCCAGGAGACCCAGACAACTACACTCCAATCAACTTCCTCAACACACCCTCTCATATCAAACCAGAGTGATATTTCTTATTTGTATATGAAATTCTATGATCAATTCCCAACAAACTAGCCTTAATCTTTTCAATCCTAATCCTAGCAATTATCCCTATACTTCATACATCAAAACAACAAAGTATATCATTCTGACCTCTCAGCCAATGTCTATTCTGAGTACTAGTAGCAGATCTATTTACATTAACATGAAAATGAACAACAGGGCAACCAGCTGAACACCCATTTATCATCATCAGACAACTAACATCTATCCTATTTGTTTTTCTTAATGTTACTCCTAATACCAGTAACAAGCATCATTGAAAACAATCTCCTAAAATGAAGAGTCTTTGTAGTATTTCCATTACCTTGGTCTTGTAAACCAGAAAAGGAGAGCAACACATCTCACTAAGACTCAAGAAAGAAGATCCAGCTCCACCATCAGCACCCAAAGCTGAAATCTACTTACACTGTTCCCTCAATAATTTATTATGGGATATCTACACTACCCCTGAATACTAAGTAAGTATTAAAAATGGCATTATCTGAATAATAATACAAAGTATTTCATGTATTAGGCACTCCTCCACATATATAAATACATATGTTTGCTTTTTTGTGCATAATGCATGGTATGTATAATCGTGCATTAACTATATACCCCATGAGTATAAACATGTACATTAGTTTATTGATATTATATAAGATATTATATGATCAAAATACAGTGAATCCTAGGCAATATAAATATTTATGAAGTAACCAGAATGGTTAATATTACATAGGACATGCATCTATTTATTGTACCTAGCACACTGTCAAATTATTTCCAGTCAACATGCTTATCATAACTAATGACCAGAGCTTAATCAGTAAGGCATGAGAAATCATTGACTCACCCAACACACGTCCCTCTTCTGGTTCTGGGACCATGAATCATGGATGTTTCTATAAATGAATTATATCTGCCATCTGGTTCTTACTTCAAGACCATCTCATCTAAAATTTCCCATGCTTTCCTCTTAAGACATCTTGATGGACTAATGACATGGACTAATGACTAAACAGCCCATGCTCACACATAACTGTGGTTTCATGCATTTGGTATTTTTTAATTTTGGGGGGATGCTGTGACTCAGCTATGGCTGTCTGAGGCCTTAACATAGTCAAGCAACTTGTAGCTGAGCTTTAATTGAATATTATTTACCAGCATCATCAATCATAAGGTGTTAATCAGTCAGTGGTCACAGGACATAAAGCAATTATACACTGTACATACACATATATGATTACACATACAAATACATGTACCCATGTATACATACATGTTCACATGTACACATACACATACATGTATAGTAGGTAAATGGCCTGCTTAATCAAACCTCTTTTACCCCCCATAGATTTTATACTTCATATGCCATCGCTGTCCTATCAAACCCCCAAAACAAGGCAAAGCACATAAATATACAATATTTAACTAACTCATTTAACAAAAAACATTATCCCTATTTTAACAATCCAATGTCAGTATGACTACTAGCCTCCTAACCATATTAATGAATTACTTAGATATATACCACTTATACAGATAGACATCCCAATAGATTTGCCACCCACCTCAAACAGATTACAAATTAAAGTAAATTTTGGTAATCACCAGAAGAAAACAAAATCAAACATAATAATAGTAAATTTTAGCATACACACCATTACACTAACTAACAATATATCACTAAAATACACAAATTTTATCCATACAAAATTCTACTCAACCTGTTGATTTAGCTTAACAATCAGAGCAAGGCACTGAAAATGCATAGATGAGTTTATTAACTTCATAAACACATAGATTTTGTCCCAGCCTTTCTATTAATTTCTAATAAAATTTCACATGCAAGTATCTGCACCCCAGTAAGAATGCCCTCTAAATCATAAAAGATTAAAAGGAGCAGGTATAAAGCACACTAAAATGTAGCTCACAATGCTTTGCTTAACTATGCCCCCATGCGAAACAGCAGTGATAAAAACTAAGCTATAAACAAAAGTTTGGCTAAGTTATATATTAACCAATTAGGGTTGGTAAATTTCGTGCTAGCTATTGTGTTCATATGATTAACCCAAATTAATAGAAGTTCAGCATAAAGCATGTTAAAGAGTATCCAAAAAAAATAAAGTCTTAGTTAAACTGTGAAAAGCCATAGCTAAAATAAAATAAGCTGTGACTTTAACACTTCTGACTACACAACCGCTAAGAGCCAACCTGGGCTTAGATAACCCACTATGCTTATCCCTGAACTCAAACAATTATAACAACAAAACTATTCACCAGAGTACTACTAGCAACAGCCTAAAACTCAAAGGACTTGGTAGTGCTTCATAACTCTCTAGAGGAACCTGTTCTACAATCAATAAATCCTAAGCCTCATCAATCCTTGTGAATACAGTCTATATACTGCCGTCTTCAGCAAACCCTAAAAAGGAACAACAGTAAACATAATTATCAGACATAAAGATGTGAGGTCAAGGTGTAACCTATTGGATGGGAAGAAACGAGCTACATTTTCTATCTCAAGAACATAAAATGAAATAAAAGAAAAGTTTTTTTTTTATGAAATTAAATACCAAAGAAGGGTTTAGTAGTAAATTAAGGAGTGCTTGATTGAACTAGGCCACGAAGGTCGCACACACGACCTGTCACCCTCTTTGTATTGATAACTTCTTATAAACTACAATATTATCAAGTACCAAACATATGAGAGGAGATAAGTTGTAACAAGGTAAGAATACTGGAAAGTGTTCTTGGACAAATGAAAGTGTAGCTTAAATAAAAGCATCTAGTTTACATCCAGGAGAGTTCATACTGCATGAACACTTTGAACTAAATCTAGCCCAAACTTCCCACCAAATTCAACTATCATAAGTAAATTGAATAAAACATTCACTCAGTATCTAAAGTATAGGAGATAGAAATTTAAAATTGGGACTATAGAGATATCACAAAGGAATAATAAAGGAAGCATTAAAAGTACTAAAAAGCAAAAGCTTACCCTTTTTGCCTTTTGCATAATGATTTAGCAAAGAAAATTTTAACAAAGAGAACTTAAGTTAAATACCCCAAAACCAGACAAGCTACTTATGAGTAGTTTACAAGAACAAACTCATCTATGTGGCAAAATAGTGAGAAGATTTATAAATAGAGGTGACAAGCCTAATAAGCCTGGTGAAAACTGGTTGTCCAGGAAAGAATTTTAATTCAACTTTAAATATTACTTTAAAAAACCTACTTTTAACCTAATTTTAAATGTTACTCTAAAAAGGTACAGCTTTTTACATACAGGTTACAACATTCTGAATAGAATAAGAACAAACAATGCCATAGTTGGCTTAAAAGCAGCCACCAATTAAGAAAGTTTTCAAGCTCAACAACATAACCAACTTAGTACCAACAAAAAACTAACTCCTGGTTTAATACTGGACCAATCTATTAATTAATAGAAGCAATCTGTTAATATGAGTAACAAGAAATATTTCTACTTGCATAGGCTTATATCAGAATGGATAACCCACTGATAGTTAACAATAAATAAATCTAAATTAATACTTAATTATTTATTAAAATAATTGTTAATCCAAAACAGGCATGCATTTAGGGAAAGATTTTAAAAAGTAAAAGAAACTCAGCAAACACAAGCTCTGTCTGTTCACAGAAAACATCACCTCTACCATAACTAGTATTAGAGGCACTGCCTGCCCAATGACACCTGTTTAACCACCCCTGTATCCTGACCTTGCAAATGTAACATACGCATTTGTCCTCTAAACAAAGCCTTGTATGAATGACCACATGTGGGTTTTACTGTCTCTTACTTTAATCTGTGATATTGACTTTCCGGTGAAGAGGCGGGAATGACATTATAAACCAAGAAGACTCTATGAATCTTTAATTAATCTAAAAAGTCAACTAAACAATTAAGGGATAATAAAACTTTTTAATGGATTAACAATTTTGGTTGGGATGACCTCGAAGAATAAACAACCTCTGACTGATTAAAATATAGTCTAACTAGTCAAAAGGTTTTATTACATATTGATCCAAAATATTGATAAAGGGAACAAGTTACCCCAGGGATAACAGCACAATTCTATCCTAGAGTTTATATCGGCAAAAGGGTTTATGACCTCGATGGTGGATCAGGACATCCCAATGGTATAACTGCTATTAAATGCTAATTTGCTCAAAAATTAAAGTCCTACATAATCTGAGTTCAGACCAGAGTAATCCAGGTCAGTTTCTATCTATTATATATTTCTCCCAGTACAAAAGGACAAGAGAAATAAGGCCTACTTTACGAAAGTGACATCAAATTAATTAATGATGTAATTTTAATTCATACACATGCCATGCCCAAGAATTGGGTTTGTGAGGATGGTAGAGCCAGAGGTTCAATTCCTCTTCCTAACAAAATATTTATAATTAACGCTCTTTTACTCATTTTCCCAATCCTACTTGCTGTAGCATTCCTCACATTAATTGAACAAAAAATCTTAGGTAATATGTAACTCCAAAAAGGACCAAACATTGTTAGGCCCTATGGATTGTTACAACCCAATGCTGAGGCAATCAAATTATTTATTAAAGAATCAGTTTGACAATCAACATCATCATCTTTTATATTTATTATTGCACCAATTCTAGCCTTAACCCTGACCCTCAAAATATGGATTTCTCTTCCCATACCCTATCCACTCATCAACATAAATTTAGATGTACTATTTAAACTAGGCATATTAAGCCTATTTATCTACTCCTGTGATCTAGATGAGCTTCAAACTCAAAATACATACTAATTGAATCCCTATAGGCAGTAGCACACACAATTTCATATGAAGTAACATTAACAATTATTCTTTTAACAGTTCTATTCATAAATCATTTACTATTTCAATACTAATTATTTCACTTAGCAGAATATCGTCTAGATCCATCAATGTCACAAATGGAAAGATTTCATTATTTTTTATGATTGAGTAATATTCCATTATATATTTATATATATAAATATATAAAAAATATATAATGGAATACACATGTTCCATTATGTATATATATGTGTGTGTGTGTGTGTGTGTGTGTGTGTGCGTGTACATTTTCTTTATCCATTTATTTATAAGTCGACACTTAGGTTGCTTCCATATCTAGTCTATTGTAAATAGTGCTCCAATGAACATAGGGATGCACATATTATTTCCAATTAGTGTTTTTGTTTTCTTTAGATAAATACACAGAAATGAAATTGCTGAATTCTGTGGTAGTTCTATTTATAGTTTTCAGGGGAACCACCATAGTGCTTTCCAAAGTGGCTACACCGATTTACATTCCCACTAACAGTGCACAAGTGTTCCCTTTCTCCACATCCTTGTCACCACTTGTTTCTTGTCTTTTTCATAATAAACTTTCTGATGGGTGTGAGTTAGTAACACATTGTGGTTCTGATTTGCATTTCACTGAAGATTATTGATATTGAGAACTTTTCATGTGCTTTTTGGTTATCTGTATTTCTTCTTTGGGGAGATCAATTCAGGTTCTCTACCAATGTTTTAATCAAGTTGTTTGTTTTCTCTGATATTGAACCTCATATGTCCTTTATGTATTGGATACATTGGTTGTCAGATGTATTGTTTGAAAATATGTTCTCCCATTCAGTAGGTTGCTTTTTTGTTCTGTCGGTTGTTTCCTTCACTGTGCAAAAACTTTTTACTTTGGTATAATTGCACTTGTTTATTTTTGTTTTCATTGCCCTTGCCTGAGAAGATATATCCATAAAAATATTGTCAAAAGTGATGTCATAGAGCTTACTGCTTATCTTTTTTCCATGGATTTTATGGTCTCAGGTCTTATATCTAAGTCTTTAATCCATATGAATTGATTTTGTATATGGTGTAAGATAGTCCAGTATGATATTTTTTAACATGGAGCTGCTCAGTTTTCACAACACCATTTATTGAAGAGGCTGTTCTTTCCCCATTTTGTATTTGTGCAACTTTTGCCATAGATTAACTGACCACATAAATGTGGGTTTATTTTGGTGCTCTCTGTTGTTTTCCATTGATCTATGTGTGTATTTTCGTGTCATTATGATACCAGTTTTCATTACTGTAGCTTTGTAGTGTACTTTCATGTCTGCGAGCATGATTCCTCCAGTTTTGATCATCTTGCTCAAGATTGCTTTGGGTATTCAGGGTCTTTTGTGGCTCTATACAAATTTTAAGCTTATTTGCTGTAGTTCTGTGAAAAATGCCATTGCTATTTAATAGGGATTTCAATGAATTGTAGATTGTTTTGGGTAAAATGGACATTTTAGCAATATCAATAATTCCAATCCATGAGTATGGTATATCTATCCACTTATTCATGTTGTCTTCAATTTTGTACCTTAAATTCTTATAGATTTCAGAGTATGTCTTTCACCTCCTTGGTTAAATTTATTCATAGGTATTGTACATTTTTGATTTAATTCTTTTTTTCCATAGGAAAAAAAGTATTATATTTTTGTTTTCTTTTTTTAACATCTTTATTGGAGTATAATTGCTTTACAATGGTGTGTTAGTTTCTGCTTTATAACAAAGTGAATCAGTTATACATATACATATGTCCCCATATCTCTTCCCTCCTGCATCTCCCTCCCTCCCACCCTCCATATCACACCCCTTTACATGGTCACAAAGCACCAAGCTGATCTCTCTGTGCTATGCGGCTGCTTCCCACTAGCTATCTATTTTATGTTTGGTAGTGTATATATGTCCATGTCACTCTCTCACTTTGTCCCAGATTACCATTCCTCCTCCCCGTATTCTCAACTCCATTCTCTACTAGGTATGCATCTTTATTCCCGTCTTCCCCCTGGGTTCTTCATGACCTTTTTTTTTTTTTTTTTAGCTTCCATATATATGTGTTAGCATACGGTATTAGTTCTTCTCTTTCTGACTTACTTCACACTGAATGACAGTCTCTAGGTCCATCCACCTCACTACAAATAATTCAGTTTCATTCCTTTTTATGGCTGAGTAATATTGCATTGTATATATGTGCCACATCTTCCTTATATATTTATCTGATAATGGACACTTAGGTTGCTTCCATGTCCTGGCTATTGTATATAGAGATGCAAAGAACATTTTAGTACATGACTCTTTTTGAATGATGGTTTACTCAGGGTATATGTCCAGTAGTGGGATTGCTGGGTTGTATGGTGGTTATATTTTTAGTTTTTTAAGGAACCTCCATACTGTTCTCTATAGTGGATGTATCAATTTACATTCCCATCAACAGTGCAACAGGGTCCCCTTTTCTCCACACCCTCTCCAGCATTTATTGTTTGTAGATTTTTTAATGATGGCCATTCTGACTGGTGTGAGGTGATACCTCATTGTAGTTTTGATTTGCATTTCTCTAATGATTAATGATGTTGAGCATTCTTTCATGTGTTTGTTGGCAATCTGCATATCTTCTTTGGAGAAATGTCTATTTAGGTCTTCTGCCCATTTTTGGATTGGGTTGTTTGTTTTTTTGATATTGAGCTGCATGAGCTGCTTGTAAATTTTGTAGATTAATCTTTGTCAGTTGCTTCATTTGCAACTATTCTCTCCCATTCTGAGGGTTGACTTTTCATCTCGTTTATGGTTTCCTGTGCTGTGCAAAAGATTGTAAATTTCATTAGGTCCTATTTTGTTTATTTTTGTTTTAATTTTCATTTCTCTAGGACATGGGTAAAAAAGGATCTTGCTGTGATTTATGTCATGGTGTGTTCTGCCTATGTTTTCCTCCAATAGTTTGATGGTGTCAGGCCTTACATTTAGCTTTTAATCCATTTTGAGTTTACTTTTATGTATGGTGTTAGGGAGTGTTCTAATTTCATTCATTTACATGTAGCTGTCCAGTTTTCCCAGCACCACTTATTGAAGAGGCTGCCTTATCTCCATTGTATATTCCTTCCTACTTTATCAAAGTTAAGGTGACCATATGTGCATGGGTTTATCTCTGGGCTTTCTCTCCGGATCCATTGATCTATTTTTCTGTTTTTGTGCCAGTACCATACTGTTTTGATCACTGTAGCTTTGTAGTATCATCTGAAGGCAGGAAGCCTGATTCCTCCAGGTCCGTTTTTCTTTCTCAAGATTGCTTTTGCTATTCGGGGTCTTTTGTGTTTCCATACAAATTGTGAAATTTTTTGCTCTAATTCTGTGGAAAATGCCTGTGGTAGTTTGATAGGGATTGCATTGAATCTGTAGATTGCTTTGGGTAGTAGAGTCATTTTCACAATGTTGATTCTTCCAATCGAAGAACATGGTATACCTCTCCATCTATTTATATCATCTTTAATTTCTTTCATCAGTGCCTTATAATTTTCTGCATACAGGTCTTTTGTCTCCTTAAGTAAGTTTATTCCTAGATATTTTATTCATATTGTTGCAGTGGTAAATGGGAATGTTTTCTTAATTTCACTCTTACATTTTTAATCATTAGTGTATAGGAATACAAGAGATTTTTGTGCATTAATTTTGTATACTGCTACTTTACTAAATTCATTGATTAACTCTAGTAGTTTTCTGGTAGTATCTTTAGGATTCTCTATGTATCATATCATGTCATCTGCAAACAGTGACAGCTTTACTTCTTCTTTACCAATTTGGATTCCTTTTATCTCTTTTTCTTCTCAGGTTGCTATAGCTAAAACTTCCAAAACTATGTTGAATTATAGTTGTGAGAGTGTGCAACCTTGTGTTCCTGATCTTAGCGGAAATGCTTTCAGTTTTTCACCATTGAAGACGAAGTTGGCTGTGAGTTTGTCATATAGGTCCATTGTTATGTTGAGGTAAGTTCCCTCTATGCCTACTTTCGGGAAGGTTTTTATCATAAATGGTGTTGAATTTTGTCAAAAGCTCTCTCTGTATCTATTGAGATAATCATGTTTCTTCTTCTTCGATTTGTTAATATGATGTATCACGTTGATTGATTTGCGTATATTGAAGAATCTTTGCATTCCTGGAATAAACCCCACTTGATCATGGTGTATGATCCTTTTAATGTGCTGTTGGATTCTGTTTGCTAGTATTTTGTTGAGGATTTTTGCATCTATGTTCATCAGTGATATCAGCCTGTAGTTTTCTTTCCTTGAGAAATCTTTGTCTGGTTTTGGTATCAGAGTGATGGTGGACTTGTAGAATGTGTTAGGGAGTGTTCCTCCCTCTGCTATATGTTGGAACAGTTTGAGGAGGATAAGTGTTAGCTCTTCTCTAAATGTTTGACAGAATTCGCCTGTGAAGCCATCTGGTCCTGGGCTTTTGTTTGTTGGAAGATTTTTAATCACAGTTTCAATTTCAGTGCTTGTGATTGGTCTGTTCATATTTTCTATTTCTTCCTGGTTCAGTCTCTGCAGGTTGTGCATTTCTAAGAATTTTTCCACTTCTTCCAGGTTGTCCATTTTATTTGCATAGATTTGCTTGTAGTAATCTCCATGATCCTCTGTATTTCTGCAGTGTCAGTTGTTACTTCTCCTTTTTCATTTCTAATTCTATTGATTTGAATCTTCTCCCTTTTTCCTTGATAAGTCTGGCTAATGGTTTATCACTTTTCTTTACCTTCTCGAAGAATCAGCTTTTAGTTTTATTGATCTTTGCTATCATTTCCTTCATTTCTTTTTCATTTATTTCTGATCTGATCTTTATGATTTCTTTCCTTCTGCTAACTTTGGGGTCTTTTGTTCGTCTTTCTCTAACTGCTTTAGGTGTAAGGTTAGGTTTTTTATTTGAGATTATTCTTGTTTCTTAAGGTAGGATTGTATTGCTATAAACTTCCCCCTTAGAACTGCTTTTGCTGCATCCCATAGGTTTTGGGTCGCCATGTTTTTCTAATTATTTTTTGTTTTCCTCTGATTTCTTCATTGATATCTTGGTTATTAAGTAGTGTGCTTTTATCCCCCATGTGTTATATTTCTCACAGATTTTTTCCTGTAATTGATATCTAGTCTCATAGCATTGTGGTCAGAAAAGATACATGATACAATTTCAATGTTCTTAAATTTACCAAGGCTTGATTTGTGACCCAAGGTATGATCTATCCTGTAGAATGCTCCATGAGCTCTTGAGAAGAATGTGTATGCTGAATTTTTGGATGGAATGTCCTATAAACATCAATTAAGTCCATCTTGTTCAATGTATCATTTAAAGCTTGTGTTTCCTTATTTATTTTCATTTTGGATGATCTGTCCATTGGTGAAAGTGGGGTGTTAAAGTCCCCTACTATGATTGTGTTACTGTCGATTTCCCCTGTTATGGCTGTTAGTATTTGCCTTATGAATTGATGTGCTCCTATGTCGAGTGCATAAATATTTACACTTGTTATATCTTCTTGGATTGATCCCTTGATCATTATGTAGTGTCCTTCTTTGTCTCTTTCAATAGTCATTGTTTTAAAGTCTATTTTGTCTGATATGAGAATTGCTACTCCAGCTTTCTTTTGATTTCCATTTGCATGGAATATCTTTTTCCACCCCCTCACTTTGAGCCTGTATGTGTCCCTAGGTCTGAAGTGGGTCTGTTGTAGGCAGCATATATATGGGCCTTGTTTTTGTATCCAATCAGCCAATCTATGTCTTTTGGTTGGAGCATTTAATCCATTTACATTTAAGGTAATTATCAATATGTATGTTCCTATTCCCATTTTCTTAATTTTGTTGGGATTTTTATGTTAGGTCTTTTCCTTCTCCTATGTTTCCAGCCCAGAGAAGTTCCTTTAGCATTTGTAGTAAAGCTGGTTTGGTCGTGCTGAATTCTCTTAGCTTTTGCTTGTATGTAAAGTTTTTAATTTCTCCATCAAATCTGAATGAAATCCTGGCTGGGTAGAGTAATCTTGGTTGTAAGTTTTTCTCCTTCATCACTTTAAATATGCCCTGCCACTCCCTTCTAGCTTGCAGAGTTTCTCTTGAAAGATCAGCTTTTAAGCTTATGGGGATTTCCTTTTGTGTTATTTGTTGTTTTTCCCGTGCTGCTTTTAATATTTGTTCTTTGTATTTAATTTTGGATAGTTTGATTTATATGTGTCTTGGCTTGTTTCTCCTTGGATTTATCCTGTATGGGACTCTCTGTGCTTCCTGGACTTGATTATCTATTTCCTTTTCCATACTAGGTAAATTTTCAACCATAACCTCTTCAAATATTTTCTCAGTCCCTTTATTTTTCTTTTTCTTCTGGGACCCCTATAATTCGAATGTTGGTGCATTTAATGTTGTCCCAGAAGTCTCTGAGACTGTCCTCAATTATTTTCATTCTTTTTCCTTTATTCTGCTCTGCAGTAGTTATTTCCACTATTTTATCTTCCAGGTCACTTATCCGTTCTTCTGCCTCAGTTATTCTGCTATTGATCCCTTCTATAGAATTTTTAATTTCATTTATTGTGTTGTTCATAACTGTTTGTTTGCTCTTTAGTTCTTCTAGGTCTTTGTTAAACGTTTCTTGTATTTTCTCCTTTCTATTTCCAAGATTTTGGATCATTTGTATTATCATTTTTCTGAATTATTTTTCAAGTAGACTGCCTGTTTCCCCTTAATGTTAGGTCTGGTGGGTTTTTGCCTTGCTACTTCATCTTCTTTGTGTTTCTCTGTCTTCTCATTTTGCTTAACTTATTGTGTTTGGGGTCTCCTTTTTTCAGGCTGCAGGTTTGTAGTTTCTGTTGTTGTTGATGTCTGTCTCCAGTGGCTAAGGTTTGTTCAGTGACTTGTGTAGGCTTCCTTGTGGAGGGTACTGGTGCCTGTGTTCTTGTCAATGAGGCTGGATCTTGTCTTACTTGTCGGCAGGTCCGTGTCTTGTGGTGTGTTTTGGGGTGTCTGTGGCCTTATTATGATTTTAGGCAGCCTCTGTGCTAATGGATGGTGTTGTGTTCCTGTCTTGCTAATTGTTTGGCACAGGGTGTCCAGCACTGTCGTTTGCTCATCGTTGAGTGGAGCTGGGTGTTGGTGTTGAGGTGGAGATCTCTGGGAGATTTTTGCCATTTTATATTACATGGATCTAGAAGGTCTCTTGTGGAGCTGTACCCTGAACCTGGCTCTCCAACCACAGTAGCACAGCCCTGATGCCTGGCTGCAACACCAAGAGCCTGTCCTCCACACGACTCAGAATAAAAGGGAGGAAAAGAAAGAAAGAAAGAAAGAAAGAAGAAGATAAAATAAAATAAATAATAAAATAAATTTATTAAAAAATAATTATTAAGAAAAAATATTTTAAGTATAAAAGAAATTAAATTAAAAAAAAAACGACAGAACCCTAGAACAAATGGTAAAAGCAAAGCTCTACAGACAAAATCACATCGAGAAGTGTACACATACACACACACATAAACAGAAAAGGGGAAAAATATGTATATCATTCCTCCCAAAGTCCACCTCCTCAATTTGGGATTATTTGTTGTCTATTCAGGTATTCCACAGGTGCAGGGTACTTCAAGTTGATTGCAGAGATTTGATCCGCTGCTCCTGAGGCTGCTGAGAGAAATTTCCCTTTCTCTTCATTGTTTGCTCAGCTCCCAGGTTTCAGCTTTGGACTTGGCCCCGCCTCTGCCTGTAGGCCGTTTGAGGGCATCTGTTCTTTACTCAGACAGTACGGGGTTAAAGGAGCAGCTGATTAGGTGTCTCTGGCTCACTCAGGATGGGGGGAGGGAGGGATACAGATGCGGGGTGAGCCTGCATCTGCAGAGGCAGGCGTGACATTGTACCAGCCTGAGGCTGGCCCTGCGTTCTCCCAGTGAAGTTGTCCCTGGATCATGGGACACTGGCAGTGGCAAGCTGCACAGGCTCTGGGGTGGGGAGGTGGGGATAGTGACCTGTGCTTGCACACATGCTTCTTGGTGGCAGCAGGAGCAGCCTTAGCATCTCATGCCCATCTCTGGGGTCTGTGCTGATAGCCGCAGCTCGTGCCCATCTCTGGAGCTCCTTTAAGCAGCGCTCTGAATCCCCTCTCCTCATGCACCAGGAAGCTAAGAGGTAAGAAAAAGTCTCTTGACTATTCGACAGCTCCAGACTTTTCCCAGACTCCCTTTCAGCTAACTGTGGCGCACTAGCCCCCTTCAAGCTGTGTTCATGCAGCCAACCCCTGTCCTCTCACTGGGATCTGACCTCCGAAGCCCAAACCTCTGCTCCCAGCCCCCGCCCATTCCAGTGGGTGAGCAGACAAGCCTCTCGGGCTGGTGAGTGCTGGCCGGCAGTGATCCTCTCTGTGGGAATCTCTCTGCTTTGCCCTCTGCACCCCTGTTGCTGCACTGTCATTTGTGGCCCCAAAGCTTGCCCCCTCCACCACCTGCAGTCTCTGCCCACGAAGGGGCTCCCTAGTTTGTAGAAACCTTTCCTCCTTCACAGCTCCCTCCCACTGGTGCAGGTCCCATCCCTATTCTTTTGTCTCTGTTTTACCTTTTTTCTTTTGCCCTACCCAGGTACGTGGGGAGTATTTTTGCCTTTTTGGAGGTCTGCAGTCTTCTGCCAGCGTTCATTAAGTGTCCTATAGGAGTTGTTCCACATGTAGATATATTACTAATATATTTGTGGGGAGGAAGGGGACCTCTGCGTCTTACTCTTCCACCATCTTGAAGCTCCTCCTCTTGATTTAATTTTAAATGAGATATTTTTCATTTGTCTTTCTGATAGTTTGTTATTACTGTGTAGAAATGCAACAAATTTCTGTATATTAATTTTGTATTTTGCAACATTACTGAATTTATTTGTTTTTATTCTTTTGGTAGCATGTTTGAGGGTTTCTATATGTACTCTCATGTCATCTGCAAATAGTGACATATTTACTTCTTCTTTTCCAATTTAGGTATATTTTATTTATTTTTCTTTTCTAATTGCTCTGGCTAGAACTTCCAATACTATGTTGAATACAAATAGGGAGTGTAGGCATCCTTGCCTTCTTCCTGCTCTTAGAGCAAAAGCTTTCAGCTTTTCAATATTGAGTATGATGTCAGCTGTTGGTTTGCCCCATATAGCCTTTATTATGTTGAGGTATGTTCCTTCCATGCCCACTTCTTAGGGGGTTTTATCATAAATGGATGCTGAATTTTGTCAAATGCTTTTTCTGCATCAATTGAGATAATCATGTGATTTTATCTTTTGTTTCGTAAATGTGGTTTATCAAATTGATTGATTTACAGTTGATAAACCAACCTTGCATTCCTAAAATGAATTCTACCTTATCAAGGTGTATGATTCTTTTCATGCATTTTTGAATTTAGTTAGCTAATATTTTGTTGAGGATTTTTGTGTCTATGTTCATCAGGGTACTGGCCTGTAATTTTCTTTCCTTGTGGTGTCTCTGTCTGTTTTTTGTGTCATGGTAATGCTAGCCTCTTAAAGTTAGTTTGGGAATCTCCTTTCCACTTCAGTTTTTTGGAATACTTTGACAAGGATTGGTCTTAACTCTACACATGTTTAGTAGCATTCACCTGTAATGTCATCTTGACCTGGACTTTTTCTGGGGGGACTTTTTTGTTACTGATTCAATTTTGTTACTAGCACTCAATCTATTCATATTTTCTATTCTTTCAGTCTTGAAAGATTGTATGTTTCTAGATATTTATTTCTTCTAGGTTGTCGAATTTGTTGGCCTCTAATTGTTGATAATATTCTCTTGTAATCATGTATAATTTCTCTTCTTTCATTTCTGGCTTTATTTATTTGGGCTCTCTCTTTTTCTTCGTGAGTCTGGCTAAAGGTTGATGATATTGTTGACCTTTTAAAAGAATCAATTCTTAGTTTCATTGATGTTTTCTATTGTATTTCTAATCTCCATTTCATTTATTTTTGCACTGAACTCTTTTCTCAGTTCACTAACTAACTTTGGGTTTTGCTTCTTTTTTTCTAGTTTCTTTAAATGTACATTTAGATAGTTAATTTGAGGTTTTTCTTATTTTCTGAGGTAGGCTTCTAAGTTTCTTGTTTATTGAGCTATGAACTTCCCTTTTAGAACTAATTTTAGTATTTGCCATAAATATTTTTAAAGTTATATTTCCATTTTCATTTGTCTCATGGTATTTTTAATTCTTTTAAATTTCTTCATTCACCAATTGATTGTTTGGTAGATTTTGTTTAATGGCCATGTGTTTTTTGTTTTCCAGTTTTCTTCTTGTAGTTGATTTTTAATTTCATACTATTATGGTCAGAAAAGATGCTTTATATGACTGAAATCTTCTCAAATTTATTGAGGCTAGTTTTGTGTCTAACATGGAATTCCTCCTAGGGAAGGATCCATGTGCACTTGAAAAGATTGCTTATTCTGCTGCTTTTTTATGGACATATATATCCATCTTGTCTAATGTGTCATTTAAGGATGTTATTTCCTTGATGATTTTCTGTCTCAATGATCTACCCATTGATGTAACTATGTAAGTGGGGTATTAAAACCCCCTACTAGTATTGTATTGCTGTCTGTTTCCCCCTTTATTTCTGTTAATATTTGATGTATATTTTTAGGTCTTCCTATGTTGGTAGCAAATGTTATTCTTTATCATTGTATAATGGCTTTCTTTGTCTTTTCTTTCAGTCTTTAACGTCCATTTTTCTAATATGAGCATTGCTACCCTAACTTTCTTTTCTTTTCCATTTTCATGGAACACATATTTCCATCCTTTCAATTTCGATCCATGTGTGTTTTTAGATCTGAGGTGGGCCTCTTGTAGGTAGCATGCACATGGGTCTTATTTTTTATCAATTCAGCTACCCTATTTCTTTTGATTGAAGCATTTAGTCCATCTGCATTTAAAGTAATTATTGGTATGTAATAATTGCCAATTTGTTATTTGTTTTCTGATGGTTTTTAGTTCTCTGTTTCTGTCTTCTCATCGTTTCCTTCCTTTTGGCTTCATGGATTCCTTTAGTGTTATGTTTAGATTCCTTTATTAGTATTTTTTGTATAGCCATTGTAGGTTTTTGGTTTGTGGTTAACGTAAGGTTCATATATATCAACCTATATATATATATATAGCTGTCTATTTAAGCTGATCATTGCTTAAGTTCAAAGCCATTTTATAAATATTGCATTTTTACTACCCCCACCATGTTTTATATTTTTGGTATCATAATTGACATCTTTTTATTTGTGTATCCCTTAACTACTTATTGTAGTTATAGTTGAATGTACTACTTTTGCCTTTTAACCTTCATACTAGCTTTGAAAAAACACATTATATGATTTTATTTATATAAAATATCCAAAAGAGATAAATCCTTGAGGACAAAATGCAGATTGGTGGTTGCCAGGGGTAGAAAATAATGGAAATGGGGAGAGACTTCTTAATGGGATAGGCTTTCCCCTTGGGGTGATGAAAATATTCTGGAACTGGATAGAGGTGGTGATTACACAACATTGTAAATATCCTAAATATCACTGGATTTTTCACTTTAAAATGGTTAATTTTATATTATGTGAATTTTACCTCAATTAAATTGTTTTTACTTTTTTTAAAGTAGCCCTTCTAGTCAGTAAGATGTAAAGTAAATTGGCTATTCAAAAGGAGAAAAATATCACTTATAGAGAAGAAACAATTATAATAAAATTTGGAAAATTTATAGAGCATTTAATAACTGTTTCTATGAGCATACTTATTTTCTCATCCCCTGAAGTTATACCTTCAAGAAAGTTACGTATTTTCAATAGGGTCTGGGGATTTAAAGCCACTAATATATATTTCATATTTTCAATAAAGTAATTAAACACTATTCTAATGACTCTACTGTATTGTAACTTTTTATATTAATACTCTAATATTGTAAAATATTTAATCTCTCTAGTACTCAGTTTCTCTGACTATAAATGGAAGAAGCTGACTTGCTGGTGGATGTGCACCAGGGACATACAACAGAAATACTCATGCATGCACTCTATCCCAATCCCAACCATGTGAATCAGAAGTGAGGGGACAGTATCTTGACAGGTGTGTCTTGAAAAATCTCCATCTTCTCACATTTTGATTAATAACTATGAGATCAAATAGTTTCTACTGTCCCTTACTTTTTATATTTTATATTGAAAATAACATATTTATGGCCAAATTATGAACCAATACCATTAGTGGACTTTCATACATTCACAGTATAATAAAAAATATCTTCTCAATAGTATTTTAGATTAGTTTGTTTTACGTGATTTGTTATAGAAATTGCATACAAATTTTAATTCTGCATGTGCAGATAAAATCTAGTTTTTAATTGTTGGATTTTTTATTTTAGAATAAAATATTTGTAAAGTGTATTAAGAATCGACTGCTTGCCATTATTGTGAAATTTCTATTTCCCCATAGATTATTCATTGACGAATGTAATGATTAGTCATAAAATGACATTTAAAAAGTAGTATTATTGTGGGTAGAAAGGAAAATAAGCAATGAGTCAGCTACTTATTGCAACAAACAATTCTTTTCTTGCTTGTTTTGTTTTTTGGCTATTTTATTTAAAATTTTCTCCTCTTTTTTTGGAATTGAAATATAGTAGTTTACAATGTTTCAGGTGTACAGTAAAGTGATTCAGTTACACACACACACACATACAGGTCATTGTTGTTTATCTATTTTATATATAGTAGTGTATATCTGTTAATCCCAAATTCTCAACTTATCCCTCCCCCCTTTCCCCTTTGGTAACCATAATTACTCAGCCACAAAAAAGAATGAAATAATGTCATTTGCAGCAACATGGTTGGACCTAGAGATTATCATACTAAGTAAAGTAAGTCAGGCAAAGACAAATATCATACGATATCACTTATATGGGAAATCTTAAAAAAGAATGATACAAATGAACTTATTTGATACAAATGAACTTATTTACAAAAAGAAATACACAGACATAGAAAACAAACATGGCATACTAGCTTTTTTACTGGTCTATTCACTGCCTTTACTATATATTTGCCCTTACCAGTGAGATTTTTGTTGTTGTTGTTCATATATTTTCTTATTTCTTGTTCAGCCCTTTTCTTTTCTGCTTAAAGAAGACTCTGATATTTCTTTTAAGGCTGGTTTAGTGGTGATTAACTCCTTTGTTTTTTGCTCGGCTGGGAAACTCTTTATGTGTCTTTTAATATTGGATAATAACTTTGCTGCATAGAGTATTCTATGTTGTAAGGCTGTTTCTTCTTTTCCTTTCAGCACTTTAAATATATCCTGCCACTACCTTCTGGCTTATAAAGTTTTTGCTTAGAAATCAGCTGATAGTCTTATGGAGTTTCCCTTATACGTGATTAGTATTTTTTTCTCTTGCTGCCTTTAAGATTCTCTCTTTATCAACTTTTTCCATTTTTATTATAATGTTTTGGTGTGGATCTCTTTTAGTTCATTTTGTTTGGAATTTTCTGTGCTTCCTGGACCTAGATGTCTGTTTCCTTCTTCAGACTAGGGAAGTTTTCAGCCATTATTTCTTTAAATACATTCTCTCTCTCTCTCTCTCTCTCTCTCTCTCTCTCTCTGTCTCTCTCTGTCTCTCTCTCTCTCCCCTCCTCCTCTGGGACCCTCATAATGTGAATGTTATTATGCTTAATGTTGTTCCAGAAGTACCTTAAACTCTCCTCATTAAAACAAAAATCTTTATTCTTTTTTGTTGCTCTATTGGGTGATATCCGCTATTCTATCCTCCAAATCTCGTATCCATTCTTCTGTATCATCTAATCTGCTGCTGATTCCCTCTAGTGTAGTTTTTTTTTATTTCTCTTATTGCAATTTTCATTTTTGATTGGTTCTTTCTTATATTGGTTCTTTCTAAATCTCTGTTGAAGTTTTTACTGTGTTCCTTCATTCTCTTGAATTCAGTGAACATCTTTATGACTGTTTCTTTAAACTCTTTATCAGGCAATTTACTTATCTCCATTTTATTAGGATATTTTTCTGGAGTTTTATTTTGTTATTTCATTTGGAACATATTCCCTTGTTTTCTTATTTTGTTTGACTTTTGTTTTTTGTTTGTTGGTTTGTTTGTATGAATTAAGTGAAACAGCTACCTCTCCTGGTCTTGAAGTAGTGCCCTTCTGTGGGAGAGTCTCCTGTGTAGACTGCTTGTGTGTGGGAGCTTTGGCAAGCTAGCTGGGGCTAGATTGGACAGGGCTAAGGGTAGTCCCTGGGGAATGCTTCATGCAAGGCATCCTTGGAGGCAGGACTAGTGCTGGAGTGGTCCAGGCCAGAGGTAGTTCCTGGGGAACACTGCAACGAAGGCAGCTTTGGTGCTATGGCTGAGGCTGGAGAAGTTTCTGAGGAATCCTGAAATACACATGGGCTGGGGGGAGTTTTGGGGCGCTCAAATAATGGTGCTCCCTGGCACCTTCAATCCTGAAGAGATTGAAGAAGGCTCCAGTTATTCCCTGCTTATTTGGCAGAAGCTCTAGGGTTAGGAAATGGATATTATTCCTGTACAGTGTAGGTGCCCTTTACACTGCTGTATTTTGTTGTGTGTCATGGTGGGCAAATCTGTGCTTGCGTCCCCCAGCTATATTCATTCTTAGTGCATGTCACCACTGTGGGGGTGGGGTTCTCATGGATATTGTCTCCATGCTTCTTTTCCATTACTATGTCATCCTTCTATGTATAGTAACTGTTCAATCAGTTCTCAAGTCTTCTTCAGGAGAAATTGCTCTATATGTAGGTGTAGATTTGATGTGTCCAATGGGAGGAGGTAAGCTCAGGGTCTTTCTACAATGCCATCTTGCCCTTCTTGTTTTATCTCTTTCTGTTTTATACATTCATCTACTTAATGTCTTTTGATTGAGGAAATTACTGAATTTAAACTAATTATTATATGAACTAAATTTTTAGTTGAAGTATAGTTGATTTACAATATTATGTTAGTTTCAGGTTTAAGCATAGTGATTTAATATTTTTTATAGATTATACTCCATTACAGGTTATTACAAGACAATGGGTATAATCCCCTGTGCTATACAGTATATCCTTGTTGCTGATCAATTTTATATATATAGTTTGTATCTTTTAGTACCATACTCCTAATTTGTCCCTCCTCTCTTTATTCTCCCCTTTGATAATCACAGTTTGTTTTCTATATCTGTGAATATTTCTGTTTTGCATATACAATCATTTGTATTTTATTTCAGATCTACATATAAGTGATATCACACAGTACTTATCTTTCTCTGTCTGACTTATTTTACTAAGCATAATATTCCCTGGATTCATACACAATGCTGCAAATGGCAGTATTTCACAGTTTTTATTATCACTGAGTAATATTCCATTGTATCTATATCTATATATCTATACTATCTATCGTCTATCTATCTATCTATCTATCTTCTTAATCCAATCATCTGTTGATGAGCCCTTGGGTTACTACCATGTCTTGACTATTGTAAATAGTGCTGCTAGGAACATTGGGGTGCATGTATCTTTTCAAATTAGTGTTTTTATTTTTTTTTAGATATATACCCAGGAGTAGAATTGGTAGTTTTATTACATTAGAAGTTACAGGTAGATGTTTTTCAATATTTATTAACTAAGAAATATTTGTGTATATTTAAAAAATTCATGAAAAACACCTGAAGTTTGATGGTGGAAGTAAATGTTGGAGAGTACAGAGTACAGTTTGAGACACTGTAAAATTCTCCATTTTTAAAGGTGTGTTTTGCTAATTATAGAATTCTTGGTTGAAAATATTAGAAAAATAATACCTTGAGGATGTTATCTCACTGTCTTCTGACCTTCTGGATTCCAGGTGAGAAATAAGCTTTAAATCTTATTGAAGATATCTTTCACTTAAGAAATCATATTCTCTTGTTAAATCAAGATTTTATCTTTGTCTTTGAGGCTTTTTTGGCTTTACTGAGGTATAAATGACAAAAATGTACATATTTGAAGTGGAAAGCTTGATATTTTCACATATATATACATTGTGAAATAATCACCACAACCAACCTAATTAACATATTCTTCACCTCACATAATCACCTTTTTGTGGTGAAAAGAATTAAGATTTATATTCCTAGCAAATTTCAAGTATTCAATACAGCATTGTTATCCATAGTCACTGTGCTGTACATTAAATCTCCAGAACTTATTCACCTTGCACAATTGAAACTTTGTGCCATTTGACAAATAGCTCCCCATTTTCCCCAACTCCCAAACCCTGGTAACCACCATTTTACTCTGTGCTTCTGAGTTCAACTATTTTAGTTTCTGCTTATAAGTGAGATTATGCAATACTTGTCTTTCTGTGTCTGGCTTATTTTACTAAGCATAATATCCTCCAGGTTCACCCATATAATGGTAAATGGCAGAATTTGCCTTTATTTTAAGGCTGAAAAATAGTTCCATTGTGTGTGAGTGTGTGTATACATAAAGTGAAAATATCATATATTACATTTTATTTATCCATTCATCTGTTGACATACTTTAGGTGGTTTTCATATCTTGGCTATGGTGATTAATGCTGCAATGAAATGGGAGTGCACATATCTCTTTGAAATGCTGATTTCACTTCCTTTGTTTACATGGCCAGATGTGGGATTTCTGGGTCATTTGGTAGTCCTATTTTAAAATTTTTGAAGAACCTCTGTACTGTTTTCCATAGTGGCTGTACCAATATACACTCCCACCAACAGTGGACAAGTGTTCCCTTTTCTCCACATCCTTACTACCACTTATTACCTTTTTTTTTCTTTTGATGATAACCATCTTAAGAGGTGTGAAGTGAAAATTAATTGTGGTTTTGATTTGCTTTTCACTGATGATTAGTAACGTTGAGGACTTTTTCATGTATTTGTTAGCCTTTTGTATGTTTTCTTTTGAGAAATATCTACTCAAGTCCTTTGTTAATTTTAATCATTTCTTTGTATTGAGTTGTATGTGTTTCTTATGTATTTCAGATGTTAACCCCTTGTCAGACATGTGGTTTACAAATATTTTTTCCCATTCCAAAGATTGCCTTTTCACTCTGTTGATTGTTTCCCTTGTTCTCAGATGCTTTTTAGTTTAATGCAAACTAGATAAATCTTCTGCTTTGATGATCTACCCATTATAGAGTAGGGTATTAAAGTCTCCTACAATTATTGTATTTCTGTCTATTTAGCCCATCAGATACATCAATGTTTGCTTTATGTATTTAGGTACTTTCCTATTGGGTACATATATATTTATAATTGCCATGTCTTCCTTTTAATTTGACCCTTTTATTATTGTATAATGACTTTCTATGTCTCTTGTGATGGTTTTTAACTTAGTCTATTTTGTCTTACAGAAGTATAACCACCCTGCTATCTTTTATCTACCATTTGCATGGAATATCATCCTCTAGCCCTTCACTTTCAGCATATCTGTCTTCTTAAATATAAAGTAAGTCTTTTGTAGATAGCATGTAGTTAATGCGTTCAGCCACTGTCTTTTGATTGAGGAGTTTAGTCCATCCACATTTAAAGTAATTACTAGGTAAAAACAAGGTACTACTGTATAGAACAGGGAACTATATTCAATATCTTGTAATAACCGATAATGCAAAATAATCTGAATATATATACATATATATATATATATATATATATATACACACACACATATGTAAAACTGAATCACTTTGCTGTACATCAGAAACGAACACAACATTGTAAACCAGCTATCTTCAATTAAGAAATAATATATATTAGGAAAACAAAAAAAGTAATTATTGATAGGTAAAGACTTTGCATTGCTATTTTGTTAATTTTTTGTCTGTTTTGTAGTTCTCTCATTCCTCTCTTCTCCTGTTCTCTTTCTTTGTGGTTTGATGATGTATTTGTACTGGTGTGCTTTTATTCTTTTCTTTCTGTCTTTGCATATCTACTGTATTTTTTGTTACTATGGGTTTCACATCAAATATTTTAGTTATAGTAGTCTCTTTTAAGCAAATAATAACTAACTTAGATTATATATAGAAACACTTTACTTCCCCTCACAAACTTTATGTAATTTATATTAGAGTTTACTTTTTTATACATATTGTGTTTCTACTAACAAATTTCTTTGGTTATCATGATTCTTACTGCTTTTGTCTTTTAAATTAAATACTGGTTTTAACAATGATTATGCTACCATTGGAGCATTAAAATAGTCTGTATTTCTCTTTTTTTTAACATCTTTATTGGAGTATAATTGCTTTACAATGGTGTGTTAGTTTCTGATTTATAACAAAGTGAATCAGTTATACATATACGTATGTGTATTTGTCTTTATGTTTACTTTTATCAGTGATATTTATACTTTTATATGTTGTTGTCTAGCATCTTTTTGGTTTCAAGTTGAACTCCCTTGAGCAATTATTGCAAGGCAAGTCTAATGGTGATAACCCCCCTTAGTTTTTTTCTCTCTGTGAAAGTCTTAACCTGCCTTTTATTCATAAAGGACAGTTTTGTCAGGTAATGTATTCTTGGTGGCAGTCATTTTCTTTCAGTACTTTGAATACATCTCACTCTCTCCTGTCCTGCAATGCTTTTGCTGAGAAATCCACTGATATTCTTATGGGGGGGGGTTCCTTTGTATATAACAAGTCAATTTTCTTGTGCTGTTTTCAAAATTCTTTCTTTGTCTTTGACTTCTGATAATTGAATTATAATGTGTCTTGGTGTAGACCTCTTCAAGTTCATGTATTTAGAGACTTTTGTATTTCATTAATCAAGATGGCCATTTCCCTGCCTAGAATTGTGAGGTCTTCAGACATTATTTTTTAAATAAGCTTTCAGGTCCACTGTCTCTTTCTTCTCATTCTGGGACTCCCTTTATGCACATATTACTACACTCGATGATGCTGCATGAATTCTGTATATATTTTTCACTTTTTTTCACTCTTTTTAAAAATTATTTTTGCTTCTCTGACTGGATAATTTGAAATGACCTGTCTTTGAGTTTGCTGATTCTTACTTTTGCATGATTGAGTCTGCTATTGAGGCCTCTCTTTCATTTTTCAGTTCAGTCATTATATTCTTCCATTTTAGAATTTGTGGGGTTTTTTTTAGTGGTTTCTATTTCTTTATTAAATTTCTCATTTTGTTCATGTATTGTCTTCTTGATTTTATTTAATCTACCTCTGTCTTGTTGTAGTTCATTGAGCTTCTTTAAGGCAAGTGTTTTGAATCCATTGTCAAGAAGTTCATGCATCTCCACTTCTTTAAGGTCAGTTACTGGACCTTTATTCATTATCTTTGATGGTGTCATGTTTGTCTGACTCTTTATGATCTGTGTAATCTTGCTTTGATGTCAATACATTGGAAGGTGCAAACACCTCTTTCAGTCTTTAAATGCTGCATTTTACATGTAAAGATCTCTTGCTGGGTCCCTAAAGTAATGAGACTACTTCCAGGATCACAGCTGGTTGGGGCTGGAGCCAGGTCACAGTTCTGCTGCTGGGTCCACAATTTGGTCTGTGATTGATGGACGTGTTACCAAGGGCATAATTTCTGCCAGGTTTCCTGGCAGATGGAACTGCATCTTGGGCTGTGGTCTAGTGGGGCTGTAGCCCCAGAATTGGTTACAGTGCCAATTCTGGGTCTGCAGTTAAGTTGACAGGCAGCAGGTCTGTTACCAGGGATGCAGACAGGTATGGATCATGCCATGTCCCTGGACAGGCTTTTGCCAGGTCCTTGTATAAAGTAGAACAAGATAAAGGGTATCAGAAATAAGGAGGGGGGAATGATATCAGCATCATGGTGGCATTAGATATCCCTCCTTTTTGTTCCCCCTTTTAACAACTAACTGAAGATCCATACACAAACAAAAGTGTCTCTGTGGAGGTTGCAAGTCCCAGCACCATACACCAGGGGACCTGAATAGAGTCTTATCCACCTGTGCATCTTTTTTTTTTTTTTTTTTTTTTTTGCGGTACATACACGGGCCTCTCACTGTTGTGGCCTCTCCCGTTGCAGAGCACAGGCTCCAAAGGCGCAGGCTCAGCGGCCATGGCTCACGGGCCCAGCCGCTCCACGGCATATGGGATCTTCCCGGACTGGGACAAGAACCCGCGTCCCCTGCATCAGCAGGCGGACTCTCAACCACTGCACCAACAGGGAAGCCTCACCTGTGTATCTTGTGGTAGGTATACAGATCTCAGTATGAGATGTCGAACCAGTGGAGCCAGCAAACTTGCCCCAACCTCTCCCAGGCACAGTCAGGGGTGACCTGGGCAGATAACCATGGATGAGAGAGAATTTGAAGAAATTCAGCCTTCCCAAGTGGAGATTTCAACATGACATTGTAGCTAAAAGAAATATCAGTTTGGACACAGTGGAGGGGGGAAGAGGAAATTTAACAACACTATCCATGCTCCATGAGAACACAGTGTGGGACTTAACTAATTAGCAGTGACCTTCTGTGGAGGAAAAGAATAGCAGTGAATGAATGCCCAGCTATCCCAGCTGTGTGAAATACTGCTGGAGAAAATTGTTTCTCTCTAACACCACCCAGAGTACTAAGTTAGGATCTCCACAACTGGGGTTAGCTGGAATATCAGGAAAAAGGCAGAGAAGACTATCAAAAGGCATTAAAAAATATATTTTTTTGCTAACAAAACTCAGGATTTCAGCAAGAAGTTTACCCACAAACTTCTATGAGAATCTCCCTAAGGATCAGACCACTGGGCCTGTGGGTAACACCAATGCCCCAAATACTAAAAACACACTTTCCCTCACACTGCAGCTGGCTCATTGTGCATGTTCCTGAGTGCTACACAAGAGCAAGTCCACTAAACAGAATGCTATCCAAAAAACAAACCAGAATCTGTGGGCAAGGGAGAAACCACATAAATGAGTTATAGTGCCACCTTCTGGGAAGCAAAAGAGAGGTTTCCAGCAAGTAGTCTGGTGAGTGCTAAGAACTAAAGACAGAAAACCTTAAAGAATTCTGCCACAAGAGGAAGCAAGAAAAGTGGACCAAGTGGACCCATACAAAGACACAGAAAATCCCAGATATAATACCACCAATGAACAGGATACTTCATCTGATGGCAGTTAGTAAAGATTTAAGGAGGTGTGTGCTACTTCAAATGTAAAGTTAGCAACACAAAACTACAAATGACATGAAAATCAAGTAAAAATATTATCTCCAAAAGATAACAAAAATTCTCTAATAACTGAGTCAAAAGCATAGAATTTTATAATCTAGGTAATAAAAAAATCAAAACATCTGTTTTGAAGAAAGTCACTGAGCTACAAGAAAACTCAGAAAGGCAATTAACTAAATCATGAAAAAAAATACAGGTTCAAAAAAAGATGTTTACAAAGAGATAGAAATCATAAAAAAAGAACCAAGCAAAAGTTCTAGAGTGAAATAACTCAATGAATCAAATGAAAAATGCAATAGAGAGCATCTGCAATAGAGTAGAATAAATGGAAGACAGAATAAATTAACTAGAGGACAGGGATTTAAAAGTGACCCAAGCAGAGAAGAACAAAAACAACCAAAAATAAATGAAAAAGGATAAAGAAAGCTATGTAATTAATGAGAATTCCTGAAAATAATAACAGAGTAATCAGGGTTTCAAAAGTAGAAGAGAGGAAAATAGGGGGCCAGAAAGTTTATTTAAAGAAAAATTGCTAAGATCTCCCAAAACCTAGGGAGAAATATGGAAATCCAAGTTCACAAAGCTAATAGTCACCTTATTATCTCAACAAAAGAATACCTTCTCCAAGACATACTGAAACTGTCAAAAATCAAAGATAAAGAGGGAATTTTAAAAGTGGCCAGAGGAAAAGAATTTGTAGCCTACAATGGAATTCCCATTAGGGTATCCATAGATTTTTGAGCAGAACCCTTACAGGCCAAGAGAGAGTGGAATGACATATTCAAAGTTTTGAAAGAAAAAAGTCACTGGGCCAAAATACTGGCAATATATATATGGAAGCTCTTCTTCAGATATAAAGGAAAAATAAACACCCTCCTAGTTCATCACAACTACACCTGCCTTGCAATAAATGCTGAAATGAGTTATTCAACATGAAATGAAAAGAAGATAATTAGTAACATGAATGCATATGAGAGTATACCTACCATGGGTAAAGGTAAATATACAGTCAGATTTAGAAAGCTCTAATAGTGTAATAGGAGGATGCGTTAACAGCTTAACTATAGTATAAAGGATAAAGGAATAGCTTAATAAAAATTACTATAGATACTAAAATTCGTTAATAAATACATACTGTAAAGAGGTAAATAATGACCTCAGAAATATAAAAGGAGCAGAGTAAAAGAGTGGAGTTTTGTAAGCAATTGAATTTAAGTTGCTCTCAGCTTGAAATGAATGTTTTATCTATAAGATACTTTATGTAAGCCTCATGGTAACCACAACACAAAAACCTAGATTGGATTCACAGATGATAAAGAAAGGTAAGACAGAGCAAACAACCACATAAAGTCACCAACTTAAAAACATAGGCAGAAGAGGGGGAAGATGGCGGAAGAGTAAGACACGGAGATCACCTTCCCCCCCACAGATACATCAGAAATATATCTACACGTGGAACAACTCCTACAGAACACCTACTGAACACTGTCAGAAGACCTCAGACGTCCCAAAAGGCTAAAAACTCTCCACGTACCTGGGTAAGGCAAAAGAAAAAAGAATAAACAGAGACAAAAGAATAGGGATGGGACCTGCACCAGTGGGAGGGAGTCGTGAAGGAGGAAAGGCTTCCACACACTAGAAGACCCTTCACGGGTGGAGACTGCAGGTGGCAGAGGCAGGGAGCTTTGGTGCTGCAGAGGAGAGTGCAGTAACAGGGGTGCAGAAGGCAAAGCGGGGAGATTTCTGCATAGAGGATCAGTGCCGACCAGCACTCACCAGCCCAAGAGGCTTGTCTGTTCACACGCTGGGGTGGGCGGGGCTGGGAGCTGAGGCTCGGTCTTCCATCGGAGTGCAGGGAAAGGACTGGCGGCGTGAACACAGCCTGAAGGGGATAGTGCACCACGGCTAGCCGGGAGGGAGTCCAGGAAAAAGTCTGGACCTGCCGAAGAGGCAAGAGACGTTTTCTTCCCACTTTGTTTCCTGGTGCGAGAGGAGAGGGGATTAAATGCGCTGCTTAAAAGACTCCAGAGACGGGCGCAAGCTGTGGCTAACAGCGCGGATCCCAGAGACGGGCATGAGATGCTAAGGCTGCTGCTGCTGCCACCAAGAAGCCTGTGTGCGAGCACAGGTCTCTCTCCACACCTCCCTTCTGGGGAGCCTCTGCAGCCCGCCACTGCCAGGGTCCCGTGATCCGGGGACAACTTCCCCGGGAGAACACACAGCATGCTTCAGACTGGTGCAACGTCATGCCAGCCTCTGCGGCCGCAGGCTCACCCCGCACTCTGTACCCCTCGCTCCCCCCGCCTGAGTGAGCCAGAGCCCCCGAGTCAGCTGCTCCTTTAAACCAGTCCTGTCTGAGTGAAGAACAGACGCCCTCCGGCGACCTACACGCCGACGCAGGGTCAAATCCAAAGCTGAGCCCCGAGAGTTGTGCAAACAAAGAAAAGAAAGGGAAATCACTCCCAGCAGCCTCAGGAGCAGCGTATTAAATCTCCACAATAACTTGATATACCCTGCCTCTGTGGAATACCGGAATAGACAGCGAATCATCCTAAATTGAGGAGGTGGACTTTGAGAGCAAGATTTATTATTTCTTTCCCCTTTTCCTCTTTTAGTGAGTGTGTATGTGTATGCTTCTGTGTGAGATTTTGTCTGTATAGCTTTGCTTTCACCATTTGTCCTAGGGTTATATCCGTCCATTTTACTTTGGGTTTTTTTTGTATTTTTTTTTACTTTTTTAAAAAAATATTTTCTTAATAATTATTTTTATATTAATAAATTTATTTTATTTTACCTTACTTTATTTTTTCTTTTATCCTCTCTCTTTCTTTCTTTATTTCTTTCTACTTTTTCTCCCTTTTTTTCTGAGCCGTGTGTATGAAAGGCTCTTAGTGCTGCAGCCAGCACTCAGTGCTGTGCCTCTGAGGTGGGAGAGCCAACTTCAGGACACTTGTCCACAAGAGACCTCCCAGCTCCATGTAATATCAAATGGTGAAAATCTCCCAGAGATCTCCAATTGAACACCAACACCCAGCTTCACTCAAAGACCAGCCAGCTACAGTGCTGGACACCCTATGCCAAACAACTAGCAAGACAGGAACACAAGCCCACCCATTAGCAGAGAGGCTGCCTAAAATCATAATAAGTCCATACACAACTCAAAAAAACCACCAGACGTGGACCTGCCCACCAGAAAGACAAGATCCAGCCTCCTCCACCAGAACACAGGCACTAGTTCCCTAAATCAGGAGGCCTACACAATCCACTGAACCAACTTTAGCCACTTGGGACAGACATCAAAAACATTGGGAACTACGAACGAGCAGCCAGCAAAAAGGAGACCCCAAACACAGTAAGATAAGCAAAATAGGAAGACAGAAAAACACACAGCAGATGAAGGAGCAAGATAAAAACACACCAGACCTAACAAATGAAAAGGAAACAGGTAGTCTACCGGAAAAAGAATTCAGAATAATGATAGTAAAGATGATCCAAAATCTTGGAAATAGAATAGACAAAATGCAAGAAACATTTAACAAGGACTTAGAAGAACTAAAGATGAAATAAGCAATGATGAACAACACAATAAATGAAATTAAAAATACTCTAGAAGGGATCAATAGCACAATAACTGAGGCAGAAGAACGGATAAGTGAACTGGAAGATAAAGTGGTGGAAATAACTAACTGCAGAGCAGAATAAAGAAAAAGAATGAAAAGACCTGAGGACAGTCTCAGAGACCTCTGGGACAACATTAAATGCACCAACATTCAAATTATAGGGGTTACAGAAGAAGAAGAGAAAAATAAAGGGACTGAGAAAATATTTGAAGAGAATATAGTTGAAAACTTCCCTATTGTAGGAAAGGAAATAGTTAATCAAGACTAGGAAGCACAGAGAGTTTCGTACAGGATATATCCAAGGTGAAACATGCCAAGAAACATATTAATCAAACTGTCAAAACTTAAATAGAAAAAAGCATATTAAAAGCACCAAGGGAAGAATAACACACAAGGGAATCCCCATAAGGTTAACAGCTGATCATTTAGCAGAAACTCTGCAAGCCAGAAGGGACTGGCAGGACATATTTAAAGTGATGAAGGAGAAAAACCAACAACCAAGATTACACTACCCAGCAAGGATCACATTCAGTTGATGGAGAAATTAATACATTTACAGATAAGCAAGAGCTGATAGAGTTCAGCATCACCAAACAAGCTTTACATCAAATGCGAAAGAACCTTCTCCAGACAAGAAACACAAGAGACGGAAAAGACCTACAATAACAAACAAAAAACATATAAGAAAATGGGAATAGGAACATATGTATCGATAATTACCTTAAACGTAAATGGTTTAAAGGCTCCCACCAAAAGACACAGACTGGCTGAATGGATACAAAAACAAGACCCATATATATGCAGTCTACAAGAGACCCACTTCAGGCCTAGAGACACATACAGACTGAAAGTGAGGGGATGGAAAAAGATATTTCATGAAAATGGAAACCAAAAGAAAGCTGGAGTAGCAATTCTCATATCAAACAAAATAGACTTTAAAATAAAGACAACTAGAAGAGACAAAGAAGGACACTACATAATGATCAAGGGATCGATCCAAGAAGAAGATACAACATTTGTAAATATTTATGCACCCAACATAGGAGCACCTCAATACATAAGGCAAATACTAACAGCCATAAAAGGGGAAATCGACCATAGCACATTCATAGTAGGAGATTTTAACACCCCACTTTCCCCAAAGGACAGATCATCCAAAATGAAAATAAATAAGGAAACACAAGATTTAAATGATACATTAAACAAGATGGACTTAATTGATATTTATAGGACATTCCATCAAAAAACAACAGAATACACATTTTTCTGAAGTGCTCATGAAACATTCTCCAGGAGAGATCATGTCTTGGGTCACAAATCAAGCCTTGGTAAATTTAAGAAAATTGAAATTGTGACAAGTATCTTTTCCAACCACAACACTATGAGGCTAGATATCAATTACAGGGAGAGATCTGTAAAAAATAAAAATACTTGGAGGCTAAACAATACACTATTTAATAACGAAGTGATCACTGAAGAAGTCAAAGAGGAAATCAAAAAATACCTAGAAACAAATGACAATGGAGATACGATGACCCAAAACCTATGGGATGCAACAAAAACAGTTCTTAGAGGGAAGTTTTTAGCAATACAATCCTACCTTAAGAAATAAGAAACATCTCGAATAAACAACCAAACCTTGTAGCTAAAGCAATTAGAGAAAGAAGAACAAAAAAAACCCAAAGTTAACAGAAGGAAAGAAATCATAAAGATCAGATCAGAAATCGATGAAAATGAAATGAAGGAAACGATAGCAAAGCTCCATAAAACTAAAAGCTGGTTCTTTGAGAAGATAAACACAATTGATAAACCATTAGCCAGACTCATCAAGAAAGAAAGGGAGAAGACTCAAATCAATAGAATTAGAAATGAAAAAGGAGAAGTAACAACTGACACTGCAGAAATACAAAAGTTCATGAGAGCTTACTACAAGCAACTCTAGGTCAATAAAATGGACAACCTGGAAGAAATGTACAAATTCTTAGAAATGCACAACCTGCCAAGACTGAATCAGGAAGAAACAGAAAATATGAACAGACAAATCACAAGCACTGAAATTGAAACTGTGATTAACAATCCCCCAACAAACAAAAGCCCAGGACCAGATGGATTCACAGGCGAATTCTTTCAAACATTTAGAGAACAGCAAACACCTATCCTTCTCAAACTCTTCCAAAATATAGCAGAGGGAGAAACACTCCCAAACTCATTCTACCAGGCCACCATCACCCTGATACCGAAACCAGACAAGGATGTCACAAAGAAAGAAAACTACAGGCCAATCCTCAACAAAATACTAGCAAACAGAATCCAACAGCACATTAAATGCATCATACACCATGATCAAGTGGGGTTTATTCCAGGATTCTTCAATATACGCAAATCTATCAATGTGATAAACCATATTAACAAATTGAAGGAGAAAAAACATATGATCATCTCAGTAGAGGCAGAGAAAGCTTTCGAAAAAATTCAACACCCATTTATGATAAAAACCCTGCAGAAAGTAGGCATACAGAGAACTTTCCTCGACATAATAAAGGCCATATATGACAAACGCACAGCCAATATCATCCTCAATGGTGAAAAACGGAAAGCATTTCCACTAAGATCAGGAACAAGGCAAGGTTGCCCACTCTCACCACTCTTATTCAACATAGTTTTGGAAGTTTTAGCCACAAAAATCAGAGAACAAATGGAAATAAATGGAATCCAAATCGGAAAAGAAGAGGTAAAGCTCTCATTGTTTGCAAATGACATGATAGTATACATAGAGAATCCTAAAGATGCTACCAGAAAACTACTAGAGCTAATCAATGAATTTGGTAAAGTAGAAGGATACAAAATTAATGCACAGAAATCTTTGGCATTCCCATACACTAACGATGAAAAATCTGAAAGTGAAATAAAGAAAACACTCCCATTTACCATTGCAACAAAAAGAATAATCTATCTAGGATTAAACCTACCTAAGGAGACAAAAGACCTGTATGCAGAAAATTATAAGACACTGAAGAAAGGAATTAAAGATGGTATAAATATAAGCGACATATACCATGTTCTTGGATTAGAAGAATCAATATTGTGCAAATGACTCTACTACACAAAGCAATCTACAGATTCAATGCAATCCCTATCCAACTACCACTGGCATTTTTCACAGAACTAGAACAAATAATTGCACAATTTGTATGGAAACACATAAAACCCCACAGATTGCCAAAGCAATCTTGAGAACGAGAAATGGAGCTGGAGGAATCAGGCTCCCTGCCTTCAGACTATACTACAAAGCAACAGTAATCAAGACAGTATGGTACTGGAACAAAAACAGAAAGATCAATGGAACAGGATAGAAAGCCCAGAGATAAACCCACACACGTATGGTCACCTTATCTTTGATAAAGGAGGCAAGAATATACAGTGGAGAAAGGACAGCCTCTTCAATAAGTGGTGCTGGGAAAACTGGACAGATACATGTAAAAGTATGAGATTAGATCACTCCCTAACACCATACACAAAAATAAACTCAAAATGGATTAAAGACCTAAATGTAAGGCCAGAAACTATCAAACTCTTAGAGGAAAACATAGGCCGAACACTCTATGACATAAATCACAGCAACATCCTTTTTGAACTACCTGCTAGAGAAATGGAAATAAAAACAAAAATAAACAAATGGGTCCTAATGAAACTTCAAAGCTTTTGCACAGCAAAGGAAATGATAAATAAGGGCAAAAGACAGCTCTCAGAATGGGAGAAAATATTTGCCAATGAAGCAACTGATGAAGGATTAAACTCCAAAATTTACAAGCACCTCATGCAGCTGAATAACAAAAAAACAAACAACCCAATCCAAAAATGGGCAGAAGACCTAAATAGATATTTCTCCACAGAAGACATACAGACTGCCAACAAACACATGAAAGAGTGTTCAACATCATTAATCATTAGAGAAATGCACATCAAAACTACAGAGAGATATCTTCTCACACCAGTCAGAATGGCCATCATCAAAAAATCTAGAAGCAATAAATGTTGGAGAGGGTGTGGAGGAAAGGGAACACTCTTGCACTGCTGATGGGAATGTGAATTGGTATAGCCACTATGTAGAACAGTATGGAGGTTCCTTAAAAAACTACAAATATAACTACCATATGACCCAGCAATACCACTACTGGACATATACTCTGAGAAAACCATAATTCAAAAAGTGTCATGTACCAAAATGTTCATTTCAGCTCTATTTACAATAGCCCAGAGATGGAAACAACCTAAGTGTCCATCATCGGATGAATGGATAAAGAAGATGTGGCACATATATACAATGGAATATTACTCAGCCATAAAAAGGAGCATAATTGAGCTATTTGTAATGACGTGGAGGGACCTAGAGTCTGTCATACAGAGTGAAGTAAGTCAGAAAGAGAAAGACAAATACCATATGCTAACACATATATATGGAATTTAAGGGAAAATAATGTCTTGAAGAACCTAGGGGTAAGACAGGAATAAAGACACAGACCTACTAGAGAATGGACTTGAGGATATGGGGAGGGGGAAGGTTAAGCTGCGACAAAGTGAGAGACTGGCATGGACATATATACACTACCAAACATAAAATAGATAGCTAATAGGAAGCAGCCACATAGCACGGCGAGATCAGCTCGGTGCTTTGTGACCATCAAGAGTGGTGATATAGGGAGGTTGGGAGGGAGGGAGAGGCAAGAGGGAAGAGATATGGGAACATATGTATATGTATATGTATAACTGATTCACTTTGTTATATTGCAGAAACTAACACACCATTGTAAAGCAATTATATTCCAATAAATATGTAAAAAAAAAACATAGGCAGTGACATAGGAAAAAAGAAACAATGGAAATACAAAACATGCAGAAAGCAATTAATAAGATGGCATTATATTACATATCTACAATTACTCTAAATGTAATGAATCAAAATCATCAATGAAAGAGAATGGAGTGACTGGATGGCTAAAAAAAAAAGAGTCAACTATATGCTGCCTACAGGAGACCCACTTCAGTTTTAAGAACACACATAGACTGAATATGAAGGAATGGAAAACAATAACTTATACAAGTGGAAACCAAAAGACAGCCAAGGATAGCTATACTTCTATCAAACAAAACAGACTTTAAGCCTAAAATGGTAATGAGAGATAAAGAAGGTCATTATATAATGATAAATGTATCAATTCATCAAGAAGTATAACAATCATAAAAATGCACACACACAACATAGGAGAACCTAAATATATCAATAAATGCTAACAGATCTGAAGGGAGAGATGGACAAAAATACAGTAATAGTAGGGGACTTAAATACCCTACTTTCAGCAATAGATAGATCATTTAGACAGAAAATCAACAATGAAATATTGGACTTCAACGATACATTAGACCAAATGAACATAACAGGCATTTAAGGAACATTTTACCCAAAGCAGTAAAATGCACACTCTTCTCAAGTGCATATTAAACATTCTCCAGGTTAGATCTTATGATAGGACACAAAATAAGTCTTAGCAAATTGAAGAAATTGAAATCATGCTAAGCATTTTTTTTCTGTCTACAGTGGTAGGAAACTAGAAATAAATAACAAGAAGTATGTGGAAATTTTACAAGGATATGGAAAATAAACAGGAAAATGAACAACACACTGTTGAACAGCCACCAGGTCAAAGAAGGCATAAAAGGGAAATTTAAAAAACATTGAAACAAATACAAATGGAAACACAATATACCAAAACCCATCAGATGCTACAAAAACAGTTCTGAAAGGGAAGTTTATAGTAATAAATGCTTATAGTTAGAAAAAATCTCAAATAAACAATCTAACTTGACACCTCAGAAAAATAAAAAACGAAAACCAAACTAAGCCCCAAGTTAGCAGAATAAAGGAAATAACACAGATAGAACCAGAAGTAAATGAATTTGGGAACAGGAAAACAATAGAGGACATCAACAAAACTAAGAACTGCTTTTGAATGAAATTTAAAAAAATACTTTTGATAGACTAAGAAAAAGGAGAGTCAATAAATAAAATCATAAATGAAAAAGTAGACATTACAACTAATACTACAGAAATATATAAGATTATAAAGACTACTATGAAGATTTATGTGCTGACAAATTGTATAACTTGCAAGAAATGGATAAATTCCTAGAAACATACAACCTACCAATACTGAATCAAAAATATATAGAAAATCTGAACAACTCATAATGGGTAAGGAGGTTGAATCAATAATCAAATACTCTCCAACATAGTAAAGCTCAGGACTAGATATCTCCACTGAATTCTGCAGCATTTAAAAATAACAAATTCCAATTCATTTAAAACACTTTCAACAAATAGAAGAGGAAGTAACACTTCCAAACTAATTCTTTGAGGCCAGTATTACCCTAATACCAAAGCCATATGAGGACACTATAAGAAAAAAAACTATAGACCAATATCCCTGATGAATAGATGTAAATATTCTCAATGAAATAATCTTAAACTAAATTTAATGACACATTAAGATAATTATACACCATGACCAAGTGAGATTTATTCCTGGGATACAAAGATGTTTCAAAACATACACAAATCAATAAGTATTATATAGCACATTAATAGAATGAAAGATAAAAATTATAGCATCCTCTCAGTAGATGCATAAAAAGCATTTGACAAAATACAACATTCTTTCATGAGGAAAAAAAAACTTGCAACAAAATGGGTATAAAAGAAACATACCTCAGCATAATAAAGGTCATATATGGAAAACACACAGCTAACATCATATCCAATGGTGAAAGTGTGAAAGCTTTTATTTTAAGATCAGGAACAAGACAAGTGTGCCCACTCTCATACTCGATATAGTACCGGAAACCCTACCTAGAACAATCAGGTAAGACTAAGAACGAATATGTACCCAAATAAAAAATAAAGAAGTAAAATTGTCATTATTTGCAGATGATATGATCTTAAACATAGAAAACCCTAAAGACTAAGCCAAAAGCTGTTGGAACTAATCAACAAATTCAGTGTAATTGCAGGATATAAATTCAACATGCAGATATCAGTTGCATTTTTATGTACTAATAATGAAACATTTGAAAAAGAAATAAAACTCTTCCATTAACAATAGCATCAAGGGACTTTCCTGGTGGTCCAGTAGGTAAGAATCCATGCTCCCAATGTAGGGAGCCCAAGTTTGATCCCTGGGCAGGGAACTAAATCCCACATGCATGCCACAATTAAGAGTCTGCATGCTGCAACTGAGAAGTCTGCATGCTGTAACTAAGAAGCCCGCAGGCCACAACTAAGAGTCCACGTGCCTTGACTAAGACCCAGTGCAGCCTAAATAAATAAATAAATATTTTTAAAAAACAATCGCATCAAAAACAGTAAAGTTCTTAGGGATAAATTTATCCAAGGAAGTTAAAGATCTGTATGATAAAAATTACAAGACCTTGTTGAATGAAATAAAAGGTAAGACATCACGTTATCATGGATCAGAAGAATTAATATTGTTAAAATGTTCATGCTATCCAAAACCATATATAAATTCAATGAAATTGCTATCAAAATTCCAAAGGAATTTTTCACATAAATAGAAAAAACAATTATAATATGTGTATGGAACCACAAAAGGCCATGAATAGCCAAAGCAATCCTGACAAGAACAAAACTGGACAATACAGACTTCCTGATTTCAAACTATGTTATAAAGCTATAGTAATTAAAACAGTATGGTACTGGCATAAAAGTAGACCCAAAAACCAATTGAACAGAATAGAGAGCCCAGAAGTAAATCCCAAGATATACAGTCAACTAACATTTGACAAGGAAGCAAACAACACTCATTGGGAAAGGATAGTCTCTTCAAAAAATGGTGCTGAAAAAACTGGATAATGACATGCAGAAAAATGAGATTGGGTCCCTATATTACACCACTCACAAAAATTAGCTTGAAATGGATTAAAACCTTAAACATAAGATCTGATACCATAAAATTCATAGAAGAAAAACATACACAAGAAGTTTTTTGACATTGATCTTGCCAATGATATTTTTAGAGATGACTTCAAAAACATAAGCAACAAAAGCAAAAATCAAACTGCAACTACATCAAACTAAAAGCTTCTGCACAAGAAAAGAGACGTTCAAAACAATAAAAAGGCAACCTACATAATTGGAGAAAATATTTGAAAACCATGTATCACGTAAGGGGTTATTCTATCCAAAATATATAAAGAACTCACACAATTCAATAACAAAAGAAGAGACAATCTGATTTAAAAATGGGTAGAGAAATTTAGCAGATATTCTTCCAAAGAAGACATCCAAATAGCCAAAATGTACATGAAAAGATGCTCATATCACTTATCGTCAATGAAATGCAAATCAAAACCACACACCTGATAAAATGGCTTTCATCAAAACGACAAGAGATAACAAGTATGGTAAGGATGTGGAGAAAAGGGAAACCTAGTACACTGTGGGAATGGAAATTGGTCCAACCACTATAGAAGACAGTATGGAGGTTCACAAAAATTAAAAATAGAACTACCACATAATCTAGAAATGCCACTACTGGGTATATATCCAAAGGGAATAAAAACAGGATATTGAAGAGATACCTGCACTCCCATATTTATTGCAACATTATTCAAAATAGCCAGGATATAGAAACAGCCCAAATATCTGTAAACAAATGAATGGATAAAGAAGATGTGACTATATATATATATATATATATATATATATATATATATATATACCTATAGCTATAGCTATACAATTGAATACTATTCACCAACAGAAGGAAATTCTTCCATTTACAACAACTAGGCCAGATAAGGGCAGTATGATAAGAGAGGTAAGTCAGACAGAGAAAGACAAATACTGTATGATATCAATTATATGTGGAATAAAACAGAGAGAATGGTGGAGCTGGCAGTGAGATAATTGGGGAGATGTTGTAGCTAGTAGATAAATAAGTCCTGGAGATCTAATGCACAGCATAGTGATTATATATAATAATACTATATTATAAAATTCAAAGTTGCTAAGAGACAAGATCTTAATTGTTCTCACCATAAATCAGAAGTAATAATTATGTGAAATTATAGAGATGTTAGCTAATGCTGTTATGGTAATCACATTGCCATATATAAATACAACAAATCAACACACTGTAAATGTTAAACTTATACAATGTTATATGTCATCACATCTCAAAAAAGAAAAAAATTCAGAAATAATAAGAAGTAGAGGAGGAATTGCAATTTTTAATAGTATAATGAAGGAAGACATAACTTGAAAGGTAACAGTTAAACATAAACTTGATGGAGATGAGGTAGTAATTTATGCAGATATATTGGGAAAGACTTGTCCAAGCAGAAGACACAACCAGTGCAAAGGACTTGAGGTGGGAGCAGGCCTAATATGTTCAAGGAAGATTAAGGAGGTCATTGTGGCAAGAAACTAATGAATGAGAGGAAAAGTAATAGGAGATGAAATCAGAGAGGTACAGCGAAGGTGTGGTACATCCACAATGTAAAACCTTATGGGCTATTATAAAGATTTTGGCTTTTACTTTTGGTGAAATCAGGAACAATTGCACAGTTTTGAACAATAAAGTAATATTCCTTACTTTTATTTTGCAAGGATTACTCTGGCTGCTGATTGGAGAAGAGACTTCAGATGTGCAATGACATAGGCAAGGAAACCAGTTAGCAGGCTGCTACAATAATTCAAGTGAGAGATGATGCTAACATGAACAAAGGAGATAGTGAGAAGTGGTCAGACTAGATATATTTTGAAGATGAACTAATGTGGGACATGAATATAAGAGTGGAATCAAGGATGAATGTAAGGTTTGAGATATGAGCAACTAGAAGGATGAAATTGCCATTAACCAAGGCAAAAAAGATTGCAGAGCAATTTAGGGGGCAAGGGAGAAATCAGACATTTATTTTTAGATGTGTTAAGTTTGACATGAGTATTAGACATTCATATATATATGTATATATATATGTGTGTACTTTGGGGAAAGTTTTGGGCTGAATATATAATTTTTTAGTAATCAGCATAGATACAATATTTAAAATCATGAGACAAAATGAGATCACCAAGTAAGGGGAGTACAGAAACAGAAGAAAAGAGAACCAAGAACTGAGCCTTAGGGTACTCCTTATAAATGTCACATAAATAGTAAGTGATGTACCTCTAATTGGAAAAGAGATATGCCTAATTCCAAAGTCTGTGTTCTTATCTAGTGAGATATAAAACCACTATATAAAGTTAGGTTCTATAGCATAGGTAATAATCAAGCCTGGCATCTATATAGTAAGAGTAGTAAAATAACTTTATTTTCTTAAAGCACTATTTTCCTTTATGCACTAGGTCCAAAAACTTATGTAAATAGTTTCTGGAAGAAAAAAAATACATACACACAAATACAATGAATAGAGCAGTTGTAAGCAACAAGTAATTACACACTTTTACATAATTAACTCAATAAAGTTATTTGGGAACAGTTTCTTGTTCTAATGTTTGGTTTTCCCCATGATCTTTCAATCATTTCTGATCCTACACTTCTTTTGTAGAAACTGAAAAAAACTATTAAAGTAGTACTGACCCTAACATCAAGAAAATTTCAGAATGATAGCTGAAAGGAACTTGTTATCTCACCCTGCTGAGGTTTGGTGGCACAGCAACTACTAAATGATATATAGTGACACTCAATGGCAATTGAATTAAGAAATTATTTCTATTGCATTAAAAATTGTGTCATAACAAAATAGGCATTTAACAGGATGAGATCAGGAAAATAATATCAGAACAACTCTGAATTAAAACTCAGAATTGGGGTAATTTCTATAGTGTCTATTAAAACATTTTTCATTGAAAAATGAAAAACACTTGGATAACTTAAATGGTTTGACAAAGGCTTTAATAAAAAATGCTCACACACATGAGTGTGTGTCATGAGGCATAAATACCAGAATATTTCTAATGTATTTTAGCTATAACTTTCAGACAAAGCAATTACAGTGATTCTTCTGTATGAAACTGAGAGTGCCAGAAGTATTAAATGTATAGATCAAGCAGCAGTGTAGAAGCCAATAATACTAATTAATACATAGTATTTATCATGCTTACTATGTAAAATTCCTATATATTAATTTTCTCATTTATTTCCCACAATGAGCTCAGAAGGGCTATTCAAATGACTTTTTATAGATGAGGAAACTGAGGTTCAGAAAAAGTAAATAACTTCCTAACAAAGCCACAGCTACTATTTGACCTCAGCTTGTTTACCTTCAATACCTTAACTATCAAATAGTATACTTCCCAATGTTATGATGAAAACAGTTGGATAGTTCTACCCCTATATGAAATACAGCCCAAGAATTCTTATGTTCAATTAGGATTAAGTTGACTGAGTAATAAAGACTTAAAAAATGGCTTAATTAAGTTAGAGGTTTATTTTTCTCTTATTTGAAAGTGTGACTATAGGCAGTCCAAAGCTGGTATGACAGATTTGATTCCTGAAGTCTTTAAGGACGCAGGGTTTTTTATCCTAATGCTTCACTGTGTATGGTCTCCATCCTCAAGCCATCATATCTACATTCAAGCCAGCAGGAAAGATAAAGGGACAAAAGAGAAAAAGGGTAAAGACTGTGTGTCAGCTTTCTTTTAAGGAAAGAAAATTACAGAAAATTTGAGTTGACACAACCAAAAGATGTATTGTATTAATATAGAACTGTTTTTTAAACATTTTTATTAGAGTATAATTGCTTTACAATGGTGTGTCAGCTTCTGCTTTATAACAAAGTGAATCAGTTATACATATACATATGTCCCCATATCTCTACCCTCTTGCAACTCCCTCCCTCCCACCCTCCCTATCCCACCTCTCTAGGTGGTCACAAAGCATAGAACTGTTTTATACTACAATCATGCTATCCTTTTGCATTTTACTATGTTACTGACTTGCTTAAATTATTCAAAATCCTGAATAAATCTCATTGTGTCCATGAAGCAAGCTTGACTCCCATAACTCCACTGCCTGAAGCATGGACTACTCAAACATGGTGAATACTCTAATACTATAGCTTTTGCCCTTGTCTACCCAAGTTCTTTCATAGATTTCCTGGCTCAGGTAGGGCAAATCTGAGAGAAGAGTAAGTGTTTCTTGAGCAATAAGTAGTCAAAACGGATTATTGTTGGGTGAATACCAAAGGTTTTGACCATGGTTAAGCTGCAAGCAGGGCTGCACCTTCCTAAAATCGAGGCACAGAATGGCCCAAGCTATTGTCTTACTAAGGTTATTTTTTAAATAGATCAAAATCACAGGAGTAATTGGGATCCTTGAAGCAGCACAGTGATTTAGTACCACCATTCAAAATATAATTTTTAAAAGACCACACATTTTCTTACTATGTTCTATGCTACCCATTTTGCAGATACAAGAGCAACTTCCTGAATTCAACCAAAGGGGTGACTGAAGACAGATTTGCTCCAGGTGTTCCACATCTTGGAAGAAGCAGAATCAGAGTATAGGCCAAATGGGTAATGAGAAAAACAACTGGGTGTGAGATTTTATATAGTTCAGTAGACATCGTTTTGACTGGGCATCCAGATCAGTAATGGGCCCTCAAATTAATAGGTGTCAAATAGGAAGAGGAGCAGAAATCATAAGTCTAGGGAATGAAGGCGAACTGGGAATGAGATATGGTGGTGATGTATAACTACAAAGGGCAAGAGTCCAGGTTCTTGTGAATTCTGTTTAATGGGTTATTTGATGAATTGATGGCTTTTATTGGGCCAGTTGCTTTCACCATAGGTCATAGAAACCAGAGAGCAGATATATGCAAGATGACACCAAGATGCAGGCACACTCAGATTACACCAGGGTGATAAAAATTCTTGCAATACCCAGGGTACTTTTTACTTTGATTTTGCAGTCATTAGTTCCAATTATACACTTAACGTCAGTTGTGCCAATTAATTGGTGGAATATCTGTGCATTGTGATAACTGAAATGTAGCAGAAAATAATCCACCCCATACTCAAAAGTATAATTTCTACTGATCCTTGAAATTCTAGGTTTTGTTCTTAAACTATATGTTTATGAGAGGAAAAACCATCAGTTCTTAATTGACAGAAAACGAATTGCTAAGGCCGGTTTGGATTGAAATAGCTTGAGACTCATGGGTCTCTGGGAGAAAGAGACTCTAAAAAGAAAACAAACAAACAAACAAAAAAACAGGCAGAGGTTATAGAAAAGAAGGCAGAAATGCCAAAGATAAACTTTAACTCCTTTACAATTTTGATGGCTGGTCCTAGTTATCACTCTATAGTCAAAAGAGTTGCTTTGAAGCCACTGCCAGAAAGAGGTTAATGAATATTTTCTTATCAACATATGGACACAGCCTCCTAAAAGAAATAATGCCACCATTATTTAATTTTTTATACCAATTCCATACAGTTTTGCTAGTTCTCTTATTGCAAGGCACATTTTTTACTACATGCAGAGCATAAACTACAACTTCGAGTTTGTCTATATAGTACAAAGTGAGCTGAAGATTTAAAAATTATAGATATCCCCAATAAATGAAGACAGCTAATCTAGATAATTTAGATAAACCACATGAAAAGAGTTATTTAGTCCAACCAAGATAACTGTAAAATTGATCAATATCCACATCATTAGGCATGGTGTTGATTCATCCTAAACTGTCATGGCTAATTTGCTATGGTGTTTTCAATAGACAGTCACATTCAATTGATGCTCTGAAACTAACTATGGAAAGTACTAGTTATGTCAACACAGTATCTAAACATCCAGGTTAAGAGGGAAAATTTTATTCGACTGGTTTTGTTTGTGCTACATTAGATATTTGGAAATTGTTTTTTATTTGGGCTTTCCATATTTGTAAACATGCTGAAGATTGTATACTTTTCTATTGGGAGAAGTAGCATTTCTGTGCAATAGAAAAAACATTGGACTCAAAGCAAAGAGATACAGCTTTTACCCTAGACGTGATAGTAATAAATTGACTAACTTTTGACAAACTCCTTAACCTCTTCTAGTCTCCATTTATTTGATTCTACCTGCCTACTTACCTCATTAGGGATATTGTAGTTATCAAAATTGACTCTAAATACAAACAACTTAGAAAAGTTAAAAGTGAGGTTTAAATGTAAGGGATTCTCATATTTATGTTTAGAACCATACTAATACAGGCTACTATGTGATAAAAGTGCACAGGTAAATACACTAGGTTGTAAGTTCTGAGTGGACAAACATAAGTTAAAAGAAACTGTGAAAGTAGATTTTATTGCTAAAGTGATTCCAGCTGTGCTTCAATTTTTGTGTTTCAAAGACATAAGTTTCAAACTTCCACTGCTAGTTTTACTGCATTGATCTGAATGCTTCTGTTATTACAGTTTAATAACAAGCAATGGCTCAGTTGCAGATTGGTGAATCCCATCCACTCATAAACTCCAATAAAGATGTTAAAAATAAGTAAATAAATAAAATAAGGAGAAGTTCCACTCAGGGCAGCCCAAGGGAAGTCTGTGTTCCCTACTGTCCACTCAGGGCCGTGTCTACATGAGCATAATGGGTTGGATTGGTTAAGGTTTTATTAATGTTACATTAGAATATTATTCATCTTAAAAAAAACAAAACAAAAACCACTTGTGGTTCAGCTATTTCAGTCACTGTGATAAACATGGAGATGCCTAATTCTTAAAGCACAGCTTAAATAATATCACTTCTCTACTCAAAGTCCTTTAATAATACTTTAGTGATTAAAAGATAAAGTCCAAACACACTAGGATGGAATTCAAGGCCCAAACTACCTTTCAAATGTAATTCCTCCCTTGCCCTTCCTCTCATAGATTTCTCACATATGTTCCAACTAGATCATATTACCTCCATTTCTACACAGCCTGTATTATTTTTGCATTATAACTTTGTTCACATTGCTCTACCTAAAAGCAATTGTCATTATCCCTAGCTTTGCCTCTTAATCCTAGGAATACTTCAAGTTTCTGCTCAAATACCACCTCTTCCATGAACTCTTCTTTGATCCCATCTAAAACTAATCTTTATTTTCTGGACTCAAGCAACATTTTGTGCCCCTGTTTTAGCACTTCTTAATACATTTCTTCCTACCACAGAAATGTTTTCATAGAAATATAATCTCTCCAGACACTCAGTTTCTTCAGGAATGTGATTCCATCTTTTTCATTGTATTATACAATATAACCAGAAAATGTATTGCCTATATTAGGTACTTACTAAATGTTTATTGTTTGTCAAACTAATTTCTAAGCAATGAGAAAATTAATCAATGTGTGGAGTTGGTAGACTAGTCAAAAAAAAAAAAAGAATTGAGTTCCATCTAGCAACATAAATGTGGAATCAGTAAGCCTCAATATTGTCATTAAGAAGCCAAACTATAGCACATAGAAATTAGTTGACTACAAATATTTAGAGATTTGCAAATAATTTTAGCATAATGAAAACATTATGCAAATGATTCATAGTCATAGTTTCTTGTATATGCTCCTTCCAACTATATAATAAGTTAAGATTTACTATGATTGTGATACTATACACAGAGAATCCTAAAGATGCTACCAGAAAACTACTATAGTTAATCAATGAATTTGGTAAAGTAGCAGGATAGAAAATTAATGCACAGAAATCTCTTGCATTCCTATACACTAATGATGAAAAATCTGAAAGGGAAATCGATTTGCCAGGGTGATAATTGCATGAAAGATTTACCATTATAAAAAAGAATAAAATACCTAGGAATAAACCTACCTAAGGAGAAAAAAGACCTGTATGCAGAAAACTATAAGACACTGATGAAAGAAATTAAAGATGACACAAACAGATGGAGAGATATACCATGTTCTTGGATTGGAAGAATCAACATTCTGAAAATGACTATACTAGCCAAAGCAATCTACAGATTCAATGCAATCCCTATCAAACTACCAATGGCATTTTTCACAGAACTAATACAAAAAATTTCACAATTTGTATGGAAACACAAAAGACCCCGAATAACCAAAGCAATCTTGAGAAAGAAAAACAGAGCTGGAGGAATCAGGCTCCCTGACTTCAGGCTATACTACAAAGCTGTAATCAAGACAGTATGGTACTGGCACAAAAACAGAAATACAGATAAATGGAAAAGGATAGAAACCCCAGAGATAAACCCACACACATATGGTCACCGTAGTTTTAATAAAGGAGGCAAGAATATACAAAGGAGAAAATACAGCCTCTTCAATAAGTGGTGCTGGGAAAACTGGACAGCTACATGTAAAATGAAATTACAACACTCCTTAACACCATACACAAAAATAAACTCAAATTGTATTAAAGACCTAAATGTAAGGCCAGACACTATAAAACTCTTAGAGGAAAACATAGGCAGAACACTCTGACATAAATCACAGCAAGATCTTTTGACCCCCTCCTAGAGAAATGGAAATAAAAACAAAAATAAACAAATGGGACCTAATGAAACTTAAAAGCTTTTGCACAGCAAAGGAAACTATAAAGATGAAAAGACAACCCTCAGAATGGGAGAAAATATTTGCAAATGAAGCAACTGACAAAGGATTAATCTCCAAAATTTACAAGCAGCACATGCAGCTCAATGTCAAAAAAACAAAAAATCCAAACCAAAACTGGGCAGAATACCTAAATAGACATTTCTCCAAAGAAGATATTCAGATTGCCAACAAACACATGAAAGAATGCTCAACATCACTAATCATTAGAGAAATGTGAATAAAAAACCACAGTGAGGTATCACCTCACACCAGTCAGAATGGCCATCATCAAAGAATCTACAAACAATAAATGCTGGAGAGGGTGTGGAGAAAAGGGAACCCTCTTACACTGTTGTTGGGAATGTAAATTGACAGCCCCTATGGAGAACAGTATGGAGGTTCCTTAAATAACTTAAGATAGAACTACCATACGACCGAGCAATCCTACTACTGTGCATATCCCCTGAGAAAACCATAATTCAAAATGAGTCATGTACCACAATGTTCATTGCTGCTCTATTTACAATAGCCAGGACATGGAAGCAACCTAAGTGTCCATAGACAGATGAATGGATAAAGAAGATGTGGCACATATATACAATGGAATATTACTCAGCCATGAAAAGAAATGAAATTGAGTTATTTGTAGTGAGGTGAGTGGAACTAGAGTCTACCACACAGAGTGAAGTAAGTGAGAAAGAGAAAAAGAAATACTGTGTGCTAACGCATATATATGGAATCTAAAAATAAAAGGTTATGAAGAACCCAGGGGCAGGACAGGAAAAAGACGCAGATGTAGAGAATGGACTTGAGGACATGGGGAGGGGGAAAGGTAAGCTGGGACGAAGTGAGAGAGTGGCATGGACTAATATATACTACCAAATGTAAAAGAGATAGCTAGTTGGAAGCAGCCGCATAGCACAGGGAGATCAGCCCGGTGCTTTGTGACCACCTAGACGGGTCGGATAGGGAGGGTGGGAGGGAGACGCAAGAGGGAGGAGATATGGGGATATATGTATATGTATAGCTGATTCACTTTGTAATAAAGCAGAAACTAACACACCAGTTTAAAGCAGTTATACTCCAGTAAAGTTGTTTAAAAAAAACAAAACAGGTTTACTATGATTGAAAATGAAAGAATCGATTTGCCAGGGTGATAATTGCATGAAAGATGTTGGAAAGGTATATAATGAACAAATGTATGAATAATTTCTCTAACATAGTGGTTAAGTAAAACAGGCTTGTTTTGTATCCTGACCGTTTACCAGCTATTTGCACATGTTCAGTAGCTTCTAAATTTTAGTTTTCTCATTGATAGAATAAGACTAGTAGTAACTAACTCACACTGTTTTCATAGGAGCAAACTAAAAATGCTATAAATTGTTCCACTAGGAACAAAAAGTAAATATGTTTCAGAATTCAGTAAGTTAGATTACATACAATTCTGTGCTTGTGCACTCAAAAACAGCTATGTAAAGTGAATAGTTTTGAGAATGCCTGCATTCTTACAATTAATGTTAATGTTAATGTTAATGTTAAACATTAACATTAATGTTAAACAATTAATTAATGTTCAATGTCAAGGTTTTTAATACACCAAGCCTAATTATTTTGTATCACACCATACAACCTTTTTCTCTCAACTTTCCATGTTGGTAAAAAGCATGAATATTGTTTTCTTTTTATGTTTAAGGTAATATGATAAATTTAAATAGAAAAACATTCAAAATGTTTATTTATTGACTTTGTTTATTGACCATTTCAATTTTTCCTCTGATATAAAAAATACTATAGGAGGTACCTGAGACTGTTGCTGTTTATGTATATTACTAAATAAATATATTTGAAAAATCGGTCTGTGCAACTGAGGTTTATGTGCTTTAATTTAGGCTTGATATTGTAAAATTACAACTCTTCTAAGAGCGTAAAATATGTCACCTATAAGCCAAAATTATGCTTATAACTGGTCGGTGTGGAATTTTAAGCATGGGCCCTATACCACCTTTTTTTGAGAATTTGAAATCTGAGTAATAGAAATGATATAGCAAAGGTGTAGCTCCCCTGCAAAGTGGCAAGAAGCATTATTAAAATTACAGCCACCTAATGCTTTCTGTATTTGTAGGTCTTTATGTTGAGTCTCTTTTTTTATATAATGTATCATTAATTCCATCACCTGCCTCCCCCAAAAAGGAATCTCATCTCATGCATTCAATTGTTTGACTATAGAGTGCCACAAACCATATGGATCTCATTTGAAACTCTTCTAAATCATAGATATCCATGTGCAACTGATAAAAGCCAATTTATCTGGTGATAGGGAATGGAAGGCTTCTCTCAAGTCAAGTCCAAGGAGATCCCCCTATAGGCTATCTAAGTACTAAACTCAGGGGAAATTACTTCATCACAACTTGATCCAGATCACAGTAATGAATATTGTGATGTAGCCAATATTCAATTATGTTGACTTTACAATACTGGAATTAATCCATCTGCATTGCAGCTCAGTGAAGTCATTTTGGGGATGTAGTGATTTTGAGGCTGCCTTCATCTTTGCAGGCCCAGATGCTGAACCACAGAATCCTGAGAATTAACAATGTTACTAAAATGCTATTAAACTTTTGATGATAATACCTGTGTTGTGTGGCATAAGCCTGTCAGATTTAGGTTGAGATCATACTCCTATAGCCTGAAGATATTTTTCAGTGATGTTTTGCAAGATTGTCTATCAGTATGTATTTACCATGCATAACACTGCAATATGCCAGTGGTTAGCTGCTTTAGAATTAGAGTAATTGGTGGGGTTATTTTAAGCTTCTAACTAAAGACAGAATTTTATATTATCTGACATACTGAGTCTCAGAACTTTCTTACCATAAATTTCACTTTGGCCAATTAATTTGAGCTGCAACTACAGGATGAATTGGGATTTATGATATTCATACTAATGTCACTGTAGTCTTGCAAGATGAGGAGGTTTTACCATAGTGTTACTTAACTTCTTGCTTCTACCCACACCTTCAATGTATTCTCAAAGCAGAAGCTAGAGGGAACTTGTTGAAATATGACAGACCATGTCACATCAGTTCCGTGCTGAAAATTATTCAGTGGTGTCACATTTTGCTCCAAGTAAAAGCCAAAGTCCTCACAGTGACCTACAAGCCTCACATGACCTTCCATCTTCCTCAAACCATTAGTCCTCTGACCTCATCTCCAACCCTCTGCCCCCAGTTCACTGCTGTAGCCACACAAGCTTCTTTCCTATTCTTAGAATACGCCAAGGCACATGTTGACTCACAGTCATTGCTCTTTCTAGTCTCTGTGCCTGGATTAATTTTCTTTAAGGTATTGACAAGGCTTACTCCCTCATCTCTTTCCAGTCTATATTTAAAATTCACCTTCTTAAGGAGAACTTAATGAGTGGTAAGAGACCATTCTCTTTCCATGTTTACTTCTACCCCAACATTCCCTATTCCTCTTCCTTGTTATTATTTTCAGAGTCCTTAATACCTTCTAAGGTATTATAAAATATGAATATTTATTATATTATTATTGTTTGTTAACTACTCTTACTAAAATGAAATTCTAAAATGGTAAGGATTTTTGTCTTTTTTATTCATTGCTATATACTCAGTCTTAGAACTTTGCCTGACACATGGCATGCACTCCATAAGTATATATAAAGGAAGTAATGATTGACCCAAGTCAGTGTTCAGTCACACTGGAATGAATCGTTTCTCCCACTAATACATAATAAAAGGCAATATAAATTTTTATTAGTATTTTTGAGAATCCTTTCAATAAATTAGATAGATTAATAAATTAGAACTCAAAATTCTAAGCCTTAAACCAGTGATTCTCAAAAGAGAGTTAGGGGACTATGCATATGAAAATTTCTGTGGTTTCTGTCAAAAATACAAGTTTCTTAGCCTCAATAGTATTTGTTAGAAATCTGTAACAGAAGACCCCAGAAAATTGCCTTTTGAACAAGTGTGCCATATAATTCTCTAATGTACTAAGTTTGAATATAACTTCTTTAATCTAGAAGTGAGCTGCCATTGCATGTTCGGTCATCTCTATTTTCCTTAAATAACAGTTTCCTTACCAAAAAAGCTCAACCATTTCCTGTGATAACCTGAAACTTAAAAAAAAAAACAAAACATAACAAGCACATACATACATCTAGTGCTGAAAAATTCAAAGTAATTCTTAGGATGAAAACACATTCTTGAAAGATTCTATCTTCACAAGTTGGGGTATTTTAAATTTTTTTCTTCAAAAGATGTTAAGTGCATTCTCACGTCCAAGATTTGAAAAAGGTAAAGCAAAATTTCTTTTCCCCATAATCTTCAATAAACCATGTTTTAACTTTAAGAACCCTCAATTCAATCATAATTTAAATTAATCCAAGTTTAATTGTAACTATTTTTTTCTCTCTATGCAAGCTAACTCACAGCCCCCAGGTGAAAGCATAAATAAAAATAATTTGACTTCAAAATAACTAAATTATAACTTTAGTATATACAGTTTATTAAAGACCTTAGATAAATTTCCATAACAGATTTTTATTGTTTTACTCTTAACATAAAAGTTATTTAGTGAAGTAAAAATGATAACTTTTCCACATTCTATTCTTTCTCTAAAGGTATTGTCATAATCATTCTCTCATCTTGTTAAAACCATGTTATATAACTTACTAATACATGCTTAAGTCATTTTTATAAAAATTCACAAGGGAATAGTAACTAAATTAAGAAAGGGATGTTGTTAAATATTCTGAAGTAGTTATAATTTCATTTAGAGTAACGGGGAGTCAATTTTAAAAAGGATAACCTGTAAAGCATCCTGTTTTTTCTTCAGGACTTAGTAAGCCCAAAGCCTGTTTATCTGTATGCCAAATTTTATTTAATGAGTGTGGTGGGCTATGCTGCCTTTACTTTTGCTTTTCAGAATGTTGCTCAAATTCACTAAGAACAGGTATTTAAGCTCAGAAGCATTAACAAGAGTAATATGTATATTCCACTTAAGTGATTTTGAATGCTCACATCTCACAACTAAATAAATCTTCAGTATATTTATTTAAGGCAGTGTTTTTAAATGCATGGTACTCTTTCTTCATACAAAATTTTATGTGGAAACCTAGCATATAAAATCTACTGAGATTAAGTTATTCTGATTTGAAGGAGTGAGGACCAGTAATCTAAATGCTTAGCATTGCAGAGTAGTTACTGCCCAATGACCACCTCTGAGGCATTCTTTGTGGGTCCCAGGATTCCAAAAAGCACAGTATAAAAGGAATAAAGAATGAATCTGATATATAAGATACACTGAATCGGGCAGCAAATAAAAGTAATTTTAAAAGCAAGGTAAGCCCATGGATTGTCATTCCCAAGGGAACAGTGATTTCACATAAAGATTTTATTCACTTGGATCTATGAATCAGTCATTTTAAAACTGATTTGTTGGTTTCAGTTGCTATAACCATTATGAATTAAGAATTTAGAAAATAAATAAATTGTAAATACTTTATCTCACTTATAATGCATATAGAAAGCTATGTCATATTTTGTTTATTATAAATGAAAAGTAAATGATGGGAAGAAGTAGGACATACAGCTAAGGAAGAATGAAAAGGTTGGCATATCCTTTCCATAAAAACAACTATAAAACTGAATAAAATACTCAAAAGCAATTATGGGTTCTGAATATTGAACAAAGGCAAATAACAAATTGAGAAGTGATAACTAAAAAAAAAAACAAACAAAAGATGAACTTTAGGTAAGAACAATGGGAGTCAGTTCATTCTTGCATAGGGAGCTCCCAATCCCCACCTACAAGTGAAAAAGTGGCTGTGAAAACCAGCAGTTTGCTGCCATAGGAACTGACTACTTTGGAACAGAGAACAGGAAACTCTTTTTCAGTAGTGTATGGAAAAACCCAGCAGTGCTCCTAGCCTGAGGCTGTGATCCTAGTTAGAGCAATAGGAACCTGAATTCTAGCCAAAATTTAATATGCAGAGTCTGAAAATTAGATACTCACTTAGTGGCTTTATTAGCATTCCCATATCTCTGGTTGTCTGAGACCTTTACAGCAATTGCCATGGAGATCTGAGAGAACTTGGTGGAAAATAAAAACCACAGAATATTGAAACTTGCCTGATTTGAATAAAATACCCAAAGCAAACATAGATCTACCAGTAGTGAATGGAAGCTTTAAAGACTAAAGATGTTTGAGCACAAAGCCTGGCCGATTATTAACTGATCAATGATCAATACAGATCGATTGATACAGAGGAGACCCCTAAAAAGACAGGCTAAAAAGTTAGAATTAAAATTTTAAACCAATCAGATACATTAGCAGACACACAATGCAGGGGTGATAGATTCTGCAGATTAATTCCAGGTAGGTTACTTAAAAAATAAAATCAATCGAACAAAAACAAAAAACTCTCAGAAGATAAACAAAGAAAATAAGAAATCAGAGTTGCTATAATAAATTATATGTCCAGTTTTTTTTTTCACTCACAAGAAATGCCAAAAAGGCAGAAAAGTGTGACCCATATTCTAGAAAATAAGCAGTAAAAACTGTGTCTGGGGCTTCCCTGGTGGCACAGTGGTTGAGAGTCTGCCTGCCGAAGCAGGGGACATGGGTTTGTGCCCCTGTCCGGGAAGATCCCACATGATGCGGAGTGGCTGGGCCCGTGAGCCATGGCTGCTGAGCCTGCGTGTCCAGAGCCTGTGCTCCACAATGGGAGAGGCCACAACAGAGGCCCGTGTACCGCAAGAAAACAAACAAACAAAAAAACTGTGTCTGCGTTGGCCAAGAAGTTGGATTTAGCAGATGACTATTTCAAAGAAACTACTACAAATATATTCAAATAACAAAAGGAAATCTGCACTATGGCCAGCTCTCTCACACCCATGGCCACCGGCTTCCCCATACACCCCATTTACACTGGGGATCCCACAACCCTGGTGGCTGTGGAATCCTCCTTCCCGCCCTGTCCTTGCCAAGGTGGACTCGTGTGCTCTGGGGCAGCCTTGGGAGCAGACCCCTGTGGGTGGCCCTCATGCAGAGGTGGGGCTCAAATCACAGCTGAACCCCAGGGGCCATGTAACTAAGGAAGAAGAGTTGAAATCTCTCCTCACAGCTGCACAAACCATGAATTGACACCACCGTGGCTGGCTTTGTAAACTCAGCACCTACAGAACATCTGAACAGACAATAAGTGCTCCTGCAGCCAAGACGGGTCTAACTTTAGCAGCTGTAGATTTTGTGGGCACATATATGTGGGGATTGGGTGAGGCCAGAGACTGAGCTGCCCTCATAGTGCCCACAGAGGGTCCAGATCCATGATTACTGCAATCCTGCGACCTGATTTCAGTGGATCCATGCTGTGGCCTGGTGAAAACAATGTCTGAGAGACATCAGGGACAATTGCCAGCATAACCACAGTTAAGGTGGGGCTGAGATCAGTGCCAACAAGAATGTAATCTGAGAGCTCCCAAAATAGTGGAAAGAACAGAGCACACCCACAGGTGAACAACTCCAGAGGAGAATTACTCAGTGTCTTCCCTCTCAGTGGGAGTGCTCCAATCCCACCTACTGCACACTGCAGATCAGAAACACAGCTACAAAACAGATCTGGGGAAATTTTCTCCAAAAATGTGGGAGCAGACTCCACCTCTGACAGGGCCGTGACAACCACAGAGCAAAGGGGAGGCCCCTCTCAATATCCAGTGTATGCTCTGATCACCACAACATCAGTGGATATATGTCACCATATGTTTGTTGAAACTATAGACTGCACAACACCAAGAGTGAATCTCAATATAAATTATAGAATTTGGGTGATAATAATGTCAGTGTAGATTCATCAATTGTAATAAATGCACCACTGTGGTGCAGGATGTTGATAGTCTGATATGCTGTGTATATATGGGGACAGGAGGCATATGGGAAATCTCAATACCTTCCACTCAATTTTGAGGTGAACCTAAAAGTACTTTAAAAATAAAGCCTAGAGCTTCCCTGGTGGCACAGTGGTTGAGAGTCTGCCTGCCGATGCAGGGGACACGGGTTCATGCCCCGGTCCAGGAAGATCCCACAGGCCAAGGAGCGGCTGGGCCCATGAGCCATGGCCGCTGAGCCTGTGTGTCCGGAGCCTATGCTCCACAACGGGAGAGGCCGCAACAGTGAGAGGTCCACGTACTGGAAAAAAAAAAAAAGTCTATTAAAAAATAAAAGCGGGCTTCCCTGGTGGCGCAGTGGTTGGGAGTCTGCCTGCCGATGCGGGGGACACGGGTTCGTGCCCCGGTCCGGGAGGATCCCACGTGCCGCGGAGCGGCTGGGCCCGTGAGCCATGGCCGCTGAGCCTGCGCGTCCGGAGCCTGTGCTCCGTAGTGGGAGAGGCCACAGCAGTGAGAGGCCCGCGTACCGCAAAAAAAAATAAATAAATAAAAGCATTATGTCCCATCAAAAAAAGTTACAGGGGCTTCCCTGGTGGCACAGTGGTTGAGAGTCCGCCTGCTGATGCAGAGGACACGGGTTTATGCCCTGGCCCGGGAAGATCCCACATGCCATGGAGCAGATGGGCCCATAAGCCACGGCCACTGAGCCTGCGCACCTGGAGCCTGTGCTCTGCAACAGGAGAGGCCACAACAGTGAGAGGCCCACATACCGAAAAAAAAATAAATTTACAGCCCAATAACACTGATGAACATAGCCACAAAAATCCTCAAAAAAAATAGTAAACTGAATCCAACAGCACATTAAAAGCATCATAAACCATGATCAAGTGGGATTTCTCACAGGGATGCAAGGATTTTTCAATATACACAAAGCAATCAGTGTGATATATGACATCAAAAAATTGAAGAATAAAAAACTTATGATCATCTCAATAGAAGCAGAAAAAAAAGCTTTAGACCAAATTCAATAGCCATTTATGAAAAATGCTCTGCAGAAAGTGGGCATAGAGGGAACCTACCTCAATATAATAAAGGCCATATACAACAACCTCACAGCAAACATCATTCTCAACAGTGAAAAACTGAAAACATTTCCTATAAGATCAGGAACAAGACAAGGATGTCCACTCCTGCCACTTTTATTCAACATAGTTTTGGAAGTTCTAGCCACAGAAAAAGAAATAAAGGGATTCGAATTAGAAAAGAAGTTAAGCCATCACTGCTTGCACATGACATGACACTATACATAGAAAACCCTAAAGATGGCACCAGAAAACTGCTAGAGCTCACCAATGAATTTGGTAAAGTTTTAAGAAACAAAATTAATACACATAAATCTCTTGCATTCTTATACACTAACAATGAAAGATCAGAAAGAGAAATCAAGGAAACAATCACTATTACCACTGAATCAAAAAGAATAAAATACGTAGCAACAAATCTACCTATGGAGGCAAAAGACCTGTACTCACAAAATTATAAGATACTGATGAAAGAAAGAAAGGTGACACAAACAGATGGAGAGATATATCATGTTCTTGGATTGGAAGCATCATTATTGTCAAAATGACTATACTACCCAAAGTAATCTACAGATTCAATGAAATCCCAAACAAATTAACAATAGCATTTTTCACAAAATTAGAACAAAAATTTTACAATTTGTAAGGAAACACAGAAAACACTGAATAGCCAAACAATCTTGACAAAGAAAAACGGAGCTGGAGGATTCAAGATCCCTACCTTCAGACTATACTACAAAGCTACAGTCATCAAAATAGTATGGTAGTGGCACAGAAAAAACAAATACAGATCAATGGAACAGGATAGAAAGTCCAAAGATAAACCCATCCACCTATGGTCACCTAATATATGACAAATGATGCAAGAATATACAATGGAGAAAAGTCTCTTCAATAAATTGTGCCAGGATAACTGGACAGCTACATGTAAAACAACAAAATTAGAAAATTCTCTAACACCATACACAAAAAGAAACTCAAAATGGATTAAAGACTTAAATGTAATACTGGATTCTATAAAACCCTTAGAAGAAAACATAGGCGGAACACTTTTTTTCTTTAACAACTTTATTGGAGTATAATTGCTTTACAATGTGTTAGTTTCTGCTGTAAAACAAAGTGAATCAGATATATGTATACATATATTGCCATATCACCTCTCTCTTGAGTCTCCCTCCCACCCTTCTAGGTGGTCAAAAAGCACGCAGTGAGTGGCTCTCCCTGTACTATGCAGCTGCTTCTCCCTAGTGATCATTTTACATTTGGCAGTGTATATATGTCAATGCCACCTTCTCACTTCGTCCAACCTGACACTTGCCCCTCCCTGTGTCCCCAAGTCCACTCTCTATGCCTGCATCTTTATTCCTGTCCTGCCACTAGGTTCATCAGAGCCTTTCTTGTTTTTTTTTTTTTTTTAGAATCCATATATATGTGTTAGCATATGATATTTGTTTTTCTCTTTCTGACTTACTTCAAACTGTATGACAGACTATACGTCCATCCATCTCAATAAAAATAACTCAATTTCATTTCCTTTTTGGCTGAGTAATATTCCATTGTATATATGTGCCACAGCTTCCTTACACATTCATCTGTCGATAGACACTTAGGTTGCTTCCATGTCCTGGTTATTGGAAATAGTGCTGCAATGAACATTCTGGTACATGACTCCTTGAATTATGGTTTACTCAGAGTATATGTCCAGTAATGGGATTGCTAGGTCAAATGGTAGTTGTATTTTTAGTTTCTTAAGGAACCTCCATACTGTTCTCCATAGTGGCTGTATTAATTTACACTCCCACCAACAGTGCAAGAGAGTTCCCTTTTCTCCACACCCTCTCCAGCATTTATTGTTTGTAGGTGTTTTGAGGATGGCCATTCTGACACATGTAAGGTGATACCTCATTGTAGTATGGATTTGCATTTCTCTAATGATTAGTGATGTTGAGCATCCTTTCATGTGTTTGTGGGAAACCTGTATATCTTCTTTGCAGAAATGTCTATTTAGATCTTCTGCCCATTTGTGTATTGGGTTGTTTCTGCTTTTGATATTGAGCTGTATGAGCTGCTTGTAAATTCTGGAGGTCAACCCTTTGTCAGTTGCTTCATCTGCAAATATTTTCTCCCATTGTGAGCGTTGTCTTTTCATCTTGTTTATGGTTTCCTTTGCTGTGCAAAAGCTTTTTAAGTTTCATTAGGTCCCATTGGTTTATTTTTGTTTTTATTTCCATTTTTCTAAGAGGTAGGTCAAAAAGGATCTTGCAGTGATTTATGTAATAGAGTGTTCTGCCTATGTTTTCCTCTAAGAGTTTTATAGTGTCTGGCCTTACATTTAGGTCTTTAATCCATTTTTAATTTATTTTTGTGTATGGTATTAGGGAGTGCTCTAATTCCATTCTTTTGCATGTAGCTGTCCAGTTTTCCCAGCACCATTTATTGAATAGGCTGTCTGTTCTCCATTGTATATTCTTGCCTCAATTATCAAAAATAAGGTGACCATATGTGCATGGGATTATCTCTGGGCTTTCTATCCTGTTCCATTGATCTATATTTCTGTTTTTTTGTGCCAGTACCATACTGTCTTGATTACTGTAGCTTTGTAGCATAGTCTGAAGTGTGGGAGCCTGATGCCTCCAGCTCCGTTTTTCTTTCTCAAGATTGCTTTGGCTATTCAGGGTCTTTTTTGTTTCCATACAACTTGTGAAAATTTTTGTTCTAGTTTTGTGAAAAACGCCATTGCTAGTTTGATAGGGATTGCATTCAATATATAGATTGCTTTGGCTGGTATACCCATTTTCACAATGCTGACTCTTCCAATCCAATAACATAGTATATCCCTCCATCTGTTTGTATCATCTTTAATTTCTTTCATCAGTGTCTTATAGCTTGCTGCATAGAGGTCTTTTGTCTCCTTAGGTAGGTTTATTCCTAGGTATTTTATTCTTTTTGTTGCAATGGTAAAAGTGTTTCCTTAATTTCTCTTTCAGATTGTTCATCACTAGTGTATAGGAATGCAAGGTATTTCTGTGCACTAATTTTGTATCCTGCTGTGTTACCAAATTCATTGATTAGCTCCAGTAGCTTCCTGGTAGCATCTTTAGGATTCTCTATGTATAATATCATGTCATCTGTAAACAGTGACAGCTTTACTTCTTTTCCAGTTTGGATTCCTTTTCTTTCTTTTTCTTCTCTGATGGCTGTGGCTAAAACTTCTAAAACGATGTTGAATAATAGTGGTGAGAGTGGGCAACCTTGCCTTTTTTTATCTTAGAAGAAATGGTTTCAGTTTTTCATCATTGAGAACGATGTTGGCTGTGGGTTTGTCATATATGGCCTTTATTATGTTGTGGTAAGTTCCCTCTATGTCTACTTTCTGGAGGGTTTTTAACTTAAATGGGTGGTGAATTTTGTTGAAAGCTTTTTCTGCATCTATTGAGATATTCATATGTTTTTTATCCTTCAATTTGCTTATATGATGTATCACATTGATTGATTTATATATATTGAAGAATCCTTGCATTACTGAGTTAAACCCCACTTCATCATAGTATATGATCCTTTTAATGTGCTCTTGGATTCTGTTTGCTAGTATTTTGTTGAGGGTTTTTGAATCTATGTTTATCCATGATATTGGCCTGCAGTTTTCTTTCTTTGTGACATCTTTGTCTGGTTTTGGTATCAGGGTGATATTGGTCTCGTAGAATGAGTTGGGCCATGTTCCTCCCTCTGCTATATTTTGGAAAAGTTTGAGAAGGATAGGTATTAGCTCTTCTCTAAATGTTTGATAGAATTTACCTGTGAAGCCATCTGGTCCTGGGCTTTTGTATGTTGGAAGATTTTTAATCACAGTCTCAATTTCAGTGCTTGTGATATGTCTGTTTATATTTTCTATTTCTTCCTGGTTCAGCCTCAGAAGGTTGTGCTTTTCTAAGAATTTGTCCATTTCTTCCAGGTTGTCCATTTTATTATCATATAGTTGCTGGTAGCAATCTCTCATGATCCTTTGTATTTCTGCAGTGTTAGTTGTTATTTCTTTTTCATTTCTAATTCTATTGATTTGAGACTTCTTCCTTTTTTTCTTGATGTGTCTGGCTAATGCTTTATCAATTGTGTTTATCTTCTCCAAGAACCGGCTTTTAGTTTTATTGATCTTTGCTATTGTTTCCTCCACTTCTTTTTCATTTATTTCTGCTCTGATCTTTATGATTTCCTTCCCTCTGCTAATTTTGGTGGTTTTTTGTTTGTATTTCTCTAATTGCTTTAGGTGTAAAGTTAGGTTGTTTATTTTAAGTGTTTCTTGTTTCTTGAGGTAGGATTTTACTGTTATAAACTTCCCTCTTAGAACTGCTTTTGCTGCATCCCATAGGATTTGGGTCATCGTGTTTTCATGTCATTTGTTTCTAGGTATTTTTTAATTACCTCTTTGGTTTCTTCCATGATCTCTTGGTTATTTAGTAGTGTATTGTTTAGCCTCCATGTGTTTGTATTTTCCACATAATTTTTCCTATAATTGATATCTAGTCTCATAGCCTTGTTGTCGGAAAAGGTAGTTGATTTGATTTCAATTTTCTTAAAATTGCCAAGGCTTGATTTGTGACCCAAACTGTGATCTATCCTGGGGAATGTTCCATGAGCACTTGAAAATAGCGTGTATTTTGTTGTTTTGAGATGGAATGTCCTATAAATATCAATTAAGTCATCTCATTTAATGTATCATTTAAAGCTTGTGTTTCCTTATTTGTTTTCATTTTGGATGACCTGTCCATTGGTTACAGTGGGGTGTTACCCTACTATGGCTTTCTTACTGCCAATTTCCCCTTTTATGGTTGTTAGCATTTGCCTTTTGTATTGAGTTGCTCCTAAGTTGGGTGCATAAATATTTAGTTGTTATGTCTTCTTCTTGGTGTGATCCATTCATCATTATGTAGTGTTCTTCTTTGTCTCTTTTAATAGTCTTTAAAGACTCTTTATCTGATATGGGAATCACTGCTCCAGACTCTTTTGATTTCCATTTGCATGAAATATCTTTTTCCATCCCCTCACTCAGTCTGTATGTGTCCCTAGGTCTGAACTGGGTCTCTTGTAGACAGCATATATAACGGTCTTGTTTTTGTATCTATTCAACCAGTGTATATCTCTTGGTTTGGGCATTTTTTCCATTTACATTTAAGGTAGTTATCGATATATATGTTCCTATTACCATTTTCTTAACTGTTTTGTGTTTGTGATTGTAAGTCTTTTCCTTCACTTGCATGTCCTGCATAGAGAAATTTCTTTAGCATTTTTTGTAACGCTGGTTTGGTGGTGCTGAATTCTCTTAACTTTTGCTTGTCTGTAAAGTTTTAATTTCTCCATCGAATGTAATGAGATCTTTGTTGGGTAGAATAATCTTGGTTGTAGAATTTTTCCCTTTCATCACTTTAAATATGTCCTGCCACTCCCTTCTGGCTTGCAGAGTTTTTGCTGAAAGATCAGCCGTTATCCTCAGGGGGATTCCCTTGTATGTTATTTGTTGTTTTTCCCTTGCTCCTTTTAATATATTTTTCTTTGTATGTAATTTTTTATAGTTTGATTAATAAATCTTGACATGTTTCTCTTTGGATTTATCTTGTATGGGAGTCTCTGTGCTTCCTGGACTTGACTGACTATTTCCTTTCCCATGTTAGGGAAATGTTCATCTATCTCTTCACATATTTTCTCAGTCCCTTTCTTTTTCTCTTCTTCTTCTGGGACCCTTACAATTTGAATGTTGGTTAGTTTAATGTTGTCCCAGAGGTCTCTGAGACTGTTCTCAATTCTTTTTTTGTTTTGTTTTGTTTGTTTGTTTTTTTTTTGCAGTACGCAGGCCTGTCACTGTTGTGGCCTCTCCCATTGTGGAGCACAGGCCCTGGACATGCAGGATCAGTGGCCATGACTTACAGGCTCAGCTGCTCCACGGCATGTGGGGTCTTCCTGGACCGGGGCACGAACCCGTGTCTCCTGCATCGGCAGGTGGACTCTCAACCCCTGCACCAACAGGGAAGCCCTGTCCTCAATTCTTTTCATTATTTTTTCTTTATTCTGCTCTGCAGTAGTTATTTCCACTATTTTATCTTCCAGGTCACTTATCTGTTCTTCTGCCTCAGTTATTCTGCTATTGATTCCTTCTAGAGAATATTTAATTTCATTTATTGTGTTGTTCATCCTTGTTTGTTTGCTCTTTAGTTCTAGGTACTTGTTAAAAGTTTCTTGAGTCTTCCCTGGTGGCGCAGTGGTTGAGAGCCCGCCTGCCAAAGCAGGGGACTCGAGTTCGTGCCCCCGTCTGGTAAGATCCCACATGCCATGGAGCGGCTAGACCCATGAGCCATGGCTGCTGAGCCTGTGAGTCTGGAGCCTGTGCTCCACAATGGGAGAGGCCACAACAGTGAGAGGCCCGCATACCACAAAAAAATATATATATATTTCTTGTATTTTCTCCATTCTATTTCCAAGATTTTGGATCAACTCTGCTGTCATTTCCTTTAATTCTTTTTCATGTAGACTGCCTATTTGTTGTTCATTTGTTTGTTCTGGTGAGTTTTTGCTTTACTCCTTTATCTGCTTTGTGTCTCTCTGTCTTCTCTTTTTGGTTAACTTACTGTTTGGGGTCTCATTTTTTCAGCCTGCAAGTTCGTAGATTCTGTTGTTTTTGGTGTCTTCCCCCAGTGGCTAAGGTTGGCTCAGTGGGTTGTTTAGGTTCCTGGTGGCGGCGGTTAGTGCCTGTGTTCTGGTGGATGAGACTGGATCTTTTCTTTCTGGTGGGCAGGACCACATCCTGTTGTGTGTTTTCGGGTGTCTGTGAACTTATTATGATTTTAGGCAGCCTCTCTTCTAATGGGTGGGGTGGTGTTCCTGTCTTGCTAGTTGTTTCGCATAGGTTGTCTAGCACTGTAGCCTGCTGTTTGTTGAGTCAATCTGGTAGATAGAGATCTCTGGGAAAGCTTTCCCCGTTTGATATCACATGGAGCTGGGAGATGTCTGGTGGAACAATGTCCCCAACTTAGCTCTTCCATCTCAGATGCACAGGCCTGACACCTGGCTGGAACACCAAAACCGTGTCAGCCACACATCTCAGAAGAAAAGGGAGAAAAAAATAAATAAATAAAAATAAAATTTAATAAAATTTAATAAAATAAAAAATTAAGAAAAATTATTAAAAATAAAAATATTGATAAGTAATAAAAAATAAAGAGAAAAACCAAACCCCCCCAAAAAAATCCACCAATGATAACACGTGCTAAAATCTACACACACACACACACACACACACAAAAACAAACAAACAAAAAAAAAATGCACAAGAGAATCCTAGGACAAATGGTAAAAGCAAAGCTATACAGACAAACTCACACAAAGAAGCATACACATACACACTCACAAAAAGAGAAAAAGGAAAAAACAATATATATATATATACAAAGGAGGAGAGCAACCAAATCTATAAACAAATCTACCAACGAAAATAAACTTTAAATACTAAACTAAGAGCATAAAACCAGTAACAAATTATTTTCAGAAAGCAAAGCCCAAGTCTACAGTTGCTCCAAAAATCCACTGCCTGAATTTTGGGATGAGTTGTTGTCTATTCAGGCATTCCACAGATGCAGGGTACGTCAAGTTGATTGTGACGATTTAATCCACTGTTTCTGAGGCTGATGGGAGAAATTTCCCTTTCTCTCTTTGTTTGCACAGCTCCTGGGGTTCAGCTTTGGACTTGGCCCCTCTGCTGCATTTAGGTTGCCTGAAGGCATCTTTTCTTCACTCAGACAGGACGAGGTTAAGTTAGCAGTTGATTAGGGGGCTCTGGCTAACTCAGGCTGGGAGGGTTGGAGGGAGGGGTATGGAATGTGTGGTGACCCTCCCCTGGCAGACTCCTGCATGACATTGCAACAGTGTGAGGTGCACAGTGTGTTCTCCTGGTGAAGTTGTCCCTGGGTCATGGGACCGTGACAGTGGTGCATTGCACAGTCTCCCAGGAGGGGTGGTGTGGATAGTGACCTGTGTTTGCACACAGGCTTCTTGGTGGCTGCAGCAGCAGCCTTAGCATTTCACACCCATCTCAGGTGTTTGCACTGATAGCTGCAGCTCATGCTCATCTCTGGAGCTCGTTTAGGCAGTGCTCTGAATCGCCTCTCCTTGCACACCCCAAAACAATGGTCTCTTGCCTCTTAGGCAGGTCCAAACTTTTTCCTGGACTGCATCCCGGCTTGCTGTGGCACACTAGCCCCCTTCAGGCTGTGTTCACCAGCCAACCCCAGCCCTCTCCCTGGGATCTGACCTCCGAAGCCCGAGCCTCAGCTCTGAGCCCCCACTGGCCCCAGTGGGTGAGCAGACAAGCCTCTCAGCCTGGTGAATGCTTGTTGGCATAGATCTTCTGTGTGGGAATCTCTCCTCTTTGCCCTCTGCACCCCCGTTGCTGTGCTCTCCTTCATTGCTCCAAAGCTTACCCCCAGCCCACCCCCCCATCCCTGCCAGTGAAGGGGCATCCTAGTGTGTGGAAACTTTTCCTGCTTCAGTGCTCCCTCCCAGAGGGGCAAGTACCATCCCTATTCTTTTGTCTCTGTTTTCTCTTTTCTCTTTTGTCCTACCCAAGTACGTGGGGATTTTCTTGCCTTTTGGGAAGTCTGCAGTCTTCTGCCAGCATTCAGTAGGTGTTTTATAGGAGTTGTTCCTCATGTAGATGTATTTCTGATGTATTTGTGGGGAGGTAGATGATCTCCACGTCTTACTCCTTCACCCTCTTGAAGGTCTCTTCTGCAGCACTATTTTCAACAGCCAGGATGTGGAAGCAACCTAAAAGTCCATCAAGGAAGGAATGGATAAAGAAAATGTAGCACAATGTTGTACATATATACAATGGAATATTACTCAGCCATAAAATGGAACAAAATTGGTTCATTTGTAGATACGTGGATAGAGTTAGAAACTGTCATACCTAGTGAAGTAAGTCAGAAAGAGGAAGACAAATATCCTATATTAACTCATATATATGGAACCCAGAAAAAGTGGTACAGATGATCTTATTTGCAAAGCAAAAATAGAGACACAAACGTAGAGAAGAAATGTATGGACATCAAGGGGGAAACGGATGTGGGATAAATTGGGAGGTTAGGGTTGACATATATACACTATTGATACTATGTATAAAATTGATAACTAATGGGAACCTACTGTATAGCACAGGGAACTCTATTCAGTGCTCTGTGGTGACCTAAATGGGAACGAAATCTAAAAAAGAGGGGATATATCTATAAGTATAACTGATTAACTTTGCTGTACAGCAGAATGTAACACAACCTTGTAAAAAAACTATACTCCAATAAAAATTAATTAAAAATATATTTGCTGCCTAACAGTGTTTTAAATGTTTTGTTTTCTTACTCCATCTCTTGCTATGACAGCTAGATTTTGAGGTGCAGATAAAGGAAGAGATGAAAGATCATAAAAATAAAAGAGTAATAAGGATGTATTCTGGAATATGAAGAATTCTCATGATTTTATTTAAGAATATATTTTTCATGAATATATTTTTTAATAATTACTTAAGTAGATTCTATTTGTTAGGATAAAATATTTGTTTAAAAATTCTTATTAACTGGTTTTTAATGTTTTTATTATTGTGTAATAATTAATGTCAATAAAGTTCTTCTTTGGGCAGAAAAATAATCTACAAATTTTCAATGCTGGAGAGGGTGTAGAGGAAAGGGAACCCTCCTACACTGTTGGTGGGAATGTAAATTGGTACAGTCACTATGGAGAACAGTATGGAGGTTCCTTAAAAAACAAAAAATAAAGCTACCATGTGATCCAACATTACCACTCCTGGGCATATATCTGAAGAAAACCAGAGTTTGAAAGATACATGCACCCCAATATTCATTGCAGCACTGTTATAATAGCCAGGACACAGAAGCAACCTAAATGTCCATCAAGAGAGGAATGGATAAAGAAAATGTGGTACATGTATACAATGAACTATTACTCAGCCAACAAAAGCGAATGAAATAATGCCATTTTCCATGACATGGATGTATCTAGAGATTGTCATGCTGAGTGAAGTAAGTGAGACAGAGAAAGATAAATATCATATCATGTTGCTTTTATGTTGAATTTAAAATAATGATAGATATTAACTATTTACAAAACAGAAGTAGAGTCACAGATGTAGAAAACAAACTTATGGTTACCAAGTAGAAAGGGAGTGAGGGATAAATTGGGAGATTGGGATTGACATATACACTCTACTACATATAAAATAGATAACTATTAAGAACCTACTGTATAGCACAGGGAACTCTACTCAATACTCTTCAATGACATATATGGGAAAATAATCTAAAAAAGAGTGGATATATGTATATATATGTGTATGTAACTGATTCACTTTGCTGTACAGCAGAAACTAACACAAGATTGTAAATCCTCTGTAATCCAATAAAAATTAATTTAAAAATATATCCAGGGCTTCCCTGGTGGTGCAGTGTTTGAGAGTCCACCTGCCGATGCAGGGGACACAGGTTCGTGCCCCAGTCTGGGAAGATCCCACATGCCGTGGAGCGGCTGCCCCCGTGAGCCATGGCCACTAAGCCTGCGCGTCCGGAGCCTGTTGCTCCACAACGGGAGAGGCCACAACAGTGAGAGGCCCGCATACCGCAAAAAAAAATAAAAATAAAAAATATATATCCATACAAAATATGTTAATGGAAGTACTTAATCTACAAAGAAAGTGACTATAGATGCGTATTCAAATCCACAGGAATAAATTACACTAGGACTAATAAACATATGCATAAATATAAATGACACTGTGGTTTTATTTTCTCTTTCTTCCTTTAATTGTGTAAAATAATAATACCAATACTGTATTTTTAGGTATATGTGTATATATACCAAATACTACAGCAACCACACAAACACCAAATCAAAAAACTGTTATATTCTAAACAATTGGAAATTTTGTGGTGGTTTTACTTGCTTTTGCTCCCCATTCTCCCTGGCATGGTGAGGTCTTATTCTGGAGACAGTGGCAGTCCAGATTTCAATTCTTTCTACAGAACGCAAAGAAGTAAAGCAACTCTTATTTGCTAAAGACTAACTAGTCTTTGAACTGTCTGATTGACTGCTTTCTGTTTCCCCTAATTTGGCTATCAGGTGGGGAAAGTTGGAGCCATGGCTGGTGAAAGCAGAAGGGGGCAATAGACACCTGGGTCAAAAAATTACAGGTAGCACCATAAAGAGACCATCTAAAGCCCTGAGGGGAATCTGGGCTGAGAATATTTGTAAAATTAAGACATTCAAATGTGATTATGAATACAGAATAACTGAGGAAGCCATATGCAGGTTCAGGCAATAGACATACTCAGAAGAGTTGAAAAGACCTTAAGCATTCATTTTGGGCTGCATTCTAGGCTCAGAGATTTTCCAGCTAATTGGCAACAGATAAACAAAGAACAGAGCAAGTCTGCAAAAACCTGGGAGATTTGGCCATTTAAAACAAACAAACAAACAAAAAACAATTATCAACAACAACAAAACATCACAGGCATACAAAGAAACAAAAACTCATGAAGGAAAAAAAAACAGAAAAAATAAATTGGAAGAAACTAGTCCCAGAGGATGCACAAACACTGGAATTGCTAGACAAAGATGTTAAACAAACTCTCTTTAGGGCTTCCCTGGTGGTGCAGTGGTTGAGAGTCCGTCTGCCATTGCAGGGGACACGGGTTCATGCCCCGGTCTGGGAGGATACCACATGCCGTGGAGCGGCTGGAACTGTGAGACATGGCCACTAAGCCTGTGAGTCTGGAGCCTGTGCTCTGCAATGAGAGAGGCCACAACAGTGAGAGGCCCATGTATCGCAAAAAAAAAACCAAAAAACAAAAAAAAGCTCTCCTTAAATCCCCAAAGAGGTAATGGAAAACATGACAAATAACTAAATAAAATCAGGACAACAATGTATATCCAAAATAATAATATCAACAAAGAGAAATTATAAGAAGAAATAAACTCTGGAGTTGAAAAAATGCTGAATTGAAAAATTCACTAAAATGGTTCAAAACAGATTTGAACAGGCAGAAGAAATAGTTTGAAGACAAAACAATTGAATTTATCAAATCTGAGGAACACGCAAAAAATAAAACAATGGAAAAAATTAGCAGAGTCTCATAGAATTTTGGGAAACCATCATGCAGACCAATATTTGCATGAAAGAAGTCTCACAAAGAGAATAGAGAGAGAAAGCTGTAGAGGTTATTTGAAGAAATAATGGCCTAAATCATCCCTAATTTGATGAAAGTTGTGAATCTAAAAATTCAGGCAACTCAATGAACGTTCAGACAGGATAAACTCAAAGAGATTCAGACTGAGATATATAATAATCAAACTGTCAAAAGTCAAAAAAAATTTAAGAAAGAATATTGAAGGCAGCAAGAGAAAAGTGACTCATGATGTATAAAAGAGTCTCAATGAAACTATCAGCTGAAATATCAGCAAAAACCTTGGACCTCAGAAAACAGTGAGATGATATATTTAAGCTGCTGAAAGCAGGAAAAACAAACCCTGTATCTATAGGATTCTATAGCAGGAAAATTGTCCTTCAAAAATGAGTAGAAAATTAATACATTCCCAGATAAACCAGAGGGAGTCCAATACAACTAGACCTGCAATACAAGAGTTGCTAATGAAAGTCCTTCAGGTTGAAGTGAAAGGACTCTAGACACTAACTTGAAAACACATGAAAATAGAAATATCTCCAATAAAGTTAAATACATGGTAAATTTTTAAAAATCTTTATTGTTATTTTGGCTTGTAACTCAGCTTTTTATTTTCTACATGATTTAAAACATGGAGCATAAAATTAATTTTAAATTAAGGGTACATTATGTATAAAAATGTAATTAACATGACAAATATCATCAGAGCTATATAGGAGAAGATATTGTGAATGTAATTAGAGTTAATTTTATATCAATTTAAATTATATTATACTTTTAGAATGTCATATGTAATGCTCACGGAAACCACACAAAAAATATCAGTAGAATATGCACAAAATGAAAGGAAATAATAAGGAAATTAAAATGTGTCACTATAAAATTCAGCTACACATAAATGAAAGAAGTAATGGAGGAAATGGGAGACTAAAAAGCTATAAGACTTGTGGAAAATAAATAGCAAAATGCAAAAATAAGTTTTATCAGTCAATACATTAAAAGTAGATATAATATAAACTCCCCAATCAAAAGCATATAGGCAGAATGGATTAAAAAAATGATCTGCCTATGTTATATACCAGAGATTCACTTTAGATCTTAAGACACATATAGTTTTAAATTGAAGGTAGAAAAAAAAAATCAATGCAAGCAGAAAGAAAAATAGAATGGTAGTGCCTATACTAAATCATAGAAAATAGGCATTAAGTCAAAAATTGTTACAAGAAGCAAAGAACAAGTATATTAATAAAAGGGGTAACTAACCAAGAGCATTAATCAATTAAAATATATATGCACCAACATCAGAACTCCAAAATTTATGAAGCAAACATTGACAGAACTGAAGGGAGAAATAGACTGTTCTACATTAAGAATTAGGAATTTCAGTACTCCAATTTCAATAATGGGTAGAACGATCAGATAAAAGATCAGTGAGAAAATATAGCATTGAGCAAAACTATAAAGGCATATCTTGTTTGTCTGTGCTTTGTATTATTGTTCTTAGGGGATACTGTGTTTTTTACAAATAGAAGGTCTGTGGCAACCCTGCATCAAGAAAATTTATCACCACGATTTTCCCAGCAACATTTGCTCACTTCATGTCTCTGTGTGAAATTTTGGTAATTCTCACAATATTTTAAACTTTTTATTATTATTATATTTATGATGATTTGTGATCAGTGATCTTTGATGTTACTATTGTAATTATTTTGGGCCACCACAAACTGTGCTCATACAAGACAGTGAACTTAAATGTGGTGTGAGTTCTGGATGCTCCACCAACCAACCAGTCCCCCATCTCTCTCCCTCCCTATTCCTTGAGACACCATAATATTGAAATTAGGCCAATTAACAATCTTACAATGACCCTTAAGTGTTCAAGTTAAAGGAAGAGTTGCAAGACTCTCACTTTAAATCAAACTATAGAAACGATTAAGCTTAGTGAGGATGGCATGTCAAAAGTAGAGATAGGCTGAAAGCTAGGCCTCTTGTACCAAATGGACAAGTTGTGAATGCACAGCCAAATTGTGAATGCAAAGGAAGACTTCATAAATGAATTTAAAAGTACTACTCCAGTGAACACACAATGATAAGAGAGTGAAAGTGCCTTATTGCTGATATGGATAAAGTTTGAGGGGTCTGGATAAAAGATGAAACCAGCCACAGCATTCCTTTATGCCACATCCTAATCCAGAGCAAGGTTCTAACTCTCTTCAATGAAGAAGAGAAGGCTGAAGATGCAGAAGAAAAGTTTAAAGGTAGCAGGTGTTGGTTCATGAGGTTTAAGGGAAGAAGCCATCTTGATAACATCAAAGTGTAAGTGCTGATGTAGAAGCTGCAAAAAGTTATCCAGAAGATCTAGCTAAGATAACTAATGAAGGTGACTACACTAAATGATAGATTTCAATGTAGATGAAACATCTTTCTATTGGAAGAAGATGGCATCTAGTACTTTCATAGCTAGAGAGGAGAAGACAATGTCTGACCTCAAACCTTCAAAGGACAGGCTGACTCTCTTGTGAGAGGGTAACACAGCTGGTGAATTTAAGTTGAAGCCAATGCTCATTTACCAATCCGAAAATCTTAGGAACCTTAAGAATTATGTTAAATCTACTCTGCATGGGCTCTATAAACAGAACAACAAAGCCTGGATGACTGCACATCTGTTTACAATATGGTTTACTGAACATTTTAAGCTCACTGCTGAGACCTACTGGTCAGAAAAAAAGATTCCTTTCAAAATATTACTGTTCATTGAAAATACACCTGGTATCTCACAAGCTGTGATGGAGATGTGCAGGGAGATTAATGTTGCAATGTGTAATTTTGGCTTATTCTCATTTCAAGTCATTTGACTTTCCTATTATTTAAGAAATACATTTTCTAAGGATATAGCTGCCAAACATAGTGATTCCTCAGATGAATCTGGGCAAAGTAAGTTAAAAGCCTTCTGGAAAGGATTCACTATTCTAGATGCCATTAAGAAAAATTGTAATTCATGGGAAAAGCCAACATATCAGCATTAACAGGAGTTTGGAAAAAGTCAATTCAAAGCATAATAGATGATATTAAGTCATTCAAGACTTCAGTGGAGGAAGTGACTCCAGATGTGGTGGAAATGGCAAAATAACTAGAATTATAAGTGGAGCCTGAAGATGTGACTAAATTGCTAAAATCTCATGATAAATCTTTAATGGATAAGGAGTTGTTTCTTATGGATAAGCAAAAAAAAAGTGGTTTCTTGAGATGGAATCTAATTCTCTTGAAGATGCTGTGAATATGGTTGAGATGACAACAAAGTATTTGGAATATTAAATAAACATAGTTGGTAAAGCAGTGGCAGGGTTTGAGAGCATTGACTCCAAATTTGAAAGACATTCTACTGTGAGTAAAATGCTATCAAACTGCGTTGCATGATACACAGAAAATTTTTATAAAAGGAAGAGTCAATTGATGAGACAAACTTCACTGTTGTCTTATTTTAAGAAATTGCCAGAGACGCCTCAACATTCAGTTTGACTTTGACATAAGCCATACTAGTAGATGTGAGATGATATCTCATTGTTGCTTTGATTTCCATTTCAATAATGATTAGTGATATTGGGCATCTTCATATACATGCTAGCTATTTTTATGTCTTCTTTGGAGAAATTAATATTCAAGTCATTAGTCCAGTTTTAATCAGATTATTTGGTTTTAACTTTGACTGGTAGAAGTTCTTTAGACACTGGATATTAATCCTTTTCAAATACATAATTTGCAATGGGAGAAATGTCATCTGATAATTTACTTTTCCAATCTATTAATTATTTCCTCTTCTGTGCAGAAAATGTTTACATTGATGTAATCTTAATTGTCTAAGTTGTATTTTGTTGCTTGTGTTTTTGGTTTCATATCCAGGAAAGCACTGCAAATATCAATGTCATGAAGATTTTGCTCCATGTTTTCATTTAGGAATTTTAGACTTCTAGATCATAGTTTTAAATCTTTAATCAATTTTGAGAAAATTTTTGTATATGGTGTAATATAAGGGTTAAATTTCTTTCTTTCTTTCTTTCTTTCTTTCTTTCTTTCTTTCTTTCTGCATGTGAATTCCCAACACTCTTAACACTATTTGTTGATGAAACATTCCTTTCCCCATTGTGTATTCTTGGTAGCCTTGCCAAAATTCAGTTGTCTGTTTATACGTAGGATTATTTCTGGGCTCTCAAATTGTATCTTTGGTCTAAATTCTGTTTTTATGTCTATGACTTACAGTTTTTATTATTCGAGGTTTGTAATATATTTTGAAATTAGCAAGTGTGCTGTTTCCTCCAACTTTGTTCTTCTCTATCAAGATTGTTTTGGCTTTTTCTGGTGTTTTGCATTTCCATATGAATTTTAGAATTTCTTTTTATATTGTTGTTAAAAATACCACTAGGATTTTGATAGGGATTGCATTGCCTATGTAGAACAGGTGACAAATAAAGAGAGCAAGAGAGTAAAAGAGGGGAAAAGGAATGATAAAACAGTCAGTAATCAAGTAACAAAATGGCAATAGTAAGTCCTAATCATTAATTACTTTAAATAAAAATAGATTGAATGCCTCAATCGAAAGACATGGAGTGGCTAAATGAATTTTTAAAAATTTCAACCATTATATGACAAACCCACAGCAAACATCATTCTCAATCATGAAAAATTGAAAACGTTTCCTCTAAAATCAGGACTAAGACAAGGATGTCCATGCTGCCACTCTCATTCAACATAGTTTTGGAAGTCCTAGCCATGACAATCAAAGAAGAAAAAGAAATAAAAGGAATCCAAATTGGGAAAGAAGTAAAGCTGTCACTGTTTGCAGATGACATGATGCTCTACATACAAAATCTTAAAGATGCTACCAGAAAACTACTAGAGCTCATTAATGAATTTGGTAAAGCTGCAGGATACAAAATTAATACATAGAAATCTCTTCCATTCCTATACACTAACAATGAAAGATCAGAAAATTAAATTAAGGAAACATTCCCCTTTACCACTGCATCAAAAATAATAAAATACCGAAGAAAAAACCTACCTAAGAAGGCAAAAGACCTGTACCCTGAAAACTATATGATGCTGATGAAAGAAATCAAAGATGACACAGATGGAGAGATATACCATGTTCTTGGACTGGGAGAATCAATACTGTTAAAATGACTATACTACCCAAAGCAATCTACAGATTCAATGCAATCTCAAATTACGGCAATTTTCACAGAATTAGAACAAAATTTTTACAATTTGTATGGAAACACAAAAGGCCACAAATAGCCAAAGCAATCTTGAGTAAGAAAAATGGAGTTGGAGGATCAGATTCCCTGACTTTAGGCTATTCTACAAAGCTACAGTTATCAAAGAATTATGGTATTGGCACAAAAACAAAAATATAGATCAATGGAACAAGATACAAAGTCCAGGAATAAACCCACTCACCTATCATCTTCTAATGTATGACAAAAGAGTCAAGAAAATACAGTGGAGAAAAGACAGTCTCTTCAATAAATGGTGCTGGGAAAATTGGACAGCTACATGTAAAAGGATGAAATTAGAACACTCCTTAACATCATACACAAAAAGAAACTCAACATGTATTAAAGACCTAAATGTAAGACCAGATACTATAATACTCTTAGAGGAAAACAAGGCAGAACACTCTTTGAGATACATGGCAGCAAAATATTTTTTGACCCACCTCCTAAAGTAATGAAAATAAAAACAAAAATTAAAAATGGGACGTAACTAAACTTAAAAGCTTCTGCACAGCAAAGGACACCATGAACAAGACAAAAATACAACCCTCAGAATGGAGAAAATATTTGCAAATAAAGCAAATGACAAAGAATTAATCTTCAAAATACACAGACAGATCATGCAACTCAATATCAAAAAAAAAAAAATCAAAAAATGGGTGGAAGACCTAAATAGACGTTTCTCAAAAGAAGACATACAGATGGCAAACAAACACATGAAAAGATGCTCAACATCACTATTATTAGAGAAATGCAAATCAAAACTACAATGAAGTATCACCTAACACGTGTCAGAAAGGCCATCATCAAAAAGTCTACAAACAATACATGTTGGAGAGGGTATGGAGAAAATGGAACTATTTTACACTGTTGGTGCGAATTTAATTTGATAGAGCCACTATGGATAACATTATGGAGGTTCCTTAAAAAGCTAAAAATAGAGCTACCATATGATTCAGCAATTCCATTCCTGGTCATTTATCCAGAGAAAATCATAATTTGAAAAGGTACATGCACCCCAATGTTCATTGTAGCACTATTTACAATAGCCAGGAAATGGAAGCAACTTAATGTCCTTCAACAGAGGAGTGGATAAAGAAAACGTTGTACATATATACAATGGAATATTACTCAGCCATATAAAAAAATGAAATAATGCCTTTTGCAGCAACATGAATGGACTTAGAAATTGTCATACTGAGTGAAATAAGTCAGACAGAGAAAGGCAAATATCATATGATATTGTTTATATATGGAATCTAAAAAAAAGGTACAAACGAACTTATCTACAAAACAGAAATAGAGGTACAGATGTAGAAAACAAACTTATGGCTACCAGGGGTAAGGGGAGCAAGGATAAGTTAGGAGACTGTGAGTTACATATACAAACTACTATGTATAAAATAGATAACTGATAAAGATCACTGTATAGCACAGGGAAATCTACTCAATACTCTGTAATGATCTGTATGGGAAAAAAATCTAACAAAGAGTGGATATATGTGTATGTATAAATGATTCACTTTGCTGTACACCTGAAACTAACACAACATTGTGAATCAACTATACTCCAATCAAAATTTAAATTAAAAAATTCCAACCATATGTGGTTTATAGGAGACTCAGATTAGAATGAAGGACACACACAGTCTGAAAATGAGAGGAATGGGAAAATATTCCATGCAGATAATAACCAAAAGAAAGTAGGAGTGAATATATTTACAATAAACAAAATAAAATTTAAGTTAAAAAAATGGCAAGAAATGAGGAAGATTATTGTATATTGATAAACTATCAATGCATCAGAAAGTTATAACAATTAAAAATATATGTGATCCAATATCTGAGCACCTAGACATATAAGCTAATGTTAACAGATCTGAAGGGGGAAATATATGGCAATAAAATAATAGTAGAAGATTTCAAAACCCCATTTTCAATAATGAATAGATTATCCAGAGAGAAAATCAATAAAGAAACAATAGACTTGAACAGCATAATAGACCAAATGCACCTAGCAGACATACAGAGAACATTGCGAACAATAGCAGAAGAATATACACTTTTCTAATGTGGTCACAGAATGTTCTACAAGATAGATTATACATATGTTAAGTTAAAAGACAAGCCTCAACTTAAATCTTACTATGTATCTTGTCTGACCAAAATGGAATTAAATAAAAAATCCATCATAAAATGAAAACTGTAAAAATTCACAAATATTTTGAAATTAAACAACACAGTCTTGAAAAAACATTGGATCAAAGAATAAATCAAAAGTGAAAGTAGAATATATATCAAAACAAACAAAAACAAAATTACAGCATATCAAAACATATGAGCTGCATCAAAAGCAGTACTAAGAGAGAAATTTACAGTAATAAATATTAAAATTAAAAAAGAATGATCACAAACAACCTAAATTTACTCCTCAAGAAATTATAAAAAGAAGAACAAAATGAGGTCAAAGTTAGCAGAATGAAGAAAATGACAAAGATTAGAGAAGAAATAAACAAAACAGAATTTTAAATATCAACAAAACTAAGACTTGACTTTTTGAAAAATATATACAAAATTGGCAAACCCTTAACAAAACTAACTAAAAAAAGAAATAATACTCAAAAATGAAATTAGAAATGCAAGAGGAGACATTACAACTGATACAACAGAAATATAAAAGACTATAAGAGACTACTATAGACATACTTTGCCAACAAGTTGGCTAACCTAGAAAAAATGAGTAAATTTCTAGAAACATATAATCTATCAAACCTGAATCAAGAAGAAATAGAAAACCTGATTAGATCAATAATGAAAAGGATTTCATCAACAATCAAAAATCTCCCAACAGGGAAAAGCCTAAGACCAGATGGCCTTACTGGTGAAATTCTACCAAACATTTAGAACTAATACCAATCCTTCTCAAACTTTTCCAGAAAACTGATGAGGACATAATACTTCCAAACTCATTAAACTAGGACAACATTACCTTGATACCAAAGTCAGACAAGGACACTATAAGAAAAGAAAATTACAGGCCTATTTCCCTGATGAACATAGATGGAAATATCCCTCAAAATAACAGCAACCACAACTCAACAGAACATTGACAGGATCATACAGCATGGTCAAGAAGGATTTATCCCTGGGATGAAAGGATGGTTCAATATACTCAAATCAATAATTGTATAACATTACTTAAGTACAAGGAAGGATAAAAAACATATGATTATCACAATAGATGCAGAAAAAGAATTTTACAAAATTTAACATGCTTTTGTGATAAAATTTCTGAACAAATTTGGTATAGAAGGAGTGTACATTAGCATAATAAAAGTCATATATGAAAAGCCCACAGCTATCATCATACTCAATGGTGAAAAGCTGCAAGCTCTTTCTTTAAGATTAGGAACAAGACAAGGATGTCCACTCTCACCACTTCTATTCCTCATAATACAGAAGTTCTAGCCAGAGCAATTCAGCAAAAAAAAAAAAAAAAGAAAGAAAGAAAGATCCTCCAAATCAGAGAAGAAGTAAAATTGCCAGTGTTTTCAGATGACATTATCTTATATATAAAAAGAAAAAAAACCTTCACCAAATAAGTATTAAAATAAATAAACCAATTCAGGAAAGTTGCAAGATACAAAATCAACATACAAAACTCAGTTTCATTTCTATATACTAACAACAAACTATTCCAAAAGACGGTAAGAAAACAATCCCATTTACCATAGCATCAAAAAGAATATAACACTTAGATAAAATTTGAACAAAGGGGTGAAAGATTTGTACAGTAAAGGCTATAAAACATTGATGAACAAAATTGGAAAACACACAAATAAATGGAAATATATTCTGCTCTTATGGATTGGAATAATTGATGTTATTAAAATGTCCACAGTACACAAAGCAATCTACAGATTCAAAGCAATCCCTATTAAAATTCCAATGGCATTTTTCACAGAAATAGAAAGAACAGTTATAAAATTCATGTGGAACCAAAAAAGACTTGAAATAGCTGAAGCAATTCTGAATAAGGAGAACAAGGCTGGAGGCATTAAATGATTCTTGTTTTTGAATAATATATCCAAGCTATAATAATCAAAAGAGTATGGTGTTGTGTTGAAAACAGACATGTAGAACAATGAAATAGAATACAGAGCCCAGAAATAAACCCACACATAAACAAACAACTAATCTTTGACAAAGACATCAAGAACACACAATGGATAAAGGACAGTCTTTCCAATAAATGGTGTTGGGAAAACTGAACATCTACATACAAAACAACCAGAACTGGACTCCTCTCTTACACTATACATAAAACTAAACTCAAAATTGATTAAATACTTAAATATAAGACATAAAATCATCAAAATCCTAGGAAAAGACATCAGGGGAAAGCTCCTTGACATTGGTCTTGACAATGAATTTTTTGGATTTGACACCAAAAGCTCAGACTACCAAAGCAAAACTAAAGTGGGACTATTTCAAACTAGAAAGTTTCTTCCCAGAAAAGGAAACAATCAAGTAAATGAAAAAGCAACCCTTGGAATGGGAGAAAATATTTGTAGATCATATATCCAATAAGAGGTTAAAATCCAAAATACATTAAGATTTTATATAATCAATAGGAAAAAACAAATAACCCAATTAAAAATATGCAAATGACCTGAATAAACATTTCTCAAAATAAGACATACAAATAGCCAACAGGTATATGGAAAAATGCTCAAAATCACAAATCATCAGAGAAATGCAAATAACAGTCCCAATAAAATGTCATCTCACATCTATTAGGATATCTATTATCAAAAAGTCAAAGGATAACAAGTGTTGCCAAGGGAAAAGAGAGAAACTTGTGAAATATTGGTAGGAATGTAAATTGGTATAACTACTATGGAAAACAATATCAAGGTTCATAAAAAAAGTTAAAAAGTAGTACTACCATATGAGCCACTGATCCCACTTTTGGGTATATTCTCAACGAGATATCTGCACCTTTTTGTTCATTGCAGCATTATTCATAGTAGCCAAGATATGTGAACAACACTAATTGTACCTAGATGAATGAATGTATGGAGAAAATGTTTTATATATATACAGATGTCCTGCCATTTGTAAAAATATGGATGAACTTGGAGGACATTCTGCTAAGTGAAATAAACCATAAACAGAAGTGAAATATGATTTCACTTATATGTGGGATCTAAATAAACTGAACTCAGAAAAACAGAGTAGATTGGTGGTTACCACGGACTAAGGGAAGTGGGGAAAATGGGGTAGGGGTGTTGGTCAAAAGACACAAACTTCCAGTTATAAGATGAATATGCTATGGGAATTTAATATACAGCATCATGACTATAGCTAACAGTATGGTATTATATACTTGAAAGAACTTAAATGTTCTTATCACAAAAGTTTTAATTATGTGAGATGATGAAAGTGTAAATTAACCTTATGACGGTAATCATTTTATAATGTATATGTTTATCAAAACATCATGTTTTACACCTTAAATATGTACAATTTCTATTTGTCACTAATACTTCAGTAAATGTGGGAGAAAAAAACCCCCAGTGACAACTCAGGCATCCTTGGCGGGATTATAAATTTTACATCCACTCTGCAAAATATTTTAGCGGTTTCTCTTAAAACTAAAATTGCAGTTGTCATATGAGTAAACAATTGAAGTATTTGGCAATTTATCCCAGCGTATTAAAAATGTATGTTCCCACAAAACCTCTCCATAAATGATTACAAGTTTGTTCACAAAAGCCACAACCTGGAAATGACACATATCTTTCAAAGTGTGAATGATTAAAGTAAACATAGCACACTTATAACATAGAATATTCTCTGCAATAAAAAGGACCAATCTATTGATACATGCAAGAGTTTGAACCAATCTCCATGGAATTATATTGAGTGAAAAAAACTCATTCTCAAAGGGTCACTGTATTATTCTGCATGGACTGCCATAGCAAAATATCACAAACTGGGTGGCTTAAACACAAAACACTTACTTTTTCACATTTCTGGAGATTTTAAGTCCAAGATCAGGATGTTAGCCGGGGTGGTTTCTGTAAAGAATTCTCTTTTTGGAAAGTAGAGTGTCACATTCCCCCTGGATTTCCCATGGCCTTTCCTCTGTGTGCACGTGGAGAAAGAGAGCAATCTCTGGTGTTTATTCCTCTTCTTATAAGAGCACCATCTTACAGAATTACGGACCCACCCTCATTTAAAGTGAATTACTTCATGAAAGGCCCTATCTCCAAATACTGTCACATTAGGGGCTGGGATTTCAACATACAAATTTTGAAAGAACATAAGTCAGTCCATAATAGTCTGCCCTCTGACTCCACAGACTTTGGGTCCTATTCTCATGTGAAATACATTCACTCCATTCCAACAGTCCCGAAAATCCTTTACCCATTTCAGCACTAATTTCATGTTCAAAGTCTCCTCTATATATCATGTAAATCAGGTATGGGTGAGATTCAATGTATAATTTATTCTGAGGCAAATTCTCTCCAGCTGTGACCCTATGAAACCAGAGAAGAAATGTGCTCCAAAATACAATGGTGGGACAGGAATAGGATATACATTCTCATTCCAAAAAATGAAATTGAAAACCACTTAAGGGTGATGGGTCCCAACCTAGTCCAAAACCTAACAGGTCAAATCCCATTAGAACTTACTCTTTTTCTTGCAATGGTAAATGGGAGTATTTCCTTAATTTCTCTTTCATATATTTCATCATTAGCATATAGGAATGTAAGAGATTTCTGTGCATTAATTTTGTATCCTGCTATTTTACAAATTCATTGATTAGTTCTAGTAGTTTTCTGATAGAGTCTTTAGGATTCTCTATTTATAGTACCATGTCATCTGCAAACAGTGACAGCTTTACATCTTTTCTGATTTGGATTCCTTTTATTTCTTTTTCTTCTCTGATTGCTGTGGCTAAAACTACCATAACTATGTTGAATAAAAGTGGTGAGAGTGGGCAACCTTGTCTTCTTCTTGATCTTAGTGGAAAAGGTTTCAGTTTTTCACCATTGAGGACGATGTTGGCTGTGGGTTTGTCATATATGGTCTTTATTGTTTTGAGGTAAGTTCCCTCTATGCCTACTTTCTGGAGGGCTTTTATCACAAATAGGTATTGAATTTTGTCAAAAGATTTTTCTGCATCTATTGAGATGATCATATGGTTTTTCTCCTTCAACTTGTTAATATGGTGTATCACATTGAATGATTTGCGTATATTGAGGAATCCTTGCACTCTGGGGATAAAACCCAAATGATAATTGTTTATGATCATTCTAATGTGCTTTTAGATTCTGTTTCCCAGTATTTTGTGAGGAGTTTTGTATTTATGTTCATCAGTGTTATTGGCCTGTAGTTTTCTTTCTTTGTGACATCTTTGTCTGGTTTTGGTATCAGGGTGATGGCAGTCTCGCAGAATGAGTTTGGGCGTCTGCCTCCCTCTGCTATATTTTGGAAGAGTTTGAGAAGGGTAAGTGTTAGCTCTTTTCTAAATGTTTGATAGAATTCACCTGTGAAGTCATCTGGTCCTGCGCTTTTGTATGTTGGAAGATTTTTAATCACAGTCTCAATTTCAGTGCTTGTGATTAGTCTGTTTACATTTTCTATTTCTTCCTGGTTCTATCTCTGATGGTTGCACTTTTCTAAGAATTTTCCCATTTCTTCCAGGTTGTCCATTTTATTGTAATATGGCTGCTTGTAGTAATCTCTCATAATCCTTTGTATTTCTGCAGTGTCAGTTGTTACTTCTCCTTTTTCATATCTAATTCTATTGATTTGAGTATTCTCCCCTTTTTTTCTTGTTCAGTCTGGTTAATGGTTTATCAGTTTTTTTTATCTTCTCAAAGAACCAGCTTTTAGTTTTATTGATCTTTGCTATTGTTTTCTTCATTTCTTTTTCATTTCTGTCTGATCTGATCTTTATGATTTCTTTATTTCTGCTGCCTTTGGGGTTCTTTTGTTTTTCTTTCTCTAATTGCTTTAGGTGTAAGTTTAGGTTGTTTATTTGAGATGTTTCTTGCTTCTTGAGGTAGGAATATATTGCTATAAACTTCCCTCTTAGAAATGCTTTTGCTGCATCCCATAGGTTTTGGATCATCCTGTTTTCATTTTCATTTGTTTCTAGGTATTTTTGGATTTGCTCTTTGATATCTTCATTGATCTCTTGGTTTTTAAGTAGTGTATTGTTTAGCCTCCATGTGTTTGTATTTTTTACAGGTCTTTTCTTTTAATTGATATCTAGTCTCATAGCATTGTGGTTGGGAAAGATACTTGATACAATTTCAATTTTCTTAAACTTTCCAAGGCTTGATTTGTGACCCAAGATATAATCTATCCTGGAGAATGTTCCATGAGCACTTCAGAAGAAAGTGTATCCTGTTGTTTTTGGATGGATTGTCCTGTAAATATAAATTAATGCCATCTTGTTTAATGTATCCTTTAAAGCTTGTGTTTCCTTATTTATTTTCATTTTGGATGATCTGTCCATTGGTAAAACTGGGGTGTTAAAGTACCCTCCTATGATTTTGTTACTGTTGATTTCCTCTTTTATGGCTGTTAGTATTTGCCTTATGTATTGTGGTGTTCCTATGTTGGGTGCATAAATATTTACAATTGTTATATATTCTTCTTGGATTGATCCCTTGATCAATAGGTAGTGTCCTTCTTTGTTTCTTGTAATAGTCTTTGGGTTTTTTGTTTGACAAATAGAAAAAACGCCTATTTTGTCTGATATGAGAATTGCTACTCCAGCCTTCTTTTGATTTCCATTTGAATGGAACATCTTTTTCCATCCCCTCACTTTCAGTCTGTATGTGTCCCTAGGTCTGAAGTGGGTCTATTGTAGACAGCATATATATGGGCCTTGTTTTTATATCCATTCAGGCAGTCTATGTCTTTTGGTTGGAGCATTTAATCCATTTACATTTAAGGTAATTATCGATATGCATGTTCCTGTTACCATTTTCTTAATTGCTTTGGGTTTGCTATTGTAGATCTTTTCCTTCTCTTGTGTTTCCTGCCTAGAGAAGTTCCTTTAGCATTTGTTGTAAAGCTGGTTTGGTGGTGCTGAATTCTCTTAGCTTTTGCTTGTCTGTAAAGATTTTAATTTCTCCATCAAATCTGAATGAGGTCCTTGCTGGGTAGAGTAATTGTGGTTGTAGGTTTTTCCATTTCATCACTTTAAATATGTCCTGCCACTCTGCTCTGGCCTGAAGAGTTTCTTCTGAGAGATCAGCTGTTAACCCAATGGGAATCCCTTGTATGTTATTTGTTTTATTTCCCTTGCTGCTTTTAATATTTTTTCTATGTATTTAATTTTTGATAATTTGACTGATATGTGTGTTGGCGGGTTTCTCCTTGCCTTTATCCTGTATGGAACTCACTGTGCTCCCTGGGCTTTATTAACTATTTCCTTTCCCATATTAGGGAAGTTATCAACTAAAATCTCTTCAAATAGTTTCTGAGTCCCTTTCTTTTTCTCTTCTTATTCTGGGACCTCTATAATTCAAATGCTGGTGTGTTTAATGTTGTCCCAGAGGTCTCTGAGACTGTCCTCAATTCTTTTCATTCTTTATTCTTTATTCTGCTCTGGAGTAGTTAGTTCCCCTATTTTATTGTCCAGGTCACTTATCCGTTCTTCTGCCTCAGTTATTCTGCTATTGATTCCTTCTAGAGAATTTTTCATTTCATTTCTTTTATTTATTTATTTTGTGATACGCAGGCCTCTCACTGCTGCAGCCCCTCCTGTTGCGGAGCACAGGCTCTGGATGCACAGGCTCTGCAGCCATGGCTCACGGGCCCAGCCGCTCCGCAGCATGTGGGATCTTCCCAGACTGGGGCACGAACCCATGTCTCCTGCATCAGCAGGCGGAGTCTCAACCACTGCACCACCAGGGAAGCCACACTTTATTTATTTTGTTGTTCATCTTTATTTGTTTTCTCTTTAGTTCTTCTAAGTCCTTGTTAAATGTTTATTATATTTTCTCGTTTCTATTTCCAAGGTTTTGGATCATATTTATTATCATTACTGTGATTTTTTTTTCTGGTAGACTGCCTATTTCCTCTTCATTTGTTTGGTCTGGTGGGTTTTTACCTTGCTCCTTCATCTGCTCTTTGTTTTTCTGTCTTCTCATTTTGCTTAACGTACTGTGTTTGGGGTCTCCTTTTTGCAAGCTGCAGGTTCGTAGTTCCCTTTGTTTTTGGTGTCTCCCTGCAGTGGCTAAGGTTGGTTCAGTGTGTGGGTTGTGTAGGCTTCCTGGTGGAGGGGACTAGTGCCTGTGTTCTTGTGGATGAGGGTGGATCTTGTCTTTCTGGTTGGCAGGACGATGTCCAGTGGTGTATTTTCGTGTGTCTGTGACCTTATGATTTTAGGCAGCCTTTCTTCTAATGGGTGGTGTTGTGTTCCTGTCTTGCTAGTTGTTTTGCATAGGTTTTCCAGTACGGTAGCATGCTGGTTGTTGAGTGGAGCTGGGTCTTAGCATTGAGATATAGATCTCTGGGAGAGCTTTTGCTGTTTGATATTACATGGAGCCATGAGGTCTCTGGTGGACCAATGTTCTGAGCTTGGCTCTCCCACCTCAGAAGCACAGTCCTGACACCTAGCCAGAGAGCACCAAGGCCCTTTCAGCTACATGGCTCAGAAGAAAAGGGAGAAAAAAGGAAAAAAAGAAAATAATGTTATTAAAATAAAAACTAAGCATTAAAAATATTTTTAAAAATAAATAGTAATTTAAGAAAAAGAAAGGGAGAGGATAGAACCAAACCAAATAATAAATCCACCAATGATAACAAGTGCTAAAAACTATACCAAAAAAACCCCCAAAACAAACAAAAAACAAAAAAAGACAGACTGAACCCAGGACAAATGGTAAAAGCAAAGCTAGACAGACTAAATCACACAAAGAAGCATACACATACACACTCTGAAAAAGATAAATATATATATATATATATATATATATATATATATATATATATATCATTGCTCCCAAAGTTCACCACCACAATTTTTGGATGATTCTTTGCCTATTCATATATTCCAGAGATGCAGGGTACATCAAGTTGATTCTGGAGATTTAATCTGTTGCTCCTGAAGTTGCTGGGAGAAATTTCCCTTTCTCTGCTTTTTTCGCACAGCTCCTGGGGTTCAGCTTTAGATTTGGCCCCACCTCTGGATGTAGGTCTCCTGAGGGCATCTCTTCTTTGCTCAGACAGGATGGGATTAAAATAGCAGCCGATTAGGGGACTCTGGCTCACTCAGGCTGGGGAAGGGAGGGGTATGGAATGTGGGGCGAGCCTGCGGTGGCAGAGGCCAGTGTGAAGTTGCAACAGCCTGAGGCACACCTTGTGTTATCCTGGGGAAATTGTCCCTGCATTACATGACCCTGGCAGTGGTGCTCTGCACAGGCTCTCAGGAGGGAGTTATGGGTAGTGAACTGTTCTTGCACACAGGCTTCTTGGTGGCTGCAGCAGCAGCCTCAGTGTTTCATGCCTGTTTCTGGGGTCCGCTCTGATAGCTGCAGCTCGCACCAGTCTGTGCAGCTTGTTTAAGCGGTGCTCTGATCCCCTCTCCTTGCGCCCCCCAAGACAATTGTCTCTTGCCTCTTAGGCATGTCCAGACTTTTTCCTGACTCCCTCCCGGCTAGCTGTGGCACACTAGCCCCCTTCAGTCTGTGTTCACACAGCCAACCCCAGTCCTCTCCCTGGGATCTGACCTCTGAAGCCTGAGCCTCAGCTCCCAGCCCTCATCTGCCCCGGCCGGTGAACAGACAAGCCTCTTGGGCTGGTGAGTGCTGGTTGGCACTGATCCTTTGTGCAGGAATCTCTCCACTTTGCCCTCTACACCCCTGCTGCTGAGTTCTCCTTCGTGGCTCCAAAACTTCCCCCTCCCCTGTCTCCACCAGTGAAGGGGCATCCTAGTGTGTGGAAACTTTTCTTCCTTCACAGCTCCTTCCCAGAGGTTCAGGTTCCATACCTATTCCTTTGTCTATGTTTTTTCTTTTTTCTTTTTCCCTACCCAGGTACGTGGGGTGTTTCTTGCCTTTGGGGAAACCTGAGGTCTTCTTCCATTATTCAGTAGGTATTCTGTAGGAGTTGTTCCACATGTAGATGTATTTCTGATGTATTTGTGAATAGAAAGGTGATCTCCATGTCTTACTCTTCTGCCATCTTGAAGGTTTCTCCCCCATTAGATCTTAAGGCTCAATAATAATCCTCTTTGCTGGATGCTCTGTCCCCCAGACCCACTGGAGTAATGACCTCACCTTCTCTACCCTGTGTGGTGACCATTCCCCCTTGGCCATGTGTGGTTACTGCTGCTGAGGGTCTGGCTGGATACCACCTGACCCACTGAAACAGAGGGTGTAGCCTCATCCTCTGAAACTAAAGGAGAAATAGCCCTGCCTCTTGGGTCTATGCATTCTAAGTCTGTGGTGGCATTTATTACCTTACTGATCTCTGAATCACCCTCAGTGTCATTCTTCCTTATTACTAAAGGATAAGGCATATTTGAAGCCAGGTATTTCTATTATCCCATCCTTCCTTCTGCTAAGATGTCTGATTAAAATGGGTAATCTCTTAATGGAGTGATTGTCCAGCCATATTGTTGGAGCTTTCCCCAGAACACATTTTCTCATTTTTATTTTGCAATATGGATAGGCTGGGAAATTTCCAAATATTTAAATCTAGAATCCTTTTGTTTGATAATTTTTTTTATTATTTGTATTTCTCTCCTCTCACATTTTACAATTAGCCATAAGGAAAACCCAGACTGAAATTTCAGCCTTTGACTTAGTAATCACCTCAGCTAAGTTTCTAAGTTTATCACAAACAAATCTACTTTCCCCCAAAGAGTAGAACATAATTTGGCCAAGTTCTTTGCCACTTTTTAAAAAGGATCACCTTTACTCCAATTTCCAATAGCATGTTTCTCATTTTTGTCTGAGATTTCACTAGAAGTATCTTTAATTTTTATATATCTAATAACATAGTGTTCATGATGATATATGCATTCTCTAAGATAATAGACTCTACATTTCTCTTTTCTCTCTGAGCTTTCACAAGAATCAACTTTAATGTCCATGTTTCTAACAGTCCTTACAATTCAATCTAGCCTTTTTCTAGCATGCATCTCAAAACTCTTGTAGCTTCTACCCATCATCCAATTCCAAAGACAATTCTACACTTTTTTTTAGATGTGTTACAGCAGTACCCTAGATCTGGTACCAAAATCTATATTAGTCTGTTTGGACTACCATAACAAAATACCACAGATAATGTGGCTGAAACAGCAAACATTTATTTTTTCACAGCTCTGGAAACTGAAAGTCCAAGATTAAGGTGCTAGTAGGATTAGTTTCTAGTGAGATCTCTCTTCTGGATTGCAGGCAGCCATCACTGACTGTATACTTACATGGCCTTTTCTCTATGCATGAACTGAGAGAGAGCTCTGGTATTTCTTCCTTTTCTTATAAAGACACCAGTCCTGTCAAATTATTGTCCCACCCTTATGACCTCAATTGACATTAACTGCTTCCGTAAAGACCCTATTAGTACGTATAGTCACATTGTGGATTAGGGTTTCAACATATGAATTTGGGGGTGAAAATTCAGTCAATAACATTAAAGTACTTTATAATTCCATAGAATAGTTCTATTTAAATGACAAAGTTAAAGAAATGGAGATAAAATTAATGATGTTGATGTGTCAGGGATAAGTGGAGGTTGGGGGGTAGGGAGATGAATATGTCTGTAAAAGAGCAACAAGAGGGATCTTTGTGGTTTTAGAACTGTTTTATATCTTGATTATGCCAATGTAATTATCCTGGTTGTGTTATTGTACCAAATTTGAAAGAAGGAAACTGGGTAAAGAATACACGTACTGTCTCTATATAATTTCTTACAACAGCATGTGAACCTTAATTTTCTCAAAATAAACAATTTAATTAAAAAATATATATTTTCTAATTATGTCCATTGCAGAAAACTAAAAACAATGACACACCCAGCATCAGTAAACTCCCCTGGCACTGAAATCATAGTTTCAACATAATATTTCCGACTAATGATGACAGAACTCTTTGGAGAAATGGCTGATTTATTTACTTATTGTTTTACCATCTTTATTGGGGTATAATTGCTTTACAATGTGTGTTACTTTCTGCTTTATAACAAAGTGAATCAGTCATACATATACATATGTTCTCATATCTCTTCCCTCTTGCGTCTCCCTCCCTCCCACCCTCCCAATCCCACCCCTCCAGGCAGTCACAAAGCGCCAAGCTGATCTCCCTGTGCTATGCAGCTGCTTCCCATTAGCTATCTACCTTACGTTTGGTGGTGTATATATGGCCATGCCTCTCTTTTGCTTTGTCACAGCCAACCTTCCCCCTCCCCATATACTCAAGTCCGTTCTCTAGTAGATCTGTGTCTTTATTCCTGTTTTACCACTAGGTTTTTCATGACATTTTTTTCTTAAATTCCATATATATGTGTTAGCCTACGGTATTTGTCTTTCTCTTTCTGACTTACTTCACTCTCTATGACAGACTCTAGGTCTATCCAACTCATTAAAAATGGCTCAATTTCATTTCTTTTTATGGCAGAGTAATATTCCATTGTATATATGTGCCACATCTTCTTTATCCATTCATCTGATTATGGGTACTTAGGTTGTTTCCATCTCCAGGCTATTGTAAATAGAGGCACAATGAACATTTTGGTACATGACCCTTTTTGAATTATAGTTTTATCAGGATATATGCCCAGTAGTGGGATTGTTGGGTCATATGGTAGTTCTATTTGTAGATTTTTAAGGAACCTCCATACTGTTTTCCATAGTGCCTGTACCAATTCACATTCCCACCAGCAGTGCAAGAGTGTTCCCTTTTCTTCACACCCTCTCCAGCATTTAGTGTTTCTAGATTTTTTGATGATGGCCATTCTGACTGGTGTGAGATGATATCTCATTGTAGTTTTGATTTGCATTTCTCTAATGATTAATGATGTTGAGCATTCTTTCATGTGTTTGTTGGCAGTCTATATATCTTCTCTGGAGAAATGTCTATTTAGGTCTTCTGCCCATTTTTGGATTGGGTTGTTTGTTTTTTTGTTATTGAGCTGCATGAGCTGCTTGCAAATTTTGGAAATTAATCCTTTGTCAGTTGCTTCATTTGGAAATATTATCTCCCATTCTGAGGGTTGTCTTTTGGTCTTGTTTATGGTTCCCTTTGCTGTGCAAAAGTTTTGAAGTTTCATTAGGTCCCATTTGTTTATTTTTGTTTTTATTTCCATTACTGTAGGAGGTGGATCAAAAAATATCTTACTGTAATTTATGTCAAAGAGTGTTCTTCCGATGTTTTACTCTAAGAGTTTGATAGTTTCTGGCCTTATATTTCGGTCTGTAATCCATTTTGAGCTTATTTTTGTGTATGGTATTAGGGAGTGATCTAATCTCATACTTTTACCTGTACCGGTCCAGTTTTCCCAGCACTGTTTATTGAAGAGGCTGTCCTTTCTCCACTGTACATTCCTGCCACCTTTATCAGAGATAAGGTTTCCATATGTGTGTGGGTTTATCTCTGAGCTTTCTATCCTGTTCCATTGATCTATCTTTCCATTTTTGTGTCAGTACCATACTGTCTTGATTACTGTACCTTTGTAGTACAGTCTGAAGTCAGGGAGCCTGATTCCTCCAGCTCCATTTTTCGTTCTCAAGATTGCTTTGGCTATTCGGGGTCTTTTGTGTTTCCATACAAATTGCAAAATTTTTTGTTCTAGTTCTGTGAAAAATGCCAGTGGTAGTTTGATAGGGATTGCATTGAATGTGTAGATTGCGTTGGGTAGTAGAGTCATTTTCACAATGTTGATTCTTCCAATCAAAGAACATGGTATATCTCTCCATCTATTTGTATCATCTTTAATTTCTTTCAACAGTGTCTTATAATTTTCTGCATACAGATCTTTTGTCTCCTTAGGTAGGTTTATTCCTAGATATTTTATTCTTTTTGTTGCAGTGGTAAATGGGAGTGTTTTCTTTATTTCAATTTCAGATACGTCCTCATTAGTGTATAGGAATGCCAGAGATTTCTGTGCATTAATTTTGTATCCTGCTACTTTAAAAATTCATTGTTTAGCTCTAGTAGTTTTCTGGTAGCGTCTTTAGGATTCTCTATGTATAGTATCATGTCATCTGCAAACAGTGACAGCTTTACTTCTTCTTTTCTGATTTGGATTCCTTTTATTTCCTTTTCTTCTCTGATTGCTGTGGCTAAAACTTCCAAAACTTTGTTGAATAAGAGTGGTGAGAGTGGTCAACCTCATCTTGTTCCTGATCTTAGTGGAAATGCTTTCAGTTTTTCACCATTGAGGACGATGTTGGCTGTGGGATTGTCTTATATGGCCTTTATTATGTTGAGGAAATTTCCCTCTATGCCTACTTTCTGCTGGTTTTTTATCATACCTGGGTGTTGAATTTTGTCAAAAGCTTTCTCTGCAAATATTGAGATGATAATACGGTTTTTCTCCTTGAGTTTATTGATATGGTTTATCATATTGATTGATTTGTGTGTATTGAAGAATCCTTGCATTCTTGGAATAAGCCCCACTTGATCATGTGTATGATCCTTTTAATGTGCTGTTGGATTTTTTTGCTAGTATTTTGTTGAGGATTTTTGCATCTATGTTCATCAGTGATATTGGCCTGTACTTTTCTTTCTTTGTGACATCCTTGTCTGTTTTTGATATCAAGGTGATGGTTGCCTCATAAAATGAATTTGGGAGTGTTCCTTCTTCTGCTATATTTTGGAAGAGTTTGAGAAGGATAGGTGTTAGCTCTTCTCTAAATCTTTGATGGAATTTGTCTGTGAAGCCATGTGTTCCTGGGCTTTTGTTTGTTGGAAGATTTTAATCACAGTTTCAATTTCAGTGTTTGTGATTGGTCTGTTCATATTTTCTATTTCTTCCTGATTCAGTCTTGGCAAGTTGTGCATTTCTAAGTATTTGTCCACTTCTTCCAGGTTGTCCATTTTATTGGCATAGAGTTGCTTGTAGTAATCTCTCATGATCTTTTGTATTTCTGCAGTGTCAGAAGTTACTTCTCCTTTTTCATTTCTAATTCTATTGATTTGAGTCTTCTCCCTTTTTTCTTGATGAGTATGGCTAATGGTTTATCTATTTTGTTTATCTTCTCAAAGAACCAGCTTTTAGTTTTATTGATCTTTGCTATTGTTTCCTCCATTTTTTTCATTTATTTCTGATCTTATTTTTATGATTTCTTTCCTTCTGCTAACTTTGGCATTTCCTTGTTCCTCTTTGCTAATTGCTTTAGGTTCAAGGTTAGGTTGTTTATTTGAGATGTTTCCTGTTTCTTAAGGTGGGCTTGTATTGCTATAAACTTCCCTCTTAGAACTGCTTTTGCTGCATCCCATAGGTTTTGGGTCATCGTAGCTACATTGTCATTGTTTCTAGGTATTTTTTTAAAATTTCCTCTTTTCTTCAGTGATCACTTTGTTATTAAATAGTGTATTGTTTAGCCTCCATGTGTTTGCATTTTTTTGCAGATCTTTTCCTGTGATTGTTATCTAGTCTCATAGCGTTGATGTCTGAAAAGATACTTGATACAATGTCAATTTTCTTAAATTTGCCAAGGCTTCATTTGTGACCCAATATATGATCTATCCTGGAGAATGTTCCATGAGCACTTCAGAAAAATGTGTATTCTGTTGCTTTTGGATGGAGTGTCCTATAATTATCAATTAAGTCCATCTTGTTTAATGTATCATTTAAAGCTAGTGTTTCCTTATTTATATTCATTTTGGATGATCTGTCCACTGGTGAAAGTGGGGTTTTAGAGTCCCCTACTATGAATGTGTTACTGTTGATTTCCCCTTTTATGGCTGTTAGAATTTGCCTTATGTATTGAGGTGCTCCTATGTTGGGTGCATAAATACTGACAATTATATCTTCTTCTTGGAACAATCCCTTGATCATTATGTAGTGTACTTCTTTGTCTCTTCTAATAGTCTTTATTTTAAAGTCTATTTTTTCTGATATGAGAATTGTTACCCCAGCTTTCTTTTGGTTTCCATTTGCATGGAATATCTTTTTCATCCCCTTACTTTCAGTCTGTATGTGTCTCTAGGTCTGAAGTTTGCCTCTTGTAGACAACATATATACGGATCTTGTTTTTGTATCATTTCAGCCAATCTGTGACTTTTGGTGGGACCATTTTGTCCATTTACATTTACTGTAATTATCGATATGTACATTCCTATTCTCACTTCCTAAATTGTTTTGGGTGTGTTATTGTAGGTCTTTTCCTTCTCTTGTGTTTCTTGCCTAGAGAATTTCCTTTAGCATTTGTTGTAAAGCTGGTTTGGTTGCACTGAGCTGTCTCAGCTTTTGCTTGTCTGTAAAGATTTTAATTTCTCCATCAAATCTGAATGAGATCCTTGCTGGGTAGAGTAATCTTGGTTGCAGGTTTCTCTCTTTCATCACTTTAAATATGTCCTGCCACTCCCTTCTGGCTTGCAGAGTTTCTACTGAAAGATCAGCTCTTAACCTTATGGGGATTCCCTTGTGTCTTGTTTGTTGTTTTTCCCTTGCTGCTTTTTATATGCTTTCTTTGTATTTAATTTTTGACAGTTTGATTAATATGTGTCTTGGCATATTTCTCCTTGGATTTATCTTGTATGGGACTCTCTGTGCTTCTTGGACTTGAATAACTATTTCCTTTCCCATATTAGGGAAGTTTTCAACTATAATCTCTTCAAATATGTTCTTAGTCCCCTTATTTTTCTCTACTTCTTATGCAACCCCTATAATTCGAATGTTGTTGCATTTAATGTTTTCACAGAGGCCTCTGAGACTGTGCTCTGTTCTTTTCATTCTTTTTTCTTTATTCTGCTCTGCAGTAGTTATTTCCTCTATTTTATCTTCTAGGTCACTTATCCGTTCTTCTGCCTCAGTTATTATGCTATTGATCTCATCTAGAGTATTTTTCATTTTATTTATTGTGTTGTTCATCGTTGTTTGTTTCATCTTTAGTTCTTCTAGGTCCTTGTTAAATGTTTCTTGCATTTTCTCTTTTCTATTTCCAAGATTTTAGATCACTCTTTACTATCATTATTCTGAATTCTTTTTCAGGTAGACTGCCTATTTCCTCTTCATTTGTTAGGTCTGGTGTGTTTTTATCTTGTTCCTTCATCTGCTGTGTGTTTTTCTGTCTTCTTATTTTGCTTATGTTACTGTGTTTGGGGTCTCCTTTTTGCAGGCTGCAGGTTCATAGTTCCCGTTGTTTTTGGTGTCTGTCCCCAGTGGGTAAGGTTGGTTCAGTGGGTTGTTTAGGCTTCCTGGTGGAGGGGACTACTGCCTGTGTTCTTGAGGATGAAGCTGGATCTTGTCTCTCTGGTGGGCAAGTCCACGTCTGGTGGTGTGTTTTGGGGTATGTGTGGACTTATTATGATTTTAGGCAGCCTCTCTGCTAATGGGTGCGGTTGTGTTCCTGTCTTGCTAGTTTTTTGGCATAGAGTGTCCAGCACTGTAGCTTGCTGGTCGTTGAGTGAATCTGGGTGTTGGTGTTGAGATGGAGATCCCTTGGTGATTTTCGCCATTTGATATTACGTGAAGCTGGGTCGTCTCTTGCGGACCAGTTTCCTGAATTTGGCTCTGCCACCTCAGAAACAGAGCACTGACTCCTGGCTGCAGCAGCAAGAACCTTCCATCCACATGCTTCAGAATAAAAGGGAGAAACAGTAGAGAGAAAAAAATTAGTAGGAGTAGGAAGAAAGAAAGAAAGAAAGGAAGGAAGGAAGGAAGGAAGAAAGAAAGAAAGAAAGAAGGAAAGAAGGAAAGAATGGAGGGAGGAAGGGAGGGAGAGAGAGAGGGAGGGACGGTGGGAGGAAGGAAGGAAGGAGGGAAGGAAGGAAAAAAGAAAGAAAGAAGATAAAGTAAAATAGTTATTAAATTAAAAATAATTATTAAGAAAAAACATTAAAAAAAAACCAGACGGATAGAACCTTAGGACAAATGGTGGAAGCAAAGCTATATAGACAAAATCTCATACAGAAGCATACACATACACACTCACAAAAAGAGGAAAAGTGGAAAAAATCCTAAATCTTGCTCTCAAAGCCCACCTCCTCATTTTGGGATGATTCGTTGTCTAAAGGAGGGAAGGAGGGAAAGAAAGAAAGAAAGAAGATAAAGTAAAATAAAATAAAGTTATTAAAATAAAAAAATAATTATTAAGAAAAGAATATTTTTTAAAAAAAGAAAAAAATCGGATGGATTGAACCCTAGGGCAAATGGTGGAAGCAAAGCTATACAGACAAAATCTCACACAGAATCGTACACATACACAGTCACAAAAGGAGGTAAAGGGGGAAAAATCATAAACCTTGCTCTCAAAGTACACCTCCTCAATTTGGGATGATTCGTTGTCTATTCATGTATTCCACAGATGCAGGATACATCAAGTTGATTGTGGAGCTTTAATCTGCTGCTTCTGAGGCTGCTGGGAGAGATTTCCCTTTCTCTTCTTTGTTCTCACAGCTCCCAGGGGCTCAGCTTTGGATTTGGCCCCGCCTCTGAGTGTAGGTCGCTGGAGGGCGTCTGTTTTTCACTCAGACAGGACGGGGTTAAAGGAGCCACTGATTCGGGGGCTCTGGCTCACTCAGACCGGTGGGAGGGAGGGGCACGGAGTGCGGGGCGAGCCTGCGGTGGCAGAGGCTGGCGTGACGTTGCACCAGCCTGAGGCTCACTGTGCGTTCTCCCAGGGAAGTTGTCCCTGGATCCTGGGAACCTGGCAGTTGTGGGCTGCACAGGCTCCCCGGAAGGGGGGTGTGGATAGCGACCTGTGCTCACACACAGGCTTCGTGGTGGCAGCAGCAGCAGCCTTAGCGTCTCCTGCCCGTCTCTGGGGTCTGCGCTTTTAGGGGTCTGTGCTTTTAGCCGCGGCTCCCACCCATCTCTGGACCTCCTTTAAGCAGCGCTCTTAATCCCCTCTCTTCGCGCACCAGGAAACAAAGAGGGAAGAAAAAGTCTCTTGCCTCTTCAGCAGCTCCAGACCTTTTCCCTGACTCCCTCCCGGCTCTCCGTGGTGTACTAACCCCTTCAGGCTGTGTTCACACCGCCAACCCCAGTCCTCTCCCTGCGCTCAGACCAAAGCCCAAGCCTCAGCTCGCAGCCCCACCCGCCTCGTCGGGTGAGCAGACAAGCCTCTGGGGCTGGTGAGTGCTGGTCGGCACTGATCCTCTGTTCGGGAATCTCCCTGCTTTGCCCTCCACACCCCTGTTGCTGTGTTCTCCTCCGTGGCTCCAAAGAACCCCCCCTTCACCACCCAGCCTCCTCCCGGGAAGGGGCTTCCTAGTGTGTGGAGACCTTTCCTCCTTCACAGCTCCCTCCCACTGGTGCAGGTTCCATCCCTATTCTTTTGTCTCTGCTTTTGCTTTTTCTCCTTTGCCCTACCCACGTACGTGGGGAGTTTTTTGCCTTTTGGGAGGTGTGAGGTCTTCTGCCAGCATTCAGTAGGTGTTCTGTAGGAGTTGTTCCACGTGTAGATGTGTTTCTGGTGTATCTTTTCCTCCTTTCTCTTTCTTTCTGGGTTTGGACAGGCTTTAAGCTGATTTCTTGTATGGACAAAACAAGTAGAAAATTATACAGGAGAGTCTTGCTATATTTTAAAGCAATGAGTCTAGTAGACTACCAGATTCATAACAGGATTATTCCAAAGCCATCCCAAAGAGATTTCACTGGCCAGGAATGGAACAATTTGAATATTAATAAGAATAATAACTCTAACAAATTGAAACATGTCAGATACCTTTGAATCAATTAGTTAATAATGACAATAAAAATGGAAATCTTTGGTCACCTTTAGGAGATGTAACAACTCAAATTATCATTTTTAAAACTGGTAAGTAACGAGAAATAATATAAAATACATAACAAGTAAGAACCTACTCTATAGCACAGGGAACTCTACTCAATGCTCTATAATGACCTATATGGGAAATGAATCTAAAAAAGAGTGGGTATATGTATATGTATAACTGATTCACTCTGCTGTACACCTGAAACTAACACAACATTGTAAGTCAACTATACTCCAATAAAAATTTAAAAAAACAAGGAATAAACCACACACCCAGTGTTTCCTACAAAAACCATACTCCTGGATCACTGCCTGATGAAAGAAAATTACTTCCATAGACATATTTCAATAAATAAATAATGTGTTATGAATGCTCCAATTAATAAATGAAATTACAATTAAAATGATATCATTTATGTGTGGAATCTAAAAAAAATGATGCAGGTGAACTTGTTTACAGAACAGAAACAGACTCACAGACTTAGTGGGTGGGTTTGCAGTTGCCAAAGCCGAAAGGATGGGGGGGAGAGATGAATTGGGAAGTTAGGATTGGCATATGTACACTACTATATGTAAAATTGATAATCAACAGGGACCTACTATATAGCACAGGGAACTGTACTCAATATTCTATAATAATTTATATGGGAAAAGAAGCTGAAAAAGAATAGATACATAAATATGTATAACTAAATCACTCTGCTGTATATCTGAAAGTAACACAAAATTGTGAACAACTGTATTACAACATAAAGTATTTTTAAGAAAATAAGGATATTGCATATCATTTTTATGATCTGAATTTTTATAATGTATGTATGTATTTTCCATTAAATATTTTTCAATGACCCCCCAAAATTATAAAGTGATAGTCACACAAGTTCAAATACACACACACACACACACACAATCAATATCTTGTGATTCCTAATGAATTAATCAAATGATGATCAATTGCTTCCATAATTGCAAAGAAGAGACAAATATTATGTACCCTCTGATGGAATTATAAATGACCACCTATGAAGTATTATTGAATACATCTTACACATGAATTTGAGGAGGCTCCAGATCTAAATTACAGTTTAGAGGGAATACAGTGGACAGAGGAACATATTAAATGCCAAATAGAAAAATCCAGACTGTGGGAAAAATGCTTCATTTTTTAAGCAATTGAATGACCCTGTGTCTGTAACTAATAAATTGCAATGCTAAAAGAGAAAAGGAGCATGAAGAGAAAAAGAAACCAGAAAGTTAAATGGGGCTTAGGGAAATATCAGCCACTCACAATGCAGAGACATTACTCTGATTCTGACTCAAGCAAACTGCAAAAAAGAATACATTTGAGAAATTTCATCAGTGATATAGTGTTAATTTTTATATGTTATAATGGTGTTATTTGTAAGACTAAAAAGAGCACTTATCTTTGTGAAATACATGCTAGCATATTGATGAAGGAAATGTTATAATATCTGAGATTGGTTTTAAAATATTCCTAAAGGAGAAGGGAGTGGAAGTATAGGTAAAACAAGATAAGCTATAACAAAAAATTTGTTAAAACTAAGTGGTAGGTACTTGGTTTATTATACTATTATCTCTACTTCTGTATATGTTTTAAATTTCCCATAATTACAATACTAATTTAAAAAAGGAAATCACTGAATATATGTTGACTGACCACAAGAGAAGGATAAAATTGTTAAAAATATGAAAATGAGAAACACCTCTATATATGTAGAACTAAGAAATATGTTTTTATTTTTTACTTTTAGTTTTTTTAACATCTTTATTGGAGTATAATTGCTTTATAATGGTGTGTTAGTTGCTGCTTTATACCAAAGTGAATCAGTGATACATATACATATATCCCAGTATCTCTTCCCTCTTGCATCTCCCTCCCTCCCACCCTCCCTATCCCACCCCTCTAGGTTGTCAGAAAGCACTGAGCTGAGCACCCTGTGCTTTGTGGCTGCTTCCCACTAGATATCTATTTTATATTTGGTAGTGTATATATATATCCATGCCATTTGCTCACTATGTCCCAGCTTACAGTTCCAACTTCCTGTGTTCTCAAGTCCATTTTCTAGAAGGTCTGCATCTTTATTCCTGTCTTGACCCTAATTTCTTCATGCCCCCCCCCCTTTTTTTTTTAGTTCAATAGACATATGTTAGCATATGGTATTTGTTTTTCTCTTTCTGACTTACTTCACTTTGTATGACAGACTCTAGGTCAATCCACCTCACTACAAATAACTCAATTTTGTTTCTATTTATGGCTGAGTAATATTCCATTGTATATATGAGCCACATCTTCTTTATCCATTCAGCTGTCGATGCACACTTAGGTTGCTTCCGTTTCCTGGCTATTGTAAATAGAGCTGCAATGAACATTGTGGCACATGACTTCTTGAATTATGGTATTCTCAGGGTATACGCCCAGTAGTGGGATTGCTGGGTTGTATGGTAGTTCTATTGTTCGTTTTTTAAGGAGCCTCCATATTGTTCTCCATAGTGCCTGCATCAATTTACATTCCTACCAAGAGTGCAGAAGGGTTCCCTTTTCTCCACACCCTCTCCAGCATTTATTGTTTGTAGATTATTTGATGATGGCCATTCTGACCGGTGTGAGATGATAACACATGTAGTTTTGATTTGCATTTCTCTAATGATTAAAGATGTTGAGCATTCTTTCGTGTGTTTGTTTTCAATTTGTATATCTTTTTTGGAGAAATGTCTATTTAGGTCTTCTGCCCATTTTTTGATTGGGTTGTCTGTTTTTCTGATATTGAGCTGCATAAGCTGCTTGTAAATTTTGGAGATTAATCCTATGTCAGTTGCTTTATTTGTAAATATATTCTCCCATTCTGAGAGGTGTCTTTTGGTCTTCTTTATGGTTTCCTTTGCTGTGCAAAAGCTTTGAAGTTTCATTAGGTCCCATATGTTTATTTTTGTTTTTATTTCCATTACTGTAGGAGGTGGATCAAAAAATATCTTGCTGTAATTTATGTCAAAGAGTGTTCTTCCGATGTTTTACTCTAAGAGTTTTATAGTGTCTGTTCTTACATTTAGGTCTCTAATCCATTTTGAGTTTATTTTTGTTTATGGTGTTAAGAAGTGTTCTAATTCCATTCTTTTACATGTAGCTGTCCAGTTTTCCCAGCACCACTTATTGAAGAGGCTGTCTTTCTCCATTGTATATTCTTGCCTCCTTTATCATAGATAAGGTGACCATATGTGCGTGGGTTTACCTCTGGGCTTTCTATCCTGTTCCATTGATCTATGTATATATATATATATATATTTTTTTTTTTTTTGCCAGTACCATACTGCTTTGTTTACTATAGCTTTGTAGTATAGCCTTATGTCAGGGGCCTGATTCCTCCACCTCCGTTTTTCTTTCTCAAGATTTCTTTGGTTATTCCAGGTCTTTTCTGTTTCCATACAAATTGTGAAATCTTTTGTTCTAGTTCTGTGAAAAATGCCAGTGGTAATTTGATAGGGATTGCACTGAATCTGTAGATTGCTTTGGAAGGTATTGTCATTTTCACAATGTTGATTCTTCCAATCCAAGAACACGGTATATCTCTCCATCTATTTGTATCATCTTTAATTTCTCTTATCAGTGTCTTATAATTTTCTGAATACTGGTTTTTGTCTCCTCAGGTAGGATTATTCCTCAGTGTTTTATTCTTTTGTTGCAATGGTATATAGGAGGGTTCTTAATTTCATTTTCAGATTTTTCATCATTAGTGCATAGAATACAAGAGATTTCTGTGCATTATATGTGAATCCTGCTACTTTACCAAATTTGTTGATTAGCTCTAGTAGTTTTCTGGTAGCATCTTTAGGATTCTCTATGTATAGGATCATGTCATCTGCAGTGACATGTCTGATTTGGATTCCTTTTATTTCTTTTTCTTCTCTGATTGCTATGGCTAAAACTGCCATAACTATGTTGAATTATAGTGGTGAGAGAGGGCAACCTCCTATTGTTCCTGATCTTATTGAAAATGGTTTCAGTTTTCACCATTGACAATGATGTTCACTGAGGGTTTTTCATAAATGGCCTTTTTTATGTTGAGGTAACTTCCCTCTATGTCTACTTTCTGGAGGGTTTTCTTCGTAAATCGGTGTTGAATTTTCTCGGAAGTTTTCTCTGCATCTATTGAGATGATCATATGTTTTTTCTCCTTCAGTTTGTTAATATGGTACATCACGTTGATTGATTTGCGTATAATGAAGACCCTTGCATTCCTGGGATAAATCCCACTTGATCATGGTGTATGATCCCTTAAAGTGTGGTTGGATTCTGTTTGCAAGTATTTTGTTGAGGATTTTTGCATCTATTATGTTTATCAATGATATTGGCCTGCACTTTTCCTTTTTTGTGACATCTTTGTCTGGTTTTGGCATCAGGGTGATGGTGCCCTCATAGAATGAGTTTGGGATTGTTTCTCCCTCTGCTGTATATTGCAAGAGTTTGAGAAGGATAGGAGTTAGCTCTTTTCTAAATGTTTGGTAGAATTCGCCTGTGAAGCCATCTGGTTCTGGGCTTTTGTTTGTTGGAAGATTTTTAACCACAGTTTCAATTCCAGTGCTTGTGATTGGTCTGTTCATATTTTCTATTTCTTCCTGCTTCAGTCTAGGGAGGTTGTACATTTCTAACAATTTCTAAGAATTTGTCCATTTCTTCCAGGTTGTCCAGTTTATTGGCATATAATTGTTTGTAGGAATCTCTCATGACCCTTTGTATTTCTGCAGGGTCAGTTGTTACTTCTCCTTTTTCATTCCTAATTCTATTGATTTGAGTCTTCTCCCTCTTTTTCTTGGTGAGTCTGGTTAACAGTTTATCAATTTTGTTTATCTTCTCAAAGAAACAGCATTTAGTTTTATTAAACCTTCCTATTGTTTCTTTTATTTCTTTTTCATTTATTTCTGCTCTGATCTTTATGCTTTCTTCCCTTCTGCAAACGTTAGGGATTTTTTGTTCTTCTTTCTCTAATTGGTTTCAGTGTAAGGTTAGGTTGTTTATTTGTGATGTTTCTTGTTTCTTAAGGTAGGATTGTATTGTTATAAACTTCCCGCTTAGAACTGCTTTTGCTGCATCCTGTAGTTTTTGGGTGGCCATGTTTTCACTGTCATTTGTTTTTAGGTTTTTGTTGGTTTTTTTTTTGCAGTATGCGGGCCTCTCACTGCTGTGGCCACTCCCATTGTGGAGCACAGGCTCTGGCCGCACAGGGTCAGTGGCCATGGTTCATGGGCCCAGCCGCTCCATGGCATGTGGGATCCTCGCTGACCGGGGCACGAACCCATGTTCCCTGCATCGGCAGGCAGACTCTCAACCACTGCGCCACCAGGAAAGCCCTGTTTCTAGGTATTTTTTACTTTCTTCCTTGTTTTCTTCAGTGATCTCTTGATTATTAAGTAGTGTATTGTTTTCCTTCCATGTGTTTGTATTTTTTACATATTTTTTCCTATAATTGATATCTAGTCTCAGAGCATTGTGATCAGAAAAGATACTTACATGCTTTCAACTTTCTTAAATTTAACAAGGGTTGATTTGTGATGCAAGGTATAATCTATCCTGGAGAATGTTCCATGAGCACTTCATAAGAAAGCCTATTCTGTTGTTTTTGGATGGAATGTCCTATAAATATCAAATAAGTCCATCTTGTTTAATGTAGCATTTAAAGCTTGTGTTTCCTTATTTATTTTCATTTTGGATGATCTGTCCACTGGTGAAAGTGGGGTGTTAAATCTCCTACTATGAATGTGTTACTGTCGATTTCCCCTTTTAGGGCTGTTAGTGTTTGCCTTATATATTGAGGTGCTCTTATGTTGGGTGCATAAATATTTACAATTGTTATGTCTTCTTCTTGGATTGATCCCTTGATCATTATGTAGTGTCCTTCTTTGTCTCTTGTAATAGTCTTTATTTTAAAGTGTATTTTCTCTCATATGAGAATTGCTACTCCAGCTTTCTATTGATTTGCATTTGTATTGAGTATCATTCTCTATCCCCTAACCTTTGGTCTATATGTGTCCCTAGTTCTGAAGTGGGTCTCATATATACAGCCTATATATGGGTCTTGTTTTTGTATCCATTCAGCCAGTCTATATCTTTTTGTTGGAGCATTTAATCCATTTACATTTAAAGTAGTTATCGATATGTATGTTGCTATCACCATTTTCTTAATTGTTTTGGGTTTGTCATTGTATTCCTTTCCCTTCTCTTGTGTTTCCTGCCAAGAGAAGTTCCTTTAGCATTTGTTGTAAAGCTGGTTTGGTGTTGCTGAATTCTCCTACCTCTTGCTTGTCTGTAAAGGTTTAAATTTCTCTGTCAAATCTCGATGAAATATTTGCTGGGTAGAGTAATCTTGGTTGTAGATTTTTCACTTTAATTATGTCCTGCAACTCCCTTCTGGCTTGCAGAGTTTCTGCTGAAAGATCATCTGTTAATCTCATGGGGATTCATTTGTATGTTATTTGTTGTTTTTCCCTTGCTTCTTTTAATATTTTTTCTTTGTATTTAATTTTGATAGTTTGAATAATATTTGTCCTGGTGTGTTTCTCCTTGGATTTATCCTGAATGGGACTCACTGTGCTTCCTGGGCTTCATTAACTATTTCCTTTCACATATTAGGGAAGTTTTCAACTATAATCTGTTCAAATATTTTCTCAGTCCCTTTATTTTTCTCTTGTTCTTCTGACACCCCTAAAATTTGAATGTTGGTGCATTTAATGTTGTCCCAGAGGTCTCTGAGACTGTCCTCAATTCTTTTCATTCTTTTTTTCTTTATTCTGCTCTGAAGTAGTTATTTCCACTATTTTATCTTCCAGGTCACTTATCTGTTCTTCTGTCTCAGTTTTTCTGTTATTGTTCTTTTCTAGAGAATTTTAAATTTCATTTATTGTGTTGCTCATTATTGTTTGTTTCCTCTTTAGTACTCCTAATTCCTTGTTAAATGATTCTTGTATTTTCTCCCTTCTATTTCTAATATTTTGGATCATCTTTAGTATCATTATTCTGAATACTTCTTCAGGTAGACTGAAAAAAAATAAAATAAAATTACATACTTATTAAAATAAAAAAATAATTATTTAATTTTTTTAGGTAATTAAAAAGAAAGAAAGAAAAGAGCAACCAAAGCAAAAATCACATCCACCAATGATAACAAGTCCTAAAACGCATACTAAGAAAAAAAAATAAGGCAGACAGAACCTTAGGACAAGTAGTAAAAACCAAGCTCTACAGACAAAATCACACACAGAAGCATACACATACACATTCACAAAAAGAGAAAAATGGAAAAAGTATATATATTTTTTCAACTTTTCCCTTTTTTTGAGTCTGCATATGTATGTTTCTGTGTGTGATTTTTGTCTGTAAAGCTTTGTTTTTACTACTAGTTTTAGGGTTCTCTCTGTCCATTTTTTGATTTTTGTCTTTTGTTTTGTTTTAGTATAGTTCTTAGCACTTGTAAACATTGGTGGATTTCTTTTTTGGTTTGGTCGCTCTTGTCTTTCTTTTTCTTAAAATTAATTTTAAATTTTTAAATATTTTTTAAAATTTTTTTATTTTACAAACTTTTTTATTTTATTTTATTGCATTTTATTTTATTTTACATTTTTTTCTTTCTTCTTTTTCTATGTTATATTCTGAGCCGTGTGCATAACAGGCTGTTGGTGCTACAGTCACATGTCCAGGCTTTGCCTCTGAGGTGGGAGAGCCAAGTACAGGATTTTGGTCCACCAGAGACCTCCTAGGCTCCGCATAATATCAAACAGTGAGAATCTCCCAGAGATCTCCATTTCAATGCCAAGATACAGCTCCACATAATATCAAACAGTGAGAATCTCCCAGAGATCTCCATTTCAATGCCAAGATCCAGCTCCACTCAACGACCAGCAAGCTACAGTGCTGGACACCCTATGCTGAGCAAAAAGACAGACAGGAACACAACTCCACCTATTAGCAGAGAGGTTTCCTAAAATTATAATAAGGTCACAGACATCCCAAACACACCAGGAGTCGTCGACCTACCCAGCAGAAAGACAAGGTCCAGCCTCATTCAACAGAACACAAGTACCAGTCCCCTCCAACAGGAAGGCTAAACAACCCATTGAACCAACCTTAGCCACTGCAAACAGACAACAAAAACAATGGGAACTACAAACCTGTAGGCTTCAAAAAGCAGATTCCAAACACAGTAAGTTAAGCAAAATGAGAAGACAGAGAAAACCACTGGAGATGAAAGAGCAAGATAAAAATCCATTGGACCAAACAAATGAAGAGGAAATAGGCAGTCTACCTGAAAAAGAATTCAGAATAATGTTAGTAAAGATGATCCAAAATCTTGGAAATAGAATGGAGAAATTACAAGAAACTTTTAACAAGGATCTCGAAGATAAAGGGCAAAGAAACAAGGATGAACAACAAAATAAATGAAATTTAAAATTCTCTAGAAGGGAACAATAGCAGAATAACTGAGGCAGAAGAATGGATAAGTGTCCTGGAAGATAAAATCATGGAAATAACTACTGCAGAGCAGAATTTAAAGAAAAGAATGAAAATAATTGAGGACCATCTCAGAGACCACTGGGACAAAGTTAAACACACCAACATTTGAATTTTAGCGGTCCCAGAAAAAGAAGAGGAAAAGAAAAGCACTGAGAAAATATTTGAAGAAATTATATTTGAAAACTTCCCTAATATGTGAAAGGAAATAGTTAATGAAACCCAGGAAGCACAGCGAGTCCCATACAGGATAAATCCAAGGATTAACACGTCAAGACACATATTAATCAAAGTATCAAAAATTAAATACAAAGAAAAAATATTAAAAGCATCAAGGGAAAAACAACAAATAACATACAAGGGAAACCCCATAAGGTTAAAAGCTGATCTTTCAGCAGAAACTCTGCAAGGCAGAAGGGAGTGGCAGGACATATTTAAAGTGATGAAAGGGAAAAACCTACAACCAAGATTATTCTACCCAGCAAGAATCTCATTCAGATTTGACTGAGAAATTAAAACCTTTACAAACAAGCAAAAGCTAAGAGAATTCAGCACCACTAAACCAACTTTACAACAAATGCTAAAGGATTTTCCCTAGGCAGGAAACACAAGAGAAGTATAAGACCTACAGTAACAAACTCAAAACAATTAAGAAAATGGTAATAGGAACATACATATCAATAATTACCTTAAATGTAAATGGGCTAAATGTGCCAACCAAAAGACATAGACTGGCTGAATGGATTCAAAAACAATACCCATATATGTGTTGTGTACAAGAGACCCACTTCAGACCTAGGGACACATACAGACTGAAAGTGAAGGGATGGAAAAAGATATTCCATGAAAATTCAAATCAAAAGAAATCTGGAGCAGCAATTTTCATATAAGAGAAAATAGACTTTAAAATAAAGACTATTACAAGAGACAAAGAAGGACCCTACATAATGATCCAGGGATCAATCCAAGAAGAAGATATAACAATTGTAAATATTTATGCACCCAACAAAAGAGCACCTCAGTACGTAAGGCATATACTAGCAGCCCTAAAAGGGGAAATCAACAGTAACACAATCATAGTATGGGACTTTAACACCCAACTCTCACCAGAGGACAGATCATCCAAAATGAAAATAAATAAGGAAACACAAACTTTAAATGTTACATTAAACAAGATGGACTTAATTGATAGTTATAAGACATTCCATCCAAAAACAACAGAATACACATTCTTCTCAATTTCTCATGGAACATTGTCCAGGATAGATAATACCTTGGGTCACCAATCAAGCCTTGTTAAATTTAAGAAAATTGAAATCATATCATGTATATTTTCTGACCACAACACTATGAAACTAGATATCAATTTCAGGAAAAAAATCTGTAAAAAATATAAACACATGGAGGCTAAAAAATACACTACTTAATAACCAAGAGGTCATGGACGAAATCAAAGACAAAATAGAAAAATACCTAGAAACAAATGACAATGAAAACAAGATGACCCAAATCCTATGGAATTCGGCAAAATCAGTTTTAAGAGGTAAGTTTATAGCAATACAATCCTAATTTAAGAAACAAGAAGTATCTGAAATAAACAACCTAACCTTACACCTAAAACAATTCGAGAAAGAAGAACCAAAAAACCCAAAAGTTAGCAGAAGGAAAGAAATCATAAATATCAAATCAGAAATAAATGGAAAAGAAATGAAGAATCAATAGCAAAGATCAATAAAACTAAAAGCTGGTCCCTTGAGAAGATAAACAAAATTGATAAACCATTAGCCAGACTCATCAAGAAAAAAGGGAGAAGACTCAAATCAATAGAATTCATAATGAAAAAGGAGAATTAACAACTGACACTGCAGAACACAAGGAACATGAAACATTACTACAATCAACTATATTCCAATAAAATGGACAACATGGAAGAAATGGCCAAATTCTCAGAATTACACAACCTTCCGTGACTGAACAAGGAAGAAATGGAAAATATGAACAGACCTATCACAAGCAGTGAAATTGAAACTGTGATTTAAAAATTTCCAGTAGGGAGTTGAGGAAGATGGCAGAAGAGCAAGATGTGGAGATTAACTTCCTCCCCACAGATACATCACAAATACGTGAAACTGCTCCCATAGAACACTCACTGAATGCTGGCAGAAAATCTCGGACCTCCCAAAAGGGAAGAAACTCCCCACATTCCTGGGTAGGGCAAAAGAAAAAACAGAGACAAAAGAATAGGGATGGGACCTGCACCAGTGGGAGGGAGCTGTGAAGGAGGAAAGGTTTCCACACACTAGGAAGCCCCTTCATGGGTGGACACTGTGGGTGGCAGAGAGGGGAAGCTTTGGAGCTGTGGAGGAAAGCACAGCAACAGCGGTGTGGAGGGCAAAGCGGAGAGATTCCCACACAGGGGATCGGTGCCGACCAGCACTCACCAGCCTGAGAGTCTTGTCTGCTAATACGCCGGGGTGGTTGGGGCTGGGAGCTGAGGCTCGGGCTTCAGTCAGATCGCAGAGAGAGGATTGGGTTTGGCAGTGAGAGCACAGGCTGAAGGGGTTAGTGCACCACAGCTAGCTGGGAGGGAGTCTGGGAAAAAGTCTGGACCTCCCAAAGAGGCAAGAGACTTTTTCTTCCCTCTTTGTTTCCTGGTGCGGGAGGAGAGGGATTTTTTTTTTTTTTTTTGCGGTACGTGAGCCTCTCACTGCTGTGGCCTCTGCCATTGTGGAGCACAGGCTCTGGATGGGCAGGCTCAGCAGCCATGGCTCACGGGCCCAGCCACTCTGCGGCATGTGGGATCTTCCCACACCATGGCATGAACCTGTGTCCCCTGCATCGGCAGGTGAACTCTCAACCACTGCACCACCAGGGAATCCCAGGAGAGGGGATTAAGAGCGCTGCTTAAAGGAGCTCCAGAGACGGGCGCGAGTTGTGGCTAAAAGCGCTGACCCCAGAGACGGGCATGAGATGCTAAGGCTGCTGCTGCCACCACCAAGAAGCCTGTGTGTGAGCACAGGTCACTATCCACACCTCCGTTCCGGGGAGCCTGTGCAGCCTGCCACTGCCAGAGTCCCAGGATCCAGGGACCACTTCCCCGGGAAGAACACACGGTGCGTCTCAGGCTGGTGCAATGTCACGCTGGCCTGTGTCACCGCAGGCTCGTCCCGTACCCCTCCCTCCCCTCGGCCTGAGTGAGCCACAGCCCCCAAATCAGCTTCTGCTTTAACCCCGTCTTGTCTGAGCGAAGAACAGACACCCTCAGGCGACCTACATGGAGAGGCAGGGCCACATCCAAAGCTGAAAACCGGGAGCTGTGCGAACAAAGAAGAGAAAGGGAAATTTCCCCCAGCAGCCTCAGGAACAGCGGATTAAATCTCCACAATGAACTTGATATACCCTGCATCTGTGGAATACCTGAATAGACAACAAATAATCCCAAATTGAGGAGGTGGACTTTGAGAGCAAGATATATTATTTTTTCCCCTTTTCCTCTTTTTGTGAGTGTGTATATGTATGCTTCTGTGTGAGATTTTGTCTGTATATCTTTGCTTTCACCATTTGTCCTAGGGTTCTTTCCATACGTTTTTTGTTTTTTACTTAAAAAATTTTTTTTTCTTAATAATTATTTTTTATTTTAATAACTTTATTTTATCTATATTTTATTTTACTTTATCCCCTTTCTTTCTTTCTTTCTATTTTTTCTCCCTTTTATTCTGAGCCATGTGGATGAAAGGCTCTTGGTGCTCCAGCCAGGAGTCTGTGCTGAGCCTCTGACGTGGGAGAGCCAACTTCAGGACACTGGTCCACAAGAGACATCCCAGCTCCACGTAATACCAAATGGGGAACATCTCCCAGAGATCTCCATCTCAACACCAAGACACAGCTTCACTCAACGACCAGCAAGCTACAGTGCTGGGCACCCTATGCCAAACAAGGAGCAGGACAGGAACTGTCTTATAGTTTTCTGCATAGAGGTCTTTTGTCTCCCTAGGTAGATTTATTCCTAGGTATTTTATTCATTTTGTTGCAATGGAAAATGGGAGTGTTTCCTTAATTTCTCTTTCAGATTTTTCATCTTTAGTGTATAGGAATGCAAGGGATTCTGTGTATTAATTTTGTATCCTGCAAGCTTACCAAATTCATTGATTAGTTCTAGTAGTTTTCTGGTGACATTTTCAGGATTTTCTATGTATAGTAAACAGTTACAGTTTTACTTCTTCTTTTCCAATTTGTTTTCCTTTTATTTCTTTTTCTTCTCTGATTGCCATGGCTAGGACTTCCAAAACTCTGTTGAATAGTAGTGGCAAGAGTGGACATCCTTGTCTTGTTCCTGATCTTAGAGGAAATGCTTTCAGTTTTTCACCATTGAGAATGATGTTGGCTGTGGGTTTGTCATATATGGCCTTTATTATGTTGAGGTAGGTTCCCTCTTTGCCCACTTTCTGGAGAGTTTTTATCATAAATGGGTGTTGAATTTTGTCAAAAGCTTTTTCTGCATCTATTGAGATCATCAATTGGTTTGTATTCTTCAATTTGTTAATATGGTGTATCACCTTCATTTGTGTATATTGAAGAATCCTTGCATCCCTAGGATAAATCCCATTTGATAATGGTGTATGATCCTTTTAATGTGTTGTTGGATTCTGTTTGATTGTTATTTTGTTGAGGATTTTTGCATTTATATTCATCAGTGATATGGTTCTGTAATTTTTTCTTGTAGTATCCTTGTCTGGTTTTGGTATCATGGTGATGGTGACCTCATAGAATGAGTTTGGGAGTGTTCCTTCCTCTGCAATTTTTTGGAAGAGTTTGAGAAAGATGGGTGTTAGCTCTTCTCTAAAGGTTTGATAGAATTCACCTGTGATGCCATCTGGTCCTGGACTTTTGTTTGTTGGAAGATATTTAATCACAGTTTCCATTTCATTACTTGTGTTTGGTCTATTCATATTTTCTCTTTCTTCCTGGTTCATTCTTGGAAGGCTATACCTTTCTAAGAATTTGTCCATTTCTTCCAGGTTGTCCACTTTATTGGCATAGAATTGCTTGTAGTCATCTCTTAGGATGCTTTGTGTTTCTTGGTGTCTGTTGTAAGTTCTCCTTTTTCATTTCTAATTTTATTGATTTGAGTCCTCTCCCTCTTTTTCTTGATGAGTCTGCTAATGGTTTATCAATTTTGTTTATCTTCTCAAAGAAACAGCTTTTAGTTTTATTGATCTTTGCTATTATTTTCTTTGTTTCTATTTCATTTATTTCTGCTCTGATTTTTATGATTTCTTTCCTTCTGCTAACTGTAGGTTTTGTTTTTTTATTCTTTCTGTAGCTCCTTTAGGTGTAAGGTTAGATTGTTTATTTGAAGTTTTTCTTGTTTCTTGAGGTAGGATATTATTGCTATAGACTTCCCTCTTAGAACTGCTTTTGCTGCATCCCATAGGTTTTGGAGCATTGTGTTTTCATTGTCATTTGTCTCTAGGTATTATTTGATTTCCTCTTTGATTTTTTCAGTGATCTTTTGGTTATTAATAATGTATTGTTTAGCCTCCATGTGTTTTTGTTTTTCCTTTCTTTTCCCTGTAATTTGTTTCTAATCTCATAGCGTTGTGGTCAGAAAAGGTGCTTGATATCATTTCAATTTTCTTAAATATACTGAGGCTAGATTTGTGTCCCAAGATGTGATTTATCCTGTAGAATGTTCCGTGTGCACTTGAGAAGAAAGTGTAATCTGCTTTTTTGGATGGAATATCCTATAAATATCAATTAAATCTATCTGGTGTATTTTGTCATTTAAAGCTTGTGTTTCCTTATTAATTTTCTGTCTGGATTATTTATCCATTGGTGTAACTGAGGTGTTAAAGTCCCCCACTATTATGTTATGGTCAATTTCCTCTTTTATAGCTGTTAGCATTTGCCTTATGTATTGAGGTGTTCCCATGTTGGGTGCATATATATTTATAATTGTTATATCTTCTTCTTGTACTGATCCCTTTATCATTATGTAGTGTCCTTCCTTGTCTCTTTTAACATTCTTTATTTTAAATTCTATTTTATCTGATATGAGTATTGCAACTCCAGCTTTCTTTTGATTTCCATTTGCATGGAATATCTTTTCTCATCCCCTCACTTTCAGTCTGTATGTGTCCCTAGGTGTGAAGTGGGTCTCTTGTAGATACGGGTCTTGTTGTTGTATCTATTCAGCAAGCCTCTGTCTTTTGGTTGGAGCATTTAATCCATTCACATTTCAGGTAATTATAGATATGTTTGTTCCTGTTACCATTGTCTTAATTGTCTTAGAGATATTCATTTAGCATTTGTTTTTGTGTTGTTTTGGTGGTGCTGAATTATCTTAACTTTTGTTTGTCTGTGAAGCTTTTGATTTCTCAATCAAATCTGAATGAGATCCTTGCTGGGTAGAGTAATCTTGCTTGTAGGTACTTTCCTTTCATCACTTTAAATATATCATGCCATGCCATTCTGGCTTGTAGAGTTTCTGCTGAAAGATCACCTGTTAACTTTATGGGAGTTTCCTTATATATTATTTATCATTTTTCCCTTGTTGCTTTTAATAATTTTTCTTTGTGTTTAATTTTTGTCAAATTTATTACTATGTATCTCGTCGTGTTTCTCCTTGGGTTTATCCCGCTTGGGACTCTCTGCACTTCCTGGACTTGGGTGGCTATTTCCTTTCTCATGTTAGGGAAGTTTTTGACTATAATCTCTTCAAATATTTTCTCGGGCCCTTTCTCTCTCTCTTCTCCTTCTGGGACCCATATAATGCAAATGTTGGTGTGTTTAATGTTGTCCCAGAAGTCTCTTTGGCTGTCTTCATTTCTTTTCATTCTTTTTTCTTTATTTTGTTCTATGGCAGTGAATTCCATTCTGTCTTCCAGGTCACTTATACGTTCTTCTGCCTCAGTTATTCTGCTATTGATTCCTTGTAGTGTATATTTCATTTCAGTTATTGTATTGTTCATCTCTATTTGTCCTTTAATTCTTCTAGGTCTTTGTTCTTTAATTCTTCTAGTTCTTTGTTAAACATTTCTTGTGTCTTCTTGATCTTTGACTCCATTCCTTTTCCAAGGTCCTGGATCATCTTCATTATCATTATTCTGAATTCTTTTTCTGAAAGGTTGCCTTATCTCCACTTCATTTAATTGTTTCTCTGGGGTTTTATCTTGTTCTTTCATCTGGTACATATTCTTCTGCCTTTTCATTTTGTCTATCTTTCTGTAAATATGTTTTTCATTCTGCAGGCTGCAGGACTGTAGTTCTTGCTTCTGCTGCCTGCTCTCTGGTGTATGAGGCTATCTAAGAGGATTGTACAAGCTTCCTGATACAGAGACTCGTGATGGATAGAGCTCAGTGTTGCTCTGGTGGGCAGAGCTCAGTAAAACTTTAATCTAATTGTTTGCAGATGGGTGGGGCTGAGTTCCCTCCCTGTTGGTTATTTGGCCTGAGGTGACCCAGCACAGGAGGCCACAGACTCCTTGGTGGGACTAATTGTGGACTCAGGGTGGGCACACCCCAAGGAGCATTTTCCAGAAGTTCTGTTGCCAGTGTCTTTGTCCCCATGGTGAGACACAGCCACCTCTTGCCTCTTCAGTAGACCCTCCAACACTTGCAGGTATGTCTGTTTCAGTCTCCTATGGGGTCACTGCTCCTTCCCTCGTGTCCTGATGTGCACACTACTTTCTGTGTTCCCTCCAAGAGTTGAGTCTCTGCTTCCCCCAGTCCTGTCAAAGTCCTGCAATCTAATCACGCTAACCTTCAAAGTCTGATTCTCTGAGAATTCCTCCTGCCATTGCCAGACCCTCAGGTTGGATAGCCTGACATTGGGCTCAGAACCTTCACTCCAATGCATGGTCTTCTCTTATATAATTGTTGTCCAGTTTGTGAGTCACCCACCCTGTGATTATGGGATTTGATTTTATTGTGCTTGCACACCTCCTACCATCTCATTTTGGATTTTCTTTTTTCTTTGGATGTGAGGTATCTTTTGGGGGCAATTCCACTGTCTTCCTGTTGATGATTGTTCAACAGTTATTTGTGATTCTGGTGCTCTCGCAAGAGGGAATAAACACAAGTCCTTCTGCTCTACCATCTTGAACCCAAATGTGGCAAATTGAATTTTTAAAAGCCTCTCAAGGCTAAGATTCCAAGCCAAGGGCTTGACATCAGAGCTCACATGTAATACCTGCAGATTTAAGTAAATTCCTCTTTTCTTGAGGTTCCCAAAGTATCCTGAAGTTCCTGAGTATTCCAGGCAGTGACCTTTTTTGTTCACCTGGTGGGAATCCTATAAGGATTCCAGGATAATCTTTCTACCAGGATAATCTTTCAATGGGGCTTTAGGGGTTCCATAAAGTCAACCTTACTTCCTTAAAGTGTTCTTGTCATATCTTAGCTTATGTATGTCTCTCTCAAATATGACATTCCAGTCTAAGACGTGGTAATATAAGCTACATTTCCAATTATGTCTTGTTATAAGGAGAACAGATTCTTATTTAACTTATACAAATAACTACCTTGTCTTGGAAATAAAAATACTCACTGAGTGTTTCTGAAATCTGTAGGAATCATGTAGGGAGAAAATGTAATTGTTTCATCTTTGCTTACAAAGTATATTCTAAGAAGTTGCTGTTAGCTTAAGATAAAAAAAATCACAGTTAGCTTAAGATAAAAAAGATTCCTTAAATCTGGAAAACAAAAGATTAAAGAACCAGCACTATTTCAAATATACAGTAATAAAAATTATAATCATCCTCAGTAGTTAATTTAGTCACATGTTATTTATCCTTGCTGATATTAATCTTTCATTAGCAGTTTTGTAATGCCATCATTTTTTTTCCAGTAGAGTTTTTATATTTCTTACCCTGTTCGTTAGTGTAAATCTTAAAGTTATCAGAACCTTGTCTTCCAGAGTAATTGTCAGAATCCTTTTCATGAACTGCTCTGAAGATGAAACACTTTTAAAGGAACACTTTTTCAAAAGCATCAGAGTAAAACAATAAATTTCTATAAGTGACAAATATTTTTAAATGGCCTGGTTAAAGATCTGATGAGAGTTCATTATAATACAGTTGATAAGAAAATTTGGTTATCCCTGTAATGTACAACATTTTAAGATAACTAGAATAATGTGATAGCATTATGACAGGACATATCAGATTTTTAGAAATTTCATACAATTTCTAGAATATATATTAATAACACTTATCTATGTAATATAACCTAAAAGGTTTAACATCACTTGCTTGATAATGCTTTTCATATAATTTAACATTTCAAATAAGCCTAATTATTGTAACATCTTTTATTTTTTATTTTATTATTTTATTTTATTTTAATTTAATGTAATTTTATTTTTGTAAAGAGAGAGAAGAAATCTTTTGAGATATGCCAGGGGCCTTGTGAAAAATTTCAGTTAGTTCAAGGTCAAAAAGACTATATTTAGAATTTTAATTTTGGGAAGTTTGTCAAAAATATCAAAAGGGTTTGGACATTTGATTAAATAGGATCATGAATAATTATGAAATAATATTTAATTGTCCATTTAACCAAGTGACAATAAAAGATTTCAAAGGCAAGTACAGAAGGTGACACAGTTCTTAGTAATATTTAGCTCTTAATATTAAGAAAGAGCTAGGCTTATTTAAGTAATCTAAGACCTGATGATAATAACATGAAGTGCATTAAGTTATTTTAATAAGACAAAATCTATACTTTCTAGGTAGATTATCCAAAAGGAAAAAATAATTATTATTGCTTATCAGGAGCAGACCAATAATCCAATAAATTTTGTCATGTTAATAGAGAGAGAAAACAAATTATAATTTTGTACTAGTGTACTTTTGATATTAAAATTAATTCATCAATTTTTAAAAATGTATATCCATTCCAATCTAACCCAGCTTGACCACAGTTAAAATTCCTTTCCCAAGATTCCTTTTTTTCATAAATTTTCTATAACTTTCTATGACCATTTTAGCTTGTTCCTTGTTCTTTTTCCCATTCTGAAATAACCAACTTTACCTTGGAACAACATTCTTTTATTTTCCCTCAATGAAAATTCATTTCCATTCTTCTTAACTTCTCTTACCAAAAACATACAATTTACTTTCCTTTCATACAGAGATGTGACCCTTATTATTTATAGTGTTTTAGATTACATATATTAGAATTTTTAACCCTTAGAAACCATAGTTTCTAGCAAAAACTAAGAAGTAAAAAGTGGTAATTTGTTGCACTAGCATTATTCAGATTGGTAAATTTATGAATACATTTTATAATTTCTAGAAGCATATACTTCTTCATAATACAATCTTTTAACGTGGCACATGGCATGTTTGCTAACAAACCCAAATTTATCTTTAGTTTCCCTGTGATAAGGAAGACACAGGTAGACAAACCTGTGTTCAGTAATTAATGTTTCATGATTTTATCTTATTTGGAAATAATCTAGACAGTCAATGAATTCCCATCACTTAACAAAACTCAAAAGTTTAATGTTACGAGAAATTATTTTTAAGTGCCTATACCATAAAATATAATTATCACTAAAACTTCACCAAAAAATTCTTACATCTATCTAAATCATTTGCTTCCAACAATTATGTTTTAGACTACTCATGAAAACTTCATGAGACATTAGACAATGTCAGCCAAAACATTTGTCTATTTTTCTTGCTGACAAATTAGCCAAAATATTCTTCTTGATACTTTTGTAACAGAGATAACATGAATTTATTTGATTGTTAAATCCAGGTAGAATAAAAGTTGTTTATCTTTATTATATTTAATACTGATAATTCTGAAGACATACATATTTTAATTAAATTAACAAATTTCAACTAGCTTTTATTTACTGAGGATTATCCCAGATCATGTGAATTTAAAAAACACTTGGGTTGGGCTTCCCTGGTGGCGCAGTGGTTGAGAGTCCTCCTGCTGGTGCAGGGGACACAGGTTCGTGCCCCGGTCCGGGAAGATCCCACATGCCGTGGAGCAGCTGGGCCCGTGAGCCATGGCTGCTGAGCCTGCACGTCTGGAGCCTGTGCTCCACAGTGGGAGAGGCCACAACAGTGAGAGGTCCACGTACCGCCAAAAACAGAAACAAAAAGCACTTGGGTTATAGTCTGCATTTTTAAGTTTTAAGAATACTTAATTATAAGTGCTTAACCTTAAGCCAACTAAATAGAGCTCAGTACAAATTAATTTTAGCAATGACATCTAGAGATAAAACAACATCATACATCTATAACATACATATATGCAAGCAAGACACAAACAGAGATCTTACAGCTTTAGTTCTAAAATTTTAGCCATGTGTCAGGTACAATAATATAAAACTCACTAGTTTATAGAAGAATAGATAGATTCAAACTTTTTTTTTTCTTCTAGTCTTATGCCAAGTATGAGCATTGTTTCATTTACTTCCTGGAGTGATTACTTTTCAAAGACATGGTAAGATTTACATATTCAAGGAACAGAGAAAGAGTGTAAGTTTTCTCCTAGGAGTTTTAGTGCCTTTTGGATGGTTTTGGCAGTCCCAATTAAAATATATTATTACCACCTTGTAATAAGGGGTGCCCTGTAAAGAATAATTCTCTGGACTCAGGGTCAAATGTGGTCTCTTCAGGGTTCAAAATGAAGAGGGGTTCATTTGGGTCACTATGGTCATGGAAGTGATAAACCCATTGAACTCTACCAATTTTGTGCAGCAGAAGATGAGCTTCATCTTAATATTTTTCATTCACTGTGAGCATTAACAGTGATCACTGTTATGGAAGTATGAGCATGGCACCAGACAATAAATATCCAAGTGTGGAGATGGAGGGTCCAAATATAAATATCAGTATCTTTAAGATCCTTTGCTTTCTCTTTTTTCTTTCCTTATCATCAGGGACTTCAATAACCCTGCCAGCTTTTCTTTTGTCGTCTTCAGGGATGCCTCATGAGGCATGTTTGTTATTTTTGTCCTATTCAGTGGAAAGCAAAAAGGGATCAGAATTTGTGGCATCTTGGAGTAAACAAACATGTAGCCCAAATGGATCTTTAAGAAAGTTATTAATTTTAGGGCCTTTAGAGATACTGGCCAGTCGATGCATTTTAGCAGCCAGGAGTAACAATTTAGGGCTTATTCCAAACAAAGAAAACCCACAATAGCCAAATAGCTCCCCTCTCTCCATCCGGCTGTACAAAATCTTTAAAAAAGGTTTGAACTTCAGTGTATATATATATATTAAAAACCTCTGTTTCTACTTCTTGTTTTTATCCTGTTACCTTAATCTTATGTGCTATTACTGGAAAATTTTGGATGACATCACTGTAAGCTCTTTGTAGGTGGCTGCTTTCCTTTCCAGGGTATCCCAAGAGACCTCCCTGGGCTTGGAGTTTGCCTCCATTTGTGTGATATTGCACAGGGTCTTTGGGAAAAGCCCTTAGGCGTCTGGAGTGTAATACCAGAGTCTTGGCATGTTGATATGCATGGCACTGAGCAACACCCAATAAGTTTCCATGGGTTTTTTTATTTATCAAGGTGGTAGTGTACCTTCTTGGGTTTTTAGGAGGCACTGGCACCAGATGTTCAGGACATTTATATTTGTCTATTAATTTTTTAGTAACATTACACCAGGGATTGGGCCCATCAATTCCCATTGGGTCAGGGGACAAAGAGCAACAATGGTGAGTGATTTGGTGACATAGAGACCATAGGCCTCTTTAATTTTCCTTCTGATGGTGCCATTGATTTCCAGTTGCAAGGCTATTTCACTCTTCTGGCATGACTCACTGACTCAGTGGTCACATGTGGAGGTCTCCCATCCTCCTTACATACAGGAATTATTTCCATATGCCTTTAGCCCAGAGCCTCTCCTTGGGTGGTGACAATAATCTGTGATCCAATCTACAATTCTTAGCTCTCCTTGGCCTTGAGGCATGGAGGACTCATGCACATTAATAGTCAATTAAGGCCTTTATATTTTAGTGGACTAATCATCTCTTAAGACAATAAGGTCTTGATCTCACTGCTCTGGGGAGATCATTGGATAATTATGGCAGCCATGACAATTTCTGCTGCATATTGCAGGTAATACATGCTAGAAGCAGTATGTGAAAGCACGTAGTAGCACAACAGACCAGCAGCAAGCAGTGATCCTTTCCCAAATGGTGTTACCCACCTGGACTAGGAGGTTAGTAAGTGAGTTGCAAGTGAAGGGCATTTCCCTCAGTTAACTGTAAGGGCAATTACGCAATCCTGCTGACTATGACTATTGTTTTGTATTCGGCTCAGCCTATCTATAACCAGTATTGTGGTTGGACCAGCCATTGTGGTTCCTATTAAAATTGCAAGATGTGCTTCAGCAACAACCATCAGAAAACTTAAAAAAGAGTAAATGTTTATTACTTACAGAATCCGGAAATTACACAATACTCCTGGGGCCACACATCAAGGTCACAAATAGAGAGTGCCTGCCTACACTGGCTTGGGATTCAGCTTTTATTGGGGTCATGGGTGGATGCCTAAGATTTCCTCACTCTCTTTACAACATAATAGGAGGAATTTAAAGCATGGGAAGAGAAAAAATGTAGCCCAAATGGTCAGCTATTGAATTCAACCAAGATCTCTAAAAGAAAGGAGATAGTCAGTGGTAGGAGGTGGCTTGGCTCTTTATCTAGTTATGTGGCATTGTGTTTATCTGAGACAGCACTTTTGACGTGGATGCCTCAGCAGTCAAAGATTAAGCCAGGAGCTAGTATTACAAAAACAAACAAACAAACAAAACTGTCAGGGCTTATACTATAGTGTTCTTGACCAAATGGCTCAAACTCATCAAGTCACAGTTTCTTCATATGTTACATGGGGATATTTGAACCTACACATATGGGTTTATTGTGAAGACTGTGATACTTTATATATTAAAAGTGTCTAGCACAAGGCTAACATGTTGTTGAGAAAAAAGTAGTCGCCTTAGATGTGTACAATCATTGATCATCATTTTTGGTAATGTACGTTTTATTGTGTTATTTTAATGAATGGCAAATTTACTATTTTAATACCTACCACTTCCCATGGCTTTCACAGATTCACTTTGACAGGAATTCCCCCAAGAGTTTATTTACCACAAATTCTTCAGAACTGGTTCCAAGCTTTATTTTCACCTCTCATTAGCTGTAGATTATGAGCTGTAGAAAAACATAGCAACTTATTCAATTTCCTCTCCTAAACAACATAAATAATATCAACTATCAACTCCTAAAAGTTACTGTGATAATAAAATTACATGATAGGAATAAAAATGTTAAAAATGCAAAGCTTATACTTTTATAAGTATTTTTATTTCTTCATGAAATATAAAAGTATTTTGTCCCTCTAGTTCAACATTTGTTTAAAGAAACTATGGCTATTGCTTGACTTGAGGACAGGCTGTTCTTAAGGTGTTTTTTTGTTCTTTATTGATAATTCTTTTTTCCCAGCATTATTGAGATACAATTGACATATAACATTGTGTAAGTTTAAGGTGTACAATGAGATAATTTCATACATGTATATGTTATGAAATGATAACAACAATAAGGTTGGTTAAGACCTCCATCACCTCGCTAATTCCCACTTCGTTTTTGTGGTGACTACATTTAAGATACATTGTCTTAACAACTTTCAGATATATAATACAATATTGTTAACTACAGCTATCATGTTGTACATAGATCCCCAAAATTTATACATATTTTAACTAGAATTTTGTACCCTTTGGCCAATCTCCCCATTTCTCTGCCTCCAGTCCCTGGCAACCACCATTCTAATCTCTACTTCTATGGGTTCAACTTTTTTAGATTTCAGATATAAGAGAAATCATGCAGCATTTCTCTCTCTCTGTCTGATGTATTTCACTTAATATAATGCTCTCAAGGTACATCTGTGTTGTCACAAACGGCATGATTTATATCATATGCCTAAAGAATTTCATGTATACTTATACACTTTTTTTTTTAATCATTTCACCCAGTTGTTCAATTTACAACTCAGTGTTCTGGATGAGGCAAGAAAAAAATAGGCTTCTCTAGCAGCATCACATACAGCTGGTGAAGCATTGCACTCACTCACAGCCTCTCGCTTTCCCCTGAAGGGAGAAATTATTGGCCAAGACGGTGTCTAATGGCACTGAGTTGTGTAGCCTCGAAGGAGGGGTAACACAGGTAAACTGAAATAATTCTTTTACCCACTTCAGTGAGTCCAATCTTGGATTTATTTTTACTCCAGTGGTGTACTAGAACTTCTCTGCTGTGTTCTTGCACTTTGATAAAGGCATTCTTGTCTATGGGCAATAGTAAAAATCAGTGTTTTTTTGGGGGGGTGGGGGAAGATGGTAGTAAACTTTAATTCCACCATGTTGATGATGTTACTTCCTCTTGTTCGATAATTCTGATTCAAATTTGGATTTGGTTTTCTTGCACCGTAGATAACAAAATTGCGGAATGTGGGAAGAATTCTAAATGATATGTGCTTTGTTTCAATGACATCACCCGAAGAAGTAGTAACCATTAGCATTATTACCATTTGTTGAAATAGACATTATATTTTAGAACAGTTTTGGAGTTACAAAAAGATTGAAAAGATATTACAGAGAATTCCCATATATCTTGCATCTAGTAGCCCTCATAATTAATATCTCATGTTATTACTGGATTGGCCACAAAGTTCATTTGGCTTTTCCTTAAGATGTTACAGAAAAACCTGAATGAACTTTTTGGCCAACCCAATATATATTTATGATTATTAATTTTATATTCATATATTATTAACTAATGTCCACAATTTATTTTTTATTGAAGTATAGTTTATTTACAATATTATATTAGTTTCAGGTTTACAACATAGGGATTCAATAATTGTATAGATTGTGTGCCAAAGTTATAAAAATTAATGGTTATATTTCCCTGTGCTGTACAATATATTCTTGTTGCATATCTATTTTGTTCATAGCAGTTTGTATCTCTCAATCTCATACCCCTATCTTGATCTTCACCCCCCTTCTCTCTACCCACTTGTATTGACCAGTTTGTTTTCTGTATCTGTGAGTCTGTTACTGTTGTGTTATATACACCCATTTCTATTACATCTTAGATTCCACAAATAAGTGGTAACATACAGTATGTGTAAGTAATAAAATACAGTATGTGTAAGTGATAACATACAGTATATACACAAAGCAATATATATATATGCTAAGGAATATATATGTATATGCATATCCATATATATAACATCTTCTCTATCCATTCATCTGTTGATGTACACTTGGGATGCTTCCATATCTTGGCTATTGTAAAGCTGCTATGAACACTGGAGTACATGTGTCTTTTTGAATTACTGTTTTCACTTTTTTTCAGATGTATACTAAGGAGTGGAATTACTGGATCATATCATACTTCTATTTTAGTTTTTGAGGAACTTCCATACAATTTTCCATAATGGGCATACCAATATACATTCCTACCAACAGTGTACAAGGGTTTGCTTTTCTCCACATCTTCATCAACATTTGTTATCTGTATAATTTTTTTCTTTTTTTTTTTTTTTTTTTGCAGTACATGGGCCTCTCACCATTGTGGCCTCTCCCGCTGTGGAGCACAGGCTCCGGACGCACAGGCCCAGTGGCCATGGCTCACGGGCCCAGCTGCTCCGCGGCATGTGGGATCTTCCCAGACCGGGGCAGGAACCCGTGTCCCCCACATCGGCAGGAGGACTCTCAACCACTGCGTCACCAGGGAAGCCCTGTTACCTGTATACAAATATCTTGAATGGGAGAAGATATTTGCAAGTTATATAACTGATAAGGGGTTAATGTCCAAAATATAAAAAGAGTTCATACATATCAACATCAAAAACAAATTAACAAACAAACAACCTGATTAAAGAATGGGTAAAAGATTTGAATAGATATTTTGCCAAAGAATATATATATATATAGATGGACAACAGGCACATTGGTTTGTCATAAATGACTTGAATTATGATGAGAAAATTTCCCTGTATATCAACTTTGATGCAAGTTTTATCATGAATGGATTTTGATTTTTGTCAAATGTTTTTCTGCGTCTGTGGAGATAATCATGTAATTTTTATCCTTCCTTTTGTTAATGTGGTGTATCACATGGATTGATTTGCAAATATTGAAACATCCTTGCATCCTTGGAATAAATCCCACTTGATCATGGTGTATGATCCTTTCTATATATTGTTGGATTTGTTTGCTAATATTTGGTTGAGAATTTTTACATCTATATTCATCAAAGATATTCACTTGTATTTCTTCTTTGTAGCATCTTTGTCTGGTTTTCATATGAGGGTACTAGGGTCCTTGTAGTATGAATTTGGGAGTGTTCAATTTTTTTTTGAATAGTTTGACAAGAATAGGTATTTATTCTTCTTTTTATGTTTGGTAGAATTCCCCTTTGATGCTGTCTATTTCTGGGATTGCTTGGAATTTTTTCATTACTAATTCAATTTCACCACTAGTGTTCTGTCTGTTCAAATTGTCTGTTTCTTCCTTATTCAGTCATTGCAGGTTCTTTGTTCCTAGAATTTGTCCATTTCTTCAAGGTTGTCCAATTTGTTGGCATCTAACTGTTCATAGTTTTTCGTATGATATTTTGTATCCCTGTGGTATTAGTTGTTATTTCTATTCTTTATTTTCTTATTTTATTTGGGGCCTCTCTACTTTCTTCTGGATGAGCATGGCTAAAAGTTTATCAATAGAGGTTAGTTTAAAAAAAGAAGTTGGTGATTTCATTGATCTTCTCTCTCATATTTTTGGTCTCTATTTTATCTATTTCCTCTCTGATCTTTATAATGTTCTTTCTTTTGCTGACTTCGGATTTCATTGTTCTTTTTCTAATTCCTTTACATGGTAAGGTAGGTTGCTTATCTGAGATTTTCTTGTTCTTGAGGAAAGCCTATATCACTATAAACTTCCCTCTTAGAACTGCTTTTGCAGCATCCCATAGACTTTAGAAAGTTGTTTTCATTAATCTCAAGGTATTTTCTGATTTCCTCTTTGATTTTTTTCTTGACCTATTGATTTATTAGTAGCATGTTGTTTAGTCCCCATCTGTTTGTGCTTTTCTCATTTTTTTCTTTCTGTAATTGATTTCTAGTTTCATACTGTTGTGATGGGAAAAAAATGCTTGCTGTAATTTCTATCCTCTTACATGTGTTGAGACTTGTTTTGTGGCCTAGCATGTGATCTATTCTGGAAAATATTCTATAGGCTCTGGAAAACATTGTGTGTTCTACTGTTTTTGGATGGGATGTCCTTTAGATAGCTATAAACTCCAACAGGTCTATTGTGTCATTTAAGACCACTGTTGTCTTATTGATTTTCTGTCTGGATGATCTTTCCATTGATATTAGAGGGGTGTTAAAGTCCCCTGCTATTATTGTATTATTTTCAATTTCTACTTTTATGTCTGTTTATATTTGCTTCATATGTTTAGGTGCTATATATGTTAACAAATGCATATCCTCTTCTTGTATTGATCCATTTATTAATATATAATGTTATATTTGTCATTTGTTATAGACTTGTTTTAAAGTCTATTTGTCCAATATGAATATTGCTACTCCCATTTTTTGTCATTTCCATTTTCATGAAATATCTTCTTTTCATCCCCTCACTTTCAGTCTGTGTGTATCTGTAGCTCTGAATTAAATCTGTTATAAGCAGCATATACAAGGGATTTGTCTTTTATCCAGTCAGTTATCTTTTGATTGGAGTACTTATTCCATTGACATTTAAAGTAATTATTTATAGGTATGTACTTATTGCCATGTTTTTTTACTTGTTTTCTGGTTGTTTTTGTAGTTCTTCTCTGTTCATTTCTTCTTCTTTTTGTTTCATCCCTTCTGATTTGATAATTAGTAGTGTACTTGTGTTCCTTTCTCCCTAGTTTTTGTGTACCTGTTTTAGGGCTTTGGTTTGTGAGTACCATGGGGGTCATATATGTTGACCTATAACTATATGTACTTTTTTTGGTAAACTGGTAGTCATTTCAGTTCAAAAACATTCTAAAACATCTACGTATATTACTCCCTTCCCCAACCTTTTGTGTTTTTGATGTTATATTTTACATCTCCATGTAAAATATAGTTAATGTATACTTAACATTACTGAAGTTATAATTGATTTATTTTATAATTTTTGTCTTTTAATCTTCATACTATACTATTTAAGTGTTTGATCCACAGCCATTACTATATATTTGCCTTTTTCATTTCCTATAGATCCTTACTTCTTGCTATAAACTTTTCTTTGCCAATTAGAGAAAACCCTTTAATATTCCTTTTAGGGTAGGTTTAATATTGATAAACTCTTTTAGTGTTTGCTTATCTGAGAAGTTCTTTCTCTCTCCTTCAATTATAAATAATAATCTTGCCAGGTAGAGTATCCTAGGTTACAGGGTTTTCCTTTTCAACATTTTTTAATTTTTTTTTTCATTTGCAGTACACGGGCCTCTCACTGTTGTGGCCTCTCCTGTTGTGGAGCACAGGCTCCAGATGCACAGGCTCAGCATCCATGGCTCACGGGCCCAGCTGCTCTGCAGCATGTGGGATCTTCCCCGACCGGGGCACGAACCCATGTCCCCTGAATTGGCAGGTGGACTCTCAACCACTGTGCCACCAGGAGAGCCCCCTTTTCAACACTCTTAATATATTGTTCCACTCTCTTCTGGCCTGTAGTTTCAGCAGAAAAATCGTCTGATAACAAAAATAAACAAATGAGACATAATTAAACTTATAAGCTTTTGAACAGCAAAGGAAACAATGCAGTGGGAGAAAATATTTGCAAACAATGCAACCGACAAGAGATTAATTTCCAAAACATACAAACAGCTTATACAGCTCAATATGAAAAATACAAACAACCCAATCTAAAATGGGCAGGATACCTAAATAGACATTTCTCCAAGAAGACATACAGGTGGCCAAAAGGCACATGAAAAAATGTTCAATAATAAGTGCTGGAATGAGTACAGAGAAAACAGAACCCTCCTACCCTGTTGGTGGGAATGTAAATTTCACAGATACTATGGAAAACAATATGGAGGTTCCTTAAAAAACTAAAAATAGAGCTAGCATATGATCCAGCAATCCCCCTTCTGGGCATACATCTGGAAAAGATGAAAACTCTAATTCAAAAAGATATATTTACCACAATGTTTATAGCAGCATTATTTACAATAACCAAGAAATGGAAGCAACATGAGTGTCCATCAACAGAGGAATGAATAAAGAAGATGTGGTATACACACACACACACACACACACACACACACACACACACACATATATATACAATGGAATAGTACTCAGCCATAAAAAAGAACAAAATAATTTCATTTACAGCAATGTGAATAGACCTAGAGATTATCATACTAAGTGAAGTAAGTCAGACAGAGAAAGACAAATATCACATGATATTTATATGTGGAATATAAGAAAATGATACAAATGAACTTGTTTACAAACAGAAATGGACTCACAGACATAGAAAACAAATTTTTGGTTACCAAAGGGAAAAGGGAAGGAGGGATAAATTAGGAATTTGGGATTAACAGATACACACTACTCTATATAAAATAGATAAACAGGGGTCTACTCTATAGAACAGGGAACAATATTCAATATCTTACAATCACTTATAATGGAAAAGAATCTGAAAAATAATATATATATATATATATATCTGAATCACTTTGCTGTCCACCTGAAACATTGTAAATCAACTATACTTCAGTAAAAAAGAAAACCAACTGATAGCCTTTTGGGAGTTCTCTTGTACATGACTCTTTCTCTTGCTGCCCTTAGAACTGTCTGTTTATCTTTACTTTTGCCATTTTAATTATGATATATATTGTTGTGATCTGTTTGGGTTCATCTTTTTTGGAGCCCTCTGTGTTTCCTGTACCTTGATATGTTTCCTTCTTCAATTTTAGGATGCTTTCAGCCACAATTTCATTAAATACATTTTTATCCCTCTTCTCTCTCTTCTCCTTCTGGGACCCCTAGTATGCAAATGTTGTCATACTTGATATTATACCAGAGATCTCTTAAACTCTTCTCATTTTTGTTTTTCTTTTTCCTGTTCTGCTTGAGTGATTTCCATTATTCTATCTTCCAGGTCACTAATGCATTCTTCCATATCATTTAGTCTGCTGTTAATACCTTCTAGTCTGTTTTTCATTTCAGTTATTTTATTCTTCAGTTCTGACTGGTTCTTTTATTTTTTTTTAATTTTCTAGTTCTTTGTTAAAATTCTCACCATGTTCATCTATTATTTTCCCTAATTCAGTTAGCCTTCTTATTACTAATACTTTGAATTCTTTATCCAGTAGATTATTTGTCTTTCATTATTTATTTTTTCAGGTGTTTGCTCGTGCTCTTTCAATTGAGAACAGTTCCTCTGTTTTCACTTTGCTTAACTGTCTATGTCTCTATGAATTTAAGTAAAACAGTTACTCATTGCAGTCTTGCATTGGTGTCCTCATGTGGGAGCATCCATGTACAGTTTGCATGTGAGCAGTGCCTTTGGTTGGAGAGATGGACTTAATGTAAACAGAAATCACATCTTTCCTCATGGTGTGCTGGCAGCTATCACCTTGGTAGTAGTTGGGGCTGGAGATGAAGGGGCTAGGGCCAGAGTCAGGTTTGTGGTGGGTCTTCCCCTATGCTCAGTGGCCATCATCACCTTATGGAAGGCAGTGTTAGACCCCAAGTTGCTGGAGCAGAAGCCCTGAGTATCAGGTCTGAGTTGGCTCTCTCTTCTTCCAGCACAAGCACACTTACCCCAAATGGTAGCAATGCTAGTGCAAGAGGGGCCAATGCATGCTTTTGGCTCCTGTTGGGGCACAGTCTGTGGTGGTTTGGTCTCTGTCAGAGATCAGCATTTCTCCTGATGCACTGAACATGTAGGTGCCTGTAATGGCCAACCCCACCCCACCCATATGCAGCCTCAGGTCTGAGTAACCTCTGCATCCATTGCCAAGCTCTCCTCCCAGTTAGGGTGGCCCTCACTCAAGTGTGGTGCTGTGACATGAAGTAAGCAGAGCTGGAGCATTTGCTCAGCTCAGGCTCAGACTCAGCAATATGATCGCGGGAAATCAGGCAGCCACTAGCGCAGTCCTCAATCTGCCTTCTCTGTCTTGATTCAGGAGCAAGCCATTATGCATTTTCTCCTCGTGAGCAGAGTCCAGGCATCCCACATACCTTGTGTTATGCCCACTGGTCCTCCAACAAGCCAAGGGGGATTGTCTTCCCAGTGTCAGACCCCAGAACTGGGGTGCCCAATATGTGGCTTGAGCTGCCCACTCCTCAGAGAGGGTCTCCACCCACTTATTTTACCTTTTCCTCTGAGTGCCCACCCAGGGGCACAGGTCCCGACACAATCACTTCTCTTCCCCTCCTGCCCAATTCTACATGTATCTCTCTTACAGCCTTGGTTGTAGAACAGTCTTTCTGCCAGTTTCCAGTTAGCTTTTAGTGAGAATTTTTCCACATGTCTATGTATTTTTGATGTGCTCATGGGGATAGTTGAGTTCCACATTCTCCTACTCTGCCATCTTGATCCAACTTCCTTAATGTCCACACCTTAGATTCCCTTACATTTTCCCTAATACCCTTTCTGTATTATAGGATTTTATCTAATATACCATATTACATTTAGTCTTAATGTCTCCCTAGGCTCCTTATGGCTGTGAGAGTTTCTTAGACTTTCCTTGTCTTTGATGACTTTTACTGTTTTGAAGATTACTAGTCAGGTATTTTGTAAACTGTACTTCGATTTGAACTTTCTTAACTTTTTGTCATGTTTAATGTATTAGTTTTCTATGGCTGCCATAACATTATTACCACAAACTTGGTATCTTAAAACAGCAGGCATCTATTCTCTCATAGATTTGAAGTCCAACTGGCATTTAACCCACTAAAGTTAGAAAGAGATTATGAACATTTAGGAGGAGAACAGTAGCAAAGTACCATTGAACATTTGGGAGGAGAACAGAAGAAAAGTCTCATTTTTATCACATAATATCAAGGGTACATATTTCCAAGATGATTTATCAATGTTTATCTTAATGTTGGTCACCTGACTGAAGTAATGTTTATCAGGTTTCTCTGCTGTAAAGTTATGCGTATTCTCCATTTCTATACTTTAATCTTTGGCAGGAAGGTACTACGTGGTGAATTATTTTTCCCCTCATTGTGGGCAGAGAGCATATATAAATTATTTGGATTTCATCTTCATGGAAGATTTGTTTTTTCTCTTCCATCTATTTTTTATTTATTCATTCATTCATTCATGCATTAAATAATTTATTTGTATTAAGTATTGAATTATAGATATTTATTTTATACTTTGGGTTATAATTTAATGGTACTTAATATTGATGTTTACATTGTCTTAGCTTTGCCCAGTGATAACATTTTTTGATTTTCTCCTCTTCCCTGTGCCCTGTATCCACTCTTTTAAAAAATATACATAATATACACCATTTTAACCATTTTAAGTGTACTGTTTAGTGGCATTAAATACATTTACAATGCTGTGAAACCATTATCACTATCCATTTCTAGAACAATTTCATCAACCCAAACAGAAACTCAGTACCCGTTATAAAATAATTCCCCATTCTTCCTTCCCCCAAACCCTGGAAACCTCTATTATGTTTTCTGTACCTATAAATTTGATTATCCTAGATATTCATATAAATGTATCTAAGATAAACCAGAGCCTGACAGTAGTTAAAGGGATTAAAAACAGATTTTAGTTTGGAACTATAAAAATAGATCAAAAGAGACCTCAGTATAGAACTAGACTCAGTTCTGAATACTGCATGAAAGAGTAGAGATTTATAGCCAAGGATTAGAGTGAGTGTCATTGGATGAATAATTAATATGGGGAAAAATCAGGGTTAAGGGACATTTCTGGATAAATCAACTTCACAGAATTTTTGCTGAAGGCAAGCCAAGGTGATCAGATATGCCCTGCAGAATGGTGGATCATAGGGAATTTGATCAGATATGGTGGGTAATAAGGCTAGAGGATTCTTACTATAATAAGTCAGCAAGATTCTCGATAAAGTTGGGTGACACAAAGATGGACACAGAAGTCCAAAGGCTGAAGCCTAGTTGGGAGGAGGATTCAGAGGAACCTGACTAAAATTTGGTCAAAGAGGGAGTCTTTGTTAAATGGAATCATAAAGTATTTGTCCTTTTATGTATGACTTATTTCACTTAACATATTGTTTTCACAGTTCATTTATATTGGAGCATGTGTCAGAGTTTCATCTTTATAAGGCTCAATAATATTCCATTGTATGTATACAACATTTTGTTCATTCATCCATTGAAGGACATTTGAGTTGTTTTCATCTTTGGAACATTGTTGTACAAATATCTGTTTGATTCCCTGTTTTCAATTCTTTGGAGCATATATCAAGAATATAACTACTGGACATGGCAATTCTATGTTTATCTTTCTGAGGAATCACAGTATATTTTCCACAGTGGCTGCACCATTTTATATCCTCACCAGCAATACACGAGAGTTTCCATTTCCTCACAGCACTTATTCTCACCAACAATTACTTTCCATTAACTCATAATAGCCATCCTAGTATGAATAAACTGTTATCCCACTGTGACTTTGATTTGAATTTCCTGGATGATTAGTAATATTGACCATGTTTTATGTGCTCATTGACCATCTGTAATATCTTTGGAGAAATGTCTATTCAAGTATTTTGCTTATTTTTGAATTGGGTTTTTGATTTCTTTTGGTTATTCTTGCATTGTAGGAGTTCTTTATGTATTCTGGATGTTAATTTCTTTTTTTAAACATCTTTATTGGAGTATAATTGCTTTACAATGTGGTGTTAGTTTCTGCTGTATAGCAAGGTGAATCCGCCATATGCATACATATATCCCCGTATCCCCTCCCTCTTGAGTCTCCCTCCCACCCTACCTATCCCACCCCTCTGGATGATCACACAGCACCGAGCTATCACACTGTACTATGCAGCTGCTTCTGACTAGCTATCTTGAAATAGTCTCACGTATCTTTTCCTATCACAGTTCTTTGAGACTAGATATCAATTACAGGAAAAAAAAATCTGTAAAAAATGCAAACACATGGAGGCTAAACAACATGCTAAACAATACTAAATAACCAAGAAATCACTGAAGAAATCAAAGAGGAAATCAAAAAAATACCTAGAAACAAATGACAATGAAAACACGATGACCCCAAACCTATGGGATGCAGCAAAAGCTGTTCTAAGAGGGTAGTTTATAGCAATACAATTCTACCTCAAGAAACAAGAAACATCTCAAATAAACAACCTAAGCTTACACCTAAGGCAATTAGAGAAAGAAGAAGAGCAACAAAAACAAAGTTAGCAGAAGGAAATAAATCATAAAGATCAGATCAGAAATATGTGAAAAAGAAATGAAGGAAACAATAGCAAAAATCAATAAAACTAAAATCTGGTTCTTTGAGAAGATAAACAAAATTGATAAAACATTAGCCAGACTCATCAAAAAAAAAAAAAGGGAAAAGACTCAAATCAAAAGAATTAGAAATGAAAAAGGAAAAGTAACAACTGACACTGCAGAAATACAAAGGATCATGAGAGATTACTACAAGCAACTCTATGCCAATAAAATGGACAACCTGGAAGAAATGGACATTCTTAGAAAAGCACAAACTTCCAAAACTGAACCTGGATGTTAATTTCTTATTAAATATATGATTTGCAGATATTTTCTCCAATTCTGTGGGCTGTCTTATCACTCTATTGATACAGTTCTCTGAGGCACAGAAGTTTTAAGCTTGGTGAAATGAAACATCTCTGTTTCATGTTTCCTGTGCTTTTGATGTCATATCCAGGAAATTTTCGTAATATCCAATGCCATGGAGAATTCGCAAGGTTTTTTTCTGAGTTTTATAGTTTTAGCTCTTATTTTTAAGTCTTGGTTCCATTTCAAGTAAACTTTTACATATGGTGTATGGTAAGAACCCAACTTTATTATTTCCATGTGAATATTTAGTTTTCCAGGCACCAATTGTTAAAAAGACTCTCCTTTCCCATTTGAATATCCTTGGCACTCTTATAGAAAAATCAATTGATTGTATATGCAGGGGTTTATTTGTGATTTTTTTAAATTCTAGTTGCTTGATCTATATACTAATTTTTATGCCAGTAACACTGTATTGATTACTGTAGTTTAGTAATAATTTTTTTTTTTTTTTTGCGGTACGCGGGCCTCTCACTGTTATGGCCTCTTCCGTTGTGGAGCACAGGCTCTGGACGCGCAGGCTCAGCAGCCATGGCTCATGGGCCTAGCCACTCTGCAGCATGTGGGATCTTCCCAGACCCGGGCATGAACCCATGTCCCCTGCATTGGCAGGCAGACTCTCAACCACTGCACCACCAGGGAAGCCTGGTAATAAATTTTTAATATAAGAAATGTGAGTGCTTCAAATTCATTCTCTTTTTTCAATACTGTTTTATCTATTTGGGGTCCTTTGAGATTCCTTATGGATTTTAGTATAAATTTTTAAATAAAAACTTGCTTTTGGGATTTTGATAAACATTGCATTAAATCTGTAGGTCACTGTTGATAGTATTGCGACCTTAACAATATTACATCTACCTGTTCATGAACACAGGACATATTTCCATTTATTAATGTCTTCTTTAATTTCTTTCAACAATTTTCTGAAATTTTTAGTGTACACTGATTTTTCTTTGGTTAATTTTATTCAAAAATATTTTATTCTTTTTGATGCTATTATAAATGGAATTATTTATTTGTTTTCTTTTTGAGGTTTTCATGTTACTGTATAAAAGAGCAACAGATTTTTAGGTGCTGATTTTGTACACTGTAACTTGGCTGAAATTGTTTATTAGTTTTAACATTTATTTGTGAACTATTTAGTGTTTTCTGCATATAAGATCATGTTATCTGCAAACAGATTATTTTAACACTACTTTTATAATTTTGTAATTTGATGTCTTTATTTCTTTTCCTGCTTAATTATTTTGACTAGAATTTTCAATACTATGTTGAATAGACATGGAAAAAGTGATCATCCTTGTCTAATTCTTTATGTTAGGGGAAAAGATTTCAGTGATCCATTATTGAGTATAATGTTAGCTGTGGGCTTTTCATAAATGAGCTTTATTATAATGATGACATCACCTTCTATTGCTGGTTTATTTCTGGTACTTGATAACAGAAAGTGGTTTTGAATTTGGCAAATCATTTCTCTGCATTAATTGAGGTGATCATTTGATGTTTATTTTTTCCACTTTATTCTGTTAACATGGTATATTACATTGATAATTTTTCATATGTTGAGCTATCCTTCCATTTTAGGAATAAATCTCAATTCATGGTGTTTAATCTTTTTAATGTGCTGCTGAATTTGGTTTACCAGTACTTTGCTCAGGATTTTTTAATCACAAATCATAAGGAATATTGGTCTATAATTTTCTTATGATATATTTGTCTGCTTCGAGATATGAATAATACTGGCCTCATAGAATGAGTTAAGAGGTGTCAAAAAAATTGTCCACTACTCTTCTATTTAGGGAAAGAATTTGAAAGTAATTGGCATTATTTTTTTTTTAATATTTGGTAGAATTCAACAGTGAAGCCATCTGATATAGACTTTCCTTTGTTCAGAGGTTTCTGATTACTGACTCAACCTCCTTACTAGTTATTTCTTTACCGAGATTTTCTAGTTCTTTATTCAGCTTTGATAGCTAGTGTGTGGTATGAACTGAATTGTGTCCCCCCAAATGTATATGTTGAAGCTCTAACCTCCAAAGTTACTGTGTTTGGAGATAGAGCTTTTAGGAGGTAATTAGGATTTCTGGCTTTTTTTTTTTTTTTTTTTTTTTTTTTGCTGTACACGGGCCTCTCACTGTTGTGGCCTCTCCCGTTGCAGAGCACAGGCTCCAGACGTGCAGGCTCAGTGGCCATGGTTCACGGGCCCAGCCGCTCCATGGCATGTGGGATCTTCCTGGACCGGGGCACGAACCTGTGTCCCCTGCATCGGCAGGCAGACTCTCAACCACAGTGCCACCAGGGAAGCCCAGGATTTCTGGCTTTTTAAGAAGAGGAAGAGAGCAAGCTCTCCCTCTGCCATATGAAGGTAAAACTAAAAGATGGCCATCTGCAAGCCAGGAAGTGAACTTTCACTAGAACCTGACCATGTTGACACTCTGATTTTATACTTCCCTTCTCCAGAACTATGAGAAAATGTCTGTTGTTTAAGTCACCCAGTAAATAGTATTTCATTATAACAGCCTGAGCTGACTAATATAGTTTGTTTCTAGGAATTTGTCCATGTCCCCTAGATTCAATTCTCCAATGTATGTACAAATGTTCTTATTCCCTGATAACCCTTTTTATTTCCATAATATTCCCACATTTATCTCCAATTTTAATAATATGAATCTTTTCTGTTTTTCCTTAGCCAATATAACTAATGGCGTGTCAATTTACTTATCTTTTCAAAGAACGAGTTTTTGCTTTTCTTGATTTTCTCTGTTTCCTTTCTATGCCCTTTTATTTATATCCACTTTAATATGCATTATTCCTTCCTTCTGATATTTTTGAGTTTAGTGTGCACTTTCTTTTCTAGTGCCTTAAGATGTAAAGTTAGGTTACTCTTTGACATTATTCTTGTTTTTACTGTATACAGTTACAAATGTAAATTTCCTTTGTAATACTTCTTTTGCTGCATCCCAACAAGTTTTATTCTTTTATATTGTATTTTCCTTTTCATTGGTCTCAAGGTATTTTTAAATTTCCCTTATGATTTTTTCTTTAAGCTGATTCTTTATTAAATAAATATTAATTAATTTATCTGTGAAATTTCCACTTTTCCTTCTATTATTGATTTCAAGCTTCATTCCATTGTTATTAGAAAAATTTTACTCTGTATGATTTTAATATTCAAAATGTATTAAGGTTTGTTTTGTAGCCTAAAGTATTGCCTATCTTGGAGAATGTTCCATTAGCACTGAGAAAATGTGTTTTCTGCTGTTATGAAGTAAGTGTCCTATATATATATGTCAGGTCTAATAGGTTTATAATGTTGTTCAAATGTTCTGTTAGCATATTGATCTTCTATCTGGTTATTCTATCCATTATTGAAAGTGAAGTAATAAAATTTCCATTTTTTAACCACTGTCTACTTGTCCCTTTGATTATGTCTGCTTCATATACTTTGGAGCTGTGATATTCAGTACATATATATTTATAATTGTATTATATTATTGAGGTGACACTTTTATCAATATATAGTGCCCTTCCTTGGGTTTTGTAACAGTTTTTGACTTAAAGTCCCTTTTGTATATTGATATAGGCACCTCAACTCTTTTTGTTACTACTTACATGGAATATATTTCTCATTCCTTTCACTGTCAAACCATTTGGTTCATTAACCTGAAGTGAGTTTCTTTTGGACAGAATATTGTTAGTTAATGTATTTTCATCTATTGTACCAATCTATGCTTTTTGAATTTAGAGCCTAATCCATTTACATGTAAAGTAGTTACTGACAATGAAGCAATTTCTTTTGCAATTTTGTTATTTTTTCTGTATGTCATGACTCCCCCCACCCACTCATTTTCTTCTTTAAAATTTCTTTTGTGTTTATTGGAGTCTTTTTTCTTGTTGTTTTAGACTTTAGTCTTATTTATTTATATATTTGTTTACTTTTAACATCTTTATAGGAGTATAATGAATTTACAATGTTGTGTTAGTTTCTGCTTTATAACAAAGTGAATCAGCTATACATATACATATATCACCATATCTCCTCCCTCTTGCATCTCCCTCTCATCCTCCCTATCCCACCCTTTTAGGTGGTCACAAAGCACTGAGCTGATCTCCCTATGCTATGCAGCTTCTTTCCACTAGCTATCTAGTTTACCTTTGGTAGTGTGTATATGTCCATACCACTCTCTCTTCATCCCAACTTACCCTTCCCCCTCCCCATGTCCTCAAGACCATTCTCTACATTTGCACCTTTATTCCTGTTCTGACCCTAGGTTCTTCAGAACCTTTTTTTTTTTTTTTGATTCCTTATATGTGTGTTAGTATATAGTATTTGTTTTTCTCTTTCTCACTTACTTCACTCCGTCTGACAGACTCGAGGTCCATCCACCTCATGAAAAATAACTCAATTTCATCTCTTTTAATGGCTGAGTAATATTCCATTGTATATATGTGCCACATCTTCTTTATCCAATCATCTGTTGATGGACACTTAAGTTGCTTCCATATCCTGGCTATTGTAAATATAGCTGCAATGAACATTGTGGTACATGACTTATTGAATTGTGGTTTTCTCAGGGTATATGCCCAGTAGTGGGATTGCTGGGTCGTATGGTAGTTCTATTTTTAGCTTTTTAAGGAACCTCCATACTGTTCTCCATAGTGACTGTATCAATTTACATTCCCACCAACAGTGTTAAAGGGTTTCCTTTTCTCCACACCCTCTCCAACATTTATTCTTTACAGATTTTTTGATGATGGCCATTCTGACTGGAGTGTGGTGATACCTCATTGTAGTTTTGATTTGCATTTCTCTAATGGTTAGTGATATTGAGTATCCTTTCATGTGTTTGTTGGCAAACTTTATATCTTCTTTGGAGAAATGTCTATTTAGGTCTTCTGCCCACTTTTGGATTGGGTTGTTTGTTTTTTTGGTATTGAGCTGCATGTGCTGCATGTAAATTTTGGAGATTAATCCTTTGTCAGTTGCTTCATTTGCAAATATTTTCTCCCATTTTGAGGGTTTTCTTTTTGTCTTGTTTATGGTTTCCTTTGAGGTGCAAAAGCTTTTAAGTTTCATTAGGTTTCATTTGTTTATTTTTGTTTTTATTTACACTTCTCTAGGAGGTGGGTCAAAAAGGATCTTGCTGTGATTTATGTCATAGAGTGTTCTGCCTATGTTTCCTGCTAAGAGTTTTATATTGTCTGGCCTTACATTTAGGTCTTTAATCCATTTAGAGTTTATTTTTGTGTATGGTGTTAGGGTGTGTTCTAATTTCATTATTTTACATGTAGCTGTCCAGTTTTCCCAGCTCCACTTATTGAAGAGGCTGTCTTTTCTCCATTGTATATTCTTGCCTCCTTTATCAAAGATAAAGTGATCACACATTTGTGGGTTTATCTCTGGGTTTTCTATCCTGTTCCATTGATCTATATTTCTGTTTTTGGGCCAGTACCATACTGTCTTGATTACTTTAGTTTTGTAGCATAATCTGAGGTCCAGGAGCCTGATTCCTCCAGCTCCATTTTTCATTCTTAAGATTGCTTTGGCTATTCAGGGTCCTTTTCGTTTCCCTACAAATAGTGAAATTTTTTGTTCTTGTTCTGTGAAAAATGCCAGTGGTAGTTTGATAGGGATTGCACTGAATCTATAGATTGCTTTGTTAGTATAGTCATTTTCATAATGTTGATTCTTCTAATCCAAGAACATGGTATATCTCTCCATCTGTATCATCTTTAATTTTTCATCAGTGTCTTATAGTTTTCTGCATATAGGTCATTTGTCTCCTTAGGTAGGTGTATTCCTAGATATTTTATTCTTTTTGTTTCAATGGTAAATGGGAGTGTTTCCTTAATTTCTATTTCAAATTTTTCATCATTAGTGTGTAGGAATGCAAGGAATGCAAGGATTCTTCAATATACACAAATCAATCAATGTGATAAACCAGATTAACAAACTGAAGGAGAAAAAACATATGATCATCTCAATAGATGCAGAAAAAACTTTCGACAAAATTCAACACCCATTTATGATAAAAACCGTCCAGAAAGTAAGCATAGAGGGAACTTACCTCAACATAATAAAGGTCATATATGACAAACCCACAGCTAACATCATTCTCAATGGTGAAAAAGTGAAATCATTTCCTCTAAGGTCAGGAAGAACCCAAGGTTGTCCAACCTCGCCACTATTATTCAACATAGTTTTGGAAGTTTGAACCACAGGAATCAGAGAATAAAAAGAAATAAGTAATCCTAATTGGAAAAGAAGTAAAGCTGTCACTGTTTGCTGATGACATGGTACTAGGCATACAGAATCCTAAGGATGCTATCAGAAAACTACTGAAACTAATCAATTAAGTTGTTAAAGTAGCAGGAGTAATTGATTTTTGAATGTTGAACCAGCTTTACATACCTGGCATAAATCTCACTTGGTCATGGTGTATAATTCTTTTTTACATTCTGTAATTTGATTTGCTAATATTGTTTTGAGCATTTTTGCATCTAGTTCATGTAAATAGTGTTCTGTAGCTTTCTTATAATGTCTTTGGTTTTGGTATTAAAGTAATACTGGCCTCATAGAATCAGTTAGGATTCTTTCTCTCCACATCTATCTTCTGAAAAAGAATATAAAGTATTTTATCCCCCATACTGTTGACCTATTTTGTTTTTATATTTTAGGTAAAGTACTAATAATTAATCTATATTTGGGTTTTGTTTTTTATTCACTCACAATCTCTATCACTTAATTGGTGAATTTGGATTTTTCATAAAGCGATTATTGATATGGTTTGATTAACTTCTACCATGCTTGTAATAGTTTCCTATTATTTGCACTTGTTTGATTTTTTTTCTTTCTCTATTATTCTACCTTTTTTGGTTCATATTGAGCATTTTAGATAAATCTATTTCTCCTCTCTGAGCATACTGACTATATTTCTTTTTATAAGTATTTAGTTGTTGCCCTGCAGTATGCAATGTACATTTCTAACTAATCTATGGCCACTCACAAATAATAGTATAAAACTTCAAAGGTAGAGTAAGTTCCTTATAATACTCTATTCCCTATCCCTTCATCCAATTTCTTATAACATTGCTATCATTCAGTTCACTTATTCATATGCTGTAATCAACAAAAATGTTATTATTATTAATTTGAACATTATCTACTAGAGAAATTAAGAATCATAAATACTTTACTTCCATTACATTCATTTACTTTCCAATGCTTTTACTTTCTTTTTTTATATCTGATTTTCTGATGTATACAATATTTCCTTTACTTGGAGACTTTCTTTCACCATTTCTTTTAGGGCAGCTCTGATGGTTTTAAATGCCATCAGTTTTTGTTTCTATGAGAAAGTCTTTATATCACTTCCATTTTTGATGGATTATTTATTTGAATGTTAATTTCTAGGTTGGTGGTTGTACTAATTACTTATGTCTACCATAACAAATTACCACAGTCTGGATGGATTAAAGTAACAGAACCTTATTCATAACAATTCTAGAAGTTAGAAGTCCAAAATCAAGGTGTCAGTAGGGCTGTGCTCTCCTGATGCTCTAGATGATATTCTATTTCTTGCATCTGTCAGATTTGGTATATATATAAATACCAGTTTGGGTATATATATATATATATATACACACACACACACACACACACACATACACATGGATATACACATGAATATAAAGCTACATAAATAAAACATTCAAAGAAATCTTGGCTGCACATTTCAAATAAAATTATAGAGTTTTATCTTTTATTTTCAGCCATAACTTTGTCCTGAAATAATTGAATCCCTGTCTATACTTCTCATGGTCCAAGACTCCACTAGAAAACAGTTGTTCTATGCAGTTTGATTGAGATAGAATGATTACTACTAGCATATTCAGTTATTCCAAGTAGTTCTTATGCCAAGAAGAGGAAACTTGAAATTATAGGCTTTCTTTTTAATTTATTTTTGAACTATGATAAGTAAGAATAACTAAGTCCAGTTCAACTTCAACTAAATGAAGAAAATTAAAGTAAAACAAAAAACTGGAGAAAGTGTTTAAGTAAGGCAATTCATCTACTTACAGACTTTGTTTAAATTATATTAATTTATTGAATTTACAATCACTAACTTACAATACATATGCATGCTGTAAGCTACACAGATATTACTTCTTTTCCCCCTTATATGATTTAGATAGAATTATTTTTCCAACATAAAAGTAATGGTAGAATAAAGCTGGTGACATGATCAGAAATGGTAGACTAGGTAATTCCAGAGTTTGGTCCATCCCCCAAATTATGTCAGAATAAATTTTTGCATAGCTCTGAATCTAGTCAAAAACTCAAAAGAACTAAAGGTATGTTTGATGAATAAAGAAGATGGTGCTTTATGATAAAAAGCTCTATGGCTTTTAAACTGCACAACTACCTTCCCAAACTCCAAATAGACAGTGGTTATGAAGATAACAGCTCACATTCCTGGTGCTAGTTGCTTTTGACAGTGAGAGCATGTTCACAAAAGGCCTGAGAAGACTCTAAGATTTTATACCTTGCCTTTATCTTTAGGCTCTCTTAAGCAGGAATTAAATTTGGCTAAGGCATAATTGTAAATGTAATAGTTTGACATGAAGTACTGTCTCAACACAAAGCCAATCTGCAAAGGCTGAGTTTTTTTTTTCTTTTATTCCCTTTTATTTTCTTTTTTGTTCCAGGTGTTTTTAAGACCACTACCTAATAACTATTTGACCAGTTAGCAAATGAATCACAGACTTCAGTGGCCACATATTACAAAGTATTCAGTCTTTACAAAACTACTTTAGAAAAATAACTAAACAAGCAAACAACAATGACCAACATCAAGCACAATAACAAATCATGGTTATCGGAAACAAAGTGATATCAAGCTTTGATGTCATGAGTGATGTCAGGGTCATGGCAAATTTGTGTGTGGCTCTCTTCCTTTAAAGCTACAACCAGTAAAACATCCAGAACTCAGCAAAGGTACCTGTCCCCAAGACACCAGGATGCCGGAGAAGTCCATATATCTGTACATCTAAAGTTGGATGGAGTGGAATACATAGAGGAGGCAGAAACAGAGGAAGGATGGAGACCATGCTGGTATTCCCAGGCTTCTGGCTACAACAGTTGAGCTCATAGCCCCAGAGAAGCCAGTAACAGCAGGGGAGGTAGCACACATAACCCCCAGCCTCCCATCCACAGTGGTGTCCTCAGCCACAGGTATCTGGGAAACAGTGACAGTGTGGTCTGAGATCCTATCCCTCAAGCTGCAAAGACCCTCATGATTCCTGCCCCCTACACCTCATTTACAACAGCAGAGGCCATGAAACCTACAACACCTGACAGAGCAGAGGTATCCATGTGAGCCCAGCTCCCACAGACTCTCCCCAGCCAATGTGGTGGTGGAGGCTGCAACTCAAAGGATCCCAGTCTTGGTGGAAGAGCACACTGTCCTGGCGCCCCAGAGAATGACGCAGGCAACACTGACAGCAGCAAGGTAACAATGACCATGGAGGCAAAAGAAGCAATAATGAGGTCGTAGAGCAGCACCTCTGACACAGGCAGTGGGAGGTAGAATGCCAAATATAACTAGAGACAGCTCAGGTAAAAGGAATAAAAAACTTGTGTTATAATAACACCTACTGAAAAACAAAAGAAAAGCCTGACCCTGCTCCTCATTTCTTCAGGCTGGAAAAGTGCTTCTAGACTCAGCTGTCCCTTGGCTCAGACATCCAAGAAAGATATCTATCTACATGGAGTATACAGACCCTTCTTTAGGAAGAAGAGCCATAAGAAATTTGACTGACTTGAAAAATAACATAGCTCTATTCACTGTTTTAGGAAAATCTTCCTGGCTCCTGTGTGTAGTGGATTCAGAATGCTTTTGCTATGAAGATTTAAAAATAAAGTAAGTAAGGAGGAAGGAGGCAATATGGTGGAGTAGATGGACTTGAGCTCACCCCCTCTTATGGAGACACCAAAATCACAACTAACTGCTAAACAAACACTGATAAAAAAATGCTGGAACCTACCAAAAAAAGATAAGCTACATCCAAAGACAAAGAAGCCAAAAAGAGACAAAGAAGAGATGGTAGGAGGGGTGCAATTGTGAAAAAATGAAATCCCATACATGACAGATGAGCAATTCACAAACTAGAAAATAATTATACCACAGAAGTTCTCATACAAGAGTGAAAGTTCTGAGCCCCGTGTTGGGCTCCCCAGCCTGGGGGTCTGTCCATGGGAGGAGGAGGCCCCCAGAGAGTCTGACTTTGAAGGCCAGCAGGGGGTGACCACAGGAATTCCACAGGACAGGGGGAAACAGAAACTCCACAATTGGAAGGCACACACAGGATCTCATGAGCACCAGGACACAGGGAATAAAGCAATGACCACGTAAGACACTGTATATACTTGCTAGTGTTGGAGGGTCCCCAGCAGAGACAGCGGTTGGCTGTGGCTCACTGTGAGGACACTGGCAGTGGTGGCTCTGACATATGCTCATTGGTGTGGGTCCTCTAGGAGGCTTTCATTTTCTCACTAAGACATGGCCCCTCCCAACTGCCTGTAGGCTCAAGTGCTAGGATGCATCAGGCCACACAACCAACAAGGTAAGAACACAGTGCCACCCATCAGCAGACAGGCTGCTTAGAGTCTTCCTGAATAAACAGTTGCCGGATAATAAACACACATCTTGACATGGCCCTGCCCACCAGAGGCACAAGACCTAGCTCTACACACCAGTGGGCAGTAACAAGTACCTCCCACCAGGAAGTCTGCACAAGCCTCTTAGAGAGACTCATCCACCAGGGGGCAGGCAGTAGAAAGTAGAAGAACTACAACCCTGCAGCCTACAGAACAGAAACCACAATCACAGGAATTTAGACAAAATGAGACAGCAGAGGAATATGTCCCAGAAGAACAACTAAGTTAAGTGAAGATGGGCAATCTACAATAATAATAAAAAAAAAACTCAGAGTAATGAGAGTGAAAATGATCCAAGATCTCAGGAAAAGAATGGAGGCACTGATTGAGAAGATACAAGAAATGTATATAAAAGAACTAGAAGAACTAAAGAACAAATGAAAAGAGATGAACAATACAATAATTGAAATGAAAAATACACCAAAAGGAATCAATAGCAGAGTAACTGAGGCAGAAGAACAGATAAATGACATGGAAGACAGAACGGTGGAAATCACTGCCATGAAACAGAATAAAGAAAAAAGAATGAGAATAAATGAGGACACACTAAGAGACCTCAGGGAAAACATTAAATGCACCAAGATTTGCATTATAGGGGTCCCAGAAGGAGAAGAGAAAAACAAAGGGTCTAAGAAAATATTTGCAGAGATAATAGATGAAAACTTCCTTAACATGGGAAAGGAAACAATCATCCAAGTCCAGGAAGCTCATAGAGTACCAGACAAAAAAAAAAAAATCCAAGGAGTAATACACTGAGACACATAATAAACAAATTGATGAAAATTAGAGACAAAGAAAAATATTAAAGGAAACTAAGGAAAGGCAACAAAAAACGTACAAGGAAATTTCCATAAGGTTATCAGCTGATTTCTCAGCAGAAATTCTGCAGGCCAAAAGGGAGTGGCACAATATATCTAAATTGATGAAAAGGAAGAAAATAATCTACCCATCAAGACTCTCATTCAGGTTTGATGGAGAAATCAAAAGCTTTACAGATAAGCAAAAGCTAATAGAATTCAGCACCACAAGACCAGCTTTGTAACAAATGCTAAAGGAACTGTTCTAAATGGAAAGGAAAAGGCCAAAATTAGAAACAAGAAAATTACAAATGGGAAAACTCACTAGTAAAGGCAAACATACAGTAAAGGTAGGAAATCAACTGCACAAAAATATGATTTCAAAACCAGCAATTGTGAGAAGAGAACACAAATGTAGAATATTGGAAAGGCATATGCAATTAAAAGACAAGCAACCTAAAACAATCTTGTTTATATACAGACTGCTATATCAAAACCTCACTGTAACCAAAACCCACAAATCTATAATAGATGCACACACAAAAAAGAAAAAAAAAGAATCCAAACAAACACTAAAGTTAGTCATCAAATCAAAAGATAAGAGAGCAAAAGAGGAAGGGAAGAAAAAACACCTACAAAAACAAATGCAAAGTAATTAAGAAAATGGCAATAAGAACATACATATCAATAATTACCTTAAACATAAACAGATTAAATACTCCAACCAAAAGACAGAATGGATACAGAAACAAGAAACATATATATGCTGTCTACAAGAGACCCACTTAAGATAAAGGAACACATACAGACTTAAAGTTAGGGGATGGAAAAAGTTATCCCATGCAAATGAAAATCAAAAGAAAGCTGGAGTAGCAATACTCATATGACAAAATAGACTTTAAATTAAAGACTATTATAAGAGACAAGGAAGGACACTACATAATGATCAAGGGATAAATTAAACAAGAAGATATAACAATTGTAAATATATATGCAACCAACATAGGAGCTCCTCAATATACAAGGCAAATTCTAACAACCATAAAAGGAGAAATCAACAGTAACACAATAATGTGGGGGACTTTAACACCCCACTTCCATCAATGGACAGATCATCCAGATAGAAGATTAATAAGGAAACACAGGACTTAAAAGACAGATTTGACCAGATAGACTTAATTGATATTTTTAAAGCAATCCATCCAAAAGTAGCAGAATACATATTTTTCTCAAGTGTACATAGAATATTCTCTAGGATTGATCACATGCTAGGTGACAAATTGAGCCTCAGTAAATTTAAGAAGACTGAAACTATATCAAGCACCTTTGCCAACTACATGCTATTAGAAATCAACTACAAGAAAACATGGTAAAAAAAAATAAACACACGTGGAGGCTAAACAATATGCTACTAAATAACCAATAGAGGGCTTCCATGGGGGAGCAGTGGTTCAGAGTCTGCCTGCCGATACAGGGGACATGGGTTCGTGCCCCAGTCTGGGAAGATCCCACATGCCGCGGAGCGGCTGGGCCTGTGAGCCATGGCTGCTGAGCCTGCGCGTCTGGAGCCTGTGCTCCTCAATGGGAGAGGCCACAACAGTGAGAGGCCTGCATACCGCAAAAAAAAAAAAAAAGAAAAAGCAAAAACCAAACATTTCTTCACTGAAGAAATCAAAGAGGAAATTTAAAGAAATACCCAGAGACAAATGAAAACAAAGCACTATGACCCAGAACCTATGAGATGCAGCAAAATCAGTTCAAAATGGGAAGAATATAGCAATACAGTATTACCTCAGGAAACAAGAAAAATCTAAAATCTAAATAAACAACCTAACCTTACACATAAAGCAACTAGAGAAAGAAGAAAAACAAAACCCAAAGTTAGGAGAAGGAAAGAAATCATAAAGATCAGAGCAGGAATAAATGAAATGGAGACAAAGAAAACAGTAGAAGAGATCAATGAAACTAAAAGCTTATTCTTTGAAAAGTTAAACAAAATTGATAAACCTTTAGCCAGACTCATCAAGAAAAAGAGGGAGAGGGCCCAGATCAATAAAATTACAAATGAAAAAGAAGTTACAACAGACACCACAGAAATACAAAGGATCATAAGACTATTACAAGCAACTATATGCCAATAAAATGGACTACCTAGAAGAAATGAACAAATTCGTAGAGAAGTAAAATCTCCCAAGACTGAACCATGAAGAAATAGAAAATATGAACAGACCAATCAGAAGTACTGGAATTGAAACTGTGATTTAAAAGACTCCCAACAAATGTCCAGAACCAGATGGCTTTACAGGCTAATTCTAGAAAACATTCAGAGAAGAGTTAACACTTATCCTTCTGAAACTATTCCAAAAAATCTCAGAAGAAGGAATACTTCCAAACTCATTCTATGAGGGCACCATCACTTTGATATAAAAACCAGACAAAGTTATCACACAAAAAAGAAAATTATAGGCCAATATCACTGATGAATATAGATGCAAAAATCCTCAATGAAATACTAACAATTGGAATCCAATAAGACACTAAAAGGATCATACATCATGGTCAAGTGGTATTTATCCCAGGGATAGAAGTATTTTTCAATATCAATCAGTGTGATACACCACATCAACAAATTGAAGAATAAAAAACATATGATCATCTTAATAGATGCAGAGAAAGCTTGAGACAAAATTCAACACCATTTATGATAAAAACTCTCCAGAAAGTGGGCATAGAGGGAACATGCCTCAATATAATAAAGGACATTTACAACAAACTTACAGTTAACATCATACTCAATTGTGAAAAGCTGAAAACATTGCCTCTGAGATCAGGAACAAAACAAGGATGTCCACTCACACCATTTTTTAAAAAAATATTTATTTATTTATTTATTTTGTCTGTGTTGGGTCTTTGCTGCTGTGTGTGGGCTTTCTCTAGTTGCAGCAAGCAGGGGCTATGCTTTGTTTTGCTGCATGGGCTTCTCATTGTGGTGGCTTCTCTTGTTGCAGAGCACTGGCTCTAAGCATGTGGGCTTCAGTAGTTGTGGCATGCAGGCTCAGTAGTTGTGGCTTGCAGGCTCTAAAGCACAGGATCAGTAGTTGTGATGCACAGGCTTAGTTGCTCTGTGGCATGTGGGATATTCCCAGACCAGGGCTTGAACCCATGTCCCCTGCACTGACAGGTAGGTTCATAACTACTGCACCACCATGGATGTCCCCTCTCACCACTTGTATTCAAAATAGTTTTGGAAGTCTTAGGCACGGCAATCAGAAAAGAAAAAGAAATAAAAGGAATCCAAATTGGAAGGAAGAAGTAAAAATGTCAGTTTTCAGATGACATGATAATATACATAGAAAATCCTAAAGGTGCTACCAGAAAACTACTAAAGCTCATCAATGAATGGTAAATTTGCAGGATACAAAATTAATACACAGAAATATCTTACATTCCTATACACTAACAATGAAAGATCAAAAAGAGAAATTAAGAAACAATCTCATTTACCACTGCATCAAAAGTAATTAAATACCTAAGAATAACCCTACATAAGTAGACAGAAGACCTGTACTCTGAAAACTATAAGGATCTGATGAAAGTAATAGAAGATGACACAAGCAGATGGAAAGATATACCAAGTTCTTGGATTGGAAGAATCAATATTGTTAAAATGACTATACTACCCAAAGCAATCTACAGATTCAATGCAATCCCTATCAAATGACCAATGACATTTTCCACAGAACTAGATTTAAAGGATCTTAATATTTCTATAGAGACACAAAAGACCCCCAATAGCCAAAACAAACTTGAGATAGAAAAACAGCTGGAGGAATCAGGTTCCCTGACATCAGACAATACTACAAAGCTACAGTAATCAAAACAGTATGGTACTGGCACCAAAACAGAAATACAGATCAATGGAACAGGATTTGAATCCCAGAGATAAACCCATGCACCTATGGCCAATTAATATACAGCAAAGGAGGCAAAAATATATAATGGAGAAAAGACAGCCTCTTCAATAAGTGGTGCTGGGAAAACTGGACAGCTACATGTAAATAAATGAAATTACAACATTCTTTAAAACCATACACAAAAATAAACTCAGAATGGATTAAAGACCTAAATGTAAGACTGGATACTATAAAACTCTTACAGTAAGATATAGGCAGAACACTCTCTGACATAAATCCCAGCATATCATTTTCAACCTGTCTCTTAAGGGAAATGAAAACAAAAACAAATGCGACCTAATCAAACTCAAGAGCTTTTGCAAAGAAAAGGAAACCATAAACAAAATGAAAAGACAACCCACAGAATGGGAGAAAATATTTGCAAACGATGAGACCAAAAAGGGATTCATCTCCAAAATTTACAAACAGCTTATGCAGCTCAATATCAAAAAAAAAACAACAACAACCCAATCAAAAAATGGGCAGAAGACCTAAACAGACATTTCTACAAAAAAAGACATACAGATGGCCAAGTGGCACATGAAAAGATGCTCAACATCATTAATTATTAGAGAAATGCAAATCAAACTACATGAGATATCACCTTCCACCAGTCAGATCATCAAAATTCTACATACAATAAATGATGGAAAGGGTGTGGAGAAAAGGGAACCCTCCTACATTGCTGGTGAGAATGTAAACTGGTACAGCCACTCTGGAGAATAATAACATGGTTGTTCCTTAAGAAACTAAGAATAGAGTTACCATATGATCCAGCAATCCCACTCCTGGGCATATATCCGGAGAAAAACATGGTTCGAAAGGATACAGGCACCCCAATGTTCATTGTAGCACTGTTTAAAATAGCTAAGGCATGGAAGCCACCTGAATATCCATCGACAGATGAATTGATGAAGTCATTCTCCATATATACAATGAAATATTACTCAGCCATTAAATGGAATGAAATAATGCCATTTGCAGCAACATGGATGGGCTTAGAGATTATCATGCTAAGTGAAGTATGTCAGACAGAGAAAGGCAAATATCATATACCACTTATATGTGGAATCTAAAAAAAATAATACCAACCACATTATTTACAAAACAGAAACAGATTCACATACTTAAGAGATTGAACTTATGGTTATCATGGGGAAGGGTTGTGGGGAGGGACAGATTGCGAGTATGGGATTGACATGTACACACTGCTATATTTAAAGTAGATAACCAACAAGGGCCTACTGTATAGCACAGGGAACTCTGCTTAATGTTCTGTAATAACCTAAATGGGAAAAGTATTTGAAAAAGTGTAGATACATGTATATGTAAAAAATAAATAAAAATTTAAAAACAAAAAAAATATTAGCTGTAGCTTTTCCTTACAAAGACAAAATTAGCATCTTCTCCTACCCCTTGGTCTCTCTCTTCCCTTTCAGCCCTTATACTCTTCAATGACATGGTCTTGAGCTCCCATGACAGCACATTAAATTTGTCTAGATTTTTCAGTTCTGAGTTGTTTAAATATATATATATATATATATATATATATACTTGTTTTTTTCTTTGATCTGGTAAATTTTTTAAAACACTAAACTTTACTAAGTTATTTGTTCAGCTTTCACAAATCTCTAGTATTATCTGTGGAATTTGTTTCCATTACTGAGCTAGTTATTTCAAAAATTGTTTTTCAGGCTTTCCTTGTGGTGCAGTGGTTGAGAGTCTGCCTGACGATGCAGGGGACACGGGTTCGTGCCCCGGTCCAGGAAGATCTCACATGTCACAGAGTGGCTGGGCCTGTGAGCCATGGCTGCTGAGCCTGCACGTCTGGAGCCTGTGCTCTGCAATGGGAGAGGCCACAACAGTGAGAGGCCTGCGTACTGCAAAAAAACAAAAATGTTTTTCGAGGGAGGACTGTATTTTTGTTTAAACCTGAGCCATTGAATGCTCTGACTGTTTTTAGCCTTTAACATTTGAATGGATGTTTAGCTGGATATAAAATTCTCACTTCAAATTCTTTTCCTTTGTTGTTTTGGTCAATTCATTTTGAAGCTTATTCCTTTGTAAGTGGTCTCTTTTTCTTTTTTCTTTTTTTAGAGTTTTAGAATGTTTTGTTTTCTGATACTCACTCTAATATTTCTAAGTGTGCATTTTTCATTACCCATCCTGTTTGGTGTATTTGGCACTCTTTGAAACTGAGATCTTTCATCTTTCTTCAGTTCCAAGGTTATCTTCATTATTTCTTCAAATATCTCCTCCCTTGATTTATTTTACTCTCCTAAGACTCCTAATATCTAGATATTGGTACTTATATGTCCATCTCATTTTTGGTTGATGTATAATTTCATTCAATAAAATGCACAGATGTTAAGTGTTCTATTCAATGTGTTTTGACCAATTAATTACTTTGTAACCATAACCCCAAAATAAGATTTTAAAAAATTTCTGTCTCTCTAGCAAGTTCCCTCACACCTCTTTCAGGTCTATCTTTTCTCCCAAATTGCAATCATTACTCTGATTTATTTTACAACAGATTAGATTGGTCTCTTTTAGAGTTTGATATACATGGAATAATACAGCAGATTCTCTCCTATATCTAGCTTCTTTCACTTAGCATGATATTTTTGAGATTCATCCATGTTTGTTGCCTCATCATTTCTCTCTTTTTTTTGCCAAGTGGTTTTCCATTGTATTGTTATATCACCATTGTTTGTCCATTCATCTCTTAGTGAATATTTAAACTGTTTCCAGTTTGGGACTATTATAAATAAAGTTCCTGTGAACACTTATATATGAAAAAAATACCCTGAGCTATCTTGAGAAGGTAGAAAAAAAAACTAGAGGCATATATTTGTTTTTATTTTAAACTATATTACAAATCTATAATACTCAAAACAGTATATTACTTGCATGAAAACAGGCACATAGACCAAATGGAACAGAATAGAGAAACCTGAAAAATAAATCCACCCTTATATGGTCAATTAATTTACAGCAAAGTAGCCTATTATAATCTATGGGGAAAGGACAGTCTCTTCAATAAATTATATTAGAAAATTTGGATATGAAAAGAATGAAACTGGACCACAAACCTACACCATACACAAAACTTAACTCATAATGGAATTAGGACTTGAACATAAGACCTGAAAACATAATATCCTAAAAGAAAACATAGGCAATAAGCTCCTTCACATAAATTTGGCAATGATTATTTTTGATCTGACTCCAAAAGCAAGGGCAATGAAACTAAAAATATTCTTATGGTACTTTGGACATGTGATGTGATTCTTGGACATGTGTTAATCATTTTAGTGATCTAACATAATGTACTTTTAATGAAAGTGTCCAGTTTAATCCCAGAGAAAAGCTTAATGATTTTTCTCTATTTTTCCAAGTAGCAGATGAACAGTTTTATTTGCATGTGAAGCTTAATTTACTAAGGATAAATGTTATATCTCTGTGCAAGTACAGCCTGAAAGACCTGCCTCTGAACAATAGTTCTTTTGATGCTTTCAAAAGGTTCATAAGTTTCTGTGTGTTTATTCACATACATATGTAGAGGATTGCATGTTTGTGTGTCTGTGTGTAAATAATTGTTTTCACCATGTTTCCAATTTATATGTGTGTATGTCATATCAACCAAGTAAATCTTCAATATTTTCTGTTTTTGATAAGAGCATGCATACAGTTATTACACTTTATAATTGCTGATTATATATAAGATATTTTATTTTATAAGTTTAGGAGAAGTATAAAATTTTTCAATCCTTAAGGCAATATATATTTTTACTTTGACAGATTTTTTATATAGATTTCATAGTTTATTTTCTAAATATACCTAACATTATCTCAGCATTTTCAAGTCCCAGTAGAGATTTGGAAAGTGATTTAAATATTTGATGAATGTTTTAGCAGTATTTCAGTGTTTTACTCTCCAACAAATCAACTTTTTGTATTACCTTTTGCTATTTGTTAATTCTGACTGCTCATTCTCCAATGTTGTTTATTTCCATAATTTATTATTTATATTCTTAGTGGACAGTCATTCCAAAGTACTCCGTGAATGCCTTCTATGTGCCAGGCTTGGTGATAAGGAACATGAACATTGGAGTCAGATCAACCTGTGTTTGAATTCTGACTCTACCATTTTCTAGGAGAGTGTCTGTAGGAAAATTCCTTATTGACTCTAAGCTTCAATTTCATCATCTGTAGAATGTGAATAATAACAGTACTTACCCTTCAGGTTTTGAGGGATTTAACACGTACTAATCCCCTTCTGCTTCTTCACATCTTTGTTAGAATATTGTTTAGAATATCATCCTAAAAGTGGAAAAATGTAGTATAGTCCAAGATTTTGTGTTTGAGCTAAATCTTAGCTTTGACCATAGTTTAGCAATCCTATTTTACATGCCTCATCTTCTCATTGGCTTATGTTTCACAATGACAATAATATATTTTCCCCCTTAAATCCCATTTACTTACCCTGTCCTTCAAGGTGATGACCTAAAATCTTTTTTGATTAAGTATACAGAAAATGTATTTTCATCTACCCCAAATTCATCTAAAAAAGTTATTTGTGTTTATCATTTTTTACATTCTTCCTTTTGTACCTCTCTTTAATCTGTGTACTTTATCTTTTCTCGAGCCCCAATAAACCATTGTCCTACATTTATTCCCTTATTCTTCATCTAGATCAATATTTCCTTTCCCCTTAACTCCTTCTTTATATTCTGCTTTATACAAGCACATATTTTCCTATTTCAAAGAATTTATGTTGGATTTTTGCCACTCTTGTTAATTACTGTTCTACTATTTGTCATATTTTAACTGCCATGCATCTTTTTTTTTACATCTTTATTGGAGTATAATTGCTTTACAGTGGTGTGTTAGTTTCTGCTTTATAACAAAGTGAATCAGTTATACATATACATATGTTCCCATACCTCTTCCCTCTTGCGTCTCCCTCCCTCCCACCCTCCCTATGCCACCCCTCTAGGTGGTCACAAAGCACCGAGCTGATCTCCCTGTGCTACGCGGCTGCTTCCCACTAGCTATCTATTTTACGTTTGGTAGTGTATATATGTCCATGCCACTCTCTCACTTTGTCACAGCTTACCCTTCCCCCTCCCCATATCCTCAAGTCCATTCTCTAGTAGGTCTGTGTATTTATTCCTGTCTTACCCCTAGGTTCTTCATGATTTTTTTTTCTTAAATTCCATATATATGTGTTAGCATACAGTATTTTTCTTTCTCTTTCTGATGTACTTCACTCTGTATGACAGACTTTAGGTCCATCCACCTCATTACAAATAACTCAATTTTGTTACTTTCTATCATTGAGTAATATTCCATTGTATATATGTGCCACATCTTCTTTATCCATTCATCTGATGATGGACACTTAGGTTGTTTCCATCTCCAGGCTATTGTAAATAGAGCTGCAATGAACATTTTGGTACATGACTCTTTTTGAATTATGGTTTTCTTAGGGTATGCATCTTTGACTGAGCTATCTGTACACAACACATTTCTTTAATTGCTATTGACTACATTTTAATCAATCTACTTTCCTTTTCCTGCTTTTCACATAAGTGGCCCTCCCTCTAGCCAAAGCTAAAGGTTAGGTCTTTCATAGTTTTTCTTTATTGTTTTCTTAATTTAATGTTTGCATAATGGACATATTCCAAAATTCAAAACATTAGAAAAATAAATATGTAGAGAGATCTGGTTCCCCATCCCTGTTCACATCCACCATGTTTTATCATCCTCACATTATACATAGGACATTATTTTCTTTCAGCTTTTTTGAGGTATAATTAACCATTAAAAATTGTATACATTTAAAGTGTATAATATGATAATTTGATATATGTATACATTATGGAATATTAATGACAATCAACCTAATTAACATATTAATCACCTCATATAGTCACCTTTCATGTGCATGTGTTCATGTAATAACATTTAAATCTATTCTCTAGCAGATTTCAAGTGTACAATATTAACTATTGTCACATTGTTGGACATTAGATATCCAGAACTTATTCATCTTGCAAAACTGAAACTTTATGCAGCATGAACAACATCACTCCATTTCTCCCTCCTTTGGTGAACATTATTCTACTCTCTGTTTCAATGAGTTTGACTAATTTAGATACCACATATAAGTGAGATCATGTAGTATTTGTATTTCTGTGTTTGGCTTATTTCACTTAGCAAAATATTCTCCAGATTTACCCATGCTGTCGCAAATGGCTGAATTTACTTATTTCTAAAGCTGAATAATATTCACTTGTATATATTCATCCATTCACTGACATTTAGATTGGTTTCTGATGTTGGATATTTTGAAAATGCTGAAGTTAACATGGGAGTGCAGGTGCAAGAATATCTTCAAGATTCTGGTATCATTTTCTTTGGTCATATACACAGATTGCTGGACTATAAAGTAGTTCTATTTTTAATGTTTTGAGGAACTTTCTTTTTCTTGCCTAATTGTTCTGACTAGTACTTCTAGTACTATGTGGAATAGGAGTGGTAAGAGTGGGCACCTTCACCTTAGAAGCAAAATGTTTAACCTTTCACCACTGAGTATGATGTTAGCTGGGGTTTATGTTATATGGCATTTGTTATGTTAAGGTATGTTCCTTCTTTGCCCAATTTGTTGAGAGCTTTTTTCATAAACACATGTTGAATTTTGTCAAATGCTTTTTCTGCATCTATTGAGATGCTCATATGGTTTTTTTTCTTTCATTTTTTAAAAAATGATGTACCATATTGATTGATTTGTGTGGTTGAACCATCCTTACATCTCACTTAATTACGACACAAAAATCTTTTAATATGCCTTTGAATTTGGATTACTAGTATTTTATTGAGAACTTTTGCATCTATGTTCATCAGCAATATTGGCCTGTAGTTTTCTTTTCTTCTATTGCCTTTGTCTGGTTTTCAAGGTGATGATGGCGTCATAAAATTAGTTTGGAAGTGTTCTCTCTTCTGTTGTTTGAAGCAGTTTGAGAAGTATCAGTATTCATTCTTCTTTGAATGTTTTGTGTAACTCAGCAGTGAAGCCATCTGGTCTTGGGCTTTTCTTCATCAGGAGTCTTTTAGTTGCTGATTGAATCTCCTTATTTGTTTATTAGTCTGTTCAGGATTTCTATTTCTTCTTGATTCAATTTTGGCAGATTGTATGTTTCTAGGAATTTATCAGTTTCTTCTCAGTTATCCAACTTGTTGGTATTTAATTGTTCATGATAGTCCGTTATGATCCTTTTCATTTCTGAGGTATCCATTATTATATCTCCTCTTTCATTTCTGATTTTATTTATTTGAGTCATCTCTCTTTTACTCTTAGTTAACTTAACTAAGGGATTCTATATTTTATCTTTACAAAAAGTCAACTCAGTTTTTTTTCTATCTTTTTAATCTCTATTTGATTTATATTTGCTCTAATCTTTATTATTTCCTTCCTTCTGCTAATTCTGCATTCAGTTTATTCTTTTTAGTTCTTAAGGTGTAAAATTACTTTGTTTATTTGAGATCTATCTTCTTTCTCAATGTAGGCATTCATTGCTACAAACATTCCTCTCAGTACTTCTTTTGATGCTTCCCATAAATTTCAGTATGTTGTGTTTTTGTTTTCATTTGTCTCAAAATAGTATTTAAATTCCCTTTCGATTTCCTCTTTGGTGCAATGGTTGTTCACAAGTGTGTTGATTTATTTCTATGTATCAGTGCATTTTCCAGTTTTCTTGCTGTTATTGATTTCTGGTTTATTCCAATATGGTCAGAAAAGATACTTGGAATGATTTTGGTGTAGTTAAATTTGCTAAGACTGTTTTGTGACCTAACATTTGATCTATCCTGAAGAATGTTCGGTGTGTGCTTGAGAAGAATGAGTATTTTCCTGTTGGTTGTAAGTTCTGTCTCTTAGGTATACTTGGTCTATAGTGTTATTCAAGCCAGCTGGGTTTTTAAAATTGATTTTCTGTCTGGATATTCTATCTATTATTGTAAGTGGGATATTTGAGGCCCCTTACCCTTACTGTATTGTTGTGGAATTTTACCTTCAAATCTATCAATATTTGCTTTATATTTTTAGATATTCTGACATAAGGTACATATATATTTATAACTGTTACATCTTCTTGTTGAATTGACCCTTTTATCCTTATATAATGAACTTCTTTGTCTCTAGAGACAGTTTTAGAATTCAAGTCTGTTTTTTTTCCCTATATCCATACCCACTTTCTTCTGATTACCCTTTGCATGAAATATCTATTTCCATCCCTTAACTTTCAGCCTATCTGTGCTTTTAAAGCTAAAGTGAGTCTCTTGTAGACAACATATTGCTGGAACTTGGTTTTTTTTAATCCATTCAGTCACTCTGTGCCTTCTGATTAGTGAGTTTAATTCATTTACACTTAAGAAAATTATGTAAAGACTTACTATTGCCATTCTGTTAATTATTTTCTGTCTATTTTGTCCCTCTCTTCCTCTCTTGCCATTTTCCTTTGTTCTCTGATGATTTTATTTGGTGATTTGCTTTGATTCTTTTCTCTTTACCTTCCTGGTATCTATTGTAGTTTTTTTCCTTTGAGATTAGCTCAAGGCTTGCATATATATCTTTATAGTTGTAACTTCTATTTTAAGTTGATAATAGTTTAACTTCAATCCCATACTGAAATACTACACTTCTATTCCACCCCAGAGACTTTGTGTTCCTATAGTCAGAGTTTGCTTATATTTGTATTTTTTATCTATTAACAAATTTTTAACATTTACATTAGGGTAAAAAGTAATTTACACATCACCATTACAGTCTTAATTTAATCTGTGTATGTTTATATATTTAGCTTCACCAATGAGATTCACACTTTCAAATGCTTTCATGTTACTCTTTAGCATGTTTTTCTTTCTACTTGAAGAACTCTCTAAAGCATTTCTTCTAAGGCAGGTCTAGTGGTGCCAAACTCCCTCAGTTTTTGTTTGTCTAGCAATGATTTTTAATCTCTTCTACATTTTCACAGGTAATATTGCTGAGTATAAAATTCTTGGTTGTCAGTATTTTTCTTTCAGTACTTTGAATATATCACCTCATTATCTCATGGCCGGCAAATTTCCTGCTGAGAAATCTACTGATAGTCTTATGAGCACTCGCTTATATGTGAAGAGTCGATTTTCCCTCACTGCTTTCAAAATTCTCTCTTTGTCTTTGACTTGTGGCAATTTGATTATAATACATCTCATTATAATCTTTTAGTTGATTCAGTTTGGGGATCTTTTAGCTTCATGAATGTAAGTGTTTCTTTTCTTCCCCAAACTATGAAACACATCATGAATTTCTGTGGCATACTTTTGCAGGGGTTATGCTAATCTTCTCTATATAGTTCCAATTTCAATACTGAAAATACATGTGCTGCTGAAGTGAGAACATATTTTTACTAGTATTATTTATACATTCTTCCATTTTTTCTTTATGCAAATACAAATGAACTTGAATGTTCTTATTTTCCTCCCATTTTGCACAAAAGATAACATACTATACATTACTCTGTAGTTCACTTTTTTCCCACTTGATATATCCTGGAGGTCTTTGCCGTGCATGATATTTCTTATCAGTTATTAATAACTATACTATCAATATATTCCATTCTGTGAATGAAACATGGGTAATTTCACTAGTCCACCATCGTTGTCCACTGAGTTGTTTTCAGACTTTGTCTATTACAAACAATCTTGCAATCAATAACTTTGCACATATATTGTTTGATGTGTGCTTGTGTGCATGTATGTGTGTGTGTGTGTGTGTGTGTGTTGTGCAGGATTGTTTCCAGAAGTGGCAATGCTGAGTCAAAGGACATATACATTTGAAATTTTGCTTTTCCTGTAAGTTATAATTCTTCATCATAAAGTGGAAAGAGTGTGTTATAATCTAAAAGGAAGTGGTATTTCAGTGTAGTTTCAATTTGCTATTCTCTTATTATGTGTGAAGTTGAGCATGTTTTAAGGGCAATTTCTATTTTTTATTCTCTGAATTGTCTGTCCATGTTTTTTCTCCATTTCATATTAAGATATTTTTCTTTTTTTCTGACTTCTATGAGAATTTTTTATGTTGGAAATGTTAGATCCTTTTCTGTCACATGAATTGTTTACCTTCAATTTGTCATTTGTCCTTGACCTTGCATAGGGTAAATTTTTATTTAGTATCTTTATTGGGGTATAATTGCTTTACAATGGTGCATTAGTTTCTGCTTTATAACAAATCAGCTATTCATATACATATATCCCCATCTCCTCCCTCTTGCACCTTGCATAGGGTATTTTTTAATGAAGGTTTAAAATTTTTTTCATTTAGTCAATTTTATCAGTCTTTGTAATATGTAATGGTATATGGTTTGAGGTAGGGATATAGCTTTATTTGTTTTCCAGATCACTACCAGTTGCCCCAAACCATGTATTACAAAGTTTGTTTTTACTCACATTGTTTCCATGTATAAGCTTATATATGGACTATGTATTTTAATCAAATGGTTAGTCTATCTCTTTTAGTATCACACTGATTTAATTATCCAATATTTATACTATGTTTTGTAATCTGATTGGGCTTTATTTTGTGTCATTTTATGAAATGATCATTCATGTGAGGCCACAAGAAAAGACAGAGGAGAGGTTCAGGAAAACATTTATTATAATCACAGATTATAGAAAGAGAAGGCATGGTATGCCATGCATTACCACATGGGAAAAACACCAGGGTGTTCAGGATGCAGAAGACAGGAACAAAGGGAATATTTAGACCACTGCCTTTACTGGGTTTTCTGCAGGAAAGGCAAATCAGGGAAAGCTAAGCAGCTTAGGATTGGCTAGTTTGAGTAATTTCAATAGGCTTTCTTCTATAGGGGGATATGTCTAGCTGCCTGGCATCTGGCACTTAGATGATTAAGGGAGAATAATATTATCTCCTGGCATGTGTGGGCCAAATAGAGGAGGTATGGCTCTGGACTGGTTAATTTGTATATCAAAACCAAATTCCAGATGAGCTTTTTGTTAACTCTAAGAATTGGCTCACCCTGGGAGGGGTAGTCTCTCCCCAGCCAAAAAGAAGGTCAAAACATCATAATAAGAATTTTGTTTTTAAGTAAAATACAGGCTAATGCTCCTCATAGTTCTTCCTTTTCGTTTTTTCTTGATTATTTATTTAAAAAAAATAATTTACATGAAGCAAAACATTCAGATTTCAAAGTGTAGAATACAATGAGGTTTGAAAAATATATAAACCTTTGTAATAACTAACCCAATTAAGGTATAGAATGATTTTATCACCTCATTAATTTTCCTCATGGCTTTTTACAGTCAATCCCCAGACACTGACAGGCAACCATCATTTCACTTTTTTCACCCTAGATTAATTTTGCTTTTTCTAGGACTTCTTAGAAATGGATGTATATAGTATGTTCTCTTTTGTATTTGGCTTTTTTGAGTCAAAAAAGCCAAATACAAAAGATGTTTTTGAGATTAAGTCATATTTTTGTTATTGTATGTGTTGGTAGTACATTGCTTTTTACTGCTGAATAGTATTCCATTTCATGGCCATATCAGAATTTATTTATCTGTCTACCTAATCATATACTGGTTGTGTACAGCTTTTAGGTACTGTGAATAAAACTGTCTTCAACATTATTATACAACTATTTTTGTGGGTTTCTATTTCTATTTTTCTAGGGTGAATTGCTGAGGTATTATGTATATAATAGATATAACACACAATAGATTATGTAAAAATACATAATATGATACAAGTAATAAAAAGTATATTTATAATTTTTCTGTTTTCAGAAGTGGTTGTAGCATTTTACACTCACACAAGCAATGTGTGAGTGTTCCATTTGCTCCACATCCTTACCAACATTTCATGTATCAGTATTTTTAACTCTAGCCATTCAAGCTTATGTAAAGTGATATATTTTTTCTTTTTTTCCTGATGACTGGATGTTGAGCATTTTCTCATTTGCTAATTAGCCATTCATATATTTCCTTTGTGAAGTGTCTATTCAAGTATTTCAAATTGGTTTTCCTTTTTAAAAATCATCAAATTGTAGAAGTTCTTTATTTATTCTGGTTAAGATATCTTTTTTGGATTATGTGCATTGCAAATATCCTCTCCCAGTCTAGGTTAGATTTTTCATTTAGGCAATGGCATTCCTTGATGAGCAGATGTTTTTAATTTTGATGAAATGCTATTTACCATTTTCATTTTATGCTTAGTGCTTTTGCTAAGTTCTCTAAAAAATATTTGCCTGAATTGTGAAAATGTATTCTAAATCTCTAGAATGTTGAAACTCTTAGAATTTATGTTTAGGTTGGTGATTCATCTTGGATCAACTTTTCTTTATGATATGAGGTAGAAGCTGATGTACTTTTTTTAATGTAAAGGTACCCAGTTATTCCAACAGCTTAAAGAGTCTCTTCTTTCCTCACTGAATTACCTTGGTGTTTCTGTTGAAAATCAATTGACTGATTATTTATAGGCCTACTTTTGGACTTTATTTTGTGACATTGAGTATTTATACTGATTCCAATACAATGCAGTCTTTTTCTTAATGGAACTATAGTTAATTTACAATGTTGTGTTAGTTTCAAGTGTACAGCAAAGTGATTCAGTTTTATATATATATATATATAAAATAGATATCTTCTAAATATATATATATATATATATATCTTCTGTTTCAGATTCTTTTCCATTATTACAAGATACTGAATATAGTTCCCTGTGCTATACAGTAGGTCCTTCTTATTTACCTATTTTATATATAGTAGTGTGTATATGTTAATCCCAAACTCCTTATTTATCTCTCCCCCCATCCCCCTCACAATCCCCTTTAGAAACCATGTTTTATTTTTATGTCTGTGACTGTATTTCTGTTTTTGTAAATAAGTTCATTTCTGTCATTTTTTTAGATTCCACATATAAGTGATATCATATGCTATTTGTCTTTGTCTGACTTACTTCACTTAATATAATAATCTTTAGGTCCATCCATGTTGCTGCAAATGGCATTATTTCATTATTTTTTATGGTAAAATAAAAGATATACCACATCTTCTTTATCAATTCATCTGTTGATGGACATTTAGTTTGCTTCCATGTCTTAGCTACCGTAAATAGTGCTGCAGTGAGCACTGGTGTGTGTGTATCTTTTGAATTAGAGTTTTCTCTGGGTACATGCCCAGGAGTGGGGTTGTAGGATCATACAGTAACTCTAGATTTATTTTTTTAACAAACCTCCAGATTTTCTCCATTGTGGCTGCACCAATTTATATCCTCACCCAGAGAGTAGGAGGGGTTCCTTTTTCCCCACAACGTCTCCAGCATTTGTTATTTGTAGACTTTTTAATGATGGGCATTCTGACTGGTGTGTGGTGTTAACTCATTATAGTTTTGATTTGCATTTCTCTAATAATTAGCAATATTGAGCATCTTTTCATGTGTCTGTTGGCCATCCATATGTCTTCTTTGGAGAAACGTCTACTTAAGTCTTCTGCCCATTTTTTAAAATTAATTTATTTATTTATTTATTTTGGCTGTGTTGGGTCTTCCTTGCTGCATGTGGGCTTTCTCTAGTTGCAGCGAGCGGGGGCTACTCTTCGTTGCAGTGCATGGGCTTCTCATTGTGGTGGCTTCTCTGGTTGTGGAGCATGGGCTCTAGGCACATGGGCTTCAGAAGCTGTGGCACATGAACTCAGTAGTTGTGGCGCACGGGCTTAGTTGCTCCACGGCATGTGGGATCTTCCTGGACCAGGGCTCGAACCCGTGTCCCCTGCATTGGCATGCGGGCTCCCAACCACTGCTCCACCAGAGAAGTCCCATTCTGCCCATTTTTTGATTGAGCTGTTTTTTTGATACTGTGCTGGTAAATGGTCTCTCAGTATTTTCTATTTCTTCCTGGTTCAGTCTTGGGAGATTGTACATTTCTAAGAATTTGTCCATTTCTTCTACTTTGTTCATTTTCTTGGTGTATAGTTGTTTGTAGCAGTCTCTTCTGATCTTCTGTATTTCTGTGGTTTTGGTTGTAACATCTCCTTTTTCATTTCTGAATTTATTAATTTAGGCCCTTTCACTTTTTTTCTTGATGAGTCCAGCTAAAGGTTTATCAATTTTGTTTATCTTTTCAAAGAACCAACTTTTAGTTTCACTGATCTTTTCTCTTTTTTTAGCCTCTATTTCATTTATTTCTGCTCTGATCTTTTTGATTTCTTTCCTTCTTCTACCTTTGGGTTTTGTTTCTTCTTCTTTCTCTGGTTGCTTTAGGTGTAATGTTAGGTTTTCTATTTGAGATTTTTCTTGTTGCCTGAGGTAAGATTGTACTGCTATAAACTTCCCTCTTAGAACTGCTTTTGCTGTGTCCCATAGGTTTTGGATCATTATTTTTCATTTTCATTTGTCTCTAGATAATTTTTGATTTCATCTTTGATTTCTTCAGTGAGCCATTGGTTGTTTAGTAACATATTGGTTAGCCCCCTTGTGTTCGTGTTTTTTGCATTTTTTTTAATCTCGTAGTTGATTTCTACCCTCATAGTGTTGTGGTCAGATAAGTTGCTTGATATGATTTCGTTTTCATAAATTTACTGAGGCTTGCTTTGTGGCCCAGCATGTGATCAATCCTGGAAAATATTTTATGTGCACTTGAAAAGAATGTGTATTCTACTGCTTTTGGAGGAAAGGCATATAAAAAATTAATTAAGACCATATGGTCTAATGTGTCATTTAAGGCCCGCGTTTCCTTATTGACTTTCTTTCTCAATGATCTTTTCATTGGTGTAAGTGAGGTGTTAAAGTTCCCTACTATTATTGTGTTACTGTCAAATTCTCCTTTTAGTCTGTTAACATTTGCCTTATATATTGAGGTTATCTTGTGTTGTGTGCATATATATTTACAATTGTTATATCTTCTTGGATTGATCCTTTGATCATTATGTAGTGTCCTTCTTTGTCTCTTGTGACAATCTTTATTTTAAAGTCTATTTTGTCAGATATAAGTATAGCTACTCCAGCTTTCTTTTGGTTTCCATTTGCATAGGATATCTTTTTCCATCCCCTCACTTTCAGTCTGTACATGTCTCTAGATCTGAAATGAGTTTCTTGTAGGCAACAAATATATGGGTCTTGTTGTATCCATTCAGCCAGTCTGTGTCTTTTGGTTGTAGCATTTAGTCTGTTTATACTTAAGGTAATTATTGATATGTATGTTTCTATTGCCATTTTATTCATTGTTTTGGATTTGTTTTTATAGGTCTTTTGTTCCCTTTCCTTCTTTTGCTCTCTTCTCTTGAGATTTGATTACTATCTTTAGTGTCATGTTTGGATTCCTTTTTCTTTTTGTGTGTGTGTATATCTATTACAGATTTTTTTTGGCAGTACCTGTGAGGTTTTTGTATAGGAGTCTATATATGTGCTTGTTTTAAGTTGCTGATTTCTTAATTTCAAACACATTTTACATACCCTGCATTTGTACTCTCCTCCCCTCATGTTTATGGTTTTTGATGTTATATTTTACATCTAATTCTTTTGTGTATCCCTTAACTGCTTTTTGTGAATACAAATGATTTTACTACTTTTGTCTTTAGCCTCCCTACGAGCTCTCTGAATGGATGATTTTCTACCTTTATTGTATTTTTGCTTTTACCAGTGAGATTTTCCATTTTGTAGTTTTCTTGTTTCTAGTTGTGGCCTTTTACAGATGTTCCCTTAGCATTTTATGTAAAGCCAGTTGGGTGGTGTTGAATTCTTTTAGCTTTATCTTGTCTGTAAAGCTTTTGTTTTCTCCATCAAATGTGAACAAGTGCCTTGCTGGGTAGAGTATTCTTGGTTGTAGGTTTTTCTCTTTCATCACTTTAAGTATAATGTGCCACTCCATTCTGGCCTATGGACAAATCAGCTGATAGCCTTATGGAGATTCCCTTGTATGCTATTTTTCCCTTGTTGCTTTTAAAATTCTCTCTTTATCTTTAATTTTTGTCATTTTGATTGCATTGTGCCATGGTGACTGTTTCCTTCACCAGGGTAAGGGAGTATTCAGCTATTATCTCTTCAAATATTTTCTCAGGTCCTTTCTCTGTCTCTTCTCCTTATGGGACCTCTATAATGCAAGTATTAGCATTTTTGATGTTTTCCCAGAGGTCTCTTAAACTTTCCTTGTTTCTTTTTATTCTTTTTTTTCTTTTTTCTGTTTGGCCACAGTGATTTCCAGCAATCTGTGATTTCTGTTTTCCAGTCACTGATCTGTTCTTCTGCCTCACTTAGTCTATTATTGATTCCTTCTAGTGTATTTTTCATTTCAGTTATTTTATTCTTTAATTTTGTTTGTTTGTCCTTTATATTTTCTAATTCTCTGTTAAAAAACGTATAATTTCTCATCTGTACATCCATTCTGCTCCCAAGTTCTTTGATCATCTTTACAGTCATTACTCTGAACTCTTTCTCTGGTAGATTGCTATCTCCACATCACTTAATTCTTCTTCTTGGGTTTTATTTTGTTCTTTCATGAAACATACTTCAAAGGACCGTAAAAATAAGGAATACGTACAGAAAAGGCCCACAATTCCTAACATTAACTTCTAAGAGTTACCCTCCACACATTTTGAATATTCTACTCTCTGATTACAAGGTTAGAGAATATTTTTGTTTTAGTTTTGTTTGAATTTTGCTGATAAGAAAAGCGATATAGTCCCTCTCCATTTACATCTTACATTGTGAATAAATTTGGTTAGTAGAGGTATGTGCCAAAACATATATTACTCCAAAGCTTGAAGGATGGTTCAGCTACATAAAAAGACCAAAATGAGAGACCCATCTCTTAAAATAATTAATCAAACTACATATTGTTTCTAAATAGTAAACTGCAGCAAATAAGCAAAAAAACCCCTTCCTGCTCAAACAATTATCATTCACTAAACCAAAGGAATATAAACAACTACTTGGAAATAACAACAGAAATATAAAGCAAAATCCTCAGTTAACCCTTGTGGAATAGGATGGAAAGGTAGGAAGAATTAGTATTTACTGAAAGAACTTCCCCCACAATATAGTAAAATGAGAAGAGTAAACCAAAACGTAAAGGAAAAACTAGAAATATTCAGGATCCTGTTTTCATTTTATGCACATTAGCACATGGTTTCCCTGAGGTTTCCAGGGTAGAGTTCACTTAAGATTTAATCTTGCTTTTTACTAGCCATAGTTCAGCACTTAAGCATACATTATATATAAATAAAAGGACAGATATTCATAAAAGTTCATTAGGGGAAAATAAACTGGAACATGAAATTAAAGCTGTGCTTAGGGATGTGACATTTGAGAACAGAGAGGAAAGTTAAATCACAGGAATCAGAATAAGCTACTAGGTATTTTTGCCAATGTTTACTTAGTCTTTGCAATATTTTAAAATGAAAGATTTGTCCCTAAAATGTTTTAATGTTTAATTTGATAATGGGCAATAATTGAATCTAAATAGTCAAACTATCTTTGGTGAAGCATCTTAAGCATGTATTTATCAGTGACAGAGCCTTGAAAGTGTGTTAATGTAACCCATTGTATTTTAGTGAATACAACATTTTCAATATACAAGTTATCTCATTATTGCATTTATTTGTCAAATACAAGTTCACAGTCTTATATTGCTTTAGAATATTTCTACTATGTTTAATATCATAAATTCACTACCCTAAATTTTCTCCCCTTCTTCATTGATGTTACATGTTAAAAAGCATAATTTAAATTTTAATTAACACAAGGATACTTGTTGAAATAGATTGTTTCAAGTAATTAATATACAATATCAAAGTAAAATTTTATTTTTGTAAATTAAAGTTGCTTTCTAATTAAAGATATTTAATATCACAAAATATGACATTTAGAATGTCACTCCATACTTCTAAGATTTATTAATTTCAACTTTGTATTCCACCCTATAAATTTCCAGCAATATATATTCAAAAATGTCCTAGTAATTGGTTATTTCTGTACATTTTCAAATCAATTTTATTTACATAGAAGATATTTATTATATATTTTGCATATATTTTTGAAATCATCATATTCTGAAATAAACTCTATAAGCTCTACTATAACAGTGATTTTTGCTGAATTCTAAACCTGGTTTATTTTCTAATGACAATTATCCTTTTATGAACAAAACCTTTATGCAGACAGCACTAGATATACTTTGTACCAAACAGAAGGGTATCTTTCTCAAAATGGAATTAGGTATCCAGGTAGGCAGCTGGAGCACAGCAGACTACATTACTGTGGGAGGAGGGAGAACTTTGACCATTGAAACTCAGCTAATTTCCCTATGCTAATATAATACTGACAAAATTCAGGAGCTCAGTGTTTATGATGGTAATTGAAAAACATTCAAGCAGTCAAGTTTCAGGGAATTCAGTTAATCTACACACTTCAGAGACTAAATCAACTGTGATGAGTTTTTAAAATTGTGTTGTAATAAATGCTCTTTAAAATTTTTTAAATTCCACTGTTAAAAAATATTTGTAAGCCCCAGCTGATGGCCCATGGTCATAGTGCTTTGTTGATCTGGTTACATGAAGATCTGCTTTATAAATATTAGAGAGTAAAGTAAATAGTTATTGCCAATCCAGGTCTATAAAATAGTCATTCACTAAGATGAAAAACAAAACAAAATACTCCAATGTCTGATTATGTAATATGGAAAACCTGCAAAGAAAAAACAAAGGTGAAAGAGCCCAAACTTCAGTCCAGTGTCAAAGTAGAGTAAGAAAACAGTATTTTTGCAGGATTTTCTTTCAAAGAAAAGTGAAAAGCAGTGGAAGTAGCTGACTCTGATAGGAAGAATGATGATCTAGGCAAAATGTTTTATCCTTCTATGTTATCCAAATTCTTAAAAATGATTGTGTCTGTGCATTGTGTTAAAATTGATAAAGCTTTTGAAATTACCCTTATGTATTCTAAACTTCTTTTGAGAACTCCAAATGAAAACCAAATGCCAATATTTAGTATCAAGTAATTAAGGTATGCTTTTAATGTTGAAAGTAATACAATTCAATTCTTTTGACTTTTACTAATGATATATGACTGCAAAAACTTGTATAAAATACTCTTTTATTGTATGTCCACTTGAAACATGGTCTTCCTGCTTCTTAAAATGTACTTTCTAGTTCTCTCCCTCTCAGCCATTTAAAAGAAAAATGGCTAAGGGCTGAATATTACTTACCACAGGAGGCAAGCAAACTCCTATCTATTTACAACTAGTAACCAGACTAATCCCTTGTCACCACATTGATCATTCTTCCTGTTATCTTGAATGTGATAAATGACCAGTTAAGCATTGGTAAAACTGTAGTTAAATCTGTAGCAATCCAAGAGGGTGAGCAAGTGGAGGAAATAAAAGCCATAGGAGTGGTGTTGGAAGAAAGGAGCATTTTTTTAAAACCTGTACTTGAATGTTTATAGCAGATTTATTTTTAATCACCAACAACAGGAAACAACTGGATGTTCAACAGTTGAGTGATTAAATAAATTGTGTACATTCATACCATGGGTGTACCACAATAAAAAGGAACAATCTATTGATATACACAACAACTTGGAGGAATCTCCAAAAAATTATGCTAAATTAAAGAAGCCAATCCCAAATGCTTACATGTAGTTGCATATTTCATTTATGGATGTGGGGGGGAGCTGGAGGCTTTAAGGTACAGTTATAAAAAGGCAGCATGAGGAATCTTTGTGGTAATTGAACTGTCCTATATATTGACTATTGTGGTGACCACACCAACCTCCACATATAATAAATTGCATAGAACTAAATACGTGTATATGGGCACACATACAAATAAATATGTGTAACACTGGTGAAAGCTGAACAAAATCAGTGGATCATATCAATGTCAAAATCCTGGTTGTGATATTGTATTATAGTTTTACAAGATGTTACCATTGGGGGAAACATAGGATCCCTCTGGATTATTTCTTCCAAATACATGTGAATCTACACAATGAGATATCATCTCACACCAGTTAGAATGGCCATCATCAAAAAATCTAGAAACAATAAATGCTGGAGAGGGTGTGGAGAAAAGGGAACACTCTTGCACTGCTGGTGGGAATGTGAATTGGTACAGCCACTATGGAGAACAATATGGAGGTTCCTTAAAAAACTACAAATAGAACTACCGTATGATCCAGCAATCCCACTACTGGGCATATCCCCTGAGAAAACCATAATTCAAAAACAGTCATGTACCAAAATATTCATTGCAGCTCTATTTACAGTAGCCCGGAGATGGAAACAACCTAAGTGTCCATCATCAGATGAATGGATAAAGAAGATGTGGCACATATATACAATGGAATATTACTCAGCCATAAAAAGAAACAAAATTGAGCTATTTGTAATGAGGTGGATAGACTTAGAGTCTGTCATACAGAGTGAAGTAAGTCAGAAAGAGAAAGACAAATACCATATGCTAACACATATATATGGAATTTAAGAAAAAATACGTCATGAAGAACCTAGGGGTAAGACAGGAATAAAGACACAGACCTACTAGAAAATGGACTTGAGGATATGGGGAGGGGGAATGGTGAGCTGTGACAAAGCGAGAGAGAGGCATGGACATATATACACTAACAAATGTAAGGTAGATAGCTAGTGGGAAGCAGCCGCATAGCACAGGGAGATCAGCTTGGTGCTTTGTGACCGCCTGGAGGGGTGGGATAGGGAGGGTGGGGGGGGGGAGACGCAAGAGGGAAAAGATATGGGAACATATGTATATGTATAACTGATTCACTTTGTTATAAAGCAGAAACTAACACACCATTGTAAAGCAATTATACTCCAATAAAGATGTAAAAACAAAATCTATGGGAAAGGAAAGCAGAGCGCATGATTCAAGTTTTTTAAATTATACTATTCTGTGTTAGCTTTCATTTCTAATCAAAGTGTGGAGATATCAAAAATTAAACTATTTCACTTTTATTTTAAACCAGGGTGGGATTGAACTATAGATAATAGTTATAAAACAATACAAACTTGAATTTAAAAAATATTAATTTGAAATTGTCTCATCTCTTCAAACTATTGGTTGCTGGTCAATGATCACTGTTCTTGTTGCTTTTTTTGTTAATGAGTGTTCAGTAAAATTTAGCTAGGTGCCAAGCATGTATTATTATTATCTTATTCTTATAAGGACCTTATGAGACTAATTATTCTTTCCATATTATATAAATGAGGAACTTGAGGCTATGAAAGGCTGAAGAATTTGTTCAAAGTTATCAGGTAATTAAATGTTAGATTTATGATTCCAACGTTGGTCTGTGTGACCCAACTCAGGTATCTTAAGTACAGTCATCCCTCAGTATATACAGGAGATTTGTTCTAGGAGCCAGGGGATAACGAAATCCCCAGATATTCAACCCCTTTATATAAAATGACATAGTATTTGTGCATAACATATGCACACCCTCCTGTACACTCTAAATTATCTCTATATTACTATCTTGTTAAATTATTAAAATACCTAATACAATGTAAATGCTATGTAAATAGTTGCCAATGCATGGCAAATTCAAGTTTCACTGTTTGGAACATTCTGGATTTTTTTTTGAATATTTTCTATCCATGGTTGATTGAATCTGCTGATGCAGAGCCCACAGATACAGAGGGCTGACTATACTATGCTTTAATGTCAATGCTATATTTTATCCATTGGAAAACTTTCTAAGGAAAACCACAGTTCTTTTCTATAGGTATAAAACTATAGTGATGCCAGGGAGGGGGAAGCCTTGTTAGCATCTTGTCAGATGCTCACAAGTTTTGTGATCTACCTTATAAATAATTATACAAATATGGAGTGGGTTAATGACAGTAAATTTTGAATTGGGAAATGTGTTAGGATCAAATTAGTAACTCTGACACTGTATAAAACCATAGCTTTAAGATAATCAGATGAAAACATAAAGAATAGCAACATCAGTTACCAAATTAAGTACAGGTGATTTGTCAAACAACTATTACATGAAAGCTAGACACCATTTTTTCTTATTGCAGTTAGTAGAATCACAGAAAAATTCAATCTCCCACCAGCTGAGTTTTGTTATGCTGTAGTATTTACCCTTGAGTTTTTGAAAACTTAATGCATAATTGAACTATTGTTTATATTCACAAGTTTGAAAATGAGATGTTTCCTTTAAAGGCATATAGATCAGTTTTAAATAATTTTAGTTAAGTTTGGGTTTTATTTCTTTTGCTTACTGACCAGAGTGTATTACATAGCGTAAAACGAATTTATTATGACTCAGTAAAATTACAAAATGCAATAATGATCTGAGCCAATCTATAACAGATATACTTTACTCCACTTCAACAGAAAATGTTGTCCAACATATCATATAAATCTACATCCACTTCAAAAATATTTCTGATTATATTACCCCAATTGTCCTTTTCTGTTGTTCTTTTCATTTTTCACCATAGAAAATTAAAATGATTTGGTTGATCTTTGTCCAAGTTTCTGAAATGTATTGTAATAAAGAAATAAAACATTATTTGACATGCTTTAAAATCGTCATGCAATTAGAGATAAAAGTGTCTCAGCTGGGTTCTATCAGTATCAATAAAAAGAGAAAAAATAATTCATGAATGAAATATAGAAGACCATGTAGTTATTCTTAATATTAAATTTGTAATTACATGCCACTATAATGACAGCTACATTTGCTATATACCTCTGGGGAAGGGGGAATTTCACTAATTTAGAAAGTATATCTAGAGAATGACATTGGAATTATATAATGGAAACATTCTTCACTCATTTTATTTTCACACTGGACACAATTACAAAAGTAAAAACAAGTAGGTAATAACAATGAAACTAAATTAAAAACTCACCAAATAACAGAAAACTAACAATTAGGGAAAGATCAGAAACCAAGAAAGTGTACAACAATATTAATTAGCAACACACACTTGATATTACCATCAAGTACCTTCTACTGTCTAAGAAAGTCCTTTATACTTATATCAGAGATCGCTAAATGTACTAAAATAAGACCTTCGAAGTATGGTTAGATTTTGTATATGTAAGTCTTTTTTCCATTTTAAAGTTTTCTAAATTTTGGAATCCCTACAATCCCTCCATTGGTTGCAGTAAATATTTCTTCAATCAAGTAACAAAGTCTACCTTTCTTTTCTTTTGTTAAGATCATTTTGTGGCAGTTGTCCTTGTGACCAACATCTCTTCAATCATTTAGATCTGCTGCTCAATCTGCTTCAGTTGTTAGGATGACCCCAAGCAAGAGATCAGTCATTTTTCAGTTTGTGATTTTCATCAAATAAACTTGGCTTTCAAATATTGAAAATAAAATTTTTCATTGAAAATTTGAATCCAGGGTATGTGTATTAAGATTGTACAAAGGATAAAGCCTAAATTTTACTAAAGCATAGATATTTTAACTCTCACAATAGATTATTTTTAGGTATTGAGAAATGAAAGTGTTGAAAAGAAATTGGAATATTTAAGTTTTTAAAGACTTTTTTTTGGAAGCATTACATACTTCATGCACCACAAAATCTTATATTTTAGAATGATTTTTTTCAACATCACATCATCTCAACAACTGGTTTCATTCAGAGTGCTGAATGGAAAAGTATATTGTCTTTCCCCAAAATGGTGGTTAAGATTTACTATAGTGAAAAAAAAAGTCTCATAATCACTTCCAGTTTCAAAGGAGTTTTAGCAAATGTTGAAAGATCCTTTTAAAATAATGATGTTTCAAAGGCCAAAATATATATGCAAATGCAATGAAACAAAAATTGCAACCTAAATTTCAAAGTTATTTCGTTGGGCCTCTTAAGTGCTTATGTACTAATTGCACCTAAAATTGGTCACTTTTATTTAGTAGATGTAGTGTCTAATCTGAACAGTTAAGTAATTGTGCTAAGTAAAAGAGAGAATGTCTGAAAATCTAGCCTGTAATTTTCCATTAATCATGTCCAATGTCAACCTCTTCTGAGAATGGTCAAAATAAACAGCCTCAAGTTCCCAATTTAAAAATTGGCATTTTGATACATTCTAGCCGGAGGAACTGGGTGAAACGTTCTTGGTTTCTCACAAAGTCAAATTCTTGATAAATCAATGGCCCCATGGACTGTGATCATTTAAAGGTTATTCTGGTCCAGGAAGATTGTGGGAAGCTGAATCATAGGTAGGGTGATGTCACTGTGTAATACAGACTGAGAGAAGCACTACAGAAAGTGACGATTATGCTTTGACTTCCTCAAGTAATTGATTGTGAGGAGGATTGTTTGCTCCAGACAGAGCTTTTCTATTATAGGAAAGAGATTTTGGAGGCCCTGATGTGCGGTAGCAGCCTTCCCCCAAACTTCGGAGCACTTTGGGGCGCAGAGGGCAGTCATAAACTTGGCTGGAAGAAAGCTAGTCTCCTGGCAGAGCTCTGCAAATTGCCAGGACAGGCAGGTTTGCTCTGGAGGCCAGCACCAGGGGGTGGAGGCCGGAAAAACAAGCTAACAGAATGGTGCCAGCACTCCTTGAAAGGCTGGAAGCTGAGATTTACCCCAAGGCTTTACAAAGCCCCTCCTACTGTGAATCCCTTCAGGGCATCTGGACTGGGAGAGGGCCATGTAAAGGTGGCAGAAGGTTTAGAAATTCCTTACTTTCCGTCCTTGAACAGTGCTCTTGGAAGCTCATTGAAGAGCTGGAGATTGGCAGTTGGCTCTACCACTAATGTAATTTTTCTAGGCCTCCACTTTTTCATCTGGATAATAGGGAAATGAAATTACCTACCTTATTTCTTATTGTTGCTGTGAGGATTAAGATTATATAAAGCAATAACAAGTAGCAAGCTTCCCAGAAAATGGCAGTGGTTATTGTTAGAGGCTCCGCACCTGGACGCAATGTCTGGCCAGAACTCTGCCAAGATCTCCTGAACTGTGGAAAGCCAAGCCCTTGTTCTCTTCTATTCCCCAAGTATGGTTTGTTAGGAGCCACTGGGAGTTGAGTGCACCTGCTGAAGTCATGGGGAAAAATATATGTTTCTTTGGAATGTCAAAAATTTTCCCCAGTTGAAGATCACTGCAATATCTATGCAGGCAGCGCACACCTAGAGCTTCCGTCTGGTCTGTCCTAGGCATGCTGAGGCAGGTTTCTGGCAAACACTTGCCCTCTGGCTACCTGTGTGACTCTGCAGATTATCAAGCCAGATGCCCCAGAATCCCTCACCCCAAAGGCTAAAAGTGAAGTATCAACTGACTGTACTGAGCTCTTGCTCAACACCCAGCACTATGGAACTCACAGCGGAGAGTGGAGGGATGGAATAGGACTCAGGTCTCTTGAGTTGCCTGGGTGGGATAGTTGACAAGATAGCCACAAGTCTCTTCTGCTCCAGCCTGTGGCGACCCTGCCACAGCGGGATCTTGTCTGCACTTGCACTCAGCTCCCTCCCCGCACAGACAAAAAAGAGGGCGGCTGGCCTGGGTTCCAGGGATACAGTTTGCACTGTCGGTCTTAGCCCTGCTGGTGCTCACCAACACGGAAAACTTTATCTCATTCATAAATAATTGCCTGCCGTGTTCATTACTGCAGAAGAAAAATAGTTACAAATTCCTTTGTTTTGCTTGGGAAGTGATCAGCTTTGGTTGGTAATTGCCTGCCTGATCAAGAGCCATTTCCCTCATAGTTAACCAAACATCAATTCAGTCGGGCTCGTTTTAAATATCACCGAAAAGTGAATAGCCCCAATTAGGACAGGAAACACATTTTCCGACATGAAACCGGGACCAGAAACAGATTTGTCTGTGTTTCAAAATGCAGAAACAGGTTTGTCCATGTTTCAAAATTCTTCTTTAGGGGATGTGAAATGACCCCGTTGGAAAATCCTGTTCTGAGTTCTCTTCAAAAATGGCTGGAACCTGTTACTTACATTGATTTTTAGGGCTTAAAACTTGAAATAAAATGAAAGGAAAGTCATGAACGAAAAATAAAATCCCTCTTTTCACTTTCCTTGAGAGAAGGAGAAAATATTCGCTGGAAGAATTACTTTAGAATAACAATTCTTTAGACAATTATAACTTGCACAGGAAATCGTCAAGAAAAACTAGATTTATGCGTGGTTGACTGTGATTTGGAAACATCAGGAACTCAGGAACATATTGCACCCCCATAATTTAGTGTCAAATTTTGATAAACAACATGTAGCACTCCTTGGCATCTGGTTTCCCACGTAAGATCCGCGCACACTTTACCTGTTTTAGGGGTTTCATTACTGAAGCCCCTGGTTCTTCCAGGTAACGGAGGATGACGCAGCGGGTAGCCAAATGCCTGATTCCTGGGTTTTCCCTCATTCCTTGGAAGGTTTAGCGCTCCGCGCAACAGAAAAAAATGCTCGGGCGTTCATCCAATTAAACCGCACTGATTCGAAATCTGTCTTCTCGGGAAACACTCCACTCCAGGATAAAACAAGCATTTATTTTCTTGTCCCCGTAGGTCGCTTGGTGCTAGTGAAGTCTTCCGGCTTAGGGTCTTAGCCCTTTTCAATTCCCTCTGAGCTGCCCTAGAGAAATAAATCAAGTTAAAATCAAACATTCTGTTCTGCCTCAGGAAAATCATTCGGCCAACTCATTTCTGGTAGTCCCTAGAGATTTATATATATATATATATATATATATATATATATATATTATATATATATATGTATACTGACTCCTTTGGGAAGTGTAGGGCATTTTTTTTTTTTTTTTTTTTTTTGTAGTACGCGGGCCTCTCACTGTTGCGGCCTCTCCCGTTGCGGAGCACAGGCTCCGGACGCGCAGGCTCAGCGGCCATGGCCCACTGGCCCAGCTGCTCCGCGGCACGTGGGATCCTCCCGGACCGGGGCACGAACCCGCGTACACCTGCATCGGCAGGCGGACTCTCAACCACTGCGCCACCAGGGAAGCCCAAGTGTAGGGCTTTGATATGTGCGCGTGAGGTCGACCCGAGGGACCATGGCTCCTGAGAGTTTCTGAGCTGTCCAAGGCACCTATCATCGGGTGCCTGTGTGAAATCGCTGAGACTGAATGGATCCCTTAGTGGACCACCGGGAAACAGAGCCGACTGCGCGGGCTGGGCGCCGCGGGCAGAGCTGCTGAGCTGCTGTTGATTGGGTTTGAAAAGGGTTCTTCAGCTCCTGGGGGGCGGAGATGAACCGATTCAATTTGTATGGTCAATCTGCTTGTGGTTTGGAGGTATTTTTCCCAAGAAGTGTTTGCCTGCAGCTCAGATCAGAGCACAGCCGGGCAAGCTGCCTAGGGAGGGTGAGGAAAAAGGCCGGGAGCCCGAAACTTTGCTGCCCTGAAGGCTGAGATCACAGACTGTCATTGAGGCTGGCCTTGAGTCAAAGCAGGTTTTCTGCATGGAAGAAGGTGCAGGACCAGTCCAACATAGGAAGTAGAAGTGCAGCTGTGGCCAATGGGGGCCAGAACATCGTGTTCTCTTGTACTCTGGCTCCAGGCCACTCTCCTCTGGACTGTGGAGACAGCTGGTACTGGCATCTATGGAGCGAATGAGCCCAGCCTGAGACAGCTTTCAGACCAGAGGAAAGCCTGGCCTCTTGACACAGAGACCAACAACTTGTTGCCTTCTAGGTAAAAGCCCCTGCCTTACTGGTCAGGCTGTGGGTTTTCTTTGGGCACCTCAGAGGAAAGGATGCATCTCAGCATCTGCCCTTCCTGTTAACTATCACTAGGCAAGTACATAAAGTTTGGGAGGTCCAGCAAAGTCATAATTGTTGGTTTCATTTTCTTCAACTGGGGGCTATGTAACAAGAATCCTGAAACCTTTACTTCTCAGGGGACCTGAAGTGGAATGTTAATCTTCTTAAAATGAATAAAGGTGAGACTTGGCCTGTCTTTTGAGGGTATGCAGTGACACCCAAATGACCCAGTAATAGTCCTTCTCCTGGGCAGGGTCGCTGTGGGAAGGCCTCCAGACCAAGGAGACTTCATGTAAGGCAGATTAGAGAGCAAGGGAGCAAAAGGAAGAGGCTTGCATGCCTTGCTGGAAGGTGAGACTGTGGTCTGTGATGAGGGCACATCTGAGAGAAGTATACTGAGTGGTAAGTGTCTAGCACTGAGAGGTGGCAGGAGGGCTCTGAGCTGTGATACTTTCTCCCCAGGCTCTTCCCCAAGGAGCTCCAGATCACTGAGCCAGCTGACTTTTTGAGTTCATCTTACACTCACTTGACTTTAATCCCTCACCCTCTGGAGGAGGCCTGAGACCCCAAAATGTGTGACATTGACCACCCCCAGGGGAGAGGGGAAGGAGCAGCAGTGTGTGCCAAAAGACACTTTCTTTTATTCTTTCCTGCTTTTTCTCACCAGAGCTTTAGTTGAGACACTGTGTTGTAAACATACACACACACACACACACACACACACACACAGCTCACATACCTGCTTTCAAGCTAGAGAAGGTGACTACAGAAGACATCTGAGTAAAAAGGATGTTAAGGAAGTTGCTGTGAGGTGTTACGTTTGCTTCTGTACAACACCCTCCTACTTATGGAGGCATTCTGGGGTTATTGACAGGGGAAGAATATAAGGGACAAAGACAGAAAGGGAGAGGGGAAAAGATGAATAAACAGAAGAAGGGGAGCAAAAAAGAGGAAGAGAAAAAGAGTTATAATGACAGAAACTGATTCACAGAGACAGAAACATACACAAAGAAAAATTCAAGTGGCACGAAAAAGAGACACAGAGAGACACAAGGAAACTGAGACCCATTGAGTCTTCTATCAGTAGATGCCTCCATAACAGTTTGACCTAGGTCGGCTTATTGTTTCAGGAGAAATTGATAAAATGCACTGAGATCTCTTTCAAACCAAGATGCTCAACTCAAGCCAGCTCTGGTGCCTTGGGGAGCCCAGACATTCTATCATGGCAACAGTTTATCAAGACATCATCTAGAGGATAAGTGAATGGAGAATCGGTGTTGGATAAACTCACTGTCACCTAAGAAAAACATTCAAAACTGACTTTTAAATTTTTTCAATGGCAAAATGAAATGAGGGGGAATGGAGGGTGGAACATCTGTAAAAAAAAAAGAAATCACTCTTGAAAATACTTCATATCACTCTCTACATATATGTCTTCAGACATTCTTACTTGAAAATACAAACACACACACAAACACATACATATAAAAATGCTTATTATGAAAATTTTCTTCCAGCCTTAAAAGCTTATTAAGACATTAAGAGACATTCTAGCTAGTCCTTAGCCAAATAAAAGAGAAGAGGATGTATGTGTGTGTCAGTGAAAATGACTGTAGAGTTTTAAGCTTGCCAAAATGGAAAGTAATGGCTAGGTTTCTTTTTAAGCTAGAGTTTAAAAAATTCATCTCCTTGTAATAAAATAAATCAGACAAGGACCATAATCTGAGAATGGAAATCAATTGTGAAGTGATACCAAGTGCTTTGGTATTTGTTAAAATGCTAGTACACTGAACCTCCTAATCCAACTGTTTTCCAAAGAGTTACTAGCATCATTGCCTTGAAAAAGTTCAATAATCACTTTTCATGAGAAATATGCACACACACAATTTAAACGACTCTGGATTCATCATAATAAAACACAAAAAAATGTGTATTACAACTTTCTATCAACATTTTTCGTGCTGTCAGGTGAGTCAAGTTTTAGGCTGGGGGTACAAATTCTGAAGTTTGAGAAGTGGCAATTATTTAACTGGCTTCACTGAGATGATTTAGTCAGTCCCCTAACTGAGCAGTGACCAGAGTGAGTTGCATCCAGGGTGTACATCCTGGTCCTGTGGACCCAGTTTATTAAAGGCTGGCATTTATTTGTCAATAGACGTAACCATTGACTTTGCCCTTCCTTCACGCTCTCTTTCTCCCCCAGTATTAAGACGTGATGGATTCAGAAAGTGAGATCCTTGTTGTTTTCAGTGGTTCCTCTTTTGTATCTTTCCTTATGCATCTGTATTGCTTTATTATTAAGGCCTGCCATTTTACAGCTTGGAAGTATTGATCAGGGTGTCCTAACTCTAGAAATATTTCTTTCATGCAGAAGCAGCTTTTGTCTAGTAATATTAACATAGGAACCCTGGGAAGGAAGATAGTGGGTGAAAGTAGCATAGATTGGCTTTAAGCATAGGCAGGGTAGGTGTTTGCCTACCTTTTGTGTTTTGATGGATTTAGGGAAAATCTTTCAGCCTAATACCAAATATTTCTCACTATCAATCAGTACTTCTGTAGATGTTAGATATTGATTTTTAAAATTGTGTCATATAGTAGATAGTCTGCAATGCTAGAACAGATATTGCAACAAATATCTTTTGTTTTATTTTTACAGAAAACTGGTGTTTAAAAAACTACCAGGCAGGGGCTTCACTGGTGGCACAGTGGTTGAGAGTCTGCCTGCTGATACAGGGGACACAGGTTCGTGCCCCCATCTGGGAAGATCCCACATGCCGCGGAGCGGCTGGGCCCGTGAGCCATGGCCGCTGAGCCTGTGCTCCGCAATGGGAGAGGCCACAACAGTGAGAGGCCCGCATACCGCAAAAATAAATAAATAAATAAATAAATAAATATAAATAAATAAACTACCAGGCAAAGCCTTGCCTTGATACACAAGGCAATTTCCTGCTTTTTAGCATTAAACTGAGCCAGGGTTCAAACGCAAGAAAATGCTCACATTGAGACACTACTGCAAGTGATACATTGTAATTAACACTCAAAATTTAAGAAAAAACTCTTAACTTTTCTGTTTCTGAGCTGTGTCTTTTAGCTAGGAACATACAATGGATAATATATATATATATATCCTTTGAGTAAGAAAGGATAGTCAAATGCATTAATATCCTCCCCTCTACTTTAATGGCTGCAGAATGAAACAAATACCCATGGAGATGTGTCCAAGATCACACACGGACCTGGCTGTTTTCCAGCTCAAGTGCCCTGTATACTGGCCTTGCTGTGAGCTTCACTCTGCCCCTCTAGGGTAGGGGTGGTGTCTTTCCCAGCCCTGCAGGGTGAGCAGGTTATTGAACCAAACCCTTCAGCAGCATTCAGATTGTATTTAACCCTTTGTCATACTATCTGAGATCATCAGATGCTTAAAGTTGTACCTGATTCCTAAAGATCTCCTTTCCATGGACCAGCTGGATGTCAATCCCAGCTGCGTTTAACTGGACATGCAATGCCTACTCTGGCAAATACCATATCACTATAGAGTAGGGCCACATCTGGGCTTATTATTTATTTTTATTTCATTCATCTTCTCTGCCCAAAGTTAGTCAAGAAAAAAATTGTCCTCATATTTCTGTGGGCAAAGCTCCTAGATCCAACATTTTTTAAAAACCCACCAGCCATAAGTTATAAATTGAGTAGAAAAAAATGGGAAAAATAGTTGCATGCCTTTAATATAAAATTCAGTGAGAATGAGGAGCATAATGAACCCAAAAGCAATGTTATAATCATTATCATAGGAAGCCCTTCATCATTTGATAGCAGACATCTGATGAACACATGACATGATTAAATTCAAAGCAATAAATTTTCCTTCAGCTAAGTTTTTTGCAAGAATAAGCATTTAACTTCCCAATCGTCACCATGAGAACGCAATGAACACAGGTAAGAATTTGTCTCCCTATTCTTTCTTCTTCCACTCTACCTAAGAACATGGATTACAAAGTTTCGCATGCATAACTGAATTGCTAGATGCATTAAAGTACTGAAATCTTGAAAGATTATATTGAAGTAAGCTTATTAGAAGTTGAAGGATTCAGTGTGGGAATTACTTTTAGTATTAATTAGACCAGTTTTCTTAATTTTCTGGAGTGAGAACACAGCTATATGTTAGAGGCCTGTAATTAATATATTTTATCTACTACTATAAGAAGAACGTACACTTACACTGCATTGGTAAAATAGCAAAAATGTCTTTCCAAGGATCAAGTTGATAAAATCAGATCAGAATATGTATTCTAACAGATGTATTTCCCATAGATTTTTGAAACTCAAATCCAATATTTTTGTTTAATTCATTAGCTTAATTTATTAAAATGGTTCTCAAATTTAAGGAAGGTGATTACTTTAAAGACTTCTGAACTTTTGAATCTGCTTTAGGATTTAAACAAAAGTTGAGTGTGCCAGTGTTAGCATAAACTTCTGTTTCTAGTGTCTGGCCACAAAGGATTTATAATTGTATAGTTAACTTAAAGATTAACACATTCTCGAAATTAACCTCCATCATCTCTTTAATGTTGAAAACAGCTGTGCCTTCTATGTTCCAGGCATTATGCTAAGTGGTTTGTGTATATTATTTCACTAACCCTCAGATATATACACTTACAGAAACATACCCTGTGATGAAGGTATTAAAAGTAAAAACAAAAGTTTAGAAGAAAGAGACTGAATGTTAAAAAAAAAGAAGAAGACTTGTGTAAGGTCTCTCAGGAAATAGCAAAGTCAGAATTTGACTCAGGTCAGTCTGAATCCAAAGTCTGTCCTCCTATGTGCTATACTGCTTGAGCCTTATTCATTTTTGTCAGTTATCATAGTCCTAGTAATTTGCATAGAAAGTCAAATTTTCTTCCAGGTTTTATGAGTCTGGGATAGTGTGTAGCATGCAATTTCCCAATTCACAGAACCAGTAGTATTGAAGAAGGAGGAGGAAGAAAGAATAACTAGAAAAAAAAGTTGATTTTCCAAATTTTTATCAAGATGATGTATTTGTCAGGATTCTTTTGCTTGCAAGTGATGAAAACCCAGCTGAAACTCATTTAAGCAAAGATGATTTATTTATGTAAGCAACTTAGCTAGTTCAGGCAAAGTGGAATTCGGGTACTCAAATTATGTTGTGAGGAAACTGCCTCTCTGCATTTCTTGACGTTGGTAAGCTTTTTCCCAAGAAATGGCAAAAATGATCATAAGCAAATTATTTCAGATTCACATTCTACAAGCTTGGAAGTATGCCAAAATATCTTAACCATGGGGAATGAGGATCAAGGGAGAGTAGGAAGAATAACAATTCGAGGAAATGATCTCTATCATGAAGTTGCTTGTACTTTTGCCAAAGTGTGGCACTAGGTATCAACCAGTCTCAAAACATTTTATTTATACTTAATATAGGTATATATTTGAAATATTTATATATTTCATTTAATGTGTTTCATTCCTTCTTTTGTAAATTATAAGTGACAGTTGGAATCCCTTCATATGAGTTTGACATCATCCCTTTGATTAGTAAGTACTGCGGAACACAGGGGATTTTTTTTCCTCCAGTCAGATTTAGTTTCTTTTACACATACGTTTTTCTTCAAGTAACCCATATTTTCTATATAGAAAACTAGAGAGGCCATGAATCTTTGCCCTTGACCTGCCATAAATATCTGAGAAACGTAATGCTTTCAGATACATTAGCTTAAATCTGAACGTCTACTTTGTTGCACATACAGTTCATTAGAAGCAAAATTTTCAGGGCCAACCTTGTTTTGTGCATGTGTTAATTCACATACCTATTTATAGTGGTTAATAAAATATTAGAATTTTTATTAGAGAATTAAAAATTGCTTTCTATCTGATTAAAGCAAGTTCGGATTTCATATTCAATAAGAGCTTTTATAAACCATATATCCCTTAAAGCACATCTATATCCTCTGTATCTCCATAGATTTTGAATATATTTAATTTGCATTAACCACAAATTTATTTTTCTTTCAAGAGATAAATTCCCTTCATGTTCCTAGTTATAACATTTTTTGATAATTCAAAATCAACATTTTACTGTAAGGATTTTCCAATTGTCAACAAAAAAACTTTATTTTCTTTCTAATGTGGGCATCTGTGCATCCCAGAGCCTCTCTCTCTGCATGTTCCATGTGGACTGAAGAATATCTTATAAAGGTTTATGGGTGTTTTTGGCTGAAATAAAGAGAATGCTCAAAAGAGTCTTTTAGCTGTGGAAAATGAACTTCTATCATAAATGTACATCCCTCATGCCCCCAGTACCTGACAGCCCAGTGCTTTGGCAGCTGAACAGATCACAAAGCTGGTTCTGAGGCTTGCAATAACTTTACTCTCAGATAAAAGTTAACAGGAATTAACTACAGCTTAGTTCAGTACCCATGAGAGAGCTGAGCTCTCTGAAAAGGTGAAAATGTCAATAATTCAGATGCAGTTTGCAAGAGAGCCCAGGGGTGCCTGATTTCTTATTGCTGATGAAAAGCGCATGACCCAATCCTAAGCACACAGGCAGGCACCTCACATATGCATGCATAAACATGCTCCTTGGAAGTGGTAGGCAAGTCTCTTCTTGACACAAAGAAGGTGTCTTTATCCATTTTAAGGAAAAGTAAAACTTAGCCCAGGGAGATATTTCAGGATATATTGGAATCAATTATTTGAGCACAACATTGTGAGGTGTCACATCCTTGGGAGCACAATTCTGATTGGTGCTCTGCTGATGGCCCTGGAGTTCTTGGGCTGTATTTGCTGATTAAGTCATGCGAGTAAGAAGAGGCTGTGTGGGGGAATATTGGGCTCCAGTAGAGGCAGGGATTGAAGGTCCAGGTTTGCTCTTGATCATTGAAAGTTGTTATCTGGGAGCCTCCTGCCTGCACTGGCTCTTACTTCCCCACCTGGATAGGGAGGTCAGAGTAGTACAGGGTCCACTTAGTCTTAGACCCAGACCGTAGAACAAACAGGCCCAGAAAGTTTGTGCTGCTCTTTGTTTCCCCAGTGTACTCACTTAAGAGCAAAAGACCCCTATACACCTCTCTGGATTTGGTTAAATAATATTTTCACTTTTGTTGGAAAAGTGGCCCCCTCACCGTGGGCAATTACTTCGCATGTCTTTTAGTTTCACAATTTAATGCAAAACAGTAAATTTGTGTATCCCTCCTCCCCACTAGACTATCCTGAGCCCCTTTCCAGTCAACCTCCAACCCCTTTCTATACTCCCACTCCCACCGCCCCCTCCCCGTCAGTCTCTGAAGTGTCACGGTGTTTTTTTATGCTTCCAACAGTTTCCAAAACAAACAGTGGAGGCTATGACCAGCCGGGTATTCACTCAGTCCGATGCAACAGTATCTCCCAATCCGAGCGACCTGAGCCGCCATTAGGGGCAGGTCCACTCCCTAAACGCGCCACGCTTGCCAGTCTCTGAGCTCTGCCAGGTCCGGGAATCTGGGACTTGGGGACTGATGTTCCGCACATGTCCACTGGGAGGGAGAAGAGCGAAAAGGGAAAGGGGACTAGACTCCAGAGGACTCTGGCTCCAGTTTAATCTCCTTGCATTCTGTCTATTCAAAGAAAATCTATACGTATATATAAAAATTATACACACACATTTTTCCCCCTGAATATAGATTCAGAAATTGTTTTCTGAGTTTTCAGGTTTTTCTGATTTTCCCGCTTTCCCTCCTTTGCCTGTCCTCTGCGCCCTCCCACCCTCTCCCTCCCTAACCCAGCTCAGGTTGAAACTTTGCAGAGTACGTTCTCTTCACCCTCTCCAGGGATGGCTCTGAGCTCTCGGGCGCACGCCTTCTCGGTGGAAGTCTTGGTGGGCAGACCCAGCAAAAGAAAACTGCGAGACACAAGAAAGGAGGCGCAACTTGAGCTGCTTGAGAAAGAGAGTGGAGAGGCGGAGGAGGAGAGAAGGAGCAGCGCCGCAGGAAGGAAGAGCGAGCAGCCTGGTGAGTACCCCTACCGCGGCCCAAACCCCAGCGCCGGCTACCTTGGCTTGCTGGATCGGAAGGTCTCAGACTAGCGCCGCGTCGCTGCAGGAGGGCGGCTAGCCCTATCAAAGGATGTCTTGGCCCAGCGTTGGCCGCGTACGGGGCGGCGGGGATACCTCAGCCATCTGGCTGTAGGGGGAAGTTTCAGAGCCTCCACGTTAAGCCCATAGTGTTGTGGTTCATTTGCGGTGAAGGGGAGGGTCCCCACAGATTTATGAAGCGAGACTCTCCAAACTCCCGGAATCCCTGAGAGCCAGAGGGTGAATGTTTCTCGGGGTAGAAAACAGGGCATGGACCCAGATCCCGAGGGGATTCAGCATCAGGGACGAAAAGTCTCCGAGAGAGATGAGGATGGGCAAATTTGAAGAAGGGTCATGCATTTCACAGGGCGCTACCTGGGCCCCTTTCTCTCCATCACGGGGCCAGAGTGGGTGTTGTGGGGAATTTGGAGATCCGACGCCAAGGTTCCCGGGGAAGAGACAAGGCCGGTCTGTTCTGAGACAGGCGTCAGCGAGAAGGGGGCGCGGGAACTGCGAAGCTCTCTCAAACTCTCAGCGTCTCTGTGTCCAGCAGAAAAGCGACCCAAGACAGAGCCCTTAGCAGCTACTTTCTCAGGCTGTAGAGGCGGCAGCGGCGGCTGCAACAGCTTCGGAAGTCTGGAAGAAAAAGATTCTATCCAAGTGGAGCTTCAAGGATCCGAGCTGTGGAAGAGATTTCATGACATTGGAACTGAGATGATCATTACCAAGGCGGGCAGGTTCGGCTTTGCCCAAGCTGTTCAAGGGCCGCACACAGTAGGCACTTAATGTTCTGATCTCATAAGATGGGTGCCTCCAGTTTTATGCTTTGGTACCCTTCTCCCCATAATCCCACCGCAGACCTGTATTGGAAGCCAGTGCCTCTCAATCGACCAGACTAGGCCTTGCCTGGCGCATGTTAGTGGCTCGGCCTTTCTTTCCTGTACACCCTGATTCCAAGAACTCATTCTTGCAGCTCCTGCCTGTGTAGTATATGACAAAAATTTGATCTCCCAAGGCAGGTGCCAGCTGCCACCCCCACATCTTAAGCTATGGCCAGGCCGTTCTGTTAAAGCTTCACAGTTATCAGTGGACAATATCCCATCTAGCAGGCTCTCAGCCCACTGTCCTGAGCCCAGGTCAATTTGAGGTGGGGCTTTCCCTCTTCCACCTTTTCCTGTGCGGCATTTTCTTCACATCAGCTGGGTAATTTTTTTGTGTGTGAATCTTCCTAATTTCAGTCTTTCCCAAACCTGCCTCACAGAAAGTACTGCTGAAAACTCAGGGGAGAGGCACAGCTGTTTCTTTCCTACTTTTCTATCTATAGCTTTTTATTATGGTGGTGATAGGAAGTGGGGTGGACAAAGCCTTGTGGTAAGGATATTCTGATCCACTCAAAAATCCTGAGTTTGTTCAATCAAACATGTAACCAACAATCTTTCCTCATGTAGCAAATCTCATTCACTGAACCTGTCTAGAATAAGAAGAGTATAGTTTATTCCTTTACTTTTCATTTGTCCCCAACCCCCCCGGCTCCAAATGTTTCTAATAGCGCCCAGGTCAGTCGCTATTTTCTCTCCCACAGGAGGATGTTCCCCTCTGTTCGGGTCAAGATAAAAGGACTGGACCCAGGGAAACAGTACTATGTGGCCATCGATGTGGTGCCGGTGGATTCCAAACGCTATAGGTAACCAGGCCCAAAGGAGGGTACCATAGGCTGGGAATGGGGATTCATATCTATGGAACCTGAGAGTGCTGTTTTGAAAACTCTATCATGGTAGGGGTAATTGCTCTCCTGTGAGCTTTGAGAGTTGAATTTTCTCCCTCAAACTGGAGTTCAGGGAGTTCAGACTGAGAGAAAAGCAGGCTTGTTTTTCTTTCCTCTCACTCCTGGATCACAGGTTCCAGCTTGCGCTTCAGTGCACCCCAAACCTCTTGCCTACCCACTGCTCTAGCCTTGGCTCTGCAAACTGCAGAGGGTTTTGGCTCAGGCATCTGGGAGGGAAGCTGTTTAAAGGAATTTTGGGAGAAATACCTGGGCTTCTGGGGCCCTACCGGGCTCTGGGATGTGCTAATTTAGCAGCAGGGTCCTTGAGCGATGCCCTGATTTGCCATCCAAAGCTAGTCTAGCAGTTATCTTGCCTAAGTCTATTTTTCTTCCTTCCTTCGCCACTCCCCTGAAGTGGAGGCCAGGTCCCAGAGAATACAAGTAACCTTTCTCTTGATGTAAGCTCTCTACTTAAAGCAGGATAAAAGTGGCCGAACTGATCTAAAGCCAAGAGGCCCTTCTTTGCTGGCAGCCCAGAAGCTCGGGTCGGCCAGCGCTTTAGCTCAGGGGTATGGGGGTTGGGCGGCATCCGCCCGCACTCGGCCTGTGAGCGTTAGACCGAAGTGGGTGTCTAGCCTTTCTAGGAAACAGCCGGCAACGCACCCAGTGCTGGGAGTGAGGGGCAAAAAGAAGGCTGGGCTCAAGAGCCTGCTGGGGCCGTAGCCCAGAAATAGCAGAACAAGCTGCTTATCACGTTTCAGCTGGCTTGGGGATTCGGCGCATAATTTAGCGGTTGAGATTGAAGACAATGCGAAAATCAGCCCCGAGGCCGCAGCGGGCAGAGTTCCTTGAGGGTATTCTCATGTAAAGCATTGTGGACAAAGGGGCTTCCAAGACTACTGGTCTGGTGGCGTTGGGCTGCACAGACACTTTCCCTCACACCTCTGCTTCTTCCCTGACGCTTGTAGGACAGGAGGATTTTTTGGGTGTCTCTGCTCAGTAAAACGGGTTAGATGAATTTTTGTTGCGGTTTCTGTGAGGAAATGCAAACCAGACTCTGAAATCCCATCACATTATACTTGCCCTGGCACTTCACTACATTTTAATGACGTATGCTTATTTACAGTTTGCTTTCTATCCCTGGACGATCTTTAGAAATGAAGTTGTATCTTTTACTAGTTGCCTTTGAGATTAGCAGGCAAACCTTGGCCAAAGCCTTTAGGACGGGATCGCGGTAGTCCCTGCTCCTGGCTTTGGCCCGCTGCGCCTAAAGCCACACTCCGCGCATTTTCAGGTACGTGTATCACAGCTCGCAGTGGATGGTAGCCGGGAATACAGACCACTCATGCATCACTCCCAGGTTCTATGTTCACCCGGACTCGCCTTGTTCGGGAGAGACATGGATGCGTCAGATCATCAGCTTCGATCGCGTGAAACTCACCAACAACGAGATGGACGACAAAGGCCATGTAAGTGTGTGCGATCCTTTGTCCCGAGGAGAGGAGGGGGATGCCAAGGGGTCAGCCGGAAGGTCACCCTGGAGAAGCCAAGGAGGTGTCTCCCAGATGTGCTAGTTGTAGTCTTTAGGAACTGTCCAAGTTCTAGGCCTGTGGCCAAAGTAGCTCTTGTGACTTTTATTTGGCATCTGAGAGTGCTGGGCGTTGGGGATGGTGAGTGAAAGGAGTTTGAGGACCAAAGGAGACTTGTTTAATCCAGGATGCCTGGTCTGGGACAGTGAAAGGGAATGCTTCCCTGAGCTCTCTGGCACTTCAGCCTCCCTGGCAATCACTGTGGGCTCTGATTGCCTTCCCATGATGGGCACCTTCTGTGTGACATGGTATGGTGAAAATCTTCTCCACAACCCGCCCCGATGGAAGGCCTTTTCAAGTCACCTAGATCTTGAACTTTCTTCCCAGATCTTGAACCTCTGCCCTGCTTGGCCTGGCCCTGTGCCAGCCACAAAAGGAAGAAGGATGCTCCTGGGCTTAGGAGGTGGGGGATGTCAAATGCTTTCCCATCAGTTACCTAAGCCCAGAGAACTTATGGCAGGCAGTTAGATCCCAATAACACTTGGGAACATCACATGGTCACCCACATTTGGAAGCAGGAAAGGACCCCAACTGGAAATGGAATCACTGCTTTCTGGTGTGCTGTGGTGCCCCGTTCCTGAAACCCCTTATGCCTGAAGGCCTCTGTCCAGGGCCAAATGGCAAAGAAAAGTCCTTGTGTGTGGCTAGCCTAGGCTTTCTGGTTTAGCTTCACTTTTGTGTGGGAAGGTTGGGGGTGCTGATGAGAGGGGGACAGTGTGCGGGAGGGGAAGCCAATTACTAGGCAGCATTTGACCACTGATTTCTCCTGCAGATCATTCTGCAGTCCATGCACAAGTACAAGCCCCGTGTGCATGTGATGAAGCAGGACAGCAGGGTCGACATGTCCCGGATTCAGTCCCTGCCTGCTGAAGGGGTTAAAACATTCTCCTTTAAAGAAACTGAGTTCACCACGGTGACAGCTTACCAAAACCAGCAGGTAAAGCCAACTAAGTCCCAGGCAAGCAGGGATGGCTCCAGAGAAACTTTAGGGAAAGAGTGAAGCTGTACTATATGGATTGAATTTTCCACAATTAAAAAGAAATTCATAGCATTATTGCATTGCCATCAAGGCAAGATTGATTATGAATTGTGTGGATCTTGTGTTAGAAAGGATAGAAAGGAGAGTAGAACAAAGAGTGTCAGGAGAGAAAGGAGATAAAACATTTCAAATTTGACTTAGCAATATGCTTACATTTATTTAACATGCCATATTACATGTTGAAAACTTGTGTGGTTGTTGTAACCATTAAAAGAAACAGTGACAGTGTTTTTACTGAGGGTACTGACTTTATCTTTCTTTCTCTTTTGAATCCATAGATTACCAAACTGAAAATAGACAGGAATCCTTTTGCTAAAGGATTTAGAGATCCCGGAAGAAACAGGTAAATGATATAACAGTCACATCTAATATTTATATAGCCCTTTTCACAGGTATAACAGCTAAGGAAACTGTGGTTCAGAGACTGAGTCCCTAAATTTTGTAACTAATAAATAGGTAGTAAGAAAGAAACCTGGACGTTTTGTCTTCAAAATCTTGCCTCCTCCCACTCCCTCCCCAACCCACTTTTAAGATATTGCTTATTCTAAATTCTTAGGTTTTTATTCATGGAATAATCACGGGGAATTTTATTCAGAAATCTATCTATAAAAGAAAAACATTTCAGATATTCACCCCTAAAAACTATAACAAAATAACTCAAAAGCTTACACAAATTATTATTTTCAGGAATTGCATTCTGGACTTGCTAAAGTTTGAATCTCTTTTTCAGAGGTGTATTGGATGGGGTTTTAGAGACCTACCCATGGAGGCCTTCTCTCACTTTGGATTTTAAAACTTTTGGTGCAGACACACCAAGTAAGAAAAGTTTTATTAATTTTTATTTGTAAATGTTAATGAAATAACAACAGCCAGAACCTTGTACAAATATTACACAAGTGGATAAGTATGTGCCAGAAAATGTGTGTTTAAAATCAGGTGGGTGTATATTTATCCTGATGAGGAGGTAAGAAGCAAAAAGGGAGGGTAACTGGCAAGAAGGAAAAGAGCATAAACGTGGTAATGGTGGATTTACTGCCTTATGTCTTCTTGAGTTATCATACATCCTGAGAGCTATAGAAATCACTTGGATTCTTCAGCATCTCACTATCTCATATTCCTTAGGATCTGCCTGTGGTGCACTAGTGGTCTTATTTGCAAACATGTTAGATATTGAAATAAATATTTTATGAGAAACTTTCAGCACATGATAAAAATGACTCCCATTCAATTTCATCATCACTTGACTCTAATTTTCCTTTTATTGTGACTAGGGAAAATAAATGTTGAAAACAATACTAAGCCATGGCAATTAGTTTAATTGCCGTAAGCATTTAAAATATTTGCAAGGTATTTGTTCTCAAGTAGTACATTACATGACTAAATAATAATTTGACAATGCAGGCTTTCTGGTGGAAGAATGCATACCTTCATTTACTCTGATATTTAAGGATAAATAGAAGATCTTTATTCGTGAGCAATATGGAATCATTTTACCCATTTGTCCTTACTCCATTAAAGTTGTTTGTCTTTAAACATTAATTGAAGGTTACCATCACATTATAGTTAGCTTGAATTTTACATGATACCATAACAGCTAATTGAAATGTAAAGAGATCAAGTCTAATCATTTAGTGAAATATTTCATTCAATTGACTGTATTAATTTGGTTTAGAGAGTTGCATAGAAAAATTTGAACACTTATTTGATAGTATCACTTTAATAGAATCTAGGCAGCATGCTTTTAAAATATCCAAGTCAACACATGGTGCACTGATTTAAAAATAATGCTAACCATGATCATTAATTGATAATTTAAAATACACAATTTTCTTAATTATTTAAAATGTCCAGAATGCTCTCAAATTGCAAAGAAAAGGGGTACCAGTTTTTTTAAATAACTTTTGGATGTTTAATTATAGAATATATTTGCCACGCTGTTGATAAAGGATTAGCCTATGTCTGTATATAAAAATAGTTAAGAAAAACAGTAGCACCTAAAAAAAAACCCCACAAAACTTTATCGAGTTCAGTCAATAACCAATTTTTTTTTAAATTTAAATACTTACAAATATAAGGTGTAAAGTCTAGATTTTCCTGGACCTTATATCTATCCCTAATTTTAGTAGATGCTATGCAACCATAAAAGATCACCTGGCAACATTGATATGAACACTTTCATTTTTATCTTGGTATTTTTAACCTGCAAAACTGTCTTTTACTCTTGATATAGTACACTATGGAACTTTCCCCATCTATGATTTTCATATAAGAAAAAAACTAATATATTTAAATGTTATTTTAATTTATAAGATTACTTTCATATGCACTGATTTTTTAATCAGACTGAAGTTTTCTATAAAATCTCAAAAAAACTGTTCAATTTAATCAAGTGCTTATTTTAGTAATTTTTTATGGTTAAAAAACAGCTTTTACTTGTAAGATATAATTGGCTCTGGATCATATTTAATTGGGCTTCTTTTTTAATTCACTGAATAAATGTTGTTCAAGTGCCTAGTATAGTTCTAAAGCATAGTGAATGCTCAATGCATGATACATAATAATAATGCCAAAAGTAATAGTGGTAGTAGTAGAGATACCATATTCAACTTTGGTCAGAGGAATGTTCTTTTCCAAAGGACTTAAAATGACTGTGAACTTGCAAGGAAAGCTAATCTAAGAATGAAGCAGGGATAGTTATGGACATGATTACTGATTCAGTAGGAACATTTAGTTCATTGTTCATTGACTGAATTGTCATTCACAGGTGGAAGCAATGGCTCATCTCCAGCGACCTCTAGTGGAGGGGCTCCCTCTCCTTTGAACTCTTTGCTTTCTCCACCTTGCTCCCCTCCAACATTTCACATACCTACAAGCTCCCTTGGAATGCCCTGTCCAGAGGTGTACCTACACAATATCAACCTGCCCCTTTGCTACAAGATTTGCCCAACTAATTTTTGGCGACAGCAGCCTCCTGTCTTGCCTGCTCCTGAAAGGCTAGCAAGCAGCAACAGTTCTCAGTCTTTAGCCCCACTCATGATGGAAGTTCCCATTTTATCTTCCTTGGGGGCCACCAATTCAAAATACGGTTCATCTGAAGACTGCAATGGACAGTGTCAACAAGCATCTAATTCTTCCAGTCAAATGTTGTATGGATTACAGGCACCTGGAAATATTTTATCACCCAACCTCATTGCCCAGGAAGCAATTGGTTGCTCATTCCATCCTTCCTATGGCTTTTATAGGTACAACTTCTCCATGCCACCTAGACTGGTAAATGCTACCAACCATCTCAAAGTGAATGAAAACAGTCAAGTTTCTTTAATAGAAGGCAAATGCAATCATGCTCGTTGGTATCCAAAAATTAACCATTGTCTTTAATGGAATAGTCAAGTTCCTAAAACAATTACATGTAAGCATATATTTTCTTTATTTGTAGCCAAAAAAGGTCAAGAGCTAATGGGCTTAAAAAGCTTCATTATCAGAAGGTATTCCTCTATTCTGCATTTAAAGTGCCTTATGATGTGTTCTTAAGAAGGCTGATTACAGTAGCCTTAGGCCTCAAAATAAGATACTCAGTAAACATTGTTTGATGAGGTAGGCTACCAGTGAAAAGTGACTTCAGGTGATGAAATCTCTAATTATAGTGAAGCCTGTTTACCACATCAACTGCCTCTTGCATATTGACAATGACCAAAGGAAGGTGGATTTAATTCCTGTGAAGGTAGTGAAACAATTACAGTTTTTATCTATGAATATTGGCTTCATTGTAATTATCTATCTAGTAACTGTAGAAAAATTTCATTGTTCATTTGCATTATACTTTTATACTCTGCTGTTGAAGGAACTACTAATCTCAATTTTAAGGTACAAATAAAGACATAAACATCCTAATATTAATATTTGCAGCCTAAGGACCATTTAATCCTGAAGGAACACAAAGATTAAATGAAAAGCAAAGTATTCTAAATAAATTTGATCTTTTATTCTCTTTTATTTTTTGGGTAATTCTCAGGTGATGCTTGTTTACTTAGTCCTTAACAAACCCGGTATTTTTTGTTTGTTTGTTTGTGATACGCAGGCCTCTCACTTTTGTGGCCTCTCCCGTTGCGGAGCACAGGCTCTGGACGCGCAGGCTCAGTGGCCATGGCTCACGGGCCCAGCCGCTCCGCGGCATGTGGGATCCTCCCGGACCGGGGCACGAACCCGTGTACCCTGCATCAGCAGGCAGACTCTCAACCACTGCGCCACCAGGGAAGCCCCAAACCCGGTATTTTGTATACATAGTTTACAAAAACAAATTGTTGTAGCTCTCCAAAAAGGCTGAGAAGTTATGATTTGAAGGGAGAGAATATATTTGAATCCATAAATATGAAAACATCATTACAATGGCACAATTTAATTTCAGTCCTCTGCGTCAATCATGGTAAATTGGACAAAAGTAGCGTAACATAAATGAGACTTTATTTTAGGCTCTGAAGTTGAAAAGTTTCCTTTCACCTGGTCCTAAATTTTCTGAAAAAACTTAAGTATAACCTACATATAACCTCTATATCCTTAAGATGAATTGAATTTTAATTTTTCATGCTACTAGCTCTACAATTTATTAAGCCAGGGCCCTTCATATCACAATGGTATGACTTAACAAACTAAAGACATTGATAAACTGCTTTTTAAAAGTTTTCCAACACATATTAGGGAGAGCATGTCATTATTAATTTTGCTCAAAATGTTTTTTCCTCTCAAATGTACCTTATATATATACCTTCTTATATATGTATTAAAATGATATGCCCCTTCACTTCTGGGCTTAGGGATAGAACAGCACATAGTTACATTCAAACTGAGTATTCTAGTCAAGATGAAATATTATTTATGGCCCAGACTAATTAGGTACCTGCTATAAAAATCTTTAAGGCAGAAAACCTGTACTACCTAAGTTTATCAAATCAAGGATTAAAGTAGAAAGTACACTTTATTTCTGTCTACTCCAAAACAGGAAAGCTGTAGGCTAACTTTTACCACTAAAATAAATTATGATTTTTTAAAGCAGAAACTCCCACATCAGATTGTAGTAAAACTTATTCTGATGGCAGATACTTAGCAACTAACAACATAAATCATTTGATTGCAAAATCCAGAAAATTTCTGGGTTACTTTTTAATGATTATTTAAGAGACGGCATAAATTTTGTAGCTGCTCAAGTACATATACCCCATACTTTATATTTCAGATAATTTTTCTGTATGTAACCCATATAAAATTGATAATACAGAACTATATGTGTAAAGGTGATTTATATTAAGGAGCAAAAATTTAAAGGCTAGAAACTAGACATCTATTTTAAGCCGTTTTAAAATATTGTTCATAAATTGTCATTTCATAATTTTAATTGAAAAAGAAGAAGTAACCAAGGGAAATTCTTTATAGAAAATTAGACTTGGAAGAGACCTTAAGAAGTTCAGTAAGCAGTCCCCTATTTTCTGAGCAAGTTACTCATCTGCAGGAAACAGACGAATAACTTGCTAACAGCTCTAATTCATGCACAAATTGTATTTAGTGCCCTTACTATTTTATAATAAATAATTACTACCCAATAGGATGGTGCAAAACTTGAGTAACTTGGTAAACTGAGGCTATGATTATGGAATAAAAAACAAAATGCTATGGAATTATATTAATTTCAACTGCGTCAACTAAATATAAGGTTTGCTTTAAAAAACCTACAGAAATCTAAAGCCACTCTAGTTAGATAAGGTATGAAATAGTTAGCAAATGAAAGTGGCCAAATGATACTTAGTAGACTCCCAAGTCTAATAATTAAAACTGGTATTTCCATTTGGTTTGACCATATATATACATCCATCCTTTCATCCCATTCAAAAGAAATCATTTAAATTCAGTTATCTATATTTATAAAATCTGATTCTTAACCTGACCTAGTTATATGACTTACCTCAAATAAATACAGAGAAAATAAACTTTTCATCAACTCTGTAAAATTTGTACATTGAGACAGGAAATAAGTGAATGTTGCCTTATCTTTGCACAACCTCCAGTCAAGCTGAGACCTATAGTCAAATTCCCGTGTCAGAAAGGTTCTACTTTGTGGAACAGTCAAGATGAAATCAAGGGCTTGAATTCAAGTTTGAGCCTGTTTGCAGAACATATGTCTAAGTGGATAAATCCTCTATTCATTACATTTTACTCACCAAAATATAACTTTAGGTAACAAACTTAGAACATCAAAACTGTTATTTGTTTCATTAAACAGAAGGGTTATGCCCTCTGGACATTACATTTCAAATTCTAATACATAATTCTAGATTACATAATATTAGAGTCTTCAAACATTAGTATCATTGCTCCTATTCGCTGTATTACAAAAATAAAGAATTATATTTTCTTCAAGTTATGAAGGTAGATATTCATGATATTTCACTGTTATTAGGCATGGGTTATACATACAGTCTAGGAGTAGACATGACTTCATTCTTCTTTTGTGAGGTTTAAGTATGTCTATGGCACAAAAATAAATGAACAATTAGAATCAGCAAGGGATGAATCAGTGAATCAGTCTTTGAATGATCAGAGTTCTATGTGATGACAACTTGAAAAAGTGCCAACAATGAATAAAGACAAGGATCTTTATTGGACATTATGGAAGATTTCCCTTTCATTATCCTAATCATTTATAGTATGCACATTGGGGAAAATCACGGTGCACATAAAGCTGGTAACATGTATCTTTTAACAGTTACTGATGAATGCTAAGCCAAAGCATAATTGAAATACAAGTTTTGTACAAATATGTAAAATATATTTTACAAAAATATACAAAAATTCTAATTACAAATCTAGATGCTTTGAGACAATAGTGCTATATGTCCATGTATATAGTAGGGTAATACACAGTTGTTATCCTTTTATTAAACCTCAATAACAAATACTTTCCTTATTTGAATACGCAATTTGATAAATTCCAGATGTCACACTATAATTTACATAACCAGTGGGGTTTTAGTTTAGTTTTGTTTTAAAATAATTTATACTATGTTGCTTTTTATCCCTCCTCTTCTCAAAAATAAGGATACTATGAAGAACATCTAATCATTGCATACTTATACTATTAATTACATATACTTGTGTGGAAAGGCAAATTTAAATATACTTAGAAATGTCTAATTGCATGTACTGTATTTTGTGAATTGAATTGACAGGGTGGAAGTACAATGTTTATACTCCAATTTAGGGATATGTTGCCTTTCTGCAGAAAAATCTTTATTTAGCCAAAATAACAATAATATCCTGGCATACAGCAACAGTTTACCAGTTGATTTTACTGGAATTTAACATGTTTATTAGAGCAGTTTAAAACAACCAAATGCATAGCTTAGGCATTGGTGGCTGTTGCTTTGATATAGGTGCCTTCATATACATTTAGTCTTAGGTTTTGTCTGCAATTAAATGATAATTTGTATTAAAACTGTGCAAATAAATATGGTTTAGATGTCAACATAGAACAAATAAATATACAGAACGTTTTAAACACATCCAGTATTAAAACTATTTACATGTGTGGTGCTGGCCAAATTTTAACATGGTGTTTCAATAAAATATTGAGAGGAAAAAGACTAGTATTATTTCCTTTCAAAGTTTCATATGTTCATGTTTATAAATTTGTACTGCACATTAATATGTAAACATGAATTATAGTGAGCAGGTATTCAGAGAATAGTGATAGGATATTTCTACTTAGTTGAAATGTGCACGTGTATACTGGATTTATTTTTCAAAGTACCTAAAAGAGTTACAAAATTTGAAATTAAATATAATAGAAAACCTTGAAATTATAGTACAAGTTGTATCATTGAACTCTTTTATCAAATTATCATATATCTGTTATTGTTAAAGATGACAGAATTTTTGTTTTGGATTTAAGATCACAGACTTATGCACGTGACAAAGTATAATGTAATATTTTAGATGTAGAAAATTGTTTAAATAATTTAGAATTTTACTAGAACAAGAAGGGAATAAAAGCGTGTTTTCTATTGGATAAAATTAACGTCTATTTTTTAAAAATTATTTATTTATTTATTTATTTTTGGCTGTGTTGGGTCTTTGTTGCTGCATGCAGGCTTCCTCTAGTTGTGGCGAGTGGGGGCTACTCTGTTGCGGTGCATGGGCTTCTGGTGGCTTCTCTTTTTGTGGAGCACAGGCTCTAGGCATGCGGGCTTTAGTAGTTATGGAGCACAAGCTCAGTAGTTGTGGCTCACGGGCTGTAGAGCACAGGTTCAGTAGCTGTGGTGCACGAGCTTAGTTGCTCCACGGCTTGTGGGATCTTCCTAGCAGGGCTCGAACCTGTGTCCCCTGCATTGGTAGGCGGATTCTTTCTTTTTTTTTACATCTTCATTGGAGTATAATTACTTTACACCGGTGTGTTAGTTTCTGCTTTATAACAAGGTGAATCAGTTATACATATGCATATGTTCCCATATCTCTTCCCTCTTGCATCTCCCTCCCTCCCACCCTCCATATCCCACCCCTCTAGGTGGTCACAGAGCACCGAGCTGGTCTCCCTGAGCTGGTCTCCCTGTGCTATGCGGCTGCTTCCCACTAGCTATCTATTTTACGTTTGGTAGTGTATATATGGCCATGTCACTCTCTTGCTTTGCAACAGCTTACCCTTCCCCCTCCCCATATCCTCAAGTCCATGTTCTAGAAGGTCTGTGTCTATATTCCTGTTTTACCCCTAGGTTCTTGATGACATTTTTTTTCTTAAATTCCATATATATGTGTTAGCATACGGTATTTGTCTTTTCAGTCTGTGATGAAAGAAAGAGTCAGAAGTGGGGAATGGGCTGTTATCTGCTATGCTGCCCTGTAGCTACAGATGGCTCCTGGTGGTAGCAATGACCACAGTAGAGAGACTTCCATGGAGGCAGGTGGTATAGGGTAGCTGGATGGCATAGGCCTTCCAGGTTGTCAAACTGGCTTCAGGTCTAGTTCTGCTACTTTCTTTATTTTTTCTTTTGTTTTACATCTTTATTGGAGTATAATTGCTTTACAATGGTGTGTTAGTTTCTGCTTTATAACAAAGTGAATCAGTTATACATATACATATATTCCCATATCTCTTACCTCTTGTGTCTCCCTCCCTCCCACCCTCCCTATCCCATCCCTCCAGGGGGTCATAAAGCACCTAGCTGATCTCCCTATGCTATGCGGCTGCTTCCCACTAGCTATCTATCTACCTTACATTTGGTAGTGTATATATGTCTATGACTCTCTCTCGCTTTGTCACAGCTTACCCTTCCCCCTCCCCATATCCTCAAATCCATTCTCTAGTAGGTCTGTGTCTTTATTCCTTTTGTACCCCTAGGTTCTTCATGATACATTTTTCTCTTAAATTCCATGTAAATGTGTTAGCATACGGTATTTGTCTTTCTCTTTCTGACTTCGCTCTGTATGACAGACTCTAAGTCCATCCACCTCACTACAAATAACTCAATTTTGTTTCATTTTATGGCTGAGTAATATACCATTGTATATATGTGCCACATCTTCTTTATTCATTCATCTGATGATGGACACTTAGGTTGTTTCCATCTCTTTGCTATTGTAAATAGAGCTGCAATGAACATTTTGGTACATGACTCTTTTTGAATTGTGGTTTTCTCAGGGTATATGCCCAGGAGTGGGATTCCTGGGTCATATGGTAGTTCTATTTGTAGTTTTTGAAGGAACCTCCATACTTTCCTCCATAGTGGCTGTAACAATTCACATTCCCACCAGCAGTGCAAGAGTGTTCCCTTTTCTCCACACCCTCTCCAGCATTTACTGTTTCTAGATTTTTGATGATGGCCATTCTGACGGGTATGAGATGATATCTCATTGTAGTTTTGATTTGCATTTCTCTAATGATTAAAGATGTTGACCATTCTTTCATGTGTTTGTTGGCAGTCTGTATATCTTCTTTGGAGAAATGTCTATTAAGGTCTTCTGCCCATTTTCGGATTGGGTTTTTTGTTTTATTGTTATTGAGCTGCATGAGCTGCTTATAAATTTTAGAGATTAATCCTTTGTCAGTTGCTTCATTTGCAAATATTTTCTCCACTTCTGAGGGTTGTCTTTCCATCTTGTTTATGGTTTCCTTTGCTCTGCAAAAGCTTTGAAGTTTCATTAGGTCCCATTTGTTTATTTTTGTTTTTATTTCCATTTCTCTAGGAGGTGAGTCAAAAAGGATATTGCTGTGATTTATGTCATAGAGTGTTCTGCCTATGTTTTCCTCTAAGAGTTTGATCATTTCTGGCCTTACATTTAGGCCTTTAATCCATTTTGAGTTTATTTTTGTGTATGGTGTTAGGGAGTGTTCTAATCTCATACTTTTACATGTACCTGTCCAGTTTTGCTAGCACCACTTATTGAAGAGTCTGTCCTTTCTCCACTACATTCCTGCCTCCTTTTTCAAAGATAAGGTGACCATATATTCATGGGTTTATCACTGGGCTTTCTATCCTGTTCCATTGATCTATCTTTCTGTTTTTGTGCCAGTACCATACTGTTTTGATTACTGTAACTTTGTAGTATAGTCTGAAGTCAGGGAGCCTGATTCCTCCAGCTCCGTTTTTCGTTCTCAAGATTGCTTTTGCTATGTGGGGTCCTTTGTGTTTCCATACAAATTGTGAAATTTTTTGTTCTAGTTCTGTGAAAAATGCCAGTGGTAGTTTGATAGGGATTGCATTGAATCTGTAGATTGCTTTGGATAGTAGAGTCATTTTCACAATGTTGATTCTTCCAGTACAAGAACATGGTATATCTCTCCATCTATTTGTATTCTCTTTAATTTCTTTCATCAGTGTCTTATAATTTTCTGCATACAGGTCTTTTGTCTCCTTAGTTATGTTTATTCCTAGATATTTTACTCTGTTTGGTGCCATGGCAAAGGAGAGAGGTTTCATGATTTCATTTTCAAATTTTTCATCATTAGTGTAGAGGAATGCCAGAGATTTATGTGCATTAATTTCGTATCCTGCTACTTTACCAAATTCATTGATTAGTTCTAATAGTTTTCTGGTAGCCTCTTTAGGATTCTCTATATATAGTATCATGTCATCTTCAAACAGTGACAGCTTTACTTATACTTTTCTGATTTGGATTCCTTTTATTTCCATTTCTTCTCGGATTGCTGTGGCTAAAACTTCCAAAAGCATGTTGAATAAGTGTGGTGAGAGTGGGCAACCTTGTCTTGTTCCTGATAGTGGAAATGCTTTCAGTTTTTCACCATTGAGGATGATGTAGGCTGTGGGTTTGCATATATGGCCTTTATTATGTTGAGGAAAGTTCCCTCTATGCATACTTTCTGCAGGGTTTTTATCATAAATGGGTGTTGAATTTTTTTCAAAAACTTTCTCTGCATCTATTGAGATGATTATATGATTTTTCTCCTTCATTTTGTTAATATGGCGTATCAAGTTGATTGATTTCTGTATATTGAAGAATCCTTGTCTTCTTGGAATAAACCCCACTTGATCATGGTGTATGATCCTTTTAATGTGCTGTTGGATTCTGTTTGCTAGTATTTTGTTGAGGATTTTTGCATCTATGCTCATCAGTGACATTGGCCTGTAGTTTTCTTTCTCTGTGACATCTTTGTCTGGTTTTGGTGTCAGGGTGATGGTGGCCTCTTAGAATGTGTTTGCGAGTGTTCCTCCCTCTGCTATATTTTGGTGGAGTTTGAGAAGGATAGGTTTTAGCTCTTCTATAAGTATTTGATAGATTTCGCCAGTGAAGCCATCTGGTCCTGAGCTTTAGTTTGTTGGAAGATTTTTAATCACAGTTTCAATTTCAGTGCTTGTGATCAGTCTGTTCATATTTTCTAGTTCTTCCTGGTTTAGTCTCGGCAGGTTGTGCATTTCTAAGAATTTGTCCATTTCTTCCAGGTTGTTCATTTTATTGGCATAGAGTTCCTTGTAGTAATCTCTCATGATCCCTTGTATTTCTGCAGTGTCGGTTGTTTTTCATTTATAATTCTGTTGATTTGAGACTTCTCCCCTTTTTTCTTGGTGAGTCTGGCTAATGGTTCATGAATTTTGTTTATCTTCTCAAAGAACCAGCTTTTAGTTTTATTGATCTTTGTTATCGTTTCCTTCATTTTTTTTCATTTATTTCTGATCTGATGTTTAAGATTTCTTTACTTCTACAAATTTTGTGTTCTTTTTTTGTTTGTTTGTTTTTCTCTCTCTAATTGCTTTAGATAAAAGCTTAGGTTGTTTATTTGAGGTGTTTCCTGTTTCTTAAGGTAGGATTGTATTGCTATAAACTTCCCTCTTAGAACTGCTTTTGCTGTATCCCATAGGTTTTGGGTCATCATGTCTCCATTGTCATCTGTTTCTAGGTATTTTTTTTATTTCCTCTTTGATTTCTTCAGTGACCACTTCGTTATTAAGTAGTGTATCATTTAGCTGCCATGTGTTTGTATTTTTACAGATATTTTCCTGTAATTGATATCTAGTCTCATAGCGTTGTGGCCAGAGAAGATACTTGATACAATTTCAATTTTCTTTAATTTACCAAGGCTTGATTTGTGATTCATGATAGGATCTATCCTGAAGAATGTTCCATGAGCACTTTATAAAAATGTGATTCTGTTGTTTTTGGATGGAATGCCCTATAATTATCAATTAAGTCCATCTTGTTTAATGTATCATTTAAAGCTTGTGTTGCCTTATTTATTTTCATTTTGGATGATCTGTCCATTGGTGAATGACGTGTGTTAAAGTACCCTACTATAAATGTGTTACTGTCGATTTCCCCTTTTATGGCTGTTAGTATTTGCCTTATGTATTGAGGTGCTCCTATGTTGGGTGCATAAATATTTACAATTGTTATATCTTCTTCTTGGATCGATCCCTTGATCTTTGTGTAGTGACCTTCTTTGTCTCTTGTAATAGTCTTTATTTTAAAGTCTATTTTGTCTGATATGAGAATTGCTACTCCAGCTTTCTTTTGGTTTCCATTTGCATGGAATAACTTGTTCCATCCCCTTACTTTCAGTCTGTATGTTTCTCTAGGTCTGAAATGGGTCTCTTGCAGACAGCATATATATGGGTTTTGGTTTTGTATCCATTCAGCCAATCTGTGTATTTTGGTGGGAGCATTTAGTCCATTTACATTTAAGGTAATTATCGATATGTATGATCCTATTCCCATTTTCTTAATTGTTTTGGGTTTGTTATTATAGGTCTTTTCCTTCTCTTGTGTTTCTTGCCTAGAGAAGTTCCTTTAACATTTGTTGTAAAGCTGGTTTGGTGGTACTGAACTCTCTCAGCCTTTGTTTGTCTGTAAAGTTTTAAATTTCTCCATCAAATCTGAATGAGATCCTTGCTGGGGAGAGTAGTCTTGTTTGTAGGTTTTTATCCTTCATCACTTTAAATATGTCCTGCCAGTGCATTCTGGCTTGCAGAGTTTCTGCTGAAAGATCAGCTCTTAACCTTAAGGGGATTCCCTTGTTTGTTATTTGTTGTTTTTCCCTTGCTGCTTTTAATATGTTTTCTTTGTATTTATTTTTTGACAGTTTGATTAATATGTGTCTTGGCGTATTTCTCCTTGGATTTATCTTGTATGGGACTCTCTGTGCTTCCTGGACTTGATTTACTATTTCCTTCCCCATATTAGGGAAGTTTTCAACTATAATCTCTTGAAATATATTCTCAGTTCCTTTCTTTTTCTCTTCATCTTCTGGAACCCCTATAATTCGAATGTTGGTGCATTTAATGTTGTCCCAGAGGTCTCTGAGACTGTCCTCAGTTCTTTTCATTCTTTTTTCTTTTTTCTGCTCTGCAGTAGTTATTTCCACTCTTTTATCTTCCAGATTACTTATCCGTTCTTCTGCCTCTGTTATTCTGCTATTGATCCCATCTAGAGTATTTTTAATTTCATTTATTGTGTTGTTCATCATTGTTTGTTTCATCTTTAGTTCTTCTAGGTCCTTGTTAAATGTATCTTGCATTTTGTCTATTCTATTTCCAAGATTTTGGATCATATTTACTATCATTATTCTGAATTATTTTCAGGTAGACCACCTATTTCCTCTTCATTTGTTAGGGGTGGTGGATTTTTATCTTGCTTCATCTGCTGTGTGTTTTTCTGTCTTCCCATTTTGCTTATCTTACTGTGTTTGTGGTCTTATTTTTGCAAGCTGCAAGTTCGTAGTGCCCATTGTTTTTGATGTCTGTCCCCAGTGGCTACAGTTGTTTCAGTGGGTTGTGTAGCCTTCCTGGTGGAGGGGACTAGTGCCTGTTTTCTGGTGGATGAGTCTGGATCTTGTCTTTCTGGTGGTCATTTCTATGTCTGGTGGTGTGTTTTGGGGTGTCCTTGGGCTTATTATGATTTTAGGCAGCCTCTCTGCTAATGGGTGGTGCTGTGTTCCTGTCTTGCTAGTTGTTTGGCATAGGATGTCCAGCACTGTAGCTTGCCTGTCATTTAGTGAATCTGGGTGGTAGTGTTGAGATGGAGATCTCTGGGAGATTTTCGCTGTTTGATATTATGTGTAGCTGCGATGTCTCTTGTGGACCAGTGTCCTGAAGTTGGCTCTCCCACCTCAGAGGCACAGCACTGACTCCTGGCTAGAGCACCAAGAGTGTTTCATCCACACACCTCAGAATAAAAGGGAGAAAAAGTAGAAAGAAAGAAAGAGAGAGAGAGAGAGAGAAAGAAAGAAAGAAAGGAGGGAGGGAGGGAGGGAGGAAGGAAGGAAGGAGCGAAACAAGGAAAGAAAGAAAGAAAATAAAATAAAAGAAAGTAAGATAAAATAAAATCAATTTATTAAAATAAAAATATTTATTAAGAAAAAATAATTTTTTAAAGAAAACAAACAAACAAAAAACAGACGGATAGAACCCTAGGACAAATGGTGGAAGCAAAGCTACCCAGACAAAATCTCACACAGAAGCATACACATACACTCTCACAAAAAGAGGAAAAGGTGAAAAAAATTATAAATGTTGCTCTCAAAGTCCACCTCCACAATTTGGGATGATTCGCTGTCTATTCATGTATTCCACAGATGCAGGGTACATCAAGTTGATTGTGGAGCTTCAATCCGCTGCTTCTGAGGCTGCTGGGAGGGATTTCCATTTCTCTTCTTTGTTCTTACAGCTCCCCAGGCTCAGCTTTGGAGTTGGCCCCGCCTCTGCTTGTAGGTCGCTGGAGCACGACTGTTCTTCACTCACACAGGACAGAGTTAAAGAAGCAGCTGCTTCGGGGACTCTGGCTCACTCCGGCCAGGGGGAGGGAGGGGTACAGACTGCGGGGCGAGCCTGCGGCGGCAGAGGCCAGCATGACGTTGCACCAGCCTGAGGCGTGCCATGCGTTCTCCTGGGGAAGTTGTCCCTGGATCCTGGGACCCTGGCAGTGGAGGGCTGCACAGGCTCCCCGGAAGGGGGTTGTGGATAGTGACCTGTGCTCACACACAGGCTTCTTGGTGGTGGCAGCAGCAGCAGCCTTAGCAACTCATGCCCATCTCTGGGGTCCCGTGCTTTTAGCCTTGGCTCGCACCTGTCTCCGTAGCTCCTTTAAGCAGCGCTCTTAATCCCCTCTCCTCGCGTACCAGGAAACAAAGATGGAAGTAAAAGTCTCTTGACTCTTCGGCAGGTCCACACTTTTCCCCGGACTCCCTCCCGTCTAGCTGTGGTGCCCTAACCCCCTGCAGGCTGTGTTCACATCGCCAACCCCAGTCCTCTCCCTGAGCTCCTGCCCAAGCCCAAGCCTTCGCTCCCAGCCCCTCCCGCCCCGGTGGGTGAGCAGACAAGCCTCTCGGGCTGGTGAGTGCCGGTCGGCACCGATCCTCTGTGCGGGAATCTCTCCGCTTTGCCCTCCGCACCCCTGTTGCTCTGCTGTCCTCTGCGGCTCCGAAACTTTCCCCCTCCACCACCCGCAGTCTCCGCCCGCGAAGTGGCTTCCTAGTGTGTGGGAAACCTTTCATCCTTCACAGATCCCTCCCACTGGTGCACGTCCTGTCCCTATCCTTTTGTCTCTGTTTATTCTTTTTTCTTTTGCCTTACCCAGGTACGTGGTGACTTTCTTGCCTTTTGGGAGGTCTGAGGTCTTCTGCCAGTGTTGAGTAGGTGTTCTGTAGGAGTTGTTCCATGTGTAGATGTATTTCTGGTGTATCTGTGTCGAGGAAGGTGATCTCTGTGTCTTACTCTTCTGCCATCTTCCTCTCGTCCCCTGGTAGGCGGATTCTTAACCACTATGCCACCAGGGAAGTCCCAAAATTAATGTCTTTAAATTAAAGTTGTTTTGATTAAATACATATTTCAGTCTCCCATTTTTAGGCTAGTTTTTGCAGTGTTGATGATTTGTATTTTGCCTTTATTTAAATTTTGCCTAAAATAGAACTTTCATATTTATTTTGTGACATGAACATTTTGTGACCTCTTACCAATTATTCTAATGTCTAATCATACTGGATTTTTGCTTTATTGAATTTTGTAAATTTTAGGAAAAAACTGTTTCATAGAAGCACAAACAAATAATTACCCCTTGAAAGAAGCATACCTAGTAAGACTTAAGTTGAAGTAGCAAAGTTACCCACTACTGCAGTTACACCGATATTTATCTGGATTTCTTTACAGGAATTCATGTGCAGACCAAATACTTAGTATTTAAATGCTACATTAATAACTATGTTTTCAAAACTCAGGTTGGATCTTCTTCAAACTGTGATGCCAAGCAGAAGAAAGAACTATTTGGCAAATATACCATCACTTTGTAAACTGTCACCATGATTCTTTCCTGTAGTTGTAACATTCATGATGCTGAAGCAGGGATGGGGTGTCATGAAGAGATATGGGACCATATGTATATGTATAATGGATTCACTTTGTTATAAAGCAGAAACTAACACACCATTGTAAAGCAGTTATACTCCAATAAAGATTTTTTTTTTAAAAAAAGGCACTATAGGCTCTAGCACCACACATAGGGGGTTAGGATAAACTGATCCAATGTTTACTCTCAGTTGTTGTAGCCACATTCAGCAGTCCCTTGGGTGTACTGAATTAGGGCAGTTGCCCTGAACCCTTGGCTAGTTAAGATTCAGAGCTGTTCAGTTGGTGAGGGCTCTAGCTGACATTAACAAAGACATGAAGCTTCACACACACATATTATACTATATTTTAGTTTAGTTGTTCGTATGCATGTTTCTCCTACTTGACTTTCAGGGGGGAGGAATGGCACCTTTTAAATAACATTTATTTATTTTCCAACTTTTAAAAGTTTATATGTATATTATTTCAAATTTAAAAACACAAGAGACAATGAAAAAATATTCATAATCACAAGCAGTGTATGGTTTGAGTTCTAGTCATTGTATATGTCTACACACAACTGAGCATACATTTTTAAAATGTGGTTGAGGTCATACAGTATTGATAATGCTTCTTCATACACCATGAATATTTCCCAAATCAAGTTCCCAAAGCCATGAGTATTTTGATGACCAAGAATATACTAACCCAAATTAACTGGATAGAAATGTAATCCTGCATTTCACAGGACCAAGCAATTTTTATTTAAAGACAAAAGTGGCAACAGGCCTCTGGATAAAGATGTAGGGGGTGTTACAATAAAAATACTGCATTTCCTTAATGCTAAATTAAAAATGAGACATAGTATATAAAGTATTGCAATAGCATAATGCTTCTAAGATAAGTCATTATCAGATCTACATGACTATCAATAAAATATTAGTGGGAGGGTATGTTTCCATTAAATTGTATTCCATGGTATGGATGTACCACAGTTCTTTTAACTATTGACTTGTGGAGGGACATATGAGTAGTATCCATTTTTTGGCTATTAAAAATAAAGCTATTATGAATTTCTCTAATAACTAGTGATGGTGAGAATCTTTTCATATGCCTCTTAGCCATCTGTATGTCTACTTTGAAGAAATGTCTATTTAGGTCTTCTGTCCATTTTTAGATTCGGTTGTTTGTTTGTTTGTTTTGTGGTACACGGGCCTCTCACTGTTGTGGCCTCTTCCATTGCGGAGCACAGGCTCCGGACGCACAGGCCCATCAGCCATGGCTCACGGGCCTAGCCGCTCCGCAGCATGTGGGATCTTCCCGGACCGGGGCACAAACCCGTGTCCCCTGCATTGGTAGGTGGACTCTCAACCACTGCGCCACCAGGGAAACCCAGTTGTTTGTTTTTTTGATACTGAGTTGCATGAGCTGTTTGTAAATTGTGGACATTAATCCATTGTCGGTTGAATCATTCACAAATATATTCTCTCATTCTGTGGGTTGTCTTTTAGTTTTGTTTATGATTTCCTTTGCTGTTCAAAAGCTTTTGAGTTTAATTAGTTCCCATTTGTTTATTTTTGTTTTTATTTCCATTACTCTAGGAGACAGATTGAAAAAGATATTGCTGCAATTTCTGTCAAAAACTGTTCTATGTTTACCTCTAAGAGTTTTATAGTGTCTGGCCTTACACTTAGGTCTTTAATCCACTTTGAGTTTATTTTTGTGTATGGTGTTAGGGAGTGTTCTAATTTCATACTTTTACATGTACCTGTCCAGTTTTCCCAGCACCAATTATTGAAGAGGCTGTCTTTTCTCCACTGTATATTCTTGCCTCCTTTATCAAAGATAAGGTGACCATATGTGCGTGGGTTTATCTCTGGGCTTTCTATCCTGATCCATTGATCTATATTTCTGTTTTTGTGCCAGTACCATGCTGTCTTGATTACTGTAGCTTTGTATTATAGTCTGAAGTCAGAGAGTCTGATTCTTCCAGCTTCATTTTTTGTTCTCAAGATTGCTTTGGGGCTTCCCTGGTGGCACAGTGGTTGACAGTCCACCTTATGATGCAGGGGACATGGGTTCGTGTCCCGGTCCAGGAAGATCCCACATGCCATGGAGTGGCTAGGCCCGTGAGCCATGGCCACTGAGCCTGCGCATCTGGAGCCTGTGCTCCGCAATGGGAGTGGCCACAACAGTGAGAGGCCCACAAACTACAAAACAAAACAAAAACAAAGATTGCTTTGGCTATTTGGGGTCTTTGTGTTTCCATACAAATTGTGAAAATTTTTGTTCTAGTTCTGCGAAAAATGCCAGTGGTAGTTTGATAGGGATTGCATTGAATCTGTAGATTGCTTTGGGTAGTAGAGTCATTTTCACAATGTTGATTCTTCCAATACAAGAACATGGTATATCTCTCCGTCTATTTGTGTCATCTTTAATTTCTTTCATCAGTGTCTTATAACTTTCTGCATACAGGCATTTGGTCTCCTTAGGTAGGTTTATTCCTAGATATTTTATTCTTTTTGTTGCAATGGTAAATGGGAGTGTTTTCTTAATTTCACTTTCAGATTTTTCATCATTAGTGTATAGGAATGCCAGAGATTTAAGTGCATTAATTCTGTATCCTGCTACTTTACCAAATTCATTGATTAGCTCTAGTAGTTTTCTGGTAGCATCTTTAGGATTCTCTACGAAACTGAGTTATTTGTAGTGAGGTGGATGGACCTAGAGTCTGTCATACAGAGTGAAGTAAGTCAGAAAAGTAAAAACAAGTACCATATGCTAAGACATATATATGGAATCTAAGGGAAAAAAATGAAGGTCATGAAGAACCTAAGGGCAAGACGGGAATGAACACACAGACCTACTAGAGAATGGACTTGAGGATATGCGGAGGGGGAAGAGTAAGCTGTGACAAAGTGAGAGAGTGGCATGGACATATATACACTACCAAACGTAAAATAGATACCTAGTGGGAAGCAGCTGCATAGCACAGGGAGATCAGCTCAGTGCTTTGTGACCACCTAGAGAGGTGGGATAGGGAGGGTGGGAGGGAGGGAGATGCAAGAGGGAAGAGATATGGGAACATATGTATATATATAACTGATTCACTTTGTTATAAAGCAGAAACTAACACACTGTTGTAAAGCAATCATACTCCAGTAAAGATGTTAAAAAAAAATTTCATAGTATCTGGTCTTAACATTTGTGTCTTTAACTTATTTTGAGTTTAAAAAAAAATATATTGGAGTATAGTTGATTTACAGTTTTATGTTAGTTTCAGGTGTACAGCAAAGAGAATCAGTTATATGTAAACATATATTAACTCTTTTTAGATTCTTTTCCTATATAGGCCATTAAAGAGTATTAAATAGAGTTCCCTGTGCTATACAGTAGGTCCTTATTAGTTATCTATTTTATGTATAGTAGTGTGTATATGTGAATCCCAATCTCCCATTTTATCCCACCGCCCATTACACCCTGGTAACCATAAGTTTATTTCCTACATCTGTAATTCTATTTCTGTTCTGTAGGTAAGTTCATTTGTACCCTTTTTTAAAATTCTAAATATAAGCAATGTCATATGATATTTGTCTTTCTCTGACTTACTTCACTCAGTGTTACTTTCTCTAGGTCCATCCATGTTGCTGCAAATGACATTATTTCTTTTTTATGACTGAGTAATATTCCATTGTATATAGATACAACATCTTCTTTATCCATTCCTCTGTCGATAGATATCTAGGTTTATTCCATGTTCTGGCTATTGTAAATAATGCTGTAATGAACATTGGGGTCACGTATGTTTTTGAATTATGGTTTATCTGGATATATGCCAAGGAGTGGGATTGCTGGATCGTATGGTACCTCCAGTTTTAGTTTCTTAAGGAACCTCCATACATTCTCCATATTTTACATTCCCACCAACAATGTAGGAGGGTTCCCTTTTCTCCACACCCTCTGCAGCATTTATTGTTTGTAGACTTTTTAATGATGGCCATTCTGACTGGTGTCAGGTGATACCTCATTGTAGATTTGATTTGGATTTTTATAATAATTAGTGATGTTGAGCATTTTTTCATGTGCTTTTTAGCAATCTGTATGTCTTGTTTGGAGAAATGTCTATTTAGATCTTCCACCTATTCATTGATTGGGTGGTTTGTTTCTTTGGTATTGAGCTGCATAAGCTGTTTGTATATTTTGGAGATTAATCTCTTGTTGGTTGCTTTGTTTGCAAATATTTTCTTCAATTCTGAGGATTGTATTTTTGTTTTGTTTATGGTTTCCTTTGCTGTGCAAAAGCTATTAAGTTTAATTTGGTCTTATTTGTTTATTTTTGTTTTTATTTTCATTACTCTAGGAGGCAAATCAAGAAAGATCTGGTTGCAATTTATGTCAAAGAGTGTTCTGTCTATGTTTTCCTGTAAGAGTTTTATATTATCCGGCCTTACATTTAGGTCCTTAATCAATTTTGGGTTTATTTATGTATGTGGTGTTAGAGAGTGTTCTAATTTCATTTTTTTACATGTATCTCTTCAGTTTTCCCAGCACCACTTATTGAAGAGACTGTCTTTTCTCCATTGTATAGTCTTGCCTCATTTGTCATAGATTAGGTGACCATAGGTCTGTGGGTTTATCTCTGGACTTTCTATCCTGTTCCATTGATCTATATTTCTGTTTTTGTGCCAGGACCACACTGTCTTGAATTACTGTAGCTTTGTAGTATAGTCTGAAGTCAGGGAGCCTGACTTCAGCTCCATTTTTCTTTCTCCAGATTGCTTTGGCTATTTGGGGTCTTTGGGTTTCCATACAAATTGTGAAATTTTTTGCTCTAGTTCTGTGAAAAATGCCATTGGTAGTTTGATAGGTATGGCATTGACTCTGTAGATTGCTTTGGGAGTATAGTCATTTTCACAATGTTGATTCTTCCAATCCAAGAATGTGGTATATCTCTCTATCAGTTTGTGTCCTCTTTGATTTTATTAATCAGTGTTGTATAGTTTTCTACATACAGATCTTTTGCCTCCTTAGGTAGGTTTATTCCTAGGTATTTTATTCGTTTTGTTGCAGTGGTAAATGGGAGTGTTTCTTTAATTTATCTTTCTGATCTTTCATTGTTAGTGTATAGGGATGCAAGAGATTTATGTGCATTTATTGTCTATCCTGAAATTTACAAAATTTATTGATGAGCTACAGTAGTTTTCTTGTGGTATATTTAGGAGTTTCTATGTATAGTATAATGTCATTTGCAAACATTGACAGTTTTACTTATTTTCCAATTTGGATTCCTTCCATTTCTTTTTCTTCTCTGATTGCCATACCTAGGACTTCCAAAAATCTGTGGAATAATAGTGGCAAGAATGGACATCCTTGTCTTGTTTCTCATCTTAGAGGAAATGCTTTCATTTTTTCACCATTGAGAATGATGTTTGCTGTGGGTTTGTCATATATGGCCTATATTATGTTGAGGTAGGATCCCTCTATGCCCAATTTTTATCATAAAGGGGTGTTGAATATTGTCTAAAGGTTTTTCTGTATCTATTAAGATGATCATATGGTTTTTATTCTTTGATTTGTTGAAGTGGTGCATCACATTAATTGATCTTCAGATATTGAAAAATCCTTGCATCACTGGGATAAATCCCACTTGATCATGTGTATGATCCTTTTAATGTGTTGTTGGATTCAGTTTGCTATTATTTTTTTGAGGATTTTTGCGTCTATACTCATCAGTAATATTGGCCTGTAATTTTCTTCTTTTGTGATTTATTTGTCAGGTTTTGGTATCTGGGTGATGGTGGCCTCGTAGAATGAGCTTGGGACTGTTCCTTCTGCCATTTTTTAGAAGAGTTTCAGAAGGGTATGTGTTAACTCTTCATTAAATGTCTGAGAGCATTCACCTGTAAAACCATCTGGTCCTGGACTTTTGTTTCTGGGAAGATTTTTAATCACAGATTCAATTTCAGTGCTTGTGATTTTTCTGTTCATATTTTCTATTTCATCGTGGTTTAGTCTTGGAAGTGTTTACCTTTGTACAAATTTGTCCATTTCTTCTAGGTTGTCCATTTTATTGTCATATAGTTGCTTGTAGTAGTTTCCTATGATCCTTTGTATTTCTGCAGTGTCAGTTGTAACTTCTCCTTTTTCATTTCTATTTTTATTGATTTGAGTCCTCTCCCTTTTTTCTTGATGAGTCTGACTATAGGTTTATCAATTTTGTTTATCTTCTCAAAAAACCAGGTTTTAGTTATATAGATCTTTGTTATTGTTTTCTTTGTCTCTATTTCATTTATTTCTCCACTGATCATTATGATTTCTTTCCTTTTACTAGCTTTGGGTTTCATTTATTCTTCCTTCTCTAGTTGCTTTAGGTGTAAGGTTAGGTCGTATCTTTGTGATTTTTCTTGTTTCTTGTGGCAAGATTGTATTGCTATAATCTTCCCTCTTATGACTGCTTTTGCTGCATCCCATAGGTTTTGGATCATCATGTTTTCATTGTCATTTATCTCTAGATATGTTTTAATTTCCTCTGATTTCTTCAGTGATCCACTGGATATTTAATAACATATTGATTAGCCTCCATGTGTTTGTGTTTTTCACAGTTTTATTTTCCTGTAATTGATTTCTAATCTAACAGCCTTGTGGTCAGAAAAGATGCTTGATATGATTTCTATGTTCTTAAATTTACAAAGACTTGATTTGTGACCCAAGATGTGATTTACCTTGGAGAATGTTCTGTGTGCAGTTGAGAAGAAAATGTATTCTGCTGCTTTCGGATGGAATGTCCTGTAAATATCAGTTAAGTGTATCTGGTCCAATCTTAGTTAAGGCTGTGTTTCCTTATTAATTTTCTGTCTAGATGATGTGTCTATTGGTGTAAGTGGGGTGTTAAAGTCCCCCGATATTATTGTGTTACTGTTGATTTCCCCTGCTATGGCTGTTAGCATTTGCCTTATATATTGAGGTGCTCCTATATTGAGTTCACATATATTTACAATTGTTATATCTTCTTCTTGGATTGATCCCTTGATCGTTATGTAGTGTCCATCCTTGTCCCTTGTAACAGTCTTTGTTTTATTGTCTATTTTGACTCATATGAGTATTCCTACTCCAGCTTTCTTTTGATTTCCATTTGCATGGAATATCTTTGTCCATCCCCTCACTTTCAGTCTGTATGTGCCCCAGGTCTGAAGTGGATCTCTTGTAGACAGCATATACACAGGTCTTGCTTTTGTTTCCATTCAGCCAGTCTATGTCTTTCTTGTAGCTTTTAATCCATTTAAATTTAAGGTAATTATCATTGTGTATGTTTCTTTTGCCATTTTCTTAATTGTTTTGGTGTCTTTTTGTAGGTCTTTTTTCCTCTCTTTGTTCCCTATTCTTGTGGTTTGATGACCATCGTTAGTGTTGTGTTTGGGTTGTTTTTTTTTTCTTTTGTGTATGTGTATCTCTTGTAGTATTTTGGTTTTCATTTCCGATGAGGTTTTGATAAAGCAGTCTGTATATATACAAGGTTGTTTTAAGTTGCTGGTCTCTTAATTTCAAATGCAATTCCTATTTCCTACATTTGTACTCTCCGCTTCTCATGGTTTCATGTTTTGTTATCATATTTGTGTATGGATGAGTTCCTGTTTTTACTGTAAGTTTACCTTTACCAATGAGCTTTCCTATTTGTGATTTTCTTGTTTCTAGTTGTGGCCTCTTTTTCCCCCCACTGTCTAGAGAGGTCCCTTTGCCATTCGTTGTAAAGCTGGTTTGGTGGTGTTGAATTCTCTTTGCTTTTGCTTGTGTATAAAGCTTTTTTTTCTCCATCAAATCTGAATGAGAGCCTTGATGGGTAGAGTATTCTTGGTTGTAGGTTCTTCCCTTTCATCACTTTAAATATATCATGCCACTTCCTTCTGACCTGCAGAGTTTCTGCTGAACAATCAGCTGATAACCTTATGGGGAATCCCTGGCATGTCATTTGTTGCTTTTCCTTTGTTGCTTTTAATATTTTTTATTTGTATTTAATTTTTATTAGTTTGATTACTATGTGTCTCAGCATGCTCCTCCTTGGGTTTTTCCAGTATGGGACTCTCTGCACTCCTGCACTTTGTTGACTATTTCCTTTCCCATGTTTGGGAAGATTTTTACTATAATCTCTTCAAGTATTTTCTCAGGGCTTTTCCCTTTCTGTTCTCCTTCTGCAACCCCTATAACCTGAATGTTGGTGCATTTTATGTTGTCCCAGAGTTCTCTTAGACTATTTTCATTTCTTTTTCTTTATTCCATTCTGTGGCAGTGATTTCCACCATTCTGTCTTCCAGGTCACTTATGTGTTCTGCCTCAGTTATTCTGCTATTGATTCCTTCTAGTTATTTTTCATTTCAGTTATTTTATTGTTGATCTCTGTTTGTTTGTTATTTAGTTCTTCTAGGTTTTTGTTAAACATTTCCTGTATCTCTTTGATCTGTGCCTCTGTTTTTTTCTTAGATCTTGTATCATCTTTACTATCATTACTCTGAATTCTTTTTCAGGTAAATTGCCTATATACTGTTCATTTAGTTGTTCTTGTAGGTTTTTATCTTGCTCCTTTGTCTGCAATTTGTTTCTTTGTCTTCTCATTTTGTCTAAATTACTGTGTTTGTGGTCTCCTTTCCACAGGCTGCAGGATCGTAGTTCCTCTTGCTTCTGGTGTCTGTCCCTGGTGGGTGAGGTTGGTCCAGAAGCTTTGCCATTATCTCCTTGATAAGGGGCTTGACTGGTGTTGTGGTGACCAAAGCTTGTCCTGGATATTAAGTGGGGCCTGCCCTTTGCTCTGTGGTTTTCACTGTCCTGTCAGGCACAGGGTGTGCTCCCTAATTTTTAGAGTAGAGACCCCCAGGTATGTTTCTTAGCTGTTTTTCTGACCTGTGGTGTGAGATAGGCAGGATTGGAGAACTCTCCCTGTAAAAGAAGCCACTGAACATTCTTCCTCTGGAGCTGTTCACCTGTGAATGTGCTCTGTTGTGTCCCCTTTTGCTCATTGTGTGGGCTCACAAAGTACACTGTTATTTGCCCTTCTCTCATTCCCACTTTAACTGCAGGTATGCTGGCAATTGACCCTGGTGAATTTCAGGCATTGTTTTCATCAGGCCACTGACATGGATCCACTGAGGTCAGGTCCCTGGACTGCTATAGTTGTGCACCTGAGCACAGTGTGGGGGCTATGGAGGCAGCTCAGGCTCTGGCCTGGCCCAACCCCCATGTGTATGCACCCACAAAGCCCACAGCTGCTATAGCGATATGCATCCCAGCTGCAGGAGTACTTCTTGTCCTTTTGGATGTTTCAGAGATGCTGAATTTAGGAAGATGTCAGCAGAGGTGTAACTCCATGGTTCATGCAACTGTATGGAGATATTTCAGCTGTTCTTCCTTAGTCACACGGCCTCTGGGGCTCAGCTGTGATTTCAGCCCTAACTTCATGTGTGTTCCTCTCACTGGAGTCTGTTTCTGAGTTTGCTGGAGCACAGGAGCCCATCAGGCAGGAAAGAGCCAAGGCAGTGATTGGGGCAAGGAGGCTGCCCTCGTGGGAGGGTGCTGGGGTAGCAATTGGAAGTTGTGAGTCCATCAGGCAGTGATCAGGGCTGCCCAGGCAGGGGGTAGGGGGTAGCCGATGGCAGGGACATGGTATCTGGCTCCAGTAGGTGCCCTCCCTAGTGCCCATGGAGGCAGTAGCTGGTGTGTGAGGAGAGAGGCTGCAAAGCGAGCCCCATGCATTGTGCATCACTCAGCAATGGCTCTTCACTTCTGTGGCAGTCTGGGCTTCCTCCATGAACATTCCAATGTGTGGAGCTCCTCATTCCCTTCCCTTTGGGCTGTCTCCTCACAGAAAACATCAGTCCCCTCCCCAGGTCTGCTCACTAAAACTCAAGTTCCAACACCCAACCCCTGTGCACACTGGAGGGCACCCATTTCAGGCTGGGGCATGCAGGGCTGTGGCACGGACCATATGTAGGCCTTGCTCTATCCTGCCTGCCACTGACCACTTGCTGTGCTCTCCTCTGAGCTCCCAAAGCTCCCCTTCTGTCCCAGCTGATCTTTCTGCTGGTGAGGGGGCTTTCCCAGATGAGGGAACCTCTCCTCACCTTCAGCTCCCAGCTGAGGCACTGGTCCTGTCCTGATTCCTCTCCTCTTCTTTTTCCCTTCTTCTTTTTTTATCTTACCCGGTTATGTGGGGATCTTTCTTGTCTTTTTGGGTGTCCCAGGTCCTCTGCTAGTGTTCAGCAGGTGCTCTGTGAGAATTGTTCCATTTGTAGCTGTATTCTTGATACGTATTTAGGGAGAGATGAATTCCACATCCTCCTACTCCTCTGACATCTTGGAAAAATTCCATTTTGAGTTTATTTTTGTTTGTGGTGTTAAAGAATGTTCTAATTTCATATTTTTACTGGACATGTAGCTGTTCAGTTTTCCCAGCACTATTTATTGAAGAGATTGTCTTTTCTCCATTGTATAGTCTTGTCTCCTTTGCTGTAGATTAATTGATTTTAGCCATGTGTTTTGTTTAATTAAATTAATTTATTTTTGGCTGAATTGGGTCTTCATTGCTGTGTGCAGGCTTTCTCTAGTTGCAGTGAGTGGGGGCTACATTTGGTTGCAGTGTGAGGGCTTCTCATTGCAGTGGCTTCTCTTTGTTCTGGAGCACAGGCCCTAAGCACATGGGCTTCAGTAGTTGTGGCATACAGGTTCAGTAGTTGTGGCTTGCGGGCTCTAGAGCACAGGTTCAGTAGTTGTGACACATGGGCTTAGTTGCTCCCGGCATGTGGGATCTTCTGGACCAGGGCTCAAACCCTTGTACCCTGCTCTGGCAGGTGGACTCTTAACTACTGTGCCACCAGGGAAGCCACATGTGTATGGGTTTATTTCTGGGCTTTCTGTCCTGTTTGATTAATCTATATTTCTGTTTTTATGCCAGCACCATACTGTTTTGATTACTGTAGCTTTGTAGTATAGTCTGAAGTCAGGGAGCCAGATTCCTCCAGTTTAGGTCTTCTTTCTCAAGATTGCTTTATCTATTCAGGGTCTTTTGTGTCTCCATACAAATTTTAAGATATTTTTTGTTCTTTTTCTGTGGAAAATACCATCAGTAATTTGATGATAGGGATTGCACTGAAGCTGTACCAGAATGGCCATCATCAAAAAGTCTACAAACAATTCATGCTGGAGAGGGTGTGGAGAAAAGGGAACCCTCCTACACTCTTGGTGGGAATGTAAGTCGGTAGAGCCACTGTGGAGAACAGTATGGAGATTCCTTAAGAAACTAAAAATAGAGCTACCATATGATCCAGCAATCCCACTTCTGGGCATATATCCAGAGAAAAACATGGTTCAAAAGGATACATGCACCCAAATGTTCATTGCGGTACTGTTTACAATAGCCAAGACATGGAAGCAACCTAAATGTCCATTGACAGATGAATGGATAAAGAATATGTAGTACCTATATACAATGGATTATTACTCAGCCACTAAAAAGAATGAAATAATGCCATTTGCAGCAACATAGATGGACCTAGAGATTATCATACTAAATGAAGTAAGTCAGACATAGAAAGATAAATATCATATGATATTGCTTATATGTGGATGGATCTTTTAAAAAAATGATACAAATGAAGTTAGTTACCAGAGAAATAGACTCACAGACTTAGAGAACAAATTTATAGTTACCAGCTGTGAAAGTTGAGGGGCAGAGATAGATTGGGAGATTGGGACTGACATTTACACACTGCTATACTTAAAATAGATAACTAACAAAGACCTACTGTATAGCACAGAGAACTCTGTTCAGTACTCTGTAATAACCTAAATGGGAAACTAATAGATGCATGTATATGTATATCTGAATCTGTTCACTGTACACCTGAAAGTAACACAACATTGTTAATCAACTCTACTCTAATATAAAATAAAAATTAAAAAATTAAAACTCTTATGAGCATTTATATACAGGATTTTATGTGAAAATAAGCTTTCATTTCTCTGGGTAAATATCCAAGACTGCAATTGCTGGCTTGTATGGTACTGCATGTCTAGTTTTTGAGGAAACTGCCAAATTGTTTTGCAGAATGGCTGTACAATTTTACATTCCCAGAAGCAGTGTATTAATGATCCAGTTTTTCCATTTCCTGGTCAGAATTTGGTGGTGGTACTGTTTTGTTGTTGTTATTATTTCAAGTGGTAGCTTGTGATTGTAATTTGCATTCCCCTGATGTTTAATGATATTGAACATCTTTTCATATGTTTATTAGCTATTTGTGTGTCCTTTTCCAAAAAATGTCTGCTTATGTCTTTTGGCCATTTTTAAATGTATAATTTGTTTTTAAACTGTCCCATTTTAAGAGTATATATATATATATATATATATATATATATATATATATATATGCCTGTGTGTATATACATAAATATGCTTATAGCAATTTGTCAATTTTTGTCTATTTGTGGATTATGATTTTACTGTCTAGTTTAAGAAATGTTTGCTTAGCCCTAGATCTCAAAGAATTTCTCCAGTGTTTCTTTTTCTAAAATTTTATGATTTTATGTTTTACATTTAAGTTTGTGATCCATATTGTGTTGAATTTTATGTAGGGTGTAAGGTTTAGGTTGAAGTTCTTTTTTCTTTTTCTTTGTTTTTTTTCTGGCCTATGGATATTCAATTCTTTCAGCACAATTTACTGAAATTATTTTGTCATGGATCCATTGAACAGTGACTTGATTTTGCACCTATTTAAAAAATCAGTAGGGCATATTTGTGTGGCTCTATTTCTGGATTCTTTATTTTTTTCCATTAATCTGTGTTTCTACCTCTCTACTAATATCACACTGTCTTGATTATGGTAGCTATATAATAATTCATAATATCAGGTAGAGCAATTCCTCCACTCTATTCTCCTTTTTCAAACTGATTTTACCTACACTAATGCCTTTCCATCATTCCATATAAATTTTAGAATTAGTTAACTATGTCTATGTAAAGAAATTTCATTAAACCTATAGATCAATTTGGAGACAATACACATTTTAATAAATTGAATCTTCCAGTCCACAAATATTTTATGCCTAACCATTTATTTAGTTATTTTTTTTTTACTTCTTTCATCAGCATGTTGTACTTTCTACATACATCGTGTACATATCTTTTTAGAATTTTATCTACGTATTTCATGTTCTTTGGAGCAATTGTAAGTAGTATTCTGTTTTTTTTGTTGTTGTTTTGGTTGTTGTATATTCATTGTTAGTGCATAGAAATGTGATTGCTTCTTGTGTGTTGATCTTGTATCCTGCAAACTTGCTGAACTCACTTAGTTCTACTTTTTTTTTGGTAGATTCCTTGAGATTTTCTAGGCAGGCTACCATGTCATGTCATATGCAAATACAGACAGCTTTGTTTCTTCTTTTATGATATTTATGTTTTTTGTTTCATTTTGTTGAAATACTGGCTAGGATTTCAACTACTATGCTGAAAAACTAAAAATACAACTACCATGTGATCCAGTAATCCTACTTCTGGGTGTATACCTGAAGAAAATAAAAATAAAGTATAAAAAAGATATCTACACTTCCATGTTTATTGCAGCATTATTCACAATAGTCAAGATACAGAAACAACTTAATCATCTGTCAATGGATGAATGGGTAAAGAAAATGTATATACATATATATGCCATGGAATATTATTTATCTGTGAGAAAGAAGAAAATCTTTCCACTTCCAACAACATGGATGGGCTTTCAGGGCATTATGCTAAAATTCCAGACAGAGAAAGACAAATAATGTATGTTATCACTTACACATGGAAACTATAATTGCCAAACACATAGAAATAAAGAGTAGATTGCTGATACCAGGGGCTGGAGGTGGAAGTATTGGGAAGATGTTGGTCAAAGGATATAAACTTACATTTAGAAGATGAATAAGTTCTGGAGAGCTAATGCATAGCATTGTGATTATGGTTAACAATACTGTACCATATAATTCAAAGTTGCTAAGAGGTGGACTTTAAATGTTCTTATCACAAAAAAGAAATCATAATTATGTGTTCTGATGGAGCTGTTAGCTAAGGCTACAATGGTAATCATATTGCATTATGTAAATATATCAATTCAACACGTTGTGTACCTTAAACTTAAACAATACTATATGTCAATTTTACATCAATTAAAAGAAGAGTGGTGGAAACACAAAAGACACCGAATAGCCAAAGCAATCTTGAGAAAGCAAAACAGAGCTGGAGGAATCAGGCTCCTGGACTTCAGACTACACTACAAAGCTACAGTCATCAAGACAGTATGGTACTGGCACAAAAACATAAATATAGATAAATGGAACAGGATAGAAAGCCCAGAGGTAAACCCACGCACCTATAGTAACCTTATCTTTGATAAAGGAGGCAAGAATATACAATGGAGAAAAGACAATCCCTTTGGTAAGTGATGCTGGGAAAACTTGACAGCTACATGTAAAAGAATGAAATTAGAACACTCCCTAACACCATACACAAAAATAAACTCAAAATGGATTAAAGACCTAAATGTAAGGCCAGACACTATCAAACTCTTAGAGGAAAACAGAGGCAGAACACTCTATGATATAAATCACATCAAGATCCTTTTTGATCCAGCCCCCAGAGAAATGGAAATAAAAACAAAAATTAAAAAATGGGACCTAATGAAACTTCAAAGCTTTTGCACATCAAAGGAAACCATAAACAAGACCAAAAGACAACCCTCAGAATGGGAGAAAATGTTTGCAAGTGAAGCAACTGACAAAGGGTTAATCTCCAAAATTTACAAGCAGCTCATGCAGCTCAATATCAAAAAAACAAACAACCCAATCCAAAAATGGGCAGAAGACCTAAATAGACATTTCTCCAAAGAAGATACACAGACTGCCAACAAACACATGAAAGAATGCTCAACATCATTAATCATTAGAGAAATGCAAATCGAAACTACAATGCGATATCATCTCACACCAGTTAGAATGGCTATCATCAAAAAATCTAGAAACAATAAATGCCGGAGAGGGTGTGGAGAAAAGGGAACACTCATACACTGTTGGTGGGAATGTAAATTAATACAGCCACTATGGAGAACATTATGGAGGTTCCTAAAAAACTAAAAATAGGACTACCATACAATCCAGCAATTCCACTACTGGGCATTTACCCTGAGAAAACCATAATTCAAAGAGTCATGTACCACAATGTTCATCGCAGCTCTATTTACAATAGCCAGGACATGCAAGCAACATAAGTGTCCATTGACAGGTGAATGGATAAAGAATATGTGGCACACGTATACAATGGAATATTACTCAGCCATAAAAAGAAATGAAATTGAGTTATTTGTAGTGAGGTGGATGGACCTAGAGTCTGTCATACAGAGTGAAGTAAGTCTGAAAGAGAAAAAAAAATACCATATGCTAACACATATATATGGAATCTAAAAAAAAAATCGTCATGAAGAACCTAGGGACAAGATGGGAATAAAGACACAGACCTACTAGAGAATGGACTTAACATGGGGAGGGGGAAGAGTAAACTGGGACAAAGTGAGAGAGTGGTAATGTATATGTGGACATATATACACTACCAAATGTAAAATAGATAGTGGGAAGCAGTTGCATAGTACAGGGAGATCAGCTTGGTGCTTTGTGACCAGCTGGAAGGGTGGGATAGGGAGGGTGGGAGGGAGGGAGATGCAGTAGGTAAGAGATATGGGGATATATGTATATGTATAACTGATTTGCTTTGTTATAAAGCAGAAACTAACACATCATTGTAAAACAATTATACTCCAATAAAAATGTTAAAAAATAAAGAAGAGTGGTGAGAGAGAGCATCCTTGCCTTCTTTGTGATCTTAGAGATTCTCACCAAAATCTATATGGTTTTACAAATGCTATCAAGTTGAAGAAGTTCTCCTCAATGCTATTTTTCTGAGAGTTTTAAAAAAATCATAACCAAGGGTTGGATTGTGTGATATGGTTTTTTCTGTCAGTTGATATTATCATATGAGTTTTCTTCTTTAACTTGTTTAAAGGAAGGATATCATCAATTGAATTTGGAATATTGAACAAGTCCTGCATACATGGAGTAAATCCCATGTAGTCACAGTCACAGTTATATTTAAATGTATACATTGATGTGCTTGATTTATAATCCTTTATTGAGGATTTTAAAATCTAAGTTCATGAGGGATATTGGTCTATAGTTTTCGTTTTTGTGTTGTATTTGGTTTTAATATTAGGATAACAGTAATCTCAAAGTGAGTTAGGAAGTATTAATTTTCTTCTATTTTTTGGAAGAAATTGTGGATAATTAGTTTTAATTTCTTTTTTTCTTTTTAGCATCTTATTGGAGTATAATTGCTTTACAATGGTGTGTTTGTTTCTGCTTTATAACAAAGTGAATCAGCTATACATATACATATATCCCCATATCTCTCCCTCTTGTATCTCCCTGTTTTAATTTCTTTTTACATGTTTGGTAGAATTCTCCAGGGAAAGCCATTTGGGGACTGGGCATTTCTTTTTCAGGAGATTTTTTTCCAATAACAGTTTTATTGAGAAGTAATTGACATATAAAAGTTCACCATTTAAAATATATAATTCCACAGTTATTATTATATTTACAGAGTTGTGCAACCATCACCACTATATAATTTTAGGATATTTTTATCACTCCAAATAGAAATGCCATACCAATTACCAATCAACCCCTCTAACCTTTTCTGTCACACTCCCCCAACCCATGGCAATCACCAATCATTCTGTTTGTACAGATTTGCTTATTCTGGTCATATCACATAAATGGAAAAATATAGTTTGTGGTTTTTGTCATAAGTTTCTTTCAATTAGCATAATCTTTTCACTGTTCATTCGTGTTGTAGTGTTTCAGTTATTTTTATGGGTGAATAGTATTCCAATGTATGGATATATTACATCTTTCTTTTTTCTTAACTGAAGTACAGTTGATTTACAATATTGTGTTAGTTACAGGTGTACAGCAAAGTGATTCAGTTATATTTTTCAGACTATATTCCATTATAGGTTATTACAAGATACTAAATATCATTCCCTGTTCTATACAGAAAATCCTTGTTGCTTATCTATTTTATGTACAGTAGTTGGTATCTGTTACACCCATACTCCTTGTCCCTCCTTCCCTCCCTCTCCCCGTTGGTAACCCTAAGTTTGTTTTCTATGTCTGTGTGTCTGTTTTGTATGTAGATTCATTTGTATTATTTTTTAGATTCCACATATAAGTGATATCATACAGTATTTGTCTTTCTCTGTCTGACTTACATCACTAAGTATAATATTCTCTGGGTCCACCAATGTAACTGCGAATGGGAATATTTCATTCTTTATGTCAGAGTAACATTCCATTATATACACACACACACCCCCCTATATGTACATCACACCAAGTGTACATATATATGTACATATATATATGTACATCACATCTTCTTAAGCCAATCTTTGGTTGTTTCCATGTCTTGGCTATCATTAACAATGCTGCTATGAACATTGGGGTGCATTTATCATTTCAAATTAGAGTTTTCATCTTTTCTGGATATATGCCCAAGAATGGGAGTGCTGGATCATGGTAGCTCTATTTTTAGTTTTTTAAGGAACCTCCATATTGTTCTCTATAGTGGCTGTACCAATTTATATTCCCACCAACACAGTCGGACTGTTCCTTTTCCTCCACACCCTCTCCAGCATTTATTATTTGTAGACCTTTTGATGATAGCCATTCTGACCTGTGTGAGATGATAACTTATTGTAGTTTGATTTGAGTTTCTCTAATAATTAGCAATGTTGAACATCTTTTCATGTGCTTGCTGGCCATTCTGTATGTCTTCATTGGAAAAATGCCTATGTCTTCTGCCCAGTTTTCAATTGAGTGTTTTTTTTTTGATATTGAGTTGTATGAGGCGTTTATATATATTTGATATGAACCACTGGTCAGTCGCATCATTGGCAAATATTTTCTCCCATTTCATAGATTGACTTTTCATTGTGTTGATGTTTTCCTTTGCTCTGCAAAAGCTTTTAAGTTTGATTAGGACCAACTTGTTTAGTTTTGCTTTTATTTATTTTGCTTTGGGTGACTGATCTAAGAAAATATTACTACAATTTTCTAAGAAAATATTACTACAATTTATGTCAATGAAAGTTTTGCCTATGTTCTCTTCTAGCATTTTTATGGTGTCACATCTTATATTTAGGCCTTTAAACCAATTTGAGTTTATTTTTGTATGTGGTGTTAGGGAGTGTTCTAATTTTATTGATTTATATGTAGCTTTCTAGCTTTTCCAGCGCCACTTCTTGAAGAGAATGTATTTTCTGCAGTGTATATTCTTGCTTCCTTTGTCATAGATTAATTGACCATTGGTGTGTGGCTTTATTTCTGGTCTCTCTATTCTGTTCCACTGATCTATATGTCTGTTTCTGTGCCAATACCACACTATTTTAATTACTGTAGCTTTGAAGTATAGTCTGTAAGAGTTATTCCTTCCAGCTTTGTCCTTTATCTTCAGGATTGCTTTGGCAATTCTGAGCCTTTTGTGGTTCCATATAAAATTTAGGATTATTTCTTCTAGTTCTGTGAAAAAAGTCATGGGTATTTTGTAAGAAATTGCATTACATCTGTAGATTGCTTTGAGTAACATGGCCTTTTTAACAATATTAATTCTTTCAATACAAGATTATATACAAGAGGATATATTTCCATGTCTTTGAAATATCATCAATTTCCTTCATCAATGTTTTATAGTTTTCAGTGTATAGGTCTTTCACCTCAGCTTATTCCTAAGTATTTTTTTGATGTGATTTTAAATGGGATTTTTTTTACTTTCTCTTTTTGATAGCTCATATTAGTTTAAGGAAATGCAAACTATTTCTGTATATTAATCTTTTATCCTGCTGCCTTGCAGAATTCATTTATTAGTTCTAATAGCTATTTTTTTGTGTGTGGAGATTTTAGGATTTTCTGTATAGTGTATCATGTCATCTGCAAATAGTGACGGTTTTACCTCTTTCCTTCCAATTTCTATATCTTTTCTTTCTTTTTCTTGTCTGATTGCTGTGGCTAGGACTTCCAACACCATGTTCAATAAAAATGGTGACAGTGGGTATCCTTGTTGTGTTCCTAAATTTAGTGGGAAGGCTTTCAGCTTTTTCCCATTGAGTATCATGTAGGCTATAGATTTGTCATAAATGGCTTTTATTATGTTGAGATATATTCCCTCTGTACCCACCTTGGTGAGAGTTTTTATCATGAATCAATGTTAAATTTCATCAAAAGATTTTTCTGTGTCTACTGAGATGATCATGTGGTTTTTGTCTTTCCTTTTGTTAATGTGGTGTATCACATTGATTGATTTGCATATGTTGAAACGTCCTTGTTACTCTGGAATGAATCCAACTTGATCATGGTGTGTGATACATTTTATATATTGTTGGAATTGGTTTTCTAATATTTTGTTGAGGATATGTGCATCTATATTCATCAAAGATATTGGCCTGTTATTTAATCTTTTTTAGTGTCTTTGCCTGGTTTTGGTATCAGGGTGGCCTCATAGAAAGAATTTGGGAGTGTTCCCTCCTTTTCAAATTTTTGGAATGGTTTGGGAAGGATAGGTACAATTTCTTCCTTGTATGTTTGGTAGAATTCCCCAGTGAGGCCGTATGGTCCTGGACTTTTGTTTGTGGAGAGTTTTTGTTTTGTTTTGTTTTGTTTTAATTAACAGATTCTATTTCACTTCTAGTGGTCAGTCCATTCAAATTTCTTCTTGACTAAATTTTGTCAGGCTGTATGTTTCTAGAAAATTGTACATTTCTTCTAAGTTGTTCAATTTGTTGACAAGTAACTGTTCATGGTATTCTCTTAGGAGTTGTTTTCTTTTTCTTTTTTTTGTTTTGTATTTCTGTGGTATCAGTTGTGATTTCTTCTCTTTCATTTCTTATTTTGTTTAATTGGGTCCTCTCTCTTTTCTTTTTGGTGAGCCTGGCTGGAGGTTTGTCAGTTTTGTTTATCTTTTAAAAAATAATCTCTTGGTTTTGTTGATCTTCTTATTGATTTTTAAAAGTTTTATAAATTTACATCCTCTCTGATAGTTATTATTTCCTTCCTTCTGCTGACTTTAGATTTTGTTTGTTTTTCTTTTCTAATTCTTTTGGGTGGTAGATCATGTTGTTTTTCAAGATTTTTCTTGTTTCTTGATAAAGACCTGTATCACTATGATCTTCCCTCTTAGAACTTCTTTTGCTGAATTCCATAGATTTTGTAAGGTTGTATTTTCATTTTCATTTGTCTCAAGGTATTTTCTGATTTATTCTTTGATTTCATCATTGAACCATTGGGTTTCTAGTATCATGTATTTTAGTCTTCATGTGTTCATTCTTTTCCCTTTTTTCTTTCTGTGATTAATTTCAAGTTTCACACTACTGTGTTCAGAAAAGATGATTGAAATAATTTCTATCTCCTTAAATTTGTTGAGGATTATATTTTGACCTATTGTGTGATCTATCCTAAAGAGCATTCCATGTGTGCTTGCAAAGTATGTGTATTCTTGTTTTTTTGGATATAATTTCCTGTAGATATAATTAAGTCCAACTGGTCTACTGTGTCTTCTAGGACCCCAATTGCCTTATTGATTTTTCTGTCTGGATTATTTGTCCATTGATATCAATGGGGTGTTGAAGTCTCCTACTCTTCTTGTATCATTATCAATTTCGCCCTTTATGTCTGTTAGTATTTGTTTCATATACTTAGGTGCTCCAATATTGAGAGCATATATGTTAAGGAGTGTAATAACCTCTTCTTGTTTTGATCTCTTTATCATTACATAATGCCATTTTTTGTCTTTCTTTATGGCCTTTTTTAAAAAGTCTATTTTGTCTGATATGAGTATTGCTATCCCTGCTTTATTGTTGTTTCCATTTGCATGAAATATAATTTCCATCATCTCATTTTCAGTCTGTGTGTGTCTTTTGCTCTGAAAAGCATCTCTTGTAAGCAGCATATTGTAAGTTCTTGTCTACCCCAGATCTAGCACTAAGCTGTGATGGCGAGTGGGTGGAGCTGGGGCACTCTCATTGGGAACCAAACTGCTGCATACTCCTGCCCAATGCCTGTCTGTCTGAGAGTCGGTGCTTAGCCATGGTGCACTCGTGTGGTGCCACCATGTGCACACACTGACAATGCCTGCTGAAGCCCCAGCCACTGACCTCTGCACATGCTGAAAATGGGCTCCACAGCTCTACCTGGATCACACCCCAGTCCCTTGGTCTGCCTCTGTGTAGCTAGGCTAAATCTTTGCCCAGATCTCATGCTGGGCTGTGGTGTGGTGTGAGTGGGGCCTGGGTGTTTGCCCCTTCAAATTGGGAAGTGTGGCAAGGCTGCTACCACTTGTTCAAGGCTCTCTCTGACCTGATTGTTAGCAAGTTAGCATGCACACACTCCACACAAGTAGAGACTAAGCTTCTCTAGCTGCTCTCTCTGTCTCAGGGGATTTCCCAGCAGGCAAGGGGGTTTATCTCCTCTGCACAGTTCCTCAGGACTGGCTTGCCCAGATTGTGGCTTGTCCTGCTCACTCCCCAGGGTGAGCATCTGCCAGGGTGGACCTTGTCTTCTTTACATACCCTTCCCAGGGGCCCAGGTCCTGACCCAATGCCTTTTGTTCCCATCCTACCCAGTTATGTGGGATTTTTGCAGTTTTGGTTGCATAGGAGTTCTTCTGCCAGTTTCTAGTTAGTTTTCTGTGAGAATTGCTCCACATATAGATGTATTTTTGATGTGTTTGTGGGGGAGGTGAGCTCCATATCCTCCTACTCTCCCATCTTGATCCCCTTCCTGAGCTATCACATGTATATATTCAGTTACCAGTAGTGGACATTTGGATTGTTTCCACTTTTTGGCTATTAGGTATAATGCTGCTATGAATATTCTATAAGTTTTGTGTGAACATAGGTTTTCAATTCTCTTGGGTATATACCTAAGAGTGGAATTGCTGGGTCACATGATAACTCTATGTTTAACCATTTAAGGAACTGCCAGATCATATTCCAAAGTGGCTGCAACATTTTACATTTCCACCAGCAGTATATGGGTGTTTCAACCTCCACATTTTTGCCAATACTTACTAATGTCCAACATTTTTACTTTAGTCTCCTTAGTGTATATGAAATAATCTTTCATTGTGTTTTATTTTCAACATCTTTATTGGAGTATAATTGCTCTACAGTGGTGCATTAGCTTCTGCTGTATAACAAAGTGAATCAGCCATACGTATACACATATTGCCATATCCCCTCCCTCTTGCTTCTCCCTCCCACCCTCCCTATCCCACTCCTCTAGGTGGTCACAAAGCACCGAGCTGATCTCCCTGAGCTATGCAGCAGCTTCCCACCAGCCATCCATTCTACATTTGGTAGTGTATATATGTCCATGTCACTCTCACTTTGTCCCAACTTACCCTCCCTGCTCCCCATGTCCTCAAGTCCATTCTCTATGTCTGTGTCTTTATTCCTGTCCTGCCCCTAGGTTCTTCAGAACCGTATTTTTTTTTATTCCATATATATGTGTTAGCATACAGTATTTGTTTTTCTCTTTCTGATTCACTTCACTCTGTATGACAGACCCGAGGTCCATCCACCTCATTACAAATAACTCAATTTCATTTCTTTTTTTTTTCATTGTGGTTTTGATTTACATTTCCCTATGACTATTGTTGGACATCTTTCCATGTGTGCATTGTCATTTGTATATCTTGAATTTCCAAATGAATCTTAGGATCAGCAGGTTAAATTCTGCAGAAAAGTAAAGAAAATGCAGCTGGGGGTTAAATAGGGATTAAGTTCAATCTGTACATCAATTTGGGGAGCATTGCCATCTTAACAATAGTATTTTCAAATAACAAACACAGTATTAATTTTCAAATATTTAATTATTCTCGATAATTTAGTTTCTCTCTTTACAATCAGGATGGCTTTTCTTCTTGCACAGTAACCTGACTAGAATCTACAGTACAATGTTAAATCGAATTAGAGGGAGTGGATATCTTTATTTTATCCCTGATCTTAGGGATAGAGTGTTTTTTCTTTCACCAATAAGTTGATGTTAGTTGTACAGTTTTCATTGATCATCTAATATTGATTGAGGAAGCTTCCTTTTACAGCTAGTTTGTTGAGTGTCTTTATTATTAAAAGTTGATGTGTCTGTCAAATGCTCTGTGTCTATTGATATGATCATGTGGTTTTTGTCCTTTATATTATTTATATGATGTGTTACATTGATTTATTTTCATATATTAATGCAATTTTGCATTGCATTCCTGGGATAAAACTCACTTGTTTTTGTGCATAATCCCTTTTCAAGTTTGATACATTTGGTTTTCTAGCATTTTGTTGAGAGTTTTTTTTATCTATATTCATAAGGGATATAATCTATAATTTTCTTTCCCTGTGATATTTTTGTTTCTGGTATCAGAATAATACTGACTTATAGAATTAGTTGGAAAATATTCCCTCCTATTTCTTGGAAGAGTTTGTGGAGAATACTGTTATTCTTTAAATATTTGTTTGGTATCAGCAGTGAAGCCTAATGGTCCTGGGCTTTTCTTCATAGGTCACTTTTTGATTACAATTTTAATTTATTTACTTGTTATGATTCCTTTCAGATTTTATATTTCCTCTTGATTGAGTTTTGGTAGTTTGCTCTTTCTAGCAATTTGTTTCATCTAGGCTGTCTAATTTGTTAGCATAAAATTGTTCATAATATTCCCTCATAATACTTATTTTTGTGAAGTTGTTAGTAATATCTCTGCTTTTATTCCAGATTTTAAAATTTATTCATTCTTTCTTTTTTTTTTCTTTGTCAGTCTACTTAAGGGTTAGACAATTTTGTCAATCTTTTCCAACAAGCAACTTTGTTTTTACCTATTGTTCTTCTATTCTCAATTTTATTTATTTCTGCTGTAATTTTCAGTATTTCCTTCTTTTTGCTTGCTTTTGGTTTAATGTCCTCTTCTTTTTACAAGTTTCTTAAGGTGAAATGTTAGATTCTTCATTTGAGATGTTCCTTCATTTTTACTCCAGACGTTTACAACTTAGAATTTCCTTCTAAGTACTGCTTTAGCTGCATATAGTTTAATATGTTGTATTTTAGTTTTCATTAATTTTAAAATATTTTCTAATTTCCATTGTGATTTCTTTTGTGATTCATTGGTGTTTTTCTCAAGAGTGTGTTAATTTCTACATATTTATTTTCCCAAATTTCTTTCTGTTTGGTTGTCTAATTTCATTCCATTTTATGATTTGAATACTTTTAAATTTTTTTATGACAACATATGTTCTATCCTGGAGCATGTTCTATGTGCACTTGCAAAAACTGTGAAAATGTGTATTAGGCTATTGTTGGGTGGAGTGTTCTATTGTTGGATAAGGAGCCCTGTTAGGACTGGTTGATTTATAATGTTTTTAATGTTCTCTATTTCCTAGTTAATCTTCTACCTAGTTATTCCATCTATTATTGAAAACAAGGTATTGAAGTCTTGGGCTATTATTGTTGAATTGTTGTTGTTTATTTATACTTCGATTTCTATCAGTTTGGCATCTTGTATTTTGAGACTCTGTTGTTATGCGCATTTATGTTTAGTATTATATTTTGTTGACTGAATGATTCTTATCATATAATGAACTTCTTTTCCTCTAGTAACAATTTTTGTCTCAAAATAAATTTTGTGTGACATTAGTGTGGTCATTCTAGCTCTCTTTTTGTCACCTTTGCATGGTGTATCTTTCCACATCCTTTGCTTTCAATCTATTTGTGTTTTTCAATCTAAAGTGTGTCTCTAGTGGATAGCATATAGTTATATCATGTTTTTAGTCCATTGTGCAAACATCTGCCTTTTATTTAAAGTGCTTAATTAATTAAATTTACTTACTGCTAAGATTTACATCTATCATTTTGCTATTTGTTTTTTACATGTCTGACTTTTTTTCTATTCTGTATTATTCCATTAATGCCTGCTTTATGTTAAATAGATATATTCTTGTGTCTCATTTTTATTGTTCTATTGTTTATTTTACTATTATTTTTTAAAAAATTATTTTGTCAGTGCTTATCCTGAGGATTAAATTTAATACTTTATAACTCTGGTTTAGATTAGTGTCATCTCTTTTTTTTTTAAATACAGCCTCGTTCATTTATTTATTTATTTATTCATTTATTTTGGCTGCACTGGGTCTTATTTGTGGCATGTGGGATCTTTTTTTAGTTGCAGCATGCATGCTTATAGTTGTGGTATGTGGCTTCTTAGTTGTGGCATGCAGACTTCTTAGCTGTGGCATGCAGACTTCTTAGCTGTGGCATGCGGACTCTTAGTTGTAGCATGTGAACTCAGTTGTGGCATGCATGCAGGATCTAGTTCCCTGACCAGGGATTGAACCTGGGACCCCTGCATTAGGAGCATGTAGTCTTACCCACTGGACCACCTGGGAAGTCCCAATGTCATCTTAATTTTAATAGTATGCCTATGTTCCTTTCAATGTCCTCTGTGCCATTATCATCATACAATTTACATCTTTACATATTATAAGCCCATCAACATAGTTTTGTAATTATTACTTTATAGGGATCTTTTAAATCAGATTGAAAAAGAAAAGAGTCATAAACAAGAATACATTTATATATTTTTATATTTACATATTTAATTATCTGTGCCCTCTTTATTTCCTTGTGTGGATTTGAGTAATTATCTGGTATTCTTTCATTTCAGTCTTAAGGACACCCTTTAGTATTTCTTGTAGAGCATGTCTATTAGTGACAATTTGTCTCAGGGTTTATTTATTTGGGAAAGTCTTATTTTCTCCTTCATTTGTGAAGGATAATTTTGCTGGAACTAGAAGCATCAGTTGATAATACTTTATCAACCTTTTGAATATATCATCCTACAGTCTTTTGTTTTCTGTGGTTTCTTTTGATGTCATCTTTTTTTATTTATTTATTTTAGGCAGCGTTGTGTCTTCATTGCTTCATGTGGGCTTTCTCTAGTTGTGGTGAGCAGAGGTTACTTTTCGTTGTAGTCTGTGGGCTTCTCATTACAGTGGCTTCTCTTGTTGTGGAACATGGCCTCTAGGTGTGTGGGCTTCAGTAGCTGTGGTGTGCAGGCTCTAGAGTATAGGCTCAGTAGTTCTGCTGCATGGGTTTATTTGCTCTGCAGCGGGTGGGATCTTCCTGGACCAGGGCTTGAACCCACATCCCCTGCATTGGCAGGCAGATTCTTAACCACTGCACTATCAGGGAAGCCCAAGCCCATAAGTCATCTTTAATAATATCAAGGTTGCCTTGTATGTGATGGGTTGTTTCTTTTGCTGCTTTGTCTTTGAAAAGTTTGACTATGATGTAGCCAGGTTTGGATCTCTTTGTGTTGATTCTACTTGGAATTCACTGAGCTTCTTGGATGTGTAAATTGTTTTGTTTCCCTAATTTGGAAAGTTTTGGGCCATTGTTTTTCTTTAAATATTATTTTTGCCCTTTTCTTTCTCTTCTCTCCTGAGAATTTCATGATGCATATGCTGATACACTTGATAGGTCTCTGAGGCTGTTTATTTTTCTTCATTCTTTCCTCTTTCTGTTTCTCAAACTGTAAAATATTAATCAAGCTGTCTTCAAATTTTCTTATTCTTTCTTTTACCAAATAAATCTCCTATTGAGCTTCTATAGTAAATTATTCATTTTAGTCATTATATTTTTCCACTTCATAAATTCTCTTTGATTCTTTCTTAGAATTATAGTAGCTGATTTAAAGTCTTTGTCTAGTAAATCCAACATGTGGGCCACCTCAGGGACAACTTCTATCAATTGCTTTTTTACTTGTGTATGGGTCATACTTTTCTGTTTCAAGTGTCAAAATTTTTGTTGATAATTGGATGTTTTAAATGATGTGGCAACACTGATGATCAGATTCCCTCCCTCTCCCCAGGATTTGTTGTTGGTTCTGTTAGTTATTATTCCTTCCCCTGCTTGTTTGTTTAGTGACTTTTCTGGACTAATTTTGTAAAGTTCTTTTTCTTTGTTGTGCACTGCCATTGTCATATATCCTCAGTCTTGTGGTCAATTAATGATTGACGGTGCTTTCCTTAAATTTTTTGAACTATTAAGCCTCTCAGCCTTTGACAGTGGCTCTCTGTGTATGTGGGGGCATGCCTTCAATCTTCAAGCAGGCTGTTTATATCTGTGCATTAGACTTCACTTTTTGTTTACACAGAGCACAGAGCTTCAAGATCAGCCAGATGTGAGAAGTTAGGGCCTTCTCAGGTCTTTCCTTGGCATGAACACAGTACTGGTCATGTGTGGGGCTTTCTAGAATCCCAGGAATATGTTGGAGCTTTTCCAAGCCTGACATATCTATAAGGCAGGTATATATACATTTATATATTAACATATAATAATTTTTATATATTATATATATATATATATATATATATATATATATATATATATAAAAATCATTCTACCTTCGTATATATACATTTTTTGGTCAGTGTGTTGTGAGCCCCAGCTGTTATTGCTATCTGAGTTATAGGTAAAAGTATAGGTAAAGAACTACTGCTCTCCTTTTTAGCAAATGCTCTATGGAATTGGCTCTTCTTATAGAATGAACTCTGAGTTAAGTCAGATAAAGATAAACCCTGAGAGTACAGCAGTACAGTTTTTTAGGGAGGTGCCTGATGTATCCAAAATAACAATTATCTGGGGATTATGCTTTTGAAACACTCCCAACCTGTTCTGCTCCTTCCAATGTTCTGTTGACTGCTAATTTTCACAGATAACAATAGTTGAGAGGCTTTTTGTTTTAAAGGCTACCTCTTAGTCAGGGTGGGAGGGAAAGGATGGGAATAAATTAAGGTAAATAACGTACAAAATCTCACTGTTCTTACCAAGATTTAGTTGTGTGTCTGTAATAATACTACTCTAATTGTTGCAAGCCTTTGGTTATTTTCCAGAGTACTGAAAAGATTGATTTTGACAAATCTTTGCTTTTATGAAGTAGATTTTTGAAGGTTCTTACTCTGCCATTTCAGAAGTGTTTCTCATTGGTATCTTTTAAATTACAAATCAAATTTTCATTATAGGTATATGGTTATTCCAGCTACTTATTTCATCTTGGCTCAGTTCTCATATTTTGTGGTTTCTGAGGTATTAGTCATTTATTTTAAATTGTTGACTTTATGAGCATAAAACCGATTATAGTACTCCATTGCTATCATTTTAATGGCTGTAGGATCTGTAGTTATACCTCCTTTGGTATTCTAATATTGGTTATTTATGTCTTCTCTCTTTTTATCTTTGTCAGTCCTGCTAGGACTTTGTCCATTTTTTTAATCTTTTCAAAGAACCGACTTTTGGTTTTGTTGTTTTCCTCAGATTTTTAAATTTTGTATTTAATAATGTTAATTCTTATGTTTATTATTTCCTTTATTTGTACAATTTGGATTTATTTTGTTGTTCTTTTTCTAGTTTCTTAATATTGGAACTTACATTATTAATTTGAGACCTTTCTCCATTCCTAATGTAAGCACTTAGTGCTATAAATTTACTTTACAGTACTGGCTTAGCTGCATCCCACATATTTTAATATATTATATTTTCATTGACCTCTACATATTTTTTTCTTTGCTTTGAGATTCCCTCTTTGACTCCTGAATTGAACAAACATAGATGTTTGTTACTTTTGTAGGTGGTGTAACAAACCCATTTCTAAAAGTCATTTCCAGCAGACGTTTCTATTTTTTTACAAAAGTTCCTTTATAAGACACGTGATTTTCTAACTCAGCTTTATCATACCACCCAAAAAGTTAAGAACAACTTTTGTTCATGTTGCATATACAAATTTATAAATAACCAATAAATCTTTCCAAAGTGTAGTGTATGCTTCCCGTTGGACAACTGTGGTACATTATTCTACCATTTCTTTTTCACAATATCAAGGTCTCATACGATGAAGACCAATGGTCAGATGGATAATGGCAGCTATCTGCTATACCTTTCTTCCTCAGAGATTCTTCTCACCTTCCACCTGTCAAGGCTTTTGTCTATTGTTGTGGAGACAGAGTGGTGTCTCATGCAATTGTGGCACATTGTTCATCTCAGTTCCATGAGCTGTAAGACTTGGTGGCCAGAGACCACCATTCTTGCCCTACCCCACCTGCCATTCAGGGAGACAGGATAGGAAGAGACTTGAGGTGTCAGAGGTGTCTGTCATTTGCTCATGGTGAAGAGTCACTTTTGTTTTGGATCCTGGGCTGAGCTGTCAAGTGGCTGAGGTGAGGGCTCCATATGATAGGGTCCCCATTCACCCCAGACCACCCAGCTTACTGGTTGACTTCAGGCAAGTATGACTCAGTGGGTACAAAGTGTGCTCCACTTCTCACTGCACTATCTGCCAGAACACAGTGGTATTATTTTTACCTGTAACAAGCACAGAATCTATCACATAGTTGGTGCTCAATCAATCCTCATTGAATATATTAATAAATGAATGGATGAGGACAAAGGAAAAGACATATAGTATGATTTGCACTGAACTCAGTCTCTAATGGGAACAGATCTTCTTAGGAGGACATACAACTATTGAATTGAGCAAGGTTCAGAGACTATTGCACATAAGAATGCAACAAAATGCATGCTGCATCTGGCTTTACATGTTCTTATCATAGGTTTTCCTTTTTCTGTATTGAACAGTACAGACTGAAGCACTTAACATCACAAAAGCAACAGCGTTCTCCAACTGATATATGTGTTGTGGATGGGTTACAGGTGTGCTGAGATTTGTGCTCTCTTATCACTCAGAGTGGTTGGCTAGGATCTGAAGTGGCCCTAGTTCTAGGGGTGAAGTTACCAGAGTCCTAGTGCCAGTTACTCCTGGCTCAAAAACCCCTTCCTGCTTATTTCAGTATACTATATAAGCATTATCAATCTCCATGTGTGCCATAATGTGAAGTGGTTTGTAAGTCCTAGACACACCATAATTTTGAGTACTTCCTGTGAACATGTTAATGTGTAACATTCAGTCAAGACTTGTTTTGTGGGTCCCTAGCTGCTATTGTGCTTACATATACTTATGGAATATTTTAGAGAGTTTTCCTAGAAATTTTATCTTTGCTGTTTCATCTGTATTTTATTTTATTTTATTTTGCGGTATGCGGGCCTCTCACTGTTGTGGCCTCTCCTGTTGCAGAACACAGGCTCTGGATGCACAGGCTCAGCAGCCATGGCTCACGGGCCCAGCCACTCTGCAGCACGTGGAATCCTCCCGGACCGGGGCACAAACCCGTGTCCCCTGCATCGGCAGGCGGACTCTCAACCACTGCGCCACCAGGGAAGCCCTGTATTTTTTATTTAATCAAATGTGCCAAACTGTCTTACAATCTTAGTGAAGCCATGAAAATTTAATAGGTACTCTCCTATTAGGAAACATTTTACCTGGCTAAAATTGAATAAATCTGTACTACAACAGGCCAAGGATCTGTAAGTGAGGATAAGCTTACCCTCCTTTTAGAGGAAAAAAACAAAAACATAACTGCCCAGAATTTACTGTTGCTATACTTCAAATTAGAAGAAATGCTCACTTCTTTCTTGTGGTAAAAATATTTGCTTGCTATGATAACCAGTTATTGATTTACTCATTTGACAAATATTCCTTGAGCATCTTTTGTGAAATGATATATTCAGAGGGCGAAAAATAGCATAAGGCATGGTTCTTGTTCTCAAGGAATTCATAGTCTATTAGGAGAGGCAAGACTTGAACACATTAAAAACAGTTTAAAATAATGTTAAAACAGTGTAAGCTATTTCCTATGGCGGCATAAACTGAAATGTCAAAGGACTCATAATGATTATAAGTATTATAGGAGATCAAAGGAGCACAAGGATGTTATGTGATTTCCTGGAGATAATGGGAGTTAAACTGGTCTATGAAGAAGGGAGAAGAAAAATAATAATAGCAAACGCTTATATAGCAGCTACTATGTGCCAGGTACCTTCTTCAGCATTATATATACTGGTTCATTTAATATTCACTAACACAGAGAGTTAAGAAACAGAGTTTTGGTAACTTGCCTAAAGTAATATAGCTAGTCAGTGTCAGAATAAAACACATGCAGTTTATGTTTTTATCACTGTACTGCACTATCCCTTGGTAAATATTCTAGGATTTGAGAAGCAATTTAACGAAGGCACAGTAGGGTATACTAAGATCAATTAGTAGACTAATAGAGGGTGGCTGAGATTGATAAGAAAAGTGATGTATTTCTTGTGACTCAGCTCCTGCTTCTTTTGAGGTTAGGGCTCTTCCCCCCATCTTGTTACAATTAATGCCTATGGCACAGGGTTGCCAATCCTAACTCTGTAACTTCTTAGGTTTAGAAATAAGTTGTGCAGACATAGTGTTTGCCTTTCCCTATCACTAACTTTGGCTTTAAAAATTAAATGCTTAAACTATGACAGCTATTTCTTATTTTTTTTTTTTTTTTTGGCGGTACGCGGGCCTCTCACTGTTGTGGCCCCTCCCTTTGTGGAGCACAGGCTCCGGACGCGCAGGCTCAGCGGCCATGGCTCACGGGCCTAGCCGCTCTGCGGCATGTGGGATTTTCCCGGACCAGGGCACGAACCCGCGTCCCCTGCATCGGCAGGTGGACTCTCAACCACTGCGCCACCAGGGAAGCCCTAAATGCTTAAACTATGGCGGCAGACAAATTCCTCAGTTTGCACAAGATATATCATTAGGTGATTTAAGATTGAATCTTTGAGAGTCTTGCCTTTGGGATCAAGCCTTAGAGCTTTAATCTGTCTGATGATGGGGAGCCATTGGAAGTGTTTGGTAAGAGAACACTGCAATAATTGTGGTATTTTATCTGGCAGTCATGTGCAGGGTGGATTGGATAATAAATGATCAGTTTCCAAATATGAGCAACTATACAGATTTCATTTTGCTGGGCCTTCTTTTCCTGCTTTTAGGCAGTAAAACTGTATGATCAAAAACACTCTAAGATAATTAAGCTTTTGTTTCTTTTTACTTTTCAGCCTACCCATCCACATGGTTTATGGACTTAACGTTAAACTGAGGATGTTTGCTCAACTATCTGCCCACATAGCATTCTGTTTGCTTTTTACATATTTTAGGAGGCTTCAATATGTAAAGAATATGTACAAAATATGCAAGATTTCAACTTTCAATGAGTTATTTTTCATTTTAGGCTGTCACCAAAATTTAAAGGAAAAAATGGTTAACAATTTCACAGAGAAACTTTACATTTCATTAAGTCTGCTTTAAGATGTTTGTTATTTCTCACTATAAACTTGATCTTAAGACAAGGAACTGTTCAAAATCCTCTGCTGTATATGTTAATTTAAGAAGTCTTTGCAGTTTTTGCTTTTCATTTTTCCTTATTTTACTTTGCAAATCCAAGAAACCTACTTCTCAAAACAATTCTATTTTTCTTTATGATGCTTGTTCCAACTCTTTGGGAAAGAGAGGCCCTGATCGTCTACAATTTCCTCAACGTCTAACCTAACAGCTGTAAGCACTTAACAACTAATCAGCTCAATTCAGCTCACCTGTGTGAGTGATCCTTGACAGCTCCATCTGCTTTTAGTCAGGGTATTTTTCTTTTTTTGTAAAAGAGTTAAAGGGAAAAGAACTAATGAACTTGCATGATTACTTTCAGCTATTTTGAGTGTTATTCAGGGTACAAAATGTTTAAAACAATACATTTACTTTTTTATTGAAGTATAGTTGATTTACAATGTTGTGTTAGTTTCTGGTGTACAGCAAAGTGATTCAGTTATACATATATATATATATATATATATACATATATATATATATATATATGTTTCCAGATTCTTTTCCATTATAGGTTATTATAAGATATCAAATATAGTTCCCTATGCTATACAGTAGGACCTTGTGTTTATCTGTTTTATATAAAGTAGTGTGTAAATGATGCATTTACTTTAATGCATATGTCTAATCAACAAATGGCTACCATATTATTGGCAATAAATATTATTGACAACAAATACTACAAAAATGACCAGAAAGTTATATGTGGATTTCAAAAGAGAAATTGAGAAAATGTTAGCTAAAAATAAAAATTTTAAACCTTTTAAAAAATTAGAAAAAAATCATAGAAACTATTTAGTATGGCAAAAAGTACTGTATTAGCTAAAGTAAATGCTAAATCTCCTAGAAGAAAGGACAGGTCTTTAATACTCACAGTGAAGCTAACATTGTATTGGGCTTGGATATGGAGACTTTACAAGAGAACAAAACAGTGTCCTTATCATTACTATGTAGAGAAGGAGTGTGGCTTTTCAAGACATCAAGCAGCTATGGAGATGAGGTGGAAAAAGTATGACCTGCTCTTACTCTCACTTGGATACTTTGATATTGATCCACATTGCTTCTGTGTGGAAGATGACATCTGACAAAAATAGCAAAAACCTCACCCAACCAATAAAAGCCTTATTTCCCCAGAAGAATAATGCAGAGCTATTGACCATAAAATACATTTTACATACACTCACGTCTAGCTGTAATAAGAACCTACTATTTTTAAATCTTTTACAATTGAAAAGCAGCTTCCTTCTACTCATTCATTCGTTCTCCTTTATAATAGCCCTATATTTATAAACCCAATTGCTTGCTCACTAATATCAAAGAAGAAAGCCTAGGGTGACTTGCTTAGAGTTAGTAAGAGTCAGGTGTAGACTGCCTGGCTCAATCTAAGGTCCAGGTGCTCACCATTAAATTTCAGGGCCAGAACTGATGCAGGGTTAACAACACCTCTGCTTAGACCAAAGAAATCTCTGCTCTTCCCCCTCTTTTGATATTTCAGATTAAATTAGGATGGACATAAATGCCAGGCACTTCTTATACTCAAAGAGAAAGAGCTTTAGTAAGCCAGTTGCTTGAATTTCAAAGAACATCGGACATCAGAGCTGCAAGGATCCTTTAAATATTATTGTATATTATTAAATTCTTCATTGTACACATGAGAAAACTGCGATAGAGTGGTGGGCAGACTGGTCCAAGCTTTCCTGGAATAGTTTTCTGTTAAATGCCACTGGAGATTTACCAAGAAAGTGATCCCCATAGGCCTATAACACAGTGTCTTGCACTGTAGATTACCTGCAAAAGTATGACATTACTATTTGGGTACTGAAGTGATTTGATGATTCTGTAAAATATATTTTCTCTTTTAGAAAAAAGACTCCTCAAACAAATGCTATATTAAGATACACTAGCCTTTGGCAGCAACTCAGCACCTGTTTAACTTTGGTGTTGGTTCAAAGCATTTGATTTTCAAAGACATAAATAGTGAAAGGCTCCTATTGCCTTAGCAACTGTATTAACCAAACTGTTCATTGTTTTTCCCTTGACCCCATCCCCCAAATCATTTCAATATCCAGTTATATAGGAAAACAAATGTAGCTGCTTTATGATATTTTCCAGAAAACATAGTTTCTTCAATTTGCTACTTAGGAAAATGTTCCATGGCACAGTGTTTTCATGCATTTTTACTAAAGATTTTAAAATATAATTGTTACCAATGGACAGAAGTAAATGTCTTCCATAATAAGAATGAAGTGTCATGGATAAAGATTTGGAATTATAGTCAGAAGATCTGAGTTCAAGTGTGATCCTGCTACTTACCAGCTATATAAAATTGAGCTAGTCACTTAATCACTTATATTCAGTTTCCTCAACTATAAAATGGGACAGTAACACTTCAGAGTGAGTTCACTTTGATTTCATAAGATACTGTATACAAATGTTAGTAAACTATGCAATACTGTAAAAATGTAATGTAATATAATATTACTCAGCATCTTTATTTATTCTTAAGAGGATGATTTTCAATCATTCAAAAGGTTGGAGAGAAGACAAATGCATATGATCAGATAATTCGATTTTCAGGGATGATAAGAACCCAGTTGGTTGTACTCTTCTTCAGCAAATAGATCTTGACCAATTATACTGTTCATAAATGACTTGTGTCCATTGATTTTCCCAGAATCTAAATGGGCTTTTTAAGAATAAATCTAAATTTAAATGATCATGCTTATGTTTCTACAAATAAAACTATTTCCTTCATTTTGAGAAAGAAAGCATGTTTTTATGACTCATTTTGGAAAGTTATATTTACATATTTCTCATGTTTCATTGATGCCTTCATAATCACACTCTACAATAGAATATATATATATTTGTATATATATATATGCTTCTTTGATAAATCACTTTGTCAGTAGACAAAAAGTATCCTAATGCATATGTGTGCCACTCCATAAAGTTAATGGTATTCCCAAGTTTCAGTGGCAGATTTCATCCCACCACTCTTGCAATCCTGGGATACTTTCTTATCCTGGGATATTTTTTCCCTATATAGACAGTTATTGGACATATGATATTCCCAAGATTTTTGGGAGCATCCAATAAGACTACATATAAAGCGAATTGCATATGCTTCAAGGCTTTGTATTTGGAAGGTAGGATTAAAATAAAGATGATTTAAAAAGCTGGGAGGTTTCTGAACCAAATTTGTTGGAGTATTTTAGCAAGATGAGATGTTTGAGGCTGGTTAGGCCACGCTCTCACCCAGCTCACTGGAACGTCATACCTAAGCCTGGTCTTAATATACTCAATGCTAATTTTCTTCCTTTGCCAAGGATATCAAAATGTCCTTGGGCAATGCCTTAAACCTCCAGGTAGTTTTTTTCAGTTATTTATATATCTTATCAAGAGCTGTTTGACCATAGTTTAATTTTTTTTAACCACTACCCTAAACCAAAGCAGTGGGAATTTCAAGCTCTGTAGCAGACCAGTCCTGGGGATTAAAATGTAGATTAGGCAGTTGTCATATCCTTGGGTAGACAGGATTGCAGGTTGACATGTGACAGCATCTCTTACTGCACCATATGTGATCAACCACTTTGCCAACATAAGTAATCAGATAGTTAATACACCACTGACCACACTGCTTAGCTAAGGGTAGCAACTTAAACTTCATGTGAGTCTCAGAAATGTTTGATGGGCAGGATGTATCCATTTAATCGCTTACTGCATTCTCTGTTTTGTCACTGCACAAGGCACAGGGTACTCTAAGGGGAAAATTGGCTATTTGTCTCATGATTTATGGAGGAGGTTGCTTTCTTCAGAATCCTAATCCTTTAGAATCTTTACCTTGGTATCTGGCACCAAGAATTCTCCTTTGCAAAACCAGGAGGATGGGAACCCTTGTCTTGGATGCTCCAATCTGTTTATTTATTCATTAATTTTGAGTACCTGGTCTGTGACAAGCACTGATCTAGGTAGGAGCTGGGATACAGAGATAAACAAAACAGAAAGTCATTTTTTATCAATATATTCCTGCTTTCTCCCAAAAAATCAAATGTGTTTATTGGCAAAAGACTACAAAACTGTTAGCTCTTAGAGAGCTGGGTCTGTGTTTTATTTGTATTTTTGTACCCCCAATACCTATACAATGCCTGGTGGCAAGTAGGTGCTCAGTAAATGTTTAGTGAATAAAGGAAGGAATGAAGAAAGTATTTGAAATTCACAAATGGAGATGTCACTAACTAATAAGGCTTATGTCATATGCCTTCTAGGGATGTGTGCAAATTCAAGGGGAAAGGGCAACTACCACACTTCACTAGTTTGGAGATAATATATTGGTGGTAGTAGAGCTTATTGGTTAAGAATATGGACTTCAGAATTGGATAGATCTGCCTTCAAATTACCAGTTCCTCCATTTCCTGTGTGACCCTGAGCAAGTTGTTTCCTTAGTTTCCTCATCTGTAAAATGGAGCAAGTAATACCAACCTCATAGAGTTGTTGGGAGGTTATATAAGATGGGGGTGTATAAAGAACTTAGCACAGTGCCTGCCTCATACCAACTGTTCAGTGCTTATTAACCTCAGGCAGCCACTGTAAGCTGTGAGCCTCTGGAGAAGGAGACTGTTGGACTCTCTGAATGGACTTCATCTGCCCAGAGGAATCTCACTCACTCTGGCCTGATATCAGGAGGTTCTTTGAAGCTACCTGTATTCATCTATCTGTCTATCTATCTATCTATCTATCTATCTATCTATCTGTAGGGGTCAATGGGTAGAGGGCTTTTGACTTTTCAGAAATCTGATCCTCATAGTTGTATAGAATAGATCCTAGAACAAAGCTCTTCTTGGGTATATTTTCTTACTGATTGGCTTGAACAGGCAGACAAAACCATTTATTTCTAATCACAGGAAGAAATTTGGACACCTCACTTCCAGGATTAAAACAAAACTTCATCGCAAATGAAAATGAGGACAAGTGATGATTTAGTAACAAAAGTAAAGTGTTGTCTAGAAAGGAAATACAAAGTAGACAAAACCCAACTGTTCAGGGACTTAGGGGTTTGGGAATAAGGGAATTAAAGTCTGGACCCAGGGTGGCCCCTTGGCAAAATTCTAAAAGATGCTTTGTGTTTCCAATATGTCTGAGCTAGGCACTTTCCCACATTTCTAAGTCAATTTTTAGTTGCGCATTTGCACTCAGAGATAAATTTAGGAAAAGGGAAGAGAGGCAGAGAAATGCCCCAATCTGAGCATTTTCTGTGTGCCAGCTATTATGCTAAACTCTTCATATGCATTAGAGATGTACTCCTCAGGCAATTCTGCAAAGACTGTACTATTAGCCCCATTTTGTAGATAAAGAAATCTTAGAATGGTTAAATAACTCGGCATCACATCTTTTGTGTGACTGAGTCTGGAGTAGGACCTGGATTTGTCTGTAGTCAGAAGTAATGCAATTCTTAAACTAAATTAATAAAGCTTGTGAAGGTAGGATGGGGTGTGAACAAAGTTTTGAGCAATAGGCCAACACTTAAGTCTCAGAACAATCTTATTTAGGCAGCTGAAAAGAACCTGTGGACTCTCATACATAAAATATGATCCCTCTTTTACCCTTAGATTGCCCTTAGTGTTTTTCTTGTTTGTTTTAATTAGAGTTATCTCTATAGACACATTTTAATAAAACCCTCCTCTGACCTTTAATATGATTGTCAAAGCCCCAAAGCACCTAAGACTTCCTATGTAGATATCAGGGCATAGAAAAGAAAAGTGGGCCTTGATCTGTCCCAGTATTAATATGGGAGAAACTTTAGACTTTATCATATGGATGTTTTATTGTTTCCCTTCCCAACACACCTGCATCCCTTTCACCCCTCCTGACTTATGCATCAAGGATATCATGGAAGAAATGAAAGAAAACATGGCTTTCTCTCTACCACAGATGGTTGTGACCTTGTCACTGACAGCCTAATAACACAGTATGTGGTTGAATTGGATCCTTTACTCCTTCTACCACCATATATTTGTGGTTCTTTTAGGAACTTTAAGGTTCTCCACAAGTATAATTTTTTTACCTCCTTTAGTCCAGGCTTTTACTTTGTATGAGGCTTTGGCTAGGAAGAGCTAGGGGAAAGCCATGAAGGTGAGGAAGTTCTTGAATACTCAGCAGTCTAACTGGAGCTCTGCAAGGGCAAGGATCCATGTTTTATTCATGTCTTCATTGCCAGTATCTATGAAACCTCTGACACACTAAGTGGCACTCAGTAAATGTTGAATGAATGAATTAGTATGACTAATGTTGGTCATTGAGTATCTCATGTAAGGAGACTACTCAGAGGAGATAAGATTTTTTGATGGGCCTTGTGAGAAGATAAGGAGGAGGAAAGGTAGAGAAATAAACCCCAAACAGGATGGAAACCTGGAGCCATCTTTGATTCAGTAAGCTCCTGCTTAGCGCTCAATGATTTATGTATTATTTTTAGGAGCCTACATCCAGTATGCAGGCAGACATGTAACTAGAATCTTCAGAACAATTGAGAAGGGCCCAAGCTGTACAAAAATCCTGATGAGACAGGTCCAAAAGAAACTAGAAGCAACAGAACCAACCCAACACTTAGTTTTACAGAGAAAAGGAGAGAAAGTGTTACCAGAACCTAGAAAGAAAGAATCATGTAGAACAGGTAACCTTGAGAGGAACAAGGACCTGTGTGCAATGGACCCAACCCATCTGCAGTGATCCCTCAGTGAGGGAGCTGGCATGTAGTCAGTGTTCAATAAATGATAGCTATTATTTGATCAACACAATGCATGTGATTACTTAAAAGCTAAACTTAAATTAGTTTAAAATACCACTATGCCAGCCATAATTTTCAAGTACTTAGCATATATTAATTCAACTGAATCTTTACAACAACCCCAAGAGAGTTGCTAATATTAACTCCAAGTTACAAGTGATGATATCAAGGTACAGATAATTAACTTATTCAAGATTATATGTGCAATAAAGCAGCAGATCCATAATTTGAATGCAGGTAATTTTGGCTCTAGGACCTAAACCCTGAACCACTACTCTATAATGCTTGAGCTAGGTAGTGTTCTTAGGTCCTGAGGATGAGGGTGGCTGTGGGGTGGGGTATGCCCTAGCCTATCTTATTTCCTCCTTTTTTTCACCTCTTTCCATGTCAGTTAAAGATGGTGGATCTCTGTTTTATTGTATGTAGGGCCCAATTAAAGAAAAAACTTTGAGAAGTCTCTTTATGATAGTATACAATGAGATGTCCCTGTTCAGTATATTTCAACACAGTAAATGAGGAAATAGAGGATTGTCATTCAAAATGAAATATTAATAAAAGGAAGATGGTGGTAATGGTAGAGTATTGGCCAGGCCTAAGTATGATTATGAAAATAAGCAGTGGAAGTCACATTCATCCCTACAATTGAGCTAATGATAATAATACTGACCAACCATCCAGGGATAGCTACCTAACTCTTAAAAAAAATAGTTACTTCAACCAGTAATAATTAACCTTTTGTCACTTTTGATGTAACAAATGTTCTAACCCACAAGGCCCAATCCAATTATTTCTTTTATTTCCACTGTTTTTCTCTCAAAATAAAATACACCTGCATTGTAAGTTATGAAAAACTTTCTGAAGTTGGATTGTATTACAATGATATATTTGGCATTAGATTTTTCTTTTTATATGATTTGCTCTAGTGATCACATAACATTATGATTTGTTGCCTGGGATTCATTAAAAGATGTCTTTTGATCAGTGTAACCAACTTAAACAGTTGTTTATTGAGAGCCAGCTCTTCAAGCACAAGGGATAAAGGTTGGGGGTTTTATGTATATGTGTTTGTACACACATATGTATATATCAGTATGTGTATGTGTCTCTGTATGTTGGCTCAGTGAGACTGTGGAATTTGTGATTTTATGCTTGCCAGAATGTGTGAAAACATTAAGAATGCCATTAGTACAGAACATTAGTCACTTCCTAATCATAGTGGAAGCATCGAATTATAATGGGATGATGCCTGTTATGGCAGTCAGTGTCTCATAAAGACCATTTCTATAAAAATGTACCCCATCGACCTCCACTTATTTCAGGAAAATGCTAGCCATAGAAAACCCTCTACCTCAAACTTTGAACAATCCTTTCTTCTGATATACCCCCAAACTTCTCACTTGCCTCCTTGCTAACAACCAAGGATTATCAAAAGTATCTGAAGACCAATCAGAAAGTCTTCCATTAAAAAATGTTAATAACCACTTAATAGAAAGTTTGCCAATCATACCCTGTGTTAGTATTTCCTCTTTTTACTCTATAAAACTTTCTTTCTAGCACCCTTGAAACCCTGCTGAAACAAAAGTGAAGGCAAATGGGTTCCTGTGCTTCAAGTTTATGAATAAACAGACTTTTTGTTAATTGTGTCTCAGACTTAGTTTCATCTCTTGCACTCCTTTTTTAGTGTATTTCAAATGAATTCAGCAAGCCTTACTTGAATAACTTCTCAAGACAATTTCTTAGTTTAATTACTTGTAAAAATCTAAGGTTACTAGGTTATCACTCTCCACTTCAGTTTAAGATTGCCTTTATGCTAGTCTGCCTGCTTGTAACAAGAGAGGTAAACATATTCTAGATGTAAGTGCAAGATGTCTTTGTTACTTGCTAAATTTGTCCAGATGCTGGAGTGGATGATATAGTGAAATAATTTGCCATTGTTATACCTAGCAATATACATTTTGTGATCTCTGTTTTCAAATGTAGTGATCCTTTCTACATGAGACATCACCAGTGAACCATATATTAAAAAAAATTTAAATATCTTTTAGCAACTTTGCCATAGAAAAAAACTTAGGGAAACTTCCTCTTTTTATGCATTCCCACCCGTCCTTAGATTCCAATTATAATTATATTGTTCAAAATGGATATGAACAATGAGGATTTTTTTCAATGAGTGTTAAATTTCACAAAACTTGTAATACTCTCAGGAGGAAAGAGACAACTTTCCATCTTATCCTGGAGAAAATCAACAATAAAATCATCACCTCTCTACTACATCAAAATGTAAAAATGCAGAGTCAGAAAAAAAGTCCTTGTGTTTTATAATTTGATGCCAAAATTATCTTGTAACATGCTGGCTGTTCTGGACACAAATTTGTTATTTTGGGTCTTTATTACTTTAAAGGCCTGTTTTAAGATAGATTTTTTAATTTGCATGAATATTTTAAAATAAAATTCCTCCTTTATCTTGTAGCCAAATTGTAAAGGAAAACCAGAAACCTTGGCTCTGTGGGCTTGACAGCATAATTCTTAAGGTTACATGCAACACATTAACACAGCTGTGACCAATAACTGTACTGTCTTTATTATTCTCCTATGAAATGAAATTAAAATGAAGTGGAAATGTTTATTCCATAAATGGTGGGCAACATTTTAAACAAATAAAGTCTAACAGTTTGCTGGAAAGCAAAAAGAGGCCTCTCATTCAACTAAACTGAGAGGTAACCCAATGCCAAACTTGTCCAAATAGGCAGAGACAGCTGACCATCCTGTTAAGACACTATATCACACGGCAATATCTTCATTAGGGGGAATTATTTCTATCTTAAAATTCCCACAGGCCATGATAAATGAAGCTTTGTTTCACATCGTGAATCTAATTAGCCCATTTCAATTGGTCATGTTTATATGAAGATAACTTTTCTTCACAGGACTTTTTTCATAAAGCTATTTTGGTTTGTGTTTACTTTTTTGAAATTCCCCTGGAGCATGTTTAGTAGTTGCATGTTAATTCTTTGGTCAGGCTGATGGTATTTTTCCTCACTTGAAAAATTGACTATCACAGTTAATCATCTCAACTCACATTCCTTTGGCTTCTTTGTGCCAATCAATAAGTTGAACCAAATCAAATTACTGAAGGTTGTTACTTCTGAATCAGGTAAGTGCCTTATTCCAGTATGTGCACCTGACATGTATTTTGTTTGAAATAAGATACTTCTCCTTCAACAGACACATGCCAATCAACAGTGCTGCATGAGGAAATACAATAACTGCATGGGGACGACTTGCTGACATAAGTCTGAAAATTAATCTTCAAGATGTTCAATGTATTTGTGGGTGGAAAAAGGGCACAATATGGGGAATAAAGAACTGCAAGAGCTCAAAGTGTTTTTAATTTGCTTTACAATTCCATTTGTATATCAATATATCAATGTACAAAGTACTGCTGACTGCAAATGATACAGAAACATAGAAATTCCAACAAAGCTTCTTATAATCATGGTGCTCTTTTGGATTACTAAAGCTATAGTAACTAGTCCTAAAATATCCTGGACAGCACTTTGACACTCAGCAAAATGCAAGATTATTGGATATGAAAGATTAAAGGGATGCTTGGCAATTGTCAGAGAGACTGTCGGGTGGTTGAACAACATTTGCAGTGTCATTGTATCTTATCCCATTGACAACATGATTAAGACTATAGGGAAAATGTTTCAGAGTGCCACTGTGTGTTTCAGAGAGAAGAGGTCTACAGAGTTCTGGACACTATTGCATCCTGATTCTCCTGGAGCTTGTCCTAGAGCCTCATGAATTGGAAGTGCCAAGGCAGACACTGTTGGCCCTCTGGGGATGGTGGTATGGCAAAAGAGACAAACTGAGAGGAAAAGAAGGAGTTACTCTCAGCTTGTGCTAAAAAACAACAAAAAAACTGAGATACATTTATACTTGAGTCATCCCATAACAACATCTTCCCCCTATTTTCAGGAACAAAGTGTGAGAGTGCCCCTTTGTCTATGAAGTCACATTCCCCCCTCAGTTACCTATTAGTGACTCTTCCTGCTTGACCTTGATTTTTACTTCAAGCTGATTTCATGGGGATTCAAATCTTGATGCTTAGAGAGGTGTAGAAGGAGATATTTCCCTAGCCCTATGCCTTTCTTGGGGCAATCTGTGGTACTGTTCTACACTAAAGATGGCACTGATTCAACCTGCCCTTTTCTACCAAACACTACCTCACTGCAACCTTATATCAGCAAAAGGTCTTCTATGGCTTATGGTTTATCACTTGGTGTGTTTCTTACCACATGCTGATAGTCAGATGTCATCATCAATACTTCATACCAAATTAAAATCTGCTCTCTTCCATTTGGCAAACATTAATTTTCCATTAATTTTCCTCTCCTTTCCCCCCTTTGGCACCAGATACAGCTTATATCTACTTGAATTTTCCTTAACAGTTTTCTTGAGGTTGGCTTCAGCTCAAGGATTTGTAATTGTTTAGAAAATGGTACTGCAGGATAGGCCAAAACAAGAGAAATGTTTTGCTGATGCATTGTGAATTCTCTTTTAGTAAACACTGGTATTTTGGTGCTGAAATGAAGTGGCTTCCAAGAAGGTTTAATATTCAGAAGTTTGGTTCTGATGACTTTATTCATGACATATCTAGGATTGCTGTTCAGAAAATATTTAATACATTTAAGGTGTAGTAAGTACCTCTACATCCCCAGACAGTATGTTTAGAGTAGTGTACAAGATATATGATATACAAAACATGAACCTTGCTGTCAAGTATTTATAGTCAAAGGAGAGGAAAATGGAAAATATTCTTAGAACTATTAGATAAAGCAGTAGTGCTGTTAAGTGCTACAAGAGAGTTCAGAATAGAAAGAATGTGATTCTTCTGAACTGCATTATTCAAGACAGCTTTCCACAAGGAGGTAGGTTTTGAAGTAGGCCTTGAGGGTTGGGTAAGAGTTGAATAGATGTAGGTGAATATAACATTTTAAGAGACAGGAACAGCCTGAGAAAAAACAGAGATGGAAAGCACAAGGACTACTTACTTAGGGTGAGAAAAGTAATAATGTCTGAGGAAAATCTGCAATAAAGACCAGTCATGTCAAAAAGTACTGATGAATCTCACATGCTCAGGTCCTTAAAATATCAAGCTGTGACCTAAAACAAACTCTATAGTATTATTTTAATAGTGTTACTACGCTAATAAATGGAGCAGGAAAGGTAAGAATTTCTTATACTAATGCAGTTTGAAAAGGTTAAAATTAATATTTTTAATTAAATGTTAAGTCTACACCAGTGGTTCTCAAACGTCAGTTTGCAACAGAATCAGCGGTGGGGGTGGTTGCTTGTTTAAAACACACATTGCTAAATCTCATCTCCAGAATTTTTGATTTTTAGTTGCTTTCTGATGGTGCTGAAGGATTTGCATTTCTAACAATTTCCCATATGACACTGATGTTGCTGATTTGGTGATGATACTCTGGGAGAAGTGTTTCTGTCAGAGGAAAGAGCTAGTGTGAAGACCTTGTGACACAAATTAGCTTGGTGTGTTCAAGGACAAATGAGGAAGCCTCTCAGGCTGGAATAACAGATTGAGCAGGGGAGAAAGTAGAAGATGACATCAGAGAGGCAACAGGGACTAGATCCAGGACCTTGAGATCATTAGCAGGATTTTGGCTTTTACTCTGATGATGAAAGTCATTTGATTTCTATTTTAACAGATCTGTCTGGTTGCTAAAAGAAGAGATTTAAGGAGAGCAAGATAGAACACAGGAAAACCAGTTAAAATATTGTGATATTCTAGGCCTGAGATAATTTATTCCTTGGACTATGGTGGTAGTAATGGAATTGGTGAAAAGCACTAGACTCTGGACATATTTTGAATGTAGAGCCAACATGATTTCCTGACAGAGAGTGGGATCTATAAGGGAAAATGATCAAAAATGACTCCAGCATCTCTGTTCTAAGGAACTGGAAGATGAAGAGACCATCAACTAAGATAGAAAAGACCAAGAGTAGAGCAGATTTGGCGGTGGGGAAAGATCAAGAGTATAGTTTGGACTATGTATAGTTTGAGATTTATAGACTCATGAAATATTACAACTCAAAGGTGCTATAGATATTAACAGTCCAGAAAGGGATAAAAATTTAACCAATGTTACACAGCTAGAGAGAAGCAGATCTAAAATTAAGACACATTATATTTTTAAATTAATTTTTATTGGAGTACAGTTGCTTAACAATGTTGTTAGCTTCTTCTGTACAGCAAAGTGGAGCAGCTATACATATACATATAAACCCTCTTTTTGGATTTCCTTCCCATTTAGGTCACTACAGAACATCGAGTAGAGTTCCCAGAGCTATATAGTATGTTCTCATTCATTATCTATTTTATACATAGTATCAATAGTGTATATATGTCAATCTCAGCCTCCCAATTCCTACCAACCCACATGTTTAACCCTTGGTATCCATACATTAGTTCCCAAGGTCTGTGATTTTACTTCTGCATTGTAAATAAGATCATCTGTACCATTTTTCTAGATTCCACATATATGCATTAATATACAGTATTTGTTTTTATCTGTCTGACTTACTTCATTCTGTATAACAGTCTCTAGGTCCATCCACGTCTCTACAAATGACCCAATTTCATTCCATTTTATGGCCGAGTAACATTCCATTGTATATATGTACCACATCTTCTTTATCCATTCCTCTGTTGATGGACATTCAGGTTGTTTCCATGACCTGGTTATTGTAAATAGTGCTGCAATGAACATTGGGGTGCATATATCTTTTTGAATTATGGTTTTCTCTGGGCATCTGCCCAGTAGTAGGATTGCTGGGTTATATGGTAGTACTAGTTTTAGTTTTCTAAGGAAGCTCCGTAATCTTCTCTGTAGTGGCTGTATCAAATTACATTCCCACAAATAGTGCAAAAGGGTTCCTTTTCCTTCACACCCTCTTCAGCATTTACTGTATGTAGATTTTTGATGACGGCCATTCTGACCGGTGTGAGGTGATACCTCACTGTACTTTCGTTTTGCATTTCTCTAATAATTAGTGATGTTGAGCATCTTTGCATGTGCCTCTTGGCCATCTGTATGTCTTCTTTAGAGAGATGTCTATTTAGGTCTTCTGCCCATTTTTAGATTGGGTTGTTTGTTTTTTGATATTGAGTGCATGAGTTCTTTGTATATTTTAGAGATTAATAATTTGTCAGTTGTATCATTTGCAAGTATTTTCTCCCATTCTGAGGGTTGTCTTTTCATCATGTTTATGGTTACCTTTGCTGTGCAAAAGCTTTTAAGTTTAATTAGATCCCATTTGTTTAATTTTTGTTTCTTTTCTCATTACTTTAGGAAGTGGGGGAAAAAAGGTCTTGCTGTGATTTATGTCAAAGAGTGTTCTGCCTATGCTTTCCTCTGAGAGTTTTAGAGTGTCTGGCCTTACATGTAGGTCTTTAATCCATTTTGAGTTTATTTTTGTGTATGGTGGTGTTAGGAAGTGTTCTAATTTCATTCTTTTACATGTAGCTGTCCAGTTTTCCAAGCAGCACTTATTAAAGAGGCTGTCTTTTCTCCATTGCATATTCTTGACTCCTTTATCAAAGATAAGGTGACCATAGGTGTGTGGTTTTATCTCTGGGCTTTCTATCCTGTTCCATTGATCTATATTTCTGTTTTTGTGCCAGTGCCATACTGTCTTGATGACTGTAGTTTTGTAGTCTAGTCTGGAGTCACGGTGCCTGATTCCTTCAGCTCTATTTTTCTTTCCCAAGATTACTTTGGCTATTTTGGGTCTTCTGTGTTTCCATACAAATTGTAATTTTTTTTCTTCTAGTTCTATGAAAAATGCCATTGGTATTTTGATAAGGATTGCATTGAATCTGTGGATTGCTTTGGGTAGTATAATCATTTTCACAATACTGATTCTTCCAATCCACGAACATGGTATATCTCTTTTTCTGTTTGTGTCATCTTTGATTTCTTTCATCAGTATCTTATAGTTTTCTGAATACAGGGCTTGACCGCCTTAGTTAGGTTTATTCCTAGGTATCTTATTCTTTTTGTTGCAACGGTAAATTGGATTGTTTCCTTAATTTCTTTTTCTGATCTTTTGTTGTTAGTGTATAGGAATGCAAGAGATTTCTGTGTATAAATTTTGTATCCTGGGACTTTACTAAATTCATTGATTAGCTCTACTAAGTTTCTGGTAGCATCTTTAGGATTTTATATGTATAGTATCATGTCATCTGCAAACAGTGACAGTTTTACTTATTTTCCAATTTCAATCCCTTTTACTTCTTTTTCTTCTCTTATTCCCTTAGCTAGCACTTCCAAAACTATGTTGAATAAAAGTGGTGTCTTGTCTTGTTCCTGATCCAAGAGGAAATGCTTTCAGTTTTTCACCATTGAGAATAATGTTTGCTGTGGGTCTGTCATATATGGCGTTTATTATGTTGAGGTAGCTTCCCTGTATGCCCATTTTATGGGAAGTTTTTATCATAAATGGTTATTGAATTTTGTCAAAGCTTTTTCTGCAACTATTGAGATGATCATATGGTTCTATTCTTCAGTTTCTTAATATGGTGTATCACATTTATTGATTTTCATATATTGAAGAATCCTTACATCCCTGGGATGAATCCCACTTGATCATGGTGTATAATCCTTTTAAATGTTGTTGGGTTTGGTTTGCTATAATTTTGTTGAGGATTTTTACATCTATGTTCATCAGTAATATTAGCCTGTAATTTTTTGTGTGATATCTCTGTCTGGTTTTTGTATCAGAGTGATGGTGTCCTCACAGAATGGATTTGGGAGTACTCCTCCCTCTGCAAATTTTGAAAGAGTTTGAGAAGGATAGGTGTTAGCTCTTCTCTAAATGTTTGATAGAATTCACCTGTGAAGCCATATTGTCCTGGGCTTTTGTTTGTTGGAAGATTTTTAATCACAGTGTCAATTTCAGTGCTTGTGATTGGTCTGTTCATATTTTCTATTTCTTCCTGATTCAGTCTTGGCAGGTTGTGCATTTCTAAGAATTTGTCCATTTCTTCCAGGTTTTCCATTTTGTTGGCAGGCATAGAATTGCTTGTAGTATTCTCTTATGAACCATTGTATTTCTGCAGTGTCAGTTGTAACTTCTTTTTTATTTCTAATTTTATTGATTTGAGTCCTCTACCTTTTTTTTCTTGTTGAGTCTGGCTAAAGGTATATCAATTTTGTTTATCTTCTCAAAGAACCAGATTTCAGTTTTATTCATCTTTGCTATTGTTTTCTTCATTTCTAATTCATTTATTTCTGTTCTGAATTTTATGATTTCTTTCTTTCTACTAGGTTTGGTATTTGCTTGTTCTTTTTTCTCTAGTTGCTTTAAGGTTGTTTATTTGAGATTTTTCTTGTTTTTGAGGTCGGATTGTATTGCTATAAACTTCCCTCTTAGAACTGCTTTTGCTGGATCGCATAGGTTTTTGGTCATTGTGTTTTCATTTGCCATTTGTTTCTAGGTATTTTTTAAATTTCCTCTTTGATTTTTTCAGTGATCTCTTGGTTATTTAGTAATATACTGTTTAGCGTCTATGTGTTTGTGTTTTTTTTACAGTTTTTTTTCCCACCGTATTTGATTTCTAGTCTCATAGCGTTGTGGTCGGAAAAGATTCTCCATATGATTTCAATTTTCTTAAATTTACTGAGGCTTGACTGGTGACCAAAAATGTGATCCATTCTGGAGAGTGTTATATGTGCACTGCAAACGAACGTGTATTCTGATGCTTTCGGCTGAAATGTCCTATAAATATCAATTAAGTCTGTCTGGTCTAATGTGTCTTTTAAGGCTTGTGTTTCCTTTTATTCCGTCTGGAAGATCTATCCATTGGCGTAAGTGGTGTGTTAATGTCCTCCACTTTTATTGTGTTACTGTTGATTTCCCCTTTTATGGCAGTTAGCATTTGCATTACATATACATGTGCTCCTGTGTTGGGTATATAAATATTTACAATTGTTATATCTTCTACTTGGGTTGATGTAATAGTCTTTATTTTGAAGAATATTTTGTCCAATATGAGTAATAGCACTCCAGCTTTCTTTTTATTAATCTTTATTGGAGTATAATTGCTTTACAATGGTGTGTTAGTTTCTGCTTTATAACAAAGTGAATCAGCTATACATATACATATGTTCCCATATCTCTTCCCTCTTGTGTCTCCCACCCTTCCACCCTCCCTACCCCACCCCTCTAGGTGGTCAAAAAGCACTGAGCTGATTTCCCTGTGCTATGTGGCTGCTTGCCACTAGCTATCTATTTTACGTTTGGTAGTGTATATATGTCCGTGCCTCTCTCTTACTTTGTCACAACTTACGATTCCCCCTACCCGTATCCTCAAGTCCATTCTCTAGTATGTCTGTGTCTTTATTCCTGTCTTACCCCTAGGTTTTTCATTTTTTTCTTAAATTCCTTAAATTTTCTTAAATTTTTTTCTTAAATTCCATATATATGTGTTAGCATACGTTATTTGTCTTTTTCTTTCTGACTTACTTCACTCTGTATGACAGACTCTAGGTCCATGCACCTCATTACAAATAGCTCAATTTTGTTTCCTTTTATGGCTGAGAAATATTCCATTGTATATATGTGCCACATCTTCTTTATCCATTCATCTGATGATGGACACTTAGGTTGTTTCCATCTCTGGGCTATTGTAAATAGAGTGGCAATGAACATTTCGGTACATGACTCTTTTTGAATTATGGTTTTCTCAGGGTATATGCCCAGTAGTGGGATTGCTGAGTCATATGGTAGTACTATTTGTAGTTTTATAAGGAAACTCCATACGGTTCTCCACAGTGGCTGTACCAATTCACATTCCCACCACCAGTGCAAGAGTGTTCCCTTTTCTCCACACCCTCTCCAGCATTTATTGTTTCTAGATTTTTTGATGATGGCCATTCTGACTGGTGTGAGATGATATCTCATTGTAGTTTTGATTTACATTTCTCTAATGATTAATGATGTTGAGCATTCTTTCATGTGTTTGTTGGCAGTCTGTATATCTTCTTCGAAGAAATGTCTATTTAGGTCTTCTGCCCATTTTGGGATTGGGTCTTTTTTGTTGTTGTTGTTCCTGAGCTGCATGAGCTGCTTATAAATTTTGGAGATTAATCCTTTTTCAGTTGCTTCATTGGCACATATTATCTCCCATTCTGAGGATTCTTTTGGTCTTCTTTATGGTTTACTTTGCTGCACAAAAGCTTTGAAGTTTCATTAGGTCCCATTTGTTTATTTTTGTTTTTATTTCCATTTCTCTAGGAGGTTGGTCAAAAGGATCTTACTGTGATTTATGTCACAGAGTGTTCTACCTGTGTTTTCCTCTAAGAGTTTGATAGTTTTTGGCCTTACCTTTTGGTCTTTAGTCCCTTTTGGGCTTATTTTTGTGTAAGGTATTAGGGCGTGATCTAATCTCATACTTTTACATGTACCTGTCCAGTTTTCCCAGCACCATTTATTGAAGAGACTGGCCTTTCTCAACTGTACATTCCTGCATCCTTTATCAAAGATAAGGTGACCATATGTGCGTGGGTTTATCTCTGGGTCTTCTATCCTGTTCTATTGATCTATTTTTCTGTTTTTCTGCCAGTACCATACTGTCTTGATTACTGTAGCTTTGTAGTGTAGTCTGAAGTCAGGGAGCCTGATTCCTCCAGCTTCGTTTTCCATTCTCAAGATTACTTTTGCTATTTGGGGTCTTTTGTGTTTCCATACAAATTGTGACATTTTTTATTCTAGGTTGGTGAAAAATGCAAGTGGTAGTTTGATAGGGATTGCATTGAATCTGCAGATTGCTTTGTGTACTAGAGTCATTTTCACAATGTTGATTCTTCGAATTCAAGAACAGGGTATATCTCTCCATCTATTTTTATCATCTTTAATTTCCTTCATCAGTGTCTTATAATTTTCTGCAGACAGGTCTTTTGTCTCCTTAGGTATGTTTATTCCTAGATATTTTATTCTTTTTGCTGCAATGGTAAATGGGAGGGCTTTCTTGATTTCACTTTCAGATTTTTCATCACTGGTTTATAGGAATGCCAGAGATTTCTGTGCATTAATTTTGTATCCTGCTACTTTACCAAATTCATTGATTAGCTCTAGTAGTTTTCTGGTAGCATCTTTAGGATTCTCTATGTATAGTCCCATGTCATCTGCAAACTTTGGCAGCTTTACTTCTTCTTTTCCAATTTGGATCCCTTTTATTTTATTTTCTTCTCTGACTGCTGTGGCTAAAACTTCCAAAGCTATGTTGAATAAGTGTGGTGAGAGTGGGCAACCTTTTCTTTTTCCTGATCTTAGTGAAAATGCTTTCAGTTTTTCACCATTGAGGACGATGTTGGCTGTGGGTGTGTCATTTATGGCCTTTTTTATGTTGAGGATAGTTCCCTCTATGGATACTTTCTTCAGGGTTTTTATCATAAATGGGTGTTGAATTTTGTCAAAAGCTTTTTCTGCATCTATTGAGATGATTGTATCCTTTTCTCCTTCAATTTGTTAATATGGTACATCACGTTGATTGATTTGTGCATATTGAAGAATCCTTGCATTCCTGAAAAAAACCCCACTTCATCAGGCTGTATGATCCTTTAATGTGCTGTTGGATTCTGTTTGCTAGTATTTTGTTGAGGATTTTTGCATCTAAGTTCATCAGTAATATTGGCCTGTAGCTTTCTTTCTTTGTGGCATTCTTGTCTGGTTTTGGTATCAGGGTGATGGTGGCTTCATAGAATGAGTTTGGGAGTGTTCCTCCCTCTGCTATATTTTGGAAAAAATTGAGAAGGATAGGTGTTTGCTCTTCTCTAAATGTTTGATAGAATTCGCCTGTGAAGCCATCTGGTCCTGGGCTTTTGTTTGTTGGAAGATTTTTAATCACTGTTTCAATTTCAGTGCTTGTGATTGGTCTGTTCATATTTTCTATTTCTTCCTGATTCAGTCTTGGCAGGTTGTGCATTTCTAGGAATTTGTCCATTTCTTCCGTTTGTCCATTATATTTACATAGAGTTGCTTGTAGTAATCTCTCATGATCTTTTGTTTTTCTGCAGTGTCATTTGATACTTCTCCTTTTTAATTTCTAGTTCTATTGATTTGAGTCTTCTCCTTTTTTTCTTGATGAGTCTGACTAATGGTTTATCAATTTTGTTTATCTTCTCAAAGAAACAGCTTTTAATTTTATTGATCTTTGCTATCATTTCCTTCATTTGTTTTTCATTTATTTCTGATCTGATTTTTATGATTTCTTTCCTTCTGCTAGCTTTGGGGTTTTTTTTGTTCTTCTTTCTCTAATTGCTTTAGGTGCAAGGTTAGATTATTTGAGATGTTTCCTGTTTCTTGAGGTAGGATTGTATTGCTATAATCTTCCCTCTTATAACTGCTTTTGCTGCATCCCATAGATATTGGGTCATCCTGTTTCCATTTTCATTTGTTTCTTAGTATTTTTTAAATTTCCTCTTTGATTTCTTCAGTGATCACTTCATTATTAAGTAGTGTATTCGTTATCCTCCATGTGTTTGTATTTTTTACAGATCTTTTCCTGTAATTGATATCTAGTCTCATTGCGTTGTGGTCGGAAAAGTTACTTGATACAATTTCAATTTACCAACCTTGATTTGTGACCCAAGATATGATCTATCCTGGTGAATGTTCCATGAGCACTTGAGAAAAATGTGTATTCTGTTGTTTTGGGATGGAATGTCCTATAAATATCAATTAAGTCTGTCTTGTTTAATGTATCATTTAAAGCTTGTGTTGCCTTATTTATTTTCATTTTGGATGATCTGTCCATTGGTGAAACTGGGGTGTTAAAGTCCCCTACTATGATTGTGTTACGGTTGATTTCCCCTTTTACGGCTGTTAGTATTTGCCTTATGTATTGAAGTGCTCCTATGTTGGGTGCATAAATATTTACAATTGTTATATCTTTTTTTTGGATCGATCCCTTGATCATTATGTACTGTCCTTCTTTGTTTCTTTTAATAGTCTTTATTTTAAAGTCTATTTTGTCTGATATGAGAATTGCTACTCCAGCTTTCTTTGGATTTCCGTTTGCATAGAGTATCTTTTTCTGTCCCCTCACTTTCAGTCTGTATGTGTCCCTAGGTCTGAAGTGGGTCTCTTGTAGACAGCATATATACGGGTCTTATTTTTGTGTCCATTCAGCAAGTCTGTGTCTTTTTTTTTTTTTTTTTCTTTTTTTTTTTTTTTTAAACATCTTTATTGGGGTATAATTGCTTTACAATTGTGTGTTAGTTTCTGCTTTATAACAAAGTGAATCAGTTATACATATACATATGTTCCCATATGTCTTCCCTCTTGCGTCTCCCCCCCTCCCACTCTCCCTATCCCACCCCTCCAGGCTGTCACAAAGCACCGAGCTAATATCCCTGTGCCTTGCGGCTGCTTCCCCCTAGCTATCTACCTTACTACGTTTGTTAGTGTGTATATGTCCATGACTCTCTCTCGCCCTGTCAAAGCTCACTCTTCCCCCTCCCCATATCCTCAAGTCCGTTCTCCAGTAGGTCTGCGTCTTTATTCCTGTCTTACCCCTAGGTTCTTCATGACATTTTTTTTCCCCTTAAATTCCATATATATGCGTTAGCATACGGTATTTGTCTTTTTCTTTCTGACTTACTTCACTCTGTATGACAGACTCTAGGTCTATGCATCTCATTACAAATAGCTCAATTTCATTTCTTTTTAAGGCTGAGTAATATTCCATTGTATATATGTGCCACATCTTCTTTATCCATTCATCCGATGATGGGCGCTTAGGTTGTTTCCATCTCCGGGCAATTGTAAATAGAGCTGCAATGAACATTTTGGTACATGACTCTTTTTGAATTTTGGTTTTCTCAGGGTATATGCCCAGTAGTGGGATTGCTGGGTCATATGGTAATTCTATTTGTAGTTTTTTAAGGAACCTCCATACTGTTCTCCATAGTGGCTGAACCAATTCACATTCCCACCAGCAGTGCAAGAGTGTTCCCTTTTCTCCACACCCTCTCCAGCATTTATTGTTTCTAGATTTTTTGATGATGGCCATTCTGACTGTTGTGAGATGATATCTCATTGTAGTTTTGATTTGCATTTCTCTAATGATTAATGATGTTGAGCGTTCTTTCATGTGTTTGTTGGCATTCTGTATATCTTCTTTGGAGAAATGTCTATTTAGGTCTTCTGCCCATTTTTGGATTGGGTTGTTTGTTTTTTTGTTATTGAGCTGCATGAGCTGCTTGTAAATTTTGGAGATTAATCCTTTGTCAGTTGCTTCATTTGCAAATATTTTCTCCTATTCTGAGGGTTGTCTTTTGGTCTTGATTATGGTTTCCTTTGCTGTGCAAAAGCTTTGAAGTTTCATTAGGTCCCATTTGTTTATTTTTGTTTTTATTTCCATTACTCTAGGAGGTGGGTCAGAAAGGATCTTGCTGTGATTTATGTCATAGAGTGTTCTGCCTATGTTTTCCTCTAAGAGTTTGATAGTTTCTGGCCTTACATTTAGCTCTTTAATCCATTTTGAGCTTATTTTTGTGTATGGTGTTAGGGAGTGATCTAATCTCATACTTTTACATGTACCTGTCCAGTTTTCCCAGCACCATTTATTGAAGAGGGTGTCCTTTCTCCACTGTACATTCCTGCCACCTTTATCAAAGATAAGGTGTCCATATGTGCGTGGGTTTATCGCTGGGCTTTCTATCCTGTTCCACTGATCTATATTTCTGTTTTTGTGCCAGTACCATACTGTCTTGATTACTGTAGCTTTGTAGTATAGTCTGAAGTCAGGGAGCCTGATTCCTCCAGCTCCTTTTTTCGTTCTCAAGGTTGCTTTGGCTATTCGGGGTCTTTTGTGTTTCCATACAAATTGTGAAAGTTTTTGTTCTAGTTCTGTGAAAAATGCCAGTGGTAGTTTGATAGGGATTGCATTGAATCTGTAGATTGCTTTGGGTAGTAGAGTCATTTTCACAATGTTGATTCTTCCCATCCAAGAACATGGTATATCTCTCCATCTATTTGTATCATCTTTAATTTCTTTCATCAGTGTCTTATAATTTTCTGCATACAGGTCTTTCGTCTCCTTAGGTAGGTTTATTCCTAGATATTTTATTCTTTTTGTTGCAATGGTAAATGGGAGTGTTTTCTTGATTTCACTTTCAGATTTTTCATCATTAGTATATAGGAATGCCAGAGATTTCTGTGCATTAACTTTGTATCCTGCTACTTTACCAAATTCATTGATTAGCTCTAGTAGTTTTCTGGTAGCATCTTTAGGATTCTCTATGTATAGTATCATGTCATCTGCAAACAGTGACAGCTTTACTTCTTCTTTTCCGATTTGGATTCCTTTTATTTCCTTTTCTTCTCTGATTGCTGTGGCTAAAACTTCCAAAACTATGTTGAATAAGAGTGGTGAGAGTGGGCAACCTTGTCTTGTTCCTGATCTTAGTGGAAATGCTTTCAGTTTTTCACCATTGAGGATGATGTTTGCTGTGGGCTTGTCATATATGGCCTTTATTATGTTGAGGAAAGTTCCCTCTAGGCCTATTTTCTGCAGGGTTTTTAGCATAAATGGGTGTTGAATTTTGTCGAAAGCTTTCTCTGCATCTATTGAGATAATCATATGGTTTTTCTCCTTCAATTTGTTAATATGGTTTATCACATTGATAGATTTGCGTATATTGAAGAATCCTTGCATTCCTGGAATAAACCCCACTTGATCATGGTGTATGATCCTTTTAATGTGCTGTTGGATTCTGTTTGCTAGTATTTTGTTGAGGATTTTTGCATCTATGTTCATCAGTGATATTGGCCTGTAGTTTTCTTTCTTTGTGACATCCTTGTCTGGTTTTGGTATCAAGGTGATGGTGGCCTCGTAGAAGGAATTTGGGAGTGTTCCTCCCTCTGCTATATTTTGGAAGAGTTTGAGAAGGATAGGTGTTAGCTCTTCTCTAAACGTTTGATAGAATTCACCTGTGAAGCCATCTGGTCCTGGGCTTTTGTTTGTTGGAAGATTTTTAATGACAGTTTCAATTTCAGTGCTTGTGATTGGTCTGTTCATATTTTCTATTTCTTCCTGATTCAGTCTTGGCAGGTTGTGCATTTCTAAGAATTTGTCCATTTCTTCCAGATTGTCCATTTTATTGACATAGAGTTGCTTGTAGTAATCTCTTATGATTTTTTTTATTTCTGCAGTGTCAGTTGTTACTTCTCCTTTTTCATTTCTAATTCTATTGATTTGAGTCTTCTCCCTTTTTTTCTTGATGAGTCTGGCTAGTGGTTTATCTATTTTGTTTATCTTCTCAAAGAACCAGCTTTTAGTTTTATTGATCTTTGCTATCGTTTCCTTCATTTCTTTTTCATTTATTTCTGATCTGATTTTTATGATTTCTTTCCTTCTGCTAGCTTTGGGGTTTTTTTGTTCTTCTTTCTCTAATTGCTTGAGGTGCAAGGTTAAGTTGTTTATTCGAGATGTTTCCTGCTTCTTAAGGTGGGCTTGTATTGCTATAAACTTCCCCCTTAGAACTGCTTTTGCTGCATCCCATAGGTTTTGGGTCGTTGTGTCTCCATTGTCATTTGTTTCTAGGTATTTTTTAATTTCCTCTTTGATTTCTTCAGTGATCACTTCATTATTAAGTAGTGTATTGTTTAGCTTCCATGTGTTTGTATTTTTTACAGATCTTTTCCTGTAATTGATATCTAGTCTCATGGCGTTGTGGTCAGAAAAGATACTTGATACAATTTCAATTTTCTTAAATTTACCAAGGCTTGATTTGTGACCCAAGATATGATCTATCCTGGAGAATGTTCCATGAGCACTTGAGAAAAATGTGTATTCTGTTGTTTTTGGATGGAGTGTCCTATAAATATCAATTAAGTCCATCTTGTTTAATGTATTATTTAAAGCTTGTGTTTCCTTATTTATTTTCATTTTGGATGATCTGTCCATGGGTGAAAGTGGGGTGTTAAAGTCCCCTACTATGAATGTGTTACTGTCAATCTCCTGTTTTATGGCTGTTAGTATTTGCCTTATGTATTGAGGTGCTCCTATGTTGGGTGCATAAATATTTACAATTGTTATATCTTCTTCTTGGATTGATCCGTTGATCATTATGTAGTGTCCTTCTTTGTCTCTTGTAATAGTCCTTATTTTAAAGTCTATTTTGTCTGATATGAGAATTGCTACTCCAGCTTTCTTTTGGTTTCCATTTGCATGGAATATCTTTTTCCATCCCCTTATTTTCAGTCTGTATGTGTCTCTAGGTCTGAAGTGGGTCTCTTGTAGACAGCATATATAAGGGTCTTGTTTTTGTATCCATTCAGCCAATCTGTGTCTTTTGGTGGGAGCATTTAGTCCATTTACATTTAAGGTAATTATCGATATGTATGTTCCTATTCCCATTTTCTATATTGTTTTGGGTTCGTTATTATAGGTCTTTTCCTTCTCTTGTGTTCCTTGTCTAGAGAAGTTCCTTTAGCATTTGCTGTAAAGCTGGTTTGGTGGTGCTAAACTCTCTCAGCTTTTGCTTGTCTGTAAAGGTTTTAATTTCTCCATCAAATCTGAATGAGATCCTTGCTGGGTAGAGTAGCCTTGGTTGCAGGTTTTTCTCCTTCATCACTTTCAGTATGTCCTGCCACTCCCTTCTGGCTTGTAGGGTTTCTGCTGAGAGATCAGCTGTTAACCTTATGGGGATTCCCTTGTGTGTTATTTGCTGTTTTTCCCTTGCTGTTTTTAATATGATTTCTTTGTATTTAATTTTTGACAGTTTGATTAATATGTGTCTTGGCGTATTTCTCCTTGTATTTATCCTGTATGGGACTCTCTGTGCTTCCTGGACTTGATTAACTATTTCCTTTCCCATATTAGGGAAGTTTTCAACTATAATCTCTTCAAATATTTTCTCAGTCCCTTTCTTTTTCTCTTCTTCTTCTGGAACCCCTATAATTCGAATGTTGGTGCGTTTAATGTTGTCCCAGAGGTCTCTGAGACTGTCCTCAGTTCTTTTCATTCTTTTTTCTTTATTCTGCTCTGCAGTAGTTATATCCACTATTTTATCTTCCAGGTCACTTATCCGTTCTTCTGCCTCAGTTATTCTGTTATTGATCCCATCTAGAGTACTTTTAATTTCATTTATTGCGTTGTTCATCATTGCTTGTTTCATCTTTATTTCTTCTAGGTCCTTGTTAACTGCTTCTTGCATTTTGTCCATTCTACTTCCAAGATTTCGGATCATCCTTACTATCATTATTCTGAATTCTTTTTCAGGTAGACTGCCTATTTCCTCTTCATTTGTTAGGTCTGGTGCATTTTTATCTTGCTCCTTCATCTGCTGTGTGTTTTTCTGCCTTCTCATTTTGCTTATCTTACTGTGTTTGGGGTCTCCTTTTTGCAGGCTGCACGTTCGTAGTTCCCGTTGTTTTTGATGTCTGTCTCCAGTGGCTAAGGTTGTTTCAGTGGGTTGTGTAGGCTTCCTGGTGGAGGGGACTAGTGCCTGTGTTGTGGTGGATGAGGCTGGATCTTGTCTCTCTAGTGGGCAGGTTCACGTCTGGTGGTGTGTTTTGGGGTGTCTGTGGCCTTATTATGATTTTAGGCAGCCTCTCTGCTAATGGGTGGGGTTGTGTTCCTGTTTTGCTAGTTGTTTGGCATAGGTTGTCTAGCACTGTGGCTTGCTGGTCGTTGAGTGAAGCTGGGTGCTGGTGTTAAGATGGAGGTCACTGGGAGATTTCCACCGTTTAATATTATGTGGAGCTGGGAGGTCTCTTGTTGACCAGTGTCCTGAAGTTGGCTCTCCTACCTCAGAGGCAGAGCCCTGACTCCTGGCTGGAGCACCAAGAGCCTTTCATCCACACGGCTCAGAATAAAAGGGAGAAAAAGTAGAGAGAATTAGTAGAAGTATGAGGAAAGAAAGAAGGAAAGGAGGAAAGGAAGGAAGGAAGAAAGAAGCAAAGAAGGAAAGAAAGGAGGGAGGGAGGGAGGAAGGAAGGAAGGAAGGAAGGAGAGAAAGAAGGAAAAAAGACAGAAAGAAAGAAGATACAGTAAAAATAAAATAAAGTATAATATAGTTATTGAATTAAAAAATATTTAGAAAAAAAAAAAAAAAAAAGAGGGACGGATAGAACCTTAGGACAAATGTTGGAAGCAAAGCTATACAGAGAAAATCTTATACAGAAGCATACACATACACCTTCACAAAAAGAGGTAAAGGGGGAAAAATCATAAATCTTGCTCTCAGAGACCACCTCCTCAATTTGGGGTGATTCGTTGTCTAAAGGAGGGAAGGACGGAAAGAAAGAAAGAAAGAAAGAAGGAACGACGGTAAAGTATAATAAAGTTATTACAATTAAAATTAATTATTGAGAAAAAAAAAATTTTTTTTTTAAAAACCATGGACGGATAGAGCCCTAGGACAAATGGTGGAAGCAAGAGTATACAGACAAGATGTCACACATAAGCATACACGTACACATTCACAAAAAGAGGAAAAGGGAAAAAAAATCATAGATCTCGCTCCTAAATTCCACCTCTTCAATTTGGGATCATTCCTTGTCTATTCAGGTATTCCACAGATGCAGGGTATATCAAGTTGATTGTGGAGCTTTAATCCGCTGCTTCTGAGGCTGCTGGGAAAGATTTCCCTTTCTCTTCTTTGTTCTCACAGCTCACAGGAGCTCAGCTTTGGATTTGGCCCTGCCTCTGCGTGTAGGTCGCTGGAGGGCGTCTGTTTTTTGCTCAGACAGGAAAGGGTTAAAGGGGCCGCTGATTCGGGGGCTCAGGCTCACTCAGGCCGGGGGTGAGGGGGGGGAAGGAGGGGCACTGCGTGCGGGGCGGGCCTGCGGTGTCAGAGGCGGCGTGACGTTGCGGCAGAGGCCAGCGTGACGTTGCACCAGCCTGAGGCCCGCCGTGCGTTCTCCCGGGGAAGTTGTCCCTGGTTCCCGGGAACCTGGCAGTGGCGGGCTGCACAGGCTCCGCGGAAGAGGGGTGTGGAGAGTGACCTGTGCTCGCACACAGGCCCCTTGGTGGCGGCAGCAGCAGCCTTAGCGTCTCCCGCCCGTCTCTGGGGTCCGCGCTTTTAGCCGCGGCTCGCGCCCGTCTCTGGGGTTCGCGCTTTTAGCCGCAGCTCGTGCCCGTCTCTGGAGTTCCTTTAAGCAGCGCTCTTAAACCCCTCTTCTCGCGCACCAGGAAACAAAGAGGGAAGAAAAAGTCTCTTGCCTCTTCGGCAGGTGCAGGCTTTTCCCTGAACTCCCTCCCGGCTAGTCGTGGTGCACTAACCCCTTCAGGCTATGTTCAAGCTGCCAACCCCAGTCCTCTCCCTGCGCTCCGTCCAAAACCGAAACCCGAGCTTCAGCTCGCAGCCCCGCCCGCCCGGGCGGGTGAGCAGACAAGCCTCTCGGGCTGGTGAGTGCCGGTCGGCACCGATCCTCTGTGCGGGAATCTCCCCGCTTTGCCCTCCGCACCCGTCGCTGTGCACTACTCCTCGGTCCCGAAGCCCCCCCCTCCGCCTCCCGCAGTCTCCGCCCGCGGAGGAGCTTCCTAGTGTGTGGAAACTTTTCCTCCTTCACAGCTCCCTCCCACTGGCGCAGGTGCCGTCCTTATTCTTTTGTCTCTGTTTTTTCTTTTTTTCTTTTGCCCTACCCAGGTACGTGGGGAGTTTCTTGCCTTTTGGGAGGTCTGAGGTCTTCTGCCAGCCTTCAGTAGGTGTTCTGTAGGAGTTGTTCCACGTGTAGATGTATTTCTGGTGTATCCGTGGGGAGGAAGGCGATCTCCGCGTCTTACTCTTCCGCCATCTTCAAGGTCCCCCAAGTCTGTGTCTTTTGGTTAGGACATTTAATCTATTCACATTTAAGTTAATTATCGATATGTATGTTCCTATTCCCATTTTCTTAATTGTTTTGCTCTTTTACGTCTTTTTCTTCCTTATGTTTCCCACCTAGTGAAGTTACTTTAGCAGTTGTTATAAAGTTGAGTGGGTGGTGCCAAATTCTTTTTACTTTTGCCTGTCTATAAAGCTTTAGATTTCTCCTTCAGTTCTGAATGAGTGCCTTGCTGGGTAGAGTAATCTTGGTTGTAGGTTTTTTCCCTTTCATCATTTTCAATGTATCTTGCCACTCTCTTCTGTCATGCAGACTTTCTGCTGAAAAATCAGTTGATAACCTAATGGGATTCCCTTGTATGTTATTTGTTGCTTTTGCCTTGCTGCTTTTAATATTTTTTCTTTGTATTTAATTTTTATCAATTTGATTAATGTGTCTCAGCATGTTCCTCCTTGGGTTTATCCTGTATTGGATTCTCTGCACTTCCTGGATTTGATTGACTATTACCTTTCCCATATTAGGGATGTTTATGACTATAATCACTTCAAATATTTTCTCAGACCCTTTCTCTTTCTCTTCTTCTTCTGGGACCCCTATAATTTGAATGTTGGTACATTTAATGTTGTCCCAGCAGTCTGTGAGACTGTCCTCATTTCTTTTCATTCTTTTTTTCTTTATTCTGCTCCTCAGCAGTCATTTCCACCATTTTATCTTCCAGCTCACTTATCTATTCATCTGCCTCAGTTATTCTGCTATTGATTCCTTGTAGTGTGTTTTTCCCTTCAGTTATTATGTTGTTCATCACTGATTGCTTTTTCTTTATTTCGTCTATGTCCTTGTTAAACATTTATTTTATCTTCTTGATCCGTGCCTCCATTCTATTTCTGTGGTCTTTGATCATCTTTACTATCATTACTCTGAACTGTTTTTCAGGTATATTGCTTATTTCCTCTTCATTTATTTGTTTTGTGAGATTTTACCTTGCTCCTTCTTCTGCAACATATTTTTCTGTCTCTCATTTTGTCTAACCTACTGTGTTTTTGATCTCCTTCCCACTGGTTGCAGGGTCATAGTTCCTCTTGCTTCTGTTGTGTGCCCCCTGGTGAGTGAGTTTGGTCCAGGGACTTGTGTAGGCTTCCTGGTGGGAGAGACTTGTGCCTGCACTCTGGTTGTTGGAGCTGAGTTCTTTCCCTCTGATGGGCAGGGCCACATTGGGTGGTGTGTTTTGGGGTATCAGTGAACTTAGTACATCTGTAGGAAGCCTGTCTGCTGATGGGTGGGGCTGTGTTCCTGTCTTCCTGGTTGTTTGGTGCAAGGTGTCCAACACTGGAGCCTGCAGGCAGTTGGGTGGAGTTGTGTCATTTTGATGAGATTGATACCTCCAGGAGAGCACATGCTGATTAATATTCCCTGGGACCAGCAATTCTCTGGTGGTCCAGAGTCTTGGACTCCGCTCTCCCACCTTTGAGGCCCAGGACAACCTCTGTCTGGGGAACTAAGAGTCTGCAAGCTGTGCAGAGTCACCAGAGAGAAAATAAAGAAAAAAGAAAAGAAAAAAAGAAGAAAAGAAAACAAGCAGGCAAACAAATCCCAAGACAAATAGCAAACACAAACACAAACATGTAGGAGCAACAGCAACACAACACACAAACACACACACCATATATATATATATATATGAAAGAAAATAGACACACCAAGTCCAAGACAAATGATAACAACACAACCAGGGGGACAGGAGAAGATGGCAGAAGAGTAGGACGTGGTGATCACCTTCCTACCAACAGATACATCAGAAATATATCTACATGTGGAACTACTCCTATAGAACACCCACTGAATGCTGACAGAAAACCTCAGACCTTCCAAAAGGCAACAAACTCCCCACGTATCTGGGTAGGGCAAAAGAAAATAGACAAAACAGAGACAAAAGAATAGGGACGGGACCTGCACCAGTGGGAGGGAGCTGTGAAGGAGGAAAGGTTTCCACACACTAGAAGTCACTTCGCGGGTGGAGACTGCGGGTGGCAGAGGGGAGAAGCTTCATTGCCATGGAGGAGAGTGCAGCAACAGGGTGTGGAGGGCAAAGCGGAGAGATTCCTGCACAGAGAAATGGTTCCGAATAGCACTCACCAGGATGAGAGGCTTGTCTGCTCACCCGCCAGGATGAGTGGGGGCTGGGAGCTGAGGCTCAGGCTTCGGTCGGATCGCAGGGAGAGGACTGTGGTTGGCGGCATGAACACAGCCTAAAGGGGTTAGTGTGCCATGGCTAACTGGGAGAGAGACCAGGAAAAGTCTGGAGCTGCCGAAGAGACAAGAGACTTTTTCTTGCCTCTTTGTTTCCTGGTGCCCTAGGAGAGGGGATTAAGAGTGCTGCTTAAAGGAGCTCCAGAGATGGGCACGAGCTGCAGCTATCAGTGCAGACCTCAGAGACTGGCATGAGACACTAAAGCTGATGCTGCAGCCACCAAGAAGCCTGTGTGCGAGCACTGGTCACTATCCACACCTTCCCTCCCGGGAGCCTGTGCAGCCCGCCACTGCCAGGCTCCAGTGATCCAGGGACTAATTCCCCGGGAGAACACACAGCACACCTCAGGCTGGTGCAACGTCACGGTGGCCTCTGCTGCCACAGGCTCCGCCCACATCTGTACCCCTCCCTCCCCCTGGCCTGAGTGAGGGAGAGCCTCCGAATCAGCTGCTCCTTTAACCCAGTCCTGTCTCAGCAAAGAGCAGATGCCCTCAGGCGTCCTACAGGCAGAGGCGGGGCCAAATCCTAAGCTAAGCCTCGGGTGCTGTGGGAACAAAGAAGAGAAAGAGAAATTTCTCCCAGCAGCCTCAGAAGCAGCGGATTAAAGCTTCACAATCAACTCGATGTACCCTGTATCTGTAGAATATCTGAATAGACAACAAATCATCCCAAATTGAGGAGGTGGACTTTGGGAGCAAGATAGGTTATTTTTTCCCCTTTTCCTCTTTTTGTGAGTGTGTATGTGTATGCTTCTGTGTGAGATTTTGTCTGTATAGCTTTGTTCCACCATTTGTCCTAGGGTTCTGTCTGTCCGTTTTCTTTTTTTTTTTTTTACATTTAAAAATTGTTTTAATTATGATTTAAAAAAGCATGTAACAAAATATATTAAGTTACATTGTAAGTGTACAGTTCAGTAGCGTTAGGTGTATTTGCAATGTTGTGCAGTACATCTCCAGATCTTTTTCATCCTGTAAAACTGAAAAACTGTACCCATTAAACAACAACTCCCCATTTCCCCTTTCTGCTAGCCCCAGGCAACCATCATTCTACTTTCTGTTTCAATGGATTTGACTACTTTAGATACCTTATATAAGTGGAATCTTACGTATATTTGTCTTCTTGTGAGTGGCTTATTTCACTTAGCATAATGTCCTCAAGGTTCATCCATGTTGTGCATGTGACAGGATTTCTTTCATTTTTGAGGCTGAATAATATCCATTGGATGTATATACTGAATTTTGTTTATTTATTCATCTTGATGGACATTTGGGTTGCTTCACTTCTTGGCTCTTGTGAACAATTCTGTTATGAACATGGGTGAGCAAATATCTCTTTGAGACTCTGCTTTCAATTACTTTGGATATATAACCAGAAGTTGGATATCTGGATCCTATGGTAATTCTATTTCTTTCCATTTTGAGGTACCATCAAACCATTTTCTACAGTGGCTGAACCACTTTACATTCCAGCCAACATGGAACAACAGTTCCAATTTTTCATATCCATGCCAACACTTGCTATTATCTGTTTTTCGTTTTTGTTTTTTTAAACAGTAACCATCCTAATGGGTATGAGGTGGAATCTCATTGTGGTTATGTTGAGCATCTTTTCATATGCTTATTGACCATTTGTACGTTATCTTTGGAGAAATGTTTGTTCAAGTTCTTTGCCCATTTTAAATCCAGTTATTTGTTTTTGTTGTTGTAGTTTTTGAGTTATAGGAGTTTTTATACATTTTGGGTGTGAGCCCCTTATCAGATATATGATTTGCAAATATTTTCTCCTGTTCTTCAGGGATAAATTTTCACTCTGTTCATTGTGTCCTTCAATGCACAGAAGTTTTAAATTTTGATGAAGTCCAATTAATCTATTTTTGCTACTATTGCCTGTGCTTTTGTTGTCATATCCAAGAAATCATTGCCAAACCCAGTGTCATGAAGTTTATTCCCTGTGTTTTCTTCTAGGATTTTTATAGCTTTGTGTCTTGCAATTAGCTCTTCAATCCATTTTGAGTTAATTTTTATATATGGTATAATGTAATAGTCAAATACCGTATGTTAACACATCTATATGGAATTTAAGAAAAAAAATGTCATGAAGAACCTAGGGGTAAGACAGGAATGAAAACAGAAACCTACTAGAGAACGGACTTGAGGATATGGGGAGGGGGAAGTGTGAGCTGTGACAAAGCGAGAGAGAGGCATGGACATATATACACTACCAAATGTAAGGTAGATAGCTAGTGGGAAGCAGCCGCATAGCACAGGGAGATCAGCTCGGTGCTTTGTGACCACCTGGAGGGGTGGGATAGGGAGGGTGTGAGGGAGGGAGACACAAGAGGGAAGAGATATGGGAACATATGTATATGTATAACTGATTCACTTTGTTATAAAGCAGAAACTAACACACCATTGTAAAGCAATTATACCCCAATAAAGATGTTAAAAAAAAAAGAAAGAAAAATTCTAGGCCTAAAAAGGAAAAAAAAAATATTCATTTTCATGTGGATGTCCAGGTTCCCAGGACCATTTGTTGAAGAGACTGTCCTTTCCTCATTCCGTGGTCTTAGCACCCTTGTCAAAGAACATCTGGCCATATACATGATGATTTATTTCTGGGCTCTCTGTTCTAAGCCATTTGTCTATAAGTCTGTCTCTATGCCATCAAACATTTTAAAATAAATGGAGTCAGAAAATAATATAAACTGTATCATTCCATTTACATAAAATTCAAGAATAATCTATGGTGTTAGAAGTCAGGGGGTATCCTTGTCGGTGTGGGTGGTAACTGGAAAGGGCATGAAGGGGGTTTTGGTGCTACTGGTAATATTGTTTCTTGATCTTTGTGTTGATTAAACAAGTGTGTTCACTTTGAAAAGTTATTGAGTTATACAGGTATTTAGCATTCATAATTACCAGCAGACTCTTTATACTATTTAATGTAGTATTATTTAAAAATGATTACATAGAAACAGAGAAATATGATCAAAATCCATTGATCCTGTTCTGCTTTTAAATACTATGACATACATTTTTTTTTTTTTGCCATTGGATTCTCAGTACACAAGATAAGTGTTTTGGTATAAGTTTCAGCCATTCATAGTTAGGTAGACTTCTTTTTTCAGATACCTGGGAGAGTAGTTAGGAGTGAGTGATGAAAGAGAATAAGCAATGCTTCTTATTGCATTCTTTGAAGGATCAAAACAACATTGACTTTTTTAGTTGACGGATAGCATTTGATTATAGCATCTTCCCTAACTGCAATATTCTGATAATGCCAACTTTGACAAAAAAGCACATTTCCATAATGCCAAGTTGATCAGGACTCACCAAAATAAGGACCCAACAGTTATTCCTGCAAGCCCATGTCAAGGAGAAAAGAAGGTGTAGACCTCACTTCAGTAGTACCTATACTAGAGCTGCCCAATCTGTGTGCCTTGGCAGACTGCAGGCTGGGAATGAATTACATGTGTATGGAGGCACGGATTCTACTCAACCTTCAAGGGTGGTCAAGCCAGGCTTGAAGAGAATGTGAATATTGGGCTGCTCACTCCTACAGTGAGATACATCAAACCTTCAATCCATTGTTTCCTGCAGATATCATTCTCTCTGTGTGAAGTAATATACAAAGTGTTGGAAAGTCACTAATGAGAAAAAATAGTAAGGGATCCCTAGCACACTGAAAACTTCCACTTATAAATGAGAATTATTCTTCTTTTTAACGTATTTATTGGAGTGTAATTGCTTTACAATGGTGTGTTAGTTTCTGCATTATAACAAAGTGAATCAGTTACACATATACATATGTTCCCATATCTCTTCACTCTTGCGTCTCCCTCCCTCTCACCCTCCCTATCCCACCCCTCTAGTTGGTCAAAAACCACCTAGCTGATCTCACTGTGCTATGCGACTGCTTCCCACTAGCTATCTATTTTACGTTTGGTATTGTATATATGTACATGCCATTCTCCAACTTTGTCACAGCTTACTCTTCACCCTCCCCATATCCTCAAGTTCATGCACTAGTAGGTCTGTGTCTTTATTCCCGTCATACCCCTAGGTACTTCATAACACTTTTTTTCCCCTTAGATTCCATATATATTTGTTAGCACACGGTATTTGTTTTTCTTTTTCTGACTTACTTCACTCTGAATGACAGACTCTAGGTCCATCCACCTCACTACAAATAACCCTATTCCGTTTCTTTTTATGGCTGAGTAATACTCCATTGTATATACGTGCCACATCTTCTTTATCCACTCATCTGTTGATGGACACTTAGGTTGTTTCGATCCACTGGCTATTGTAAATAGAGCTGCAATGAACATTTTGGTACATGACTATTTTTGAATTATGGTTTTCTCAGGGGATATGCCCAGTAGAGGGATTGCTGGGTCATATGGTAGTTCTATTTGTAGATTTTTAAGGAACCTCCATAATGTTCTCCATAGTGGCTATATCAAATTACATTCCCACCAACAGTGCAAGAGTGTTCCCTTTTCTCCACAGCCTCTCCAGCATTTATTGTTTCTAGATTTTTTGATGATGGCCATTCTGACCGGTGTGAGATGATATCTCATTGTAGTTTTGATTTGCATTTCTCTAATGATTAATGATGTTGAGCATTCTTTCATGTGTTTGTTGTCAATCTTTATATATTCTTTGGAAAAATGTCTATTTATGTCTTCGGCCCATTTTTGGATTGGGTTTTTTGTTGTTTTCGTATTGAACTGCATGAGCTGCTTATAAATTTTGGAGATTAATCCTTTGTCAGTTGCTTCATTTGCAAATATTTTCTCCCATTCTGATGGTTGTCTTTTGGTCATGTATATGGTTTCCTTTGCTGTGCAAAGGCTTTTAAGTTTCATTAGGTCCCATTTGTTTATTTTTGTTTGTATTTACATTTCTCTAGGAGGTGGGTCAAAAAGGATCTTGCTGTGATTTATCTCATAGAGTGTTCTGCCTATGTTTTCCTTTAAGAGTTGGATAGTGTCTGGATTTACATTCATGCCTTTAATCCATTTTGAGTTTATTTTTGTGTATGGTGTTAGGGAGTGTTCTAATTTCATACTTTTACATGTACCTGTCCAGTTTTCCAAGCACCACTTATTGAAGAGCCTGTCATTTCTCCACTGTATATTCTTGTTTCCCTTATCAAAGATAAGGTGACCATATGAATGTGGGTTTATATCTGGGCTTTCTATCCAGTTCCACAGACGTACATTTCTGTTTTATGCCAGAACCATACTGTCTTGGTTACTGTAACTTTGTAGTATAGTCTGAAGTCAGGGAGCCTGATTCCTCCGGCTCCATTTTTCGTTCTCAACATTGCTTTGGCTATTCGGGATCTCTTCTCTTTCCATACGAATTGTGAAATTTTTTGTTCTAGTTCTGTGAAAAATGCCAGTAGTAGTTTGATAGGAATTGCATTAAATCTGTAGATTGCTTTGGGTAGTAGAGTCATTTTCACAATGTTGACTCTTCCAATCCAAAAACATGGTGTATCTCTCCATCTATTTGTATCATCTTTAATTTCTTCCATCAGTGTCTTATAATTTTCTGCAGACACGTATTTTGTCTCCTTAGGTAGGTTTATTCCTAGATATTTTATTCTTTATGTTGCAATGGAAATAGGAGTGTTTTCTTAATTTCACTTTCAGATTTTTCATCATTTGTGTATAAGAATGCCAGAGATTTCTGTGCATTAATTTTGTATCCTTCTACTTTACCAAATTCATTGACTAGCTCTAGTAGTTCTCTGGTAGCATCTTTAGGATTCTCTATGTATAGTATCATGTCACATAGTGCTGTGCCTCTGAGATGGGAGAGCCAAGTTCAGGACACTGGTCCACAAGAGACCTCCCAGCTCCACAAAATATCAAAGGGCGAAAATCTCCCAGAGCTCTCCATCTCAACACCACGACCCAGCTTCGCTCAATGACCAGCAAGCTACAGAGCTGGATACCCTATGCCAAAAAACTAGCAAGAAAGGAACACAAAACCACCCATTAGCAGAGAGGCTGGCTAAAATCCTAATAAGGCCACAGACACCCAAAAACACACCACCAGAAGTGGACCTGCCCACCAGATATACAAGATCCAGCCTCATTCACCAGATCACAGACACTAGTCCCCTCCACCACGAAGCTTCCACAACCCACTGAACCAACATTACCCACTGGGGACAGACACCAAAAACAATGGGAACTACTAACCTGCAGACTGCAAAAAGGAAACCCCATACACAGTAAGATAAGCAAAATGAGAAGACAGAAAAACACACAGCAGATGAATGAGCAAGGTAAAAACCCACCAGACCTAACAAATGAACAGGAAATAGGGAGTCTACCTGAAAAAAAATTCAGAATAATGGTAGAAAAGGTGACCCAAAGTCTTGGAAATAGAATAGAGAAAATGCAAGAAACATTTAACAAGGAACTAGAAGAACTAAAGAGGAAACAAGCAATGATGAAGAACACAATAAATGAAATTAAAAATACTCTAGAAGGGATCAATAGCAGAATAATTGAGTCAGAAGAACGTATAAGTGCCCTGGAAGATAAAATATTGGAACAAACTACTGCAGAGCAGAATAAAGAAAAAAGAATGAAAAGAACTGAGGACAGTCTCAGAGACCTCTGGGACAACATTAAATGCACCAACATTCGAATTATAGGGTTTGCAGAAGAAGTAGAGAAAAGAGAAAGGGACTGAGAAAATATTTGAAGAGATTATAGTTGAAAACTTCCCTAATATGGCAAAGGAAATAGTTAATCAAGTCCAGGAAGCACAGATAGTCCCAAACAGGATAAATCCAAGGAGAAACACACAGAAAAATATATTAATCAAACTATCAAAAATTAAATACAAAGAAAACATATTAAAAGCAGCAAGGGAAAAACAACAAATAACACACAAGGGAATCACCATAAAGTTAACAGCTGATCTTTCAGCAGAAACTCTGCAAGCCAGAAGGGACTGGCAGGACATATTTAAAGTGATGAAGGAGAGGAAGAAGGGAATATGGTGGAAGAGTAAGACGTGGAAATCATCTTCCTCCCCACAGATACACCAGAAATACATCTACACGTGGAACAACTCCTACAGAACACCTACTGAAGGCTGGCAGAATACCTCAGACATACGAAAAGGCAGGAAACTCCCCACATACCTGGGTTGTGCATAAGGAAAAAGAATAAACAGAGGCAAAAGGATAGGGACGGGACCTGCACAAGTTGGAGGGAGCCGTGAAGGAGGAATTGTTTCCACACACTAGGAAGCCCCTTCGTGGGCAGAGACTGCCGGTGGTGGAGGGGGAAATCTTCAGAGCCGTGGAGGAGTGCGCAGCCACAGAGGTGCAGAGGGCAAAGTGGAGATATTCCCGTACAGAGGATCAGTGCCGACCAGCACTCACCAGCCCGAGAGGCTTGTCTGCTCACCCACCAGGGCAGGCGGGGCTGGGAGCTGAGGCTCGGGCTTTGGTCAGAGCGCAGGAAGAGGACTGGTGTTAGCGGCGTGAACACAGCCTGCAGGGGGTTAGTGCACCACGGCCAGCCGGGGGGGAGTCTGGGAAAAAGTCTGGACCTGCCGAAGAGGCAAGAGACTTTTTCTTTCCTCTTTGTTTCCTGGTGCTCGAGGAGAGGGGATTAAGAGCGGTGCTTAAAGGAGCTCCAGAGACGGGCGCAAGCCGCGGCTAGCAGCGCAGACCCCAGAGACGGGCATGAGATGCTACGGCTGCTGGGCCACCACCAAGAAGCCTGCGTGCAAGCACAGGTCACTATCCACACCCCCCTTCCGGGGAGACTGTGCAGCCCGCCACTGCCTGGGTCCAGGGATCCAGGGACAACTTCCCCGGGAGAACGCACGGTGTGCCACAGGCGGGTGCAAAGTCCCGCCGGCCTCTGCCGCCACAGGCTCTCCCAGTACTCGTGCCCCTCCCTCGCCCTGGCCTGAGTGAGCCAGAGCCCCTGAAGCAGCAGCTCTTTATCCCCGTCCTGTCTGAGTGAAGAACAGACGCCTTCTGGTGACCTACATGCAGAGATGGGGCCAAATCCGAAGCTCAGCCCTGGGAGCTGTGAAAAGAAGAAGATAAAGGGAAATCTCCCCCAGCAGCCACAGAAGCAGCGGATTTAAGCTCCACAAACAACTTGACGTACCCTTCATCTGTGGAATACATGAATAGACAAGGAATCCTCCCAAATTGAGGAGGTGGACTCTGAGAGCAAGATTTATGATTTTTTCCCCTTTTCCCCTTTTTGTGAGTGTGTATGTGTATGCTTCTGTGTGACATCTTGTTTGTATAGCTTTGTTTCCACCATTTGTCCGAAGGTTCTATCTGTCCTTTTTTTAAATTTTTTTTCTTAATAATTATTTTTTATTTTAATAACTTTATTATATTTTATCTTACTTTATTTTATTTATCTTCTTTCTTTGTTTTTTTCTTCCTTCCCTCCTTCCTTCCTTCATTCCTCGATTGCTCCCTCCCTCCCTCCTTTCTTTCTTTCTTTCTTTCCTTCTTTCCTTTCTTTCTTTCTACTTCTACTAATTCTTTCTTTCTACATTTTCTCCCTTTTTTCTGAGCCGTGTGGATGAAAGGTTCTTGGTGCTAGAGCCAGGAGTCAGTGCTGTGCCTCTGAGGTGGGATAGCCAACTTCAGGACACTGGTCCACAAGAGACCTCCCAGCTCCACATAATATCAAACGGCAAAAATCTCCCAGATGTCTCCATCTCAACACCAGCACCCAGCTTCACTCAACGACCAGCAAGCTACACTGTTGGAGACCCTATGCCAAACATCTAGCAAGACAGGAACACAACCCCACGAATTAGCAAAGAGGCTGTTTAGAATCATAATAAGTCCAAAGACATCCCAAAACACACTCCCAGATGTGGACTTGCCCACCAGAATGACAAGATCCAGCCTCATCCACCAGAACACAGGCACTTGTCCTCTCCAACTGGAAGCTTACACAACCCACTGAACCAAACTTAGCCACTGGGGACAGACACCAAAAATAACCAGAACTACAAAACTCCAACCTGAAAAAAGGAGACCCCAAACACAGTAAGATAAGCAAAATGAGAAGACAGAAAAACACACAGCAGATGAAGAAGCAAGATAAAAACCCACCAGACCAAACAAATGAAGAGGAAATAGGTAGTCTACCTGAAAAAGAATTTAGAAAAATGATAGTAAAGTTGATCCAAAATCATGGAAACAGAATAGACACAATGAAGAAACTTTTAAGAAGGACCAAGAAGAACTACAGATGAAACAAACAATGATGAACAACACAATAAGTGAAATTAAAAATACTCTAGATGGGATCAAGAGCAGAATAACTGAGGCAGAAGAACGGATAAGTGACCTGGAAGATAAAATAGTGGAAATAGCTACTGCAGAGCAGAATAAAGAAAAAAGAATGAAAAGAACTGAGAGCGGTCTCAGAGACATCTGGGACAATATTAAATGCAACAACATTCGAATTATAGGGGTTCCAGAAGAAAAAGAGAAAAATAAAGAGACTGAGAAAATATTTGAAGAGATTATAGTTGAAAACTTCCCTAATATGGGAAAGGAAATAATTAATCAAGTCCAGGAAGCACAGAGAGTCCCATACAGGATAAATCCAAGGAGAAATATGCCAAGACACATATTAATCAAACTGTCAAAAATTAAATACAAAGAAAACATATTAAAAGCAGCAAGGGGGCTTCCCTGGTGCCGCAGTGGTTGAGAGTCCACCTGCCGATGCAGGGGACACAGGTTCGTGCCCCGGTCTGGGAAGATCCCACATGCCGCGGACCGGCTGGGCCCGTGAGCCGTGGCCGCTGAGCCTGTGCGTCCGGAGCCTGTGCTCCACAATGGGAGAGGCCACAACAGTGAGAGGCCCGTGTACCACACACACACAAAAAAAAAGCAGCAAGGGAAAAACAACAAATAACACACAAGAGAATCCCCATGAGGTTAACCGATGATCTTTCAGCAGAAACCCTGCAAGCCAGAAGGGACTGGCAGGACATATTTAAAGTGATGAAGGAGAAAAACCTGCAAACAAGATTACTCTACACAGCAAGGATCTCATTCAGATTTGATGGAGAAATTAAAAACTTCACAGACAAGCAAAAGCTGAGAGAGTTCAGCACCACCAAACCAACTTTACAACAAATGCTAATGGAACTTCTCTATGCAAGAAGTACAAGAGAAGGAAATGACCTTCAATAACTAACCCAAAACAATTAAGAAAATGGGAATAGGAACATACATATCGATAAGTACCTTAAATGTAAATGGACTAAATGCTCCCACCAAAAGACACAGATTGGCTGAATGGATGCAAAAACAAGACCCATATATATGCTGTCTACAAGAGACCCACTTCAGACCTAGAGACACATACAGACTGAAAGTAAGGGTATGGAAAAAGATAATCCATGCAAATGGAAACCAAAAAAAAGCTGGAGTAGCAATTTTCATATCAGACAAAATAGACTTTAAAATAAAGACTATTAGAGGGGACAAAGGACACAACATAATGATCAAGGAATCGATCCAAGAAGAAGATATAACAATTATAAATATTTATGCACCCAACATAGGAGCACCTCAATACATTAGGCAAATACTAACAGCCATAAAAGGGGAAATCAACAGTAACACATTCATAGTAGGGGACTTTAATACCCCACTTTCACCAATGGACAGACAATCCAAAATGAAAATAGAAAAGGAATCACAAGCTTTAAATGATACATTAAACAAGATGGACTTAATTGATACTTATAGGACATTCCATCCCAAAACAACAGAATACATATTTCTCTGAAGTGCTCATGGAATGTTCTCCAGGATAGATCACATCTTGTGTCACAAAACAAGCCTTGGTAAATTAAAGAAAATTGAAATTTTTTCAAGTAACTTTTCCAACCACAACGCTATGAGATGAGATATCAATTACAGGAAAACATCTGTAAAAAATACAAACACATGGAGGCTATACAATACACTACTTAATAATGAAGTGATCACTGAAGAAATCAAAGAGGAAATCAAATAATACCTAGAAAAAAATGACAGTGGGGACACGATGACCCCATACCTATGGGATGCAGCCAAAGCAGTTCTAAGAGGGAAGTTTATAGCAATACAAGCCTACCTTAAGAAACAGGAAACATCATGAATAAACAACCTAACCTTGCACGTAAAGCCATTAGAGAAAGAAAAAAAAAAAACCAAAGTTAGCAGAAGGAAAGAAATCATAAAAATCAGATCAGAAATAAATGAAACAGAAATGAAGGAAATGATAGCAAAGATCAATAAAACTAAAAGCTAGTTCTTTGAGAAAATAAACAAAATTGATAAACCATTAACGAGACTCATCAAGAAAATAAGGGAGAAGACTGAAATCAATAGAATTAGAAATGAAAAAGGAGAAGTAACAACTGACGCTGCAGAAATACAAAAGATCATGAGAGATTACCACAAGCAACTCTATGCCAATAAAATGGACAACCTGGAAGAAATGGACAAATTCTTAGAAATGCACAACCTGTCAAGACTGAATCAGGAAGAAATAGAAAATATGAACAGACCAATCACAAGCACTGAAGTTGAAACTGTGATTAAAATTCTTCCAACAAACAAAAGCCAAGGACCAGATGGCTTCACAGGCGAATTCTATCAAACATTTAGTGAAAAGCTAACACCTATCCTTCTGAAACTCTTCCAAAATAAAGCAAAGTGAGGAAAACTCCCAAATTCATTCCATGAGGCCTCCGTCAAATTGATACCAAAACCAGACAAGGATGTCACAAAGACAACTACAGGCCAACATCACTGATGAAAATAGATGCAAAAAGCCTCAACAAAATAATAGCAAACACAATCCAACAGCACATTAAAAGGATCATACACCATGATCAAATGGCGTTTATTCCAGGAATGCAAGGATTCTTCAATATACACAAATCAATCAACGTGATACACCATATTAACAAATTGAAGGAGAAAAAACATATGATCAACTCAATAGATGAAGAGAAAGCTTTCAACAAAATTCAACACCGATTTATGATAAAAACCCTGCAGAAAGTAGGCATAGAAGGAACTTTCCTCAACATAATAAAGGCCATATATGCAAACCCACAGCCAACATCGTCCTCAATGGTGAAAAACTGAAAGCATTTCCACTAAGATCAGGAATAAGACAAGGTTGCCCACTCTCACCACTCTTATTCAACATAGTTTTGGAAGTTTTAGTCACAGCAATCCAAGAAGAAATGGAAATTAAAGGAATCCAAATCGGAAAAGAAGTAAAGCTGTCACTGTTTGAGAATGACATGATAGTATACATAGAGAATCCTAAAGATGCTACCAGAAAATTACTAGAGCTAATGAATGAATTTGGTAAAGTAGCAGGATACAAAATTAATGCAGAGAAATCTCTGGCATTCCTATACACCAATGAGGACAAATCTGAAAGTGAAATCAAGAAAACCCCCCATTTACCATTACAACAGAAAGAATAAAATATCTAGGAATAAACCTACCTAAGGAGACAAAAGACCTGTATGCAGAAAATTGTAAGACAGTGATGAAAGAAATTAAAGATGATAAAAATAGATGGAAAGATATACCATGTTCTTGCATTGGAAAAATCAACATTGTGAAAATGACTCCACTACCCAAAACAATCTACAGATTCAGTGTAATCCCTATCAAACTACCACTGGCACTTTTCACAGAATTAGAACAAAAAATTTCATAATTTGTATGGAGACACAAAAGACCCTGAATAGCCAAAGCAATCTTGAGAAAGAAAACTGGAGCTGGAGGAATCAGGCTCCCTGACTTCAGGCTATACTACAAAGCTACAGTAATCAAGACAGTATGGTACTGGCAGAAAAACAGAAATATAGATGAATGGAACAGGATAGAAAGCCCGGAGATAAACCCACACACATATGGTCACCTTATCTTTGATAAAGGAGGCAAAAATATACAGTGGAGAAAAGACAGCCTCTTCAATAAGTGGTCTTGGGAAAATTGGACAGGTATTTGTAAAAGTATGAAATTAGAACACTCCCTAACATCATACACAAAAATAAACTGAAAATTGATTAAAGACCTAAATATAAGGCCAGAAACTATCAATCTCTTAGAGTAAAACATAGGCAGAACGCTGTATGACATAAATCACAACAAGATCCTTTTAGATCCACCTCCTAGAGAACTGTAAAAAGAAAAAAAATAAACAAATGGGACCTAATGAAACTTAAAAGGTTTTGGACAGTAAAGGAAGCCATACACAAGCCCAAAAGACAACCCTCAGAATGGGAGAAAATATTTACAATGAAGCAACTGACAAAGGATTAATCTCCAAAATTTACAAGCAGCTCATGCAGCTCAATAACTAAAAAACAAACAACCCAATCCAAAAATGGGCAGAAGACCTAAATAGACATTTCTCCAGAGAAGATATACAGATTGCCAACAAACACATGAAAGAATGCTCAACATCCTTATACTTTAGAGAAATGCAAATCAAGACTACAATGAGATATCATCTCACACTAGTCAGAATGGCTGTCATCAAAAAATCTAGAAACAATAAATGCTGGAGAGGGTGTGGAGAAAAGGGAAACTTCTTGCACTGTTGGTGGGACTGTAAATATATACAGTCACTGTGGATAAAAGTATGGAGGTTCCTTAAAAAACTACAAAAAGAACTACCATACAACCCAGCAATCCCACTACCGGGCATATCCACTGAGAAAACCATAATTCAAAAAGAGTCATGTACCAAAATGTTCATTGCAGCTCTATTTACAATAGCCAGGACATGGAAGCAACCTAAGTGTCCATCAACAGATGAATGGATAAAGTAGATGTGGATCATATACACAATGGAATATTACTCAGCCATAAAAAGAAACGGAATTGAGTTATTTGTAGTGAGGTGGATGGACCTAGAGTCTGTCATACAGAGTGAAGTAAGTCAGAAAGTGAAAAACAAATACCATGTGCTAGCACATATATATGGAATCTAAGGAAAAAAATGGGGTCATGTAGGGCTAAGACGGAAATAAAGACACAGTCCTACTAGAGAATGGACTTGAGGATATGGGGAGGGGGACGGGTATGCTGTGACAAAGTGAGAGAGCAGCATGTACCTATATACACTACCAAACGTATAATAGATAGCTAGTGGGAAGCAGCCGCATAGCACAGGGAGATCAGCTCGGAGGTTTGTGACAACCTAGAGGTGTGGGATAGGGAGGGTGGGAGGGAGGGAGACGCAAGAGGGAAGAGATATGGGAACATATGTATATGTATAACTGATTCACTTTTTTATAAAACGGAAATGAACACACCATTGTAAAGCAATTATACTGCAATAAAAATGTTAAAAAAAAAAGAAAATATGAGTTCACCATCTCTGGAAAAGAAGGGAAGAAGACACAACTGTCACAAGGAAAATTTGGTTTAAGATGCACACTCAGGAAAGCACTACTTCACACTCCAGAACGCTTTGAAGGTGAGATAGACATTTGGAGCTTTCTCAAATTTGGGAGAGAAATTATATATTGGTGTCACTCAATCATCGACTGTGGCCTGCCCTTGAAAGGGCGTTGGCCTTGGGCAAAAAGGCATTTTCAGCAGAGGTAATTCCCAAAGAGGGCGGAAAGCTGAAGGCTGTATGTTGGCAGCACTGCCAGTATGTGGGGAATAAACTGCCAGTCCCAGAGGAGGATTTGGGCCACTTCATAACATCCATTATATATATATATATATATATATATATATCAAGTCTACTTAAAGTACTGGTGAAGCACTGATTCATATTTGGATTTAATATGTAACAACGTGAAATTAAATTTATCAAAATGTACTGATATTGTCATGATTGGAAGATAATTTCTCAGTTGTGTACTATTTTAAGTTCAGACTTTAAGATAAAGACAATGGCTTTCATGTAAATAATGCATAATAAAGAAATAGCTTGCTATAATCAGTAAAAGAAAATGGTGAAAGCAAAGCTTTACAGACAAAATCTCACGAAGAAGCATACACATACACACTCACAAAAAGAGGAAAAGGGGAAAAAATATCTATCTTGCTACCAAAGCCCACCTCCTCAATTTGGGATGATTTGTTGTCTATTCAGGTATTCCACAGATGCAGGGTACATCAAGTTGATTGTGGAGATTTAACCGCTGCTCCTGAGGCTGATGGGCAAAATTTCCCTTTCTGTTCTTTGTTCCCATAGCTCCCGGGGTTCAGCTTTGGATTTGGCCCCGTCTCTGCGTGTAGGTCGCCTGAGGGCCTCTGTTCTTCACACAGACAGGACAGGGTTAAAGGAGGAGCTGATTCGGGGCTCTGGCTCACTCAGGCCGGGGGGAGGGGTACGGATGCGGGGCGAGCCTGTAGCAGCAGAGGCCAGCGTGACGTTGCACCAGCCTGAGGCGCGCCGTACGTTCATCCAGGGAAGTTGTCCCTGGATCACTGGACCCTGGCAGTGGTGGGCTGCACAGAATCCCGGGAGGGGAGGTGTGGATAGTGACCTGTGCTCGCACACAGGCTTCTTGGTGGCAGCAGCAGCAGCCTTAGCATCTCCTGCCCGTCTCTGGGCTCCATGCTGATAGCTGCAGCTCACGCTCGTCTCTGGGGCTCCTTTAAGCAGCGCTCTTAATTCCCTCTCTTCGCACACCAGGAAACAAAGAGAGAAGAAAAAGCCTCTTGCCTCTTTGGCAGGTCCAGACTTTTTCCCGCACTCCCTCCCGGCTAGCCGTGGTGCACTAACCTCTTCAGGCTGTGTTCATACCTCCAAGCCCCATCCTCTCCCTGTGATCCGACCGAAACCGAGCCTGAGCTCCCAGCCCTCGCCTGCCCTGGCAGGTGAGCAGAGAAGCCTCTCGGATTGGTGAGTGCTGGTCAGCACCGAGCCTCTGTGTGGGAATCTCTCTGCTTTGCCCTCCACATGCCTGTTGCTGTGCTCTCCTTCACAGCTCCGAAGCTTCACCCCTCCACTACCCCCAGTCTACGCCCGCGAAGGAGCTTCCTAGTGTGTGGAAACCTTTACTCCTTCACAGATCCCTCCCACTGGTGCAGGTCCCGTCCCTATTCTTTTGTCTCTGTTTTGTCTTTTTTCTTTTACCCTACCCAGGCACGTGTTGGTTTCTTGCCTTTTGGGAGGTCTGAGGTCTTCTGCCACTGTTCAGCAGGTGTCCTGTAAGAGTTGTTCCACATGTAGTTGTAGTTCTGATGTATTTGTTGGGAGAAAGGCAATCTTCACATCTTACTCTTCTGCCATTTTCCTCAACCTCTAAATTTTTTTTCTTAATAATTATTTTTTATTTTAATAATTTTAGTTTATTTTCTCTTTATTTTATCCTCTTTTTTTTTCTTTCTTTCTATTTTTTCTCCCTTTTCTTCTGAGCTGTGTGGAGGACAGTCTCTTGGGGCCCCAGCCAGGCATCAGGGCTCTGCCACAGAGCTGGGAGACCCAACTTCAAGACACTGGTCCACAGGAGACCTTCCAGCTCCATGTAATATCAAATGGCAAAAATCTCCCACAGATCTCCATCTCAAAACCAACACCCAGCTTCACTCTATGACCAGCAGGCTATAGTGCTGGATACACTATGCCAAACAACTAGCAAGACAGGAACACAGCCTCATCCATTAGCAGAGAGGCTGCCTAAAATCATAACAAGGCCACAGACACCCCAAAACATGCCACCAGACATGGACCTGCCCACCAGAAAGACAAGATCCACCCTCATCCAGCAGAACACAGGCACTAGTCCTCTCCATCAGGAATCCAACACAACCCACTGAACCAACCTTAGCCACTGGGGACAGACACCAAAAACAATGGGAACTACGAACCTACAGCCTGCAAAAAGGAGAGCACAAACACAGTAAGATAAGCAAAATGAAAAGACAGAAAACCACACAGCAGATGAAGCAGCAAGTTAAAAACCCTCCAGACCTAACAAATGAAGTGGAAATAGGCAGTCTACCTGCAAAAGAATTCAGAATAATGATAGTGAACATGATCCAAAATCTTGGAAATAGAATAGAGAACGTGCCAGAAACATTTAACAAGGAACTAGAATAACTAAAGAGGAAATAAGCAATGATGAAGAACACAATAAATGAAATTAAAAATACTCTAGAAGGGATCAATAGCAGATCGATAAGTGAGGCAGAAGAACGGATAAGTGACCTGGAAGATAAAATAGTGGAAATAACTGCTGCAGAGAAGAATAAAGAAAAATGAATGAAAAGAGCTGAGGAGAGTCTCAGAGACTACTGGGACAACATTAAATGCACCAACATTCGCAATATAGGGTTCCCAGAAGAAAAAGAGAAAAAGAAAGAGACTGAGAAAATATTTGAAGAGATTATAGTTGGAAACTTCCCTAATATGGGAAAGGAAATAGTTAGTCAAGTCCAGGAAGCACAGAGAGTCCCATACAGGATAAATCCAAGGAGAAACACATCAAGACACATACTATTCAAACTGTCAAAAATTATATACAAAGAAAACATATTAAAAGCAGCAAGGGAAAAACAACAAATAACACATAAAGGGATCCCCATAAGGTTAACAGCTGATCTTTCAGCAGAAACTCTGCAAGCCAGAAGGGACTGGCAGGACATATTTAAAGTGGCATGGACATACATACACTACCAAACGTAGAATAGATAGCTGGTGGGAAGCAGCCACATAGCACAGGGAGATCAGCTAGGTGCTTTGTGACCACCTGGATGTGGTGGAATGGGGAGGGTGGGAGGGAGGCAGACAAAAGAGGGAGGAGATGTGGGAACATGTGTATATGTATGACTGATTCTCTTTGTTATAAAGCAGAAACTAACACACCATTATGAAGCAATTATACTCCAATAAAGATGTTTTAAAAAATAAATAAATAAATAAAGTGATGAAGGAGAAAAACCTACAACCAAGACTACTCTACCTAGCAAGGATCTCATTCAGATTTGATAAAGAAATTAAAACCTTTACAGACAAGCAAAAGCTGAGAGAGTTCAGCACCACCAAACCAGCTTTACAATAAATGCTAAAGGAACTTCTCTAGGCAAGAAACACAAGAGAAGGAAAAGACCTATAATAACAAACCCAAAACAATTAGGAAAATGGGAATAGGAACATGCATATTGATAATTACCTTAAATGTAAATGCATTAAATGCTCCCACCAAAAGACACAGACTGGCTGAATGGATACAAAAACAAGACCCATATATACACTGTCTACAACAGACCCACTTCAGACCTAGGAATACATACAGACTGAAAGTGAGGGGATGGTAAAAGATATTTCATGCAAATGGAAACCAAAAGAAAGCTGGAGTAGCAATTCTCATATCAGACAAAATAGACTTTAAAATAAAGACTATTACAAGAGACAAAGAAGGACACTACACAAAGATCAAGGGATCGATCCAAGAAGAAGATATAACAATTGTAAATATTTATGCACCCAACATAGGAGCACCTCAATACATAAGGCAAATACTAACAGCCATAAAAGGGGAACTTGACAGTAACACAATCATAGTAGGGGACTTTAACACCCCAGTTTCACCAATGGACAGATCATCCAAAATGAAAATAAATAAGGAAACACAAGCTTTAAATGATACATTAAACAAGATGGACTTAATTGATATTTATAGGACATTCCATCCAAAAACAACAGAATGCATATTTTTCTCAAGTGCTCATGGAACATTCTCCAGGATAGATCATATCTTGGGTCACAAATCTAGCCTTGGTAAATTCAAGAAAATTGAAATTGTATGAAGTATCTTTTCCAACCACAACTCTATGAGACTAGTTATCAATGACAGGAAAAGATCTGTAAAAAATACAAACACATGGAGGCTAAACAGCCAAACCAATCTAACAGAAACAAACAAAGATGTATGCAGAAAAGGAAAAAATAAAATAAGAAAAAGATAGAAAAACAGAAAAACCACAAGAGAACAAACAAAATAAAAAATGAGAACAATCCAAAAGGGCTCAACTAACATAAAAAAAAAAGCTGGAAAAACAAAAAGAGAAAGCAAACAAGCAAATAAAATAGGAGAAAACATAAAATAAACATACAAAAACAATAAAAAAATGAACAAAATAAAATTTAAAGAAGAACCAAAAACACAAAAAGGAAAAAAAATACACATAACAACAAAAATGTAAAATAAAAATAGGAAAATAAATATATATATATTAATTTTTAATGAAAATATTAAAATAATAATAAAAACAACCACAACACCAACAACTGAACAAAACGTAACAAGCAATAAAAGAATAGTAGTAAGAAGAATATTTTTCCGAGGCCTCCTCTGTCAGTGTCCTTGCTCCTGAAGTGAGCCAGAGCCAATCCTTGCCTCCCCAGGAGGCCCTCCAGTACCTCTAGGTAAGTCTCTGGACCTGCTGTGGGCATGGTGTGACATGTTCAGACACTGACTTGACCCAATTTTTACATGTACTTGTCCTCAAAGTCCACTGCTGCTATGGTTAGACTGGTGGGAACACTCATTGCCTATTCAGGTATTCCACAGATGCAGGATTTACCAAGCCAATCTCAGGGATTTAATCCATGGCTTGTGTAGCTGCATGGAAATATTTCCATTCCTCTTCCTTAGTCACCCAGCCCCTGGGGCTCACCTTTGGTGGCTGGGGCTCATCTTTGGTTTTGACCCCACCTCTACATGTGCACCACCCTCAAATGTCTGTCCCACCCACTCAAGAAGGCACGAAAGCAGTGGCTAATTGGGGCACACTTATTCCCTCAGGTTGGGGAGGGTATGGAAGCCACAATTGGGGTGCACGCAAGTTGCCTAGGGCAGAGGGGACCAGCAGACAGTTGCAAAAGATTGAGGCATGCTTACTCTTGTGGGAGTCCCTCCCAGTACCCGTTGAGGCAGGGACTGGCATGTGGGGGCAGTGGCAGCCTCTCCCCTTGCACGCCACTCAACAATGGTGCCTCATTTCCTAGGCAGACCACGCTTCTTCTAGGGGCATTCCCAGGCATGGTGCCCCTTATTCCCATCCCCTCTGTTGTATCCACGCAGTCAACAGCAGTCCTCTCCCTGGATCCACTCTCTTAACCCCACGCTTTAGCACTCAGCCCTTGCCAGCACTGGCAGATTTCCGTCTCAGGCAGAGACACCCAGTACTGATTCCCAAGGAGGCTTTGGGATGGGTGTTGCTCAGGACCCCAAAGCCTATGTGGGTGGAGGATGCCTTGGCTTGAGAGACGGGTGAGCCTACTCAGATGGGAGCCCCTTCCAGTACCTGTGGAGGCTGAAGAAGCCGGCAGGTGGTGAAAAGGGTTGTAAAGGCAGCCCCTCCCCCTACACGACTCAACAACAATGCCTTGCTTCTATGGTGTCCTGGGCTTTTCTCACAAACTTTCTTGGTTGTGCAGTTCCTTACTCCTGCCCCTTCAGGATGTCTTTCCACAGCCAACAACTGTCCCTTCCCTGAGTCTGTGCTCCAAACCCCACTTTCCAGCACCCAGATACCCCTGGCAACAGGCAACTCACAACTCACGCTGGGATGTGCAAAGCTGCAGCACAGACTATGCACACAGTCCTTAATTTGCCCTGCCTTCCACAGATCATCTGCTGCATTCTCTAAGACTCATTATATTTATTTTATATCTCCAAGAGTGCTCATCACTGTTCTAGGCATACAGTAGGCATTTTATAAAGACTTTTTGAAAGCTCTCATGATACTTACTTTAGCATTCTTAACCAATGTATTGTAGATTTGGGAGAAAAAAATTCAAGTCAGATTCTTTCAGTAATAATTTAAATAAGGGTGGTGTCTGTAATGCTTTTTAAGTTCTAAATTTAGAAAAATATATTGGTTCTATGAAGGTCCTCCCTCTTCTCAGCAGCACACATTGAGATAAGTTCCATTATGGGGGTTTAATATCTTGAAACAGCATCTATTCCACCAGAAGGAATAATGTCCCTGAATGCTAAATCCACTAGAGATAATTAAGGTATCCTTTGTGACAGCTGAGTGAGTACTATTTGGGGATTCAGAAGACCTGAGTTCTGGCCTCAATTTTGCTCTTATCTCCTTGTGTGTCTGGGCAAGACACTCTCCCTATCTGGGCTACAGTTTCCTCATCTGTAAAATTAAGGTTCGGGCTTACATGACCTCTATATTTATTTAAAGCTCTTGAAATTAGATTTCCAATTTATTTTATAGAAGGAATTCATGACTGAGCTCTTTTGTCCTTCAGATCTTCCATGTGTGTCTAGAAATGAATGTACTTAAACAACCAGACTTCAGTTATGAGTTTTGCACTCTCCATTGGTAAGACCTAAAAAATCACAGCAAAGTAGTAAGTATACTGAACTTTGAATCAGATTCTTGGATCCTTTATCTGGCTTCACCATTGACTCACTGTGTGAGTTAACTGTGTCATTTCACCTCAGACTTCAGTTTTCCTCTTGCCCAATGAGGGATACTGCTTGTCTCTCCCACGTTGTAGGGATTTTGTGATAATCTAATGGAATAACAGATGTAAAAGATCTTTGAAAAAGATAAGCTTTTTTTTTTTTTTTTTTTTTTTTTTTTTTGCGGTACGCGGGCCTCTCACTGTTGTGGCCTCTCCCGTTGCGGAGCACAGGCTCTGGACGCGCAGGCTCAGTGGCCAAAGCTCACGGGCCTAGCCTCTCCGTGGCATGTGGGATCTTCCCGGACTGGGGCACGAACCTATGTCCCCTGCATCGGCAGGCGGACTCTCACCCGCTGCGCCACCAGGGAAGCCCAAAAAAGATAAACCGTTTTAAAAATCTGAATTGATGTGGCACCTAACAACAGTAAAAACAATAATAATAATTAACACTTAGTATTCATCATACATTCTCACCACGTCAAGCACATGCTCTGTTATTTTGTTAAATGTAATTTTCTCAGTAAGGACTTTGCTGACCACTCTGTTTATAATTATACACCTCAACTCATGCTTCCATCCCCTTATTCTGCTTTATTGTTTATGGCACTTATAATCTGCTAACATCCTGTATAATTTAATTCAATCTGTTATTGTCTGTCTCTGTTCACTAGAATGTATAATCCATAAGGAAAGGATTTGATCTGTTTTGTTCCTTCCTGTTCCCCCAACATTTAAAACTGTGGACTTATACATAGCAGACAGTCAATAAATATTTGTTGAATAAGTAAATCCTGCCAGATAAACCTGTTTTCTTCCCATCTATGTACATACAGTATCAGCTTCTGTGAAATCAACACCTTTTTTTTAATCCAGAAGAGTCAGTCTTTGTGCTATGCAGGTAGCCTGTTGGCAATCTTGTTATCTTAGAAGGTACTGAGGAAAGACGAGGCTTTTTCTTTAGACATAATCAGCCTTTTAAGGCCACTCTCCCACAAGGTTAGCCTTATGGTTAGGTGAGATAGGTAGTTATTCTCTTTTAGGGGGATTGCTTAATGTAATGTTTCACCTTGTGGTCCAAAACCATGTCTACCATGTATTAACTATGTGACTTTGATCATGGTACTAGAATATCTTCAGTCCTCTGTTTTCCCATCTTTGTGATGGAGACTACAGCAGTACTTTCCTCATAAAGATTTTGAATGGCCAAATAGGACATTATACACAAAGCACTTAACCCAGTGCCTGGAACATTGTAAGAAACAAAGCAAAGAAATAGTAGTCTTATTTATGTGATGTCATTGGGGATGGTTTCTAGAAAGACTTTCAAGTCTCTTCTTCACTGCTGAAAGCATGTATGGCCTTCTATAAACATCTTTCAATCCCCACAAAATGCAAATTCCATAAGGCACTTATCTATGGAACCTGAGAATATATGTATACTCCTATGCCTGGGCACTTGATGAGGAAGGGGAGTGGAGGAATATCAGGTGGAAAGGAGGCTAAAAATTCTGAAAATGCACTTCACCAACTTCACACAATTGAACTCGCTGGCCTTTATGATTGGAGCTTGGTCCATAGTACCTATGGAAATATTCCTAAGGCAAGTGCTTCACAATAGAGAGTTCTGGGATACTGGAATCCATGCTGTGATTTGGAAGCTTCTCTTCTGCCAACATGGTTTTCATGGATGCCAAATAAGTAGGCAAAAATCTTCCTTCAACAAACTGAATGAGTATATGCTGCATGCACTTAGGCATAAACTTCCAACCCTCCCTTGGATGAAGCTGTAATTCAGCAATATCACATCCCATTTATGGATGAGAGATATTCTCTGGCTTAGAATTTCCTCCTGACTGATTTCCTTTGTCAGATGAAAGGAGAAGCTGCCTTGGCTTAAACATCACCTCCTCAGACTGATTGATCACATGCAAAGGAAAATCAAATAAACTCCACCCTCACACAAGACATCAGTGGGGTGTCACATTTCAGGCTGGAAATCATACCCCAACAAGTGTGCTCTCCTCTGGGATGGCAGACACAGGCTACCACATGCCTATTTGGCTTGCTTCCAGATGGTGTGTGTTTGGAGCTACTCATGAGAGATCATTAACCTACATAGGAGACATTTGTTCCCTTTTGCTATTTCACTTAAGATAGAGCACAGATGAGTTTCAAAGAGAATGTTTCCATCTATCCACAATGCCAAGGGACAAGTATTACCTGTTCTGCCTCCAAAACTGGATGGATATGAGCATAATGGAGTCAACTCGACCCTTGAAAGAGATGGTCTGAATGAAAATACAGCATAAAGTCACAAAGATGAGTTATTCCATTTACTCCTCTGGAAATTAATTAGGATACACACACACACACACACACACACACACACATATACTTAGAATGCTGTTTGTTCTGAATTGGAGGAGAGTGGATATGTATCCATGATTGGAAAGGATGTCTATAAATACTCATTCACTTCTCTAGAGTATTTTACATGCATTATCTTGTTTAAGACAGACAACAGCACTGTGAGGTAGGTCAGACAAATCACACTCCATTTGGGGATTATCAAACTGAGGCTTAGGGAGGTTAAATGACCTGTCCAAAATCTTACGGTTAAAACTAAGATGAAAACCCCAGTATACAGACTTCTATCTTTAATATTTTAGAAGTCAGCTATGAATGAGTTTCTCACCACCTTTCCAAGCGGATCTAGGGGAAGAGTTGCTCTACATTGACTGTCATTCCCCTCTGGTAGACATTAACTTATAAGAACCAAATTATGCACTCTCATCTTCTTTTATTCATTCCCAGGACATGCATTACATTCTTTGGCATAAAGTATTAGCCAGGTAGCAGAAAATTACATATTCTCAGTATAAACACAAAGTGACAATTTAAAGTTCAAAAATCCTAGCAAAAGGACTAAATCTTTGTTTATTATTATGTTTATGAAGAACCAGTTGAAGGGAAAAAGCAAAGATCTAGAGAAAGTTTAATGTCTATGAAAAGCAAAGAGTGGAAGTGTCAAACTTAAGCAGCCTTAATGTTATAAGTTATGGAAGGAAAAGAAAAAAGATGATGAAGGCCCACACCCACCTACAAATGTGAGTAACACATTAGTAGCCATAGCTCTGTTTCAGCATTGCCCTTATAGAGCCTTTCTTGGTATGCAGGCTCCTCTTTACCCACACCCCTTCTTTCAGTATCCTGTTTCCTCACTCTTGTCCTTTTACACTATGCCTGATCTCCCTGAGTGATACTTCATGTTTCCACCTCCAGTTCCCCGCTCCATCTAAGATACCCATTGCTTCTTGCTACCCTGTTCCCTTAACTCACTAAGGACTGTAACGTCCTTTCTCTCATAACTATTGAGAAAATAAAAAATAACTTGAATTGTAAAAATCTGCACCGCCATTTGTTGAGCTGGGATAACAGACACAGATAAAGCTAGCTGCAAAGTTAACAGGAAAGAATATTTTCCCAAAACTCATGTTGCAGCTAAAAAAATGTCCTAACAACTCTGTCTTTGAATGACTGCTGCTTTCTTACTGAGGAACATTGTTCTCTAAAATCATTGACTATCAGAAACTTCACTGTTAGAAATTATATGAATAAGAATGAAACATCCCACTATTGCCTGGAGGATCTAAGTCGTTTTGACCAGAGAATCAGCCTTAATTTATGAACCAAGTGCCAGCTTCAGATAATTTTTCCACATCTATTTTAATTTTATTGGTTCCAAGGAAACAGGGCCCTGGTTCCACTTCCACAGTCTAGACCAGATGTTGATTCTTTTACACATAACCTTGCTTTGCTTTGAGCCTAAGAAAACATTGCTTCTTGCCTTATCTCTGCTCCACAATGTCTGGGGCCTTAGCTGGGTAGACCAGGTAGAAGCAACTCAACAGTTGGGATTTGGACTCATCTGGACATTGCTTTACTCACATGTACAGAGCCTGGGCTTAGATAATTCAACGACTAGAAATGCCAAAATGACTGCCTAGGTGAGGCCTCTCCACTTGGCTTGGGTTCCTCATAGCAAAGCAGGCTCGGGGTAGTTGAACTTCTTAATTGATGGCTCTGTGCTCCAAGCATGAATTTTCCATTTAGTAAAGCAGAAACTCATGGCCTTTTATGACAGCCTAAAAAGTCACACAGTATCACTTCTGCCATACTCTGTTGATTGATGAGTCACAAGCCTGCCCAGATTCAAGGGGAGAGGACATAGATCCATCTCTCAATGGAAGGAGTATTAAAGAATTTGGGGCCATGTTTGAAAATTGCCCCTGGGTGTATCAAGCACATAGTTTTGTTAAAAAGTGCTATGTTAGTATCTTTACAGCAGTTTCAAAGAAGAACCAGATGTGTCTCTTCACCTCAGGGATGATATATTCAAAAAGGATTTACTGATATCTTGCTGTGGAATATTACATATGTCACTTACCCTCTCTGAAACTTTTTCTTTATCTGAGTAATAGAATAATAAATTTTATCCATCAACTCCCAACCATTATAGAGTTAGAAAAATAAAATAAGGTCATTGTGGTAGCCAGCCTCCAAGAGAGCTCCTAATAATCTCCACCTCCTCATTCCCTTATGTAGCCTCCTTCCACATTATACCAAGGTTAGTCTATATAGCCAATAACATACAGCAGAAATGACAGTATGCCAGTACCATACTGTCTTGATTACTGTAGCTTTGTAATATAGTCTGAAGTCAGGGAGCCTGATTCCTCCAGCTCCGTTTTTCTTTCTCAAGATTGCTTTGGCTATTTGGGGTCTTTTGTGCTTCCATACAAATTGTGGAATTTTTTGTTCTAGTTCTGTGAAAAATGCCAGTGGTAGTTTGATAGGGATTGCATTGAATCTGTAGATTGCTTTGGGTTGTAGTCATTTTCACAGTGTTGATTCTTCCAATCCAACAACATGGTATATCTCTCCATCTATTTGTATCATCTTTAATTTCTTTCATCAGTGTCTTATAATTTTCTGCATACAGGTCTTTTGTCTCCTTAGGTAGGTTTATTCTTAGATATTTTATTATTTTTGTTGCAGTGGTAAATGGGAGTGTTTCCTTAATTTTACTTTCAGATTTTTCATCATTAGTCTATAGGAATGCAGGAGATTTCTGTGCATCCTGCTACTTTATCAAATTCATTGATTAGCTCTAGTGGTTTTCTCGTAACATCTTTAGGATTCTCTATGTATGCAATCATGTCATCTGCAAACAGTGACAGCTTTACTTCTTCTTTTCCGATTTGGATTCCTTTTATTTCCTTTTCTTCTCTGATTGCTGTGGCTAAAACTTTCAAAACTATGTTGGATAAGAGTGATGAGAGTGGGCAACCTTGTCTTGTTCCTGACCTTAGTGGAAATGCTTTCAGTTTTTCACCATTGAGGATGATGTTGGCTCTGGGTTTGTCATATATGACCTTTATTATGTTGAGGAAAGTTCCCTCTATGCCTACTTTCTGCAGGGTTTTTATCATAAATCGGTGTTGAATTTTGTTGAAAGCTTTCTCTGCATCTATTGAGATGATCATATGGTTTTTATTCTTCAATTTTTTTAATATGGTGTATCAAATTGATTGATTTGCATGTATTAAAGAATCCTTGCATCCCTGGGATAAATCCCACTTGATCATGGTGTATGATCCTTTTAATGTGTTGTTGGATTCTGTTTGCTAGTATTTTTCTGAGGATTTTTGCATCTATATCCATCAGTGATATTGGTCTGTAATTTTCTTTTTTTGTAGTATCATTGTCTTGTTTTGGTATCAGGGTGATGGTGGCCTCATAAAATGAGTTTGGGAGTGTTCCTCCCTCTGCTATATTTTGGAAGAATTTGAGAAGGATAGGTGTTAGCTCTTCTCTAAACGTTTGATAGAATTCACCTATGAAGCCATCTGGTCCTGGGCTTTTGTTTGTTGGAAGATTTTTAATCACAGTTTCAGTTTCAGTGCTTGTGATTGGTCTGTTCATATTTTCCATATCTTCCTGCTTCAGTCTCAGAAGGTAGTGCATTTCTAAGAATTTGTCCGTTTCTTCCAGGTTGTCCGTTTTACTGGCATAGAGCTGCTTGTAATAATCTCTCATGATCTTTTGTACACCGGTCAGAATGGCCATCATCAAAAAATCTTCAAACAATAAATGCTGGAGACAGTGTGGAGAAAAGGGAACCCTCTTGCACTGTTGGTGGGAATGTAAATTGATACAGCCACTATGGGGAATAGTATGGAGGTTCTTTTAAAAACTAAAAATAGAACTACCATATGACCCAGCAATACCACTACTGGGCATATACCCTGAGAAAACCATAATTCAAAAAGAGTCATATACCAAAATGTTCACTGCAGTTCTATTTACAATAGCCAGGACATGGAAGCAACCTAAGTGTCCATCAACAGATAAAGAAGATATGGCACATATATACAATGGAATATTACTCAGCCATAAAAAGAAAAGAAATTGAGTTATTTGTAGTGAGGTGGATGGACCTAGCGTCTTTCATACAGAGTGAAGTAAGTCAGAAAAAGAAAAACAAATACTGTATGCTAACACATATATATGGAATCTAAAAAAAGAAAAAAAAAAGGTCATGAAGAACCTAGGGGCAAGACGGGAATAAACACACAGACCTACTAGAGAATGGACTTGAGGGTACCGGGAGGGGTAAGTGTAAGCTGGGACTAAGCGAGAGAGTGGCATGGACCTATATATACTACCAAACATAAAATAGATAGCTAATGGGAAGCAGCTGCATAGCACAGGGAGATCAGCTAGGTGGTTTGTGACCACCTAGAGGGGTGGGATAGGGAGGGTGGCAGGGAGGGAGATGCAAGAGGGAAGAGTAATGGGGACATATGTATATGTATAACGGATTCACTTTGTTAAAAAGCCGAAACTAACACACCATTGTAAAGCAATTATCTTCCAATAAGGATCTTAAAAAAAAAAAGAAATGATAGTATGTCACTTCCAAGATCAGGTTATAAAATTCTTCATTTGGGACACTCTCTTCCTTGCTGGTTTCCTTTCTCTTTCTTGTATCACTTGATTTGTGAATGAAACAATGTTGTAATCAGCCTTATTGAGAAGTTAGCATGGCAAGAAAATCAGGTCTTCTGACAATAACTATGAGTGAGCTTGAAATCTCATGAGAGACCCAGAGCCAGAATGATCCAGTAAAGCTGCTTCTAGATTCCTGACCTACAGAAATTGCATCATAATAAATGTTTGTCTTAAGCTTCTCAATCTTGGGGTAATTTATTATGCAGTTATAGAAAATATCATGTAGGAGTACTTCATACGACTATAAAAGAGCATTCTTAAGCTGATGTAGATGAACAAGGCTATTTGGATGTCTAGCCTTATTAACTAACAATCTCTGTGCATATGCAATTTTAGTTTGATGTGGAACAGGGTGGTATGAGATGTTATTCCTAAAAAACATAAATTCACAGTAAAGAAGGATCTTCATGTGTGGGTTTTCTCTTGAAATTTGTCTGTAAACATAGGTCATTTCACTAGCAAAATACAAGAGAAATGTTGAGATGAGAGGTACAAAATAGTGGTTAAAAAAAAAAAAAGTCCTGGAAGCAAGGAACCAACAGATATAAATCCTAATCTCATTTCTTGCTCATCAGTTGTGTGACCTTGGGCTAGAGACTACCTCCCACTGAATCTCAGTTTCTTTATCATTAAATAAGAGAAGAATCAACTATATTAGTGGGTTTTGAAACTTTTTGACCATGGCTCACAATAAGAAATATATTTTACATTACAATCCAGTCCACATATATGAATATATGTATCTAAATTTAAATAGAAATTTCCTGATACAATACTTTATCATTTCTGCATGAGATGCATGTTAATATTATTTTCTATCCTATTCTCTTCCATAAAAGTCCCACTAATCATAACCTACTAAATTAACTTTATGAGTTGTAGTTGAAAATATAGTTCTACTGGACTATAGATGTTCTATGAAGAACTGTGTCTAGAGTTCCATGATTCTAAGTAAGTAACAAATCTTACTGAGGGCAACAGATCCAGCCAAACACTAGTGCCTTCTACTAAGAAGATGAGTTAAGAGTGAAAGGAAATTGCCATATTTGGAGCAAAATAAAATAGCGATGGCAGAAGGAAGTCAAGGATACATTCAATCTTGGCTATATAAATTTATATGTTTGATTCTTCATTATTTCTAAGGTAGACCAGAATCAAGGACACTAATGAAGGGAATTGAATGCCTGGGTCATCTGGTTAGGGCACCTTTCTCCTTGGACAGATCTGGAAAGACACTGAAAAATTGTCCCTTTTTGGGTTCATTCTTTCCTAAATTCCTTTCAAACATAGATCTCTTTTGTCAACACATTATCTCTTTCCACAAAGTATAATACTGTTGATTGAGGCACAGCAAGTGACATGCTAACACATTCCTGAAATTACACACTGAGCACCTTGATTTAAATTTGGATAGAAATGAAACAATTTAGTCATCCATTTATGAAGTGTTGCTTTGATTACACTGTCAATACTTTATAATTTTTCATATTTAGGGAGAATATTATCTTAAATCTGGGGAAGTTTTTAGTCATTAGACAAATGTTTATTGAGTATCTCCTGGAGGCTAAATCTTGTCCTAGGTGCTGGAGATGCAACATTGACTAAGGCAAAGAAGATCTCTATTCACATGGAGCCTTCACTGGTGTTGTTCCAGTGAACCAATTACATTAACGTGTACTTCCATATGCTGCAGGCAGAGTTAACCTACTTTTTGACCTGATTAACATAAGGTACTTAGGGGGAAGGGAATTGAGCTTAGTGGAATATATCTTATCACCTAAGGAAAAATATATAAAGACTATGTAGATCCAATTAAAATGGCCTGGGGGAGGGGGAACATGGATCTTGTTGTCTAACGACCTGCAACCATTTGCAGCACTGCAGCCACTAAAAGCCAGGAAATTTTAGTTACAGTATCTCGAACATTAATCCATTCATTTTAAGAAACTTATGTAATCCAATTAACAAGCAAGGTCTACAGGGGCCCTGGATGAATATTCAAGATTTCAAAGATACAATGGGAGAGTTAGCTCTGAAATATGACTGATTGAAACAACTTCCACCTAGGGTGACTGAGGCTTTAATGCACATACACGTGAAAGGGAAAAGGAAAGAAGACTAAGTGGAGATCGTTTATTCTAACTGTTCTGGGTGTTGCTTTCTGAAACTACATAAATAGTGCAAACTTTGTAACTGGGTCTATGAGCACATTGGCTAGACCTCTAACTTGTTTTGACTTCAGATAGTATATTTTTATTTATTCTTTTTTTTAATTGTTTCCCTACTAGACACCAAGGTCACACTGAATCATTGTGTGTACGTGCTATTCTTTCTCTTTTGAAACCTTGAAGTGATGTACCCCTGTCATATTTGATGTTTGCTCTTTGTGATGAAAGGAATAGAAGTGTCTTTGTTTCATGCATTCAAAAAGGAGCTGGATGGCCAGGGTGGGTGTGCTTTCAGGCACATCCCTGCATCCCTGGTATCTTGAATTTCCTGAATTGTATCAAACTATAGGACACCAGCCCTCCTCAAAGGAATACCTGCTAGCAGCTGCCAGCTGCAAATGTGTGGTCTCAAGGCCTCCTCCTGGAAGTACTCAAGGCAAGGATTTCAGCCTCCAACTAATACTTTCTTAACCAGCACCTTTACTTCTTGCCAGCTCCAATGATAATTCTTTGGAAAGAACTCATGGAACTAAGTGTAACATTGCAGATTTTGCCTTTATAAGGCTATCCCACCCCCACTTTGTAGTCCAGTGGAAGAAAATTCAAGTGCTTCTGGAATCTGTGTCTCCCAGGCTCTAGTTTTCAGTTTTGCTCAAATAAAACTCTCTTCTTCTACTCTCATTATGAATTGTATGTTGATTTTCCCCATGGACACAATAAAAATTAACCAGTTCAAATGGAAAACAAAACAAAATAGATCAAATAAACAACAACAAAAAAGAACAAGCCAAACCAACTCAAAATCCCAAACTTGGCCAACTGGAAAATATTATCAACTAAATTGGAAACGCTTGCAAATGTATGTAGCGTTCTGTACAACTACATGTTAGCACTTTTGGTAGAGAAGCCATTGTTGGGCAACACAACAGGCAACAGGGCTAACAACTTCAATTTTAATTTCAAGAAGAAAAATAATATAAAATGCCCAAGCCACTCTCAATCTTCTTGCCCAATTGATTACTGAAACACAGCTCAGCAAAATCTGTCCCTGCAATCTTGGTGGTCATTTATATCCTCGTGAAAAACCCTGGGAGGGCATCAAGGCATTTGGATGATGCAACAACAGAGCCCAGATGTAAACTTACCGCTTGATGTGCTGGATGAATCCATGGTGGGAGAACCAATCAGAGTGCACAGAAACTGCTGGCCAACTGTCTATTTATTCTTTTTAACTGAGATAGCATTTAAGATCTGGTCCCATAGCAACTACTTTGAAGTGTATAATACAGTATTGCTAACTATAATCACAATGCTATGTATTAGATCTCCAAAACTTATTCATCTTCAAACTGCAAATTTGTATACTTTTATCAACATCTCCCCATTTCCCCCATCCCCCAACCCCTGGTAGCCACCAATCTACTCTATGTTTCTATAAGTTCAGTTTTTTTAGAGTCTACATATAAATGATATTGTCTTTGTCTGTCTTACGTCACTTAGCATAATTCCCTCAAGGTCCATCCATGTTGTTGCAAATGGTAGGACTTCTTTTTTTTCTCTCGTAGATGCATGGTAGGTAGGTAGATAGATAGATAGATAAATAGTTAGATAATCACAGATCGATATCACATCTTCCTTATCCATTCATGCATTGACCAATGGATATGTTTTTTTTCCATATCCAGTGGATATGTTACAGTTTTTACCATAGCTTGGCTATTGTGAATAATGCTGCCATAAACATGGGAGTGTAGATGTCTTTTTGATAACCTGTTTTCATTTATTTTGGATATATGCTCCAAAGTGGTATTGCTGGATCTTATGGTAATTCTATTTTTAATTTTTTGAGGAATCTCCATACTCTTTTCTATAGTGGCTAAGTCAACTAATTTACATTCCCAACACAGTGCACAAGGGTTTCTTTTTTCCACATTCTCATCAATACTTGTTACCGCTTGTCTTTTTGACAATAGTCATTCTAACAGCTATGAAATGATACCTCCTTGTGGTCTTAATTTGCATTTCCCTGATGATTAGTGATGTTTAGCATCTTTTCATTTACCTGTTAACCATTCATATGTCTTCTTTGGAGAAATGTCTATTCAGGTCTTCTGTCCACTTAATTGGATTTTGGGGGGTTTTTGTTATTGAATTATATTAGTTCCTTATATATTTTGGATATTAACCTCTTTTCAGATACATGGTTTGAGAGTATTTTCTCCCATTCCATAGGTTGCCCATTTCATTTTGTTGATGGTTTCCTTTGCTGTGCAGAATCATTTTTAGTTCAATGTAGTCCCACTTATTGATTTTTGCTTTTATTGTTTGCGCTTTTGGTGTTATATCCAAACAATCATTGTTAAGACAAATGTCAAGGTTTTTTTTTTAACCTATGCATTATCTAAGACTTTTAAGATTTCAGGTCTTATAATTAAATCTTTAATCCATTTTGAGTTAATTTTTGTGAGTGGTGTAAAATGAGATCCAATTCATTCCTTTCTTGTGGTTATCCACTTTTCCCAACACCATTTATTGAAGAGACTTTTCTTTCCACATTGAGTATTTTTGACTCTCTTGTCAAATATCAGTTAACTGTATATGCAGGGATTTATTTCTGGCCTCTCGATTCTGTTCCATTGATGTAAGTGTCTGTTTATGTGTCAGCACCATAGTGCTTTGATTATTTTTTTTACTATAGTTTGAAATCAGGAAGTGTGACACCACCAGCTTTGTTCTTCTTCCTCAGGATTTCTTTGGCTATTCTGGGTCTTTTCTTGGATCCATACAAATTTTAGGGTTGTTTTTCCTATTTCTGTGAAAAGCTCCACTGGAATTTTGATAGGAATGGCATTGAATATATAGATGACTTTGGACAGTATGAGCATTTTAACAATATTAATTCTTCTAATCCATGAACATGGCATATATTTTTATTTATTTGTTTCTTTTTCAATGTCTTTCATTAAAGTCTTGTAGTTTTCAGTACATAGATATTTCACCTCCTTGGATAAATTTATTCCTAAGTATTTTATTTTTTTATGCTATTGTGAATGTGATTGCTATCTTTATTTCTTTTTTCAGTTATTTTGTTGTTATTGTACAGAAACACAACTAACTTCTGTATGCTGATATTATATCTTACAACTTTACCGAATTCATTAATTAGTTCTAAAACTTTTTTTGGTGGAATCTTTAGGATTTTCTCTATGTAAGATCATATCATCTGTGAAGAGAAACAATTTTGCTTCTTCCTTTCCAATTTGGATGCCTTTATTTCTTTTTCTTTCTTGATTTCTCTAGCTAGGACTTCCACTACTATGTTGAATAAAAGTTGTGCAAGTGGGCACTCTTGTTTTGTTCCTCTTTTTAAAGATAAAGCTTCCAAATTTTCATGGTTAAGTATGATATTAGCTGTGGCTTAGTCATATATGGCCTTTGCTATGTTGAGTTTTTCATCATGAAAGGATGTTATGTTTTGTCAAATGTTTTTATGCATGTATTGAAATGACCATGTGACTTTTGTCTTTCATTCTATTAATGTAGCAGATCACATTTACTGATTTGTGTATGTTAAACCATCCTTGTATCCCAGAGATAAAATTCCACTTCTTCATGGTGTGTGATCCTTTTATTGTGCTATTGAATTCAGTTTCCTAATATTTTGTTAAGAATTTTTGTATCTATGTTTATCAGAGTTATAGGCCTCTAGTTTTCTTTACTTGTATAGTCCTTATCTAGTTTTGCTGAAAGGGTAATGCTGGCCTCATAAAATGAGTTTTAGAGCATTCCCTCCTCTTCAATTTTTTTGGAATTTTTTGAGAGGATTGGGGGTTAATTTTTCTTTAAAATTTGGTAAAAGTTTCGTAAAAAACCACCTGAGGTTTTCTTCTGCATGGTGAGGTTTTTGATTACTGATTCAATCTCCTTACTAATTATTTACCTGTTTATATTTTCTATTTTTCATAATCCAGCCTTGCACGTTGTATGTTTCCAGGAATTTATGCATTTCTTCTAGGTTATCTAATGTGTTGGCATATAATTATTTATAGTATTCTCTTATGATTCTATGCATTTCTGTGGTGCCAGTTATAATGACTCCCCTTTCATTTCTAATTTCACTTATTTTAGTTTTCTCTCTCTTTTTCATACTCTAGCTAAAGGTTTACCAACTTTTTAAAAAAATACAGCTTTTAATTTGTTGATTTTTCTATTGTTTTTCTGGACTCTATTTTATTTATTTCCATTCTGATCTTTGTTATTTCCTTCCTTCTACTAAATGCAGTATGTTTAAAAACAAACAAACTAACTTAACCATATCCAGACTAAAGAACATGGGGACCAGATCTCAAAGAAAAGACTTAGCCAATGGCTACAGGTTTAAGATGCTTTTTCTATTCTATTTGTTAATTTATTCATCCTACCAACAGATATTTATTGAAAACCTGCTATGGGCTAAGAAAAGTACTAGCCACTTGGGATATACATAGTCTCTACATTCCTGAAAAAGTGAAGGGAGAGGTGAAAAGAAACCAATGACATAATCAATAAATAAATGCAAAACTAGGGGGAAAAAGAGTCTGAGGAGCAGAATTTTAACCTCTTGCCCTCTTGTATGCATTGGGAGGAATCATTTGTGTGCCCTGTTGTGGTGTCTGAAATACCAGCATTCATTTTGGGGGATTCTAGGAAGTTTGTCAGTGTTTCAAATTTCTTCAATAAAGTGAAAATACCCTCAGGGTAAGACATACTTCAAGTATGCAGGCTGTTCCTTTCATCCCTTGTTCTTCCACTACTCCACGTGAGTAAGGCCAATTCTCTTGGCACACAGAAAGTACAGGAAGAAACAGCTGTACAAGTTGCTGTGGTCCCAAAAGAGCTTCTACAAATCAAGAAGACAATGTGTCTCTGCTATTTTCCATTTCAAAATTCTTTCCAGGCAAAAATATGTACCCATATAATTTTTAAGGTATGTTAAATTTGGCCAAAGTCAGTGAGAAAAACTTTTAATCACCATACCTGGAAGTTTTCAAGACTGTGGGCTCCATTTAACCCTTTCATATTAACCACATCATTTCTGTAAAGACTCCATCTTTTGTCTATGGTACAGACTGCTCTCATACTTACCAGACTTGCTCCCAAGATCTCAGTTATATGTCGCTTCATTCCTAATTACTGTTGACTTCATTTGCATATGTTTTTCCAATGTATGACTATAATCATAAACTGAGTCTTAGCATCAGGGTACTCAGGAATGGTTCCTGATCAATTTTTCTTTACTGAAAATTTCATCTAGTCCAACTCCCACTGTTTTCTTGTCTTCCCTTACTATTGTGGTTAAAATAATGCAAAATATTCCACAGTTCTCTTGGCTTCTACCTAGTTTTATTTTTTTATGTATAATATCTCATGGATTTGCATACTCTTCTAAATTTACTAGCTTAACTCCATTCATTTCTACAGTCTTGTTTTGATAACTATTCCTCCTCTAGCATGATAGATTTATCTTTGATCAACATGACCTATTCAACAGTTTCTTCTTCCCTAAATGTCTTTTTTCCTAAAAAGTAGGCTTATTTTAGCCATTTTAATAGCCATATTAGTATAACCTAACATTGATATTAGCATAGTCACCTATTGAACATTATCAATAAATTAAAGTTCATCATTTAATACCTTATTGTGAAGTAGTTGATAGCTTTTTGGGAGCAAGGATTTTGTTAAGAATAGTCCTGGAGCAGGAAAGTATATGGGATGTAGGTGTAAGTTGGGAGGTGAGGTTATAACAAAGACTAATTTTCCAAACTTCAGAATTCTGCTTTGGATTAGTCTTTCCCTCCCAGGGAACATTTAGTGCTAGTTTCAAAGAAAAAAAAATTAAATCTCTGCACAAAGATTTTTAAACTAAAATTTAGCCCAATATATTTCCATGTTCCACTTAGCTGTCTGGAAGCTTAGAGGTAAATTAAAATACATAAATTGAGATAACAAAGGATTCAATACAGTTTTGGCACACTAGAAATGCTCAAAAAATATTAATTCCCTTCAAAATTGGAGTTAAATTATATAACGGACTAATCTCAGGGGCCTAGGTATTGTCTCTTCTGTTTCCTTTACAGAGGTTTTTCTTAAGGTATGGTCCCGAGGCCAGCAGCAACAAAATCAACTGAGAGCTTGTTAGAAATGCAGACTCCCATATCTCAACCCAGGCATACTGAATTAGATATTCTGGAGTTGAGGCCCATAATTTGGGTTTTAACATGCCTTTTAGAAAATTCTGGTAGATACATATGCCTGAGAACCAAAGCTATAGACAACTCTGTTTTTTCCTTAAATGTTTTAAAATATGTATTAAATGAACTGAATATCTTACTACAAAGAAGATTTAAGTTGGAACAGAACTCCTTCCTATAAATCTCTTCAGTAACTCCAAGATCCGATCCAGTATAAGTCCTATTTTTAAATATTCAGGTTTTCTTTTTGCCTGTTTATCATTTAAAGTTGCCCTACTGCCCACGCTGGTAATTGAAAATAGATTGCACTAAAACATTCAAGTTGTGAGTCAGGCATGTGTTTTAATTAGGTCATTCTGCTAATGTTGTTCCATTCTATTAACTTCACTTCTTATGCTTACTGCCCCCCAAATCCCTAATCCTTCTCCACTGAAACTTTCCTTGGGATCCACCAAATAATAAATAGCCTGCCTAAATATCTTCAGGTGTCTTGAAGAATCATCTGATTATAGATGCTATCTCTGTACAAACTGCTTTTGGCTATTAAACTTCTTGGCCTTGAATAGAGAGATCTGTTTTCTGCACATACACGCCCCCACACCAGCAGTAAGAGCAAAAATTCGTCACTCTCCAGTGGCTCCAGGTGGAAAGGTCCTTAAATTGGAAATCTTCCTGGAAATGTGTAGGCCCATCAGGGATGTTATGCCCCTATAAGGCCTGTTGAAAATCTGCTAACTAATTAATGGTCTGAAAAGTTAAGCGACAGTTTGACAAATGTGTGGAGGAGGGAAGGCACATGCCAGAAGAGTGCCCTCCTGACACTCTGCCTATGGGGGGCAGTTAAGGCAGCATCAAATTACAGGTTTTGGGGCCAGTTTAAGTAACACAAAAGAAAACAGTGTAACATGTGGCAGACACAGACCTGCAGAGAGGAAAACAACTAATAAAAACTGTGTAAGGTAAGTGGAAATTCCTTCTCTAGTCAGATCTCAATACAGTTAAATCAATAAACAATTATAACATCCTCTTTGCTTGTTGTACAACTAGGAATAGTCAGAAACAAATGGATGGGCTGGAGAAAACCATTGCAGGCAAAGAAATTTCCAATATCCAGTCAAGTCAAATTCTGATGTCTTCAAGTAGCAGCAAGAAGCACGGTGAAAGAAGCACTGAACTGGAAACCGGGAGTCCTGGATTTTTGTCCAGGCTCTGTCACATTTTGGCTATGTGACTGTGAGCTTCATTATTACTTGAAATTCGCTCACAGAAATTACTTTAATATCATGTCCTTGACTTTTACTGAAGATCAATATGACAAATGTCCATATGAAAAATATTTTTTTTATGTTTAGAAAGTCTTCTATTTTAAAGACAAACATACACAATCCCATATTATCTATATTACCTTATTTAATCCTCAAAAATAACCTATGAAAGAGGTATTATCTTGATGATTACAAATAAGGAAACTCAGACATAAAGAGGACACTAAGTAAGTGATGTTGCTGGAGTTTGTGTCTGTCTCTGCCAACACCAAATTCTATGTTCTTATCTGTTGTGTTTCGCTAGGTACAGATGCTCTGTCTGTAAGGGTTTACAGATTTATTCGAGTTTGGTATTATGAAGAATCCTACTTCATTTGTCTCACTGGGATGTATTTCTTTATCAGATAATTAAAAACTACATAACAGTATATTTTTTATTTTGCTTTGTCTCCTTAGAAAGTGAAAGCTAAGGTTTATGCTCAGTTTTTATAACTACCTTTTAGCTTGTTCTTGATTTCCACTACATTCTCCCCTCCTTTACATAGCTCTTGCTCTTTTCTAATTGTCCTATTATGTCTGTCTATTTTATTATAAGCTGCACAAAACTTTTGAGGAAGTATATAATGTATAAATAATAAGTCATTTCACTTGCTTTGGACTCAAATTCTTCATCCATAAAATGAAAGATGGGGTAAAGTGGGTAATCATTGACCCAATAAGGTATCTTCTAATTGTAAAAAATTCAGGTTTCCTCAGACATTCTTTGGCCTTGTTTCTATTTTTTTAAATAAAACTAATACAGTCCCATGATTACTATTTTCAAATATTAGGAAAGTATGTAAAGCAAAAAGTAAAACACTCTCTCCTACCCCTGATCCCCTATTTCCACTTTTCATAGGTAGAAAAACTTATTATGTATCCTTTGATAAATGTTCTATGGCTAAATATATAAACATACATACGTATTATTAACTTAGCTATTGCCGCATAGCAATATTATCAAAAACTTAGAGGCTTAAAATAACATACACTTATTATCTCACAGTTTTGCTGAGACAGGAGTCTGCACATGGCTTGGCTGAGTCCTCTGCTTTAAGGATTCACAAAGCTGCAATCAAGGTGTCAGTTGGCGCTATGGTTTTATCTAAGACTTGACTGGGGAAGGATTTCCTTCCAAGCTCATGTAGTTGTTGGCAGCATTTTCTATGTGAGCTGTCAGACAGAGGCTGCCCTCAATTTCTTGTCACATGGACAGTCTTAGTCCATTTGGGCTACCATAATAAAATTACGATAGATTGGGTGGTTTCTAAACAACTGAAATTTATTTCTTACAGTTCTGGGGGTTGGGAAACCCAAGATCAAGGTACCAGCATATTCAGTGTCTTGTGAGAGTCCACCATCCAGTTCATAATCAGTGTCTTTTTTCTGTGTCCTCACATGGTGGAAAGGGTGAGCTAGCTCTCTGGGGTCTCTTTTAAAAGAACACTAATCCAAATCCCTTATGAGGCATAGCCCTCATGACCTAAACACCTCCCAAAGTCCCACCTCCAAGTACCATCACCTTGGAGGTTAGAATTTCAACATATGCATTCTGGGGGTACAGAAACATTCAGTCCACAGTATAGGTCTTCCCAGCATGGCTTCTTGCTTCCTCAAAAGCAGCAAAGGAGAGAGCATCTTCTCACAACATAAGCCTTGCAATCTGACGTAATAATGCATATGTAATCACCTATCATGCCATATTCTATTGATTAGAGATAAGTTACAGGTCCTGCCCACACTCAAGGGGGAGGGGATTATACAAAGGCGTAATTACAAGGAGGCAGAGATCATGGTGGCAACCTTAGAGTTTGCCTTCCACAATCATTTTTTTTCACAAGAATTAAAAGGAAATCATGGTCTATATTCTGTTCTGTACTTTGCTTGTTTTCCCATAAAAATAAATCTTTCATATTTTCTCATAGCAGCACATAGAGATGTACCTTATACTTTTTAATATGTCCCTCATATTCCACAATGCAAATATACCACAATTATTTAACTCATCCCTCCTTGAATAATAGTTAAGTCATTCTACTTTTTTGCTAGTATTAATGCTACAATAGACATTTCTGCATATGTACCACTGAGTACATCTGTGAGTATATGCATAGCTAAAATTTTAGTAGTGTAATTTCTGCTTCAAAAGGTATACACATAAAATTTTTGCTGAATGGTGTACACAGTAAGCCAGCTCTGAATATCATCAAACATTTTAACATTTGCCAATCTGATGGTTTAAAATGGTGGGGTTTTCTTTAACCCCAGAAAACTTTGTTTCTTAAAAAGAAGAATATCCTTCTTACATAACCATAGTAAAATTATCAAAATTAACACTGACACGATACTGTCATCTACCTTACCAACCTTATTCATATTTTAACAAACATCCTAATAATTTCCTTTGTAGCAAAAGTCTTTAATTTTAAAATATTTTAAAAGATGTATCTCTGCTCTAGTTAGGACCAGGTACCGCATTCAGCTATCGTGTCTCTTTAGTCTTCTTTAATCTCTTTCATGACCTCAAAGGCTTTTTTTAAAATTTAATTTTATTTATTTTTTTATACAGCATGTTCTTATTAGTCATCAATTTTATACACATCAGTGTATACATGTCAATCCCAATCGCCCAATTCATCACACCACCACTCCCACCACCCCGCCGCTTCCCCACATGGTGTCCATATGATTGTTCTCTACATCTGTGTCTCAATTTCTGCCCTGCAAACCAGTTCATCTGTACCATTTTTCTAGGTGCCACATATATGCTTTAATATACGATATTTGTTTTTCTCTTTCTGACTTACTTCACACTGTATGAGAGTCTCTAGATGCATCCATGTCTCAACAAATGACCCGATTTCATTCCTTTTCATGGCTGAGTAATAATCCATTGTATCTATGTACCACATCTTCTTTATCCATTCATCTGTTGATGGGCATTTAGATTGTTTCCATGACCTGGCTATTGTAAATAGTGCTGCAATGAACATTGTAGTACATAACTCTTATTGAATTATGGTTTTCTCAGGGTATATGCCCAGTAGTGGGATTGCTGGGTCATATGGTAGTTCTATTTGTAGTATTTTAAGGAACATCCTTACTGTTCTCCATACTGGCTGTATCAATTTGCATTCCCAACAACACTGCAAGAGGGTTCCCTTTTCTCCACACCTGCTCCAGAATTTGTTGTTTCTAGATTTTCTAATGATGCCCATTCTAACTGGTGTGAGGTGATACCTCATTGTAGTTTTGATTTGCATTTCTCTAATAATTAGTGATGTGGAGCAGCTTTTCATGTGCTTCTTGGCCATCTGTATGTCTTCTTTGGAGAAATGTCTATTTAGGTCTTCTTTCTATTTTTGGATTGGGTTGTTTCTTTTTTTAATATTGACCTGCATGAGCTGTCTATATATTTTGGAGATTAATCCTTTGTCCATTGATTCATTTGCAAATAATTTCTCCTATTCTGAGGGTTGTCTTTTTGTCTTGTTTATGGTTTCCTTTCCTGAGCAAAAGCTTTGAAGTTTCCTTAGGTCCCATTTGTTTATTTTTTTTTAATTTCCATTACTCTAGAAGGTGGATCAAAAAAGATCTTGCTTTGATTTATGTTAAAGAGTATTCTTCCTATGTTTTCCTTTAAGAGTTGTATAGTGTCTGGTCTTACATTTAGGTTTCTAATCCATTTTGAGTTTATTTTTGTGTATGGTGTTAGGGAGTGTTCTAATTTCATTCTTTTACATGTAGCTGTACAGTTTTCCTAGCACCATTATTGAAGTGACTGTCTTTCTTCATTGTAAACCCTTGCCTCGTTTGTCATAGATTAGTTGACCATAGGTGTGTGGATTTATCTCTGGGCTTTCTATCCTATTCCATTGATCTATGTTTCTGATTTTGTGCCACTACCATATTGCCTTGATTACTGTAGCTTAATAGTATAGTCTGAAGTCAGGGAGTCTGATTCCCCCAGCTTTGTTTTTCTCCCTCAAGACTGCTTTGGCAATTCGGGGTCTTTTGTGTCTCCATACAAATTTTAAGATATTTTGTTCTAGTTCCATAAATTTGCCATTGGTAATTTGATATGGATTGCATTGAATTTCTAGATTGCTTTGGGTAGTATAGTCATTTTTACAATATTGATTCTTCCAATGCAAGAACATGGTATATCTCTCCATCTGTTGGTATCAACTTTAATTTCTTTCATCAGTGTCTTATAGTTTTCTGCATACAGGTCTTTTGTCCCCCTAGGTAGGTTTATTCCTAGGTATTTTATTCTTTTTGTTGCAATGCTGAATTGGGAGTGTTTCCTTAATTTCTTTTTCAGATTTTTCATCATTAGTGTATAAGAATGCAAGAGCTTTCTGTGCATTAATTTTGTATCCTGTAACTTTACCAAATTCATTGATTACCTCCAGTAGTTTTCTGGTAGCATCTTTAGGATTCTCTATGTATAGTATCATGTCATCTGCAAACAGTGGCAGTTTGGCTTCTTCTTTTCCAATTTGGATTCCTTTTATTTCCTTTTCTTCACTGATTGTGTGGCTAGGACTTCCAAATCTATGTTGAATAATAGTGGTGAGAGTGGACATCCTTGTCTTGTTCCTGATCTTAGAGGAAATGCTTTCAGATTTTCACCATTGAGAATGATGTTTGCTGTGGGTTTGTCATATATGGCCTTTATTATGTGGATGTGGGTTCACTCTATGCCAACTTTCTGGAGAGCTTTATCATAAATTGTGTAGAATTTTGTCAAAAGCTTTTTCTACATCTATTAAAATGATCATATGGTTTTTATTCTTCAATTTTTTAATATGCTGTATCACATTGATTGGTTTGCTTATATTGAAGAATCCATGCATTCCCATGATAAATCCCACTTGATCATGGTGTATGATCCTTTTAATGTGTTGTTGGATTCTGTTTGTTAGCATTTTTCTGAGGATTTTTGCATCTATATTCACCAGTGATAGTGGTCTGTAATTTTCTTTTTTTGTAGCGTCTTTGTCTGGTTTTGGTATCAGGGTGATGGTGGCCTCATAGAGTGAGTTGGGAGTGTTCCTTCTTATGCAATTTTTTGGAAGAGTTTGAGAAGCATGGGTGTTAGCTCTTCTCTAAATGTTTGATAGCATTCACCTGTGAAGCCATCGGGTCCTGGACTTTTGTTTGTTGGAAGATTTTTAATCACAGTTTCACTTTCAGTACTTGTGATTGGTCTGTTCATATTTCCTCTTTCTTCCTGGTTCAGTCTTGGAAAGTTATACCTTTCTAAGAATTTGTCCATTTCTTCCAGGTTGTCCATTTTATTGGCATAGAATTGCTTGTAGTAGTCTCTTTGGATGCTTTGTATTTCTGCAGTGTCTGTTGTAACTTCTCCTTTTTCATTTCTAATTTTATTGATTCGAGTCCTCTCCCTATTTTCTTGGTGAGTCTGGCTAATGGTTTGTCAATTTTGTTTATCTTCTCAAAAAACCAGCTTTTAGTTTTATTGATCTTAGCTATCGTTTCCTTCATTTCTTTTTCATTTATTTCTGATCTGATCTTTATGATTTCTTTCCTTCTGCTAACTTTGGGTTTTGTTTGTTATTCTTTCTCTAGTTCCTTTAGGTGTAAGGTGAGATTGTTTATTTGAGATTTTTCTTGTTTCTTGAGGTAGACTTGTATAGCTATAATCTTCCCTCTTAGAACTGCTTTTGCTGCATCCCATAGGTTTTGGATTGTCGTGTTTTCATTGTCATTTGTCTCTAGGTATTTTTTGATTTCCTCTTTAATTTCTTCAGTGATCTATTGGTTATTTAGTAATGTATTGTTTAGCCTCCATATGTTTGTGTGTTTTACGTTTTTTTCCCCTGTAATTCATTTCTAATCTCATAGTGTTGTGGTCAGAAAAGAAGCCTGATATGATTTCAATTTTCTTAAATTTACTGAGGCTTGGTTTGTGGCCCAAATGTGATCTATCCTGGAGAATGTTCCATGCACACTTGAGAAGAAAGTATAATCTGCTGTTTTTGGATGGCATGTCCTGTAAATATCAGTTAAATCTATCTAGTCTATTGTGTCATTTAAAGCTTCTGTTTTCTTATTTATTTTCATTTTGGATGATCTGTCCATTGGTGTAAGTGAGGTGTTAAAGTCCCCCACTATTATTGTGTTACTGTCGACTTCCTCTTTTATAACTGTTAGCAGTTGCCTTATGTATTGAGGTGCTTCTATGTTGGTGCATATATATTTATAATTGTTATATCTTCTTCTTGGATTGATCCCTTGATCATTGTGTAGTGTCCTTCCTTGTCTCTTGTAACATTCTTTATTTTAAGGTCTATCTTATCTGATATGAGTATTGCTACTCCAGCTTTCTTTTGATTTCCATTTGCATGGAATATCTTTTTCCATCCCCTCACTTTCAGTCTGAATGTGTCCCTAGGTCTGAAGTGGGTCTCTTGTAGACAGCATGTATATGGGTCTTATTTTTATATCCATTCATCAAGCCTGTGTCTTTTGGTTGGAGCGTTTAATCCATTCACATTTAAGGCAATTATCAGTATGTATGTTCCTATTACCATTTTTTAAATTGTTTTGCATTTGTTTTCGTAGGTACTTTTCTTCTCATGTGTTTCCCACTTAGAGAAGTTCCTTTAGCAATTGCTGTAGAGCTGGGTTGGTGGTGCTGAATTCTCTTAGTTTTTGCTTGTCTGTAAAGCTTTTGATTTCTGCATCAAATCTGAATGAGATCCTTGCCACATAGAGTAAACTTGGTTGTAGGTTCTTCCCTTTCATCACTTTAAGTATATCATTCCAGTCCCTTCTGGCATGTAGAGTTTCTGCTGAGAAATCAGCTGTTAACCTTATGGGAGTTCCCTTGTATGTTATTTGTCTTTTTTACCTTGCTGCTTTCAGTAATTTTTCTTTGTCTTTAATTTTTGCCAATTTGATTACTATGTGTTTTGGTGTGTTTCTCCTTGGGTCCTGTATGGGACGCTCTGTGCCTCCTGGACTTGGGTGGCTATTTCCTTTCCCATATTTGGGATGTTTCCAACTATAATCTCTTCAGATATTTTCTCTCATCCTTTCTCTCTCTCTTCTCCTTCTGGGACCCCTATAATGTGAATGTTCTTGTGTATAATGTTGTCCCAGAGTCTCTTAGGCTGTCTTCATTTCTTTTCATTCTTTTTTCTTTATTCTGTTCCACAGCAGTGGATTCCACCATTCTGTCTTTCAGGTCACTTATCTGTTCTTCTGCCTCAGTTATTCTGCTATTGATTCCTTCTAGTGTAGTTTTCATTACAGTTATTATATTGTTCATCTCTGTTTGTTTGTTCTTTAATTCTTCTAGGTCTTTGTTAAACATTTCTTTCATCTTCTCAATCTTTGCCTGCCTACATTCTTTTTCCGAGGTCCTGGATCACGTTCACTATCATTCTGAATTCTTTTTCTGGAAGTTTGCCTATCTCCACTTCATTTAGTTGTTTTTCTGATGTTTTATCTTGTTCCTTCATCTGGTACATAGCCCTCTGCCTTTTCATCTTGTCTATCTTTCTGTGAATGTGGGTTTTGTTCCACAGGCTGCAGGATTGTAGTTCTTCTTGCTTCTGCTGTTTGCCCTCTCTCAACAGCTTTTATGAACATGCAGAGTAATTATTTTGTAGACTATCCTGCAGTTTGGGTTTGTCTATTATTTCCTTTTTCCAGTTGGTCTTTTAGAGATTTAGCAGATGCAGGAAACTGAGGTTTCGTCACGAGTCTCTGCTCAGCCATCTTAGCTCTGCCTACTGCTGTGAGCAAAATGGTGTTATACTGTTATTTTTATTTGTATTTCTTTAAATGAGAGAAGTTAAGCATCTTTATATGTTGATTGGACAGATTATTTTTAATTCTTTGATATACCTTTGCTCATTTTTCTATTGTTTCATCTTTTTTCCCATTGATTTATAGTTCTTTTTAAAATTTTTTCATCTCTTTGGTATATGAGAAAAATTAGACTTTTTCAAATATATTGTATTATCACAGTTTCTCATTTGCCTTTTGATTTTGTTTATGATTACTTTCCTATGGAATGTTCAATATTTTAAGTAGTTATATTTACCTGTTTAAATAATGAGTCTGTCTTCTGTTGTGCTTTGGTTACCTTTCCCTAACTACCAGAACATTTTTTAAAAAGCACTCAGTGTTTCTTCTAACACTGCTATGGTCTGATTATTTTCTTATAGTTTTGATCCATCTGTTCCTTATTTTGATGTAAAGAGTCTAGTAAAAGTTTAACTTTTTCACCCAAATGGCTGGCCTGTTTACCTAACTCCATTTATTTTTTAATCTATTTTCTCTACTGATTTGAAATGTACCTTGTATCATATTATAAATTTTATATTTATTTGGGTGTATTTCTAGATTCTTCATTCTGTCCCGTTGATCTATTTATTCATGGGACACTACTAGACTGTTTTAATTATCTGGGCAGGTTAGCCTAAATTACTTATTCTTTTTTTTTCCTGGAATTTTCCTGCATTTCATGTGTATTTTTTTCCAGATGAAATTTAGTATGGGTTTCTCAAATTCCCCCTTATCCCTAAAATTATTGGTATTTTCCTTGATCTATTGAATTTACTGAAAAATTTATAGTTTATGACATTTAGCAAATGCATCTCCGTATATCAAATTGTCACATTGTTAACCTTAATCTTATGCAATATTATATGTTAAATATATCTTAATAAAGCTAAAAAATACGTAGATAAATAAAATATAAGCAAACAAAAAAGAATGCAACTCCTTTGCTTTCTATTCAAGGATGCAATGTCCTTCCATTTTGTCAAGACTCTTTTTACTCTGACTCTAAATAGAATTTTAAATATTACTCATATAGATCCATCACATCTGTTGGCAATTTTATTATCAATTTTTAAGATCAGGAATGGAAATTTGATTTTGTTATGCAGCTTTCTGTCATATATTTTAACCTACCTTTTAATAATCTATGACAATATCATGGTCAATAGATATATTCACCATATTCAATATATTAATAGATTTTAAAATATTGACCTACCCTTGCATTCCTAGAATAAATTACACTAGGCAGTGATGTTGTATTCTTATGAAGTGCAATAAGGATATTTCACGACTGCATTTAACTTACATAACTTCAAATATATGCAGAGAGAGACGTTGATGAAAAGAGACAGAGAAAGCCTAAGAGGTAAAGAGAAAAAAGAGAGAAAAGATAAAATATTATTTTAGACATTGCAGGTGATTCCACTTACCGTTTACATAAGAACGTGGTCAAGAATGAGCATGGGATAAGAAACATTAATTTTCTCTTCCTTCATTAGATTCCAATTCCCCTGTACTTTTCTTTCTTTTTCTTTCTTCCTTCCTTCCTTCCTTTCTTTCTTTCTTTCTTTTTTTTCATCTTTCTTGGAGTATAATTGCTTTACAATGGTGTGTTAGTTTCTGCTTTATAACAAAGTGAATCAGTTATACATATACATATGTTCCCATATCTCTTCCCTCTTGTGTCTCCCTCCCTCCCACTCTCCCTATCCCACCCCTCCAGGCAGTCACAAAGCACCGAGCTGATCTTCCTGTGCTGTGCGGCTGCTTCCCACTAGCTATCTACCTTACGTTTGGTAGTGTATATATGTCCACGCCTCTCTCTCACTTCGTCACAGCTTACCCTTCCCCCTCCCCATATCCTCAAGTCCATTCTCTAGTAGGTCTCTGTCTTTATTCCTGTCTTACCCCTAGGCTCTTCATGACATTTTTTTTCTTAAATTCCATATATATGTGTTAGCATAAGTATTTGTCTTTCTCTTTCTGACTTACTTCACTCCCCTTTAATTTTCTTGAGTGACAACCTCTCAACATGCTGAGTGTGACTCTAATGTTTAAAGCATTTATCATATGACATGGTTCTTATACCAAGCCAATGACTTTATCTGTTGTTCACCCAAAGAAGCAGTAAATTATTCCAATGCTGGAGGAAAATCTGTATATATTAAACATTTATAAACATATATTACTGCACAAAGTTATAGACACAAATCCATATACACTGTACTTTAAAAGCAATGTAGAGAATTTTAGAGTAATTTTATTATCTTTTATTTTTGCTTTATTAGGTGACATCAGAACTTAATCCATGACTTTACTGTGTGTCTAGATTATTTCTGCCAATGTTGATTTATGAATGTTGTATTAAAATTTTAAACTAAGATTGACCTGTAAGTCTTTGTATTATTATCAACTTTGGGTACCAGCAGGTTAGCTTACAAAAATAGCTTGAAGTTTTTTGTTTTCTAATCCTGTGATTTTGTGTGTGCATGTGTGCATTGTACTTAATGCCATATGGCATTTATTGTTAGCAATAAGTCAAGATGTTCAAAGTAATAAACATTTAATAAATATTTATATATAATATAAAAACTGTTTAGGGTTTCAAATACTTTGGACATGCAATGATTTAAACAATTTATTTCCCATCTCACGTTGCTTAAAATATTTAAGGCAAACATTACAATCCCTCTTGTCCAGATTATGAAAATAGCATCCAGAGAATTTATTTTTTTTTTAACATCATTATTGGAGCTTAATTGCTTTACAATTGTGTGTTAGTTTCTGCTTTATAACAAAGTGAATCAGCTATACATATACATATGTTCCCATATCTCTTCCCTTTTGCATCTACCCCCCTCCCACCCTCCCTATCCCACTCCTCTAGGTGGTCACAAAGCACTGAGCTGATCCCCCTGTGCTATGCAGCTGCTTCTCACTAGCTATCTATTTTATATTTGGTAGTGTAGATATATCCATGCCACTCTCTCACTTTGTCACACTCAGAGAATTTAAATGAAGACTCACACTGTTAACAAGTGGAAGTCAGTCATAATCTCTTTCAGCTTATTTCTCTACTCCTCCTAGAGTTTAACCTAACCTTTACCATGTTCTCTCTTAAAAGTTAAAAAAAAGTTGTCTTCCTTCTTTACTAAGGCTAACCCCTCTACTTATACTCATTATCTGAAAAAAGTGTTGTTAAAATTACAGGAACCCATGCATATAGTTTTGTTAAAAGTATGGATCCTGTAGAATTCTTTGTTTACCCTTAAATTTTCTAACTCCATCAAGGTATATTTTGATATTGATTATATTTTATCAGCATGGTTTTTATGTTTAATCTACAGTATCAAGTCTTTATTTCAGGAAAATTTTCTTCTTTTAAAACTTTAAAAATTTATTTTTATTATAGTAATATTTACATATGTATTATAATTCCTAAAAAGTAATAAATGTCTTGTGAAAAGAAATAGCCATATCTTTCTTTACCCATGCCCCCAAGTCCTGAGAGGTAACCCCTTTCAATAATTTAAGGTTTTTTTTTCTGACTCAAAACTCTATATTTCAAAAAATATTCTTATACTTTATTATGTTATACTTTATCTATGATACCCTATTAATTGACAACACCCCAATGCTGACTTCACCTTATTCTATCTTTTATAATATCATTTTGACTGTGTAAATGCTGTTCACAGCTGAGCCAAGGAATATACAATAATTATGTTTCTTTATGTGTAACTTTTTGTTTTTCCTTGTGTTTATATGTACCCCATTATTTTCCTGGGATTGATAATCAACGCCTTAATTTTTTTTTGTTTTTTTTTCCTTTGTATCTATTGTTATTCTTCTCTCATCCTCCAATATCATCTCAATACACTTTTCCACACAGTCAAAAGTATCTGATTACTAATTCCTGCTTTTTAAATTTGTTTCCATTTTTGTTTTCTGAGAATACTTCATCTAGATCCCTCCATTTTCCTGTAGTCTGGACTATTTGCTCTTCAAGCCTACTGCACAATTGTAATCCTGGCAATTTATTTACCTTTGTCCTAATTCCATCCATTCTATATTTTCTGCTATCTTGGTTTACTCCCTCTTTTTGCAGGAGCACATCCTCCATGAGCTTCATAAGATACGGTGCAGTTGTGGTAAATGTTGAGCCCTTACACATTTGAATATACGTATATCATAATTTTGCTTAATTTAATATTTCTGTATATAAATTTTTAGATTGAAAAATAATTTTCTCTCATAATTTTGAAGACATTTCTCCATAGCTTTATAGCTTCCAGTGATGCTGCTCAAAAATATGATGTCATTTTGATTCCTTTATAAGTGGCATGCTTATTTTTTCCTCTCTGAAAGTTTTTACAATTGTTTCTTTATCCCTGATATTCTCAAATGACTTTCAAGTTATTCTTTATTTCATTTATTGTGTTGTACACCAGGCCAGTTAAGGTAGAATTGTGCTATTTTTTAATTTAAAATATATGTACATATAAATGTATACATTTAATTTTATGAAAATTTACAGGTGTGATTTAAATCATATTTTGCTCTGAAGTCAGAAAGCCTGGATTCATATCCTATCTTTATTATTTACCATTTATGAGACCTTGGTTAAGTTACCAAATTTCTCTAATTTTCAGTTTCATGCTCTGTATAATGGGGATAATAATAGTATGTATGCCATAAAGTAATTGTCAAAAATAAATGAGTTAATACATATAAAGAAATTAGACAGTGCATGACATATATGAAGTACTTAATATATGAGTTTAAGTGTATTTCTTTTTAAAATTTATATTTTTTCTTGAATCCTTCCTCCCCTCTAATTTTCTCCTACTTTTCTCTTCAGTTACCATAATCACAACCTAGTATGTATTCTCTTATTTTTCTCTATGCTCATAAAATCATATATAGATAGCAGTCATTGTACTGAAATTCTGCTGGTGGTGAATTTTCTTAGTTGTCCTTTAGTTGAAGAAGAATTTTCCCTTCGCTCTTAAAGGATATTATTGTTTGATATAGAATTCTTGGGTGGTAGGTTTTCTTACAATTTTTGGCCACTATAGAAATGCTGTTTCAGTCTTCTTACTCCCATATTTTCTGATGAGAAGACAGATGGATTTGAATCAATGAAATCCTGAATGTAATGAGTCAGTTTTCTCTGGCTAATTTCAATAGTTTCTCTTTATCTTTGCTGTTCAGTAATTTGAATTTCATGTATTTAAGCAAGGTTTTCTTTTCTTGAAAAACTGGTTTATTGAGGTATAATTGATATATTAAAAAAAACTGTACATATTTAATGTATGCAACTTGATGAGTTTGGACATATGCATGCACCTGTTAATCCATTATGACAGTCACGGTAATAAGATATATCCATTACCTCCAAAAGTTTACTGTGTCCCTTTGTTTTGTGTGTGTATGTGTGTGTTTGTGTAGTAAGAATACTTAACATGAGATCAACAATCATAACAAAGGTTATATTCATACAAAGTACTATTGACTATATCACTAAGTTATATAGCAGATCCCTAGAACTAATTCATCTTGCATAACTGAAACTTAATACCAGTTGAATGACAATGCCCGTTTTCCCTCCTCCTGGCCCCTGGTAACCAACATGCTATTCTCTGTTTCTATGAGTTTAAATATTTTAGGTATCTCATGTAACTAGAGTCATGCTGTATTTATCCTTCTGTGACAGGCTTATTTCATTTTGCATAATGTCCTCCAGGTTGATCCATGTTATTGCAAATGGTAGAAATTCTTTTTCAGGTTTACAAAAGTGTGATTCAATATTTTTGTTGATTATACTCTACTTACAGCTATTATAAAATATCAGCTATATTCCCTGTGTTGTACATTACATCTTTGTATCTTATTTATTTTACACCTAGTAGATTGTACCTCTTAATCCCCTTCCCCTATCTTGCCCATTCCCCCCACTGTTCTCCCTACTGGTGACCACTAGTTTCTTCTCTGCATCTGTGAGTCTGTTTCTGTTTTGTTATATTCATTTATTTGTTTTATTTGTTTTGATTCCCCATACAAGTGAAAATAAACAGTATTTGTCTTTCTCTGTATGACTAATTTCACTAAGCATAATACCCTCCAGGTCCATCTATGTTGTCATAAATGACAAAATTTCACCTTTTTTATGGCTGAGTAATATTACATTGTATATGTGTATATACATATATGTATATGTATACATATGTAATTATGTATATATATGTATATATACATATCACAGCTTCTTTATACATTCATCTGTTAATGGACATTTAGGTTGCATCCATATCTTAGCTATTGTAAATAATACTGCTATGAATATTGGGGTACATATATCTTTTTGAACTACTGTTATTGTTTCCTTCAGATATATATCCTGGTGTGGAATTGCTGATCATATGGTAGCTGTATTTGTAATTTTTTGAGGATCCTCCATACTTTTTTCCATAGTGACTGTACCAATTTACATTCCCACCAAGAGTACACTATGGCTCCCTTTTTTCCACATCCTCACCAACATTTATTATTTGTTGTCTTTTTGACAATAGCTATTCTGACAGGTGTGAGGTAATATGTAATTGTGGTTTTGATTTGCTTTTACCTGATGATTAGTGATATTGAGCTTCTTTTCATGTGCCTGTTGGCCATCTGTATGTCTTCTTTAGAAAAATGTCTATTCAGCTATTCTGTCCTGAATGTGTCCTGTTTTTAATCAGGTTTTTTTATATTGAAATGTATGAGTGCTTCATATAGTTTGGATATTAATTCCTTATCAGACATATCATTTGCAAATATCTTCTCCCATTCAGTAGGTTGTCATTTTGTTTTGTTAGTGGTTTCCTTCCAGGTGCAAGATCTTTTCAGTTTAATTAAGTCCCACTTGTTTATTTTTGCTTTTGTTTCCCTTGCCTGTGGAGATAGATCAAAAAAAAATATTATGTCAAAGAGTGTACTGCCTGTGTTTTCTTCTAGGAGTTTTATGGCTTCCAGTTTTACATTTAGGTCTTTAATGCATTTTGAGTTTATTTTTTGTATATGGTATGAGAATATGTTCTAATTTCAGTTTTTTACATGTAGTTGTCCAGTTCTCCCCAAACCGTTATTGAACAGACTGTCTTTTTCCCATTGGATATTTTTGTCTCCTTTGTCACGGAAGTGTGTGTGTTTATGTCTAGGCTTACTATTCTGTTCCATTGATTTATGTGTTTAATCTCTATGTATTTGTGCTTTATTCATTTCTTGCTGTAATTGATTCTAGTTTCATACCATTGTGGTTAGAAAAGATGCAATTTTTATCATTTTAAATTTGTTGAGACTGCCTTCTATTCTAGCATGTGATGTATCATGGAGAAGGCTCCATATGCACTTGAAAAAATGTGTATTCTGACTATTTTTTGATGGAATTTCCTGTAGATATCTGTTAAGTCTAACTAGTCTAATGTGTCACATGGTGAGCTACAGCCAACCTCCACCTCCCCAGGGGAAATTCCAAGACCTCTAGGTGGTCTAGCCCAGGTTCCTATTGAAGTACTGCTTTGTCATGGGTCCCAGGGTGCATGAGACCTTGTGTGTGCCCTCCAAGAGTGGAGTCTCAGTCTCCCCCAGCCCTGTGGAGCTCTTGCCCTCAAGCCCCACTGCTCTTCAAGGCTAAATGCTCTGGGTGTTCTTCTTCCTGAGGCCAGACCCTCAGACTGTTTTGAAGAGCTATTTTTATGTGGGAACATCCCTGTGTAGCCTATGTGGGTTTAGTTTAGTTTAGTTTAGTTTTGTTTTTGGTGCAAGGGCTGTTTTCAGTATGGATGTCTGTCACCTCTTTCCGTAGTGTATGCTGGCTCTGTTATCCCCTTTATGCGGGTTTGACTGGTGTTGCAGTGACCAGAGCCTGGCCTGGATATTGATCAGGGCCTCCCTTTTGCTCTGTGATTGTGACTGCCCTGTCAGGAATGGGGTCTACTCCCTAGTTGATGAAGTAAAGCCCCCAGATCAGTTTCTTTCTTTCTTTTTTTTTTTTAGTGATAAGCTTTTTATTTTTTAATTTATTTTAGGCTGTGTTGGGTATTCATTGTTGCACGTGGACTTTCTCTAGTTACAGAGAGCAGGGGCTGCTCTTCATTGCAGTGTATGGTCTTCTCATTGTGATGGCTTCTTTTGTTGCAGAGCACAGGTTCTAGGCGCACGGGCTTCAGTAGTTGTGGCACGCAGGCTCAGTAGTTGTGGCTTGTGGGCTTTAGAGCTCAGGTTCAGTCATTGTGTCACATGGGCTTAGTTGCTCCATGGCGTGCAGGATCTTCCCAGACCAAGGATCAAACATGTGTCCTCTGCATTGGCAGGCGGATTCTTAACCACTGTGCCATGAGGGAAGTCCCCCAAGATCAGTCTCTTAGCTGTGTTTCTGATACTTGGTGCAAAGTACTTGGTGCAAAATATGTGGGATTGGAGCAGGCCCATTGGGAGAGAAGCCACTGAGTATTCCTCCTCTGGATCTCTTCACCTGTGAGCATGCTCTGTTGTGTCACCTTTAACCCATTGTGCAAGCTCACAAGTTACTCTGTTGTTGGCACTGCTCTCAGCTCCACCTTAACTATGGTCATGCCAGAAGTTGGTTCTGGTGTCTCTCAGGAGTTGTTTTCACCAGCCACCAGTGTAGATTCACTGAAGTAAGATCCCACGATTGCAGTAATCATGAATCTGGACCCACTGTGGACACTGTGGGGGCAGCTGAGATTCTGACCTGGCTCAACCCCTGCACGTATGTGCCCACAAAGTCCACAGCTGCTAAAGCTACACCCATCTCAGTTGTCAGAGCAATTGGTGTCCATTTGGATGTTCCACATGTGTTGAGTTTACCAAGCCAGCTGTGGGTGCTTAATCTGCAGTTTGCACAGATGCAAGGAGAGATTTCAGTTCTTCTTCCTTAGTTGCAGAGCCCCTAGGGATCAGCTTTGGTTTCAGCACCACCCCTACGTGTGGGCCACTCTCAGTTGTCTGCTCCCCACCCAGGTGAGAAGAAATGAAGGCAGAGACCAGGGGTGCACTGGCCTATTTTGGGAGGAGGGTGATGGATGGCAACAGCTGTGGCATGTTTTCTTGCTCAGGCAGGAGGGGGAGGATGTGGTGATCAACTGGGGCACCCATACTCAGATGGGAATGGGAGAAGGTGACAACAATTGACGCATGCACGCTTGTTGCAGCAGGAGCCTCTCCTAGTGCCTGCGGAGGCAGGGGCTGGCGTGTGGGTAGAGATGCTGTGATGGCAGCTCCGCCCTTCACACATCACTCAACAATGGTGCCTCGCTTCTATGGCAGTCTGGGCTCCTCCAGGAACATTCCAGTTGTGGAGTTCCTCATTCCCAATCCCTCAGTCTGTCTCCACACAGCCAACAATAATTCTCTCCCCATATCCACTCTCCAAACCCCACATTACATCACTCAGCCCATGTCAGCTCTGGTGGACACCCATCTCAAGCTGGGGTGAGCAGGGCTGTGGCACAGACCATCTGTGTAGGTCTCACTCCATCCTGCCTGCCACAGACCAGTTGCTTCACTTTCCTCCAATAGCCCCTGAAGCTCCCATCATATGTCAGCTCATCTCTCTGCAAGTGAGGAGGCTTCCACAGGTGTAGGAACCTGTCCTCTCCTTCAGCTCCCATACACCAGGGGAGCAGGTCCTATCAATTTTCTTTTACTTCATTTTCTCTCTTTCATCCTACCCAGTTATGCAGGGATATTTTCATGTCCTGTTAGGTGTCTGAGGTCCTCTGCTAGTGTTCAGCAGGTGCTCTGTGAGAATTGTTCAATTTGTAGATGTATTCTTGATATACTTGTGGAGAGATGTGAATTCCATATCCTCCTATTCGGCCATCTTGAGACCTCTCTCTGGTGATTTTTTCTATTGGAAAAAACACCTTGAGAAATAATCTCTTCAACCTTGCTGAAAAGGCCCCTATCAGGTATTGCTAACAGAACCTGTGCCACAAAGTTCCAGGGAATATATTCTTGTGTTAATATGACCTACCTAAAAAGTGAATCAAACCCTGACAGGACCTGCATATTATCTGGTGACCTGAAAGTAAAAATTGCCAGGAATCGGAGCAGATGACATCTGATGAGACAGCTTTCCCAAAATATCTGGACCAAGCTTGTTGGATGATGTCATAACAGTTCAGATGATATCTGATGTCCATTATCTTGATAATAAATGAACTTTAGATATAAAGTGCCTGAGAGTTTTCCTTCCTACCCCTCCTTGGAGACATCAGTAGGCTTCCAATCTGTGCACTTTTCTTCAGACATAAGACATTACATCCAGGAAAAATACCTCCTGATATTGAGGAACAAAAAGCTGCTGAAACTAGAAAACCTGACTCTTGATCAGCAATGCCTTTGGAGAAAAATCTTGACCAAAAGGGGGAAATGTAAAAAAAATTAATGAACAGAAACCTCAGTTAAAATAGTCAGGGCGGGGCTTCCCTGGTGGTGCAGTGGTTGAGAGTCCACCTGTTGATGCAGGGGACATGGGTTCGTGCCCCAGTCTGGGAGGATCCCACATGCTGCAGAGCAGCTGGACCCATGAGCCATGGCCGTTGAGCCTGCACGTCTGGAGCCTGTGCTCTGCAACGGGAGAGGTCACAACAGTGAGAGGCCCGCATACCACACACACAAAAAAAAGTCAGGGGGCCAGAAGGAGAAGCTTTCATGTCCTATGGCAATAGCAGAGCCCAATGGGAAAGACTTCCTCTTCTTTTCTGGTAAGAACACAGCATTGAGGAACTGTCACAACTCAGCCAATGAAAAGTCACTATACTTTGAATTCTCAATTCCTCAAATGGACACTTTGTTGACTATAGTATTCCCAAATTTCTTTTCATCTCTTCAGAACAGTTCTGTCCTTGTTGTGGGGAGACTTGCACATGCCTTGCCATAGTTACAGACCCTGAATTGCAATTCTTTTTGATCCTGAATAAACCTATTTTTACTGGAGAAATCACTAGATTTCAGTTTGTTTTAGGGCAAAAGATGCATGTCAATCAAATACATAAATTACAAAGCAATTGAGAAAATATGAACCCTGAGTGGATGTGTGATAAAATTAAGCAATTATTATTACATAATTAAAGGGTGATACTTGTATTGTGACTATGATTTATTTTTAAAAGTGTCCCTATCTTTCAGAGACACCTTCTGAAATATTGAAAGATGAAATGATAAGATGCCTGGTATTTGTTCTCCACAGTGGCTGTATCAACTTACATACCAACCAACAGTGCATGAGGGTTCCCTTTCCTCCACACGCTCTCCAGCATTTATTGTTTGTAGATGTTGTGATGATGGCCATTTGGACCACTGTGAGGTGATACCTCATTGTAGTTTTGATTTGCATTTCTCTAATAATTAGTGATGTTGAGCATCTTTTCATGTGTTTGTTGCCCTTCTGCATGTCTTTTTGGAGAAATGTCTATTTAGTCCCTCTTCCCATTTTTTGATTTTTTTTTGATATTGAGCTACATGAACTGTTTGTATATTTTGGAGATTAATCCTCTGCCAGTTGCTTCATTTATAAATATTTTCTCCCATTCTAAGAACTGTCTTTTCATCTTCTTTATGGTTTCCTTTGCTGTGCAAAAGGTTTTAAGTTTAATTAGGTCCCATTTGTTTAATTTTTGTTTCTTTTCTCATTACTCTAGGAGGTGGGTAAAAAAGATCTTGCTGTGATTTATGTCAAAGAGTGTTCTGCCTATGTTTTCTTCTAAGAGTTTTACAGTGTCTGACCATATATTTAGGTCTTTAGTCCATTTTGAGTTTATTTTTGTGTCTGGTGTTAGGGAGTGTTCTAATTTCAGTTATTTACATGTAGCTGTCCCGTTTTCCCAGCACCATTTATTGAAGAGGCTGTCTTTGCTCCATTGTATATTCTGGTCTCCTTTGTAATAGATTAGGTGACCATAGGTGTGAGGGTTTATCTCTGGGCTTTCTATTCTGTTCCATTGATCTATATTTCTGTTTTGGGGCCAGTACCATACTGTCTTGATAACTGTAGCCCTGTATTATAGTCTAAAGTCAGGGAGCCTGATTCCTGCAGCTCCGTTTTTTGTTGTTTTTTTTTTTTTGTCTTTTCAAGATTGCTTTTGTTATTCGAGGTCTTTTGTGTTCCCAAACAAATTGTAAAATTTTTTGTTCTAGTTCTGTGAAAAATGCCATTGGTAATTTGATAGGGATTGCATTGAATCTGTAGATTGCTTTGGGTAGTCAATTCATTTTCACAATATTGACTTTTCCAATCCAGGAACATGGTATATCTCTCCATCTGTTTCTGTCATGTTTGATTTCTTTCATCAGTATCTTACAGTTTTCTGCATACAGGTCTTTTGTCTCCTTAGCTAGGTTTATTCCTAGGTATTTCTTCTTTTTGATGCAATAGTAAATGGAACTGTTTCCTTAATTTCTCTTTCTGATCTTTCACTGTTAGTGTATAGGAATTCAAGAGATTTATGTGTATTAATATTTTATCCTGTGACTTTATTAAATTCACTGGTTAGCTCTAGTAGTTTTCTGATGTCATCTTTAGGATTTTCTATGTATAGTATCACTTCATCAGCAAACAGTGACAGTTTTACTTCTTTGCCAGTTTAGATTCCTTTTATTTCTTTTTTCTTCTATGGTTCCTTAAAAAGCTAAATATAGAACTGTCATGTGACCCAGCAATACCACTACTGGGCATATACCCTGAGAAAACCATTATTCAAAATGACACATGCACCACAATGTTCATTGCAGCACTATTTACAATAGCCAGGGCATGGAAACAGAGGAATGGATAAAGAAGATGTGGTACATATATACAATGGAATATTACTCAACCATAAAATGGAACGAAATTGGGTCATTTGTAGAGACACGGATGGACCTAGAGACTGTCATACAAAGTGAAGTAAGTCAGAAAGAGAGAAGCAAATATTGTATATTAGCACATATATGTGGAATCTGAAAAAAAATCGTATAGACAATCTTATTTACAAAGCAGAAATAGAGACAAAGACGTAGAGAACAAACGTATTGACAACAAAGGGGAAAGGGAGGGGTGGGATGAATTGGAAGATTGGGATTGTCATATATACATTCTTGATACTATGTATAAAATAAATAACTAACGAGAACCTACTGTGTAGCACAGGGAACTCTACTCAGTACTCTGTGGTGACCTGAATGTGAAGGAAATATACAAAAGAGGAAATCTATGTATACATATAGCCGATTCACTTTGCTGTACAGTAGAAACTAACACAATATTGTAAAGCAACTATACTCCAATAAAATATTTTTTAAATGATGCCTGGTATTTGCTTATAAATAATGGGTATGACAGGAATGATTAGGGATAGAACTGAAACAAGGTTTTCTATGAGATGTTGATAGTTGAAGCTGGAATGTGGAGATATAAGCACTCATAACACCAGTCTCTACTTTTATATATGTTGGAAAATTTTCTGTAGTAGGAAGATTTTCCTCTCTGTTAAAAATTGCCTCTGATATTTATTTTCTTTCTTTTTTTTTTTGAATTTTGGAATGATACATTACCTATTTGTTGGGCTTCCCTGGTGGCACAGTGGTTGAGAGTCTGCCTGCTGATGCAGGGGACATGGGTTTGTGCCCCAGTCGGGGAAGATCCCACATGCTGTGGAGCAGCTGGGCCCGTGAGCCACGGCCACTGAGCCTGTGCATCTGGAGCCTGTGCTCCGCAACAGGAGAGGGCCACGTACCACAAAAATAAATAAATAAATAAAAATATTAAAATGATTTATTTTACTGCAGTTTTACTGAGGTATAATTGACATATAATATTGTCTAAGTTTAGGGTGACAAAACATAATGATTTTATATACGTATTTGTTACAAATTGATTACCAGAATAAGTTTAGCTAATATCCATCTGGCAAGATAAAGCACAATGTTAGATAGATTCTTTTCTCTGGTTCTGCCAATTTATATGTGTTCAGCAGATATCCTGAATAAGATTAATATATCTTTATGAAGCTTCATGCTCATGTTATATGTTAGATATATGTGAGATTCCCAGGTAATTAAAGATCATCATGCAGACTCACTGATGCACCATTTGTACCTCTTAAACTCCCTCACATATTTGACTCATTCCCCTGTTCTGCTCCCATCTGGCTACCACAAGATTCTTCTCTGTAACTGTGAGTGTTTCTGTATTATTTTGTTTGTTTGTTTGTTTGTTTTCTTTAGATTCCACATATGAGTGAAATCACATTGTAGTTTTCCTTTTTTTTTTTGCCTGACATTTCACTGAGCATAATACCTTCTAGCTCCATCCATGTCATTGCACATGACAAGATTCAATTTCTTTTTTTGGCTGTGTAATATTCCATTTTTAATCCATTCATCTATTGACGGATACTTATGTTTCTATTGTTTAACATCTTTATTGGAGTATAATTGTTTTACAATGGTGTGTTAGTTTCTGCTGTATAAAAATGTGAATCAGCTCTATGTATACATATATCCCCATATCCCCTCCCTCCTGTGTCTTCCTCCCACCCCACCTATCTCAACCTTCTATGTGGTCACAAAGCACTGAGCTCATCTTCCTGTGCTATGCTGCTGCTTCTCACTAGCTATCTATTTTATATTTGGTAGTGTATATATGTCAATGCTACTCCCTCACTTCATCCCAGCTTACCCTTCCCCCTCCCCATATCCTCAAGTCCATTCTCTACATCTGCGTCTATTTTCCTGTCCTGCCCTAGGTTCATCAGAACCATTTTTGTTTTTCTTAGATTCCATAAATCTGTGTTAGCATACGGTATTTGTTTTTCTCTTTCTGACTTACTTCAGTCTGTATGACAGACTCTATGTTCATCCATCTCACTACAAATAACTCAATTTTGTTTATTTTTATGGCTGAGTAATATTCCATTGCATATATGTATAACATCTTCTTTATCCATTCATATCTTGGTGGACATTTAGGTTGCTTCCATGTCCTGACTATTGTAAACAGAGCTGCAATGAACATTGTGGTATATAACACTTTTTGAATTATGGTTTTCTCAGGTTATATGCCCAGTAGTGGGATTGCTGGGTCATATGGCAACTCTAGGTTAATTTTTTAAGGAACCTCCAAACTGTTCTCCAAAGTGGCTGTATCATTTTACATTCCCACCAACAGTGCAAGAGGGTTCCCTTTTCCCACACCCCTACAGCATTTATTGTTTGTAAATTTTTTGATGATGGCCATTCTGACCAGTGTGAGGTGATACCTCATTGTAGCTTTGATGTGCATTTCTTTAATGATTAGTGATGTTGAGCATCCTTTCAAGTGTTTACTGGCAATCTGTATATCTTCTTTTGAGAAAAGTCTATTTAGGTCTTCTGCCCATTTTTTGATTGGGTTGTTTGTTTCTTTGATATTGAGGTGCATGAGCTGCTTGTATATTTTGGAGATTAATCCTTTGTCAGTTGCTTCGTTTGCAAATATTTTCTTCAATTCTGATGGTTGTCTTTTCATCTTGTTTTTCGTTTCCTTTGCTGTGCAAAAGCTTTTAAGTTTCATTAGTTCCCATTTATGTTTGTTTTTATTTCCATTTCTCTAGGAGGTGGGTCAAAAATGATCTTGCTTTGATTTATGTCATAGAGTGTACTGCCTATGTTTTCCTCTAAGAGTTTTATAGTCTCTGGCTGTACATTTAGGTCGTTAATCCATTTTGAGTTAATTTTTGTATACAGTATTAAGGAGTGTTCTAATTTCATTCTTTAACATATAGTGGTCCAGTTTTCCCAGCACCACTTACTGAAGAGGTTGTCTTTTCTCCACTGTATCTTCTTCCGTATTTTATAAAAATAGGTAGACCATTTGTGTCTGGGTTTATCCCTGGGCTTTCTATCCTGTTACATTGATCTATATTTCTGTTTTTGTGCCAGTACCATACTGTCTTGATTACTGTAGCTTTGTATTATAGTCTGAAGTCAGCAAGCCTGATTCCTCCAGCTCTGCTTGTCTTTCTCAAGATTGCTTTGTCTATACAGGGCCTTTTGTGTTTCTATAAAAACTGTGAAATTTTTTGTTCTAGTTCTGTGACAAGGGCCATTTGCTGTTTGATAGGGATTGCACTGATTCTGTAGATTGCTTTGGGTAGTATAGTCATTTTCACAATGTTGATTCTTCCAATCCAAGAACATGGTATATCTCACCATCTGTTTGTATCATCTTTAAGTTCTTCTATTAGTGTCTTATAGTTTTCTGCATACTTGTGTATTGGCTCCTTAGGTAGGTTTATTCTGAGATAATTTATTCTTTTTGTTGCAATGATAAATGGGAGTGATTCCTTAGTTTCTCTTTCAGGTTTTTCATCATTATTGTATAGGAATGCAAGAGATTTCTGTGCATTAGTTTTGTATCCTGCTCCTTTACTATATTCATTGATTAGCTCTAGTAGTTTTCTTGTAGCAGCTTTAGGATTTTCTATTTATAGTATCATGTCATCTGCAAAAAGTGACAGTTTTATTTCTTCTTTTCCAATTTGGATTTCTTTTCTTTCTTTTTCTACTCTGATTGCTGTGGCTAAAACTTCCAAACTATGTTGAATAATAATGGTTGGAGTGGGCAACCTTTTGTTGTTCCTGATTTTAGAGGAAATGGTTTCAGTTTTTCAACATAGAGGACAATATTGGCTGTGGGTTTGTCTTATATGGCCTTTATTATGTTGAGGTCGGTTCTGTCTATGCTTACTTTCTGGAGAGTTTTTATCATCAATGGGTGTTGAATTGTGTCAGAAGCTTTTTCTGCATCTATTGAGATTATCATATGTTTTTTATCATCTTGGTTAAAGTGGTGTATCACATTAATTGTTCTGTGTATATTGAAGAATCCTTGCATTACTGGGATAAACCCCACTTGATCATGGTGTATGATCCTTTTAATGTGCTGTTGGATTCTGTTTGCTAGTATTTTGTTGAGGATTTTTGCATCTATGTTCATCAGTGATATTGGTCTGTTGATTTCTTTTTTCGTAACATATTTGTCTGGTTTTGGTATCACGGTGATTGTGGCCTCGTAGAATGAGTTTGGGAGTGTTCCTCCCTCTGCTATATTTTGGAAGAGTTTGAGAAGGATAGGTGTTAACTATTCTCTAAATGCATGATAGAATTTGCCTGTGAAACCATCTGGTCCTGGGCTTTTGTTTGTTGGAAGATTTTTAATCACAGTATCAATTTCAGTGCTTGTGAGTGTTCTGTTTATAGTTTCTATGCTTTCCTGGTTCATTTAGAAGGCTGTGCTGTTGTAACAATTTGTCCATTGCTTTCATGTTGACCAGTTTACTAGCATATATTTGCTTGGAGGAATCTCATGATTCTTTTTATTCCAGCAGTATCAGTTGTTACTTCTCCTTTTTCATTTCTAATTCTATTTACCTGAGTCTTCTCCCTTTACTTCTTGATGAGTCTGGCTAATGGTTTATAAGTTCTGTTTAACTTTTCAAAGAACCAGATTTTACTTTTATTGATCTTTGCTATTGTTTCCTTCACTTCTTTTTCATTTATTTGTGATCTGATATATACGATATCTTTCCTTCAGCTAATATAGGATTTTTGTTATTGTTGTTGTTCTTTCTCTAATTGCTTTAGGGGTAAATTTAGGTAGTTTATTTGAGATTTTTCTTGTTTCTTGAGGTAGGATTGTATAATCTTCCCTCTTAGAACTGCTTTTGCTGCATCCTATAGGTATTAGTTCATCTTGTTTTCATTGTCATTTGTTTCTAGGTATTTTTTTTACTTCTTCTTTCATTTCTTCAGTGATCTCTTGGTTATTTAGTAGTGTATTGTTTAGCCTCAACCAATTTGTAGTTTTTTACAGTTTTTTTCATGTAATTGATATCTCGTCTCATAGCATTGTGGTCAGAAAGATACTTGATATGATTTCAATTTTCTTAAATTTACCAAGGCTTGACTTGTGACCCAAGATAATCTAGCCTGTATAATGTTCCATGAGTACTTTGGAAGAAAGTGTATTCTATTGTATTTGGTTGGAACGTCCTATAAATATCATTTAAGTCCATCTTGTTTAATGTATCATTTAAAGCTTGTGTTTCCTAATTTATTTTCATTTAGGATGATCTGTCCAGTGGTGAAAGTGGGGAGTTATAGCCCCCTACTATTATTGTGTTACTGTAATTTTCCCTTTTTATGGCTGTTAGCATTTGCCTAATGTATTGAGGTCTTCCTATGTTTGGTGCATAAATATTTATAATTGTTATATCTTCTTCTTGTATTCATCCCTTGATCATTATGTAGTGTCCTTCTTTGTCTCTTGTAATAGTCTTTAATTTTAAGGCTATTTTGTCTGACATGAGAATTGCTACTCCAGCTTTCTTTTGATTTCCATTTGCATGGAATATCATTTTTCATCCCCTCACTTTCAGTCTATATGTGTCCCTACGTCTGAAGTGGGTCTCTTTTAGATAGCATATATATGGGCCTTGTTTTTGTATCCATTCAGCCAGTCTATGTCTTTTGGTTAGAGCATTTAATCCATTTACATTTAAGATAATTATTGTTATGTATGTTCCAATTACCATTCTCTTAATTGTTTTGGATTTGTTTTTGTAGGTCTTTTCCTTCTCTTGTTTTTCCTGTCTAGAAAAGGTCCTTTCACATTTGTTGTAAAGTTGGTTTGGTGATGCTGAATTCTCTTAACTTTTGCTTGTCTATAAAGATTTTAATTTCTCCCTTGAATCTGAATGAGATCCTTGCTGGGTGGAGTAATGTATGTTGCAGGTTTTTCCCTTTCATCACTTTAAATATGTCCTGCCACTCCCTTCTGTCTTGCAGAGTTTCTGCTGAAAGATCAGCTGTTAACCTTATGGGGATTCCCTTGTTTGTTATTTGTTCCTTTTCCCTTGCTGCTTGTAATATTTTTTCTTTGTTTTTAATTTTTGATCATTTGATTAATATGTGTCTTGTCTTGTTTCTCCTTGTATTTTTCCTGTATGGGACTCTCTGAACATCCTGGACCTTATTGACTATTTCCTTTCCCATGTTAGGGAAGTTTTCAACTATAATCTCTTCAAATATTTTCTCAGTCCCTTTCTTTTTCTCTTCTTCTTCTGGGACCCCTATAATTCAAATGTTGGTCCATTTAATGTTGTCCCAGATGTTTCTGAGATTGTTCTCAATTCTTTTCATTCATTTTTCTTTATTCTGCTCTGAGGTATTTATTTCCACTATTTTATCTTCCAAGTCACATCCATTCTTCTGCCTCAGTTATTCTGCTATTGATTCTTTCTAGAGAATTTTAAATTTCATTTATTGTGTTGTTTGTCATTGTTTGTTAGCTGTTTAGTTCTCCTAGGTCCTTGTTAAACATTTCTTGTATTTCCTCCATTCTATTTCCAAGATTTTGGATCATCTTTACTATCATTACTCTGAATTATTTTTCCAGTAGACTGCCTGTTTCCTCTTCATTTGTTTGGTCTGGTGGGTTTTTACCTTGCTCTTTCATCTGTTGCATATTTCTCTGTCTTCTCATTTTGTTTAATTTACTGTATTTGGGGTCTCCTTTTCTCAGGCTGCAGGTTCATAGTTTCCATTGTTTATGGTGTCTGTCCCCAGTGGGTAAGTTTGATTCAGTGAGTTGTGTAAGCTTCCTGCTGATGGGGACTGGTGCCTGTGTTCTCGTGGGTGGGGCTAATTCTTGTCTTCTAGTGTGCAGGGCCACATCAAGTGGCGTGCTTTGGGGTGTCTGTGAACTTAGTATGATTTTAGGCAGCCTGTCTGCTAATGGGTAGGGTTGTGTTCCTGTCTTGCTAGTTGTTTGTCATGGGGCATCCTGCACTGGAATTTGCTGGCCATTGGGTGGAGCTGCGTTTTTGCACTGAGACAGAGATCTCTGGGAGAGCTCTTGCTGTTTGATATTACATGGGTATGGGAGGTCTCTTGTGTCCAATGTCCTGAGCTCAGATCTCCCACTTCAGAGTCTCAGGCCTGACACCAGGCTGGAGCACCAAGACCCTGTCAGCCACATGTTTCAGAAGAAAAGGGAGAAAGAAAGAAGGAATTTTTTTTAATAATAAAAATATGTATTAAAATAAAATATATTAAAAAATAATAGTAATAAAAAAGAAGAGAGAAACCAAACTAATAAACAAATCCACCAATTATAACATGTGTTATAAACTAGACAGAGATAAACATAAAAATCCAAAACAAATCAGTTGCAGACAGCAAACCTCAAGCCTACAGTTGCTCCCAAAGTCCACCACCTCAATTTTGGGAACATTTGTTGTCTATTCAGGTATTCCATAAATGCAGGGTACATCAAGTTGATCATGGAGATTTAATTCACTGCTCCTGAAGCTTCACAGAGAAATTTCCCTTTCTCTTCTTTGTTTGCACAGCTCCTCGGGTTCAGCTTTGGTTTGGGCCCCACTTCTGTGTGTATGTCACCCTCAGGCTTTTGTTCCCCACCCAGACAGGAGAGGGTTAAAGCAACGACTGATTAGGGGACTCTGTCTCCCTCAGTTGGGGGGAGGGAGGGGTATGGTAGTCATAATTGGAATGAGTGTGGAGCCTGCTGTGGCAGTGGCCCACCTGATGTTGCAGCAGCCTGAGGCACACCATGTGTCCTTCCAGAGAAGTTGTCCCTGGATCACAGGACCCTGGCAGTGGTGGGCTGTGCAGATTCCCCAGGGGTGGTGGGTAGTGACTTGCACTTGCACACAGGATTTTTGGTGACAGTGACAGCAGCCTTAGCATTTAATGTCTTTCTCTGGGGTCTGAGCTGATAGCTATGGCTCACGCCTTTCTGTTGAGTTGGTTTAGGTGGTGCTCTTCCTTCTGTGGGCAGACAGGGAAGGAATCCCTCCCCCCTTCACTCACCCCAATACAATGGTCTCTCTCCTCTTAGGCAGGTCTAGAGATTTTACTGGACTCCCTCCTGGTCAACTGTGGCTCACTAGCTCCCTTCAGGCTGTGTTCACACAGCCAACCCCAGTCCTCTCCCTGGGATGACATCTGATGTCTGAGCCTCAGCTCCCAGCTGCCACCTGCCCCAGTGGGTGAGCAGACAATCCCCTCAGGCTAGGGAGTGCTTGTCAGCACCAATCCTCTGTGTGGGAATCTCTCTGCTTTGCCCTCTTCACCCCTGTTGCTGTGCTGTCCTCCAGGCTCTGAAGCTTCCCCCTCCACCCCCCGACTCCCATCTCTGCCAGTGAAGGTTCTTCCTAGCATGTGGAAACTTTTCTTCTTTCACAGCTCCCTCCCAGAGGTACAAGTCTCATCCCTATTCTTTTGTCTCTGTTTTTTCTTTTTTCTTTTGCCCTACCCAGGTACATGAGGAGTTTCTTGCCTTTTGGGAAGTCTGAGGTCTTCTGCCAGTGTTCAGTATGTGTTCTGTAGGAGTTGTTCCACCTGTAGATGTATTTTTGATGTGTTTGTGGGGAGGAAGGTGATCTCCATGTCTTACTCCTCCTCCATCTTGATGGTTCCCCCCCCAGTCTATGTTTTTGAACTACTGTTTTGTTTTCATTGGATAAATACCCAGATGGGAATTGGTGGATTTTATGATACTTCTATTATTAATTTTCTGAGGAACCTCCAATCTGTTTTCAAAAGTGGCTGCAAAAATTCACACTACCATCAACAGTGTACTAGGGTTCCCTCATCTCCACTTCCTGGCCAACACTTGTTTTTGTTGTCTTTTTTATTTACCCTTTGTGACAGGTGTGAGGTGTTATCTCATTGTGGATTTTATTAACATTTCCGTGATGATTAGTGCTCTGGATCATCTTTACATGCGTCCATTAGCCATCTGCATGTCTTCCTTAGTAAAATGTCTATTCAGTTTCTCTACCCATTTTTAATCTCATAGATTGTTTTATAGATATTGAGTTGTATGAGTTGTTTTTATATATTTGGTTATTAACCCTTTATCAGATATATCATTCGCAAGTGTTTTCTCCTGTTCAGTAGGCTGCTTTTTCATTTTGTTGATGGTTTCCTTCAGTGTGGAAAACATTTTAGTTTGATGTTTATTATTTAGTTCCATTTATTTATTTTTTGTTTTGTTTTGTTTCCCTTGCCTATGGAGACAGATTAAAAACAACATAGAAAAGAAAAGAAAAGAAAAACTCCAAAGACCAATATAAAGAACATCTCCCTATGTTTTATTCTAGGAGTTTATGGTTTCAGATCTTAAATTTAAGTCTTTAATCCATTTTGAGTTTATTTTTATATATGGTTTAAATGGTCCAGATGGATTGTTTTGCATGTAGCTGTCCAGATTTACCAACACTATTTATTAAAATACTGTCTTTATCTCAGCATATATTCCTGGTTCCTTTGTCATAAATTACTTGATCTTATAAGGTCACATCTATTTGTGGCCTTTCAATTCTGTTCCATTGATCTATGAGTTTGTTTTTGTGCCAGTACCATGCAGGTTTTATTGCTATAGCTTAGTAGTATAGTTTTAAATCAGCAAGCATAATTACTCCAGCTTTTTTCTTCTTTATTAAGATTTCTTTGGCCATTTGGGGATCCTTGTAGTTCCATTCCAATTGTAAAGTTATTTGTTCCAGTTCTGGGAAAAACGTCACTATTATTTTGATAAGGATTTCACTGTACCTGAAGATTGCTTAGGATAATATGGAAAATTTAACAATATTAAGTCTTCCAATCCATGAACACAGTGTATCTTTCTATCTTTTTGTGTTGTCTTTAACTTCTTTTATCAACATTATAGTGTTTGGAGTACAGGTCTTTCACCTCCTTGGTTAAATTTATTCCTAGCTACTTTATTCTTTTTGATGCAATTGTAAATGGGATTGTTTTATTAATATCTCTTCTCCTACAACATTTTAGTGTGTATAAACACAACAAATTTCTGTATATTGTCTTTGTATCCTGCAACTTCACTGAGTTCATTCATTAGATCTAATATTTTTTTGTGGAGTCTTTAAGGTTTTGTATATATAGTATCATGTCATATGCAAACAGTGAGAGTTTCACTTCTTTCTTTCTAATTAGCACGACATTTTTCTTTTTTTCTTGTCGGCTGTGGCTAGCACTTCCATTACTAAGTTGAATAAAAGTGATGAGATTGGGCATCCTTGTCTTGTTCCTGATCTTAGAAAAAATGATTTCTACTCTTCACTGCTTAAAATGCTGTTAGCTATGAGTTTGCCATATATGGCCTTTAATTTGAAAGTTTTCATCATAAATGGATGTTGAATTTTTTAAAATTATTTTTCTGAATCTTTTGAGGAGATATATATTGTTTATCCATTGTTCTTTTTTTTTTTCTTTGCGGTACACGGGCCTCTCAATGTTGTGGCCCCTCCCGTTGTGGAACACAGGCTCCGGACGTGCAGGCTCAGTGGCCATAGCTCACGGGCTCAGCCGTTCTGAGGCATGTGGGATCATCCTAGACCAGGGCATGAACCCGTGTACCCTACAGTGGCAGGTGGACTCTCAACCACTGTGCCACCAGGGAAGCCCCTGTTCTTTTATAATGCACTATGGCACGTTGATTGATTTGCAGATATTGAATCATATTGGCATCCCTAGAATATACCTCACTTGATCATGGAGAGATTTTTTTTTTTACAACTTTATTGGAGTATAATGGTGTGTTAGTTTCTGCTTTATAACAAAGTGAATCAGTTATACATACACATATGTTCCCATATCTCTTCCCTCTTATGTGTCCCTCCCTCCAACTCTCCCCATCCCATCCCTCCAGGTGGTCACAAAGCACTGAGCTGATCTCCCTGTGCTATGCGGCTGCTTTCCACTAGCTATCTACCTTATGTTTGGTTGTGTATATATGTCCATGCACCTCTCTCACTTTGTGACAGATTACCCTTCCCCCTCCCCATATCTTCAAGTCCATGGTGTAGTAGGTCTGTGTCTATATTCCTGTCTTACCGCTAGGTACAACATGACATTTTTTCCTTAAATTCCATATATATGTGTTAGCATATGGTATTTGTCTATTTCTGACTTACTTCACTTTGTATGACAGACTGTAGGTCTATCCACCTCATTACAAATAGCTCAATTTCGTTTCTTTTTATGGCTAATATTCCATTGTATATATGTGCCACATCTTCTTTATTGATTTATCTGATGCTGGACACTTAGGTTGTTTCCATCTCAGGGCTATTGTAAATAGAGCTGCAATAAACATTTTGGTACATGACTCTTTTTGAATTATGGTTTTCTCAGGAGATATGCCCAGTAGTGGGATTGCTGGGTCATATGGTAGTTATACTGATAGATTTTTAAGGAACCTCCACACAGTTCTCCATAGTTGCTGTACCAATTCAAATTCCCTCCAGCAGTCCAAGAGTGTTCCCTTTTCTCCACACCCTCTCCAGCATTTATTGTTTCTAGATTTTTTGATGATAGCCATTCTGATTGGTGTGAGATGATATCTCATTATACTTTTGATTTGCATTTCTCTAATGATTAATGAGGTTGAGCATTCTTTCATGTGTTTGTTGACAGTCTGTATATCTTCTTTGGAGAAATGTCTATTTAGGTTTTCTGCCCATTTTTGGATTGGGTTGTTTGGTTTTTTCTTATTGAGCTGCATGGGCTGCTTATAAATTTTGGAGATTAATCCTTTGTCAGTTATTTCAATTGAAAATATTTTCTGCCATTCTGAGGGTTGTCTTTTGGTCTTGTTTATGGTTTCCTTTGCTGTGCAAAAGCTTTGAAGTTTCATTAGGTCCCATTACTTTTTTTTTTGGCTTTTATTTCCATTTCTCTAGGAGGTGGGTCAAAAAGGATCTTGCTGTGATTTATGTCATAGAGTGCTCTGCCTATGTTTTCCTCTAAGAGTTTGATAATTTCTGGGCTTACATTTAGGTCTTTAATCCATTTTGAGCTTATTTTTGTGTATGGTGATAGGGATTGATATAATCTCATACTTTTACATGTACCTGTCCAGTTATCCCAACACCACTTATTGAAGAGGCTATCCTTTCTCCACTGTACATTCCTGCCTCCTTTATCAAAGGTAAGGTGACCATATGTGCATGGGGTTATCACTGGGCCTTCTATCCTATTCCATTTATATACCTTTCTTTTTCTGGGCCAGTACCATACTGACTTGATTAAGGCAGCTTTGTAGTATAGTCTGATGTCAGGGAGCCTGATTCCTCCAGCTCCATTTTTCGTTCTCAGGATTGCTTTGGCTATGCGGGGTCTTTTGTGTTTCCATACAAATTGTGAAATTTTTTGTTCTAGTTCTGTGAAAAACGCCAGTGGTAGTTTGATAGGGATTGCATTGAATCTGTAGATTGCTTTGGGTAGTAAAGTCATTTTCACAATGTTGATTCTTCCCATCCAAGAATATGGTATATCTCTCCATCTATTTTTATCATCTTTAATTTATTTCATCAGTGTCTTATAATTTTCTACATACAGGTCTTTTGTCTCCTTAAGTAGGTTTATTCCTAGATATTCTATTATTTTTGTTGCAATGGTAAATGGGAGTGTTCTCTTGATTTCATTTTCAGATTTTTCATCATTAGTGTATAGGAATGCCAGAGATTTCTGTGCATTAATTTTGTATCCTTCCACTTTAGCAAATTCATTGATTAGCTCTAGTAGTTCTCTGGTAGCATCTTTAGGATTCTCTATGTATAGTATCATGTTATCTGCAAACAGTGACAGCTTTACTTCTTTTCCAATATGGATTCCTTTTATTTCCTTTTCTTTTCTGATTGCTGTGGCTAAAACTTCCAAAACTATGTTGAATAAGAGTGGTGAGAGTGGATAACCTTGTCTTGCTCCTCACCTTAATGGAAATGCTTTCAGTTTTTCACTGTTGAGGACGATGTTGGCTGTGGGTTTGTCATATATGGCTTTTATTATGTTGAGGAAAGTTCCCTCTATGCATACTTTCTGCAGGGTCTTTATCATAAATGCGTGTTGCATTTTGTCGAAAGCTTTCTTTGTGTCTATTGAGATGAGCATATGGTTTTTCTCCTTCAAATTGTTAATATGGTGCATCACGTTGTTTGACTTGCGTATATTGAAGAATCCTAGCATTCCTAGAATAAACCCCACTTAATCATGGTGTATGATCCTTTTAATGTGCTGTTGGATTCTGTTTGCTAGTATTTTGTTGAGGAATTTTCCATCTATGTTCATCAGTGATATTGGCCTGTAGTTTTCTTTCTTTGTGACATTCTTTTCTGGTTTTGGTATCAGCATGATGGTGGCCTCATAGAATGAGTTTGGGCATGTTCCCCCCTCTGCTATATTTTGGAAGAATTTGAGAAGGATAGGTGTTAGCTCTTCCCTAAATGTTTGATAGAATTAGCCTGTGAAGCCATCTGGTCCTGGGCTTTGTTTTTGGAAGATTTTTAATCACAGTTTCAATTGCAGTGCTTGTGATTTTTCTGTTCATATTTTATATTTCTTCCTGATTCAGTCTTGACAGGTTGTGCATTTCTAAGAATTTGTCCATTTCTTCCAGATTGTCCATTTTATTGGCATAGAGTTGCTTGTAGTAATCTCTCATGATCTTTTGTATTTCTGCAGTGTCAGTCGTTACTTCTCCTTTTTCATTTCTAATTCTATTGGTTTGAGATTGCTCCTTTTTTCTTGATGTGTCTGGCAAATGCTTTATGAATATTGTTTATCTTCTCAAAGATCCAGATTTTAGTTTTATTGATCTTTGCTATCGCTTCCTTCATTTCTTTTTCATTTATTTCTGAACTGATTTTTATGGTTTCTTTCCTTCTGCTGTGTGATTTTTTTTGTTCTTCTTTGTCTACTTGCTTTAGGTGCAAGGTTAGATTGTTTATTCGAGATATTTCCTATTTCTTAAGGTAGGAATGTATTGCTATAAACTTCCCTTTTAGAACTGCTTTTGCTGCAACCCATAGGTTTTGGGTCGTCATGTGTACATTGTCATTTGTTTCTAGGTACTCTTTTATTTCCTCTTTGATTTCTTCAGTGATCACTTCATTACTGTATTTTGTATTGTTTAGCTTCTATGTGTTTGTAGTTTTTACAGATCTTTTCCTGTAACTGATATCTAGTCTCATAGTGTTGTGGTCGGAAAAAATACTTGATACAATTTCCATTTTCTTAAATTTACCAGGGCTGAATTTGTGACCCAAGATATTATCTACCCTGGAGAATGTTCTATGAGCACTTCAGAAAAATGTGTATGCTGTTGTTTTTGGATGGAATATCCTATAAATACCAATTAAGCCCACCTTGTTTAATATATCATTTAAAGCTTGTGTTTCCTTATTTATTTTCATTTTGGATGATCTGTCCATTGGTGAAAGTGGGGTGTTAAAGTCCCCTACTATGAACGTGTTACTGTTGATTTCCCCTTTTATGGCTGTTAGTTTTTGCCTTATGTATTGAGGTGCTCCTATGTTGGGTGCATAAATATTTATAATTGTTATATCTTCTTCTTGGATCAATCCCTTGATCATTATGTAGTGTCCTTCTTTGTCTCTTGTAGTAGTCTTTATTTTAAAGTCTATTTTGTCTGATATGAGAACTGCTACTCCAGCTTTCTTTTGGTTTCCATTTGCATGGAATATCTTTTTCCGTCCCCTTACTTTCAGTCTGTATGTGTCTCTAGGTTTGAGGTGGGACTCTTGTAGACAGCCTATATATGCGTCTTGATTTTGTATCCATTCAGCCAATCTGTGTCTTTTGGTGGGAGCATTTAGTCCATTTACATTTAAGGTAATTATCGATATGTATGTTCCTATTCCCATTTTCTTAACTGTTTTGTGTTCGTTTTTGTAGGTCTTTTCCTTCACTTGTGTTTCTTGCCTAGAGCAGTTCCTTTAGCATTTGTGGTAAAGCTGGTTTTGTGGTGTTGAACTCTCTCAGCTTTTGCTTGCCTGTGAAGGTTTTAATTTCTCCATCAAATCTGAATGAGATCCTTGCTGGGTAATCTTGGTTGCAGGTTTTTCTCCTTCCTCACTTTAAATATGTCCTGCCAGCCCCTTCTGGCTTGCAGTGTTTCTGCGGAAATATCAGCTGTTAAGCTTATGGGGATTCCCTTGTGTGTTATTTGTTGTTTTTCCCTTGCTGCTTTTAATATGTTTCCTTTGTATTTGCTTTTTGACAGTTTGATTAAAATGTGTCTTGGCGTATTTCTCCTTGGATTTATCCTGTGTGGGACTCTTCATACTTCCTGGACTTGATTAACTATTTCCTTTCCCATATTAGGGAAATTTTTAATTATAATCTCTTCAAATATTCTCTCAGTCCCTTTCTTTTTCTCTTCTTCTTCTGAAATCCCTATACTTCGAATGTTGGTGCATTTAATATTGTCCCAGTGGTCTCTGAGACTGTCCTCAGTTCTTTTCATTCTTTTTTCTTTATTCTGCTCTGCAGTAGTTATTTCCACTATTTTATCTTCCAGGTCACTTACCCGTTCTTCTGCCTCAGTTATTCTGCTATTGATCCCATCTAGAGTGTTTTTAGTTTCATTTATTGTGTTGTTCATCATTGTTTGTTTCATCTTTCGTTCTTCTGGGTCCTTGTTAAATGTTTCTTGCATTTTGTCTATTCTATTTCCAAGATTTTGGATCATCTTTACTGTCATTATTTTGAATTCTTTTTCAGGTAGACTGCCTATTTCCTCTTCATTTGTTAGGTCTGGTGTGTTTTTATCTTGCTCCTTCATCTGCTGTGTGTTTTTCTGTCTTCTCATTTTGCTTTTCTTACTGTTTGGGGTCTCCTTTTTGAAGGCTGCTGGTTCGTCGTTCCCGTTGGTTTTGGTGTCTGTCCCTAGTGACTAAGGTTGGTTCAGTGGGTTGTGTAGGCTTCCTGATGGAGGGGACTAGTGCCTGTGTTCTGGTTGATCAGCCTTGACTTTGTCTTTCTGGTGGGCAGGTCCAAGTCTCTTGGTGTGTTTTTGGGTGTCTGTGGACTTATTATTATTTTAGGCAGCCTCTTTGCTAATGGGTGGGGTTCCTGTCTTCATAGTTGTTTGGTATAGTGTGTCCAGCACTGTAGCTTGCTGGTCGTTGAGTGAAGTTGTGTGCCTGTGTTGAGGTGGAGACCTCTGGGAGATTTACACCATTTGATATTACGTGGGAGGTCTCTCGTGGACCAGTGTTCTGAAGTTGGATCTCACACCTCAGAGGCACAGTATTTACTCCTGGCTGTAGCACCAACATCCTTTCATCCACATGGCTCAGAATCAAAGGGGGAAAAAGTAGAGAGAAAGAATTAGTAGAAGTAGAAAGAAAGAAAGAAAGAAAGAAAGATAGAAAGAAAGAAAGGAGGGAGGGTGGGAGGAAAGAAGCAAGGAGGGAGGGAAGGAAGGAAAAAAGAAAGAAAGATAAAAGGTAAAGTAAAATAAAATAAAATAATTAAAATAAAAAATAATTATTAAGAAAAAAAACGGACAGATAGAAGCCTAGAACAAATGGTGCAAGCAAAACTATCCAGACAAAATCTCACACAGAAGCATACACATACACACTCACAAAAAGAGGAAAAGGGGAAAAAATCATAAATCTTGCTCTCAAAGTCCATCTCATCAATTTGGGATGATTCGTTGTCTTTTCATGTATTCCACAGATGCAGGGTACATCAAGTTGATTGTGGAGCTTTAATGCGCTGCTTCTGAGGCTGCTGGGAGAGATTTCCCTTTCTCTTTTTTGTTCTTACAGCTCCCAGGTTCTCAGCTTTGGATTTGGCCCTGCTCTGCGTGTAGGTCGCCGGAGGGCGTCTGTTCTTAGCTCAGACAGGACGGGGTTAAAGAAGCAGCTGCTTCGGGGACTCTGGCTCACTCAGGCCGGGAGTAGGGAGGTTCCTGGAGTGCAGGGCGAGCCTGCGGCAGCAGAGGCTGGTGTGACGTTGCACCAGCCTGAGGCATGCCATGTGTTCTCCCAGGGAAGTTGTCCCAGGATCCCAGGATCCTGGCAATGGCGGGCTGCACAGGCTCCCTGGAAGGGGGTGTGGATAGTGACCTGTGCTCGCACACAGGCTTCTTGGTGGCGGTAGCAGCAGCCTTAGCGTCTCATGCTCGTCTCTGGGGTCTGCGCTTTTAGCTGCAGATCGCGCCCGTCTCTGGTGTTCTTTTAAGCAGTGCTCTTAATCCTCTCTCCTTGCGCACCAGGAAACAAAGAGGGAAGAAAAAGTCTCTTGCCTCTTCAGCAGGTCCAGACTTTTCCCGGACTCCCTTCCAGCTAGCCGTGGCACACTATCCGCCTGCAGGCTGGGTTCACATCGCCAATCCCAGTCCACTCCCTGTGCTCCGACCGAAGCCCGATCCTCAGCTCTCAGCCCCGCCTGCACCGGCGGGTAAACAGACAAGCCTCTCGGGCTGGTGATTGCCGGTTGGCACCCATACTCTGTGTGGGAATCTCTCCGCTTTGCTCTCCACACTCCTGTTTCTGTGCTCTCCTCTGCAGCTCTGAATCTTCCCCCATCCGCCACCCACAGTCTCCACCCGCGAAGGGGCTTCCTAGTGTGTGGAATCCTTTCCTCCTTCACAGCTCCCTCCCAGTGGTGCAGGACCCGTCCCTATACTTTTGTCTCTGTTTATTCTTTTTTCTTTTGCCCTACCCAGGTACGTGGGGAGTTTATTGCCTTTTGGGAGGTCTGAGGTCTTCTTCCAGCGTTCAGTAGGTGTTCTGTAGGAGTTGTTCCACGTGTAGATGTATTTCTGGTGTATCTGTGGGGACAAAGGTGATCTCTGTGTCTTACTCTTCCGCCATCTTCCCCTCGTCTCTTTTCCATGGTGAGTTTTATTGTTTTAGTGTTACTGTTGAATAAATTTTGCTATTTTTTAGAGTATTTTTGCATCTATGTTCCTCAGCAATATTGGCATGTATTTTTTTTGTGTGTTTGGTATCAAATAATGCTCGCCTAGCAGAATGAGTTTGGAAGCATTTCTCTCTCTTCCATTTTTTGGAATTTTTTGAGAAGCATATGTATTAAGTATTTAAATGTTTGTTAAGAGCCATTCTGTCCTGGATTTTTGTTTGTTGGAAGGTTTTTGATTACTGATTCTAGTTCATTCTAGTGTTCATGCTGCACAGATATTCTATTTTTCCTTGATTCAGTCTTGGATAATTGTATTTTTCTAGGAATTTATCCATTTTTTTCTAGATGCCAATTTGTTAGCATATAATTGTTCATAGTAATCTCTTATGATCCTTTGTATCTCCTTGATGTCAGTTGTAACTTCTCCCATTTTGTTTCTGATTTTATTTGGGCCTTTTCTATTTTTTCCTTATAAGTGTGAGTTAAGATTTATCTTTTTTTTATCTTTTCTAAGAACCATCTCTTAGTTTTATTGATCTTTTAAAATTGTCTTTATTCTTTATTTTATTTCCACTCTGATCTTTCTTTCCTTCCTTCTACTAACTTTGTTATTTTTTTTGTTCTTTTTGCTGGTTCCTTTAGGTGTAAAGGTAGATTATTTATTTGACATTTTTCTTATTTCTGTAGATAGGCCTTTATCCTTGTAAACTTCCCTCTTAGAACTGTTTTTGTTCTGTCCCATAGATTTTGGAACACTCTCTTCCCATTTTTATTTGCCTCAAGGTATATTTTGATTTTCTCTTTAATTTCTTTGTTAACCCATTGATTGTTTTGAAGTATGTTGTATATATACTATATAACATATATATACGTTATATATTTTTCCAGATATATATATATATAATTATTTTATTTTTTAAAAAAATTATACAATTTTTAAAGGTTACTTTCCATATACAGTTATTACAAAATATTGGCTATATTCCCCGTGTTGCACAATACATCTTTGAGCCTATCTTATACCCAACAGTTTTTACCTCTCACTCTCCCACCCATATATTGCCCCTCCACCCCCTCCACACTGGTAACCACTAGTCTGTTCTCTATCTGTATGAGTCAGCTGTTTTGTTATATTCACTAGTTTGTTGTATTTTAAATTCATGATCTCTTAAGTTTAATCCCATTCTAAAAACACTACTTCTTTTACTCCCCCATCAAAATTTTATGTTTTGGTGTCATATTGTACATCCTTTTATTTTGTTTATGATTTAACTCATTATTTTAGGCATAAATAATTTTACTACTTTTGTTAACATTTACACTATCTTTATAAGAATTGATCCACTACCCTCACTATATGTTTGTTTTTACCAGTAAGATTTTTTTTCAAAATGTTCTTGTTTCTAATTATGGCCTTTTCCATTCCATTTAAAGACGTCCCTTTAATATTTCTTGTAAGGCTAGTTTAGTTGATAAACTCCTTTAGCTTTTCTTATATGGAAAACTCTATCTCTCCTTCAATTCTGAATTATGACCTTGCCAGGTAGAGTATCTTTGGTCTTAAGTTGTTTTTGTTTTTGTTTTCTTTCAGCACTTTGAATATATCATGCCAGTCCCTAATAGCCTGTAAAATTCCTGCTAAAATATCATCACATATTCTTATAGAGGTTCCCTTGTTGAAAAACTTGTTGTTTTTCTCTTGCTGCTTTTAAACTTATCTTTAGGTTTTGACATTTAATGATAATGTGCCTTGGTGTGGACCTCTTTGGGATCAACTTGATTGGGATTCTGTGATTCCTGCACTTGGATGTCTGTTTCCTTCACCAGTTTAGGTAATTTTTCAGCCATCATTTCTTCAAATAGGTTTTCTGTAAATTTTTTTTTTCTCCTTCTGTAACCCCTATAATATGAATATTAGTATGTTTAATGTTGTCCCAGAGGTCTCTTAAACTATTCTCATTTGTTTAAAACTTTGTTTTTACCATTCCTATTTGGTAATTTCCACTACCCTATCTTCCAGAGTACTGATCCATTCTTCTGTATTCTATGATCTATTGTTGTTTCCCTCTAATATATTTTTCATTTCAATTATTGTATCCTTCAGTTTTAGTTGGTCCATTTTTATATTTTCTATATTTTTATTGCAGTTCTTACTGAGTTCATCCATTCTCCTGTGTTTGGTGAGCATGATTATGACTATTACTTTGAACACTTTATATGATAAATTGCTTCTCTCCATTTTGTTTAGTTCTTTTTCTGAAGTTTTGCATTCTTCTTTTATTTGAGACAGATTCCTTTGTCTCTTCATTTTGACTAGCTATGTTTGTTTCTATTTGTTAGATATATCAGCTACATCTCCCAGTCTTGAAAAAGTAGCTTTATATAGAAGGTGTCCTGTAAGGCCCAGTGGCACAATTCCCCATGGTCACCAAAGTCAGGTGCTCTAGAAGTATCTCTTATGTGGGCTTCATGAACCCCCCTATTTTTGTTGGGCTGACGTTGATATGGGTGTACTGGTAGGTGGTACTATCCTTTGGCCTGGCTGGCAGAGAAGTCTAGCCCTGACTTCTGTTGGCATACTGATGTGTGGGGCTGGCTTCTGGCACAATTGAGTGCCAAGTCAGGCCATGACTGTTGCAGGTGCACTGGTGTGTGGGACTGACCCCTCAAAGCAGGAGCTGCTTTGGAAGGGTGCTGGTGCTGGTCAGGCTTGCTTACTAGGTTGGGCAGGGTGCGAGCTACTTTAGAGGGTCACTGGTGCTGAAGTGGTCTGCCAAGTGGGCTGGTGCATGAGCCACTTTTGAGTGGCTGTGCAGAGGTAGGCAGGATGAGCTGGTGGACCCTCAGGGAAATGCTACGGTGAGGTGCACAGTGTTAGCAAGTTTGGTGGAGAGTGAAAGAAATGGAAATTGTCAGTGCTAGGCCAGCTAGGTGGAAGGGGAGTAAAAAAAAAATGGCACCACCAACACTTCTGTCTTTGGAGAAAGTTCCACCAGATCCCTGCCTCTCTGGCACACAGCCTAAAATTAGTCAATGAATCTCATTCTCGTATGACCCAGGCACTTTTCAGGTTGCTGCCTCTGTGCTGGCACTTGGAGCAAGTGAGCTTGTGTGCAAGTCCTTCAAGAGTGAAATGTTGTTTTCCCACATCCCTCTGGCTCTCCTGGATGTAAGACCCACTGGTTTTCAAACCAGATGTTATGGGAGCTCCTTTTCCCAATGCAGTTTCCCTGGACTTGGGATCCCAATGTAGGGCTCAGACTCCTTGTTCCTTAGGCAGTACCTCTGCCAACTGATATTCCTCCCCATTGTGGGTCACTGGTCCAGGTGTGTGGGTTCTGACTAGACAGAGTCTCTGCTCCTCCTGCCTGTCTCAATGTGGCTTTTCTTTATATCCTTATTTGTAGAAAATATGATCTGCTAGTCTTAAAGTCATTCTCAGAGAATGTTGTTTTATATATACTTATGTGTAGTTTGGGTGTGTCTTGGTAAGAGGTGAACTCAGGATCTTCATACTCCACCATCTTGATGCAGATTCTGAGTTCACTGATAGTTTCTTATATTTTCTCCAATGTACGATTCAGCAACACAGAGAGATTTTTTTTAAGTTCAGTTATTATATTTACTAGTTCTATAATTTCTCTTTGATTCCATTGTATATTTTGCATTTTGTTGAGATTTTCTATTTTTCCATTTGTTTCTAGAGTGTTCACTATTGTTCATTGAAACTTATGACTGGTACTCTAAAATACCTGCCAGGTAATTCCAACACCGTAATCATCTCAGTGTTGGAGTGTGTTGGGGTTTTTTCCTCATTCAAATTGTATTTTCTTCCTTCTTAGTATGATGAGTATTTTTTTTTCTTTTGTATCCTAGACATTTTCAGTAACGTTTTTTGAGATTCTAGATCCTATTTAATCTTCCTTTTTAGGTGGAAGTTACCCTATTTGGTTGTAGCATATAGGTGCAGGTGGGATTAGATATTTATTTCTGCCCTGGTCCCTACCAACATCATCCTAACAAAAGCAGGGCACTAACTTGCACTGCAATTTAACCAATGGGTAATGGTACAAGATTAGCACCTCCTTCTCTGCTAGTGACACTTTTCCTGTAAACTGGAGCACTTTTACTGCCTCACTGTCACTTGGTTTGGGTGGAAATTCAGCTTCTTACTATTCCCTACTGCAATGAGGGCATTCATGAGAGCTAACTAGCACTCACCTCTCACTGCTTTGTTCTACCTTATTTTTTCCAGGTGTATGTGGAAATTCAGTTTCCACTGATATCAGGTTGGGAGAAGTAGAGTACTATCAAGGACTACTTCACATAGCCTCATTCTGACTTACTGTTATTGGGTTGAGATGAAAACTCATCTCCCTCTAAGCCTCACTTATGGCAAGGGAAGAAAAAGCAGAGTGCCAGTTGGCACTGCCTTACACAGTCATTCTATTTTGTTGCTGGATGAGGACGTTTTCTCAGTTGAAACTAGGGGAGTGGAAAATAAAGGGCCTTGAACTGCCTCATTCCACCTTGTTTTTTCTGGGTGGAGTTAGAACTTCATCAGGCCACAGGGACCCTCTGACACTGCAGAAGAGTGGGATGGAAGAAGAGGGCCAACTAAGACTGCTTCATACTGCCTCTTTCTAATTCATTTGCTGTCAGGTGGCAGTGGAAGCCATCTTCCCACTTGGCCTTTTTGATACCACACAGGTGGTGAAATCAAAGTGCTGCTTATTATTACCAGGCAGGAGATGGAAGTTCAGCTATCAGCTCAGTCTCACCAATATCACCCTGATTGGAGAAATAGAGCACCACCTGCTACCTTCAAGCAGGAATTTAAAGTTTACCTCCCCACTGACACTATGGGTGGGGAGCAGTTTTTCCATTGATGTTTGGCTTGATTAGGGTGGGAACTGTCAAAAATGCTCTCCGTTCTACTATGCCACACTTTCCTAGGTGATTTGGATAGAGTCATCTTTCTCTGAGACTATTTATATCTGTGCTTGTTGATATTCCTGTGTTGCAGGTTTCTTCAGCACATTGTCCAGGATATATGGGAGGAAAACAAAAACCAATGGAATGCACTACTGTGTCGCTCCTCAAGTCCCAATGTACCTAGGATGTTTGCCTTCTTTTCACTTTTCAGAGTCTTTCTATGCATTCTGTATTAGTTTTCAGTTATATGAGGAAGGGCTTGAGAAAAATGGGGCAACTCCATCTTAGAGAGAACTAGAAATCTCCCATTGAATTTTTGAGTGAAATAAGAAAATATCTTAAATATTTTATAAGTAAATAATTAGGTAAAGTTTCTTCTACATTATCAGTAGAATTTTATACAGCCATTCAAATCACATTGCCAAAGAGTATTTATCGACATGAGAAAAATATGATATATGAAGTAAAGAGAATCAGAATACAAAATTGTATATATAATTATGATTCCAATTATATAAGATGTGTCTGTGTGTGCAAGTATTCTCATGCTTGTGTATGAAAGTTGATTTTTTAAAAGGCCTGAAAATTTTGCCCAAAACAGTAGCAGTGGATACCTTTGAGTGCTAGGATTATGGCTGATTTTTATTTTCTGCCTTACATCTTTCTCTATTTCCAAATGTTCTACAATGGACATGTCTTACTTTCATGATCAGAGCAAAATATTTTTAAAAATCCTATTGTACTAGATATTCAAGTCACAGCAGAACCATTTTGCAATGAATATTAGGGTGCATTTATCTTTTCAAATTATGGTTTTCTCTGGATATTTGCCCAGGAGTGGGATTGCTGGATCATATGGTAGCTCTACTTTTAGTTTCTTAAGGAACCTCCATACTGTTCTCCATAGTGGCTGTACCAATTTACATTCCCACCAACAGTGTAGGAGTGTTCCCTTTTCTCCACACTCTCTCTAACATTTATTGTTTTTAGATTTTTTGATGATAGCAGTTCTGACTGGTGTGAAGTGATACCTCATTGTAGTTTTGATTTGCATTTCTCTAATGATTAATGATGTTGAGCATCTTTTCATGTGTTTTTTGGCCATCTGTATGTCTTCTTCAGAAAAATGTCTATTTAGATTTTTTGCCCATTTTTTTGAATTTTATTTTTTAATACAGCACGTTGTTATTACTTATCTATTTTATACATATTAACATATATATGTCAATCCCAATCTCAAAATTCATACCACCACCACCACCACCCTCAATTTCCCACCTTGGTGACCATACGTTTTTTCTCTACATCTTTCTCTCTATTTCTTCCTTGTAAACGGATTCATCTGTACCATTTTTCTACATTCCACATATATGTGTTAATATACGATATTTGTTTTTCTCTTTCTGACTTATTTCACTCTATATGACAGTCTCTAGGTCCATCCATGCCTCTACAAATGACCCAATTTCATTGTTTTTATGGCTGAGTAATATTCCATTGTATATATATGTACCACGTCTTCTTTATCCATTCATCTGTTAATGGGCATTTAGGTTTCTTCCATGACCTGGCTATTGTAAATAGTGCTGGAATGAACATCGGAGTTCATATGTCTTTTTGAATTACAGTTTTCTCTGGGTATATACCCAGGGGTGGGATTGCTGGGTCATATGGTAATTCTATTTTTAGTATTTTAAGGAACCTCCATACTGTTCTCCATAGTGGCTGTATCAATTTACGTTCCCACCAACAGTGCAAGAGAGTTCCCTTTTCTCCACACGTTCTCCAGCATTTGTTTTTTAGATTTTCTGATGGCCATTCTGACTGGGTGAGGTGATACCTCATTGTAGTTTTCATTTGCATTTCTCTAATAATTAGTGATGTTGAGCAGCTTTTCATGTACCTCATGGACATCTGTATGCCTTCTTTGGAGAAATGTCTATTTAGACCTTACCTGCATTTTTTGATTGGGTGATTCCTTTTTTTTTTTTACATTTACCTGCAGACCTGTTTTTATATTTTGGAGATTAATCCCTTGTCAGTTGCTTCGTTTGCAAATATACTCTCCCATTCTCAGGGTTGTGTTTTCATTCTGTGTATGGTTTCTTTTCCTGTGCAAAAGTATTTATGTTTAATTATGTCCTATTTTTTAAAAATTTTTGCTTTTATTTTCATTACTCTAGAGGTGGATCAAAAAAGATCTTCTGCAATTTCTGTTGAAAAGCATTCTGCCTCTGTTTTCCTGTGAGAGTTTTAGAGTGTCTGGCCTTACATTTAGGTCTTTAATCCATTTTGAGTTTATTTTTGTGTATGGTGTTAAGGAGTGTTCTAATTTCATTCTTTTACATGTAGCTGTGCAGTTTTCCCAACACCAATTATTGAAGAGACTGTCTTTTCTCCACTACATATTCTTGCCTCTTTTGTACATTAGGTGACTATAGGTGTGTGGATTTATCTCTCTCTGGACTAGCTATCCTGCTCCATTGATCTATGTTTCTGTTTTTGCACCATAATCATACTGTTTTGATGACTGTAGCTTTGTAGTATAGACTGAACTCAGGGAGCCTGATTCTTCCAGCTCCATTTTTATTTTTCAAGACCGTTTGGCTATTCATGGTCTTTTGTATTTCCAAACGAATTGTAAATTTATTTGCTCTAGTTCTGTGAAAAGTGCCATTAGCATTTTCATAGGGATTGTATTGAATCCGTAGATTGCTTTGAGTAGTATAGTCATTTTCAAAATATTGATTCTTTCAGCGAAGAGCGTGATATATCTCTCCAACTATTTCTGTCATCTTTGATTTATTTCATCAATATCATATAGTTTTCTGAGAACAAGTCTTTTGATGAGCTCTAGTAGTTTCCTCCTAGCCTCTTTAGGATTTTCTATGTATAGTATCATGTTATCTGCAAAGAGTGACAGTTTTATTTCTTCTGTTCCAGTTTGGATTCTTCTTATTTCTTTTTCTTCTCTGACTGTTGTGGCTAGGATTTCTGAAACTATGTTGAATAATAGGGCAAGAGTGGACATCCTTATCTTGCTCCTGATCTTAGAGGAAATGCTTTCAGTTTTTCAGCATTGAGAATGATGTTTTCTGTGAGTTTGTCATATATGACCTTTACTATCTTCATGTAGGTTACCTCTATGCCCACATTCTAGAGAGTTTTTATCATAAATTGGTTTTGAATATTGTCAGAAGCTTTTCTGCATCTACTAAGATGATAATATGGTTTTTATTTTTCAGTTTGTTAATATGGTGTATCACATTGATTTACATATATTGAAGAATCCTTGCATCCCTGGGATAAATCCCACTTGATCATGCTGTATGATCCTTTGAATGTGTTGTTAGATTTGGATTGCTAGTATTTTTTCCAGCATTTTTTACATCTACGTTCATCAGTGATATTGCCCTATAACCTCCTTTTTTTGTGATATCTTTGTCTGCTTTTGGTATCAGGGTGATGTTGGCCTCATAGAATGAACTTCAGAGTGTTCCACTCTGCAATTTTTTGAAATAGTTTCAGAATGGTTGGCGTTAACTCTTCTCTAAATGTTTGATAAAATTCACTGTGAAGCTGTCTGGTCCTGGAGTTTTGTTACTTGGAAGATTTTAATCATAGTTTCAATTTCATTACTTTTGGTTGATCTGTTCATATTTTCTATTTTTTCCTGTTTCAGTCTTGGAAGGTTGTATTTTTTTAAGAATTTGTCCATTTCTTTTAGTGCCCATTTTATTGGTGTATAGTTTCTTGTGGTAGTCTCTTATGATCCTTTGTATTGCTATGGTGTCTATTTAAATTCTCCTTTTTCATTTCTAATTTTATTGATTTGAGTCTGCTCCATTTTTCTCTTCATGAGTCTGGCTAAATGATCATCAATTACGTTTATCTTCTCAAAGAACAAGCTTTTAATTTCATTGATCTTTTCTATTTTTTTCTTTGTCTCTATTTCATTTATGTCTGCTCTGATCTTTTTTATTTCTTTCCTTCTACTAATTTTTAATTTTGTTTGTTCTTTTTCCCTAGTTGCTTTAAGTGTAATGTTAGGTTGTTTATTTGAGATTTTTCTTGTTTCCTGAGATAAGATTATATTTTTATATACTTCCCCCTTAGAACTGCTTTTGCTGTGTCCCACAGGTTTTGGATCTTCATGTTTTCATTGTCATTTGTCTCCAGGTATTTTCTGATTTACTCTTTGATTTCTTCAGTGATCCATTGGCTATTTAGTGAAATATTGTTTAGCCTCTATGTGTTTGTGTTTTTACATTTTTTTCTGTTATTAATTTCTAATTGCATAGCATTGTGGTTGGAAAAGATGTTTGATATGATCTCAATTTTCTTAAATTTACCAAGGCTTGATTTGTGACCTAAGATGTGACCCATTCTGTTGATTGTTCCATGTGCATTTAAGAAGAAAGTGTATTCTGCTGTTTTTGGATGAAATGTCTTATAAATATCAATTAAGTCCTTCTGGACTAAAGTGTCATTTAAGACCTGTGTTTCTTTATTGATTTTCTGTCTGGATGATCTGTCCATTGATGAGTGTGGGGTGTCAAGCTTCCCCACTATTATTACACTACTGTCAATTTCCCCTTTTATGCCTGTTAGCATTTTCCTTATATATTGAGGTGCTCTTATGTTGCATGCTTATATATTTACAATTGTTATATATTCTTCTGGATTGATTCCTTCATCATTATGTAGTGTCTTTCTTTGTCTCTTGTAACCGTCTTTATTTTAAAGTCTATATCATCTGATATGAGTATTGCTACTCCAGCTTTCTTTTGATTTCCATTTGCATGGGGTATCTTTTTCTATCCCCTTACTTTCCATCTCTATGTGTCCTTAGGTCTGAAGTGGGTCTCTTGTAGACAGCATATATACAGGTTTTACTTTTGTATCCATTCAGCCAGTCTATGTCTTTTGGTTGAAACATTTAATCCATTTACATCTAAAGTAATTATCAATATGTATGTTCCCATTGCTGTTTTCTTAATTGTTTTGGGTTGTTTTTGGAGGTCTTGTTTCTTCCCTTCCTCTTTTGTTCTCCTCTCTTGTGCTTTGATGACCATCTTTAGTGTTTTTTTGGGGGTGTCTTTGTTTTTTTTAATGTGTATCTATTGTGGGATTTTTGTTTTTTGGTTTGTATTTCCTATGAGGTTTTGATATAGCAGTATATATATATATATATATATATATATATATATATATATATATATATATATATATATAGAGAGAGAGAGAGAGAGAGAGAGAGAGAGAGAGATACACAAGGTTGTTTTAAGTTGCTTGTCTTTTTCCCACCTACAGAAGTTCCTGTAACATTTGTTGTTAAGCTTATTTGTTGGTGCTGAAGTCTCTTACCTTTTTCTTGTCTGTAAATCTTTTGATTTCTGTATCTAATCTGAATTTGAGCCTTGCTGGGTAAAAATTCTTGATTGTAGTTTTTTCCCTTTCATCACTTGAAATGTATTCTTCCACTCCCTTCTGGCCTACAGAGTTTCTGCTGAAAAATTAGCTGATAACCCTAAGAGGATTCTGTTGTACGTTATTTGTTGCTTTTCCTTGTTGCATTTAATATTTTTTGTGTGTCTTTAATTTTTGTCTGTTTGATTAATATGTGTCTTGGCATGTTCCTCCTTGGGTTCATCCTGTATGGGTCTCTCTGAACTTCCTGGACTTGAGTGAGTGGTTCCTTTCTCATGTTAGGGAAGTTTTCATCTGTAATATTTTCTCAGGCCCTTTCTCTTTCTCTTCTCCTACTGGGACATCTCTAATGTCAGTGTTAGTGTGTTTAATCTCAGAAGTCTCTGAGATTGTCCTCATTCCTTTTCATTCTTTTTTCCTGTTTGTGGCAGTGATTTCCACCACTCAGGCTTCCAGCTCACTTATTCATTTTTCTGCTTCAGTTATTCTGCTATTAATTCCTTCTAGTGTATTTTTCATTTCAGTTTTTGTATTGTTCATCTCAGTTTGTTCTTTAAATATTCTAGCTCCTTCTTAAGCATTTCTTGTATCTTTTCAATCAGCGCCTTTATTCTTTTTCTGAGATTTTGAATCATCTGTACTATCATTACTCTGAATTATTTTTCAAGCTGGTTGCCTATATCCTCTTCATTTAGCTGTTCTTGTGAGTTTTTATCTTGTTCTTTTATTTTCAGTGTATTTCCTTGTTTTCTCATTTTGTCTACCTTTTTTTTTTTTCTGGTCTCCTTTCCACAGGCTGCAGGATTGTAGTTCCTCTTTGTTCTAGTGTCTGCCCCCTGGTTGGTGAGCATGGTACAGGGGCTTATGCAGGCTTCTTGTTCAGAAGGACTGATGCCTGCCCTCTGGTGTGTGGATCTGGGTCTTGTGACTTTGATGGGCAAGGCCATGTCAAGCAGTGTGCTTTGAGTTGGTTGTGAGCTCAGTGTGACTTTAGGCAATCTATCTTCTGATGGGTGGGTTTGTGTTCCTATCTTTTCAGTTGTTTGACCTGGCCTTCCAGGACTGCAGCCTGCATGTTGTTGGGTCAGTCTAGGTCTTGGTGCTGAAATGTGGACCTCTGGGAGAACTTACTCTGATCAATATTCCGATGTTTCCACTACCAGTGTCCTTGTCCCCACATTGAGCTATAGTTGACTTTCACCTCCCCAGGAGACCTTCCAAGATACCCAGGTATGTGTAGCCCATGTTCCTATGGAAGTATTGCTTTGTGCTGGCTCCCAGTGCACATAAGACCTTGAGTGTGTCCTCCAAGAGTGGAGTTCTCCTGTTCCCCAGCCCTGTGTAGCTCCTGCACTCAAGCCCAACTTGCCTTCAAGGCTAAATGCTCTGGGCGTTCTTCCTCCTGTTGCCAGACCCTCAGACTGTCTTGGAAGGCTATTTTTTATGTGGGAATGTACCTGTGTAGCCTGCAAGGGTTTAATAATTTTTGGTGTGAGGGCTGTTTTTAGTATAGATGTCTGCCACCTCTTTCCTCAGTTAATGCTGGCTGTTATTGCCTTGATAGGAAGTGTGACTGATGTTTGGTGACCAGAGCCTTCAATGGATATTGAGCAAGGCCTCCCATTTGCTCTGTGGTTGTCACTGTCCTGTCAGAGGTGGGGTCTGCTCCCTAGTTGTTGAAGTAGAGGCCGCAAGATCTCCCAGATCTGTTTCTTAGCAGTGTTTTTAATCTGTGGTGAGAGGTATGTGGGATCAGAGCACTCCCACTGGGAGGGAAGCCACTGAGTATTCCTCCCCTGGAGCTGTTCACCTATGGGTGTGCTCTGTTCTGTCACCTTTAACCCATTTTGCAAGCTCTCAGATTACAGTGTTGTTGTCACTGCCTTTGGCACCACCTTAACCATGGGTATGCCAGCAATTGCTCTGGTGTCTCTCAAACGTTGTTACCAGGCCACCAGCATCGATCCACTGAAGTCAGGTCCCAGGATTGCAGTAATCTTGGATCTGGACCCATTGTGGGCACTATGGGGGTAGCTCAGACTCTGGCCTGGCCCAAATACCATATGTGCCCACAAAGTCTACAGCTGCTAAAGCTAGACCCATCTTGGCTGCAGGAGTACTCATTGTCTGTTCAGATGTTCTGCAGGAGCTGAGTTTATAAAGCTAGTTACATGGGTGTCAATTCATGGTTTGTGCAGCTGCATGTAGAGATTTCAGCTTTTTTCCTTAATTGCACAGCCTCTGGGGCTCAGCTGTGGTTTTGGCCTCAACTATGCATGTGGGACACCCACAGTGTTCTGCTCCTGTGGCTGCCCTGGAGCACACAAGTCTGCTCCAGCAAGGAGGGGGAGCAGAGGCAGTGGCCTCCAGAATTGTGGGAGCCCTGATGCGGACTAGTTGCATGTGGGAGCCAGCGGCCATAAGCATGAGAAAGCCAGCCCTGGAAGAAGTTCTTCCTAGTGTCCAGGGAGGCAGGGGTTAGCAAGTGGGGAGAGAGGCTGCAGTGGTGCACCCACTCCTTGTGTGTCACTCAAGAACTGTGCTTCACTTCTATGGCAGTCCAGGTTTCCTCCACAAGCATTCCCCATTGTGGATTTCCTCACTCCAGTCCCCTTAGGCTGTCTTTTTGCAGCCAACAGCAGTCCTCTTCCCAGGACTGCTGTCTAAACCCCACGTTCCAGCACCCAGCCCCTGTCAGAACTGGCAGACACATGTCTCAGGTTGGGGGACACAGGGCTGTGACACAGACCATCTGTATATGTCTCACTCTGTCTTACCTGCCATAGACCAGCTGCTGCAGTCTCCTCTGATAGCCCTCATAGCTCCCCTTCTGTCCCAACTGAGTTCCCCAGTGGTGAGGGTGCTTCCCCTGATGTGGGAACTTCTCCTCTCCTTCAGCTCCCCAACCAGGGGTGCAGGTCCTGTCTGGCTTCCTCTCCTCTCCCTTTTCCTTTCTTCTTTCATCTTACCTGGTTATATAGGGATCATTCTTGTCCTTTTAGGTGTCTGAGGTCTTCTGCTAGTGTTTGGCCCATTCTCTGTGAGAGTTGTCCCATTTGTAGGTGTATTCTTGATGCACTTGTGGGGAGAGATGAACTCTTCATCCTCCTACTCCTCCGCCATCTTGACTCCTCTAAAATTGAAGTTTTATATTTATAATTTTCATTCTTTTGTTTTAGTCATATGATAAAAGATATAACATTTCTCTATTTTCTCTTTAAAAAAAACTATAAATCAAAAGTGGTATTCTAAAAGGAAGTTAGATCAATGTAATCAGTTTTTATTATAAAGAAGATGCTTTCAACATTTCTTCTAACAGAGTATCACGAGGCTTATTCAACCCTACTTACAAGGGACAGGTTTTAAGTAACACTAAACTTGTTTTATGATCACATAAAATAATTTTTGATTTATCATTAGTCCAAATTTGTTTCAGATTACCCAGAATATGTAGCCCCACAGTAAATATAGTAAATCCCCTACATACGAACGAGTTCCATTCTGAGAGCACATTCATAAGTCCAATTTGTTTGTAGGTCCAACAAACTTACCCTAGGTACCCAACTAACACAATCACTCTATAGTACTGTACTATAATAGGTTTAAAATACTTTTACACAAATAACACATAAAAAACAAACACAGAAAAATAAAGAAAACATTTTTAATCTTACAGTACTTTGAAAAGTACAGTAGTACCAGCTACATCACCGCTGCTTTTATGCTTGCTTCCAGACATCCTGGGCTTGAAATAAAGATACTGTACTACTGTACTGTATACAGTACTGTACAGTAAAGTACACAAAAGCACAATTGCTTGTACAGAATGCACGCACGTGACAACGTACACCAGACACATGAACTAACTTACGTGATTGGACATGCAAACACATGTTCACATCTTTGAAAGTTCACAACTTGAAGGTTCGTATGTAGGGGACTTACTGTACTACAAGAGAAAGTTATTTTCATCAGTATCACTATTTGTAAAGTAATAAAAATTATATGAGGAAATTTCTAGACTACATGTCTTGAATGTTCACAGTAACATCAAATTTTATCAGGAGGCTGTAGTCCTAGTGTACTTTTCTGAATGGTTTCTTGTGTTGCTGAAGAAGATCAATACTCTTTTCCACCCATCAACTAAACTGCACTACATATTGTTAATCAAACAAACATTGACTGTGCTTTCCTTCCTTCAGGCCATACTCCCACAATTCTCTCAGCTTTGAAGGAAGACTCTTCATTCATCCTTGCCCATCCAAATTTACCTACACTTTAAGATTTACCTCCATGTTCCCCATGATGAAGCCTTTCTTATCCAAATACATACAGACTGAAAAGCATTACCTCTTATGAATGCCCACAGCATGTTATATATTTATTAAGCCAATTTCATTTTTAATAAATATTTTATTTGGTCTTTTCTTAAAAAACATGGAATTATTTCATTGATATATTTTATTTCTCCATTACTAGATAGTCCTTTGAGCATAGGATCCTGTGCCGTATCCTCCACAACACAGCCTACCTCATACGGCATTCTGTACAAATAGGTGTTCAATAAGTGTTTGTTGAATTGAGATTTAACTAAATAGATGATAGGGTTGCCTCCAATGTTAAGCTCAGTTCCAGAACACTCTAGATCTTGAAGATTTCTCTGACCTTCATCAGTATTACAGGAACTTGAAAACAATGTTCCAATTTAGTTATCATTGTAGAGAGATATTTATGTGGTATATATGCTCTGTAATTTAACCTTGACAGCTTCTTTTTATCTCTACACCTTTAGGTTAGAAAGTAAACATTTTTCTTTGTCAGTCTATTTATCTGAGTAATATTACTCAATAAATTATTAAATGACAAAAGTGGCTTAGACATCAAATGAGTTGAGATCAAATGAGTTGTGTGTTAGATGAAAGGAACATCAAGTTTGGAGTCAAAAAGCACCAAAGTGTCTTTCTATCAATAATTAACATGCCCAATACAATAAAAATTTTTGGGCTGCAAATTCCTAATATGTTAAAAGAAACATTATAACTCTCAACCTATCTACCCTGTAGACTACTGAAAGTACATCGATTCATTCATCAAATATTTATTGAGGGCTCACTTTGTGTTAGACACTATTGTAGGAACAGAAGAAAAGAACAATGAATACAAGAGAAAAGTCCCTGTTCTCATAGATTTTACATTCTAATTGGGAAAATGATAATAAACTAAACTATAAAACAATAACCAATAAATTATAAGGTAGCAATAAATTTAATAAGTAAGATAAATTATCATCATGTAAGAGAAAGAGACTGGGTTAAACATTAATTGAGACTGAGTGCCCAGGAAAGTCCTAATTAAAGATACATTTGAACTGAGAGCTGATTGGAAAGAAGGAGCAAACAATGTAAATATCTGATATCAGAATGTTTCAGACAGAAGGAAAAAAAATGTTAAAAGGGCATTAGGTGAGAATAAATTTGGTGTGCTATTAGTAAAAATGTATGGCTATTATGGCTAGAGCAGAGTGATGGAGACAGTGACAGAAAATGAGGGCAGAGAGATAAGGAGAGTCCAGATTACTTAAGGGCATGTATGCCAAAGTAAATAGTTTAAATTTATTCTAGATATCATGGGGAGCCAACAAAGGGTGTTAAACTGAGAAGTAATGAAATCTTATTTATATTTTTAAAATATTACATTGACTGTTGGAAAGGAGTTAATTAAGTCAGTAACTGACAGCAGATTTTTCTATGCAGATGTTCACTACTTATCAGGTATTCATTTTCACTCCAAAAACATAGAAATGCTCAATAAAACTTTATCACATAAAAATTTTAAGACATAGATTCGCTCAAAAACAAAGAAAGGAAATTCTCAAATATCAGAAATGAATAAGAATCTCAAAACCAGAGCGCTAAATACATATCAGCTGATGTTATAATAACCTAGGAAGCTAGAGTCTAGAGTTCTCAAGTGGCCTTGGATCTGTGAAAAAATTGAAACAACTCATTTGCATAAAGGCTGAGATACTGAAGGACTGCTACCTTCATGAAAATAGACCAGAAAATCCCACTCTCACATGTCAGGGAATTAGACAGGCAGCTATCATCTGATCACTACTATGAAAGGAAAAAAAGGTTCCTATAAGATCCAAAACAAGCAAAAATAAATAAATAAAATAAATAAATTTATTAAAAAATATAGTCTAAATTATCAGGAAGAGAAGTTAAGGTAATGATATACAAAGAAATGATGTATGCAAAAGTGGAAAACTGAGGTCTCAGATGTTCCTTTATTATAAAATTTTATAAATTAAAAAAAAATCAAAATCCCCAAACTGTGCCATGATTGGATATAGGGTTTATATTTAAATTACTTTTATGATTTTGGAAACCAAAGGCAAGACATTAATATGAAAACTGACCTAAAACCAGTGAAACCACTGGGACAATGACAGGAGCAAACACAGAAGCATTCTGTTGGGACTCTTCAACAATCCAGGGCTCTCTGGACATACATAACAAAAACAATGTAAACACAAATAACATGAGCCCATATTTTAAAATTTAGCAAGACTCATCAGGATAAAAATAGAGGGGACCAGAATAAATAAAATCAGAATGTAAAAGGAAAAGTTACAAACAACACAACAGAAATACAAAAAGATCATAAGAGAGTACTAAGAAAAAATATACATAACAAAATGGACAACCTAGAAGAAATACATAAATATCTAGAAATGTATAATTTCCCAAGACTGAATAAAAAAAAATAGAAAATACAAGCACATTGATTACCAGTAATGAAATTGAATCAGTAATTTAAAAAAATTCCCAACAAACAAAAGTTCGAGACCAAATGGCTTCACAGATGAATCCTACCAAACATTGCAAAAGGAATTAACACCTATCCTTCTCAGACTATTCCAAAAATTTCAGAGGAAGGAATGCTTACAAACTTGTTCTACAAGGCCAGCATCACCCTGATAACAAACCAGACAAATACCATGAAAAGGAAAATAACAGGTCAATACCACTGATAAGTATAAATACAAAAGTCTTCAACAAAATATTTGCAAAATTAAATGAACAATATATTAAGAGAACCACACACCATGATCAAGCGAGGTTTATCCCAGAGATGCAAGGATGGTTCAATATCCACAAATCAGTCAATATGATACACTACGTTAAAAATTTAAGAATAGGGCTTCCCTGGTGGCTCAGTGGTTGAGAGTCCGCCTGCCGATGCAGGAGACGTGGGTTCATGCCCCGGTCTGGGAGGATCCCACATGCCGCGGAGCAGCTGGGCCTGTGAGCCATGGCCGCTGAGCCTGTGCGTCCAGAGCCTGTGCTCCGCAGCAGGAGAGGCCACAACAGTGAGAGGCCTGCTTACTGAAAAAAAATAAATAAATAAGAATAAACACCATATGATCATCTCAATAGATGCAGAAGAAGTTTTTAACAAAATTCAACATTCATTTATGATAAAAACTCTCAATAAAATGGGTATAGAGGGACATAACTCAATGTAATAAAGGCCTTATATAACAAACCTACAGCCAACATCATACTCAATGTGAAAAGCTGAAAGCACTTTATCTAACATCAGAAAAAAGACAAGGGTGGCCACTCTCACCACTTTTATTTAACATAGTATTGGAAGTCCTGGCCACAGCAGTCAGACAAGAAAAAAAAAATGAAAGGAATCCAAATTGGAAAGGATGAATTAGTAATGTCACTGTTTGCATATGGCATGACACAATATATAGGAAATCCTAAAGAGTCCACTAAAAATATACTAGAACTGATAAATTATTGGAGTAAAGTTGCAGGATATACAAAATTAATATACAGAATTCTGCTGCATTTATCTACATAAACAACAAACTCTCAGAAAGAAAAATTATGAAATCAATACTATTCATAATTGCATGAAAATGAATAAAATACCTAGGAATAAATCTAACCAAAGATGTGTAAGACCTGTACTTGGAAAACTATAAGACACTGATGAAAGAAATTAAAGATGAAACAAACAAATGGAAAGGTATCCTGTGTTCATGAATTAGAAGTATCAATACTGTCAAAATGACAATACCACCCAAAGCAATCTACAGATACAATTCAATCCCTATCAAAATGCTAATGGCATTTTTCACAGAATTAGAACAAATAATTCTACAATTTTTATGGAAATACAAAAGACCCCAAACACTCAAAACAATCATAATAAAGAAAAGCAAAGCTGGAGGTATCACATTCCCTGACTTCAAACTATACTACAAAGATATAGTAATAAAAACACTATAGTACTGACACAAAGACAAATAATGTCAATGGAACAAAATACAGAGCCCAGAAATGAACTGACACTTAAATGGTCAAATAATCTTTGGCAAAGGAGGTAAGCATATTCAATGGGGAAAATATTTCCTCTTCAATAAATTATGTTGGAAAAACTGGACAGTTACATGCAAAATAATCAAAGTGGACTACTTTCTCACACCATATACACAAAAAAACTCCAAACGGATTAAAGGAGAGATGAGGGGAAGATGGCAGAAGAGTAAGATGCGGAGATCACCTTCTTCCCAACAGATACACCAGAAATACATCTACACGTGGAACAACTGCTACAGAACACCTACTAAACGCGGGCAGAAGACCTCAGACCTCCCAAAAGGCAAGAAACCCCGTACGTACCAGGGTAGGGTAAAAGAAAAAACAGAGACAAAAGAATAGGGATGGGACCTGCCCCAGTCGGAGGGAGATGTGAAGGAGGAAAGGTTTCCACACACTAGGAAGTTCCTTAGTGGGCAGAGACAGTGGGTGGCGGAGGGGGGGAACTTCGGAGCCACAGAAGAGAGCACAGCAACAGGGGTGCGGAGGGAAAAGTGAGGAGATTCCCGCACAGAGGATCGGCGCCGACCAGCACTCACCAGCCCGAGAGGCTTGTCTGCTCACCCACTGGGGCAGGTGGGGTTGCGAGCTGAGGCTGGGGCTTTGATCGGAGTGCAAGGAGAGGACTGCTGTTGGTGGCGTGAACACAGTCTGAAGGGGTTAGTGCACCACGGCTAGCCGGGAGGGAGTCCAGGAAAAGGTCTGGAGCTGCCGAAGAGGCAAGAGATATTTTCTTCCCTCTTTGTTATCTGGTGCACGAGGAGAGGGGATTAAGAGCACTGCTTAAAGGAGCTCCAGAGACAGGCGTGAGCCACGGCTAAAAGTGCAGACCCCAGAGATGGGCAGGAGATGCTAAGGCTGCTGCTACTGCAGCCAAGAAGCCTGTGTGCGAGCACAGGTCACTATATACACTTCCTTTATGGGGAGACTGTGCAGCCCGCCACTGCTGGGTTCCCGGGATCCAGGGACAACTTCCCCGGGAGAACGCACGACGAGCCTCAGGCTCATGGAATGTCACACCGGCCTCTGCTGCCGCAGGCTAACCACACACACTGTGCCCCTCACTCCACCCGGCTTGAGTGAGCCAGAGGCCCCGAATTAGTAGCTCCTTTAACCCCGTCCTGCCTGAGCGAAAAAAAAACATGCCCTCCAGCGACCTAAACGCAGAGGCAGGGCCAAATCCAAAGCTGAGCCCCGGGAGCTATATGAACAAAGAAGAGAAACGGAAATCTCTCCCAGCAGCCTCAGAAGCAGCGGATTAAAGCTCCACAACAAACTTGATGTACCCTGCATCTGTGGAATACATGAATAGACAACGAATCATACCAAATTGTGGAGCTGTGTGGATAAAAGGCTCTTGGTGTTGCAGCCAGGAGTCAGTGCTGTGCCTCTGAGGTGGGAGAGCCAACTGCAGGACAGTGGTGCACAAGAGACCTCCCAGCTCCACATAATATCAAATGGCGAAAATCTCCCAGAGATCTCCATCTCAACACCAACACTCAACTTCACTCAACGACCAGCAAGCTACAGTGCTGGACACCCTATGCCAAACAACTAGCAAAACAGGAACACAAACCCACCCATTAGCAGAGAGGCTGTTTAAATCATAAGTCCACAGACACCCCAAAACGGACCACCAGACGTGGACTTACCCACCAGAGAGATAAGATCCAGCCTCATCCACCAGAACACAGGCAGTGGTCCCCTCCACCAGGAAGCCTACACAACCCACTGAACCAACCTTATCCACTGGGGAGAGACAGCAAAAACTACGAGAACTACAAACACGCAGCCTGCCAAAAGGAGACCCCAATCACAGTAAGAAAAGCAAAATGAGAAGACAGAAAAACACACAGCAGATAAAGGAGCAAGATAAAAACCCACCAGACCTAACAGATGAAGAGGAAATAGGCAGTCTACCTGAAAAAGAATTCAGAATAATGATAGTAAAGATGATCCAAAATCTTGGAAATAGAATAGACAAAATGCAAGAAACAGTTAACAAGGACCTAGAAGAAATAAAGATGAAACAAGCAATGATGAACAACACAATAAATGAAATTAAAAGTACTCTAGATGGGATCAATAGCAGAATAACTGACACTGAAGAACGGATAAGTGACCTGGAAGATAAAATAGTGGAAATAACTACTGCAGAGCAGAATAAAGAAAAAAAAATGAAAAGAACTGGGGACAGTCTCAGAGACCTCTGGGACAACATTAAATGCACCAACATTCGAATTATAGGGGTTCCAGAAGAAGAAGAGAAAAAGAAAGGGACTGAGAAAATATTTGAAGAGATTATAGTTGAAAATTTCCCTAATATGGGAAAGGAAATAGTTAATCAAGTCCAGAAAGCACAGAGAGTCCCATACAGGGTAAATCCAAGGAGAAATAAGCCAAGACACATATTAATCAAACTGTCAAAAATTAAATACAAAGAAAGCATATTAAAAGCAGCAAGGGAAAAACAACAAATAACACACAAGGGAATCCCCATAAGGTTAACAGCTGATGTCTCAGCAGAAACCCTACAAGCCAGAAGGGAGTGGCAGGACATACTGAAAGTGATGAAGGAGAAAAACCTGCAACCAAGATTACTCTACCCAGCAAGGATCTCATTCAGATTTGATGGAGAAATTAAAACCTTTACAGACAAGCAAAAGCTGAGAGAGTTCAGCACCACCAAACCAGCTTTACAACAAAGGCTAAAGGAACTTCTCTAGACAAGAAACACAAGAGAAGGAAAAGACCTATAATAACAAACCCAAAACAATTTAGAAAATGGGAATAGGAACATACATATCGATAATTACCTTAAATGTAAATGGACAAAATGCTCCCACCAAAAGACACAGATTGGCTGAATGGATATGAAAACAAGACCCATATATTTGCTGTCTACAAGAGATCCACTTCAGACCTAGAGACACATACAGACTGAAAGTAAGGGGATGGAAAAAGATATTCCATGCAAATGGAAACCAAAAGAAAGCTGGAGTAGCAATTCTCATATCAAGCAAAATAGACTTTAAAATAAAGACTATTAGAAGAGAAAAAGAAGGACACTACATAATGATCAAGGGATCGATCCAAGAAGCAGATATAACAATTGTAAATATTTATGCACACTACATAGGAGCACCTCAATACATAAGGCAAATATTAACAGCCATAAGAGGGGAAATTGACAGTAACACATTCATAGTAGGTGACTTTAACACCCCACTTTCACCCATGGACAGATCATCCAAAATGAAAATAAATAAGGAAACACAAGCTTTAAATGATACAATAAACTAGATGAACTTAATTGATATTTATAGGACACTCCATCCAAAAACAACAGAATACACATTCTTCTCAAGTGCTCATGGAACATTCTCCAGGATAGATCATATCTTGGGTCATAAATCAAGTCATGGTAAATTTAAGAAAACTGAAATTGTATTAACTATCTTTTTCCGAACACAATGCCATGAGACTAGATATCAATTACAGGAAAAGGTCTTTAAAAACTACAAACACATGGAGGCTAAACAATACAATACGTAATAATGAAGTGATCACTGAAGAAATCAAAGAGGAAATTAAAATATACTTAGAAAAAAATGACAATGAAGACATGACGACCCAAAACCTATGGGATTCATCAAAAGCAGTTTTAAGAGGCAAGTTTATAGCAATACAAGTCTACTTAAGAAACAGGAAACATATCGAATAAACAACCTAACCTTGCACCGAAAGCAATTAGAGAAAGAAGAACAAAAAAACCCAGAAGTTAGCAAAAGGAAAGAAATCATAAAAATCAGATCACAAATAAATGAAAGAGAAATGAAGAAAATAATAGCAAAGATCAATAAATCTAAAAGCTGGTTCTTTGAGAAGATAAGCAAAATAGATAAACCACTAGCCAGACTCATCAAGAAAAAAAGGGAGAAGACTGAAATCAATAGAATTAGAAGTGAAAAAGGAGAAGTAACAACTGACACTGCAGAAATACAAAAGATCATGAGCGATTACTACAAGCAACTCTATGCCAATAAAATGGATAACCTGGAAGAAATGGACAAATTCTTAGAAATGCACAACCTGCCAAGACTGAATCAGGAAGAAATAGAAAATATGAACAGACCAATCACAAGCACTGAAATTGAAACTGTGATTAAAATTTTTCAACAAAAAAAAGCCCAGGACCAGGTGGCTTCACAGGCGAATTCTATCAAACATTTAGAGAAGAGCTAATACCTATCCTTCTCAAACTCTTCCAAAATATAGCAGAGGGATGAACACTCCCAAACTCATTCTACGAGGCCACCATCATCCTGATACCAAAACCAAAGAGGTCACAAAGGAAGAAAACTACAGGGCAATGTCACTGATGAACATAGATGCAAATATCCTCAACAAAATACTAGCAAACAGAATCCAATAGCACATTAAAAGGATCATACACAATGATCAAGTGGGGTTTATTCCAGGAATGCAAGGATTCTTCAATATACGCAAATCTATCAATGTGATAAACCATATTAACAAGTTGAAGGAGAAAAACCATATGATCATCTCAATAGATGCAGAGAAAGCTTTTGACAATAGTCAACACCCATTTTTGAAAAAAACCCTGAAGAAAGTAAACATAGAGGGAACTCTCCTCAACATAATAAAGGCCATATATGACAAACCCACGGCCAACATCATCCTCAACGGTGAAAAACTGAAAGCATTTGCACTAAGATCAGGAAGAAGACAAGGTTGCCCACTCTCACCACTCTTATTCAACATAGTTTTGGAAGTTTTAGCCACAGCAATCAGAGAAGAAAAGGAAATAAAAGAATCCAAATCAGAAAAGAAGAAGTAAAGATGTCACTGTTTGCAGATGACAAGATACTATATATAGAGAATCCTAAAGATGCTACCAGAAAATTACTAGAGCTAATTAATGAATTTGGTAAAGTAGCAGCATACAAAAGTAATGCACAGAAATCTCTGGCATTCCTGTACACTAATGATGAAAAATCTGAAAGTGAAATCAAGAAAACACTCCCATTTACCATAGCAACAAAAAGAATAAAATACCTAGGAATAAACCTACCTAAGGAGACAAAAGACCTGTATGCAGAAAATTATAAGACACTGATGAAAGAAATTAAAGGTGATACAAATAGATGGAGAGATATACCATGTTCTTGTACTGGAAGAATCAACATTGTGAAAATGACTCTACTACCCAAAGCAATCTACAGATTCAATGCAATCCCTATCAAACTACCAGTGGCATTTTTCACAGAACTAGAACAAAAAATTTCACAATTTGTATGGAAACACAAAAGATCGCGAATAGGCAAAGCAATCTTGAGAACGAAAAACGGAGCTGGAGGAATCAGGCTCCCTGACTTCAGACTATACTATAAAGCTACAGTAATCAAGACAGTATGGTACTGGCACAAAAACAGAAAGATAGATCAATGGAACAGAATAAAAAGCCCGAGATAAACCCACGCACATATGGTCACCTTATATTTGATAAAGGAGGCAGGAATATACAGTGGAGAAAGGACAGCCTCTTCAATAACTGGTGCTGGAGAAACTGGACAGGTACATGTAAAAGTATGAGATTAGATCACTCCCTAACACCATACACAAAAATAAGCTCAAAATGGATTAAAGACCTAAATGTAAGGCCAGAAACTATCAAACTCTTAGAGGAAAACATAGGCAGAACACTCTATGACATAAATCACAGCAAGATCCTTTTTGACCCACCTCCTAGAGAAATGGAAATAAAAACACAAATAAGCAAGTGAGACCTAATGAAACTTCAAAGCTTTTGCACAGCAAAGGAAACCATAAACAAGACCAAAAGACAACCCTCAGAATGGGAGAAAATATTTGCCAATGAAGAAACTGACAAACGATTAATTTCCAAAATTTACAAGCAGCTCATGAAGCTCAATATCAAAAAAACAAACAACCCAATCCAAAAATGGGCGGAAGACCTAAATAGACGTTTCTCCATAAAAGATATACAGACTGCCAACAAACACATGAAAGAATGCTCAACATCATTAATCATTAAACAAATGCAAATCAAAACTACAATGAGGGGGGGACCTTGGAGGTGGAGGAAGAGTAAGACACGATCACCTTCCTCCCCACAGATACACCAGAAATACATCTACACGTGGAACAACTCCTACAGAACACCTACTAAAGGCTGGCAGAAGACCTCAGACCTCCCAAAAGGCAAGAAACTCCCCACGGACCTGGGTAGGGCAAAAGAAAAAAGAGAGACAAAAGAATAGGGACGGCACCTGCACCAGTGGGAGGGAGCTGTGAAGGAGGAAAAGTTTCCACACACTAGGAAGCCCCTTCACGGGCGGAGGCTGCGGGAGGCAGAGGGGGGCACTTTGAAGCCGCGGAGGACAAAGCGGGGAGATTCCCGCACAGAGGATCGGTGCCGACCGGCACTCACCAGCCCGAGAGGCTTGTCTGCTCACCCGCCAGGGCGGGCGGGGCTGCGAGCTGAGGCTCGGGTTTCGGTTTCAGACAGAGCGCAGGGAGAGGACTGGGGTTGGCGGCTTGAACATAGCCCGAAGGGTTTAGTGCACCACGGCTAGCCGGGAAGGAGTCCGGGGAAAAGTCTGCACCTGCTGAAGAGGCAAAGACTTTTTCTTCCCTCTTTGTTTCCTGGTGCACGAGGAGAGGGATTTAAGAGCACTGCTTAAAGGAACTTCAGAGACGGGCGCGAGGCACGGCTAAAAGCGCGAACCCCAAAGACGGGCGCGAGCCGCGGCTAAAAGCGTGGACCCCAGAGACGGGTGTGAGCCGCGGCTAAAAGCACGGACCCCAGAGACGGGCGGGAGACGCTAAGGCTGCTGCTGCCGCCACCAAGGGTCCTGTGTGCGAGCACAGGTCACTCTCCACACCTCTCTTCTGCGGAGCCTGTGCAGCCCGCCACTGCTGGGTTCCCGGGATCCAGGGACAACTTCCCCGGGAGAACGCACGGCAGGCCTCAGGCTGGTGCAACGTCACGCCGGCCTCTGCCTCCGCAGGCCCGCCCCGCACACAGTGCCCCTCTCTCCCCCCCGGCCTGAGTGCACCAGAGCCCCCGAATCAGCGGCCCCTTTAACCCCGTCCTGTCTGAGCAAAAAACAGACGCCCTCCAGCGACCTACACGCAGAGGCGGGACCAAATCCAAAGCTGAGCCCCTGTGAGCTGTGAGTACAAAGAAGAGAAAGGGAAATATCTCCCAGCAGCCTCAGAAGCAGCGGATTAAAGCTCCACAATCAACTTGATATACCCTGCATCTGTGGAATACCTGAATAGACAAGGAATGATCCCAAATTGAGGAGGTGGACTTTAGGAGCAAGATCTATGATTTTTCTCCCTTTTCCTCTTTTTGTGAATGTGTATGTGTATGCTTCTGTGTGAGATCTTGTCTGTATAGTCTTCCTCCACCATTTGTCCTAGGGTTCTATCCGTCCATGGTTTTTTAAAAAAATTTTTTCTTAATAATTAATTTTACTAACTTTATTATACTTTATCTTCGTTCTTTCTTTCTTTCTTTCCTTCCTTCCTTCCCTCCTTTAGACAACGAATCATCCTAAATTGAATAGGTGGTCTCTGAGAGCAAGATTTATGACTTTTCCCCCTTTACCTCTTTTTGTGAAGGTGTATGTGTATGCTTCTGTGTAAGATTTTGTCTGTATATCTTGGCTTCCAACATTTGTCCTAAGGTTCTACCCATCCCTTTTTTTTTTCTAAATAAGTATTTTTTAATTCAATAACTTTATTATACTTTATTTTATTTTTACTGTATCTTCTTTCACTCTTTTTTCCTTCTTTCCCTCCTTCCTTCCTTCCCCCCTCCCTCCCTCCCTCCTCTCTTTCCTTCTTGCCTTCTTTCCTTCTTTGCTTCGTTTGTTTGTTTGTTTCTTTCTTTCTCCCTTCCTTCCTTCCTTCCCTCCTTTCCTTCTTTCTTTCCTCATACTTCTACTAATTCTCTCTACTTTTTCTACCTTTTATTCAGAGCCGTGTGGATGAAAGGCTCTTGCTGCTCCAGCCAGGAGTCCAGGCTCTGCCTCTGAGGTAGGAGAGCCAACTTCAGGACACTGGTCAACAAGAGACCTCCCAGCTCCACATAATATCAAACGGCGAAAATCTCCCAGAGACTTCCACCTAAACACCAGCACCCAACTTCACTCAAAGACCAGCAAGCCACAGTGCTGGACAACCTATGCCAAACAACTAGCAAAACAGGAACACAACCCCACCCATTAGCAGAGAGGCTGCCTAAAATCATAATAAGGCCACAGACACCCCAAAACACACCACCAGATGTGAACCTGCCCACTAGAGAGACAAGATCCAGCGTCATCCACCACAACACAGGCACTAGTCCACTCCACCAGGAAGCCTACACAACCCACTGAACCAACCTTAGCCACTGGACACAGACATTAAAAACAGTGGGAACTACGAACCTGCAGGCTGCAAAAAGGAGACCCCAAACACAGTAAGATAAGCAAAATGAGAAGACAGAAAAACACACAGCAGATAAAGGAGCAAGATAAAAATGCACCAGACCTAACAAATGAAGAGGAAATAGGCAGTCTACCTGAAAAAGAATTCAGAATAATGATAGTAAGGATGATCCAAAATCTTGGAAATAAAATAGACAAAATGCAAGAAACAGTTAACAAGGACCTAGAAGAAATAAAGATGAAACAAGCAATGATGAACAACACAATAAATGAAATTAAAAGTACTCTAGATGGGATCAATAGCAGAATAACTGACACTGAAGAACGGATAAGTGATCTGGAAGATAAAATAGTGGAAATAACTACTGCAGAGCAGAATAAAGGAAAAAAAATGAAAAGAACTGGGGACAGTCTCAGAGACCTCTGGGACAACATTAAATGCACCAACATTCGAATTATAGGGGTTCCAGAAGAAGAAGAGAAAAAGAAAGGGACTGAGAAAATATTTGAAGAGATTATAGTTGAAAATTTCCCTAATATGGGAAAGGAAATAGTTAATCAAGTCCAGGAAGCACAGAGAGTCCCATACAGGATAAATCCAAGGAGAAATATGCCAAGACACATATTAATCAAACTGTCAAAAATTAAATACAAAGAAAGCATATTAAAAGCAGCAAGGGAAAAACAACAAATAGCACACAAGGGAATCCCCATAAGGTTAACAGCTGATCTCTCAGCAGAAACCCTACAAGCCAGAAGGGACTGGCAGGACATACTGAAAGTGATGAAGGAGAAAAACCTGCAACCAAGACTGCTCTACCCAGCAAGGATCTCATTCAGATTTGATGGAGAAATTAAAACCTTTACAGACAAGCAAAAGCTGAGAGAGTTCAGCACCACCAAACCAGCTTTACAGCAAATGCTAAAGGAACTTCTCTAGACAATAAACACAAGAGAAGGAAAAGACCTATAATAACGAACCCAAAACAATTTAGAAAATGGGAATAGGAACATACATATCGATAATTACCTTAAATATAAATGGACTAAATGCTCCCACCAAAAGACACAGATTGGCTGAATGGATACAAAAAAAAGACCCTTATATATGCTGTCTACAGGAGACCCACTTCAGACCTAGAGACACATACAGACTGAAAGTAAGGGGACGGAAAAAATATTCCATGCAAATGGAAACCAAAAGAAAGCTGGAGTAGCATTTCTCAAAACAGACAAAATAGACTTTAAAATAAGGACTATTACAAGAGACAAAGAAGGACACTACATAACGATCAAGGTATTGATCCAAGAAGAAGATATAACAATGGTAAATATTTATGCACCCAACATAGGAGCACCTCAATACATAAGGACAACACTAACAGCCATAAAAGGGGAAATCCACAGTAACACATTCATTGTAGGAGTCTTTAACACCCCACTTTCACCCATGGACAGATCATCCAAAATGAAAATAAATAAGGAAACACAAGCTTTAAATGATACATTAAACAGGATGGACTTAATTGATATTTATAGGACACTCCATCCAAAAACAACAGAATACACATTTTTGTCAAGTGTTCATAGAACATTCTCCAGGATAGATCATATCTTGGGTCACAAATCAAGCCTTGGTAAATTTAAGAAAATTGAAATTGTATCAAGTATCTTTTCTGACCACAACGCCATGAGACTAGATATCAATTACAGGAAAAGATCTGTAAAAAATACAAACACATGGAGGCTAAACAATACACTACTTAATAATGAAGTGATCACTGAAGAAATCAAAGAGGAAATAAAAAAATACCTAGAAACAAAGGACAATGAAGACAGGATGACCCAAAACCTATGGGATGCAGCAAAAGCACTTCTAATGGGGAAGTTTATGGCAATACAAGCCCACCTTAAGAAGCAGGAAACATCTCGAATAAACAACCTAACCTTGCACCAAAAGCAATTAGAGAAAGAAGAACAAAAAAAACCCCAAAGCTAGCAGAAGGAAAGAAATCATAAAAATCAGAGCAGAAATAAATGAAAAAGAAATGAAGGAAACAAAACCAAAGATCAATAAAACTAAAAGCTGGTTCTTTGAGAAGATAAACAAAATAGATAAACCACTAGCCAAACTCATCAAGAAAAAAAGGGAGAAGACTCAAATCAATAGAATTAGAAACGAAAAAGGAGAAGTAACAACTGACACTGCAGAAAAAAGATCATGAGAGATTACTACAAGCAACTCTATGCCAATAAAATGGACAATCTGGAAGAAATGGACAAACTCTTAGAAATGCACAACCTGCCAAGACTGAATCAGGAAGAAATAGAAAATATGAACAGACCAAACACAAGCACTGAAATTGAAACTGTGATTAAATATCTTCCAAAAAACAAAAGCCCAGCACCAGATGGCTTCACAGGCGAATTCTATCAAACATTTAGAGAAGAGCTAACACTTATCCTTCTCAAACTGTTCCAAAATATACCAGAGGGAGGAACACTCCCAAATTCCTTCTATGAGGCCACCATCACCTTGATACCAAAACCAGACAAGGATGTCACAAAGAAAGAAAACTACAGGCCAATATCACTGATGAACATAGATGCAAATATCCTCAATAAACTACTAGCAAACAGAATCCAACAGTACATTAAAAGGATCATACACCATGATCAAGTGGGGTTTATTCCAGGAATGAAAGGATTCTTCAATATACGCAGATCTATCAATGTAATAAACCATATTAACAAATTGAAGGAGAAAAACCATATGATCATCTCAATAGATGCAGAGAAAGCTTTTGACAAAAGTCAACACCCATTTATCATAAAAACCCTGCAGAAAGTAGGCATAGAGGGAACTTTCCTCAAAATAATAAAGGCCATATATGACAAGCCCACAGCAAACATCATCCTCAATGGTGAAAAACTGAAAACATTTCCACTAAGATCAGGAAAAAGACAAAGTTGCCCACTCTCACCACTCTTATTCAACATAATTTTGGAAGTTTTAGCCACAGCAATCAGAGACGAAAAGGAAATAAAAGGAATCCAAATCAGAAAAGAAGAAGTAAAGCTGTCACTGTTTGCAGATGACATACTATACATAGAGAATCTTAAAGATGCTACCAGAAAACTACTAGAGCTAATCAATGAATTTGGTAAAGTAGCAGCATACAAAATTAATGCACAGAAATCTCTGGCATTCCTATATACTAATGATGAAAAATCTGAAAGTGAAATCAAGAAAACACTCCCATTTACCATTGAAACAAAAAGAATAAAATATCTAAGAATAAACCTACCTAAGGAGACAAAAGACCTGTATGCAGAAAATTATGACACTGATGAAAGGAATTAAAGGTGACACAAATAATGGAGAGATATACCATGTCCTTGGATTGGAAGAATCAACATTGTGAAAATGACTCTACTACCCAAAGCAATCTATAGATTCAATGCAATCCCTATCAAACTACCACTGGCATTTTTCACAGAACTAGAACAAAAAATTTCGCAATTTGTATGGAAACACAAAAGACCCCGAATAGCCAAAGCACTCTTGAGAATGAAAAAAGGAGCTGGACGAGCCAGGCTCCCTGACTTCAGGCTATACTACAAAGGTACAGTAATCAAGACAGTATGGTACTGGCACAAAAACAGAAAGATAGATCAATGGAACAGGATAGAAAGCCCAGAGAAAAATCCACGCACATATGGACACCTTATCTTTGATAAAGGTGGCAGGAATGTACAGTGGAGAAAGGACAGCCTCTTCAATAAGTGGTGCTGGGAAAACTGGACAGGTACATGTAAAAGTATGAGATTAGATCATTCCCTAACACCATACACAAAAATAAGCTCAAAATGGATTAAAGACCTAAATGTAAGACCAGAAACTATCAAACTCTTAGAGGAAAACATAGGCAGAACACTCTATGACATAAATCACAGCAAGATCCTTTCTGACCCACCTCCTAGAGTAATGGAAATAAAAACAAAAATAAACAAATGGGACCTAATGAAACTTCAAAGCTTTTGCACAGCAAAGGAAACCATAAACAAGACCAAAAGACAACCCTCAGAATGGGAGAAATTATTTGCAAATGAAGCAACTGACAAAGGATTAATCTCCAAAATTTACAAGCAGCTCATGCAGCTCAATAACAAAAAAACAAACAACCCAATCCAAAAATGGGCAGAAGGCCTAAATAGACATTTCTCCAAAGAAGATATACAGACTGCCAACAAACACATGAAAGAATGCTCAGCATCATTAATCATTAGAGAAATGCAAATCAAAACTACAATGAGATATCATCTCATACCAGTCAGAATGGCCATCATCAAAAAATCTAGAAACAATAAATGCTGGAGAGGGTGTGGAGAAAAGGGAACACTTGCACTGCTGGTAGGAATGTGAATTGGTTCATCCATTATGGAGAACAGTATGGAGGTTCCTTAAAAAACTACAAATAGAAATACCATATGACCCAGCAATCCCACTACTGGGCATATACCCTGAGAAAACCAAAATTCAAAAAGAGTCATGTACCAAAATGTTCATTGCAGCTCTATTTACAATAGCCCGGAGATGGAAACAACCTAAGTGCCCATCATCGGATGAATGGATAAAGAAGATGTGGCACATATATACAATGGAATATTACTCAGCCGTAAAAAGAAACGAAATTGAGGTAATTGTAATGAGGTGGATAGACATAGAGTCTGTCATACAGAGTGAAGTAAGTCAGAAAGAAAAAGACAAATACCATATGCTAACACATATATATGGAATTTAAGGAAAAAAATGTCATGAAGAACCTAGGGGCAAGACAGGAATAAAGACGCAGACCTACTGGAGAACGGACTTGAGGATATGGGGAGGGGGAAGGGTGAGCTGTGACAGGGCGAGAGAGAGTCATGGACATATACACACTAACAAATGTAGTAAGGTAGATAGCTATTGGGAAGCAGCCGCATGGCACAGGGATATCGGCTCGGTGCTTTGTGACAGCCTGGAGGGGTGGGATAGGGAGGGAGGGAGGGAGGGAGACGCAAGAGGGAAGAGATATGGGAACATATGTATATGTATAACTCATTCGCTTTGTTATAAAGCAGAAACTAACACACCATTGTAAAGCCATTATACCCCAATAAAGATGTTTATAAAAAAACGGATTAAAGACTTATATGTAAGACCTGAAAGTAAAACTTTTAGAAGAAAATATAGTACACTCTTTCACATTGGTCTTAGCACTATTTGTTTTTGATAAGCGTCTTCAGGAATGGGGAACAAAAGCAAAAATAAGCAAATGGGACTACACCAAACTTAAAAGCTTTTGCACAGCAAAGAAATCTATCATCAAGACAAAAAGACACCCTACTGAATGCAAGAAGGTATTTGCAAACAATATATCGGATAAGAGGTTAATATCCAAAATATACAAAGAACATATACAACTCACCATCAGAAAGAAGACATCCCAATTCAAAATGAACAGATGACCTGAATTGACATTTTTCCGAAGAAGACACACACAGAACGTCCAACAGAAAAATGAAAAGATGCTCAACATCACTCATTATCAGGGAAATACTCAACATCTAAAATAAAATTGAAGATGGGAGGGGGTAATGGGGTCAAAATTTTTGAAAGACCTTTCATTTTTGTCAGGAGGACATTAGAGATATCAATTGATTTGTTAAAGTTTAATTACTTAAAGGATTCAAGTTTAACACATAACTTCCCAACCAGCATAGGATAAAAAGTAAGAGATGAAGAAAATAAGGAATCTAATGGAAGACAGGAAAGGAGAAAAAATGGCAAAAGGAAAACATGGTAAATAGAAAACACAGAATGAGATGGCATAAATAAGTCAAAATATATCTGTAGTCACATTAAATATAAGTAGACAAAATTTATATATAAAGACAGTACATTGTAGTTCACAAGAGTATGATCATTAATGTTATTGTAGATTTTATATAAAGTGAGATGTATGGATTCCATGTAAGGAAAAAGAAAAGGTTGAATTGTTAAGCTGCCATTTTGACAACATGGATGAACCTTGCGGATATTATGCAAAGTGAAATAAGACAGACAAAGACAAATACTATATGATTTCACTTATTTGTGGAATCTGAAAAATGAAACAAACAAAAAACAAATTCATAAATACAGAGAACAGATTGGTCATTAACAGAAGGCAGGGACGTTGAGGATGGGTAAAATTGGTGAAGAGGATCAAAAGGAAGAAACGCCCAGTTATAAAGTAAATAAGTTATAGGAATGTAATGTACAGCATAGGAAGTATAGTCAATAATATAGCATTAACTTTTTATGGTGACACATGATAACTAGACTTATTGTGGTGATCATTTCACAATGTATATAAATGTTGAATCACTATGTTGTACACCTGGAACTAATATAATATAGTATGTTAATTATACTTCAATTAAAAAAGAGGAAAGTGATTCTTTTTTCATATCAATGTTGTTTAAAACAAAGTTTGAAAACTAATGTCAACCAACGCATGGACAAATAAGCTATGATAAACCATATAAGGGGATTCTGGCTAACGGTTTAACTGAAGTAGCTCAGTAGGCATTAAAATGGAAAGTTCATCAAATAGGAGATTAAAAGAAAGTCACACAGTGATATATGTTATGATGCCAATTATTTTAAATTACCCCCACACATAACATGAGGTGAAGCCATGTGGAATTGCCAATATTTTGATTACTTAAATGGCATTTTATGTAATTCAAATTAATTACTATGTAGTTTTATGGGTACATTTATGTGTCTAAATTAATAGAAAAAGCTCTGAAAGGATACACATTAGGAATGGTAGTTGGGGGGACTTTAGACTTACATTTAATATTTTAAACTTTTTACAAGGAAAATATATTAATGTGTAAGTTTATAGTTAATTTTTAAAATGTTACCTCATTATATCTATTTAGTGACTATTATGGACAAATCACAATGTAGCCAAATTTTGTATATTTTACATTGCTCTATTGTCTTCCAAGTGAAGAAGAATTTTTAAGACTTTGAATAATTTGACCTAGCAGTTTACTTCCAATGGGCCTTTGATCTGTCATTCCAATTGTGTTCACATAAAAACCATTGCCAGAGCTGGATGGATTTACCAGGTAAGTATAATATTTAAAAATAAAACTTAGGGCTTCCCTGGTGGCACAGTGGTTGAGAGTCCGCCTGCCAATTCAGGGGATACGGGTTCATGCCCCGGTCCGGGAAGATCCCACATGCCGCAGAGCGGCTGGGCCCGTGAGCCATGGCCGCTGAGTCTGCACGTCCGGAGCCTGTGCGTCCGGAGCCTGTGCTCCGCAACTGGAGAGGCCACAACAGTGAGAGGCCCGCGTACCGCAAAAAAATAATAATAATAAAATAAAAATAAAATAATATTTATTAACATTCAAGCCCTTTTTTTCAAAGTTACAGTAATGCTCCATACATCCTAGAAAAGCTTTACCTTAGTGGAGAAAACAAATTTTCAGTAGGGCCTCATCTTCCCAAGTTGAGAAAAATTCAGCATTCATCCCAAATTGCTGCTGGGGCAAGAAGGAAGTGAACTGTAGAGTGAGCTGTCAGCAACTCCCTAGTATCTGATGAAGCCCAACACATGCTCCCCACATTCTGAGCTGTGCTGTCAATCACCATTCACCAATAGCCTATTCTTCCTATACAGTTGTCATCTGTTCCCCAGACATAAACATTTGGATATAATTTTTTGGGCTGTCATTTATCATTATTTTGGGAATAAATAGACAGTAAAGCATACTTTGGAGTGGGTATTTCCCCTGTATTCCATATATTCTGGGTTTACAGAGAATATAGTTGATTCCATTTTATGCCTAAGTACCCTCCATTTTACCAACAGAAATTATAAAGTCTTTAAGGAGAAAAACCATTACTCGAGAGACATCAGCTTCCACCTCAGGGAGGTTTTGACTTGTAATGATGAGCCATATAAGGCACATCAAACAGTCTGTTAGCCCAAGCAAACAAACAAGGATAAGCACAAAAATGATGCTCTGTCATTTGAGTAATTTTTTCAATTATATAGTTACATGCAAGGAAAACTTACCCTGGCACTAAATTATAATTATTGGCTTACTTCATACCAGTTGATCTGACAGACCCATAAAATGTTTTTTCCTCTTTTGAACAAATCTGCTTATTGATTTCTGGATTCTTATGTCAAAGTGTTAGGCATGATCTCAATTCAACTCTCTAGCCAAATTAGTTTTCTCAACCCCTTAAAGTGGATTTTGCTTTAAATCTCCAAGGTCCACACAGTTTCAGTTTTTACTTGGAGGAAGATGAATACTTCCCACATTCACTTTACAAAGAAACTTCTTTATTTGAGGTAGTAGTCTGGAGGATTAGGAAACGATAGGGAATTATTCTAAATAATCCAATTGCTTCTGTATGTAGCTGTGCTCTCATAGCAAAATATGCTTTCATATTACCCTGGTAGTCTTGTCATTCTTCCTTGCTCCCTATTTGCACTACTATATTTATTTATATAGAATTTTCTTCTTCAAAAATTCCCAAATATTTTCCAGATATTAGCTCATGGATTTAAGGAATAAAGGTTGTTATTGCCATTATATGGCTGAATGAGAAGCATGAAGAAACATATTTGTATACAAAAGTCTACTCAAAGCAGAAACTCAATCATAGAACCTCGTGATATAAAGAGATGGAAGGGACCTTAGAAATTACTTCCTCCCTCATTTTATAGATAAGGAATCTGAGATTTAGAGAAGGTGAGTTGTTTAACCTCACACAGTTTAACCTCAACTCATCATGACAAAGCTGAAGCTAGAACTCAGAACTTCAAACTCCAACACTAGTGCTATTTCCACTACAGCATGGTAAGCAAAGGTATGTAGGATAAAACAAAGCGAAAGGAGAGAGATGAAGGAGTTTGTTCTGTACCATTTTAGGACACAATATCAACATGAATATTAAAGTAATTCAGTCTTAGAAATACTTCAAAGTTGATATGGCAATTCAAGTCCTACATATTTTAGGGCTTACCATAGGAGAAAGGGAGAAAAACAATGATCTAAGAAGCTCTAGTCACCACGAAACAGTCAGAAGTCATAGGTTGTTTAGATAAAATTGCTACAGTTGGGTGTCACATCTGGCACAGTAACATAGAACAATATTCTATACCTTAAGCCATCAGTTTACATTAATTTTCAGAAGGGCAAATATCACCTTCTTCTGCTATTTTCAGGGAGACTACTGCAGGGTTTAGAAGAACAGCTAGAATGGAGATGACTTTATCTTCTGACGTCTTGCATGTTAGATGAGCTATGGAGAGAGAGCATAATGAACTTTGGGGTTCACATATAAGGAGTTATTCTTCAAGGCAAGAGATTGGATAAGTAAAAGTCAGCTCCTTAGAGTTAGTGCCTGGCAACAGAATGAGGGTTTCCTACCTGTTGTATATGCTTCACAAGTTACTTATAGTTGTGGTTCCCAAACTGTGTAATGAGACACTCTGTGGCATCTCAACAAACCAACAGTGGTGTCATAGGTTATTTTACATTTTTGAGGGAAAAACAGGAATATTCAACACCTATAATGCACTAGCTTGAGTTAATTACATTTTCAACATTAGATTATGTCCCATTATTTTGATTATGTCACTTCTTTGCAAAGCAAGGTTTTCTGCGGTTGATGGGACAAAAGCAAATACTGTTAGGAATAAGGAGTTAGTGGGGGATAACACAAGGGAGTTCCTTTGAGGTGATGGAACTGTTACATATTTTGATTGTGGGGGTAGTTACACAAATCTATATGAATGACAAAATTGCACAGAACTATGAATATATGCACTAATGACTGCTTGTAAAAACTGGTAAATTCTACTTAAGGTCTGTTGATCATACCAAAATAAATTCCCTGCTTTTGATATTGTACTATATTAAACAACATTATACATATTATATAATTACATATATGTTATACAAAATATATATATATTATATAATATGTAAAATATTATCATTGAGGAAAACAAGGTGAATGTTTAACAAGATCTCTGTAATATATTATTTTTAATTAATTAATTTATTTATTTATGGCTGTGTTGGGTCTTCGTTTCTGTGTGAGGGCTTTCTCTAGTTGCGGCAAGTGGGGGCCACTCTTCATCACGGTGCACGGGCCTCTCACTATCGAGGCCTCTCTTGTTGTGGAGCCCAGGCTCCAGACGCGCAAGCTCAGTAATTGTGGCTCACGAGCCTAGTTGCTCTGAGGCATGTGGGATCTTCCCAGACCATGGCTCGAACCTGTGTCCCCTGCATTGGCAGGCAGATTCTCAACAACTGCTCCACCAGGGAAGCCCTCTGTAATATTTTAAAAATATCTTTGTTGAGATATACTCACACAGGATACATTATTTCCCATTTAAAGTACATCATTAAATTCTCTGTAGTGTATATATATGCATATAGTTGTGCAGCCATCAATCAATTTTTTAAAATTTTCATCACCCCAAATAGAAACCTTCTACCATTTAGCTGTCACCCATGAACCCCCACATTTTTCCCACCTTAGCCAACCACTAATTTATGTCTCTATAGATTTTCCTGTTTCAGAAATTTTACATGAATGGAATAATTCAATATATTGGCTATTGTTACTGGCTTCTTTCACTTAGCATGGTTTCAAGCTTCATCCACATTGTAGCAGTACTTCATTCCCTTTTATTACTGGATATTATTCCATTGTATGGATATGCATTTTGTTTACCTATTAAGAATAATGCTGTTATGGAAGTTCACTAATGGAGGGGATTAAGATGGTGGAGGAGTAAGAAGCAAAGTTCACCTCCCTCCACAGACATTGAAAATACATCTACAAGTAGAATTATTCACACAGAAGAGCTACTGAGTGCTGACAGAAGACCTCAGATGTCTGAAAAGACAAGAAAACCTCCATGTAACTGGGTAGGGCAAAAGGAAAAAGAAAAAGAAGGAATCAGGATGGGACCTGCATCCTAGGGAGGGAGCTCTGAAGGAGGAAAGGTTCCCACACCTTGGGAAGGCTCCTCACCAGCAGAGAAATTAGACTGGATGGAGGGGGGAGTTTTGAAGCCTAAAACAGGGAGAGCAGCAACCGGTTTCTGGAAGGCAAAACAGAGAGTAACCTGCACTACCACCCTGTGCTCCCCAAATTAAGATACCACTCTATCGGTGTGGGTGGAGTTCAGGTGCTAAAGCTCAGACTCTGAAGCTCAGTCTGAGGGAGAGGACTAGAGTTAGATGCGGAAAAAGCTTGAAGAGGCTGGTGTGTGGCAACTGAGGGTGTACTAGGAAGAAGTCCAGGCCAATCAGAGAGGCAAGGCAACATTATTGGGAGGTGCATGAGGAGAGGGGCAGGACCACCATAAAAGCTTCTTTCCCTGTGAGCACTCTCACACAACAGGACACTGCCTAAAGGAGCTCTGGGACAGGTGAAAATCACTGCCACCATCTTGGGCTCCAGAGGTGGGCACTGGCCACCTCTTCCAGGCCCTTGGGCAGAGGCTAGGGCCCACCTCTGCTCACCCAGAAGGACATGGAAAGTTCCCGAATCTAGAAATTCCACCAGTGGGTGATAGGACACACCCCCACTGACCCAGAAGGGTGTGGACAGATCCAGCCACTAGCAATTCTGCCAGCAGGCCCCAGGACCCACCCTGACTGACCCAGAAAGGCACAGACAGCTTTCTCCACTGGGAATTCCACTGCAGGCTGCAGGACCTGCTCCTGCTGACCTGCAGGGGCGAGGACAGATCCTGCCAATGGGAATTCTGACAGTGGGCCCCAGGACCTGCCCATGCTGTCCCAGGAGGACGTGGATAGCTGCCACAACTAGGAGGTCCATGTTAGTGGATGCTGGAACATGCCCTGCTGCACTGGGTGTGCACAGATAGCCCTCCCTACTAGAAATCCAACAGTGGGTGCCAGAACCTGCCCTGCTGTCCCAGGAAGGCAAAGATAGCTCTCATTACTAGGAAACCTGACAGGGGGTGCTGGGACATGCCCCGTTGTCCCAGGAGGGTGCAGATAGTTCACCCCACCAGGAAATACATCAGGAGGTGCCAGGATCTGTCCCTGCTGTCCTGAGAGCATGTGGATAGCTCTCCCAACTAGGAAATTTGTCCAGAGGAGGAGCTGACCACAGCTGAGCCCCAGGGTCTATGTGACTAAGGAAGAAGAACTAAAATCTTTTCTCATGGCTGTGTGAACTGTGGAGTTATAACTCTGCTGATGGCTTCCTAAATTCAGCACCTGCAAAACATCCGAAAGGACAACAAGTTCTCTTGCAGCTAGGATGGGTCTGGGTTTAACAGCTGTGGGCTCTGTGGGCATGTACATGTTGGGGGTAGAACAAGACCAGAATACAAGCTGCCTCCATAGCTTCCGCAGTGAGTCCAGGTGCATGACTACTGCAGTACTGGGACCAAACCTCAGTGGACTTATGCTGCTGGCTGTGTAAAAACAATGCCTGAGAGTCACCAGGGCCAATTGTCAGTATAGCCACAGTTAAGGCAAGACTGTAAGTATTGCCAACAACATTATACTGTGTGAGCCCTCAAAACAGGTGAAAGGGGAAACAGCAGAGCACATTCACAGATGAACAGCTCCCAAACAGGAAAACACAGTGACTTCACTCCTAGTGGGAGTGCTCCAATCCCACCTACCTCACACTGCAGATTAGAGTAACAGAGAATAAACAGATCTGGGGGCCTCTACTCTAACAACTAGGGAGCAGACCCCACCCCTGACAGGGCAGTGACAAACACAGAGCAAAGGGAAGGCTGTGATAAATATCTAAGGGAGGCTCTGATGACCACAGCACCAATCAAACTCCCTATCAAGGGGATAAAGGCAAAAGCCTCTGGACAAAACTACCTATCATGGGGCAGACACCAGAAGAAAGTGGAATTGCGATTCTGCAGCCTGTGGAGAGGAGACCACATACACAGTAAGTCTGACAAAATGAGACAACAAAGAAGTATGTTGTAGTTGAAGGAACAGGATAAAAAACCTACAAGAACAACTAGATAAAGATGAGATAAGCAATCTGTCTGAAAAAGGATTCAGAGTAATGATAGTAAAGATGATCCTGATCTTGGAAATTGAATGGAGGCATAAATCAAGAAGATAAAATGAAAGTTTAAAAAATAGCTAGAAGAACTAAAGAACAAACAAACTGAGATAAACAAGGTAGTAACTGAAGAGAAAAATACACTAGAAGGGATCAATAGGAGAATAACTGAGGCAGAAGAATGAGTAAGTGACCTAGAAGACAGAATGGTGGAAATTTCTGCCACAGAACAGAATACAAAAAAAATAAAATAAAATAAAAAAATGAAAAGAAACCTCTGGGAAAACATTAAACAAACCAACATTCAAACTATAGGAGTCCCAGAAGAAGAAGAAAAAGAGAAAGGCCTGAGAAAATATTTGAAGAGATCACAGTCGAAAATTTCCCTAACAGTGGAAAGGAAATAGTCACCCAAGTCCAGGAAGCACAGAGAGTCATATATGGGATAAACTAAGAAGGAATGCACTGAGACACACATTGATAAAACTAACAAAAATTAAATACAAACAAAAAATATTAAAATAAACAAGGGAAAAGAAACAAATAACATACAAGGGAATTCCCATAAGGTTATCAGCAGATTTTTCACCAAAAACTCTACAGGTCAGAAGGGAGTGGAAAGATATTTTAAAGTGATGAAAGGGAAAAAGCTACAACCAAGAATACTCTACCCAGCAAGGACCACATTCAGATTTGATGTAGAAATAAAAAGCTTCACAGACAAGCAAAAGTTAAGAGAATTCAGCACCACCAAACCAGCTTTACAACAATTGCTAAAGGAATTTATCTAGGCAAGAAACACAAGAGAAGACAACAAAAGCGGAAGGGAAGAAAAAAGGCACAAAAACAAACCCAAAACAGTTAAGAAAATGGCAATGGAAACATTCATATCGATAATCACCTTAAATGTTAATGGATTAAATGCTCCAACCAAAGACATTGATGAGATGCATGGATACAAAAACAAGACATGAATGTATACTGTCTACAAGAGACCCACTTCAGACCTAGTGACTCATACAGACTGAAAATGAGGGGATGGAAAAATATATTCCAGGTAAATGGAAATTAAAAAAAGGTGGAGTAGCAATACTTATATCATAAAATATAGACTTTAAAATAAAGGCTGTTACAAGAGACAAGGAAAAAGAGTGCATAATGGTCAGGGGATCAATCCAAAAAGAACATTTAACAATTGTAAATACTTATACACCCAATGTAGGAGCACGTCAATACATAAGGTAAATGTTAACAGCCATAAAGTGGGAAATCGACAGTAACACAATAATACTAGGGGACTTTAACACCCAACTTACACAAATGGACAGATCATCCAGACAGAAAATTAATAAGGAAACACAAGCCTTTAGACACATTAGAACAGATGGAATTAATTGATATTTATAAGATATTCCATTTAAAATCAGAATAATACACTTTCTTCTAAAGTGCACATGGAACATTCTCAGAAAATTGAAATAATATCAAGCATCTTTTCTGACCACAATGCTCTGAGATTAGAAATCAATTACAGAAAATAAAGCTGTAAAAAGCACAAACACATGGGGGCTAAACTATGTGCTACTAAATAACAAATGAATCTTTGAAGAAATCAAAGAAGAAATTAAAAAAATACCTAGAAACAAATGACAATGAAAACATGATGACCCAAAACGTATGGGACGCAGCAAAAGTAGTACTAAGAGGGAAATTTATAGGAATGCATTCTTACCTCAATATACAAGAAAAATCATAAAGATACGACCTAAACTTACACCTAAAGCAATTAGAGAAAGAGCAAACAAAATCCAAAGTTAGTAAAAGGAAAGAAATCATAAATATCAGAGTAGAAATAAGTAATATATGAATGAAGTAAACAATAACAAAGATAAATGAAACTAAAAGCTGGTTCTTTGAGAATAAAAACCAAAATGATAAAACTTTAGCCAGACACACCAAGAAAAAAAGGGAGCTAAAATTAGAAATGAAGAAGAAGTTACAGCTGACACTGCAGAAATACAAAGGATCATAAGACACTACTTAAGCAAATATATACCAATAAAATTGACAACCTGGAAGAAATGGACAAATTATTAGAAAGGTACAACATTCCAAGACTGAACCAGGAAGAAATAGAAAATATGAACAGACCAATCACAAGCACTGAAATTGAAACTGTGATTAAAAATCTTCCAACAAACAAAATTCCAGGATCCGATGGCTTCACAGGTGAATTCTATCAAACATTTAGAAAAGAGCTAGTATTTATCCTTCTCAAACTCTTCCAAAAACTCACTGAGGAAGAAACACTCCTAAGCTCATTCGATGAGACCACAATCACCCTGATACCAAAAGCAGAAAAAGATATCACAAAAAAAAGAAAATTGCAGGCCAATATCACTGATGAACGTAGACAGAAAAATTATCAACAAAAGGCTAGCAAATTGAGTCCAACAACACATTAAAAGGATTACACACTATGATCAAGTGGGATTTATCCCAGGTATGCAAGGATTCTTCAGCATGCAAATCAATCAATGTGATACACCATATTAACAAATGGAAGAATAAAAATCATATGAACAACTCAATACATGCAGAAAAAGCTTTTGACATAATTCAACACTCATTTATGATAAACACTCTCCAGACAGTGGGCATAGTGGGAGCCTACTTCAACATAATAAAGACCATATATGACAAATCCACAGCAAACATCATTCTCAATGATGAAAATCTGAAAGCATTTCCTCTAAGATCAGAAACAAGGCAAGGACATCCACTCTCGCCACTAATGTTCAACATAGTTTTGGAAGTCATAGTCACTGAAATCAGAGAAGAAAAAAAGAAATAAAAGGAATCCAAATTGGAAAAGAAGAAGTAAAACTGTCACTGTTTGCAGATGATATGATACTATACATAGTAAATCCTAAAGATGCCACCAGAAAACTACTAGAGCTAAACAATGAATTTGGTAAAGTTGCAGGATACAAAATTAATACACAGGAATCCCTTGCATTCCTATACACTAACAACAAAAGATCAGAAATAGAAATTACAGAAACAATCCCTTTTACCATTGCAACAACAACAAAAAAATAAAATACCTAGGAATAAACCTACCTAAGTTATCAAAAGACCTGTACTCAGAAAAGCATAAGATATTGATGAAAGAAATCAAAGATGACACAAACAGACAGGGAGATATACTATGTTCTTGGACTGGAAGTATCAATATTGTGAAAATGGCTATACTACCCAAAGCAATATACAGATTAAATGCAATCCCTATTAAATTACCAATAACATTTTTCATAGAATTACAACAAAAATTTTTCCAACTTGTATGGAAACCAAAAAGACCCTGAATAGCCAAAGCAATCTTGAGAAAGAAAATTGAAGCTAGAGGAATCAGGCTCCCTGACTTCAGACTATACTACCAAGTTACAGTAATCAAGAGAGTATGTAACTGGCACATAAACAGAAATGTAGATCAAGGGAACAGGATAGAAAGTCCGGAGATGAACCCATGAACCTATACTCACCTAATGTATGACAATGGAGGCAAGAATATACAATGGAGAAAAGACAGTCTCTTCAATAAGTGGTTCTGGGAAATCTGTACAGCTACATGTGAAAGAACGAAATTACAGCACTCCTTAACACCATACACAAAAATAAACGCAAAATAGATTAAAGATATAAATATAAGACCAGACACTATAAAACTCTTAGAGGAAAACATAGGAAGAACACTTTTTGACAGAAATTGCAGAAGATCTTTTTTGATCCACCTCCAGTGTAATGAAAATAAAAATAAAAATAAATAAATGGGATCTCATTAAACTTAAAAGCTTTTTCACAGCGATGGAAACCATAAACAAGATAAAAAGACAACCCTCAGAATGGGAGAAAATACTTGCTAATGAAGCAAATGACAAGGGATTAATCTCCAAAATATACAAACAACTCATGCAGCTCAATATGAAAAAAAAAACAACAACCCAATCAAAAAATGTGGGCAAGACCTAAATAGACATTTCTCCAAAGAAGACATACAGATGGCCAACAAACACATGAAAAGATACTCAACATCACTAATTATTGGAGAAATGCAAGTCAAAACTACAGAGAGGGGCTTCCCTGGTAGCACAGTGGTTGAGAGTCCACCTGCCGATGCAGGGGACACGGGTTCGTGCCCTGGTCTGGGAGGACCCCACGTGCCGTGGAGTGGCTGGGCCCATGAGCCATGGCCGCTGAGCCTGTGCGTCTGGAGCCTGTGCTCCGCAACGGGAGAGGCCACAACAGTGAGAGGCCCACGTACCACAAAAAAAAAAAAACTACAGAGAGGTATTACATCACACTGGTCAGAATGGCAATAATCAAAAAATCTTCAAACAATAAAGGCTGGAGAGGGTGTGGAGAAAATGGAACCCTCCTACACTGTTGGTGGCAGTATAAATTGGTACAGCCACTATGGAGAACAGTATGGAAGTTCCTTAAAACATTAAAAATAGAACTACCATATGACCCAGCAATCCCACTCTTATGCATGTATCCAGAGGAAACCATACTTTGAAAGGATTCATGCACTCTGATGTTCATTGCACTATTTACAATAGCCAGGACATGGAAGTGATGTAAATGTCCAGACAGATTAATGGATAAAGAAGATGTGTTACATATATACAATGGAATATTACTCAGCCATAAAAAGGAAAGAAATAGTGCTATTTGCAGAGGCACGAATTGACCTAGAGGTTGTCATGCAGAGTGAAATGAGTCAGTAAGAGAAAAGCAAATATCATATAATATCATTTATATGTGGAGTCTAGAAAAATGGTACAGATGAATTTATTGGCAAAGCAGAAATAGAGTCACAGATGTGTAGAACAAACTTGTGGTTACCGCCGGAAGGGTTGGGTGGAATGATTTGGGAGAATGGGATTGACATATATACACTACTATGTATAAAATAACTAACTAAAGAGAACCTTCTGTTTAGTACAGGGAACCCTACTCAATGATCTGTGTGACATAAATGGGAAGGAAATCTAAAATAGAGTGGATATATGTATACGTATAACTGATTCACTTTGCTGTAGAGCAGAAAGTAATACAACATTGTAAAGCAACTATACTCCAATAAAAATAAAGAATAATGCTGTTATGAATATTCATGGAAAAGCTTTTGTGTTGGCATATGCTTTCAATTCTCTTGGGTATATACCTAGGCTGGAATTGTTGACTCATATGATAACTCTGTTTAATCTGTTGAGGAATGTCAGACTATTTTCCAAAATAGCTATAACATTTTATATTCTTACCAGCATTGTAGACAGGTTTCAATTCATCCACATCCTCTCCAACACCTGTTATTATCTATTTTTAATTATATCTATCCTAGCAGGTGTGAAGCATTATCTCATCATTTTGCTTTGGATTTCCCTGATGACTCAAGGTTCAAGCATCCTTTTGTGTGCTTACTGGTCTTTGGCATACCTTTTTTTGGAGATGTGCCTACTCATACATTTTGTCCATTTTAAAAACAATTTTAGTTGGAATATAGTTGATTTACAATGTGTTAGTCTCAGGTATACAGCAAAGTGAATCAGTTATATATATTACTTTGTCCATTTTTAATTGCATTTTTTTCTCTTTTTATTATTGAGTTTCAATAGTTCTTTATATATTCTAGATACAAGCACCATATCAGATATTTGACTGTAAATATTTTCTCCCATTCGGTGGGTTGTCTTTTCAATTTCCTGATATTATCCTTTGAGGCAAAAAATGTTTAATTATGGTGACCTCATTTCTCTATTTTTTCCTTTGGTTAATCGTGTTTATTTTTTTTTAATTGAAGTATGGTTGACTTACAATGTTGTGCCAATCTCTGCTGAACAGCAAAGTGACTCAGTTTTACACATATATACATTCTTTTTTTTATATATTCTTTTTCATTATGGTTTATCCCAGGAGATTTTATATTGTTCCCTGTGCTATACAGCAGGACCTCATTTTTTATCCATTCTAAATGTAATAGTTTTCATCTACCAACCCCCAAATCCCACTCCATCCTTCTCCTTCCCCCCTCACCCTTGGCAACCACAAGTTTTATCTTTATGTATGTGAGTCTATTTCTGTTTTGTAGATATGTTTACTTGTGCCATATTTTAGATTCCACATATAAGTGACATCATATGGTATTTGTCTTTCTCTTTCTGACTTACTTCACTTAGTATGATAATCTCTAGGTCCATTCATGTTGCTTCAAATGGCAATATTCATTTTTATGGCTGAGTAATATTCCATTGTATATATGTACCATATCTTCTTTATCCATTCATCTGTCGATGGACATTCAGGTTGTTTCAATATTTTGTTTATTGTGAATAGTGCTGCTATGAATACTGGGGTGCAAGTATATTTTTGAATTATAGTCCTGTCCAGGTATACGCCCAGGAGTGGGATTGCTGGATCACATGGTAACTCTAGTTTTCTGAGGAACATCCATAATGTTCTCTATAGTGGCTGTACCAATTGACATTCCCACCAACAGTGTAGGAGAGTTCCCTTTTATCCACACCCTCTCTGGCATTTGTTATTTGTTCACTTTTTAATGATAGCCAATCTGACCATTATGAGGTGGTACCTCATTCTTGTTTTGATTTGCATTTCTCTAATGATTAGTGATGTTGAACATATTTTCATGTGCCTAGTGGCCATCTGTATGTCTTCTTTGGAGAAATGTCTATTAAGGTCTTCTGCCCATTTTTTGATTGGGTTGAGTGTTTTTTGTTGTTAAATTGTATGAGCTATTTGTATATTTTGGAAATTAAGTCCTTGTCAGTTGCATTATTTGCAAATATTTTCTCCCATTCCGTAGGTTGTGTTTTCATTGTTTTTTTTATGTTTTGTTTCTTGTTTTTTTTTTTTGGCTGTTCCAAAGCTTGTAAGTTTGATTAGGTCCCATTTTTTAATTTTTGTTGTAATTACTATTACCTTGGGAGACTGAGGGAATGTGAAAAATACTTTTAAAAACCACAGTAAAAAAAATAAATTACCTAGGTATAAACCTGAGCAAGGAGATGAAAGACTTATACACTGAGAACTATAAAATATTAATGAAGGAAATTATAGAGGGTTCAAAGAAATGGAAAGATATCCCATGCCTTTGTTAAAATGGCAGTACTACTCAAAGCAGTCTACAGATTTCATGTGATCCCTATCAAATTAACCATGACATTTTTCACAGAATTAGAACAAATTCCAAAAATTTATATGGAACCATAAAAGACATAGAATTTCCAAAGCAATCCTGAGGGAAAAAAAAACAAAGCAGGAGGCATAATTGTCCCAGACTTCAGATGATATTACAAAGCTACAGTAATCAAAACAGTGTGGTATTGGTACAAAAACAGACATACGGATCAATGGAACAGAACAGAGAGCCCAAAAATAAACACACGCACCTATGGTCAATTAATCTTTGATAAAGTAGGCAATAATAAAAAATGAGAAAAAGAGAGTCTCTTCAGCAAGTGGTGCTGGGGAAGTTGGATAGCTGCATGTAAATCAATGAAGTTAAAACGCATCCTCACACCATGCACAAAAGTAAACTCAAAATGGCTTAAAGACTTAAAACATGACACCATAAAACTCCTAGAAGAGATCACAGGCAAAACATTCTCTGACATAAATCATATCAATGTTTTCTTTTTTTTAATTTTTATTTTATATTGGAGTATAGTTGATTAACAATGTTGTGTTAGTTTCAGGTGTACAGCAAAGTGATTCAGTTATATATACATGTATCTATTCTTTTTCAAACTCTTTTCCCATTTAGGTTATTACAGTGTTTTGAGCAGAGCTCCCTGTGCTATACAGTAGGTCCTTGAAGGTTATCTATTTTAAATATAGCAGTGTGTACATGTCAATCCCAAACTCCCAATCTATCCCTCCCCTGCACCTTTCCTACCTGATAACCATAATTTCATTTTCTAAGTCTGTGAGTTTGTTTCTGTTTTGTAAATAATTTCATTTGTATAAGTTTTTTAGATTCCATATATAAGTGATATATTTATCTTTCTATGTCTGGCTTAATTAATTTAGTATGATAATCTCCAGCTCCATCCATGTTGCTGCCAATGACATTATTTCCTTCTTTTTAATGGCTGAATAATATTTCATTGGATATATGTACCACATCTTCTTATCTGTTCATCTGTTAAAGGACATTTAGGTTGCTTCCATGTCTTGGCTATTGTAAACAACACTGCAACGAATATTGTGGTGCATGTATCCTTTCAAACCATGTTTTTCTCTGGATATATGCCCAGGAGTGGGATTGGTGGATCATGTGGTAGCTCTATTTTCAGTTACTTAAGGAACTTCCATACTGTTCTCCGTAGTGGTTTTACCAGTTTATATTGCAACCAACAGTGTAGGAGGATTCCCTTTTCTCCACACTCTTTCCAGCATTTTGATGGGTGTGAGGTGATATCTCCTTGTAGTTTTGATTTGCATTTCTCTAATTAGTTAGTTTGAGCACCTTTTCATGTGCTTTTTGTCGATCTGTATGAATTCTTCAGAGAAATGTCTATTGAGGCCTTCTGCCCATTTTTTGATTTGGTTGTTTGTTTTTGGATATTGAGCCACATGAGTTGTTTGTAAATTTTGGAGATTAATCCCTTCTTTGTTGCATGGTTCACAAATATTTTCTCCCATTCTGTAGATTATCCTTTTGTTTTGTTTATGATTCCCTTTCCTCTGCAAAAACTTTTGAGTTTACTTATGTTCTATATTTTTTAGTTTTTATTTACCTTAGTCAAGGAGACAGATCAAAAAAGATATTACCACAATTTATGTCAAAGAGTATTCTGCCTATGTTTTCCTCTAAGACTTTTTTAAGATTAACATTCTTATTTTTATATTGAAGTATAGTTGATTTACAATGTTGTGCCAATCTCTGCTGTACAGAAATGTGACTCTGTTATACACATATATACATTTTTATGTTGTTTTCCATTATGGTTTGTCACAGGATATTGAATATAATTTTGAATATAATTCCCTGTGCTATACACCAGGACCTTGTTGTTTAGCCATTCTAAATGTAATAGTTTCCATCTACAAACCCCAAACTCCCAATCAATCCATCTCCCTCCTCCTCCCTCTTGGAAACCACAAGTCTGTTCTCTATGTGAGTCTGTTTCTGTTTTGTAGATAGGTGAATTTGTGCTATATTTTAGATTCCACATATAAGTGATATTGTATGGTATTTGTCTTTCTCTTTCTGACTTAATTCACTAGTATGATAATCTCCAGTTGCATCCATGTTGCTGTAATGGCATTATTTCATTCTTTTTTTTGACTGAGTAGTATTCCACTGGATATATGTACCACATGTTTATTCATTCAGCTGTTTTTTTAATATTGGAGTATAATTGCTTTACAGTGTTGTGTTATTTTCTGCTGTACTATGAAGTGAATCAGCTATAGGTATACATATATCCTCTCCCACTTGGACCTCCATCCCACCACACTCCATCCTACCCATCTAGGTAATCACAGAGAAACAAGCTTGGCTCCCAGTGCTATACAGCAGTTTCCCACTAGCTTTCTAGTTAACACATGGTAGTGTATATATGTCAATTCTAATCACCCAGTTCAACCCACCATCCCATTCTCCCCTCCATGTCCGTACGTCTGTTCTCTATGTCTGCGTGTTTATTCCTGTCCTGCAAATAGGTTCATCTGTACAATTTTTCTGGATTCCACATATATGCTTTAATATATGATATTTGATTTTCTCTTTCTGACATACTTTGCTCTGTATGACAGACTCTAGTTCCATCCACATCTCTACAAATGACCCAATTTCGTTCCATTATATGGCTGGGTATTATTCCATTGTATATATGTACAACATGTTCTTTATCCATTCATCTGTTGGTGGACATTCAGATTGCTTCCATGTCCTGGTGATTGTAAATATTGATGCAATGAACATTGGGGTACATGTGTTTTTTTAATCATGATTTTCTCAGGGTGCATGCCCAATAGTGGGATTTCTGGGTCATATGGTAGTTCTATGTCTAGATTTTAAGGAACTTCCATACTGTTCCCCATAGTGGTTGTGCCAGTTTACATTTGCACCAACATTGCAAGAGGGTTCCCTTTTATCCACACTCTCTCCAGCCTTTATTGTTTGTAGATTTTTTGATGACAGCCATCCTGACCAGTGTGAGGTCAAAACTACCTCACTGTAGTTTTGATTTGCATTTCTCTAATAATTAGTGATGTTGAGCATCTTTTCACGTGTGCCTTGGCCATCTGCATCTCTCCTTTGCAGAAATGAGTATTGAGGTCTTCGGCCCATTTTTTGATTGGGTTATTTGTTCTTTTGATATTGAGCTGCATGAGCTGTTTGTATATTTTGGAGATTAATCTTTTGGCAGTTGCTTCATTTGCAAATATTTTCCCCCATGCTGAGGGTTGTCTTTCCATCTTGTTTATGGTTTCCTTTGCTGTGAAGAAGCTTTTAAGTTAATTAGGTCCCATTTGTTTATTTTTATTTTCATTACTCTAGGGGGTGGGCGAAAAAGTCTTGCTGTGACTTATGTTAGAGTGTTTTCCTCTAAGAGTTTTATAGTGCCCAGTCTTACATTTAGGTCTTTAATCTATTTTGAGTTAATTTTTGTGTATGGTGTTAGGTAATGTTCTAATTTCATTCTTTTACATGTAGCTGTCCATTTTTCTCAGCACCACTTATTGAAGTGACTGTCTTTTCTCCATTGTATATTCTTGTCTCCTTTGTCATAGATTAGGTGACCATGGGCGGGTGATTTTATCTCTGGGCATTCTATCCTGTACCAGTGATCTATATTTCTCTTTTTGTGCCAATGCCATACTTTCTTGATTTCTGTAGCTTTATAGTATATTCTGAATTTGGGAAGCCTAATTCCTCCAGCTCTATTTCTTTTTTTTCTCAAGATAGCTGTGGCTATTTGAAGTCTTTTGTGTTTCCATGCAAATTGTAAAATTTTTTGTTGTAATTCTGTGAAAAATGCCATCGGTAATTTAATAGGGATTGCACTGAATCTGTAGATTGCTTTCAGTAGTACAGTCATTTTCACAATATTGATTTTTCCAATCCAAGAACATGGTATATCTCTCCGTCTGTCTGTGTTATCTTTGATTTCTTTCATCAGTATCTTATAGTTTTCTGAAAACAGTTATTTTGCATTCTTAGGTAGGTGTATTCCTAGGTAATATTTCTCTTTGTTTCAATGGAAAATGGGATTGTTTCCTTAATTTCTCTTTCTGATCTTTCGTTGTTAGTGTATAGGAATGCAAGAGATTTATGTGCATTAATTTTGTGTCCTGCAACTTTACCAAATGCATTTATTAGCGCTAGTAACTTTCTGGAGGCATCTTTAGGACTCTCTATCTATAGTATCATATCATCTGCAAACAGTGACAGTTTACTTCTTCTTCTACAATTTGGACTGCTTTTATTTCTTTTTCTTCTGTGCTTGCCTTGGCTAGGACTTCCAAAACTATGTTGAATAATAGTTGCAAGAGTGGACATCCTTGTCTTGTTCCTGATCTTAGAGGAAATGCTTTCAGTTTTTCACCATTGAGAATGTTGTTTGCTCTGGGTTTGTTATATATGATCTTTATTATGTTGAGGCAGGTTCCCTCTATGACACGTTCTGGATACTTTTTTATCATAAATGGGTGTTGAATTTTGTCACAAGATTTTTCTGCACCTATTGAAATAACCATACATTTTTATTCTTCAGTTTGTAAATATGGTGTATCACATTGTTTGATTGGCATATATTGAAGAATCCTTGCATCCCTGGGATAAATCCCACTTGATCATGGTGTATGGTCCTTTTAATGTGTTGTTGTATTCTGTTTGCAACTATTTTTTTGAGAATTTTTGCGTCTATGTTCATCAGTGATAGTGGTCTGTAATTTTCTTTTTTTGTGATATCTTTGTCTGATTTTGGTATTAGGTTGATGGTGGCCTCATTGAAGGAGTTTTGGAGTTTTCTGCACTCTGTAGGTTTTTGGGAGCTTTTGAGAGGATAAGTGTTAGCTCTTTTCTAAATGATAGAATTCACCTGTGAAGCGATCTGGTCTTGGACTTTTGTTTGTTTGAAGATTTTTAATCTCAGTTTCAATTTCATTACTTGTGATTGTCTGTTTGTATTTTCTATTTCTTCCTGGTTCTGTCGTGGAAGGTTGCACTTTGCTAAGAATTTTTCTATTTCTTCCCGCTTGTCCATTTTATTGGCATATAGTTGCTTGTAGTAGTCTCTTATGATCCTTTGTATTTCTGCAGTGTCAGTTGTAACTTCTTTTTCATTTCTAATTTTATTGAGTTGAATCCTCTCCCTTTTTGCTTGATGAATCTGCTAAATGTTTGTCAATTTTATTTTCTCAGAGAACCAACTTTTAGTTTTATTGATCTTTGCTATTGTTTTCTTTGTCTCCATTTCATTTATTTCAGCACTTAACTTTATGATTTCTTTCCGTTTACTAACTTTGGTGTTCTTTTGTTCTTCTTTCTCTAGCTGCTTTATTTTTAAGGTTAGATTGCTTATTGGGGATTCTTCTTGTTTCTTGAGGTTAGATTTAATTGCTATAAACTTCCCTCTTAGAACTGCTTTTGCTGCATCCCATACATTTGGTGTCATCGTGTTTTCATTGTCATTTGTTTCTATGTATTTTTTAATTCCTCTTTGATTTCTTCTGTGCTCTCTTTGTTATTTAGTAGTGTATTGTTTAACCTTCATGTGTTTGTGTTTTTTACAGTTTCTTTTTCTTGTAATTGATTTCTAATCTCTTAGCATTGTGGTCGGAAATGATAGTTGATGAGATTTCAGTTTTCTTAAATTTACTGAGGCTAGATTTGTGACCCAAGATGTGATCTCTCCTGGAGAATGTTCTGTGTTTACTTGAGAAGAAAGTGTATTCTGGCACTTTCAGGTGGGTTGTCCTATGAATATCAGTTAAGTCTATTTTGCCATGTAAAGCTTGTGTTTCCTTATTTATTTTCTGTCTGGATGAGCTGTCCTTTGGTGTAAAGTGGAGTGTTAAAGTTCCCCACTATTATTGTGTTACTGTCAATTTCCCCTTTTATGGCTGTTAGCATTTGCCTTATGTATTGAGGTGCTCCTATGTTGGGTGCATAAATATTTACAATTGTAATATCTTCTTCTGGGATTGATCCCTTGATCATTATGTTGTTTCCTTCCTGGTCTCTTATAACAGTATTTATTTTAAAGTCCATTTTGCCTGATATGAGTATTGCAACTCCAGCTTTATTTTGTTTTTACATCTTTATTGGAGTATAATTGTTTTACAATGTTGTGTTAGTTTCTGTTGTACAACAAAGTGAATCAGCCATATGTACACCTATAACCCCATACCCCCTTCCTCTTGAGCCTCCCTCCCACCCTCCATATCCCACTCCTTTCTTTTGATTTCCATTTGCATGGAATATCTTTTTTCCATACCCTCACTTTCAATCTGTATGCTTTTCTAGGTCTGAAGTGGGTCTCTTGTAGACAGCATATATTCGGTTCTTGTTTTTGTATCTATTCATCCAGGGTGCGTCTTTTGGTTGGAGCATTTAATCCAATTAAATTCAAGGTAATTATTGTTATGTATGTTCCTATTACCATTTTCTTAATTGTTTTTCGTTTGTTTTTGTTTGTTTGGTTCTTTTTCTTGTCTTGTGTTTCCCCCCCTAAAGTAGTTCCTATAGCATTTGTTGTAAAGCTGGTTTGGTGGTCCTGAATTTTCTTAGCTTCTGCTTGGCTATAAAGCTTTTGATTTCTCCATCAAATCTGAATGAGGTCATTGCTGGGTAGAGTAAGCTTGGTTGTATGTTTTTGCCTTTCATCACTTTAAGTAGATCCTGTCACTCCCATCTGGCTTGCAGAGTTTCTGCTGAACAATCAGCTTATAATCTTGTGAGGATTCCCTTGTATGTTATTTGTTGCTTTTCCTTACTGCTTTTAATACTTTTTCTTTTCTTTTTTTTTTTTTTTTTTTTTGTGGGACGCAGGCCTCTCACTGTTGTGGCGTCTCCCGTTGTGGAGCACAGGCTCCAGATGCGCAGGCTCAGCGGGCATGGCTCACGGGCCTAGCTGCTCCGCAGCATGTGGGATCTTCCCGGACTGGGGCACGAACCTGTGTCCTGTGCATCGGCAGGCAGACTCTCAACCACTGCGCCACCAGGGAAGCCCAATATTTTTTTCTTTATATTTGATTTGTTAGTTTGATTAATATGGGGCTCAGTGTGTTTCTCCTTGGGTTTATCTTGTATGGGACTCTTTGTACTTCCTGGACTTGTGTGGCTATTTCCTTTTTCATGTTAGGGGTGTTTTTGGCTATCATCTCTTCAGATATTTTCTCAGACCCTTTCTCTTTTCTTCTATTTGGGACTCCTATAATTTGAATGTTGGTGTGTTTAATGTCCCAGACGTGTCTGAGACTGTCCTCATTTCTTTTCATTCTTTTTTCTTTATTCTGCTCCTTGACAGTTATTTCCACCATTCTATCTTCCAGCTCATTTATTCATTCTTCTGTCTCATTCATTCTGCTATTGATTCCTTCCAGCTATTTTTTTATTTCAGCTCTTGTGTTGTTCATAACTTTTTGTTTTTTCTTTAATTCTTCTAGGTCCTTGTCAAACATTTCTTCTATTTTCTCAATCCATGCACCCATTCTCTTTCTGAGATTTTGAATCATCTTTACTCTCATTACTCTGAATTCTTTATCAGGTAGGTTGTCTATTTCCTCTTCATTTATTTGGGTTTTTACCTTGTTCTTTCATCTGTAACATATGTTTTTGTCATCTCATTTTTTAATGGGATTGGCTGTGTTCATGTCTTGCTGGTTGTTCATACTGAAGTGTCCAACACTGGAGTTTGCAGGACTTTGGCTGGATCCCAGTCCTTGGTGTTGAGAGGAAGACCTCCAGGAAATCCCAAACTGATTAATGTTCCCTGAGGTCTGACATTCCTTATTAGTCTAGTAGTTTGGATTCAGCGCTCCCACATCAGGAGCTCAGAACCAACCTCTGGCCTAGGAACAAAGACCCCCAAGACACATGGTGCAGCAAAAACAAAATATTAAAAAAAGGTAACAAACAAAATGGAGAAGAACAATAAGAAAGAATAAAAGATAAAATAAAATTATAAAAATATATATTAAAAAAATGAAAGAGCAACAAGAAAGCAAAACAGAGTGACAACAGCAAAAAAAAAAGCTGGAAAGGCCACAGTGTCAGGGAGGGGCGGGGCTCAGGGTCAAGTCCCATGTGGCCAGAAATAGTCCTTGTAGCAGGGGGTGGGGTTGTGGGAGGGCTTAGGCTCAGGACCCAGATAGCCAGAGGGGTCCCTGAGGGTGGAGATTCAGGCCCAGGACTTCAGCAGGCTTGCCGGGTCCTGAGCAACAGGGGAGATGCTGGCCGCATTCCCGTCTGATACACTGAACCCCCAAAGGTCTCTCCCTGTCCCCACTCATCCCCTAACGGTGAGTGGACCCCTCCAAGCATGGGAACACTTCCCTTCCACCCACCTCTCCTCAATGGCGCTGGTCCCATCCTGCTTCCTCTTTTCCCACCCTCCTACCTCCCTCCATGCCCCCAGGACCTGCTCGGCTGGAAAGAGCTCCAGAGGGTGTAGGTTTAGACCTGGAACCTCAGCATGCTTGCCAAGGCCCAAGCTGGTGGGGGGGGACATTGGCCGCATTACCCTCCAATCCCTCAATCTCCTGAAGGTGTCTCCCTGTCCCCACTAATCCCCACACCATGAGAGGGCCGCTCTGAGTATAGGAAGCTCTCCACTTCCCCAACCACCCTTCAGGGATGCTGGTCGTTTCCTGCCTCCATTTTTCTTATCCCCTCCTTCTACCCTATGTCTTATCTGGTCATGCTGTGATTCCTCCCATCCACTTAGGTGACAGAGGTCCCCCACCAGCGTCTGGTAGGTGCCTTAGTTGTGAGGATATGCAAACTCTGGGTCCCCCTACTCCACCATATTGACCGTGTGCTATTCATTCATCTGTTGCTGGACATTTAGGTTGTTTCCAGGTTTTGGCTATTGTGAACAGTGCGGCTGTGAACATATGGGTGCATGTATCTTTTTAAATTATAGTTTTATGTGGGTATATTCCCAGTAGTGGGCTGCTGGATCATATATTAATTCTATTTTTAGTCTTCTGAGGAACCTCTGTACTGTTTTCCATAGTGGCTGTACCAACTTACATTCCCACCAACAATGTAGGAAGGTTCCTATTCTCCATGTCTTCTACAACATTTGTTATTGTACACTGTTTAATGATGGCCATTCTAACTGGTTTGAGGTGGTACCTAATTGTAGTTTTGATTTACTTTTCTCTAATTAGTAACGTTGACCATCTTTTCATTTGCCTACTGGCCATCTGTATGTCTTCTTTGGAGAAATGTCTATTAAGGTCTTCTGCCCTTTTTTTCAACTGGGTTATTTGTTTTTTTGTTGTTGTTGTTGAGTGGTATGAGCTCTTTGTATATTTTGGAGATTAAGCCCTTGTCTATCACATCATTTGCAAATAATTTTTCCCATTCTGTAGGTTGTCTTTCTTTTTGTTTATGGTTTCTTTTGCTGTGAAAAAGCTTGTAAAATTGATTACATCCCATTTGTTTATTCATGAAAACCTAAACAAAGAGAACATGAGCATAAAATAAAAGGAAATCATCAAACCACAAAAAGAAAAAGAAAGGATCAAAGAAGAAACAAAGAATCAACCGGTAAAGAATGTTTGAAATGGCAATAAATACATATGTATCAGTAATTACCTTAAATGTCAATGGATTGAATGTTCCAATCAAAAGACATAGAGTGTCAGACTGGATTAAAAAACAAGAGCCTACAATGTGCTGCTTACAAGAGACCCACCTTAGGGCAAAGGACACACAAAGATTGAAAGTGAGGGGATGGAAAAAGATATTTCATGCAAAAAGAAATGAAAAGAACATGGTTGTTGCAATACTCATATCACACAAAATAGATTTTAAAGCAAAGGCTATAAAGAAAGATAATGAAGCACACTATATAACAATAAAAGGATCAATACAAAAAGAGGATTTTACACTCATCAACATATATGCATCTATTATAGGAGCACCCAAATACAAAAAACATACTAACAGACATAAAGGGAGAAATCAATAGGAATACAATAATAGTAGGAGACTTTAACATCCCAATCATGTCAATGGATATATCTTCAAGACAGAGCATCAATAAGGCAACAGAGGTCCTAAATTATACAATAGAACAGTTAGACTTAATTGATATTTTCAGGCCACTACATCCAAAAAAAATAAAACCGAATATACATTCTTTTCAAGTGCACATGGAACATTCTCTAGGACTGACCACATCCTAGGGCACAAAACTCACCTCAACAAATTTAAGAGTATAGAAATTATTTCAAGCATCTTCCCGGACCACAATGGCATGAAACTAGAAATCAACAACAGGAAAAGAAAGAGAAAAAAAAAAAAGATTACATTGAGACTAAATAACATGCTATTAAAAAACCAATGGGTGAACAAGGAAATCAAAAAGGAAATTTAAAAGTTCCTTGAGACAAATGACAATGAAAACACAACCATCCAAAATCTATGGGACATAGCAGAGGGAGTTCTTAGAGGGAAGTTTATAGTGATACAGGCCTTCATTAAAAACAAGAAAAATCTTAAGTAAATAACCTAGCCTACCACCTACTAAAAGAATTAGAAAAAGAACAAACAAAGCCTAAAGTTAGCAAAAGGAAGGAAATAATAAAGATCATGGAGGAAATAAATAAAATACAATTTAAAAAACAATAGAAAAAATCAACAAAACCAAGAGTTGGTTCTTTGACAGGGTAAACAAAATTAAGAAATTTCTGGCCAGGCTCACCAAGAAGAAAAGAGAGAGAACCCAAATAAACAAAATAATAAATGAAAAAGGAGAAATCTCAACTGATACTGCAAAAATACAAAAAAACATACAAGAATACTATAAACAATTATATGCCAACAAATTTGACAACCTAGAAGAAATTGGCAACTTTCTAGAAACACACAGACCACCACAATTGAATCAAGAAGAAATAGATAATATGAACAGACTGATCACTAGAAGTGAAATAGAATCTGTAAAAAAAAAGTACCTACAAAAAAAAAATCCAGGACCAGATGGCTTCACTGCAAATTCTACCAGTCATACAAAGAACTTATACTGATTCTTCTCAAACTCTTGCAAAAGACTGAAGAGGAGGGAACACTCTCAAAGACATTCTATGAAGCCACCATCACCCTGATACCAAAACCAGGCAAAGACACCACCAGAAAAAGAAAATTACAGGCCAATATCTTTGATGAATATAGATGCAAATATTCTCGACAAAATATTATCAAACCAAATCCAACAACACATTAAAAAGAGCATACACCACGACCAAGTGAGATTCATCCCTGGTTCACAAGGATGGTTCAATATATGCAAATCAATCAATGTAACACATCACATTAACAAAAGAAAAGTCAAAAAACACATGATCATCTCAATAGATGCAGAAAAAAACATTTGACAAAATTCAACATTCATTCATGATAAAAAAAATCTTATCAAAGTGGGAATAGCAGAAACATATCTCAACATAATAAAAGCCATTTATGATAAACCCACAGACAATATGATACTCAATGGTGAAAAGCTAAAAGCCTTCCCACTAAAATCTGGAAGAAGACAAGTATGCCCACTCTCACCACTTCTATTCAACATAGTATTGGAAGTCCTAGCCTCAACAATCAGACAAGAAAAAGAAATAAAAATTATCCAAATTGGAAGGGAAGAGGTAAAATTGTCACTATATGCAGATAACATGATGTTATATATAGAAATCCCTAAGGACTCCACTCAAAAACTACTAGATCTAATAAATGAATTCAGCAAAGTAGCAGGTTACAAGATTAACGTTCAGAATTTGGTTGCATTCCTTCAAACTAACAATGAAATATCAGAAAGAGAATGTAAAAAAACAATACCTTTTAAAATCACACCAAAAAATAAAAAATTAAATAAAAATACCTAGGAATAAACCTGACCAAAGAGGTGAAAGACTTATATATATGCTGAGAACTATAAAACATTGATAAGGGAAATTGAAGATGATTTAAAGGAATGGAAAAATATCTCATGCTCTTGGATTGGAAGAATTAATATTTTAAAATGGCAATACTACCTGAAGCAATCTATAGATTTAATGTGATCCCTATTAAATTACCCATTGCATTTTTTCACAGAACTAGACCAAATAATCCAAAAATTTATATGTAACCATAAAAACCCAGAATTGCTAGAGTAATCCTGAGGGAAAAACAACAACAACAAAAACAAAGCAGGAGGCATAACTCTCCCAGACTTCAGACAATACAGCAAAGCTACAGTAATCAAAACAGTGTGGTATTGGTACAAAAACAGGCATATGGATCAATGGAACAGAACAGAGAGCCCAGAAATAAACCTACACACCTATGGTCAATTAATCTTCAACAAAGGAGGAAAGCATATAGAATGGTAAAAAGACAGTCTCTTCAGCAAGTGGTGCTGGAAAAGTTGGACAGCTGCACATAAAGTAATGAAGTTAGAACACACCCTCACACCATGCACCAAAATAAACACAAAATGGATTAAAGACTTAAACATAAGACAAGACACCATAAAACTCCAAGAAGAGATCATAGGCAAAACATTCTCTGACATATATTGTACCAATGTTTTCTTAGGTCAGTCTCCCAAGGCAATAGAAATAAAAAACAAAAATAAACAAATGGGATGTACTCATCCTATAAGATTTTTATAGTATCCGGTCTCAAATTTAGGTCTTTAATCCATTTTGAGTTTATTTTTGTGTATGGTGTTGTTGACTAAAATATTAAATGCACAATCTAAAAGTTGAGAGATGTTTTACTCAGCAGAAAATTTTAGGACTTGAAGCCCTGGAGGCAGCATCTCAAGTAATCATGAAAGAACTGCTCCAAGGAGGCGAGGGGGGAGCCAGGATATATAGGAGTTTTGCAACAAAGGGCAGATAGTCTGAAAGTCAAAATATAATTTTTAATCAACAAATACTAGAAATCTCAAGTTAAGGAATTCAGCTTTTTCCTATGTATGGGAAGATGTAATAGGTTGGGCTCACTGAAATCATTCCTTTGATATGCACTTCAGCTATCTGGGGCCAGTATCCTGTTTTTTCACATCCTGAGTTTCCTCGGGGTTCACCAGCTCACCATTGGTAGTGGCTGCAATCACCAATGACTGTGACATCCTTTGTTTTCTGATATGGCAGGCAATATTCCATTTCTCAGTTCCTCCTCTTGGTCCAAAATTCGACCAATGTTTAGGAGACAGTTCATGATGGTGTTGGGAGTCTGATCCCAGATCAGGCAAAAATTCTTGTTGATATGCCACTCCATGTGCTAATTTCCAGATTAGGCCCTACTGATAATTAAAGATTCTCTGGATCCTTTGTCTTACTAGGCTATTATGATCCAGGAGATATTTTCCCTTGTTGGTTCTTCCTGTACATAGAATCACACTGTTATGATTATTCTATGTGGAGTGGTAAATGTGATCGATTTCCTCAAGATGCTTATCTGTCAACTTTGTTGGAGGCCTGGTTACACATTAGGTACTGTAAGAGACAACAATCATAAAATAGACAGGATAAATGTAATGCAGCTAATAATATTCGCAAAGTCATAGTGTAGCAGAGATACACACATCATAAAAAATTTGGAAACAAAGAACAAATTAAAACAATGATTAGTATAACTAGTTGTAATCCAGTTGTAATAAACCATCAAATCCACAGGACAACCAGTGGGAGAAGCCAAATTCTGGAAGGATTAGGTGGAGAGTAATAGATAAATGTTTCATTTTTTTTTTACAAAGGTATACTTTATCAACTTTTTTTAGGTCATAGCATAAGAAAAGAGGTGTTTTGAAAAACAAATATTAAAGCTAGGATGTTGGGGGGCTTCCAGGAAGATGGCGGAAGAGTAAGATGCGGAGATCATCTTCCTCCCCACAGATACACCAGAAATACATCTACACGTGGAACAACTCCTACAGAACACCTACTGAATGCTGGCAGAAGACCTCAGACCTCCCAAAAGGCAAGAAAACCCCCACGTACCTGGGTAGGGAAAAAGAAAAAAGAAAAAACAGAGACAAAAGGATAGGGATAGGACCTGCACCAGTGGGAGGGAGCTGTGAAGGAGGAAAGGTTTCCACACACTATGAAGCCCCTTCGCGGGTGGAGACTGCGGGTGGCGGAGGGGGAAGATTTGGAGCCACGGAGGAGAGCACAGCAACAGGGGTGCGGGGGTCAAAGTGGGGAGATTCCCGCACGAAGGATCAGTGCTGAACGGCACTCACCAGCCTGAGAGGCTTGTCTGCTCCCCCGCAGGGGCGGGCGGGGCTGGGAGCTGAGGTTCGGGGTTCGGTCAGAGCACAGGGAGAGGACTGGTGTTGGCAGCATGAACACAGCCTGCAGGGGGTTAGTGCACCACGGCCGGCCTGGAAGGAGTCCAGGGAAAAGTCTGGATCTGCCGAAGAGGCAAGAGATTCTTTCTTCCCTCTTTGTTTCCTGGTGCGCGAGGACAAGGGATTAAGAACGCTGCTTAAAGGAGCTCCAGAGATGGGCGCGAGCCACAGCTAAAAGCGTGGAACACAGAGACAGGCATGAGACGCTAAGGTTGCTGCTGCTGCCACCAAGAAGCCTGTGTGCGAGCACAGGTCACTATCCACACGCCCCATCCGGGGAGACTGTGCAACCCGCCACTGCCAAGGTACCAGGATCCAGGGACAACTCCCCCGGGAGAACAGACAGTGCGCCCCAGGCTGTTGCAACGTCACACTGGCCTTTGCCACCACAGGTTCGCCCTGCACTCCGTGCCCCTCCCTCCCCCCGGCCTGGGTGAGCCAGAGCCCCCGAATCAGCGGCTCCTCTAAGCCCATCCTGTCTGAGCGAAGAACAGATGCCCTCCGGCGACCTACACGCAGAGGTGGGGCCAAATCCAAAGCTGAGCCCGTGGGAGCTGTGAGAACAAAGAAGAGAAAGGGAAATCTCCCCCAGCAGCCTCAGAAGCAGTGGATTAAAGCTCCACAATCAACTTGATGTACCCTGCATCTGTGGAATACATGAATAGACAACGAATCAACCCAAATTGAGGAGGTGGACTTTGAGAGCAAGATTTATGATTTTTTCCATTTCTCCTATTTTTGTGAGTGTGTATGTGTATGCTTCTGTGTGAGATTTTGTCTATATAGTTTGAATCCACCATTTCTCTGAGGGTTCTATCCATCCGTTTTTTAAAAATAATTTTTCTTAATAATTACTTTTTATTTTAATGATTTTATTTTATTTCACTTTATCTTCTTTCTTTCTTTCCTTCCTTCCCTCCTTTAGACAACAAATCATCCCAAATTGAAGAGGTGGACTTTGAGAGCAAGATTTATGATTTTTTCCCCTTTTCCTCTTTTTCTGAGTGTGTATGTGTATGCTTCTGTGGGAAATTTTGTCTGTATAGCTGTGCTTCCATGATTTGTCCTAAGGTTCTGTCTGTCCTTTTTTTTTTCTCTTCATAATTATTATTTTATTTTAATTACTTTATTAAATTTTATCTTAATTTATTTTATTTTACTTTATCTTCTTTCTTCTTTTTTTCCTTCCTTCCCTCCTACCTTCTTTCCTTCCTCCCTCCCTCCCTCCCTTCTTTCTTTCTACTTCTACTAATTCTTTCTTTCTACTTTTTCTCCCTTTTATTCTGCACCATGTGGATGAAAGGCTCTTGGTGCTTCAGCCAGGAGTCAGTGCTGTGCATCTGAGGTGAGAGAGCCAACTTCAGGACACTGGTCCACAAGAGACGTCCCAGCTCCACATAATATCAAATGGTGAAAATCTCTCAGAGACCTCCATCTCAACACCAGCACCCAGCTTCACTCAATGACCAGCAAGCTACAGTACTGGACATCCTATGCCAAACAACTAGCAAGACAGGAACACAACCCCACCCGTTAGCAGAGAGGCTGCATAAAATCATAATAAGTCCACAGAAACCCCAAAACACACTAATAGACGTGGACCTGCCCGCCAGAAAGACAAGATTCAGCCTCATCCACCAGAACACAGTCACTACTCCCATCCACCAGGAGGCCTACACAACCCATTGAACCAAGCTTAGGCACTGGGGACAGGCACCAAAAACAACGGGAATCACAAACCTACAGCCTGCAAAAAGGAGACCCCAAACACAGTAAGATAAGCAAAATGAGAAGACAGAAACACACACAGCCGGTGAAGGAGCAAGATAAAAACCCACCAGACCTAACAAATGAAGAGGAAATAGGCAGTCTACCTTAAAAAGAATTCAGAATAATGATAGTAAACATGATCCAAAATCTTGGAAGTAGAATAAACAAAATGCAAGAAATATTTAACACGGACCTAGAACTAAAGATGAAACAAACAACAATGAACAATACAATAAATGAAATTTAAAATACTCTAGATGGGATCAATAGGAGAAAAACTGAGGAAGAAAAACGGATAATTGACCTGGAAGATAAAATAGTGGAAATAATTACTGCAGAGCAGAATAAACAAAAAAGAATGAAAAGGACTGAGGACAGTCTCAGAGACCTCTGGGACAACATTAAACGCACCAACATTCGAATTATAGGGGTTCCAGAAGATGAAGAGAAAAAGAAAGGGACTGAGAAAATATTTGAAGAGATTATAGTTGAAAACTTCACTAATACGGGAAAGGAAATACTTAATCAAGTCCAGGAAGAACAGAGAGTTCCATACAAGATAAATCCAAGAGGAAACATGCCAAGACACATATTAATCAAACTGTCAAAAAAGAAATACAAAGAAAACATATCAAAAGCAACAAGGGAAAAACAACAAATGACACACAAGGGAATCCCCATAAGGTTAAGAGCTAATCTTTCAGCAGGAACTCTGCAAGCCAGAAGGGACTGGCAGGACATAATTAAAGTGATGAAGGAGAAAAATTTGCAACCAAGATTACTCTACCCAGCAAGGACCTCATTCAGATTTGATGGAGAAATTAAAACCTTTACAGACAAGCAAAAGCTGAGAGAGCTCAGCACCACCAAACCAGCTGTACAACAACTGCTAAAGGAACTTCTCTAGGCAACAAACACAAGAGAAGGAAAAGACCTACAATAACGAACACAAAACAATTAAGAAAATTGGAATAGGAACATGCATATCGATAATTACCTTAAAAGTAAATGGACTAAATGCTCGCACTAAAAGATACAGATTGGCTGAATGGATACAAAACAAGACCCATATATTTGCTATCTACAAGAGACCCACTTGAAACCTAGAGACACATACAGACTGAAAGTGAGGGGATGGAAAAAGATATTTCATGCAAATGGAAACCAAAAGAAAGCTGGAGTAGCAATTCTCATATCAGACAAAATAGACTTTAAAATAAAGACTATTACAAGAGACAAAGAAGGACACTACATAATGATCAAGGGATTGATCCAAGAAGATAAAACAATTGTAAATATTTACAAACCCAACATAGAAGCACCTCAATACATAAGGCAAATACTAACAGCCATAAAATGGGAATTCAGCAGTAACACATTCATAGTAGGGGACTTTAACACCCCACTTTCACCAATGGGCAGATCATCCAAAATGAAAATCAATAAGGAAACACAAGCTTTAAATGATACATTAAAAAGATAGACTTAATTGATACTTATAGGACATTCCATCCAAAAACAACAGAATACACATTTTTCTCAAGTGCTCATGGAACATTCTCCAGGATAGATCATATCCTGGGTCACAAATCAAGCCTTGGAAACTTTAAGAAAATTGAAATTGTATCAAGTATCTTTTCCAACCACAACGCTATGAGTCTAGATATCAATTACAGGAAATGATCCATAAAAAATAAAAACACATGGAGGCTAAATCATACACTACTTAATAACGAAGTGATCACTGAAGATATCAAAGAGGAAATTAAAAAAATACCTATAAACAAATGACAATGGAGACACGATGACCCAAAATTTATGGGATGCAGCAAAAGCAGCTCTAAGAGGGAAGTTTATAGCAATATAATCCTACCTTAAGAAACAGGAAACATCTCGAATAAACAACCTAACCTTGCACCTAAAGCAATTAGAGAAAGAAGAACAAAAAACCCCCAAAATTAGCAGAAGGAAAGAAAGCATAAAAATCAGATCAGAAATAAATGAAAAAGAAATGAAGGAAATGATAGCAAAGATCAATGAAACTAAGAGCCAGTTCTTTGAGAAGATAAACAAAATAGATAAACCAATAGCCAGACTCATCAAGAAAAAAAGGGGGAAGACTCAAATCAATAGAATTAGAAATGAAAAAGGAGAAGTAACAACTGACACTGCAGAAATAAAAAAGATCATGAGAGATTACTACAAGCAACTCTATGCCAATAAAATGGACAACCTGGAAGAATTGGACAAATTCTTAGAAATGCACAACCTGCCAAGAATGAATCGGGAAGAAATAGAAAATATGAACAGACCAATCACAAGCACTGAAATTAAATCTGTGATTAAAAATCTTCCAACAAACAAAAGCCCGGGACCAAATGGCTTCACAGGCGAATTCTATCAAACATTTAGAGAAGAGCTAACACCTATCCTTCTCAAATTCTTCCAAAATATTAGCAGACGGAGAAACACTCCCAAACTCATTCTACGAGGCCACCATGACCCTGATACCAAAACCAGACAAGGATGTCACAAACAGAGAAAACTACAGGCCAATATCACTGATGAACATAGATGCAAAAATCCTCAACAAAATACTACAAACAGAATCCAGTAGCATATTAAACGGATCATACAACATGATCAAGTGGGGTTTATTCCAGGAACGGAAGGATTCTTCAATATACGCAAATCAATCAACGTGATACACCATATTAACAACTGAAGGAGAAAAACCATATGATCATCTCAATAGATGCAGAGAAACCTTTCGACAAAATTCAACACCCATTTTTGATAAAAACCCTGCAGAAAGTCGGCATAGAGGGAAGTTTCCTCAACATAGAAAAGGCCATATATGACAAGCCCACAGCCAACATCGTCCACAATTGTGAAAAACTGAAAGCATTTCCACTAAGATCAGGAAGAAGACAAGGTTGCCCACTCTCACCACTCTTATTCAACATAGTTTTGGAAGTTTTAGCTACAGCAATCAGAGGCGAAAAGGAAATAAAAGGAATCCAGATTGGAAAAGAAGAAGTAAAGCTGTTACTCTTTGCAGATGACATGATACTATGCATAAAGAATCCTAAAAATGCTACCAGAAAACTACTAGAGCTAATCAATGAGTTTGGTAAAGTAGCAGGATACAAAATTAATGCACAGAAATCTCTGGCATTCCTATATACTAATGATGAAAAATCTGAAAGTGAAATCAAGAAAACGCTCCCATTTACCATTGCAACAAAAAGAATAAAATATCTAGGAATAAACCTACCTAAGGAGACGAAAGACCTGTATGCAGAAAATTATAAAACATTGATGAAAGAAATTAAAGATTATACAAATAGATGGAGAGATACACCATGTTCTTGGATTGGAAGAATGAACATTGTGAAAATGACTCTACTACCCAAAGCAATTTACAGATTCAATGCAATCCCTATCAAACTACCACTGGCATTTTTCACAGAACTAGAAAAAAAATTCACAATTTGTATGAAAACTCAAAAGACCCCGAATAGCCAAAGAAATCTTGAGAATGAAAAATGGAGCTGGAGGAATTAGGCTCCCTGACTTCAGACTATACTACAAAGCTAGAGAAATCAAGACAGTATGGTACTGGAACAAAAATAGAAAGATAGATCAATGGAACAGGATAGAAAGCCCAGAGATAATCCCATGCACATATGGTCACCTTGTCTTCGATAAAAGTGGCAGGAATATACAGTGGAGAAAGGACAGCCTCTTCAATAAATGGTGCTGGGATAACTGGACAGGTACATGTAAATGTATGAGATTAGATAACTCCCTAACACCATACACAAAAATAAGCTCAAAATGGATTAAAGACCTAAATGTAAGGCCAGAAACTGTCAAACTGTTAGAGGAAAACAGAGGCAGAACACTCTATGACATAAATCACAGCAGGATCCTTTTGGACCCACCTCCTAGAGAAATGGAAATAAAAACAAAAATAAGAAAATGGGACCTAATAAACTTCAAAGCTTTTGCACAGCAAAGGAAACCACAAACAAGACCAAAAAACAACGCTCAGAATGGGAGAAAGTATTTGCAAATGAAGCAAATGACAAAGGATTAATCTCCAAAATTTATAAGCAGCTCATGCAGCTTAATACCAAAAAAGCACACAATCCGATCCAAAAATGGTCAGAAGACCTAAATAGACATTTCTCCAAAGAAGATATACAGGCTCCCAACAAACACATGAAAGAATGCTCAACATCACTAATCATTAGAGAAATGCAAATCAAAACTACAATGAGATATCATCTCACACCAGTCAGAATGGCCATCATCAAAAAGTCTAGAAACAATGAATGCTGGAGAGGGTGTGGAGAAAAGTGAACCCTCTTGCACTGTTTTTGGGAATGTAAATTGATACAGCCACTGTGGAGAACAGTATGGAGGTTCCTTAGACAACTACAAATAGAACTACCATACAACCCAGCAATCCCACTACTGGGCATATACCCTTAGAAAACCATAATTCAAAAAGAGTCTTGTACCAAAATGTTCATTGCAGCTCTATTTACAATAGCCTGGAGATGGAAACAACCTAAGTGTTCATCATTGGATGAATGGATAAAGAAGATGTGGCACATATATACAATGGGATATTACTCAGCCATAAAAAGAAACGAAATTGAGCTCTTTGTAATGACGTGGTTAGACCTAGAGTCTGTCATACAGAGTGAAGTAAGTCAGAAAGAGAAAGAGAAATACCATATGCTAACACATATATATGGAATTTAAGAAAAAAAAAAGATGTCATGAAGAACCTAGAGTTAAGACAGGAATAAAGACACAGACCTACTTGAGAATGGACTTGAGGATATGGGGAGGGGGAAGGGTAAGCTGTGACAAGGCGAGAGAGAGTCATGGACATATATACACTACCAAACGTAAGGTAGATCGCTAGTGGGAAGCAGCCGCATAGCACAGGGAGATCAGCTCGGTGCTTTGTGACTGTCTTGAGTGGTGGGATAGGGAGGGTGGGAGGGTGGGAGATGCAAGAGGGAAGAGATATGGGAACATATGTATATACATAACTGATTCATTTTGTTGTAAAGCAGAAACTAACACATCATTGTAAACAATTATACTCCAATAAAGATGTTTAAGAAAAGCTAGTATGTTTTCCAAAAAAGTCATAAAGTTATAAATCATATTCATCAAGTCCAATATAATTAATTCCTGTTGATCTGGATGAAGTCATCAGGTTTTCCATTAGAGTTTTGTCATTCTTACCCAGTTCAGTGGTATTATTCAAAGGTTATTAGAAATTTTTATTTGTTAGAAAAGTCCTTTATATGAGTCTCCTTGAAGACCTTCATTTTGTGAAAGCATCAGTGTAAAATAATGATAGTCTCTAATGGACAAAACTTAAAATAGCATGGTTAAAGATTTGAGTACAATGCAATTAGCAAGAAACTTGGATTTTCTGTGACAAAATTTAGGATAATAACTAGAACTATAAGTGAAAACTTTATATTAGGGCATATCAGATGTTAGGAATTCCATATAAATTTTGGAATATCTACATTAATGATATTTATCCATACATATAACCTAAAGTTCATCTCCAATCACTTGAAAATGTTTCTCAAGTAACCTAACATAACACATAAAACTAATTAGTTTAGCATTCCTTTCTGAGAGGTCTCAGGATTCCTTTGATGCATCCCAGAGTCAGCTGGAAGCTAATAGAACTTTAGTTAGTTTTATATTTGGGAAGTTTGTTAAAAATATCAAAAAAGGTTTTAAAACACAATAGGATCATAGGTCACTGTGAAACAGTACTTACTCATTTAACCAATGTTACAAAAATATTTTTAAAAAAACAGATACAGATCACTTAAAGGCACAGAAACTCACACAATCTGTTATTAAAAAGGTGCACTCTAACAGAGAGAGCAATCAAACTCCAGTCTTGTACTAGCTTACTTAACAAAATTCAGTCACTTAATTAACTCCAATCTAAGTTTAGTTAATCCTAACCAAGAATAAAACTTTTTTTATCAGGGTTCCTTTCCACAACCTTTCATCACTTTCTGTATCCGTATCAGCCTGTCCCTTAATTTTCCATCCAAAAACACCAACCAGCTCTGTCATACTTTTTTCTTTTCCCTCAATAAAATGTAATTCCATTCCTCATACCTTGTTTCCTGAAAATACACATTCTACTTTCTTACTGTATACTGAAATGTTTCCATATTATTTCTATTAGCTTTAATCACATGTTTAAATTGGAATCCTCAACTCTTAAATACCTTATTTTCTAGTGAAAACTAAGTAAGCAATTATGAACCATCTTTTACATTAGCATTCTGTGGATTGAATGCTAATGAACATAATTACCAGTGATAATTTCTAAAACAAAAATTTGTTTTCATATAGAGAACAGCTCAGGGTGGCACCAAACACCTCAAGGTGGAACTAAACATATTCATTAATAGTTCTAAATCTCTCTGTTCAGTAATGTCTCAGTATCTTATTTTAATGGGAATGATCCAACTATTCAATAAACTTCCATCACTTAAATTAGCACAGCTCTAGACTCTAAGTTACCAAGTATCTGGAGAGATCATTTTAAGTAGACATTTCTAAAACAATTAATTTTAAAGAGTTTACCCAAAAGCTCTTATCTTATTTGCATTTACTTTAAACTTTCATGATATCAAATTATTTTCCTTGCAACAGACATAATAAGGTCTTAACTGAATTTTTAACATCTTTATTGGAATATAGTTTCTTTATAATGTTGTGTTAATTGCTGCTGCATAACAAAGTGAATCAGCTATATGTATACATATATCCCCATATCCCCTCCCTCTTGCACCTCCCTTCCACCCTCCCATCCCACCCCTCTAGGTGGTCACAAAGCACCAAACTGTCCTCCCTGTGCTTTGAAGCTGCTTTCCACTAGCTATCTATTTTACATTTGGTAGTGTATATATGTCAATGCTACTTTCTCACTTCATCCCAGCTTACCCTTCCCCCTCCCAGTTAATATATATTAATAATATATATTAAACTGGGGAAAACAGAGTGGATTTGTTTGGCTTTTAATGTTGAGGACCAGCAGGGGTCCTTTTTGGGCCATTGAAGCTTAGGTACTGTAACATCAAAACTATGTGTTTTAATCACAGAAATATCTATTTATCTCATTTTAAACAAACATCTAAAGATTTATTCATTTGAGATGAGTCATTTTTTAAAATTTCTACCTTGTTGGAAAAAGTAGACTTTCCTCACAGGTTTATTTTATTTTATTTTATTTTTGGTATCAACTACAAATTGGCACTTACCATGGGCACTTGCAATCTACAACTACAAGAATTTAATCGGGTGCTGCTACAGCTGCTGACTTTCAACATGCCATGAAAGGAATTCAGGGTGGAGATCAGGAACGAGGCACTTTGTGCTCTGAGAAAAAACTGGCAGAAAATGTCTTCAGATAGTTAGATATTTTCAGGAGCTGATTTTATGAGCCCAATTCTTACATCTCCTCATATCTAGAAAAGCCCTAAGTTCCTTCATGGTGACGTCTGCTCCTTGTGACTAGCAGTAACCCTCATGAGACCTTCTGCAAAAAATATGTGCCTGATTGCATGTACTCCCCCTTCACAAAATCACATATATACTGACCTTCCCCCCTACCTCTTTGGAGCAGTTTCTCTGAGCTATCTGAAATGCTGTCTCCTGGCTATAGCCCTCATTTTGCCCCAAATAAAACTGAACTCACAACTCTAACACTGTGTATTTTTTTTAAGTCAGCACTGGTTAATATTAATTATTCTAATGTTTTTATTAGTATCTGAAGACCCATTGAGGGGAAGCAAAGACCACAATTAAATCTTCCCAAACCGTTTTTTTCTTAGTTTTAAAGTAAAGAAGTTCTTAGGTAAGCCATTAGATATGTTTCTTTTTTCCACCTATAATTTGATTTTTGTTTTTATAGGTACCAATAAAACAGCTGTTTATAATGAGAGCACTCTAGAAATCCACCAATTTAGAAGTTTCTCCAAGTTAAAAGGATCCTTTATTTGCCCATTAATGAAATATATTAATGGTAATTCAAACCAATAAAATGCAAAAGCCTTCCCCATAAAAGAGTGGGAGATGATGTCACCCAAGTAAAATCCAGAGGGTTTAGTCTCAAAAATAGTATGGTAGAGAGCAAGTTTTCAAAACACACATGCACACACACAGAGTACATCCTAAGATGATCAGGTAGAACATTTACATCTTAAAGACAGAGAAAGAAATGCAAGTTCCCCTTAGAAGGCCTTTGTTTAAAATCAGAATTCTGAAAAGATATTATTATCAAGCCAGCTTTTTAAACTTAACTGCTTATGCAATAAAAAAAAGCCCCTTTATTTTTAGGGAGAGATTTCCTTTAATTCCAAATTAATTAAGTACTTGTAAGTTTTGTACATACATAAACTTGGCCGGGGTATTAGTTGGAGGCTAGCAATCTGTCATCCCTCTTTCTTTTATTTCCCATTTTAAAGTCGATTTATCAAAATAAAAATTGCTAGTGACAATCCTGTTGTGGGCCAATGTGCTGCTTGAGAGCTTAACTCCTCTAGGCTTTGTCCCAAAGTTGTTTAAGCCCTGGGTTCTACCAGTGGCTTATAAGACTACCACGGGTGCTAAGATCTCAGAATTGCCAGTTCTTATTTATGTCCCCAGATGAGCAGGTTGTTAATTAAAAGAATGATTTCCCTGTAGGGACAGCTGATGTGCAGCAAGAGGTCTTGCCTCCACCACTCCTGAAAGTTTCTCAGTTGCCTGAGAAAGCTGTTTCCAACCAGGAAGAGAGAGTCCCTTCTTGGGAGCTCAGAAGCTCTCATAAGATTTCAGTTTTTTATTTTAACAAACTCTACTGAGGTAGCCAATTCAAGGAAAAATGACAGACCACTCTTCCCCCTAATTACCCAGTCCAATTTTATTCAGTGTTTAACTGAACAAAATCTTCCCAGCCCTTTAAGGATAATTCAAGGACCTCTTCTTGAAACTAGGTTTCAAGGATAACCAATTCCCCCACCAAATAAAACTTATGATCATCAACCAATAATGGGAGATCCTAGAATCAGGAGAGATTCACCCAAATTCTTCTCGATTCCCCAAGAAGGCAGATAGGCACAAGAGGCCTCTGCTGGTACCAAGGCTCCTGATCCTCACAAAGTTCAGGCAAGGGAGAGGAGTCTGCTCTGGGTCCCTTCCTAGTCACCATAACTATGACTAAAAAATTAGATGCACAACTTAAAAGTTGAGAGTTATGTTTTATTTGTTGGAAAATTTTAAGACTTCAAGCCCAAGAGGCAGCATCTCATGTAACCGTGAAAGAACTGCTCCAAGGAAGTGAGGGGGGAGCCAGAATATGTAGGAGTTTTGCAACAAAGGGCAGGTAGTCTGAAAGTCAAAATGTTATTGTTGACTAAAGAAAACTAGAAACCTTGTTAAGGAATTTAGCCCTTATCTATGTATGGGAAGATGCAAGAGTCTGGTCTTACTGAAATCATAATATTGATATGCACCTGAGCTATCTGAGGCCAGTATGCTGTGTTTTCAGATCCTGAGTTTCCTCAGGGCTCACAAGCTCACTGTTGATAGTGGCTGTACTTGCTGATGACTATGACATTCTTTGTTTATGGATATGGCAGGCATTATTCCATTTCTCAAGGTTAAAGAATGTTCTAATTTCATTTTTTTACATGTAACTGTCCAGTTTTCCCAGCACCATTTATTGAAGACACTGTCTTTTCTCCATTGTATAGTCTTGCCTCATTTGTCATAAATAGATTAATTGACCATAGGGGCATGGGTTTATTTCCAGGCTTTGTATCCTGTTCCATTGATCTATCTTTCTGGTTTTGTGCCAGTAACATACTGTTTTGATTACTGTAGCTTTGTAGTAGTCTGAAGTCAGGGAGCCTGATTCCTTCAGCTCCATTTTTCTTTCTCAAGGTTTCTTTGGCTATTTGTGGTCTTTTGGGTCTCCATTCAAATTTTAAGAATTTTTTTGTTCTAGTTCTGTGAAAAATGCCACTTGCAATTTGATAAAGATTGCATTGAATGTCTAGATTGCCTTGGGTAGTACAGTCATTTTGACAATATCAATTCTTCCAGTCCAGGAACATGGTATATCTCTCCATCTGTTAGTGTCATCTTCAGTTTCTTTCATCAGCGTCATAGTTTTCAGAGTACATGACTTTTGCCTACTTAGGTGGGTTTATTCCTAGGTATTTTTTCTTTTTTAAGCAGTGGTAAATGGGATTGCCTCTTAAATTTCTTGGGCTGATATTTCATTGTTAGTGTATATAAATGTAACAGATTTCTGTGTATTTATTTTGTATCCTGCAACTTTACCAAATTCATTGATGAGTGCTAGCAGTTTTCTGGTAGCATTTTTTATGATTTTCTATGTAGAGTATCATGTCATCAACGAACAGTGATAGGAGTTTCCAAAAAGTCAGAGGAGTAGGAGGACATGCAGTTCATTTCTCCCTACAAACGCATCAAGAATACATCTACAAATGGAACAATTCTCACAGAGCACCTGCTGAATACTAGCAGAGGACCTCGGACACCTAAAAGGACAATAAAGGTCCTCATATAACTGGGTAGGATGAATGAAAGAAGGGAAAAGAAAGAGGAGAAGAAGAAGGATGGGACCTGCACCCTTGGTGGGGAGCTTAAAGTGAGGAGAGGTTCCCGCATCTGGGGAAGACTTCTCACTGGTGGGAAGATCAGCTGGGACAGAAGGGAAAGCTTCAGGGGCTTGACGAAGGGCCCAGAAACCAGTCAGTGGCAGGCAGGACAGAGTGAGACCTACATAATAGTCCATGCCACAGCCCTGCACACCCCAGCCTGAGACGGAAGTCTGCCAGTGTGCATGGGGCTGGTGCTGGAACTGGGGTTTGGAGAGCAGACCCTGTGAGGAAAATGCTATTGGTTGTGAGGAAACAGCCTGAGGGGATGGGAGTGAGGGGTTCCACAAACAGGAATTCATGTGGAGGCAGCCCAGCCCATCACAGAAGCAAAGTGCCATTGCTGAATAACGTGCAAAGGGCAGGGCCACCATTGCAGACTCTCTTCACACAGCAGTCCCTGCCGCCACAGGCACTAAGGAGGGCTCATGCCAGAGATGACTTGTGTGCACTTGCCAAAGTCACTTCTGCCCACACCCACCACCCTGGGTGACAAGCTTGCCCTAATCACCGCATCGGCTCCTTCCTTCCTGATGGGCTCCTGTGCTCTGGCAAATTCTAGAGCAGGCTCCGGTGGGAGGAACACACGAAGAGGTGGAGCTAAAACCACAGCTGAGCCACAGGGACTGTGCAACTAAGGAAGAAGAGACAAAATCTCTCCACACGGCTGTGTGAAATCACAGCGTTACACCTCCACTGATTGCATCCTAAATTGAGCACTGCAAAACATCTGAAAAGACAAGTGTTTCTGCAGCTTGGATGGGCCCAGCTTTAGCTGCTGTGGGCTTTGTGGGCACGTACATATGGGGATTGGGACAGGACAGAGTCTGAGCTGCCTTCATAGCTCCCATAGAAGGTCCAGGTGCATGACTACAGGAGTCCTGGGACCTTATCTCAGTGGATCTGTACTGGTGGCCTGGTGAAAACTACACATGAGAGTCACCAGGGCCAATTGCTGGCATACCCACCTTTAAGGTGGGATTGAGAGCAGTGCAAACAACACTGTACTTTGTGATCCAACACAATGGCAGAAAGGGACACAGCAGAGAAAATTCACAGGTGAACAGCTCCAGAGGAGGAATACTCAGTGGCTCTTTGCAAGTGGGAGTGATTCAATCCATCTACCTCTCACAGCAGATAAGAAACATAGCTAAGAAACAGGTTTGGGGAAATTTACTCCAACAGATATGGAGCAGACACTGCCTCTGACAGGGCCGTGACAACCACAGAACAAAGGGGAGACCCCACTCAATATCCAGGGCAGACTCTGATCATCACAACACCAGTCAAACCCCATATAAAGGGGATAACAGCCCACACCTCTGGACAAACCTCATGCACCAGGAGGCAGACACCAGAAGCAAGAGGAACTATGATCCTGCATCCTGCAAAAAGGAGATCACACAGTAAGTTTGCCAAAATGATAAGACAAATAAATATTTTGCAAACAAAAGAGCAAGATAAAAATCTACAAGAACAACATAGGCAATCTACTTGAAAAAGAATTAAGAGTAATGATAGTAGATGATCCAAGATCTCTGAAAAAGAATGTAAGCACAGATTGAGAAGAAACAAGAAATGTTAAACAAAAACCTAGAAGAACTAAAGAACAAACAGAGATCAACAATATAATATTGAAATGAATAATATACTAGAAGGAATCAATAGGAGAATAACTGAGGCAGAAGAACGGGTAAGTGAGCTGGAAGACAGAATCGTGGAAATCATTGCCACAGGACAGAATAAAGAAGAATGAAAAGAAATGAGGGCAGTCTTAGAGACATCTGGGACAACATTAAATGAATGAACATTCGAATTATAAGGTTGCCAGAAGAAGAAGAAAAAGAGAAAGGGCCAGAGAAAATATTTGAAGAGGTCATAGTCAAAAACTTTCCTAAAAAAGGAAAAGAAATAGCCATCTAAGTACAGGAAGCACAGAGAGTCCCGTATAGGATAAATCCAAGGAGGAACATACCAAGACACATTAATCAAATTAACAAAAATTAAATGCAAAGAAAAAAATATTAAAAGCAACAAAGGAAAGCAGTAAATAACATACAAGGGAATCCACATAAGGTTATCAGGTGATTTTTCAGCAGAAACTCTGCAGGCCAGAAGGGAGTGTCATGTTATATTTAAAGTGATAAAAGGAAAAACCCTATAACCAAGAATACCCTACCCAGCAGGCTCTCATTCAGATTCAAGGGAGAAATCAGAAGATCTACAGACAAGCTAAGAGAATTCAGCACACCACACCAGCTTTATAACAGATGCTAAATTAACTTCTCTAGGTGGGAAACAAAAGAGAAGAGAGCAAAAGAGCAAGGGAAGAAAAAGACCTACAGACAGAAACAGAGAACAGTTAACAAAATGGCAATAGGAAGATGTGTATGGATAATTACCTTAAATGTAAATGGATTAAATGTTCCAACAAAAGGACAGAGATTTGCTGAATGGATACAAAAATAAGACCCATATATATGCTGTCAACAAGAGACCCACTTTAGACCTAGGGACACATACAGACTGAAACTGAGTGGATGAAAAAAATATTAAATGCAAATGGAAATTTTGAAAGTTGGAGTAGAAATACTCATTCAGACAAAATAGAATTTAAAATAAGAACTGTTATAAGAGACAGGAAAGGACACTACATAATGATCAAGGGGTCAATCAAAGAAGAAGATATAATAATTGTAAATATATATGCACCCAACGTACGAGTACATCAATATGTAAGGCAAATGCTAACAGCCATAAAAGGGGAAATTGATGATTAACACAATAATAGTGGGGGACTTTAACATCCCACTTACACCAATGGACAGATCATCCAGACAGAAAATTAATAAGGAAACACAAGCCTTAAATGACACATTAAACCAGATAGACTTAATTGATATCTATAAGACACTCCATCTGAAACCAGCAGAATAAATCTTCTGAAGTTCATATAGAACAATCTCCAGGAGAGATCACATCTTGGGTCACAAATCAAGCCTCAGTAAATTTAAGAAAATTGAAATCATATCAAGCGTCTCTTCTGACCACTATGATATGAGATTAGAAATCAATTACAGGAAAAAGTGTAAAAAACATATATACATGGAGGCTAAACCATATATAATTAAGTAACCAATTGTTCACTGAAAAAATCAAAGAGAAAATTTAAAAATACCTAGAGAAAAATGACAACAAAACCACGAAGACCCAAAACTTATGAAATGCATCAAAAGCACTTCTAAGTGGGAAGTTTATAGCAATACATTATGAACTGAAGAAACAAGAAAAATCTTTAAAAAAAAAAAAACTAACCTTACACCTAAAGCAGCTAGAGAAAGAAGAACAAAGAAAACCCAAACTTAGTAAAAGGAAAGAAATCATAAAGATCAGAGCAGAAATAAATGAAATAGAGATGAAGAAAACAATAGCAAAAGTCAATGAAACTAAAAGCTTGTTCTATGAGAAGATAAAATTGAGAAATATTTAGCCAGACACATCAAGGAAAAAAGGGAGAGGACTCAAATCAATAAAATTAGAAATGAAACAGAAGAAGTTACAATGGACACCACATAAATTCAAAGGACCATAAGAGACTACTACAAGCAACTAAACACAAATAAAATGGACACACTAGAATAACTGAACAAATCATTAGAAAGCTACAAGCTTCCAGGACTGAACCAGGAAAAAATAGAGAATATGAACAGACCAATCACAAGTAGTGAAATTGAAACTGTGATAAAAAATTTTCCAGGGCTTCCCTGGTGGCACAGTGGTTGAGAGTCTGCCTGCCAATGCAGGAGACGTGGGTTCATGCCCTGGTCTGGGAAGATCCCACATGCCGTGAAGCGGCTGGGCCTGTGATCCATGGCCACTGAGCCTGTGCGTCCGGAGCCTGTGCTCTGCAACAGGAGAGGCCACAACAGTGAGAGGCCCGCGTACCGCAAAAAAAAAAAAAAAAAAAAAAAAAAATTTCCAGAAAACCAAATGTCCAGTACCAGATGACTTCACAGGTGAACTATATCAAATATTTAAAGAGTTAACACCTACCCTTCTGAAAGTCTTCCAAAAAATTGCAGATGAAGGAACACTCTCAAACTCATTCTATAAGCCCACCATCACCCTGATAACAAAATCAGACAAAGACATCACAAAAAAAGAAAATTAAAAGCCAATATCACCAATGAACATAGACGCAAAAAATCCTCAACATAACACTACCAAACTAAAGACAACAACAACATTTTCACTTCTTCTTTTCCAATTTGGATTACCTTTATTTCTTTTTCTTCTGTGATTGCCATAGCTAGGACTCCCAAAGCTATGCTGAATAAAAGTGGCAAGAGTGCACATTCTTATCTTGTTCCTGATCTTAGAGGGAATGCTTTCAGCTTTTCACTGTTGAGTTTGACTTTAGCTGTAGGTTTGTCATATATGGCCTTTATTATGTTGAGGTATGTTCCCCCTATGCCCACTTTCTGGAGAGTTTTTATCATAAATCGATGTTAACTTTTTTCAAAAACTTTTCCTGCATCTATAGAGATGATCATATGGGTTTTTACTTCAATTGGTTGATGTGGTGTATCACACTGATTGATTTGCTAATATTGAAAAATCCTTGCATCCCTGGGATAAATCCCACTTGATTGTGATTTATGATACTTTTAATGTGTTGTTGGATTCTGTTTGCTAGTATTTTGTTGAGGATTTTTGCATCTATGTTCATCAGTGATATTAGCCTGTAATTTGCTTTTTTACTGATATGTTTGTCTGGTTTTGTTATCAGGGTGATCATGCCTTATAGAATGAGTTTGGGAGTGCTATTTCCACTGAAATTTTTTGGAATAGTTTCAGAAGTATAGGTGTTAACTCTTCTTTAAATGTTTGATAGAATTCGCCTGTGAGGCCATCTGGTCCTTGACTTTTGTTTGTTGAGAGTTATTAAATCACAGGTTCAATTTCAGTACTTGTGATTGGTCTATTCATATTTGCCATTTCTTCCTGGTTCAATATTTGGAGATTGTACTTTTCTAAGAATTTGTCAATTTATTCCAGATTCTCCATTTCATTGATGTATAGTTTCTTATAATAGACTCATGATCTTTTGTATTTCTGTGGTGTTTTTGTAACTTCTCCTTTTTCATTTCTAATTTTATTGATTTGAGCCCTTTCCCTCTTTTACTTGATGAGTCTTGCTAAAGGTTTATCAATTTTGTTTATCTTTTCAAAGAAGCAGCTTTTAGTTTCATTGATCTTTGCTATTTTTTTTCAAATCTATTTCATTTATTTCTGCTCTGATCTTTATTTATTTCCTTCTGCTAACTTTGGGTTTTGTTTGCTATTTTTTTTCTAGTTGCTTTAGGTGTAAGGTCAGGTTGTTTATTTGAGACTTTTCTTGTTTCCTAAGGTAGGATTGTATTGCTATAAACTTCCCTCTTGAAACTGCTTTTGCTGCATCCCATAGGTTTTGGATCATCATGCTTTTGTTTTCATTTGTCTGCAGGTATTTTTGATTTCCTCCTTGATTTATTCAGTGATCAATCAGTTGTTTAGTAGCATATTGTTCAGCCTCCACTTGTTTGTTGCTTTTACAGTTTTTTTCTTGTAGTTGTTTTTAAATCTCATAGTGCTGTTGTCAGAAATGGTGCTTGATATGATTTCAATTTTCTTAAATTTACCAAGGCTTGCTTTGTGGTCCATGTGACCAATTATGGAGAATGTTCCATTCTTTTCCACTTGAAAAGATTATGTATTTTGCTGTTTGGTTGGAATGCTCTAAAAATAACCATTAAGTCCATCTCGTCTAATATGTCCTTTAAGGCCTGTGTTTCCTTATTAATTTTCTGTCTGGATGATCTGTCCATTGATGAAAATGGAGTGTTAAAATCCCCCACTATTACTGTGTTGCTATTGATTTCTCCCTTTGCCACTGCTAGCATTTGCCTTATATAATGCAGCACTCCTATGTCAGGTTCATATATATTTACAATTGTTATATCTTCTTCTTGGATTGAACCCTTGACCATTATGTAGTATTCTTCTTTGTCCCTTATAATAGTCTTTATTTTAAATTCTATTTTGTCTGCTATGAGTATTGCTACTCCAGCTTTTTTAACATTTCCATTTGGAAGGAATATATTTTTCCATCCCCTCACTTTCAGTCTGTATGTGTCCCTAGGTTGAAGTGGGTCTCTTGTAGATAACATATATATAGGTCTTGTTTTTGCATCCATTCAGCCAGTCTATGTATTTTGGTCAGAGCATCTATTTTGTTTATGTTTAAGGTAATTATTGATATGAATGTTCTTATTGACATTTTGTTAAATTGTTTTGGATTTGTTTTCGTAGTCTTTTTTCTTCCCTTCCTCTTTTGTTCTCTTCTCTTGGGATTTGATGACTCTCGAGTTTTGTATTTGGATTACTTTTTCATTTGTGTGTATGTATCTATCATAGATTCTTGGTTTGCAGTTACCATGAGGTTTTGATCTAGCAGTCTATATATACACAAGATTGTTTTAAGTTACTGGTCTTTTAATTTCAAATGCATTTCCAATATCTTGCATTTGTGCTCTTCTCTTTTCACAATTGTTGGTTTTGATGTCACATTTGCGTGCAGATGATTTCCTACCTTTACCATATGTTTGCCTTTACTGGTAAGCTTTTCCATTCATTATGTTCTTGTTTCTAGTAGTGGCCTTTTCTTTTTCACCTAGAGAAGATCCTTTAGCATTTGTTGCAAATCTGGTACAGTGGTTCTGAATTCTCTTAGCTTTTGCTTGTCTGTAAAGCTTTTGATTTCTCTGTCAATCTGAATGACTGTCTTGCTGGGTACAGTATCCTTGGTTGTAGGGTTTTCCCTTTCATCACTTTAAGTGTATCGTGCCAACCCCTTCTGGCCTGAAGTGTTTCTTCTGAGAAAACAGCTGATAACCTTATTGGAGTTTCCTTGTACATTATTTGTTTCTTTTCCCACGTTGTTTTTAATATTTTTTCTTTGTCTTTAATTTTTGTCAATTTGATCACTAAGCGTCTCGGTGTATTCCTCCTTGCATTTATCCTGTATGGGACTCTGCATTTCCTGTACTTGGGTGACTGTTTGCTTTCCCATTTTAGGGAAATTTTCATCTATTATCTCTTCAAATATTTTCTCATGTCTTTTCTCTTTCTCTTCTCCTTTTGGGACCCCTATAAAGTAAATATTGGTGCATTCAATGTTGTGCCAGAAGTCTCTAAGACTGTCCTCATTTCTTTCCATTATTTTAAAATTTATTCTGTTCCATGGAAGTGATATCCACCATTCTGCCTTCCAGGTCACTTATCTCTTCTTCTCCCTCAGTGATTTTGCTATTGATTCTTTGTAGTGTATTTTTGCTTTCAGTTACTGTATTGGTCATCTCTGTTTTTTTGTTCTTTAGTTCTTCTAGGTCTTTGTTAAACATTTCTAATATCTTCTTGATCTGTGCCTCCATTCATTTTCCAAGTTCTTGGATCATCTTTACTATCATTACTGTGAATTCTTTTTCAGGTAGATTGCCTGTCTCCACTTCACTTAGCTTTTATTCTAGGTTTTTATCTTGTTCCTTCAGCTGGGACATATTCCTCTGCCATCTCATTTTGTCTAGCTTTCTGTGATTTTGGTTTCCATTCCACATAATTCAGGGTTGTAGTTCTTTTTGCTTCTTCTTTCTGCCCCCTGGTGGATAAGTCTGTTTATGATGCTCATGCAGGCTTCCCTGTGGGAGGGAATGATACCTGCCCACAGGTGGGTGGAGCTGGGTCTTGTCCTTCTGGTGGGCAGGGCTGTGTTGGGGGTTGTGTTTATCAGGCAACTGTTTACTAGGAAGAATTTAAGCAGCCTTTCTGCTGATGGGTGTGGCTGTGCTCCTGCCATGTTTGTTGTTTAGCCTGAGGTGCCCCAGCACTGGAGCCTACAGGCTCTTTGGTGGGGCCAGGTCTTTGTAAAAGAATGGTGGCCTCCAAGAGGGCTCACATAAATGAGTACTCCCTAAAACTGCCACTGCCAGTGTCCTTGTCTCCACAGTGAGTCACAGCCACTCTCCACCTGTGCAGAAGGACATCAAATTCTATCAGGTAAGTCTGGCCCAGTCTCTTATGAGGTCACCACTTTTTTCCCTGGGTCCTGGTGTGCACAGGACCCTGTGTGTGCCCTCCAAGAGTGGAGTTTCAATACCCCAATCCTGTTGAATTCCACAATCTAACCCCACTCACCTTCAAAGCCAGATTATCTGGGGGCTCTTTCTCCTCTTGCCAGACCCCTAGGCTGGGGAGTCTGATGTGGGACCCAGAAGTTTCAATCTTGTGGGACAACTTCTGTGATATAATTACTTTCCAGTTCATGCATCCCTCACCTGGTGTGTATGGGATTTGATTTTATCATGATTGTGCCCCTCCTACCTTCTTGTTGTGGTTCCTTCTTTGTCTTTGGATGTAGGGTACCTTCTTCAGTAGCTCCCAGCATTTTTTTGTTGGTGGTTGTTCAGCAGTTAGTTGTGAACTTGGTGTTTCCATAAGAAGGGATGAGCTCACTTCCTCCTACCCTGCCATTTTGTCTCCTCCCCTTAAAGGATTTCTATTTTAGCACTGAAGTCCCTGCTTGGTACCAGACCTGGATGAGTGGCTGGATGGTGATGGAAAATCCCACACAGGTGATGGGTTCAAATGCAAAGGCACAGCTGTCCCACAGTACTAGCAGCTTCTGCAGCAGCACTGGCAGCACACCCATGGCCTCTATTTCTCTCCCCACTGCCACCACCATGCAGCGCTCCATACTAATGTTTTTTAGGTTAGTCTCCCAAGGCAATAGAAATAAAAACAAAAGTAATTGAGCTTTTGGGGTATCTTCTTTCTGTTTCTTCTTCAATTTCATTCAAGTTTTGTCAGTTTTGCTTATATTTTCAGAAATAATCCAACTTTGCAAAATTGTGCCACAGCTTTTCTTCTAAAAGTTTTATAGTGATAGCTCTAACATTAAGTTCTTTGACCTATATTGATTTATTTTTTGTTTATGGTGCTGGGTAAAGGCTCCAAATTCATTCCTTTACATATGGATATCCAGTTGTACCAACACCAGTTATAGATAAAACAATATTTTCCCTCGTTGAATTATTTTGGTACCTTTGATTAAAGTCTATTATATGTAAACCTGAGAATCTATTTCTGGATTATCAGTTATGATCCGTTGGTATATCTGTCTCTATATAGATATTTATGCTGGTATTACACTATCTTGATTGCTATAGGCTTGTAATGAATTTTGAAATTGGTTAAGTTCAACTCCATTAACATTTATTTTCCAAAATTCTTTGGTCATTCTACATCATTTGAATTTTCATATGAATTTTAGCATCAGCTTGTCAACTCTTGCAAAGAAGTCAGTTGGTATTTTGATCAGGATTGTGCAGAATCTGTAGATCAATTTGAGTAGTATTGCCATGTTAACAATATTGTCTTCTAATCCATAATCATGGTATATATTTTCATTTACTTAGATTTTCTTTAATTTCTTTCAACTTTTTTATTATGGTAAAGACACCTAACATGATATCTACCATCTTAACAAATTTTAAGTGTACAGTATACTATTGTTAACTATAGGCACAATGTTGTTCAGCAGATCTCTAGAATTTATTCATCTTGCATAACTGAAACGTTGAACCCATTGAACAGCAACTCTCTATTTCCCCCTCTCTCCAACTGCTGGCAACCACCATTCTGTTAATACTTTCTGCTTCTATGTGTTTTTCAACAATGTTTTATGGTTTTTAGAGTGTGTTTTTCGCTTCTTTGCTAAATTATCATAAGTAGTTTATTTTTGATGCTATTGTAAGTGGAATTGTTTTGTTAATTTAATTATTAGATTGTTCATTTCAACGTATGGAAATACAATTAATTTTTGTGTATTGATCTTGTATTCTGCAACCTTGCATAACTTGTTTATAGGTTTAATTGTATTTTAGTTGATTTCTTTGTATTTCCTGTACATATAAAATTATGTCATCTGTGAATAGACTTCTTCCTTTACAATCTGGACAACTTCTATTTCATTTCCTTGCCTAATTTCCTGGGCTAGAATCCCCAGTACATGTTGAATATAAATGGTGAAAGTGGACAGCTTTGTCTTCCTCCTGATTTAAGGGGAAAACATTCTGTCTTTCACCATTAAGTATGATGTTATCTGTGGTGTTTTGGTAGATGCCCTTTATCAGGATAAGGAAGTTCCCATTTTTTCCAGTTTTATGAGTATTTTTAACATGCAGGGACTTTGGATTCTATCAAACTCTTTTTTTCTTTTGATTGAAATATCATGTGATTTTTATCTTTTAGCCTGTTGATAATGGTGCATTACATTAACTGATATTTGATGTTAAACCAACCTTGCATTTTTGGTATTAAAATAAACCCCAATCGGTCATTGTGTCTAATCCTTTTTACATACTTCTGGATTCAGTCTGTTAGTATTTTATTGAGGATTTTTTGGCCTATATTCATAAGAGATATTGGTTTGTAGTTTTCTTGTAAAGTCTTTGGCTTTGTTATCAGGGCAAACTGGCCTCACAGAAAAAGTTGGGAAGGGTTTCCTAGTCTAGTTTTTGAAGAGTTTTTAAGGTATTAGATTTATTTCTCCTTGACATATCTGGTAGAATCCACCAACGAAATAATCTGACCTTGGGCTTTCCTTTGTAGGTAGTCTTTTTTAAATTATTAATTCAATCTTTCATTGTAGGTCTATGCAGATTTTCTGTTTCTTCTTGAGTCTGTTTTGGTAGTTTTGGTTTTCCTATGAATTTGTCAAATTCATCTAAGGTATCTAATTCATTAGGATATAACTTTTATACTATTCCCCTTATAATCTTTTTTTTTTATTTCTGTAAGGTTGGTAGTAATATCCTGTCATTCCTAATTATAGTAAATTTCAATCTTCTCTCATTGTTTCTTATTCAAACTAGCTAAAGGTTTTTCAATTTTGTCTATCTTTTCCAAGAACCAACTTCAGTTTTATTGGTTTTCTCTATAGTCTTCCTATTTTCCTTTTCACTAATTTCTATTTACCTTGATTTCTTTCATTATGATTTTTATGATTTCTACTCTTTTATTCTTCACCATATATAGGTTGTACTAAGAGAGTTGCAATATATTAACAAAGGCATTTATTTTCCTTTTTAGACTTTATTTCTTTTTAATTTTTAATGGGAGTATAGTTGATTTACAATGTTGTGTTAGTTTCAGGTGTACAGCAAAGTGAATCAGTTATACATGTATCCCATATCCACTCTTTTTTAGATTATTTTCCCATATAGGTCATTACAAAATATTGAGTAGAGTTTCCTGTGGTATACAGTAGGTCATTATTAGTTATCTATGTTACACATTGTGGTGTGTATATGTTAATCCCAATCTCCCAATTTACCCCCCTGCCTTTCCCCCCAGTAACTATAAGTTTGTTTTCTACATCTGTGACTCTATTTCTGTTTTGTAAATAAGTTCATTATGTTTTATTCACATTTAGTTTGTCATTCTTTTTCCAGTGTCTTAAGGTGGAAAGCTAGGTTAATTGACTTAAGAACTTTTTTCAAATATGGTTGTTTACAGCTACAAATTTCCTGTTAAGTACCATTTTAACCATATTTTATTTCATTATGTTGTGCTTGTTTATAATTATAATATTTTCTAATTGCCCTCTGACTTCTTCTTTAACTCATTGGTTGTTTTGGATAATTTTTTTTCCCAATTTTCTTTCTGTTGATTTTTAATTTCATTCTTTTGTGGTCAGAGAACATACATTGTATGGTTTCAACCCTGTTAAATTTATTGTGGTTTGTTTTATGGCCTAGTCTATAGTCTATCCTGGATAATGTACAATGCGCACTTAGGAGAGTGTATATTTTACTGTTGTTGGATGAAGTGTTCCATAGATATTTTTAGTTTGAATTGGTTTACAGTGTTCTTTAAGCCTTCTATTTCCTTATTGATTTTTTGCCTAGTCATTCTATCTATTATGGAAAATTGGGTACTGACATTTCTAGCTATCGTTGAATTGTCTATTTCTCCTTTCATTTCTGTCAGTTTTTCTTCAAATATTTTGGAGTTCTGTTATTGGGTGCATATGTGTTTTTAATTATATATATCTTTCTCATGGATTGATAATTTTATCATAAATGTCCCTCTTAATCTCCAGGAACATTTTTGTTTCAAAGTCAAATTTGTCTGGTATTTGTTTAGACTCTTCAGCTTTCTTATATTGTTGCTTTCAAGATCTACAATTTTCCATATTTTTACGTTCAACATATTTGAATCTTTGAATCTAATATGAATCCCTTATAGGCAGCCTACAGTTGGAATTTATTTTTTATCCAGTCTGAATATCTCTGCCTTTTAATTATATTGTTTAACACATTTACATTTAATGTTATTATTGATTTAGTTGTATTTACATCTGCCATTTCTTTTTTTCTATATGGTTCATGTCTTTTTTTTATTCCTCCTTTACTTCTTTCTTTTGTATTAAGTGTATATTTTCTAGTTAACATTTTGATTCCTTTCATGTTTATTTTCACTATTTTTTAAGTTATTTTCTTAGTAGTTGTTCTACACCTTACCATGTACATCTTAACTTCAGCTTTATACTAACTTAATTCCAGTTAGATGTAGAAATGTTACTTCTATATAGCCCTTTCCCCTCATATTTATTTATATGTATACATATTACATCTATATATGTTACAAATCCAACCATACATTAATAAAATTACTTTATAAAATTTTGTCCTTTAAAGAAACTGTGAGCAAAAGAGAGAAAATGTGCATCTATAGTTTTTGTTATATTAACCTTCTTATTTACAATTTCTGGTTTCCTTTACCTCCTTTCTTACTGGATTCCTCCTTGACAATTATCTTTCAGATATGCAGGCTTCTTTGCTTTTTCTTGACTATATCAGGCCACTCATGTCTTAGTTTTTTTTGCTTTAAGTATCCCACAACCCTTACCATGAATATTTCTTCCCCAAATAGTTATAAGGTTAATTCTCTTGTCTCTTTCAAGTTTTTGCTCAAACGCCATCTTTTCAATGAGGACTATTCTGACCAACATATTTAAAACCGCAACTTTCCCCTTACATCCTATTCTCAACACTCTTAACCTCCCTTGCCCTGCTTTATTTGTGTTCATTTTTCAACATCTCTTATCTACTTCTAACATATTGACAAATTTCCTAGTTTATTACATTTATTTAATGTCTTTCTCCCCTTCCCATAGTAGAATATAAATTCTATTAGGGCCAGGATCTGTTTAGTCTGGTGTCTGGTGTTTCTCTGGTACATAGCACTGAGCCAAGTTCATAGTAGGTATTCAATTAATATTGATTGAATGAATAACTGAATGACATCTCGGTCTTTAGTATTTCCTGCTTCAAATCTATTCTTCTCACTGCAAATACAGGGGCATTTCAAAAAATGCAAATCTGATTCTTTCTCTCATTTCCCCTGTTTAAAACTAGTACTGGTTTCCCCTTGACAGGTACATAAAGGGGAGAATAAGTGAAGGTAATATTGAAAACAAGGTGATGACAGATCTTTTGGGGAGTCTTGAAAGCAAGGGTCAGGTATTTACGTGTAATTCTGTAGTTAATAAGGAGCCATTGAAGATTTTCAAGCAGGAGGGTAATATCACAGTTTTACTACAGTAAGATTACTTAGGACATAAATGTGACAAGTTGATTAGAAAACGTGGGAAGAATGAAGGCAGGGAAACTAGGCATATAACTCTTCAGTAAGTTTTTTTTTTTAACATCTTTATTGGAGTATAATTGCTTCACAATGGTGTGTAAGTTTCTGCTTTACAACAAAGTTAATCAGAAATACACATACACACATCACCATATCTCCTTTCTCTTGTGTGTCCCTCATACCCTTACAATCCCACCACTCTAGGTGGTCAAAAAGCACTGAGCTGATCTTCCTGTGCTATGCAGCTGCTTCCCAATAGCTATCTATTTTACATTTGGTAGTGTATATATGTCCATGCCATTCTCTCACTTCGTCCCAGCTTACACTCCCCCCCCCATATCCTCAAGTCCATTTTTTACATCTGCATCTTTATTTCTGTCCTGCTCGTAGGTTCTTCAGAAATATTTTTTGTTTAGATTCGATATATATGTGATGGTATACGGTATTTGTTTTTCATTTTCCTTGGTTTTTTTTAAACATCTTTATTGGAGTATAATTGCTTTACAATTGTGTGTTAGTTTCTGCTTTATAACAAAGTGAATCAGCTATACATATATATGTTAACATATCTCTTCCCTCTTGTGTCTCCCTCCCTCCCCTTCCTCCCTATCCCACCCCTATAGGTGGTCACAAAGCACCGAGCTGGTCTCCCTGTGCTATGTGGCTGCTTCCCACTAGCTATCTATTTTATGTTTGGTAGTGTATATATGTCCATGCCTCTCTCTTGCTTTGTCACAGCTTACACTTCCCCCTCCCAGTATCCTCAAGTCCATTCTCTAGTAGGTCTGTGTCTTTATTCCTGTATTACCCCTAGGTTCTTCATGACATTTTTTTTCTTAAATTCCATATATATGTGTTATCATATGGTATTTGTCTTTCTCTTTCTGACTTACTTCACTCTGTATGACAGATTCTAGTTCTATCCACCTCATTGCAAACAGCTCAATTTCGTTTCTTTTTATGGCTGAGTAATGTCCCATTGTATATATGTGCCACATCTTCTTTATCCATTCATCCAATGATGGACACTTAGGTTGTTTCCATCTCTGGGCTATAGTAAATAGAGCTTCAGTGAACATTTTGGTATACGACTCTTTTTGAATTATGGTTTTCTCAGGGTATATGCCCAGTAGTGGGATTGCTGGGTCATATGGTAGTTCTATTTGTAGTTTTTTAAGGAACCTCCATACTGTTCTCCATAGTGGCTGCACCAATTCACATTCCCACCAGCAGTGCAAGAGTGTTCCCTTTCCTCCACACCCTTTCCAGCATTTATTGTTTCTAGATTTTTGATGATGGCCATTCTGACTGGTTTGAGATGATATCTCATTGTAGTTTTGATTTGCATTTCTCTAATTATTAATTATGTTGAGCATTCTTTCATGTGTTCCTTGGCAGAATGTATAACTTCTATGGAGAATTGTCTATTTGGGTCTTCTATCCATTTTTGGATTGGGTTGTTTGTTTTTTTGTTATTGAGCTGCATGAGCTGCTTATAAATTTTGGAGATTAATCCCTTGTCCGTTGCTTCATTTGCAAATATTTTCTTCCATTCTCAGGGTTGTCTTTTGGTCTTGTTTATGGTTTCCTTTGCTGTGCAAAAGCTTTGAAGTTTCATTAGGTCCAATTTGTCTACTTTTGTTTTTATTTCCATTTCTCTAGGAGGTGGGTCAAAAAGGATATTGCTGTGATTTATATCATAGAGTGCTCTGCCTATGTTTTCCTCTAAGAGTTGGATAGTTTCTGGCCTTACATTTAGGTCTTTAATCCATTTTGAGTTTATTTTTGTGTATGGTGTTAGGGAGTGATCTAATCTCATACTTTTACATGTACCTGTCCAGTTATCCCAGCACCACTTTTTGAAGAGGCTATCCTTTCTCCACTGTACATTCTTGTCTCCTTTATCAAAGATAAGGTGACCATATATGCATGGGTTTATCTCTGGGCCTTCTATCCTATTCCATTGATCTACCTTTCTGTTTCTGTGCCAGTACCATACTGACTTGATTAATACAGCTTTGTACTATAGTCTGATGTCAGGGAGCCTGTTTCCTCCAGCTCCGTTTTTCATTCTCAAGATTGCTTTGGCTATGTGGGGTCTTTTGTGTTTCCATATAAATTATGAATTTTTTTGTTCTAGTTCTGTGAAAAATGCCAGTGATAGTTTGATAGGGATTGCATTGAATGTGTAGATTGCTTTGGGTAGTAGAGTCATTTTCACAATGTTGATTCTTCCAATCCAAGAACATGGTATATCTCTCCATCTATTTGTATCATTATAATTTCTTTCATCAGTGTCTTATTATTTTCTGCATACAGGTCTTTTGTCTCCTTAGGTAGGTTTATTCCTAGATATTTTATTCTTTTTGTTGCATTGGTAAATGGGAATGTTTTCTTGATATCAGTTTCAGATTTTTCATCATTATTGTACAGGAATGCCAGAGATTTCTGTGCATTAATTTTCTATCCTGCTACTTTACCAAATTCATTGATTAGCACTCATAGTTTTCTGGTAGCAACTTTGGGATTCTCTATGTATAGTATCATGTCATCTGCAAACAGTGACAGCTTTACATCTTCTTTTCTGATTTGGATTCCTTTTATTTCTTTTTCTTCTCTGATTGCTGTGGGTAAGACTTCCAAAACTATGATGAATAATAGTGGTGAGAGTGGGCAAACTTGTCTTGTTCCTGATCTTAGTGTTTGTGACATCTTTCTCTGGTTTTGGTATTAGGGTGATGGTGGCCTGGTAGAATGAGTTTGTGAGTGTTCCTCCCTATGCTATATTTTGGAAGAATTTGGGAAGGATAGTTGTTAGCTCTTCTCTAAATGTTTGAAAGAATTCACCTGAGAAGCCATGGGGTCCACAGCTTTTGTTTGTTGGAAGATTTTTAATCCCATTCTCAATTTCAGTGTTTGTGATTGGTCTGTTCATATTTTCTATTTCTACCTGGTTCAGTCTTGACAGGTTGTGCATTTCTAAGAATTTGTCCATTTCTTCCAGGTTGTCCATTTTTTTGGCATAGAGTTGCTTGTAATCTCTCATGATCATTTTTATTTCTGCAGTGTCAGTTGTTACTTCTCCTTTTTGATTTCGAATTCTATTGATTTGAGTCTTCTCCCTTTTTTTCCTGAAGAGTCTGCCTAATGCTTAATCAATTTTGATTATCTTTTCAAAGAACCAGCTTTTAGTTTTATTGAAATTTGCTATCGTTTCCTTCATTTCTTTTTCATTTATTTCTGATCTGATCTTTATTATTTCTTTCCTTCTGCAAACTTTGAGGGATTTTTGTTCTTCTTTCTGTAATTTCTTTAGGTCAAGGTTAGGTTTTTTTTTATTTGAGATATTTCCTGTTTCTCAAGGTAGGATTGTATTGCTATAAACTTCCCTCTTAGAACTGAATTTGCTGCATCCCATAGGTTTTGGGTCATTGTGTCCCCACTGTCACTTGTTTCTAGGTATTTTTTTATTTCCTCTTTGATTTCTTTAGTGATCAAGTCATTATTAAGTAGTGTATTTTTTAGCCTCCATGTGTTTGTATTTTTTACAGATCTTTTCCTGTAATTGATATCTAGTCTTATAGCATTGTTGTTGGAAAAGATACTTGATACAATTTCAATTTTCTTAAATTTACTAAGGCTTGATTAGTGACCCAAGATATTATCTATCCTGGAGAGTGTTCCATGAGCACTTGAGAAGAATATGTATCCTGTTGTTTCTCTATGGAATGTCCTATAAATATCAATTAAGTCCATCTTGTTTAATGTATCATTTAAAGCTTGTGTTTCCTTATTTATTTTCATTTTGGATGATCTGTCCATGGATGAAAGTGGGGTGTTTAAATCCCCTACTGTGAATGTGTTACTGTTGATTTCCCCTTTTATGGCTGTTAGTATTTGCCTTATGTATTGAGGTGCTCCTATGTTGGGTGCATAAATACTTACAGTTGTTATATCTTCTTGGATCGATACCTTGATCATTATGTAGTGTCCTTCTTTGTCTCTCCTAATAGTCTTTTTTTTAAAATCTATTTTGTCTGATATGAGAATTGCTACTCCAGCTTTCTTTTGATTTCCATTTGCATGGAATATTTCTTTCCATCCCCTCACTTTCAGTCTGTACGTGTCCCTATGTCTGAAGAGGGTCTCTTGTAGACAGCATATATATGGGTCTTGTTTTTGTATCCATTCAGCCTGTCTGTGTCTTTTGGTGCGAGCATTTAATCCATTTACACTTAAGGTAATTATCGAAATGTATGTTCCTATTTCCATTTTCTTAATTGTTTTGGGTTTGTTATTGTAGATCTTTTCCTTCTCTGTGTTTCTTGTCTAGAGAAGTTCCTTTAGTATTTGTTGTAAAGCTCGTTTGGTGGTGCTGAACTCTCTCAACTTTTCCTAGTCTGTAAAGGTTTTAACTTCTCCATCAAATCTGAATGAGATCCTTGCTGGGTAGAGTAATCTTGGTTGTAGGTTTTTCTCCTTCATCATTATAAATATGTCCTGCCACTCCCTTCTGGCTTGCCGAGTTTCTGCTGAAAGATCAGATGTTAACATTATGGGGATTCCGTTGTGTGTTATTTGTTGTTTTTCCCTTGCTGCTTTTGATATGTTTTCTTTTATTTAATTTTTGATAGTTTGATTAATATGTTTCTTGGCTTGTTTCTCCTTGCATTTATCCTGCATGGGACTCCCTGTGCTTCCTGGATTTGATTAACTATTTCTTTCCTCATATTAGGGAAATTTTCAACTATAACCTCTTCAAATATTTTCTCAGTCCTTTTTTTTTTCTCTTCTTCTTCTGGGACCCCTATAATTCGAATGTTGTTGCATTTAATGTTGTCCCAGAGGTCTCTGAGACTGTCCTCAGTTCTTTTTATTTTTTTTTTATTCTGTGCTACAGCAATTATTTCCAATATTTTATCTTCCAGGTCACTTATCCATTCTTCTTCCTGTTATCCTGCTATTGATCCCTTCTAGAGTATTTTTAGTTCCATTTATTGTGTCGTTCATTGTTGCTTGTTTCCTCTTTAGTTTTGTTCTGTCCTTTTTTAGTGTTTCTTGCATTTTCTCTATTCTGCTTCCAAGACTTTGGTTCATCTTTACTCTCAATATTCTGTATTCTTTTTCAGGTAGACTGCTTATTTCCTCTTCATTTGTTAGTTCTGGTGGCTGCTTACCTTGCTCCTTCATCTGCTATGTGTTTTTCTGTCTTCTCATTTTGCTTATCTTACTGTGTTTGGGGTCTCCTTTTTGCAAGCTTCATGTTCATAGTTCCCGTTGTTTTTGGTGTCTGTCCCCAGTGGCTTAATTTGATTCAGTGGGTTTTGTAGGCTTCCTGGTGGAGGGGACTAGTGCCTGTGTTCTGGTGCATGAGGCTGGATCTTGTCCTTCTGGTGGGCAGGTCCATGTCTGGTTGTGTGTTGTGGGGTGTCTGTGGCCTTGTTATGTTTTTAGGCAGCCTCTCTGCTATTGGGTGGGGTTGTGCTCCTGTCTTGCTAGCTGTTTGGCATAGGGTGTCCAGTACTGTAGCTTGCTGGTCGTTGAGTGAAGCTGGGTTTTGGTGTTGAGATGGAGATTTCTGGGAGATTTTCACCATTTGATATTACATGGAGCTGGGAGGTCTGTTGTGGACCAGTGTCCTGAAGTTGCCTTTTCCACCTCAGAGGCACAACACTGACTCCTGGCTGCAGCACCAAGAGCCTTTCATCCACATGGCTCAGAATAAAAGGGAGAAAATGTAGAAAGAAAGAAAGAAAGAAAGAAAGGATAAAATAAAGTTATTAAAATAAAAAAATAATTATTAAGAAAAAAACATTTTTTGAAAAGTAAAAAAAAACGGAGGGCAGAACCCTCGGACAAATGGTGAAAGCAAAGCTCTACAGACAAAATATCACACCAAAGCATACACATACACAATCACAAAAAGAGGAAAGGGGGAAAAAATAATATAACTTGCTCTCAAATTCCACCTCTTCAATTTGGCATGATTTATTGTCTATTCAGGTATTCCACAGATTCAGGGTACATCACGTTGATTGTGGATATTTAATCTGCTGCTCCTGTGGCTGCTGGGACATGTTTCCCTTTCTCGTCTTTGTTTGCAGAGCTCCCGGTGTTCAGCTTTGGATTTGGCTCCGACTCTGTGTTTAGGTCATCTGAGGGCATCTGCTTCTTTGCTCAGACAGGACGGGGTTAAAGGAGCAGCAGATTCAGAGGCTCTGGCTCACTCAGGCTGGGGGGAGGGAGGGGTACGGATGCGGTGCCAGCCAGCCATGGTAGAGGCTGGCGTGACATTGCAGCAGCCTGAGGTGCACCGTGCATTCTTCCAGAGAGGTTGCCCCTAGGTCACGGGACCCTGGCAGTGGCAGGCTGCACAGGCTCCCGGGACGTTAGGTGTGGATGGTGACCTGTGCTTGCACACAGTCTTCTTGTTGGTAGTGACAGCAGCCTTAGCGTCTCATGCCTGTCTCCGGGGACTGTGTCGTGAGCTGCGGCCCTCGCCTGTCTCTGGAGTTCCTTTAAGCAGTGTTCTTAATCCCCTCTCCTCACTCACCAGGAAATAAAGAGGGAAGAAAAAGTCTCTTGCCTCTTCGGCAGGTGCAGACTTTTTCCCGGACTCCCTCCCAGCTGGCCGTGGTGAACTAAGCCCTCCAGGCTGTGTTTACGCCACTAGTCCTATCCCTGCGATTGGACCAAAGCCTGAGCCTCAGCTCCCAGCCCCTGCCTGCCCCGGCAGGTGAGCAAACAAGCCTCTCGGGCTGGTGAGTGCTGTTCGGCACCAATCCTCTGTGAGGGAATCTCTCCGCTTTGCTCTCCACACTGCTTTTGCTGTGCTCTCCTCCAGGGCTCCAAAGCTTGCCCCCTCTGCCACCCACAGCCTCCGCACAGGAAGGGTCTTCCTAGTGTGTGGAAACCTTTCCTCCTTCACAGCTACCTCCCACTGGTGAAGGTCCCATCCCTATTTTTCTGTCTCTGTTTATTCTTTTTTCTTTTGCCCTACCCAGGTACGTGGGGAGTTTCTTGCCTTTTGGGAGATCTGAGGTCTTCTGCCAGCATTCAGTGGGTGTTCTATAGGAGCGGTTCCATGTGTAGATGTATTTCTGATGTATCTGTGGGGAGGAAGTTGATCTCCTCGCCTTACTCTTCCACTATATTTCTAGAGGAGCTCCACTTTCTTACTTATTTCATTCAGTATGATGGTCTCTCGGTCTGTACAACTCACTAAAAATGATTAAATTTCACTTCTTTTTATGGATGAGTAATATTCCATTGTATATATGTGCTAAATCTTCTTTATCCATTCACCTGTCGATGGACACTTAGGATTTTTTCCATGTCCTGGCTATTGTAAATAGAGATACAGTGAACATCGTGGTACATGACTCTTTTTGAATTGTGGTTATCTCAGGGTATATGCCCAGTAGTGCAACTGCTAAGTTGTATGGTGGTTATATTTTTAGTTTTTTAAGGAACCTCCATACAGTTCTCCATAATGACTGCATCAATTTATATTCCCACCAAGAATGCAAGAGTGTTCCTTTTTCTCCACACCCTCTCCAGCATTTATTGTTTGTAGATTATTTGGTGATGGCCATTCTGAATGGTGTGAGGTGATACCTCATTGTAGTTTTGATTTGCATTTTTCTAATGATTAGTGATGTTGGACATCATTTCATATGTTTGTTGGCAATTTGTATATCTTCTTTGGTGAAATGGCTATTTAAGTCTTCTTCCCATTTTTTGATTGGGTTGTTTGTTTTTTTGTTATTGAGCTGCATGAGCTTCTTGTAAATTTTGGAGATTAATTCTTTGTCAGTTGCTTCATTTGAAAATATTTTCTCCCATTCTGAGGATTGTCTTTTCATCTTGTTTATGTTTTCCTTTGCTGTGCAAAAGCTTTTAATTTTCATTAGGTCCCATTTTTTTATTTTTGTTTTTATTTCCATTTCTCTAGGAGGTGGGTCAAAAAGGATCTTGCTGTGATTTATGTCATAGAGGGTTCTGCCTATGTTTTCCTTTAAGAATTTTATCATGTCTGGCCTTACGTTTAGGTCTTTAATCCATTTTGAGTTTATTTTTGTGTATGGTGCTCAGAAGTGTTCTAATTTCATTCTTTTACATGTAGCTGTCCAGTTTTCCCAGCACCACTTATTGAAAAGTCTGTCTTTTCTCCATTGTATATTCTTGCCTCCTGTATCAAGAGTAGGTGACCATACGTGTGTGGATTTATCAATGGGCTTTTTATCCAGTTCCATTTACCTATATTTCTGTTTCTGTGCCAGTACAATTCTGTCTTGATTACTGTAGCTTTGTAGTATAGTCTGCTGTCTGGGAGTCTGATTACTGCAGCTCCATTTTTCTTTCTCAAGATTGCTTTGGCTATTCGGGGTCTTTTGTGTTTCCATAAAATTTTGGAAATTTTTTGATCTAGTTCTGTGAAAAATGCCATTGGTAGTTTGATAGGGATTGCATTAAATCTGTAGATTGCTTTGGGTAGTATAGTTATTTGCACAATGTTGATTCTTCCAATCCAAGAACATGGTATATCTCTCCATCTGTTTATATCAACTTTAATTCCTTTCATCAGTGTCTTGTAGCTTTCTGCATACAGATTAGCTCTAGTAGTTTTCTGGTAACATCTTTAGGATTCTCCATGTATAGTTTCATGTCATCTGCAAACAGTGACAGATTTACTTCTTCTTTTCCTATTTGGATTCTTTTCATTTCTTTTTCTTCTCTTATTACTGAGGCTATAACTTCAAAACCTGTGTTGAATAACAGTGGTGAGAGTGGACAACCTTGTTTTGTTCCTGATCTTAGAGGAAATGGTTTCAGATTTTCACCACTGAGAATGATGTTGGCTGTGGGTTTGTCATATGTGGACTTTATTATGTTGAGGTACGTTCCATCTATGCCAACTTTCTGGAGGGTTTTTGTCATAAATGGGTGTTGAATTTTGTTGAAAACTTTTTCTGCATGTATTGAGATGATCATATGGTTTTCCTCCTTCAGTTTAATATGGTGTATCACATTGATTGATTTGCGTATATTGAAGAATCCTTGCATTCCTGGGATAAACCCCAGTTACTTGTGGTGTATGATCCTTTTAATGTGCTGTTGGATTCTGTTTGTTAATATTTTGTTAAGAATTTTTGCATCTACGTTCATCACTAATATTGGCCTGTAGTTTTCTTTCTTTGTGACATCCTTGTCTGATTTTGGTATTAGGGAGATAGTGGTGTCGTAGAATGAGTTTGGGAGTGTTCCTCCCTCTGCTATATTTTGGAAGATTTTGAGAAGGATAGGTGTTAGCTCTTCTCTAAATGTTTGATAGCATTCACCTGTGAAGCCATCTGGTCCTGGGCTTTTGATTTTTGGAAGATTTTTAATCACAGTTTCAATTTCAGTGCTTGTGATTGGTCTGTTTATATTTTCTGTTTCTTTCTGTTTCAGTCTCAGAAGGTTGTGCATTTCTAAGAATTTGTCCATTTCTTCCAGGTTGGCCATTTTTTTGGCCTATACTTGCTTGTAGTAATCTCTCATGATCCTTTGTATTTCTGAAGTGTCAGCTGTTTCTTCTTTTTCACTTCTAGTTGTATTGATTTGAGTCTTCTCCCTTTTTTCTTGATGAGCCTGGCTAATGGTTTATCAATTATTTTTTTATCTTCTCAAAGAACCAGCTTTTAATTTTATTGATGTTTGCTATTGTTTCCTTCATTTCTTTTTCATTTATTTCTGATCTGATATTTATTATTTCTTTCCTTCTGCTAACTTTGTGTTTATTTTGTTCTTCTTTCTCTAATTACTGTAGTTGTAAAATTAGGTTGTTTATTTGAGATGCTTCTTGTTTTCTAAGGTAGGATTTTATTGCTATAAACTTCCTTCTCAGAACTGCTTTTGCTGCATCCCATAGGTTTTTGTTGGCCGTGTTTTCATGTCATTTTTTTCTAGGTACTTTCTTATTTCCTCTTTGATTTCTTTAGTGATCTCTTGGTTATTTATTAATGTATTGTTTAGCCTCCAAGTGTTTGTATTTTTTACAGATTTTTTCCTGTAATTGGTATCTAGTCTCATAGTGTTGTGGTTGGATAAGATACTCGTTATGATTTCAATTTTCTTAAATTTAACAAAGTTTGATTTGTGACCAAAGATATGATATATCCTGGAGAATGTTCCATGAGCACATGATAAGATAGTTTATTCTGTTCTTTTTGGATGGAATGTCTTATAATTATCAATTAACTGCATCTAGTTTAATGTATCATTTAAAGCTTGTGTTTCCTTATTTATTTTCATTTTGGATGATCTGTCCATTGGTGAAAGTGGGGTGTTAAAGTCCCATACTGAAAGTATGTAGCAGCTGATTAGGGGGCTCTGGCTCACTCAGGCCGTGGGGAGTGATGTGTATGGAATGCAGGGCAAGCCTGAGGCAGCAGAGGTCAGCATGATGTTGCAACTGCCTGAGGTGCACTGTGTGTTCTCCCAGGGAAGTTGTCCCTAGATCACAGGGCCCTGGCAGTGACGGGCTGCACAGGCTCCTGGGAGGGGAAGTGTGGATAGTGACCTGTGCTTGCACACAGGCTTCTTGGTCGCTGCAGCAACAGCCTTAGCATTTTATGTCCATCTCTGGTGTCTGCATTGATAGCTGTGGCTTGCACCCATCTCTGAAGCTCGTTTAGGCAGTGTTCTGAATCCCCTCTCCTCACGCACCCTGAAACAATGGTCTCTTGCCTCTTAGGCAGTTCCAGACTTTTTCTTGGACTCTCACTTGGCCAGCTGTGGCACACTAGCTCCCTTCAGGCTGTGTTCATGCAGCCAACCCCAGTCCTCTCCCTGGGATCTGACCCCTGAAACCAGAGCCTCAGCTCCCAGTCCCCACCTGCCCTGGTGGGTGAGCAGACAAGCCTCTCAGGCTGATGAGTGCTGGTAGGCACCAATCCTCTGTGTGGGAATCTCTCCACTTTGCCCTCTACATCCCTATTGCTGTGCTCTCCTCCGTGGCTCCAAAGCTTCCCTCTTGCCACCCCCGTTCTCTGCCATTGAAGGGGCTTCCTAGAGTGTGGAAACTTTTCCTCCTTCACATCTCCCTCCCAGAATTGCAGGTCTTATCCCTATTCCTTTGTCTCTTTTTTTTTTTTTTTGGCCTATCCAGGTACATGGGGTGTTCCTTGCCTTTTGGGAAATCTGAGGTCTTCTACTAGCATTCAGTAGGTGTTCTGTAGGTGTTTTTCCACATGTAGATGTATTTCAGATGTATTTGTGGGTAGGAAGGTGATCTCCATGTCTTACTCCTCAACCATCTTGAAGGTCTCCCCTTCAGTAAGTTTTAGCAAAGAATAGTCACCTATATCATCTTCATCCCATGCATGAGTAGAGCACTTGAGAGTTTACAATTTGCTTTCTTCAAAATTATACCATATTCTCCTCAAAATATCCCTATAAGTAGCAGGGCAAGGATTCTTATCATCATTAGTTTCCAGATAAACAATCTGACCCCCAGAAGAATAGGTTGATCAAAATCATAAATGGTAATGGTAGACCTAGTTTCTCTAACTCTAGGTCCAGTGAGCTTTTAATTAAAATTAAATAAAAATAAAAATTATGTTCCCCAGTCACTAACCACATTGCTAGTATTTAATAGCCAAATGTGACCTATACTTACTATTTTGAAATTCATGGAATGTTTTATTAGACAGCAATAGCCAAGTTATTTATTCTTATGTTTACCAAAATTTGAATTTATGTTGACAAAGTCTTCAGGCCATACTGAAGCTCTGGAATCCCTTAATATTAGTTAGTGAATCCAGCTGGATTCTTTGAATTCTTCCTAAAATCCTTCTAAATTAAGGGACTCCAAATCTACCCTAGATTTTTGGAAATATTTGGAAAACGAAAATTCATTCAAGAGTCAGATTAAACATTTCTCCCAAAGTAGAAACTGTGGAGAGTTAAGAGTGGGATGAAGATGACAGATGCTGGCAGGTAGGGTCAGGAAAGTAGAATATTGATCTCAGAGAAGCAGACAAATTTGAAATGGCCACAGACAGTGCTAGATACTGAGGGGTTGTCAGCGAATAAAACAGAATAGAGTCCAGGGAGGTTGGATAAGACCAAAGTAACCAGGCAAGTCCGAAGCTAATATAGAGAGAATCAGAGAGTAGGAAACTATGACAAAGGAAATAATGAGGTGACCTTTGGCCCTGGGAAAAGAGTGTTCTCTTTCTTTGTTACTTTCATGGATCCCCAGGGGAATCTGGGCTCACAGATGCCTGCTGCTCCAGAATGTCAAAGCCAAGAGATAAAATTGGGTCACTGGACTTTTTTCTGCCCCATGTTTTAGAAAATCTGAATTGAATGCCATTTCTTCTACTGTAATGCATACCTTTTCCTGTTTACCACATACTCCTTCCTCTCCTCTACCAACAACTAGTTAACCTTGTGCCCATCATTTGCACATTATATTAACTGTTTGGGATCCTGAAGATATTTGACTTTGTGATCTCTGGCCTATTCCCTGCTGGTGGAACACTTTCCTTTTAAATTAAGGCAAAAGTGTTAGGTCTCCAAAAATGTTCTTAGACTCGTTTTTATGGGAAGACAATGTGCAAGCTAATATAAACCCGAGTGGCTTGCAGTAGGTTTTATAGTACTTTATGTCCTGGTAATTCGATGGCACATACTATTACATATTCATGCAAAGAGGAGGTATACTTATGCAACATACATAAGTATACGTATTTGAACATATATGTGTAACACTGTGTAATCTGAATATGTTAAGAATTCAAGGAAGAGAAAAGTCTGTATAAACTGAAGTAATTTAAGAAGGCTTCTTAATGGAGACAGAATATAAGCTGGATCCTGAAGGGTAGGTAGGGTTTAAACTAAGAAAAGGGGATTGAAAAACATTCTAAGTTGAGCCATCTGAAATTACTACTATTTAATAACTTTAGACATAAAACAGAAATTTTATATGGTTCAACCTAAAGGCCAAAGGAAGTAGTATTATCAAAGGCATTGAGACAGGGAGAACTTGCTGGAGTGGAAGGAACTTTTGGGGAGAAGAGGAAGATAAAGTTAAATGGTTAGGAGGAGGCTAGATTAAGGAGCTTCTTAAAAGTGAAGCTAAATAGTGTGACCTTGATTATAGGATATAGAAACTATTGTAAGCTAATCTGCAGAAGTTACTGGATGAATAAAATCTGTGTTTTGATGGGATAAGATGTTTAGTTTGAGGCCAGGCATATGAATGATCATAATCACTCATGGTATAGAGTTTTAATGTTGGGAAAATGTCATTTGCATATATTTTAGGGCAGTGACACCCATTCAACATTGCTGACTTTTTCCTTTCTTTAGAATAGTATTTAGAATAGAAGTGTTCACAAACTTCTAGGGACATGTGAATGTACTTCTGAGTAGTGATGACATCAATTCATTTTAAATTTAAAATAAAATAGAATAATTATTTAAATATGTTTATCCTTTAAAATTAAATCACTTGAACATATATTAGTATATATAAAGAGAGCATACATGTTGGTTAGAGGAGACCAAATGAGCAAGCTCAGGTCTCAATCAATCAGTCTATGTATTATAGTTAAACACTGCTACCTGCTGTGTTGGTTTTGACCTTTATACATTTTTAAATTGTCAAAGGGATTTTATGTCCATAATTAATTATGGGTTAAAATAAGAGACACTAGGAACACTGATACTGACATATATCAATTTAATGAAAAGCATAAAACAACAAATTTGAAAATTTTAATCATTTAGCTTCAAGATGCTATTCATCAGATATAGAGATATAGAGAAATAAGTTGCACTCATCTGATATTCTTATACAACATAGCAAGATATCTCTAATACCTCAAAAACCAATGTAAGAGATAGAAAACAAAGTAAAAATTATACTTAATTTGGTTTTTCCTTCATGGGAATCAAGGCCATCCACATTATTTGCAAATCATAACCTAAAATTTCTTAACCTCATTCTTCATAAAATAAGCATCAAAATTGTGTTAATAAATCAGTTGATTTTAAAAAATCCATAAAATCAGTAATTATAAACCTCTGATATTTGGCTACATTTATCAATTATTATTCAATTCAATCTAAATTTATTAGACATTAAAATTTTTATGAGTTGCAAAAGCTAAAGAGCCCATGCTATCGTGGAAAATATAAATATTCAGTATGCAAGAAATATTGTTATATGTTCATTGCTGTTAATTTCACAAATAAATTATCCAATAACACTGTCTCCACAAATAATCTGATATATTTGAAGGCATGATTCTATTATTAAAGGAAGAGTGAGAAAAAAGTACAAGATGAGAATATTACAAGATGAGATGTTAGTCGTTTATATATATATTCAATTCTCAAGCCAAAGATGTACTACTTTTGAATCTATTTGTTCCCAAATCATACTTTTACTTAACTAATTTATGTTTACCTATATGTATTAACTTTAAAGGGAAAAGGTATCCTTACATAAACTATAATTGTTTTCTTTTAGATTAACTAAAACTATATTTGATATACAGATTTTAAGATGTTTATTTTTATCATAACTATCCTGCATAATGAAAGCATGAAATTCTTTTTCTTTAATTTTAAGTGGGTTCAAGAGGTTAAATGTAATTTATTTTCTTTTTTTATAAATTTATTTATTTTTGGTTGTGTTGTGTCTTTGTTGATGTGCACAGGCTTTCTCTAGCTGCAGTGAGTGGGGTCTACTCTTCGTTGCGGCGCGCGGGCTTCTCATTGCGGTGGCTTCTCTTGTTGTGGAGCATGGGCTCTAGGTGCACGGGCTTCAGTAGTTGTGGCATGTGGGCTCAGTAGTTGTGTCTCACGGGCTCTAGAGCACAGGCTCGGTAGCTGTGGTGCACGGGCTTAGTTGCTCTGTGGCATGTGGGATCTTCCTGGACCAGGGCTCAAACCCGTGTCTCCTGCATTAGCAGGTGGATTCTCAACCACTGCACCACCAGGGAAACCCTAAATGTAATTTTAAAGTTTACAAACATGTTGGAAAACACTGTGTTCAAAGCCATTCAGTTGCTTTAGAAATTGCTTGCTGAAATAAATTATTTTGTATATCCATTCTTAAGGCAGAGAATAGTCATTGCCCTGTACCCCTGCTTGCAGAATTTCAGTTTATTATCCCAGGAACTGCATTGGCTACACCTAGCAGCCTGCACTGCTGCTCGTCTGTTTTCTTTAGATTCCTTCTTTGACTTCTTTTAATGGGTGACTTATCTGGAAGCAATTATTTGAGTAAATGAGAACCACATTTCTCACTTTCGCCTACAACTAGTTCCTAGGCGAGCTCTCACTCTTTTTCTATTTTAAAATTCAGGTCAGTTATCACTTTTAAGGAAGCCTTGGAAAATAGCAATAGAAACAGGCTCCCTGGCCATTCACTTAGGCTATCTGCCAGGCCAGCTTCCTAGCTTGCACAACCTGCCTTCACCCCACACTGATGAAATCACAGCTGCTAAGGCATTGCCCTTTCAGAGGCATCTAAGTCACCATTGTTTTCATGGTCATATGTTTTTCTCAGATATTTACCTGAAGTTTCCTTGTGCTTTTTTTTTACCTCATTATTTTAAATGGTCTTTCCCTGTAACAGGTTGAGTGATAACCTGGAGCCTTTGAAATACACTGTACACTAAGGTGCTCTCTTAACTGTTATCTTCCTGGAGTCTCACAAAGACCCTGCAAGTTAGGCAGAGGGATGTTTAGTCTTTACAGATGAGAGGGACAGAGTGGAAGGAAATCACTCTTTGCCAAGTGCTTACCACATGCCAGGCCCTTTAGCAGGTGTTTTATATACACAGTCTCATTTAATTCTTCAGAACAGGCTGGTGGTGTAGGTATTGTTACTATCCACGTTTACCTGGTGAGGAAACACTCTCGGAGAGGTTGAGTAAATTGCCCACAGATATATGGTTAGTAAGTGGCAGAGCCAGGAATTGGACATAAGACTTTTAGACTATTCTTCTGGTTTGGAGTTTAGTTCCTATAAATGTACCCTCCCTGGACAATACATAAGAAGTTTCTCTGATGCAAGTATTTAATCCTAAATTACTCTCCCTAACAGGCTCAAAACCACATTTTCTCTCAGTCAAAGTGTACTCAGCCAATACATTAGCTAGAAGAAAATATTATCAGGTAAACTCACTGGGGTTGGGGTAAAAGTAGGAGGTGGAGAAATTCTGTCTGTATTTCAATGCCTAATAGAAATTAGCAATATTTTAAAAAATACTATAAAAACTGAGGCCTAATTCAGTTTCTGTGGGTTCTTAATTACTACAAGTGACTTTTATCCAAACTCTTCTCAGGTTGTGTTAAGTTTGTGATGTCAGCTTTGCCACCCAGTCTTGCATCTTCTTCTAATATTAGAGCTCTGTGTTTGCCTTGGTAGCTATAGGTGCCCCCTAAGCATCTCCCATGGTTTGTACATGGGGCTCTGAAACTAAGGAACCACACTATCAGTCTTCCTCTGTCCATGCCCATACCCTTGAAACCTCCTATTTTTATCCTACAGCTAAGACCACCACATGCCAAGTTGTGACACCTAGTAAGGCTCCAATCCTGCTGTTGTCCTTCAAATTTTAACTTCATCTTCTATCCCTACAGAGGTAATGTGCTATGTAGAAAAATGACAGGCAATGACATAAAAGGAGATTTGAGTCAACTGAGAGTTTTATAACACTAATGGAGGAGTGAATAAATATTGTAAATATATAATCATTTATCCCCCCATATAACCTATAAGTTCAGTGCTATGTCAATGGAAACCTCAATAAGATTTTTTTCATGGAAATGATTTAAAAATTTTTATGTTGGATTAAATGTACAGTAGCCAATTCATGTTTGGAAAAAAAAGATAAATAAGGAGTAGAACCCATTCTATCAGATATTATGACATATGATAGGACTATATAAAGTAAAACAGTGTGGTATTGGTTAAAGATTAAATAAATAGCTCAGTAGAATTAGAGTATAGAAACAGATTATATAGTAAGTATATGACATAATTAGTACATGATTACATACAATTAACATATAGTATATGATTAGCAATTAGTATATGATATATATGAATCATGAATGTGATATAAATAGTATTTCCAACAGTGGTAAACAAATGTATTATTCAGTTGTTCAATTGCTGTTGCTTTCGGGAAAAAATAACATTAAAGCCGTACCTCACAGAACTCACAAAAGTTAGTTCTGGAATAGAGTCCCCAAAATAAAAACGGACTCACATAGAAAACAAACTTATGACTACCAAAAGAGAGAGGGAGGGGGGCAGGGACAAATTAGAAGTATGGGATTAATAGATACAAACTACTATACATAAAATAGGCAATGAGGATTTACTGTATACCACAGGAATTATATTTAATATCTTGTAATAACTTATAATGGAATATAATCTGCAAAAAAATCCTGAATCACTATGCTGTATACCTGAAACTAATGCAATATTGTAAATCAAGTATGCTTCAATTTAAAAAAAGATTACATTAATTTTGTATCCTGCTACTTTACCAAATTCATTGATTAGCTCTAGTAGTTTTCTGGTAAAATCTTTAGGATTCTTTATGTATAGTATCATGTCATCTGCAAACAGTGACAGCTTTACTTCTTCTTTTCCGATTTGGATTCCTTTTATTTCTTTTTCTTCTCTGATTGCTGTGGCTAAAACTTCCAAAACTATGTTGAATAATAGTGGTGAGAGTGGGCATACTTGTCTTGTTCCTGGTTTTAGAGGAAATAGTTTCAGTTTTTCACCATTGAGAACGAAGTTGGCTGTGGGTTTGTCATATATGGCCTTTATTACGTTGAGGTAAGTTCCCTCTATGCCTACTCTCTGGAGAGTTTTTATCATAAATGAGATGCAAGAGGGAGGGGCTCTGGGGATATATGTATACATATAGCTGATTCACTTTGTTATGCAGCAGAAACTAACACAATATTGTAAAGCAATTATACTCCAATAAAGATGTTAAAAAAAGATTACAAAGGCATTAAATGAATATATATGATTTGGACCTTAAGAAGTGCTTTTTTTTAAAGAAGAAAGATTAAAAAGTAAAAGTATAAAGAGAAACATTAATAAGGTTGACTATATCACTAGAAAATAAGCAAAACACATGAATAGACATACATTTCACCAAAGAGGATACTTGTGGCAAATAAGCACATTAAAAGATGTTCAATATCCTTAGCCATTAGAGAGATGCAAATTAATACTACAATGAGATATCAGTACCCACCCATCAAAATGCCTAAAATTAAAAAAAAAAAAAACAGGAACAATACAAAATGCAGGTGAGAATTCAGAGGAACTGGATTACTCATATATTGTTGGTAGGAATGTGAAATAGTACAACTGCTCTGGAAGAGTATGATAGTTTCCTATAAAGTTAAACATACACTTACCATATGGCCCAACAACTTGAACTCTTAGTCATTTAGCCCAGAGAAATTAAAACTTCTCTTTACACCAAAAACGTGTACACAAATATTCATGAATGCTTTATTTGTAATAGCCCCACCTGGAAATATCCCAGATGTTACTTAGAAGGTTAATGTTTAAATAAACTCTTGCGACCTTGAAGATGGCGGAAGAGTAAGACGCGGAGATCGCCTTCCTCCCCACGGATACACCAGAAAATACATCTACACGTGGAACAACTCCTACAGAACACCTACTGAAGGCTGGCAGAAGACCTCAGACCTCCCAAAAGGCAAGAAACTCCCCACGTACCTGGGTAGGGTAAAAGAAAAAAGAAAAAACAGAGACAAAAGAATAAGGACGGAACTTGCACCAGTGGGAGGGAGCTGTGAAGGAGGAAAACTTTCCACACACTAGGAAGCCCCTCTGCGGGCGGAGACTGCGGGAGGCAGAGGGGGGAGCTTCGGATCCGCGGAGTAGTGCACAGCGACGGGTGCGGAGGGCAAAGCGGGGAGATTCCCGCACAGAGGATCGGTGCCGACCGGCACTCACCAGCCCGAGAGGCTTGTCTGCTCACCCGCCGGGGCGGGCGGGGCTGCGAGCTGAGGCTCGGGTTTCGGTTTTGGACGGAGCGCAGGGAGAGGACTGGGGTTGGCGGCTTGAACATAGCCTGAAGGGGTTAGTGCACCACGACTAGCAGGGAGGGAGTTCGGGGAAAAGCCTGCACCTGCCGAAGAGGCAAGAGACTTTTTCTTCCCTCTTTGTTTCCTGGTGCGCGAGGAGAGGGGTTTAAGAGCGCTGCTTAAAGGAACTCCAGAGACGGGCGCGAGCCGCGGCTAAAAGCGCGAACCCCAGAGACGGGCGCGAGCCGCGGCTAAAAGCGCGGACCCCAGAGACGGGCGGGAGACGCTAAGGCTGCTGCTGCCGCCACCAAGGGTCCTGTGTGCGAGCACAGGTCACTCTCCACACCCCTCTTCCACGGAGGCTGGGCAGCCCTCCACTGCCAGGTTCCCGGGAACCAGGGACAACTTCCCCGGGAGAACGCACGGCAGGCCTCAGGCTGGTGCAACGTCACGCCGCCTCTGACGCCACAGGCCCGCCCCACACGCAGTGCCCCTCCTTCCCCCCCCCACCCCCAGCCTGAGTGAGCCAGAGCCCCCGAATCAGCGGCTCCTTTAACCCCGTCCTCTCTGAGCAAAAAACAGACGCCCTCCAGCGACCTACACGCAGAGGCAGGGCCAAATCCAAAGCTGAGCTCCTGTGAGCTGTGAGAACAAAGAAGAGAAAGGGAAATCTCTCCCAGCAACCTCAGAAGCAGCGGATTAAAACTCCACAATCAACTTGATATACCCTGCATCTGTGGAATACCTGAATAGACAAGGAATGATCCCAAATTGAAGAGGTGGAATTTAGGAGCGAGATCTATGATTTTTTTCCCTTTTCCTCTTTTTGTGAATGTGTACGTGTATGCTTCTGTGTGAGATCTTGTCTGTATACTCTTGCTTCCACCATTTGACCTAGGGCTCTATCCGTCCATGGTTTTTTAAAAAAAATTTTTTCTTAATAATTAATTTTAATTGTAATAACTTTATTATACTTTACTTTCATTCTTTCTTTCTTTCTTTCCTTCCTTCCTTCCCTCCTTTAGACAACGAATCACCCCAAATTGAGGAGGTGGTCTCTGAGAGCAAGATTTATGATTTTTCCCCCTTTACCTCTTTTTGTGAAGGTGTATCTGTATGCTTCTGTGTAAGATTTTCTCTGTATAGCTTTGCTTCCAACATTTGTCCTAAGGTTCTATCTGTCCCTTTTTTTTTCCTAAATATTTTTTAATTCAATAACTATATTATACTTTATTTTATTTTTACTGTATCTTCTTTCTTTCTGTCTTTTTTCCTTCTTTCCCTCCTTCCTTCCTTCCTTCCTCCCTCCCTCCCTCCCTCCTTTCTTTCCTTCTTTGCTTCTTTCTTCCTTCCTTCCTTTCCTCCTTTCCTTCTTTCTTTCCTCATACTTCTACTAATTCTCTCTACTTTTTCTCCCTTTTATTCTGAGCCGTGTGGATGAAAGGCTCTTGGTGCTCCAGCCAGGAGTCAGGGCTCTGCCTCTGAGGTAGGAGAGCCAACTTCAGGACACTGGTCCACAAGAGACCTCCCAGCTCCACATAATATTAAACGGCGGAAATCTCCCAGAGACCTCCATCTTAACACCAGCACCCAGCTTCACTCAACGACCAGCAAGCCACAGTGCTGGACAACCTATGCCAAACAACTAGCAAAACAGGAACACAACCCCACCCAATAGCAGAGAGGCTGCCTAAAATCATAATAAGGCCACAGACACCCCAAAACACACCACCAGACGTGAACCTGCCCACTAGAGAGACAAGATCCAGCCTCATCCACCACAACACAGGCACTAGTCCACTCCACCAGGAAGCCTACACAACCCACTGAAACAACCTTAGCCACTGGAGACAGACATCAAAAACAACGGGAACTATGAACGTGCAGCCTGCAAAAAGGAGACCCCAAACACAGTAAGATAAGCAAAATGAGAAGATAGAAAAACACACAGCAGATGAAGGAGCAAGATAAAAATGCACCAGACCTAACAAATGAAGAGGAAATAGGCAGTCTACCTGAAAAAGAATTCAGAATAATGATAGTAAGGATGATCCGAAATCTTGGAAGTAGAATGGACAAAATGCAAGAAGCAGTTAACAAGGACCTAGAAGAAATAAAGATGAAACAAGCAACGATGAACAATGCAATAAATGAAATTAAAAGTACTCTAGATGGGATCAATAGCAGAATAACTGACACTGAAGAACGGATAAGTGACCTGGAAGATAAAGTAGTGGAAATAACTACTGCAGAGCAGAATAAAGAAAAAGAATGAAAAGAACTGAGGACAGTCTCAGAGACCTCTGGGACAACATTAAACACACCAACATTCGAATTATAGGGGTTCCAGAAGAAGAAGAGAAAAAGAAAGGGACTGAGAAAATATTTGAAGAGATTATAGTTGAAAACTTCCCTAATATGGGAAAGGAAATAGTTAATCAAGTCCAGGAAGCACAGAGAGTCCCATACAGGATAAATACAAGGAGAAATACGCCAAGACACATATTAATCAAACTGTCAAAAATTAAATACAAAGAAAGCATATTAAAAGCAGCAAGGGAAAAACAACAAATAACACACAAGGGAATCCCCATAAGGTTAACAGCTGATCTCTCAGCATAAACCCTACAAGCCAGAAGGGAGTGGCAGGACATACTGAAAGTGATGAAGGAGAAAAACCTGCGACCAAGACTACTCTACCCAGCAAGGATCTCATTCAGATTTGATGGAGAAATTAAAACCTTTACAGACAAGCAAAAGCTGAGAGAGTTCAGCACCACCAAACCAGCTTTACAACAAATGCTAAAGGAACTTCTCTAGACAAGGAACACAAGAGAAGGAAAAGACCTATAATAACGAACCCAAAACAATATAGAAAATGGGAATAGGAACATACATATCGATAATTACCTTAAATGTAAATGGACTAAATGCTCTCACCAAAAGACACAGATTGGCTGAATGGATACAAAAACAAGACCCTTATATATGCTGTCTACAAGAGACCCACTTCAGACCTAGAGACACATACAGACTGAAAGTAAGGGGATGGAAAAAGATATTCCATGCAAGTGGAAACCAAAAGAAAGCTGGAGTAGCAATTCTCATATCAGACAAAATAGACTTTAAAATAAGGACTATTACAAGAGACAAAGAAGGACACTACATAATGATCAAGGGATCGATCCAAGAAGAAGATATAACAATTGTAAATATTTATGCACCCAACATAGGAGCACCTCAATACATAAGGCAAATACTAACAGCCATAAAAGGGGAGATCGACAGTAACACATTCATAGTAGGGGACTTTAACACCCCACTTTCACCCATGGACAGATCATCCAAAATGAAAATAAATAAGGAAACACAAGCTTTAAATGATACATTAAACAAGATGGACTTAATTGATATTTATAGGACACTCCATCCAAAAACAACAGAATACACATTTTTCTCAAGTGTTCATGGAACATTCTCCAGGATAGATCATATCTTGGGTCACAAATCAAGCCTTGGTAAATTTAAGAAAATTGAAATTGTATCAAGTATCTTTTCTGACCACAACGCCATGAGACTAGATATCAATTACAGGAAAAGATCTGTAAAAAATACAAACACATGGAGGCTAAACAATACACTACTTAATAATGAAGTGATCACTGAAGAAATCAAAGAGGAAATTAAAAAATACCTAGAAACAAATGACAATGGAGACACAACGACCCAAAACCTATGGGATGCAGCAAAAGCAGTTCTAAGGGGGAAGTTTATAGCAATACAAGCCCACCTTAAGAAGCAGGAAACATCTCGAATAAACAACCTAACCTTGCACCTCAAGCAATTGGAGAAAGAAGAACAAAAAAAACCCCAAAGCTAGCAGAAGGAAAGAAATCATAAAAATCAGATCAGAAATAAATGAAAAAGAAATGAAGGAAACGATAGCAAAGATCAATAAAACTAAAAGCTGGTTCTTTGAGAAGATAAACAAAATAGATAAACCACTAGCCAGACTCATCAAGAAAAAAAGGGAGAAGACTCAAATCAATAGAATTAGAAATGGAAAAGGAGAAGTAACAACTGACACTGCAGAAATAAGAAAAATCATGAGAGATTACTACAAGCAACTCTATGCCAATAAAATGGACAATCTGGAAGAAATGGACAAATTCTTAGAAATGCACAACCTGCCAAGACTGAATCAGGAAGGAATAGAAAATATGAACAGACCAATCACAAGCACTGAAATTGAAACTGTGATTAAAAATCTTCCAACAAACAAAAGCCCAGGACCAGATGGCTTCACAGGTGAATTCTATCAAACGTTTAGAGAAGAGCTAACACCTATCCTTCTCAAACTCTTCCAAAATATAGCAGAGGGAGGAACACTCCCAAATTCCTTCTACGAGGCCACCATCACCTTGATACCAAAACCAGACAAGGATGTCACAAAGAAAGAAAACTACAGGCCAATATCACTGATGAACATAGATGCAAAAATCCTCAACAAAATACTAGCAAACAGAATCCAACAGCACATTAAAAGGATCATACACCATGATCAAGTGGGGTTTATTCCAGGAATGCAAGGATTCTTCAATATACGCAAATCTATCAATGTGATAAACCATATTAACAAATTGAAGGAGAAAAACCATATGATCATCTCAATAGATGTAGAGAAAGCTTTCGACAAAATTCAACACCCATTTATGATAAAAACCCTGCAGAAAGTAGGCATAGAGGGAACTTTCCTCAACATAATAAAGGCCATATATGACAAGCCCACAGCAAACATCATCCTCAATGGTGAAAAACTGAAAGCATTTCCACTAAGATCAGGAACAAGACAAGGTTGCCCACTCTCACCACTCTTATTCAACATAGTTTTGGAAGTTTTAGCCACAGCAATCAGAGAAGAAAAGGAAATAAAAGGAATCCAAATCGGAAAAGAAGAAGTAAAGCTGTCACTGTTTGCAGATGACATGATACTATACATAGAGAATCCTAAAGATGCTACCAGAAAACTACTAGAGCTAATCAATGAATTTGGTAAAGTAGCAGGATACAAAAGTAATGCACAGAAATCTCTGGCATTCCTATATAGTAATGATGAAAAATCTGAAAGTGAAATCAAGAAAACACTCCCATTTACCACTGCAACAAAAAGAATAAAATATCTAGGAATAAACCTACCTAAGGAGACGAAAGACCTGTATGCAGAAAATTATAAGACACTGATGAAAGAAATTAAAGATGATACAAATAGATGGAGAGATATACCATGTTCTTGGATGGGAAGAATCAACATTGTGAAAATGACTCTACTACCCAAAGCAATCTACAGATTCAATGCAATCCCTATCAAACTACCACTGGCATTTTTCACAGAACTAGAACAAAAAATTTCACAATTTGTATGGAAACACAAAAGACCCCGAATAGCCAAAGCAATCTTGAGAACGAAAAAAGGAGCTGGAGGAGTCAGGCTCCCTGACTTCAGACTATACTTCAAAGCTACAGTAATCAAGACAGTATGGTACTGGCACAAAAACAGAAAGATAGATCAATGGAACAGGATAGAAAGCCCATTGATAAACCCACGCACATATGGACACCTTTTCTTTGATAAAGGTGGCAGGAAAGTACAGTGGAGAAAGGACAGCCTCTTCAATAAATGGTGCTGGGAAAACTGGACAGGTACATGTAAAAGTATGAGATTAGATAACTCCCTAACACCATACACAAAAATAAGCTCAAAATGGATTAAAGACCTAAATGTAAGGCCAGAAACTATCAAACTCTTAGAGGAAAACATAGGCAGAACACTCTATGACATAAATCACAGCAAGATCCTTTCTGACCCACCTACTAGAGTAATGGAAATAAAAACAAAAATAAACAAATGGGACCTAATGAAACTTCAAAGCTTTTGCACAGCAAAGGAAACCATAATCAAGACCAAAAGACAACCCTCAGAATGGGAGAAAATATTTGCAAATGAAGCAACTGACAAAGGATTAATCTCCAAAATTTACAAGCAGCTCATGCAGCTCAATAACAAAAAAACAAACAACCCAATCCAAAAATGGGCAGAAGACCTAAATAGACATTTCTCCAAAGAAGATATACAGAATGCCAACAAACACATGAAAGAATGCTCAACATCATTAATCATTAGAGAAATGCAAATCAAAACTACAATGAGATATCATCTCATACCAGTCAGAATGGCCATCATCAAAAAATCTAGAAACAATAAATGCTAGAGAGGGTGTGGAGAAAAGGGAACACTCTTGCACTGCTGGTGGGAATGTGAATTGGCTCAGCCACTATGGAGAACAGTATGGAGGTTCCTTAAAAAACTACAAATAGAATTACCATATGACGCAGCAATCCCACTACTGGGCATATACCCTGAGAAAACCAAAATTCAAAAAGAGTCATGTACCAAAATATTCATTGCAGCTCTATTTACAATAGCCCGGAGATGGAAACAACCTAAGCACCCATCATCGGATGAATGGATAAAGAAGATGTGGCACATATATACAATGGAATATTACTCAGCCTTAAAAAGAAATGAAATTGAGCTATTTGTAATGAGATGGGTAGACCTAGAGTCTGTCATACAGAGTGAAGTAAGGCAGAAAGAAAAAGACAAATACCGTATGCTAACACATATATATGGAATTTAAGGGGAAAAAAAATGTCTTGAAGAACCTAGGGGTAAGACAGGAATAAAGACACAGACCTACTAGAGAACGGACTTGAGGATATGGGGAGGGGGAAGGGTGAACTTTGACAGGGCGAGAGAGAGTCATGGACATATACACACTAACAAACGTAGTAAGGTAGGTAGCTAGGGGGAAGCAGCCGCAAGGCACAGGGATATTAGCTCGGTGCTTTGTGACAGCCTGGAGGGGTGGGATAGGGAGAGTGGGAGGGAGGGAGATGTAAGAGGGAAGACATATGGGAGCATATGTATATGTATAACTGATTCACTTTGTTATAAAGCAGAAACTAACACACCATTGTAAAGCAATTATACCCCAATAAAGATGTTAAATAAAAAATAAAAAATAAATAAACTCTTGTATCCATACTATGGAATACTATGCAGCAACAAAAAGGAGCAATCTATTGATACATGCAAAAACCTGGATGAATCTCAAAGATATTACATTTAGTGATAAAAGTAAGTTTCAAAAGGTTTCATACTATATGCTTCCATTTATAAGTAATTCCAAAATGACAAAATTATAGAGGTAGAGAACAGATTAGTGGCTATCATAGTTTAGTGATGGCAGGGAAGAGGAGGGTATAACTATAAAGGGATAGCACATGGAAGATCTTTCTGGTCATTGAATAGTTGTGCATGGTGGTTGCAGTGGTGGTTACGAGAATCTACACATAAGATTAAAATAGCATAGAAATACACCCATACACACAAATTAATACATGTAAAAATAGTGAAAACAGAATAAGATCTGTAATATAGTTAATAGCATTGTACCAATGTCAGTTTCTTGGTTTTGATATTGAACTACAGCTCTTTAAGATGTCATCATTATTGCAAACTGGGTGAAAGGTATAAGAAACTCTTATTTTGCAACCTCCTGTGAGCCTATAATTATTTCAAAATAAAAAGCAAAAGAAACAAAAAGAAAAGCATCAATAAATTTGACTAAGCCATTATTAAAAAATTTTGTATGACAAAAAGATACCATTCATTTTTTTAAAAAATATTTATTTATTTATGTTTGGCTGCATTGAGTCTTTGTTGCTGCGTGTGGGCTTCCTCTAGCTGTGGCGAGCGGAGGTTATTCCTCGCTGCAGTGCACAGGCCTCTCAATGTGGTGGCCTCTCTCGTTGCAGAGCACAGGCTCCAGGCTCGCGGGCTTCAGTAGTTGTGGCACGCGGGCTCTAGAGCACAGGCTCAGCAGCTGTGGCACACAGGCTTAGCTGCTCTGTGGCATGTGGGATCCTCCCGGACCAAGGCTTGAACCCGTGTCTCCTGCACTGGCAGGCGGATTCCCAACCACTGTGCCACCAGCGAAGTCTAAGATACCATTCTTAATTTAAAATACAAGTGATAATATTGGGGAAAATATTTGCAACATAAATATCAGAGAAAGCATTAGTATCTAGAATATATAAGGTACTCCTACAGATCAATAATAAGATAAATATTCCAATCATAAAATGCAAAATGTATACATAGATATTTAAAAGATGAGGAAAACCAAATTATTAATGCCTATATGAAATAAAGTTCAATCTCATTAGTAAGCAGGAAAACACAATTTAACACAATTTTTTTCACCAAGTAAGTTGGCAAAAACAGAGAATGTAGAAATAAGCACTCTCAAACATTGCAGGTGAAGTATAAATTGTGACCATCACTTGAGAGTGCAATTAGGCAGTGTTTGTTAACAATTATAATGTGTCTGCACAAAGACATATGGTTACTACAACAAATAAACTTTTGTACCTATGCACAGGGAGACATATGCAAGGATGTTCAGCATTATTGGCAATAATGAAAACTTTGGAACAGCTTAAATGTCCATTAAGAAAGTATCGGCTGAAAAATATCATGATTTATCTATATAATGGACTACAGTTTATCAGCTAAAAAGACTAATGATATGGAATGATTAATATAGATAGATGATAGATTAGATATAGATAGAGAGAATATATACATATATACATAACTGAATAAAAAGTAACTGCAGAACAATATATTCAGTATGGTATCATACAATCACACACATTACATGATATACTTTCTATAGCATATGTAAATGCATAGAAAAAGGTCTAGTAAGATACAAACCAAAAACGAAGGAGGAATTAAGACAGAGACTGAGAAAGTAGTTTATTCTTATATGAAAATATATTAATTTTTCCAAGGAATATTCATATATTCAATATAGAACTAAAAAATATTCATATATTCAATATAGAACTAAAAAATAATAGGCTACCCATAAAACCAATTACATCTGGGTCTGGAACCCCAGCTCTTTAACTTACTACCTATGTGAGCTTAAGCAATTCTCTTACCTTTCTGGGACTTAACTTTTATGTCCATACACTATGGATAAGTATAGGACTTACCTTGGGTTGAGTTTTAGAGAGTATATAAGTAAGAAAAGAACACACAGAAGACCTTCAGTAAATACCAACTATTGTTAGCATTTTAATTATAGTTTCTATATGAACTGACCTTGGCATCCAGTGCATGCTCTGACAGTCATTCCATCCTGTCAACCATCTCCTTGTCTGAGACCCTTCTAGCCATTTTTCCCTATATCTGTACAAGACATCACATAGACAGCCAACTGGAGGCATCAACCTCTTGGTGGCAGAGGGTAGGTTAGGGTTTTCTCCTGTTTTGTTTTTGTTTAATAAATATAGCTATTACAAACACTAAACCTAATTTGTTATCTACTGTCTCTCCAACACTCCTTTGTCTTTTTTCACCACCTGTCTTTTGGATGTGCTTCTCTGAAGACAACTGGGGACAAGCACTGGACTGGGATTTGGATAACCTGGATTAAACTTCTTGTTCTGCAACTAATGACTAAGGGAGATTAGGCAATTGTTGAAAATCTTCTTTGTTTGTAGAATTCCTTGCTGTCTTCTTTACCTGTTATGCAAATCAAAGGAAAAGAAAAAGAAAATATCTGCCTACTGTAAAGATCGATACAAAATAGAATATTATCATACTAATTGCATATTGCCTTTTAAAAATGATTAGCCAATGATTACTTTTAACAAATAATATATAATTATTTAATAAATAATATCAATCATTTCAAAAATAATAATTTTAAGAACTAATTCTATCTTGATGGAGGAAAAATACTTGACTAGAAATATTTTCTATATCATTTCTCCTTTACCAATATCTGTGGGAAGCCAGGTCTGGTTCCAATAAGGCCTTACCCCATTCACCTCATACTCTGAGAATTGCAGGCCAAGGTGTCCAGGAAGAGTTTATCAAGTGAAGATCTAAACAATTTATCTTTACTCTCTTGAGGATAGACATTGTATATTCCATTTCCTTTCTCCTCAAACTTATCTCTAAAATGAATCAAAAATGAATATTAGGTATTATACATTCCTCTTTGTGCCTGCAAACACATCATTTGTTTTCTAAGCCCTAGAGTAGATGTGAAAACTCATTCAAATAAAACTGGCAAAAATAACAGTACTGGAGAGAACTGTTTTGCAGTGTCTTCCTACCTCCCATCATCCCTTGCAGGCAAGAGCTGACAAAGTAGCAATGGAGACATGGACCACTGAATATAAAGGAAACTTTGACACCATTTCAAGTTATCAATCCCTGAAAAAGGGTAGTACTGATAAGCTTTGAGATAATTTCTTCTTTCAAAGTCAAACAGAAGAAATGCTATCCCTCAACAACCAGGGGCTATGCATGTTTAGTTGACGTTTAGAAACTATTTATATAACTTTCTCAAGTTCTTCATGAAAGGCTAAAATGTAGAAGCAGTAGAGTATAATGATTAAGAGCTTGAGCTCCACAGCCAGCTGGATGGGTTCTTTTTTTTAAATATCTTTTTATAAAATTAATTTTTATTGGAGTATGGTTGCTTTACAGTGTTGTGTTAGCCCCCACTGCACAACAAAATGAATCAACCATACACATACAGATATCCTCTCCCTTTTGGACTTCCCTCACATTTAGGTTACCACAGTGCATTAGGTAGAGTTCCCTGAGCTATACAGTATGTTCCCATCAGTACAGATGGCCAACAAACACATGAAAGGGTGCTCAACATCACTAATTATTAGAGAAATGCAAATTAAAACTACAGTGAGGTATCACCTCACACTGGTCAGAATAGCCACCATCAAAAAATCTACAAACAATAAATGCTGGAGAGGGTGTGGAGAAAAGGGAACCCTCATACACTTTTGGTGGGAATGTGAATTGATACAGCCACTATGGAAAACAGTAAGGAGGTTCCTTAAAAAACTAAAAATAGAACTACCATATGACCCAGCAATCCGACTACTGGAGATATACCCAGAGAAAACAATAATTCTAAAAAAACACATGTACCCCAATGTTCATAGCATCAATATTTACAATAGCCAGGACATGGAAGCAACCTAAATGTCCATCAACAGAGGAATGGATAAAGATGATGTGGTACATATATGCAATGGAATATTACTCAGCCATAAAAAGGAATGAAATTGGGTCATTTGCAGAGACATGGATGGACCTAGAGAATGTCATACAGAGTGAAGTAAGTCAGAAAGAGAACAGCAAATATCATATAATAAGGCATTTATGTGGAATCTAGAAAAATGGTATAGATGATCTTACTTGCAAAGCAGAAATAGAGACACAGACGTAAAGAACAAATGTATGGATACCAAGGGGGAAAGGCGTGGGGTGGGAGGAATTGGGAGACTGGTATTTACACACATATATATTATTGATACTATGTATAAAATAGACTACTGATGGATGGGTTCTTTATTCTACTAATTATAAGTGTGCAAATGACTTAAGTTCTCTGTCTCCTTTTCCTTATCTGTAAAATGGATTTGAGGTTATTTGGAGGACTAAATAAGATTTTTCATGTAAAATGTTTAGAATAATGCTTCAGACTTAGCAAGTGATTGGTAAAAATAATTGTTGTTATCATCATCATCATCATCATCATGCCATACTGTACCATTTATTTATTTATTTATTTCATTTTTTTAAATTGAGGTAATGTTGGTTTATAACATTATATAAGTTTCACGTGTACCACATTATATTTCTACTTCTGTATACATTGCAGCATGCTTATCACCAAAAATTTAGTTTCCAACCATCATCACACAGTTGACAACTTTACCTATTTCACCCTCACCCCCACCCCTTCCCCTCTAGCAACCACTACTCTGTTCTCTGTATCTACATGTTTATTTTTGTTTGGTTTGGTTTGCTCATTTTTTTTATATTCCACATATGAGTAAAAACATATGGTATTTGTCTTTCTCCATATGACTTATTAAAGACATGGTTGAAAGAAACTGAAGAAGATAGAAATAAATGGAAAGATATTCTTTGCTCATGGATTGAAAGGTTAAACATTGTTAAAATGTCCATATTACCTAAAACAATCTACATATTCAATGCAATCCCTATCAAAATCCCAATGACATTTTTCAAAGAAATAGAACAAAAATTCCACAAAAAGCCAAAGCAATCCTGAGAGAAAAAGAACAAGGCTGAAGGTATAATATTGCCTGATTTCAAACTATAATACACAGCTATAGTAATCAAAACAGCATGGTATTTGCAGAAAAACAGATACATAAATCAAAAGAAAAAAATTGAGAGCCCAGAAAGAAGCCCACACATATATGGACAATTAATTTATGACAAGCAAAGATCATACAATGGAGAAAGCTTACTCTCTTCAATAAATGGTGTTGGGAAAACTGGGCAGATACATGCAAAAAAAAAAAGAGAAGAAACTAGACCACTATCTCACACCACACACAAAAATCAACTCAAAATGGATTAAAGATTTGAATATAAGGCCTGAAACCATAAAACTTCTAGAAGGAAACATAGGCATTACACTCTTTGACATCAGTCTTAGCAATATCTTTCTGGATATGTCTCCTCAGGCAAAGTAAACAAAATCAAAAATAAACAAATAGGACTATATCAAACCAAAAGGCCTCTGCACAGCAAAGGAAACCGTGAACAAAAAAACCTACTGAATGGGAGAAGATATTTGCAAATCATATATCTGCTAAGGGTTTAATATACAAATATATAAAGAACTGATACAATTCAACAACAACAACCTAAAACAAACAATCCGATTAAGAAATGGGCAGAGGAGCTGAATAGACATTTTTCTAAAGAAGACATACCAGGTAGCCATCAGGCACATAAAAAGATGTTCAACATCACTAATTATTAGGGAAATGCAAATCAAAACCATAATGAGATATCATATCACACCTGTTAGAATGGCTATTATCAAAAAGCAAGAAATAACAAGTGTTTGTGAGGATGTGGAGAAAAGAGAACCCTCATACACTGTTGGTGAGAATGTTAATTGGTGTAGCCAATTCCATACTGTAGAATAGTATGGAAATTCCTCCAAAAAATTGAGAGTAAAACTGCTGTGTGATCCAGCTATTCCACTTCTGGGTATTTATCCAAAGAATACAAAAACACTAAATTTGAAAAGATATATGCATCCCTATGTTCATCGTGGCACTATTTACAATAGTCAAGATATGGAAACAACCTAAGTGCTTATCAACAGATGAATGGATAAAGAAGATATGGTATGTATAATGGAATCCTATTCAGCTCTAAGAAAAGATGAAATCTTGCCATTTGTGACAATATAGATGGACTTTGAGGGTATTATGCTCATTGAAAAATTCAGACCGAGAAAGACAAATATCTTCTTTTTTTTAATTTACTTTTAACATTTCTCTGTCACTGTCAAATTCATACCACCAAAAATAAAGCCTCTTTTAATATCTGAGACATTCAAAGTACCTGTCTGATCAACTGACTGATGCACTATACCCATTTCTAAGAAGTTCTGTTGAATATTCCTAGACAAAAAGTGTTGTTCATTTATTATGTGAACTTGGTTCTCTCTCTCTCTCTCTTTCTCTGTCTCCTGGCTCTCACTCTTCCTTCTTCCCTACCTCCTTCCCTGTCCCTCTCTCCTCTAATCCCTGGAACCTATGAATATGTTACCTTACATGACAAAAGGGATTTTGTTGTTTCAGATATGATTAAGGGTTTTGACCTTGAAATTATGCAATTATCCTGGATTATCTGAGTGGGTACAATCTAATCACATGCATTCTTAAAATCAGGAGGACCTTCCTGGGCTGTGGTCAGCAGGAGATGTGACTGAGGAATAATGGTCATAAAAATGCAATATTGCTGGCTTTGAAAATGGGAGGAAGGGGCCCTGAGCCAAAGAATGCAGGTGGCCTCTAGAAACCGGAGAAGGCAAGGAAATGGAACCTCCCCTAGAGCTCTCAGTAGGGAAAAAGCAATTGACTTTAGCCTGGTGAGACCCATGCCTGACTTCCAACCTACAGAAAATTGCCCGTAACATCTCTGAACTCCTGATCTTCCCATGTCTATCCAGGAAGATAGATCTAATGTTTGCTCAAGATAGTCTGCACTAAGAGGAAGTAAAATGGATTTATATTCTCAAAGAAAGAGACAAGAAGCTCCTATACCTTCTCCTTTATTTCCTTATTCATCTTTAGTCCTGTAATTCCCCCAAACCATTGCTGAACCACAGCCAACATCCAACTTTGAGCATTTTCATGCCTAATTCTTCCTTTGGGAATGGTCTCCATCTGAATCTCAAAAGGTCAACTTGACTAGAATTTTCCTCTTTGTTTTGACTTTAGTAAATGCTCCCAGTAATATATTGGGAACTTGTCTGTTCCAACTTTTCTCTTCCTGTGCTAGGATTTTCAGCTTAACTAGAAAGAAAGAGACACCCAGGGAGCAGAATAGTTATGAGGTTTTTCAAGAACATTTCTTGCTCCATGGGGTCAAAAGGCATCTGAGGCCCTCTCTTTACTAAAATCAGTTGGATTATGGAATAAGAAAATTCTCTTCTTCAATATCTGCCTGGAAGCCAATACAAATTTCTTTCCCACCAGCAGGGCTAGCTGCAAATTTAACTTCTGGAAAGAGAGCTCTGAACTAAGTATATCTCAGAGAGACATTTGAACTGCAAGCATACCTTCTATCACCCTGCCATTTCCCACTCCTTCCCTCCAACCTTTCTTTTCCCTTCAAGCTCCTCTCATTCTCCCCTTGTTTGCTCTTCTCTCCTCTGTCCTCTTTCACTTATTTTCTTCTATCCTTTGAGTTGAAAGCCACTTGTTTTTATCTGGATTAAAGCTTGTAATCGCCATCTACTGGTTGTAAGATATAAGTACAGGTTGTGGCTGTGATTTCATGAATATTTGCATGCTTGATTATAGTCAATCTCTATGAGGTTATTATTTTCCTTTTTGATTGCATAGTTAAAATTGTTTCTTGAAAAAAGTGAACTGTTATCAAGTCTTACTTTTTCAGAAAATGTGCTTCTAAGAGCCTTTAAAGCTATAATTATTAAATTGTAATTTACTAAGCCCCTTCAGAGAGGGACTCTGCTCAACTTACCAAGTGTCTGGCTCATGGTAAGAATTTTGTGAGTATATTTTGAACAAATATTTGTTGAATTCGTCCCTTGACACAGAAACAAAGCCTCTGTGTGTGTGTGTGTGTGTGTGTGTGTGTGTGTGTCAGTGTCAAATGGCTATTGCAATAGCTGCCTAACTAGATCCCTTGCCTTTATTTCCTTCCTCTCTAATCCATTCTACATTTGTTGATAGGTTAGTTTTCCTGAAGTTGAGCTCTCTATTCATGCCAAAAAACATTTTTATATGTCTGCAATGACTCCCCACTTCCCACAGAATGAGGTTCAAAGTCATTGGCTTGACATTCAAATCTCTCATTCCTCAATTCTGACCTCACCCTAATTTGCTGAGTTCAACTTCTACAGCCCCCGCTTCACACACAAAAAATTGAATTACCTGTCATTCACAAAACAGACCATGCATTTCACTGTCTTTGTACCTTCTATCAGTCTGTGATTTGCCTTCCTGTTCCACATTTTGCAACCTTTACCTTCTCTTCAAGTTGCCTCTTGTAAATTACTATCTCTTTTAAACCTTCTTTGATTATCAGTGGCATATATGTTGCCACCCTAGAAGTGCCCTCTCTTGCTTCTGAATTCTCACATCAATTTATCTTAATGTTTCTTGTCACTTTGAACTTTCTATTTTGTATTCTAATTATCTGTGTACATGTTGTATTCCTTCTACTAGATTGTGAGCCCCATAATCATAATAGAAAATATTAATACTTATCAATGCTTATTGAATACTTATAGGTCAGGATTACTGAGAGGTAATATAGGACCTAGTATGTAGTAAAGGCTGAATAAGTGTTAGCTATCGTTAATTTTATTGTTGTTGCTCATTTTTAAACAAATTCTCCCAAATTTTTCCACTGCTCTTTCAAAAATATTCACCTTCAGAAGTCATAAACAATCCAGCTGTGCTTTCATCATTCAAAACTTTTGTTTCTTTTCTTTTATGGAATTGTCTTCTTTTGAAAATTCTGACAGGCAGGCAACAATCAGAGAGCCACTCTGTTTGAATCCTGGATTTGCCACTTTATAGTTATATGACCTGAGGCAAGTCAACCCCTTTTTGCTTCAGTTTCTTCATCTATAAAATGAAGATAATAATAGTACCTATTTCAGAGGGTCATTATGAGTACATAAGTTAATATAAATAAGTGCTTATAACAATATTTGCAACATAGTAAATACTATATAACTATTTAATTGTTGTTATTATTTTTATTTTTGGAGAAATACTATGAAGCAGGCACTTTGACTTACATTGTCTCATTTAATTCTCAGAAAAACACTATGAGGTAATAATTATTTTTTCTGTTTTGCAGAAGGGGAGGTCTAAGCTCAAGAAAGTTAAATATTTTTCAAAGGCTTCACAGGTAGTGAAAGAGCAGGATTCAAACCCTGGTGTGGTTGCTGCACCCTAGAAAGTTAAGGAAGCATTGTTATCGATGTTCTGAAGAATTAAGAACATTTGTAAATGTAGAAAAAGGAGGCAATTATCAAAAGGTATGATTTGAAGGAAGCCCTGCCACGAAATTCCTCCACTTTAATACTACAAGGTCTTTAAAACAACTGTTATTACTTTATTCTATGGGTTAGGCATTGCCCTCTCTAGACTCTTGGAAGGAATAGCACCTCAGTTTATCACATTCATTAATACTGATAGAAATGCTTAAAATCAGGAATCCCCAAAGGGGAACCATTTTCTTCAGGCCAGTTTTGATATAGTGCACCCCACTCAGAGAACCTGATTTAACCTGGTTCTCCATCTCACTTTGGAAGCAGCAAGTTTGGGGCAGCAGGCCCTAGATTCAAATCCCAGCTTTTTCACGTCTTAGCTGTATGACCTTGGGCAAATCACTGAGCCTGTTTCCTTATCTGTCAAATGGGGATAACTATTTCTACTTTAGAAAGTTATGGGCATTAAGTGACTTGATGCACATAAAGGCTTAGTGCAGGTCTTGGCACATGGCAAGTGCTTAAATAACGTTAGCTATTTTAGTCTAGCTTCTGTTGGCTCCAGTGCAGGGCAAGCCCCTAGCATCCTGCCCCTACAAAAGGAGTTTTATCAGCTATTTAAGTATGGTTAAAAAATAATAATAGTCATAAGCATAACCCTAACATTTATATGCCTTTAAGTTTTCAACAAAGTGTAAATATCTTGGGGGCCTACACAATTGAGATAGACAAATATATTATCATCCTCACTTTACATATAAAGAAAGTGAGGCCCTTCGCAAAAGGTTTGGTGACTTACCCAAGGTCACATATTTAGTGAGCAACAGAGAAGATGAGACCAAAGTCTCCTGGCTAGTGCTTCTTCCTCTCACTCAAATTAGCTCTAGAGGACCTGGACTTTAGAATGAAACTCAAAGTTTAGTTCCTTTGCTTGCTGGTTTTGCCTCTCATGTACTTTTCGATCTTGTGCCAGTGGCTTTTCCTTTTCTTAACAAAATCATTTTGTCTTTTGTATTTCAAGGAAAAATGTGAGACCTAATTTTGCCAGTAACTTTCTTTTTTATGTTCAATATAATGTGCAATCACAAATATGGTTTAACTGATTGTTATCCATTTCTTGATCAGTTTCAAGTCCTTGTGAGATAGCAAGCACACCATGCATACAAAAGTATCTCTCGGCAGTGTGGAAACAGGAAGACTATCCAGGAAGAAAATGGCCCATGACTTTCAGTAGATAAAATTGAGTAGCAGAAAATGACTAAGAAATAAAGGTTTTCCTTTGTCTTGGTGATTTTCTTTTTCTCTTTCAACAGTTTTCATTTTCTTTCCTTTGTTCTTTTTACTCTCCAAACATCAGAGGAAGAAGAAAATCAGCCCAAACCTTGAGTTTCCTGACTTTTGTCATTTAAAGCGCAATTTAAAATTCCTTAAATATTATCTAGACTTTATAAAGGGTGTTCAATTTTCCTACTAATAGCATCTGGGTCTTGTAACATGGCTTTCTTTTTTGGCATGTGGAATCATATTGCAATGAGACAGAGGTCATAGCACAATGTTTTTCTTCCTTTCTTTTAAAAGAAAATTTTTGGAGGTGAGGTCAAGTGGTGGTGATAAGTAATTCACATAGGAAATAACCAGCCAAAGAGATAATTTTCAAATGATCGATTATCCAAAGGGAGGGGTAGAGAGAACAAATGCTATACTAAGGTCATTTTCTTTCCCTCACTAGTAATGCATCAATGGAATTCAAGCAAGCAGATGTTGACCTTCACAAGTCCCTGCTAGAGGGGCTTCATGACTGTCTGTCTACTTCACTATGCCTCACTTTAACCTACTACTCAACATTAATCAAACATTTGGAAGCATCTGATAGCAGTGCTGCATAATCCAGGTCTGTGATTTACTGTCTGATTCTTTCAGCCCCTGTTTGCCTATTGTTTGGCTTTCATGTGAAGTAGCAGAGGTCAATCACCCTAGGCTCTCTGAGTAGTCCTTCCAGCTCCCATTTGTTGTTGTCAGTCCATCCTGATGACTCTCTTCACAGACCTGCAAGAAGTGTTCCCACACACCAACACTGAAATGATAATTGATTTGCAGGAGCCCATTCTTCAGTTCCATTTAGGAGGTAACCTACCAAGTTTGCTGCTCACTGTCAAAAGGAATTCAATTAACACACCATAAGTGTGACAGTCTTCAAAGTTCAATATTGTTACTAGCTGTCTTGAAGTTTCTGGACCATCCAGTTCTTGGCTACCCAGGGAGGCCCAAGAATAATGGAAGAACTCTTCCAAGTTGTTTCTTTTTCTCCTTCTTTCTCTTTTTCTGTTTCCTTTTTTTACCAGCCTAATGGAAAATGGTTCAATTTATGCAACTGAGAGCTATACATTAATATGATCAAAGGGGGGAAAGGGTAAATTCCTATTTAAAGCAAAAGCAAACTCTGAAAACAGTTTAATGAACACCACATTATTACTGAATTGTGGACTAAACAGTGTGTGTCTGAACATTGATCAACATATTTCATGCTTTCTGTTTGCTGCCAAAAACATTTCATAAATCTGTAGCTTTTCCTGATTCCCATGGTGCTCTACAAAGAACTAAGGTGATATACATTTGTAATGTGTCCAATTGGATTTTCAAATAATATCGTATTTGGAAAATATTCCCAAGTTAAATATTATACTCTATCTATCCCTGTCTGAGATTTTTAATGCTTCCTTATTGGATGTTGTTCAAACAATAGTCTGTGCCTTCTACGTAAGGGTGAATGTAATAATGACTCTTAAAAGGAAAAAAAAAAGATTAAACAAATAAGTTGTGACTCACTGAGTTTCCTGAAGCAGACACACCATAGCTTGATAGTTTGTGTCTGACAGCATCTGGTATCACACTTACACTAGAGAGTAGTAAGATGTATTGTGAATTAGCTTCAGGAGAAAACTATATTTGCTTCATTTTCTTGAGATATTTAGCAAAGCCTTCATCTGAATTACTTTGTCAACAAAATTTGAGTTTAAAGAAAAAGATACCAACATCATTTTATATCAGTTTTAGGATTTGTTTTTCGTAGGTCACAAGTCAAAAGAAATTTCTTAAAATTACATGCCATTACACCCACTTTTAAACAATAGAATTAGAAGCAGAAGCCATAGGTTTTTCTCCCAGCCCTGTCAGTTTCCAGCTGTATGGCCCTGAGGTAAGGAAATGTGAGCTGTTGCTACAGCCAGCTGGTTCACTTGAGAAAAGAAGATGGACTATTTTTTTCTTTCAGGTAAAAAATATTTTTAATTTACTTCTCTCCTTTTTCTTTTCTTACTGTACAATTTGAGAGTAAGTTGCAAAAATCATGACTCTTCGCCCCTATTTCAGTGTGTATTTCCAAAGAACAAATACAATATCTTATAGAAAATAGTACAATTATCAAATTCAGGACAGTTAACATAGATGTACCCTATGTACAATCCATATTCAAATGTTGCTAATTATAGGAAGAGTGATTTTTAAAATGAACTTAATAGAAGGAAGGAGTAACATGATTAGATTGGGGGAGGAGGTAATATTGTTGTAAGGATTGTGTGAATCTAAGAAGTCTCAGTTTGTCTCAATTTACCCTCATTTAAAATGCTCCTCATAGTATCATGTCTTGGACATCTGTTTCTCTTTCCCTTTTCCTTTTTCTTCCTTTCCCTTCCCCATAAGCTCAAGTGAGATTCTGTAGCACAGAAATGAGCAACTGCTGGTGAAGTGAAGATATCAGATAAAGCTGAAACCGTGCACCTCAGATTGGGACTTGAACCCATGTGGCCAGGACTCAAACCTGGTTGAAATCCACAGTCCACCAACTGATATCACACACTTGGTTTCAGGACTTAATGAAGCTCAGATTCTTGATGTCTCATCACAGAAAGAATTCAGTGAGAGACAAAGTAATAGGTAAGAAGTGGATTTATTTAGAGAGAAACACATTCCACAGACAGAGTGTGGGCCATCTCAGAAGGTGAGAAAAGGCACAAGGGTATGGGGTTGTCAGTTTTTATAGGAGTGGGCAATTTCATAGGCTAATGAGTGGGAGGAGTATTCCAGCTATTTTAGGAAAGGGTGGGGATTTCCAGGAATTGGGTCACTGCCCACTTTTTGATCCTTATGGTTGGTCTTGGAACTGTCATGGTGCCTGTGGGTGTGTCATTTAGCTTGCTGATGTGAGCATATACTGAGGCTCAAGGTCTAGTGGAAAAAGTTGATCTGTCCACCATCTTGGATCCATTTGGTTCTAATCAGTTTATGTCATGTCCTGGGGCTATGTCATTCTTTCAAAGGTTGTGCCCTGACTCCTTCCCTCCTGTTTCAAAGCCATTATTGCTGAAACCTTAATTTTATTTATTATTCGCTTTTATTTTTAAAATGTTTATTTTTAATTGTAGATACAATCACATATCACTAAATTTACCATCTTGTGGTTAGCACTCTGGACTTTGAAAAATAATTTTAAAGTTAACCACATTGGTATTAAGACTTCACTGAAACAGAACAATTTAAGACAATATGGAAAAAATGAAGAATGAAGATTCTTTCTTGGATCAGCTACAAAGACTGAATGCTTCAACTCCAAAGTACACCATTGCCTTTTAAACCACTTTCATGTTTTTATCCATTGTTTGAGGAGATGCACAATTGAAATCCTATCCTTAGATAGGGTAGGTAGGAGCCCAAATAATGCCAGCAGATTCCCCTGTGTTTGCACAATGCATTAACTAGAGCCAAAAGAGGATGCCTCAGACATACTATAAATGTAACCGACAAGAGGGGAAAATGGGTAGGAAAAATATCTAAGCATTAATTATACCTCCTAAAATCCTCAAAGTCTTCAAGAGTCAATAATATCTGGATTCTACCCCAAAGGCTAGGAGAGATGGGATTATGGTGGGGAGGGACTGCCAATCAGACACATCTTCAGGGCCTAGTCATCTTGGGAGGGTCTCAGAAAGATCTCTAGGAATGACTACAAGACAAAAAGGAGACATAAAATCATAGCCTGGATGCATGTGTCTTTATGAGAGTAGTCATCTCTATTACCTCCTGCAATGTAGTGGTTAAATATGTGGATGGTGGAGCCAAGATGGTACAAATCCCAGCTCCACACTTTAGCTGTTTATTGTTGAGCAAATTACTTAATATCTCTGTGCTTCAGTTTCCTTGCCTACAAAATGGGAATAATAGCATATCTTTATCTCATAAGGTCATTATGAAAATTAAATAAGCTAATATTTGGAAAATGATCAGTGCCTATTATAGAAAGGACTATGAGAGTGTCTCTTAGTTAAATAACTTGGTGTTCTTAGAAACAGATTCTTTAAAGTAAATGTTGATGTGACAGTTATTAGAAATATGATAAAAATATATTGAAGGATGCCAAATAAAAGCAAGCGTATGAGGCATGTAAAGAAGTTAGTAAAAGGTGGCATCTGTTTTGTGTGTTAGCTCATTCACCAATCAATGGTGTGGGCCCTACCTCATGCTCAGGCTTGCCTTTGCCTCTGACTGGATGACAATCAAAACAAAACCAGGATAAAATGATCACAAAACAAAGATCCTGGGGAGCGACTAGGATGGAAAGAATAGATGAACAGAAAATTCAACAGCCAAGGAGCGTCAGGATTAGATGCCATCAGGAAGTTCAAGAGCACCAGGCAGGTTTCTTGATCATTTCCTACTTCTGCCCCAGAGAGCCAGCCATTCTCAAACCTGTTCAGTCCCTTTGCCCTTGCTCTCTTGCTACTTGAAACACCCTCCCTTTCCTCCAGCACCCATTCTGCGAGGTCCATTTTCTTCACAAAGCCCTCTCAGCTTCTCAGGTTCTTCAAAGCCACAACTGCAATATAATGAAGTGTCAAAAATACTGAAGGGAGACAGAAAGTTTACACCTTTGCCTCTGCCATTTTCAAGCTGCCTGATCTCTGGAGAGTTACCTAATGTCTCTGAGATTCGGTTTCTTCAGTTAAATAGGAATAAATAAATACCTACTTGATCAGGATCTTATGGGAATTAAATGAGATAACGTATATACAACACAGTATAATTACACAGTAAATGACAGTTCTATATTTTTATTGTAATTTATCCCTTCTCTGAAATCATGCTATTTGTACTCTTAAGGATGAACATTTTGTACTTTGTATTTTAATTATTTGTTAAATCACTTATCTCCCTATGAGCCCCTGCTGACAATGATCACTTATGTATGAGTCAAAATTTTCTATTTGCAATTGATAGAAATTCAACTAAAACTGGTTTTAGCAATGAAAGAAATTTATTTGTAACTGAAAACTCTAGGAATACTCAGGGACTCAAAAATGTCACAAGGAGTTGGTCTCTATTTTTCTTTCTCTGTATGTATATCTGGGTAGCAGAGGGGTATGGGGTGGGTAGCCCTTAGCAGATCTATTCCTACATCTAACCAGCTACAAGTCCAGTGGAAAGAAATGGTCTCTTTCCAATAGTTCCAGCAAATGTTCTGGAGTTAAGTCTTAGACAAACCTACCCTTCCTAAACCAAATATCTATAGTTTAGAGAGCAGTGATTTTGATTTCCCAGATCTGGGTCATGTGGCAACCTTACTTGCTACAGAGTGATGAGTGATGTCAGCGATACTGGGCTCACACAGACTGAGAGTGAGAAAGTGATGTTTCTCCAGAGGAAAATCAATATGTGTGACTATAAAAAGAAGGAATGCATGATTATAAAGAAAAATAATACTGACACATTGTAAACCATGCCCTCTCTCATAAATGTGGAAGGCATCATAGCCAATATCCTTGGTCTCCTGCAATCAGTCTCATCCTAAGTGGCCTTCAAGTCCATATACACACTGAAGACTACATACTGCATAACTATAAAGGGAAATATCTTAAAGCATCTATCTTGGATATCAGATCACATTCGATTCCCTCAACTTCCACTTCTAGTCCAAATAGAGTAACAGGGGCCAGATTTACTCTCCTGCCTGAAACAACCAAGAAAGATAGACAAACTATATAAAATAACAGTTTTTAAGATACTGGATATCAGGCAAAAAAAGGGCAGTGATATCTGAGAGATGAAAAACAAATGAGATAAGCCCTATGATTGCCCCAGGTTATTATTTTGAGAGACTTTCCAGGCCACAGAACAAGGAGAGGGAACAGAAGCAGAGAAAATTCCCTGTGTTAAGGAAATGGAGCTGAAAGTCCAGGGAGATCAAGTTGGCTAGAGTTCACAAAACAAAGTACCAGAGAGGAAAGAGCTACAGAGAAAGAACCCTGAAGAGTTGCAAAGGATATTTAGCAGAGTACTCATCAGTGAATGCATGTAAGTAAACTACTGGAGAAATAATTATCTGGTAGGATTACAAAGAAGAGTGCTCACACAGGGCTAGAATTAGTGCATATTACTACCAGTGATATTGGAAAACCTATAATTTATAGGCAAATAGGCACTCAGAAGGCATTTGCCTCAGTGGTGAGGAATAATGTCTTGAGTCTATATTCCAAACTAAATGCTATTCTTGTCCTGCCTAAAAAATCTTACAATGAAGACCTGGAATGACCAAAACTCTTCTTAATGGTAGCCCAGAGTAGAGTTTAAGAATATTTATAAGAATACAAAAATATCCAGCATTGAAAAAGGTAATATTCACATTTGATATCCAATCAAAAACAACCAGGCATGAGAAGAAGCAAGAAAATGCGTGCCATAAATGAGAAACATTAATCAAACAAAAGTGATTCAGAACTGACATACATGTTAGAATTAGCAGAAAAGGATGTTAAAATAGTTATTGTAACTATATTTCATATGTTTAAAAAGCTGAGTAGAGACATGAATGATATAAAAAAAGATCCAAGTTAAACTTCTAAAGAAGAAAACTACAATGCTTGAGATTTAAAATTCACTGGCTGTGATTAGCAGCAAATTGCAAAATTTCACATCTCAGAAGAAAAAGTTAGTGGACTTGAAGACAATGCAATACAAACTCTTCAAAATGAAACAAACAGAAATTAGAATTTGAAAACGTGAAAAGAACATCAGTAAGCTCTGGAACAACTTCAAGAGAGTCCCAATATATGTGTATTTGAAGTACCCAAAACAGTGGAGGCAGAAAAATATTTGAAGAAATAATGGCTGAAAAGTTTCTAACTGTTGTTAATATCATACAAGCTTTGTTGTGAGGGAAAACAGAAAAATTGCTGTTTTCACAATGTTTGCTTGTACGTGTCAGTAAGAAAAGTGGCCATTTTGATCCCATGCAGTAGTAGAAGCAAATCAATTTTAACAACCAACTCTCTGAAGACAAATAAAATGAAAAAGTCCTGATTTGTCTTGGTGTATGTTTCCCATCATGGTCAATTTCAAGCTACTTGCTCACAAATTTCCTAAAAACGTGACAATAAGCTCTCATGAGCCTGTCCCAGCCAGCTTCAGCATACCACTGATTCTGTGCTATCAAAATGCGGGTATATAGTTATCTTATTCCTACCAAGTGGTTCTCTTTTGCAAAAAACATATTTAGAACTGTTGTTTGGAATTTAAACTCTGAAAAATTATAGGGCACACATATGATCTAGGGGCTATAAATGAAATTGCTCTAACTTTGAAATGGGATTTTTAGTGGCTCTCCACACCCCCTTCTTCCTTATTGAATAATTTAGCCTTTCTTTTGGCCTTAATAAACTAAGCACCTGCTGCCTGAATCAATAGAAATCTGATAGGACATTAAAATTTCACCATGGATATTGAGTATGCCTGCAGAAGATGAGAGGCCAGACCTTTTCGGATGTCCAGAGTGACTCTATTTGTTAAATTCTTGAAAGAAAGTTAGTGTAACTCTCATAGATTTTATCAACTTCCAGGTCATAGCAATTCGCCTCAGCCTTTTCTAACAGACTGGAACTAATGTGTAACACTGTTGGAGGGCAAATTAAGGTTTCTCATGATGATTTTTAAAGGAAATATTTATATAGACTGACTTTTTAATTAATTAATTGTTTACTTATATCTTTTAGTGTGTGTGGCAGGGAAGGAGAGTGGAGATGCTGCTGGATTAGATGTTTTGCTATTTTCAAATTATTGTTGGATAGGTTCTAGGTGCTTTCACACATGCAATCTCATGTATGAAATGGGATAGTGATAATAAATAGAAAATTGTGGGATTTCAGGCACCATACCTTAAAATTCAGGGAGATAAATTCTCATAACTGTTACTATTTTTTTTGGGGGGGGCACACTTTTATTTCTTCAGAACAAATGATTACATTCAAAACATACACATATAACACTTTAAAGAACTTATAAACCCTTCCGTGTCCTTCAGATCTGGAGTTCTCCCTCATAAGAATGTCACATTTCACAGAATTATATTTAAAAACACAGCCTGTACTCTCTGAAGGATGGCCAGGTACAAGGGCGCATTTGATCCTTACATCAACTGTTACCTTTAAGTGACCACACATAATCCTGCATTTTCAGCCAATTCCTCTGGCCTATCTGGCATAAGACCAGCCTTAACCTTAGGACTTGACACACCACCCTCCCTTCAAACCACCTGTAACTTCCAAACAGTGAAATTTTTAAACTATAATCTAACCTGACAAGAAACAAAAACGATCATGTCTCATCTGTAAGCTAGGTAAGAGAAGGGAGATAAGTCCTGATCTGAGTATGCAAGTTTTCTTTTTAGTGTGTTAGGGAGTTGAGACCATATCACGCCATACATATTTTTAATAGATCTTTATCGGAGTATAATTGCTTCACAATACTGTGTTAGTTTCTGTTGTACACCAAAGTGAATCAGCTATATGCATACATATGTCCCCATATCCCCTCCCTCTTGAGCCTCCCTCCCACCATCCCTATCCCACCCTCTAGATGGTCACAAAGCACCGAGCTGATCTCCCTGTGCTATGCAGATGCTTCCCACTAGCTATCTATTTTACATTTAGTAGTGTATATATGTCAATGCCACTCTCTCACTTCGTCCCAGCTTACCCTTCCCCTCCCTGTGTCCACAAGTCCATTCTCTATGTCTACAACTTTATTCCTGCCTTGCAACTTGGTTCATCAGTACCATGTTTTGTTTTGTTTAGATTCCATGTATATGCATTAGAATACAGTATTTGTTTTTCTCTTTCTGACTTACTTCACTTTGTATGACAGACTCTTTGTCCATCCACCTCACTACAAATAACCCAATTTCGTTTCTTTCTATGGCTGAGTAATATTCCATTGTATATGTGTGCCACATCTTCTTTATCCATTCATCTGTTGATGGACACTTAGGTTGCTTCCATGTCTTGGCTGTTGTAAATAGTGCTGCAATGAACATTTTGGTACATATCTCTTTTTGAACTATGGTTTTCTCAGGGTATATTCCTAGTAGTAGGATTGCTGGGTCATATGGTAGTTCTATTTGTAGTTTTGTAAGGAACCTCCATAGTGTTTTCCATGGTGGTTGTATCAATTTACATTCCCACCAACAGCAGAGGAGGGTTCCCTTTTCACCACACCCTTTCCAGCATTTATTGTTTCTAGATTTTTTTGATGATGGCCATTCTGACCGGTGTGAGGGTGTGAGGTGATACCTCATTGTAGTTTTGATATGCATTTCTCTAATAATTAGTGATGTTGAGCATATTTTCATGTGCCTCTTGGCCATCTGTGTGTCTTCCTTGGTGAAATGTCTATTTAGGTCTTCTGCCCGTTTTTTAATTGGATTGATTTTTTGACATTGAGCTCCATGAGCTGTTTGTATATTTTGGAGATTAATCCTTTGTCTTCTGTTTCCTTTGTAAATATTTTCTCCCATTCTGAGGGTTGTATTTTTGTCTTGTTTATGGTTTCCTTTGCTGTGCAAAATCTTTTAAGTTTAATTAAGTCCCATTTGTTTATTTTTGTTTTTATGGGTATGTTCACCTTCAGTTGACACATGAAGAAACTGAGGCACAGAGGTTAGATAACACTTTGTCAATGTGTTAAGCATGTTACATGGATCACCTCCCTTAGTCTTCTCAATGACCTTTTGTAGACCTTTATGGTAGGTAATACAATTATTCACATTTTACAGTACAGATAAAGACATTGAAGCACAAAGAGCTTCAGTGATTTGCCCATGGTCACCTTGTAGCAAGTGCCAGTCTGGTTTCAGAGCCTTGTGCTTAAAAATTATGTCATATATTGATTGTCTCTCTCATAAGAGTACAAATGGAGTCTTCCCTTTGGGAATAGGAGATAAGGATTGAAGAAGAAACACCCAGTATTAGGGAAGGGGTGGGTGGGTTATAAACCTACTTTGGGCAAGCCAACTCTTGGTAAAATTGTGAATACAGTTTTTCTTTGTTGCTTCCTGACATCTCCCTCCACAATAGGCCCCCAGCACCAATCAAGACTCATTTTCATAGGCCCTACTCTCTAAAGCTCAAGGAGGTGGTAAAACAGTTTCTACAACATGGGGGTCTCAATCCTCATTGGCTAGGTGGGACTCTTTATTTATTTTTAAATTCATTTATTATTTATTTATTTATTGGCTGCATTGGGTCTTTGTTGCTACATGTGGGCTTTCTCTAGTTGAGGAGAGAGGGGGCTACTTTTCGTTGCAGTGCACAGGCTTCTCATTGTGGTGGCTTCTCTTGTTGCGGAGCATGGGCTCTAGGCACGTGGGCTTCAGTAGTTGTGGCACACGGGCTTAGTTGCTCTGCAGCATGTGGGATCTTCCCAGACCAGGGTTCGAACCCGTGTCGCCTGCATTGGCTGGCGGATTCTTAACAACTGTCCCACCAGGGAACTCCTAGGTGGGACTCTTTAAACATTACATTAAATTGGTGAAATTTAGTTTCAATTTTTAAGCTTTCCAGGTGATTCTAATGTGTAGTCAGTGTTCAGAACAAATGTTGAGTCTTGGCTGCACATTGAAATCATCGAAAGCTTTTAAAAATTACCCAAGTGTCCAACCTCCAGGAATTCTGAAGTAACTGGTCTGGAGTTTGACCTTGACTCTGGGATTTCTATAAGCTCCCAAATGATACTAATGTAGATCCATGATTGAAAATCACAGATCTAGAGTTAGAAGACCTGAGATATACTACAGACTCCATCATTTAGTAGTTTGGGCTAATAACTTAATCTCACTGACATAGTTTCTTCATCTTAAAAATAGAGGAAAAAATAATACTTTCTGGATTTATTCTGAGAATTAAATGAGATATGCCTTGTAATGTGTCACTATCTGGCACGTTTATGACTATAAAAAGAAAAACAGCTATAATAATAAGCTACTATGCAGGATAAAATCTATCTGACAAACTAAATCCTACTAAGGAAATGGTTCTCAAACTTTAGCATGCAACAGAATCACCTGTAGGCTTGTTAAAACACAGATTGCCTCTCCCCACCCATTCTTTAGGTCTAGGGTGGGACCAATAATTTGTTTTTGTAACAAGTTCCCAGGAGATGCTGCTGCTGCTGGTTTGAGTATTGCACTTTTAGAACCACTGTTTGAGCTTTAACAGTTTAAGTTTCCCCTTCAAAAGAGTATTGATGCTTTAATACACCCCAAGGATATTATTATGGTGGAACTTAAGATACTTCAGTTGACAGTAGGGACATATTCTGGGGCAGGAGACATCCTTGTAGGAAGCTGACTATTCCATTTCATTTTTAAAATTTTAACTTATTTTATTTTTACTTTGGGGTATAGTTTTACAGTGTTGTGTTACTTTCTGCTGTACAGTGAAGTGAATCAGCTATATATATACATATATCCCCTCTTTTTTGGATTTCCTTCCCATTTAGGTCACCACAGAGCATTGAGTAGAGTTCCCTGTGCTATACAGCACATTATCATTAGTTATATATTTTATACATATTAGTGTATGTATGTCAATCCCAATATCCCAATTCATCCCACGCCCCCTTTCCCCCCTTGGTGTCCATATGTTTGTTCTCTACGTCTGTGTCTATTTCTGCCTTGCAAACAGGTTCATCTGTACCATTTTTCTAGATTCCATAATTTTAAGGTGAGTCCTTGTCAGCTTCTCTGCTGTTTTCCAAAGCAATGGACAGATCAGAGGCTTCTCTCAATGGGATTTTTGTAACAGAGTAGAGGAAGCTTTGGAAATTGTTTTTTCTTTCTAGCACTATTTAATGAGAGCTGCCCTTTCCATCCCTTCACATTCCCCTTTAATTTGGAAACCGTGCTGTTAAAATGACACACATTTATAGAAGGATTAAATTCATGTCTGAAAGTATGTTAAGGCTTGTAAAACACATCAAGATGGTTGGGATATGACTATTTCCCACGGAAAAGTGTCAGAGAAATTATGTTTTCCAGTATGACTGGGGAGATTATGACAAATAGACCAAAGATGGCAAATTTGTGCCCCAGTCTTGACGGCTACTGAGGTCCTCATTTCTGTGAGAGATGACACACTCTGAGATCAATGGGGAATTTGGCAAAGCTTGTCTTCAGCATACTCTTCCCACCTCTCCTTCTAGTGACTAACAAGTCCTGGCTTCCTAATTCTCCAACACTCTATTTCTGAGCAGTGGGCATTATCCATGTTAAACCTCACCCAAGTCAATGTCTCTTTTTGACTTAATTTCTATTTCTCTAATATCTGGCTATGCTGAATTTAGATACAGATATTCAATATGAGTATGTGAATGGCTGATACTGCTTAATGGGATATTTATTTCAAGGAATTTGTATGAAAAGAAGCAGCTCAAAGGAATGCATCAAATAGTGGAAAGCGAGGCATTGTGACTGATGGCAGAGTTTTGTTTGTTTGATTTGTTTTTCTTAAAGTTTTTTTTTTGATGTGGACCATTTTTAAAGTCTTCATTGAATTTGTTACAATATTGCTTCTGTTTTATATTTTGGTTTTTTGGCTGCAAGGTATGTGGGATTTTAGCTCACCAACCAGGGATCGAACTCACATCCCCTGCATTGGAAGGCGACATCTTAACCACTGGACTGCCAGGGACGTCCCTGTTTTGTTTTCAATATGTGTGTGACATGGTGGGGGTGGGGGACTTTGAAACTTTTCTCACATATTCTCTCCATCCTTGGGAGCAGGTAAGATAATTTGCTTGCTAGGTGGTATTTGGGCAATAGGGGCCAATATTCTCTAAAGAGAAAAGAAAGTGGGGGAGAATCCTAGAACCTTAGGACCACAGGTTGGTGGGTTTGACATGGAGAGATCACTCAATATCTTTGCCTCCAGATACTCTTCTATGAAACAAAGTTAATAATATCCTGCCCTGCTTTCTTCTTTTAGGGTTGTGAAAACGAATCTTTCATGGTACATGTGAAAGCATCCTGTAAATTAGTAGGTGTTAGAGAAATTAAAGTTTTTGAATAATGATTATGATGCTGAAAAAAATAATAATAAATCCTTGCCATATGAGTTTTAAAAAATAAGATATCAACTAATTTGGAGGGGCCAGAAAACAATAGGTTGAATGTTAGTAAATTTGTCACTCTAGAAAAGTTATACTGAATTAATTTAAAAGTGCTTTTATTGATGCAAATTAATTAAAAAAAATTATCATTCCTCATATCCTAGAGCCAAGAAAGCCCACTGATTTGATGTGGATATAGCATATTTTCCAGGCATGTCCTTCTCTAGGTCTCAATGTCCCCATCTGTTCCATGAGGAGGAGGCCCAGACATTCATAGATAGCATGGTTTTCTGGGTATTCATAGGGAGGAAAGAAGCCCAAGATGAAGGCGGCTGCCACCGTAGCCTCCTCTCCTGTCCAGTAGGGGTAGCCCGAGGGCCAGAGAAGAAACAGTGACCCTTTGTAGAGGTCTGTACTCTGGAAGTAATCTACATGGAGAACCCTGAGCAGCTCACTACTGCCCCCTCCCAGTGAGCTGCTTTCAGTGGAAGATTCACAAGTTCTAAAGACACTCCAGGACAGTGAAACAGTGGTCCACACTGGCTCAAAGCTCCAGGCAGTAAGTATGAAATGATTGCTCAATCAATAGCAAATATTCCAAGGTCTTGAAATAATCCAGGATCACTTCTCTTTGAATCATCCACTGGGTAAAAGAAGCAGCTAATTTACAGGAGAGCCTCCCAGCCCTCGGCCACCATGTCCCAGTACTGAATTAAATGAGTAGAGACTGTTCATGCAGAAGCTTAACACAATGAAACTGTGTGTTCAACCTCAAAGGCCCTAACAGCCTGCCATCCTCAGAAAAGTAGTGACTCCTAGCTGGTCAGACTCAGCTTCCATGATTATCCAGCACAACTTGTTCTAGGTGAAAAAGCAAAGGGCTGCAAAGAAGAGACGATCATCTCTGCATAAGGTGGGCATCAAGAGTAGTTCCATTGTTGCACTGGGGCTTAATTTAGGGAATGAGGTTGGTCAAGTGGGTAACAGAGGACCTGTTTCTAAAATTTTTATCTCCACATAATCAAGAATAGGGATGCTTCAGACAGGGATAGCCTTATAAATAGATGCATTATAACCTCCCACTGAAAAATATCTTCTTGTAAGCCTTGCAATCATGCCCCAGATTCTACTGGCAGCGCTTGTGTTAAGCAGTGCTTGTGTTAAGCATTGCCCTCTTCCTAAGGCCTTAAAATGGAAAGCAGTGATTAAGAGCCAAGTTTCCAATTGGGACTCAGCTATTTACTAACTCTTCATCCTAGGTAAGTTGCTTAATTTCTCTAAAGTTCAGTTTCCTCATCTTAAAAATGGGTAAAGAATGGTATCTACCTCTAAGGGTTGTTATGATTATAGAGATAATATTATTAAGTGCTTGGCACATGGAAAATGTTTTTTAAAATGGTAGATGTTATTATTACCTAAAATCCAAATTCTCTTGTAGGAGAGTTCCCAAAGTCTCCATGAGTGAGTTTGGCTGATGCCTCCTTTTCAGAGACAGTTTGGTAGAGTGTAAACACAATGGGCTTTGGATTCAGATGTGGGATTAAATCTGGGCTCTCTCACCCTAGCTCTGAGACTCCGACTAAGTTACTTTACCTGTCTGAGCTTCAGGCCCAGTCTGTTGTAAAATGGGGATTAACATCTCACTTTATGGGACTGTTGTGAGAATTATGAGATATTTGTGACATGCCTGGTACATAGTAAGTGCTCAACATGTTAATTCCTTCTTAGGAAAGCAATGGTCTCTGACACATGATGAGAGGGAGGGTGCTGAAAGTAGGGTGATGAGTGTTAAAAGGAAAGCCAGGAAACGAGACAAATTTATGCCTTCTGGGCTTGACCTGAGATTTGAGTACTCCACTATCAAGATAATGGAAAAGGTGTAAGGACCTAGTGACATAAAAATGTTAGTACACCATAATAAAAAATAAGTGACATGGTATAAGCATATATGGGCTTAAGGGTCAATGTACAGGACAGGGCATTTAAGGTGTTTCCCATTCTCACTGTATCCTTCTGAGGGTTTCCTTATCCTTTGGTGACCATCCCATTTAGCAGCATATAAAGGGCTTGTCAATTGGCATGAAAACTTTGCCCAGTAGGGGGCCTAGAGAGATGGTAACTGGCTGAGTCCATCAGATCCTCTCTTGAATTTGGTAGTGAGAAAGGAGGATTAGGGACATGGAAAACAGGAAAAGATTGGTTATGGCAATTATGGGTGCTGATTGAAGCCATAGAAACAGGCAGAGTAAGCTGATAATGGTGATCACCAAATGCTGTAACGTTAGGGGCAGGAGAAACATAATAGTTTCTGAGGGGAACTTTTAGTAGAGGTATTGATAATCCATCTCTCTTATTAGACTGCTAGAGCTACTGTTGTATCTTGAATATGTAAAGTTCCAGTTACCTGTGAGGCCTGGTTGTATGGTTATCAAAATGGTGTACTGACCTCTGTATTTCTCTACATATGTTTATAATAAATCCTCTTTAGCAGACATGATCTAAGCTTATCTACGTTCCTTGCAAACTAAAAGAACTTAAATATTTTGGTGTGAATTTCAGCCCTGCCACTTACTAATTTCTTCACCTGTAAAATGGAAGTGATAATTAAAAGAGTTAGGAGCATTTAGAATAGTGCTTGGCATATAGCAAATATTCAAAAAGTGTTAATTAAATTACTATCATCATTACTTCGGACAAGACCTGAATTTTTGTTATCTGTAAAATGGGATTATATTCACTTTATGAGGTTGTTGAGGGGAATAAATGAAGTAACAGGTAAAACAGTAATAGTTATATACCCGGTACTTAATATATGTTGGTTATCATTTCCCTCCCCTCAAAAAAAACCCTCAAAATATTTTGAATCATCGAGCATCCATCTGGGCAGTATAAGTAAAGACAAGTTTGGGCCTTGTGCATAGTAAGTGCTGAAAAAATAGTTATTTAATGTGAAAATTTCCTACTTCAATGAGTGTTGCTATTTTGAACCTCTTTCTCACTCTCTAATCTCACACACATCAGAAGAATTGGGGTGTCTCAGATATAGTTCTACTTGGAGATTTATAGCAACAGGAAGGTTTTTCCATAGGGTCGACCTTCTTGGTCAGTTAAAAGGAAGCAGGAGGTTGGGCTTCCCTGGTGGCGCAGTGGTTGAGAGTCCACCTGCCGATGCAGGGGACAAGGGTTCGTGCCCCGGTCCGGGAAGATCCCACATGCTGCGGAGCGTCTGGGCCCGTGAGCCATGGCCACTGAGCCTGCACGTCCGGAGCCTGTGCTCCGCAATGGGAGAGGCCACAACAATGAGAGGCCCGCGTACCGCAAAAAAAAAAAAAAAAAAAGGAAGCAAGAGGGAGTAGATATGGGGATATATGTATATGTATAGCTGATTCACTTTGTTATAAAGCAGAAACTAACACACAATTGTAAAGCAATTATACTCCAATAAAAATATTAAAAAAAAAAGAAGCAAGACAATTTCAAGTCCTTTACAAGTGGAATGGTGTTGCTATATTCACCCGAGCTAAGTAATGCCTCTTCTTTATGAAGCTTACAATGGGTGTAACATGAATGGGAATAATGAATTTAGCTTTCGATTTTCTTTCTTCTGTAAATAGGCAATTCCACCTGGAGGGCCTCAAAAAGGCATAATGAGCTGGGAAATCCCTATAGATTTTGGTAATTGGAAATCTTTCTTTTCTTCTCATTACCTGGAAAAGTATCTTCCATCATCTTTCATTTAACCCCAGAATGGCTCTTAGACTTTGTTTGATTGAATCTAAATAAGAAATTATCAAGATTCCATATAATTGTTACTTCAAACCCAAATCCCTTTATAGAAGTAACATAAAATCACTGTGCGATGTTTTCCAAAAGTTTTAATCTTTTTCCTGCCAATGATTTCATGTCATTTTGATAAAGCAAAAGCTAAACATGTCAAGCTCTGGCATGATCAAGTTTGAGTAAGATTTCTAAGAAATGGACACAGCATCATTTTATGAACCTTCACTTGGAACATGGGACCCAACTTTATTTTAATGACCAAGCAAGACATTGAATGAAGACATTTTTTCCTTCCCTAGGTTAGAGAACAAACATTAAACAGAATAAGTTATTTTACTAGGCATAAATTTTCCTTTAACATTCTATTTGGACTTTTCTAACTGAAGGCTGGAAGGCTTTTACCTGTCTGGCAGATGAAATAACTCATGAGTTAGTGGTTAATATATAAATTATTAAGCACCACAGGCACAACAGTCATTTATTTGTAGTGAGGTACTTTCAAGAACTTTGTACCTGCTAGTACAGTAGAGAAGTAGTATACTGACAAGAATATAGACAGTATCATCAGTAGGTAGTAGGCTGGATAGATTTTATTCTTGTAATTTTAGTCAAATGACTTTGACCAATATATATTTTTGCTTGGGAGCATTTCCCAGTGTGGAAGATGAAAAGCTTGATTATGAATACAACTTAGTTAACTTTGCAACAAATTGATTCCATTTGTTAACTTATGGAAAAACGGCTATGATTTCCAAACTGAAATAAAATCATAATTTTCTGATAGCTCAAACTGGAGAAGAAAGAAATAGGAGAAGAAAGAACCAATCTTCACCTAGAACACCTATTTGTCTCAGGATGAACTACCCTCTAGTCAAGAATTTGATTAGTTGCTTTCACTGTCTCAGCAATAAAATCAGAAAATTATATATTGGGAATAGAATGTGGATGAGGTATAACAAGACTTCTCTTGTAATTCCAGTTAGAATCCAGTATAGTACAGTGCCATGAGCACTGAATTTGAAGTCAGACATATCAGTAATAAAATCCAAACTCTGTTTCTCAGTTGCTGTATGACTCTTCACCATCTACTTCAACTATCAGCCTATTTCCTGTTCTCTAAAAATTGGGATAACAATCATCCAACTGCTCACAGGATTTTGAGGATTAAATAAACCACAATATATCAAAGTACCCAGAACCATTTCTAACACATAGTAGATGCCCAACAAATGTGGTAGATCTGAACCTCTCTGGTCTCCTCTTCTGTAAAATGAGTTATGGGGTGGATTAGATGTTCTCTAGCTCTCCTGAGACAAAAGACTCTAAGACTCATAACATCTTAACACTGCATTTAGCAATCTTTTGGGTGAATAGTAGAAAACAGAAAAGAATGGAGGTAATGTACTGTACTACAGCAACTCACTTCAGTTTATGCAACCAATGTACTCCAAAAAGATTTGTAGAAAGGGAATATAAGGCCCAGATGGCGGTAAGAGAATTATCTAAGTTAGAAGTCAGTATCAGAGCTAGAGCTAGAAATCCAAATCAATCACTGTAGATCAGATCTGGGGCTTTTTCCTCTACAGTCTACACTAGAGCCAATTTAAGACTCTCTTGGAACAGTTATTTACTAACTTGAGCAAATCCACCGAAAACTAGGCTAGGTTTGTCTTTGGCAACCTATCAATCATTTTCTTATTTTCTTTATAGATAACTAGTACCCTTAAGACTCTCTTCAGATAGTCCATCCAGATGTCCTTTCCCATAACTTTCTAAATTGTAAAGCAAACTCATCTCTCATCATAATTTACCTGTTCTATCTCCTATTTGTTTCTTTGTAGCAATGACTGGTAATAAATTAGCAGTTAAAATAATCCAGCCCACAATGCTTACTTAAGAAAGTGGAAAATTTTAGGCATTGAGGCATATAGGAGCAGGGATATAATTTTTGTCAGGGGTCCTTTTTAAGATTGCTTTAAATAATAGCCACATCATCTAAAGGGTGAAGGTGCAGCAAAATGTTTCTGAGCTTTTAACCTTATACATTTTACCAAATGATATAATCAAATACTTAGAAAAAAATCTGGAGAAAAGTAGATTGATAGGGAACTAAAACTGAAGGTAAATGAAAGGTGCTGTGATGTCTACTTTTCATGATAGTATAGTTTGATGTGTTACTTTTCAATGATTGAATCACTTATCAAAGTAGAAATATAACTTGTACTAACAAGGTAAGAAAGAGTTCACAGTTTGTGGGGCTGTTGGTCTAAGAACAAATTGTAAGAAAGAAAAATTTATTATAAGATAATAAATGAATCCAAAAGCAAAACTTTGTGTCTATCAGAGAACAATAGTTTTAAAAGACAAATCTGATTCGGTTGTTAAATAAAACTATGAGCAGTTATCTTTAGATCAGAGTCATTTATATTTCTAGATGTAAGTAAGCCATATTTGCAATTTAACAATTTGCATTAAAGTCAAAAAAGAAAAAAAAAGCTACAATTCCCACCAATGGAAAATAAGAAAACTCTATTTCACAGATATTTTAGTCTGTAATAATCTCTTCTATGCTTCTCTGGGATGTTCCAAATGTAAATAAACTTACCCTTTAAGTAGAAAAGACAAAGCATCAATGATAAACAAAATGGAAGATTACCACATTGAAGTCACATCATATAGTCAAATTATGAATTACCAAGAAAGTTAAATAGGTTTAACCCAAACATAGCAAAAAAGTAATTTCTCATTTCATTAACCAGTGAAAATAATCTTCATTTATACATGCTCTCTTTTACAATAGGAAACATCACATATGAATAGTGAGTACTTAGCAAAAAAACGAATTGATGGAAAAAGGATTAATCTCCAAAATATATAAACAGCTCATCCAGCTCAATATTAAAAAAACAAAAAACCCAATCCAAAACTGGGCAGAAGACCTAAATAGACATTTCTCCAAAGAAGACATACAGATGGCCAAGAAGCACATGAAAAGCTGCTCAACATCACTAATTATTAGAGAAATGCAAATCAAAACTACAGTGAGGTATCACTTCACACCAGTTAAAATGGGCATCTTCAGAAAATCTACAAACAACAAATGCTGGAGAGGGTGTGGAGAAAAGGGAACCCTCTTGCACTGTTGGTGGGAATGTAAATTGATACAGCCACTATGGAGAACAGTATGGAGGTTCCTTAAAAAATTAAAAATATAATTACCATATGACCCAGTAATCCCACTACTGGGCATATACCCAGAGGAAACCATAATTCAAAAAGACACATGCACCCCAATGTTCATTGAAGCACTATTTACAATAGCCAGGTCATGGAAGCAACCTAAATGCCCATCAACAGACGAATGGATAAGGAAGATGTGGTACATATATACAATGGAATATTACTCAGCCATAAAAAGGAACAAAATTGGGTCATTTGTAGAGACATGGATGGATCTAGAGACTGTCATACAGAGTGAAGTAAGTCAGAAAGAGAAAAACAAATATCATACATTAATGCATATATGTGGAACCTAGAAAAATGGTACAGATGAACCGGTTTGCAGGGCAGAAATAGAGACAGAGATGTAGAGAACAAACGTATGGACACCAAGGGGGGAAAGCGGCGGGGGGATGGGGGTGGCAGTGTGATGAATTGGGAGATTGGTATTGACATATATACACTAATATGTATAAAATGGATAACTAATAAGAACCTGCTGTATAAAAAAATAAATTAAATTTAATTTAAAAATTAAAAGAAAAAGAGCCTCCATAATTGCACTTTGAACGAAGAATGCCTAAACAGACGTGCTCTTAATAGAATTTCATGAAATATTGGCATTCTTTCATGGATCAATCATACATTAAGTAAGGAAAAACACTTTACCTACTTAACCTAGATTAGTAGTACACTTTCTAAAATCTAACTTGGTCACTTCTCCACATTTGAGACTGCTACATCAGAAAAGTGCAGGCACATGTTAATTTGTTCATCTTAGTTGGGTAAAATATAGATATTCCTGGGGAGATGGCAAGTAGTACAGCTGGTCATCAAATACTTTCCCCCAAGAATCCTGGCCTTCAAGAGTCTAGTCTTCTTTACAATCTTATGAGTTTTCTGCCCACCGTGTATGTTATGCTCCTGACCTCCATTAGGCTGGAAGTTATTTGCATAGCTGGGCAAAACATTTTATTCCAATTTATTTATTTTCCACTTTATTTCTTCCAGTTATGAGAGTTGTTTAAGATAAAAGATGAACACATTTAACCAGGACTTATAGTACAGTTGACCCCTGAACAACACAGGTTTGAATTGTGTGGGTCCACTTATACACAGATTTTTTTCAATAAACACTACAGTACTACACAACCTGTGTTTTGTTGAATCTGCGAATGTGGAACCACAGATACAGAGGGCCAGCTATAAAGTTATACGCAGATTTTCAACTGCAAAGGGGGCTTGAAACCCATAACCTCTACGTTGTTCAAGGATCAACAATAGTTGTAACTTGAGTCGGTTCAATTTTGTTGTTATTTTTTGTTGGTTGGTTTAAAAACACTGGCCAAGATTTTTGAAAACCAATCAACAATTCTGTGAGAAATGTAAATGATGTTAAGGCCATGCAAATTAATCTCCTTTTAAAATACAACCTAACAAGGGTTGAATGCAAATTGGGTAATCATTAAAAATGTGTTTCACTTTCATTTAAATGTATGAAATGTTGAATTTCTTGGTGAGTCTTAACAGTGGTATTTACCAAAGAGAAAAATATTTAATGAGCAAACCTTAATTTCTTTGATTTAATTTTGCAGATTTTTATCAATGAAACATTTTTTTATTTAAGGAATTCAATTAATAGTCATTAAATTACTAGGTAAAGATTCTCATAGTAATCTAAATTTAAAAGTTGATGAATACAGATTAAAAGTCAACTGAATTTCTGCTTGAATAGCAAAAACAAACATAAAACACAAAAAGTAGCACTGTCCATTGTATGACGCTAAATGAGGTGTTTTTGGTTATGTAAACATATTAAGTAAACATATTTTCCCTGTTTTTATTTTTATGCATCACATGTGAATGTAGACAGAGATTTAAAACTACCTTGAGTTAAAAAGAAACCAAAACTTTTATTCTATACTTTATTCTGTATAAAGTACTTTATTCTGTAGTACTTTGGTCCTAGATTTTTTAATGTAATTTTTGAGAAAGATATTTCATATACAACAAGTTAATGCTAGCTCAGTCTAAGACACCTACAAAAACCCGTCTCTTGCACTTTTCAACATAATATACAAAACTGTAAAATCTGTCAAGGTGGAAACTCTCTGGAATTAAAGTGCTGGAAAGTACAGCAAGGTAAAAGAAAGCATTATATACAAATAGTGTTAAGCATTCTGTAATGTATGGCATTCTTATTGTAATTGGAGTGAAACTTATCTATACATACACACAAAATATTTCAGAAGCCAGTGAAGTAAACAAAAGCGCCAGTTCTTTAAATTACACTTGATCACGCAGACGAGCAAGTCTCTGTGATAGTTCATCCTGGAGAAAGCAAAAATTAAAAGTCACAGGGCTGTGACAAATATAAATCACTAATATTTTAAATAGCTCATATTCAAATAAGATTTAAAATCTTGTCTCAAAAATTCACACAAAAATATTAAGAATTTACTTTTTTTAAACATTTCAAAATAAATGGAGAACTTAATAGAGCAGAAGGCTATGAAGGGGAACAAATTCAATTGTTAAATGAAATATGCATGCAATGTCCATCATTAAGGAGTTAAAGGCTAATTACATCTTGCTTATTTACGATGATGTCATATTATAGTAGAAAAATACTCTTTATAATAGATAAAAGGAGAATATATTTGCTTATATATACATATAAATACACATATATTTAATTCATTCATCAAGTTCATACAAATCAAGATAAAATCCAACTTCTACCTGTTCCATGGAAGTTAACACCTGTGCCAAAAGAACCTGTTTGACCTTGTGGTAGTTCCATACTGAGATCAAGGCTACAATTTTAAAATAATTAACATAAATGAATGTTAATATAAGCATTTTTCTCCTTATCTAATTATAACAAGCTTATAATTGTTATTATAAATTACAAAAACATGCTTATTGCAAATTTGAATATTCTACCTAGCATTTTACCTTAATTTAAATAAACATAATACTGGTTCAATTTTATAGATGCAAATAGAACTTAAAAATATTCTGGGGACTTTCCTGGTGGTGCAGTGGTTAAGAATCCGCCTGCCAGTACAGGGGACATGGGTTCGATCCCTGGTCCTGGAATATCCCACATGCAGTGGAGCAACTAAGCCCCTGTGCCACAACTACTGAGCCTGCGCTGTAGAGCCCACACACCCAGAGCCGGTGCTCTGCAACAAGAGAAGCCACTGCAATGAGAAGCCCTCGCATCACAACGAAGAGTAGCCCCCCCACGCCGCAACTAGAGAAAGCCCGTGCACAGCACAAAGACCCAATGCAGCCAAAAATAAATAAATTAATTAATTCAAAAATACAAATTCTGGGCTTCCCTGGTGGTGCAGTGGTTGAGAGTCTGCCTGCTGATGCAGGGGGCACGGGTTCGTGTCCCGGTCCGGGAAGATCCCACATGCCACAGAGCGGCTGGGCCCATGAGCCATGGCCGCTGAGCCTGTGCGTCCAGAGCCTGTACTCCGCAACAGGAGAGGCCACAACAGTGAGAGGCCCGCGTACAGCAAAAAAAAAAAAATAATAATACATATTCTGAATGTCCATCTTAGGATAAATGAATTACTAATTTTAAAGAGTTTTTGATGAGCCCTAGTGGCAACCCATGTGTATGATAATCTTATGATAGAAAAGTGAATAAAATATAGGATAATGATCTGGTCATCTGAACAAAAAGAAAGACCAAAACAATGGTTATCCAATGTACTGAATTTACTGGAGATTACTATATGTCTTCTACTGTAAAGAAAATTAATGTGCCAAAAAAAGATAAAACAGGCTAGACATATGTAGCCTCAGGATCAATATCCACATCTAACATTTGAGCTAACTACAAGTTCAGTGTTTAGATCCTGAGCTACCCTTGCTAGAAATCATTACTTGCATCTACCCATATAACTGAAGTTTAGAAAAGTTAAGTACACTTGCCCAAGATCACTCTAGTGACAGATAGGATTCAAATCCAGGTTTGTCTCCTTCCAAGGCCACGATTTTAATCTCCATTATAAATACTCCTGAGGATACAAACTACTCTTTCTGCCTGTCTCTAGACGAGTGTATGCCAACTCCAGTTTGAAAACACTACAGTGAATACAGTAACTTCGTCATTAGGAGATTCTAGAGACAGATTGTTATTTAAAAGGTAAAGATATAGTATACTAAAATTTTGCTATACTTAAACATCTATAAGGATGGGTATTTCGACATCAATGGTTCTACCTATTTCTACTGCTCCAGTCACCACCCATTATTGACAGAAGTAATCACTCGATTTTGGCTCCCTACACTCAAGGAACATTTGTCATTGTATGGAGGCATTTTTGGCTGTCACGCCTGGGGGGGAGGGGTGATATTACTTGTGGGTAGATGCCAGGGACACTACTAAACATCCTACATACATAGGACAGCCCCTAGGATTATTAGCCCAAAATGTCAACAGTGTCAAGTTTGAGAAATCCTATTCTAAATTTTATAAAAAAGTTGTCTACTGAACTTGATTTCCACTGAGAGTCAGTAAGGCTGTGATACGGCAATATTCGTTTTGAAAGACCTCCCTTGCTCTATTTTCAAGCCCAATCTTCTTATTTCGTCTTTGGTACAAAGAGAAACAAGTTCTTAGCCTCATATTAATAAAATGGAGTCTTTTTACACATGCCTTAGTCTCTCCTATAATACTTAAAAATCATCCTTCTTACTAACTCCTTGTTGGATATGGGCTATATTAGATACTAACAAAGCAAAATAGTGTACCACCTACCCTCTGGCCCTGTTCTCAAATATTGCAAACCTGTTTTTTTATTAACCTAGGTTTTAACCCACTAATGAGAGATACAACAGTGAACTAAAGAGCTGGTAACTAATTAAGTTCTTTCTAATTAAGCATTAGTTTCAACACTAGAATAATATTAATCAACTCTATTTTCCAGGTGTCTTTAAGAACCTTATTTCAACCTATTACTCTACATTTGAAGATAAAGCATAAAACTTTAGTATCACCCAGTTTTAATCTTTATCTTTGAAAAAATATTTTAAATTCTTTACTATAATGTTCTCTTGAACTGAGTAAAATACCAGAGAATACTGATATAACATGACTTCTGTAGCACTGATAATATTACAGTCAAGTCATTCCCCTCAAACATGAAGAGCCTAAAATAAATAGCCTAACAGATACCCTATTTCTAATAGCTGGGCCAGAAAGGGTGTTAATTATTTACTTTTTTAAACAACAAATAACCATGTACAACAATGAAATGCTGCCATCTTTTGAACTCCTTGGATGTTTTGCACATATTGCTCAGTTTGCAGGACTCAAACTTGGCTTAAGACTTAATGGCCTGATCATAGTAGAATTCTTTTGGAAGATCCTATTAAAAACAATTAAACATTTGAGATATGCTGAACACAGACGGTACAGAGGAAACTTTTTAAACACTCCTGCCTCCCTCAGTCACCTTCCTTCATTTCTTATCACACACTAACCGAATCTATCTCCAGAGATTTTTAAGAAAATACTAAGATGATTGGAACAAAGTCATATTTTTATGAGCATGACAAAGAGCTGGATGTTCTAAAGGTCCTTGAAGCACTAAATTCTAGGGTCAAAAACCTAACTCTGACCATTGGTGATATTTTTATCCACATTACATAATTGTAGGACTTGTAGATATTAAATCAAGATTATTTCAAAAGCATCTGAATAATTTCTTACCCAGCTTCATCTGCCATTTCTTGAAGCAGCATATCCACCTGGTTCTAGAATAAAAAAAATAAGAATTTGTATTTGAATGGTATTTGCTTTTTGGGTAGTTTTTGTTTCTGACCTAGCTTTAAAAAGGGGGAACTGATCTACAGTTTTTAAAAGAAAGTTTTTAAAAAAATTTTTACCACCAGAGGGAGCTGAATTATCTCATAAAATGATTTATTTATGAATGTTAAATTATAAAGCCTTAAACTATGAGGTTATGTGAAAAATATTCACAGTGATATTCACATATAATTTGAATCTGAGTAATGTAGCTCTCTAATGGAGTGAACCAACTTTGCTCGTATTTAAAATGTAACAGACTTAAATTTTAGATTAATCATAACTGTCCTTTCTGCTAGTTGATGCAAATTTGATATTAAGGATTACTTTTTTTTTTTAAGGATTACTTTTTAAAGTATCTAGAGATGAATAAAATATAAGTATTTAGATATTTACAACAGTACAGGAGTTCTCAGGGAATAGAGTCCAATTAATTAAAAAAAACTTGTTTTTAACTTATTTAAAATATTTTGAACATACAGGTAGGAGCTCTAAGACATAGTTACAGCTCTACCACAAGGTGCCAAATTTTAAGCAAACCTCTAATAATGTTGTTGGGCCTTAGTCTCTCTTGTCTTTCATTCACCTGCAAAATATAAAGAAGTTCAGAAAATAATAGATCAAATACTTCTGTGCATTTAGATTGTGTTGTTTTTACTTCATATCTAAAATACCATTATTTGTGTTCTTAAAATTTACTTAAATGGCATTATACTAAGTATACTATTCTGCAACTTGTTTTTTTTAATTCAACCTTATAAGATCTAATTATATTGAGATCTAGAGCTCTAGTTCATTAACTTTCACTCCTGTATAGTACTGTAATATAAAATACTCTCAACTGTATTTATCCATTTTATTTCTGGACATTTAGACATTTTCCCCTAATTTCTCCTGATTATAGACAATAGTGCAATGAACATTCTTATGTAGAAGTATGTTTATACACATGTAGGTCTTTTGTGTATAAATTTAAAAATAGAAGTACTAGGTTATAGGTCACATGCATTTTCATATACTCTGATTTATTCAACAAATATTAACTGAGCACCTACTTTATGCCAGATATCATTTTAAGTGTTAGGGATACATCAGTAAACAAAAATAATTAAAAATATCCCTGCCTTCATTAAGCTTACATTCTAGTGTGTGCACATGAAAGGGAGGGGCAAATAAAAACTTTTTAAATTATGTGGTTTATTAGAAGGTGATATGTACAATGCAGAAAAATAAAGCAGGGATGGTAGATAGGGAGTACAGCACTCAGTGGATGTGCCACTGGTGTACTTCTAAGTAGGATGATCTTAAAAGACCTCACTGAGAAAATGACATTTGAACAAAGAACTGAAGGAGGTGGGGGAGTGGGCAATGAGGATGAGTGCAAGACAGATGAAGAAGATTCAGGCAGAGGAACCTGCAAGTGAATGGCTTTGAGGAAGAAATGTACATGGTGTGTTTGAGAAATAACAAGGAAGCCAATATCTTAGTAGAGTGATGAGCAATAATAGGAGATAAGGTCAGAGAAGCAGGATGAGGCAGATCCTAGAGGGCACTATAGGCCACCATAAAGAATTTGGCTTTTATTTTGAGAGACATGCAGAGCCACTGAAGGGTTCTGAGCAGAAGAATGACATGATCTGACTTGTTTTATCAGGATTGCTCTGGCTGCTATGTTAAGAATGGACTGTAGATATTACCGCATTGCTTTTCCAAAGTGAATATGCTAATTTAAATTCTAATTACTCATTAGCAAGGTATGAGAATTTGGGCATCTAAGCATGCCCATTTCTGTTGTAAATTTTGGTTGACTCTTTATGAAAAATGTTTTGTATATACTTGAATATCCCCAGCACCTAGCACAATACCTGAAACAGGAGAAGGTGCTTAGCAAATGTTAGGTGAATGAATCTCAAGATTTTTCAGAGCTAAAAGGCATTTAGATATCATCAAATCCAACCCTACATTTTACAGCTATGAATACTGAGGCCCAAGGTAGTGAGTATCTTAAGGTCCCAAACTTAATTAGTGACAGAGTAGGGATTAGAAATCCAAGTGTCCTGACTTCAAGTCATTTTTCCAGTCCCCTTGTGTTTTCCTAATCTTGACCATAAAATCACCTAAGGTGCCTGAATAAGAATCAGAAACTCTAGGACAGTGCTTCTCAAAATCAGGGCATAAATATCACCTGTAAATCTTATTAAAATGATTCCAATTCAATGTATCTGTGGATAGGGTCTGAATTTCTGCATTGCTAATAAGCTCCCAGATGATACAGATGTTCCTGATTTTTGCACCACACTTTGGGGAAGCAAGGCTCTGGAGGAGGTATAAACGTAATGACTATATATATGCTCTCTATAAGACATATACATGAATACTTTCTTCTTAACTCTAAAACACGAATATAAGCTTGTTCTCTTATTATTTACCTCTTAGTGAAAGGCATCACCTTCAGTAAAATTCTGATGGATGGCTATTGATTTTTCTCCTAACCTGTTTTGTAAATTATCCATATTATCATCTTATGTAGTGATAACAAGTTTTTTATTTGATGAACTATGTGATAGGTGCTGGGATCAAAAAGAAGATTGGTAATGATATAAATCTTCTATTTTAATATTCAAGTTTCACAAAATCTTTATTTCTGGCTCACATGACATCCAAACTAGTTTCAAATTTAATTTTCTCTGTAGCACATCTCTAAGCTGCAGATGTAACAACATCCTAGAAAACATCCTAGTTTTCTGAAAAATAATTCATCTTATAATTTACTATTTGTTCATCTGTGATCTATGCCTAATAACATACCTAAAGAGTAGGCAGGAAGCAGAATATCTGCAATGAGATGACTTAACTGGGGTTAGGATAATACCTAATACCCACTGGCCTCAGTGAGTCCCTAGTTCAATGCTTTTATCAATAAGGACCACTGGCAGCAGGGCAGAACCAAGTTCCATACTCTCTAGACATGTGACCTATAATAATTCTTAGAACTTCAAAACAAGATAGGAAATGTCATCTTCTAACATGTCCTTAGGAATCCAGGGTCAGAGCATAACTTCCTACTTGCATTTTGGGGATACACCATGTTTACTTCACATTCTAGAGATGATTTAGGTTCAGAAAGCCATTATATTTTGAACTTGGGTAATTTTTAAAAGTTAGTGTAAGTAGAGAAACTATTCTTACTTGTGGTGTTGTTAGGGTTGTAGTACTACTCATTGTGTCTTCCATTTGTTGCGCTTGAACATCCAGTGTTTCAAACTGCTGTTCAAATTTGTCCATCAGGGCAGAAATCTGCAAAAAGAAATATGGTCATAAGAAAAAAACTTACTCTGAAAAGATATTATCTGAACATCAATATATTTATTTATCTTTTTTACCTTTTCAAGGTTCATACTCCTCAATGTAGCATCCATAGACTTAACTACATCTGCCATGGACTTGGTTACCTATTGGGAGTATAAAAAAAAAGACTGAGAATCCTATAATATAAACAACCTCAAAATTTATGTAGTTTCTTATATTACTTGTAGATCATCTTATAAAATTTATCTATCGTTTCCTTAACAGTAAAAGTACACTATGTATTTCTGGTCTAGGCATCGACTATCTTTTATCTTTGACTATTCATTGGAAGACAACTAATTAGACCTTAGCTGAAAAGCCACTGCCAAAATCGGTTTCCTCAGTAAGCATTTTGACTATCTTTCTCCTGCCCAGGAAGGCGAGTACCTTTGTAACACTTTGCAGTAGATTTAGATTTCTGACAATTCTTAATACCTCCAATAACTTAAATCAAGAGTTCCTATTATTTACAGATATTAAGGCTTACCTTGCCCATTGTAACTGCAGTTTGAACTCTGGCTGCCACAGCATCAACCCTAGCACTCATTCTCAAGAAATTAATTGTTTGATTCTTCTGGCGGATTGCATTTTCAGCATGTATTCTTGCAACTTCTGTATTGCCTTTCTGAATGGCCTGTTTTAAACACAGCAAAAGTAAACAGTGAAGACAAACACCAAAAGTAAATATAGGGAGCAAAAGTAGATATTTTAGAAAGAGGAAAACAATGCCCAACTAACATATTTTTAATATTCAAGAGCTTTTACAATTAGTATTTTTAGGAAATAAAAGGAGAATTTATAGTCCTTTAATTTTTTATTTATGACTAAAAGATATATACTCATTAACATTTTAAGAAATTAGAATATAGAGTTTAAAATTTTTCCCATAATCACTCAGCCATTACCACTATTAATATTTCAGTATAAAGTATTCCAAGTACATAAACCTATTTATTGAAATATTACAATATAAATTACAAGAGTATATGCATCAGAGCATACTGTTTTCTCACCTAATTAAAATTTTTTAAGTCAATAAATATATAACTACATCATCACTCTAAAGACTGTGTTGAAAGAAAAAAAAAAGGTTGTGTTGTATGCATGTACCATTAATCAGGGCTTTCCTCGTGTGTGGTAAAAACACTACTGATAGTACATAAAATTATTTTAGATGTTACACAGACATAAGTATCTTCATTTTAATCATGCATTTATTTAAATGTATATATGAAATGGATATGACTAGCACAGATCCATGCTTTCTGCTATACTGTAATAGCTATGGCCAGGTATGAAGTTAAAAGTCAATTTAAAGAAAAATGTTAAATAGCTCAGATGGTACCCCAGTATAGCAAAATCGATAGTGTACATAAGTGACTGAAATTAGAGCACATGGAACAGTTAAGATCCCTGCTTGCTGGGTATTTAGTTTGCTTCCAATTCTTCAATAATATAAACACCAATGTGATAAATACATTAGTATATGCAACCTCAAACACTTTCCAAGTTTTTTTCCTAGTTAACATCCATAACTACATATAGCTACAATTTTTTTTCTTGTGATGAGAACTTTTAAGATCTCTTAGCAACTTTCAAATATATAATAAAGTATTATTAACTGTAGTCACCACGCTGTACATTATATTCCCAGGACTTATAACTGATAGTTTGTACCTTTCAGCCATCTTCACCCATTTCACACACACCCACCCCCCACCTCCTTCCTCTGGCAACCACATATCTATTCTCTTTATCCATGAGTATTTTTTTTAAGATTCCACATAAGTTAGATCACATGGCATCTGCCTTTCTCTCTCTGACTTATTTCACTTAGCATAATATGCTCAAGGTCCATCCATGTTGTTGCAAATGGCAGGATTTCCTTGTTTATGGGTGAATAATATTCGACTTTATATATATATATATGTGTGTGTATATATATATATATATATATATATATATATATATATTCCAAATTTTCTTTTTCCATTCATCCATTGATGGACACTTAGGTTGTTTTCATGTCTTTCTTAAAAAATTAATTTATTTATTTTTGGCTGCATTGGGTCTTCATCACGGTGTGCAGGCTCCTCATTGCGGTGGCTTGTCTTGTTGCAGAGCACGGGCTCTAGGTGCGCAGGCTTCAGCAGTTGTGGCATGTGGGCTCAGTAGTTGTGGCTCACGGGTTCTACAGCACAGGCTCGGTACTTGTGGCACATTGGCATAGTTGCTCTGTAGCATGTGGGATCCTTCCTGGACCAGGGCTTGAATCCGTGCCCCCTGCATTGGCCGGTGGATTCTTAAGCACTGCACCACCAGGGAAGCCCCGCATGTCTTGGCTATTGTAAATAATGCTGCAATGAACATGGGGGTGTATATATCTTTCTGAGTTAGTGTTTTTGTTTCCTTCAGATAAATACCCAGAAGTGGAATTGCTGGACCATATGGTAGGTTCTAATTTTCACTTTTCAAGGAACATCCATACTGTTTTCCATAGTGGCTGCACCAATTTATATTCCCACCAATAGTGCACAAGGGTTCCCTTTGCTCCACAACCTCTCCAACACTTTTTGCTTTTTGTCTTTTGTGTGTGTGTGTGTGTGTGTGTGTGTGTGTATGTGTGTGTGTGTGGTACGCAGGCCTCTCACTGTTGTGGCCTCTCCCATTGCAGAGCACAGGCTCCGGACGCGCAGGCCCAGCAGCCATGGCTCACAGGCCTAGCCGCTCTGTGGCATGTGGGATCTTCCTGGACCGGGGCATGAACCCGTGTCCCCTGCATTGGCAGGCGGACTCTCAACCACTGCGCCACCAGGGAAGCCACTTTTTGTCTTTTTGATGACAGTCATTTGATAACAGGTGTGAAGTGATGTCTTATTGTGCTTTGATTTGCATTTCCCTGATGATGCGTGATATTGAGAACATTTTCATGTACCTGTTGGCAAATTGGTATGTCTTTTTATGAAAAATGTATATTCAGATCCTCTACACATTTTTAAATCAGATTGTTTGGTATTTTGCTTTTGACTTGTATAAATTCTTTACATATTTCAGATGTAAACGCCTTATCAGCTGTATGGTTTTCAAATATTTTCTCCCACTTTTAACTTAGGATAGAGTTAGTTGCCTTTTAAATTTTTTCATGGCTTCCTTTGCTGCGCAGAAGCTTTTTTGTTTGATGAAGTCCCACTTCTTTATTTTTGCTTTTGTTGCCTCTGCTTTTGGTGTCGATTCCAAAAAATCACTGCCAAGACCAGTATCAAGGAGTTTACCATCTACGTTTTCTTCTAGAGTTTTATGACTTCACGTTTAAAGTTCAAGTCTTTAATCCATTTTGAGATAACTGCTGTATATGTTGTAAGACAGTGGTCCAGTTTTATTCTTTTGCATGTGGCTGTCCAGCTTTCCCAACACTATTTACTGAAGAGACTGTCCTTTCCCCATTGTATATTCTTGGGTCCCTTGTTGCAAATAAATTACCATAAATGTGTGGGTTTATTTCTGATTTCTCTATTCTGTTTCATTGATCTACGTGTCTGTTTTTATGTCAATATCATGCTGTCTCATTTACCACAGCTTGGTAATATAGTTTGAAATCAGGAAGCATGATGTTTGAGCCTTGTTCTTTCTCAAGATGGCCTTGGATATTCAGAGTCTTTTGTGGTTCCATATAAATTTTAGGACTGTTTGTTCTATTTCTATGAAAACTGCCATTGGCATCTTCATAGGGATTGAACTGAATTTGTAGATTGCTTTGAGCAGTATGGACATTCTAACAATATTAATTGTTCCAACCCATGAGAATGGAATATCTTTCCATTTATTTGCATCTTCTTCAATTTCTTTCATCAATGTCTTATAGTTTTCAGTGTAGTCTTTCAGGTCCTTGGTTAAGTTTCCCTAGGTATTTTATTTTTAATGAAATTGTAAATAAGATTGTTTTCTTAACTTCTCTGATAGTTCATTATTAGTTATAGAAACACAACTGATTTTTGTATATTGATTTTGTATCCTGCAACTTTATTGCATCTATTCTAATTTTTTTTTGGTGGATTCTTCTATATATAATGCCATGGGTTTTTTATATGTAATACATGTTATCTGCTAATAGAGACAGTTTTACTTCTTCCTTTCTGATTTGGATGTCTTTTATTTCTTTTTCTTGCCTAATTGCTCTGGCTAGGACTTCCAGCAGTATGTGGAACAGAAGTGGTAAAAGTCGGCATCCTTATCTTCATCTTAGAGGAAAACCTTTTAGCTTTTTTTCCTTGGGTATGATGCTAACTGTGGGCTTGTCATCTATGGCTTTCATTATGGTGAGGTACATTCCCCCTACATCCACTTTGTTGAGAGCTGTTATCATGAATGAATGTTGAATTTTGTCACATGCCTTTTCTGCATCTATTGAGATGATTATATGATTTTTATCCTTCATTTTGTTAATGTGGTATATCACCCTGATTGACTTGTGGATGGTGAACCATCCCCACATCCCTGGAATAAATTCCATTTAATCATGGTGTATGACCCTTTTAATGCATTGTTGAATTTGGTTTGCTACTATTTTGTTGAGGATTTTTACATCTATGTTCATCAGGGCTATTGGCCTATAGTGTTCTTTTCTTGTAGTTTCCTTGTTTGGTTTTGGTATCAGGGTAATGCTGGCCTCATAGAGTGAGTTTGGATGTGTCCCCTCCTCTTTAATTTTTTGGATGAGTGAGTCTGAGGTTGATTGGTATTACAGTTGACCCTTGAACAACACGGGGCTAGGGGTGCCAAACCCCACTCAGTCAAAAATCCATGTATAACTTTACAGTTGGCCTTCTGTATCTACAGTTCTGCATCTGTGGATTCAACCGACCATAAATAGTGTAGTACTATAGTACATCTTGGTTGAAAAAAATATGTGCACAAGTGGACCTGTGAAGTTCAAACCTGTGTTGTTCAAAGGTGTACTTTAATTCTTTAAATGTCTGGTATAATTCACCGGTAAAACTATCTGGGCCTGGACTTTGTTTGTTGGGAATATGCATGTTTTAATACTGCTGTGCTTGCCTGAGATTTGAAAATTCAAAAATTATTTTTAGATTATTTCTAATTCCCTCAATATACAAAAATGTAAGACCAAAATCTTTTTTATGCTTTCTCTTTCCTTGAAATAGTTGGGCTTATACTTTTAGAAAAGGATGATGCTAATACATCAATTTTAAGTATTTTTTCTTCTAACTCAGCCTAACTATTTCTTTCTCCTTTTCTGAAAGTTTTCTTCCCATAAAGTTTTCTCTATTAAGAGCATAAAATACCCAAAGTGACTCAATTTACGGGTAGGATATACGCTATTACCAAAGATCAGAGTAAGTTAATAAAATATTAAAAATAGATATAAAAATACACGTGTGCAGAAAAGAGTTAACACAGCAAGCCTGAGTCTGCTGTCCTTCGAAACGTCTGTTTGCAAGTTTGGTGTGTAACTAGCATCTAGGAACTTGGATTTGGGGAAGGTTTCCATCTTTCCCAGAACAGTTAAGAATGGCTCACTGTGCCTAAACTCTTTATATAAACAATGTGGTTTATGCCAAACAATGGATTTCCTTCTGGGAGACTGGAATTTTGGTGTGTGCTAGGCAGAGGATCCCTGCGTGACTACCAATAAAAGCCTTGGACTCCTAGTCACAGGAGAACTTACTTGGTAGACAACATTTAACATATGTTGTCACAATTTGTTGCTGCAGGAATTAAGCTTGTCCTGTGTGTTTCCACTGAGAACTCTTGGAAGCTTAAGCCTGGATTCCTCCAGACATCACCCCATGTGTTTTCCCTTTGTATCCTTTAGTGTAATATGTCATAGCCATGAGTCCAACTATATGCTGAGTCCTGTGAATCCTAGAAAATACACAATGCACAAGTCACAATATACATTAATTCTATGTACTATGTATATACAAAACTTATATTCAATGGAATATTACTCAGCCATAAAAAGAAATGAAATTGAGTTATTTGTAGTGAGGGGGATGGACCTAGAGTCTGTCATACAGAATGAAGTCAGTCAGAAAGAGAAAATCAAATACCGTATGCTAACACATATATGTATGAAATCTTTAAAAAAAATGGTTCTAATGAACCTAGGGGCAGGACAAGAATAAAGACGCAGATGTAGAGAATGGACTTGAGGACATGGGAAGGGGAAGGGTAAGCTGCAACGAAGTGAGAGAGTAGCACTGACATATATACACCATCAAATGTAAAACAGCTAGTGGGAAGCAGCCGCATAGCACAGGGAGATCAGCTGGGTGTTCTGTGACCACCTAGAGGGGTGGGATAGGGAGGGTGGGAAGGAGACACAAGAGGGAGAGGATATGGGGATATATGTATACACATAGCTGATTCACTTTATTATACAGCAGAAACTGACACATGATTGTAAAGCAATTATACTCCAATAAAGATGTTAAAAAAATAAAAAACTTGGGCTTCCCTGGTGGCGCAGTGGTTGAGAGTCCACCTGCCGATGCAGGGGACACAGGTTCGTGCCCTGGTCTGGCAAGATCCCACATGCTGCAGAGCGGCTGGGCCCGTGAGCCATGGCCGCTGAGCCTGCGCGTCCGGAGCCTGTGCTCCACAACGGGAGAGGCCGCAACAGTGAGAGGCCCACGTACCGCAAAAAAAAAACAAAACAAAAAAAACAAAAAAACCCACAAAACTTTAGAGACTAAAGAAATTCAAATGAGCCAAAAAATGTGAAATATTATTCTGACATACAGGCTTTATACTTCTCAGTAACAGTGGTTCTGGCTACAAACCGAAGGACAGTCATTAGATCTAGGCAATAGAACAGTTAGGTAACAGTACAGTTATACTCTGTGTTATGAGCCATACTTGCACACATAAGTAGAAATAAACAAAAAGCCATTATTAATTATGTCAAATAATAAATAATTTACTTAATAGATATTTGGCTTAAAATGCTAAAGCCAGTCATCCTTCTTCAATGTAAAATAAACTAAAACAACCACTCTTCCATCATATAACTGTGCTCATTTCATGAGTTTAAAAAAAAGTAAAAAGATTAAAAATTACTTACCTTGGGGCTTCCCTGGTGGCGCAGTGGTTGAGAGTCCGCCTGCCGATGCAGGGGACACGGGTTCGTGCCCCGGTCCGGAAGATCCCACATGGGGCCCAGGAGCCATGGCCACTGAGCCCGCGTATCTGGAGCCTGTGCTCTGCAACGGGAGAGGCCACAACAGTGAGAGGTCCGCATACCACAAAAAAAAATAAAATTACTTACCTTTTTAATCTTGGCCTTTTCAGCATTTTCTTCTTTATCACATTTCTTGGCATTCCTATTAAGTTCCTTTGCAGCAAACTTCAAGTTAAATAGGTGTTCTGAAATTATATGTTAAGGTTTAAAAAAAAAAAGTCATTTCCCAACCTAACTGAAAACAAGATGTTAAAATTAGAAAACTTATAAGATTATGCTATTTACACCAAATATTCACAAAGTATTTGAGGAAACAGAACAATTTTTATCTCTTCCACATTTGTTTTCTGTTAAAATTAAGTTAATTATTTTAAGAAATAATTTTAGAAGAAAATAAGTAAGAAAAAGAAATAAATAAAACTTAATAATTTTAAGAAACTTAATTATTTCTATTAAAACAAACTGATGGTTATCAAGGGGAAAGGTGGGGGGAGGGATAAATTAGGAGTTTGGGATTAACATACACACTACTATATATAAAACAGATAATCAACAAGGACCTACTGTATAGCACAGGGAAATCTACTCAATACTCTGTAATAACCTATATGGGAAAAGAATCTGAAAAATAATATATGTATATGTTTAACTAAATCACTTGGCTGTATACCTGAAACTAACACAACATTGTAAATCAACCATACTCCAATATAAAATAAAAATTTTAAAAATTAAAGTAATGGCAAGAAAGATTAATTACAAAGGGAAAAAGAGCAACTTTATAGTAGAGAAACCTGGCAGATACCACCTTACCGAGGATGATATCACCAGTAATAAAACATTTCAACACCATTTACCTTCTGAAATGATGAACTGGGACGAGTACAGCATACTTATATGGTGGTGTTGTCAAAAACATAACCTCAATTTACTCCAGAGAAACCGTCAGGGAATCCTGTACTGAGAGAGACATTCTATGTAAGATATAACTGACCAGTGTTCTTGTCAAGCGTCAAGTTCATGTAAAGCAAAGAAAGACTGAAGAACTGTTATAGAATGGAGAAGACGAAGGAGCCATGCCAACTAAATGCAATGCGTGATTGGATTCTGAAACAGAAAAAGGACATTAGGGGAAAAACTGGTGAAATCCAAATAAGATCTGTAGTTTAGTTAATATTGTAGTGATGTGGATTTCCTTTGGTTTATGATTATGTTTATGTAAGGTGTTAACATTAGGAGAAGCTTGGTAAAGGGAATAAAAGAAATCTCTGTACATTTCTGCAATTTCTCTTTAAGTCTAAAACTATTTTAAGATTAAACATTTTTAATTAAAAACGACAAAAATATAATGGAAATAAAACCCAAATAAGCAATACCACAAATCTTTCATTTTCATGACACAAGCAAAAACAAATATGAAGTAATGCACATGAATCTGACAAAGCAATGTGGATTATTTCAAAACCAACTGCTTTATATCATGATTAAATCACTATTAAGAATGATTCTATGTGTTTTCTGCCCTTTAGAAAAAGGTAAAATCTATTTTTTTAAACCCTGATTCTATATTTCTTTGGGACATTTATAAAGGATGCAGGGTTCATTTTTTTGAAAGGCACACATACACTATATAGTTTAAAGAGCTGTTAGTTTGATTATATCACTATCAGAAAATAAGCATTATTCGATTATTTACCAAAGCTAAACCATAAATTAACCTTGTTCATCTCTCAAAGGCTTCATGGTTTTAATTTAACACCTTATATTTATGGATAATGAGAGGGAAGACTTGCTACCATGAGTATTTTTCATCAACAACAGATATAACTAGAATTGTTAAGAAAATAAGTATATGTGTATGAATTTCTGGGTAATTTTAATGTATCATATACATTACATTTTTAAGTAAGATTTATCAATTTCAGCTAGGTAACTGAGAAAATTATAGCTCCTTTTATAAACAGGGTTTTTTAACCTAAGCACTACTGATATTTTGGGCTAGATAATACTTTGTTGTGGGGGATGTCTTATGTATTCTACGAAGTTTATAAGCATTCCTGGCTTTATCCACTAGATGACACTAGCAACCCCTCTGTTTTACGAATTACAATAACCAAAAATTTCTCCAGACATTGTCAAATGCTACCTGGGGAGGGGGGCAAAATCGAACCCTGCAGAGAACCTGAATCACTGAGATAGATGGAAATAAAGAAAAAGGTAATGATTTTTTTATTTTTCAAATCATCTCCCAAATAGAATTGCTGTCTCTGTAGAAAAAGTCACTATTGTTAAAAGCTGAATTAAGAAGCCAACTATTTTAGATGAATTCATATATATATTCATTGTTGTTTTTAAAGAATGATTTCAGTTTCCCTTAAACCTGAAATTTACTACAAACTGCAGATACTGAGGACTGACTACCTACTATAGCCAACTCTAATTTAATATTAATGGTTAAGAATGATCATGATATAAAATATTAGCCAAAAATATTAATAGGAGATCCATTACTAAAGTCCATTTAATACCATAAAGCTTTTCCCCCTTCATCCTAAAAAGACATGAACCACTTCCATTAATATGGAGGCCTACACATTTATAATAACACCTTGAAATACTGGATAAACTACAACAAATGCCCTTTTAAATACAGAGCTTAGATTGTAAAAATGGAAGGAAAATCCTCAGGAGACAGAAACAAGGAGGAAGAAGTAAATATTAGTAGTAGGTAAGCACTGAAGCCCCTGAAGACAAAGCCCCCTATGGAGCTCATGAGATGAGACGCTGGAACTGAATTTTCTGAATAAACCTAGAACCTTGAAGGCTATAACATTAGCATAAGGGTGTCATAGAAAGAAGTCTTATCAGCTGGCAAAGGAAGATGAGATGACAAGGTTAACTGTCATTACGGGCCTTGGCTCACAGCTGGGGGTGGAGCAAACTAGATAAAAGAAAATTAGACAAAGCTGAGGAGAAAAATAGCAAACTGGAGAGGCCCACGTACAGCAAAAAAAAAAAAAAATTAGCAAACTGACTATAGATCTGAATTAAGATTAGAGTGTAAAAATAAGGTTAATATGAAAGAGAGGACAAGAAATAAAGAAAACAGAATAAAAAGGTCTAATATCTGCAATACCACAAAGATATAATAAAGACAATGTGCAAAATGTTACATTCAGAGATAATACTTGAGAGTCTTCCATAACTGATGAGAATAAAATCTTTAGACTCAAGAAACACAAATAAACAAAAAATCAAACAAAAAAACAATCGCAAGCAGAACATATAAAAATCAATCCAGAGAGGCAGAGTCAAGATGGTGGTGTGGGAGGATGTGGAGTTAGCTCCCCCAACAACTAGGGAGCCTGCCGGCCACTGGTGGTGTATTCTAATGCCCAAGGAGACAGGAGGAACCCCAGAGTGAACCAGTTTGCAGGATCTTGGTTCGCAAGCCTGGGGTTAGGCAGAAGCTACTGCGGTGGGAGCTCCAAGTCTGAACCACTGGACTAACAGAGAACCTCAGACCCCAGGGAATATTCATAGGAGTGAGGTCACACAGAGCTCCCCATCTCAGCACCAAGACCCATCTCAGGTCTACCCAGTAGCCTACAAACTCCAGTGTTGGGAGCCTCAGGCCAAACAACCAGTAAAACAGCAGCACAATTTCACTTAAAAAAAAATAAGATGGCAAAAAATATGCCACAGATGAAGGAGCAAGGTAAAAATCTACAAGACCAAATAAATGAAGAGGAAATGGGCAATCTACCTGAAAAAGAATTCAGAGTAATGATAGTAAAAATCATCCAGAATCTCAGTAACAGAATGGAAGTACAGATTGAGAAAATACAAGAAATGTTTAACAAAGATCTAGAAGAACTAAAGAACAAACATAGATGAACACCACAATAACTGAAATGAAAAATACACTAGAAGGAATCAATAACAGAATAACTGAGGCAGAAGGATGAATAAGTGAGCTGGAAGACAAAATGGTAGAAATAACTGCTGAGGAGCAGAATAAAGAAAAAGGAATGAAAAGAATTCAGAACAAGCTCAGACACCTCTGGGACAACACTAAACACAACAACATTTGAATTATAGGGGTCCCAGAAGACAAAGAGAAAAAGAAAAGGTCTGAGAAAATATTTGAGGAGATTATAGTTGAAAACGTTCCTAACATGGGAAAGGAAATAGTCACCCAAGTCCAGGAAGCACAGAGAGTCCCATACAGGATGAACCCAAGGAAAAACACACCAAGATGCATATTAATCATATTAACAAAAATTAAATTCAAAGAAAAAAATATTAAAAGCAGCAAGGGAAAACCAAAAAATAACATATAAAGGAATCCCCATAAGGTTATCAGCTGATTTTTCAATGGAAACTGCAGGCAAGAAGGGGTGGCAGGATATACTTAAAGTGATGAAAGAGAAAAACCTACAACCTAGATTACTCTACCCAGCAAGGATCTCATTCAGATTCAATAAAGAAGTCAAAAGCGTTTCAGACAAGCAAAAGCTAAGAGAATTCAGCACCACCAAACCAGCTTTACAACAAATGCTAAAGAAACTTCTTGAAGCAGGAAACACAAGAGAAGAAAAAGACTCACAAAAACAAACCCAAAACAATTAAGAAAGTGGTCATAGGAACATACATATCGATAATAACCTTGAATGTAAATGGATTAAATGCCCTAGCCAAAAGACACAGACTGGCTGAATGGATACAAAAACACGACCCATATATATGTTGTCTACAACAGACCCATTTCAGACCTAGGGACATATACAGACTGAAAGTGAAGGGATGGAAAAAGATATTCCATGCAAATGGAAATCAAAAGAAAGCTGGAGTAGCAATACTCATATCAGATAAAATAGACTTTAAAATAAAGACTGTTACAAAAGATAAGGAGGGACAGTACATAATGATCAAAGGAACAATCCAAGAAGAAGACAAAACAATTATAAATGTTTATGCACCCAACACAGGAGCACCTCAATACATAAGGCAAATGCTAACAACCATGAAAGGAGAAATCGACAGTGACACAATAACAGTAGAGGACTTTAACAATGGACAAATCATCCAAACAGAAAATAAATAAGGAAACTCAAGCTTTAAATGACACAATAGGCAAGATAGATCTTATTGATATTTATAGAACATTCCACCCCAAAGTGGCAGAATACACTTTCTTCTCAAGTGCACACGAAACATTCTCCATGATAGATCACATCTTGGGTCACAAATCAATCCTCAAAAAATTTAAGAAAATTGAAATCATATCAAGCATGTTTTTTGACCACAACGCTATAAGATTGGAAATCAATTACAGGAAAAAAATTGTAAAAAACAAATACAAGGAGGCTAAACAGTGCACTACTAAATAACCAAGAGGTCACTGAAGAAATCAAAGAAGAAATTTAAAAAATTCATAGAAAAAACTGACAATGAAAACACAATGACCCAAAACCTATGGGATGCAGTAAAAATATTTCTAGGAGGAAAGTTTATAGCAATTCAATCTCACCTCAAGAAACAAGAAAAATCTCAAATAAACAATCTAGCCCTACACTTAAAGCAACTAGAGAAAGAAGAACAAAGAAAACCCAAAAACAGTAGAAGGAAAGAAATCATAAAGAACAGAGCAGAAATAAATGAAATAATAATGAAGAAAACAATAGCAAAGATCAATGAAACTAAAAGCTGGTTCTTTGAGAAGATAAACAAAATTGATAAACCCTTAGCCAGACGGATCAAGAAAAAAAGGGAGGGGAGGCAAATCAATAAAATTAGAAATGAAAAAGGAGAAATCACAACTGACACTGCAGAAATACAAAGGATTATAAGAGACTACTACAAACAACTATATGCCAGTAAAATGGACAACCATGAAGAAATAGGCACATTCTTGGAAAGGTACAATTTTCCAAGACTGAACAAGGAAGAATTAGATAATATAAACAGACCTATCACAAGTAATAAAATTGAAACTGTAATTAAAAATCTTCCAACAAACAAAAGTCCAGGACCAGATGGCTTCACAGGTGAATTCTATCAAACATTTAGAGAAGAGCTAACACTGATCATTCTCAAACTCTTCCAAAAAACTGCAGAGGGAGAAACACTCCCAAATTCATTCTACAAAGCCCCCGTCACCCTGATACCAAAACCAGAAAAAGATACCACAAAAAAAGAAAATTATAGACCAATATCACTGATGAACATAGATGCAAAAATCCTCAACATAACACTAGCAAACAGAAACAAACAGCACATTAAAAGGATCAAAAACCATGATCAAGTGGGATTTAACCCAGGGATGCAAGGATTCTTCAATATATACAAATCAAACAATGTGATACACCACATTGATAAATTAAGGAACAAAAACCATAGGATCTTCTCAATAGATGCAAAACAGCTTTTGACAAAATTCAACACCCATTCATGATAGAAATTCTCCAGAAAATGGGCATAGAGGGAACATACCTCAACATAATAAAGGCCATATATGACAAACCCACAGCAAGCATCAAACACAATGGTGAAAAATTGAAAGCATTTCCACTAAGATCAGGAAAAAGACAAAGATGTCCACTCTCACCACTCTTATTCAACATAGTTTTGGAAGTCCTGGCACAGCAATCAGAGAAGAAAAAGAAATAAAAGGAATACAAATTGGAAAAGAAGAAGTACAACTGTCACTGTTTGCCGATGACATGATAATATGCATAGAAAATCCTAAAGATGTCACCAGAAAATTACTAGATCTAATCAATGCATTTGGTAAGATTGCAGGATACAAAATTAATGCACAGAAGTCTCTGGCATTCCTATATACCAACAATGAAAAAAACACATAGAGAAATTAAGGAAACACTCCCATTTACCACTGTAACAAAAAGAATAAAATACCTAGGAACAAACCTGCCTAAGGAGGTGAAAGACTGGTACTCAGAAAACTATAAAGCACTGATGAAAGTAATCAAAGATGACATAAACAGATGGAGACATATACCATGTTCTTGGATTGGAAGAATCAATATTTTGAAAATGACTATACTACACAAAGCAATCTACAGATTCAATGCAATACCTATCAAACTACTTATGGCATTCTTCACAGAATTAGAATAAAATATCTTACAATTCATATGGAAACACAAAAGAACCCGAATAGCCAAAGCAATCTTGAGAAAGAAAAACAGAGTCAGAAGAATCAGGCTCCCGGACTTCTGACTATACTACAAAGCTACAGTAATCAAGACAGTATGGTACTGGCACAAAAACAGAAATATAGATCAATGGAACAGGATAGAAAGCCCAGAGATTAACCCACACACATATGGTCACCTTATCTTTGATAAAGGAGGCAAGAATATACAAAGGAGAAAAGACAGCCTCTTCAATAAGTGGTGCTGGGAAAACAGGACAGCTACATGTAAAAGAATGAAATTAGAACACTCCCTAACACCATACATAAAAATAAACTCAAAATGGATTAAAGACCTAAATGTAAGGCCAGACACTATCAAACTCTTAGAGGAAACCATAGGCAGAACACTCTATGACATAAATCACAGCAAGATACTTTTTGACCCACCTCCTAGAGAAATGGAAATAAAAACAAAAATAAACAAATGGGACCTAATGAAAGTTAAGAGCTTTTGCACAGCAAAGGAAACCATAAACAAGACCAAAAGACAACCTTCAGAATGGGAGAAAATATTTACAAATGAAGCAACTGACAAAGGATTAATCTTCAAACTTTACAAGCAGCTCATGTAGCTCAATATCAAAAAAACAAGCAACCCAATCCCAAAATGGGCAGAAGACCTAAACAGACATTTCTCCAAAGAAGATATACAGATTGCCAACAAACACATGAAAGAATGCTCAACATCATTAATCATTAGAGAAATGCAAATCAAAACTACAATGAGATATCATCTCACACTGGTCAGAATGGCCATCATCAAAAAATCTACAAACAATAAATGCTGGAGAGGCTGTGGAGAAAAGGGAACCCTCTTGCACTGTTGGTGGGAATGTAAATTGATACAGCCACTATGGAGAACACTATGGAGGTTCCTTAAAAAACTACAAATAGAACTACCATACGACCCAGCAATCCCACTACTGGGCATATACCCTGAGAAAACCATAATTCAAAAAGAGTCATGTACCAAAATGTTCATTGCAGCTCTATTTACAATAGCCAGGACATGGAAGCAACCTAAGTGTCCATCAACAAATGAATAGATAAAGATGTGGCACATATATACAATGGAATATTACTTACCCATAAAAAGAAACGAAATTGAGTTATTTGTGGTGAGGTGGATGGACCTAGAGTCTGTCATACAGAGTGAAGTAAGTCAGAAAGAGAAAAACAAATACCATATGCTAACACATATATATATAGAATCTAAGAAAAAAAAATGTCATGAAGAACCTAGGGGTAAGATGGGAATAAAGACACAGACCTACTAGAGCATGGACTTGAGGATATGGGGAGGGGGAAGGGTAAGCTGTGACAAAGTGAGAGAGTGGCATGGACATATATACACTACCAAACGTAAAATAGATAGCTAGTGGGAAGCAGCCGCATAGCACAGGGAGATCAGCTAGGTGGTTTGTGACCACCTAGAGGGGTGGGATAGGGAGGGTGGGAGGGAGGGAGACGCAAGACGGAAGAGATGTGGGAACATATGTATATGTATAACTGATTCACTTTGTTATAAAGTGGAAACTAACACACCACTGTAAAGCAATTATACTCCGATAAAGATGTTAAAAAAAAATTTCACATGAAAACAAAAACAAAAGCTCGAGCAATCATCAACCTTAACAGTGAATAATTAGAATTCCTTTTAAAATCAGTACAGTCATCCCTCTGTATCCATGGATTTGCATCTGCAAATAGAGGCCCAACTAAGAGATGTGCATATCTGCAGATCTGGGTATCTGTGAGGGGAAGGGGGTGTTGGAACCAATCCCCTGCAGATACCCAGGGATGACTGTAACAAGAAAGTGATCATGATATATATATATATATGTATATATATATATATATATAACACACACATATTTTTTTAAATTAAGCATTGTTCTGGAGTCCTACCAAGCATGATAAGAAAATAAAAGGTATATAGATTACAATGGAAATCATCAAAAAATCATTACTTGAAAATACCCATAGTCTCCAACCCAGCAATCCCACTCCTAGGTATATGCCATAGAGAAACTGTCCCCAGCTGACACAGCAAATATGTACAAGTGATCATAGCAGTATTGTTTATAATGACAGAAAACCATGGAAACAACCTAAATGTTCATCACTAAATAGAATGGATAAACTGTATGATATTTCTACAATAAAGCAATTATACTCCAATAAAGATGTTTAAAAAAAAAAGGTACAGATGTTAAAAAAAAAAAACTACATAGAGGTGAAAGTGAAAATGACATAATGAATGAATCTGAAGAACCATCTTGAATAAAAAAGAAAACATTATACCACACACATAAAATTGGAAAATATGCAAGGCATTAATTATATCCTAAGAATGTACACGTATGTGGTCAAATATAAACAAATGCATGGAAATGATAAATATGAACTTTTAGACAGTGGTTGCCTTTGGTGGGGAAATAAGGGAGATGAGTTGGTAATGTTTTATTTCTTAAGCCCAGTGGCAGGTAACTGGTCTTTTATTCTTTTTTGTACTTGCTCTTGGGGAGGTGAGGATTAAAGTTACATGATTTTTGTAAAAAATTCATTTCAAATAAAAGGTTAGATTGAGAGTTTATAGTCCTGTTCCATGAGATGGTATCCTTGCAATTTAAAAAAGAGGGTTGCTTGAAAATTAAAAGAAAAAAACCCAAAAGCATGTATTAAATAATACTGGTATATGGACAACACTGTTAGGAATGTGTAGTAGTATTATAACTTGGATACACTGAACCTGTTTGTGCTTGATATAAATTTAATATAAAATAGCTCTTCTCCAAGGCTGTCTTCAAACATTCTGGTCCTAAATTTTAAGTATACTCTGTGGAAACACTAATTTGAAATTTACAGTGTCAGTAGCTACTTACTCTGTATTCCCATGTTACTTTATATATGATGTACTTTTCTGTATTTCATTATAATTCTTTGTTTACACGTCTACTTCTTTAACTAGACTATGGACACCCTGAGAATATGGATGAACCCTAATTATCCTTATACCATCAGCTTAGTGCAGTGATTAACGGAAGTACTCAATAGTTTTAAGTAAATGAATAGTAGAAAAAATGTTTTGCAATGGTACCTGATATACTGGGGAAAAAGCATCACTGATGTTGGGCAAGAGGACTCAATTACACATATAAGCTTACGAATAAGTTTACACTAATACAATGATGTTTATTTCTGTAGTATATTAGGATTCTACATGATTCCATTCAGGAAAAAAAAGGGCTCTGTGGCTAAGAGTGAGAAAACCAATGTCATAGCAGATCCCAGACTTTTTAAAAAATCCTTGGACTGGTATAATTAACAGAAAGAATAGCGCAGCACCAAAAATGTAGGAAGGAGAGTCTCACAATAAAGTACGGCTTTTAAAATTGAAGACATTTGGTTTCGGAAAATACTTTTTACATGGTCTCTTCTTATTTTTCCCATTTTGACTCATAAATATAGTGTAAAGCACATGATTCCATAGAGGTGGACTACATACTTTAGACTACCACCCCTGCCAAATATATTCATATGTGTCTATGTATCCCAGGCAACCTGTAAAACCAGTGTTTTTCTGATGATGTATCTTTTGTCCTAGGCCAGAAATCAAAACACTCCTCCGTCTAAAACCTTGCCTCTAACTCTCGGGTACCTTCTACAACCAGGGTAGGCGATTCTTAAATTCAGGTGCCTGCTATTCAAATAATCACCCGCTGTATACACTACAATAAGTGAATATCCTCTATTGCTAATGTGGAAAATAATGGCGTTGATTCAACCACTAAATTGAACTATGAACCAGAGTTGATATACTGTGAAATATTTTAGATATTTTAGTTAGCTGTAAATCCTTGGAGTATTTTTCTATTTGGAAAAAATAAAACTGGCAGAATAATCTCCTTCACTGACTAATCATAAATTCAATTTGGCAAAGTGGTTGCTATTAAGACAGTATTTATTTTTCTTTGCCAACTGAAAAGACAATGACTGAAATACTTTATTTTTGATGGATTGAAGGTTTAGAAAGGCTGAACAGTAATACATATTAACATGTATAGAATAATGCATAAGGCCCTAAACTAGATCTTGGGTAATCCCAGGCTCCAGCAACTTGTGCTTCAGTGATGATGGCCTCCACCAGTTACCTGACTCTGTGTCTTCACATACAGCTCCTTTGCCCAGTGTACCCTTCTTCCTCCCCTCCCTACCATCTTCCTCTTAACCACTATGAGGTTTATTATACACCACCATGCCTGCTTTTTTGCTAACATAAACACTGACTCTGAAAAATTGGTCTCAAAGATCTCCATTAATGGCAGTAGGTTTCCCTCCTCCTGCCAAAATCCATGCAAAAGGAAAACACTAACTCACTTAGCCCTTGGGATTGATAAATAAGAAAAATCAATGAATCATCTGAACAATTATTTCAAATTTTCAGAAAGTAGTATTCCCTACCTTCTAACTCTATAAAATTAAAATTTAGAACATTACGTCATACAGGTGTACCTCTTTCTTTTTTTTTTTTTGCAGAACACGGGCCTCTCACTGCTGTGGCCTCTCCCATTGCGGAGCACAGGCTCCGCACACGCAGGCTCAGCGGCCATGGCTCACGGGCCTAGCCGCTCTGTGGCATGTGGGATCTTCCCGGACCGGGGCATGAACCCGTGTCCCCTGCATCGGCAGGCAGACTCTCAACCACTGTGCCACCAGGGAAGCCCAGGTGTACCTCTTAATAGGAAATATATCTATGAATAGACTTGTCTTCGAGAAAATCTAAGCTAGGTCCTCCCTAAAGTGATTGTGTTGATTCATGGTTTTCCAAACTCTTTTTAAAGCAAAAATCTCAAATGGAATGTCAATATATAGAAAGAGTAGCTCTGCATAACCCTAGGACTTGATCAAATATAACTGAAATGTACTGTAAGTTCTGGAGGCACTATGGAAACGTGAACACACCAGAGACTTTGGAGCCGAGCTCAGATCCTTTACACTTACAAGCTCTGTAGCTTTCTTAGCTTTAATTGCCTGTTCTATAAAATGAGGACACTACCACCTGTCTTCCAGGGTTGTTTTGAGGTTTTGAGATAATATATAAAATCCCCAGCACAAAGTTTGGTACATAGTAGATGTTCAATAAATTGTCATTACCACCTCATGATTTAGATAAGTCACCTATCTTAACTGGGCAATACAGCTAGTCAGGGAATAAAAAAAATCCCAATGTGTCTTTAAAACATTCTATGTTGGGCTTCCCTGGTGGTGCAGTGGTTAAGAATCCGCCTGCCAATGCACGGGACACAGGTTTGAGCCCTGGTCTAGGAATATCCCATATGCTGCGGAGCAACTAAGGCAGTGCACCACAACTACTGAGACTGCACTCTAGAGCCCGCGAGCCACAACTACTGAGCCCACACATCACAGCTACTGAAGCCCATACGCCTAGAGCCCGTGCTCTGCAACAAGAGAAGCCACTGCAATGAGAAGCCCGCGCACCGCAACAAAGAGTAGCCCCCTCTCTCCACAACTAGGGAAAGCCCACATGCAGCAACGAAGACCCAACACAGCCAAAAATAAATAAATTTAAAAAGGAAAAAAAAACATTCTGTGTGATTTCATTTAATAGCAATCACACTGCTGACAGGCAAAGGGGAGAAATCACCTATGCCTTAATAGATTATTGCTTTCAAATTTAAATAACAATCATTAGGGTTCCACATATTTAATATGCATACAGAAGGAAAACTTGCTCTAAGATTTCAATCTGCTTCCTCAAGAAAAATGGTTATAGTCAGTTTACTAGCAGAAATTCATAGTAGAACTCTTACGTCCTGCCTACCTCTCTGAAGTGGGTGGAGCAACACCAAGGGAAAGTAAGTTATCCCAACATAGTAGGGCAGAAAGCTATTTGATTCCAAGTGCCAACAGTAGGATTTTACAATCCTTTACATAGAAGTAAAGGTTGAAAACAAAGGAGGTAAGAGGAAGGAATAAGAATGTTCTACTAGCACCTGCCTGCTCCAGAATAAAGCAGCGGTGCCATACCATAGATGGTTATTCATACATTTGATGAGAAAAAGTGGCATTATATACCCAACTTTCCTCTTTTTCAGCTCCCAGCATCTTCATCATCCCTTGTGTATGTCTGGGAGGTAGAGTTTGGGAACACAGAAACTCAGGGAGATCTTCAGAATTGAAAGAAACCTTAGAGATCGCTTGTCAACTTCCCTCATTGTACAGATGTGAAAACTGAAGCCTAGAGATGGGTAATTAACTGTGAATAGAAGAACAAGAAGGAATTCAAAGCCAGCTCAACTCTTATTTCTCTTTTTGCATTTTAACTTTCATAGTGAATTGCTCAGAACTGATCCTCAAATAGCATCAAATGATGAACGATAAGCATTCCTTACATAAAATACTTCTTATAAGACAACATTCTACTAGCAAGCCAGGACATACATTGTAAGACTACTGTCGGGTGATATTTAAAAAACAAAACTTGAACTATTATTAATATCTTGGTTAAAGTATCACAATACATTTGTCAACACTAGCAAAGCCTCAGAGACTCTGATCTGTAATTCTGCTTTAGGATGTAAAGCCATTCACAATGGAGAGCATTTTTAAGGTAGCTGGCAATTTTTGCCTATAACACAGTCTCATCTGTCTAGGTGACTACCAAAGGAGACAATGATACCAGTCCAGTTCACAACATCCCTTTCTTTACTCTTATGTCTACAGTACCTATTATCTACTTTGTTGCTTCTCAACCTTTTTCAGGTTAGAATCCCCTAGAGAAAGAGATGTCAGCGACAAATATTTTCCCCAGGAAAAGGCACATTGCCATACAGCATAAACTAACATGATATTGTGAAGCAAACATACTGTAATAAAAATTTTAAAAAATAAATAAATTTGGCTATTCCATCAAGTTGTTTAAAATGATATTGGATCTAATCCAACATAACTTCAGTGTATCTATCTGCCCAAGGACAGAAGTCACAATTACCATGCTAATTCAATTGTGTTAGCACATTTATTCTTCTTACATACTGTAACAATGAGATTTCTGCATTTCAAATAGGTGACAAATAAATGTTACTCAAGTTTCAGTTCAAGTTATTTATTTATGAAAGACAGGTCTGAGTCCATATGTCATTTTCTTCCTCTATACTCAAAGGAAAAGGTCTGGATTCTAAAAAAAGGACCAAGAGAACTAACCACTGCCAGATGGTATGAATGAAGTCCTCACTTCCTTTGATGGACTTCAGAGTAGTTATAGTTCATTTTTGTTATGTATTAAACTACTGATAATAGTACCATTAATTTTAATTATAGTCAGGCATACATACTTTTCAGTGAAAGAAAATTAGTAACTATCTTATTATTGGAAATCACATAGAGTAGGTTTTTAGGTGAGCAAAAGTAATTTGCATTATTAAAGTAGGAAATAAAAGCAGTTTTAGAGCTATTACCTCAAACCCTTCCAAAAGATCTGGCGAAAAAGATAGCAAATTGTACTCCACTTCTTAATACTTAACATGTTCAAAACTTCGTAATTTAGTAAGCCCTTACATTTCATTTTACCTTCACAAGAGCTTTATAAGGCTGACAGGTCAGTTAGTATGTTTACAGATGAGTAAACATTGCATAACAGAGGCTATATGAGTTGTTCTAACTCACATGTTTCTTAAAAGGCAGAACTGGGATTGGAAATTGATCTTCTGACTCATAATCCAGTGCTCTTTTATGATGGTGCTTTAATAAAAATCATCTAACACAACTACACTTCTATAAATTATATCCTTTAAACTGGGCCTTTTAGTCATCTACTCTGTTCATGAAATGACCTATTTCTGCACCTCCACAAAGGTTCACATTTTATTCTTGGTTTATCTTGGCCAGTTCAGCACCAAATATGTTACCAATATTCTCAGTACAGTTTACATAATTTAATCCTCTCACCAAATGTCTTTCTATATTTCAGACTTACAAATTAATGAATGAAAATAGTTTCAATATGAGCTATCAGAGAATTTCTATGACCCAATTTTGTTATTTTGCCAAGTTTCATTCAATAGCAAGATATCAAACTACTCTATTTCTGTAATGCCAATTTCTGGAAGAAGGACAGCGACATGAAAATCCTGTGATGGTATTTCACTTGCAAAAAACCACCTCATCCTTCTTCAATTCAGAGCTTCACACAGCTTGGTTCCTAATCTTGAACACATTGCTTAAGTGGTAACACAGGTGCAACTGATGGATTTTTGTGGCTTTAGGAAACTATGAGTTTCCTCACGTGCTAAATCAGATTATTAACAAGCAAGCAATCAACTTAGTTCGGAGGGCTGGTATTAAGAACTCATTACCAGTCACCTCCATCCAGAAAAAGGAAGAAGTTCCACAAAAACTATTTGCCCTCGTTACCCATTCAAAACCTATACCTCTGCCCCAAACCTCTGGCAAACTGTCGCCTGCTTCCACACCACTCTCCTTCGATTTTTCAGAAGTGGATAAATTCCCTGAAAGAACAGGTGACAGTAGCCTTCAACAAGGGAGGGTTCGTGTTCAGTAATCTTCTCAAAGCAGCCCCACGTCCCCTGATTCAGGATGCTTGTGCTACCAGGAAAACAACAACAAACAAAACAAAATAAGCTGCCAAAGCCTACCAATCGGAGTCAGAACCCTCATCCCTCCTCAACTAGACCTAAAAGGTCACCACCAGGCACCTTCCAGGGCCCCAGGCCCTCCTCTCTCCCACCTCTTTAAGCCCTAGCAGCAGCTTTTAAGAAAGGAAAGGATACTCTCCATATTCGACATGTTCCCACGACTTTTCTTGGGAGGCGACAGCCAGGGGCAGCGGCAAGGATTTGACTGCAGTGCGCTCGGAGCGCGACTCTAGCCCTGAGCTGCTGCCGGCCTGGCTCCTAGGTCCGCAATCCCACTTCCTGTTTCTGCGCGAAGAAGGCGGGGGTGGGGTGCGCGTGGGGGGATGGAGCCATCCGCGTCCGAGGGGCGGGGCTGGGGCAAAGCCAAAATGGCTGCTGCTCTGAGAGGCGGATAGGGTGTGTGGCAGTCGCTTCCGTGCGTTGGGGGTTAGAGCGCAAGAGGTTAAGCCCCTCCCCTTCGTGTCCTTAGCTGCACCCAAGCCTAACCAGCGCCTAACGGTTTTCGTCACCCAGCTTACTTTTCTAGTTCTTTCTTTTGTCCTACTCCAAACTCTCTTTAACCTTCTGCCCCACCTCTTCCCTCAGATTTCACACTATCCTTGACCCCTCACTTTTGTTCTCAGAGCTTGTCTTACGGATGAAGGAAAAAGGTATAGGGCTTTTAAAGTACTTTAAAAAAAGTTATAATCGTATGAAATAAGGGATTAGCGGGGTTGGTAGTTTTGAGTTGTGAGGTTCAATTAAAGTGTTAAAAAGGATATGATCCTAAAGTTTTTGGTTAGATGGGGAGGACGAAAAAAGTTAAGCCTAGGTTTAAGAGGTGAAGTTGCTGTGAAATATATATTCGTAATAAATAGTTTATTATTATTTTATAATAGATGGTGTAAAATATGAAAATTACTACCAAATCTTTAATGGACGGGAGGTTAATAGAAATGCTAAATAGCGGTTAGCATTTATATGTGAGTTATTAATATATCCAAAGGTAATTAATTAGACGCTGAATCTCTAGATTTATGGGAAGGAAGGGGATCTTTGGCGTTGGTGTCGCTGCATTTCAATTCAAAACTCTTAGACATTCCAAGAAAGAGCTCAGAGATACTACTTTGGGGGGAAAAATAGCTAGAATAATTATACCCTTATGGAGGAATTTTATAAGCTTGGCGTTTAAATTTTTCTTATCGTTAATATTTAAATTTGTGGGGAAAAGAATGAGTAAATAATTGGCTAAGCCTCTTTTTACCTTTAGGATCATTTCCTGTTGAAAACTAAAATGGTTCAAAAAGCTAGTGTTTTACTCTTTTGTGTTGACTATTGGTAGGCTTCAGACTTATCGAATTATAAAACCCTTAATGCTGGAAAAACCTTTTTGAGTATAGTTCTGGGGAAGAACAATCTGTAAACCACATCCATAGATAAAACTGTATAAAGATTTTTATTTATATCTCTCCATATGTATATATTTGGGATGCAAGATTTACTTTTATGGAGACAGACAAAAGTTGACAGATTTCATTATTGTTTCATCACTTTCCATACTAGGTAAACAACTAACTGTATTTCACAGTTTGAGAATTCTTTTTTTGGTAAAAAGGTAAAAAAAAATGTTTTAAAAAGTTCGTCCCTAGGTTTTTAATATGTGTTAACACAGCTCTTTCAATAAATCCACATGTTGACAGAACAATCCACTAAAGCTTAAGCATTTCCAAGTTTTATGTATTTTAGTTATATTCTTTTTTAAAAGAATAAGCCTTTTTTAAAAAGTGTTTTTAAAGTGTTTTTGCAAATTGTAGAACTTCTTAGCTTGGGATCAGGTTTTTAGTAAAGTTAAAATCTGAAGAGATTTGTCCAGTTAGGAATTTGTTATTGCTGTCCATCTAAAGTAAAAAAAAAAAAAATACATAGCCTATATCTTTGATTTACTAACCACTTAGAAGATTAAGAAGTTGTTTTTATTTTTATGAGTTCTAAACTAATTTTTACTCCAAAAATTGCCCTCATATTATTCCTTGGACATCTTATTTCTTAAAGTTAGATTTAATAATTCTTTCGATCTTAGGCACAGTAATAGAACTATTGAATGTATATGCATATTCAGTTGTAACTGCTGCTGTTGAAAGCAAAGAATTGAAATCTGTTAAAATCATAAACTTGTTTTATGGCAGAGCAAATATATTACAGAGAAAGGAAATACATCAAATTTTAATTGTTTTTATTAAACATTGAATGCCTATAAAACAATATTTGTAAAACATGAGTACAGAATAAACAAAAGCAATACAACAACCTCCTGTGACTTATCACCCATTATGAGAAAATAAAATTATCATTCCCTATAAATTCCCTTATGTACTCCTTTCCTAATCACATTCCTTTCCTTCCCTCTTTCGAGGCAACTACTGTCTCAAATTTATATATATTTTCTCTGTTTTTTTAATACTTTTACCAATAGTATTTGCATCCCTAAACAATATGTTCTTTAGTGTTGCATGTTTCTGAACTTTGTGTAAATGAAATCATAACTTTTTCTTTCTTCTTTGACTTGCTTTTGTAACTCATCATAATGTTCCTTATTTGTGTTGCTACATATAACCATAGTTCATTCATTTTCACTGAAATAGGGTATTCTACTGTATGAATATATCATAATTTATTCATCTATTCTCCTGATGGTGGTTATTTGGGTTGTTTCCACATTAATATAGCCTCTAAGAATATATTGGTGTTGTATTAACACATACTCTGATTAAACACTAAGATCAATAACTTATTTTAGTCTCCTAAACATGTTAGTATGAAATATGGAAATGTTTAGTTTATCATAGTGATGATTAAGGTTAGTGTTTTTAAAGCCAGATGTAGTCTTTAAAATATAATTTTACTCTCTCACCCTAGGCACAATTATTCATTCATTGTTCATTGCATTTAGTCATATTTCCTGTTGTTTTGAGTTATCTTAGATATTGGCTTTGTTTCTTCCACTCTACCAGGTTTAGTAATACCACCTACCCTGTCTAACCTAGATAGGCAACTACCTTTTTCTTCTTTCACTCTTAGAACAGGGCTATATAGTGATAAAGATGATAGGTATAGGACCTCCCAAACTGTTCTTTGTGGACTTAGTTAACTCTAAATAAGAAGGTTTAACTGAAACAAAATAAGTCACATATTGATAAACTCAGATATGGTAAAATTCACCTATTGAAACTTAGGTGTGTTTTAAGAGATCCTGAATTTTTACTGGGATAATTGAGATGTAAAGAACCAATATAGTGTCTTAACTCAGCAGCTATTGAATGTGTTAAACTTCAGCATGAATAAAGCTAATGTGGTAATTATAATTCTCCCAGGAAATTGAGTTATTTTCATGATTCTTCATTCTTAGTTCTCTAAAAATTTTGCAATCCATTGTATTACAAAGAACAAGCTTTCCTTTTTAAAGTTAAAAACATTTATAAAACAATTACAGTTAAAATCTAAATTACGTAATTTTTAAAATTTAATTTAGGTTGTTTTGTGACAACACAACAATGTTTTTGTTATATTTTAGCAAACAATTTCAAGATGATTAGAAAATTAAATGGTACATGACAGTTAAACTTTCCTTGAAGTAGAAAGAAAGGAATACATCAGAAAAGAGAATGGTGCATTATATAGTACCTCTCAAACTTTAGTGTTCTTGTTAAAAATACAGATGGTTGGGCCTCATCTCTATAGATTCTGATAGAATAAGTTTGTAGCAGGGCTCAGAAGTCTATATTTTGTGTCTGTTTGTGTACTGGAAATGAAAATTCTAATATAGAGAAATATAAATCTTATTCTGCCTAAAATAACTCAATTTGGATGGAACTTCATGGTTTACAAAGTGCTTCTTATACATCATTTCGTTTGATACTTAAAGTAACCTGAGGCAAACTGGCAGGCATTATTATCCTTTTTACCAATTAAAAAAAAAAGAAAAACAAAGCTCAGAGAGATTATATGATTTGCCTAAGCAATTGTTTGTTTGTTTGTTTTTTCTGTACGCGGGCCTCTCACCGCTGCGGCCTTTCCCGCCGCGGAGCGCAGGTTCCGGACACGCAGGCTCCGGACGCGTAGGCTCAGCCGCTCCGTAGCACGTGGGATTTCCCCGGACCGGGGCACGAACCCGCGTCTCCCGCATCAGCAGGCGGACCCCCAACCACTGCGCCACCAGGGAAGCCCCAGCCTAAGCAAATTTTGAGCAAATGGAGTCTGTATTCAATTCAGGACCCTTTGATTCCTACTCCAGTACTTTTGAATGTACGTAGCAGATTGGCAAGGAAGAATCATGAATAAGACCACTTCTTGCTTTCTATAGCTCAAGTACCCATTTAGCATAAGAGTAAAATGAAGAATTATTCCAGCTGGCTGGCAGTCTTTCTAATTTCTATAAGCAGAGTATTCAGTTTCTTGGAAATCCTAGCAAGGTATAGACGAGGCTCTTTCCTGTTCTTAATGGAAAAACTATCTTCCTAGGCAGACAAAGAACACCTTGCTGGTTTCATTGTTCTCCTGTGTTTTATTTGATTTTCAAAATTTCATGGTCTAGCACTCTTTAAGTGGCAGGTGAAAGAGATTAGAGCTATAGACGAGGTAAAGCTCTTTTAGCTGAGGCAAATAGAAGACGAGGTGGGAATAGAAGTTTAAAGACAAGAGGAATTGGTTTGAGTGGCTGCCATAGGTGACCTGAAAAATTATCCATTTTATAATTAGGAAGTGAGAGATGAGCAAAAGGAGACAAGATGAGAATCTGAATGTAAGGTTTAAGTGAACAGAAAAATAATGAAAAAATAGTCTTGGGTAATTAGGAAAAATCCCTCCACATATTTACCATTTCTATATGTGATAATTTCTATTATTTCATTGTTATTTTAATAAGAAATGGTAATATTTGGTGATTGCAATGTATAGTTATCAGAAAGAACATTTCTATAGAAACTTTTATTGTAACAGAGCACTCAACACTAAAATTTCTCTTTGCCAGGAAATCTTTTTAAACTTGAATAATCAGTGAGTTGATTCTTAAAGGGTGATATTGTGAGAAAGAACAAAGCATTTGCTGTCATTAGAGATCTTTCCACTTAAGATGATTCCAAAATAGTTTTGAGAGTTGAATGATTCAGAAATTCTTTAATATAGGTGTAAGTGTTCACAGAGAAGTTAACTTTTTATTTTTCTTTTTTAATTGAAGTATAGTTGATTTATATTAGTTTCAGAAATATAACATAAGTGATTCAACATTTTATATATTATACTCCATTAATGTTACTATAAAATATTGGCTATATTCCCTGTTCTATACATTACACTCTTGTAGCTTATTTATTTCATACACAGTAGTTTGTACCTCTTAATCCCCTTCCTCCATCCCTCTACCCAGTGTTAACCACTACTTTGTTCTGTGTATCTGTGAGTCTTTTTATGTTTTGAAGATTCCACTGCATATATATATATATATCTTCTTCATCCATTTGTTGATGGACACTTAGGTTGCTTCCATATCATGGCTATTGTAAATAATGCTGCTGTGAACATTGGTGTACATATACCTTTTTGAATTACTGTTTTCCTTTTCTTCAAATATTTACTCTGGAGTGGAATTGCTGGATCATATGGTAGTTCTATTTTTAGTTGTTTGAGGAGCATCCATACTGTTTTCCATAGTGGCTATAAGCAATTTACATTCCCATCAACAGTATACTAATGTTCTCTTTTCTCCACATCCTCTCAAACGTTTGTTATTTGTTGTCTTTTTGATGACAGTCATTCTGACAGGTGTGAGGTGATATTTCATTGTTTTTTTTTGATTTGCATTTCCCTGATGATTAGAGTTGTTGAATATCTTTTCTTGTGCCTATTGGACATCTGTATGAGTTTTTTTGGGAAAAATGTCTATTTAGTTCTTCTGCCTATTTTTAATTATTTTTTGATGTTGAGTTGTATGAGCTGTTTATATATTTTGGATATAAATCCTTTATCAGACATATCAATTGCAAATATTTTCTCCCATTCAGTAAGCTGTCATTTTATTTTCTTGATGGCTTCCTTTGCTGTGCAATAGCTTTTAAGTTTAATTAGGTCCCATTTGTTTATTTTTGCTTTTGTGTCCCTTTCCTTAGGTGACAGATCCAAAAAACTATTCCCAAGAATTATGTCAAAGAGTGTACTGCCTATGTTTTCTTCTAGGACTTTTATGGTTTCTGGTCTTATGTTTAGGTCTTAAATCCATTTTGAGTTTATTTTTATATGGTTTGAGAAAATTTTCTAATTTCATTGTTTTACATATAGCTGTCCACTTCTCCCATCACCACTTATTGAAGAGACTGTCTTTTCTCCATTGTATATTCTTGCCTCCTTTGTTGTAAATAATTGACCAAAAGTGCCTGGGTTTATTTCTGGGCTGTCTATTTTGTTCCATTGATCTATGTGTTTGCTTTTGTGCCAGTACCATGCTGTTTTGACTACTGTAGATTTGTTGTATAGAATGAATTCAGGGGCGTAATACTTCCAGTTTTGTGCTTTTTTCTCAAGATTGCTTTGGCTATTCAGGGTCCTTTGTGTTTCTATATGAATTTTAGGATTATCTGTTCTAATTCTGTGAAAAAATGTCATGGGTATTTTGAAAGGACTTGCCTTAAATCTGTAAATTGCTTTGGGTAGTATGGACCTTTTAATAATAATAATTCTTCCAGTCCATGAACACAGGATATCTTTCCATTTCTTTGTATCATCTTCAAGTTCCTTCAATGTCTTATAGTGTTTAGAGTGTAGGTCTTTCACCTCCTTGGTTAAGTTTATTCCTAGGTTTTTTTTTTCTTTTTGATGCAATGTTAAATGGGATTGTTTTCTTGCTTCCTCTTTCTGATAGTTCATTATTAGTGTATACAAAAACAACAGATTTCTGTATAATAATCTTGTATCTTGCAACTTTACTGAATTCACTTATTAGTTCTAGTAGTTTCTTGGTGGAGATTTTAGGGTTTTCTATATATAGCATTATGTCATCTGCAAATAGTGACAGTTTTACTTATTCCCTTCCATTTTGGATGCCTTTCATTTCTTTTTCTTTTCTGATTGCTATGACTAGGACTTCCAGTACTATGTTAACTAGAAGGGGAGAGAGTGGGCCTCCTTGTCTTGTTCCTGATTTTAGAAGAAAAGCTTAGAAACTCATTTTTAATAAAGCTTTTCCTTATCTCTATTATTTTACCATCCAGGAGCTGTTTGAAAAAAACTCTTAAAAGAAGAGAAAGCAAAAATAAGAGACTTTTATCAGAAGAGCAGGTGAATGCAAGGTAAAAAGCAAACAAAAAAATACTAGCTCTCTTAAAAGACTATCCTCTACTCCTGTACCCCATTTTACTGGCCACAGAACCTATACACTTAGCTCCAGATACCACTTTTATTTAGTATTACTTTCTTACTACTTTTCATCCCAGATCAATTTTGGAATTCAAGTCAAAATTCTGTCAAAGTCCTTCCCCTGGTTTTAGAAATTTATCTAGTGATTGTTTAAAACAGAGTTAGCATGCTTTGTACATTTTTCAAGTCCTCTATATTTTAGTACTTATATTCTTTGATTTTTGAATTTTATTTTCTTCAAAATCAGCTATAGTGTGGTCCACTGTTCTTACCTCTAGATCAAGGTTTCTCAACCAGCACTATAAACATTTTGGTCTGGTCAATTATTTGGTTTTAGGAGCTGTCCTACATGTTGTAGGATGTTTAGTAGTATCCCTGGCCTCTACCCCTTAGATACCAGTAAGCCCCTGCCCCTCAACCTGTGACAACCAAAAATGTCTCCAGAGATTGCCAAATATCCTCTAGAGGATAAAAATCACCTCCAGTTAAGAACCACTGCTCTAGCTCTAGAATGATCTAGCACTGCCTTTATATTAAACTGATAGACACACAATGACAGCAACAAAAACATCTTTAAGCTTACTCTTTTTCAGGAATAACCATAGCAAGATCAAAGCAACATAACATCTCTAAGTTTCAAACCATTTTACTATAATTAGTAAAATTTATACCCAGGAAAGGATTTTTAAATCATTGCAAAATTTTTCACTTTGGAGGCAGCGGCAAGAGCAAGGCATTTGGAATCATTCAGAGCTGGGTTTGACTTTCTGGATCTTATACTGAATAGCTGCTTATCTTGGACAAGTTATTTAACCTCTTTATGTGTCAGTTTCCTCAGTTGCAAAAACAGGGATAATAGTATTTATTTCCTAGGTTTATTGTGAGATTATCTTGAATGTTGGAATAGTTAGAATAGAGGCTCTCAGACAGTTAGACATAGTAACTAAGTAATGTCCTCTCTAGCCAAAAAACAAACAAAAACCAGAAAACAAAAACAAAACAAAACAACCCCCCCTCAACAAAGAGTAAACGTCATCAAGGAAAGTATCTGAAACAAAAGAGAAAACCGTACTGATTGATTTAAAAGCATGCCTTTGGTGCTTGGAAAAATTTAGGCATTTATGTTAACCATTCCTTGAGAAAGAATTAATGTCAAGAGAAGGGCTAGAGAAAGACAGTTACAAGTGCCAGAGGGGCTTTGATCAGAATATACTTTTTAGTATTCTTCTGTATAGAAACAATGGGTAAATGTTGATTGAGTCAGTGTGTACAATCATAGAGTGTATGGGTAGAGTAAATATGAATTTGCTTCTAGAATCTTGAGCAACTAAGAAGAGCTGATCTTTCTATGACTCATCCAACTCAATGTTAGAAGGAAATAGTCATTGTTTTTTATTTTTAGTAAGTTAAATAACAGTAAACATGCTTCTAATATTAAATGATTCTTTTTATAGTTTTAGAAATTTTATTTTTATGAGAAATTTTTTAAATTAAAAAATATAAAGAATAATATAGTAAACACCTGTGTTTCCACCTCCTCCAAGAATGTACAGCAGTCAAGATTTTGTCACAATTCTTTCAAGTCCTTTTTAAAATAAAATAAACAATATGGATGAAGTTGAATTCTCCCTTTACCACACTTACTAATCTTATACTTTATACTCCCTCTTGAAGACAACTATTTTATGAGGTATTGTGTATCCTTTTACGTGCATAAATATACATTCATGTATAATATACAATATTTTGTATATGTTTTTAAAATTTACATAAATATTACATACAGTATATGTCCAGGTTCCATACTTTTTTTTTTTGCGGTACACGGGCCTCTCACTGTTGTGGCCTCTCCCGTTGTGGAGCACAGGCTCCGGACGCGCAGGCTCAGCGGCCATGGCTCCCGGGCCCAGCCTCTCCGTGGCATGTGGGATCTTCCCGGGCCGGGGCACGAACCCGTGACCCCTACATCGGCAGGCGGACTCTCAACCACTGCGCCACCAGGGAAGCCCCCAGGTTCCATACTTTTTACTCAGCATTGTTTTTGAGATCTATCTGTGTTGATGTATCTACATTTGTATATATAATAACCCATCATATTAATATGCCACATTTTATCTATTCCCCTCTTGATGGACATTAATAGACTGCTTTCATTTTTCTTTCAATTATAGGCAATGCTGCTGTGACTCACTGTGTCTCACTGTACACATTTGCAAGAGTTCTCTAAGGTATATACTGGAAGTGGAATTACTGGGACATAGGATAGAAATAGCTATTTTAAAATAAAAGAAGTACTATTTTATATGTTAAAAGGTTTTATATACTGAGAAATGAAGATTCAAAAAGGAGTTAAATTTGCATGCATTTTGTGGAAGAGCTGGCTTTTATTTGGGAACTGGTGCCTTAGAAGCCAGACATGCCTGCTTATTTCAAGAACAGTTCAATGAAATAGATTGCCTCCTGTGTGCTCAGCACTGCACAGCTGACATTATCAGTAGCAGAATACTGAGCTGGATGGACTCTGAGTCTGATCTAGAATGGCTTTTATTATGCTCTTATTCAGTCAGAAGGAAAGACTATCTACAGGACAAGATGAATGTATCAGGCAAAAGTCTACAAAGGATAAATATATCAGGTTAAGTGCCTATTTGATTTGCATAGCTCTGGTCTAGAAGGTTTGTCATATACTTCCATCCTCTCTGAACCTCACGGTTTTAAAGACAATTGTTAGTCAGTTGTAGCTGAGATATACTAAAACTTAACACTTCCATGTATATAGTACTTTCCTAAAATGGGTATTGGGTAAGGCATGTGAAGATATAGAGGGAAATATACTTATGTATCACTTGATCCATGATAAAACTAGAATAAAAGAGGCAACCAGTTAAAAGACAAATTCTGATAAGAATGTAAAGAAAAATAAGAATTTATTTTTAAGTCAGGTCCTAAGCTGAAGCTTAATCAGAACTAGGCAATTATCCAGACAGAAAAAGTAATAACCTTCTATTTCTGTTTTTCAGATTTAATTCTTTGTCAAAAAGAAATCATCCAATATTTCACATCTATCTAACTGAAGTTCACTATTTGGAGGTAAGAGATAAAGTTTAAAGAGACAAAAATTTATAAATTAGAGGAAAAAAGAGGGGTTATATAACTTGGTAAAGACCATTTATCAGTTTGGTGTGAATTATGCCTTTCATTCTTTATTTCAGCCTTCAGATAACCCATCATTTAAGGTGCACTTATGAACAGGGTAGAAAGGATCATCTTGAAAATTCCCTTTGATAATTATATTAATAAATAAAGGATGATTTGCATAAATAGTTGTTCAGCTTTGGATAAAAGTAAAAAGATTATAGATATACATTTGACAAGCCTGTGCTCCAATATATTATTCTTTTACATTTCTTTTGTTTGTTTGTTTAAAGTTGTATTACTCTATTAGTGTTCCTCTCTCCTTTGTTATTAACCTTTCTCTAATTTTGTTTTTTTGTTTTATTTTTTTTTACTAATTCTCATATTCATCCTCAGTACAACTCTTTTGGATAATTTAAAATTTATGCTTGACCAAGGAATCTCAAGCTCATCCTAGATTTCTATACTTTAGATCCAAAGAGGTGTACTGGAATTCATAGGATGCATTGCAGTTAAGATGAAGATTTAGTTAATAGTCTTATGCCAGGTGCATGAGTGTATAAGTGTCCTAGAAGCCCAGCAACTTCTAAAAAGATGCCCCTTAAAAATTTGGTATCAAATATTCAGAGTGATACAATCACTGTGGTAATCACACTGGTAAACAACTTTGGTTACTTACATAAATTGTTATTATCTTCTTTTATGTATGCCTTACCTCGTCTATTAATTTATAATCTTCTTTAGGACCAGGTTATTTTATTCCTTATATGATTTTGACCCCTGGAACCAACTGATTTACTTGCATATATTTGAAACTTAGTACACTTTTAATGTTGATGAAGTTTTATTATTACTTTTAAAAATAGAATTATTCGTTTCATTCAGAGAGCTGTCTTCATATCCAGTTACATTTTCTTTCTTTCTTTATTATTATTTTTTAGACAGCAGGTTCTTATTAGTCATCAATTTTATACATATCAGTGTATACATGTCAGTCCCAATCGCCCAATTCAGCACACCACCATCCCCACCCCACCCCCTGCGGTTTTCCCCGCTTGGTGTCCATAAGTTTGTTCTCTATATCTGTGTCTCAAATTCTGCCCTGCAAACCGGATCGTCTGTACCATTTTTCTAGGTTCCACATACATGGGTTAATATATGATATTTGTTTTTCTCTTTCTGACTTACTTCACTCTGTATGACAGTCTCTAGATCCATCCATATCTCAAAAAATGACTCAATTTCATTCCTCTTTATGACTGAGTAATATTCCATTGAATATATGTACCAGATCTTCTTTATCCATTCGTCTGTCGGTGGGCATTTAGGTTGTTTCCATGACCTGGCTATTGTAAATAGTGCTGCAATGAACAGTGGGGGGCATGTATCTTTTTGAATTATGGTTTTCTCTGGGTATATGCCCAGTAGTGGGGTTGCTGGGTCATATGGTAATTATATTTTTAGTTTTTTAAGGAACCTCCATACTGTTCTCCATAGTGGCTGTATCAATTTACATTCCCACCAACAGTGCAAGAGGGTTCCCTTTCCTCCACACCCTCTCCAGCATTTGTTGTTTGTAGATTTTCTGATGATGCCCATTCTAACTGGTGTGAGGTGATACCTCATTGTAGTTTTGACTTGCATTTCTCTAATAATTAGTGATATTGAGCAGCTTTTCATGTGCTTCTTGTCCATCTGTATATCTTCTTTGGAGAAATGTCTGTTTAGGGCTTCTGCCCATTTTTGGACTGGGTTCTTTGTTTCTTTAATATTGAGCTGCATGAGCTGTTTATATATTTTGGAGATTAATACTTTGTCTGTTGATTTTTTTGCAAATATTTCTCCCACTCTGATGGTTGTCTTTTTGTCTTGTTTATGGTTTCCTTTGCTGTGCAAAAGCTTTCAAGTTTCATTATGTCCCATTTGTTTATTTTTGTTTTTATTTCCAGTACACTAGGAGGTGGATCAAAAAAGATCTTGCTGTGATTTATGTCAAAGAGTGTTCTTCATATGTTTTCCTCTAAGAGTTTTATAGTGTCTGGCCTTACATTTAGGACTCAAATCCATTTTGAGTTTATTTTTGTGTATGATGTTAGGGAGTGTTCTAATTTCATTCTTTTACATGTAGCTGTCCAGTTTTCCCAGCACCACTTATTAAAGAGACTTTCTTTTCTCCATTGTATATCTTTGCCTCCTTTAGCATACATTAGTTGACCATAGGTGCGTGGGTTTATCTCTGGGCTTTCTACCTTGTTCCATTGATCTATGTTTCTGTTTTTGTGCCAGTACCATATTGGCATGATTACTGTAGCTTTGTAGTGTAGTCTGAAGTCAGGGAGTCTGATTCTTCCAGCTCAGTTTATTTCCCTCAAGACTGCTTTGGCCATTTGGTGTCTTTTGTGTCTCCATACAAATTTTTAAATTATTTGTCCTAGTTCCGTAAAAAATGTGATTGGTAATTTGATAGGAATTGCATTGAATCTGTACATTGCTTGGGTAGTATAGTCATTTTCACAGTATTGATTATTCCAATCCAAGAACATGGTATATCTCTCTATCTCTTGGTATCATCTTTAATTTCTTTCATCAGTGTCTTATAGTTTTCTGCATACAGGTCTTTTGTCTCCCTAGCTAGGTTTATTCCTAGGTATTTTATTCTTTTTGCTGCAATGGTAAATGGGAGTATTTCCTTAATTTCTCATTCAGATTTTTCATCATTAGTGTATAGGAATGCAAGAGATTTCTGTGTATTAATTTTGTATCCTGCAACTTTACCAAATGCATTGATTAGCTCTAGTAGTTTTCTGGTGGCATTTTTAGGATTCTCTATGTATAGTATCATGTCATCTGCAAACAGTAACAGTTTTACTTCTTTTCCAATTTGTATTCTTTTTATTTCTTTTTCTTCTCTGATTGGCATGGCTAGGACTTCCAAGGCTATCTTGAATAATAGTGGTGAGAGTGGACATCCTTGTCTTGTTCCTGATCTTAGAGGAAATGCTTTCAGTTTTCACCATTGAGAATGATGTTTGCTGTGGGTTTGTTGTATATGGCCTTTATTATGTTGAGGTAGGTTCCCTCTATGCCCACTTTCTGGAGAGTTTTTATCATAAATGGGTGTTGAATTTTGTCAAAAGCTTTTCCTGCATCTATTGAGATGGTCATATGGTTTTTATTCTTCAATTTTTTTAATATGGTGTATCAAATTGATTGATTTGCATATATTAAAGAATCCTTGCATCCCTGGGATAAATCCCACTTGATCATGGTGTATGATCCTTTTAATATGTTGTTGGATTCTGTTTTTGCTAGTATTTTGTTGAGGATTTTTGCATCTATATTCATCAATGTTATTGGTCTGTAATTTCCTTTTTTTGTAGTATCGTTGTCTTGTTTTGGTATTAGGGTGATGGTGGCCTCGTAGAATGAGTTTGGGAGTGTTCCTTGCTCTGCAATTTTTTGGAAGAGTTTGAGAAGGGTGGGTGTTAGCTCTTCTCTAAATGTTTGATAGAATTCACCTTTGAAGCCTTCTGGTCCTGGATTTTTGTTTGTTGGAAGATGTTTAATCACAGTTTCAATTTCATTACTTGTGATTGGTCTGTTCATATTTTTCATTTCTTCCTGGTTCAGCCTTGGAAGGTTATATCTTTATAAGAATTTGTCCATTTCTTCCAGGTTGTCCATTTTATTGGCACAGAGTTGCTTGCAGTAGTCTCTTAGGATGCTTTGTATTTCTGCAGTGTCTGTTGTAACTTCTCCTTTTTCATTTCTAATTTTATTGATTTGAGTCCTCTCTGTCTTTTTCTTGATGAGTCTGGCTAATGGTTTATCAATTTTGTTTATCTTCTCAAAGAACCAGCTTTTAGTTTTACTGATCTTTGCTATTGTTTTCTTTGTTTCTGTTTCATTTATTCCTGCTCTTATCTTTATGATTTCTTTCCTTCTGCTAAATTTGGGTTTTGTTTGTTCTTCTTTCTCTAGTTCATTTAGCTGTAAGGTTAGATTTTTTACTTGAGATATTTCTTGTTTCTTGAGGTAGGCTTGTATAGCTATAAACTTCCCTCTTAGAACTTCTTTTGCTGCATCCCATAGGATTTGGATCATCGTGTTTTCATTGTCATTTGTCTCTAGGTATTTTTTGATTTCCTCTTTGATTTCCTCAGCGATCTCTTGGTTGTTTAGTAATGTATTGGTTAGCCTCCACGTGTTTGTATTTTTTACGTTTTTTCCCCTGTAATTCATTTCTAATCTCATAGCGTTGTGGTAAGAAAAGATGCTTGATATGATTTCAATTTTCTTAAATTTACTGAGGCTTGATTTGTGACCAAAGATGTGATCTATCCTGGAGAAAGTTCCATGTGCATTTGAGAAGAAAATGTAATCTGCTGTTCCTGGATGGAATGTCCTATAAATGTCAATTAAATCTATCTGGTCTATTGTGTCATTTAAAGCTTCTGTTCCTTATTTATTTTCATTTTGGATGATCTGTCCATTGGTGTAAGTGAGGTGCTAAAGTCCCCCACTATTATTGTGTTACTGTCGATTTCCCCTTTTAGAGCTGTTAGCAGTTGCCTTATGTATTGAGGTGTTCCTATGTTGGGTGCATATATATTTATAATTGTTATATCTTCTTCTTGGATTGATCCCTTGATCATTATGTAGTGTCCTTCCTTGCCTCTTGTAACATTCTTTATTTTAAAGTCTATTTCATCTGATACGAGTATAGCTACTCCAGCTGTCTTTTGATTTCCATTTGCATGGAATATCTTTTTCCATCCCCTCACTTTCAGTCTGTATGTGTCCCTAGGTCTGAAGTGGGTCTCTTGTAGACAGCATATATATGGGCCTTGTTTTTGTATCCATTCAGCAAGCCTGTGTCTTTTGGTTGGAGCATTTAATCCATTCACGTTTAAGGTAATTATCGATATGTATGTTCCTATGACCATTTTCTTAATTTTTTGGGTTAGTTTTTGTAGGTCCTTTTCTTCTCTTGTGTTTCCCACTTAGAGAAGTTCCTTTAGCATTTGTTGTAGAGCTGGTTTGGTGGTGCTGAGTTCTCTTAGCTTTTGCTTGTCTGTAAAGCTTTTGATTTCTCCATCGAATCTGAATGAGATCCTTGCTGTGTAGAGTAATTTTGGTTGTAGGTTCTTCCCTTTCATCACTTTAAGTATATCATGCCACTCCCTTCTGGCTTGTAGAGTTTCTGCTGAAAAATCAGCTGTTAACCTTATGGGAGTTCCCTTGTATATTATTTGTCATTTTTCCCTTGTTGCTTTCAGTAATTTTTCTTTGTCTTTAATTTTTGCCAATGTGATTACTATGTGTCTCGGCGTGTTTCACCTTAGGTGTATCCTGTATGGGACTCGCTGCACTTCCTGGACTTGGGTGGCTATTTCCTTTCCCATGTTAGGGAAGTTTTCGACTATAATCTCTTCAAATATTTTCTCTGGTCCTTTCTCTCTCGCTTCTCCTTCTGGGACCCCTATAATGCGAATGTTGTTGTGTTTAATGTTGTCCCAGAGGTCTTTTAGACTGTCTTCATTTCTTTTCATTCTTTTTTCTTTATTCTGTTCCACAGCGGTGAATTCCACCATTCTGTCTTCCAGGTCACTTATCTGTTCTTCTGCCTCAGTTATTCTGCTATTGATTCCCTCTAGTGTAGTTTTCCTTTCAGTTATTGTATTGTTCATCTCTGTTTGTTTGTTCTTTAATTCTTCTAGGTCTTTGTTAAACATTTCTTGCATCTTCTCGATCTTTGCCTCCATTCATTTTCTGAGGTCCTGGATCACCTTCACTATCATTATTATGAATTCTTTTTCTGGAAGGTTGCCTATCTCCACTTCATTTAGTTGTTTTTCTGGGGTTTTATCTTGTTCCTTCATCTGGGACATAGCCCTCTGCCTTTTCATCTTGTCTATCTTTCTGTGAATGTGGTTTGTTCCACAGGCTGCAGGATTGTAGTTCTTCTTGCTTCTGCTGTCTGCCCTCTGGTGGATGAGGCTATCTAAGAGGCCTGTGTAAGTTTCTTGATGGGAGGAACTGGTGGTGGGTAGAGCTGACTGTTGCTCTGGTTGGCAGAGCTCAGTAAAACTTTAATCTGCTTGACTGTTAATGGGTGTGGCTGGGTTCCCTCCCTGTTGGTTGTTTGGCCTGAGGCAACCCGACAATGGAGCCTACCTAGGCTCTTTGGTGGGGATAATGACAGACTCTTGGAGGGCTCACGCCAAGGAGAACTTCCCAGAACTTCTGCTGCCAGTGTCTTTTTCCCCATGGTGAGCCACAGCCACCCCCCGCCTCTGCAGGAGATCCTCCAACACTAGCAGGTAGGTCTGGTTTAGTCCCCCCTGGGGTCACTGCTCCTTCCCCTGTGTTCCAATGCACACACTACTTTGTGTGTGCCCTCAAGGAGTAGAGTCTCTGTTTCCCCCAGTCCTGTAGAAGTCCTGCAATCAACTCCCACTAGGCTTCAAAGTCTGTTTCTCTAGGAATTCCTCCTCCCGTTGTTGGACCCCCAGGTTGGGAAGCCTGACATGGGGCTCAGAACCTTCACTCCAGTGGGTGGACTTCTGTGGTATTGGTGTTCTCCAGTCTGTGAGTCACACACCCAGCAGTTAAGGAATTTGATTTTACTGTGATTGCACCCCTCCTACTGTGGCTTCTCCTTTGTCTTTGGATGTGGGGTATCTTTTTTGGTGGGTTCCAGTGTCTTCCTGTCGATGATTGTCCAGCAGCTATTTGTGATTCTGGTGTTCTCACAAGAGGGAGTGAGAGCATGTCCTTCTACTCCGCCATCTTGGTTCCTCTGTCCGAAGCAGTTTCAGGCTCTTTTTGGCCCTTGTCTTCTGGTCCTCAAGCCACCACATGTCAGCCACTTCCGCACCCTCACAGTTTCTCAGTGGTGCCCGCTCACCCTACATATCTTTTATTGAAAGAGATATGCAAATGTTTGAGGAGTAAGAAATTTAGAACAGATTAATGGCTGAAAAGAAAAGAGAAACTCTTACGCTATTTTCAATAGCCAAAAATGTCTGTTAAAATCATGTTCCTCCTTAAGTGAATGGTATATCTAAAGTTGAGAACTCCCTGTTTAATACAAATATCAGATTCTTTAGATCTTAACATATTACATACTTTTGATACCAGTCAGAAACTGAGCTTGAATCAATATCCCACAGAATTAGCAGTGGAAAATACTCTCTTATGAACCTTAGGTGTCTTTGGGCTGATAGTGATAAAAAAAATTATCAATTGTGGTGCTAGCAAGATTGTTCCTGATTTTATGAATGATGTAATTACAACTTAATTGACTGATGATCCTGCAATTTTGCAGTTATTAAATATCATATATTAAAGTGCCCTTCTAGGATTTCCTGGGTGGCACAGTGGTTAAGAATCTGCCTGCCAATGCAGGGGACACGGGTTTGAGCCCTGGTCCGGGAAGGTCCCACATGCCGTGAAGCAACTAAGCCCTTGTGCCACAATTACTGAGCCTGTGCTCTAGAGCCCACGAGCCACAACTACTGAGCCCGCGTACCACAACTACTGAAGCCCACATGCCTAGAGCCTGTGGTCCACAACAACGGAAGCCACCACAATGAGAAGCCCATGCACCACAACAGAGAGTAGCCCCTGCTACGGCAACTAGAGAAAGCCCCCACACAACAATGAAGACCCAACACAGCCAAAAATAAATTAATTAATTAATTAATTAGAAAAAGTAAAGTGCCCTTCTGGTTAGAATACCTTTCAAGAGAAGTGTGTCCTCCCCGACAACACAAGACAATTTTCATTATGAATTGCTAAAAAGAAGACCATGTCAAAATACCATGTTATTAAGTGTTACAGCAAGCAAGTCCTGTTTTATTATTATTTTTTCACTATATATGAAGCATTTTAGTGATAGAAAGAAATATTGTAAGAACTTTTAAATACTGGCCCTCTATAAAATGGAATAGACAAAGAACTATCTTCAAGCTTGTAATCATAGGAAAAGTTGCGATCAGAAACTTCACAGAGAGCACACCAATTTTTTTTTATTATTCAAACAGAAAGTCACAAAAATTATAATCATCCTCATCAGTTCACTCAGTCGTATGTAATTAATTTTTTTATCTTGATCTTTTGTTATCACTTTTATAAATTCATCAGTTTTCCATTAGAGTTCTGAAAATCCTTATTCATTCAGTTCAGCAGTATAGTCAGTTACCAGAGAGAACACACCAATTTTATTGCAACCAACAGTTTCCTTTTCTTCATGAAGCAGACCTATGTTTTTTTGTTTGTTTTTTTTTTGCGGTACGCGGGCGTCTCACTGCTGTGGCCTCTGCCATTGCGGAGCACAGGCTCTGGATGTGCAGGCTCAGTGGCCATGGCTCACGGGCCCAGTGGCTCTGTGGCATGTGGGATCTTCCTGGACCGGGGCACGAACCCGTGTCTCCTGCATCGACAGGCAGACTCTCAACCACTGCGCCACCAGGGAAGCCCAGACCCATGGTTTTAATTACTTTTGGAGAATTTTTCTTTGTAGATAGGTTCTCCCCATAATGTCTTTGTACTAATGGCATAATAGGGGATATCTTTGTTGAATCTAATTAATCAGTTATCACACATTTATTGATACCTTCTATTTCCCCACACTCTGTATGAAAAAGAAATGTAAGACATGAATCCTGTCCTCAAGGAAGTTACAACTCAGTTGTAGGAATCAACCCAGCATATATTAAACAATTAGATAACATTAAGTGTTAACTTTGCAGCACTGGTGTAGAAGAGATCAGTGTTGATTAGAATGCTCAAGGTTTTATGGAAGACATTAAACTTAAAAGATTAGGATAGGCCAAGGGGAAAAGGAAAGTAATTCCAGATTGGTAGAATGACAATATTGAAGATACAGGGGTAAGGATTAATACCTATTTCCACTTCAGGGGTATGCCTGTGCTGGTTTAGTCAATAACTCCACCTTAAATCCTAACTGGGACACTATAAAACTCTAGTTTTTATATAATTAAGTACTGTATTTCTTGTTTATTCCATGGCATATATTCACTGACTGAAAACACTACCAATCAAAGAAGCATATCAAGGATAATATCTTAGTACCACTTCCCCAGTTAACTCTGTCCTAAGTAGTAGAGGTTAAAGATGGCAATCTTTAAAGTATAGTTCAGAGCTGTATGATATTAAAATAGTTTTACAGGTTTCAGAACCAGATGAGTGAGGCTGAGAAATCAGTTGTCCCTTGTTTATCAGTTGACATTTATGGCATCATTGCACTATTTTACACATAAGCAAACATAAATCATTAGATATTTTACTGTATTATGTATAGTTACATCAACATTTTTATCACTTTGCACTTAATGTAACACAAAAACAATGATGCCACAGTAAGGTCTCATTATTACTAAAGAACTCAATGGCATGTGAATAATGAGACAATTTGCAAGTTGTGAATAAAACTGAGGTTGTTAGTATTGAAAGGTGTATTCTTTTCATTTGTTCTCCTGAATAAATTTTAAACTAATACCATCTTATTAGATGGGATATCAACTACCACACAATTCTAATAGAAGAGTGAAGGTGAACCCAATTTAGGCATTTGAACCAAAAGAAATACCATTTTCGTTCAGGTATATTTGGAGAATATTTTGATTGTTTGAATCATTCATTTTAGAAATTGATAGCATTGGTTCCTGTTCAGACTGGTTAACTATATGTGATTTAAAGCAGAATTTTGGTGTTAACAAAATTAATTTTAGATTTGGTATAAACTAGAACTAGAAAACAGGTTTCAGTAAATCATGATTGTTTTCCTTTAAGTACAGAATAAAGTTCAACACAATTTCTTGGTCTTTGGAAGTTACCTAGGAAGATTGCAGATTGTTGTTTGCTCATGACATGGGAGAACGGTGTGTGACATTTGATAGTTTGTGTTCAGAGAGGTTACAGAGCAGTAGCTCAACTTCTCTGGATATTTGAGACAAAGATATGTACATTAGAAGAACCATTGATAATCCTACATATTGAAAAAATTTTGAAAATTTTAATAGCTCCAAATTAAGCAAAGTAGTTTTATGCAGTGTCTTTGGTATAGCTAACCTTCTGTAGATGTAGAATAGAATTATATAAAGTTAGAGATTCTAAGGCTTGTAGTGATCTAGTCCAACCCTTTCATTTTACAGAGGAGAAAACTAAGGTGCAAAGTGGTGAGGTGACTGCCAAGTCCCACACACAATATTAGAATCAATATTAAAATATAGATATCCTCCCTTCTAATCTAGCCCTTTTAGTTTTTCCTATAACATATTGCCTATATGAGACATAGTATGATTGGAAGGTTGTTGTTAAAGTAAATCTTATCACCATCCACTCATACACCAGAAATTTTCAATATCAGTGATTCTTATGTAATCCTGTTTTAATATTCCCTAAAGAGAATAACACATTATAGCCAGCAACTATTTAGCATGAATTAGTTTATTAAGGGCTAAGTGCTTCAAAATCTAGAGGCGATAGAGCACAGGTAAGTTTCAGTACAGAAAGGAAAAAGGTCTGGAAGATGTAATGGTGTCCAGAAAGGGCAGGCCTGGGTGGGAAATTACACCTTGGTATCTCCCTAAGAGTAGGATAGGAGTGGAGCGTTGAAAGAGGGTAGTATGTGGAAATGGGAAGTGGGAGTGGTATTGCACTTAACACAAAGTTCATTTCCTTCACAAATGAGAGAGGAGATAAGTAAGGGTTTAAGAGAAAAATAAAAATAAAAAAAAGCAAAACCATTTGGACAACCAAAGTTTTTATTACAAGCACTGTCTCAAAAATAGCCTGTTGTTTTGGACAAGCTGTGTGGCAGTAGGTTTAGGGAAAAGGACAGGGATGCTATACATAGAATTATATAACAATATATGAATGACTTTTTTTTCAATTAATAGAAGTGAATGAGACAACTATACAGGGCTTAATGGAAAAAAAAGAACTACCCAAACAGCAAAAAGGGCAAGTTCCAAATTTTAGATTGAACGTATATTTGGAATGGGTGCTTGTTATTAAAGAGCCCGTAGTTGTATTTTGTATTTTTATACATATTTTTTTACTTGGATGTTACAAAGGAATGAACAACTGAACTTTTTTTTTTAACCTAACTCCCCTTCCACTCACCATGATATTATGTTACATAACCCCTTTTCTTATAAAAAAATTAAAAGTTTGTTTCCAAAAAGGGAAAAAATAATATGTTATTGTGCTCCTAAAAGTGAAGGAGAAAACTAATGGCATAAGCAAAGTAATGAAAGAAAGTGTTTTCTACAACAGAGTTTCATAGAAATGACTAAGAATACTGAATTTCAGTTCTCTCTAGCAAAATGGGTCTCAGATATGCTGCCTTTGTTTCCTTTTTTTTAAAGAGAATATGTGGTCTATCTAAGTTTAAGAAATCCATTTCCTGGCTGGAATAGATTGCCTTATATTTTAACCGTGTGGGTCTTCATATATAGTTTTTATAGAATAATATAATTTGAAAATAAAATCTTATTGCATGGTATATAACTGAATGGTATTAGCTAAATGAATGACTGAGCAAAAAAGAAATAGTTTGGTTCTCCTATTCTTTTCCCTTGGCTCTGACATAAGTACAATGAGTTGTTGTCAGGGCATGCTATATATAATCAAAAATTTATTTCGTTTTACAAAATCAAGTTATCTACCTTTTTCTTTTTCTTTTTTTTTTTTTTTTTCGGTACGCGGGCCTCTCACTGTTGTGGCCTCTTCCGTTGCGGAGCACAGGCTCCGGACGCGCAGGCTCAGTGGCCATGGCTCACGGTCCCAGCTGCTCTGCGGCATGTGGGATCTTCCTGGACCGGGGAACAAACCCGTGACTCCTGCATCGGCAGGCTGACTCTCAACCACTGCGGCACCAGGGAAGCCCTATCTACTTTTAATTACAGTGTTGATTTCTGTAATAATTGAAAAATGAAAAAAACTCAGTCTTGTCTGCTATTTTTTAATTGATGAAGTTATTGGTAAGTGGCTGTATTTATAGTGTGTGCCCTCTGTAGAAGGCCTTAAATATGACACTAGGCATTACTTATGTGGACTAATTAACTGGGTATAGGTCCTAAGCCAGAATTTTTTTCATAAACCTGCTACTATCCTGAGATCCCAGGTTTAGGTATAGCATATGACCCCACATGTCCTTAGTGAAATAGAGTGATGACTTCCAGGTATAGTAGATCTTCCTTATTCAATGGATTCCATATGTGAAGATTCGCCTACTCATTAAAATCTATTTGCAACCTCAAATCAATGCTTGCAGTGTTTTGTTTGTTTGTTTGTTTTCATACATTGCTGACATAAATAAAGCAGTGAAAAGTTTGATTTGCCCGAAATGCAGGTTTCCAGATGAGGTCAAATAAGGCCTTATTTCAGCTCTCAAGTGTTCTTTTCATCATCTATTTAGTGCCACATTTTTTTTTGAGATTTTGTTGTTTAAAATGCCCCCAAGTGTAGTGCTAAAGTGTCGTCTAGTGTTTCTAAGCACAAGAAAACTGATATACGTTATAGAGAGAATACATTTGTTAAATAAACTTCATTCAGGCAAGAGTTATGGTGCTGTTGGCTGTGAGTCAATACTAATTAATCAACCATATATGTATGTGTATATATATACACATACATATATAAAGGTTTGGTAAGACAGAAAAACATGCAAACAAGGTTATGTATTAATTGGTTGAACAAAATGTTGTGACCAGAGGCTTGCAGAAATCTAATCCTTTATTTTCCCTAGGAATAATGGTTCATTATTTGCTAATTAAGTGTTTGTGGTGACTTTATGTAACATAATTACTGCAAATAATGAGAATCAACTATATGTATTCTTACTTTGTAGTGCTTTCGAATACATACAGAATACAGTAAGAATACATACAGAATCAATATACAGTTGATTCTGTATGTATTCTTACTGTGTTTGTAGTGCTTTCAATGGGAAATGGGTCTTCTGTATGCTTTTTAATTATCTCCTGGCCAATTGATGACGTATAGTTTCTCTGAATCTTTAGTACATCTGTGGAGTTATTTCTTCATTTTATATTTTGTCTTCTCAGGATAAAAAAAAAATTTGAAGATCATTTTATTCAGTATGTCTTTGTCGTGGAATTAAATACAAATTATCCAAAAAGATTTAATTTATAATGTTATGTGACCATGTAAGTAAGCTGACTTGTGTCAGATTTTTTAAATATTTCAGTGTCATATAGTATAAATACACCTTTGAGCATGTGTCTACAGCAGTCAAAAAGGTCAATCATATTTTTAAAGTAAACATTTTTGTTCTCTTCTACTCCCTTCCTAGTAGTGGACTTTCAGCATTCCAAGAGTTTTGCCCTTGGCCTTCTTGATTCCCTCACTTTAGCACTCTTGTGCCAGTTTTCTACATCTAACTAGCTCTTTGTCAACTGAGCCTGTCCTTCTTAGAACCTCTACCTTAAAAGACTAAAAATAATAATACAGCTATTTTTGGTCCAAGAGCTCCTTTTCTCTTCCTTTCATTCAGGAAATTCCCACAGCATTTGTTATGGGATTATGAAGTAAAACATGAATCAGCCAAATGCCTTAGACAATCCTTAATATAAAGTTAATCAGTGTCAGGACCCTCATATATTATCTTCATTGTCAGAAAAAAGAATGACAGCATTTCTAGGTAAAGGTAAACACAAAAAGGTAAGATTGAATAAAAATTCCAAACCTGTCTCAAGATGGGTAACATATGGATAAACATATATTTCTATGTGAACCAGTTTAGTTATGCAGTAAGATTTTCATTTTGCTTCAGCTGTTATTTAATAAAAGCCAGGTAATTATGATCAGGAATTTTGGAGGTGTTAAAAAGTATTAAACCATTGGCAATGTGAAGGAAAACATGGGTCTTTAAGATTCTTGTTTAACTTTTTAAAAAATTTTATTGGAGTATAGTTGATTTACAATGTTGTGTTACTTTCAGGTGTACAGCATAGTGATTCAACTATACATGTACAAATGTATTCATTCTTTTCCAGATTATTTTCCCATATAGGTATTACAGAGTATTAGAGTCCCCTGTGCTATACAGTAAGTGCTTGTTGGTTATCTATCTTATATATAGTAGTGTGTGTATGTTAATCCCAAACTCCTGATTTATCCCTCCCAGACACCGCGTTTCTCCTTTGGTAACCATAAGTTTGTTTTCAGAGTCTGTGAATCTGTTTCTGCTTTGTAAATAAGTTCATTGGTATCATTTTTTTAGATTCCACATATAAGTGATATCATATGCTATTTGTCTTTCTCTGACTTACTTCACTTAGGTCCATCCATGTTGCTGCAAATGGCATTATTTCATTCTTTTTAATGACTGAGTAACATTCCATTGTATATATGTACTACGTCTTCTTTATCCATTCCTCTGTCAATGGACATTCAGGTTGCTTCATGTCTTGGCTATTGTATACAGTGCTGCAGTGAACATTGGGGTGCATGTATCTTTTCAAATTATGGTTTTCTCTGGATATATGCCCAGCAGTGAGATTGCTGGATCATATTTATTTTAACCAGCTTTAGCATTGCTTTTCTGTTCTTGACAAGCTTACAACAGGTACTTTGTTAATTGAATATCTTAAAATACTATGACATTTTAATACATAATTATTGAATTCATAATGCTGTGCATTCCTAAATTCTGGCATGAACTTAGAAGGCCTTGAATATAAAACCAAAGTTTCTTATTACATTAACATCCTTAACACAAAATGGAGCATGATAGCCAGAGTTTGTTTCTTTCTCTTTCTTTCTCCCTTTCTTTCTTTCTTTTTTTCTTTCTTTCTTTCTTGGAGTAAAATTGCTTTACAATGTTGTGTTAGTTTCTGCTGTACAATGAAGTGAATCAGCTACATGTATACCTATATTCCCTCCCTCTTGGACCTCCCTCCCACCCCCACATCCCACCCATCTAGGTCATCACAGAGCACCGAGCTGTGTTCCGTGTGCTATACAGCAAGTTCCCATTAGCTATCTATTTCACATATGGTAGTGTATTCATGTCAAACCTAATCTCCCAATTCGTCCCACCCTCTCCTTCCCCCCGTGTGTCCACATGTCTCTTCTCTACGCCTATGTCTCTATTCCTGCCCTACAAATAGGTTTATCTGTACCTTTTTTCTAGATTCCACATATATGCGTTAATATATGTTATTTGTTTTTCTCTTTCTGGCTTACTTCACTCTGTATGACAGACTCTAGGTCCATCCACATCTCTAAAATTGGCCCAATTTCATTCCTTTTTTATGGCTGAGTAATATTCCATTGTATATATGTACCACATCTTCTTTATCCATTCATCCATCATTGGACATTTAGGTTGTTTCCATGTCCTGGCTATTGTAAATAGTGCTGCAATGAACATTGGGGTACATGTGTCCTTTTGAATTATGCTTTTCTCATGGTATACCCCGCAGTGGGATTGCTGGGTTATATGGTAATTCTATTTCTAGTTTTTTTAAGGCAGCAAGAACATACAATGGGGAAAAGATAGTCTCTTCAATAAGTGGTGCTGGGAAAACTGGATAGCTACATGTAAAAGAATGAAATTAGAACACTACCTAACACCATACACAAAAGTAAACTCCAAATGGATTAAAGACCTAAATGTAAGACCAGACACTATAAAGCTCTTAGAGGAAAACATTGGAGAAACACTCTTTGACATAAACCACAGCACAATCTTTTTTGACCCACTTCCTAGAGTAATGGAAATAAGAACAAAAATAAACAAATGGGACCTAATTAAACTTAAAAGCTTTTGCACAGCAAAGGAAACCATAAACAAGACGAAAAGGCAACCCTCAGAACAGGAGAAAATATTTGCAAATGAAACAACGGACAAAGGATTAATCTACAAACAGCCCATGTAGCTTAATATCATCAAAACAAACAACCCAATCAAAAAATGGGCAGAAGACCTAAATAGACATTTCACCAAAGAAGACATACAGATGGCCAAGAGGCACATTAAAAGATGCTCAACATCACTAATTATTAGAGAAATGCAAATCAAAACTACAATGAGGTATCACCTCACACCGGTCAGAATGGCCATCATCAAAAAATCTACAAACAATAAATGCTAGAGAGGGTGTGGAGAAAAGCGAACCCTTTTGCACTGTTGGTGGGAATGTAAATTGGTACAGCCACTATGGAGAACTGTATGGAGGTTCCTTAAAAATCTAAAAATAGAACTACCATATGACCCACATAAACAGATGGAGAAATATACCATGTTCTTTGATTGGATGCTACTTATCTTTATCAGGAAGTCTTTAGTGCCTTCCTTCAGCCTGGCCTCATTTACTCTATCAAACAAAAATTCCTCAAAATTTCTTTCTGGTATGTAGGTATCACTCCAGAGTTTCTAGAGTAAGACTTGTTTTTTATATCATGACCCTGCCACCTTTGACTTCTGGAAAGTTAATTTCCTCATCTATAAAATTAAGATAGTTTTATTTTCTTCATACATCTGTTGTAAAGATTAAATGAGATAATATACTTTGCAGTATTTAGCAGACCACAAGAAACACAGCTAATGTTCAATAAAAAGTTAATATTTTATTGTTGAGCAGCAGCAGTAGTAGAATAATTTTAACAGTAGTAATTGTTCTTATCGCTATATTTTGTTTTGTCATAGCAATATGTTGTGTCATAGCAAATGTTAACACTTAGCTCATTGATTAATTCATAAGTCTCATTTTTGCTGTTTGATAGTTTCCCATGAGATTTTAAGAAAAGTTGAAAGTATTGTGACTTTCATTATTTATAAAGCTAAATAAGTTTCTCTAGTGGTGGGTGAGAGTGAGAGAGAGAGAGAGTGTGTGTGTGTGTCTTCTGTATGGAATTTATTCCACAACCTTAATAATGGAAAAAGTGTTCTTATTGAGAAAATAGTACAAATGTTTTATTTTTCTAGCACTTCGGCTTTAACATAGATCTTATATCGTTTACTGTATAAATTAACTTTAGGATTTTGCCCGTTCATTATAATGCACTTAAAGTAGTAATACTTTCCAAAAAAAGTAAAATATAGTATTTTTGTCTACAGTTTATTATTTCATTTTTTTTGAATAAGGACTTTCTCAGTTATCCTTTGTCTCACAGAAGACACAAGAGCTAAATATTTTTATAGTGGCATACCACCTATGCATTTTTCTAAAAGATATAGATATATATTCCATTTGATTTTTAGGAAAGGTTAAGAGAATGGATGTCTGATTGAATGCTCACTGTGTATTTTCTCATTTAATCATCAAATAGACATATGAAGTGTATTATTACCCCCATTTCACAGATAAGAAAACTAAGGTACAAATATTAAGTAACTTATTCATCATAATGTAGTTTATAAATTATAGATACACATTTAAGCCCTGGTGTGTTAGGATTCTGAGACTATCATAATCTTTATCTGCTATATCATGCTGGTTTCAATGTTTATCGAAGACTCTATGATGTTTTAAGTACCATGCTGGGCACTTTACATAGTACATTCTTTCATCTTAAGTTTCATAGCATCGATGTGGATAGAAATTATATACAGTTTATAAATGAAAGATGAAAGACTTTAAGAATTTAAATAATTTACTCATGGTTCCATAGCTATTAAATGGCAGAGCTTGAATTTGAATTTATATCAGTTTAGTAATTCCAGAGCCTAAAATATATCATATTTTTTAACCCAGATAGCTGATGAGAAGTCATCACAATCCAGTAATTATTTGTATTGCTCATAATAATGTAACATGATACTCTTTATTGTGAATTTTAATATTTATCTCACATTAACAGTTCAATTCTGGGTAGAATCCTGATTTTATATCCCTTAGTTCATTTGACATAGTATAGAGATTAATAATACCTTAAGAAAAATGGTTCCAGAAGGATTCTCAAATATATCCAGAGGTTCTTTTGATTTACAAAATGTTTTGATCATTTTAAAACCCATTCAGTATTTTCCAATGTTGTTAAATGTGTTATGCATAGTAGTCAAAATGTCTTATGCACAATCATGAAACACCTGTTAAGCAAATCCAGTATAAAAGTACAAAAAATACAGGAGATAGAGAATGAATGAATGAATTCCTAATACCCTTTATCGTTCTTGGCCTTGAAATTTGGAATCACAAAGTAAACAAGGCTAAAAGCATACCCAAGAAAAATATAAGCTCTTTTAACCTGTTTTTCTTTTGATTACTGTGGATTTTTTTTAACATCTTTATTGGAGTATAATTGCTTTACAATGGTGTGTTAGTTTCTGCTTTATAACAAAGTGAATCAGTTATACATATACATATGTTCCCATATCTCTTCCCTCTTGCATATCCCTCCCTCCCACCCTCCCTATCCCACCCCTCTAGGTGGTTACAAAGCACGGAGCTGATTTCCCTGTGCTATGCGGCTGCTTCCCACTAGCTATGTATTTTACGTTTGGTATTTGTAGTGAGGTGGATGGACCTAGAGTCTGTCATACAGAGTGAAGTAAGTCAGAAAGAGAAAGACAAATACCGTATGCTAACACATATATATGGAATCTAAGAGGAAAAAATGCCATGAAGAACCTAGACGGGAATAAAGACACAGACCTACTAGAGAATGGACTTGAGGATATGGGGAGGGGGAAGGGTAAGCTGTGACAAAGTGAGAGAGTGGCATGGACATAGATTACTGTGGATTTTAAAAGTCAGTAGAATTTTCTAGACTATCTATTTAAATGCCAAAGTATGTCTGGTGCTCTGATACACATTTGGTCTCTCATGTTTTGTGCTTTCTGGCTTTCTGATATACTTGCTATTGTTGCATCACACTGACATTTCCCCAACCAGTAATTTAATTTTGACATATAAAAAATTGCTCAAGGTCAGATGGTCATTGAGGTATATGCTAATTTTCTGATATTCTGCATTTTCTGATTAAGGAAAATTATTCTGCTTGATAGTACAATATACTCTTTTACAAGCATGACTATAACAGCTGATAATAATAGCTAAAAAGGGATTCCCAGGCTAAATGTAAGCTTCTATAACTGTATTTTTGTTGGCTATAATTATCATTCACTATGGATTTCGTATAAAGAATGACAGTGAAAGGTTGAGGATAACAAGGATTTGAAGAATACACCTGCTAAAATAAGATTTCCCTTAAAAACAAAGTAATGAGAGGAGTATTTTATTCACATTTTGTGGCAAGTACAGGCACCTAACAATATTTTCAAAGTGGCAAAGAATAGTGGTAAAAATTGATAATGTCTAGAGAGATCAAAAGATTTTAAAATATCAAATTGATATCAGAGAATCCACTTGGTACTAGAATAACAACAACAAAAATAGGGTATCAATAGGAAAACAAAGAAGTATTCAGAAGTAGCTATCAGCTTTTATTCAAATTTACCCATAAAGAGCAGGATAGGAATTAAACTGGACTACAAGTTAGAAGTGCCCAGGCTGAAAAACAAAAATATGATTGGAAAATATGGAAAGTCTTACATTTAGAAAGAACAATGGAAAACCCAGGTTCTTGGTGAAAAAGTCCAAAAGTTACAGGGATATAAATGCATATGATATGCTGAACCTGAGGCTTGATTTTCTAGATAGGCTCAGGAAAGAACATTTCCAAATTGAGGAGGCAAGAAAACAGGTATGAAACATGAAATAATGCCTTAACATTTGCTAGAATTATATGGACTAACTGGTCAATAAATGCTGATGGAACTTCATATTGAGGTCTGAGCACATAAAAATTGGGCAGGATAATAATCATAACTACATAGTTTGGTTCATCTCGTAACCAGAGAAATTAGATCTAAAATTACTGATGTCATGTAAGACTAAAAAGTCAAATGAATCAATAAGTATTTTGTAAGTATAAGTTAAGTATTTTCTAACTCTTGGTATAATCTAATGCAGCTTTGGAAAGTCGTTTTTGTAGGAATCAGCTCATGTATGTAGCTGCTGTGGGGCCTACTTTATTTAGTTGAATAGCACCATTTCAAGTTACACATTATGATAATACATGGCATTCAGAATAAAAGGAGAAAGAATACTCAGAGTCTCCAAACTTGAAGCGATCTTAAAGACACAGTAGACCTCTGAACAGTGTGGGGGTTAGAGATTCCAAACCCCCGTGCAGTTGAAAATCTGCATATAACTTTTGACTCCCCCAAACTTAATTACTAATAGTCTACTGTTGACCGGAAGACTTACCTATAATATAAACAGCCAATTAACACATATTTTGTATGTTATATGTATTATATACCGTATTCTTAAAGTAAGTTAGAGGAAAGAAAATATTAAGAAAATCATAAAGAAAATACATTTACAGTACTGTACTGTATTTATCAATACCAAAGTTTAAGTTGTCTATTTACAAGATGAATCATCTGTTTGTTAGTACCCACATCAATGTTGTCTTATATGATAGAAAACACTGTAGATGTTTTACATATTACTAACACAAGGCATCAAACGTGAAAAGATAATGTGAAACAAATTCATATTTATTTATAGGTATAACAGTTCATGCATTGATAATGAAGAAGCAGCAATATGATTGATTTATGGTTAGCCTAATAAATAATACAATTGCTTTACAGTAGCCTAGCCTGTACACTAAGGAATGAATCATTATAAAGTTTTTATGGCATACAGTATTACAGACATATTCATAATACAGTATTAGGAACATTGTTACATTTTTTTTAAGAACCACTTAACCATGATTAACCATGATATGCAGTTTCTACCATTGAGAGAGAGAGGCATACTGTAGCCTAAGGCTAAGTTAAAAATCAGTAAGGAAACTAACACATTATTAATGTTATATTAAATATCACTCACTTTATGCCTATGTAATGATAGGCTATCTACTTCAATACACATCATGCACATGATGTTCCACATGATGAATGCTTAGGCAATGATGATGTTGATGGTGACACAAAGATATCTCATACAGTTCTTGCCATACAGTTATTAGATTTTCACAGACACACATACGCAACAGATAAATTTATTATCTGTATGAAATGATGATTATTTACTATTTATTAAGTGGAAGTGTATCATCACAGAGGTCTTCATTCTCATAGTCTTCATGTTGAGTAGGCTGAGGAGGAGGTAGAGGAAAGGTTGGTCTTGCTGTCTCAGGGATGGCAGAGGGGAAAGAGGTGGAGAAGGTGGAAAGGGAGGCAGGAGAGGCAGGCACACTTAGTGGTGTAATTATGGAAATACATCATAATTTCTGTCTGACATTTTTCCATTTCTCTAAAAATGTTTCTATTTGGTACCAATCCTTCTTCCACCGTTTGCTTTCGTTTCAGTGCCTGTATCATAGAAGGGTCCATGTTGTAAAGTAAGTCAAAAGCAGTCTTGAATAATCAGAACCTTTCTGCCAGATTGTCAAAATCACTTTGTTTTTTGGCACTGCTTTTTCTTTCTTTTTTTTTTTTTTTTTGCGGTATTCGGGCCTCTCACTGTTGCGGCCTCTCCCGTTGTGGAGCACAGGCTCCAGACGCGCAGGCTCAGCGTCCATGGCTCACGGGCCTAGCCACTCCGCGGCATGTGGGATCTTCCCAGACAGGGGCACGAACCCTTGTCCCCTGCATCAGCAGGCGGACTCTCAACCACTGCACCACCAGGGAAGCCCGGCACTGCTTTTTCTACTTCTTCCTCATCATCTGGCACTGGTTCTGAAGCACTCGTCTCCATCAAGTTGTCTTCTGTTAAGTCCTCTGGTGTGGTGTCTATCAGCTCTTGAATTTCTCCAAGATCCATATCTTAAACTCTTCACTCCCTATCTTGTTTGCCATATCCACAATCTCTTTCAAAATGTCCTTGATTGGCTCTGTCACAAATTCTGTGAAGCCATGCGCAACATCTGTACACAGTATTCCATAGAGTGCCATGTGTAATGAGCCTTAAAGGTCCTTATGACCCCCTGATTTAGAGGCTGTTAGAGATGTGTTTGGGGGCAAGTAGACCACTTTGATGCTTTTGGTGTTGAATTCGTGGGGTTCTGGGTGACTATGGGCATTGTTCAATATCAAAAAGAACATTAAAAGGCAGTCCCTTACAGCCAAGGTATTTCTTAACTTCAAAGACAAAGCATCAATGGAACCAATCCAGAAAAAGGGTTCTCATTGTCCAGGCCTTCTGGTACAACCAAAAGACTTGCAGCTGGTGTTTATCTTTTCCATTCAAGTCTCAGGGATTAGCAGCTTTATAGATAAGGGCAATTCTGATCATAAACCCGACTGCATTTGCACAAAACATTAGAGTTAGCCTATCCCTTCCTGCCTTATATCTTGGTGCTTGCTTCTCTTCCTTACTAATAAATGTCCTTTGTGGCATTTTTTTTCCAGAATAGGGCACTTTCATCTGCATTAAAAACCTGTTCAGGCAAATATCCTTTCTCCTCAATTATTTTCTTAATGGCATCTGAGAACTCATCTACTGCGTCTTGGTTAGCAGAAGCTGCTTTTCCATTATCTTGACAGTTTTAAGTCAAATCTCTTTCTAAAATTATCAAACTATCCTTTGCTGACATTAAATTCTCCAGCTTTAGCGCCTTCACCTTCCTTTTGCTTTAAGTTGCCATATAGTGACCTGGCTTTTCTTGAATCATGTTAAAGTCTATAGCTATGCATTTCTTATAGCAATCCTGAACCACATAAAGACTGGACTGTCCATATGACATAAAAAGGTATTTCACAAAAAGTGCAAAGTTTTTATGCCTGCCAGTGTAGCTGCAGTGAAGTCTTCACAAGTTTCCATTAGTTTTTTTTTTTTTTTTACAGTGGTCCTTACATTGGATTCATTTATCTTGAAATGGCAGGCAACCACAGCTGCAAACCTCAATCTAAAGAATTCAACTTTTTCTTGTGTGTCATTTACAAGGCTTTTCTTTGCTTCTTGGGAGCACTTCCAGCATCACTAGCTGCACTTTGTATGGATTCCATGGTGTCATTCAAGGTTTACGATATTGTACTAAACATGATGAAAAATACTCGAGACTCAAGAGAGATGACTTTTTACTGCAATATGCAATTTGCTGGAGAGAGGAGCTGCTCACATGGAAATTATTAGTGTCACACTGCCTTTTAAGTGGATACTGGCAACACTTGAGCTCACCTCAATAGCAACAGGAGGTGGCTATGAAATTATTACAGTAGTACAGTATGTAGTACAGTTAATTTATGCAGTTATGATTTAATACTACACCTTTACATTTGCTTACATTTCTTTTGACTGCAAATGGCACCATGTATGAGCTGTGTGTGCGTGTTTTGATAAATTTTAACTTTTTATAATAGATTTGTGTATATTTTATGGTAGTAAATGATAAAATAAACTAGTATATACATATATTTTATACATTCATGACATACCTAACTTTTTCTTATTTTTTCGATATTTCTAGGCTACATGGTTCAACTGAGAGTTTTTAAAAATCGTTGCAAATATCCAATAAATTTTCCAGTACATTTATTGAAAGAAATCCGTGTATAAGTGGACTCAAGCAGTTTAAATCCGTGTTGTTCAAGGGTCAACTGCACTCTGATTTAGCCCATTGTTTAGGTAATTCAGTAGCAATCTCATCTACAATGTGATCAGTAATCTTGTATAACAACAAAACAAAACTCTGTGGGCAATAGTTTTTCATCTTGATTATTTTCTACATTGTTTAATATCCTTGGCAGCAAAGCAGTCCTTTCTTTGTTTTGTACAGTACAACTTTATTTTAAATCTCTTTCTTTTCCTCTTGTCATTTGTTAAAATTGGGGAAAAGGAGCGGAAGCAAAAACAATATTCAGGTTATTTGCAAGTTTTCTTTGAGCTCAGCTAATTCAGGATCATGGCATAGTGTGTGTGTGTGTGTGTGTGTGTGTGTGTGTGTAAATACATAATCTATCTTCCTCATAATCAAGAATATAATATAATGTATTTTTTCTCACCAACCAGGAAAATGGTCACAAGTCATTTTCTTAATTTTTAAAAATTCCTCATTAAAATTATTCTTCTCCACTGTCCACAGCATTGATGAAACAGACACCTACTCACATGGTAAAAGCTCCATAAGGAGAGAAATGCATGTCTATTTTGTCCACCACTCTATGCTCAGTGTTTAGCATTATTCTTGGCAAATAGAAGGCACTCAATAAGATATCTGTTGAATGAATAAAGGAATTTATGGCCCACTGCGTTCTGATTTTCTCTTCCACTACAGAAATTGCTATTGTTATTTATCAGTGTTGTTATTTATCTAACTTCCAAGTCTGATGAACATTTTTTTAAACGTCTTATTTTACTAGATAACACAACTTCATTTCACAATGTTGATTGCACTGATTTCTCTTTGAAACTTTCTACTTCATAGCCCTCTTAAACAAACATTTTTATTGGCTCTCCTTGTACATATTTAACTGTATTTTCTCTATGCATTTCCTGGACCCCTCTTCACCATCTAAATGTAGGTATTCCCAGGATTCTGTTATGCAACATTTTTCCTGATTTCACACTCTCTCCTTGGGTTAACTAATTTACAATTTATCTTCTGTTACCTATATAATGATGACTCAAAAATCTATATGTCTAGCCCACATTTCTCTCACTTTAGCTTCACACTGCATTATTCAACTCTTGCTAGATATCTCTGTCTCATAGGCACTTCAGCATATCTAAAATTGACCTCATCATTTTTCACTCAAAAGAGCTCTTCATTCAGTATTTTCAGTCTCATTTAGAGACACCATTTGCACCCAGTTACTCAAACCAGGATTTATCTTTTATTCCTCCTCCTTCATATTTTACATTTAATCAGTCACTAGGTCCTGCTGATTTGATATAAATATTTCTTGAATCTGTTCCTCCCTTTCTATTTCTACTACCACATAGTTCAGCCTCTCACCATCTCTTGTCTGAACTATTACAGCTTCATTCATTCAGTCAGTCATTTTATTCAACAATATTTTCCTTACGTCTATTCTTATCCCTTTCAAATACATCTACTCTACAGCTACCAGGAAGCTCTGTCTGAAGCAGAAGTCTTATGATGCCACACCTCAGCTTAAAGCCCTTTAATGGTTCCCTATCATTTGCAGCATAAGATTCACTCTCTTTAACATAGTCACATAAGATCCATTATGATTAGGCCTCTTCCTTTCTCTTTTAGCCTTATATTCTACAATTATTTGCTTTATACATTGTTTTATACCAATCCAGAGCTTTGCCTCCAAATCCATATGATGCTATTTATCACTTCTGTGGATTTGCTTTGGACTTTATTCAGCCTGGAATTCCATCTTCTCTAAAACCAGAGTTTAAGACTCGGCTCAGATGTCATCCCTAGAAACCTTTTCATGGCCACCTCACTACCTCCTTGTATAATTATAGCATTCTTTGTACAGACAGATTGATTTATATTTTTTGGTTACTGCTTCCCACTATATTGAACTTTTTGAAGGTAGTGACTCTATTTAACTTTTATTTATCTGAGCCTGTTATAATAATTCATTTGAAGTACCACCTAGTGGTACTTCTCTAGGTGGTACTTCAAAAATATTTATTGTAGTCAATTGATTTATTGTGTGTGTGTGTGTGTGTGTTTGGTTTTTTATTTAATTTTCTAAAACATTTTTATTGGAGTATAATTGCTTTACAATGTTGTGTTAGTTTCTGCTATATAACAAAGTGAATCAGCTATATGTATACTGATATCCCCATACCCAATCCCTCTTGCGCCTCCCTCCCACCCTCCCTATTCCACCCTTCTAGGTGGTCACAAAGCACCGAGCTGATATCCCTATGCTATGTAGCTGCTTTTATCTTTGCCAAAGCTATACCTTTGGGCAGTGATTCCCTAAGGAATCAAGAGCTTTGAGTCATTGCAGGTGATCTCTGTCTTTATTTGCAAAAAAAACAAAAATAAGCTGACATAGTTTTTTTTAAATACACAATTTTTTAATTGTGTATTTAATTTAAATACACAATTACTTAAAAGTGTTATTGAATTTTTCAAAATTATTATATAGTTATTCAGTTAGTGACATTGAACATGACAAGTACTGTCATGTGGGATTCTGGGAATATTTTCAGTATTAAAAAGGGGTCTTGGGCTTCCGTGGTGGCACAGTGGTTGAGAGTCCGCCTGCCAATGCAGGGGACACGGGTTCGTGCCCCGGTCCGGAAAGATCCCACATGCCGCGGAGTGGCTGGGCCCATGAGCCATGGCCGCTGAGCCTGCACGTCCGGAGCCTGTGCTCCGCAACGGGAGAGGCCACAACAGTGAGAGGCTCGCGTACCGCAAAAAAAAAGAAAAAAAAAAAAGGTGTCTTCATACTCAGAAGCTTGGGGACTATTATCTTGTATTGTAAATCATGGAAAGCTGGAACTTACTCTTTTTTTTTTTTTACATCTTTGTTAGAGTATAATTGCTTTACAATGGTGTGTTAGTTTCTGCTTTGTAACAAAGTGAATCAGTTATACATATACATATGTTGCCATATCTCTTCCCTCTTGCGTCTTTCTCCCTCCCACCCTCCCTATCCCACCCCTCTAGGTGGTCACAAAGCACCGAGCTGATCTCCCTGTGCTATGCGGCTGCTTCCCACTAGCTATCTATTGTACGTTTGGTAGTGTATATATGTCCATGCCTCTCTCTCACTTTGTCACAGCTTACCCTTCCCCGTCCCCATATCCTCAAGTCCATGCTCTAGTAGGTCTGTGTCTTTATTCCCATCTTGCCCCTAGGTTCTTTATGACATTTTTTTTTCTTAGATTCCATATATATGTGTTCGCATACGGTATTTGTCTTTCTCTTTCTGACTTACTTCACTCTGTATGACAGACTCTAGGTCCATCCACCTCATTACAAATAACTCAGTTTCAGAACTTACTCTTTATATTAACCTCTTTCTCCATAAAAGACCAGTTACTGGCACTAATGAATGGTAATAATTAAATATTTATTATAGCTATGCTATTTCAGTCAGTGTTAATTGAGCTCTTATTTTTTGCCAGACCTTTCACTAGGTGCTATTGAGGGAACCCAGAGATATAAAAGGTATATGGACTTCCCCTTCTGTATACACAGTGATGATTCTGCTCCAGTTATCTCATAATATTAGATATGAGTGATTTGGAGGGCTTGAACTTTTCAAGTAGTGTCCTATTTTATTTGAATGCTGTTTTCGGAAGCTTAAAAAGGAAGTTTTTCATGGTATGAACATGATTCATTCTATGTTATGACTAAAAGGAAAGAAATGTTTCACAACAAATACAAATGTTCTCATTTGTTTATGTTTGTTTTTATTTCCATTACACTAGGGGTGGATCAAAAAAGATCTTGTTGTGATTTATGTCAAAGAGTGTTCTTCCCATATTTTCCTCTAAGAGTTTTATAATGTCTGGTCCTATATTTAGGTCTTAAATCCATTTTGAGTTTTTTTTGTGTATGGTGTTAGGGAGTGTTCTAATTTCATTCTTTTACATGTGGCTGTCCACTTTTCCCAGCACCACTTATTGAAGAGACTGTCTTTTCTCCATTGTATATCCTTGCCTCCTTATGGGACCTAACGAAACTTAAAAGCTTTTGCACAGCAAAGGAAACTATAAACAAGATGAAAAGACAACCCTCAGAAAGGGAGAAAATATTTGCAAATGAATCAAAACACAAAAGATTAATCTCCAAAATCTACAAACAGCTCATGCAGCTCAATATCCAAAAAACAAACAACCCAATAAAAAAATGGGCAGAAGACCTAAATAGACATTTCTCCAAAGAAGACATACAGATGGCTAAGAGGCACATGAAAATCTGCTCAGCATCACTAATTATTAGAGAAATGCAAATCAAAACTACAATGAGGTATCACCTCACACCAGTTAGAATGGGCATGATCAGAAAATCTACAAACAGCAAATGCTGGAGAGGGTGTGGAGGAAAGGGAACCCTCTTGCACTGTTGGTGGGAATGTAAATTGATACAGCCACTATGGAGAACAGTATGGAGGTTCCTTCAAAAACTAAAACTAGAGTTACCATATGACCCAGCAATCCCACTACTGAGCATATACCCAGAGAAAACCATAATTCAAAAAGACACATGCCCCCCACTGTTCATTGCAGCACTATTTACAATAGCCACGTCATGGAAGCAACCTAAATGCCTATCGACAGATGAATGGATAAAGAAGATCTGGTACATATATACAATGGAATATTACTCAGCCATAAAAAGGAACGAATTTCCTCTCTAGGTCCATCCACATCTCTGCAAATGACCCTCTCTATTTTACATTTGGTAGTGGATATATGCCCATATCACTCCCTCACTTCATCCCAGCTTACCCTTCCCCCTCCCTGTGTTCTCAAGTCCATTCTCTATGTCTGTGTCTTTATTCCATGTTGATGGATTTCTCCTCTTTTTCTAAACCAGGGATTCTCAAGGTATGGCCCCTCGACTAGCAGTATCAGCATCACCTAGAAAGTTGGAAATGCTCATTCTATGATGCCGCTTCAACCTTCCCAATCAGAAATTCTGGGGGTGGGGTCAGCAATCTGTGTTTTAAGAAACCTTCCATGTGATTCTGACTCAAGCTAAATTTGGGAACCAGTATTCTAAATAAAACAGTTTCTGCCATTAGTACCATCATTCTTCTAGTCACCCAGTCTTGAAATCTTGAAGCTATCAAATCATGGAATCTTTGGATTTGGGTGAACTCTATAGAATCTTCTCATTATATAGATAAGGAAACTGAGGCACAGGAAGTTAAATAATTTGACCCAAGCCATATATGTAGTCCTCTTGGTTAACCATTCTTTCCTGATCTCCTGTATATATTCATCACCAACTGTGACTGATTCTAAAGTTATATTTGGTATCTCCCATTCTTCTGTTTTCCCATTACTGTCATCATGCTTCCTGGCTTTTACCTCTTACCCCATCTAATTCACTTTATGTACTGTTTCTAGATTAATCTTCACAACAAACATAATTTTTAACAGTCACTTTCATACTCAGAAAATTTAGTGTCTCATTGTGGCCTAACAATTATATTTTAAATCTATCTGCTACAGTTCTTCTAATTTATATAAACCAGTCTAGTTTACTCTTTGCCTCCCATGTGCCTGCCTGTGTATTCCATTTCTTTCCCTTTGTTACTATTGTTTTTCACATTCTATTTTCACTTGTATGTTTATAATTTTCCCTTCCTGGAACATTCACTCCATCCCCATTACCTGTTTATCAGAATTCTACCTTTCTTTCAAATTAAATCCTAAGGTCCACACCTAGAAGCCTTTTCTCATCACATCCAGTCTCTTCCTTCACTGAACTCTTATATTCATTTTCTGTGCAGTTCATTGGGTACTTAATTATATATACTACTTGCATTGCTAGTTGACTTTTCAGGTGTATATAAACTTATTTTGCTAGCTAACTTGTAAATTTTTTATAGGCAAGGATAGCGCCTTATGTTTTCTTATGGTCCCTGAAGTGCTTAATGTAACGGGTGCTCAATAAGCTGGTGATTTGTAATATTGCAGAAATGATAACTTGATAAGTTTTGCTGCAATGAAAAATCCTAATTGTGTACCAGTGTATAGCTATATTTTGTACAGTTTGTATATGTATATTTTCAGTCAGTTTAATTCAGGTGACCTTTTCACCCATTTGTTCTGTGATTATATTTGTTTTCTACCTCCTTTCTGTGCACATTTCTGGAAGACAAGAAAACTTTCTGTGAAAAACAATGTTTCTATGCTAATTTTTAGTGAAAGTTGATGTGGTAATTCAAGCATAGTATTTCTGAAAAAAAATAATAGAAACTTTTAATGACAAATAATGTTGAAACTCAAATCTTTAGCCTACAGAGTTCTAGAAAAACATAGCCCTATTTTTAGAGTACTGGTATTTTTATTCTCTTAAGAATTTAGCTTTGTGTTTACTCATGTTTCTGGTGAAATGGAATAGCAGATTGTAACAAAGAAGGCAACAAATATTATGTGTCATATGTTGTTCACTTCTTATTTGATAGAAATAGGTTTTTATGCCTCTATATATTAAATTGAATAACAACCATTTTCTGAAATGTTCACACTGTTGGGCTAGAGAAGAAACTTCAATGTTGATTTTTTGGAGGGTGGTATATGATAGATCTCTAAGACAGTTTGGTATTTTGCTACTTGTAATGATTAAAGTTTATGGCCTAATTGCTTATTCCACTGGACTTTAATTTTCCTCTCTTGAAAGAACAAGAGGTAAATAATCTACTCACTGTATTACAAATCCTTTCTTTTCTTTTTTGTTAATCTCAATTTATAAAATTAATAACATGCTGATAAGTTTCTTGTATCTTTAGAGTGTTGCAGTTTTCTATCATAATTAGAAAATAGTATATGCAACAAAAATATCTGCTAGAAATGGGTACAATCGGAGAGTTATTTCTTTTATGTAAACGTTGATGGCTGAAATTTATCTTTTTGTTGAACATACCACTCTTCTTTGTGTATTTTAGTAACTTTTCATCCTCTCCTTCCAATTACTCCTGTCTTGCCCATCTTTAAGTCAAACATTATTTTCAGACTTAATAGAATGTGCATTAGGTAAATGTGTCTTTAAAAACCTATTTTGAAATTGGCTATTATCGTTGTAGTCAGGCCTCAATTTTTTATGTGTTGATTATTTTGTGGATAAACTCCTTTCTTGATTTTAGCTTTCTCCATCTGTCATCATGTTATCATGTAGATTTCCTTTGCTGGGTAGCCAATGTATGCATATTCAAGGAATATAATTTAATTTTATTATTTCACCTAATCAGAAATTTCCTTAAAAAGATAAATCTGCTATCAAAAATCGGTAATATAAAGTCAAACATAGTAGTTATTAGGATTATCCATTGTTTTAAATTATCTGTTTCTTTTTACTCTCACACTAGCACTCATAATCAATAGTAAAGAATTAACTTCCTATATCATGACACATATTTAATCATAGTGGGAAATTCAAGACAAGTTAAGAATATAGTGAGCAACTGAGTTTAGGAGAAGGCACCATCAGTAGGGCTGAAGACTATCATAGGGGCTGCTGGGGCCATTCTGCTTATTTTCCCATTTTTTCCAAGGGTCAAGACTAGGTATTAGCAAGGATTTTAAGAAGAATATAATAGATCTACAAAGGTACTGAATAAATTAACCATTGTGTGTCCATCATAACTAAGAAATTGTTTCTTGTCAATAATTCAGTTTGTTCCACTATCTATTTTAGTAGAGAGCCTGACTCTCTCTGCAATCTTATCACTCATGTCTCTAAATAGCATAAAATGTTTTCCTCTTTAGCTGCTTCTTTTTCAAGCACAAATATTTACATTTATGTCAAATTCTGAAAATTAGTCTTAATACCTTCATTACAATCCATACCAGCTGTTTGACTTTAAACAAGTCATTTAACCTTTCTGAAACTCATTTTTTTCTGATGTTAATTGAAAGGATTACCTACTTTTGTACATATATACATGCCTGCTTTACACACCTGCACATATACCCGCACACACACTCACTCACACACACATACACACACACACACACACACACACACACACAGCTAACACAGTATTTAAGGTACTGTTCTAAGTACTTTATATGTAGCTCATATAATCTTCAAAATAACCCATGAAGTGCAGATTATTCTCATTTTACAGATATTGAAACTTATTCAGAGGGACGCAAAATAAGTATCTTAAGGCAAAGCAGCTATAAGTGCTAGAACCTGGAAGTAAATCCAGTTAGACTTCAGAACCTCACACCCACTTTTACTACTGTGTTATACTACCTCTTCAAAGCATTTTTAACTTTCCATTTGCCATGAATTTCTCCCTCCCTCCCCCTCCCCTCTTCCTTCCCCACTCCTCGTTCCTTATTTTTTTCTACTCCCCTCTCCTCCTCAGGTCTTGCTTTTGTCTTGTATCTGTAATGTTATCCCCTTTCCTCTTCTTTGGTTTTGATTTCTCACTCCATACAACACTGGTTCAAAATTCTCATTTTCTAGGACATATTCCTTGGTAAACACCACCTTATTCTAAACACTCCTTCATGGATATTTATATAATGTTTTAGTACTTTATTACTTGGCTCATTTTTGTTGTTGTTGTTTTTAATTGGATTTACATCATAGCCAGGTATATTTTTGCCTCATCTACAATTATGTACTTTGTTTTCAAAAATGTGAAAAAAAATTTAGTAGAATTATAATTTAACTTCATGGGGGAACTCACTAAAGAAACACATGGGGAAATATTTTCTAATATAATCACCCAGTAATTCATCTATTTTGTAAATATTTTGTTTGCTTAAGGAAGAACCAAACTATATATTTGTTTGCACCATATGTTGTGCAAACAGATATATAAACAGCATTTGACATTAATCTATGGAAATTTCTTAGAATGTACTATAGGTTGTGCTTTTAGTTGGATTTTATATGTTTCATCTTTTTTTAAGATGGAAGTATAGTTGATTTCTGTTTCATATCTTTTTTAAGGGCAAGAAATGGTCTATTTTTCTCACAAATCATTGGGCCTACAAAATGGTATGAGCACATAGAGTAGTGGTTCTCACTCTTTGCTGCACATTAGAATCATCTGGGAGCCTTTAGCACTCTCAGTGGCCAGGCCAATTCCATCAGAATCTTTTCTAGGGGACCCAAGCATCAGTATGTTTTAAAGCTCTGCAGGTGCTTGTTGCAGCAGGTGCTCAGTGAAAGCTGCTAACAAAGATAACTTGGATAAAAGGAATAGATAATTATAATGAAAAGTATTGGTATTTTTGCTCCCATGTACCTACGTTAAATCCCTGGTAGCCCATTAACTAACTTATTTTAGTCAAGTTACTCTTCTGAGTCTTGGTTTGTGCACTGTAAAATGGAAATAGTAGCAGTATGTATCTCATGGGGTTGCTGTGAGATAAATGGGACAATATATGTAAAACACTGAGAATCGTGCCCTTGAATAATAATTGCTCAATACTAGCTTCCTCTTAATTCATAGATGTTTACTTCCTGTTAAAAATGAGGTTGGTCATTAATCATTAGAGAAAGGCAAATCAAAAGTACAATGAAATGTCATCTCACACCGGTCAGAATGGCCATCAAAAAAAAATCTACAAACAATAAATGCTGGAGAGGGTGTGGAGAAAAGGGAACCCTCTTGCACTGTTGGTGGGAATGTAAATTGATACAGCCACTATGGAGAACAGTGTGCAGGTTCCTTAAAAAACTAAAAATAGAACTACCATATGACCCAGCAATCCCACTACTGGGCATATACCCTGAGAAAACCGTAATTCAAAAAGAGTCACATACCAAAATGTTCATTGCAGCTCTATTTACAATAGCCAGGACATGGAAGCAACCTATGTGTCCATCAACAGATGAATGGATAAAGAAGATGTGGCACACATATACAATGGAATATTACTCAGCCATAAAAAGAAACGAAGTTGAGTTATTTGTAGTGAGGTGGATGGACCTAGAATCTGTCATACAGAGTGAAGTAAGTCAGAAAGATAAAAACAAATACCGCATGCTAACACATATATATGGAATCTAAAAAAAAATGGTCATGAAGAACCTAGGGGCAAGATGGGAATAAAGACACAGACCTACTAGAGAATGGACTTGAGGATACGGGGACAGTGAAGGGTAAGCTGGGACAAAGTGAGAGAGTGGCATGGACATATATACACTACCAAACGTAAGATAGCTAGCTAGTGGGAAGCAGCCGCATAGCACAGGGAGATCAGCTCGGTGCTTTGTGACCACCTAGAGGGGTGGGATAGGGAGGGTGGGAGGGAAGGAGACACAAGAGGGAAGAGATATAGGCACATATGTATATGTATAACTGATTCACTTTGTTTTAAAGCAGAAACTAACACACCATTGTAAAGCAATTATACTCCAATAAAGATGTTAAAAAAAAAAGTAAAAAAAAAAATGAGGTTGGTACTGTCACAATGCTGCCATCAGTATCATCATTTTGATGTGTTACAAAATAGAAGCTGGGTATAATCTAAGGATAGGATCCTCCCTTAGGTCATGGTTGGATAATAGCTGTCTGAGTATCATTGAATTACCATGCTATAACTGTTTGGTTGATAAAAGATTTTCTTTAACACATTTGCCAATATACAATCTTTTACACACAGGCTAAATTCATTGCTGTTTCTAAAATAAAAAAAATATTTGATGAAATCCAAGGCAAATCTCTTTTTTTAATACTTTATAAAAATAGTTCATGATATTTGTGTTTGGGTGCACAATACCTTATTATCTTGGTGTCTTCATTTTAGGCTATAGACTTTGTATAGCCCTGCAAAAAAAAAAAACTGGAAAAACTCTACATATAATAATTGTTTAGTGAGAACTTAAATTATTTCCTCACAGTTATTAAGATAACTGCAAACATTTCTTTTTTAAAAAAATCCAGGCTGTTTCTTTGAGGGAAGAACACTTCAAGCTGGTTAACTATCCTGTACTTCTTCTGTTTATAAAAGTGGTATCTACTGTGTTCTTGTCTTATATAACTGAATCATAATCAGCTTATGTCACAGCAAGGACCAGCATGTGAGCTACAAAGTCAGAGTGAGCAACACAGTGACACACTTGTCAAACATATTGATCTCTATTTGTTCTCATATCAAATCAGCTAGTGCTGCAAATTTTCAGTGGGAGATATTTTCTAGCAAATGGATCTGATTTTTGGTTTTCTTTTCCTTCTCTGATAGTGACATGGCAATGGCCGTACATCCCTTAAACAAATGAGGAAAATACATATTTTGGTCCCAGCCAAATGTATTGTAAGTGGAAATTTGAAACCTGAGGACTGGTTGACTATATTTAATTAGTATGCAGTAAATCCCATAAGTTAGAATGCTGGGCAGTGAGTTATTTTGGTTAATGAAATACTGTGGTTAACTTTAAGTTACCACACATACCACTTATGGCTTATTATTTCTCAGAGAAATCAGTTATAGTAACATATTTATCACAATAACTGTTTTAAACTTAATGGTGTGTAATTTAGAAGACATTTGAGAATTTAATAGGATCTCAGGATCGTAATTAACGTTAACTGATATATATGATACCATAGATGTATAAGGTGTAGCTGAAGCTATACTAACCCTATGACAGGTGGTTACTTTTCTCAATAAGTCCCTGATATCAAATTCCCTTTCTGTCATTAACCTTTCGTAAAAAAGAATGTACAAAACATAATAATTCCAGTTGTTTTTAAAGATCTCAATGAACACGGCTATACAGAATTTATTGTCTTTTCTCTTCCTAAATACCTTCTATTATTCATCTTATTTTACTCACAACATTACGTTACCCTTTCTTTGCGGGATTTTTTCTCACTTTATTCTCTGAATTTCTATCTTCTTTATTTCTATTTTGGTTCACTCTTTTTTTTTAAAAAAAAATGACATTATTGGATGCTGGAGATGTTGACCTAAAACAAATGGACTGTAAGATATTTCTCCAGCAAAGATGGGCTTATTTGGGGTCAGCAGAGAATTGCAGTTTGGGATCTGCAACAATGGTAAGCCATGTGCAAGTTCCCTCATGGCAAGGGAAGGAGAACACTTTTATAGAGAGGAAAAGGAAAAGGGAGGGCTATAGTAAACAAAGAGTCCATGGCTTTTCATCGACCTAGTTCTTTCCAGGAAAGAAAAGGAGCCTTCTTCCTCCTGGGCTCTGCTGTTGTCACAGGCATGAGAGGTTTCCCTTCTGGTCTCCCAATTCAATTTAACTGAGGTTTCTGTTTATTCATTTTTTACATTTCCTCCTTTTGATAAAGATCTTTCTTGGAAAACATCACTGATCAAGAGTCAGGTTTTCTAGTTTCAGCAGCTTTTTGTCCTTCAGTGTGTGGAAGGACCTTTCCTGGATGTAGTGTCTCATGTAGGAGGGAAAGTACACAGATTGGAAACCTAGTAAGGTCACATAGTAACAAGGAGGAGTAGGAGGGAGAACTCTCAGGTACTTTTAATCTAAAGTCCATATGTTAGTAAGATCATAGACACTGGAGGTCATCTGAAGTGTTATGCCATCATCAAAGGTTTGATGACAAACTTCCAACAGGTCTAGATATCTTGGGAAAGCTGTCTAATCAGATGCCATCTGCTTCAATACTGGGAAATCTTTACTTTCAGGTCACAGATGATATGCAGGTCCAGTCAGGGTTCAGTGCTTTCCTTATGGTGTCACATGAATCCCAGAGTCTCTTCTTTGGAGTTTGGTGGCACAAGGCTTGGTTAGTAGTACTTGATAGGGCCTTTCCTGGGATGTTGAAGAGAGTTCTTCTGGAGGTGTCTTTTCCAATAGACAGAATCTCTAAGTTGCAAGGTATGATGCTTAAGGTCTTCATCTCCCACACTGTGAAAAGATTGCTCTACCCAATTGTGGTTGTTTTTAATAGAAGCTATTAGGCCTTTGCAATATTGGAGTATCTCTCCTTTAACCAGCTGTGGGTCAAAAGAAGGAGGAGTCAAGTGCATTGGGCATCCTGTGACTATTTCAAAGGGTGAGATTATATTAGTTCCAAAAGAGGTGAATCTGAGATTTTTAGAAGGACATACAGCACTGCTTTTGGCAAAAGTATTTGGAGGGCCTCTACAAATTTTGTCATTTGAGTCTAATAATGCCATAATTAAGGGAGTTAAACATAGTTAAAGTGTTGTAAAGCCATAAAAACAGTAAGACTTTTCAAAGTACCTGGCTAGTAAAATGGGTTCTTCCATCACAATGAAGTTTGAGAGTTTTCCAGGTAGGGATGATCTTTTCCAAAAGGACTTTAACCACAGTAGTGGCATAGCCTGTCTGCAAGGAAAGGCTTCAGACTAGTGTAAAAACATACAGACCATATCTAAAACATATTTATATCCATTATATGGAGGAAGTTGTATGAAATCCATTTGCCAGAGCCTGAATGGTCCATTAGGCAGTTTTAAATATCCAGGAGTAGTATGAACAGGCTTCCCTGGATTGTACTTGGGACAAGTGGAACAAGTGAGGTAGGCCCTGTGCTATACAGTAGGTCCTCATTGATTATCTATTTTATATATAGTAATGTGTAAATGTTCATCACAAACTCCTAATTTATCCCTCCCTCCCACCTTTCCCCTTTGGTAACCATAAGTTTGTTTTTGAAGTCTGTGAGTCTGTTTCTGTTTTGTAAATAAGTTCATTTGTATCATTTTTCTAGATTCCACATATAAATGATATCATATGATATTTGGCTTTCTCTGTCTGACTTCACTTAGTATGATAATCTCTAGGTCCATCCATGTTGCTGCAAATGGCATTATTTCATTCTTTTTTATGGCTCAGTAATATTACATTTTATATATATATATATATATATATATATATATCTCACAACTTCTTAAGCCAATCTCCTGTTGATGGGCACTTGGGTTCTTTCCATGTCTTGGCTATTATTTTATCAAATCAAAAATTCTCTTTATTAATTTCTTTTTTTTAACGGAGGATAGTCAGAGACTAAAAGTACCCATCATGTACAAAGTTTGGTATGAGGAAGCATTCAAGTGGCAGTCATTATTCTTACTGCTTCAAGAAGTGTTTTGTTCTTGTGGTTGTTTTGTGTGTGTGTGTGTGTGTGTGTGTGTGTGTGTGTGTGTGTATGTGCTTTGATGAAAAACATGAGGAAATTTGTTTACATTTTAATTGCAATACTGTGCAGAAATAATCCAAAAATACTGGAATTTCATTATTTTTAGAATTCTAATCTTTTTAGATTATTAACAATGAATCCTGTATTGTAGAGAAGCTAAATGATAGTTTCTGCTAGAAGTAAAGGTTTCAATTTCTGCTGGATGGTATAATAGACAGAAACCCAGAAATGTCTAGATCCTGCTTTGCCAATTGCCCCTTCTCTTTTTTTTTTTTTTTTGCGGTACGCAGGCCTCTCACTGTTGTGGCCTCTCCCGTTGCAGAGCACAGGCTCCGGACGCGCAGGCTCGGCGGCCATGGCTCACGGGCCTAGCCACTCCACAGCATGTGGGATCTTCCCGGACTGGGGCACAAACCCGTGTCCCCTGCATCGGCAGGCGGACTCTCAACCACTGCGCCACCAGGGAAGCCCTCCCCTTCTCCTCATAGAGTTTCTCTGCAACCAACAACAAAGCAGAATGAGAATCAAAGTTTCTCTTTATTATTAGCTGGTCTAGCACCTGATACCCTACTGTAGGGCTATGCTGCATTCTGTGCTACAGCATGTGGTTTAGGATTAAGATTTTAGGACCAGTGGGGATAGTGACTCCTCTTTACCCTTGGAATTAAAATATTTGGATTAGTGATCTCAAATGGAAATATTTGAACCAACACCCCATTTCTAGGTCTGGGCAGAAGCAAAAAAAATAGAAAAATAAGATAGATGATAGAGCGTGTGAAGCAGATCACGTTTTAACTAAATTGAGGTAGTATAGGGGAAATAGAAAAGAAGAGAGAAAAAATCTGCTCATCCTCTCTTAGGGAAGGTGACCTAATCTAGATTTGAGGCAGGAAACTGGAGATAGAGATCCCACATTCAGGGATTCTGCATTGCATTAACATTAGAGGGCGCAATTCACATCCTAATCTATGAGAATGGTGTCCTTTAGAGTTAAGCAATATGTGGTCATTTGCAAAACTGATCTTTTTCAAATTTATTGACCATTCACCCATTAGTACCTAGCACAATCTGGGGCCTACACTCTGAACATTCTGAGTAAGAGGGTGACCCAAACCAGGCTTAGCATGGGAAAAGGGAATTGGAGTCTTCTCCTCCTACAACTCCTAACCTAAGAAATTTGTATATGCAAATGTCAATGTACAGTACAGTAAAAGAGGATAATCCACCAGGAACTATGAAACTAGAAATCAAAATAGTAAAAACATGATAGCTCTGAATCTGAAGGTAAATGTTTTAGATGTTGTAAATGTATGATTCATTGTGTACCTGTATGCAGAGGTAAATATAAAGGGATTACAATGGTCAGATTTTTATTAACTTACCAGCATGGTATTTTTGAATGTTGGAATGTTACTTTAAGTTCCAAACACATTTCCCCCTAAACTTCAGTGAAGTATAGAATATCCAGCCCCATTTTCAGCATTTAACTTAAGCTAATATTAGGAAAAATGCCATTTCCAGAAATTTTCTGGAAAACACTTTACAGGATCCAGTGAAGATGGCTATTTAATATAATCCAAATTGTTCTCTGTTATAGTCACACTTCCATTTTTTCCATCCCCTAATTTACCTCTTTAACAAAATCTATTATATGTTTTTATTATATTTACTATAATTACTATTATTATATGCTTTACTATCAAAGATGAATAAGCTAAGACTCCTGCCATTAAGGAGTACTGGGTATATTTCACTCTTTTCCAATCAAAAGATGTTTATAATTCATATTAAATACAAATAACTGGAACACATGCTTTGAGGGTATGAATCCTCCACTGGACCATGAGGTACTTGAGGGCAGGGACTGGTCCTTATACATTCTCAAATTTACAGTGTCTGGACTATAGTAAATTTATGCTTTCAATCAGCATATATTTCTTGAGCCTCTACTATGTTCAGGTCAGTATTTTATTTGCTTGGGATATAGCAGTGAACAAAAAGTTTGCCCTTATTTTAACAGTATGGTGGTAGGTAATAAATTAGGTGAATGAAAAATATAGAATATTAGAAAGTAATACATGCTAAGAAGGAAATGGAAGGGAAAGGGAAAAGGATGAGAGGTATGTGGAGTTAGGACAATTAAAATTTACAAAGGATAGCTAGGGAAGGTCTTACTGAGAAGGTGACTTTCAAGTTAAAACCTGAAGGAAGTAGGGGAGCAACCATGTGGATATATGGTTAAAGCACATTCCAGACCAGAGAACATTCTGAGGTGTTAGTGTGCCAGGCATGTTCACAAAAGAGCAAGAAAGCCAGTGTAACTAGAGTGTATATAAAAAGGAAGAGTAGTTGATGAGATCAGAGAAGTAATGGGGGGCCAGATCATATAGGTCCTTGTAGGTCATAGTCAATACTCTGCTTTTTATGGCGTGAAGCAGGAAACCACTAGAGGGTTTTGAGCAGAGAAGTGCATAAACAGACTTCCATTTTTTAAGGATTACTCTGGTTTCTGTATTTTTAAAAATTTGCAAGAATATTAAGGGTAGAAGGAGGGAGATAAGTTAGGAGGCTATTTTGATAATCCAGGTAAAAGATAATGATAGTTTGGGCTTCCCTGGTGGCGCAGTGGTTGGGAGTCCTCCTGCCGATGCGGGGGATGCGGGGTCGTGCCCCGGTCTGGGAGGATCCCACATGCCAGGGAGCGTCTGGGCCCCTGAGACATGGCCGCTGGGCCTGCGCGTCCGGAGCCTGTGCTCCGCGGCGGGAGGGGCCGCAGCGGTGAGAGGCCCATGTACCGCAAAAAAAAAAAAAAAGATAATGATAGCTTGGACCAAAGTGTGGGAATGCAGAAGTGGTTTGACATCTGGTTTTATTTTGAAGGTACAGCTCACAGCACTTGTTGATAAATGTAGGTGTGAGTGAAAGAGATGAGCCCATAATAGCACAGCTGAGATGTAGGCAACTTGCATGAGGATATGTTTTGAGGTCTTGAACTCTATCATAAACTCAACTTTGAAATTGTTAAATATGAGAAGCATATTCAACATCAAAGTAATTATGCCAAGGAGGCAGTTAGATATACAAGTCTGCAGTTCAGGGTAGAGGTTGAGCCTGGAGATTTATATTGAGGAGCAGTCATCATATAGATGGTATTTAAAGCCGTGAAACTGATACAGTTTCTCAAGGAGTAAAAGTAGCTTTAAAAAAAATCCTATCCCACCCCTCTAGGTGTTCACAAAGCACCGAGCTGATCTCCCTGTGCTATGCAGCTGCTTCCCAATAGCTATCTATTTTACATTTGGTAGTGTATATATGTCAATGCCATTCTTTCACTTCGTCCCAGCTTAGCCTTCGCCCTCCCCGTGTCCTCAGGTCCATTCTCTACATCTGCATCTTTATTCCTGTCCTGCCCATAGGTTCTTCAGAACTTTTTTTTTTTAGATTCCATATATATACGTTAGCATGCGATATTTGTTTTTCTCTTTCTGACTTACTTCACTCTGTATGACAGACTCTAGGTCCATCCACCGCACTACAAATAACTCAGCTTCATTTATTTTTATGGCTAATATTCCATTGTATATATGTGCCATATCTTCTTTATCCATTCATCTGTCGATGGACAGTTAGGTTGCTTTCATGTCCTGGCCATTGTAAATAGTGCTGCAATGAACATTGTGGTACATGACTCTTTGAATTATGGTTTTCTCAAGGTATATGCCCAGTAGTGGGATTGCTGGGTCATATGGTATTACTATTTTTAGTTTTTTAAGGAACCTGCATACTGTTCTCCATAGTGGCTTTATCAATTTACATTCCCACTGACAGTGTAAGAGGATTCCCTTTCTCCACACCCTCTCCAGCATTTACTGTTTGTAGATTTTTTTGATGATGTCCATTCTGATTGGTGTGAGGTGATACCTTATTGTAGTTTTGATTTGCATTTCTCTAATAATTAGTGATGTTGAGCATCTTTCCATGTGTTTGTTGGCCATGTGTATGTCTTCTTTGGAGAAATGTCTATTTAGATCTTGCACCCAGTTTTTGATTGGATTGTTTGTTTTGTTGACATTGAGCTGCATGAGCTGTTTATAGATTTTGGAGATTAATTCTTTGTCAGTTGCTTCATTTGCAAATATTTTCGCTAATTCAGAGGGGTGTCTTTTCATCTTGTTTAGGTTTCCTTTCCTGTGCAAACAGTTTTGAGTTTAATTAGGTCCCATTTGTTTATTTTTGTTTTTATTTTCATTACTCTTGGAGGTGGGTCAAAAAAGATCTTGCTGCAGTTTATGTCAAAGAGTTATCTGTCTATGTGTTATAGTATCTGGACTTACATTTATATCTTTAAATCACTTTGAGTTTATTTTTGTATATGGTGTTAGGGAGTGTTCTAATTTCATTCATTTGCATGCAGCTGTCCATTTTCCCCAGCACCACTTATTGAAGAGTCTGTCTTTCCTCCATTGTATATTCTGGCCTCCTTTGTCATAGATTAGTTGACCATAGGTTTATCTTTGGGCTTTCAATCCTGATCCATTGACCTATATGTCTGTTTTTGTGCTGGTACCATAGTGTCTTGATGACTGTAGCTTTGTAGTATAGTCTGAAGTCAGGGAGCCTGATACCTCTAGCTCCACTTTTCTTTCTTAAGCGTGCTTTGGCTATTCAGGGTCTTTTGTGTTTCTGTACAAATTGTAAAACCTTTGTTCTAATTCTGTGAAAAATGCCATTGGTTATTTAATAGGGATTGTATTGAATCTGTAGATCGCTTTGGGTAGTAAAGTCATTTTCACAGTGTTGATTCTTCCAGTCCAAGAACATGGTATATCTGTCCCTCTGTCTGTGTCATCTTTGATTTCTTTCATCAGTATCTTATAGTTTTCCCTGTACAGGTCTTTTGCCCCCTTAATTAGGTTTATTCCTAGGTATTTTATTCTTTTTGTTGCAATAGTAAATGGGATTGTTTCCTCAATTTCTCTTTCTGATCTTTCATTGTTAGTGTATAGGAATGCAGGAAATTTCAGTATATTAATTTTATATCCTGCAACTTTACCAAATTCATTGATTAGCTCTAGTAGTTTTCTGGTGGCATCGTTAGGATTTTCTATGTATAATATCATGTCATCTGCAAAAGTGACAGTTTTACTTCATCTTTTCCAATTTGGATTCCTTATATTACTTTTTCTTCTTTGATAACTGTGGCTAGGACTTCCTAAACTAGGTTGAATAATAATGAATAGTGGTGAGAGCGGACACCCTTGTCTTGTCCCTGATCTTAGAGGAGATACTTTCAGTTTTTCACCATTAAGAATAATGTTTCCGGGCTTCCCTGGTGGCGCAGTGGTTGAGAGTCCACCTGCCAATGCAGGGGACACGGGTTCATGCCCCGGTCCGGGAAGATCCTACATGCCGCGGAGCGGCTAGACCCATGAGCCATGGCCATTGAGCCTGCGCATCCAGAGCCTGTGCTCCGCAACGGGAGAGGCCACAACAGTGAGAGGCCCACATACCGCAAAAAAAAAAAAAAAAAAAAGAATAATAATGTTTCCTGTGGGTTTATCATATATGGCCTTTATTATTTTGAGGTAGGTTCCCTCTGTGCCCACTTTCTGGAGAGTTTTTATCGTAAATGGCAGTTGAATTTTGTCTACAGCATTTTCTGCATATATTAAGATGGTCATATGGTTTTGATTCTTCAGTTCATTACTATTGTGTATCCCATTGTTTGATTTGCATATGTTGAAGAATCCTTGCATCTCTGGGATAAATCCCACTTTATCATAGTGTATGATCCTTTAAATATGCTGTTGGATTCTGTTTGCTAGTATTTTGTTGAGGATTTTTGTGTTTATGTTCATCAGTAATGTTGGCCAGTAATTTTCTGTTTTTGTGATAACTTTGTCTGGTTTTGGTATCAGGGTGATGGTGGCCTTGTAGAGTGAGCATGGGAGTGTTCCTCCCTCTTCAATTTTTTGGAAGAGTTTGAGAAGGAAGGGTGTTAGCTCTTCTCTAAATGTTTGATAGAATTCACCTGTGAAGCCATTTGGTCCTGGACTTTTGTTTGTTGGAAGATTTTTAATCACATTTTCAATTTCATTACTTGTGATTGGTCTGTTCACATTTTCTATTTCTTCCTTTTTCAGTCTTGGAAGGTTGTCCTGTTCTTAGAATTTTTCCATTTATTCCAGGTTGTCCATTTTATTGGTATATAGTTGCTCGTAGTAGTCTCTTATGATCCTTTGTATTTCTGTGGTGTCAGTTGTTACTTCTTTTTTATTTCTAATTTTACTGATTTGAGTTATCTTCCTTTTTTTTCTTGATGAGTCTGGCTAAAGGTTTATGAATTTTGTTTATCTCTTCAAAGAACCAGCTTTTAGTTTCATTGATCTTTGCTATTGTTTTCTTCACTTCTATTTCATTTGCTTCTGCTCTGGTCTTTATGTTTCTTTCCTTCTACTAACTTTGGATTTTGTTTGTTCTTCTTTCTCTAGTTGCTTTACATGTAAGGTTAGGTTGTTTATTTGAGATTTTCTTGTGTTTTGAGGTAAGATTGTATTGCTATAAACTCCCCTCTTAGAACTGCTTTTGCTGCATCCCATAGGTTTTGGGTCGTTGTTTTTTCATTGTCATTTGTTTATAGATATTTTTTGATTTCCTCTTTGATTTCTAAAGTGATCTCTTGGTTATTTAGTAGCATATTGTTTAGCCTCCTTGTGTTTGTGTTTTTTACAGTTTGTTTTCCCTGTAATTGATTTCTAATCTCATAACATTGTGGTTGGAAAAAATGCTTGATACTATTTCAATTTTCTTTAATTTACAGAGGATTGATTTGTAACCCAAAATGTGATCTATCCTGGAGAACGTTCCATATGCACCTCAAAAGAAAGTGTATTCTGCTGTTTCAGACAGAATGTCCAATAAATATCAATTAAGTCTATCTGGTCTATTGAGTCATTTAAGGCTTGTGTTTCCTTATTAATTTTCTATCTTGATGATCTATCCATTGGTGTAAGCAGAGTGTTAAATTCTCCTACTCTAACTGTGTTACTGTCGATTTCCCTTTTATGGCTGTTAGCATTTGCCTTGTGAATTAAGGTGCTGCTATGTTGGGTGCATAAATATTTACAATTTTTTTTTTTTTTTTTTTTTGCAGTACGCAGACCTCTCACTGTTGTGGCCTCTCCCATTGCAGAGCACAGGGTCCGGATGCACAGGCTCAGTGGCCATGGCTCACGGGCCTAGCCGCTCTGCGGCATGTGAGATCTTCCTGGACCGGGGCACAAACCCGTGTCCCCTGCATTGTCAGGCGGACTCAACCACTGTGCCACCAGTGAAGCCCAAATATTTACAATTTTTATATCTTCTTCTTGGAATGATCCCTTGATCATTGTGTATTGTCCTTCCTTGTCTCTTGTATCAGCCTTTATTTTAAAGTCTAGTTTTTCTGATATGAGTATTGCTACTCCAGATTTCTTTTGATTTCCATTTGCATGGTATATCTTTTTCCAGCCTCTCACTTTCAGTCTGTATGTGTACCTAGATCTGAATCACGTCTCTTGTAGACAGCATGTATATGGGTCTTGTTTTTGTATCCATTCAGCCAGTCTGTGTCTTTTGGTTGGTGAAATTAATCCATTTACATTTAAGGGAATTATCGATACATATGTTTCTTTTGCCATTTTCTTAATTGTTTTCTTGTGTTTCCCGCCTAGAGAAGTTCTTTGAGCATTTGTTGTAAACCTGGGTTGGTGGTGCCGAATTCTCTAAGCTTTGGCTTGTCTGTATAGCTTTTGATTTTTCCATCAAATCCAAATGAGTGCCTTGCTGGGTAGAGTAATTTTGGCTGTAGGTTTTTCCCTTTCATCACTTTAAATATATCCTGCTATTCCCTTCTGACCTGCAGAGTTTCTGTTGAAAAATCAGCTGATATCCTTATGGGGATTCCTTTGTATATTATTTTTGGCTTTTCCCTTGCTGCTTTTAATATTTTTTCTTTGAATTTAACTTTTGTTAGTTTGGTTAATATATGTCTCAGCATGTTTCTCCTTGGGTTTAATCTGTATGGGACTCCCTGTGCTTCCTGGACTTGGGTGACTATTTCCTTTCCCCTGTTAGGGAAGTTTTCAACTATAATCTCTTCAAATATTTTCTCAGATGCTTTCTCTTCTTCTTCTGTGATCCCTGTTATTCAAATGTTGGTGCACTTAATGTTGTCCCAGAGGTCTCTGAGACTGTCCTCATTTTGTCTCATTATTTTCCTTATTCTTCTCCATGGCAGTTATTTCCACCCTTCTATCTTCCAGCTCACTTATCTGTTTTTCTCCCTCAGTTATTCTGCTATGGATTCCTTCTAGTATATTTTTCATTTCATTTAATGTGCTGTTCATCACTGATTGCTTGTTCTTAATTCTTCTAGGTCCTTTGTAAACATTTCTTATATCTTTTTGATCCATGCCTCTATTCTGTTCCTGAGATCTTGAATCATCTTTACTATCATTACTGTGAATTCTTTTTCAGGTAGATTACCTATTTATTCTTCATTTATTTGGTCTTGTGGGTTTTTACCTTGCCCCTTCATCTACAATGTATTTCTCTGTTGTCTCATTTTGTCTAACTTTCTGCATTTGTGGTCTCCTTTCTGCAGGCTTCAGGGTCATAGTTCCTCTTGCTTCTGTTTTCTGGTCCCTGGTGGATGAGGTTGGTCCAGGGTCTTTTGTAGGCTTCCTGGGAGGAGGGACTGGTTCCTGCACTCCTGTGGGTGGAGCTTAGTCTTTTCCCTCTGATGGGCAGGATCTCATCATGTGGTGTGTTTTGGGCTGTCTGTGAGCTTAGTATGACTTTAGGCAGCCTGTCTGCTTATGGGTGGGGCTGTATTCCTGTCTTGCTGGTAGTTTGGCATGAGGTGTCCAGCACTGGTGCCTGCAGGCAGTTGGGTGGAGCCAGGTCTTGGTGTTGAGATGGATACTCCAGGAGAGCACATGCCAATTAATATTCCCTGGGCCTGGGAATTCTCTGGTGGTACAGCATCCTGGATTCAGCATTTCCACCATGGAGGCCCAGGGTTGACCCCTGGCTGGGGAACCAAGAACCTGCAAGCTGCATGGTGCATCCATAGAAGAAAGGAAAACAAAGGAAAAGAAATGAAACAACAAAACCCCAAGACAAATAGCAAAATCAAAACCAAACAGCAGCAACAACACAATAAAAAGGAAGAAAGAAAACAGACAAACCAAACCCAAGATAAGTGATAAAAAGAAAACCAAACAAACAGAAACAAAGAAACGGACTATAAAGGCAAAAAACCCCATAAAACAGGGCTTCCCTAGTGGCGCAGTGGTTAAGAATCTGCCTGCCAATGCAGGAGACACGGGTTGAAGCCCTGCTCCTGGAAGATCCCACATGCCACGGGGCAACTAAGCCCATGCGTCACAACTACTAAGCCTGCACTCTAGAACCCATGAGCCACAACTACTGAGCCTGAGTGCCACAACTACTGAAGCCCGTGCACCTAGAGCCTGTGCTCTGCAACAAGAGAAGCTACCCAATGAAAAACCCATGCACTGCAATGAAGAGTAGACCTCACTCACCACAACTAGAGAAAAAAGCTCACATGCAGCAACAAAGACTCTAGACAGCCAAAAATTTTAAAAATAAATAAATAAATTTATTTTTAAAAATAATAAATAAAACACATAGAAACAATCAAAAAAAGAACAAAGACAAGAAAAAACACAGAACAAAAAGTAAATAAAAATAGAAAAAATATATTAAAAAATAATATTAAAAAAATAATAATAAAAACATCAACTGAACAAAATGAAACAAGCAACAAAGGAATAATAGTAATAAGAATGTTTTCCTGGGGCCTCCTCTGTCAGCATCCTTGCTCCCACAGTGAGCCACAGCCATCCTCTACCTCCCCAGGGAGCCCTATAATACCTCTAGGTAGGTCTTTGGACCTGCTGTGGGCACTGTGGGGCCAGCTCATAATCTGACCTGGCCCAACTCTCACGTGTACTTGCCCCCAAAGTCCACTGCTTTTAATGCTAGACTGGTCTCAGTTTTAGGAACACTTGTTGTCTATTCAGGTATTTCAGAGATATAGGATTTACCAAGCTGATCATGTTGATTTAATCTGTGGCTATGCAGCTGCACAGAGATATTTCAGTTCCTCTTCCTTAGTCGCACCACCCCTGGGGCTCAGCTTTGGTTTTGGCCCCAAGTCTGCATGTTTGCCACCCTTAGGTATCTGTTCCCTGCCCAGGCGATAGTGAGTGAAAGCAGTGGCTGATTGGGGCACACTTACTCAGGCCAGGGAGGGGTACGTTGGCCACAACTGGGGTGTGCACAAAGTGCCTGCAGCAGCAGTGACCAGCAGACAGTTGCAGCAGACTGGGGCATGCTCACTCTGGTGGGAGTCCCTCCCAGTGCTTGCGGAGGCATGGACTGGTGTGTGGGGGCTGTAGTGGCCCCACCTCTTACGCGCCACTCAACAATGACACCTCGTTTCCTAGGCAGACCATGTATCCTCTAGGGCATTCCAGGCCATGGAGCCCCTCACTCCTGTTCCCTCTGTTGTATCTGTGCAGCCAACAGTGGTCCTCTCCCCAGATCCGCTCTCTCTCTCTTTTTTTTACATCTTTATTGGAGTATAATTGCTTTACAATGTTGTGTTAGTTTCTGCTGTATAACAAAGTGAATCAGCTGTATGTATACATATATCCCCATATCCCCTCCCTCTTGAGCCTCCCTCCCACCCTCCCTATCCCACCCATCTAGGTGGACACAAACCACTGAGCTGATCTCCCTGTGCTATGCAGCTGCTTCCCACTAGCTATCTATTTTACATTTGATAGTGTATATGTCAATGCTACTCTCTCATTTCATCCCAGCTTCTCCTTCCCCACCACCCCCATGTCCTCAAGTCCATTCTCTACATCTGCATCTTTATTCCTGTCTTGCCACTAGGTTCATCAGAACCATATGTTATTAGATTCCATATATATGTGTTAGCATACAGTATTTGTTTTTCTCTTTCTAACGTACTTCACTCTGTTTGACAGACTCTAGGTCCATCCATCTCACTATAAATAACTCAATTTCATTTATTTTCACAGCTGAGTAATATTCCATTGTATATATGTGCCACATCTTCTTTATCCATTCATCTGTCAATGGACATTTCGGTTGCTTCCACTCTCTTAACCCCACACTTTAGCACTCAGCCCCTGCCAACATTGGCAGATTCACATCTCAAGCAGGGGCACCCAGGGCTGATTCTGGAGGAAGCTTTGTGATGGGCAGCACTCAGGACCTTGGAGCCTACACGGGCAGAGGCGGCCTTGGCTTGAGGGGTGGGTGAGCCTGCTCAGATGGGTGTCCCTCCCAGCACCCACGGAGGCTGAAGCCAGCGGGTGGTGAAGGGGGTTGCAGTGATGGCTCCACCCCTTGCACACCACTCAACAATGACGCCTTGTTTCTATGGTGTCCCGGGCTTCCTCCGCCAACTTTCCCAGTCATAAAGCACCTTACTCCTGTCCCTTTGGGCTGTCTTTTCACAGCCAACAGCTGTCCCCGCCCTGGGTCCATGCTCCAAACCCCACTTTCCAACACCCATCCCCCCTCTGCAACAGGAGACACATGACTCCAGCTGGGGTGCGCAGGGCTGCGACACAGACCATGAGTGCAGTTCTTACCTTGACCTGCCTTCCACAGACTGTCCGCTGCATTCCCCTTTGATCCCCTGAAGGTCTCTCTGTCCCAGCTACTTTCTCCACCATGTGGGGGGGTTTTTGAGTGCGGGAACCTCTCCTCACCTTCAGCTTCCTGCCGGAGTTACTGGTCCCTTTTTTGATTCCTCTTTTCTTTTTTCTTTATTTCATCTTACCCAGTTGTGTGGGGATTTTTCTTGTCCTTTTATGTGTCCGAAGTCTTCTGCTAATGTTCAGCAGGTGGTCTGTGAGAACTGTTCCATTTGTAGATGTATTCTTAATGTACTTGTGAGGAGAGATGAATTCCGCATCCTCCTATTCCATCATCTTAAATGGCCATGCCTTCTTTTTGGAATTCAGCGTATTTATTAGTCCTCTTCTTGGTTCCACTTTTGAAGAAATTCACAGTCCAAAGAAAGTGTTGCTTCAGCATCCCCAGGAGAAGCTCTGGTCCAAGTTCTGATTGGAATTCCAGGCGAGGCTGCTTGCTGAGCCCTGCCTACTCTACCTATGCTGGGAAGCCCTCAACTGTCTCTGCAGCCAACCATTCAACTGAATGTCTGTCCCACAGCTTTTGAATGCACCATTTTCTATCATATTCTTTCTCCCTCTCCTCATCCTTCTTCCCCTCTTTTTGTCCTCCCTTCCCTCCACCCCACTGTGTTTTAGTTTAGATAATTTCTATTCATCTGTCTCCAAGTTCACTGATTCTTTTCATAAATATATATTATTTATATTTGAATCTCTTTCTGTTCTATTGTTTTCTCTTTCCTTTTTCTTAACTCATAATTATTTGCTTTATAATTGAACAGAATGTATAGGACAGAAGAGACTAGTGTAAATCATATTTATGCCTGGAAATGAGCATGTCTCTTTGGTTAGGCCTTTAGTGTTGGGAATTTGAAATAATCTAATCAGGAATTGAAGTGGGTGTGAAATTTGGTCTTGCTGTGATTATTCTCAGTGTACCACCTGCTTCAAATTCCTCTAGATCCCTTGTGCTTAGGTGAGTACTACATTGCTGGGGGATTTTTCCAGTGTTCATATCACACCTTCAGCTTTAGCCTTTCTTTGTGGTCCTGTGCTTCAGAGAAGGTATTTCTCCACATTTTTACTTGAAACATGACTCTGCTGATGGGGGCAGGTGAGGATATTCTCTATTGTCTTGTTTTAGGTTCTGTCCTCCATAGGCCCTGTGCCCCTGGTTCTCCTGAAGAGGGCTTTCTCAGTGATCTAGCCCTTTTCCCAGTGGTAGAGGTTGTTTTTGTTTTGTTTTGTTTTCTGTTACTTTCCTCTAGCCACAGTGGGTCTTCAACTGTGCCCTAGGGATGACAAGGTTTGCTGTCCTTCCCCTAGCAACTTAGGCTTTTGTTCCAGAAGGTAGAGTGTTCTGGGCAGAGATTCATGTTTTTCCCACATTGGTAACCACTCCTTTCCCCCAGGTCTATACCATGAGGTAGGCTTTCTCTGGTCTCCTGCCCTGCCCTCAATGTTTTGTTTTGTTCTTGTTTATTGCTGTTGTTTTTTATGGGAAGCCATAGAGGTTTGTGGAGAAAAGCCTGCAAGTTGGGTTAGAGCTCTCCATAGTCTATAGATTTCAAGGGTTCTATATTTTCGTGCTAGCTCACATACAGCCTTCAGCAATTTGTTAAAAAAATATATCTGAACTTTTTCCTGCTTGTATGGCAGCCTATTACCCTCCCATGTACTTCTGCAAATTAGCCAGTGCTCATGTTCCATTCTTGGAAGCACCTGTCTTTCCTTAGATTTCAGGCCTGCTTGTTGCCCTGTGACCTTGACTCTCTGATAGGTTCATGGAAATTTATAATTGTGTATATTATCCAGTTTATCTTATTGTAACAGTGGGAATGATTCTCTTTCCAATTTTCTGCATACCAAGTGGAAGGCAAAATAACCCCTACAATGTTTTTGTTAGAATAATAAGATCTAGCAATATGTAAAAGTTGTGGAAAGAATGTAAAAATCACAGGAAGTAGAGCAAACATAGCTATAATAGAGCACATTTAGACAGTTATTAGGAAATTAAAAGGAAAAGAAGATAGAGAAATTAAGACAGTTTTTGTTATAAAGTGTAAATGCTTTAAGCCTTAGTGATATAAAAGTGATGGCATAGCTAATAACAATCATGAGTGAGATAAAATGTCAGTATGCTAATTTCATTATCTTTCATAGCATGGAATCAATAAATTCCAATAAAGTTAAAATAAGTAGTTAAAAATACAAAAATATTTTAATGCCAATGTAGTAGAGTTGTTTTACTTTAGAAGAATCTTAAAAGCTAGTCTACATTGCTGTCTACTAAATTAAAATTGATTTAATATTTTATTATAAATAATATTATAATATCCTTTTGTAGTAAAATCATTTATTTCTAACTTTCCATATGATATATGCACAGAGAGAACAAAGTGCTTCAGATTGTGTTTTCTCAAATTTTAGCACGGGTAGGATTCAAGATAATTTGTTTCTATCCTATTTGCAATTTTTACTGTTGCTTAAATATTTTTAAGTGAACATGTCTCATTTTTACTAAAATGAAGTCAATGTGCTTTAAAAAATCAATTAAATGCATTTTGAGTAAAAATTAAACTGTCTGATTACTACTTAGAGTTTCAAAATTGAATCTGCCACAAAAATCAGCAAGATAACAATGTGAAATATGTTTAATACACTGTTAATTACCTACTAATATGCTATTATTTTCCTTTCTTAAACCAGGAATTTCTGACAGTTTTACATGGAGTCTTATGTTTCAGAGACCTTAGTATCCTTTACTAGCAGTACTTCTCATTGAATTTAAGTAAATGTCTGTGTACTTCCTAATAGCACAGGGTTCTCAACCTTGACACTACTAAAATTTAGGCTGCATAATTCTTTATTGTGGGAAGCTGCCCTGTGCTTTGTAGGATGTTTAGAACATCCCTAGCCTCTACCCACTATGTGCCAGTAACAATCCCCTGTCCACTATTGTGACAACAAAATATATCTCCAGACATTGCCAGATATACTCTAGGGGGCAAAATTACTCCTCGTTGAGGACCATGTAATAACAACACTTTAGAGGAACTATTCATTTTTTCCACAGCTTTAATAATTGAAGAAAAGTTATGGGATTTTATCTCACTGACTCTAATCAGCCATAAATAATTAATAAGCTCTTGCCCCAAATCTTCCTCTGACCTTATTGTATGAATCATTATACTTTTAATTTACCATCATATATCTTGCTGTTTTCATGCTTTATTTTCCCCCGGTAGATTATAAGATCTCAGAAGTCAAGAATGGTCATCTACTTCATATATACATAACCTTGCCTTGTACCTTATGCATTATATGACTTCAGTAAATGCTTATAGGTTTAAATCAACCTATTCTTATTGAGAAAAGCATTATGCTAGGCCTTGAAGAGCATACAAATATGGGAAAGCCTAGTTTGCTCCTTCAAGAAGCATATTAGGAACAGAACTAAAGTAAATATATTAAAAATTAGTAGAAAGGAGAATATGCTAAAAGCCATAAGAAAGATACAAGCAAATGCCAAAGGCAAGAGAGATCATGAAAGGCTTCAAGGACAAAATGGGTTTTGAAATGGGCCTAAAGGATGGCTGTTAGGCAGGTTTATGGAGAGTAGAGGGTAGAGAAGGGCTTTTATAGGCATAGTTTAAGGGAAGCATTGAGGAACAAATTACTGGAGATAGAAAAGCTTAAAAGTATGTTTTGGAAATAGCAAGAAATGATGATATAAAACCTATTGGGTCTTTCTTGATTAAAGTCATATTCTATTTTTTATTTCTGCCAGACATAAAACATCCTTATCATCAAAGAAATCATGGTGTTCTATGTAAGGGATTTGTATTAATTTGCTAGAAGTTTTATTAGTATAGTGAACGTTTGGAATAATGTTAAAGCAAAGGGGTTCTTATGCAGCTTTATTTTCTATCTTAAAAATAAAAGTTATGTAAAGTTATCATTTATGAGTTTTATACAGTTTTTCTTTCTGTTTGTTTATTTCATTTTGAATTATCACTGTACACAGTGAACTATGATTTTATATTTACTAAATATTTTCTGTTCATTTTTCCGTCCCTTGTAATGTGAGTTTGCTCATCCAAGTGGCAGTAGAGAGTTATATAGCGCTGGCATATAGATGAACTGGGGAAGAGAAAATAGCTATTAGATTGTAGTTACCCTTTTCCCATAGGAACAACAACAAAAATCTTCCTGTTCAATAAAAATATTTAAAATTTCATTATGTAAAGCATACAGTAACCTAAATTAAGCTTTGGGTGCAAATAAAAATCAATGGGAAACTCATGCTTTTAGATTGTCCTTTTGAGTAGCTCTCAAAGTGTAGTCCAAGGACCCCTAAGAGGCCCCAAGATCTTACTGGAGATCCATGAAGTCAAACTGTTTTCATAATACTAAAACATTATTTTCATTATGCACTATGTTGACATTTTCACAATGGTACAAAAACGACAACTAAAACTACTTTGCCTTAGCATGAATCAAAGCACTGGTACTAAACTATAGTAGTAGTAATTTGTATTCTTCACCACAATGCACTCAGAGGGGGAAAAGAAGCCAGTTTCACTTAATGTCTTTGATTAAGCAGTAAAAACTATTAATTTTATTTGATCTAGACCCTTGAATATATATCTCTTTAATTGTACAACAGAATGGAAAGTAGGCAGAAAGCACTTCTTCCTCACACCAAGTATGGTGGTTGTCTCCACATAAAGCACTTAGAAGATTGTTTGCATTGTCAAACTTTCCTAGCTGCTTTTTTCATGGAATACCATTTTTACTTGAAAGAACTAGTAACAAACTATGGTTATTCTGATTTGGTTATTTGACATATATTTTTTTCAAAAATGAATGACTTGAAGCTTTCACTTCAAAGAAGACAACTGATGGTATTCATTAGCAATGCCAAAATGTAAGTTCAAGCAAAAATTGGAATTTTGGAATTAAAAAAATTCTCAGTTTTCAGATTTACAATATTGCATTAGTTTCAAGGTGTACAGCAAAGTGATTCAGTTATACATATATTTTTCAGATTATTTTTATTGTAGGTTATTACAAGATACTGAACGTAGTTCCCTGTGCTATATGGTGAATCTTTGTTGCTTATCTATTTTATATAAAGTAGTTGTTATCTGTTAATCCCATACTCCTAAATTATCCCTTCCCCCTCATTTTCCCCTATGGTAACCACAAGTTTGTTTTCTATGTCTGTGATTCTGTTTTGTATATACATTCATTTGCATTATTTTTAGATTCTACATATGAGTAATATATAATATTTGTCTTTCTCTATCTGACATCCCTCACTTAGTACGATATTCTCTAGGTACATCCACGTTGCTGCAAATGACAATCTTTCATTCTTTTTATGGCTGAATAATATTCCATTGTATATATATATACCACATCTTCTTAAAGCAATCATCTGTTGATGGGCACTTGGGTTGTTTACATGTCTTGACTATTGTAAATAGTGCAACTATGAACACTGGGGTGCATATAGCTTTTTAAATTAAAGTTTTTATCTTTTTTGGATAAATGCCCAGGATTGGGATTGCTGGATCGTATGGTAGCTCTAGTTTTAGTTTTTTAAGGAATCTCCATACTGTTTTCCATAGTGGCTGCACCAATTTACATTCTCACTGAAAGTGCACAGGGGTTCCCTTTTCTCCACAACCTGTCCAATATTTATCATTTGCAGACTTTTTGATGATAGCCATTGTGACGGGTGTGAGGTGATACCTCCTTGTGGTTTTGATATGCACTTCCCTAAGAATTAGAAGTGTTGAGCATCTTTTCATGTGCTTGTTGGCCATCTGTATGTCTTCTTTGGAGAAATGTCTATTTAGTTCTTCTGCCCCTTTTTTGATTGGGTTGCTTGATTTTTTGATATTGAGTTGTATAAGCCATTTGTATATCTTGGATATTAAGCCCTCATCAGTCACATCATTTGCAAATATTTTCTCCCATACCATAAGTTGTCTTTTCATTTTGTTGATGGTTTCCTTTGCTGTGCAAAAGCTTTCATGTTTGATTAGGTCCCACTTGCTTATTTTTGCTTCTATTTATTTTGCCTTGGGAGATTGATCTAAGAAAATATTGCTACGATATACGTTTTAGAAAGTTTTGTCTATTTCATGTCTCATATTTAGGTCTTTAAACCACTTTGAATTTATTTTGGTATATCGTGTGAGGAAGTGTTCTAATTTCATTGATTTACATGTTGCTGTCTGCCATTCCCAAAACTCTTTTTTTTTCTAACATCTTTATTGGAGTAAAATTGCTTTAAAATGGTGTGATAGTTTCTGCTTTACAACAGGGTGAATCAGCTATACATATACATATATCTCCATATCTCCTCCCTCTTGCATCTCCCCCCCACCCTCCGTATCCCACCCCTCTAGGTGGTCACACAGCACCAAGCTGATCTCCCTGTGCTATACGGCTACTTCCCACGAGCTATCTATTTTATATTTGGTAGTTTATATAAGTCCATGCCACTCTCTCACTTCGTCCCAGCTTACCCGTCTCCCACCCAATGTCTTCAATTTTGTTTCTTTTTATGGCTGAGTAATATTCCATTGTATGTACGTACACATCGTCTTTATCCATTCACCTGTCGATGGACACTTAGGTTGCTTCCATGTCCTGGCTATTGTAAATAGAACAGCAATGAACATTGTGTTACATGACTCTTTTTGAACTATGGTTTTCTCAGGGTATATGCCCAGTAGTGGGATTTCTGGGTCGTATGGTAGTTCTATTTTTAGTTTTTAAAGGAAGCTCCCTACTGTTCTCCATAGTGGACTTATCAATTTACATTCCCACCAAAAGTGCAAGAGGGTTCCCTTTTCTCCACAACCTCTCCAGCATTTATTTTTTGTAGATTTTTTGATCATGGCCATTCTGTCTGGTGTGAGGTGATACCGCATTATAGTTTTGATTAGCAATTCTCTAATGATTAGTGATGTTGAGTATTCTTTCATGTGTTTGTTAGCAATATGTATATCTTCCTTGGAGAAATGTCTATTTAGGTCTTCTGCCCATTTTTGGATTAGGTTGTTTGTTTTATCTTTTTCATATTGACCTGCATGAGCTGCTTGTAAATTTTCGAGGTTAATTCTTTGTCATTTGCTTCGTTTGCAAATATTTTGTCACATTATGAGGGTTTTTGCTCGTCTTGTTTATGGTTTCCTTTGCTGTGCAAAAGCTTTTAAGTTTCATTAGGTCCCATTTGTTTATTTTTGTTTTTAAGTGCATTTCTCTAGGAGGTGGGTCAAAAAGGATCCTGCTGTGATCTATGTCATAGAGTGTTCTGCCTATGTTTTCCTCTTAAGGGTTTTATAGTGTCCGCCCTTGCATGTAGGTCTTTAATCCATTTTGAGTTTATTTTTGTGTATGGTGTTGGGGAGTGTTCTAATTTCATTCTTTTACATGTAGCTGTCCAGTTTTCCCAGCACCATATACTGAAGAGGCTGTCTTTTCTCCATTGTATATTCTTGCCTCCTTTATCAAAAATAAGGTGACCATATGTGTGTGGGTTTATCTCTGGGCTTTCTATCCTGTTCCAATGATCTATATTTCTGTATTTATGCCAGTACCATACTGTCTTGATTACTGTAGCTTTGCAGTTTAGTCTAAAGTCCAGGAGCCTTTTTCCTGCAGCTCATTTTTTCTTCCTCAATATTGCTTTGGCTATTCAGGGTCTTTTGTGTTTCCATACAAGTTGTGAAATTTTTTGTTCTAGTTCTGTGAAAAATGCCATTGGTAGTTTGATAGGGATTGCATTGACTCTGTAGATTGCTTTGGGTAGTATAGTCATTTTCACAATGTTGATTCTTCCAGTCCAAGAACATTGTATATCTCTCCATCTGTTTGTATCATCTTTAATTTCTTTCATCAGTGTCTTATACTTTTTTGCATACAGGTCTTTTTTCTCCTTAGGTAGGTTTATTCCTAGGTATTTTATTCTTTTTGTTGCAGTGTTAAATGGGAGTGTTTCCTTAATTTCTCTTTCGGATTTTTCATCATTAGTGTATAAGAATACAAGAGATTTCTGTGCACTAATTTTGTATCCTGCTACTTTCCCAAATTCATGGACTAGCTCTAGTAGTTTTCTGGTAGTATCCTTAGGATCCTCTATGTATAATATCGTGTCATCTTCAAACAGTGACAGATTTACTTCTTTTCTGATTTGGATTCTCTTTATTTCTTATTCTTCTCTGATTGTTGTGGCTAATATTTCCAAAACTGTGTTGAATAATAGTGGTGAGAGTGGGCAACCTTGTCCTGTTTCTTATCTTAGAGGAAATGGTTTCAGATTTTCACCATTGAGAATGATGTTGGCCCTGGGTTTGTCATATATGGCCTTTATTTTGTTTAGGTAAATTCCCTCTATGCCTACCTTCTGGAGGGTTTTTATCATAACTGGCTGTTGAATTTTGTCAGAAGCTTTTTCTGCATCTGTTGAGAGCGCATATATTTTTTCTACTTCAATTTGTTAATATGGTTTATCTCATTGATTGATTTGCGTATATTGAAGGATCCTTGCATTCCTTGGATAAACCCCACTTGATCATGGTGTATGATCATTTTAATGTGCTGCTGGATTCTGTTTGCTAGTATTTTTGTTGAGGATTTTACATCTATGTTCATCAGTGATATTGGCCTGTAGTTTTCTTTATGACATGTTTGTCTGCTTTTGGTATCAGGGTGATGGTGGCCTCATAGAATGAGTTTGGGAGTATTCCTCCCTCTGCTATATTTTGCAAGAGTTTGAGAAGGAGAAGTATTAGGTCTTCTCCAAATGTTTGATAGAATTCGCTTGTAAAGCCATCTTGTCCAGGGCTTTTTTTTGTTGGAAGATTTTTAATCACAGTCTCAATTTCAGTGCTTGTGATTAGTCTGCTTATATTTTTGATGACTTCTTGGTACCTGGTTCTTCTGAGAAGGTTGTGCTTTTCTAAGAATTTATCCATTTCTTCTAGGTTGTCCATTTTATTGCCATATAGATGCTTGTATTGATCTCTCATTATCCTTTGTAGTTTGCAGTGTCAGTTGTTTCTTCTCCGTTTTCATTTCTATTTCTATTGATTTGAGTCTTCTCCTTTTTTCTCTTGATGCGTCTGGCTAATGGTTTATCAATTTTGTTTATCTTCTCAAAGAACCAGCCTTTATTTTTATTGATCTTTGCTATTGTTTCCTTCTTTTCTTTTTCATTTATTTCTGATCTGATCTTTATGATTTCTTTCCTTCTGCCAACTTTGGGAATATTTTGTTCTTCTTTTTCTATTTGCTTTATGTGTAAGGTTAGGTTGTTTATTTGAGATGTTTCTTGTTTCTTAATGGAGGATTTTACTGCTATAAACTTCCCTCTTACAACTACTTTTGCTGCATCCCATAGGTTTGGGTCATCGTGATTTCATTGTCATCTGTCTCTAGGTATTTTTTGATTTCCACTTTGATTTCTTCAGTGATCTCTTGGTTATTAATTAGTGTATTGTTTAACCTCCATGTTTGTATTTTTTACAGATTATTTCCTGTAACTGATATCTTGTCTCATAGAATTGTGGTCAGAAAAGATACTCGATACAATTTCAATTTTCTTAAATTCACCAATGCTTGATTGGTGACCCAAGATACGATCTATCCTGGAGAGTGTCCCATGAGCACTTGAGAAGAAAGTAGTGTATTCTGTTGTTTTTGGATGGAATGTCCTATAAATATCAATTAAGTCCATCTTGTTTAATGTATCATTTAAAGCTTTTGTTTCCTTATTTATTTTCATTTTGGATGATCTGTCCATTGGTGAAAATGGGGTGTTAAATTCCCCCACTATTATTGTGTTACTGTCGATTTCCCTTTTTATGGTTGTTAGCGTTTGCCTTACGTATTGAGGTGCTCCTATGCTGGGTGCATAAATATTTAAAATTGTAATATCTTCTTGGATTGTTCCCTTGATCATTATGTTGTGTCCTTCTTTGTCTCTTGTAATCATCTTAATTTAAAGTCTATTTTGTCTGGTATGAGAATTGCTACTCTGGCTTTCTTTTGATTTCCATTTTCATTGAGTGTATTTCTTTATCCCCTCACTTTCAGTCTGTACATTTCCCTAGATATGAAGTGGGACTTTTGTAGATAGCATATGCACAGGCCTTGTTTTTGTATCCATTCATCCAGTCTATGTCTTTTGGTTGGTGCAATTAATCCATTTACATTTAAGGTAATTATCAGTATGTATGTTCCTATTAGCATTTTCCTAATTGTCTTGGATTTGTTATTGTAGGTCTTTTCCTTCTGTTGTGTTTCGTGCCTAGAGAAGTTCATTTAGCATTTTTTGTTAAGCTGGTTTGGTGGTGCTGTATTCTCTTAGCTTTTGCTTGTCTGTAAAGGTTTTAATTTCTCTGTCGAATCTGAATGAGATCCTTCCTGGGTAGAGTAATTTTGGTTGTAGGTTTTTCCCTTTCATCACTTTAAATTTGTCTTTCCACTCCCTTTTGGCTTGCAGAGTTTCTGCTGAAAGATCAGCTGTTAACCTTATGGACATTCTCATGTATATTATTTGTTGTTGTTCCCTTGCTGCTTTTTATATTTTTTATTTGTGTTTAATTTTTGATAGTTTGATTAATATGTGTCTTGGCATGTTTCTCCTTTGATTTATCCTGTGTGGGACTCTCTGTGCTTCCTGAACTTGATTAACTATTTCCTTTCCCATATTAGGGAAGTTTTCAACTATAATCTCTTCAAATATTTTCTCAGATCCTTTCTTTTTCTCTTCTGCTTCTGGGACCCTTATAATTTGAATGTTGGTTCATTTAATGTTGTCCCAGAGGTCTCTAAGACTGTCCTCAATTCTTTTCATTCTTTTTTCTTTATTCTGCTCTGCAGTAGTTACTTCCATTATTTTATCTTCTAGGTCACTTATCCGTTCTTCTGCCTCAGTTATTCTGCTATTGATTCCTTCTAGAGAATTTTTAATTTCATTTATTGTGTTGTTCATCATTGTTTGTTTGCTCTTTAGTTCTTCTAGGTCCTTGTTAAACGTTTATTGTATTTTCTCCATTCCATTTCCAAGATTTTGGATATGTTTACTATCATTAGTCTGAATTCATTTTTAGGTAGACTGCTTATTTCCTCTTGATTTGTTTGTTCTGGTGGGTTTTTACCTTGCTTCTTCATCTGCTGTGTGCTTCTCTGTCTTCTCATTTTACTTAATATGTTTGGGGTCTCCTTTTTTCAGGCTACAGGTTCGTAGTTCCCATTGTTTTTGGTGTCTGCCCCCAGTGGGTAAGGTTGGTTCAGTGGGTTTTGAAGGCTTCCTGGTGAAGGGGACTAGTGCCTGTGTTCTGGGGGATGAGGCTTGATCTTGTCTTTCTAGTTGGTACAACCACATCTTGTGGTGTGTTTTGGGGCCACCTCTATGCTAATGGGTGGGGTTGTGTTCCTGTCTTGCTAGTTGTTTGGCACAGGTTGTCCAGCACTGTAGCTTGCTGGTCGTTGAGTTGAGCTGGGTCTTATCCTTGAGATGGAGATCTCTGGGAAAGCTTTCACCATTTGATATTACATGGACTTGGGAGGTTTCTGGTGGACCAGTGTCCTGAACAAGCTCTCACACCTCAGAGGCACAGGCCTGACATCTGGCAGGAGCACCAAGACCCTTTCAGCCACACGGCTCAGAAGAAAAGGGAGAAAAAAGGAAAGAAAGGAAGAAAAAAAATACAATAAAAATTAAAAAATAACTATTTAAAATTTTAAAAATTAAAAAGTAATAAAAAACGGAAGAAAAGCAGAGAGCAACCAAACCAAAAACAAATCCACCAATGATAACAAGCTCTAAAAACTATACTAAATACAAAAAACAAAGAAACAAAAAAGAAATGGGCAGGCAGAACCCTAGGACAAATGGTAAAAGCAAAGCTATACAGACAAAAGTCACAGAAGGAAGCATACATATACACACTAACAAAAAGAGAAAAAGAAAAAAAATATATATATATACATACATATATACATATATATATATATATATATATAAAGGAGGAAGAGAGCTACCAAATCAATAAACAAATCTACCAATGATAATAAACTCTAAATACTAAACTAAGGTAAACATAAAACCAGAAAGAAATTAGGTGCAGAAAGCAAACCTCAAGGCTACAGTTGCTCCCAAAGTCCACCACCTCAATTTTGGGATGATTCGTTGTCTATTCAGGTATTCCACACATGCAGGGTATGTCAAGTTGATTGTGGAGATTTAATCCACTGCTCCTGAGGCTGCTGGGAGAAATTTCACTTTCTCTTCTTTGTTCACACAGCTCCTGGGGTTCAGCTTTAGATTTGGCCCCGCCTCTGCATGTAGGTCGCCTGAGGGTGTCTGTTCTTCACTCAGACAGTACAGGGTTAAAGTCGGAGCTAATTAGGTGGCTCTGGCTCACTTAGGCTGGAGGGGAGGGTGGGGTACAGAATTCAGGGTGAGACTGCAGCAGCATAGGTCTGCATCTGCATAGGTCTGCATGACGTTGCAACAGCCTGAGGCATGCCATGTGTTCTACCGGGGACATTATCCCTGGCTGTGGTGGGCTGCATAGGCTCCTGGGAGGGGAGGTATGGATAGTTACCTGTGCTTGCACACAGGCTTCTTGGTGGTTGCAACAGCAGCCTTAGCGTTTCATGCCTGTCTCTGGTGTCTGCACTGATAGCCACGGTTCGCGCCCATCTCTAGAGCTCCTTTAGGCGGTGCTCTGAATCCCCTCTCTTCACGCACCCTGAAACAATGGTCCCTTGCCTCCTAGGCAGATCCAGACTTTTTCCCGGCCCCCCTCCTGCCTAGTTATGGTGCACTGGCCCCCTTCAGGCTGTGTTCATGGATCCAACCCCAGTCCTCTCCCTGGGATCTGATCTCTGAAGCCCAAGCCTCAGCTGCTAGCCCACACCCATCCCAGTGGGTGAGCAGACAAACCTCTCAGGCTGGTGAGTGCTGGTCGGCACTGATCCTCTGTGCAGGAGTCTTTCTGCTTTGCCCTCTGCAGCCCTGTTGCTGCACTCTCCTCTATGGCTCTGAAGCTTCCCCCCTCTGCCACCCACAGTCTCAGCCCACGAAGGGGCTTCCTATTGTGTGGAAACATTTCCTTCTTCACAGCTCCCTCCCAGAGGTGCAGGTCTCCTCCCTATTCTTTTGTCTCTGTTTTTTCTTTTTTCTTTTGCCCTACCCAGGTACGTGGGGAGTTTCTTGCCTTTTGGGAAGTCTGAGGTCTTCTGCCAGCGTTCTTCAGGTGTTCTGTAGGAGTTGTTCCACATGTAGATGGATTTCTAATGTATTTGTGAGGAGGAAGTTGATATCCACATCTTACTGCTCTGCCATCTTGAAGGTCCCCTCCCAACACAACTTATTGAAGAGACTGTCTTTTTTTTTTTTTTTTTTGCGGTACACGGGCCTCTCACTGCTGTGGCCTCTCCCATTGCGGAGCACAGGCTCCAGATGCGCAGGCTCAGCGGCCATGGCTCACGGGCCTAGCTGCTCCACGGCATGTGGGATCTTCCCAGACCGGGGCACGAACCCATGTCACCTGCATCAGCAGGCGGACTCTCAACCACTGCACCACCAGGGAAGCTCAAGAGACTGTCTTTTCTCCACTGTATATTCTTGCCTCCTTCGTTGTAGATTGACTGTATGTGTGCAGGTTTATTTTTGGGGTCTCTATTCTGTTCCATTGATCTATATATCTGTTTTTGTGCCATCATGCTGGGTTCTTTTTAACATCTTTATTGGAGTATAATTGCTTTACAATGGTGTGTTAGTTTCTGCTTTATAACAAAGTGAATCAGTTATACATATACATATGTCCCCATGTCTCTTCCCCCTTGCATCTCCCTCCCTCCCACCCTCCCTATCCCACCCCTCTAGGTGGTCACAAAGCACTGAGCTGATATCCCTGTGTGATGCAGCTGCTTCCCACTAGCTATCTATTTTACATTTGGTAGTTTATATATGTCAATGCTACTCTCTCACTTCGTCCCAGCTTACCCTTCCCCCTCCCTGTGTCCTCAAGCCCATTCTCTACATCTGCATCTTTATTCCTGAATCCTAGACTATTTTGTCTATTACTCTACTCATTAATTTACTTTATAACTTGTTCTCTATGTTTCTTTTCACATGAATCTTTGGCCCTTCTGATTTTCTTTACATTCTTTTGAGTGAGAGTTAAATGAGTTAATTAAAGCACTTAGTACCTGACACACTATAAGCATTACATAATTTTTAGTTATTGTCACCATTTAAATACATGTTTAAAAATTATACACTTAATATGTTAAAGTTTAAAAATCTATATTAAGTATTACATATCACGAAGTGTCATGCAATTTCTATATTTTTCCCTTAGAAAATCTACATATATATTTTTCTTTTCAAATTAAGCTCTGATTTAACATTATTTTTATATACTTGGTTTATACTCTTAGATCTAATTCAAAAATTGTTTCTTCTTTTTTTTACATATATTATAGTACCAGAAAAAAAAACAAAGAAAAACAAGCAGGTATCTTGTTTTATCTTGGCCCATCTAAAATGTACTTAGTCTCTTCTCTCTATTATACTGCAAAATGACATACATGGGCTCTCCAAAACATATCCTATGGATCATTGGCTTTGACAACTGATTTGCTCCCTATATCTATTTGCTTGCCTGTCTTTTCAATTTTTATATTTTTATTAAAAACAGTTATAGGATGATTTCTATAAACTGGACATATTGTAACAAGACACTATGTTGGGAAAAACTTTGTCTTTTAAAATGGTTTTGTATTAATCTTTGGTATTCCACACAGTTATCAAATGCTTATCAATGACCATAATTTTTAACTGTTTGAGGATTTTTGAAACACTGTTCATTTGGGGGATAAAAATTAAATAGAAAATATTTCCCCAAAGTCTGTATTTCAAAAATTACAGCTTAATTTTGATTTCACATATAGTTACAATAAAACAAAAGTATTTGCCTATCTGCATATATCTATATGGGTTATTTATTTACCTCTACTATGTTTTATTAAAGTCAAAGTAACTTGAGAAATGTTTTTAATCCTTAATATTGTTTTACTTGAGATTTGGGATTCAGAATTGCCCCATATAAATTGTTCATTTGAAAATACTCTTAACTATAAGAGCATTAATGATGCAACAGTAATATTCTTGGTCTCCTGGCAACGGTATCCATGTGGTTGTGGCAAGTGAGGTGCAGAGAATGTGGGGAGATCAGTTGATAGGGAACTCATGGAGAAGGAAATTAGTCTTCAGAGTCGGTGGTGTTAAATTCAATAAAGTGTGCTAGCAAAAGGCATGGTGAGAAATCCTATAGGAAAGGAATTTTGTTACTTTTCCTTTTAGTTTTAACTATGAGTAGACATTGAAATTACATTTTATTCAGAAACTGATTTTATTTGACTAAAATATATATACTGACTTTCTTAGAAAATTAACTCTTTTATTAATAATTGTGTCTATATGGCTATGGTAAAGTTGAACTTAATGTGCTGAAGAAAGCATCAGTAATTATTTTAATATTTTATTTTCTGTGCTGAGTAAACAGTAATAAATGGGAGATGTAATATAACTGATATGTTGATGTAGTATCAAGAATTATGTTTATTCACAACTCCAAGGTAAGGGAAATACAAAATCTCCTAGATTAATTGACTAACACATTGACATCTCAATAAATAGCCTGATAGTGAATGATTTTCAAAATTTAACTTCAGACATTTCTAAAATGAAGTATTAAAGGTCTGTACCTCTTTTTTTAGATATCAAGTATGTTTAACTACTACATATCAGTGAATGAAAATTATAACCAGATAATCAAGTATGTTTACATATATATGTATATATATGTGTGTGTATTTTTTCTTTAATCCTGAACTTCATTTTGAGATTTTTTTTCTTCCTATAAAGCACTCATTAGTTATCCTTTTTTTAATAGAGTCTTTGAGTACCTTAAAAGTGAACTCTATTTTATGCTAGTAGAACAATTTAATGCAAATAAAGTTTAGAAATAATAATCAGATCAATACATTTAATATTACCAATCATAAACTTAGTAGATTTCATTAAAGTAATTGTATTTTAAACTATCAAAGACTGCACTTTGAAATTGTATTTTTAAGGAATGCCATCCACCTGTTTTCACTTATGAGAAGTGGCTATAGATATGGGAAATATCATAAGGACCTAAATATTTCTAGCAAAACAGAGAACAGAATGTATTAAAGTAAGGGAGGGAACTCCTCATGATAAACAGAGTTAAGGAAAAAAGACACTAGAGAAAAGCCACTTGTTTCAGAAAAACTGCATTCCGAATTTAAGTTTGTGTTTATGTTGGCAATGATTAAAGAGGTGGGGGAGGAGTTACTCATTTGTGTGTGCGGGGGAAGTTGGATGGGTGGAAGGTAGAAAAGACACAGTCAAGACACTATTTGTGGGAATGAGAAGAAATCTCCCTCCCTTCCATTGCAGGAAGGGAGAAAAGGTAGTATTATTCCACTGGAGAAAGTTCAGCACTAAAGGAAAAAGGAAAGTAGTGGAGAGATCGCAAGCCTGGGGAAAGTGGAATTTATGACTCAGTACTACAGACCACCTTAAATCGTGTGACCACAGGTTACCATGGAAATGGTTTTACGCTACAGGGCGGGTTAAGCCTGGGAGGAAGGGAAGTCTGTGGAGTGGATGAGTTGGACTAGAGAAGTGTATTGGGGAAAGTCATTTCAGCACCCAGTTGCCTTTGGACAGCAGCGGTTCAGCGGCCCTGGCAGCTGTTGCAAGTGCTGGCTCTCTGCGTTCTCTTTCCTTTCTTCCTTAATTTCGTTTTCTTTTTTCCTTCTACCCTTATTTCTTCCTTTTTATTTTAATTTCTGCATTTTTATTTTTCTCTATTTGCCACCCCTCCCCTTCTCCTGTGTGCTTACCAGCAGGCCCCCTCCAAAGCTTCACTCTAGCGCCACATAACTGCCCCCTCCTTTAGTTGCTCCTTGCCTGGATGAATTTGAAGAGAGCAGCAGTTGGTGAAGTGAGTTCTTACAGCCTGCCAGAGGGTTCGGTGAGGGTAGAGGGGGAGAGATGCTAACAGAGATTAAAAAAAAAAAGCTGAGGCTTTTTCCTTGAGCATTCCGGTGAGTTCCTACGTTCCTGTTTTTTCAGATAGTGTTGCTGAGTCATGTGGAAGGTGTATATGGTGTTGGCTCTAATTTGGAAGGCCCCTTCAGTCTCTAGAGAATCCTTGATCCCTTGGCAGGGTTATCCACAAAGGGGTAAGAGATCTGGAATGACTCAGGGAATACTTACCTGGTTACTGGGTTATTCCGAGAGTCATGAGGAGCTGAACAGCGTCCAGTGCAGAAGGGATGGTGCTTTGGTCTCACTACATAGTTTTAGCTCACAGCTTGCCCAGAAGCCTGTTGCACTTTAGAGTCTTCTCAGTGATATCCCCACCCAGTCACTCCCTCCAAAGGGAACTGGAGTTCTCTCTAGTCAACTCCCCTCACTGAGATTAATGGCAGTTTGGAGAGGCAGCAAGTCTTTTCATTAGGTACATCAGAAGTAAAAGAAGCCTGATTTGGTGGTTGTTGAATTTGCATAACTATCAACCTCCACCAGCCATGTAAGAAACTAGGAGAATGAGGAAGGAGGCAGTGCTGCTGCAAGCTCTCACACTTCCCATGGTAACGGATTGGCGCTAAAACTAAAAGGAGTTGGGAGACGATTTCCTTAGAACAGTGCACACTTTTAACACTTAAAAGCAACAAACAATATACACAACAACATAAAAAAATTAAAACAAACACAAGAAAGTGTATGTATGTTGATTGGGGCAGAGGGAAAGAAAGTGATAAGATTTCTCAGGGATTAGGGGCAGAGGTTTAACCGAGGGAAGACAGTTCCTTTTTTTTTTTAACATCTGTATTGGAGTATAATTGCTTTACAATGGTGTGTTAGTTTCTGCTTTTTATTTATTTATTTATTTTTTGCGGTGCACAGGCCTCTCACCACTGCGGCCTCTCCCGCTGCGGAGCACAGGCTCCGGACGCGCAGGCCCAGCGGCCACGGCTCACAGGCCCAGCTGCTCCGCAGCACGTGGGTCCCTCCCGGACCACGGCACGAACCCGCGCCCCCTGCATCGGCAGGTATACCCCCAACCACTGCGCCACCAGGGAAGCCACTAGTTTCTGCTTTATAACAAAGTGAATCAGTTATACATATACATATGTTCCCATATCTCTTCCCTCTTGCATCTCCCTCCCTCCCACCCTCCCTATACCACCCCTCTAGGTGGTCACAAACCACTGAGCTGATCTCCCTGTACTAAGCGGCTGCTTCCCACTAGCTATCTATTTTACATTTGGTAGTGTATATATATCCATGCCACTCTCTCACTTTGTCACAGTTTACCCTTCCCCCTCCCCATATCCTCAAGTCCATTCTCTAGTAGGTCTGTGTCTTTATTCCCGTCTTACCCCTAGGTTCTTCATGACCTTTTTTTGTCTTTATTTTCTTAGATTCCATACATATGTGTTAGCATATGGTATTTGCTTTTCTCTTTCTGACTTCACTCTGTATGACAGACTCTAGGTTCATCCACCTCACTACAAATAACTCAATTTTGTAATATTCCATTGTATATATGTGTCACATCTTCTTTATCCATTCATCCGATGATGGACACTTAGGTTGCTTCCATGTCCTGGCTATTGTAAATAGAGCTGCATTGAACATTTTGGTACATGACTCTTTTTGAATTATGGTTTTCTCAGGGTATTTGCCCAGTAGTGGGATTGCTGGGTCATATGGTAGTTCTGTCTTTAGTTTTTCAAGGAACCTCCATACTGTTCTCCATAGTGGCTGTATCAGTGGCCATCATCAAAAAATCTAGAAACAATAAATGCTGGAGAGGGTGTGGAGAAAAGGGAACACTCTTGCACTGTTGGTGGGAAGGCAGTTCGTTTTAAGCTTCTGAGCATCATGCCTTTAAATTCAGAGCTGCTCCTCTTTGGGACCTTTGTGTTCTTTTCTCTAGGTGCCTGACATGTTTATCTTTATTGTCCCAATGCACTTTTCACCTGAGCTTTTCCACTCAAAAGACATTCTTTTAGCATGGTACTATCCATATATAAGAATTTCACGAACAAGTTATTTCCCTATTCATCAATGGCAGGAAACTGAGAATTCATGTAAATTCTGTCAGTAAGAGCACTGACATTTAGAATGGGAAGTGGATCTAAGCATAATATTTGAGAGAAATCGTTCATGAAAGGAAGAATCCATTGATGTGACAAACTTCACTGTCTCAAGAAATTGCCACAAGCACTCCAACTTTCAGCAGTCACCACACTTTATCAGTCAGCAGCCATCAACACTGAGGCAAAATCCTCCACCAGCAAAAAGATTATGATTCATTGTAGGCTCAGGTGATGGTTAGCATTTTTTATCAATAAAGTATTTTAAATTAATGTATGTACATTGTTTTTTTAGACAATGCTATTGTACACTTTAATAGACTACAGGCTAGTGTAAACACAAATTTTACATGCACTGGGAAACCAAAAAATTATGTTACTCACTTTATTGCAATATTCACTTTATTTATTTATTTATTTATTTATTTATCTATCTATTTATTTTAATAAGACACACCTAGCTTCTCATTTGACTTCAAATCTTTATTTATTTCTCCCTGCATTGTTGTCTCTGTTCTAGCTCTAAGACCTCAATGTGAAGGAGGAGTGGCTTCTTCACGCCCCCCCCGCCCTTTTTTTTTGGCCACACCACTTAGCTTTTGGGATCTTAGTTCCCTGACCAGGGATTGAACCCAGGCCCTTGGCAGTGAGAGCACGGAGTCCTAACCACTGGACCACCAGGGAATTCCCAATATTCACTCTATTTTGGTGGTCTGGAACCAAACCCTCAATGTCTCTGACAAGTGCCTGTAATCTGAAATATTCTATGGAGTTATCTCTGTCTCTGTGAAGGGACATCTGTTTGGATTTGGTGGCCATTCTAAGCATTGCCTTAAGATTATATAGTTAGATGTTGTAGGCATTCAGAAAAGGTAATATGCATAATTACTGTGGACTCAAGATAGCTGAGATATATAGTAAATTGTTGGTATGTAGTGATAACTGCAAAGTACTCATCTTTCAAGGAAAAGTGAGATAAAAGTACATTAATTTTAAATCTCAGTCCTATCGATATTATGACTATTAGAAATAGACTTCCACTTTTAATTTGCATTCTCTGTAATCAGGCAATGAAATCACTGGAGCTCTCTATTGTTACAGAAGTCACTTTTATCCCATTTGAAGCAACTCACTTTGCCTTTCACTGCTTTTATTATCTCTGACTGGTATCATGTGCTTTGGGTTAGCACCATAAACAAGCAAGAAAAAATGTTTTCTGCTGGGAATTCTTTTTTTTAAGTCTTGGGAATTTTTTTAAAAACATCAAACCTGACTTAAGATACTTTGGTTAAAAGGATTTTTTTTATTTATTTATACATAGCTATTGCAATACTTTATTCCTTCTACAATTACTCCTGTACTCCCCAGCAATTATTAAATCAAAAGAATATGGTTTAGGGGCTTCCCTGGTGGCGCAGTGGTTGAGGGTCCGCCTGCCGATACAGGGGACGCGGGTTTGTGCCCTGGTCCGGTAAGATCTCACATGCCGCGGAGCGGCTGGGCCCGTGAGCCATGGCCGCTGGGCCTGTGTGTCCAGAGCCTGTGCTCCGCAATGGGAGAGGCTGCAGCAGGGAGAGGCCCTCGTACTGCAAAAAAAAGAAAAGAAAAGAAAAGAATATGGTTTGAGTAGCCAACAACTCGATTGACATCACTATATTTGTGAAAGGCAAAAGTACAAAACAGTAGACATCTTACATTTTTTAAATCACAGAGCCAGACACAAAGTATTGACCATGATGGCTTATATGTTCATTGATATCCCAGTCAGTATTTTATTAAATTTTCTCTCAGATTTGAATGAGTTGGATATCAATAAGAGTTTTCTCTTAGGTTAATGTAATACTTCACTCTTTTCTTTTGACAGGGTGAAAATAATGTGAGACATTTCTGTGAGATGATTAATGCTTGTTTCATAGATTTTCTTTTAATTTAGTGCATTATACTATGAATGTTGGCTAGGGTATTCTACCATCTTATTGAATACCACATGGAAACATCAAAGTAATATCATTTGTAATCATAATGTTTTCTTCTTGATATACAAAAATACTACTTTTTTTCTGAAATAGGTATCTGTATTTTTAAAGGGATAATGGTTGTTTGTGAGTAAACCATTGCTTAATTAAATACTGCATTGTCATTTCTTACCATTTCTCACAGACATTAACATTCTTTCTTGGAAACAAATGCAGTATACTAGATAAAATATCCAACACCTTTTTCCAGTCAGCAAATAACACTTCTTTGGACTGGTAAAATATATATGATCAAAAACTCTTTGTTGGGCTTCCCTGGTGGCGCAGTTGTTAAGAGTCCGCCTGCCGATTCAGGGGACACGGGTTCGTGCCCCAGTCCGGGAAGATCCCACATGCCGCGGAGCAGCTGGGCCCGTGAGCCATGGCCGCTGAGCCTGCACGTCTGGAGCCTGTGCTTTGCAATGGGAGAGGCCACCACAGTGAGAGGCCCACATACGGCAGAAAAGCAAAAAACAAACAAACAAACAAAAAAAACAACTCTTCGTCTGTTTATCTATATGTAGGCATATGTGTATATGTCTTAACTGTTCCTAAAGCACAGGAGTCCGTTTCTGTATATCATCATTTACGATAGATAGTGGTACAAGTTAGACTTATATTTTAGAATTGTAATACAAACTTTATAAAGATTTTCTATTACCTTTAATGTTTATTTGAAAAAATAATATTGGACTGTTACAAAGTAAAAATAGGAAGTCTAGATGTTTAAAGGAACATTCACTTTGATCAGAATTATCTACATTATTCAATGTAATGCTTTAAATTAAATAGAAATAGCCAAATTCTATGAGGGACTAGTTATTGCTATTGGGACTACTGTTCCTTTACTCTTCTTTCTGAGTTTATTTTAGATTAATGATTATTAAGTGTGGTTCTCTTACCAGCAGCATCAACATTACCTTGGAAGTTGGTAGAAATGCAAATATTCAGGCCCTACTTCTGACCCGAAGAAGAAACGCTGGAATTGGGACCCAGAATTCTATGTTTACAGATCCTCCATGTAATCCTGATGTATCCTAAATGTGTGTGTGCGTGTGATATATGTATGTGTGTGTGTGTATATATATATATATATATATATATATAATTTGTAGGACTACTGGCCAGCAGTCATCAGATTACTTGTATATAAGATTATTAAATGACTCTATTATTACTTGCTTTTTTCTCCCTGCATTCCTGGTTGATTCATGACTTTATTTAGTGATAAGATGAAAATTCTTATCTTCACTGAAGGATCCACTGAATCATCATATCAATTCAACTATAGTGCATCCTTGAAACTATTCCTTCCAAAGTAAATCTTAAGTCTTTTTCTCTTTGAAAATAACATTCTAATATGAATACAAATATGAAAACGATGGCTAAGTTCTTCATTTCCCATACAGTAGTGGTAGGGGGAATAATTATATTTTATTATATGAGTATCTATTCACAGTCCTTTGTGAAATCTTGGCAACTCACTCATTTTACCTTGCATTACCAGGTGAATTTAACCCACTGAATAATGGAAACCACTTTGTTTTGAATTCAGTGTTTATTAAAGTTGGATACACTAATATTAGTTAAGTTAGATGTAAAAAGTGGTAGCTTTAAGGATAAGTAAATTGCAAGAAGGCAGAGAGTCAGAACAAGATTTATATGCTCTGTTAAAATAGTGAACTACTGCTGATCCTCATATTTGGAGAATAATTAGGAATTTCAGATTTTGGGCTTCTGTTTGGGCTTATGTGGCAAATTATTGAAGAATTTCTGCCTTGAATTTGAGTTATTAGTCCATGAAAATATACCTCATGCTCAATAAATACACTTTCAGTAACTAAGAATTGTACTGTGCCCAAGACAGAAACATAAGCAATATTGATGGCTTTGTTGGAGTTTTCAAGCTTCTAATATGATAGTCATCCAAAGTCTATATTTAGCCATGCTTTCTGGTTCATCAAATCAAATCAAATTTCCCGACAAGTTTTGTTACTTTTTTGTCTTTGATATAAAGTATTTGATTCTGCTATATGAGGTGTGACAGTTAAATGCTGAACCATAATCTACACATGAAAGATAAATCATTATTTTAATGTTATGTTTGAAATTTGTACTTATAGCATTAATTGATATTGTACATTATGTGAAAATGAATAGTAGATGTGCCAAAGAAGCATAACATTACTCTCAAATCTTGATTATCCATGTTAATAGAAGTGAGCATTAGTGGAAGTGTGTATAGATTTCAGATCAATATAAGTGACATATTTATTCCATTCTGACATATATTTCATTATATTTTGTGTGCTCATATATGTGTATATGTGTGTCTGTGTTTGTGTGTGTATCACAGATTTATTATCATAGATAATAATGTGTGTATCATAGATGTATTTTTATAATTATTTTCCTAAGTCTATTTTTAAAAATTCTAATTTGCATTTCCTGTGCATGTAGTTGTAGAGGTGTTCAGTGAGATGGTGGCTCAGAAATCTTTGGTTGTTAATGAGGTATTAATTCAATAGAAAAATAAGCTTGATTTAAAAAATAATTGTATGTAGTTATAGATAAAGAAAGGTAAAAATACTAACTGGTTTTTAAAGCCCTGATTTTGAACAATTAAGTAATATATTGCTCAATCTAGGACACAGGTTTCCCACATCCTAGCAAGTTGGCTTCACTGTTACCTTTTTTAACAAGAAATACTAGGCCTGAAATATTCTATATGTGTATTTTTTAAAGCTCTCTAGATAATTCTGAAGACCATAAAGTTTGGGTATCATTAACATAGGTAATTAAGCATCAACTAGATAGTTGCACAATTATGATCAGTTTTCCTGCACCACTTTCCTATTATAAAGTGAAGTTAAACTTTGGACCTCTTTCTTTTTTTATTTTAATTTTACTGGAGTATAGTTGATCTACAATGTTGTATTAGTTTCAGGTGTACAGCAAAGTGATTCAGTTACACATATACATACATTTATTCATTTTCAGATTCTTTTCCCATATAGGTTATTACAGAATATTGAGTAGAGTTCCCTGTGCTATACAGTAGATCCTTATTGGTTATCTATCTTATATATAGTAGTATGTCCATGTTCATCCCAAGCTCCTGATTTATCCCTCTCCACCACATTTCCCCTTTAGTAACTATAAGTTTGTTTTTGATATCTGTAAGTCTGTTTCTCTTTTGTAAATAAGTTCATTTGTATCACTTTTTAAATTAGATTCCACATACGAATGATATCATATATTTGTCTTTCTCTGACTTACTTCACTTAGTATGATAATCTCTAGGTCAATCCATGTTGCTGCAAATGACATTATTTGATTCTTTTTTATGGCTGAGTAAAAATCCGTTGTATATATGTACAACATCTTTATCCATTCTTCTGTTGATGGACGTTTAGGTGGCTTCCATGTCCTTGCTATTGTAAATAGTGCTGCAGTGGACATTGGGGTGAATGTATCTTTTCAAATTATGGTTTTCTCCAGATATATGCCCAGGAGTGGGATTGCTGAATCGTATGGTAGTTCTATTTTTAGTTTTTTAAGGAACATCCATACTGTTCTTCATAGTGGTTGTACTAGTTTACATTCCCACCAATGGTGTAGGATGGTTCCCTTTTCTCCACACCTTCTCCAGCATTTATTGTTTGTAGACTTTTTGATCATGGCTGTTCTGACCAGTATGAGGTGATACCTTGTAATTTTGTTTTGTATTTCTCTAATAATTAGTGATGCTGAGCATCTTTTCATGTGCCTTTTGGCCATTTGTATGTCTTCTTTGGAGAAACTGGACCTCTTTCTCATCTTTGCAAGATCTTACTGTGATTCTATCCAGGAAACAAAATTATGTCCCTTCCTTTCCTCTAATATCTATGAGAAGATTCAACATATAAAGCAAGGCTTCTGATTTCTTGATCTGAAAGTTACCTTTTTGATAAAGGACTCCTGCATCCTGGCAATTAGATAGTTAAATTATTCATATTTTAGATGGTTTTATTTGCACATAAAGGTCCTGGAAACTTCTGTATGGAAAAGAATTTGGTAAATTCAGTAATGTCAGTATGACAATGTAAATGATCTCCTTTATTTTCAGATCATTGGTGATTAGAAGTATAGATTAAATGGGGATTGTAGGCCTGGGATTAGGCCATTGAATTTTTTTTGTTTTTTGGCCACACCACGTGGCTTGTGGGATCTTAGTTCCACAACCAGGGGTTGAACCCGTGCCCTTTGCAGTGAGAGCATAGAGTCCTAACCACTGGACCACCAGGGAATTCCCTAGGTCATTGAATTTTTAACTTTTAGCTAATATTGACACAGGAAATTTGCCATTAAGGAAAATAAAATTTCCATTTGCAAAAGAAATTTGCATATTAAAAAGGAATTTGGGAACTTTTTTCTATAACAATTAAAATTACATAGTTTATATGTGATATTTCTAAAATATTTATTAGGTAAATGATTGAACTCCATAAAGTCTTACATGAAGCCAGCCAATGTTATTAACTATTACTTTTCCAGATGGAGAATTTGAGGATAACAAACTTTATTAGCTTCAAATAATTCAGTGATAATTCCAGGAAAATTAATTAGAAAATAAGCATGCCAGTTCTTATTGCATATTCTATCCTTCATGTAGCATTTTGTTCTTTCCATTGTCCTAAAGACACTATAAAGATCATTTCACTTGACGGATGAATGACCAAAATCCAACAACCTGATGTGTAGTCAGTTCAGTTCATTCATCTTTAAGGATTGATTTGGATATTGACATAGCTGATAAAACTGTGTGAACATTGGCAATTAATGTGGCTTAAAATGAAACACACAGCACATTATATGGGCCATTTCATCACATAATAAAAATAAATACTCTAATTCATATACATGGGTATTTCATATAGAGAAACAAAACAGGTTTAGCCTTCTCACTGACAGATCTGCCATTGCTTAATTGGCCTTTTGCAAAATTCTTGGGTTGTCAAAGTTGGTTTTACAGATGTGAAATAAGATGATTCTCTTTGCTCTAGTTCTACTGGGGAAATATAGAAATATACAACACCAAATTCTAAATATTTATATTCTGTTCTAATGGCTCTCTAGATAAGCAAAATATGAATACTATCTATACAAATCTGTCATAAGCTTTGTATAATTTTTATTTCTGGAATTCAGGAAAGAGTGCCTAAACCCAAAGCTACATCCATAATGAACTTTACTTACTAGATTTATTGCTTAAATAGCTTAAGAGTATTTGAAGGTCCATGTAATAACTGTAATTGTACCTAATTATATAATAGTATAATTATATTTAATTATATTTATAGTGTCTATAATTTTAGATTCCTAATATTCCCCCAACTGTAAAATTTTCTGAGCATGTCATATTACACACCTGCAGAAAACATTTTTTTAAATTATGAATCTTATGCTTTTGTATATTCTTGCTCATTTTGGAGACAAATTTAGTAATACTATTTGTTTTCTATTTTAAAATGACATTCATTATTTCCTTTAACCAACATTTCTTTAAGGGCTATCAGGAACATAGAGGAGGTGTTGCATTAGGTACTCTCCTTATCCTCAAGCAATTCAAGGAATTAATAATCTAATAATGGACTTCAGTAACATTCTTTAAAACAAGAGCAGTAATATATATAAAATTTAATAATAGAATGCTCTGATGCTTTTGGATTAAAGATGCTATATATTGCTTTTAAACATTATGCTGTTCAGTCAATTGGGTCTACCACACACAGACATGCTATCTGATCTCACTTTAAATTCATGACAGTTAACCTCAATTATGTGCTCTGATTATCTCATGAACAAAATTTATACCACCAAACAAATATACTTGTTATAGTATTTACATGAGGAAAGATTGAGGAAGGCCACCGTTTCACATCAAAAATAATTCCAACTCTAACAAATCCCTGAGAATGTCTGTTTACATGCACCAATCAATCTAACAAATTTGATATAATCATAGTGCTTTTATTTCACTTATAGATTTGAACACAATTAGATACATTGATAATTTACTGCCTAATATTAGTTTGATTTATGTTGAAGGTAAATCTATTTTTTACTTTTCATATGCTTTAGCTATAACACTGATATCAAGATGCTAAATTTCTTCTCAATATTTTGCTTACTTTCTAGTTGACCTACTGACTTCATAATGTCTGAAATCAGATTCAGCAATCTCACTTGGGATCAAGTTATAACACTGCATCAAGTGTTAGATGAAGTAATTCCAATTCATGGAAGGGGGAATTTCCCCACATTGGAGGTGAAACCAAAAGATATCATTCATGTTGTGAAAGATCAACTGATAGAGCAAGGAATTATTGTTAAAGATACCCGATTGAATGGTTCCACAGCAAGTTACATACTTGCAAGCTACAATGGCATAAGCTATAAGGATCTGGATGTTATTTTAGGTATTGAACTACCAAGTGATCAGGAATTTCAGCTTGTTAAGGATGTAGTTCTAGGTTGCCTACTCGACTTTTTACCAAAAGGTGTTAAAAAGGAAAAGATCACCCTAAAGACTATGAAAGAGGCTTACGTGCAGAAAATGGTCAAAGTTTGCAATAAGCATGATCGTTGGAGTCTTATCTCTCTTTCTAATAACACTGGGAAGAATGTAGAGCTAAAATTTGTGAATTCACTCAGACGACAATTTGAATTTAGTGTAGATTCCTTTCAAATTATCTTGGATCCCATGTTAGATTTCTACAGTGACAAAAGTGGTACGCTAACCAAAGAATTATGTCCTGTTGTGGTAGCTGAAAGCATGTATGGAGACTTCCAAGAAGCAATGACACACTTGCAGCACAAGCTTATATCTACCAGAAAACCTGAAGAAATTAGAGGTGGTGGTCTTCTGAAATACAGTAACTTGCTGGTTCATAACTTTAAGCCAGTTTGTGAAGCAGAAATCAAGACCTTAGAACGTTATATGTGTTCTAGATTCTTCATTGATTTTCCTGATATAGAAGAACAGCGAAAGAAGATTGAATCATACCTCTACAACCATTTCATAGGTGAAGAAAAGAGAAAGTATGACTACCTCATGACCTTGCATGGAGTTGTGAATGAAAGCACTGTTCTCCCCATGGGTCATAAAAGAAGACAGACCCTCAATATGATCACCCTTATGGCTTTAAAAGTACTTGGAGAACAGAATATCCTACCTAATACAGGCAAGGTAACTTGCTTTTATCTGCCTGCTCCATACCTTGCTGCTTGGGGAGGGTCCCCTACGTATTATGTAACATCTGTACTACCACCTACATTGTTTCAGCCATACCACCCACTACACTTTCATGTGCCAAATGGTATGGCTTTTAAAAAAACACAGTAGAAACTTTGCTTTAATTAAACACCTCTTAAAAGCAATTTTCCAAATTCCATAAAATTTAAGCTCTATTTTTACTTTTATGCAGTTACCAACAATTTTTCATCAATTATAGCTTAAACCATCACAGTAAATACAATATCATCTGTGAAATGACCTCTTTAAATGATTTTCAAATGTTATCAATTAGCTATAACAACTTTCAAATGTTGTGGACCACTTAAAATGATTTTTAAGTCTGACTGACTACTTATGACTTTCAAATTTTCTATGACAAATACATTAGAGATGCCTGCAACTTTGATTAAAATACAAAAGAACAGACTCATATTTTAAAATCCAGATGTACAGTAAAGACCAGTGCAAACATTTTTGTATTCAGTCAATTCCTTTGTTACCTTTACTTAATTTTTTGCTAGTGAATATTACCATCAATGAATTTTCAATGCCTAACAAAAATGCCTAATTTCAAAGACAACAGATTCAGAAGATATTAAAACCCTGGACTTTGTAAGCATATATTTCATTTCTCAATTGAATTGGGTTAGATACAAAATCCTACTATAGTTTGAAGGAACACTGAAAAAATGATTCTGGAAAACATTGGCCATTAGTAATTTATCAACTATCAAATAAGTTGACTTGTGGATCTGAAGAATAGTACCGTCCAGCTGGACAGCCAATACTGTGACCACTTATACAGATTTCTTCATTTTCCCCCAAACAAGTTGAAAAGAATGAAAATGACCAACTCTGAATGTGAAAGTTTTCTATCATCATCTGTTAAAAAGAGACTCTACATGTCAAACAGCAAAAAACAGGCAGAGGTTTTTAGCTACTGCATTTACCATTTTTATGACCGACTTGACCAACATCTTAATATGTGGAGACGTTCAATGTTAGTAAGTGAAAATATTTTCATCATTACTAAATGAGGCTTTTTTCCATCTTGCCTTTCCAAAGATCAGTTTCTAACACGACACTCAAGTGCCTCATCATGTGAGATTTTGCATAATGCTGTAATTTATTCAACAATTGTATATGTTCATCATGTATCTGAATATCTACTCACAACATCAGATATGCAGCTAGCAAATCTTCCAGTGGGATTAAAACTGTATTTTCTTCCTGTAATGAAGAAAATAATCCATGACCAAGATTACCTGGGATGACAGAAGGGGAGGAGCTGTCCTGAATGAATATAGATAAGACCATCAGATAACTTCACTATTTTTGCTTGCTTCTAATTTTTTATGAGTTTCCATCTCAGTTTTCATTGACCGTCACAAGGTTTTCCATCACAACATGATCCAACAGGCATATTCTGAGAATTTGTCACTTATAGACTGTGCTTAATCTGTCTTCTCTATATTACAGTATTGGACAAAAGAAGTACACCAAAGATGGCATTTTCAAATAACCAATATTTATGAAATGTTTTATACCACAGTGCCACTGGCCATCAGTATATGAATATATATATATATATATATATATATATATATATATATATATATATATATATATCTCATAACCGTGAAGCTTTAAAACATTGTATGGATTCACTTCCTTGCTTGGGACAAATAAAGAATTTTAAAATGCTATTTTAAAGAGAAAATTCAGTCATCTATCAGTATAATGTATGGGCTAAAAATGATTGATCTTTCTGCCCTAAGTATACTGTTTAGTTTTCAGTTAATGAGAGTGTGTCTTTTTTTTTTAACATCTTTATTGGAGTATAATTGCTTTACAATGGTGTGTTAGTTTCTGCTTTATAACAAAGTGAATCAGTTATACATATACATATATCCCCATATCAATGAGAGTGCTTCTACATAAAACTGAAGGATTTTATGCTATATTAACAGTACCAACAAATTTACAAAAGATATAGGAAAAGTATTTAAGAATAAAAGAACTATGATAGTGATGAGTCAGGGGTAAAGGTTCAGTATTTTCCAGAGTAGCATTTTATGCTGAACAGCAGAATTTTGAAGCTATTTGGATACATCTTGTCATCCATGTGCTCCCTTAGTTTCCTTTGGTCCTTTTGAGAATTTGAAATCCTTCCCTAAAAAGCAAATCCCCTATGGTATTCTCCTGTTGGGAAAATGGCCTGAAAGCTATATGCTTCCTCCTACCATGTCAATCATGTGTTTCCATTATAGCAAAGAAGCTCAGAATTGGCATTTTAAAAGTTCAGATTTTTCTCAAGAGAGAGAATCCAAACTTGTTGAAGGGAATGGTATCACTAAAGAGAAAGCTATAGCTTTATCTATCATGGCTTTCTTTCTGTTGATACCATCATCAAGCTAGGCTGTCCTCTTTGCTCCCAACTCAAGCAGAAAAATATTTATCTTCTATAGTGTATGAATATATCTCCAAGATTAGGCTAGTTGGGTTGAGAAGCACTATTATCTCATTCTGTTCATTAGGATAATAAATGGAATTTTTAAAATAAGGAAATGAGTGCTAGCCTCTTGTCCTAAAGGAGCTAATAGAAGTTAGTTAAAAATATAACTCTATAGCATGTCATCCCATTACAAGAGAGAAATGATGCTGTCTTTTCTTATTTTATTTTATACAATTCAAGACTGAGTCTTGGCTCAGGAGTTTTGTTTTGTTGTTGTTTTTTTCCCTCCAGAAACCTAACCAAAACCAAAAAAAGAAAAACCTTTTGATATACTTCTAGCATTCATATCAGTGAGATATATTTGGTGTCAGTTATTGGTACATATTTTTAAAAACTAAAATATTCTTGCATTTCACAAATATTCACGTTATTATCAAAGTTTTACTACTAGAGTATTTGTAACTTTTAAATTCAGAGTTATTCTAATAGTGACTGATGTCCAGTTTAGTCAAAGAAAACTGAAGAGAAGGATTAAGTATTGTTTTAAATGAGAGCCCAGCTAAATTAAAGACAAAATATCAGAGCTAGAAAAGTTGTGAATATCTTTTTAAAAAGTGGGAAAGCTCCTGGACCCAAACTCCATTTTTTGTATTATCTCAGAAAGGCTCTATTAAAATACCTCCAAATTGAAGTGATTTTAAAATTTGCCTTTAGCCACCTTTTTGTTTTAGACATTGATAAAGATATCAATATGCAAAACGCCTGAGATCTGATTAAAACTCCTTTCATTCGATGGATCTATTATCTGAAAATATTCACCCAATTTTAAAAATATAAATTAAAGTGTATAATTGAGAAAATTTTTGAAGTTTAAAGATTGTAATGCTTTTCAAAATTATATCAATATATGAATATAGCAGTTCCATTTATAGAAGATATTTTTAAAATAAGTAACTCTGTAAATTAACATTGCAACAGGTTTGGGAGATATGTGGGACTACAGTTTGGTAAACATTCTTTTTTTTTTTTTTTTGTGGTACGCGAGCCTCTCACTGTGGTGACCTCTCCTGTTGTGGAGCACAGGCTCCGGACGCGCAGGCTCAGTGGCCATGGCTCACGGGCCCAGCCGCTCCGCAGCATGTGGGATCTTCCCGGACCGGGGCACGAACCCGTGTCCCCTGCATCGGCAGGCGGACTCTCAACCACTGCACCACCAGGGAAGCCCTGGTAAACATCCTTATGAAGTCCATTTCGGCAAGGCATAAAACCCGACATTTTAACCTGCTTTGGGATTCATTTGCTTTACCATTATAAAAGAAATACATTAATGTTTTGTTTTCAGTTCTGCTATTATTTTAGTGGTTCTATTTTATATATTATAATGATAAAATTTATGTAATAAGTATAGGAAATTGTATTGCTAATCCACTGCTTCATTTATGAACATATTTTCAGCATGTGTAATTGGAGGCAGCTAATTTGTTGGAACATCAGCTCTTAAGTACTTTCTTAAGGAAAGAGTTTTCCTTGAATTTTTTGAGTTTGAGCAAAATATACTATTTTGAATATATGCTGTCTGGAAACCAATTTAACATGTAACAGGTGATCTTTAAGCTCAACTCATTGTACTTTTTGTTTTGCTTTGCTTTAATATGGGGAACTGTAAGGTTATTTTTCACACAGTTGTTGTGTCTACATGGATTGTATTAGTGTTTGAAACAGCAACAGAAACGTTTTTTGTTTAGATTTAGCCCTTGAAAGAGCAACAGAAAATTTAAATGACTTTGTTGTATTGGGTTGGCCAAAAAGTTCGTTTGAGTTTTTGGTACCATCTTATGGAATGACCCGAACGTACTTTTTGGCCAACCCAATACATGTGCTTTTTATGACCCTTCAAAATAAAAACAAATCAAACTCCTTATTCTAGAAAAACAATACTATATTGATATACCTCTCAGTACTTTATGGCCAAGATGTTAACCCCTATAAAAGCATAAGCGGCTTTCCCAAGAGAGAAATATCTTGAGAGGGCCCTCTTGGAAAATTCTCTCTCATGACTCCTAGTTAAAAGTGATGGATTGACTAACCCTGTTAAATCCAACTCAAGTAGTTTCATGATGATTTATGAAAATTTACATTTTATACATTCTAGACTGGTGATAGTATTTGAACCATTATTTAAAATTCTAATAAGTAGTCCATTTTCCTTATAAATAAAGTATGACCAAGTCACACTTGGTCCTTTGGCTCAACTAGAGAACCCAGAAGCCTAAGATTGAATCCTGTTTCAGCACTGGTGCAGCCCTGGAGAATCAGTAGGGGAGATTTGGTCACCATGAAAATGACAGTAGAGCGTGGTATGAGGTTCAGACTACTATCTTATTCAGCAATTTTACTTTTATCATAGGACAACATTTAAAACAAACACTTTTCTATGTAGAATGTGGCTTCAATCCCAAATGAAAAAATGATATTGTAATATCTTCAGCTTGTAAAACTAGAGTTAAAAAGGGAATTCCATGCATTTGTAGTAGTGACTTCTAAAATGTTTCTTTAAAATAAAAACCGGTATTAACCATTGAGGTTTAAAATTTCTGCTTAAAATTTTTTTACAAATGTTCACCTTTCCCCAATAAAATTGAATAGTCAACCCAAACATATATTAGTGGATATTTGAATAAAGAGGATTGAAAATAATGTTCTTTAAGCCTTACAAGTGACCTCCTTGAACAAAATGATTTTTACAAAAATGATTTTCTTTACTGTTTTGTAAGTTTTCTAGGGTAGCTTTGGGACACTTAAGATTAAATGCCTCCAAAAAGCAATGGTTGCTCAGGCAGTGAACGCCAAATAACTATTGTCTCATTGCAATTCCTCCAGATTTATTATCAGGTAAAATTCTTTCAGATAGTGTCAGCAGGTAAAAAATGTAAATTAACAGTTTTTAAGGTGAAAAATCTTCTTTTAAAAGCACCTAAATACATTTTTAAAATAAAAGGCATCATCTTCTAGGTAAATAATATATATACTGAAATAGAAACCATGGCAGGGAGGTTATGTGCTTTAGAAATGCAGAGAACTATATTTAATATGCTGCAATAGACTCATATGAAATTCAGTAACTGTTTACTTAGTCAAGGAGTGTACCTCTGAATAAGAGATATACAAATTGTATTCCTGACAGTTTACAAAAGGGGGCACATTTCCTGACAAGTTTTTAATTCCTGCAGTTTTTCCTCTACCTTCTCCTCGTTTACAAAAATGACATCTTTCTGTGCTCACAGTGATAAGATAAGAAAAAATGAAGTCTAGTCGCAATTTATTACTGTTTATATTACCAAGAGATAAAATGACACTGTTCCAAGTTTAGTTCTTAGTGAGAGGAGAGCCTGGAAATATCAGAATTATTGACTCAGGATTGTGATGGTAGATGTTCCCATTTTAGAGAATAAAGTTTTCATATGTGCTTTGTGGAGAATCCAATTTTAGGATCTCTGATTTTTCAAGATGTCTCTTAACTAGGATGTACTAACAACACTTTGATTCAAAGGCCATGATTCTAGAGATAAACACACACTTTTCCATTGTTTAAGAACCCTGGAATTCTAAGCAACTAAATGTGAAGAAATCACTTACATGGCTTACTGTATCATTCAGAGTTCAGACTGGAATAAATTATAAATTAACTTTTTTAGTAAGAAATAGTCAAAATTATTTTAAACATTGTTATGTGCTCTTGTATAATTCTTGGGAATATTTTTAAGTTAGATGAGAAGTTGCATTTTAATTAGTACATGTAAAAATTTTAAGTCAAACCAATTAAACTGTTTTAAAATCAAAACCCCGTATCAATTTAGATTTCATGCATAAAATTATATTTAAAAGTATACAAACTTACAAAATTTTTAAATTCCTACAGAATTAATGCCATGTTAAAATATAAAACTATTAAGATGATTCACCATTAATTACAATGCAGTATCACATTTATTGAAAAATTTTAGTATATTTTATGTATTTCACTCAAAAATCTTAAGCATTTTCCAATAAATATTGGAAATAACCTGTTGGATTATCTTCATTTCCCAGGTTTCAATCCATTATGATTTGATAGTATTGTCCTATGACTATCTTTTCCAATTTGTCTTTAAGTTCCCAGTTTACAAATGACATGCTAAAATATAGCAAACTCTTACTTGCTCTTTAAATAAATATATTCTGCCATTTTAAAACAAATCCCATATATGTGCTTTAATACATAAATCTACATTAACCCACACACTGCTACTAGATTTAATTGAAAAATAAAGTTCGCTTTGAACAGTTGTGACTAATTGTTTCATCTCACGTAGTCCCTGTTTAGATTGAGTGAAATCGGGTATTAGTAACTTTCTTCTAGTTGGAAAAGCATGAGCAAGAAGAAAGCTTTAACATTCTTCTGGATGTTTAATGAGTGTCTCAACCTACAAAACAAAAAATTTAGGTAATTACCAAGATAATTCAGACCAGAAACATATCATTAAGTAATGAACAAGGAAAAGTGAACCTAAATTTTTATGATCCAAGTCATTCAATAACTGCAATTATCCCATAGAGATCAGACCAAAAATAACTATTAGATATGAAAAAATCCTACAATATCATTTCACTAGATGTAAAACAATTAATCCAATAAAGAATAAATTTAAAATTAAAATAAAGCTTTGAAAGCTTAGCAAACAAATTGAATCTATAAGCATTTATCTTAAAGATGTGTTTCAGGTTTCAGCTAATTCAAATCCAATTGTTTAGCATTACAGAAAATATCAGTGAAAGGACTTGTAATCACTGAGTGGGAAATGAAATAGAAACATCAAAATGTAATTACCCAGCAACCAGGAAAATTACTGATATGATTTCCTACACCACTTCAAGACAGACCTACATTTTAACATTAAATATTTCAGCATTTTAGGAAAGCAGTGAATATAATTATAGCCTTATTAATACAAAAGTTTTAGGTACCTTTTTAGCATTATGGTTCACACGACAAATTTTAATCTATTACTGCAAAATTTTTGAAGTGTTCTTAAGAACTTACTGTGTTTCTGTAAATGAAAATTTCAAGAGTATTAATGGAGTGTCTAAGAGATGACAGAAATGTCCAGAACTGAGTGAAATGTGCATTTTTTTGACATCTTTATTGGAGTATAATTGCTTTACAATGGTGTGTTCGTTTCTGCTTTATAACAAAGTGAATCACTTATACACATACATATATCCCCATATCTCTTCCCTCTTGCGTATCCCTCCCTCCCACATCCCCTAACCCACTGCTCTAGGTGGTCACAAAGCACCGAGCTGATCTCCCTGTGCTATGTGGATGCTGTCCACTAGCTATCAGTTTTACATTTGGTAGTGTATATATGCCCATGCCACTCTCTCACTTTGTCCGAGCTGACCCTTGCCCTCCCCGTGTCCTCAAGTCCATTCTCTAGTAGGTCTGCGTCTTTATTCCCGTCTTGCCCCTAGGTTCTTCATGACAATTTTTTTTTTTTAGATTCCATATAAATGTGTTAGCATACAGTATTTGTTTTTCTCTTTCTGATTTACTTCAGTGTGTATGACAGACTCTAGTTCCATCCACCTCATTACAAATAACTCAATTTCATTTCTTTATATGGCTGAGTAATATTCCATTGTGTATATGTGCCACATCTTCTTTATCCATTCATCTGTTGATGGACACTTAGGTTGCTTCCATGTCCTGGCTATTGTAAATAGAGCTGCAATGAACATTCTGATACATGACTCTTTTTGAATTATGGTTTTCTCAGGGTATATGCCCAGTAGTGGGATTGCTGTGTCATATGGTAGTTCTATTTTTAATTTTTTAAGGAACCTCCATATGTTCTCCATAGTGACTGTATCAATTTACATTCCCACCAGCAGTGCAAGAGGGTTCCCTTTTCTCCACACCCTCTCCAGCACTTAATGTTTGTAGATTTTTTGATGATGGTCATTCTGACTGGTGTGAGATGATATCTCATTGTAGTTTTGATTTAAATTTCTCTAATGATTAATGATGTTGAGCATTCTTTCATGTGTTTGTTGGCAATCTGTATATCTTCTTTGGAGAAATGTCTCTTTACGTCTTCTGCCCATTTTTGGATCCAGTTGTTTTCTTTTTGATATTGAGCTGCATGAGCTGTTTGTAAATTTTGGAGATTAATCCTTTGTCAGTGGCTTCATTTGCAAATATTTTCTCGCATTCTGAGGGCTGTCTTTTCATCATGTTTATGGTTTCCTGTGTTGTGCAAAAGTTTTTAAGTTTCATTAGGTCCCATTTGTTAAATTTTGTTTTTATTTCCATTTCTCTAGGAGGTGGGTCAAAAAGGATCTTGCTGTGATTTATGTCATAGAGTGTTCTGCCTATGTTTTCCTCTAAGAGTTTGATAGTGTCTGGCCTTACATTTTCGTCTGTAATATATTTTGAGTATATTTTTGTGTATGGTGTTAGGGAGTGTTTTAATTTCATTCTTTTACATGTGGCTCTCCAGTTTCCCAGCACCACTTATTGAAGAGACTGCCTTTTCTCCATTGTATACTCCTGCCTCCTTTATCAAAGGGGAGGTGACCATAAGTGTCTGGGTTTATGTCTGGGCTTTCTATCCTGTTCCATTGATCTATATTTCTGTTTTTGTGCCAGTGCCATACTGTCTTGATTACTGTAGCTTTGTAGTATAGTCTGAAGTCAGGGAGACTGATTCCTCCAGCTCCGTTTTTCTTTCTCAAGATTGCGTTTGCTATTCGGGGTCTTTTGTTTTTCCATACAAATTGTGAAAAATTTTGTTCTAGTTCTGTGAATATGCCATTGGTAATTTGATAGGGATTGCATTGAATCTGTAGATTGCTTTGGGTAGTATAATCATGTTCACAATGTTGATTCTTCCAATCCAAGAACATGGTGTATCTCTCCATGTATTTGTATCATCTTTAATTTCTTCCATCAGTGTCATAATTTTCTGCATACAGGTCTTTTGTCTCCTTAGGTAGGTTTATTCCTAGGTATTTTATTCTTTTTGTTGCAATGGTAAATGAGAGTGTTTTCTTAATTTCATTTTCAGATTTTTCATCATTTGTGTATAGGAATGAAAGAGATTTCTGTGCATTAATTTTATATCCTGCTACTTTACCAAATTATTTGATTAGCTGTAGTAGCTTTCTGGTAGCATTTTTAGGATCCTCTATGTATCATGTCATGTCATCTGAAAACCGTGACAGCTTTACTTGTTCTTTTCTTATTTGGATTCCTTTTATTTATTTTTCTTCTCTGCTGGCTGTGGCTAAAAATACCAAACCTATATTGAATAAGAGTGGTGAGAGTGGGGAACCTTGTCTTCTTCCTGATCTTAGTGGAAATGTTTTCAGTTTTTCACCATTGAGGATGATGTTGGCTGTGTATTTGTCATATGTAGCCTGTATTATGTTGAGATAAGTTCCCTCTATGCCTACTTTCTGGAGTGTTTTTATCATCAATGTGTGTTGAATTTTGTCAAAAACTTTCTCTGCAAATATTGAGATGATCATATGGTTTTTCTCCTTCAATTTATTAATATGGTGTATCACATTCATTGATTTGCCTATATTGAAGAATGCTTGCATTCCTGGGAAAAAACTGACGTGTTCATGGTGTATGATCCTTTTAATATGCTGTTGGATTCTGTTTGCTATTATTTTGTTGAGGATTTTTGCATATATGTTCATCAGTGATATTGGCCTGTAGTTTTCTTTCTTTGTGACATCTTTGTCTGGTTTTGGTATCAGGGTGATGGTGGCCTCATAGAATGAGTTTGGGAGTGTTCCTCCCTCTGCTATATTTTGGAAGAGTTTGAGAAGGATAGATGTTAGCTCTTCTCTAAGTATTTAATAGAATTGCCCTGTGAAACCATATTGTCCTGGGCTTTTGTTTGTTGGAAGATTTTTATTTTTTTTTCGGTACGCAGGCCTCTCACTGCTATGGCCGCACAGGCTTAGTGGCCATGGCTCACCGGCCCAGCTGATCCACGGCATGTGGGATCCTCCCAGACTGGTGCACGTACTCATGTCCCCTGCACCAGCAGGCAGTCGCTCAACCACTGCGCCACCAGGGAATCCCTTTTGGAAGATTTTTTTTTTTTTTTTTGCAGTATGCGGGCCTCTCACTGTTGTGGCATCTTCCATTGCGGAGCACAGGCTCTGGACATGCAGGCCCAGCGGCCATGTCTCACGGGCCCAGCCGCTCTGTGGCATGTGGGATCTTCCCGAGCTGGGGCACGAACCCGTGTCCCCTGCATCAGCAGGCAGACTCTCAACCACTGCGCCACCAGGGAAGCCCTAAGTGACACTCTTAACCCCTCTCCCCATGCATTAGGAAACAAAGAGGCAAGAAAATGTCTATTGCCTCTCAGCCAGTTCCAGACTTTTCCCAGGACTCCCTTCTGGCTAGCTGTGGTGCACTAACCCCTTCAGGCTGTGTTTACGCCATCAACCCCAGTCTGCTCCCTGGGATCTGTCCTCCGAAGCCCGAGCCTCAGCTCCTAGCGCCCCCTCCCCAGCAGGTGAGCAGACAAGCTTCTTGGGCTGGTGAGTGCTGGTTGGCACTGATCCTCTGTGCAGGTATCCCTCCACTTTGCCCTCTGCACCCCTGTTGCTGCGCTCTCCTCCACGGTTCCAAATCTTCCCCCCTCCACCACCCTCAGTCTCCACCCATGAAGGGGCTTCCTAGTGTGTGGAAACCTTTCCTCCTTCACAGCTCCCTCCCACTGGTGCAGGTCCTGTCCCTATTCTTTTGGCTCTGTTTTTTCCTTTTTTCTTTTGCCCTACCCAGGTACGTGGGGAGTTTCTTGCCTTTTGGGAGGTCTGAGGTCTTCTGCCAGCGTTCAGTGGGTGTTCTGTAGGAGTTGTTCCACATGTAGATGTATTTCTGATGTATTTGTGGGGAGGAAGTTGATCTCCACATCTTACTCTTCCACCATCTTGAAGCTCCTCTCTAGATGACTTCTTAACCCGTCAAAATGTGCATCTTTGCTTTCATGTTGACTATATGTTAACTCCAATTAATGTTAACTCAGATTAGGTTTTTTTTTTTAGCCATGTTATTGCTCATTATATAGTTCTGAGACATATATACACTATTTTGGAAAATGTATTTTACTGTTGACAAAAATTTAATGTTATATGAACAGTGCAGGGGTTTTTTGGTAGAAACTATTTTTAAATGAATTAAAAATAATAACTGTATCTGTACGATACACGATAACTGTATCTCATTATTTACTTAGTAGCTCTTATACCTGTTTCATTTGCTTCATCTCATGCTTTTGTACAGTTTGTTGAAAAAGCACTGTAGAGATTATTAGATTAAATGTGTTTTTGAAGTAAAATCACTGTGAAACATGCAGCGATGTACCAACTGAAAAATAGGTAAATGCCTATTATTTCATATACCACCAAATTAATTTTTTGCAGTGTGTTCAAAAAAGTACTTAGAAATGGACTTTACCCTGGAATTTGTACAGATTTCCTATTAATAATGTGAAGGGACTGACCTTCAGTATATTATGGTCTATATAATTGACTTTAATTTATAATAGATTAACTGACAGATAATCCCATTTTCATAGCTTAATTATATAAAAAGTGTGTATTCATTCATTTCCAAAACTTCATTTGTGTTTACATTGGTAAAATGTACTTATCCTCTCCTCCCTCTCAAATAGATGGTACCTACAATACATTGGATAAGAACATAATTGGTGGTGAAGTGAATAAAATGGCAGTATTACTCAAGGAATTGAGTCAAACGATATGACACTGCATTGAATCCTCCTCCCAAAACACACACACACACACACACACACACCAGCACCATAGAGTTAGCTGAGCCAGATAGTGTCTCAATTCACCTCTGTATGCTGATCACATATCCAAACAATGATCTTAGTGATCACTCTTTGGAGTGACAAATAGGTTAGGATACAGCATGTATTAGAAGGATAAATAACTGTGGTAAAAATGATTGGAGAGATGAAATTCCACTTGATATGGTTTGCTTGAAGTTTCTACAGCTATAGCAGCATCCTAGCATCTCTAGAGGATTAAGTATCTTGTGTGAAATATGAAGCAAGATATCAGTAAATACCCTTATGCTAAAAATCACATATTTTCTCTACATAATGTAAGTTATCAGATGACTAAACCTTAAGCTAAAATAGATGATTACAAGGAAAGAACAAAATGACCCACTGACACAATCAAGACAGCTTTTTAATCCTTTAATATGCAAGGATAAATTGTGCCTTCTCTGTTACTTCAAACTTTACCAGAAAGCATATGTACTATACACACATAAAAATAGCCAACTTTAAATTTGGTAACAAACAGCGGCAAAAAACAAATGCAAGCCAAAAATATTCCTATTTTTGTCCCACAGTGTTTTGCTTGTAAATGTGCCAGTTAAATCATGGGTGATAAAAACCACCATTATATTAATATAGTATATTTTACCAAGCACTGTAACACTATACCATTATTAAACATAGAAACGAGATTGGTAGAAGTGAGATTCATTTACTTTGAGATGCCTGACAGTGATGCCATTAAAGTACATACATATTACAAAATTTCTTATTGGACTTGGTGATTGCTGTACTTGTCCTCTACCAACATTATTTCCAATAGTAAAACAAAGTGGAGACACACTATTGTTCTATCTGCTCTCATACCCACCTAAATCAGGTCTGGTCCTTAGTAGGAATATCTAAAATTATCTACTTGCATGCTTTCTTCAAAGGTATACTTTGTTCATTTTTTCCTAAAACCTTAACCATATTTTCACATATTTAAAAATAAAATTGTAAAGGCATAAAAAGATGATGAGTAGCAGTATATTTCCCATTGCTGCTCACATTACATGTTGTCCTTCCCAGCTGCTTCCATATTCATCTTTCATATCATGTGTTATTACAGAATGTCCATTTCTAAAATCACAATTAGTTGCCATGGAAAGAATTACAACATTAAAATATAATTTGAATAATGTGATCAAACAGAAAATTGGGTCTCCTGTAGAGTATACATATATCTGTGAATGGGCTCCACATTTCTTTTAGCTATATTACAGACTCCCTTCCCCCACATCCACACATACAAGGATATGAAAATGTAGCAGGTACTTTTGATATACATGTCATGGAGGAAAATCACCTCTTCAGTTTCAAAGGGAGACTGAAAACTGCTATATATGATAAAGGTCTCAGGTTATAATTAAAATATTTCGTTGAAACTGATCATCTTTTCTAGGCACACAGAGATAGGGATAAGACAGTGGCTGAACTGAGAGGCATTACCAACTAATATTATAGAAAATTGGTTAAAAAAGAAGAGAAAGGAAATCAGGGAAGGCCCCTAAGAGTAGTTCTATGGGAAGTTAATTATCATATTCTTATAGGTTTCTGATACCTTCGTAGATTCTAAAGGAGACTCAAAATCACCTGACCAACACTTGTTTGAGCATGTCTGGGTATCTTCTTGCAAAACTCATTCAAATATCACTATCTCTGGATTGGTGACTTCCTTCATCCATCTCAATGCCTAAGTGAAATAACTTTGAACATCCCCATTGGGGATGTCCTCAGGGTAATTGTTAAGCATGGTTTTATCACTCCCTTCCAAAGACTCAAGCCCCTATGCATTTGAATCTGTACCCTAGCACTCCCCTCCACACTTCACCCAGCTCATACATATGTACATCCTGATGTGATTTCCCCTCCATAGGCTGCACTTAATATACACCTCCATAAAAATATTAATGGCCCATGGTATCATCTCCTGTCATGTTAATTCTTTTAACTTTTCTTTACTTGTACAAAATGTCCAGGGTGAAGTCAGTAAAAATGGTGGAGTAAGGACTTCCAAATATTAAATTATTGATAAAAGCAATGAAGAATGCAAAGATTGTTGGAGTTAACCTTTTCAGAACCCTTGAAATTATCCAGAGGCTTACAGCAACACAGAGAGAAAAATGGTTGAATCTTAGTAAGAACATAAGTTTTGGGGCTTTTAAAAAAATAGACAATCTTCAAGAGCATTTGTAGATTCACTGCAAAATTGAGTGGAAAGTGCAGAGAGCTCCCACATATCCACTGCCCGTACACATGCCCAGCCTCCCCTGCTGTTAACATCTGCACCAGAGTGATGCATTTATTAAAATCAATGAACCTACATTGACATACTATTACCAGCCAAAGTTATAGTTTATATTAGAGTTCAACCTTGATGATGTACATTCTATGGATTTGGACAAACTTAAAAGACATGTTCCCACCATTATAGTATCATAAAGAATAGTTTTGTGGCCCTGAAAATCCTCTGTACTCGGCCTATTTATCCCTCCCTCCCCCTAAACTCTGGCAACCACTGATCTAACTGTCCCTAGTTTTGCCTTTTCCAAAATGTCATATACTTGGAATCTTACAGTATGTAAACTTTTCAGATTGGCTTCTTTCACTTAGTAATATGTATTTAAGTTTCCTCCATGTCTTTTCATGGCTTGATAGCTCATTTCTTTTTTAACATTGAATTATATTCCATTGTCTGCATGTGTCACAGTTTATCCATTCAAGTTTTGGCAGTTATGAATAAAGCTGCTATAAATATCTGTGTGCAGGTCATTGAGTGAACAAAATTTTAAGTAAATACTAAGGAGCAGGTTTTCTGGATTGTTTGGTAAGAATATGTTTCTTTTTTTTAAAGAAACTGCCAATCTGTCTTCCAAAGTGGATGTACCATTTTGCATTCCCATGAGCAATGAATGCAAGTTCCTGTAGCTTCACATCAGGGCCATCATTTGTTGTTGTCAGTGTTTTAGGGTTGTGCCATTCTAATTGGTGTGTAGTGATATCTCACTGTTTTAATTTGCAATTCCCTAATGATATGGTGTTGATTATTTTTTCATTGCTTATGTGTCATCTGTATATCTTCTTCGGTGAGGTGTCTGTTCAGATCTTTTGTTCAATTTTTTAATCAATTTTTTAAAATGTTCTTCCTGTTGAGTTTTAAGATTTCTTTGTTTATTTTGGATTACAGTTGTTTATCAGATGCTTTTTACAAATATGTTCTCCAAGTCTGTGGCTTGTCTTCTCATTCTCTTCACAGTATTTTTCACAGAATAGAAGTTTTAAATTGTAATGAAGTCCAGCTTATCAATTATTTCTTTCATGGATTTTGTATTTGGTACCTTTGGTGTTAGATCACCGAACACAAGGCCAACTACATTTTCTCTTGTGTTGTCTTCTAGGATTTTTATAGTTTTGTGTTTTACATTTAGATCTATTATACATTTTGAGTTAATTTTTGTGAAGAACATAAGATCTGTGACTAGATTAATTTTTTTGCATGTGGATATCCAGTTTTTCTAGCATTATTTGTTGAAAAGGCTTTTCTCCATTGTACTGCCTTAGCTCCTTTGTCAAAGGTAAGTTGACTGTATTTGTGTGGCTCTACTTCTGGGCTCTCTATTCTGTTTCATTGATCTATTTGTTCTTTTGCCAATACCACACTGTCTGGATTAATATAGCTTTATAGTAGGTCTTGAAGAATGGTGGTGATAGTACTCTAACATTTTTCTACTCCTTCAAAACTGTGTTATCTCTTCTGGATCTTTTGTCTCTGCATATAAATGTTAAAATCTGTTTGTCAATATACACAAAATAATTTGCTGGGATTTTAATTGGGATTGCATTGAATTTAGAGGTCAAAACCTCAAGAACTGACAGCTTGATAATATTGAGTCTTCCTATCCATAAACACGGAATATCTCCTCTTTTTTTTTTCTTGATTTCTCTCATCAGTTTCATAGTTTTCCTTGTACAGATCTTGTACACATTTTGTAAGAATTATACCTAAGTATTTCCTCTTTTGGTGCTAATATAAATGGTATGGTGTTTTTAATTTCAAATTTCACTTGTCCATTGCTGGTATATAAGGAAGTGATTAACTTTTATATATTAAACTTTCTATCTATCAACCTCAGTATAATCACTTATTAATACTAGTTTTTAAAATATTGATTCCTTTGAGTTTTCTACATAGAAAATCATCACATCATCTGCAAACAAAGACACTTTTATATCTTCCTTCCCAATCTGTATATCTTTTATTTTATTTTCTTGTCTTATTCCATTAACTAGGAGTTTCAGTAAGATGTTGAGAAGCAGGGGTTAGTGGGGACATCCTTGACTTGTTTCTGATCATAGAAGGGAAGAGTCTAATTTCTCACCAGCAAGTATGATATTAACTATACGTTTTTTGAAGATATTCTTTGTCAGTGGAGGAATTTCCCCTATATTCATAGTTAACTGAGGGTTATTATCATGAATATATGTTGTATTTGCCAAATGCTTTTTCTGCATTTATTGATATAATCATGTGATTTTTTTTTCTTCTTTAGCCTGTTGATGTGATGGATTACATGAATTAATTGTCACATGTTGAACTAAACTTGCATACTTGGAATAAATCCCATTTGGTCATGGTATATAATTCTTTTCTTTTTAAACCACTTTATTGAGGTATTATTGACATACAAAAAGCTGTACATATTTCACATATACAAAATGATGGGTTTGAAGATAAATATACATCCATGAAACAATCACCACAATCTATGCCATAAAAATACCCATTACCTTCAAAATCTTCCTACCACCGTCTTTATTATTTTCTTTTAAGTAAGGCTTTTAGGAGTGAGTCAGTTTTCCTGGGTCTCTCCCATGTATACATCTTATTAAACTTTGTTTGATTTTCTCATGTTACTTTTCTTTCAAGAACTCTTAACATAAAATCTACCCTCTTAGCCAAATTTTGTCTACAACACACTGTTGTTTATTTTAAGTACTGTGCTGCACAGTAGACTTCTAGTTCTTGTTTGTCTTATATAATTAAAATTTTATACCATTTGAGTAATACCTTCTCATGTCCCCTTACCCCAGTCCCTGACAGCCACCATTCTCCTTTCTGCTTCTATGTTTGATTATTTTAGATTCTTCATATAAGTGGTATCATGTAGTATTTGTCCTTCTGTGTCTAATTTATTTCAGCTAGCAATGTCCTCAACATTCATCCATGTTGTCACGGATGGTGAGATTTCCTTCTTTTTTTAAGGATGAATAATATTCCATTGTTTGTATTTGCCACATTTTCTTTATCCATACATCCATCAAATGGTCATTTGGGTTGCTTCCATGTATTGCTTATTGTAAATAATGCTGAAATAAACATGGGAGTTCAGATATCTCTTAGGGATACTGATTTAAATTCCTTTGGATATAGAACCAGAACTAAGTTTTCTGGATCATATGGTAGGTCTATTTTTAAGTTTTACAGTTACCACCATCCCGTTTTTCATAGTGGTTGCACCAAATTACTTTTCCACCAACAGTGTATAAGGGTTACCCTTTATGCACATCCTCAACCATGCTCTATTTTTAAAAAAATAATAACCATTCTAACAGGTGTGAGGTGAATATCTCATTGAGGTTTTGATTTGCAATTTCCTAATAATTTATAATGTTATGTACCTTTTTTCATATACCTGTTAGTCATTTGTATGTCTTCTTTGGAGAGATGTCTATTCAAGTCCTTTCCCCATTTTTTAAATCAGATTATTTGGTTTTTATTGTTTCTTTGTTTGCTATTGACTTATAGGTGTTCCTTATATATTTTGGATATTAACCTTTTATCAGGTATGTGGTTTTCAAATAATTTTTCCCATTCCATAGGTTGCCATTTCATACGTTTATTGTTTCCTTTGCTGTGCAGAAGGTTTTAGATTTCCAGGATTCAGTCTTCATAAGTTGTATGTTTTTAGGAACTTATCCATTTCTTTTAAATTATCTAGTTTGTTGGTGTATAATTGTTCATAGTAATGTTTTATGATCCTTTGTATTTCTGTGGTATCAGTTATAATGTCTCTTCTTTCATTATAATTTTATTAACTTTAGTCATCTCTTTTCTTAGTTATTTTAGCTAATGGTTTGTCAATTTTATCTTTAAAAAAGTCAGTTTATTTTTTTGTCCTTTGAGTCACTATTTCATTTATTTCTGCTGTAATCTACATTTTTTACTTCCTTCTGATAGCTGTGGGCTTAGCTTTTACCTATTTTTCTAGTTCCATGAGGTGTAAAGTTAGATTGTTTTATTATTTTTATTAATGTAGGCATTTATTTGTATAAACTTCCCTATTAGAACTGCTTTTGCTGCATCCTATAAGTTTTGGTATGTTGCATTTCCATTTTTGTTTGTCCCAAGATATTTTTTTGATTTCTTCTTTAACAAATTGGTTGATCAGAGTGTTTTGTGTTGTTTAATATGCATATATTTGTGAATTTTGGGGCTTTTCTCCTGTTATTTATTTCTAGTTTTATACCATTGTTGTCAGAAAATATACTTGATATGATTTCAGTCTTAAATTTGTTAAGACTTGTTTTGTGACCTAAAACATGATCTATCTTGGAGAATATTCTGTGGACACTTGAGAAGAATGTGTATTCTGCTGCTGTTGAATGTAATGTTCTGTATATATCAGTTAGATCTGTTTGGTCTAAAGTATAGTTCAAGTCCACTATTTCCTTATTTATTTTCAGACTGGATGATCTATTCATTATCTATTCATTGCTGAAAGTGGGTTATTAAAGTCCCCTACGATTATTGTATTGTTGTATATTTCTGCCTTCAGATCTGTTAATAATTTTTTAATATATTTAGGTGTTCTACTATTGTGTACATATATATTTACAATTGTTATATCCTCTTGATAAGTTGACCATTTTATAATATATGATGACCTTCTTTGTGTCTTGTTATAGCTTTTGACTTAAAGTCTATTTTGTCTGATATAAATATAGCCACCCCTGATCTCTTTTGCTTTCTGTTTTTATGGAATATTTTTTTCTATCTTTTCACTTTTAGCCTATGAGCATCCTTATAACTGAAGTGAGTCTCTAGTAGGCAGCATATAGTTGATTCTTCTTTTTTTATTCATTCAGCTACTCCATGAATTCTAATTGATGCATTTAAACCATTTACATTTATAGTAATCATTGATAGATAAGAACTTACTAGCAACATTTTCTTAATTATTTTCTATCTTGTAGCTTTGTTGTTTCTTTCTTCCTCCCTTGCTGTCTCTGTGAATTGATGCTTCTTTGTAATTGCAGCTTTGATCCTTTTCTCTTTATCATTTGTGTAGCTTTATAGGTTTTGCCTTGTGATCACCATAGAGCTTTCATAATACATCTTATAATAGTCTATTTTAAGCTGAGAACAAATTAACTTCAACTACATAAAAAATTTCTACACATTTACTTGCACTCAGCCACATTTTATATGTGTACTAATTTAAATATTTTATATTGTTTATCCATTAACAAAATATTGTAGTTATAATTATTTTTAATACTTTTGACTTTTAATCTATATTCTGGAATTCAAATTAATTTATACACCACCATTGCAGTATTATTTTGAATTTGTCTATATATTTCCCTTTACCAGTGAATTGTGTAATTTCATATGTTTTCATGTTACTATGGAAGGACTAATGTCCTTCCATTTCAGCTTGAAGAACTTCCTTTAATATTCCATTTAGAGGAGGTCTAGTGGTGATAAATTCCCTCAGCTTTTGTTTGTCTGGAAAAGTCTTTAACTCTCTTTAATTTCTGAATGACAACCAAGTGTTCTTAGTTGACAGTTTCTTCTTTGAGCACTTTGAATATATCATCCTACTCTCTCCTGGTCTGCAAGATTTCTCTTGAGAAATCTGCTGAGAGCCTTATTGGGGTTCCCTTGTATGTAATTAGTCTTTATTCTCTTGCTGCTTTCAAAATCCTTTCCTCATCTTTGATTTTTGAGAGCCTGATTATACTGTCTTGGTGCAGATCTCTTTGGGTTAAATCTATTTGTGAATCTTTGAGTTTCAGTACCTGGATATACCTGGATGGCCATATCTCTCCCTACATAGGGAAGTTCTCAGCTATTATTTCTTTACATATGTTTTCTGTCTCTTTCTCTCTCTCCTCCTTCTGGGACTCACATAATGCAAATATTGTTTCTTTTGATGGTGTCCCACAAGGCACACAGACTTTCTTCACTTGTTTTCATTCTTTTTTCTCCTCTGATTGGATAATAGCAAGAGATCTATCTTCAAGTTTTCAGAGTCTTCCTTCTGCCTGATTGGGCCTGATGTTGAAGCTCTCTTGCATTTTCCATTTTCTTTATTATTTATTTCTATTTTTTTAATTTTATGATTTATATCTCTGTTGAACTTATTTTGTTCATACATTGTTTTCCTGTGTTCATTGAGTTGTCTATCTGTATTCTTTTGAATCTTGCTGAACTTCCTTAAAATAATATTTTGAATTCTTTTTTTCAAGTAACATGCAGATCTCTATTTGGGGGGATCAATTATTGGAAAATTATTGTGCCCCTTTGATGGTGTCATATTTCTTTGCATTTTTGTGTTGCTGATGGCTTTGCATTGATATCTGCACATTTGAGGAAGAAGTCACCTCTTCTAGCCTCATCAGACTGGCTTTGGTGGAGAAAGACTTTCACTTGAAGGTGACCATGGGCCCCAACTGGATAGGGTGCAGCATCTCTGTTTCATGGGGAGGCACAGTGGTGTAGTCTTCATGTAGCTCTATCAGCTGAGGTAAATGTTGGTGAAGACTGCAGAGGTCTTCTGTGGCCTAGACTGCAGAGGCCCTGTGAATGGCAGTGGCAGCTCAGGCTATTGAGGTTCTTGAAGTAGGAGGCTGCTGGGGTCCACTTGTTCAATAGTTTTCCTGTGAGAGGAATTTATATCTATTGGGAGAAATCCCTCTTGGCACCAGGTCTGGTGTGTTGATACCCAGAGCTATAGCACAGCTGGCTTCCTGTCATCAGACACATGTGGAACTACCACATCACCTGAGTTCTGGGGCACAGTTGCGCTTGCTTTAGCAATGGTGTGGCTGTCTGGGTGTGGGCATAGGCAGATATGCTATGAAACTGTGGTCTGGATCACTGGTGCTTGATACAGTGACTCAGGCCGGGGAGGGGGTGGTACATAGCAGCAGCACTGGCTATGGGATGACAGGGTGAAGCAGTGGCTTGGGCCCAGGACCCAGGATACAGTAGTTGTACAGTCTGGTGATGTTGTGTCAAGTACCAACTTTAACCCCAAGGTGAAGTGAAAGATGGCCTGGTTATGGAGTGTCAATGTCCCAACTTTGGCCCCAGGGGCTAGTCTCATAACAACAACAGTATGTCCTTGGTGATGGCCTATTAAAGGTCACACATCAGGACATAGGGGTTCAGATGTAGAGCAGTGACAGCACAACCCTGGTAAGGGTAGGTCAAAGCCTGACCTTAGACCTGGGGGTGGGTTTCAGAGAAGTAGCAGCTACACCCCAGCAATGATGGATCAAAGCCACGATCTTGGACACAGGGTTGGAACTCGTAACAGCAGTAGTGTACACTGGTAGTGTCAGGTCAAAGTGGGACTTGGGTCCCGGGGAGCAGGGCACAGAGCAGTGACAGTACAGCTAGATACTTGCTGATCAAAGCTGCAACCTGGGATCTGGGGGTGGGACTTGGAGCAGGGCAGCTCCAGTACCATACATGATGAGGTGCTGTGGTGTACTGATCCTGGAGAGTGGAGCACAGCAGCAACTAGAACCCCTGGGGACAGGTCTCTCTGCAGTGATATCTCCAGCCCATAGGAGGAGATGGAGTGGCAGGGACTCTGGACAACTCCATCAGCTGGGATTAGCATTGGTGAAGACTGTGGGAGTCCTCAATAGAAAAAGCTGCAAATGACCACTGTGGTGAGGCTTGCTGGGGTAAAATCCTTTTGAGGGACTCCCTCCTTGCTCTGAACTGCTGTGGACTCAAGGATGAGAAGACATAGATAAAATGCTTCCTATACTTTTCTATGTGACCATCCCTAGGTTTTGAGCTCTGTAAGGTTTCTGTTGCTTCTTCCTTGTATTCCAGAGTTTTATTTCCAGAGCTATTTTCATTGCTTTGTAGTTGTTTATTTGTTTCTGTGGGGAAGACAAGTATTGTGATCTCCTAGCCCTCCATCTTGCTAATTAACTTACCCTGCCAAAAGTTTTTGAATGTTGTGTTTTTGTTATGCTTGTTTTGAGCTATTTTCTAACTTCTGCTATTTTCTCTTTGACCTAATGATTGTTCAAGAGTGTATTATTTAATTTACATTTATTTGTGACTATTTCTATTTTCCTTTTATTCCATTGTGGTTGGAAAAGACACTTTAAATTATTTCAATCTTCTTAAATTTGTTAAGACTCGTTTTGTGACCTAGCATGTAAAATATTCTGGAGAATGTTTCATGTGTGCTTGAGAAGCAAGTGTATTCTGCTGCAGCTTGTTGGAAAGATCTGTATATGTCTGTTAGGTTCATTTGTTCTATAGTGTTGTTCAAGTTAAATGTTTCCTAACTGAATGTTTTGTCTGGATGATCTATCCATTATTGAAAATAGGGTATTGAAATCTTCTACTATTATTGTATTGCTATCCATTCTCCCTTCAGATCTTTCAATGTTTGCTTTATATATTTAGGTGCTCTGATATTGTGTGCATGTATGTTTATAATTGTTATAGCTTCCTGGTGCTGAATTGGCCCTATTATCATTATGTAATGATCTTCTTCATCATTGTGAAAGTTTTTGACTTAAATTCTACTTTGTCTGATGTAATATGGCCACTCCTGCTCTCTGAGTTTCCATTTTCATGGAATAACTTTTTCTATCCCTTCACTTTCAGGATATGTGTGTCCTTACATCTTAAGTGAGTCTCTTATAGATAGCATATAGTTGGAATTTTTTCCCAGTGGAAGAAGTCAGGCTGAGGAGATCTCTCTCAGCACTGTGCTATGACAACTTGGGGGAGTGGTGACGTGGGTCAGATTAAACTGTTCTTCTTACACTTTTAATGTGTCTTTTCTTATTTCTGTGCTCCATGGGGGTGCCATAACCTCTCATCTGGATTCAAGGGCTTTTATAAAGTTTTTTTTTCATTTCTGGAAGGTTGTTATGTGTGGGTATTTTTTTGGGGGGAAGAAGGTTGGTACCTCCTATTCCACCATATTGCTGACATTACTGCCTGTATAATTATTTTTATATACTATTGGATTCAATTTGCTAATATTCTGTTGAGGATTTTTGCATCTACGTTCAAGAGAGATATTGTTCTGTAGTTTTCTTTTCTTGTAATATTTTTGTCTGCTTTTGGTATTAAGGTTATGCTGACCTCATAGAATAAGTTAGAAAGTAAAGGCATCCTGGTTTTATTGCATTTTGCTTTATTGCACTTCACAGATATTGTGTTTTTTACAAATTGAAAGTTTGTGACAACCATATGTCAATCAAGTCTATTGGCACCATTTTTCCAACAGCATTTGCTCACTTTTCTGTGTCACATTTTGATAATTCTTGCAATATTTCAAACTTTTTCATTATTATTCTATTTACTATGGTGGTCTGTGATCAGTGATCTTTGAGGTTACTACTATGACTTGCTGAAGGCTCAGATAATGGTTAACAGATTTTAGCTATAAAGAATTTTTAAATTAAGGCATTTTTAGACATAATGCTATTACACATTTATTAGACTACTGTATAATATAAAACATAAGTTTTATATGCACTGGGAGACTAAAAATATTGTGTGACTTGCTGTATTGCAATATTCACTTTGTTGCAGTAATCTGGAACCAAACCCTTAATATCCTCAAGGTATACCTCTATTTCCTCTGTTTCTATTTTGTGGAAGAGATTGTAGAGAATTGATATAATTTCTCCCTTAAATGTTTGATAGAATTCACCAGTTAATCCAGTGGGACTGATGATTTCTGTTTTAGAATATTATTAACTATTGATTCAATTGATTTGATGGATATAGGCCTATTCAGATTGTCTGTTTTTTCTCATGTAAGTTTTAGCAGATTGTATCTTTCAAGGAATTGGTCCTTTCCATCTAGGTTACCAAATTTGTGAGCATAGAGTTGTTCTTAGTATTCCTTTGTTATCTTTTAATGCTCATTGGATTTGTAGCAATGACCCCTCTTTCATTACTAATATGAGTGATTTGTGTCTTCTCTCATTCTTTTATTAGTTAGCCTGGCTAGAAGCTAATTGATTTCACTGATCTTTTTAAAGGACCAGCTTTTTTTTTTTTTTTTTTTTTTGCGGTACGCGGGCCTGTCACTGTTGTGGCCTCTCCCATTGTGGAGCACAGGCTCCGGACGCGCAGGCTCAGCGGCCATGGCTCACGGGCCCAGCCACTTTGCAGCATGTGGGATCTTCCCGGACCGGGGCATGAACCCGTGTCACCTGCACTGGCAGGCGGACTCTCAACCACTGCGCCACCAGGGAAGCCCAAGAACCAGCTTTTTTATTGAGTTTATTTCTCTATTGATTTCCTGTTTTAGTTTCATTGATTTCTGCTATAATTTTATTGTTCTTTTCCTACTTACATTGGATTTAATATGCTCTTCTTTTTCTAGTTTTCTAATGTGAAAGTTTGAATTATTGATTTGTAAATGTTTCTTCCTTTCTATTATATGCATTTAATGGTTTTTTAAAAACCCTCTAAGCACTGCTTTAGTTCATCCCACAAATTTTGATAAGTTGTATTTTCATTTTACTTTACTTCAAAATATTTTAGGGCTTCCCTGGTGACGCAGTGGTTGAGAGGCCGCCTGCCGATGCAGGGGACACGGGTTTGTGCCCTGGTCTGGGAAGATCCCACATGCCGCAGAGCAGCTGGGCCCGTGAGCAATGGCCGCTGAGCCTGCGCGTCCAGAGTCTGTGCTCCACAATGGGAGAGGCCCGCGTACCGCAAAAAAAAAAAAAAAAAAATTAAACATTCTCTTGATAAATGTTCACTCATGTATTCATTTTTTCATGGTTTAATTCATTTGGCAATCATTTATTGGTGCTGATTATGTGCCAGTTATTATACTATAATACACTGTGAAGAATTAATGGATTACATGCCCTCAAGGAGTTCACTATCTACTGGGGAAAATGAGGCATGTGTATACGGAACAATAATACAAGGTGAAATGGTATGTTCTATGAGAGAAGGACAATATTCCATGGGCATTCCAATGAGTTAGAGGTCACTTGTAACTGGGAAACATCTAGGAAATCCTCATGCATGAAGGTGATTAGATGCATACCAAGGAACTACTAGAAATGACTTGAAAAGATGAGCAAGGCTTCTTACCCCAAAGCGTCTTCCTGCAATGTGAGTTTACTGTTGGACTTTTACAGAATTACTTATGTAATAATATTTTTCTAACATTGACAGTGCCATGAAAATCATGCTCTCTGCAGATGACATGCACGAATATTATTGTGTCCTTGTATTTATTTGCTTTCATGAGGAGAGAGTCACATTTGGAATTCCTAAGGCCACTGTCATGGTTGCTGTTCTCACAGCTCCTTAATGTATTATGACAAATAATGTGATTTAGCTGCATGTTTGGAAAACATATATAATCATTTTATTTTCTTTGAAAATACATAACTCAAAGATGTCAAAATTATCTATTTCTCATGAACTCAGCTTGAGCCTCTATGATATTCTTGATGAAGGATATAACTTAGAGATGAAATAGTCTTTAACTAGTCTAGCAGAAGTTGTTGATACCTCATTCTATAACTCCCTGGTCTACCTCTGAGTTCACTTTCAGCCTCAAATCTCCTCTATGCTAAGAGACAAACAGCTTATGTATCTTTGCTTCTCTGCCTGAGGGCATTCTTTTAAAACAGGATAATTTGCTTATCCCACAGCAAGTTTCCTCAATTTAGGGACTATTGAAATTTTAAGCCAGATAATTCTGTGTTGTGTGGACTGTCCTGCACATTGTAAATTGTTGAGCAGCATACCTGGCCTCTACCCACTAGACACCAGTTACACCCCTCTCCCCAGTCATGACAACTAAAACCATTTCCAGACATTTCTAAATGTCCCCTGGAGGGAAAAATTGTTCCAGATTGAGAATCAATGGCCCAGAAGCAGAACAGTCAGAAATGCATGGGAGTTAATGCCTTCAGGGACAACCCTCAACTAGTGAGGAAAGCAAGTTGGTTCCCTGTTCTTCAGTAGGACAATTCTGAGGCAAATCATACAAAAGTCCTCAGAAAATCCCCAACAAGATTGAGCCCCAGTTACCCATAGTAGTACCTGCTCATTAATGCATATACTATGGGTTTTTCTTCCTTCTATGTCTCATTTTTCCACCTCCTTACTTGTGTTTCCTGGGATCACCTCTCAAATGATGCACCTACATCCAATTTCTTGTCCCTGGAACTGATTTCATAAAACCCTAAGAATGCATCTTGATTGCATTATTAAGGGCTATTAAGATCACTTTTTAGTTGATTCCCATATCTAATGAATTTGGCATGAATTACAGATATTCATGTGAGGCTTTTTCTCCTTCAGAAAAATGTCAAATCACTGGGTCATTTGGAAGGCTGTGCCCTCATACTTTCTACAGAGGCATGGTTGTGAACTCAGACATATTTGTCTATCTCCTTTGATCCTTGAATTCTAAATAACTCCTTTAACAATTCAAAGTTGTTTCCAGAGATTCCAATTAAAGTAATGAAAAGATGTAATAAATGGTACCAGTATTGCCATAGAGCTTATTGGTCACAACTATTAGGGAGAAAGGAGAGTGCTTGGACAAAGCCAGGATCAGTGTGGGCAGAGACTAGGGTTCAAAAAACCAAGTCTAAAAAACTCTGACAAACTTACGTATGATCTAGCCCAAGGTTACTGTCTGGGAGGTATCTGATTAAAGGAGCAGATATTGATACTTTGGTTCATATATATGTTCCAGGATAAATGGAGACTCTAGATTCTCTGTGATGAGACTTGCCCATGTATTAGAAATTATATAAAAAAGTAGAACCTAATCCCAGTTAAAAGGGCTAGATGAAAGGATAAAACTGTTCAGACTTGTCCCTAGGATTTAGGGCTAGAATCATATTCACATGGAAATCAAAGTGTTCTGAACACGTGGAACCTAGGAAAACAGGTCAGGATTTCAGGTTAGATAAGGAAGCAGCAGCTTAATATTTCCTTAGCCCCCCAGAGGGCAAAGCCTATTCTTGAGGCTGCTAGTAATTGGAGCAAAAGACAATTTCTAGACCCCAGTGCAGAGAGAGTGGGACTCCTGTTGCAGCTGACCTTACTATTGTTGTTCCAGGGTCTATTTGGGGCTGAGGCTGTGGTGGTAGCTTGGGCTAGATTAGTGTAAGCAAGGATGGTTAAAAGGGAACCTCACTCATTTTAAGTTGGTAACAGGAAGACTTTCCAGCTAAAATGAAACTGTGAGAAGTGGCAAGCTTCTTAAATAACATCAGAATATAGTTCAGAGAAATTCTCAGAGCATCCACTTATTTCTTTTCTACCTATAGACATTTACAGACTCAGTCGATTGAATGACAGTATTTTGTGAACCTGTAAAGGGGGAAAAACTTGCATAAGGAATGAACTCATGGAGTGCATTAGCTAATTAAGAAGGAAGTGGCACATATAATATACTGTATAATGGCTGATATTTATTAGTAGGATGCTGAGCAAGGCTTGACATTTTCTACAGACCTCGGTGCCATCCAAAATTTGGTTCAATCCTTTTATCAGCAGAGGATCATCAGGAGTTGATATATTCTCCATACTGGATGCTATTATTTTCCAGTGACTTGGTATAATGTTTTCTGCTGTCATTACATCCATGTCCCTGACTAAATGAGTTATTATTCCCATTTCTTCTAAATCTTCTCATATACATCAAATAGAGCTCACAACTATTCATATAAATGATAGTACCAGTAGAAGAGAAAAGACCAACACCAAATTTTCCTATGTTTGGATCAATCTCCTTTCTGAGTGGCTACTATTTTTTAAGCCATTAAGAATTGCTGCAAGGGACATTTTTCTTAATTAATTAATTAATTGATTGATTATTTATTTATTTTGACTGCATTGGGTCTTTGTTTCTGCATGCGGGCTTTCTCTAGTTGTGGCAAGCGGGGGCTACTCTTCATTGTGGTGCATGGGCTTCTCACTGAGGTGGCTTCTCCTGTTGTGGAGCACGGACTCTAGGTACCTGGGCTTCAGTAGCTGTGGCTCGCGGGCTCTAGAGCGCAAGCTCAGTAGTTGTGACACATGGGTTTAGTTGCTCCTCGGCATGTGGGTTCTTCCCGGACCCATGTCCCCTGAATTGGCAGGCAGATTCTTAACCACTGCACCACCAGGGAAGTCCTGGACATTTTTTAACATGAGCAAACATTGCTTGTGTTTGCTCATGTTTGATTAGCAAACCAATTTGTTTCTGCATCAAGTGACCTGGGGAAGTCATTCTTCACTTGTTTCCAAACAAGAAAGATAGGACAAAATATTTTCTGACACTGAAATCAGCTCATGGTCAAGGGAAGTGGCTATCAGAAAGGTTGCGACATTTTCTTCCAAATATATTCTGCTTTTCCTCATTTCTATTTTTGCAGCTCTTACTCTGCAGTATAATATTTCTCTCTCTAGGAGATGTGGAGAATATATCTGAGTGTGCAATCTGGCACTGATGAAATTGCCCCCAATACATACTGTGAACATGGGAGGGGTAGAATCAATTTGCAGGCAAGGGTTGGGGAAAGAGAAAGTCCTACAGATGGTCTTAAAAGTGAAGCTCCACACTTTGTTGGGGTGGAATGACCAATACTATTGTAGACAAAGGATGATTAGAGTGTGGTAGGAAGCTGACACTTATTGAACACTTCCAGTAACCCAGGCACTGTATTAAGCACTTTACATATATTATCTTAGTTGATGCAAGAATCAATACTATAGCTGTTGTCCTTATTTTACAGACAAGAAAACTAAATGTGTGGTGTGAGTTGGGGGTGGATTGGAGTGATTGAGAAGCAGATTTTTCTGGCTCCCTACCCATCTAGGTGTTGCCTTGCCTATGGGGCAATGCCCAGTCACCTTCCAAACCAAAGGAAATGGAAATTCAGCATTTGAACAGAAAAAGAAGAAACAATCTAGAAACCCAAATCTGAAAAAAGAGTTAGATTAATGTATCCCTTTGATGTAGAAGTTTCCTCCTCATCTCAAACCCTTCCCTAAGATCTTTCACATGAGTAAAAGCCAACATAATAAAAAGGGTGCTACTTTTATTTTTCAGAGTAGTAAGTTCTGTCCAAAAACAAGTAATGCTATTTGAAATGAGATTATTTCCTATTTACTTCTGATAAGATTAAAATAAACTTTAAATTTTCAATGCAAAAAACACTCGTTGGTCACAATGATTTTCTCACTCAACCCATTATAGTTCAAGTTCAGTGCTACTGACTTTCTTCAGCTTCCTAAAGTTTCCTCAGCTAGTATGTCAGAACGGTGATGTAAGAATTCCCCTTGCATTTTGTAGAACATCTTATGCAAATAATTACCAAGATTAACAAATTCTTCTCTATTTGCAAGCCATTTTTTCATAGCCTGAAAAGAGAGTCCCTTCTAAACGTTTCTTTTAATCAATATAAGATGCTCCTAAGGGCACTGCCTATTTTGAGAAGCATAATTGTAAGCTAACATTTTTTAAAATAGATCTTTATTGGAGTATAATTGCTTCACAATACTGTGTTAGTTTCTGTTGTACACGAAAGTGAATCAGCCATATGCATACATATGTCCCCATATCCCCTCCCTCTTGCATCTCCCTCCCATTCTCCCTATCCCACCCCTCTAGGTCATCACAAAGCACTGAGCTAATCTCCCTGTGCTATGCTGCTGCTTCCCAACAGCCAACTATTTTACATTCAGTAGTGTATATATGTTGATGCTACTCTCACTTTGCCCCAGCTGCCCCCTCCCACCCCATGTCCTCAAGTCCATTTTGTGTGTCTACATCTTTATTCCTGCCCTGCAAATAAGTTCATCAGTTCCTTTTTGTTTTCAGATTCCATATATATGTATTAGCATACAGTATTCCTTTTCCTCTTTCTGACTTAGCTCACTCTGTATGACAGACTCTAGGTCCACCCACCTCACTACAGATAACTCAATTTCATTCCTTTTTATGCCTGAGTGATATTCCATTGTATATATGTGCCACATCTTATTTATCCATTCATCTGTTGATGGACATTTAGGTTGCTTCCATGTCCTGGCTGTTGTAAATAGTGCTGCAATGAACATTGTGGTACATGTCTCTTTTTGAATTATGATTTTCTCAGAGTATATGTCCAGTAGTAGGATTGTTGGATCATATGGTAGTTCTATTTTTAGATTTTTAAGGAACCTCCGTACTGTTTTCCATAGTGATTCTATCAATGTACATTCTCACCAACAGTGCAGGAGGGTTCCCTTTTCACCACACCCTTTCCAGCATTAATTTTTTTAGATTTTTTGATAATAGTCATTCTGACCAGCATGAGGTGGTACGTCATTGTAGTTTTGATATGCATTTCTCTAATAATTAGTGATGTTGATCATCTTTTCATGTGCCTCTTGGCCATTTGTATATCTTCTTCACTTTCAATTCATCCCAGCTTACCATTCGCCCTACCCATGTCCTCCAGTCCATTTTCTACATCTGTGTCTTTATTCCTGTCCTGATGCTAGGTTCTTCAGAACCATTTGTTTCTTTAGATTCCATATATATGAGTTAGCATACAGTATTTATTTTTCTCTTTTTGACATTTCACTCTGTATGACAGATTCTAGGTCCATCCACCTCACTACAAGTTATTCATTGTGGTTTTGATTTGCATTTCTCTAATGATTAGAGATGTTGAGCATCCTTTTATGTGTTTGTTGCCCATCTGTATATCTTCTTTGGAGAAACGTCGATTTAGGTCTTCTGCCCATTTTTGGATTGAGTTGTTTGTTTTTTTGATATTGGGCTGCAGGAGCTGCTTCTATATTTAGGAGATTAATCCTTTGTCAGTTGTTTCATTTGCAAATATTTTCTCCCATTCTGAGGGTTGTCTTTTCATATTGTTTACGGTTTCTTTTGTTGTGCAAAAGATTTAAGTTTCATTAGGTTCCCTTTGTTTAATTTTTGTTTTTATTTCCATTACTGTAGCAGGTGGATTATAAAACATCTTGCTGTGATTTATGTTATAGAGTGTTCTGCCTATGTATTACCCTAAGAGTTTTGTAGTGTCTGGACTTACATTTAGGTCTTTAATCCATTTTGAGTTTATTTTTGTGTATGGTGTTAGGGAGTGTTCTAATTTCATTCTTTCACATGTAGCTGTCCAGTTTTCGAAGCAGCCCTTACTAAAGAGGCTCTCTTTTCTCCATTTTATACTTTGCCTCTTTTGTCACAGATTAGGTGTGGATAGGTGAGTGGGTTTATCTTTATGCTTTCTATCCTGTTCCATTGATCTATATTTCTGTTTTTCTGCCGGTATCATACTGTCTTGATTACTGTAGTTTTGTAGTGTAGTCTGAACTCAGGGAGCCTGATTCCTCCCACTCTGTTTTCTTTCTCAAGATTAGTTTGGCTATTTGGGGTCTTCTGTGTTCCCATAAATATTGTAAAATTTTTTGCTCTAGTTCTGTGAAAAAGGTCATTGGTAGTTTGATAGGGATTGCATTGAAACTGGAGATTACTTTGGGTAATACTGTCATTTTCACAATGTTGATTCTTTCAATCCGAGAGCATGGTATACCTCTCCATATATTTGTATTGTCTTTGATTTCTTTTTATTTTTAACATCTTTATTGGGATATAATTGCTTTACAATGGTGTGTTAGTTTCTGCTTTATAACAAAGTTAATCAGTTATACATATACATATGTTCCCATAGCTCTTCCCTCTTGCGTCTCCCTCCCTCCCACCCTCCTTATCAAACCCCTCCAGGCAGTCACAAAGCACTGAGCTGATATCCCTGTGCTATGCGGCTGCTTCCCACTACCTATCTACCTTACGTTTGTTAGTGTATATATGTCCATGCCAATCTCTCGCTTTGTCACAGGTCACCCTTCCCCCTCCCCACATCCTCAAGTCCGTTCTCCAGTAGGTCTGTCTTTATTCCTGTCTTACCCCTAGGTTCTTCAGGACATTATTTTTTCTTAAATTCCATATATATGTGTTAGCATATGGTATTTGTCTTTCTCTTTCTGACTTACTTCACTCTGTATGACAGACTCTAGGTCTATCCACCTCATTACAAATAACTCAATTTTGTTTCTTTTTATGGCTGAGTAATATTCCATTGTATATATGTGCCACATCTTCTTTATCCATTCATCCGATGATGGGCACTTAGGTTGTTTCCATCTCTGCACTATTGTAAATAGAGCTAAAATGAACATTTTGGTACATGACTCCTTTTGAATTTTGGTTTTCTCAGGGTATATGCTCAGTAGTGGGATTGCTGGGTCATATGGTAGTTCTATTTGTAGTTTGTTAAGGAACCTCCATACTGTTATCCATAGTGGCTGTACCAATTCACATTCCCACCAGCAGTGCAAGAGTGTTCCCTTTTCTCCACACCCTCTCCAGCATTTATTGTTTCTAGATTTTTTGATGATGGCCATTCTGACTGGTGTGAGATGATATCTCATTGTAGTTTTGATTTGCATTTCTCTAATGATTAATGATGTTGAGCATTCTTTCATGTGTTTGTTGGCTGTCTGTATATCTTCTTTGGAGAAATGTCTATTTAGGATTTCTGCCCATTTTTGGATTGGGTGGTTTGTTTTTTGTTATTGAGCTGCATGAGCTGCTTGTAAATTTTGGAAATTAATCCTTTGTCAGTTGCTTCATTTGCAAATATTTTCTCCCATTCTGAGGGCTGTCTTTTGGTCTTGTTTATGGTTTCCTTTGTTGTGCAAAAGCTTTGAAGTTTCATTAGGTTCTATTTGTTTACTTTTGTTTTTATTTCCATTACTCTAGGAGGTGGGTCAAAAAGGATCTTGCTGTGATTTATGTCATAGAGTGTTCTGCCTATGTTTTCCTCTAAGAGTTTGATAGTTTCTGGCCTTATATTTAGGCCTTTAATCCATTTTGAGCTTATTTTTGTGTATGGTGTTAGGGAGTGATCTAATCTCATACTTTTACATGTAGCTGTCCAGTTTTCCCAGTACCACTTATTGAAGAGGCTGTCCTTTCTCCACTGTACATTCCTGCCTCCTTTATCGTAGATAAGGTGACCATATGTGCGGGGGTTTATCTCTGGGCTTTCTACCCTGTTCCATTGATCTATGTTTCTGTTTTTGTGCCAGTACCATACTGTCTTGATTACTGTAGCTTTGTAGTATAGACTGAAGTCAGGGAACCTGATTCCTCCAGCTCCGTTTTTCGTTCTCAAGATTGCTTTGGCTATTCAGGGTCTTTTGTGTTTCCATACAAATTGTGAAATTTTTTGTTTTAGTTCTGTGAAAAAGGTCATTGATAGTTTGATAGGGATTGCATTGAACCTGGAGATTACTTTGGGTAATACTGTCATTTTCACAATGTTTATTCTTGCAATCCTAGAGCATGGTATACCTCTCCATATATTTGTATTGTCTTTGATTTCTTTCATCAGTGTCTTATATTTTTCTGAATACAGGTCTTTTTTCTCCTTAGGTAGATTTATTCCTAGGTATTTTATTCTTTTCATTGCAATGTAAATGGGAGTGTTTCCTTACTGTCTCTTTAAGATTTTCCATTGTTAGTGTATAGGAGTGCAAGAGATTTCTTTGCATTAATTTTGCATCCTGCTACTTTACCAAATTCATTGATGAGCTCTAGAAGTTTTCTGGTACATCTTTAAGATTCTCTATGTACAGTATCATGTCATCTGGAAACAGTAACAGTTTTACTTCTTTTCCAATTTGGATTCCTTTTGTTTCTTTTTCTTCTCTGATTGCTGTGGCTAAAACTTCCAAAACTATGTTGAATAATAGTGGGGAGAGTGGGCATCCTTGTCTTGTTCCTGATCTTAAAGGAAATTGTTTCAAATTTTCACCATTAAGAATGATGCTGGTTGTTTGTTTATTGTATATGACCTTTATTATGTTGAGGTAGGTTCCCTCTATGCCCACTTTCTGGAGAGTTTATATCATAAATGAGTGTGGAATTTTATTGAAAGCTTTTTCTACATCTATTGAGACTATCATATTATTTTTATCCTTCACTTTGTTAATCTGGTGTATCACATTGATTGATTTGCTTATATTGAAAATTCCTTGCATTCCTGGGATAAACATCACTTGATCATGGTGTACGATCATTTTAATATGCTGTTGGATTCTGTTTGCTAGTATTTTGTTGAGAATTTTTGCATCTATGTCCATCAGTGATATTGGCCTATAGTTTTCTTTTTTGTGATATCTTTATCTGGTTTTGGTGGCATGGTGATAGTGGCCTTGTACCATGAATTTGGGAGTGTTCCTCCCTCTGCTATATTTTGGAAGAGTTTGAGGATAAGTGTTAGCTCTTCTCTAAATGTTTGATAGAATTCACCAGTGAAGCCATCTGGTCCTGGGCTTTTTTTGTTGGAAGATTTTAAATCACAGTTTCAATTTCAGTGCTTGTGATTGGTCTGTTCATATTTTCTATATCTTCCTTGTTCAGTCCAGAAGGTTGTGCATTTCTAAGAATTTGTCCATTTCATCCAGGTTGTCCATTTTATTGGCATAGAGTTGCTTGCAGTATTCTCTCATGATCCTTTGTATTTCTACAGTGTCAGTTGTTACTTCTCCTTTTTCATTTGTAATTGTGTTGATTTGAGTCTTCTCCCTTTTTTTCTTCATGAGCCTGGCTAATGGTTTATGAATTTTGTTTATCTTCTCAAAGAACTAGCTTTTAATTTTATTGATCTTTGCTATTGTTTCCTTCATTTCTTTCCCTTTGTTTCTGATCTGATCTTTATGATTTCTTTCCTTCTGCTAACTTTGTTGTTTTGTTGTTGTTCTTCTTCTTTGTCTAATTTCTTTAGGTGTAAGATTAGGTTGCTTCTTTGAGATTTTTCTTGTTTTTTGATGTAGGATTGTATTGCAATATACTTCCCTCTTAGAACAACTTTTGCTGCATCCCATAGGTTTTGGGTCAGCCTGTTTTCATTGTTATTTGTTTCTAGGTATTGTTTGATTTCCTATTTGATTTCTTCAGTGATGTCTTGGTAATTTAGTAGCATATTATTTAGCCTCCATGTGTTTTTATTGTTTACAGTTTTTCTCTGTAATTGGTATCTAGTCTCATAGCATTTTGGTCAAAAAAGATAATTGATACAATTTCAGTTTTCTTAAATTTACTGAGGCTTTTTTTGTGACACAAGATATGATCTATTCTGGAGAATGTTCCATGTGCACTTGAGGAGAATATATTCTATTGGTTTTGGATGGAATGTCTATTATATATCAATTAAGTCCATCTGGTCTAACGTGTCATTTAAAGCTTGTGTTTCCTTAGCAATTTTCTGTCTGGCTGATCTGTCCATTGGTGTGATTGGGGTGTTAAACCCCCTACTACTTTTGTGTTACTGTCAATTTCCCCTTTTGTGGCTCTTAGAATTTGCCTTATGTATTGAGTTGCTTCTATGTTAAGTTCATAAATATTTACAATTGTTATATCTTCTTGGATTGATCCCTTGATTATTATGTAGTGTCCTTTGTCTGTTGTAATAGTCTTTATTCTGCAGTCTATTTTGTCTGATATGAATATTGCTACCCCAGCTTTCTTTGGATTTCCATTTACATGGAATATCTTTTTCCATCTACTCACTTTCAGGCTGTATGTGTCCCTTGGTCTGAAATGGGTCTCTTGTAGACCACATACATACATTCTTTTATTTGTATCCATTCAGCTAGTCTGTGTCTTTTGGTTGGAGCATTTAATCCATTTACATTTACAGTAATTATTGATATGTATGTTCTATTACCATTTTTTAATTGCTTTGGGTTTGTTTTTGTAAGTCCTTTCCTTCTCTTGTGTTTCCTGCCTAGAGTAGTTCTTTTAGCATTTGTTTTAATGCTGGCCCTGTGGTGCTGAATTCTCTTAACTTCTGCATGTCTGTAAGGTTTTAATTTCTCCATTGAATCTGAATGAGATCCTTGCTAGGTAGAGTAATATTGGTTGTAGGTTCATCCCTTTCATCACTCTAAATATGCCCTGCCATTCCCTTCTGGCTTGCAGAGTTTCTGCTGAAAGATCAGCTGTTAACCTTATGGGGATTCCCTTGTATATTATTTGTTGTTTTTCCCTTGCTGCTTTCAAATTTTTTCTTTGCATTTAACTTTTGTTTGTTTGATTAATATATGTCTTGGCAAGTTTCTCCTAGGATTTATCCTGTATGGGACTCTCTGCACTTCCTGGACTTTACTTACAATTTCCTTTCCCATGTTAGGGAAGTTTTTGACTACAATCTCTGCAAATATTTTCTCAGATCCTTTCTTTTCCTCTTCTTCTGTGACCCCTATAATTCGAATGTTGGTCCATTTAATATTGTCCCAGAAGTCTCTGAGACTGTCTTAATTTCTTTTTATTCTTTTATCTTTATTCTTCTCAGCAGAAGTTATTTCCGCTATTCTACCTTGCAGGTCACCTCTCCGTTCTTTTGCCTCACTTATTATGCTATTGATTCCTTCTAGAATATTTTAAATTTCATTTATTTTGTTGTTCATCATTGTCTGTTTGCTCTTTAGTTCTTCTAGGTCCTTGTTAAGCATTTCCTATATTTTCTCTGTTGTTTTTCCGAGATTTTGGATCATCTTTCTATCATTACTCTGAATTCTTTTTCAGGTATACTGCCTATTTCCTCTTCATTTGTTTGGTCTGGTGGTGTTTTACCTTGCTCCTTCGTCTGCTCCATATTTCTCTGTCTTCCCATTTTGTTTAACTCGCTGTGTTTTGGGGTCTCCCTTTCACAGGCTGCTGGTCCATAGTTCCCGGTATTTTTGGTGTTTGCCCCCAGTGGGCGAGGTTTGTTTGTTTGCTTGTGTAGGCTTCCTGGGTGGGGGTGACTGGTGCCTGTGTTCTGGTGGGTGGGACTGGATCTTGTCCTTCTGGTGGGCAAGGCTGCATCTGCTGGTGTGTTTTGGAGTGTCTGTGAACTTAGTATGAATTTAGGCAACCTGTCTGCTAAGGAGTGGGTTTATATTCCTGTCTTGCTAGTTGTTTGGCATTGGGCATCCAGAACTGGAGCTTCCTGGCCATTGGGTGGATCTGAGTCTTAGTGTTGAGCTGGCAATCTGTGGGAGAGCTCTCTCTGATTAATATTATTTGGGGCTGGGGGGTTTCTGGTGGTCCAAAGCCCCAGACTCAGCTCTCCCAACTCAGAGGCTCAGGTCAGACACCGGCTGGAGCATCAAGACCCAGCCAGCTGCACAGCATGGGAGAAGAGATAAATGAACAGACAGAACCCCAAAACAAATGGTAAAAGTAAACAGACAAAATCACACAAAAAAACATACACACACACACTCACATAAAGGAAAAAAAACAACAAAACGAACAGACAGATCCCCAAGACAAACGGTAAAAGCAAAACTGAACAGACAAAATCACACATAGAAACATATACACACACACTTATAGAAAGAGAAAAAAAAAAGGAAGAGAGCAACCAAGTCAATAAACAAACCCACAAATGAAAACAAACACTAAAATCTAAAATAAGATAAACATAAAACCAAAACCAAATCAAACACAGAAAGCAACCCCGAAGTCCACAGTTGCCTCCGAAGTCCACAGTTGCACCCAAAGTCCACTGCCTCAATTTTGGGAACATTTTTGTCTCTTCAGGTATTCCACAGATGCCAGGTTTACCAAGCCAATTGCAGGGGTTTAATCCACTGCTCCTAAGGCTGCACGGAGAGATTTCCCTTTCTCTTCTTTTTTCGCAGAACTCCTGGGATTCAGCTTTGGTTTTGGCCCTGCCTCTGCATGTAGGTTGCCCTCAGGCTTCTGTTTCCTGCCCAGAGAGAAGGGGCTTAAAGCAGCTGCCGATTAACCTTCTCTTGCTGACTCATGCTGTGGAGAGGGAGGAGTATGGTAGTTGTAATTGGGATGTGGGGACTGTCTGCAGAGGCAGAGGCTGGCGTGAAGTTGCAAAAGCCTGAGGCACTCCCGGGGAAGTTGGCCCTGGATCACAGAACCTTGACAGTGGTGTGCTGCACAGGCTCCTGGGAGGGTGTGAGTAGTGACTTGCACTTGCACACAGGACCTTTGGTGGCACCAGTGGCAGTGGTAGCAGTCTGTGCCTGCCTCTGTGATCCGAAATGATAGCTGTGGCTCACACCCATATCTGGAGCTTGCTGAGGAGGTGCTCCACCATCTGTGGGCACACGGAGCAGGAAGACCCTCTCCTTGTCCACCCTGAAAATGGTCTCTTGCCTCCCTGGCAGGTCCAGACATTTTCCCGGACTCTCTCCAAGTTAGCTGTGCCACACTATCCCCCTTCAGTCTATCTTCACACAGCCAACCCCAGTCCTCTCCCAGGGTTCTGAACTCTGAAGCTGAAGTCTCAGCTCCCAGCCCCCACCCGCTGTGGTGGATGAACAGACAAGAGTCTTAGGCTGATGAGTGCTTGTTGGCACCAATCATCTCTGCAGGAATCTCTCTGCTTTGCCCTCTGCACCCCTGTTGCTGCACTCTCCTCCATGGCTCCAAATCTTCCCCTGCACCAGTAAAGGGGCTTCCTAGTGTGTGGAAACTTTTCCTCCTTCATAGCTCCCTCCCCGAGGTGCAGGTCCCATCCCTATTCTTTTGCCTCTGTTTATTCTTTTGCCCTACCCAGGTACATGGGGGAGTTTGTTGCCTTTTGGGAAGTCTGAGGTCTTCTTCCAGCGTTCAGTAGGTGTTCTGTAGGAGTCCTTCCACATGTAGATGTATTTTTGATGTATTTGTGGGGAGGAAGGTGATCTCCACATTTTACTCCTCTGCCAATTTGAAGGTCCAGAGTCATTCACATTTCACCTTTATGATTGTTGTTATATGTGTGTACCACCTGTACTAAAATTACCTAAAACTTTTCCTTTAAGTAAACATTTTTAAAATTTTAATCAGTGTTCAACAACTACATTGATGAGTATAAATCTGTAGAGTACAAGTAGAACCAACTGTATTATTTTTAAACTCCCATTGTTGCTTTAATCTGTTCCATGGGTTATATCTTAACTTGCCCTTGGATGAAATTTTAGGCAACTGTTTTTTCTGTCAGTCTTGAATAATAAAAATGTATCTGGTCACTTTTAATCACAAATCAGACTCACCAACAATCTTATCAGTTATTTTAGTCATTTAAATATCCCAGAATTTTCAATAGTCCAAACTATAACATTTCCATAAAGTTAAACTCCCCCCACCCCCGAACCAGCTCTAACCTGCATCAGATTTGAAGCTTGTGGTACCATTTTGATCTGATGTTTTTTTCCTCTGAGCTTGTTGGGTGTTTAAAACTGATTCACTTATTTAGTTTTTTTTACATCTTTATTGGAGTATAATTGCTTTACAATGGTGTGTTAGTTTCTGTTTTATAACAAAGTGAGTCAGTTATACATATACATATATTCCCATATCTCTTCCCTCTTGCGTCTCCCTCCCTCCCACCCTCCATATCCCACCCCTCCAGGCGGTCACAAAGCACCGAGCTGATCTCCTTGTGCTATGCGGCTGCTTCCCACTAGCTATCTACCTTACGTTTGTTAGTGTATATATGTCCATGCCTCTCTCTCGCTTTGTCACAGCTTACCCTTCCCCCTCCCCATATCCTCAAGTCCATTCTCTAGTAGGTCTCTGATTCACTTTTTGGTGGATTGTTTCCATGGGTTCTTGGGCAATGTCCCTCATAGTGCTACAACTTTGGAATGGGTCTCCTAAAATGATTCAGGTCACCTTTCATCTGTGGGGTTCACATCTGTCCCAAAGTAATTGAAACTCATACCTTTGTCCCATCATAGGTGACAAGATATTTGACTGCCAGTGCAGCCCTCACCTCCCCATCACTACACTGCTTCTTTTCTAGCTTTTAGACTATATACTTTTTAAGCTGTTAATCAGAACATAGTTTTATATTCACCAAACTTTAGGGGACACATAAAATTCTCTGAGTGATGTTCTTGAAGCCCTTTTCACAAGGTCTGATGAGATGAAGGGAAAAAATCCCATAGTACTTCAACAACTTTCTCCAAAGAAATTCCTTCTCCAGTTCTCTTCCTATTCAACTATTTTATGTGCTGGAGGTGGGGTGTAGAAATAAAGGTTATAAAACTGATTTCCAGTCACCTCCACTGTAAGCTACATATGTTTGCTTTAGAATCCACTAGGTGCATATTGATACTTATCATTTACTTCTCAAGTTTTGAGGCTTCAGCAAAAAATGGAACATAGAGAGCTTTGTTTTAACATCTTGTTACAAATACATTTAGAAACAAATGTTATATCATGACCACAAATGTATAATAAAACCAGAATCACTTACTATAAAGGGAAAGAAACTATAAAGGGAAGAATAAGAAAGCAGTTATTACATTTTTTAATAAAACTTAAACAATGAGATATACATAAAAATAAATACTTAATTTACAAAAATTCAGAGTAAAGTTAATTCCTTGAAGAAAAGAATGGAGCTATTTGTGATACATTGGTAACAAAGCAATATTTGTTTAGATGTTGTTTAACTTGAGATGAAGATTAATCTCTATATCAATTAGATTTTTTTTTCATTTTTATGATATCAACAACAAACACCCAACCCACATATCAGAAAGGGCAATATAATAGAGGCCTCAAGGGAAGGAAAACTAACAAATCTTAGCATTTCAAATGAATTTTTTTCTCCCTCCAAGTACTAGAGTTTTCCACTAAGGCCTGACAAAGCTTTCACTAGGGCAAATGATCAAGGCTGAGGTGAGGATCCTGTGGCTTAACCATTTATTTTTTGTTTACTTCACTCCTTGCACTGCTCCTGGTTGTAGAAGAACATGATGCCTTGTGTGGTCAAAGTGCTGTTAACAGAACATAGGCATTCACCTCTACTGGGCTAAATACTCAATGATGCTTCCAGAAGGGAGACGACTGACCAAGACCCAGGGAAGAAGAATCTAGAGCCTCTTCAGTGTATTCAGCAGAAAGTCCAAATATTCTTTTGTATATCGTGCAAAATCATCTCATATACCACCAGTAGTACATGTACCACATCATAGGAAATATTTTCTAATATCATGCTGTTTTCTCCATGAAGACTTTATTGTTTTTCCCAGGAAGTTAAATTTGTTACTTTCTAATGTCTTATAGCATCTTTTTCAAACTTCATTGGATCACTTATCACATTACTGTAATTATTTTTTATGTGTCTGCTTCCTCCACCAGCTTGTAAATATTTTGAGAGCAGGACACTATGTTCTACTCATCTATGTATTGCTAGTATCTAACACAATGCCTGGTCTTTTACCTGTTTATTGAATAAGTGACATGAACAATATTGCATGTTATAGAGGTGGTGGTGGATGTAATCAACAGACTTCATTAAATTAGTGTTTAAGCTAGGCTCTAGGCTAGATAGTGGTGATAAACTGGTGAAAATCAAGACATGGATGTCTGTCCGTATGGGGATCACAATCTAGTTGGAGAGGAAAGACAAGAAATTAGTAAGCAAGTGAAAGTATACATAATTGTAAATTGTAATAATTTGTTGGTAATAACTGAAAGCAGGGGGAGTGAATCACAAAAACGTAACTACTCTATATAAGACAGTCAGGAAATGTCACTTTGAGGATGAGACCTAAGGAGTCACTCTGGACTAAGTGATTTCAAAGATTTCTCAGTACTGGGTATATTTCCAATGGTAGATTGAAGAGAGTAGCCAATGGGAAGCCACTGAAATTTATTGAGCAATGCGTTGCAAGATTAACCATGCAAAATAAAATTCCAAGTATTTGAGACTAGAATTAAGAACATAAGCATTAATGCATTAGTTTAGGAATGATAATAAGGAGGTAAAGTAGAATAGTGGTAATGGAAATGGAGAGGAGTAGGTGGATATGAGAGACACTTAACTCAGCAAAAATGGAACCACATAGAGGAAAGGGCACAGACATGGATGTTAGGAACCTGGGTTCTAGTCCTGGAACTACTGTGCAACTGTGGGCAAGGTACATCTTAGTTTCCCAATTTATAAAAATAAAAGGTTTAAATTCTGTAGCTAATACTGCTAGGTGATCCCCAAACACATTTGCTTTACATTCTACAACAATAAATTAATTTCCATTTTATCTTGCAGTTAGGTGTGGCCAGCTAACCAAGTTCTAGCTAATGAAATACGGATAGAAGTGATATTTGAAATTATTCTTTTAGTCCTGGGTCATTAAATCTCCCTAGTCATAATTTTTCATGCTTTTTTCCCTTTATCTACCAGGTTACTGTGGGGTTTTTGCATAACAAACCACCCCCAAAATTAATGGCTTATAACAACGAGTTATTTAGCTCACTACTCTTTGGATCCACAATTAGGGCTGGGTTAAGCTGGATAATCCTTCAGGTCTTGACTAGACACACTCATGCATCTGTGTTCTGCTGCCAGGTTGAATGAGGGTTACCTGAGCTAGGATGATCTTGGTTCAGTCATCTTGACTTTATTCCATGTGATCTTTCATCCTCCGTCACACTAGTCCAAGCTTATTCACAAGGTGGATAGGCAAGATTCCGATAGAACCAATGGAAATGCACAGTACCTTTTGAGGCCTCCATGTGGAATAGGCATACCATTATGTCTTCTGCATTCTGTTAGCCAAAAGAAGCCATAGGATCAGATCAGTATTATCAAAATCTATGCCTCTTGTGCACCCATCTCCCACGGTGGCCAGTCTGCAACCTTGGTAGGGGTCTACACCTCTACACCATATTTCAACCTTAAAAGCCTTTGGTATGCCATTTGTGATCATTTCCATGCATGTGCAGCCCAGAAGTGAGCCTTGGATTTCACAGGCAGCTTCAGGGGATCCCTTAATTGAACCCCCTCTTTTGTGTAATTTCCCCCACACGCAGTAGCTCCCAGGGATCCCCTTTTCTATGCTCTGGCTCAAAAGCTATAATTTTAGCCTCCTCATGCTGCCATGCATTTCCACAACTGATTTCATCTCCACGGAAAAAGTTGCAAGAAGAAAGAGAGAAAAAGAAAATGGGTACTTCCACCTACACTCTTAAAACTACAGGTATATTTTTTCCCAATTCTTCTGGTCAGGGAGAAAGATATTTTTCTTCTTCTCAGAGCATTTGATGCCTATAAGGCCACGGATGCCTTACCTATACTATCACAGGAGTGCAGCTAGAAGTCTGGGACTTTCCAGTAAACAAACACACAAATAAAAACCAAAAAGGAAAATTTCCCCACTGTCTCAATCCCACAGCTGAGTCACCCCTATCTCCAGCCCATCTCATAGACATCTGACCATAAAAAGAATGTTTCTTTGGAGATTTTTATATTCCTGGAAGCTGTACAGTCCCAGCATTCAAGCCAAGTTTAATTAAGGCTGAGAGATATGGGAGGAAAAAGAAAGGAAAATCACCATTGTATCTATCCTTCTTCAAGTTTTGATTTCTCTCCCAATCTTCCTGTTGTACTTATTTCCCACAGTCATAAGAGACTTGCCTCATGTATTATGTCGAGAGATTTTACATGTAATACGTGGGGGATATAGTGTGAAATGTATTCACACCATCTTAATTGTAACCATATTATTACTTATGAGAAGTCTTCTGTTAGTATACTTAGGGTTTCTTTATAGGTAATGTGTCTTTCTCCCTGTTTATTTATTTATTTATTTTTACATATTAATTGGAGTATAATTGCTTTACAATGGTGTGTTAGTTTTGGCTTTATAACAAAGTGAATCAGTTATACATATACATATGTTCCCATATCTCTTCCCTCTTGCATCTCCCTCCCTCCCACCCTCCCTATTCCACCCCACTAGGTGGTCACAAAGCACCGAGCTGATCTCCCTGTGCTATGCGGCTGCTTCCCACTAGCTATCTATTTAAAGTTTTTTAGTGTATATATGTCCATGCCAATCTCTCGCTTTGTCACAGCTTAACCTTCCCCCACCCCATATCCTCAAGTCCATTTTCTAGTAGGTCTGTGTCTTTATTCCTGTCTTACCCCTAAGTTCTTCATGACATTTTTCTTTCTTAAATTCCATATATATGTGTTAGCATACGGTATTTATCTTTCTCTTTCTGACTTACTTCACTCTGTATGACAGACTCTAGGTCCATCCACCTCACTACAAATAACTCAATTTCGTTTCTTTTTATGGCTGAGTAATATTCCATTGTATATATGTGCCACATCTTCTCTATCCATTCATCCGATGATGGAAACTTAGGTTGTTTCCATCTCCACACTATTGTAAATAGGGCTAAAATGAACATTTTGGTACATGACACTTTTTGAATTATGGTATTCTCAGGGTATATGCTCAGTAGTGGGATTGCTGGGTCATATGGTAGTTCTATTTGTAGTTTGTTAAGGAACCTCCATACTGTTATCCATAGTGGCTGTACCAATTCACATTCCCACCAGCAGTGCAAGAGTGTTCCCTTTTCTCCACACCCTCTCCAGCATTTATTGTTTCTAGATTTTTTGATGATGGCCATTCTGACTGGTGTGAGATGATATCTCATTGTAGTTTTGATTTGCATTTCTCTAATGATTAATGATGTTGAGCATTCTTTCATGTGTTTGTTGGCAGTCTGTATACCTTCTTTGGAGAAATGTCTATTAAGGTCTTCTGCCCGTTTTTGGATTGGGTGGTTTGTTTTTTGTTATTGAGCTGCATGAGCTGCTTATAAATTTTGGAGATTAATCCTTTGTCACTTGTTTCATTTGCAAATATTCTCTCCCAATCTGAAGGTTGTCTATTGGTCTTGTTTATGGATTCCTTGGCTGTGCAAAAGCTTTGAAGTTTCATGAGGTCCCATTTGTTTATTTTTGTTTTTATTTCCATTTCTCTAGGAGGTGGGTCAAAAAGGATCTTGCTGTGATTTATGTCATAGCGTGTTCTGCCTAGGTTTTCCTCTAAGAGTTTGAATGTTTCCGGCCTTGCATTTAGGTCTTTAATCCATTTTGAGCTTATTTTTGTGTGTGGTGTTAGGGAGTGATCTAATCTCATACTTTTACATGTAGCTGTCCAGTTTTCCTAGCACCACTTATTGAAGAGGCTGTCCTTTCTACACTGTACATTCCTGCCTCCTTTATCAAAGATAAGGTGACCATATGTGCGTGGGTTTATCTCTGGGCTTTCTATCCTGTTCCATTGATCTATATTTCTGTTACTGTACCAGTACCATACTGTCTTGATAACTGTAGCTTTGTAGTATAGTCTGAAGTCTGGGGGCCTGATTCCTCCAGCTCTGTTTTCCGTTCTCAAAATTGCTTTGACTATTCAGGGTCTTTTGTGTTTCCATACAAATTGTGACATTTTTTGTTCTAGTTCTGTGAAAAATGCCAGTGGTTGTTTGATAGGGATTGCATTGAATCTATAGATTGCTTTGGGTAGTAGAGTCATTTTCACAATGTTGATTCTTCCAATCCAAGAACATGGTATATCTCTCCAGCTATTTGTATCATCTTTAATTTCTTTCATCAGTGTCTTATAATTTTCTGCATACAGGTCTTTTGTCTCCTTAGGTAGGTTTATTCCTAGAAATTTTATTCTTTATGTTGCCATGGTAAATGGGAATACTTTCTTGATTTCCCTTTCAGATTTTTCATCATTAGTGTATAGGAATGTCAGAGCTTTGTATGCATTAATTTTGTATCCTGCTACTTTACCAAATTCATTGATTAGCTCTAGTAGTTATCTGCTAGCATCTTTAGGATACTCTATATATAGTATCATGTCATCTGCAAACAGTAACAGCTTTACTTCCTATTTTCAGATTTGGATTCGTTTTATATCCTTTCCTTCTCTGATTGCTGTGGATAAAACTTCCAAAACTATGTGGAATAAGAATGGTGAGAGTGGGCAACCTTGTATTGTTCCTGATCTTAGTGCAAATGCTTTCAGTTTTTCACCATTGAGGACGATGTTGGCTGCGGGTTTGTCATATATGGCCTTTATTATGTTGAGGAAAGTTCCCTCTATGCCTGTATTCTGCAGTGTTTTTATCATAAATGTGTGTTGAGTTTTGTCAAAAGCTTTCTCTGTATCTATTGAGGTGATCATATGGTTTTTCTCCTTCAATTTGTTAATATGGTGTGTCACGTTGTTTGATTTGAATATATTGAAGAATCCTTTCATTCCTGGAATAAACCCCACTTGGTCATGTTGTATGATCCTTTTAATGTGCTGTTGGATTCTGTTCGCTAGTATTTTGTTGAGGGTTTTTGCATCTATGTTCATCAGTGATATTGGCCTGTAGTTTTCTTTCTTTGTGACATCCTTGTCTGGGTTTGGTATCAGGGTGATGGTGGCCTCGTTGAATGAGTTTGGGAGTGTTTCTCCCTCTGCTATATTTTGGAAGAGTTTGAGAAGGATAGGTGTTATCTCTTCTCTAAATATTTGATAGAATTCACCTGTGAAGCCATCTAGTCCTGTGCTTTTGTTTGTTGGAAGATTTTTAATCACAGTTTCAATTTCAGTGCTTGTGATTTGTCTGTTCATATTTTCTCTATCTTCCTGATTCAGTCTTGGTGGTTGTGCATTTCTAAGAATTTGTCCATTTCTTCCAGGTTGTCCATTTTATTGGCATAGAGTTTGTGGTAGTAATCTCTCATGATGTTTTGTATTTCTGCAGTGTCAGTTGTTACTTCTCCTTTTTCATTTCTAATTCTATCGATTTGAGCCTTCTCCCTTTCTTTCTTGATGAGCCTGGCTAATGGTTTATTGATTTTGTTTATTTTCTAAAGGAACCAGCTTTTAGTTTTATTGATCTTAGCTATCATTTCCTTCATTTCTTTTTCATTTATTTCTGATCTGATTTCTATGATTTCTTTCCTTCTGCTAACTTTGGAGTTTTTTTTGTCCTCCTTTCTCTAATTGCTTTAGGTGCAAGGTTAGGTTGTTTATTCAAGATGTTTCCTGTTTCTTAAGGTAGGATTGTGTGGCTATAAACTTCCCTCTTAGAACTGTTGTTGCTGCATCTCGTAGGTTTTGGGTTGTTATGTCTCCATTGTCATTTGTTTCTAGGTATTTTTAATTTCCTCTTTGATTTCTTCAGTGATCACTTCGTTATTAAGTAGTGTATTGTTTAGCCTCCATGTGTTTGTATTTTTTACAGATCTTTTCCTGTATTTGATATCTAGTCTCATAGCATTGTGGTCGGAAAGGATACTTGATAAAATTTCAATTTTCTTATATTTACCAAGGCTTGATTTGTGACCCAGGATATGATCAATCCTGGAGAATGTTCCATGAGCACTTGAGAAGAATGTTTATTCTGCTGTTTGTGGATGGAGTGTCCTATATATACCAATTAAGTCCATCTTGTTTAATGTATCATTTAAAGCTTGTGTTTCCTATTTATTTTCATTTGGCTGATCTATCCACTGGTGAAAGTGGGGTGTTTAAGTCCCCTACTATGAATGTGTTACTGTCGATTTCCCTTTTTATGGCTGTTAGTATTTGCCTTATGTATTGAGGTGCTCCAATGTTGGGTGCATAAATATTTACTATTTTTATATATTCCTCTTGGATCGATCCCTTGATCATTATGTAGTGTACTTCTTTGTCTCTTCTAATAGTCTTTATTTTAAAGTCTATTTTGTCTGATATGAGAATTGCTACCCCAGTTTTCTTTTGGTTTCCATTTGCATGGAATATCTTTTTCCATCCCTTTACTTTCAGTCTGTATGTGTCTCTAGGTCTGAAGTGTGTGTATTGTAGACAGCAGATATATGGGTCTTGTTTTTGTTTCCATTCAGCCAATCTGTGTCTTTTGGTGGGAGCATTTAGTCCACTTACATTTAAGATAATTATCGATATGTATTTTCCTATTCCCATTTTCTTAACGGTTTTGGGTTTTATATTGTAGGTCTCTTCCTTCTCTTGTGTTTCTTGCCTAGAGAAGTCCCTATAGCAGTTGTTGTAAAGCTGGTTTTGTGGTGCTGAACTCTCTCAGCTTTTGCTTGTATGTAAAGGTTTTAATTTCTCCATCAAATCTGAATGAGATCCTTGCTGTGTAGAGTAATCTTGGCTGCAGTTTTTTCTCCTTCATCACATAAAGTATGTCCTGCCAGTCCCTTCTGGCTTGCAGAGTTTCTGCTGAAAAATCAGCTGTTAACCTTATGGGGATTCCCTTGTGTGTTATTTGTTGTTTTTCCCTTGCTGCTTTTAATATGTTTTCTTTGTATTTAATTTTTGACAGTTTGATTAATATGTGTCTTGGCATATTTTTCCTTGGATTTATCCTGTATGGGACTCTCTGTTCTTCCTGGATTTGATTAACTATTTCCTTTCCCATATTAGGGAAGTTTTCAATTATAATCTCTTCAAATATATTCTCAGTCCCTTTCTTTTTCTCTTCTTCTTCTGGAACCCCTATAATTCGAATGTTGGTGTGTTTAATGTTGTTACAGAGGTCTCTGAGACTGTCCTCAGTTCTTTTCCTTCTTTTTTCTTTATTCTGCTCTGCAGTAGTTATTTCTACTCTTTTATCTTCCAGGACACATATCAGTTCTTCTGCCTCAGTTATTCTGCCCTTGATCCCATCTAGAGTATTTTTAATTTCATTTATTGTGTTGTTCATCATTGTTTGTTTCATCTTTAGTTCTTCTAGGTCCTTGTTAAGTGTTTCTTGCATTTTGTCTATTCTATTTCCAAGATTTTGCATCATCTTTACTATCATTATTCTGAATTCTTTTTCAGGTAGACCGCCTATTTACTCTTCATTTGCTAGGTCTGGTGGGTTTTTATCTTGCTCCTTCTTCTGCTGTGTGTTTTTATATCTTCTCATTTTGCTTATCTTACTGTTTTTGTAGCCTCCTTTTTGAAGGGTGCATGTTCGTAGTTCCCGTTGTTTTTGGTGTCTGTCCCCTGTGGCTAAAGTTGGTTCAGTGGATTGTGTAGTCTTCCTGGTGGAGGGGACTAGTGCCTGTGTTCTGGTGAATGAGGCTGGATCTTGTCTTTGTTGTGGTCAGGTCCACCTCTGGTGGTGTGTTCTGGGGTGTCTGTGGGCTTATTATGATTTTAGGCAACCTCTCTGCTAATAGGTGGGGTTGTGTTCCTGTCTTGCTAGTTGTTTGGCATAGGGTGTCCAGCACTGTAGCTTGGTGATTGTTGAATGAAGCTGGGTGCTGGTGTTAAGATGGAAATATCTGGGAGATTTTCGCCGTTTGATATTACGTGGAGCTGGGAGGTCTTTTGTGGACCAGTGTCCTGAATTTGGCTCTCCCACCTCAGAGGCTTAGAACTGAGTCCTGGCTGCAGCCCCAAAAGCCTTTCATCCACACGGCTTAGAATAAAATGGAGAAAACGTAGAAAGAAAGGGAAAAAGAAAGAAAGAAAGAAAGAAAGAAAGAAAGAAAGAAAGAAAGAAAGAGAGAAAGAAAGATAGGAGGGAGGGAGGAAGGAAGGAGGGAAGGAAGTAAAGAAAGAAAGAAAGAAGATAAAATAAAATAAAGTAAGGTAAAATAAAATAAATGTATTAAAATTAAAAATAATTATTAAGAATAAAAAATTTTAAGAAAAAGAAAATAATGGACGGATAGAACCCTAGGACAAATGGTGGAAGCAAACCTATACAGACAAAATCTCACGCAGAAGCATACACATACACACTCAGAAAAAGGGTAAAAGGGGAAAAAAATAATAAATTTTGCTCTCAAAATCCACCTCCTCATTTTGGGATGATTCGTTGTCTATTCATATATTCCACAGAGGCAGGGTACATCAAATTGATTGTGGAGTTTTAATCCACTGCTTCTGAGGCTGCTGGGAGAGATTTCCCTTTCTCTTCTTTGTTCTCACAGCTCCAGGGGCTTAGCTTTGGATTTGGTCCTGCCTCTGCGTGTAGGTCGCTGAGGTCATCTGTTCTTCTCTCAGACAGGACGAGGTTAAAAGAGCAGCTGCTTCGGGGACTCTGTCTCACTCAGGCCGGGGGGAGGGAGGGGTACAGATGCAGGGTGAGCCTGTGGGAACAGAGGCCTGCATGACATTGCACTAGCTTGAGGGGGGCCGTGTGTTCTTCTGGGGAAGTTGTCCCTGGATCACGGGACCCTAGCTGTGGCGGGCTGCACAGGCTCCCGGGAGGGGAGGTGTGGAGAGTGAGCTGTGCTCGCACACAGGCTTCTTGGTGGTGGCAGCAGTAGCCTTAGCGTCTTATGCCCATCTCTGGATCTCCTTTAAGCAGCGCTCTTAATCCCCTCTCCTCGCGCACCAGGAAACAAAGAGGGAAGAAAATGTCTCTTGCCTCTTCGGCAGGTCCAGACTTTTCCCCAGACTCCCTCGCGGCTAGCCGTGGTGCACTAACCCCCTGCAGGCTGTGTCCACACCGCCAACCCCAGTGCTCTCCCTGTGCTCCGACCGAAGCCCGAGCCTCATCTCCCAGCCCCGCCTGTCCCGGCGGGTGAGCAGACAAGCCTCTCGGGCTGTTGAGTGCAGGTCGGCACCGATCCTCTGTGCGGGAATCTCTCCGCTTTGCCCTCTGCACCCCTGTTGCTGTGCTCTCCTCCGTGGCTCCGAAGCTTTCCCCCTCTGCCACCCGCAGTCTCCGCCCACGCAGGGGCTTCCCAGTGTATAGAAACCTTTCATCCTTCACAGCTCCCTCCCACTGGTGCAGGTCCCGTCCCTATCCTTTTGTCGCTTTATTCTTTTTTCTTTTGCCCTACCCAGGTTTGTGGGGACTTTCTTGCCTTTTGGGAGGTCTGAGGTCTTCTGCCAGCGTTCAGTAGGTGTTCTGTAGGAGTTGTTCCACGTGTAGATATATTTCTGGTGTATCTGTGGGGAGGAAGGTGATCTCCGCTTCTTACTCTTCCGCCATCTTCCTGTCCAGCCTCTCCCTGGTTTTTTATAAGGTCCTTTTGACTTTGAGTTCTGTGACTTCAGTAATATGAGTCTAGATTTGAATTTTATTTTATTTATCACTCTCAGAACTCATACTTCTGGAATGTGAGGATCCTTAGAGTTTTTCAACAATGAAAATTCTTAGCCATTACCACTTTGAATATTGTCTCTCAGCCATTCACTCTATTATTTTCCTCCTGGAACATTAGTCTTATGAAAGACCTTCTCATTCTATTTTTCATGTCTCTTAACTTCCTGTTCAGATGTTTCATCTCTGTATCTTACCTTGCCACATTTTGGGTATCTTATGTGCCAGAAATTAAGATAGGCAATTAATATACATTATTTCATTTAATTGCTATAACAACATTAAATGTTGGTATTCTCATTTCTTTTTTCTTTATAGGAGCATAATTGAAAATGTGTCAGTTTTAGGTGTACAGCAAAGTGATTCAGTTATATATATATACATGTATCTATTATTTTTCAAGTTATTTTCCCATATAAGTTATTAGAGAATATCGATCAGACTTCCCTGTGCTATACAATAGGTCCTTGTTGGTTATCTATTTTAAATACACCAGTGTGTAATGTCAATCCCAAACTCCCAATCTATCCTCCCCCCTCCCCCTTCATAATCTCGTTCTCTAAGACTGTGAGTCTGTTTCTGTTTTGTAAATATATTCATTTGTATCATTTTTTTAGATTTCGCATATAAGTGATATCACATTATATTTGTCTTTCTCTGTCTGCTTACTTCACTTAGTATGATAATCTCCAGGTCCATCTATGGTCCTGCAAATGGCATTATTTCATTATTTTTAATGGCTGAATAATATCCCGTTGTATATATGTAGCACTCTTTCTTTTCTTTTCTTTTTTTTCATGGTTCAAAAGAATTATTAACTTTTTAATTAAGGTAAAATCAACATACAATATTATATTAGTTTCAGGTGTGCAATCTAATGGTTCAATAAGTGTATACATTGTGAAATGATCACCACAATAAGTCTCATTAACATCCATCATCATATGTAGTTACAAATTTTTTTATTGTGATGAGAACTTTTAAGATTTACTCTCTTAGCAACTTTCAACTATGCAATACAGTATTATTTTTTTAATTAATTTTTATTGGAGTATAGTTGCTTTACAATGTTGTGTTTGTTTCTACTGTACAACAAAGTACATCAGTTCTATGTATACATACATCCCCTCTTTTTTGGATTTCCTCCCCATTTAGGTAACCACAGAGCATTGAGTAGAGTTTCCTGTGCTATACAGTAGGTTCTCATTAGTTATCTATTTTATACATAGTATCAATAGTGTATATGTGTCAATCCCAATCTCCCAATTCTTCCCACCACCATCCCCTTTCCCCCTTGGTGTCCATGTATTTATTCTCTACGTCTGTGTCTGTATTTCTGCTTTGCAAATAAGAGCACCTATACCATTTTTCTAGATTGCACATGTATGTGTTAATGTACAATATTTGTGTTTCTCTTTCTGACTTACTTCACTCTGTATGACACTAAGTCCATTCATATCTCTACAAATGATGCAATTTCATTCCTTTTTGTGGCTGAGTAATATTCCACTGGCAATACAGTATTATTAACTGTAGTTGTCATGCTGTACATTACATTCCCATGACTTATTTATTTTATAACTGGAAGTTTGTACCTTTTGACTACCTTCACCTATTTCAGCCACCCCCCACCTTGCCTCTGGCAACCACCTATCTGTGTTCTGTATATACAAGCTTGGTTTTCTTTTTTTTTTGGTTTTCTGTTTTTGTTTTTTGTTTTTAATTCCACATATAAGTGAGATCATGTAGTATTTGTCTGTCTGACATATTTCACTTAGATAATGTCCTCAAGTTCCATCCATTTTGTCACAGATGGCAAGATTTAGTTCTTTCCTATGGCCAAATAATGTTCCATTGTGTATGTATGCACCACAGTTTCTTTATCCATTCATCTGCCAATGGACACAGGTTGTTTACATATCTTGGCTATTATAAACAATGCTGCAATGAACACCTGTGTGCATAATATCTTTATCCTTTTATCTGTCAAAGGACATTTATGTTGCTTTCATGTCTTAGCTATTGTAAACAGTGCTTCAATGAACATTGGGATACATGTAGCCTTTTGAACCATGTTTTCTGTATATATGTCCAGGAGTGGGATTGCTGGACCATATGGTAGCTCTATTTTTAGTTTCTTAAAGAACTGGCATATTTTTCCCCATAGTGGCTGTACCAATTTACATTCCCACCAACAGTGTAAGAGGATACCCTTTTCTCCACACCTTGTCCAGCATTTATTGTTTGTAGACTTTTTGATGATGGTCATTCTGACTGGTGTGAGGTGATAACTCATTGAAGATTTGATTTACATTTCTATAATAATTAGTGATGTAGAGCATCTTTTCATGTGCTCTTTGATCATCTGTATGTCTTCTTTGGAGAAATGTCTATTCAGATCTGCCCATTTTTTGACTGAGTTGTTTGTTTGTTTGATATTGAGCCGTTTGTGCTGTTTATAAATTCTGGAGACTAATCCCTTGTCAGTCACGTAATTTGCAAATATTTTCTCTCATTCTGAGAGTTGTCTTTTCATTTTGTTTATGCTTGCCTTTGCTGTGCAATGCTATTGAGTTTAATTAGATACCATTTATTTTTTGTCCATTACTCTAGGAGATGGATCAAAAAAATCTTGCTATGATTTATGTCAAAGAGTGTTCTGCCTATGTTTTCCTCCAAGAGTTTTATAGTATTCAGTCTTACATTTAGTTCTTTAATTCACTTAGAATTTATTTTTGTGCATGGTGTTAAAGAATGTTCTCATTTCATTTTTTTAAGTAGCTGTCCAGTTTTCCCAGCACCACTTATTGAAAGGCCTGTATTTCCTCCATTGTATAGTTTTGCCACCTTTGTCATACATTAATTGACCATAGGTGTGTGGGTTTATTTCTGGGCTGTCTATCCTATGCCATTGATCTGTATTTCTGTTTTTGAGCAAGTACCATACTGTCCTGATTACTGTAACTTTGTAGTATAGTCTGAAGTCAGGAAGCCTGATTCCTCCAGCTCCGTTTTTCTTTCTCAAGTTTGTTTTGGCTATTCAGCGTCTTTTGTGTCTCCATACAAATTTTAACATGTTTTGTTCTAGTTCTGTGAAAAATGCTGTTAGTAATTTGATAGGGATTGCATGGAATCTGTAGATTACCTTGGGTAGTATAGACATTTTGACAGTATTGATTCTTCCAATCCAAGAACATGCTTTATCTTTCCATCTGTTTGTTATCTTTGATTTTTTAATCAACATCTTATAGTTTTTGTAGTACAGGTCTTTTGTCTCCTTAAGTAGGTTTATTCCTAGGTACTTTATTCTTTTTGATGTGATGGTAAACGGATTTGTGTTCTTAAATTATCTTTCTGATCTTTGTTGTTAGTGTATGGAAATGCAACAGATTTCTCTGTATTAAATTTGAATCCTTTAAATTTACTGAATTTATTGATGAGCTGTGGCATTTTTCTGATAGCATCTTTAGGATTTTCTATGTATAGTATCATGTCATCTACAAACAGTGACAATTTTAATTCTCCTTTTCCAATTTGGATTCCGTTTATTTCTTTTTCTTCTCTGATTGCCTTGGCTAAGTCTTCCAAAGCTATGTTGAATAAAAGTAGCGAGAGTGGACATCCTTTTCTTATTCCTGATCTCAGAGGAAATGCTTTCATATTTTCACCATTAAATATGATGTTAGCTGTTGGTTTGTCATATATGGCCATTATTATGTAGAGGTATGTTCCTTCTATGCCCACATTCTGGAGAGTTTTTTATCATAAATGGTGTTGAATACTGTCAAAAGCTTTTTCTGCTTTCATTGAGATGATTTTTTTCTTCAATTTGTTGATGTGGTGTATCACACTGATTGATTTGCAGGTATTGAAAACTCCTTGCATCCCTGGCATAAATCCCACTTGATCATGGTATATGTTCTTTAAATGTATTGTTGGATTAGGTTTGCTAGTATTTTGTTGAGGAGTTTTGCACCTATGTTCCTCAGTGATATTGGCCTGGATTTTATTTAATTTTTCGTATCTTTGTTTGGTTTTGGTATCAGGGTGATGGTGGCCTCATAGAATGTGTTTGGGAGTTTTCATTTCTCTGAAATTTTTGGAATAGTTTCAGAAGGATAGGTGATTACTCTTCTCTAAATGTATGACAGAATTTGCCTGTGAAGCCATCAGGTCCTGGACTTTTATTTCTTGGGAGTTCTTAAATCACAGTTTCAATTTCATTGCTTGTGATTGGTCTGTCTGTATTTTCTATTTCTTCCTGGTTCAGTGTTGAGAGATTGTACCTTTCTAAGGGTTTGTCCATTTCTTCCCGGTTGTCCATTTAATTAGCATATAGTTGCTTGTAGTAGTCTCTTATGATGATTTGTATTTCTGTGGTGTCTGTTTTAACTTTTCATTTCCAATTTTAACAATTTGAGCCCTCGCCCTCTTTTCTTGATGAGTCCGGCTAAAGGATTATCAATTTTGTTTATCTTTAAAAAGAAACAGCTTTGGGGCTTCCCTGGTGGCACAGTGGTTGGGAGTCTGCCTGCCAATGCAGGGGACACGGGTTCATGCCCTGGTCCGGGAAGATCCCACATGCCGCGGAGTGGCTGGGCCAGTGAGCCATGAACACTGAGCCTGTGCGTCCAGAGTCTGTGCTCCGCAATGGGAGAGGCCACAACAGTGAGAGGCCTGCATACTGCAAAAAAAAAAAAAAAAAAGAACCAGCTTTTAGTTTCATTGATCTTTGCTATTTTTTGCTTAGTCTCTATTTCATTTATTTCTCCTCTGATCTGTATGATTTATTTCCTTCTACTAATTTTGGGTTTTTTTGTTCTTTCTCTAGTTGCTTTAGGTGTAATGTTAAGTGGTTTATTTGTGATTTTTCTTGTTTCCTAAGGTAAGATTATATTACTATAAACTTCTCTCTTAGAATTGCTTTTGCTGCATTCTATAGGTTTTAGATAATTGTACTTTCATTTTCTTTTGTCTCTAGGTAATTTTTAATTTCCTCTTTGATTTCTTCAGTGATCCATTTTTTGTTTAGGGGCATATTGTTTAGCCTCCACGTGTTTGTGTTTTTTAAGGTTTTTTTTTTTCCTTCTAGTTGATTTCTACTCTCTTAGCATTGTGGTCAGAATAGATGCTTGATATGATTTCAATTTTCTTAAATTTACTGAGGCTCACTTTGTCACCCATCATGTGATCAATCCTGGAGAATGGTCCATGTGCACTTAAGAAGAATGTGTATTCTGCTGCTTTTGGATGGAATGCTCTACAAATATCCATTAAGTCCATGTGGTTTAATGTGTCATTTAAGGACTGTTTTTTAATTGATTTTCTGTCTGGATGATCTGTCCATTGATGAAAGTGGGGTATCCCCTCCTTCCTTCCCTCCCTCCCTCCTTCCTTCCTTCCCTCCCTCCTTCTTTCCTTCCTTCCATGTCCCCCCACCTTCTATCTCTCTCTTGGTCTCTCCCTTTGTTCTTTCTTTTCCCTTGTTCCCTCTCTTGGGACAAATATATCCCTGCAAACTGAAGGAAACTCTGAGGTGATGGTACTTCCAGCTGTAGACTCCAGGAGACATGGTTGGGCTGACCTGAGTTAGGGGGTGCTGCTTGGCACCTTGGAAAAAGAGAAGCAGAGGCTGCATTGTGCCCCAAACATCTGGGGCTGTTGGTGCCACCCAGGCAGTGAGCTGTTCCATAGGAAAAAATAGGCTGCAGGAGTGGAGAGTGTTAGAACTGCCACCTCGGGATCGAGCAGTTCTCAGCATAAACAGAGCAGCATATGGGCCTCTTAGTAACACCCTGGACCTCCTTTTATCTTAGAACTTCTCACCATTTCATCATTGACATGTTCTGGTCACAAAAGAAGACCAGAAAGTCAATATCTTTGGAGGGCTCAGATCTATTCAGACTGTTTCCCAGAACTCATGGATAGGTGGTGTATGCCACAAGATGTAAAGAACCACTCAAGAAAAAATCAGTGCCTGGATGGAACAGCTGAGAACAAACACCTCAAAAGCTATTCCTCCTGGCTCCTGCAATGACATACCTATTTCTGTTGGGGTTTTTTGGAGATGGGTTGGGCTGCTGATTAAGGAAGGGTTATACAATCTTAAAATTAGTGAAATATTTTTTTTAAAAAAGAAAGAAGATGGGGTGGTTAAGTCTTCACTATTATTGTGCTGCTGTCAATTTCTCCTTTTATGGCTGTTAGTATTTGCCTTATATATTGGGGTTCTTCCATGTTAAATGTATACATATTTACAATTGTTACATCTTCTTGGATTGCTCTCTTTATCATTATGTAGTGTCCTTCTTTGTCTCGTGTAACAGTCTTTATTTTAATATCTATTTTGCTGATATGAGTATTGCTATTCCAGCTTTTTTTGATTTCCATTTTCATGGAATACCTTTTTCCATCCACTCACTTTCAGTCTGTATGCATCCATAGATCTGAAATTGGTCTCTTCTAGACAGCATATATATGGGTCTTGTTTTTGTATTCACTTAGCCAGTGTATGTCTTTTGGCTGGAGCATTTAATCAGCTTAAATTTAAGGTAATTATTTATATGTATGTTCCTGTTGCCATTTTTCCTAATGGCTTTGGATTTGTTTTCATAGGTGTATTTTTCCCCTTCCACTTTTGTTCTTTTCTCTTGTGATTTGATGCCTATTTTTAGTGTTTACTATCTTTCATCTTTAGTGTTTAGTGTTTTGATTCCTTTTTCTTTTTTTGTGTGTATCTATTTTAGATTTTGGGTTTGTGTTTTTTTTGGGTTTTCTTGAGGTACGTGGGCCTCTCACTGTTGTGGCCTCTCCTGTTGCGGAGCACAGGCTCCGGATGCGCAGTCTCAGTGGCCGTGGCTCACGGGCCTAGCCACTCTGTGGCATGTAGGATCTTCCCGGACTGGGGCACGAACCCATGTCCCCTGCATCAGCAGGTGGACTCTCAACCACTGTGCCACCAGGGAAGCCCGGGTTTGTGCTTTTGATATAACAGTATGTATATAAACACAATTGTTTTAACTTGCTGGTCTGTTCATTTCAAACGCATTTCCAATACTCTACATTTATTTTCCCCTCTTCTCTCGATTGCTACTTTGATAAGATATTTGTGTGTGAATGATTTCTTACCTTTACTGTATGATTTCCTTTACTGGTGAGCTTTTCCATTCATAATTTTCTTGTTTCTAGTAGTGGCCTTTTCTTTTCCACTTAGAGAAGTTCCTTTAGCATTTGTTGCAAGGCTGGTCTGGTGGTGCTAAATTTTCTTACCTTTTGCTTAACTGGAAAGCTTTTGATTTCTCCACTGAATCTGAATGAGAGCCTTGCTAGTTAGTGTTCTTGGTTGTAGGTTCTTCCCTTTCATCACTTTAAATATGTCATGTCACTTGCTTCTGGCCTGCAGAGTTTCTGCTGAGAAAACAGCTGATAACCTTACCAGAGTTTCTTTGTATGCCATTTATTGCTTTTCCCTTGTTGCTTTTAATATTTTTTTGTTTGTCTTTAATTTTTGTCGATTATACTGCTATGTGTCTTAGTATGTTACTGTTTGGAATTTTCTGCACTTCCTGGATTTGGGTGGCTGTTTGCTTTCCTATATTAGGGAAGTTTTCAGATATTAACTCCTCAAATATTTTCATGGGGACTTTTTCTCTCTCTTCTCCTTCTGGGACCCCCCATAATGCAAATGTTGTCCCAGAAGTCTCTTAGATTGTTTTCATTTCTTTTAATTCTTTTTTCTTTACTCTGTTCCATGACGTGATTTCCACCATTCTGTCTTCCAGCTAACTTATCTGTTCTTCTGCCTCAGTTATTGTTCTATTGATTCCTTCTAGTGTATTTTTCATTTTAGTTATTGTATTGTTCATCTCTGTTTGTTTGTTCTTCAGTTCTTCTAAGCCTTTGTTAAACATTTATTTTATCTTCTCAATCTTTTCCAAGATTGGATCATCTTCACTATCATTACTCTGATTTATTTCTCCAGTAGATTTCCTATCTCACTTCACTTAGTTGTTCTTCTGGTGTTTTATCTTGTTCCTTCATCTGGTACATATTCCTCCACTGTCTCATTTTGTGGAACTTTCTATAATTGTGGTTTTCATTCTGCAGGCTGCAGGACTGTACTTCTTCTTGCTTCTGCTCTCTGCCCTCTGGTGAATAAGCCTGCCTAAGAGGCTTGTGCAGGCTTCCTTGTGGGAGGGACTTGTACCTGCCCACTGGTGTGTGGAGTTGGGTCTTGTCATTCTAGTGGGCAGGGCCATGCTCAGTAATACTCTAAGAGCCTGTCTGCTGAGGGATGGGGCTGTGTTCTCACCCTGTTTGTTGTTCAGCCTGAGGCGTCCCAGCACTACAGCCTACAGCCTGTTGGGTTGGGCTCTGTCTTGGGGAGGAAATGCCGGCCTCCAAGAGGGCTGACACCAATGAATACTCCCCAGAATTGCCACATTAAGCCACAGCTTCCCCATACCTCTGCAGGAGACTCTCCAAAACTAACAGGTAGGTCTGGCCCAGTCTCTTATGAGGTCACTGCTTTTTTCCCTGGATCCTGGTATGCATGAGACCTTGTGTGTACCCTCCAAGAGTGAAGTTTCTTTTTCCCTAGTCCTGTGGAATTCCTGTGATTTAACCATTCTGGTCTTCAAAGCCAGATTCTCTGGGGTTCTCCTCCTCCAGTTGCCAGACCCCCAGCCTGGGAAGCCTGTCATTGGACTCAGGATTTTCACTCCTCTGGGAGAACTTCTGTGGTGTAAGTATTTTCCAGATAGAGGGTCACCCAGCTGGCATGTATGGGATTTGATTTTATTGTGATTTTACCCCGCCTACCATCTTGTTGTGCCTTCATAGTCTTTGGATGTAGGGTATTTTTTTTTTTTTTTGGTAGGTTCCAGCACATTTTTCTCGGTGGTAATTCAGCAGTTACTTGTGTGCTTTTTTTTTTTCTTTTCTTTCTTAGCAACATTCAAAAATGCAATGCAGTACATTACTAAATATAGTTGCCATGCTGTATATTATATCACCAGGACTTATTTATTTACTTATTTATTTATTTATAAAATAATATCAGTAATTTTAATCTTTTTAAAAAATATCTTCAGTGATACATGGTATTTCATTTTTTAAACATATTTATTGGAGTATAATTGATTTACAATGGTGTGTTAGTTTCTAATTTATAGCAAAGTGAATCAGCTATACGTATACATATAACCTGATATCTCCTCCCACTTGTGTCTCCCTCGCATACTCCCTATCCCACCCCTCTAGGTGGTCATAAAGCACCGAGCTGATCTCCCTGTGCTATGTGGCTGCTTCCCACTAGCTATCTATTTTGCACTTCTTAGTGTATATATGTCCATGCCACTCTCTCACTTCTTCCCAGCTTCCCCTTCCCCTTCCCCATGTCCTCAAGTCCATTCTCTACATCTGTATCTTTATTCCTGTACTGCCCCTAGGTTCTTCAGAACCATTTTTTTTCTGAATACATATATATGTGTTAGCATACAGTATTTGTTTTTCTGTTTCTGACTGACTTCACTCTGTAGACAGACTCTAGGTTCATCTACCTCACTACAAATAACTCAATATCATTTCTTTTTATTGCTGAGTAATATTCCATTGTATATATGTACCACATTTTCTTCATCCATTCATCTGTTGATGGACAGTTAGGCTGCTTCCATTTCCTGGCTATTGTAAAGAGAGCTGCAATGAACTTTGTGGTACATGACACTTTTTGAAATATGGATTTCTCAGGGTATATGTCCAGTAGTGGGTTCCTGGGTTGTACGGTAGTTCTATTTTTACATTTTTAAGGAAACTCTATACTGTTCTCCAGAGTGGCTGTATCAATTTACATTCCCAGCAACAGTGTAAGAGGGTTCCCTTTACTCCACACCCTCTCCAGCATTTATAGTTTGTAGATTTTTTGATGATGACCATTCTGACTGGTGTGAGGTGATAATTGTAGTTTTGATTTGCGTTTCTCTAATGATTAGTGATGTTGAGCATCCTTTCATGTGTTTGTTGGTAATCTGTATATTTTCTTTGAAGAATTATCTATTTTTGTCTTCTGACCATTTTTGGATTGCGTTTTTGTTTTTCTCATATTGAGCTTCATGGGCTGCTTGTAAATTTTGGAGATTAATGTTTTGTCAGTTGCTTCACTGGCAAATGTTTTCTCCCATTCTGAGGGTTGTCTTTTCATATTGTTTATATTTTCCTATGCTGTGAAAAAGCTTTTAAGTTTCATTAGGTCCCATTTGTTTATTTTTCTTTATATTTACATTTCTCTAAGAGGTGGGTCAAAAAGGATCTTGCTGTGATTTATGTCATAGAGTGTTCTGCCTGTTTCCTCTAAGAGTTTGATAGTGTTGGGCCTTACATTTAGGTCTTTAATCCATTTTGAGTTTATTTTTGTGTATGGTGTTAGGGAGTGTTCCAATATCATTCTTTTATATGTAGCTGTCCAGTTTTTCAAGCACCACTTATTTAAGAGGCTCTCTTTTCTCCATAGTATATTCCTGCCTCCTTTATCAAAAATAAGGTGACCCTAAGTGTCTGGGTTTATCTCTGGGCTTTCTATCCTGTTCCATTGATCTATATTTCTGTTATTGTACCAGTACCATACTCTCATGTATACCGTAGCTTTGTAGTATAGTCTGAAGACCGGGATCCTGATTCCTCCAGCTCCGTTTTTCTTTCTCAAGATTGCTTTAGCTATTCGGGGTCTTTAGTGTTTCCATACAAATTGTGAAAGTTTTTGTTGTAGTTCTGTGGAAAATACCATTGGTAATTTGATAGGGATTGCATTGAATCTGTAGATTGCTTTGGGTAGTATAATCATTTTCACAGTGTTCATTCTTCAAGTCCAAGAACATTGTATATCTCTCCATCTGTTTATATCATCTTTAATTTCTTTCATCAGAGTCTAATACTTTTCTGCATACACGTCTTTTGTCTCCTTAAGTAGGTTTATTCCTAGGTATTTTATTCTTATTGTTGCAATGGTAAATAAGAGTGTTTCCTTAATTTCTCTTTCAGACTTTTCATCATCAATGTACAGGAATGCAAGAGATTTCTGTGCATTAATTTTGTGTCCTTCTACTTTACTAAATTCATTGATTAACTCTAGCATTTTTCTGGTAGCATTTTTAGGATTCTCTATGTATTGTATCATGCCACCTGCAAACACTGACAGCTTTACTTCTTCTTTTCAGATTTGCATTTCTTTTATTTCTTTTACTTCTCTGATTGCTGTGGTTAAAACTTCCAAAACTATGTTGAATATTAGTGGTGAGAGTGGGCAACCTTGTCTTGTTTCTGATCTTAGTGGAAGTGGTTTCAGTTTTTCACCATTGAGGACAATGTTGGCTGTGGGTCTGCCATATATGGCCTTTATTATGTTAAGGAAAGTTCCCTCTATGCCTACTTTCTGCAGGGTTTTTATCATAAATGGGTGTTGAATTTTGTCAAAAGTTTTCTCTGCATCTAGTGAGATGATCATACAGTTTTTCTCCTTCTATTCGTTAATATGGTTTATCCCATTGATTGATTTGTTTATACTGAAGGATACTTGCATTACTGGGAGAAACCCCACTTGATCATGGTGTATGATCCTTTTAATGTGCTGCTGGATTCTGTTCGCTAGTATTTTGTTGAGGATTTTTGTATCTATCTTCATCAGTGATATTGGCCTGTAGTTTTCTTTGTTTGTGATATCTTTGTCTGGTTTTGATATCAGGGTGATGGTGGCCTCGTAGGGTGAGTTTGGGAGTGTTCCTCCCTCTGCTATATTTTGGAAGAGTTTGAGAAGGATATATGTTAGCTCTTCTCTAAATGTTTGTTAGAATTTGCCTGTGAAGCCATGTGGTCCTGGGCTTTGGTTTGTTGGAAAATTTTTAATCACAGTTTCAATTTCAGTGCTTGTGATTGGTCTGTTTATATTTTCTATTTCATCCTGATTCTTGGTTCTGCCTGGAAGGTTGTGCTTTTCTAAGAATTTTTCCATTTCTTCCAGGTTGTCCATTTTGATGGCATGTAGTTGCTTTTATTAATTTCTCATGATCCTTTGTATTTCTACAGTGTCAGTTGTTACTTCTCCTTTTTCCTTTGTAATTCTATTGATTTGAGTCTTCTACCCCCCCTTTTTTTTGATGAGTCTAGCTAATGGTTTATCAATTTTGTTTATCTTCTCAAAAACCCAGCTGTTAGTTTTATTGATCTTTGCTGTTGTTTCCTTCACTTCTTTTTGATTTATTTCTGATCTGATTTTTATGATTTGTTTCCTTCTGCTAACTTTGGGGTTTTTTTGTTCTTCTTTCTCTAATTGCTTTAGGTGTAAAGTTAGGTTGTTTATTTGAGCTGTTTCTTATTTCTTGCGGTAGGATTGTATTGCTATAAACTTACCTCTTAGAAGTGCTTTTGCTGCATCCCATATGTTTTGGGTAGTCATTTATTCATTGTCATTTGTTTCTAGGTATATTTTGATTTCCTCTTTGATTCCTTCAGTGATCTCTTGGATATTTATTAGTGTGTTTTTTAGCCTCCCTGTGTTTGTATTTTTTCAGTTTTTTTTTTCCTGTAATTGATATCTTGTCTCATAGTATTGTGGCTGGAAATGATAGTTGATACAGTTTCAATTTTCTTAAATTCACCAAGACTTCATTTGTGACCCAAGATATGATCTATCCTGGAGAATATTCCATGAGCACTTGAGAAGAAATTGTACTCTGTTGTTTTTGGATGGAATGTCCTACAAATATCAATTCATTCCATCTTGTTTAATGTATCATTTAAAGCTTGTGTTTCCTTATTCGTTTTTATTTTGAATGATATATCCTTTGTTGAAAGTGTGGTGTTAAAATCCCATACTGTGGGGGCTTCCCTGGTGGTGCAGTGGTTGAGAGTCTGCCTGCCGATGCAGGGGACACGGGTTCGTGCCCCAGTCCAGGAGGATCCCACATGCCGCGGAGCGGCTGGGCCCATGAGCCATGGCCTCTGAGCCTGCGCATCCGGAGCCTGTGCTCCACAACGGGAGGGGCCAAAACAGTGAGAGACCCGTGTACTGCAAAAAAAACAAACAAAACAAAACAAAACAAAAAAATCCCATACTATGATGGTGTTACTGTCAATTTCCCACTCTATGACTGTTAGCATTTGCCTAATGTTTTGAGGTGCTCCTATATTGGGTGCATAAATTTTACAATTGTTATATCTTCTTCTTGGTTTATTCCCGTGATCATTAGGTAGTGTTCTTCTTTGTCCCTTGTAATAATCTTTATTTTAAAGTCTATTTTGTCTGATAGGATAATTGCTGCTCCAGCTTTCTTTTGATTTCCATTTGCATGGGATATCATTTTCCATCCCCTGACTTTCAGTCTGTATGTGTGCCTAGGGCTGATGTGGGTCTCTTGTAGACAGCATATATATGGGTCTTCTTTTTATATCCATTCAGCCAGTCTGTGTCTTTTGGTTGGAGTGTTTACTCCATTTACATTTAAGGTAGTTATCAATATGTATATTCCTATTGCCATTTTCTTAATTCATTTTGGTTTGTTATTGTAGGTCTTTTCCTTCTCTTCTGTTTCCTCGCTAGAGGAGTTCCTTTAGCATTTCTTGTAAAGCTGGTTTGGTGGTGATGAATTCTCTTTGCTTTTGCCTGTCTGTAAAGCTTTTAATTTATCTGTTTAATCTGAATGGGATCCTTGCTGGGTAGAGTAATCTTGGTTATACATTTTTCTCTTTCATCACTTTAAATATGTCTTGCCACTCACTTCTGGCTTGCAGAGTTTCTGCTGAAAGGTCAGCTGTTAACCTTATGGGGATTCCCTTGTATGTTATTTGTTGTTTTTCCCTTGCTGCTTTTAATATTTTTTCTTTGCATTTAATTTTTGATAGTTTGATTAATGTATGTCTTGGCGTGTTTCTCCTTGGATTTATCCTTTATTGGACTCTCTGTGCTTCCTGGACTTGATTGACTATTACCTTTCCCAATTTAGGGACGTTTTCAACTATAATCTCCTCAAATATTTTCTCAGTCCCCTTCTGTTTCTCTTCTTTTTCTCAGACCCCTATAATTCGAGTGTTGGTGCATTTAATGTTGTTCAAGAGGTCTCTGAAACTGTCCTCAATTCTTTTCATTCTTTTTTGTTTATTCTGCTCGGTGGTATTTATTTCCACTATTTTATCTTCCAGGTCACTTATCTGTTCTTCTGCCTCAGTTATTCTTGTATTGATTCATTCTAGAGAATTTTAAATTTCATTTATTGTGTTGTTCATCATTGTTCGTTTGTTCTTTAGTTCTTCTAGGTCTTTGTTAAATGTTTCTTGTATTTTCTCCATTCCTTTTCCAAGATTTTGGTTCACCTTTACTCTGATTACTCTGAATTCTTTTTCAGATAGACTGCCTATTTCCTCTTCATTTGTTTGGTCTGGTGGGTTTCTACCTTGCTCCTTCATCTGCTGTGTGTTTCTGTCTTTTCATTTTACTTAACTTCCTATGTTTGGGATCCCCAATTTGCAGCCTGCTGGTTCGTAGTTCCCGTTGTTTTTGCTCTCTGCCCCCAGTGGCTAATGTTGGTTCAGTGGCTTGTGTAGGCTTCTTGGTGGAGGGGACTGGTTCCTGTTTATTGGTGGATGAGGCTTGATCTTGTCTTTCTGGTGGGGAGGACGGTATCTGGTGGTTTGTTTTGAGGTTTCTGTGACCCTGTTATGATTTTAGGCCATCACTCTGCTCATGAATGGCATTGTGTTCCTGTCTTGGTAGTTGGTTGTCATAGGGTGTCTATCACTGTAACTTATTGGTCATTCAGTGGAGCTGTTTCTTAGCATTGAGATGGACATCTCCTGGAGAGCTTTCTCCGTTTGATATTACATGGAGCCAGGAGGTCTCTGGTGGACCAATGTCCTGAACTCGGCTCTCCCACCTCAGAGGCACAGGCCTGACACCCAACCAAACACCAAGACCCTTTCAGCCACATGGCTCAGAAGGAAGGGGAGGAAAAAAAAAGAAATAAAGAAAAAATAATATAAAATAAAGTTATTAAAAAATATTAAAAATAATTTAAAAGTATTTAAAAAAAGAAAGAAAGAAGAGAGCAACCAAACCAAAAAACAAATCCACCAATGATAAGAAGTGCTAAAAACTATACTAAAAAAAAATAGACAGACCATCCTAGGACAAATGGTAAAAGCAAATCTATACAGACAAAATCACACAAAGTCCACCACCTCAGTTTGGGGATGATTCATTGTCTATTCAGGTATTCCAGATATGTAGGCTACATCAAGTTGATTGTGGAGACTTAATCTGCTGCTCCTGAGGCTGCTGGGAGAAATTTCCCTTTGTCTTCTTTCTTTGCACAGCTCCTGGGGTTCAGCTTTGGATTTGTCCCTGCCTCTGTGTGTAGGTCTCATGAGGGCATCTGTTCCTCACTCAGACAGGACGAGGTTAAAGTAACAGCTGATTATGGGGCTCTGGCTCACTGAGGACAAGGGAGGGAGGGGTAAAGAATGCAGAATTTGGGGCAAGCCTGTGGCAACAGAGGCCAGCATGACGTTTCAACAGCCTGAGGCATGCCGTGTGTTCTCCTGGGGAAGTTGTCTCTGGATCACGGGGCCCTGGTTGTGGCAGACTAAACAGGCTCCCAGGAGGGGAGGTGCAGATATTGATATGTGCTTGTACACAAGCTTTGTGATGGCTGCAGCAGCATCCTTAGCATCTCATGCACATCTCTGATGTCTGTGCTGTTAGCCGCGGCTCGTGCCCATTTCTGGAGCTCATTTAGATGGTGCCCTGAATCCCCTCTCTTCACCCACCCCAAAACAGTGGTCTCTTGCCTCTTTGGCAGGTCCAGACGTTTTCCTAGACTCCCTCCTCCCTAGTTGTGGTGCACTAGCCCCCTTCAGGCTGTGTTCTAGTTGTGGTTTTTTTGCTTTTGTAAGAAGAGTTGAGCTCACGTCCATTTACTCTGCCATCTTGAAACTTCTCCTGTATTCTCATTTCTATTTTACCAATATATTATTCTTCTATGGTTGTTATAACAAAGTATTACTGACTGGATGGCTTAAACAAGAGAAATTATTTTTATCAGTTTCTGTAGGTTGCAGTTTGAGATCAGGGTATCAGTATGCTTAGTTTCTGATGAGATGTCTCTTCCTGGCTTATGGACTCCACATTCTTACTGTGTTCTCATATCGTGGAGAGAGTTTGAGTTCTTTGATATCTCTTATAAGGGCACTAATCCTCTTGGATCAGGGCCTTAACCTAATGACTTCATTTAACATGAATTACTTCCTTACTCTAAATAAAGCCACATTGGGGATTAGGTCTTCAACACATGAATTTGAGAGGGACACTGTTAGTCCATTGCAACCACTGAGGAAACTAAGATCCAAAAGGGTAAAGTGGTTTGTCCAAGCTTAAAAACTGAAAGAGTCAGAGTCTTTAATAAACTAAGATCTTCTACTGTGGTGGAATTGCAATATTTTAGCATAATTTTATCATATTTTTATAAAATCTAGGACAAGTCTTGCTTAAACTTGAATTTAAACTGTGTTTTTTTCTAAAAATTAAAGTAATATGTGCTCCTTATATATAAAGTACACAAAAGTTAAATAAAAAAGAAAAAAATATATCATCCATAATCTCACTATCCATAGGTGTTAACATTTTAGCATTTTTTTCTTAAGAAATTTAATTTTTACTGTGCAGATTTTATTTACATTGAATTCATACTTCATATATAATTTTACTTCCCATAACTTTTATTTAACATCACACCATAAGCATTTTCAAAACTTATTTTATTACTTTATAAACACAATCATCATGGCTACTTAATATTTAATCACATAAATATCACATAATTTCAAGATGGTGGAATAGGAGGACATGGAGTTTGCATCTCCTCACAAGTGCACCAAGAGTGCACCACAGTGGTTCTCACAGAATACCTGCCAAGCATTGATGGAGGACCTTGGACACCTAGGGGGATGGGAGGAGTCCCTGTGCAACTGGCCCAGGAGTCAGGCCTGAACTTCTGTGGTGGGAACACCAAGTCTGAGCTGATGGAATAACAGAGAACTTAAGGCACCAGGGAATATTAATCTTTGTGAGTTCTCCTGAAGGTCCTCATCTTGGCACCAAGACCTCGCTCCACACAGCTGCCTGCAAGCTCCAGAGTGGGACACCTCAGGCCAACAACCAGCCAGACAGGAACAAAACCACACCTATCAAGAAAATGAGATGACAGAGAATATGTTACAGACAAAAGAACAAGGTAAAAACCTACAAGACTAGGCAAACTACATGAAAAAGAATTCAGAGTAATGATAGATGATGCAAAATCTCAAAAATAGAATGGAGGCATAGGCTGAGAAAATACAATAAATGTTTAACAAGGACATTGAAGAACTGAAGAACAAACAAACAGTGATGAATAACACAATAACTGAAATGAAAAATACACTAGCAGAATAACTTACTTTTTTGTGTGTGTGTGTGTGGTACACGGGCCTCTCACTGTTGTGTCCTCTCCCATTGTGGAGCACAGGCTCCAGATGCGCAGGCTCAGTGGGCATGGCTCACGGACCCAGCCACTCCGCAGCATGTGGGATCTTCCCAGACTTGGGCACAAACCCGTGTCCCCTGCATTGGCAGGTGGACTCTCAACCACTGCGTCACCAGGGAAGCCCTAGCAGAATAACTTGAGGCAGAAGAATGAATAAGTGAGCTGGAAAATAGAATGGTGGAAATAACTGCCAAGGAGCAGAATAAAGAAAAAAGAATGAAAAGAAATAAGGACAGTCTCAGAGACCCCTGGCACAAAATTAAACTCAACAATATTTGATTTATAGGGTTCCCAGAAAAAGAAGAGAAGGACAAAGTGTCTAAGAAAATATTTGAAGAGATTATAGTCAAAAACTTCCCTAACTTGGGAAAGGAAATAGCCACTCAGGTCCAGGAAGCACAGACAATCCCATACAGGATAAACCCAAGGAGAAACACACCAAGACACATATTAATCAAACTATCAAAAATTAAATACAAAGAAAAAATATTAAAAGCAGCAATGGAAAGGCAACAAATAACATACAAGGGAATCCCCATAAGGTTATCAGCTGAGTTTTCAGCAGAAATTCTGCAGGCCAGAAGGGAGTGGCAGGATACATTTAAAGCAATGAAAGGGGAAAACCTATAATGAAGATTACTCTAACCAACAATGATCTCATGCAGATTCAACAGAGAAACCAAAAGCTTTACAGACAAGCACAAGCTAAAAGAATTCAGTGACACCATACCAGCTTTACAACAAATGCTAAAGGAAATTCTCTAGGTAGGGATCACAAGAGAAGAAAAAGACTTACAAAAACAAATCCAAATCAATTAATAAAATGGTAGTAGGAACATACATATTGATAATTACCTTAAATGTAAATGGACTAAGTGCTCCAACCAAAAAACACAGACTGGCTGAATGGTTACAAAAACAAGACCCATATATATGCTGTCTACAAGAGAGCAACTTCAGATTTAGGGACACATACAGACTGAAAGTGAGGGGATGGAAAAAGATATTCCATTAAATTGGAAATCAAAAGAAAGATGGAGTAGAAACACTCATATCAGACAAAATAGACTTTAAAATAAAGACTGATGCAAGAGACAAGGAGGGACAAAATATAACAATCAAGGGATCAATCCAAGGAAAGGTTATAACAATTGTAAATATTTATGCACCCAACATAGGAGCACCTCAATACATAAAGCTTATACTAAAAACCATAAAAGAGGAAATTGACAGTAACACAATAATAGTGTAGGACTTTATTACCACACTTACACCAATGAACAGTTCAGCCAGACAGAAAATTAATAAGGAAATGCATGCTTTAAATGAAATGTTAGACAAGATATACTTAATTGATATTTATAGTACATTCCATCAGATAGAAGCAGAATAAATTTTTCTCAAGTTCACACTGACCATTCTCCAGGATAGATCACATCTTGGGTCGCAAATCAAGCCTCAGTAAGTTTAAGAAAATTGAAATTTTATCAAGCATTCTTTTCCAAACACAATGCCATGAGATTAGAAATCAATTACAGGAAAAAAAATGTAGAAAACACAAACACACAGAGGCTAAACTTTATGCTACTAAATAACCAGGAGATCACTGAAGAAATCATAGAGGAAATTAAAAAATACCTAGAAACAAATGACAATGAAAACATGATGACCTGAAACCTATGGAATGCAGCAAAACAGTTCTATGAGGGAAGTTTATAACAATACCATCCTACCTCAAGAAGTAAGAAAAATTTCAAATAAAAGACTTAAGCATACACCTAAAGCAACTCTAGAAAGAAGAATTTAAAACAAAATGGAAGTCAGTAGAAGGAAAGAAATAAAAATCAGAGGAAAAATAAATGAAATAGAAATGAAATAAACAATAGCAAAGGTCAATGAAACTAAAAGCTGGTTCTTTGAGAAGATAAACTAAATTGATATAACTTTAGCCAGAGTCATCAAGAAAAAAAGGATGACTCAAATCAATAAAATTAGAAAAGAAAAAGGAGAAATTTCAACTAACACCACAGAAATACAAAGGATCATGAAAGACTACTACAAGCAAATATATGCCAATAAAATGGAAAACCTGGAAGAAATGGGCAAATTCTTAGGTACAACCTTCCAAGACTGAACGGGGGAGAAATAGAAAATATGAACAGATCAGTCACAAGTAATGAAATTGAAAACGTAATTTAAAATCTTCCAATAAACAAAAGTCCAGGACCAGATGGCTTCACAGCAAATTATATCAAACATTTAGAGATGAGCTAACACACACCTTTCTCAAACTCTTCCAAAATTTGCAGAGGTCAGAACACCTCCAAACTCATTCTATGAGGCCACCATCACCCTGATAACAAAGCCAGATAAAGATATCACAAGAAAACTACAGACCGATATCACTGATGAACATAGAATAAAAATGCTCAACAAATACTAGCAAACAGAATCCAACAACACATTGAAAGAATCATATATCATGATCACATGGAATTTATGCCAGGGATGCAAGGATTCTTCAATATATGCAAATCAATCAATGTGATACACCATATTAACGAATTGAAGAATGAAAATCATATGATTATCTCAAAAGATGCAGAAAAAGCTTTTGACAAAATTCAACACCCATTTATAATAAAACCTCTCCATAGTGTGAGCACAGATGGAACTTACCTCAACATAATGAACGCAAGCCCACAGCAGACATCATTTTCAAAGGTGAAAAACTGAAAGTGTTTCCTCTATGATCAGGAACAAGACAGGGATGTCCACTGTCGCCACTATTATTCAGCATAGTTTTGGAAGTCCTAGCCATGACTATCAGAGAAGAAAAAGAAATAAAATAAATCCAGATTGAAATGGAAGAATTTAAACTGTCACTGTTTGCAGAACTGATAATATACATAGAAAATCCTAAAGATGCCACCTGAAAACTACTAGAGCTAATCAATGAATTTAGTAAATTAGCAGGATATACAATTAATACACAGAAATCTCTTGCACTCCTATACACTAACAGCAAAAGGTCAGAAAGAGAAATTAAGGAAACAATCCCATTTACCACTGCAACAAAAATAAGAAAATACCTAGGAATAAACCTACCTAAGCAGGCAAAAGACCTGTACCCAGAATACTGTAAGATACTGAGGAAAGAAATGAAAGATGACACAAACAGATGGAGAGATATACCATGTTCTTGGATTGGAAGAATCCGTATTGTGAAAATGACTATACTACCCAAAGCATTCTACAGGTTCAATGCAATTTCTATCAAATTACCAATGGCATTTTTCACAGAATTAGAAAAAATATTTTGCAATTTGTATGGAAATACAAAGGACCCCGCATGGCCAAAGCAATCTTAAGAAAGAAAAATGGAGCTGGAAGAATCAGTCTCCCTGACTTCAGACTATATTACAAATCTACAGTTATCAAGACAGTATGGTACTGGCACAAAAGCAGAAATATGGATCAATGAAACAGGATAGAAAGCCCAGAGATAAACCCACACACCTATAGTCACCTAAGGAGACATGAATATACAATGGGTAAAAGACAGTCTGTTCAATAAATGGTGCTGTGAAAACTAGACAGCTACATGTAAAAGAATGAAATTAGAACACTCCCTAACACCATACACAAAAATAAACTCAAAGTGGATTAAAGACCTAAATATAAGGCCAGACACTATAAAACATAGGCAGAACACCACTCTTTGACATAAATCACAGCAAGATCTTTTTTGACCCAACTCCAAAATAATGAAAATAAAACAAAAATAAACAAATGGGACCCACTAAACTTAAAAGCTTTTGCACAGCAAAAGAAACCATAAACAAGACTAAAAAGCGACCCTCAGAATGGGAGAACATATTTGCAAATGAAGCAACTGACAAGGGATTAATCTCCAAGATATACAAACAGCTCATGCAGCTCGATATCAAAAAAACAAACAAAAAGCACCATCACAAAATGGGCAGAAGACTGGAATAGACACTTCCCTAAAAGGAGACATACAGATAACCAAATGGCACATGAAAAGATAGGTGCTCAACATCACTAATTATTAGAGAAATGCCAATTGAAAATACAATGAGATATCACCTCACACCAGTGAGAATGGACGTCATCAAAATCTCTACAATTAATAAATTATGGAGAGGGTGTGGAGAAAAGGGAACCCTCATACACTGTTGCTGGGAATGTAAATTGATAGAGCCACTATGGAGAACAGTATGGAGGTTCCTTAGAAAACTAAAAATAGAACTACCATATGACCAAGAAATCCCACTCTGGGGCATACACCCTGAGAAACCATAATTAAATATATATATATATATATATATGCACCCCAATGTTCGTTACAGCACTATTTACAATAGCCAGGACATGCAAGCAACCTAAATGTCCATCAACAGAGGAATGAATAAAGAAGATGTGGTAAATATATACAATGGTATATAACTCAGCCATAGGAAGTGATGAAATTGTGCCATATGCAGAAATGTGGATGGACCTAGAGACTGTCGTACAGAATGAAGTAAGTCAGAAAGAGAAAAACAAATATCATATATTAATGCATATATGTAGAATCTAGAAAAATGTACAGATGAACCTATTTGCAAAGCAGAAATAGAAACACAGACTTAGAGAACAAGTGTATCAACACCAAGGGGGAAAAGGGGGGTGGGATGAATTGGGAGATTGGGATTGACATATATACACTATCATGTATAAAAGAGATAACTAATGACAAGCTACTGTATAGCACAAGGAACCCTACTCAGTGCTCTGTGTTGACCTAAATGGGAAGGAAATCCTAAGAGGAGGAGATATATGTATATGTATAGTTGATTCACTTTGCTGTAGAGCAAAGACTAACACAACATTGTAAAGGAACTATACTCCAAGTTTTAAAATGTCCCATAATTTATTTAACATCTTCCTTTGTTAGATGATTTTACTTTTCAATTTAACATTCTTCTTAATAATGCTATGATAAACAAAAGTAGTTTTGCAGACAAATATATCTATCCATCTGTAATTATATGCTTAGGATAAAATCTTGGATTTTGGAATTTTATAGTGTAAATGTAGAACAACACATTTTTTAGCCATGTCTGCCCTTGAACACTTTAAGCTGCAATCATTGTATCCTTTGTATGTTGACTGTCCTCTTACCTTCAACACATTGCAATCAGGAAGGAGAATTAGTGGGTTACATGGGCAGAGCAAAAGGAACAGTCCTATTTTTGCAATAAATCTCTGTCCCTTATCTAGCATGGCTTAAGACTAACTTGGGAGAGCACAAAATTACTGCATCTATAAGAAACAAGAGCATAAATCTACCTGAAGGACCAATTGGCATTTGGAAGCAGCAGTGTCAAAAGTCTTCAGAATAAGTAGTTGTAGCCACCCCTGCAGGACTGCCTTATACATCGTGTGGAGCCTATAGAGGAGTTGGAGTGACAACATTGATTCCCAGGAGTGGGAGGCACAAAAGACAAGGGCTGTCTGCTACCACCCCCATCACTCTTGACTGGAGGCAGCACTGCAGTTAGAACATGGATGGATGGGAACCAATGCATGAGCCTACACATGTGGTTCAAGCCCAAGGGTTGTTGTTGGACTTTCAGTAGCCCAGAGCTATGAACTTTTCACATGTCTTTCATGAGAATAATCCCAAATCAACATGTCATCACCATCGTGGTGGCCTAGTGTCATTCTGTTCCACAAAAGAAATACAGTGTTAACCAGACGATCCACTTACCAAACCACCCACCTGGAATTGGAGCCTGTTCCTGAGGGTCCTGGAAAATCCCCAGAGATGTACATCTTGGAGCCCTCATAGTCAGAAATTCTGAAGATCCTTGAGGCATCTAGCCATGTCCATGTGTGGAATAAATAGAGTACCCTGAAGGGATAAAACAGGGACTAGGACCCATGCAGGTCTTATGTAGGCTTTTGGTGCAGAGTTCACATAGCGCTATCAATTCAGCTAGCCCCGGCCATGAGAAGAGGACTTGGGAAATTTGGGATAGGAATCTGGTGTCCTGGATATACATGGGACCAAGCTGGGCTCAGGACACCTTGTTTGGATGGCTCTGTTTGTCCAGTAGTTTTTAGGTCCTGGAGGGTTTTTTTTTTTAATTCCTAGAAAGGCACTGCAAAGTACAGGGCCCTATATGGTGTGCGGTCTAAGGCAGGATCCCCCTTTGCCCAGATCTAAAGGAAGTACTAATAATTTGGAGCCAACATACAAACACCTTTAATGGTTTTGTGATAAATCATCCTCTGGATGGACTGTAGGCATTGTGACTTCCAAAAACAGTGTATGAGAGGCTCATATTATAATCTTCTGGTTTTTCTTTTAGCTTCCTTTTTTCTACTGCTGTTTCTGCAGAATCAGAACCTTCATCGCAACATGTGGATAGCTTGGGTGAATATTATGATAGGAACAGAACGTCTCAAAAATAAATTCATTCTCTCTCTTTTATTAAGGCTTTTCAAAAACTTTTAAAAAAAGCAAGAAATAAGCTTTCCTTCTAGGAATTTAAAGGAGAAAAATAAAACTTATCATTGGCACATGTTTTAATAATCAAGACCATGCAAGTAAGCTAAGCCCCTCATTTTTGCTTCAAAGACCTCTTTCACCCACTGCCAGGGTTCTCTGAAAATGCTGATTGAACATGCATCAAGTATTGTATTCTTTGCTGTTTTGGGAGCACTCTTTAATTAGTGTCCCCAGTGTAAGAACAATGCCTTCTCTGTCAGTGGCAGCCTAGGAATGTGTACCTTTCATATCCTAAATGCATTAGCACAGTCTGTGTCTTATCTCTGCTGTTTCTAAATGCTCAGAAGGTATATCCAGGAAAATTGATGTAACGAACCATTTCCACTTCAGTTTGGATGTCTTGCATGGTGAACTCCAGCCAAAGGAGAGTTAGAGATACAGACCCTCAGTAGCCAGATATTACCATTGACAAGATGGTGAAGTGTGTAAAGTATGCTCTGCCTCTTCATTCTAACCCAACTAGTCACCCAGTTCTTGCCTGCCCTCTTCCTTCCTAACCCTGTCACTTATTCTATTCTCAGGAAAGGCTCTGTTTACTGATAATAAGGGATCAGGTTTAGAATACAGACCTGCTTCATATGGTACAAAGGGAATAAACCTGGGGCTTCCAGAAGTTCTACCCCATAGGGAAATGTTTTCTATGGCTATGCCAAAAGTCTACATATGTATCCATACTAGTGGCTATATTGCTAGTGCAGGAGTGAAGTGGAATTGGGGCAGTATGCCTACCATCAGCAAGGCCCTTGATTGATTTTCAATGAAACTGTCTCTATTTGAATAGATCTTAAGCCATGGTGAGGCTTATAGATTATTGCCTTAAATTCCCTACCATGGCTTAGTAGGCCTAACAGTCTGGCTCCTGTCTGATTTTCCAGCCTCATCTTACACCATATTCCATTTCACTCAATGTTCCTTCCACTTAGGCCTTCTTTTTAGTTTCTTAAATGGATTATGCTTTCTCTTAATCCCAGGGCCTTCACATATGCTGTCCTTTCTGCTTGGAATGAGCTTTTATTTCTCCTTGCCAAGTTAACACCTACTTATTATCTCAGTTCAAAGTTAACTTTCTTGGAAAGCCTTCCTTGACCCCAGACACTATGACAGCATCCTCTGTTAAATGAGCTTTTGTCACACTTATTATTCTTTCATAGCTCTTACCAAAAGTTGTAATTATAAACCTATTTGTGTGACCATTTAAATAACTATAGTTTCTCCCTCTTATAACATATTCTATGAGGGTAGAGAGCATGCCATTTTTGTTCATCATTGTGTCCCCACAAATTAACACTGTCAGACATATATTAGGCATTTATATTAATGAACAAATGACAAGTTTTTGTATTGGCTTCCTTCAAATCCGTCCTATACATTAATGCCATCTTCACCTATATAATTTAATAATTTAAACATCCTTTGCATACAAAATTTCAGGTATTTTCCACTGCTTACAAGATAAAGTTCGAACTCCCTAGCATGGCTTATAGGTTTTCCTCACCTGGTTCCTTCCTCCCTCTTCAGCCTCATACTCCAGTGATTTTTTTAACTCCTTGTGGTTCTCGCTGACACCATATCCCTCTTCTTCTGCCTGGAATTCTCTTGCACTATCCCTGCACTTAATGCATCCTTGTTCCCTAAGATTCACTTCAAATGTCATTTCCTCCAGAAAACCTTCCCTGATAACTCAATTTGATTTAGATGCTCCCTCTACTATGCTAACACTTTGCATTGTCCCCAACCCCATTTTAACTGGCCTAAGTTTTCTTCTTTTGTGCCATAATTGCATCCTGTGCACACTCCAATTTGAGCACTTAAAAGTTGTGAACTGTTATGGTATCTATATAGCAGGGATTGTAGAGATTTAAGAGGGAATAGGCTTTGACTCAGATCTGTGTTGAACTCACTTTCATCTCACTTGGGAGCACACTGACTCAGTTTCCTCATCTATAAAATGGGAGATAGTAACATTATTTGACAAAGGGGGAAGTTGTAAGGAATAAATGAGATACTAAATGAAAATCACCTTGTGTATAATTGCTGGCATAAAAATTAATAAACAGTAACCAATAAGTGGTAGCCTAAAACCTGGCAAGAGATAAGTGCAGTAATGAGTCAGTGAATTAAAAGTTCTAATTTGTACTATTTGTCAATATCTGCAGTGTTAATACTCCCATCATTTCAAGATTATGGGAAGAAATGGACAATGAGCTCTCTCAAGCTGGTAGGATCTGACTCACTACAGCACAACACAAATGAATATTTGTTGAAGGGAACTATTTCAGTGGAGGGGGTATTCCTCTTCCTTTCCAAGGATGAGCTCTCTGCCAGTACCCTCCTACTTCCTCCAAACCTTATTCCTTTTAAGTATTTCCTCTTGTACCTTTAAGCATTCCCTCCCTCTTGGATCCTTATCCTCTAACTACAAATACGTATGCCTGCCCTATACTTTGAAAGTTTTATTTCTTCTCTTACACTCCCCTAAACCTCATAATGTCTCTCTTATACATAGATTTGATAAGTGTGTTTTAGTCATCCACTAAGAGTCAAGCACTGTGCTAAGCACCTGCCTTGGATTTGAACTAAGAATAAAACACAAACTCCTTACCTTGGCCTCCTGTGTCCTATATGATATGACCCCTACTTATCTCTCTGATCTCATATCTTATTACATTTCCTCCTGCACACTAGGCTCTTTACCAGTCATCATTCATAACAATTTCTTTCCTTCCTTATGGACTTTGCACATTCTCTTCCTTTTGCCTGAAAATAACTTTCATAATTTTTTTTTCTTTTTACACTTTATGTATCAAACACCATATCTGCTCCTGAGAAAGTTTTCCCCTGAAGACCTTATTCAAGTATGTTGGCACTGTTTTCTCAGTTACAGAGTTTCATAGCACTCTTCTCTTTTGGTTCACAGCTTACCACAGTTTGTAAGGAAATAATTCTATTTGTAATTTTTTGTTTAATGTCATTATTTCTATCCAGACAATGACCTCCAGGAGGAAAGTAACCACTGCATATCTATCTTTTAGCATAATGGCTAGTGATACTGAGTGAATAAATGAATGAATGAGAGAGTCATTATATTACATTAAGCTACAGATATTTTCTTGTTCTGTTAGAAAATGTAAATTCTGTTTTCCTCATCTATAAAATGCGGATAATATTAAATGATCTCCTGAAATCTATTCTGGCCCCTCCAATATTTACATCACAGTCCAGCCAGGATAATATTTTTAAAAACAAATTTAATCAGTATGTAGCCCTGATTTAAATATTTTAGTGGCTTCCTATTTCTCTTGTGATTTAAATCTAATGAGGTATAAAAAAACTTGAATGTTCATATCACTATCTAGCTTAGTATTCCCATCTCATCTCATGTTCTCTCTTGTTTTCTCTGCTTCAGCATTAGGCGTCCCTTCAATTCTCAGGATGCATCATCATGCCTTTTGTACTGTTCTTCCCTCTATTGGGATGCGCATTCTCTGAACACATCCCCACTCCTTTTTATTCTTTAGCTCTTAGCTCAGTGATCACTTCCACAGAGAACCCTTCCCAGATGCTCCAGTCTGTCAGCCCTTTCTCTATGCTTTCATAGAACCGTATTTTTTCCTTTAAGAGGGCCTATTTGCTTACAATTTTATATTTATTATTGTGTTTAAATGATCAGTGACTGTCTCCACCAACATACTGTGAACTCCATAAAGCAATATTGTACAAATCAAGAGATTAATGGCGTGGTTTTATTAGGGAAGGTATAAAACCTACCTGTCTTAAAGGGCTACTGTGAGGGTTAAATATTATAATACTTCTTACAGAATTTTAAGTAGTATAAAGTATGTTATAAAATTTAAAATATTATTTTAAACTTAATGTACAAACTAAGGTTAAATGTGGGTATAAGACAGATATATCAAAGGTGATAGAAAACATATCCAGGGAATCAAATTTTACCTCTCTGAAGATATTTCTATGTTGTTTTCCAGATATTTGTCTAAGAGCTACAGTTACTTCCCTTTGATCTTCAGGTTAATTGCATGGGTTTGGCATATTCCTGGATTGTTTTCAGGGCCATAGTGGAATAAAACACTAAGATGCACTGCAAGAATCCCAGTATTCAAAGCAAGCATCTTGGAGTCATCAGTTTCTTCCTGAAATACTTGATTCAGTTGTGCATAAGAAGAGGAGAGGGAAAAAAATGTCCTGAACCATGTTATATTGGGAAATATTTAAGAAATTTGAGGAGTTTGTGTGGCCAAGATAGTGGAGTTGGAAGACGCTAAGCTCACCTCCTCCTATGGGCACACCAAAATTACAGCTATTTATAGAGCAACTCTTTGTGAAAAAACTATCTGAAAACTAGTAGAAAAAAATTTCCACACCTAAAGGTTAAAAAAAAAAACCAGAGAGATTGGGTATGAAGAGCAGAGACATGGTAAGTCAGGACCCACACCCCCAGAGAAGTGACCCAAAAACAGGAAGATAATCACAATTGCAAAGGTTTTCATTGAGGAGAAAGGGGCCTGAGCTCCACATCAGGGTCTCCAGACTGGGGAGCTTGCACTGTGAAGACAAGCCCGCAGAATGCCTGGCATTGAAAGCCAGTGAGGCTTGCATATGGGTGAGCTTGAGGGCTGTAGGAAACAGACTCCACTATTAAAGAGCACATGCAGATACTTACATGCACTGAGTCCCAGTGCAGAGGTAGTATTTGAAAGGAGCCTGGTCTCACAGCCAGCCACCAGGACAACATTGCCCTGCCAAGCAGTAGGCCAGCAGCCACTTCATGAGGCAAGGCCTGGAAGCCACCCTGGTTGGGACCAGCTTCACTTACGAGCACATCAGAAGCAGTCAGTCCCACCACAAAAGAAAGGCCCATGATGCCCACATAGGGGGCAAACTCAGAGCATATGACACAGGTGATGAGAGGGAAGTATGCTGCTGAACCCCATAAGATGTCTCCTATGTAAGGCCACTTCTCTGAGATTGGGAACATAACTGACCTACCTAATACTGAGAAATAAACGCAGAGAATTAGGCAAAATGAGGAGGCAGGGGAATATGTTTCAAATAAAGGAACAGAACTACAGAAGGACTAAGCAATGTGGAGATAAGCAATGAACCCAAAAAAGAGTTCAAGCATCATAAAGATGCTCAATGAACTCGGGATAAGAATGGATACATACAGTGAGAATTTTAACAGAGAACTAGAAAATAGAAGAACTAAGCAGAGCAGAAGAATATAATAACTGAAACAAAAAATACACTAGAAGGACTCAACAATAGATCAGATGATAGAAAGGAATGGATCAGAGAAATGGAACAGAGTAGGGGAAATCACCCAAGCTCAACAGAAAACAGAAAAAGTAATTTTTAAAAATGAGGATAGCCTACAAAACCTCTGGGACAAGATCAAGCATGCTAACATTTACATTAGAGGGGTCTGAAGAGAGAGGAGAAATGGGGAGAAAACCTTTTCAAAGACATATTTGAAAACTTCCCTAACCTAGGAAAGTAAACAAACATGCAGGTCTAAGAAGCACAGGGAAACCCAAACAAGATGAACCCAAAGAGGTCCACACTAAGACAATTATAATTAAAGTGAAAAAAAATAAACATAATGAGAGACTCTTAAAAGTAACAAGGGAAAAACAATTGATTACATAAAAGGAGACTCCCATAATACTATCAGCTGACTTCAACACAAACACTGCAGACCAGAAAACAGTGGCATAATATATTTAAAGTAATGAAAGGAAAAAAATCTACAACCAAAAGTACTCTCACCAGCAAATCTACCATTCAGCTTTGAAGGAGAGAAACAGAGTTTTACAGGCAGGCAAAACTAAAATAGTTCATCATCACTAAATCAGCTGTACAAAAAAACTTAGAGGGACTTCTCTGAGTGGGAAAGGAAACACCACAACTAGACCTGATACTTATGAAAAAAAAAATATCTCATTGGTAAAGGTAAACACAAAGTAAAGGTAGTAGATCAACCACTTATAAAGCAGGTAAGAAGGTTAAAGGTCAAAAGTAGTGAAAGCATCTACATCCACAATAAATAGATAAGGGATGCAACAAAAAAAGATGTGGTATATGAGGTTAAAAATGTGAAACTTGGGAGGTGAAGTAAAAATTCAGAGTTGTTAGAATGTGTTCACACTTAAGAGATTATGTTATTATCAACTTAATCATTTATATGTATGTGTATACACATGTATATACATATGTGTGTGTGTGTGTGTGTGTGTGTATTATATATATAGTTATACCTAAACCTCATGGTAACCACAAACCTAAAACCTGGAATAGTAACACACTAAAAAATAAAGCTATTGGAACATAACACTAAAAAATTGTCATCAAATAAGAAGAGAACAAAAGAAGACAGGGAAAAAAACTACAGAAAAAACAAGAAAACAATTAAAAAATGGCAATATGTACAAACTATAAATAATTACTTTAAAAATAAATGGAGGGGGCTTCCCTGGTGGCACAGTGGTTGAGAGTCCGCCTGCCGATGCAGGGGACATGGGTTCGTGCCCTGGTCCGGGAAGATCCCACATGCCACAGAGCAGCTGGGCCCGTGAGCCATGGCTGCTGAGCCTGTGCATCCAGAGCCTGTGCTCCGCAACAGGAGAGGCCACAACAGTGAGAGGACCATGTACCACAAAAAATAAATAAATAAATAAATAAAACTGGAGGGCTTCCCTCGTGGCGCAGTGGTTGAGAGTCCGCCTGCTGATGCAGGGGACATGGGTTCGTGCCCTGGTCCGGGAAGATCCCACATGCTGTGGAGCGGCTGGGTCCGTGAGCCATGGCTGCTGAGCCTGTGTGTCCAGAGCCTGTGCTCCACAATGGGAGAGGCCACAAAAGTGAGAGGCCCACATACTGTAAAAAAATACAAATAAATAAATAAATGTACTAAATGTTCTAATCAGATGTATGGTGGCTGAAAGCATGAAAAGCAAAGACCCATATATATGTTGCCTAGAAGAGACTCACAGCAGAGATAAAGACACACACAGATTGAAAGTGAAGAGATGGAAAAAAGTATTCCATGCAAATGGAAACAAAAGGAAAGCTAGGGTAGCAATACTTACATCAGAAAAAAATAGACTTTATAACACAGACTATAACAAGAGACAAAGAAGAATGTTACATAATGATAAAGAGATCAATCCAACTAGTAGATATAAAAGTTGTAAATATATATGCACCCAACAAAGGAGCACCTAAATACATAAAGCAAATATTAACAAATGTAAAGAGAGAAATTGACAGTAACACAAAAATGGTAATTTAACACCCAGCTTACATCAATGGACAGAACATCCAGACAGAAAATCCATAAGGAAATATTAGCTTTAAATGACACATCAGACTATGGACTTAATGGAAATACGTAGAACATTTCATCCAAAAGCAGCAGAATACACATTCTTTTCAAGTGCAAATGGAACATTCTTCAGGATAGATCACATGCTAGGTCACAAAATAAGTCTCAATATATTTAAGAAAATCAAAACCATATCAAACATCTTTTCTGATCACAACATTATGAGACAAGAAATCAATTACTAGAAAAACAAACTGCAAAAAACACAAACAAACATATGGAGGTTCAACAGTATAATACTAAACAGCCAATGAGTTATTGAAGAACTCAAAGAGGCAATCAAAAAATACCTGGAGACAAAGGAAAATGGAAAGAGAGCAATCCAAAATCTGTGGGACACAGCAAAAGCACTTCTAAGAGGGAAGTTCATAACTATACAAGCCTACCTCAGGAAACAAGAAAAATCTCACATTAACTCTCTAACCTACGCCTAAAGGAACTAGAAAAAGAACAAAAATAATAAAGATACAAGCAGAAGTAAATAAAACAGAAACTAAAAAAGCAATAGAAAAAGATTAATGAGACTAAGAGTTATATCATTAAAAGACAAACAAATTTAATAAACCTATAGCTAGACTCATCAAGAAAAAGACAGAGGACCCAAATATATAAATCCAGAAATTAAAGAGGATAAATTACACCTGACATCACAGAAATACAAATGGTCATTAGAGATTACTATGACCAATTATATGCCCCCCAACTTTAAAACCTACAAGAAATGAATAAATCCCTAGGAAAGTACAATCTGCACAGACTGATTCAGGAAGGAATAGGAAATATGAATACAGACATTACCACTAATGAAATTGAATCAGTAATTAAAAAAAAAAAACTCCAAACAAAATAGTCCAGGGCTAGACAGCTTCACAGGTGAACTCTATCAAACATTTAAAGAAGAGTTAAAACCTATCCTTCTCAAACTATTCTAAAACATTAAAGAGGAAGGGATGCTTCCAAACTCATTCTATGAAGTTAGCATCACCCTTATATCAAAACCAGACAAAGATGACACAAAACAAGAAAATTATAGGCTGATATCATTGATGAACATAGAGGCAAAAATCCTCAACAAAATATTAGCAAACTGAACTCAATACATTTAAAGGATCATACACTATGATCAAGTGAGATTTATTCCAGGGATACCAGGATGGTTAAATATCCACAGAACAATCAATGCAATACACCACATTAACAAATTGAGAACTAAAAATCATGATCATATGTCAAAATGTTTTGACAAAATTTAACATCCGTTTATTGTAAAAGCTCTCACAAAGTGGGTTTGGAGGGAGCATAATTCAACATAACAAAGTCCATATATGACAAACCTACAGCCAACATCATACACAATGGTGAAAAGACAAAATCATTTCCTCTAAGATAAGGAATAAAACAAGGATGCCTACTGTCACCACTTTCATCCAACATAGAATTGAAAGTCCTAGCCACAATGATCAAACAAGAAAAAGAATTAAAAGGAACTAAATTGGAAAGGATGAAGTAAAACTGTTACATTTTGCAGATGACATAATACTATACATAGAAAATCCTTCAGATGCAACTGAAAAACTACTGTAACTGATAAATGAATTCGGTAAAGTTGTATAATACAAAATTAATATAGAGAAATCTGTTGCATTTCTATACACCAACAATGAAATATCAGAAACAAAAATTAAGGAAACAATCCCATTTACTATAACAATAAAAATAATAAAATACTAGGAATAAACTTACCTAAGGAGACAAAAGACCTGCACTACAAAAACTATAAGACACTGATGAAAGAAATCGAAGGTAAAACAAACAGATAGAAAGATAAACCATGTTCTTGGATTAGAAGAACCAGTATGGTCAAAATGACTATACTACCCAAGGCAATCTACAGATTCAATGCAATCTCTATCAAAATAACAGTGGCATTTTTTTTCACAGCACTAGAACAAATAATTCTATAATTTGTGTGGAAACACAATGGAACACAAAAAGTCAAAACAATCTTAAGAAGAACACAGCTAAAGGTATCATGCTCCTTGAGTTCAAACCATACTACAAAGCTATAGTAATCAAAATAGTAAGGTAGTGACACAAATCCAGACACACAGATCAATGGAACATAATAGAGATCCAAGAAATAAACTCACATTTATATGGGTAATTAATCTTTGACAAAGAAGACAAGCATACACAATGGGGAAAAAGCAGCCACTTTAATAAATGGTGCTGGGAAAACTGGATAGCTACATGAAAAGAATACAACTGGATTAATTTCTCACACCATATACAAAAATAAATTCAAAGCCTTTAAAGATATAGATATAAAACTTAAAATCAAAAACTGTTAGGAAAAAAATATGGGCATACACACTTTGACATTGGTCTTAGAAATATTTTTAAAAATAATGTTATGTAAGCAAGGGAAAAAAGCAGAAACAAATAGGACTACATCAAATTTAAAAGCTTTTGCATAGAGAAAGTAACTATCAACATAACAAAAAGGCATCCTATTGAATGGAAGAAGTTATTTGCAAATGATATTACTGATAAAGGGTTAATATCCAAAGTAAACAAAGTACACATGCAACTTAACATCAAAAAGACAAATAACTTGGGACACAGAGCAAAGATGGTGGCATGGGAAGCAGTGGGGTTTGCATCTCCCCAAAACTAGGGAATCTGGCAGACACTGGGGACTTTGACACCCAAGGAGACGGGAGGAACCCCCAAGTGAACTGCTTGTGGGATTGAGGTTCACAAGCTGGGGGTGGGGCCAAAGCGCCTGTGGTGAGAGTTCCGAGGCCAAACCACTGGAAAAGCATAGAAACTCACACCCCAGGGAGTATTCATTCTGAGTGAGGTTTCTCAGAGGTCCATATATTGGCACCAAGATCCAGCTATGCCCGCAGCCTACAAATTGCAGTGTTGGAAGCCTCAAGCCAAACAACCAGTAAGACAGGAACACAATCCCACTCATCAAAAAAAAAAAAAATGAGATGGCAAAAAATATGTCACAGATGAAGGAGCAAGATAAAAATCTACAAGACCAAATAAATGAAGAGGAAATAGGCAATCTACTTGAAAAAGAATTCAGGATAATGATAGTAAAGATGATCCAGAACCTCAGGGAAAAAAATGGAGGCACGGATTGAGAAAATACAAGAAATGTTTAACAAACAACTAGAACTAAAGAACAAACAAACAGACATGAACAACACAATAAGTAAAATGGAAAATGCAATAGAAGGAATCAATAACAGAATAACTGAGGCAGAAGAACAAATAAATGAGCTGGAAGACAAAATGGTGGAAATAACTGCCAAGGAGCAGAATAAAGTAAAAAGAATAAAAAGAATTTAAGACAACATCAGAGACCTCTGGGATGATACTAAATGCACAAACATTCGAATTATAGGGGTCCCAGAAAAAGGAGAAAGAAAGAAAGGATCTGAGAAAATATTTGAAGACATTATAGTCAAAAACTTCCCTAGCATGGGAAACCAAATAGTCATCCAAGTCCAAGAAGTGCAGAGAGTCCCATACAGGATAAATCCAAGGAGAAACACGCCAAGACACATATTAATCAAGCTAACAAAAATTAAATTCAAAGAAAAAAGCAGAAAGGGAAGAGCAAAAAATAACATAAAAAGGAATCCCCATAAGGTTATCAGCTGATTTGTCAACAGAAACTATGCAGACCAGAAAGGAGTGGCAGGATATACTTAAAGTGATGAAAGGGAAAATCCTACAACCAAGATTACTCTACCCAGCAAGGATCTCATTCAGATTCAATGGAGAAAACAAAAGTTCTTCAGACAAACAAAAGCTAAGATAATTCAGCACCACAAACCCAGGTTTACAACAAACTGCTCTAGGCGGGAAACACAAGAGAATAAAAAGACCCACAGAATAAAAACAAAGCAATTAAGAAAATGGTAATAGGAACATACATATTGATAATAACCTTGAATGTAAATTGATTAAGTGCCCTAACCAAAAGACAGAGACTAGCTGAATAGATACAGAAAAAAAAAAGAAAACCCTATATGTGCTGTCTACAAGAGACACACTTCAGACCTAGGGACACATACAGACCGAAAGTGAGGGGATGGAAAAAATATTCCAAGCAAATAGAAATCAAAACAAGGCAAGAGTAGCAATACTCATATCAGACAAAATAGACTGTAAAATAAAGACTATACAAGGGACAAAGAAGGACACTACATAGTGATCAGTGGATCAATCCAAGAAGATATAACAATTATAAATATTTGTGAACCCAACAGAGGAGTACATCAATACATAAGGCAAATGCTAACAAACATAAAGGGGAAATCGACAATAACACAATAATAGTAGGGGATTTTAACACACCATGTCTACCAATAGACAGATCATCCAAACAGAAAATAAATAACGAAACACAAATTTTAAACGACACAATAGACCAGACAGATTTAATTGATATTTATAGAACATTCCACCCAAAAGTGGTAGAATACAATTTCTTCTCAAGTGCACATGGAACATTTCCAGGATAGATCATATCTTGCATCACAAATAAAGCATCGAAAAATTTAAGAAAATTGATATCATATCAAACATCTTTTCTGACCACAATGCAATGAGATTGGAAATCAGTTACAGGAAAAAAAAAACTGTAAAAAACACAAATACATGAAGACTAAACAATACACTACAAAATAACCAAGAGATAACTGAAGAAATCAAAGAAGATATAAAAGAATACATAGAAGCAAATGGCAATGAAAACACGATGACCTAAAACCTATGGGATGCAACAAAAGCAGTTCTAAGAGGGAAATTTATAGCAATTTGCCCTCACCTCAAGAAACAAGAAAAATCTCAAATAAACAATCTAACGCTACACCTAGGGAAAGAAGAACCAACAAAACCCAAAGCCAGTGAAAGGAAAGAAATCATAAAGATCAGAACAGAAATAAAAGAAATAGAAACAAACAAATGAACAAAAATAGAAAAGATCAATAAAACTAAAAGCTGGTTGTTTGAGAAGGTAAACAAAATTGATAAACCCTTAGCAAGATTCATCAAGAAAAAAAGGGAGAGGATGAAAACCAATAAAATTAGAAATGAAAAAGGAGAAATCACAACTGACAAGGCAGAAATACAAAGGATTATAAGAGACTACTGAAAACAACCATATGCCAATAAAATGGACAACCATGAAGAAATGGATAAATTCTTGGAAAGGTACAATTTTCCAAGACTGAACCAGAAATAATTAGAAAATATAAACAGACTTATCACAAGTAATGAAGTTGAAACTATAATTAAAAATCTTCCAACTAACAGAACTCCAGGACCAGATGGCTTCACAGGCAAATTCTATCAAACATGTAGAAAAGAGCTAAAACCAATCCTCAAATTCATCAAAAAATTGCAGAGGGAGGAACACTCCAAATTCATTCCATAGAGCCCCCATCACCCTGACACCAAAACCAGAAAAAGATATCACAAAAAAGAAAATTATAGACCAATAACACAGATGGACATAGGTGCAACAATCCTGAACAAAATACTATCAAACAGAATCCAACAACACATTAAAACAATCATACATCATGATCAAGTGGGATTTATCCTGGGGATGCAAGGATTCTTCAATATACGCAAATCAATCAATGTGATACACTATATTAACAAATTAAGGAATAAAAACCACATGATCATCTCAATAGATGCAGAAAAAGCTTTTGACAAAATTCAACATCGATTTATGATAAAAACTCTCCAGAAAATGGGCATAGAGGAAACCTACCTCAACATGATAAAGACCATATATGACAAACCCACAGCAAACATCATACCCAATGGTGAAATACTGAAAGCATTTCCACTAAGATCAGGAACTAGACAAGGATGTTCACTCTCACCACTCTTATTCAACATAGTTTTGGAAGTCTTAGGCACAGCAATCAGAGATGAAAAAGAAATTTAAAACATACAAATTGGAAAAGAAAAAGTAAAGCTGTCACTGTTTGCCAATGACATGATACAATACATAGAAAATCCTAAAGACACCATCAGAAAACTACTAGAACTAATCAATGAATTTGGTAAGGTTGCAGGATATACAATTAATGCACAGAAATATCTGGCATTTCTATACACTAACAGATAAAAATCTGAAAGAGAAATTAAGGAAACACTCCCATTTACCACTGCAACAAAAAGAATAAAACACCTAGGAATAAACCTTCCTAAGGAGACAAAAGACCTGTATGCAGAAAATTATAAGACACTGATGAAAGAAAGTAAAGATGATACAAAGATGGAGAGATATACCATGTTCTTGGATTGGAAGAATCAACATTGTGAAAATGACTATATGACCAAAAGCAATCTACAAGTTCAATGCAATCCTTATCAAACTACCAATGGCATTTTTCACAGAGCTAGATCAAAAAATTTCACAATTTGTATGGAAACACAAAAGACCCCGAATAAGCCAAAGCAATCTTGAGAAAGAAAAATGGAGCTGGAGGAATCAGTCTCCCCAACTTCAAACTATACTACAAAGCTACTGTAATGAAGACAGTATGGTACCGGCACAAAAACAGAAATATAGATCAATGGTACATGATATAAATCCCAGAGATAAACCCACACATATAAAGTCACCTAATTTACAAGAAAGGAGGCAAGAACGTACAAATGGAGAAAAGAGAGCCTCTTCAATAGTGTTGCTGGAAAACTTGACAGCTACATATAAAAGAATGAAATGAGAACACTACATAACACCATTCACAAAAATAAACTCCAAATGGATTAATGACCAAAATATAAGACCAGACACAATAAAACTCTTAGAGGAAAACATAGGAAAAACTCTCTTTGACCTAAACCACAGCAAGTTATTTTTTGACCCATGTCCTAAAGTAATGGAAATAAAAACAAAAATAAACAAATGGGACCTAATGAAACTTACAAGCTTTTGCACAGCAAAGGAAACCATTAACAAGAGGAAAAGACAACCTTCAGAATGGAAGAAAATATTAGCAAATGAAACAATGGACAAAGGATTAATCTCCAAAATATACAAAGAGCTCATGGTGCCAAATATATATAAATAAAGACCCAATTAAAAAATGAGCATAAGACCTAAATAGACATTGCACCAAAGAAGACATACAGATGGCCAAGAGGCACATAAAGAAGACATACAGATGGCCAAGAGGCACATGAAAAGATGCTCAACATCAGTAATTATTAGAGGAATACAAATGAAAACTACCATGAGGCATCACTTCATACTTGCCAGAATGGCCATTATCAAAAAATCTAGAAACAATTAGTGGTGGAAAGGGTGTGGTAAAAAGGGAATCCTCCTGCACTGTTGGTGGGAATGTAAATTGATACAGCCACTATGGAGAACAGTATGGAGGTTCCTTGAAAAACTAAAATTAGAACCATGTGATGACCCAGCAATCCCACTACTGGGCATATACCCTGAGAAAACCATAATTCAGAAAGAGACATATACCCCGAATTTCATTGCAGCACTATTTACAATAGCCAGGACTTGGAATCAACCTAAATGTCCATTGACAGATGAATGTATAAAGAAGATGTGGCACATATATATAATGGAATATTACTCAGCCATAAAAAGAAATGAAATTGAATTATTTGTAGTGAGGTGGAAGAACCTAGAGTCTGTCATACAGAGTGAAGTAAGTCAGAAAGAGAAAAACAAACACCATATTCTAACACATATATATATAGAATGTAAAACAAAATGGTACTGATGAACCTAGTGGCAAGGCAGGAATAAAGACATTGACATAGAGAATGGACTTGAGGATATGGGGGTGGTGGGGGAAGTTGGGGCAAAGTGAGAGTAGCACTGACACATATACACTTCCAAATGTAAAATAGATAGCTAGTGGGAAGAAGCAACATAGCACCGGGAGACAAGGTCAGGGCTTTGTGATGACATAAAGAGGTAGGATAGTGAGGGTGAGAGGGAGGCTCGAGAGGGAGGGGATATGTGGATATATATATATGTATGTGGCTGATTCTCTTTGTTGTACAACAGAAACTAACACAACATTGTGAAGTAATTATAGTCCAATAAAGATGTATTAAAAACAAAACAAATAACACAGTTGAAAAACGGACAGAGAAACTGAATAGATATTTTTTCAAAAGAAGACCTAAAGATGGCCATCAGGCACATGAATAGATGCTCGACATCACTAATTGTCTAGAATATGCAAATTGGGCTTCCCTGGTGGCACAGTGGTCGAGAGTCTTCCTGCCGATGCAAGGCACACGGGTTCGTGCCCCAGTCCGGGAAGATCCCACAAGCCACGGAGTGGCTGGGCCCATGAGCCATGGCCACTGAGCCTGCGCATCCGGAGACTGTGCTCCACAACGGGAGAGGCCATTACAGTGAGAGGCACGCATACCATACCACACAAAAAATATATATATATGCAAATCATAACCCCAATGTGATATCTCCTCACACTTGTTCATTTTCAAAAAACAAAAAATAACAACTGTTGGAGAGGATGTGGAGAATAGAGACCCCTTGTGCACTGTTAGCAGGAAAGTAAATTGGTACAGCCATTATGGAAAACATGACAGAGGTTCATCAATAAATTAAAGATAAGAGGAGGTGGAGATGAGATGGTGGAGTAGAAGGTCATGAGCTCTCCACATCTTAATAAAACCCCAAAATCACACTTAACTGCTGAACAACCACTGACAAAAACACTGAAACATTTGAAACAATACAGCCTACATCCAAAAAAAAGAAGAAGCCACAATGTGAAGGTAAGAGGGGCACAACTGGATAAAATGAACTCCCATACCCACCATTGGGCAAGAGAGCTGAATGTGACCAATCAAAATTTTATATGATCCATTTCTGCAACCTTATGTAATGATGAAAGACTTTTTTCAGAAGTGATATGTAGGTCATAGCATAAGATCATGGAATAGACTTAAGATACTGGGATGGATTCTTGACTAGCAATAGAGTGCATGATACAAGTCTGTATATGAAGGTTTCTTCAGGGACTAGTTTAGGTAAGAAAGAGTGCTTTAGCAGAATATAGTGAAATACTGACAAAGGCCCTCATAAAGTTTTGAAATCATTGACTCTTCTCATGCTATACTATCATGCATGGCATGCACAGTGAACTGAGGGGAGGAGAAAAGATGGTAGAGTACAAAGATGTGGGCTCACCCCATCTTCTGAAAACGCCAAAATCACAACTAACTCCTGAACAACCACTGACAAAAAAATGGTAGAACCTAACAAAAAAGATACCCTAAGTACAAAGATAAAGCCACAACAAGACAGAAGGGGCACAATCATGATAAAATCAGATCCTATACATGTCAGGTGGGTGACCCACAAAGTATAAAATAGTTATAATGCAGAAGTTCTCTCACAGGAGTGAAAGTTCTCAGCCCCATGTCAGGCACCCCAGACTGGAGTTATGGCATTGGGAGGAGGAGCCACCAGAGTATCTGGACTTGAAGGCCAGTGGGGCTTGACTGCAGGAATTCCACATGACTGAAGGAAATAGAAACTCCATCAAGGGGGTTTTACAGTCTTGTGTGCACCAGGACCCAAGGAAAATAGTGGTGACCTCATAAGAGACTGGGCCAGACTTACCTGCTAGTATTGGAGTGTCTCCTTGGAGGTGGGTGGCAGCTATGGCTCACTGCGGGGACAAAGACACTGGTGGCAGCAGTTCTGGGGAGTATTCATTGGCATGAGCCCTCCTGGAGGCCACCATTTCCTCCCCAAGATCTAGGCCCACTAAGCAACCTGTAGGCTCCAGTGCTGGGACGCCTCAGGCCAAACAAAAAACAGGGCGGGAACACAGCCCCACCCATCATCATATAGGCTGCTTAAAGTCTTCCTGAGTAAACAGCTGTTTGACAAACATACTTCCCACACACAGCCCTCCCCACCAGAGGGACAAGACACAGCTCCACCCACCAGTGATCAGGTACCAGTCCCTCCCACCAGGAAGCCTGCACAAGACTCTTAGATGTCCTCATCCACCAAGGGGCAGAGAGCAGAAACAACAACTACAATCCTGCATCCTGCAACATGGAAACCAGTCAGAAAAAAATTAGAAAAAATGAGATGGCAAAGGAATATATCCCAGATGAAAGAACAAGATAAAACACCAGAAGAACAACTAAGTGAAGTGAAGATAGGCAATCTTCCTGAAAAAAATAAAGAAATTCAGAATAATGATAGTAAAGATGATCAAAGATCTTAAAAAAATAATGGAGGCACAGATCAAGAAAAAACAAAAGAAGTTTAGCAAAGACCAAGAAGAACGAAATAACCAACAAACAGAGATGAACAATACAATAACTGAATTGAAAAATTTAAAATACACTAGAACAAATCAAGAGCAGAGTGATGGAGGCAGAAGAACAGATAAGTGAGCTGGAAGACAGAATGGTGGAAATCACTGCTGTGGAAGAGAAGAAAGAAGAAAGAATGAAAATAAATGAAGAAAGCATAAGAGACCTCTGGGACAACATTAAATACACCAACATTCATATTATAAGGGTCCCAGAAAAAAAAGGGAGAAAGGACCTGAGAAAATATTTGAAGAGACAATAGCTGAAAACTTCCCTAACATGTTAATGGAAACAGTCACCAAAGTCCAGGAAGTGGAGAGTGTCCCAGGCAGGATAAGCCCAAGGAGGAGCATGCCAAGACAAATAGTCATCAAATTGAAAAAACTAAAGACAAATAAAAAATATTAAATGCAACAAGCGAAAAGCAACAAATAAAATGCAAGGAAATTCCCATGAGGTTATCAGCTGAATTCTCAGCAGAAACTCTGCAGGCCAGAAGGGAGTACCATGATGTATTTAAAGTGATGAAAGAGAAGAACCTACAGCCAAGAATACTTTACCCAAGAAGGCTCTCATTCAGATTCAATGGAGAAATCAAAAGCTTTACAGACAAGCAAACCTAACAGAATCCAGCACCACCAGACCAGCTTTGCAACAAATGCCAAAGAAACTTCTCTAAGTGGAAAAGAAAAGGCCACAACTAGAAACAAGAAATTTACAAATGGGAAAGCTCACTGGTAAAGACAAACATACAGTAAAAGTAGGAAATCATCAACACACAAATATGATATCAAAATCAGCAATTGGGATAAGAGGAGAGTACAAATACAGGATATTGAAAATGCATTTGAAATTAAAACACCAGCAACTAAAAACAATCTTGTTTATATAAAGACTTCTATATTAAAACCTCATGGGAGCCACAAAAAAATCTACAATAGACACACACACAAAAAGAAAAAGGAATTCAAATGCAACAATAAAGTTAGTCATTAAGTCACAAAGGAAGAAAACAAAAAAGGAAGAGAAAAAAAACAGCTACAAAAACAAATCCAAAACAAATAAGAAAAAGGCAATAAGAACATGCAAATCAATTATTACCTTCAATGTAAATGGATTATATGCTCCAACCGAAAGACACAGACTGGCTAAATGGATACAAAAACAAGACCAGCATATATGCTGTCTACAAGAGACCCACTTCAGATGTAAGGACACGTGCAGTGTGAGAGTGAGGGGATGGAAAAAGGTATTCCATGAAATGAAAATTGAAAGAAAGCTGGAGTAGCAATACTAATATCAGACAAAATAGACTTTAAAATAAAGACTGTTACAAGAGACAAAGGGTACTACATAATGATCAAGGGATCAATCCAAGAAGAAAATATGACAACTGTAAATATATTTGCACCCAACATAGGAGTGCCACAATATATAAGACAATGCTGACAGCCATAAAAGGAGAAATTTACATTAACACGATAATAGTGGGAGACTTTAACACACCACTTTCATCAATGGACAGATCATCCAGATTAAAGATCAATGTGTTAAATCACAGACCTTAAATCACACATTAGGCCAGATGGAATTAATGGATATTTATAGATAATTCTATCTAAAACAGCAGAACATACATTCTTCTCAAGGGCACATGGAATATTCTTCAGGGGTGATCATATCCTGGGCCACAAAGTGAGTCTCAGTAAATTTAAGAAAACTGAAATCATACCAAGCACCTTTTCCAACCACAAAACTATAAGATTAGAAATCAAGTACAAGGAAAAAAACTGTAAAAACACTAACATGTGAAGGCTAAACAACATGCTACTAAACAACAAATGGATCACTGAAGAAATCAAGAGGAAACTAAAAAATACCTAGAGACAAATGAAAATGAAAGCATGACAATCCGAATCTATGGGACGCAGCAAAAGCAGTTCTAAGAGGAAAGTATGTAGCAAACCTATCTTACTTCAGGAAAAAAGGAAAATCTCAAACAACGTAACATTAAACCTAAAGCAACTAGAGAAAGAAGAGCAAGCAGAACAAACAAAACCCAAAATTAGTAGAAGGAAAGAAATCACAAACATCACAGCAGAAATAAAAGAACTAGAAATGAAGAAACATCATCCTCATTCTATGAGGCCACCATCACCCTGGTACCCAAACCAGAAAAAGATAGCAGAAAAAAAAGAAAATTTCAGGTCAATATCTCTGATGAACATAGATGCCAAAATCCTCAACAAAATACTAGCAAACCAAATCCAACAATACATTTAAAGGATCATGCACCCTGATCAAGTGGGATTTATCCCAGGGATGCAAGGGATTCTCAACATCTGCAAATCAATCAGTGTGATACATCACATCAACAAATTGAAGAATAAAACCATATGACCATCTCAATAGATGCAGAAAAACTTTTGACAAATTTCAACACCCATTTATGATAAAAATTCCACATAAAGTGGGCATAGAGGGAACATACCTCAACATAATAAAGGCCATATATGAGAAAACTACAGCTAACATCACACTCAATGGTGAAGAGCTAAAAGCATTTGTTCTAAGATCAGGAACAAGACAAGGATGTCCACTCTTGCCATGTTTATTCAACATAGTTTTTAAAGTGCTAGCCATGGCAATCAGAAAAGGAAAAAGTAGTGGAAATACAAACTGGAAAAGAAGAATTAAAACTGACACTGTTTGCAGATGACATGATACTATACATAGAAAATTGTAAAAGTGCTACCGGAAAACTACTAGAATTCATCAATAAATTTGGTAAAGTTGCAGGATACAGTATTAATACACAGAAATCTATTGCATTTCTATACACTAACAACAAAAGATCTGCAAGAGAAATTAAAGAAACAATCCCATTTGCCATCACATCTTAAAGAATAAAATACACAGGAATAAGCCTATCTAAGGAGGCAAAAGACCTGTACGCCCAAAACTGTAAGATGCTGATGAAAGAAATCGAAGATTACACAAACAGATGGAATGATATACCATGTTCTTGGGTTGGAAGAATGACCATTGTCAAAATGACTGTACTACTGAAGGCAATCTACAGATTCAGTGCAACACCTAGCAAATTAAGTTTGGCATTTTTCACAGAATGAGAAGAAAAAGACTTATAAATTCTATGGAGACACAATAGACCCTGAACAGCCAAAACACTCTTGAGAATGAAAAATGGAGCTGGAGGAATCAGGCTTCCTGATTTCATAATATGCTACAAAGCTACAGTAATCAAGACAATATAGTACTGGCACAAAAACAGAAATATAGATCAATGGAACAGGATAGAAAGCCCAGAAATAAACCCACATACCTATGGTCAATTAATCTACGACAAATGAGGCAAGACTATACGATGGAGATAGTCTCTTCAATAAATGGTGCTGAGAAAACTGGACAGCTACATGTAAAAAAATGAAATTAGAACATTCTTTAACCCCATACACAAAAATAAACTCAAAATGGATTAAAGACCTAAATATAATATCTGATACTATAAAACTCTTAGCAGAAAACACAGGCAGAACACTCTTTGACATAAATGACAGCAATATCTTTTTTGAGCTGTCTTCTAGAGTAATGGAAATAAAACATGAATAAACAAATGGGACCCAATTAACTCAAAAGGGTTTGCACAGCAAAGGCAACCATAAACAAAAAGAAAAGATAACCCACAGAATGGGAGAAAATATTTGAAAACGCTGCGACTGAGAAGGGATTAATCTCCCAAATTTGCAAGCAGCTTATATGGGTCAATATCCAAAAAACAACCCAATCAAAAATTCAGCAGAAGACCTAAATAGACAATTCTCCAAAGAAGACATACAGATGTTCCGGAGGCACATGAAAAGACACTCAACGTCACTAATTATTACAGAAATGCAAATCAAAACTACAATGAGATATCACCTCACACCAGTCAGAATGGCCATCATCAAAAAATCTACAAACAATAAATCCTGGAGAGGGTGTGGAGAAAAGGGAACCCTCCTGCACTGTTAGTGGGAATGTAAATTCATACAGCCACTATGGAGAACAGTATGGAGGTTCCTTAAAAACTAAAAATAGAACTACCATACGACCCAGCAATCCCACTACTGGGCATATACCCTGGGAAAACCATAATTCAAAAAGAGTCATGTACCACAATGTTCATTGCAGCTCTATATACAATAGCCAGGACATGAAAGCAAGGTAAGTGTCCATTGACAGATGAATGGATAAAGAAGATGTGGCACATATATACAATGGATTGTTACTCAGCCATAAAAATAAATGAAATTGAGTTATTTGTAGTGAGGTGGACGGACGTAGAGTCTGTCATACAGACTGAAGTAAGTCAGAAAGAGAAAAACAAATACCATATGCTAACACATATATATGAATCTAAAACAAAAAGTTTATGAAGAACCTACGGGCAGGCCAGGAATAAAGACACAGATGCAGAGAATGGGCTTGAGGACATGGGGAGGGGGAAGGGTAGGCTGGGATGAAGTGAGAGAGTGGCATGGACATATATACACTACGAAATGTAAAATAGATAGCTAGTGGGAAGCAGCCACATAGCACAGGGAGATCAGCTCGGTGCTTTGTGACCACCTAGAGGGGGGGTATAGGGTGTGTGGGAGGGAGGGAGATGCAAGAGGCAGATATGCGGATATATGTATATATATAGCTGATTCACTTTGTTATGAAGCAGAAACTAACACACCATTTTAAAGCAATTATACTCTAATAATAATGTTTAAAAATATTAAAAATAAATAACTAAAAAAAGTGAACCGAGAATATGGGAAGTGCCTATGCATTTGCATAGTGCAATAATCAGGAAGAAACAAAAGGTTATACTGGATGACAGCAGAGCTCTATATACTAATGGGCTAATAAAACTACCTTGAGATTATAATCCAGGTATATATAATATAATTTTCCTCATCACCAAGTCATGATGGGATGGGCTGCATTATTTTAATAGTTTAGGGAACTGTTAGTGTTTATCTTGTGCACAAGAATTTAGACCTTTCTGGAGGAGAAATAGTGTAATTCTATAGGACAAAAAGACATGCTGAAATGTGATAATGCAGCTAAGAATAGAAGCACACTGGAGAGCATTTACATGAATATTAAAAGGGAGAAAGGCTGAAAAGGTATTGTATAAGTACTGTAGAGACTGCCAGGTGGAGGAAATGGATGAGGTAATCCTGATGCTAAGGATAAAACGTGCACTGAAGATAAGGGCTCAGAAGTGTAGTAAAGGAGGGTTAAAGAGTAGGCATTTGACTATCTGTATATCTGCTGAAGCGTCATTCAGTGAAACACTGTATTTGGTAATATCTAGACTTACCTTATTGACAAATGTCTCCTTGATAGTAAAAAACAAAACAAAATGAAGTTGGTTAGCTGCTATCTTGGCATTGATTTTGACTTAAAAAGAGAATTTGATTGGTCACTTGGAAGAGTCAGAAAAATCATTAGAAAGCCACTCATCCATTTTATAGTTTGGGATAATCAGAACACAGTAAAAATTTTATTCTAGAGAGAACTTGACTCAAAGATTGCTTGACTTGTAGATTGGTATTAACTTGTTATGAGGATCCTTGTATTCTGTCGAGGATCCTATCCTTGATACCTGCCCTGTTCTATCCCATATTTTGTAAATGACATGATTGGAGATGTTTAAGGAGTACTGATCAGATCTTGGAAAAGATACAAAACTGAAGGGCTTTGTTCAATGACAAAATAAAAATCGAAAATAATTGAGATGGGCTGACACAATGAACTATTAAATCCTACATTTGATTCTTGAATTCCAACTCCAGAATACAAGTGAGGAAGTTGTGAATCATGGAAAAAGGCAATATTTTTAGTATGAATCAAAAATGGGGTGTTCTGTCAAAAATAAAATATAATAATATGTTGCATTAGTAAAAGTATAGCCCCTATAATAAGGGAAGTGATATTCCTCTTCTATCTACATTGGACATATCACAACAGGAATATTGTTTTCAGTGCTCAGAAGACATTTTAAGGAGCCACTGACAAACATATTCAGAAGTGCATGACCAGGTTGGTAAGTGAAATTGAAATCTATGAGGAAGGTCTGAAATATTAGGGTATGGTGAACCCAGAGGGGGGGAAAAATCTTCCAGAGGATACATAATTATGGTTGCTATTTACTAATAACTACAACCAAGGTACTCTTCTAGATACTTTCTGTATACTATATAATTCTCAAAACAACCCATGATACAAGTCTTATTATCCCCATTTTTCAAAAAAGGGCATAGGTACATAGAGGTTAAGTAGCTTGTCCACGTTTATGCAGCAAGGTAGTGGTAACACTGGGATTGGAACTGAGGTCTTTCGAAGACTAGAAACTAAGGCATTTCATCATACTACAATCCCCTCCTTCCCCTTCCTACCGCCACTATTTTAAAGTAACTGCAGTAAATATAAATTTATATTATCATAACTTTGTTTGTTGAGGATCCACAATATACTAAGCATTAAGCAAGCATGATAAACAGTTTACTTCACTACTTTTCATAAAAATTCTATGAGGTAGATTTTATCATTATATTATAAGAGGGTTGTTTAGACCAAGGTGATTATGCTTCACTTTACTTTTCAAAGAGCCTAAGTTTTCTTATCTAAAATATGTTCCATTCAGTCTGCCTCTCACAGATTTCCTATGAGGTAATAATAATGAGATACTATCATCCTCAGTTTAAGGATAAAGAGACTGAAATTTGGAGAACTGAAGATGAGATGATCAGGAACAAGGGATCTGAATTAGTTTCAGAATGAGAGAGAACTCTCTACCGATTAAGCTGTCCAGAGATGGAAGCTCTCCTAACAAGCATATTCTAAGTTTGATATAATTTCATGATTCAATCAATGACAATATGGACATTCAATATCTCATTTTTCTTTTATAATTCTTTAAGGCCCTTAAAAAGTATAATGAAGATATAATCTCTGAAAACCATTTAGAAAGTCTGACTGTGGATGTGACAGAGTTAGCAGTGCTCACCAAATATTCTATCTGCTCTTCTATACTTCCCAGTCTCCTTGCAGTTAGGTAAGGCCAAGTATCTAGTTCTAGTCAATTGGCTGTGAGAAAAATGAATGTGTGATTTTCAGGCTGAAGCTATGAAATGTTCCTGTGTGATGTTCCAATGCTTTCCTCTCCTGTCACTTTTGATCATCATAACCATGTAAAGCTATAAGAATTAAACAGACTGACACAACATTGTAAAGCAACTATACTGCAATAAAAATTAATAAAATAAATAAAAAAGAATAAAGAAGACTGAATATTTACTGGATTCTTAGTTCCTGTGTGTGAACAAAAATAAACATTTATGTATTAAGTCACTGACATTTGTATATTTGCTTATTACCACAACATAGCCTGTTCTATCCTGGCTAAGGAAAATAATTAAGATTCTTCTAGGCCCTTATACTGTGCCAGGAATTGGAATAATTACTTTATATAAATTATCTCATTTCAATTTTTGAATAATCTTCTATTATACTATTATTCTATTATAATACATATTACACAATTGAGAAAAATTATTTACATAGAGGTAAAAAGCTTAACCAAGACACACAGCCAATAAGTAAGTCACTGAACTCAACTTGGAAAACAACCAATGCAGTCATGAAAGTGATATTTCAAAGCTTTTATATTCACATAGAAAATATTTATGATGTAATATTTGTGAAAGAGGTAAACTATATACAGCTTGCTTAAATTGTAAAAAAAATATAATGAAGATGAGAAGTATATATGCTAAAATGTTAATAATGATGATATATGGGTGGTGATCTTATGAGTGATGTTATTTTCTTTTTTATGGCTTATAAAACAGGATATAGAGTCCAGAAATGGACCCACTAATAAATAGTCAATTGTTTTATGACAAGAGTGCCAACAAAGAAAGAAAAGTTTTTTCAACAAACATTGCTGGATCACCTGGATACCAATATAGAATAAAACATATATATTGACCATTAGAGCACACCATAAACAATGAGTAACTTCAAGTGAACCATACTCCCAAATGTAAAATTGAAAATTATAAAAAATTTTGTAGGAAAACATAAAAAAAACCTTTGCCCCCTTGGGGATAGGTAAAGGTTTTCTTGCTAAAACACACCAAAAAAGCAAAAGCGTAAAATTAAAAATTGATAAACTGGACCTCATCAAAGTTAGGAAAATAGAAAGTTTTGCTATTGAAAAAAAAAATCAAGAAAATAAGGCAACCACAGATGGGGAGATTATTTGCAAAACTTATATCTGATAAAAATTTTATCTAGGTAACAAGAACTAATAATAATAACTAATATTATATTTATGTAATTATATAACTATATAATTATCTATAATTTAATAGTTATTATTATACTCCATTAAAATGGGCAAAAAGTTTGAACAAACACTTTTTAAAGGAAGATACACCAATAGCCAACAAGCACCTAAAAATATGCTCCACATCATTACTCATAAGGAAATGCAAATTAAAATCACAGGGAGATACAACATCATACCCACAAGAATCACAATAAGAAAGACAGCAATGTTAAGTGTTGGGTTAGGAATGGGAGAAACTTCAACTCTCATACATTGCTGATAGGAATGCAAAATGGCACATATACTCTTGCAAAGAATTTGGCAGTTTGTACACAAGTTACATACATCTATCATACAAGCCGACCGTGTGTTATGAGTATCCGCCCAACAGTAATGAAAGCACATGACAAAGACTTGTTTATGGATTTTCATAGCTTTATCATTGTAAAAATCTGGAAACAACCCAAGTGTTCATCGAGTTAATATTTATGCAAATTGAATTTATCCATACCATGGCACACTATTCAGCAAGGAAAAGGAACAAACTATTGATATGTGTGACAACATGAATGAATCTCAAAATCATTGTGCCAAGTAAAAGAAGCCAGACAAAAAATAGTACATACCATATAATTTCACTTGTATAAAATTATAGGAAATGCAAACTAATGACTATAGTGGCAGAAAACCACTATAAAATTCTGAGGCAGATAAAATTCTGAGGCAGAAGGGATCTTAGACCTTATTTCAAACTCTTTGTTTTAGAAATTTGGAAACTGTTGCCTAAAGAAAGGTAGAGACTTGTTGAAAGTGTGCATAGCAGGTCAACAACAAAGCTAAAGATAGAATACAGATTTATCTCTTTCTAATCATGTGTTTTTTCTACTATCACATATTATAAGATGGCTGGAAAAACACACAGAAAGTGCGGTTATTGGTGGTTGAGGAAATCATGACAGTTTTATTACTAGCTTATTACTGATTTAGTCAAGTATGTTTCTCTTTGTACAAGCAAGTGGAAGATTAAGCCATTTTGTCTAGCAGCAGAAAATTTACCTCATGGAGCTACTTAGGTAGATTATTGAAGACCCGGATTGACTAATGGAATAAGAAATTTGTCCAATTTCTGATCCTTTCAGCTTCTGATGTCAATCCTTTTACCTAATAAGCAATAAAGAAAAAATATATATCCTTTGGTATCAGCTTTGAATTTAGGCACATTGTTAAGTTGGAATTCATTTCAGGCAATTATGGAAATGTAGCTGTGATTCGGATGTCATTCATAGATACATATCTCAGTGCATGGACTTTGGACAGTTGACTTGGAAGCTAGTCATCTGGAATCTTTGTGTTTTCTGCCTAAGAGTTCTCCCACTGAAGCAGCTTCCACTGACTCACTGGAGACAGTGCCTACAAATCAAAGTTCAGAGCTGGCCTTGTGTAGAATCAGAGTAAGTGACTGCCATAAAGTGTTTTGGGGGCTTCTCTGGAGAACTCCTCAGCAAACCTCTCTTCTTTTGTCCTCACATTATATATGAATTATATATATATATATATATATATATATATATATATATATATATTAGAGGCTGAGGAGGTTTGTGGAGGTTGCTTCACATATTAGAGGCTGCAGCTCAGGGTTCAAACAAGTCATTCGATTCTGAAGCTGGTAGAAGCTTCTCTATGTCATAGGCTTCTATGTTGTGGGCAAGATTGTCCTTAGGGGTGTTCATCTTGTTGGCTTTAGGGACTATGGACTTGGTGACATTAGAATGACAAGGCTTGGTAACTTTAAGGACAGTGGCTATAGAATTATAACAATGGTGGGGTTGAGACTGGCAGGGTTGAGGCAGAGAGCCTTTATAACCTCTGCCCAAGGGTTAATGCATTGTTTCAAGCCGTTCAAGTTGCATTTTTTGGCAAAATGTATGTTCTTCAGGGACTTTGAGTTGACTCAAATTAGAGATTTGTATGTTTTTGAACTGGCCTTTCAAATTCTATTTCTGAACAATTTCTAGGTATGATCAAGGATGTTGTAGCTCAGTTTTTATTTTATTTATGTCTTTGAATCTTTTGGAACTTCAGTTCTTAGGGGAAGGAGGGGGAAGGGCAGAGAGAGATTTAGAAGGAGAGATTTAGACAGAGAGAGGGATACATTAATTGAAATTACATTTTAATCATTCCTTAAGCAAATTTAATCTAATACTCTCATCATTATTCCATGCAAGTTTTCTCTCATGTATTTTTACTTATTTCTCCCTTTTATCCCTATTTTCCTCCTTTTTTATACTCAGGTCTTTACTGTGTTTAATGAGTATATTTTTATTTGTAGATGCTCTTGCAAAATGTGTATGATTTTGTGTGAATGTAATTTTATTTATTCAAATGCTTTTATATTACATATCTTTTTTTCACATTCCTCATTAGCAATGGATTTTTAAGATCCATCCTGTTGCTTATGTGTGTATCTTATCTGTTGTTTATAACTGTGATAATAGTGCATCATATGTATCCATCACAATTTACTTATTGTCTTATCCTGGGTTCCTCTGAATGCAGGGCCCAAGACAAAGGCTTTGCATGCAGGTGTTTTCTATTGGATTGTGATAACAGGGAACAGGTGTAAGCAACAGGAGGTGTGATATAATGAAGAAAGGAAAGCCAATACAAGAATATGTTGCTGAGTTGGTCACAACTGTTGATAACTGGTGCTTTATCCTGTCGGACCATCTGAGGACCCTTATGAAATTTATATTTTAAGAACCATCTACCCATGGTAGACAAAATAAGGAAGAATTTTATCCATAGGCTTCTGTTCTCCATTGTCAAGGTTGATCTTATGGACTATAACTCACCTGCACTTCACAGTTGCATATGGGTGAATGTCAAGTGGGGTTCAGTGGCTGTCTCACACCATAGATTGTGAGAAACCCTAGGACAAGAAATGATGGTTACACTGAATGGCCATGAGGAAAGGCAAATATCAGATCGTACCTGAATAAGGCCAGTCAAATCCCACAGTAGTGGCTAGAATAAGAGATGAAGATGGGTGGACTGAGTTAGTGTACAAGAGGTGTCCAATATACCTGTCATCTAACCCAGCAATGGTCATCTAGATTGTCTCCCCCCAACTACAAACAATGCTGCAGTAAACACCTTTGTGTATGCCCCTTATGAATTGTATGGATATTTCCCTGGGTAAATATGCCCAGGGGAGGAATTACCAGATGAAAAATTATACATATACTTAATTTGATGAAATAGTGTCAGAGTGCTCTTCAGAATGGCTGCATAATCCTACATGCCAACAAGCAGTACATGAGGGTTCTATTGTCCTCATATGGAATCATCCTGCTTTCTAATTTCAGTCAGTTCAGTGGGTGTAAAGTGATATTTTGCTGATTGTAACTTGTGCATTTTCATTGCTCTGATTATAACTATGTTTGGACATCCCTTCATATATAAACTTGTTAAGACTTTAGAATTTCTTCTCTAATTAATTCCTCATCTTCCTAATTAGGATTGTTAACTATTTCTTGTTATTTGCAGGATATTTTATGTACAAATATTTTGTAATTTTTAAAAAAATTTATTGGAGTATAATTAACTTACAATGCTGTGTTAGTTTCAGTTGTACAGCAAAGTGTATCTCTTATACAAATACATATATCCAATCTTTTTTAGATTCTTTACCCATATAGGCCATTGCGGATTATTGAGTAAAGTTCCCTGTGCTATATAGTAGATCCTTATTCGTTATCTATTTTATATATAGTAGTGTGTATATGTCAATCCCAATCTTCCAATTTATCACTCCCCAACACCTTACCACCCGGTAACCATAAGTTTATTTTCTACATCTGTAACCATTTCTGTTTTGCAGATAAGTTCATTTATGGACTTTTTTTCTAGATTCCACATATGAGCAATATCATAGGATACTTGTCTTTCTCTATCTGACTCACTCTACTCAGTATGAGAATCTCTAGGTCCATCCACGTTGCTGCACATGGCATTATTTTGTTATTTTTCATTGCTGAGTAATATTCCATTGTATATATGTACCACATCTTCTTTATCCATTCCTCTGTTGATGCACATTTAGGTTGCTTCTGTGACTGGCTACTGTGAATAGAGCTTCAATGAACATTGGGGGTGCAGGTATCTTTTCAAATTATGGTTTTCTCTGGATACGTGCTCAGGAGTGGGATTGGTGGATCATATAGTAGCTCTATTTTCAGATTTTTAAGGAACCTCCATACTGTTCTCCATAGTGGCTGTACCAGTTTGCATTCTCACCACATTGTAGGAGAGTTCCCTTTTCTCTGCACCCTTGCCAGCATTTATTATTGTAGATTTTTTGATGATGGCCATTCTGACCAGTGTGACTCATTATAGTTTTGATTTGCATTTCTCTAATAATTAGTGATCTTGAACGTATTTTCATGTGCCGCTTGGCCATCTGTATGTCTTCACTGGTGAAATGTCTATTTAGATCTTCTGCTTATTTTTTGATTTCTTTTTAATTGAGCTGCATGAGCTGTTCATATATTTTGGAGTTTCATCCCTTGTCGGTTACTTCGTTTGCAAATATTTTCTCCCATTCTGAGGGTTTTCTGTATGTTTTGTTTATGGTTTCCATTGCTTTGCAAAAGCCTTTAAGTTTAATTCAGTCCAATTTGTTTACTTTTTGTTTTTATTTTCTTTACTGTAGGAGGTAGATCGAAAAAGATCTTGCTGCAATTTATGTCAGAAAGTCTTCTCCTTATGTTTTCTTCTAAAAGTTTTATACTACCGGGTTATATTTAGGTCTTTAAGCCATTTTGAGTTTATTTTTATGTAGGGTGTTAGGGTGTGTTCTACGTTCATTCTTTTACATGCAGCTATCCAGTTTTTCCAGCACCGCATATTGAAGAGACTCTCCTCTGTCATAGACTACGTGACCAGAAGTACATGAGTTTATCTCTAGACTTTCTATCCTGTTCCATTTACCTATATTTCTGGTTTTTATGCCAGTACCACACTGTTTTGATGATTGTAGCATTGTAGTATAGTCTGAAGTTAGGGGGCCTGACTGCTCCAGCTCCATTTTTCTTTCTCAAGATTGCTTTGGTTATTCATGGCCTTTAGTGTTTCCAAAACATTGTAGAATTTTTTAGTTTTAGTTCTGTGAAAAATGCCCTTGGTAATTTGATAGGGATTGCACTGACTCTGTAGATTGCTTTGGGTAGTACAGTCATTTTCAAAATATTGATTCTTCCAATCCAAGGACATGGTATATCTCTCCAGCTGTTTGTGTTTTCTTTGATTTCTTTCATCAGTATCTTGTAGTTTTCTGAGTACAGGTCTTTTGCCTTCTTCGGTAGGTTTATTTCTAGGTATTTTATTGTTTTTGATGCAATGGTAATTGGGATTGTTTCCTTAATATCACTTTCTAATCTTTTGTTGTAAGTATATAGGAATGCAAGAGAGTTCTGTGTATTAATTTTGTATCTTGCAACTTTACCAAATTCATTTATAAGCTCTAGTAGTTTTCTGGTGGTGACTTTAGGATCTTCTATATACAGTATCATGTCATCTGCAAACAGTGACAGTTTTACTTCTTTTCCAATTTGGATTCTTTTATTTCTTTTTGTTGTCTGATAGGCGTCGCTAGGACTTCCAAAATTATGTTGAATAAAAGTGGCAAGAGTGTACATACTTGTCTTGTTCCTAATCTTAGAAGAAATGCTTTCAGCTTTACACTATTGAGTATGATGTTAGTTGTATGTTTGTCATACATGGCCTTTATAAAGTTGAGGTAGGTTTCCTTTAAGCCCACTTATGGAGAGTTTTATCAAAAACGGTGTTGAACTTTGCCAAAAGCTTTTTCTAAATCTATTGAGATGATCATACAAATTTTATTCTTCAAGTTGTTAATGTGGTGTATCACATTGATTTGATTGAAGAAGCCTTGTATCCCTGGGATATATTGTACTTGATCAGGGTGTATGATCCTTTTTATGTGTTGGTGGATTTGGTTTGCTATTACTATGTGGAGGATTTTTATATCTATGTTCATCAGTGATATTGGCCTGTAATTTTCTTTTTTGTGATATCATTGTCTGGTTTTTGTATCAGGATGAAGGTGGCACATAGAATGAGCTTCAGAGTGTTCCTTCCTCTGCAACTTTTTGGAAGAGTTTCAGAAGGGTAGATATTAACTTTTCATTAAATGTTTGATAGAATTCGCCTGTGAAGCCATCTGGTCCTGGACTCTTTGTTGGAAAATTTTAATCACAGTTTCAACTTCAGTACTTGTGATTGGTCTGTTCATATATTCTATTTCTGCCTGGCTCAGTCTTGAAGGTTGTTTCTTTCTAAGAATTTGTCAATTTCTTCTAGGTTTTGCATATTATTGTTTTATAGTTGCTACTAGTAGTCTCTTATGATCCTTTGTATTCTGTGGCATCCATTGTAACTTCTTGTTCATTTCTAATTTTATTGATTCAATCCCTCTACATTTTTTTGATGAGTCTGTGTAAAGGTTTATCAATTTTCTTTATCTTTACAAAGAGCCAACTTTTAGTTTCATTAATCTTTGCTATTGTTTTCTTCACCTCCATTTCATTTATTTCTGCTCTCATATTTATGATTTCTTTCCTTCTTTTAACATTGGGTTTTGTTGTTCTTCTTTCCCTAGTTGCTTTCAGTGTAAGTATAGGTTGTTTATTTGAGATTTTTCTTGTTTCTTGAGGTAAGATTGTATTGTTACAAACTTCCTTCTTAGTACTGCTTTTGCTGTATCCCATGGGTTTTGCATTGTCATCTCTCTCTAGGTATGTTTTTAATTTCCTCTTTAATTTCTTCACTGATCCATTGATTATTAATAACATATTTGGCCTCCATGTGTCTGTATTTTTCAGAGTTTTTCCTGTAATTGATTTCTAATCTCATAGAGTTGTGGTCAGAAAAGAACTTTGCTATGATTTCAATTTTCTTAAATTTACTGAGGCTTGATTTGTGACCCAAAATGTGATCTATCCTGGAGAATGTTCTGTGTGCACTTGAGAAGAAATTGTATTCTGCTGCTTTCAATGAAATGTCCTATGAATATCAATTAAATCTATATGGTCTAATGTGCCAATTTAGGCTTGTGTTTCTGTATTAATTTTCTATCTGGATGATCTATCCATTGTTGTAAGTGGGGTGTTGAAGTCTCACCCTATTATTGTGTTACTGTCAATTTCCCTTTTTATGGCTGTTAACATTTGTCTTATGTATTGTGGTGTTCCTATGTTGGATGCATATACATTTACAGTTGTTATATCTTTTTCTTGGACTGATACCTTGATCATTATGTAGTGTCCTTCCTTGTCTCTTTTAACAGCCTTTATTTTAAAGTCTATATTGTCTGATATGAGTATTGATACTCCAGCTTTCTTTTTATTTCCACTTGCATGGAATATCATTTTCCATCCTATCATTTTCAGACTGTATGTGTCCCTAGGTTTGAAGTGAATCTCTTGTAGACAACATATATATGGGTCTTGTTTTTGTATCCATTCAGTCAGTCTGTGTCTTTTGGTTGGAGTACTTAATCCATTTACATGTAAGGTAATTATCGATGTATATTTTATTTCACCATTTTCTTAACTGTTTTGGGTTTGTCTGTGTAGGTCTTTTTCTTCTCTTGTGTTCCATGCCTAGAGAAGTTCCTTTAGCATTTGTTGTAAAGCTGGTTTGGTGATGCTGAATTCTCTTAGCTTTTGCTTGTCTGTAAAGCTTTGATTTCTCCATCAAATCTGAATGAAAGCCTTGCTAGATAGAGTATTCTTGGTTGTAGGTTTTTCCCTTTCATCACTTTAAATATATCCTGCCACTCCCTTCTGGCCTGCAGAGTTTCTGCTGACAAATCACATGATAACCTTATGGGGATTCCCTTGTATGTTATTTGTTGCCTTCCCCTTACTCCCTTTAATATTTTTTTCTTTGAATTTAATATTTGTTAGTTTGATTAATATGTGTCTCATTGTGTTATGCTTTGGGTTTTTCCTGCATGGGACTCTCTTCACTGCCCTGACGTGAGTGACTATTTCCTTTCCTTTATTATTTAAGTTTTTGACTATAACCTCTTCAAATATTTTCTCGGACAATTTCTCTTACTCTTTTTCTTTGGGGACCCCTATAATTCAAATATTAGTGTGTTTAATGTTGACCCAAAGGTCTCTGGGACTGCCCTCATTTCTTTTCATTCTTTTTTCTTCAGTCTGTTCCATGGCAATGATTTCCAGTATTCTATCTTCCAGTTCACTTACCTGTTCTTCTGCCTCAGTTGTTCTGCTATTGATTCCTTTAAGTGTATTTTTCATTTCATTTATTGCATTGTTCATCACTGTTTTTTTATTCTTTAGTTCCTCTAGGACCTTGTTAACATTTCTTGTATTTTCTCTCTCTGTGCCTTCATTCTATTTCCGAGATCTTGGATTATCTTTACTATCATCACTCTGAATTCTTTTTCAGGTAGATTGCCCATTGCCTCTTCATTCAGTTGGTCTTGTCGTTTTTTACCTTGCTCCTGCATCTGCAACATATTCCTCTGTCATCGAATTTTGTCTAACTTACTGTGTTTGTCTTCTTCTTTCTGCAGGATGCAGGGTCATAATTCCTCTTCCTTCTGGTGTCTGCCCCCTGATGGAAGAGGTTGGTCCAGGGACTGGTGTAGGCTTCCTGATGGGAGGTGTCTGTGCTCTGTTAGGTGAAGCTGGGTCTTGTCCCTCTGTGGGCAGAGCCATGTCAAGGGACATGTTTTAGGGTATGTTAGCTTAGTTCAACTTAGGCAACCTGTCTGCTGATAGGTGGGGTTGTTTTCCTCTCTTGCTGGTGGTTTGGCCTGAGGAGTCTTGCACTGGAGCTTGCAGGGTGTTGGGTGGAGTCAGGTCTTGTTGCCAAGATGGGGACCTCTGGGAGAGCTCACACCGATTAATATTCCCTGGGGCCTGGAATTCTCTGGTGGTCCAGTGGCCAGGACTCAGTGCTCCCACTACAGGGGTTCAGGTTCGACCCTCGGCCAGGCAACCAAAATCCTGCATACCATGGGGCATGGCCAAAATAAAATATAAAAAGAAAAAAACACAAAACAAACAGACAAAAAATAAAACCAAACAAAACTAAAAAATAAACAAAGAAAACAAAAAAGAAAACAACCAAACAAATGAAAATCAAAAAAGCTAAACAAACAATAATAAGAAAACTGACAAAACTAAAAACGAGAACACAGAACAAAAACAATAAAAAAAGAAACGAAAACAAAAAATAAACACACAAAAATGACAAGGACAAAAAATATGAAAGAGAAAAAGAAAACAAAAATCAAAGGAAACCAAAAATTAAATACAAAAACACAAAAAAAAGAAACAAAAAATAAATAAATAAAGTAAAAATAGAAAAAAAATATATATATAAATTTTTAAATAAATATAAATTAAAAATTTTAGAAAATTAAAACAATAACAACAAAACAAACAAACAAAAAATTCCCTAGGACCTCCGCTATCAATGTCCTTGGCCCCATAGGGAGCCACAGCCAACCCCCACCTCCCCAGAAGGCCCTCCAAGACCTCTAGTTAGGTCTCTGGACATGGTGTGGGCACTTTGGGGGCAGCTCAGAATCTGATCTGGCCATACTCCCACATTTACATGCTCCCAAAATCCACAGCTGCTAAAGATAGGCCCATCTCAGTTGTGAGAGCACTCATTATCCATTCAGATAATTCTGTAGGCATTGGATATACCAGGCTGATCACAGGGGTTTAATCCAAGGCTTGTGCAGCTGCATGGAGAGATTTCATTTCCTCTTTCTTAGTTGCACAGCTCTTGGGGTTCAGCTTTGTTTTCGATCCCACCTCTGCATATGAGCCACCCTCAGGCATCTGCTCCCCACCCAGGCAAGAGGGGGCAAAGGCCACAACTGACTGAGGCATGCTTGCTCACTTCGGTGTGAAGGGCAAGAGTTTGGGGCTGACTTGGGCACACATGCTTGCTGAGGCAGGAGGGGGATAAAGTGGCAATGACTGGGGTGCATGTGCTCACTCTGTTGGGAGTCCCTCCCATTGCCTGCAGAGGCAGGGGCTGGCATGTGGGGAGAGAGAACATGATGGCAGCCCTGCCCCTTGCACGCCACTCAACAATCGTTCCCCATCTCCAAGGCAGACACTGCTTCCTCCAGGAGAGTTCTGCGGAGCTCCTCACTCCCATTCCTTCAGGCCATCTCTGTGCAGCCAACAGCAGTTCCCTCCCTAGGTCCACTCTCCTAATCCCATGCTTCAACACCCAGCCCCCACCAGCACTGTTGGGCACCTGTCTCAGGCTGGGGCTAGCACAGCTGTGGCGCAGACCATCTATGCACGTCTCACTCTGTCCTCCTTGCCACAGACTGGCTGCTGCACTTTCTTCTGATAGCCTCTCTAGCTCCCACTCTATTTCAGCATATTTCGCCACCAACGAGGGCACCTCCCCAGTTGCGGTAACCTCTCCTCTCCTTCAGTTCCCCCCAAGGTGTGTGGGTCCTATCTCATTTCCTCTTTTTCTTTCCTTTCTCTCCTTCATCCTACCCAGTTATGCAGGGAACTTTTCTTGTCCTTTTAGGTGTCCAAGGTCCTCTGCAAGTGTTCAGCAGGTGCTCTGTGTGAATTGTTCCACTTGTAGATGTGTTCTTTTTGTGTGTGTGTGTGGTACGCGGGCCTCTCACTGTTGTGGCCTCTCCCATTGCAGAGCACAGGCTCTGGACACGCAGGCTCAGTGGCCATGGCTCACGGGCCCAGCCACTCCGCGGCATGTGAGATCTTCCTGGAACAGGGCACGAACCCGTGTCCCCTGCATTGGCAGATGGACTCTCAATGACTGCGCCACCATGGAAGCCCTGTAGATGTATTCCTGATGTACTTGTGGGCAGAAGTGAACCCCAGGTCCTCCTATTCCACCATCTGGACCTCGACTCCCCATACTTTGTAATTTTTAAATATTGCAAATAACTTATCCCATTCTCTTATCTGCCAATTACTTTGTTCACAGTGTCTTTCATTGACAGGAAGGGTTACCTTTTCTCCACATCCTCACAGACGCTTATCATTTTTTGCTTTCTTTTTTTATTGAAGTATAGCTAATTTATAATATTATATTAATTTCAGGTATACAGTATATTGATTTCATATTTTTACAGATTATACTCAACTAAAAGTTATTACAAGATAATGGCTATAATTCCCCATGCTATACAATATACCCTTGTTGTTTATCTACTTTATACATAATAGTTTGTATCTCTTAATCCCATACCCCTAATTTGCCCCCTCACCTTCTCTCTACCCATTGGTAACCATTAGTTTGCTTTCTATATCCAAGAGTCTGTTTCTGTTTTGCATATGCCTCTGCTTGTACTATTTTTAGATTTCACATATAAGTCATATCATACAGCATTTTTCTTTCTCTGACATTTCAATAATCATAATATTCTCTAGGTCCATCCATGTTGCTGCAAATGTTAGAATTTCTTTGTGGTTGAGTAATATAGCAGTGTGTGTGTGTGTGTACATATGTACACATATATATGTACACACACACAGATATATATAATATTCTTTATCCATTTTTCTCCTTACATATCTTGGCTATTGTAACTAGTGCTGATATGAATATTGGGATGCATGTATCTTTTCTAATTAGTGTTTTCATTTATTCCAGATATATATCCAGACTTGCTAGATAATACAGTGGTTCTATTTTTAGTTTTATGATGAACCTCCATAATGTTTTCAACAGTAGCTTGTTCAATATACATTCCCACCAACAGTGTTTGAGGGTTCCCTTTTCTCCACATCCTCTGCAACATTTGTTATTTCTAGACTTTATGATGATAGCCACTTTGACAGGTGTGAGGTGAGATCTCATTGTTATGATTTGCATTTCTCTAATAATTAGCAATGTTGAGTGTATTTTCATGTGGCTGTTAACCATCTGTAGGCCTTCTTTGGAAAAAAAGTCTATTTAAGTCTTCTGCCTATTTTTTTTTATTGAGTGGTTTATTTTTGATGTTCAGTTGTATGAACAGTTTATATGCTTTGGATGTTAACCCATTATTGGTCATATCATTTGCAAGTACTTTCTCACATTCAGTTGATTGTCTTTTCATTTTGTCAATGGTATCTTTCACTCTGCAAAGCTTTTTTTTGTTGTTGTTGTTGCGGTACGCGGGCCTCTCACTGCTGTGGCCTCTCCCGTTGCGGAGCACAGTCTCCGGACGCGCAGGCCCAGTGGCCATGGCTCACGGGCCCAGCCACTCCGCAGCATGTGGAATCCTCCCGGACTGGGGCACAAACCCCTGTCCTCTGCACTGGCAGGAGGACCCTCAACCACTGCGCCACCAGGGAAGCCCCTCTGCAAAGCTTTTAAGTTTAATTTTTCCATTTGTTTGTTTTGCTTTTGTTTCTTTTTTCTGCATTACATGGGCCTCTCACTGCTGTGGCCTCTCCCGCTGTGGAGCACAGGCTCCGGACACACAGGCCCAGCGGCCATGGCTCATGGGCCCAGCCACTCCGCAGCATGCGGGATCCTCCCAGACCGGGGCACGAACCCGCGTCCCCTGCATCGGCAGGCAGACTCTCAACCACCGCACCACCAGGGAAGCCCTGCTTTTGTTTCTTTTCACTTAGGAGACAGATCCATAAAAATGTTGTTATGATTTCTAATTTTATTGATTTGATACTTCCACCTTTTTTTCTTGATGAGTCTGCCTAAGGTTTATTAATCTTTTGTCTTTTCAAAGATCCAGCTTTTAGTTTCATTGATCTTTTCTATTGTTTCCTTCATTTCTATTTCCTTAATTTCTGCTCTTATGTTTATGATTTCTTTCCTTCTACTAACTGTGTGTTTTGTTTGTTCTTCTTTCTCTAGTTGCTTTAGTTGTAAGGTTAGGTTATTTATTGTGATTTTTCTTGTTTCCTGAGGTAAGATTGTATTGCTATAAACTTCACTCTTAGAACTGCTTTTAGTGCATCCCATAAGTTTTGGATCATCATGCTTTCATTTTCATTTGTCTCTATTTTTTTGATTTCCTCTTTGATTTCTTCAGTGATCCATTTGTGATTTAGTAGCATATTGTTTAACCTTCATATGTTTGTGTTTTTCTACAGTGTTTTTCTTGTTTCTCTTATCTCATAAAGTTGTGGTTGGAAAAGAAGCTTGATATCATTTCAATTTCCTTAAATTTACCAAGGCTTGCTTTGTGGCCCATCATGTGATCAATCCTAGAGAATGTTCCATGTGCACTTGAGAAAAATGTGTATTCTGCTCCTTTAAAATGGAATGTTCTATGAATATCAATTAAGTCCATTTGGGCTAATGTGTCATTTAAGGCCTGTGTTTCCTTATTGATCTTCTATCTGGGTTATCTGTACACTGATGAAAGTGGGGTGTTAAAGTCTCCCACTATTATTGTGTTAATGTTGATTTCTCCTTTTAAGCTTGTTAGCATTTGCCTTATATATTGTGGTGCTTCTATATTGGATGCATATATATTTGTAATTGTTATATTTTCTTGGATTGATCCCTTGATCATTATGTAGTGTCTATCTTTGTCTCTTGTAACAGACTTTATTTTAAAGTCTATTTTGTCTGATGTGAGTATTGCTGCTGCAGCTTTCCTTTGATTTGCATTGGCATCAAATAACTTTTTCCATCCCCCCACTTTCAGTCTGTATGTGTCCCTAAATCTGAAGTGGATCTCTTGTAGACAGTGTATAAATGGGTCTTCTTTTAGTATACATGTAGCCCCTCTATGTCTTTTGGCTGGAGCCTTTAATCCATTTACATTTAAGGTAATTGTCAATATGTATGTTCTTATTCCTTTTTTTTCTTTTGTGGTACATGGGCCTCTCACTGACGTGGTCTCTCCCACTGCAGAGCACAGGCTCCAGACGTGCAGGCTGAGTGGCCATGGCTCCCAGGCCCAGCTGCTCCACAGCATGTGGGATCTTCCCAGACCGGGGCACGAACCTATGTCCCCTGCATCAGCTGGTGGACTCTCAACCACTGTGTCACCAGGGAAGCCCCTTATTCCTATTTTGTTAATTGTTTTGGCTTTGTTTTTGAAAGCCTTTTTTTTCCCTTCTGCTTTTGTTCTCTTCCCTTGTGATTTGATGTCTATCTTTATTGTTGTGTTTGGATTCCTTTTTCTTTTTGTCTGTGCATCTATTGTAGATTGTTTGCAGTTCTCATGAGGTTTTCTCTTTTTAATATATGTATTTATTTATTTATGGCTGTGTTGGGTCTTTATTGATGCATGCTGGTTTTCTCTAGTTGCAGAAAGGGGGGGACTATTCTTCATTGCAGTGCATGGGCTTCTCATTGCAGTGGCTTCTCTTGTTGCACAGCATGGGCTCTAGGCACGCAGGCTTCAGTAGTTGTGGCACACAAGCTGAGTAGTTGTGGCTCGTGGGCTCTAGAGTACAGGTTCAGTAGTTGTGGTGCATGGGATTAGTTGCTCCATGGTGTGTGGAATCTTCCCAGACCAGGGCTCAAACCCTGTCCCCTGCATTGGCAGGTGGATTCTTAACTACTGCACCACCAGGGAAGTCCCCCATGAGGTTTTGACATAGCAGTCTATATATGTACAAGATTGTTTTAATTAGCTGGTCTCTTACTTTCCAATGCATTTTCAATATCCTGCATTTGTACTCTTTTCTCACGATTGCTGGTTTTGATATTATATTTGTTTCTGTGTGATTTCCTAACTTTGCTTTATGTTTCCCTTTACCAGTGAGCTTTTCCATTCATAATTTTCTTGATTCCAGTTGTGCCCTTTTCTTTTCTGCCTAGATAATTTCCTTTATGATATGTTGTAAAGCTGGTTTGGTGGTGCTGAATTCTCTTAGTTTTTCTTGTCTGTAAAATTTTTGGTTACTCCATCAAATATAAATGAGAGCCGTGTGGAGTACAGTATTTTTTGTAGGTTTTTCCCTTTCATCACTTTAAATATATCATGCCAGCTCCTTTCTGTCTTCCAAAGTTTCTGCTGAAAAATCAGCTGACAACCTTATGGGCATTCCCTTGTATGTTATTTGTTGCTTTTCCTCTGTTGCTTTTATTTTTTTTTCTTTGTCTTTAATTTTTCTCACTTTGATTAATATGTGACTCATCATGTTTCTCCTTGAGTTTGTCTTGTATGGAACTCTCTGTGCTTCCTGGATTTGAGTGAAGTTTCCTTTCTCATGTTAGAGAAGCTTTAGGCTATAATCTCTTCAAGTATTTTGTCAAGCACTTTCTCCCTCTCTTCTCCTTCTGGGATTCCTTTAATGCAAATTTTGGTGCATTTAATGTTGTACCAGAGGTCTCTGAGTCTCTCTTCATTTCTTTTCTTTCTTTTTTCTTTATTATGTTCTGTGCCAGTGATTTCTACCATTCTGTTTCCACCTCATTTATTCGTTCTTCTGCCTCAATTTTTCTGCTATTGATTCCTTCTAGTGCATTTTTCCTTTCAGTTCTTTTATTTTCATCTCTGTTTGTTTATTCTTTAAACCTTCTAGTTCTTTTTAAAACATCTTTTGTTTCTTCTCAATCTGTGCCTCCATTATTTTTCCAAGATCTTGGATCATCTTTACTATCATTAGTCTAAATTATCTTTCATGTAAGTTGCCTATCTCCACTTCATTTAGTTGTTCTTGTGGCGTTTTATCTTGTTCCTTCTTCTGGAACATATTTCTCTACCATCTCATTTTGTCTAACTTTCTGTTCTCTTTCTGCTGGCTGCAGGATCATACTCCTCTTGCTTCTGGGGTCTGCCCCTTAGTGGGTGAGTTTTTTCCTAGGGTTTGTGCAGGCTTCCTGATTGGAGGGACTTGTGCTAGCCCACTGGTGTGTGGAGCTGGGTCTTGGCCCTTTGGTGGGTAGGACCATGTTAAGGGAAGTGTTTAGAGGTGGCTGTGAGCTTGGTACAGCTTTAGGCAGCCTGTTGGCTGATGGGCGGTTCTGTGTTTTTATGCTTCGAGTTGTTTGGCCTGAAGTATTCTAGCACTGAGCCTGTATGCTGTTGGTTAGGGTCATGTCTTGATGCCAAAATGGCGACCTCTGGGAGAGCTCATGTTGATCAATATTCTCTGAGACGTCTGCCACCAGTGTCCTTACCCCTACAGTGAACCACAACAGACCTCTGCCTCCCCAAGAAACCCTCCAAATTCATAGGTAAGTCCAGCCCAGTCTCCTATGGAGTTACTGCTTTTTCCTGGGTCCCAGTGTATGTGAAACATGTGTACGCCCTCCAAGTGTGGAGTCTCTTTTTCCCCCAGTCTTGTGGAGCTCCTGTACTCAAGTCCCACTGAACTTGAATGCCAGTGTTCTAGGGGCTCCTCGTCCTGATGCTAGACCTTCAGGCTGGGGAGACTGACATGGGGCTCACAACTTTCACTCTTATGGGAGAATCTTTGTGATAAAATTATTTTCCTGTTTGTGGGTTGCCTTCCTGGGTGTATGTGCTTTGATTATTTCATGAAAGCACCTCCCTACCATCTCCTTGTGGCTATTTCTTTGTCTTTGAATGTAAAATATTTTTGGTAGGTTCCTCTCTTTTTTGTTGATGGTTGTTCAGTTGTTAGTGGGTTGTTTTTTTTTGTTTGTTTGTTTTTTATGAGAGTGGGTGAGCTCAAGTCCTTCTATTGTGCTATCTTTTCCAGGATCTAGAGGCTGCCTTCAGTTTGAATGCTTGCTGTCTCTTTCCTCAATGTGTGCTGGCCATTATTCCCTTGATATGGGGTATGCAGGTGCAGTGGCTGTTGCACACTCCTCGGACAACAGGGTCAGCACTTGGCACCTGCTGGCAGGTCTCCTAGGGATGGTTGAAGTCCACATACACCTGGGAGCAGAGCTTGGCACCTGCTAGTGGATCTTCTAGGGGTGGCCACAGTCCACACACTTCCAGAACAGCTGGGACAGGGCTCAGTGACTGCTCACAGGTCTCCTAGGGGTGGCTGCTGTCCACACTCTCTCAGGACAGCACTCCTGTTGAGCACGGGATGGTGGCAGCGACTTGCACCTGCACCTGGATATCCTGTGGGCAGTGTCCTGTTGCCTGGGATTGCTCACAGGTAAATAAGCTCTTTTGGTGGTCCCACACGTTTCCTTGTGAGCCTCCCAATAATGGTGACTTGCCTCTCTGGTTGGCCTTGGTTCCTTCAGAGAACCCCCTCAGTTGCCAGAGTCCAGTCTCTTCAGCCTGTCTCCATGCAGCCAATCCTTGTCCTCTCACTGGGTCTGACCTATGAAACCTGAGCTTCAGCACCCAGCCCTTATACACACTGACTAGAAAAACATTTAAGACTGTGGAGAGCCGGGCAGTGGTGCCAACGTTCTGTGCATGTTACTCTCCATTTTGCCTTCTGCAAATCAGCTGCTGTGCTCTCCTCCTAGGCTCTGCAGCTCCCCCTCTGTCCAGCCTGATCTCTTAGTGAGAGGACTCCCCAGGATGTGGGAATATTTCCTCCTTCACATTTCCCTCTTTGGGGTACAGGCCCTGTCCTTTTCTTTTTCCTTTTGTCCTACCCAGTTACGTGGAAGTTTTCTTGCCCTTTCAGAAGTCTGAAGTCTTTTGCCACCATTGAGTAGCTGTTATGAGTGAATTGTTCAACTTGTAGATGTATTTTGAATGTTTTTGTGAGATAGAGTCAGCTCCCTGTTCTATTCCTCCATTATCTTCATCCTCCTCCCATCCCATAGATTTCGGAAATTTGAGTTTTCATTTTCATTTCCCTCAAGGTATTTTCTGATTTCCTCTTTGATTTTGTCATTGACCTGTTGGTTTTTTAGTAGTACATTGTTTAATCTCCATGTTTGTTTGTTTTTTTCACATTTTTCTTTCTGTACTTGATTTTTAGTTTCCTACACTTGTGGTCAGATAAAATGCTTGACATGATTTCTATTCTCTTTTCATTTTTAAAAACCTTTATTGGAGTATAATTGTTTTACACTGTAATCTTAGTTGCTGCTCTATAACAGAGTGAATCAGCTATACATATACATATATCCCCATAATCCCTCTCTCTTGTATCTTCCTCCCACCCTCCCTATCCCACCCCTCTAGGTGGTCACAAAGCACCAAGCTGATCTCCCTGTGCTATGCGGCTGCTTCCCACTAGCTACCTATTTTACATTTGTAGTGTATATATGTCAATGCCACTGTCCCAATTCGTCTCAGCTTACCCTACCCCCGCCCTGAGTCCACAAGTCCATTCTCTACATCTGCATGTTTATTCCTGTCCTGCCCTTAGGTTCTTCAGAATCATAATTTTTTTAGATTCCATATATATGTGTTAGCGTACGGTATTTGTTTTTCTTTCTGACTTACTTCTGTATGACAGACTCTAGGTCCATCCACATAGCTACAAATAACTCAATTCCATTTATTTTATGGCTGAGCAATATTCCATTGTATATATGTGACACCTCTTCTTTATCCATTCATCTGTCGATGGACACTTAGGTTGCTTCCATGTCCTGGCTATTGTAAATAGTGCTGCAATGAACATTGTGGTGCATAAGTCTTTTTGAATTATGGTTTTCTCAGGGTATATTCCCAGTAGTGGGATTGCTGGGTCGTATGGTAGTTCTATTTGTAGTTTTTTAAGGAACCTCCATACTGCTGTCAATAGTGGTGTATCAATTTACATCCCCACCAACAGTGCAAGAGAGTTCCATTTTCTCCATACCCTCTCCAGCATTAATTGTTTGTAGATGTTTTGATGATGGCCATTCTGACTGGTGTGAGGTGATACCTCATTGTAGTTTTGATATGCATTTCTCTAATGATTAGTGATGTTGAGCATCCTTGTGTTTGTTGGTGATCTGTATATCTTCTTTGGGGAAATGTCTATTTAGGTTTTCTGCCCATTTTTGGATTGGGTAGTTTGTTTGTTTGATATTGAGCTGCTTGTATATTTTGCGGATTAATCCTTTTTCAGTAGTTTCATTTGCAAATATTTTCTCCCATCCTGAGGGTTGTCTTTTCATCTTGTTTATAGTTTCCTTTACTGTGGAAAAGCTTTTAAGTTTCATTAGGTCCCATTTGCTTATTTTTGATTTTATTTCCATTGCCCTAGGTGGTGGGTCAAAGAAGATTTTGCTGTGATTTATGTCATAGAGTGTTCTGCCTATGTTTTCCTCTAAGAGTTTTATAATGTCTGACCATACAGATAGGTCTTTAATCCATTTTGAGTTTATTTTTGTGTATGGTGTTAGGGAGTGTTCAAATTTCATTCTTTTAAATGTAGCTCTCCAGCTTTCTCAGCACCACATATTGAAGAGGCTGTCTTTTCTCCTGTGTATATTATTGCCTCCTTTATCAAAGATAAGGTGACCATATGTGTGTGGGTTTATCTCTGGCCTTCCTATCCCTTTCCAATGACCTGTATTTCTGTTTTTGTGCCAGTACCATATTGTCTTGATTGCTGTAGCTTTGAAATATAGTCTGAAGTCATGGAGCCTGATTCCTCCAGCTCCGATTTTCTTTCTCAAGACTGATTTGGCTTTTCAGGTATTTTATGTTTCCATACAAATTGTGAAATTTTTTGTTCTAGGTCTGTGAAAAATGCCATTGGTAGTTTGTTAGGGATTGCATTGAATCTGTAGATTGCTTTGCTTTGGGTCATATAGTCATTTTCATGATGTTGATTCTTCCAATCCAAGAACATGGTGTATCTCTCTATCTGTTTGTAACATCTTTAATTTCTTTCATCAGTGCCTTATAGTTTTCTGCATACAGGTCTTTTGTCTCCTTAAGTAGGTTTATTCCTAGTTATATTATTCTTTTCATTGCAGTGGTAAATGGAAGTGTTTCCTTAATTTCTCCTTCAGAGTTTTCATCATTAGTGTATATGAATGCAAGAGACTTCAGTGCATTAGTTTTGTATCCTGCTACTTTACCAAATTCATTGATTAGCTCCAGTAGTGTTCTGGTAGCATCTTTAGGATACTCTATATATGGTATCATATCATCTGCAAACAGTGACAGGTTTACTTCTTTTCCAGTTTGGATATCTTTTATTCCTTTTTCATCTCTGCTCTATCTAATACTTCCAAAACTATGTTAAATACTAGTGGTGGGAGTGGGCCACCTTGTCTTGTTCCTGATTTTAGAGGAAATGGTTTAAGTTTTTCACCATTGAGAATGATGTTGGTTGTGGTTTTGTCATATATGGCCTTTATTATGTTGAGGTAAGTTCCCCCTATGCATATTTTCTGGAGAGTTTTTATCGTAAATGGGTGTTGAATTTTGTCAAAAGCTTTTTCTGCATCTATTGAGATTATCATATGGCTTTTATCCTTCACTTTGTTAATATGGTGTATCACATTGATTGATTTGCATATATTGAAGAACCCTTGCATTCCTGCCATAAACCCCACTTGATCATGGTGTATGATCCTTTAAATGTGCTGCTAGATTCTGCTTGCTAGTATTTCATTGAGCAATTTTTGCATCTATGTTCATCAGTGATATTGGCCTGTAGTTTTCTTTCTTTGTGACATCCTTGTCTGGTTTTGGTATCAGGGTGATGGTGACCTCATAGAATGAGTTTGGGAGTGTTCCTCCTTCTGCAGTATTTTGGAAGATTTTGAGAGGGATAGGTGTTAGCTCGTCTCTAAATGTTTGATAGAATTTGCTTGTGAAGCCATCTTGTCCTTGGCTTTTTTTTGCTGGAAGATTTTTAATCACAGTTTCAATTTCAGTCCTTGTGATTGGTCTGCTCATATTTTCTATTTCTTCCTGTTTCTATCTTGGAACGTTGTGCTTTTCTAAAAATTTGTCCATTTCTTCCAGTTTGTCCATTTTATTGGCATATACTTACTTCTAGTAACCTCTCATGATCCTCTGTATTTCTGCAGTGTCAGTTGTTACTTCTCCTTTTTCATTTCTAATTCTATTGATTTGAGACTTTTCCCTTTTTTTCTTGATGAGTCTGGCTAATGGTTTATCAATTTTGTTTATCTTCTCAAAGAACCAGCTTTTAGTTTTATTGATCTGTGCTATTGTTTCCTTCATTTCTTTTTCATTAATTTCTGATCTGATATTTATGATTTCTTTCCTGTTGCTAAATTTGGTGTGATTTTTTGTTGTTTTTCTTTCTGTAATTGTGTTAGGTGTAAGTTTAGGTTGTTTATTTGAAATTTTTCTTTTTTTTGAGGTAGGATTGTATTGCTATAAACTTGCCTCTTAGAACTGCTTTTGCTGCATCCCATAGATTTTGGCCCATCATGTTTTCTTTGTAATTTGTTTCTAGGTATTTTTTGATTTCCTCTTTGATTTCTTCAGTGACCTTTTTGTTATGGAATAGTGTATCATTTAACCTCCATGTGTTTGTATTTTTTACAGTTTTTTTCCTGTGTTCCTCTGGTGGTGTGTTTTGGGGTGTCAGTGAGCTTATTTTGATTTTAGGCAGCCTCTCTGCTAATGGGTGGGGTTGTGTTCCTGTCTTGCTAGTTGTTTAGCATGGGGTGTCTCGCACTGGAGCCTGCTTGTCGTTGAATGTAGCTGGGTCTTAGCATTGAGATGGAGATCTCTGGGAGAGCTCTCACTGATTGATATTACATGGGGCCAGGAGGGCTCTGGTGGTCCAATAACCTGAACTCAGCTCTCCCACTTCAGAGGCTCAGGCCTGACCCCTGGCTGGATCACCAAGACCCTGTCAGCCACAGAGCTTCAAATATTCTTCAGTGTGTTCTATGAGTTAATTTTCCATTCTGTTGTGTCAAGGAGTTTTCCTTCTTCATATTTTACAAAGAAGCCTCCCTTTTTTCTTTCCCTTTGTGCTTTCTAGTTTCACTCGCTCATTTGGTGCTGGAGGCCCAGGTCTCACACCTGGCTATTCAGACCAGACTCCATAGTGTAAAATCGATTTTTATCCTCTTAAACTTGTTGAGACTTGTTTTACCGCCTAGCATGTGATTTATCCTGGAGAATGTTTCATGTGCGCTTAAAAGAATGTGTATCTGCTCTGTTTTTGGTTGTAATGCCCTATAGATATCTATTAAGGTCCACTGGTCTATTGTGTGATTAAGAGCCACTGTTGCCTTATTGATTTCTGTCTGGATGATCTGTCCATTGATGTAAGGGTAGTGTTAAAGTTCCCTACTATTTTTGTATTATTGTCAATTTCTCCCATTATCTTTTCAGTATTTGCTTTATGTATTTAGGTATTCGTTTATTGGATGCTCATATATTAATGAGTGCAATATTCTCTTATGTTTTATTGATCCATTTATCATTATATAATGCATCTGGTTGTCTTTTCTTATACCCTTTGTTTTAAAGTCTGATTTGCCTTATATGAAAATTGCTACCCTCAATTTCTTGTTTCCGATTGCATGAAACATTTTTTCCCATTCCGTCACTTTCAGTCCGTGTGTGTGTATTTAACTCTTAAGTGATTCTCTTGTAGGCAGCATATTGAAAGGTCTTGATTCTTCATACAGTCAGACACCCTATATATCTTTTGTTTTGCGTGTTTAGTCCCTTGACATTTAAAGTAATTATTGTTGGGTATGTATTTGTTGCCATTTAATTACTTCATTTTCAATTGTTTTTGTAGCTCTTCTCTGTTCATTTCTTCGGTTTCTTCCCTTGTGGTTTGATGATTGTCTTTAGTAGTATGCTTGTGTTCCTTTCTTTTTGTTTTGTGTGTATCTATTGTAGGATTTTTATTAGTGATTACCATGAGGCTCATGTATATTGACCCATAATTATATCTACTTGTTTTTAGTTTCAAGCACATGATGAACAATTTACATTTCTTACTCCTCTCCACTACATTTTGTTGTTTTGATATCATATTTTACATCTTCATGCTTATCCTTTCACTGTTCATTGTAGTTACAGTTGATTTTTACAAGTTTTGTCTTTTAACCTATGTACTGATTTATTGAAGTGGTTGATCTTCAATCCTTACTCTATATTTGCCTTTCCTAATGTGATTTTCCCTTTCATATAGATTTTTACTCTTTTCTTCATTTATGGAAGATCCTTCAATATTTATTTTAGGCTAAGTTTAGTATTGATGATTTTTGTTTTCTGCTTGTCAGACACTGTCTTTATCTTTCCTTCTATTCTAAATTATAATCTCGCTGGGTAGATTCTCCTAGTTTGCTGGGGTTTTTTTCCTTTCAGCATTTTGTATATATCATGCCACTCTCTTCCAGCATGCAAAGTTTCTGCAGAGACATCTGCTAATAGCTTTATGGGGATTCCCTTATATATGACTCTGTTTTTCTCTTGCTGCCTTTAGAATTTTCTCTTTATCTTTAAATATTACCATTTTAATATTGATATGTGTTCATGTGGATCTGTTTGGCTTCATCTTTTGAAGACCCCCTGTGCTTCCTGTACTTGGATATCTGTTTCCTTCCTTAGGTTTTGGGAGTTTTCAGCCATAATTTCCTCAAATACATTTTTGATTCCCTTATCTCTTCTCCTTCAGGAACCCCTATAATGCAAATGTCACTGACACTTATCTTTTACCATTTAGGTAATACCCCTTCTAAGGTGTGAGGTTTATCTCATTATGATTTTGACTTCTATTTCCCTAATGATTCATAATGTTAAGCATCTCTTCATGTACTGGTTGGCCATTTGAATAGGTTATTTTGAGAGTGGCTATTTATATCTTTTGCCCATTTTCAAATTTTAATTATTTGGGTTCTTACTATTGATTTGTGTGTGTTCCTTATATACATATTGGGCATAAACTCTTTTTCAGATATATAGTTTTTAAATATTTTCTCGCATTTGGTAAGTTTCATTTTGTTGATTTTTTTTTTCTCTGCAAAAGCTTTTTACTTTTATGTCATCCCACTTGGCAACTTTTGCTTTTGTTGCCTGTGGTTTTGGGGCGATAGCAAGAAATCATTGCTGAAGGCAATGTCAGGCAGATTTTCCCTATGTTTTATTCTAGGAGTTTTATGGTTTTAACTCTTATGTTTAAGTCTTTAATCCATTTTGATTTGATTTTTGTGTACGGTGTAAGATAAGTTTCCAATTTCATTCTTTTGTATGTGGATATCCAGTTTTCACAGTACCATTTATTCAAGAGACTATCTTTTCCCCAATATGTGTGCTTGGCATCCTTGTTGAATTTCATTTATCTGTAAATATGTGTTTTTTTTCAGCATTCTCTGTTCTATTCCGTTTATCTAGATGCCCGTTTTTATTAAAGTATCATACTGTTTTGATTACTGTAGCTTTCTAATATATTTTGAAATCAGGAATCTTTTTTATTCTCGCTCAACATTTCTTTGGTTATTTGTTCATTTTGTATGTGGTTCCATGTGGATTTTAGGATTATTTTTAAGTTTTATTAAAGAATGTCATTGGGATTTAAATAGGGATTGCATTGAATCTGTATATCACTTTGTGTAGTATGACCATTTTAATAATATTATTTTTTCTAATCCATGAATATGGGGTGTGTCCTTTTGTATGTGTCCTCTTTCATTTCCTTCATCAGTGCTTTATACTTTTCAGTGTACAGTTATTTTATCTCTTTCGTTAATTACTAAATGTTTTAATCTATTGGGTATTTTTGTAAATGAGATTGTTTTCTTAATTTCTATTTTGAATAGCTTGTTATTGATGTATAGAAATGCCACTGAATTTTTTCATGTTGATGTTGTATCCTGCAACTTTACTGAATTTGTTTGTTTATTCTAACAGTTGTATGTGAGTGTGTGTGTGTGTGTGTGTGTAGTGTAGTGAATGTTTAGAGTTTTCTATGTATATAATCATCTCGTCAGCAGAGATAATTTTAATTCTCTCCTTTCAATTTTTGATACATTTTATTTATTTTTCATTGATTGCTCTAGCTAGGACTTCCAGTACTACTTTGAAAAACAATAGTGAGAGTGGGCATCTTTGCTTTTTTCCAGGTCTTAGAGGATGATCTTTCAGTTTATCCCCATGAACTATAATGGTAGTTGTGATTTTTTCATACATGGCATTTATTGTGTCGAGGTAAGGTCTTTTTGTACATGTATCACTGAGAGCTTTCATCATAAAAGGGTGTTAAATTTTGTTAAATACATTTTCTACATCTACTGATATGACCATATGGTTTTTATTCTTCATTCTGTTCATGTAGTATATTACATTGATTAATATTTATATGTTGAAATATCCTTGCATCCCAGAAATAAATCCCACTTGGTCATGTGAATGATCTTTTTAATATGCTGTTGAGATGATTTTGCTATTATTTTATTGAGGATTTTTTCATCTAAGTTCTTCAGGGATTCTGACTTGTAGTTCTCTTTTCTTGTGGTGTCTCTATCTGGCTTTGGAATCAGGGTAATGATAGTTTCATAAAATGAATTTGGGAGTGTTCCTTCTTCTGGTTTTTGAAAGAGATTAATAAGGTTTTGTATTGTATTAGTTCTTTAAATGTTTGGTAGAACAAATCCTGGTCCTGGGATTTTCTTTGATGGGGTGTTTTTGATCTTTGTTTCTTATTGGTTTGTTCAGGCTTTCTATTTCTTCTTGAATAGGTCTTTTAGGTTGTATGTTTCTAGGAATATATCTGTTTCTTCTGGTTTACCCAACTTGTTGGTGAATAATTGTTTAAAATAGTTCTTTATGATCTTTTTATTTCCATGTTATCTGGTGTAATGTCTCCTCTTTCATTTCTGATTTTACTTTACTGATCTCTCTTTTCTTCTTTTGTAGTGTAACTAAGAGTTGTCTATTTTGCTCATCTTTTTAATACACCAAATCTTATTTTTCTTGTTTTTTTCCTAAAGTTTATCTATTTTCTATTACACTTATTTCTGCTTGAAACTTTATTATTGAATATTATCTTCCTTATGCTAACTCTGGATTTAGTTCTTCTTTTTTATAGTGTCTGAAGTTATACAGTGAGATTGTTGAATTGAGATCTTTCTTCTTTTTAAATGTAAACATTTAACACTATAAACTTTCCTCTTAGCACTATTTCTGCTGCATCACATAATTTTAGTGAGTTGCATTTGCATTTTTGATAGTTTTGAGGTATTTTTAAAATTTTTCTTATTTTATTTTTTTAACATCTTTACTGGAGTATAATTTCTTTACAGTGGTGAATTAGTTTCTGCTATATAAAAAAGTGAGTCAGCTATATGTATACATATATCCACATAAACCTTCCCTCTTACATCTCCCTCACACTGTCCCTATCCCAGCCTTCTAGGTGATCACAAAGGACCAAGCTGATCTCCCTGTGATACACAGCTGCTTCCCACTAGCTATCTATTTTAGATTTGGTAGTGTATATTCGAACATGACACTCTCATACATCATCTCAGCTTACGCATCCCCCTCCCCTTGTCCTCAGGTCCAATCACTATGTCTGCATCTTTATTGCTGTCCTGCCCTTATGTTCTTCAGACCATTTTTTTTTTAGATTCCATATGTTTGTGTTAGCATATGGTATTTGTTTTTCTCTTTCTGAATTACTTCACTCTATATGACAGACTCTAGGTCAATCAACCTCACTGCAAATAACTCAATTTCTTTTCTTTTTATGGCTGAGTAACATTCCATTGTATATATGTGACACATCTTCTTTATCCACTCATCTGTCAATGGACACTTAGGTGGCTTCCAAGTCCTGGCTGTTGTAAATATTGTTGCAATGAACATTGTGCACATGACACTTTTTGAATTATGGATTTCTCAGGGTATATGCCCAGTAATAGGATTGCTGGGTCATATGGTAGTTCTATTTTTAGAATTTTAGGAACCTCCATACAGTTCTCCATAGTGGTTGTATAAATTTACATTCCCCCCAACAGTGCAAGAGGGTTCCATTTTCTCCACATCCCCTTCAGCATTAATTGTTTGTAGATTTTTTAATGATGGCCATTCTGACCAGTGTGAGGTGATACCTCATTGTGGTTTTGATTTGCATTTCTCTAATGATTAGTGATGTTGGGCATCCTTTCATGTGTTTGTTAGCAATCTGTATATCTTCTTCCGAGAAATGTCTATTTAGGTTTTCTGCTCACATTTTGATTGGGTTTTCTGTTTGATATTGAGCTGCATGAGTTGCTTGTATATTTTGGAGATTAATCTTTTGTCAGTTGCATTGTTTTCAAATATTTTCTCCCATACTAAGGGTTATCTTTTCATTTTGTTTATGGTTTCCTAGGATGTGCATAAGATTTTGTTCCATTAGGTCCCATTGATTCATTTTTGATTTTATTTCCATTTCCCTAGAAGGTGAGTCAAAAAGTATCTTGATGTGATTTATGTCAGAGTATTCTGCCTATGATTTCCTCTAAGAGTTTTATAGTGTCTGGCTTTACATTTAGGTCTTTAATACATTTTGAGTTTATTTTTGTGTATGGTGGTAGGAACTGTTATAATTTCATTCTTTTACATGTACATGTCCAGTTTTCACAGCACCACTTATTGAAGAGGCTGTCTTTTCTCCACTGTATATTCTTGCCTACTTTGTCAAAGATAAGGTGACCATATGTGTGTGGGTTTTTCTCTGGGCTTTCTATCCTGTTCCATTGATCTGGATTTCTGTTTCTGTGCCAGTACCATACTGTCTTGATTGCTGTAGCTTTGTAGTATAGTCTGAAGTCAGGGAGCCTGATTCCTCCAGCTCCGATTTTCTTTCTCAAGACTGATTTGGCTATTCGGAGTCTTTTGTGTTTCCCTACAAATTGTAAAATTTTTTGTTGTAGTTCTGTGAAAAATGCTATTGGTAGTTTGATAGGGATTGCATTGAGTCTGTAGATTTCTTTGAGTAGTATAGTCATTTTCACAATATTGATTCTTCCAATCCAAGAACATGGTATATCTCTCTATGTGTTTGTATCATCTTTAATTTCTTTCATCAGTGTCTTATAGTTTTCTGCATAGAGTTCTTTTGTCTCCTTAGGAAGGTTTATTTTTAGGTATTTTATTCTTTTTGTTGCAGTGGTAAATGGGAGTGTTTCCTTAATTTCTCTTTCAGAGTTTTTGTCGTTAGTATATAGGAACACAAGAGATTTCTGTGCATTCATTTTGTATTCTGCTACTTTACCAAATTCACTGATAATGTCTAGTAGTTTTCTAGTAGCATGTTTAGGATTATCTGTGTATTCTATCATGTCATCTGCAAACAGTGACAGTTTTACTTCTTCTTTTCTGATTTGGATTCCTTTTATTTCTTTTTCTTCTAATTGCCATGACTAAAACTTTCAAAACTATGTTGAATAATAGTGGTGAGAGTGGGCAACCTTATCTTGTTCCTGATCTTAGTGGAAATGTTTTCAGTTTCTCACCATTGAGAATGATGTTGGCTGTGGGTTAGTAATTTATGGCCTTTATTATGTTAAGGCAAGTTCCCTCTATGCCTACTTTCTGGTGGGTTTTTATCATAAATGGGTGATGATTGTTTTTGAAAACTTTTTCTGCATCTATTGAGATGATCATATTGTTTTTATCCTTTAATTTGTTAATATGGTTTATCACGTTTTTTGATTTGTGTATATTGAAGAATCCTTGCATTCCTGGCATAAACCAGGAGTTTTATAGTATCTGGTCTTACATTTAGGAGTAACGCATTTTGAGTTTATTTTTTTTGTACAATGTTGAATGTTCTAATTTCATTTTTCTACATGTAGCTGTCCAGTTTTCCCAGCACCATTTATTGAATAGATTGACTTTCCTCCATTGTATATTCTTGCCTCCTTTGTCATAGTTTAATTGACCACAGGTGCATGGGTATGCTTCTGAACTTTCTATCCTGTTCCATTGATCTATATTTCTGTTTTTATGCCAGTATCATACTATTTTGAGGACTGTAGCTTTGTAGTTTAGTCTGAAGTCAGGGAACCTGATTCCTCCAGGTCCGTTTTTCTTTCTCAAGATTGTTTTTGTTATTTGGGTCTCTTTTGTGTCTCCATACAAATTTTAAGATTTTTTATTCTAGGTCTGTAAAAAGGGCCTTGGTAATATGAGAGAGATTGCATTGAATCAGTAGATTGTATAGTCATTTTGACAATATCAATTCTTCCTGTCCAAGAACATGGTATATCCTTCAATCTGTTGTGTCATCTTCAATTTCGTGCATCAGCATCTTATTGTTTTTGGAGTACCGGTCTTTTGCCTCCTTAGGTATATTTATTCCTAGGTATTTTATTGTTTTTTTCTTTTCTGTTGTTGTTTTTATTAATTAATTAATTTATTTTTGCTGTGTTGGGTCTTCATTTCTGTGTGAGGGCTATCTCTAGTTGTGGCAAGCATGGGCCACTCTTCATCACGGTGTGCAGACCTCTCACTGTTGCGGCTCTTTTGTTGTGGAGCACAGGCTCCAGACACGCAGGCTCAGTAGTTGTGGCTCATGCGCCTAGTTGCTCCACGGCATGTGGGATCCTCCCAGACCAGGGCTCAAACCCGTGTCCCCTGCATTAGCAGGCAGATTCTCAACCACTGTGCCACCAGGGAAGCCCTATTGTTTTTAATGCAGTGGTGTATGGGATTGTTTCCTTGATATCTCTCTCTGATCTTTTGTTGTTAGTGTATAGAAATGCAAGAGATTTCTGTGTATTAATTTTGTATCATGTAACTTTACTAAATTCATTGATGAGCACTAGTAGTTTTCTGGTAGCATCGTTAGGATTTTCTATGTGTAGTATTATGTCATCTGCAAACAGTGACAATTTTACTTCTTCTTTTCCAATTTGGATTCCTTTTATTTGTTTTTTTCTTCTCTGATTGCCATGTCTAGGACTTCCCAAAGTATCCTTGTCTTGTTCCTGATCTTAGAAGAAATGCTTTCAGCTTTTCACAATTGAAAATGATGTTTGCTGTAGGTTTGTCATATATTGGCCTTTATTATGTTGTGATTTGTTTCCTCTAGTCCCACTTTCTGGAGAGTTTTTATCACAAATGGGTATTGAATTTTGTCAAAAGATTTTTCTGCATCTATTGATATGATCATATGGCTTTGATTCCTCAATTTGTTGATGTGCTGTATCACATTGATTGATTTGCAGGATAGTGATATTGGCATGTAATTTTCGTTTGTGTGGTATCTTTTTTCTGGTTTTTGTATCAGGGTGACCGTGGCCTCACAGAATGAATTTGGGAGTATTCCTTCCTGTGCAATATTTTGGGATAATTTCAGAAGGATAGGTGTTAACTTTTCACTAAATATTTGATAGAATTCGCCTGTGAAGCCATCTTGCCCTGGACTTCTGTTGGGAGGTTTTTTTAAGTTGTTTTTTGTTTTGCTTGCACCCCATAACATGTGGGACCTTAGTTCCCTGACCAGGGATCAAACCCACATCCCCTGTATTGGAAGTGTGGATTCTTAACCACTGGACTACCAGGGAAGTCCCTGTTGGAAATTTTTAAATCACAGTTTCTATTTCAGTACTTGTTATTGACCTGTTTATATTTTCCATTTCTTCCTGTTTCAGTCTTTGGAGTTTGTATCTTTCTAAGAATTTGGTCATTTCTTCCAGGTGGAAGGCTGTCCATTTTATTGACATACAGTTGCTTATACAGTCTTTTGTGATCCTTTCTATTTCTGTGTTGTCTGTTGTAACTTCCCCCTTTTTATTTCTAGTTTTATTGACTTGTGTCCTCTCCCCTTTTTTCTGGATGAGCCTGACTAAAAATTTATCTATTTTGTCAAAAAAATAAGCTTTTAGTTTCATTTATCTTTTCTATTGTTTTCTTCATTTCTGTTTCATTTATTTTTGCTCTGATCTTTATGATTTCTTTCCTTCTATTAAGTTTGGGTTCTGTTTGTTCTTCTTTCTCTAGTTGCTCAGGTTAGGTTATTTATTTGTGATTTCTCTTTTGTTTCCTGAGGTAAGATTGTATTGCTATAAACTTTCCTCTTAGAAATGCTTTTGCCATATCTATTGGTTTTTGATCATCATACTTTCATTTTCATTTGTCTCTAGGTATATTTTGATTTCCTTTTTATTTCTTCAGCAATCATTTGTTGTTTAGTAGTATATTGTTTAACCTCTACATGTTTGTGTTTTTTTACATTTTTTTTCTTGTAGTTGAATTTTAATGTCATACCCTTGTGGTCAGAAAAGATGCTTGATATGATTTCAATTTTCTTAACTTTACCAAGGCTTGCTTTGTGGCCCAGCATGTGATCACTCTTGGAAAATGTTCCATGTGCACTTGAGAATATTTTATATTCTGCTTTCAGATGGAGTGCTCTATGAATATCCATTAATCCATCTGGTCTAATGTGTCATTTAAGGCCTGTGTTTCCTTTTTGATCTTCTGTTTGTGTTATCTGTCCATTGACAAATTTTAGATGTTAAAGTATCCCACTATTATTGTGTTAATGTAGATTTCTCTGTAGATTTCTCCTTTATGACTGTTAGCATTTGCCTTATATATTGGAGTGCTGCTATGTTGGGTGCATATATATTTACAATTTTATATTTTCTTCTTGGATTGATCCCTTGATCATTATGTACTGTCTGTCTTTGTGTTTTGTAACAGTCTTTATTTTAAAGTCTATTTTTACTGATATGAGTGTTGCTAGTCCAACTTTATTTTGATTTCCATTTGCACAGAATAACTTTTTCCATCCCCTCACTTTTGGTATGCATATGTCCCTAGGTCTGAAATGGGTCTCTTGTAGACAGCATATATACGGCTCTTGTTTTGTATCCATTCAGCCAGTCCATGTTTTTTGGATGAAGCACTTAATCCATTTTCATTTGATGTAATTATTGATATATATGTTTATGTTGCCATTTTCTTAATTGTTTTGGGTTTGTTTTGTAAGTCTTTTTTCTTCCCTTCCTCTTTTGCTCTCTTCTATTGTGATTTGATGAATAACTTTAGTGTTGTGCTTGGATTTCTTTTTCTTTTTTTGTATGTGTATCTATTGTAAATTTTTCATTTGCAGTTACCATGAGGTTTTGATATAGCAGTCTATATATAAACAACATTGTTTTAACTTGCTGGTCTTTTAATTTCAAAGGCATTTCCAGTATCCTGCATTTGTACTCTCCATTTCTCACAATTGCTGGTTTTGATATCAGATTTGTGTGTGGATGATTTCGTACTTTTACTGTATATTTGCTTTTATTGGTGAGCTTTCCATTCATAATTTTCTTGTTTCTAGTTTTGGCCTTTTATTTTTTGCTTAGAGAAGTTATTTTTGCATTTGTTTCAGGACTAGTCTGGTGGTGTTAAATTCTCTTAGCTTTTGCTTATCCATAAAACTTTTTATTCCTCCATCAAATCTGAATGAAAGCATTGCTGGGTAGAATATTATTGACTGTAGGTTCTTCCCTTTCATTACTTTAAATATATCATGTCACTCCCTTCTGACCTGCAGAGTTTCTGCTGAGAAATCAGCTGATAGCCTTATGTGAGTTCCCTTGTATGTTTTTTGTTTCTTTTCCCTTGTTGCATTTAATATTTTTTCTTTGTCTTTAATTTTTGTCAATTTGATTACTATGTGTCTCAGCATGTTCCTCCTTGAGTTTATCCTGCCTGGGACTCTCTGAGCATCCTGGCCTTGAGTGACTCTTTCCTTTCCCATATTAAGGAAGTTTTCATCTACTATCTCTTCAAATATTTTCTCAAGTCCTTTCTCTCTCTCTTCTTTTTCTGGGACCCCTATAATGTGAATGTTGTTGTGTTTAATGTTGTCCCAGAGATCTCTTAGGCTGTCTTCATTTCTTTTCATTCTTTCTTCTTTCTTCATTTCTGCAGCAGTGATTTCCACCATTCTGTCTTTCAGCTCAGTTATCTGTTCTTCTGCCTCAGTTATTCGGCTATTGATTCTTTCTAGTGTATTTTTTAATTCAATTATTATATTGTTCATCTCTGTTTGTTTGTTCTTTATTTCTTCCAGGTCTTTCTTAATCATTTCTTGTATCTTCTCAATCTGTGCCTTCATTCTTTTTCTGAGATCTTGGATCATCTTCAGTATCATTACTCTAAAGTCTTTTTCCAGTAGATTGCCTATCTCTACTTTACTTAGTTGTCCTTCTGGGGTTTTATTTGTTCCTTCATCTGGGACATATTCCTCTGCTATCTCATTTTGTCTAACTTTCTATGATTGAGGTTTCCATTCCACAGGCTGCAGGATTATAGTTCTTCTTGCTTCTCCTGTCAGCCTTCTGGTGGGTGAGGCTGTCTAAGAAGTTTGTGCAGGCTTCCTAGTGAGAGGGACTTGTTCCTCCTCACTGGTTTGTGGAGCTGGGTCTTGTCTCTCTTTAGGGTAAGGCTGTGCTCAGGAATACTTTAAGCAGCCTGTCTGCTGATGGGTGGGTCTGTGTTCCCACCCTGTTTGTTATTTGGCCTGAGGCATCCCAGCATTGGAGACTACAGTCTCTTGGGTTGAGCTAGGTCTTTGGTGGTGGTGGTGGGGGGAATGGCAGCCTCCCAGAGGGCTCACACCAATGATTACTTACCAGAACTGCCACTGCCAGTGTCTTTGCCCCCAAAATGAGCCACAGCTAACCCTTGGCTCCACGGGCACCCTCCAAAACTAACAGGTAGGTCTGATCCAGTTTATATTAGGCCACTGCTTTTTCCCCTCGGCCCTGTTGCACACAAAACCTTGTGTGTGCACTCCAAGTGTTAAGTTTCTCTTTCCCCCAGTTCTGTGTAATTCCTGGGATCAAACATCACTGGCCTTCAAAGCTAGATTCTCTGACACTCCTCCTCCCTTTTCCAGACCTCCAAGCTGGGAAGCCTGATGTGGGGTCAGGACTTTCACTCCTGTGGGATAACTTCTGTGCTGTAATCATTTTCCAGTTTGTGGCTCACCCACCTGATGGATATGGATTTGATTTTATCACAATTACACCCCTCCTATGATCTCATAGTGGCTTCTTTGTGTTTCTCTATAGGGTATCCTTTTTGGAAACTTCCAGAGTTTTTTGGTTGATGGTTGTTCAACAGTTAGTTGTGATTTTGGTGTTTTTGTAAGAAAGGGTGCACTTATGTCCTTCTACTCTGCCATCTTGCAATTTCCCTTCAACTAGATTGTATTTATTTTTATACTTTGTTTAAAAAACTAAAGAGTCTTTTACCAAATGAGTCTCTAATTGTTGGAAAGTTGGGTGGGAATAATAACATATATAATTGTTGTTTGTGACTCATGGAAAGTGACACATTTTGAATGCTTTGTTTCTGGTGTTATTCTTTCTATAATATTGTTCCTTAAAACACACCCGTTATTATACTAACAGTCCCTAATGAGTGAAATAAACAGATTGAGAGAAGATGAGTTATATGTCATATAGTTTATATTAATAAGAAGATGCTTTGACCTAAGCCAGCAGCATTACTTGAATTTATGATGAAATTCATGCTACTGAGAGTGAGGGTCCTATCTTCATATGAATAAACTGCTAAGACTGCTACCATGTGACCTTTAACTTCATTTAGAGTTCAACAGGAGGAAGATTTCCAAGTAAAATCTCTTTTGGAATGGTGGAATATTTTATATAAAAGTCAGAATCCTAGATATGTAAAAATTAAAAACATAGAATTAAATAAAATGTCCATCAACACAGGACTGCTTAAATAAATGGTAAATTCACACAATTTCTCTACAGTTGTTTAAAAAGAAAGGTGGATCTATAAGTGCTGGTATGAAAAGATATCCAACACATTTTATTAAGAAAGAAAATATGAGTAAAGCTGTCACTGTTTGCAGATGACATGATACTATACATAGAGAATCCTAAAGATACTACCAGAAAACTACTAGAGCTAATCAATGAATTTGGTAAAGTAGCAGGATACAAAGTTAATGCACAGAAATCTCTGGCATTCCTATATACTAATGATGAAAAATCTGAAAGTGAAATCAAGAAAACACTCCCATTTACCATTGCAACAAAAAGAATAAAATATCTAGGAATAAACCTACCTAAGGAGACGAAAGACCTGTATGCAGAAAATTATAAGACACTGATGAAAGAAATGAAAGATGATACAAATAGATGGAGAGATATACCATGTTCTTGGATGGGAAGAATCAACATTGTGAAAATGACTCTACTACCCAAAGCAATCTACAGATTCAATGAAATCCCTATCAAACTACCACTGGCATTTTTCACAGAACTAGAACAAAAAATTTCGCAATTTGTATGGAAACACAAAAGACCCCGAATAGCCAAAGCAATCTTGAGAACAAGAAAAGGAGCTGGAGGAATCAGGCTCCCTGACTTCAGACTATACTACAAAGCTACAGTAATCAAGAGTGTATGGTACTGGCACAAAAACAGAAAGATAGATCAATGGAACAGGATAGAAAGCCCAGAGATAAACCCACGCACATATGGACACCTTATCTTTGATAAGGGTGGCAGGAATGTACAGTGGAGAAAGGACAGCCTCTTCAATAAATGGTGCTGGGAAAACTGGACAGGTACATGTAAAAGTATGAGATTAGATCACTCCCTAACACCATACACAAAAATAAGCTCAAAATGGATTAAAGACCTAAGTGTAAGGCCAGAAACTATCAAACTCTTAGAGGAAAACATAGGCAGAACACTCTATGACATAAATCACAGCAAGATCCTTTCTGACCCACCTCCTACAGTAATGGAAATAAAAACAAAAATAAACAAATGGGACCTAATGAAACTTCAAAGCTTTTGCACAGCAAAGGAAACCATAATCAAGACCAAAAGACAACCCTCACAATGGGAGAAAATATTTGCAAATGAAGCAACTGACAAAGGATTAATCTCCAAAATTTACAAGCAGCTCATGCAGCTCAATAACAAAAAAACAAACAACCCAATCCAAAAATGGGCAGAAGACCTAAATAGACATTTCTCCAAAGAAGATATACAGAATGCCAACAAACACATGAAAGAATGCTCAACATCATTAATCATTAGAGAAATGCAAATCAAAACTACAATGAGATATCATCTCACACCAGTCAGAATGGCCATCATCAAAAAATCTAGAAACAATAAATGCTGGAGAGGGTGTGGAGAAAAGGGAACACTCTTGCACTGCTGGTGGGAATGTGAATTGGTTCAGCCACTATGGAGAACAGTATGGAGGTTCCTTAAAAAACTACAAATAGAATTACCATATGACCCAGCAATCCCACTACTGGGCATATACCCTGAGAAAACCAAAATTCAAAAAGAGTCATGTACCAAAATGTTCATTGCAGCTCTATTTACAATAGCCCGGAGATGGAAACAACCTAAGCGCCCATCATCGGATGAATGGATAAAGAAAATGTGGCACATATATACAATGGAATATTACTCAGCCTTAAAAAGTAATGAAATTGAGCTATTTGTAATGAGATGGATAGACCTAGAGTCTGTCATACAGAGTGAAGTAAGTCAGAAAGAAAAAGACAAATACCGTATGCTAACACATATATATGGAATTTAAGGGGAAAAAAAATGTCATGAAGAACCTAGGGGTAAGACAGGAATAAAGACGCAGACCTACTGGAGAACGGACTTGAGGATATGGGGAGGGGGAGGGGTGAGCTTTGACAGGGCGAGAGAGAGTCATGGACATATACACACTAACAAACGTAGTAAGGTAGATAGCTAGGGGGAAGCAGCCGCAAGGCACAGGGATATTAGCTCGGTGCTTTGTGACAGCCTGGAGGGGTGGGATAGGGAGAGTGGGAGGGAGGGAGGCGCAAGAGGGAAGACATATGGGAACATATGTATATGTATAACTGATTCACTTTGTTATAAAGCAGAAACTAACACACCATTGTAAAGCAATTATACCCCAATAAAGATGTTTAAAAAAAAAAAAAGAAAGAAAATATGAGACAAAGAATGGTGTGTATATCATATGACTTGACTTATTTCAGGAAAAAGACTATTGCATATGCATAAAATATTTCTAGAAGAATAAAAAAGAAATTGTTAATTGGTCATGATTAACTCTGAAGAATGGAACTAGGAAGGAAGATAAGGAGGCTGACTGCAATATTTCATGTGTACTTGTTACATTTATTCAAAAGAGATGAGAGAGAGACAGTGACAGAGACAGAGAGACAGAAAAGAAAAGAAGACAAACTACAATATAGAGTCCAGGCTCAAAAGATTCAATAGTTTTGATATAAGAATGAGTGATGCTGTTTCCAGTTGTTCTCATTTAGAAGTATGACTATTAGAATCATAGGGGCCATAATATAACTTAGTCCAAATTCTTCATTGTGTGGATAAGTAAACCAAAGTCCAGAGAGAAAACAAATTGCTCAAGGTTATACACAGGCAAAATAAGTCAAAGCAGAACAATAATTCATGTTTTCTGATTCCCAGTTGTGATCTGTTTCAGAGGTGTTTTTAGCATAGTGAACACTTTTAACATTTATCATCATTAACCCACTTGTATTTAATAAAACCTGAAATTCTCTAACAATGAGAAAACGATGTGTTTCAGAGAGATGGCATTTTCCCCAACATGGCAATGGGAATGATTTCCCAGTAGTGAGTGTTAAAACAATTAAACAAAAGGCCATTTGACTGAGGTGGCTTTAATACATTGGTAGCCTATGTAAACAAACCAAAACTTAAGCCAAAGTCAATGCACTAGAATCCAAGAAAGTGAAAATTAAGAACAACCAATTACAGCCAACTAAGCTTTCCCAACTACTTAAGCTATAACCAATAAAATAATTTCCTTGCTTTGCTTCAATGTCTTCACTATAATAAAACCTTGCCTGAAATCCTGTTAGTGGAGTACTCCTAACCACCTTTTGTTAGGAAATTACCATGATATTTTATTGTCTTATGCCTTCATTTCTTGCCTTACTCTTAATTAGGAAACTATTCAAAAGTGTAATTTACCCCATTCTTGTTCTCATTGGAACCACTTTTAGCAATTTCTACATTTCCTTTCAAAAATACTCTCTTTATATGCAAGCCTAGATATTCTAACAGCTATAAGAAGCAATGCAAGATTTCTATGACTAATTACAAAAAAGTTTATTTCTTGCTCATGGTCCAGTACAGTGCGTGTGTGTGTGTTCATGCATGTGTGTGTTGAGGGGGACTTACATATCATGTAATAAAGGGCTTTATTATGTAGCCAATTATTCAATCTCTCCCCCTCCCCACCCCCCCCCTCTCCCTGTCTCTCTCTCTCTCTCTTTATCTCAGTCTCTTCATTGGGATCTGTTCTTTTCAAATTTACTTAAAAGATTAATATATAGAAAACATAATATGGGACTACTCATTTTGAAGTAAGCATATAGGGTCTGGAACCACATTTGTGCTTACCCTTCATTTGTAGCAATACCTGAGGCACCTTCATAGAACCCTATGGTTCCATGGAGCAGTGTCTGAAAAACACTGGCCTAGATACTACCTGCAGATAGGCTTCATACAAGAAATATATCAGAGGGGGTTAGTTTAGACTGTGAAGGCTTCCCAGAAGAATAGATAATTATCCTGGGTAGGATTTAGAGGATCAGAAGAGGCAATTCAACACTGAGGAGAGAAGGTAATATGAGAGAAAACCTAGAGACATGGAATAAGCACTGCATGTACATCAGCCAATGAGTGTAGTTCAGACAGGGGAGAAGTAGAAGCTAAGAATAGATATTTTGGCCCAGCTCAGACTATGTAGGACCTTTGAATACAGGATGGGGAAAATGGATTTCAGCCTGTGAGCAGTGGCAAATTAGTGATGAATTGAATGAAGAATAATATGCTAAAAGTAATATTTATAGGAGGAAAGGGAGTCAATAAAGAAGATTCTGTTGCAGAAATCCACAAACGAGGTGTCAGTGCCTTGGATTAGGGTGATACCAGGAAAAATGGAGAAGAAAAACTATCATTTAATTCACCATAATTTTATTGATTACCTTTTAAGTGGACAGAAGATAGCGTGTAGCATTAGAAAGAAGGAAATAGGAAGTCCCAGAGATCTTTTAATGAGTGAAAAGCAGAGGATAATAACTGAAGAGGACTTCAAAGTTTTCAGAATGAATGATTAAGAGAAAAAGAAGAATTATTATAAATTAAGTCTGTTTCAATTTCTTAATTTCCTGGGGAAACATTCCCTATCATCACTTGCCCATGGGGGAGTATCTTTCCATGGAACATTAGGGGTTACAGTCATTAGCCCTGAATTTGAGTTCTGGCTCCATGATTTGCCACTTTCATGACCCTGCATAATTAAAAGGTTGACTTTTAAGATTCTGTGTCTACCTCAGAGTGAAACTTACATGGAAGGTGCTTGTTGGAGTTCCTGAGAACAGAAAGTAGGAACTCACCATGGTTACAGGAATAGGTTGTTATGCAGTTTTTGTGCCTATACCCTAATGAATAATTGTTTATGTAGATGATTTAGGTCTGAAATTTGCATTCATTGAAATATAACACCAGGTAGTAAGGTTATAGGGAAGCTGATATATTGTTCTTGTCTATTTCCAATCCATGCAGGCTGCTCATACTTAGAAGTACCTGATACTGGTTGAATGGTCAATTTGCTTTATGCCAGTTTACAATAAAGTACTCATATCACTGAATTAAAAATGTACAATTTATTTTTATTAGCCTCATTTTGGAGATGAATAAACTGAGGCAAATAGCAGTAAGATAATTTGCCCTAAATCACAATAGCTTCAATACTGTAACTCGATTAAAGCAGTCTTGCTTAACTTACCTAGGTCAATGCATTCATTTTATATCTAGGCAGAGCAAGGTCTTTCCTCCATGTAGGACTTGAGGAGGAACAGTTGACCCATGAGGCTCCAAGTATTCTGCTGGCATACCGATGTATGGAAATTTTATTATTAGAGTCATGTCTTTGGTGTAAAGGATTGTCTCCAAATGACCTCTGTTAACTATGTGCAGATGGCACATGTCTCATCCAAATCTATTATTTCCATTAATACATCAACATGAATTCGTTTATTAAATTATTCAGTTACTTAACAGAGCTCTGAAGAAAAAAACAACATGACACTGATATGTTTTAATGAAGTGAGTAGAAGAGTATATTGATTTACTATGGCTGCCATAACAAAATACCATAGACTGGGTGGCTTAAATAAAAGAAATTTTTTTTCTCACAGTTTTGGAGGCTAGAAGTCTAAGATCAAGATGTTAGCAGGATTGTTTATTTTTACAGCTTCTCTCCTTGACTAGTACATTATGGCCATTTCCTGCCTGGGCCTTCATATGGCCTCTCCTCTGTTTGTGTCTGTACCCTAGTTTTCTCTTCTTATAAGGACACCAGTTGTATTGGATTAAAGCCCACCTCAGTGACCCCATTTAACCTTAATTACGTCTTTAAAGATAACTGGTCTCTAAATACAGTCACATTCTGAGCTAACTGGGGTTAGGACTCCAACATATGAATTTGGGGGAGTACACAATTTAGCCCACAATGAAGAGAAAGAACAAAATCTGGAGCAAAGCTTGGCATTCTACTCTAGAAAGAGCTATTCCTCTGGAAGCTGTGAGAAAGCACAAAGTGTCATGTATATCCTGGGTGCTTATTTGGATGAGCAGGAAAAGATCACTGAAGATCAATTCCACGTGTGTAAGACCCTGCCATGAGCTAGTAAGGCTGGATTGATTCTTGGAGGGCACAAATAAATTCTTCTGCAACTCTGTTGAATTTGCCTATTAAGAATCTTTTGGAGTTTTTGTAGCTAAGATACTTTGATAGTGTTTTGCTTGACCACAATGAGTGCACAATAAATGTTGACAGATGATAATAGTGCAAATAGACTTCCTTCTATAACTCTTTAATTGCTCATTACTCCAGATTACACCACCTGTATTACAACCAATTGTATTAGATATTACTACAATGGGCTTTGTTTTTCAACCTTCACAGCTGGAAACTCACCTGATGTTTTTCCAAATGATGGCAAGGTCAAGTTTTCTCCCTTTGATCTACTTATTCATGTCTGTTTCTTTCAGAAATTATCCTATTACTGCTGGGTAAAGTACTTCCCAATGGCTCAACATTCTCAAAGCAATCGATGTAATACAACATATTAACAAAAGAAAAGTAAAAAAAACACATGATCAGCTCAATAGATGCAGAAAAAGCATTTGACAAAATTCAACATCCATTCATGATAAAACCTCTTATCAAAGTGGAAATAAAGGGAACATATCTCAACATAAAAAAAGTCATTTATGACAAACCCACAGCCAATATAATACTTAATGGTGAAAAGCTAAAAGCCTTCCTGCTAAAATCTGGAACAAGAGAAGGATGTCCACTCTCACCACTTCTATTCAACATAGTATTGGAAGTCCTAGCCAAAGCTATGAGATAAGAAAAATAAATAAAATGTATCCAAATTGGAAGGGGAAATTGTCATTATATGCAGATGACATGATATTATATACAGAAAACCCTAAGGACTCCACACAAAAACTACTAGAGCTAATAAATGAATTCAGCAAAGAAGCAGGATACAAGATTAACACTCAAAAATCAGTTGCATTTCTTCACACTAACACCGAAATATCAGAAAGGGATGTACAAAATACAATACCTTTTAAAATAGCACCAAAAACATGAAATACATAGGAATAAACCTGACCAAGGAGGTGAAAGACACATATTCTGAGAACTATAAAACATTAATAAAGGAAATTAAAGATGATTCAAAGAAATGGAAAGGCATGTCATGCTCTTGGATTGGAAGAATTAATATTGTTAAAATGGTAATACTACCCAAAGCAATCTACAGATTTAATGTGATCCTTATCAAAATACCCATGATATTTTTTACATAACTAGAACAAATAATCCAAAAATTTATATGGAACCATAAAAGACCCAGAATTGCCAAAGCAATCCTGAGGGAAATAAACAAAGCAGGAGGCATAACTCTCCCAGACTTCAGACAATAGTACAAAGCTATAGTAATCAAAACAGTGTGGTATAGGTACAAAAACAGACATACTGATCAATGGAAAAAATAGAGAGCCCAGAAATAAACCTACACACTTATGGTCAATTAATCTTCAACAAAGCATTCAAGAATACAAAATGGGGGAAAGACAGTCTCTTCAGCAAGTGGTGCTGGGAAAGTAGGACAGCTGCGTGTAAATCAATGAAGTTAGAACACACCTTCATGCGATACACAAAAACAAACTCAAATTGGCTTAAAGACTTAAACATAAGACATAACACCATAAAACTCCTAGAAGAGAGCATAAGCAAAACATTCTCTGTCATAAATTTTACCGATGTTTTGTTAGGTCAGCCTCACAAGGCAATAGAAATAAAAACAAAAATAAACAAATGGGACCTAATTAAACTTAAAAGCTTTTGCACAGTGAAGGAAACCATAACAAATGAGAAAACCTATGGAATGGGGGAAAATATTTGCAAATGATGTAACAGACAAGGGCTTAATCTCAAAAATATACAAATGGCTCATACAACTCAACAACAAAAAAACAAACAACCTAATCAAAAAGTGGGAAGAATACCTTAAGAGACATTTCTCCAAATAAGACATACAGATGACCAGTAGACACAGGAAAAGATGCTCAACATCACTAATTATTAGAGAAATACAAATCAAAACTACAATGAGGTACCACCTCACACCAGTCAGAATGACCATCATTAGAACTTCTACAAACAACAAATGCTGGAGAGGGTGTGGAGAAATGGGAAGCCTCCTACACTGTTGGTGGAAATGTAAGCTGGTACAGCCACTATGAAAAATATTTTGGAGGTTCCTCAGAAAACTAAAAATAGAATTACCATATAATCCAGCAATCCCACTCCTGGGCATATACACAGACAAAACTATAATTCAAAAAGATACATGCACCCTTATGTTCACAATAGCTAAAGCATGGAAACAACTTAATGCCCATCAACAGATGAATGGATAAAGGAGATGTGGTACACATATACAATGGAATACTACTCAGCTATAAAAAAGAATGAAATAATGACATTTGCAGCAACATGGATGCAACTAGAGATTATCATACTAAGTGAAGTTAAGTCAGAAAGAGAAAGACAAATACTATGTGATATCACTTATACATAGAATCTAAAATAAGGCACAAATGAACCTATCTACAGAACAGAAACAGACTCACAGACGTAGAGAACAGACTTGTGGTTGCCAAGGGGGAGAGAGGAGAGGGGGTGGGTGAGGGAAGGATTGGGAGTTTGGGATTAGCAGTTGTAAACTATTATATATAGGATGGATAAACAACAAGATCCTACTCTATAGCACAGGGAACTATATTCAATATCCTGTGATAAACCATAATGGAAAAGAATATTTAAAAAGAGTGTCTATATGTGTATAACTGAGTCACTTTGCTGTACAGCAGAGATTGGCGCAATGTTGTAAATCAACTATACATCAATAAAAAAAATGAAAAAAGAATACATAAACAATTTTGATGTCAGTCACAGGGCAGAATCTAGGAGATAAATAGGTATAGTTACAGTGAAATTAGAAGTTATTTACTCCAGGAACCTTGTCTGTGTTGCTGGTTAATCATCCCGAATTTTGTTTTTGCAGGCCAGAATAGTCTCCACCTCTGGGTAAAATGAAACAAGTTTATTCAGCAGTAAAACAAACACAATACATCGACAGTTAAAGGAACAAATATGAGGCAAGTAGATCAAGCAGTTAGTAGGTCAGGTTTATCTAATGTGTTGATAGCTAAATTAAGTAGGGTAGCTACACTGGGTTTGGGACAATTAGTAGTTCATATGTTGCTTTTGTGAAATTTAGAAAAGAGACATTACTTTTCTCAGGAAGACATACCCCACATCAGGTTATGTGAACATAAAGTGAGCTAGACTTTAGCCACTACTCATTCATTTAGCTGAGTACTTTTGTGCAGTGAACAACCTTCCCAACTCTATGTGGAGACCTTGATTGAGTATGTCTATTTGTTGGTCAGTTATTTCTCAATCTCAGAATATTGTTCAATTTCAAAGGCATCTATGTTTGCCATCATGGTATCCCTTTTCTATAAATTTTCCATATCAACAATGGCCTATCCCATCCCTTCCAGGCCTACTTTTGGGGGAAGTGTCCTATAAAGATCCTGGTAGAGGGAATTCCCTGGCAATCCAGTGGTTAGGACTCTGCACTTTCACTGTCAAGGGCCCAGATTCAGTCCTTAGGCAGGAATTAAGATCCCACAAGCTGTACAGCCTGGCAAAAAATAAAAATAAAAAAGTAAATTAAATTAAATTTTAAAAATATCCTAGTAGAAAGAGTTACTGAGTATATGGAGCAAGATAGGGACAAGTACAAAAATAAATGAGAATAAATATCAGAAAAATAGTATATTAAAAAAACTATATTTCAACCATTCTAGAAACATTTTAGGGTGCTATAAACTGGAAAGATGCTAAGAAAGTAGCACAATTCCCTACTCTAAAGAAGAAATACCGGTTACTCTGTGATTTAGTGACATGTTCCTTTACAGGTGACTTGAAAGGTCATCTTGGTTTGTGAGGGCTAGGAAATCTTTCTGATTGGATAGAGTTTTGGTCTCTAGATAAATACAGGGTCAAGGTGAGGCCTGAAAAGAAGAAAGGAAGCTGGCTAAATTATTTAGAGTTTACTCAAAGACCTGGGATTAAGGGTGAAGGAGAGAGTAGACCTTTGGATTAACATCTGGGGTTCACAACCTGTGTCTCAGGAACCTAAACTTGGTGGAGGGGAAGAAGGAAGGTATGGCGATCCAATGCTTTTCCTTTCAGTTATTGTCTCTTTTCCAGGTACCCTGGGCCCTGAGGCTATGATGCGCCCTTCCTCAAAAAGTGAAGCAAATAACAATGAATAGACGTCATTAAAAGTTAAGCAAGAGAAATGTTGTTACCCAAGGGCAGTAAAAAGAGATTTTAAGGCAAATGTGGGACTTTTGGGGACCTTTATATAGCTATGTAAGGCTGGTCCTGCCTCTAAACACAGTAAATGTTTTTATACACTCTTAACAGTACAGTGGGAAAAAAAAAATGGACCCTTCAGTTTGGGTTGAGCCTTTGCATATGAATAGCTGTGTGCCATGGGTAAGTCATTTCTTATCTCTTGACCTAGTAAAGGGTTCTGGTGAGGGGCAGTTGGAATAGAACACAGGTCCCAAACTTGTGGCCTATAGAGAGCATGACAATATGGTTTGTTTTACCCAGTACAGTCATCAGTTTCAGCAGTTGTCCCAGTGTCATGCCCATTTAGTGATTCCTTTTATTCTGAAAGTGCTCCAGTTTCATTGGTTACTCTACTTTCTATTAGCAAATCTTTATGTATTTTGTTTGGCCCATCAAATGCTTATAAGTATTTTTTAAATTAGTAGCCAGCATCATTTAAAACTTAGGCAGTTTCATGCCAACTTCTATATCTCTAGATTCTCTGACCTAGTGTTACCTCATGGCAAAAATCAGATGTAGTTGAGTAGTGGCTCCCAAATTTATATGGAGTTTACATTCTTTAATAGGTTTACTTTACTTATTTATATAAACTGCTTGTCCCTTTTAAACACCTGAGTTTTCAACCCCTGGACCAGATTACCTCCAAGACTATTTCTTTATCTACAATTTGCTTTCGTAAAGCTTTTTTCACACTGTAAAGCTTCCAGGTAAATTTACAAGCTGTACTTATCAAAACATGAAGACCCTCAGGGATAGATGATTCTGCTGGGGAGGGGATAGACAAGACAAATGAGGAGACTTTTGCAGGCAAAGAATAGAGAGAAGTCATAATATCCTGGAGGACATGAAGGAGGGAGTGAAGCTAGTAATATTTTGAAGAAAAAGAGCATTGTCTTGTTGAAACATAAGTATGATCCCATTTACATAATAACAGCATATATATAAATGTATTATATATGTAAATACATGGACAAAGATGTGAAAGTATACAAAGCTAAATGATAGCAATCATTACATGTCAGAAGGATGTGAGGAAACAGGAATCAGGAGGGTGGAGGTCAATGGGAACTTTAGTATTTTAGTAACATCTATTAAAAAATTTAAGAATCTGTGTGTTCTATGACCCAGTAATTCTACTTGAATAAAGTGTAAAAACATGAATAATGGCATACTCTTTACAACATAGAATAATAGTTATACTAGAAAAATAATAGTTATAAAAGAAAAAATCTTAAAAACTACGTATCAATCAAATGGAAAATGGCTTATAAAACTATGCTATGTTCATAAAATAAAATACCAAGTAGACTTTTGTTTTCATAATTTGGTGTGTCTGTATATACTAAACTGGAAAGATATTCAGAACAGTGTTGTGTATAAAAACATAATTGCAGAACAATATGTAGTGTATACCATTTATGAAAAAATCTTCATAAAAAATAACACGTTTTTATGTATAGAAATGCATAGTCCAGAGTCTGTAAAAATATTTTCCAGACCTAACTGGGGTGACTCTCTGTAGGAAATGAGATGGGGGAGAATGGGTAATGATGAAGAGATCTTGAATTTCTAACAGTGAAAATATAATTCTCATGCAAAATTGAAAAAAACCCAAATAATTATGTACTCACATTAAATATGGCTGATACAAACTAAGGCAAAGCTTGTGGTTGAAAACTGGTCACTCTGATTTTATAAGACACCCAGTTCCCCAACCCCTGGATGAAACTCATTGAACTAGCCCCATATTCTTCTCCTCTGCAGTCTCCCCCTGCCTTTCTGTGGTCCTTCAGCACATGAATTATTAGGTATTTTAACAATTCAGATATCACCATCAATTAACTGCTCAAATTAGTAAAAGACATCTCACTTAGTAATTATACTGAAAATCCTGATATCCAGATTATGACATTTAGTAAATTGGCTTTAAAAAAGTGGGATGCAATCCTTCCTGGTAGACCTTTGGAGAGGTACAATTGGGACTGTATTCTCTTAATGAAGTCATTAAATCCTGTCACCTCCATCTGTTTTGAAGTGCACACATATATCTGATTTGAGAATGAGGTTATCTTTGAATGCAAGTCCCTCATGTGTGTCCAGACAAAAACTCAACTCCCCTCCCAACCTGTTCAAACACACACATACACACATCATCTTAGGGCTATAAATGATTCAGTAATTTTTATACCAAACAGGAATAGTATACAGGTAAGACTAAGACACACACACACACACACACACACACACACACACACACACACACGAATATTTAGAATCAAGTATTATAATTTTTTTTAATTTTTCAAAGGCAGCAGTCTCTATTACAGCCAGCCACCTGAGAAATTTAATCACATTAATTTCTAAATTACCTCACTACTAAAGAAATGCAATTTTGTATTTATTGGGAAAATAGCATAATTAATCTCTTCCACACCAAAGTTTGCTTTGAAAAAAAAAAATCCTAACTTGATAGCATGTTTCTCAGACAGAGAGAAAATTTACACAGAGAATGAATAGAATGAGATTGAAAGAAGACTAATGTTACCTTCTTATGTCTCACAATGGTGTAAAAATGAAACTCTTGTCTTGCAGGGAAACCCGAGTTTCCCTTATCCTAGGAGATTTGAAGAATTTGAAGCTCCTGTAATAAAGTTCTCAAAATGCTATCATAACTCAATTTTGAGGGGCTTGCTAGAGGTAGGTCAATTCCCTTTGTTGAGAAGCCAATTAAGTCCACACCCTCCACTACATAACATATCAGACTCTCACACTCTAGGCCACTATAAATTAACCCTTATTGCCCCAGGACCAGGTACCAGACAACCAGCAACAGCCCTTATGCCCCAGAGCCTGCTGAAATTTTTCAAATTAGCCACTCCTAACCCCCCTTGACTGTTCCGTTGTGCAGAAACCACAATAAAGACACTTCCCCACAGTTCTCCTCCCTCCCTTTGTCTCATGACCAACCAACTCGTGTGCTTTTCCTGACTTGCTCTGTGTGGTGTGTTGCATGCTCCCCAGGAAACTAAGGGTAGTACAATTGTAAAACTCTTTCCAGCTTCTCTCTCATGGTTTGTGCCTGGACTCACAATAGTTAAGCCAAGGTAATATGATCAAAACGATGGGGTAATATGATCAAAAGAATTGGCACATCCAGCAGAGTGGTTTGGCCCCAGACAACATAGAGTACTGCTAGGCTGCTTTTGGCTTAGTAATTAAGTATGCCAAACAGTGGAGGTGACAAGATAAGGCACTGCCTGCCATCGGCCAGTGTGCTTTGTTGACTGCTGCACTGTGTGCTATTTGTTTTGGGTTTTGACATCTTTTCCCATGCTAAAATGAGGAGTTTCTACCGCCTAAGTGCAGGTTAAGCAATCTCACCTAGTCACTGATTCTTAAGTGTCCAGGAGTTGAAGGGCTCATACTAACTACCTCTTTTGGAGCTGAGGTACATGGACCTCATGCCATGGAACAGCCTGATCAGCCAACACAAGTAGCTGGGCATATTTGACTCAAAATCCTGTTTCTTGTTTCCTGACATAGTAGAGCAGTGGGAGACTGTCCAGAGATCACCTGGAATTCCTGGGTAGTACACGGTGCTAGCGTGGGGACACCCCCTTCCTAGGATTAGATATGGTACCTCAGACAAAAACAGTGTCATTGGGTAGCTGTTTCCTGTATTGTTGCTTAAATTCAGTCTGTCACTGTCCATCCCCAGACCTAGTGGGCTGTCAAGACACACATTGATGGAGACCAGCGGCTCCAAATCTTATGAAGTGGGAAAAGGGAAAAGACAATTTTTCCCACACTCCCTAAGTTCCTGGATGAAGTCTCCAAACTCTTAGAATAATGTAAAACTCCAAGTCAATGTGCCTCACCACTACTTGTTATTGAGAACAAAAGGCCTAGCAGACTTCGCTAGAATTAGGGCCACCACTGCACTCCTGGAAGCTGACTTCGACTCCTTCTAGGTTGACTTGGATGCCCTGGTATGGGAGGCAGCCACCTACAAACAGGGCCACTTGGGACCACCAGGAATATATCCAGGAGTTTATTTGGTAAACACCCCAAGGGTAAAAATGATCGGGAACAGATAGAAGACTGAAATAGAGCTTAGAAATATTATGTGCTTAGAAATACAAGCTATTTTTTAAAAATTCTGCTCAAAATACGATGAAAAAGGGACTGATGACTCATATAAGGAGGCTAAAAGCCCTGTGCATCCTATGGGAGGCAGCAAAAGCAGTTCTAAGCGGGATGTTTATAGCAATACAGTCCTACCTCAAGAAACAAGAAACATCTCAAATAAACAACCTAAACTTACACCTAAAGAAATTACAAAAGAAGAAGAAAAAAAACCCAAAGTTAGCAGAAGGAAAGAAATCATAAACGTCAGATCAGAAAAAAATGAAAAAGAAAAGAAGAAAACAATAGCAAAGATCAATAAAACTAAAAGCTGGTTCTTAGAGAAGATAAACAAAATTGATAAACCATTACCTAGACTCATCAAGAAAAAAAGGGAGATGACTGAAATCAACAGAATTAGAAATGAAAAAGGAAAAGTAAAAACTGACACTGCAGAAATACAAAGCACCATGAGAGATTACTACAAGCAACTATATGCCAATAAAATGGACAATCTGGAAAAAAAATGGACAAATTCTTACAAAAGCACAACCTTCCAAGACTGAACCAGGAAGAAAATGAAAATGTAAACCGACCAATCACAAGCACTAAAATTGAAATTGTGATTAAAAATCTGCCAACAAACAAAACCCCAGGACCAGGTGGCTTCACAGGCGAATTCTATCAAACATTTAGAGAAGAGCTAACACCTATCCTTCTTAAACTCTTCCAAAATAAAGCAGAGGGAGGAAAACTCCCAGACATATTCTATGAGACCACCATCACCTGATACCAAAACCAGAAAAAGATGTCCCAAAAAGAAAACTACAGGCCAATATCACTGATGAAGATAGATGCAAAAATCCTCAACAACAATCTAGCAAACAGCACATTAAAAATATCATACACCACGATAAAGTGGGGTTTATCCCAGAAATGCAAGGATTCTTCAATATACGCAAATCAATCAGTGTGATAAGCCATATTAACAAAGTGAAGGATCAAAACCATATGATAATCTCAATAGATGCAGAAAAAGTTTTTGACAAAATTCAACACCAATTTATGATAAAACTCTCCAGAAAATAGGCATAAGGGGAACTTACCTCAATATAATAAAGGCCATATATGACAAACCCATAGCCAACATCATTCTCAATGGTGAAAAACAGAAACCATTTCCTCTAAGATCAGGAACAGAATAAGGTTGCCCAATTTCACTACCATTATTAAGTATAGTTTTGAAGGCTTTAGCCACAGCAATTAGAGAAGAAAAAGAAGAAAAAAAAAGGAATCCAAATCGGAAAAGAAGTAAAGCTGTCACTGTTTGCAGATGACATGATACTATACATAGAGAATCCTAAAGAAGCCACCAGAAAACTACTAGAGCTAATCAATGAATTTGGTAAAGTAGCAGGATACAAAATAAATGCACAGAAATCTCTTGTATTCCTATACACTAATGAAGAAATATCTGAAGAGAAAGTAAGGAAACACTCTCATTTAACATTGCAACAAAAAGAATAAAATACCTAGGAACAAACCTACCTAAGTAGACAAAACAGTTGTATTCAGAAAACTATAAGACTCTGATGAAAGAATTTAAAGATGATACAAACAGAGGGAGATATATACCATGTTCTTGGATTGGAAGAATCAACGTTGTGAAAATGATTACACCACCCAAAGCAACCTACAGATTCATTGCAATCCCTATCAAACAACCAATGGCATTTTTCACAGAACCAGAACAAAAAATTTCACAATTTGTATGGAAACACAAAAGACCCCTAATAGCCAAAGCAATCTTGAGAAAGATAAAAGGAGCTGGAGGAATCATGTTCCCAGACTTCGGACTATACTACAAAGTTACAGTAATAAAGACAGTATGGTACTGGCACAAAAACAGAAGTATAGATCAATGGAACAGGATAGAAATCCCAGAGATTTACCCACACACATATGGTCACCTTATTTTTGATACAGGAAACAAGAATATACAATGGAGAAAAGGCAGCCTCTTCAATAAGTGGTGCTTGGAAAGCTGGACAGCGACATGTAAAAGAATGAAATTAGAACACTCCCTAACACCATACACAAAAATAAACTCAACATGGATTAAAGACCTAAATGTAAGATCAGAGACTTTAAAACCCTTAGAGGAAAACATAGGCAGAACACTCTATGACATAAGTCACAGCAAGAACCATTTTGACCCACTTCCTAGAGAAATGGAAATAAAAACAAAAATAAACAAATGGGACCTAATGAAACATAAAACTTTTGCATGGCAAAGGAAACCATAAACAAGCCGAAAAGATCATCCTCAGAATGGGAGAAAATATTTGTAAATGAAGCAACTGACAAAGGATTCATCTCCAAAAGTTATAAGGAGCTCATGCAGCTCAATATCAAAAAAGAAAAAACCCAATCCAAAAATGGGCAGAAGACCTAAATAGACATTTATCCAAAGAAGATATACAGATTACCAACAAACACATGAAAGGATGCTCAACATCCCTAATCATTAGAGAAATGCAAATCAAAACTAAAATGAGGTATCACCTCACACCAGTCAGAATGACCATCATCAAAAAGCCTACAAACAATAAATGCTGGAGAGGGTGTGGAGAAAGGGAACCCTCTTGCACTGTTGGTGGGAATGTAAATTGATACAGCCACTATGGAGAACATATGGAGGTTCCTTAAAAAACTACAAATAGAACTACCATATGACCCAGCAAGCCCACTACTGATTATATACCCTGAGAAAACCATAATTCAAAAGGAGTCATGTACTACAGTGTTCATTGAAACACTATTTACCATAACCAGGACATGGAAACAACCTAAGTGTCCATCGACAGATGAATGGATAAAGAAGAGGTGGCACATATATACAATGTACTATTATTCAGCAAAAAAAAAAATGAAATTGAGTTATTTGTAGTGAGGTGGATGGATCTAGAGACTGTCATACAGAGTAAATAAGTCAGAAAGAGAAAAATAAATACTGTATACGCTAACACATATATATGGAATCTAAAAAAAAAGAAGGTCTGAAGAACGTGGGGGCAGGACAGGAATAAAGACGCAGACATAGAGAATGGACTTGAGGACATGGGGAGGGGGAAGGGTAAGCTGGGACGAAGTGAGAGATTGGCATGGACATATATACACCACCAAATCTAAAATAGAAAGCTAGTGGGAAGCATCTGCATTGCACGTGGAGATCAGCTCATTGCTTTGTGACCACCTAGAGGGGTGGGATAAAGAGAGTCTGAGGGAGACTCAAGAGGGAGGAGATATGGGGATATATGTGTATGTATAGCTGATTCACTTTGTTATAAACAGGAACTAACACAGCACTGTAAAGCAATTTTACTCCAATAAAGATGTTTAAATTTGTTTTTAAAAAATATGGTATATACTTACAATGCAATAGTATTCAGCCTACCATAAGATGCAGCCATCCCACTACTGGACATATTCCCTGAGAAAACCATAATTCAAAATGAGTCATGTACCACAATGTTCATTGCAGCTCTATTTACAATAGCTAGGACATGGAAGCAACCTAATTGTCCATCAACAGATGAATGGATAAAGAAGATGTGGCACAAATATACAATGGAATATTACTCAGCCATAAAAAGAAATGAAATTGAGTTATTTGTAGTGAGGTGGATGGACCTAGAGTCTGTCATACAGAGTGAAGTAAGTCAGAAAGAGAAAAACAAATACCATATGCTAACACATATATATGGAATCTAAAGAAAAGAAAAACAAAAATAGAGGCCATGAAGAACCTAGGGGAAAGAAGGGAATAAAGACACAGACCTACTAGAGAATGGACGTGAGGACACAGGGAGGGGGAACAGTAAGCTGGGACAAAGTGAGAGAGTGGTAGTGTATATATGGACATATATACACTACCAAATGTAAAATAGATAGCTAGTGGGAAGCAGCTGCATAGCACAGAGAGATCAGCTCGGTGCTTTGTGACCAGCTGGAAGGGTGGGATAAAGAGGGTGGGAGGGAGGGAGGCTCAAGAGGGAAGAGATATGGGGATATATGTATAAGTATAACTGATTCACTTTGTTATAAAGCAGAAAGTAACACACCATTGTAAAGCAGTTATACTCCAATAAAAACGTTAAAAAAAGTAATGAAATTCTGGCATATGCTACAACATAATGTGACTTGAAGACATTATGCTGAGTGAAATAAGCCAGACACAAAGGGCAAATATTTTATGATTCCACTTATATGCGGTACCTACCTTAGTCAAATACATTGAGACATAAAGTAGAACGTAAAGTTGTTAACAGGGGCTGAGAGGAGATAGGAAAGGGGAGCTATTGTTTTTCCGGTGCAGAATTTCAGCTTTTGGGATGCTGAAAATTCTAGAGATGGATAGTGGTGATGGTTGCACAATGTCAGTGTACTTACTTAATGCTTGCTCTAGACGGAATGTTTGTGTGCCCCTAAAATTCATATGCTGAAACCTAATGCCTAATATGATGGCATTTAGAGGTGAGGCCTCTGGGAAGTGTTTAGACCATGAGGGTAGAGTCCTGATGAATGGGATTAGTGCTTTATAAAAGAGACCCTAGGGCTTCCCTGGTGGCGCAGTGGTTGAGAGTCCGCCTGCCGATGCAGGGGACACGGGTTCGTGCCCCAGTCCGGGAAGATCCCACATGCCGCAGAACGGCTGGGCCCGTGAGCCATGGCCACTGAGCCTGCGCGTCCAGAGCTTGTGCTCCGCAATGGGAGAGACCACAACAGTGAGAGGCCCGCGTACCGCAAAAAAAAACAGAAACCCTAGAGAGCTCCCTCACCCTTCTACCATGTGAGGACACAGAGAGAAGATGGCTATCTATGAAGCAAGAAGCGGGCTCTCACCAGACACTGAATCTGCCAGTACCTTGATCTTAGACTTCCCAGCCTCCAGAACTGTGAGAAATAAAAGTTTTGTGTTTATGAGTCACGTTTATACTACTTTGTTAAAGCAGTCCAATGGGCTAAGACAATGACATTGAACAGTATGCTTAACAATGGTTAAAGTGGTAAATTTTATGTTATATTTATTTTATGATAATAAAAAAGAATATATAAAAAAAGAAAGAAAGAAAGTTATACCTTGAGTTTGCATTAAATTTAAATGTAGCATCCCCTATAATCTTAGGGAAGTAAGTAACTAGAGTAAAAATGGATATGCCTCACTTAAATTATAGCCTTGCCTAAATTTTCCATGTCATAGTACCAATGCCCTAAAATATGCCATATTAGGCATAGATTCTCTAACACAATAAGTTAAAATTAAATTAAGTCTTTGGCAATTACAAATTGGCTTGATAAAATGGGACCCCCATGGACTCCTCAAGTAAAATCATTAATATGGCCTAATGTAGGTTAAAATAGGGCCTTCAAAGATTAAAACGTATTATATAAGAGATAATAAAGGCATGAATAGCCCAACTTTGCCTGTTCTTAAGGATATATATATATATATATATATATATATAAACATATATATATATATCACCTTACAATGTATTGCTGAAACTTTAATATTGTGATCCCATTCATTAAGTACCCCCTACCAAACACTCAATATTATTAAAATTACTGACTCTATCCATCCGCTATTCATTCAGTAAATATTGTCCTATTGCAGAGTTGGCTAATATGTTCTGTTTAATGCCTATTTCAAGAGCATCTCAGCTTGAGTTTGCCTTTACAATACACCTTACCTAGGCTAACCATGGCGGTACCTCAGCAGCTTTCCCATTGCACACAATCTTTGCAGACAAGATCTTAACTGCATCTACTTTTATCCAGGAGCACATGTAAGATGATACATTTATATCTTCCTCTGAGGAGAAGATCTGACATATTCATTAAGGTTATAGAAGTCTAACTTATTTAGTCCATTTTGGATTCTGATGACAACGTATTCCTTATTTACAGATTTTGCTTAATCTCACTGATGCTGCAATTTATCTCATAGTCTCCTTCATTGAAAAGGCTTTGGCAACCTCATTTCATGGCTCATTGTTCATGTCTCTGGACCACCTGTGATGCCCATAAGTTATTCAGTGGTTTCTGAGACAAGAAACTGCCTCTCTGGGCTCCACGCTGTACACCTGTATACAACTAAAACATAATTACTGACTACATACTTAGCTCTCCTGGAAATAGAGGCTCTCAAATCTCTGAGCCTGTAACTCTCCATACCCAGCTTCCCATTATAATTTGAGCCATGAAAGCAATACCCCACAAGCTCAGCAGAGTTACTGGGGCCTCTTTATTACAGGAAGGAGCCAAACCTGTGCCCTCTGGCAATATTCTACCTGTAGGAGGTGGTGGTCTCCCCTATCTTTATTTCCTTGCCAGATGTCATGATGCTGGAAGAGGTCACCCCTCCCTCATACTCCTTGGCAACTGGGAAGCCCTTTGGGATTAACTAAATGAACAAAAATGGGAGTTCATAGACAGTATGAAAAGAATTGCCACCATCATAAATGATGTAGCTCAGCGGAATATTTCTGCTTTTCATTCATTAACTAGGATATCCCTGATGAAGGACAGGACCCAAGAGTCAGCACAATTGGACAAAGTTCAAGCAGTCATTTTAGCACAGCCCTGGCCAACAAATGGCCCCATTTTCACATTTATTACAAACTGTTGGACCATTGCCCAAGGGTTATCACATTCAGGATAGAGAATTCTGGAAATCTCTTACCTTATAGATACCCAAAATATAAAATATAAATCAAGGTTACATATGTCTCTACATATACAAAGGCCACAATATAATGCCTTGCCACAATATTCCTTATCCCTTTCAGATTACAGATGGTACTGATAATAACCAACGCACACATTATATTTCTCAGAACATATAATGATAGGCTCTTTATAAAGACATTCAATAGAACTTTCCTGTTCTTGATAGACCTCAGATACCCAATTTAATTGAGAGATATAATAGTCTACACAAACAATTCCTTTTCATATTCCAGTTTGGCAAATGGACCCCTTAATGGGGCTCTATCTTGCCCTAGGCCTTAATATCTCTTAAGACCCCTTGGCTGACTCCCACCTCATACCCACTTCAAAAAAAAACCTTTCTCATTGCCTTTTCCTATATTTAAAGTCCATGTATGTAGAGACTCATTATATATGCGGCCGTTTAATAATGTTTCCTCCTAACTTTACAAATTTTCTATCTTTTCCCTATACTATAAGAGCTGGAAACCAGTTGAAGGTGTCTAATCTCCTGGGACCCATTAACCGTAGATTTGCCACAGACCAAGCAACTGCCCATCTGATATGGGACCCATTTTAGTCTAAACTTCCACCATCCCCCACCCTCCAAATGAACTTCCTGAATATTCAAGTTATAAGGGCAGATGATTAATCTGTGATCTCTATATGATCCTCTCCAGGAAATTAAAATTAGTATCCCAAGGCTATTCCCTCAGGCAGTAAGGACTACCAAAAAGGAAATAGAAAACTCTACTTAGTAAACAAACACATTTGGAGAAAATAAAATCAACACCATATTCCATAATATGGAAACCAGACAACTTGCACTTGGTAATAATACATGCTGGAGGAAAATAAATATCAGAAAACAAAGCCTTTAAAGTGTAGTTTCACACCACTTTGTTGAATTTAGGGTTTATTGCTATTGATCTGGGTGCTTTCATTGGTTTGCAAGCCAGAGGCCCAAGTCCTTCAAATAAGTTATTGTTTCAACCAGATATGGCAAATGCTGAAGCCAACATACCTTTGAGTTTGGTTAGGACAAGTTCTACAACCCAAAGACCTCATGAGCTTGCCCATCACCAAAGAAATTAAGAACTGAATAAAACAAAAACAAACAAACAAAAAACACCCTATTAAAACCACACACTTCCATCAGGCCATAAAATTTAAAATATTTGCAACAGAAGTCCTCTCTTCACCTATCTGGGCAAAACTTTGGTCTATGTTTCTTGAGATCCATGTCTGTTTAGCTTATGATCCTGGTATACACCTTGTTCTCCACCAAAACGTATAGCCCTACACTTCCATGGCTAAAGGGAAATCTGGTCAAGGTTACTGTTAACTGTGCCATTCTAAAAATTATTGGAGATTACTGCTTTCCCCAGGAAACAACTGTTTCATATCAGTCAGCTCTTCCATCACTGAGCACAAAAACACCCACTCCCCAGTGCCTTTTATCTGCTACCCCCATCGAAGGTTTTCACCATGACCTTCAGCCCAGTGTCTCCAAACATGACCACTACAACCACTCCTTCCTTTTGGTTACACACAAATACTCCTAATCTTTACACAGATTTTACTTAACTATCAGTTCATATGCTCCAAAAACATAACTACCAGACCTGTCACCTTGACTTAAGAAACACACCAATATATTATTGCCAAAATACATATGTAAAACCCATACTTTTAATGCACTTTACAACTCTACCAAGATATTTTTAGAGACACCAGAAATTTCAAATCAGTTTTCTCGGCTAGTGCCATGTAAATGGAAACCTTATAAGCTAGCCTACAAGGACTCCTCATACATCAACTTGTGTTCTTCCTTTTTACTCTCATAATAAAATGTTTTCTACACTTTTTAGGGTAACTTACAGTCTACTCCCTAAAAGTCTACCCTACTATCCAGGCCACCCAAATGCCCCCAAATAATCTAGCTCAAAACTGATGTCAAGAAATCAAGTGGTCATTTGTATTATATTTTCTAAAAGCCTGCCTTGACTCAGTTTTGAGATCCTGGCTAGAGGCCAGTTTTCCTTCTTGAGCAGCCAGTTAAGTTCACACCCCACAACCACCTCCCATATTGGGCTTTCACAGTCTGGGTCACTCTACGCCTGCTCTAATCACTCCAGAGCCAGGTTCTAGACAACCAGGGAGAGCCTCTATGGCTAGAGCCTGCTGAAATTCTACAAATAAGCCAATCCTGAACCTGTTCACCCTGCCTCACTTGTTCCTGCAGAAAACACAATAAAAAACACTTGCTCATAGTTTCCCTCCTTCCTTCTGGCTAATGACCACCCTGGTGCTTCCCCTGGGTTGCCCTGTGTGGTGTGCTGTGTTCTCTCTATGGAACTGTGTGTAACAAAACTGTAAAACTCCTTCTGATTTTCTTCTCTTGATCTGTGTCTGGTCTCACCATTCCTCACCCAAGGTAATATGTTTAAAACAGGGCCTAATTTCACCTGGGCTGTGTAAGTCTTTACTCCTGTAGGTACCATTTCCTTATAGGAGAAGGAGAAGGCAATTTTTTAACATATTGGGAAAACTTCTATTACACCTCCCGTCTTTCCCCGTTCTGAGAGATCTCAGAGAAATTTTAAATAGCTTTTTGTTTTCCCATGGCATATATTGGATTGAGTAACAATGATCTATTTTTATATATTTTTAAAATCGAGGTATAATTGACATACAACATTATATCAGTTTCAGATATACAAGGTAATGATTAGATATTTGTATATATTGCAAAATTATCACTACAGTAAGTCTAGTTAACAGCCGTCACCATACAGTTTCATATTTTTTTCTTGTGATGAGAACTTTTAAGGTCTACTCTCTTAGCACATTTCAAATATGCAATACAGTATTATTAACTATAGTCACCAGTTGTATACTACATCCCCATGATTTATTTATTTTATAGCTGGAAGTTTGCACCTTTTGACTCCTTTCATCCATCTTGCCCACTTCCTCTCCCCGCCTCTGGCAACCACCAATCTGTTTTCGGTATCTATGAATTTGTTTGCTTGTTTGTTTAGATTCCACATATAGTGATATCATACAATATTTGTCTTTCTATGTCTGATGTATTTCAGTTAGCATAATGCTCTCAAGGCAATGTCCTTTCAAATGGCAAGATTTCCTTCTTTTCTTACAGATGAATAATATCCCATTGTATGTGTGTGTGTATATATATATATACACACACACACATATATATATGTATATACATATACACATATATACATATTTTATTCACTCATCCGTAGATGGACACTTAGATTGATCCCACCATGTTTTGGCTATTATAAATAATGTTGCAGTGAACATGGGAGTGCATGCCATTTTGAATTAGTGTTTTCATTTTCTTTGGATAAATACCTATAAATGAAATTGCTGGATCATATGGCAGCTCTATTTTTAGTTTTTTGAAGAATCTGCATATTCTTTTCCATACTGGCTGCACCAATTAACATTCCCATCAACATGTACAAGGGTTCCCTTTTCTCCACATCCTTGCCAACACTTATTATGCCTTATCATTTTGATAATAGCCATTCTAACAGGTATAAGGTGATATCTCATTGTGGTTTTGATTTGTATTTCCCTGTCGGTTAGTGGTGTTAAGAATCTTTTTATGTGCCTGTTGGCTATCTATATGTCTTCTTTGGAAAAGTGTCTATTCAGATCCTCTGCCCATTTTAAATTGAATTGTTTGGGGTTTTGCTATAGAGTTGTGTGAGTTCTTTATATATTTTGAATATTAGCCCCATATCAGGTACATGATTTGCAAACATTTTCTCCCATTTAGGAGGTTGCTTTCTCACCTTCTTGATTATGTATTTATTTTTATTATATTTTTTCAAAGCAAAGCATACACAAGGTTTCAAATGAAATAATTTAGAAGGAAAATAAAAGCATTCCATTGTTTCACTCTCTCATATCAAGAAATAATCACTTTCAACTCTTTTTTTATTTGTTTCTACTATTAGTTACTGCCCAAACTCTAAATAATGTTTCTACTATATTGTTTTTTTCTTTTTTTTTAAATTGTGTAGACTTCTTTACATGATAGTTGGGAATTTGACTCACTAGAATATCCCATGTTCTCTTTTTCATCTGAACAATATAGTTATAATAATATTTTAATTTTCCTTATTTGTTCCTTTTGTAAATTTAAGTAATATATTGCCTTTATTCCTTATTATATAAACTTGACTTCTCACATTATAAGATCAAGCTATGATCAACACTTTTACCTACCGTTTCTTCTCTAATTTCCACATTTACTCTACATCCACATACATTTTATCCAGTTTTATTGAGATATATTTGACCCACAGCACTGTATGAGTTTAAGATATACAGCATAATGAATTGTCTTACATATATTGTGAAATGATTACCACAATAAATTCAGTTAACATCCATAATCTCATAAAGATACAAAAGAAAAAAGGAAAAAACGTGTTTTTTTCTTGAGATGAAAACTCTTAGGATTCACTCTCTTAATAGCTTTCATATATACCATATAGGGTGTTAATTATAGTTATCCTGCTGTACATTATATCTCTATTACTTATTTATCTTACACCTGGAATTTTATACCTCTTGGCGTTCTTTATCCAATTTCCCCTCCCTCATCCCTTGCTTCTGGAAACCACAAATTTGACCTCTTTTTTTTTTTTTTATAAATTTATTGGGTCTTTTGCTTTGTTTTATTTTATTTATTTTTTTTCTGATTCTACACATGTTTGAGATTATATAGTATTTGTCTTTATCTGTCTGACATTCCACCAAGCATAATGTCCTCAAGGTCCATCCATATTATCACAAATGTCAGGATTTCCTTCTTTTATGGCTGAATAATATTCCACTGAATGAATATATAAAATTATATGAATATATAATATATATAATCAACTTATATAGCCATTCATCTGGCAATGGACACTTAGGTTGTTCCCATGTCTTGGCTATTGTAAATAATGCTGCTTTGAACATGGGGGTGCTGATATCTCTCTGCATAGTGATTTCATTTCCTTTAAACATATTCCCAGAAGTGGAATTGCTGGATCATATGGTAGTTCTGTTTCTAACTTTTAAAATAACCTCATACCATTTTCCACAGTGGTTGTACCTATTTACAGTCCCATCAATAGTGCACAAGGTTTCCCTTTGAGTAACAATGATCTCTGTGGAAGATGAGAGTGGTGTATGCTGTATTGCTACTATTTCTAACTGATGGACAATGGAGATGGAAATAATGAAAGATTAATATGTTTTGTGACTTTACTATGTGAATAGAACCCACAGAAGTTATGTAATTAGTCCATACACTCAGGTATGCAATCATTCTAACATTTATTTGTTCATTTTAGTTTTACACAAATAAGAACCCTCATTCCACAGGACGGTGTGAAATCCAATACCAGTTGTTACTATTTCCATTTCTTTTCTCCTTAAAGATGGTACAAGGCCCACATTCTTATGAAAGGCCAGTTCATTAGGAAATGCAAAACATTCATATACAACCACTCTCCCACTCTCATTTCAGGCTTGAAGCACCAGTATCCTTACTGTGCCTAAGGGAGTCAGTACTTACAGACTAGATTTCTTAGGTCCACCAAGAAAGTCACCCCTCTGAGATTTTGGTACCTCTCTGGAACACTGATAAAGGGGAATATGGGTACCCACCTCTTACAGGGCTCTCCAGCTTCCCAAATCTTCCCAGTCACTGAGAAATTGTCACCCTTGTTACCCTCCTTTGCTCTCCAACACTTCAACCTGTCTTATATTTAGTAAAAAGCACTTCAATGTCTCTGGACAAATACCACCAGTACTTGCTTTGTAAAAAAACACAAACAAAAAATTACAAGGTCAAACATTGAAAGAGAGAAGGAAAAACAGCTAGGATTTGAAATACAAATTAATGTCTTAATAAATTATCCTGCCACATTGAGCCTAATAGTTACATCAGAGAACAATTTAGTAGAGCTATTTAGCAGGGCTTGAAGACATGGGCTGGGGTAGGAATGGGGAAATCAAACAAAAAGGCTAGCCTTTACAGGGTGAAAGGCAGCCTTGAGTTACTGTAATTATCTTCACATTAAATGTCAGTCTCAGCAAATTTTTGAGATGAAAATATAGGAAAACTTGTCATCGCTTTATAATCAATAAGCTAGTACACATTTCTGACAGTCACACCTTCTTTACTAGCCAACTAACAACCTGAACTTGTTAGACTCATGAAAGAATCCAGTCAGAGGACAAGCCATTGAACATAATTTCTTTTGTGGATTTCCACTTGCAATGATATGCTTGTCCTGGGAGGATGTTCACAAACATCAGACTGGTACACAGGGTTGCAAAACTCTGACAACTGCTGAATGTGATCTAGAGGCAGGGAAATGATATCAATAGCTTCAAGAGTGTTTTATCCAGGACAGCAGGCCCCGGAGAACTATTCCCAGATCTACATAAAATTTGACAACTCCAAACAAAGGGACAGTATAATAAAGATAGGTGAATATCCCTATTTGTTTATAACTGACTTAAAAATTCAAGTATGTCACCGTAAGTTGAGAGCCAGTATCATTTCTGAAATCAAGAAAATTTCATTCATGGTTGATTTCATACATTGTAAGAATTATCAGTCCTACAACTTGTGGCTATAATTTTCTTTGTTTTTGAAAGTGCAGTTATCACAGAGAAAGGACATTAAATTAACTAAATTGCAGATATTCCAGTAACATCATTGTTGGAAATAAGACTTTCAGTTTCCCTTTGGCAAAGGTAAAATAGAAAATGATAATTAAATTATTAATTCATCTACCCTTTCCTACCCTCAACTTCTTCATCATAAGGCCAAATTCTAACACAGGAGTCTGATATATGACATCTGCAACCTGTTGTCATTGCTAGGGAAATCCATGTTCTCAGAAAGATCTCTTCTCAGAAGCACCAGTTCTAAAAAGCCAGCTCACAAAGTAGTCTGAGATTTTCAGCTTTAAGATTCTTCTACTGATGTCTTTACCTTCACCTCTGTACTTAGACTGCCTCCTGTTATTGATATTCTCTCCAGAAACACAAAACACTGGTAGATGAGAGAGAGAGAGGGAGAATTTCTTCCTCAAGTAAGTAAGTGAGGCAATTTTCAGTCTTCTTATATATTGATAGAATTCATTTTACTGAATATAACAGAAGGAAATGTGAATGTCTACTACTTCTTAGATGGGTAACATTAGCAAACGTCTTAGCTTCTATCGGCAGTATGGGAACAAAAACAATATTTCCTATATAATGGAGCTATTTTGAGGGTTTAATAATACACAGGTTAAAAGCACAGCATAGTAAGCATCAATAACTACATTTTTATTCATATTGTTAATAGGCTTACTGTGTTGATTTTAGGGTAAGATTGTCAAGAACTTTTTAAGGGAAGCCTTCAGAAAGCTGAACTTACCAGCATCATAAGTGCCACCTATATTTTGGTGTTCTTGCTTTAAACATAATAGTAGCCTAGATGAACCTACATGGTATTTTTTAATGCTTCTTCAAATATAGCCTAGGTCTTACAACTATATCAAATTACCTCCATTTTGATGTCATTTCTCTGACTCCGAAAATAGGAACCTAACATCTTGACTCTCATATCTCATATCCCACACAAGACAAATTCCCAAGTTCTCATTTTTAAAATAAATTTAACATATTACCTAAATTTGTTCAACACAAAAGGAAATGGCCCTCTCCTTTTTGAAAAAAACACACTTCTGCAGAAGGTATATCTAATTACTTTGATTCCAAAAGGACCACATGTTCCCTTTTCTCCACACCCTCTCCAACATTTATTTTTTGTAGATTTTTGATGATGGTCTTTCTGACTGGTGTGAGGTGTTACCTCACTGTATTTTGATTTGCATTTCCCTAATGATTAGTGATGTTGAGCATCCCTTCATGTGTTTGTGGCAATCTGTATATCTGCTTTGGAGAAAGGTCTATTTAGGATTTCTGCCCATTTTTGGATTAGGTTGTTTGCTTTTTGATATTGAGCTGCATGAGCTACTTGTATATTTTGGAGATTAATCCTTTGTCAGTTGCTTAGTGTGCAAATATTTTCTCCCATCCTGATGGTAGTCTTTTTGTCTTATTTATGGTTTCCTTTGCTATGAAAAAGTTTTCAGGTTCATTATGTCCCATTTGTTTATTTTTGTTTTTATTTCCATTTCTCTAGGAAGTGTGTCAAAAAGGATCTTGCTGTGATTAATATCATAGAGTGTCCTGCCTATCTTGCACTGTTGGTGGGAACATAAATTGATACAGACACTATGGAGAACAGTATGGAGGTTCCTTAGAAAACTAAAAATAGAACTACCATATGACCGAGCTATCCCACTACTGAGCACATACCCTGAGAAAACCATAATTCAAAAAGAATCATATACCTCAATTTTCATTGCAGCACTACTTATAATAGCCAGGACATGGAAGCACCCTAAGGGTCCATCGACAGATGAACAGATAAAGAATATGTGGCACATATATACAATGGAATATTACTCAGCCATAAAAATAAATGAAATTGAGTTATTTGTAGTGAGGTGGATGGACCTAGAGTCTGTCATACAGAGTGAAGTAAGTCAGAAAGAGAAAAACAAATACCGTATGCTAACACACATATATGGAATCTAAAAAAAAGAAAAAAAAATGGTCATGAAGAACTTAGGGGCAGCATGGGAATAAAGACACAGACCTACTAGAGAATGGACTTCAGGACATGGGGAGGGAGAAGGGTAAGCTGGGACAAAGTGGAAGAGTGGCATGTACATATATACACTACCAAATGTAAAATTGATAGCTAGTGGGAAGCAGCTGCATAGCACAGGGAGATCAGCTCGGCGCTTTGTGACCACCTAGAGTGGTGGGATAGGGAGTGTGGGAGTGAGATGCAAGAGGGAGGGGATATGGTTATATATGTATTATAGCTGATTCACTTTGTTATAAAGCAGAAAGTAACACACCATTGTAGAAAAATAATAATTAAAAAATTCAAAAAATAAAAAAACTTAAAAAAAAATAAAGGCATTATAAATTTAAAAAATAAGAAAGAATATGTGCCACCTATATACAATGGATTATTACTCAGCCATAAAAAGAAACGAAATTGAGTTATTTCTAGTGAGGTGGATGAACCTAGAGCCTGTCATAGAGAATGAAGTAAGTCAGAAAGAGAAAAATAAATACCGTATATGCTAACACATATATATGGAATCTAAAAGAAAAAAAAGGGTCTGAAGAACCTGGGGGCAGGACAGGAATAAAGACTCAGACGTAGAGAATGGACTTGAGGATATGGGGAGGGGGAAGGGTAAGCTGGGACAAAGTGAGGGAGTGGCATGAATATATACACTAACAAATATAAAAAAGATACCTAGTGGGAAGCAGCTGCATATCACAGGGAAATTAGCTTGGTGTTTTGTGTCCACCTTGAGGGGTGGGATAGGGCAGGTGGGAGGGAAACTCAAGCGAGAGGACATATGGGGATATATGTATATGTATAGCTGATTCATTTTGTTATACAGCAGAAACTAACACACCATTGTAAAGCAATTATATTCCAATAAAGATGTTAAAAAAATATCAGGGAAAATGGGGTCTAAGTACAAGTGCAGCTAAAACAGGATTAACCAGGAGTTGATAAAGTTGAAGCTTAGTATATGTTTGAAGGTTTTCATAGTAAAGTTTCATAGTGAACTTTTTCTGAAATAAATAAAAGGACTGCATATGGTGAAGAAAGGAGAAAAAAATCCCTTATCTTACTATGATTCAATTTATTATCTAAGATGCTGAGTTGAAATATGCTCTTTTTTTAATTTTTTCTGTTTTTGGAAAATAAGTGAGCTAATTAAAATACTCTGATTTTATTTACATGGAAAAAAGCAACAGACTGAGAAATTAACTATCATTTAGCACTTTCAGCACTGTCTTCAGGAAACATAATACACATTAGAACACTTGCTTCTGTGGCAATACTGAGGTGGTGATAGCTAAGCCTAAAAAAAATATCATGATAATGTCTCTTCTACCACTTTCCTTCTTTATATGGGATACACAGGACATGAGTGATTTACAATTTTCTTATGGATATCCCAGAGATTAGATTCTAGTAATATTCTGGTAGATTCCATGGTCAAGGGGCTTCATTGATTTAGATTTTAAAACTCTGAGTATATGAAGAAGAGAAGAAGGACAGCTATTTTTCTTGCATCATCCCATCCCCCGACCAGCACTGTTCAGTTCTAAGAAGGAACTTCCCAGCTAGAACGAATTCCTCTAGCCAGGAAAGGAAGAATGTGGTGACAGACCAGATTCTCCAGCCTTTCAGGACACTGAACAAAGGTTTTGCTTTGGTTTCACCTCACCCAGGCCAGCAAAGTCAAGATGTATAGAGCCGGCTAGGAACAAGGAAGAAAATCAGGGGCTATTATTAAAAGACTTGCAGGAGGAGCTATTATGATTCATAAAGACTTTCTCTGCAGACAAACTCAGCAGATTCCACCACTGATGAAGCCAAGAGCCAGCAGAGCTGCTGTAGACTCCCTGCAGATTTTGCTAGCATTTGGTCCTCAGGTATTCACATTTGCTAATGCCAGCCACCTGAGTCCTTCCCCACTCCCTCCCCTCTGCCTCTACAGAAGCCCAGAGCATGCACAAGCAGGCATCCCAGGCATCTGCAGATGCATGAATTCAAGAGACCAGCCTATACACCCCCTATCTGATGCCCGCTGCCATGACTGCACTCAGGGTTAACCTCTCCAGCTACACATTTGCACATTTCCAGTTTGATGTCTGTGATTGGCCTTCACTGCAGGATGCATGCCCAGGGGAAGAGTGTGCAGCCATAAGAGAGCACACCAACAACCAGAGTCACTGCAGCTGTTGTGGACCTGGATCAGTCATTGGCTTCTGTCACTGCATGGCATCAATGCATATACATGCAGCTAACCTTTCCAGCTGTGCAGCTGCATGCCTCCAGATGAATCCCCATCAGTGACTTATGCTGAAGCATGTATGCCTGGAGGGAGAGTGTAAAGCTACAGGAGAACATGCTGACAGCCAGGGCTTCTGCAGCTTCCAGAGAGCATAGTTGTCCCTGGACCATGTTATTTGTCCTGGGCCTCATTACTACATGTGTATCTGCAACTTGCCGCTGCCACTACATAGGCACCTTCAGCTGGCCTCCACAGCTAAGTGTGTGTACACAACTGGCTCTGGCTACCACTGCTGCCTGCCCTGGTTTCTAGCTGCTAGACTTAGATGTCTAAGGATGTCAATAGCCCTTGAAGCCACTATGGTCCCCACACAGTGCTTGACAAGGACTACACAGTTGTCAATGCTGTGGACTGCAGTGACCTGAACCAAAGAGACATCAGGCCCTACTAGGCCTGGTGCCATCAAACACCCTCAGGTTTGTTCCACTGAACCACTAGAAATCAAGCCATAACATGATCCAGCATACTCCCATCCATAGGTGAAAGGTTTCCCTTACCAAGGTCAGTTTATAAAGTCTGGAAGAGGTGAGGGCTTCTTCAAATGTGCAGACACCTTTTCAAAACTACAGAGATCAAGACAAATCAAAGAAACATGACATCACCAAAGAAATACAGTAAACCTCCAGTAACTGGCCTCTAGAAATTAATATCCAGGGATTTACCAATAAAGATTTCAAAATAATTGTTCTAAAGATGATCAGAGAGCTGCAACAGAATACAGGTAAACAATTTAGTGGACTCAGGAAACCAATACAAGAATAAAATGAGTTCAACAAAGAGATAGAAAACATAAGAAGGAAAGAAAGAAAAATTTTGGAGGTGAATAATACAATTACTGAACAGAATAATTCAGTAGAGATCTTCAAAATAGAGTCAAACAACAGAAGAAAGAATCAGTTAGCTAGAAGACAGATCAAATGAAAGATCAATTCAATCAGATAAGCAAAAAGAACAAAAAAGTAAAGGAACACAGAAAGCCCAGAGGACTTATGGGACACCATCAAAAGAAATAATATATACATACCTAGAGTCACAGAGAAAGGAAAAGGGGGGTAACAGTAGAAAACCTATTTAAAGAAATAATGGCTTAGAACTTCCCCCCAGGAGAAATTTGGATTTTCAAGTTCATGAAGTAGACAAGGGTCACACTGAAATTTCCATCCAAAATGATTTTCTTCAAGCCACATTATAATAAAACTGTCCAAAAAAAAGACAAGAGAATTTTAAAAGCAGCAATAGGGGACATAATCTCTCATACAAGGGAACACTCATAAGGCCAGCAGCAGTTTTCTCATCAGAGACCTTGCAGAACAAGAGAGAATAGGATGATATATTCAAGTTGCTGAAAGAAAAAAACAAAACAAAACAAAACAAAACAACCTGCCAACCAAGAATACGTTAGCCAACAATGAAATGAAAGTGAGATAAAGACTTTCTCTAATAAACAAAAGCTGAGGGAATTCTTCACCATTAGACCTGCTTATAAGAATGCTGGCAGGAGTTTTTCAGACTTAAAAAAAAGGATGGCAATTGGTAACATAAAAAACATTGGAAAATAAATAACACATTGGTAAATGTAAATATATAGACAGATTATGAATACACTAATATTGTAATATGGTGATGTGTTAACTACTTAATTATAGTATAAAGGTTAAAGGACAAAGGTATTAAAAATAACTATACCTTGCACTCCTATGTTCATAGCAGCACCATTCACAACAGCCAAGACATGGAAACAACCTAAATGTACATTGACAGATGAATGGATAAAGAAGATGTGGTACATATATACAGTGGAATACTATGCAGTGATAAAAATGAATGAAATAATGCCATTTACAGCAACATGGATGGACTTAGAGATTAGGTTGCCAAGGGAGAAGGAGGGTGGGGGAGGGATGGATTGGGTGTTTAGGGTTAGCAAATGCAAACTATTATATATAGAATGATAAAAAGCAAGTTTCTACTGTATAGCACAGGGAGCTATATTCAATAGTATGTGATAAACCATAATGGAAAAGAATATAAAAAAGAATATATGTAAATCAATCAATAAATTTTTAAAAATAAATTTAAAATAATTTAAAAACATATACCTTCAACAATTTGTTAATAGATAGACAATATAAAAAGATATAAATCCTGACATCAAAAACATGAAAGGAGAGGAATAAAAGGATAGAATTGTTGTATGAGATTGAATTTAAATTGTTATCAGTGTAAAATACACTGATACATATATCATATATATATCATATATATATGATGTTTTATGTATAACTCATGGTAACCACAAAGGAAAAACCTACAGTAGCTTAACAAAAGATAAAGATAATGAGTAGGGAACCAAAACATTCCACTGCAGATAATTATCAATTCACAAACAAAAGCAGCAAGAGGGAGAGAAAGGAACAATGGAACTACAAAACAACTATAAAACAATTAATAAGATGGCATTAGTAAGTCCTTGCATATCAACAATTACTCTTAATGGAAATGGATTAAATTATCTAATCAAAGGCATTGAGTGGCTAGATGAATAATAATAAAAATATACCTAACAGTATGGGGCCAAAAGGGACTCACATCAGCTTTAAAGATACACATAGTTTCAAAATGAAAGAATGGAAGAAGATATTCCATCAAGTAGAAACTAAAAGAAAACAGGGTAGCTATACTTGTATCAGATAAAATAGACTTTAAACCAAAATTGGTAACAAGAAACAAAGAAAGTCATTGTGTAATAACACTAGGGTCAATTCATCAAGAAGATATAATAATTGTAAATATACATACACTCAAAATCAGAGCTCCTAAATATATTAAGCAAATACTAACAAATCTGAAGGGAGAAATAGACAATATAATAACAGTAGGAAATTTTGAAACCACACTTTTGACAATGGACAGGTCATTCTTACAGAAAATCAATGAGGAAACTTTGGACTTGAATCTTACTTTAGACCAAAAAGAATATATATATATATATATATATATATATATATTCTTATATATGTATATGTATATACACACATATATGTGTGTTTGTGTGTGTGTACGTGTGTGTATACATACATTCTGTCAACAGCAGCAGAATGCATACTCTCCTCACATACACACAGAACATTCACCAGAAGAGATCATATAAGTCACAAAACAAGTCATAACAAATTTAGAAAGATTCAAATCATACCACAATGGTATGAAACTATAAATCAATAACAAGAAAGAAAGCTACATCAGAAATATGTGAATATTAAAGAGAAAAAACCTAAACAATCAATTTGTCAAAAATAAATTAAAAGGGAAATCAAGAAGTGTCTTGAAACAAGTGAAAATAGAAGCACAACATATCAAAATCTATGGTATTCTGCAAGAGCACTTCTGAGAAGGACATTTATAGTGATCAACACCTTCATTAAGAAAAAAGAGAAATCTCAAATAAACAATTTACCTTTACACCTCAAGGAACTAGAAAATCAAGGACAAACTAATCCAAAAGTTAGCAGAAGGCAGGAAATAATAAAGATCAGAGCAGATACAAATGAAATAAAAACCAGAAAAACAATAGAAAAGATCAACAAAGTAAGAGCTGATATTTCAAAAAGAATCAAAGTTGACAAACCTTTAGCTCCACTAAGTCAGAAAAAAGAAGATTCAAATAAAACCAGAAATGGGACTTCCTTTAAGTCCAGTGGTTAAGACTCCATGTTTCTACTGCAGGAGGCACAGGTTTGATCCCTGGTCAGGGAACTAAGATCCCACATGCTGCGTGGCATGGCCAAAAAATAAAAATAAATATTAAAAAAAATAATAATAAAATAAAATCAGAAAAGAAAGAGAAGACATTACATTGATATCACAGAAATACAAAGACTAATGAGAGACTATGATGAACAAATATATGTGAGCAAACTGGATAACCTAGAAAAAAAGAATAAATTCCTAGAAATATACAACTCATGAGTAGTGAATCATAAAGGAATAGATAATGTGAACATATCATTAACAAGTGAGTAGGTAGAATTAGTAACACATAAAAGCCAAGAGCCAGATGGTTTCACTTGTAAATTCTATCAAACATTTAAAGAAGAATTAACCAAGTCCTTTTCAAACTCTTTGAAAAAAATTAAAGCAAAGGGAACACAACCAAACTCATTTTAGGTGGCCTGAATTACCTTAATATCAAAGCCAGATAAGTAAAAAGAAAATTACAGACCAATGACCTTCATAAACATAGATGCAAATATTCTCAACAAAATATTAGCAAACCAAACTCAAAACAAGTTTAAAAGATTATACATCAAGATCAAGTGGGATTTATCCATGGCATGCAAGGATTGTTCAACATACACTAATCAATAAATTTGATACAACAGATTAAAAAAGAGCTGCATAGCACAGGGAGATCAGCTCAGTGCTTTGTGACCACTTAGAGGGGTGGGATAGGGAGGACGGGAGGGAGATGCAAGAGGGAGGAGATATGGGTATATATGTATATGTATAGCTGATTCACTTTGTTATAAAGCAGAAACTAACACACCATTGTAAAGCAATTATACTGCAATAAAGATGTTAAAAAAATGAGTGATAAGAATCACATGGTAATCTCAATAGAAGCAGAAAATGCAATTGACAAAATACAACGTTCTTTCATGATAAGAACTCTTAACAAATACAGTACAGAAGGAACATACCTCAACACAATAAAGGCCATATATGGCAAACTCTCAGCTAACATCATAATAATTAAACTTAAAAACTTTTGCATAACATAGGAAACCACTGACAAAACAAAACAGACAAACTACTGAATGGGAGAAAATATTTGCAAATGATATGACCAATAAGGGATTAATATCCAAAATATATAAAACACTAATACAACTCAATATTTAAAGAACAGCCCAATTAAAAAATTAGCAGAAGACCTGAATAGACATTTTTCCAGAGAAGACATACAGATGACATAAAGGCACATGTAAATATGATCAACATTGTTAAGTATAAGAGAAATACAAGTCAACACCACAATACTATATCACCTTACAACTGTCAAAATGGCTTTCATCAAAAAACCACAAATAACAAATGTGGGCAAGGATGTGGAGAAAAGGAAACACTTGTACACTGTTAGTGGGAATGTAACTTGGTGCAGCTACTGTGGAAAACAGTATGGAGGTTCCTCAAAAAACTAAAAATAGAACTACCAGAGGATTGAGTAATTCCACTTCTTGGTATATATCTGAAGAAAACAAAAACAGTAATTCAAAAAGATACAGACACCCCAATGTTCATAGCAGCTTTATTTACAATAGCCAAGATATTGAAGCAACCCAAGTGTCCATCAACGGATGAATGGATAAAGAAGATATGACACATATATACAATGGAATACTACTCAGCCATTAAAAAAGAATGAAATTTTACCATTTGCAACAACACAGATGGACCTGGAGGTTATCATGCTTAGTGAAATAAGTCAGACAGAGAAAGACAAATATTCTATGTTATTACTTGTATGTGGAGTCTAAAATAGAAAGCAAACTAGTGAATATAACATAAGAGACACAGACTCACAGATACAGAGAACAACTAATGGTTGTCAGTAGGGAGAGAGAAGTGGGACAGGGCAAGATAGGGCTGGGGATCAAGAGGCACTAACTGCTATGTATAAAATAAATAACCTGCAAGAATATATTGTACCAGGCTTCCCTGGTGGCACAGTGGTTGAGAGTCCACCTGCTGATGCAGGATATGCGGGTTTGTGTCCCAGTCCGGGAAGATCCCACATGCCGCGGAGCGGCTGGGCCCATGAGCCATGGCCACTGAGCCTGCACGTCCAGAGCCTGTGCTCCACAAAGGGAGAGGCCACAACAGTGAGAGGCCTGCATACCACACAAAAAAAAGAATATATTGTACCACATAGGGAATATAGCAAATATTTTATAATAACTATAAGTGGAGTATAATCAAAAATTTTTGAATCACTATTTTGTACACCTGAAGATAATATTATGTTGTAAATCAAATATACCTCAATAAAACGTAATTAATTTATTAATTAAAAATAACCATATGATCATCTCAATAGAAACAGAAAAGCACTTGACAAAATACAATATTCTCTCATTATAAGAACTCTCAAGAATTAGGGTAAAGGAGGAAAATATGTCAACACAATAAAGGCCATATATGACAAACTCTCAGCTAACATCATACTCAATGATGAAAGAATGACAACTTTACCTCTAAGATCAGGAGCAAGAAAATGGTGCCCATTCTCCCCATGCCAATTCAACATAGTACTGGAAGTTGTAGCTAGAGCAATCAGGCAAGAAAATTAAATGAAAGTCATCCAGATCAGAAAAAAGAAGCAAAATTGTCTTTGATAGTAGATGATATGATCTTACACAAAAAAAATCCTAAAGATTCCAACAAAAATTGTTAGTACTAATCAATAAATTTTATAAAGTTGCAGCATATAAAACTAACAGGCAGAAATGACTTGTGTTTCTATATACTAACAACAAAATATATGAAGAAGAAATAAAGAAAACAACCCCATTCACAATAACATTAAAAACAATGAAATATTTAGGAATAAATTTACAAAAGAGGGAAAGATCTATACAGTGAAAACTACAAGACTTTGTTGAATAACATTGAAGGAGATGTGGAAAAATATCCTATGTTACAGAAGATTTAATATTGTTAAAATGTCCATACTGCCCAAAGTCATATAGATTCAATTCAATTTTTGCCGAAATTCCAATGTCATTTTTCATAGAAATAGAAAAAAATCCTATAATTTGTATATTGCCACAAAAGACCCTGAATAGCCAAAGAAATCCTGAGAAAGGACAAATCTGGAGGTATCACACTTCCTGATTCAAACTACATTATAAACCTATAGTAATTAAAACAGCATGGTTCTGGCATAAAGATAGACACATACATTAATGCAACAGAATAAATAGCCCAGGAACACACCATTGCAGATATGGTCAACTGATGCTTAATATATATATATACATATATATATATATACACACACACAATGGAATATTATTTAGCCAAGAGAAAAATGAAATCCTACCATTTGCAGCAACTTGGATGAACCTTGAGGACGTTATACTAAGTGAAATGAAACAGAAAGAGAAGGGCAAAAACTGTATGATAGCACTTATATGTGGAATGTAAAAAAAGCCAAAATCAGAGAAACTAGAAGTAGAGTAGTGGTTACCAGGGAAAGGGTGTAGGGAAAATGTGGAGGTAATGTTCAAAGGGCACACACACTTCCAGGCATAAGATTAAAATTTTCTGGGAATCTAATGTATAGCATGGTGGTGATAGCTAATAATACTGTATTATATAGTTGAAAGTTGCTAAGAGAGTAAATCTTAAATCTTCTCACCACAAAAATGAAGTGGTAATAATGTGACAGGATGGAGGTGTTAGCTAATGCTATTATGGTAATCATTTTGCAATATATAAGTGTATCAAATTAACACATGTACACCTTAACTTTGCACAATGTTATATGTCAATCATATCTCAATAAAGTTGGTAAAAAAAATCTGGTTTCATGCCATTATATCTTACGCAGTACAATATTCCTGAAATTTATTAGAGGACATTTGTTCAGTAGTGACAAGCAGGTAGTCTTTGGAGAACATAGAATATGTAGTTTGAAAGAAGCTTCAGAGGATGTTTAGCTCACGGAGAAATAAAATGTTTAAATGTTATGGCACCAAAATATCTTTGTAGTAAAACACCCTTCTTACTGCCCCCTTTTCCTACATCAGTAATTAGTGTTAGTTGCACATTAAAATCCTTTGAAGACTTTTTTAAAAAATACTGATGCCAGAACCTCAACTTTAGACATTATGATGTAATTGGTATGGGATGTGGCCTGAGCATTGCTATTTTTCTTTTGATTTTAGTAAATCCTTAGTAATTATAATAAGAAGCTCAACTTAAGAGCCACAGACCTACAGCATACTCTAATATTTCATGTGAGGGTCTTTTTGGTCAGCTGTTGACTTCTAAACTATTCCTTACTGCTCTGCAGGTCTCTGAACAAACACATCCTGATCATTTTTCCTTCTATTCCTTTGTACGTGTTCTCCTCTAAGCTTATCATGCTTTTCCAGCTTTCTTTCTCTGGGCTGTAACTCTTGGCCAAGTTTAATAAATATGCATTTCCCCTGAGGAATCTTCTTTTGTCTGTCAATGCAAAAATACACACTTCCTTGTTTATTTTTCTTATAGTGTCTTTTAAGGTAGTGATCACACTGTGATGATTTACTTTGGGCTTCCTGAACTAGACTGTGAACTCCTTGAAGAGAATTCTGTTGTATTTATATCTATAAAATCCAATGGTTTAGACTCTCAGTCAATGCTCAACAAATGCTTGGTAAATAAATGAATATTGAATCTTTCTAATTATGGGCAATTTAATATTACCCAAGATAGACCATTCTATCTTTTCAATAACTTTATTGGGATATAATTCAGATATTATAAAATTCACACATTTAAGTGCATTCTTCGGTGTTTTTAGTATATTTACAAGGTTGTGCCACCATCACCACAATACAATTTTAGAACATTTTTATCACTCCAAAAGGAAAGACCACATTCTTTAGCAGTCATTTCCCATTCCCACTTCTCCACCTGAGCCACAGATAGCTATTGATTTACTTTCTGTATGTATAGATTTGCCTATCCTGGACATTTCATATAGACTCATAAAATAAGTGACGTACAATATATAACTGGCTTCATTTTCAAAGTTTATGTGTATTTTAGCATGTATCAATAATTCATTCCTTTTTATTATTGAATGTTACTCCATTATATGGATATGTCACAATATATTTATCCATGACTTGAGTCATAAAAAAAGAGTCAAAGCTCCTCAACCAATTCCCAGACTTGAGCCAGTTTACAGACTTGAACCCCTTGAATAAAGGGGAAGTCATGTTCCCTTGAAGTAAGAATCTGCTATACTGAAAAAAATTATACTGTTAAATTTTATCTCAGTCTTCCCCAAAGCAGCTTATGTTTTCTTACAGGGTGCCTGTGCATTAAGGAAAAGAAAATCAGACTTTTTGTGGGTTACTGAACACAGGCTCTAAACTGACACTCATTCTAGGGGACCCAAATTGTCACTGTGCTCCACCATTCAAACTAGAGGCTTATAGAGGTCAAGTGATCAAGTCCATCTCCAAGTGGGTCCATTGTGTCTCTGAAACCATCTTCTGGTTATTTCCCAAGTTTTGGAATGCATAATTGGATTTTGGAATTCAGCAACTGGCAGAATCTTGACATTGGTTCCCTAACCTGTGGAGTAAGTACTATTATGGTAGGAAAGACAAAGTGGAAGCCACTAGAACTGCCTTCCCCTAAGAAAATAGTAATTTAAAAGAAATAACATATTCATAGAGGGATTACAGAAATTAGTGCCAACATCAAGGACCTGATGAATGTAGGGGTGGTTATTCCCACCACATTCCCATTTAACTTGCCTATTTGGCTTGTGAAGAAAATGGATCTTTGAGAATGTTAGTGGATTATTATAAACTTAATCAGGTGGTCATTCCAACTACATCTTCTGTTCCAGTGTGATTTCGTTCCTTGACCAAACTAGCATATTACCTGGTATTTGGTATACAGCTATTGATCTGACACATGCTTTTTTCACAATAAGTATTACTAAATACCACTAGACACACTTGCATAGCCAGCAGTGTACCTTCACTGTTCTACCTCAAGTTTATATCAACTCTCTAGTCCTATGTCATAATTTAGTTTGCAGGGATCTTGATCACCTTTCACTTCCACAATACATCACACTGGTGCATTTATATTGATGATATTATGCAGATTGGACCTAAAGAAGCAACAAGTAGAAACTACTCTAGATTTACTGGTATGACATTTGAATGTCAGAGGGTGAGAAATAAATCTGACAAAGGTAGAAGTGGTAACACCAGGAAACACAACAATGATTCCATTGAAATGGAAATTAAGATAGCCACCTTGCCTCTTTGTGTTCTCATGCCTCTGAAGCAACAGACAAAGAAGGGAGTTATTTGCTTTCTGGGGTGATTAATCCTCATTACCAAGGAATTCAGGTACTACTACACATGGAGATAAGAAAGAATATTTGGAACACATGAGCTCCTTTAAGATGTCTCTTAGTACTACCTATAGTAAGTAATGTCTTGTGGTTGTACACCTGAAACTAATATAATACTGTAAATCAACTATACTTAAATAGAAAAAAATAGAGTCAATAGAAAACTATAATGACCCAATTCAGACAAGACTACTAATGGCCCAGACCCTACAGGAATGAAGGATTGAGTCATGCCATAAGAGGCATGACCAGCTAAGTTGCTGGTGGAAGGCAAAGAGAATAGGAAATAAATAGTGAAAGAAGGTAGTTGCAAATACCAGTTATGACTATGTGGCCAGTTACAGAACCACAGACTATATTTGTTATAAGTATTTCTGCCTGCCTGCAGATTTCAAACTTGTCAAACCACATAATTGTATGAAGAAATTCCTTAACATTCTCTCTCTCTCTCTCTCTCATAGAATATATATTACATGATATGAATATTATCTATACACCAATTGGATATATTTTACCTTCACTTATTCCTTCCTTAAAGTTCTTCCTTACTTTATGTAGATCTGAGTTTCTGATGTATATTATTTTTCCTCGCTCTAAAGAACTTTTTAAAACATTTATTGCAGGGCAGATACACTGTCAATAAATTACATCAGATTTTGTTTGTCTGAGAAAGTCTTTATTCCTCCATCACTTTTGAAGGATAATTTTTCAAGATATAGAACTTTAGGTTTGTGGGGGGGGAGTTTCTCTTAACATTTTAAATGTTTTACTTTACTTTCTTCTTGCTTGCACGGTTTCTGAGGAGAAGTTGGATGTAATTCTTATCTTTGTTTTTCTATGGGTAAGGTGATTTTCCTCCTCTGGCCTTCTTCAGAATTTTTTTCTTTATCTTTAATTTTCGGTATTATATGCCTAGGTGTAGATTTTTTGACAATTTTCCGCCTGACATTCTGTGAACTTCCTGGATCTGTGATTTGATGTCTGACATTAATTTGAGAAAAAATTTAGTCATTATAGTTTCAAATATTCCTCCTATTCATTTTTCTCTTTCTTCTCCTTCTGGTATTCCTATCACAAATATGTTACACCTTTGTAGCTGTCCCACAGTCCTTGTACATTCTGGGGTGTTTTTTTTCCAGTCTTTGTTCTCTTTCATTTTCAGTTTTCAAGATTTCTATTGATATACCCTGTAGCTAAGAAATTCTTTCCTCAGCTGTGTCCAGTCTACTAATAAGCCCATCAAAGGCATTCTTAATTTCTGTTACATTATTTTTTATCTCCAATATTTCTTTTGGTTCTTTCCTAGGATTTACATCTCTCTACTTACATTGTCCATCTGTTCTTACCTGCTATATCTACTTTATCCATTAGAGACCTTAGTACATTAATCATAGCTGTTTTAAACTCCCAGTTGATAATTCCAAAATCTCTGTCATGTCTGGTTCTCCTTGCTCTGTCTCTTCAAAATGTGTATTTTGACTTTGGTATTTCTTGTAACTTTTTTTCTTGGTTGCTGAATATGTTGTACAGGTTAAAAGGAACTGCTGTAGCTAGAACACTAAATTTAAACATGGTACCCTTATAATCTTGGGATAGTTACCAAATATAAAATAAAGAACAAATGCCTTACTTTAGCCATTAGAACTATTATATCCACTAAATTCCCCTTAGTCATAGCAGCAATTGCATAAAATATCACATGCTGGGTATGGATGCTCTGATACAATAAGTAACAAATTAAAATTAAGTATTTGGCACTTATAAACTGGCTTGAGAGGGTGGGACTCCCATGCCTCCCTAAGTTAAAATAATTAATTGGCCAAGTAAAATTAAAATTACAAAAGACCTCAAATAGCCAAAGCAATCTTAAGAAGAACAAAGCTAGAGGAATCATAATCCTTGATTTTAAACTATACTACAAAGCTATATAATCAAAACATTATGGTAGGGGGGGACCTTGAAGATGGCGGAAGAGTAAGACGCGGAGATCGCCTTCCTCCCCACGGATACACCAGAAATACATCTACACGTGGAACAACTCCTACAGAACACCTACTGAAGGCTGGCAGAAGACCTCAGACCTCCCAAAAGGCAAGAAACTCCCCACGTACCTGGGTAGGGCAAAAGAAAAAAAGAAAAAACAGAGACAAAAGAATAAGGACGGCACCTGCGCCAGTGGGAGGGAGCTGTGAAGGAGGAAAAGTTTCCACACACTAGGAAGCCCCTCCGCGGGCGGAGACTGCGGGAGGCGGAGGGGGGGGCTTCGGGACCGAGGAGTAGTGCACAGCGACGGGTGCGGAGGGCAAAGCGGGGAGATTCCCGCACAGAGGATCGGTGCCGACCGGCACTCACCAGCCCGAGAGACTTGTCTGCTCACCCGCCCGGGCGGGCGGGGCTGCGAACTGAAGCTCGGGTTTCGGTTTTGGATGGAGCGCAGGGAGAGGACTGGGGTTGGCGGCTTGAACATAGCCTGAAGGGGTTAGTGCACCACGACTAGCCGGGAGGGAGTTCGGGGAAAAGCCTGCACCTGCCGAAGAGGCAAGAGACTTTTTCTTCCCTCTTTGTTTCCTGGTGCGCGAGGAGAGGGGTTTAAGAGCGCTGCTTAAAGGAACTCCAGAGACGGGCGCGAGCCGCGGCTAAAAGCGCGAACCCCAGAGACGGGCGCGAGCCGCGGCTAAAAGCGCAAACCCCAGAGACGGGCGCGAGCCGCGGCTAAAAGCGCGGACCCCAGAGACGGGCGGGAGACGCTAGGGCTGCTGCTGCCGCCACCAAGGGGCCTGTGTGCGGGCGCAGGTCACTCTCCACACCCCTCTTCCGCGGAGCCTGTGCAGCCCGCCACTGCCAGGTTCCCGGGAACCAGGGACAACTTCCCCGGGAGAACGCACGGCGGGCCTCAGGCTGGTGCAACGTCACGCCGGCCTCTGCCGCAACGTCACGCCGCCTCTGACGCCGCAGGCCCGCCCCGCACGCAGTGCCCCTCCTTCCCCCCCCTCACCCCCGGCCTGAGTGAGCCTGAGCCCCCGAATTAGCGGCCCCTTTAACCCTTTCCTGTCTGAGCAAAAAACAGACGCCCTCCAGCGACCTACACGCAGAGGCAGGGCCAAATCCAAAGCTGAGCTCCTGTGAGCTGTGAGAACAAAGAAGAGAAAGGGAAATCTCCCCCAGCAGCCTCAGAAGCAGCGGATTAAAGCTCCACAATCAACTTGATATACCCTGCATCTGTGGAATACCTGAATAGACAAGGAATGATCCCAAATTGAAGAGGTGGAATTTAGGAGCAAGATCTATGATTTTTTTCCCTTTTCCTCTTTTTGTGAATGTGTACGTGTATGCTTATGTGTGAGATCTTGTCTGTATACTCTTGCTTCCACCATTTGTCCTAGGGCTCTATCCGTCCATGGTTTTTAAAAAAAAAATTTTTTTTCTCAATAATTTTAATTGTAATAACTTTATTATACTTTACCGTCGTTCCTTCTTTCTTTCTTTCTTTCTTTCCGTCCTTCCCTCCTTTAGACAACGAATCACCCCAAATTGAGGAGGTGGTCTCTGAGAGCAAGATTTATGATTTTTCCCCCTTTACCTCTTTTTGTGAAGGTGTATGTGTATGCTTCTGTATAAGATTTTCTCTGTATAGCTTTGCTTCCAACATTTGTCCTAAGGTTCTATCCGTCCCTCTTTTTTTTTTTTTTTTTCCTAAATATTTTTTAATTCAATAAATATATTATACTTTATTTTATTTTTACTGTATCTTCTTTCTTTCTGTCTTTTTTCCTTCTTTCCCTCCTTCCTTCCTTCCTTCCTTCCTTCCTCCCTCCCTCCCTCCTTTCTTTCCTTCTTTGCTTCTTTCTTCCTTCCTTCCTTTCCTCCTTTCCTTCTTTCTTTCCTCATACATCTACTAATTCTCTCTACTTTTTCTCCCTTTTATTCTGAGCCGTGTGGATGAAAGGCTCTTGGTGCTCCAGCCAGGAGTCAGGGCTCTGCCTCTGAGGTAGGAGAGCCAACTTCAGGACACTGGTCAACAAGAGACCTCCCAGCTCCACATAATATTAAACGGTGGAAATCTCCCAGTGACCTCCATCTTAACACCAGCACCCAGCTTCACTCAACGACCAGCAAGCCACAGTGCTAGACAACCTATGCCAAACAACTAGCAAAACAGGAACACAACCCCACCCATTAGCAGAGAGGCTGCCTAAAATCATAATAAGGCCACAGACACCCCAAAACACACCACCAGACGTGAACCTGCCCACTAGAGAGACAAGATCCAGCCTCATCCACCACAACACAGGCACTAGTCCCCTCCACCAGGAAGCCTACACAACCCACTGAAACAACCTTAGCCACTGGAGACAGACATCAAAAACAACGGGAACTACGAACGTGCAGCCTGCAAAAAGGAGACCCCAAACACAGTAAGATAAGCAAAATGAGAAGACAGAAAAACACACAGCAGATGAAGGAGCAAGATAAAAATGCACCAGACCTAACAAATGAAGAGGAAATAGGCAGTCTACCTGAAAAAGAATTCAGAATAATGATAGTAAGGATGATCCGAAATCTTGGAAGTAGAATGGACAAAATGCAAGAAGCAGTTAACAAGGACCTAGAAGAAATAAAGGTGAAACAAGCAATGATGAACAACGCAATAAATGAAATTAAAAGTACTCTAGATGGGATCAATAACAGAATAACTGAGGCAGAAGAACGGATAAGTGACCTGGAAGATAAAATAGTGGAAATAACTACTGCAGAGCAGAATAAAGAAAAAAGAATGAAAAGAACTGAGGACAGTCTCAGAGACCTCTGGGACAACATTAAACGCACCAACATTCGAATTATAGGGGTTCCAGAAGAAGAAGAGAAAAAGAAAGGGACTGAGAAAATATTTGAAGAGATTATAGTTGAAAACTTCCCTAATATGGGAAAGGAAATAGTTAATCAAGTCCAGGAAGCACAGAGAGTCCCATACAGGATAAATACAAGGAGAAATACGCCAAGACACATATTAATCAAACTGTCAAAAATTAAATACAAAGAAAGCATATTAAAAGCAGCAAGGGAAAAACAGCAAATAACACACAAGGGAATCCCCATAAGGTTAACAGCTGATCTCTCAGCAGAAACCCTACAAGCCAGAAGGGAGTGGCAGGACATACTGAAAGTGATGAAGGAGAAAAACCTGCAACCAAGGCTACTTTACCCAGCAAGGATCTCATTCAGATTTGATGGAGAAATTAAAACCTTTACAGACAAGCAAAAGCTGAGAGAGTTTAGCACCACCAAACCAGCTTTACAGCAAATGCTAAAGGAACTTCTCTAGACAAGGAACACAAGAGAAGGAAAAGACCTATAATAACGAACCCAAAACAATATAGAAAATGGGAATAGGAACATACATATCGATAATTACCTTAAATGTAAATGGACTAAATGCTCCCACCAAAAGACACAGATTGGCTGAATGGATACAAAAACAAGACCCTTATATATGCTGTCTACAAGAGACCCACTTCAGACCTAGAGACACATACAGACTGAAAATAAGGGAATGGAAAAAGATATTCCATGCAAATGGAAACCAAAAGAAAGCTGGAGTAGCAATTCTCATATCAGACAAAATAGACTTTAAAATAAGGACTATTACAAGAGACAAAGAAGGACACTACATAATGATCAAGGGATCGATTCAAGAAGAAGATATAACAATTGTAAATATTTATGCACCCAACATAGGAGCACCTCAATACATAAGGCAAATACTAACAGCCATAAAAGGGGAGATTGACAGTAACACATTCATAGTAGGGGACTTTAACACCCCACTTTCACCCATGGACAGATCATCCAAAATGAAAATAAATAAGGAAACACAAGCTTTAAATGATACATTAAACAAGATGGACTTAATTGATATTTATAGGACACTCCATCCAAAAACAACAGAATACACATTTTTCTCAAGTGCTCATGGAACATTCTCCAGGATAGATCATATCTTGGGTCACAAATCAAGCCTTGGTAAATTTAAGAAAATTGAAATTGTATCAAGTATCTTTTCTGACCACAACGCCATGAGACTAGATATCAATTACAGGAAAAGATCTGTAAAAAATACAAACACATGGAAGCTAAACAATACACTACTTAATAATGAAGTGATCACTGAAGAAATCAAAGAGGAAATTAAAAAATACCTAGAAACAAATGACAATGGAGACACAACGACCCAAAACCTATGGGATGCAGCAAAAGCAGTTCTAAGGGGGAAGTTTATAGCAATACAAGCCCACCTTAAGAAGCAGGAAACATCTCGAATAAACAACCTAACCTTGCACCTCAAGCAATTAGAGAAAGAAGAACAAAAAAACCCCAAAGCTAGCAGAAGGAAAGAAATCATAAAAATCAGATCAGAAATAAATGAAAAAGAAATGAAGGAAACGATAGCAAAGATCAATAAAACTAAAAGCTGGTTCTTTGAGAAGATAAACAAAATAGATAAACCACTAGCCAGACTCATAAAGAAAAAAAGGGAGAGGACTCAAATCAATAGAATTAGAAATGAAAAAGGAGAAGTAACAACTGACACTGCAGAAATTAAAAAAATCATAAGAGATTACTACAAGCAACTCTATGCCAATAAAATGGACAATCTGGAAGAAATGGACAAATTCTTAGAAATGCACAACCTGCCAAGACTGAATCAGGAAGAAATAGAAAATATGAACAGACCAATCACAAGCACTGAAATTGAAACTGTGATTAAAAATCTTCCAACAAACAAAAGCCCAGGACCAGATGGCTTCACAGGTGAATTCTATCAAACGTTTAGAGAAGAGCTAACACCTATCCTTCTCGAACTCTTCCAAAACATAGCAGAGGGAGGAACACTCTCAAATTCCTTCTACGAGGCCACCATCACCTTGATACCAAAACCAGACAAGGATGTCACAAAGAAAGAAAACTACAGGCCAATATCACTGATGAACATAGATGCAAAAATCCTCAACAAAATACTAGCAAACAGAATCCAACAGCACATTAAAAGGATCATACACCATGATCAAGTGGGGTTTATTCCAGGAATGCAAGGATTCTTCAATATACGCAAATCTATCAATGTGATAAACCATATTAACAAATTGAAGGAGAAAAAACATATGATCATCTCAATAGATGCAGAGAAAGCTTTCGACAAAATTCAACGCCCATTTATGCTAAAAACCCTGCAGAAAATAGGCATAGAGGGAACTTTCCTCAACATAATAAAGGCCATATATGACAAGCCCACAGCAAACATCATCCTCAATGGTGAAAAACTGAAAGCATTTCCACTAAGATCAGGAACAAGACAAGGTTGCCCACTCTCACCACTCTTATTCAACATAGTTTTGGAAGTTTTAGCCACAGCAATCAGAGAAGAAAAGGAAATAAAAGGAATCCAAATCGGAAAAGAAGAAGTAAAGCTGTCACTGTTTGCAGATGACATGATACTATACATAGAGAATCCTAAAGATGCTACCAGAAAACTACTAGAGCTAATCAATGAATTTGGTAAAGTAGCAGGATACAAAGTTAATGCACAGAAATCTCTGGCATTCCTATATACTAATGATGAAAAATCTGAAAGTGAAATCAAGAAAACACTTCCATTTACCATTGCAACAAAAAGAATAAAATATCTAGGAATAAACCTACCTAAGGAGACGAAAGACCTGTATGCAGAAAATTATAAGACACTGATAAAAGAAATTAAAGATGATACAAATAGATGGAGAGATATACCATGTTCTTGGATGGGAAGAATCAACATTGTGAAAATGACTCTACTACCCAAAGCAATCTACAGATTCAATGCAATCCCTATCAAACTACCACTGGCATTTTTCACAGAACTAGAACAAAAAATTTCACAATTTGTATGGAAACACAAAAGACCCCGAATAGCCAAAGCAATCTTGAGAACGAGAAAAGGAGCTGGAGGAATCAGGCTCCCTGACTTCAGACTATACTACAAAGCTACAGTAATCAAGACAGTATGGTACTGGCACAAAAACAGAAATATAGATCAATGGAACAGGATAGAAAGCCCAGCGATAAACCCACGCACATATGGACACCTTATCTTTGATAAAGGTGGCAGGAATGTACAGTGGAGAAAGGACAGCCTCTTCAATAAATGGTGCTGGGAAAACTGGACAGGTACATGTAAAAGTATGAGATTAGATCACTCCCTAACACCATACACAAAAATAAGCTCAAAATGGATTAAAGACCTAAATGTAAGGCCAGAAACTATCAAACTCTTAGAGGAAAACATAGGCAGAACACTCTATGACATAAATCACAGCAAGATCCTTTCTGACCCACCTCCTAGAGTAATGGAAATAAAAACAAAAATAAACAAATGGGACCTAATGAAACTTCAAAGCTTTTGCACAGCAAAGGAAACCATAATCAAGACCAAAAGACAACCCTCACAATGGGAGAAAATATTTGCAAATGAAGCAACTGACAAAGGATTAATCTCCAAAATTTACAAGCAGCTCATGCAGCTCAATAACAAAAAAACAAACAACCCAATCCAAAAATGGGCAGAAGACCTAAATAGACATTTCTCCAAAGAAGATATACAGAATGCCAACAAACACATGAAAGAATGCTCAACATCATTAATCATTAGAGAAATGCAAATCAAAACTACAATGAGATATCATCTCACACCAGTCAGAATGGCCATCATCAAAAAATCTAGAAACAATAAATGCTGGAGAGGGTGTGGAGAAAAGGGAACACTCTTGCACTGCTGGTGGGAATGTGAATTGGTTCAGCCACTATGGAGAACAGTATGGAGGTTCCTTAAAAGCTACAAATAGAATTACCATATGACCCAGCAATCCCACTACTGGGCATATACCCTGAGAAAACCATAATTCAAAAAGAGTCATGTACCAAAATGTTCATTGCAGCTCTATTTACAATAGCCCGGAGATGGAAACAACCTAAGCGCCCATCATCGGATGAATGGATAAAGAAGATGTGGCACATATATACAATGGAATATTACTCAGCCTTAAAAAGAAATGAAATTGAGCTATTTGTAATGAGATGGATAGACCTAGAGTCTGTCATACAGAGTGAAGTAAGTCAGAAAGAAAAAGACAAATACCGTATGCTAACGCATATATATGGAATTTAAGGGGAAAAAAAATGTCATGAAGAACCTAGGGGTAAGACAGGAATAAAGACGCAGACCTACTGGAGAACGGACTTGAGGATATGGGGAGGGGGAAGGGTGAGCTTTGACAGGGCGAGAGAGAGTCATGGACATATACACACTAACAAACGTAGTAAGGTAGATAGCTAGGGGGAAGCAGCCGCAAGGCACAGGGATATTAGCTCGGTGCTTTGTGACAGCCTGGAGGGGTGGGATAGGGAGAGTGGGAGGGAGGGAGACGCAAGAGGGAAGACTTATGGGAACATATGTATATGTATAACTGATTCACTTTATTATAAAGCAGAAACTAACACACAATTGTAAAGCAATTATACCCCAATAAAGATGTTTAAAAAAAAAAAAAAAAAAAAAAACATTATGGTATTGGCATAAAGACAGACACATAGATCAAAGGAACAGAACCCAGAATTAAATCCATGCATATAAGGTCAATTCATTTATGACAAAGGAGCCAAGAATATACAATGGAGAAAGGACAGTCTTTTCAATAAATGGTGTTGGGGAAAGTGGACAACTACATGCAAATGAATCAAACTGGGCCATGATCTAACACCATACACACACAAAAATCACTCAAAATGGATTAAAGACTTGAATGTAAGACCTGAAATCATAAAATTACAAGAAGGAAACATAGGCAATAACCTCACTGACATTGATTTTGACAAGGATTTTTTTGGATTTGACACCAAAAACAACAAAAGTAAAAATAAACAACTGGGACTACATCAAACTAAAAAGATTTTGCACAACAAAGGAAGCCATCAACACAATGAAAAGGCAACCTATGGAATGAGAGAAAATATCTGCAAATTACGTATCTGATAAGAAGCAAATATTCAAAATACATAAAGAACTCACACAACTCAATAGCAAACAAAACAAACAGACAATCTGATTTAAAAATGGGCAAAAGATACAAAGAAGACATAGAGATGTCAAATAGATACATGAAAAGATGCTCTAACATCAATCTTCATCAGGAAAATGCAAATCAAAACCACAGCGAGATATCTCCTCACACCCTTTCAAATGATTATTATCAAAAAGACAACAAATAACAAGTGTTGGTGAGGATGTGGAGAAAAGGGAACACTTGTGCATTATTGATGGGAATGTAAATTCTTGCAACTACTATGGAAACAATATGGAGGTTATTCAAAAAATATAAAATAGAACTACTGTTAGATCTTGTAATTCCACTTCTGGTTATCTATCTGAAGAAAATGAAAACACTAATTCAAAACGATATGCACTCCCATGTTCCTTACATTATGTACAATAGCCAAGACATGGTGGGATCAACCCTGGTGTCTACCGATGGACGAATGGATAAAGAAAATGTGAAATACACACACACACACACACACACACAGAGGAATATTATTCAGCCATAAAAATAATAAAATATTTCCTTTTACAACAATATGGAGGGACCTTGAGGACATTATGCAAAGTGAAATATGTCAGACAGAGAACGACAAATACTGTATGGTCTCACTTACATGTGGGATCTAAAAAAATGAGCTTATAGAGGTGGGCAGTGGAGGTGGGCAAAATGGGTGCAGGGGGTCAAAAGGCACAAATTTACAGTTATAAAATAAATAAATCATGGATATGTAATTTACAGCATTGTGACTATTTAAAAAAACAAGAGAGTCTTTGAGGATTGAAACATAATATATACAACCTAATGAGTGAAGAGATAATTATGACCACTCTTCTATTTAACTGTCCAACATTACCTCTTTTAACTCTGGAAAGAATGAGTGGTGTCCCACAGTGTATTACTGAAACCTTAATGTTGTGGTCCCATCCATTAAAGTCCCCATACCAAATAATCAATAATATGAAAATTACTTACTCCATCTAAATAGCAACAGGAAAATATTTTGTTATTAAAAATTTGGCTGAAGTTTTATTCATTGCTTATTTCAACAGTCTCTCAGTTGAAGTTTACCTTAACCTCTGACAGGAAAAAAAATATCTCTTTGCCAGGCTACATATGGGATACATCAACAGCCTTGCCATCACACAGTCTCCGCAGGCAAGATCCTAATTCTCTCCACCTTCCTCCAGAAGCACAGGTATGACATTACATTGATGACATCTTCCGCCTAGGGGATTCATTTGACACACTCATTAAGGATGAAAAAATACAAAATTGCTTGCAAAAAGGGGATGATCCATTGCTCCATACACAGTGCAAGGACCTGCTACCTTGATTAAATTCCTGAAAATTATTTGGTAGACCAATGGTTGTTTCATCCCTGATGCTGTCAAGAAACAGTTATTGAATCTCAACACCCCCAACATATTTTAGGCTTATTTGGTCTATCAAGGCAACATATTATTCATTTGCAAATTTCATTTAATCTCACTTATGCACTTTCAGATTGTCCCACTTTGGGACTCCCTCCAATGAAAGAATACAAGAAGTACTCTTATTAGTGCCCCCAGAGACTCCTTCATTTTAGAGGTTTTAGCAACATTTTCATATGCCTCATGATATCCTTACATTGTCCATGGGCTTTTGATGTAAGAAACTGCACTCCTCAGTCTGAGCTATACATTACAGTGGGAATTACTAGATACATACTCGACTCTCCTGGAAATGGAGGATCTCACAGGCCCTGAGCCTGAGAACCTTCATACCTAGCTCCCTTTTATGCCTTAGGTCACAGAAACAGTACCTCACAAGCTTAGCACAACTACTTAGTCATCTTTGGTACATGATGGAACCCAAACTGGACCCTCTGGCATATTCCACATGCAGAAGGGAGTATCTTCAGCTATCCTAGTGCCTTGCCAAATGCCACAATGATGGAGGAGGTCACCCTTTTCCAGGTCCCCTGGTTACTTGGGGAGCCCCTTGGGGGCAACCAAGTAAACAGTAATAGGAGTTCATATGTGATGTAGCTCAGTAAAATATTACTGCTTTCCATCTCTTAACTAAAATGTCCCTGATACAGGTTAGGACCCAAAGGCCAGCACGATTGGCCAAACTTCAGGCAGTCATCTTAATACTAGATGCCTTGGCAACAAATGGTCCCATTTGCACATATTTACAAACTCTTAGGCCATTTCCTAAGTTTCTCCCATTTCTGTTAAATGACTCTGGAAAGTTCTTGCTTCACAGATACCCAAATATAAATAAAGATAATACATGTCTATACTTACTGAAGCCAAAATATAAGGTCCCATTAGGTCAATCTTCATCCATTTCAGAGTTCCAGATAGTATTTATGTGACCAAGTCACATTCTCAGTTCCAGAATGCTGGGCTATTGAACAAGACATTCAATGTAGCATTCACCTTCCTTACAGGCCTCAAGCTGCAGGCCTCAAAAATTATAATAATGCCTTCCTCAAACAAGTTTAAATGAAATTACATGAAACAAGTTGTGTTTCAGTTATCAGTTAAACATAAAGGATGAATTGTAATGAGAAATTTGACACCATTTTTTGATTATGACTACTGACAGCTTTTAGACTTCACACCCTCTCCTTCACCTTGTACTCTACCTCTGGATAAACTGATAAGAATGCTTCAGTGCTTCTTTCTTAGGGACCAATGTGAGATTTAAACCATGAAATCCCCTTCCCTTACACAGAAACACTTACCCCTATTGCTAATTGCAATAAAGGCCCCTAGCCAGTCTTTTTTCTTTGCCCTCTCAAACCATTTTTAACCTCCTTGAGAGACCTGTCTTAGTCTTCCCAGAGATCACAATTATTTAAGTAATAAGTTTTTCATGTCTTTGTGTCTGTGTGTGTGGTCTCTCAGTCTCCACATCCAAAGCAAAACTTGGGTGGGGAGCCATCTGCCTCTGTCTATGATCATAACATATATGGATGCTAGATTTGAACTACCTGGGCTCAAGACCCAGCTCTATGATTGACTAGTTACATAATCTTGGGCAAGCGTATTAATATTGCTGAGTCTTGGTTTTCTCATCTGTAAAATGAAGATAACAAAGATGCCTATTCCATACAATGAGAAAAATGTACATATATATATCATGTAGCATAATTTCTCAAACACAGTGAGGACTCAAGAAATGTAAACCATTACAGTTATTATTTTTGTTGTTATAGAAAGTAAAAACAGACCTTCTCCTTCCCTCAAAATATCATGCATGGGTTTTTTGTGAGCACTTTCTTTGTTTATCTAGAAATCATTCAACTTCTACCCTTAGAATGTAAGCTGGAGGTTAAGATAAAGCAGGTTTATACTATTCAATCAGTCATTTAGCAGCTAGATGTGGGAGTGGACAAAGAGATAGGACATGTGTTTTTTTATATATACATATATTTCTTTTTATAAGCACTCCATTGGAATCAGCCATACTGAATCAGGAAAACAGCCTAGCACATTTGGAGAATTTCCAAATGGTATATTGATAAGTCAAGTTAGAGGACCTTGCTCTCTTAGAAAGAATAATTAGCTTCCTCTACCTTTCTTATATTTGGCTTAAAGTATATCATATTTGGAAAGAATTTTTCAAATTTTTAAAATGTTTTTAGCTTTTTTTTTCCTTTACTGTTAACCAGATTTACTGGTCTGATTTTATGCCTTATTTTTGTTATTCATTGTTCTGCTGGCAAGTTGACCTAAGAAACTTTATACATACTGCTTTTCTGCTTTTTAATGTTGTAGAAAGACCTGAAAGTAACACTTTACAGATCATGTTTTTATGTTACCAACCTGTTTATGTAATTTTATTTTATCTTGAAATTCAAATATTTATCAAAATGTGTGAGATCAGTATTATTTGATCTTAAACAATTTGTATTTCTGGATTCAGAACTTTGTAAACTATAGAAAATGTTCTTCTATTGTATTTGTGTTATTGTCTTTATTATTTTATTATTGGACCATTCTTGTGCAATATCTTTAGTTCTTCTTAAATCTTTTTTTAAATTAAACTATAGTTGATTTACAATGTTCTGTTAGTTTCTGGTGTACAGCAAAATGATTCTGTTATGTATATATATTCTTTTTCAGATAATTTTGCATTATAGGTTATTACAAGGTATTGAATATACTTCCCTGTGCTATACAGTAGGTCCTTGTTGTTTATCTGTTTCATATGTAGTAGTGTGAATATGTTAATCCCAGACTCCTAGTTTATCCCTTCCCCTCCCCTTTCCTCTTTTGTAACCATAAGTTTATTTTCTATGTCTGTGAGTCACTTTCTGTTTTGTAAATAAATTCATTTGTATCATTTTTAAGATTCCACATATCATATGATATTTGTCTTTCTCTGTCTGACTTACTTCACTTAATCTCTAGGTCCATCCATGTTGCTGCAAATGTCATTATTTCATTCTTGTTTGACTGAGTAATATATATACATATATATGTATATATATACCACATTTTCCTTATCCATTCATCTGTCAACAGACATTTAGGTTGCTTCCATATATTGGCTATTGTAAATAGTGCTGCTATGAACATTGGGGTACACATATCTTTTCAAATGAGAGTTTTCTCTAGATATATGCCTAGGAGTCGGTTGGTAGGATCATATAGTAACTCTGTTTTTAGTTGTTGTTTTTTTTGCGGTATGCGGGCTTCTCACTGTTTTGGTCTCTCCCGTTGCAGAGCACAGTCTCTGGACGCGCAGGCTCAGCGGCCATGGCTCACGGGCCCAGCCACTCCGCGGCATGTGGGATCTTCCCGCACTGGGGCACGAACCCATGTCCCCTGCATCAGCAGGCAGATTCTCAACCACTGTGCCACCAGGGAAGCCCTCTTTTTAGTTTTTAAAGGAGACTCCATACTGTTTTCCATAGTGGATGCACCAGTTTACATTCCCACAAAAAGTGTAGAAGAGTTCCTTTTTCTCCACACCCTCTCCAGCATTTATTATTTGCAGTTATTTTAATGATGGCCACTCTGACTAGTGTGAGGTGATACTTCATTGTAGTTTTGATTTTCATTTCTCTAATAATTAGTGATATTCAGCATCTTTTCATGTGCCTGTTGGACATCTGTATGTCTACTTTGGAGAAATGTCTATTAGGTCTTCTGTCCATTTTTTGACTGTTTTTTTTTTCTTTTTGATAATATCTTTAATTCTTATGAGGGCTTTTATTCTTATGTGTATCTAATATAGTCTCTCAATGTTTTAATCTCTTTGTATATTAAGGAGAGCAAATTTTTTTAACATCTTTATTGGAGTATAATTGCTTTACAATGATGTTTTAGTTTCTGCTTTATAACAAAGTGAATCAGTTATACATATGTTCCCATATCTCTTCCCTCTTGCATCTCCCTCCCTCCCACCTTCCCTATCCCACCTCTCTAGGTGGTCACAAAGCACCTAGCTGATCTCCCTGTGCTATGTGGCTGCTTCCCACTCACTATCTATTTTATGTTTGGTAGTGTATATATGTCCATGCCACTCTCTCACTTTGTCACAGCTTACCCTTCCCCCTCCCCATATCCTCTAGTCCATTCTCTAATAGGTCTGTGTCTTTATTCCTGTCTTACCCCTAGGTTCTTCATGACCATTTGTTTTGTTTTTTCTTAGATTCCATATATATGTGTTAGCATACAGTATTTGTTTTCTCTTTCTGACTTACTACACTCTGTATGACAGACTCTAGGTCCATCCACCTCCCTACAAATAACTCAATTTCATTTCTGTTTATGGCTGAGTAATATTCCATTGCATATATGTACCACATCTTCTTTATCCATTCATCCAATGATGGACACTTAGGTTGCTTCCATCTCCTGGCTATTGTAAATAGAGCTGCAATGAACATTTTGGTACATGACTCTTTTTGAATTATGGTTTTCTCAGGGTATATGCACAGTAGTGGGATTGCTGAAGGAGAGCAAAAATTTGATAGCAGTATATATTAAATAGCTTTTTTTCTGTTTATGATTTAATTTTGCATATTTTTGAAATTTAGAATAGTTAAACTTTTATTAGTCTAATATTTATGATTCTGTACTATGGCTTCTTCTTTTCCTTCATGTTTTACTTCTCTACAGGTTATGTATTACAACTTTGTGTGTGTGTGTGTATGTGTGATGACAAAACACTATAAATAACTTAAGGATAAATCTGTAGAAGACTGGTTAAAACTATTGCACATCTACTCAGTCAGATACTCTGCAGTTTCAAAAAAATAATGAGAAATATATCTATGCATTGATATGAAAATATGTCCAGAATATACTCAGGAAAAAAATCATAACATCACACCAAAACACTAATGTGTAATAGAGTGTATAAAATACTTCATTTGGGAAAGAAAAGGGTGAAAATAAAATATAGATTTGTATTTGTATGGGCATAAAGAAGCACTGCAGGGAAATGAAAACTAATAAATGTAGTTAGGGTTATCAGGAAAAATGAGGTCGAATGAGACAAAGGTGGAAACAAAGCTTCTCATTATAATTTCTCCTTATTCTCTTTATTATTTTTTTAAAATTTTTAACCATATGAATATACTACCTAATTAAAATAAGAAGAAAATTAATTAATTAAACATTAAAAAAATCCTTCAATGTGTTCAAAATTGAATTCATGATCTGCCCCCAAACCTGATCTTCATGAGTTTTTTTCCATTTCAGTTAATGGCCACTCCATTCTTCTAGTTTCTCAAGTCATTTTTTTTTTTTTTCACTGTACGTGGGCCTCTCACTGTTATGGCCTCTCCCATTGCAGAGCACAGGCTCCGGACACACAGGCTCAGTGGCCATGGCTCATGGGCCCAGCAGCTCCGTGGCATGTTGGATCTTCCCAGACCAGGACATGAACCCATGTCCCCTGCATCGGCAGGCAGACTCTCAACCACTGCGCCACCAGGGAAGCTCTCTCAAGTCATTTTGAGTGTCATCCTTGATTCCAATGTCTTGTCTACCAACAAATCTCCTAGATTCTACCTTCAAAATTGTGGGGTCCAGCTCCTTGTTAAAAAACCTGTGTGTGAAGAGACTCATCAAGATGGCAGAGAAGTAGGACATGGAGTTCAACTTCTTCCATTAAAACATTGAACATACATCTATTAGTGGAAGTATTCCCAAAGAACGGCTACTGAGCACTGACAGAAGACCTCAGGTAGGACAAAAAGAAAAAGAAAAAGGAGTCTGGAAGGGGCCTGCGCCCCAGGGAGAGAGCTGTGAAGGAGGAAATGTTCCCACACTCTGGAAAGTCTCCTCACCAATGGGGAGGTCAGCCTGGATGGAGGGCGAGCTTCAGAGCCTAGGAGGAGAGAGCAGCAATTGGTTTGTGGAAGGCAAAATGAAGATTAACCTGCACAGAGGGTCGGCACCACCACCCTGTGCTCCCCAACCTGAAATATTCCTCTGTCAGTGGGGGTGGTGGCTGGGTACTGAAACTGAGGCTCTGCTAGTCAGACCCAGGGAGTGGACCAGGGTTAGATGTGCAGAAACAGCCTGAAGAGGCGGGGCTGTGGCAACTGAGGGTGTACTCAGAAGCCGGGGCCCACCAGAGAGACATGGCACCATTATTGAGAGGTGCCTGAGGAGAGGGGTGGGACCACCAAAAGAGCTTCTTTCCCTGTGAGTGCTCCCAGCCAACAGGACACTGCCTACAGGAGCTCCGGGGTCAAGCACGAGTGACGGCCACCATTTTGAGCTCCAGAGACAGCCACTGGTGACCTCTTCCATACCCACAGGAAGACACCAGGCACCACACCCCTTGTCCTGGGAGGGCATGTAAAGCATCCTCCACTAGGAAATCCACCAGTGGGTGCCAGGACCTGCCCCCACTGACCTGGTAAGGCACAGACAGCTCTGGCCACTAGGAAATCTTCCAGAAGGTCCCAGGCCCTGCTCCCACTGACCCAGAAGGGCCCTGATAACTGCCATAACTAGGAATTCTGCCAGCAGACCTCAGGACCCACCCCAGCTGACACTGTAGAGTTCAGATAGCTCCTGCCACTAGGAAATCCACCAGTTGGCCCTGGGACCTGCTCCCACTCTCCCAGGATGGTTCAGATCACTCTGGCCACTAGGAAATCCACTCGTGGGCCCCAGGACCTGCCCCCACTATCTCTGGAGGGCACTGATAGCTCCCACCACTAAGAAATCTGCCTGAAGATGCTGGGACCTGCCCTGCTCTCCTGGGAGCATGCAGAGAGCTAGCACCACTAGGAAATCTGACCAGAGGTGGGGTGGAAACCACAGCTGAGCCCCTGAGGCTGTGTGACTACAGAAAAAGAACTGAAATATCTCCTCGTGGCTGCATGTATAGAGGAGTTACACCTCCACTGACAACTTCCTAAATTCAGTGCCTACAAAACCTCTGAACAGAAAACAAGTGCTCCTGCAGCTGAGACAGGTCTGCCTTTAGAAGCTATGGGCTTTGTGGGTGCATACACATGGGGGTTAGGCCAGGCCAGAGTATGAGCTGCAGTTTATGACTACTGCAGTCCTGGGACCTGACTTCAGTGGATCTGTGCCAGTGGCCTAGTGACAATAACGCCTGAGAGTCAACAAGAACAATTGCTGGCATACACATGGTTAAGGTGAGACTGAAAGCAGTGCCAGCAACAGTGAAATTTGTGTGCCCACACATTAGGTGAGAGGGGACACAACAGAGCACACTCACATGTGAACAGTTCCAGAAAGGGAATACTCAGTGGCTTCCCTCCCAGTGGGAGTGATCCAATCCCACATACCTAACAACACAGATCAGAAACACAGCTAAGAAACAGATCTGGCAGCCTCTCCTTCAACAATTAGGGAACAGACCCTGCCCCTGACAGGGCAGTGACAACCACAGAGCAAAGGGGAGACCCTGCTCATTATCTAGGGCAGGCTCTGGTCACCACAACACCAGTCAAACCCCCCTATCAAGGGGAAAATGGCCAGCATAAAGTGAGGAAAGTGGTGGCAGTCATCCATACTAAAATAGACCTCGCACCATAAAAAAATAAATAAATAGACCTACACAGGTCACACAGGGACATTCCCACATAAAAATTGCCCTCCAAGACAGTCTGAGGATCTGGCAATGGGAGGAAGAACCTCCAGAGCATTTAGCTTATAAGGCCTGTGGGGCTTCAGTGAAGGAGCTCCATAGAGTTGGGGGAAACAGAGATTCCACTCTTGGAGTGTGCACACAAGGTCACACATACACTGAGACACAGCACAGAGCAGCATCTCCGTAGGAACCTGAGTTAGACCTATTTAGGGGTTTTGTAGGGTCTGCTGGGGAGGCAGGAGTTGACTGTAGCTCACTCTGAGGGCACAGGGACTGGTAGCAGAGATCTCAGCATATATGAATTGGTGTGAGCTCTCCTGAACATCCCCACCTTGGCACAAAATCCTGGCCCCACCCAACATCCTGCAGGCTCCAGTACTGGGATGTCTCAGGCCAAACAACAAGCAACACAGAAACACAGCCCCACCCATCAGAAGACAGGCTGCCTAAAGTCATACTAAGCCCACAGCCATCCCAAAACGTACCACCTGACACAAACCTGCCCACCAGAGGGGCAAGACCCAGATCCACCCACCAGAGGACAGATAAATGTCCCTCCCAGTATGAAAGCTGTACAAGCCCCTGGACCAACTTTGACCACCAGAGGGTAGTCATCAGAATTAAGAAGAAAAATGATCCTGCAGCCTGCCAGAAGGAGATCACAAGCACAGTATGTTAGACAAAATGAGATGACAGAGAAATATTTTGTAGATAACATAGCAAGATAAAAACTGACAAGAAAAAATAAACAAAGATGAGATAGGCAATCTACCTGAAAAAGAATTCAGAGTAACAAGAGTAAAGATGACACCAGATCTCAGAAAAAAAATGGAGGCACGGATCAAGAAGATACAGGAAATGTTCAACAAGGACCTAAAATAACTAAGGAAAAAACAAACACAGATGAACAATACAATAACTGAAAAGAAAAATACACTAGAAGGAATCAATAACAAAATAACCATGGCAGAAGAACGGATGAGTGAGCTGGAAGACAGAAGTGTGGAAATCACTGTTGTGGAATAGAATAACGAAAAAAGAATTAGAAGAAATGCAGACAGTCTCAGAGACCTCTGGCACAACATTAAATGCACCAACACTTGAATTATATGGGTCCCAGAAGGAGAAGAAGAAGGAGAAAGGGCCTGAGAAAATATTTGAAGTGATTAAATTGAAAATATCCTTAATCTGGGAAAGGAAGTAGTCACCAAAATCTGAGAAGGGCAGAGAGTCCCATACAGAATAAACCCAAGGAAGAACATGCCGAGACACATATTAATCAAACTAACAGAAATTAAATACAAAGAAAAATATTAAAAGCAACTAGGGAAAAGCAACAAATAACGTACAAGGGAATCCCCATAAGGTTTTTAGCTGATTTTTCAGCAGAAACTCTGTAGGCCTGACAGGAGTGGCACAATATATTCAAAGTGATGAATGGGAGAAGCCTACAGCCAAGAAACCCTACCCAGCAAGACACTCATTCAGATTCAATGGAGAAATATAAAGCTTTACAGACAAGCAAAGGCTAAGAGAGTTCAGCACCACCAGACCAGCTTTACAACAAATGCTAAAGGAACTTATCTAGGCAGGGGGAAAAAAAGAGGTCACAACTAGAAACAAGAAAATCACAAACAGGAAAGCTCAATGGTAAAGGGAAACATACATTAAAAGCAGGAAATCATCCATACACAAAGATGATATCAAAATAAGCAACTATGAGAAAATGAGAGTGCAAATGCAGGAAATGGGAATTGCATTTGAAATTATGAGACCAGTAACTTAAAACAATCTGGTGTATATAGAGACTGATTTATCAAAATCTCATGGTAAATGCAAACGAACAAAAACTACAATAGATGCACACACAAGAAAGAAAAATCAACCCAAACACAACACTGAAGATGGTCATCAAACCACAAAAGAAGAGAACAAAAGAGGAACTGAAGAAAAAGACCTACAAAAACAAACCCAAAACAATTAAGAAAATGGCAGTAGGAACATACATATCGATAATTACCTTAAATGTAAATGGATTAAATGCTCCAAACAAAAGACACAGACTGGCTGAATGGATACATAAGCAAGACCTGTATATATACTGTGTACAAGACACCCACTTCAGACGTAGGGACACATACAGACTAAAAGTGAGGGGATGGGAAAAGGTATTCCATGCAAATGGAAATCGAAAGGAAGCTAGAGTAGCAATACTAATGTCAGTCAAAATAAACTTTAAAATATATAAAGAGATAAGGAATGACACTACATAATGCTCAAGGGATCAATCCAAGAAGAAGATATAACAATTGTAAATACATATGCACCCAACATAGGAACGCCTCAATACATAAGGCATATGCTAACAGCCATAAAAAGGTAAATCGACAGTAACACAGTAATAGTGGGAGACACTAACACTACACTTACACCAATGGACAGATCATCCAGACCAAAAATTGATAAGGAAACACAAGCCTTAAATGACACATTAGACCAGATAGACTTAATTGATATTTATAAGACATTCCATTCAAAAGCAACAGAATATACATTCTTCTCAAATGCACATGGAATATTCTCCAGGATAGATCATACGTTGGGTCACAAATCAAGCCTCAGTAAATTAAAAAAAAAAATGAAATCATATCAAGCATGTTTTCTGACCACAACACTTTGAAACTAGAACACAATTACAGGAAAAAAAATATTGTTTAAAACACAAACATATGGAGGCTAAATAATATGTTACTAAACAACCAAAGGATCACTGAAGAAATCAAAGAGGAAAACAAAAAATACTTAGAGACAAATGACAATGAAAACATGATGATCCAAATCCTATGGGAGGCAGCAAAAGCAGTTCTAAAGGGAAGTTTATAGCAATACAATCTTACATCAGGAAACAAGAAAAATCTCAAATAAACAACTTATCCTTACAACTAAACCAACTAGAGAAAGAAGAAAAAGCAAAACCAAGATTTAGTAGGAGAGAAACCATAAAGTTCAGAGCAGAAATAAATGAAATAGAGACACAGAAAACAGTAGCGAAGATCAATGAAACTAAAAGGTGGTTCATTGAGCAGATTAAAAACATTGATAAACCTTTAGCCAGACTCAAGAAAAAAAGGGAGAGGACTCAAATCAATAAAATTAGAAATGTAACAGGAGAAGTTACAATGGACACCACAGAAACACAATGCATCATAAGAGACTACTACCAGCAACTATAGGCCAATAAAATGGACAACTTAGAAGAAACTGATAAATTCTTAGAAAGGCACAACCCTAAAGAGTGAACCAGGAAGAAATAGGAAATAACAGAGCAATCACAACTACTAAAATTGAAACTGATGAAAAATCTTCCAACAGGGGCTTCCCTGCTGGTGCAGTCATTGAGAATCTGCCTGCTAATGCAGGGGACATGGGTTCAAGCCCTGGTCTGGGAGGATCCCACATGCCATGGAGCAACTAGGCCGGTGAGCAACAACTACTGAGCCTGCACATCTGGAGCCTGTGCTCCGCAACAGGAGAGGCCGCAATAGTGAGAGGCCTGCTCACCGCGATGAAGAGTGGCCCCTGCTTGCCACAACTAGAGAAAGCTCTCACACAGAAACGAAGACCCAACACAGCAAAAATAAATAAATAAATAAACTCCTACCCCACCCCCCAAAAAAATCTTCCAACAAACAAAAGCTCAGGACCAGATGGCTTCACCGGCGAATTCTATCAAACATTTAGAAAAGAGTTAACCCTACCCATTGGAAACTCTTCCAAAAATTCGCACAGGAAGGAACACTCCCAAGCTCATTCTACAAAGCTACAATCACCCTGATACCAAATCCAGACAAAGATACCACCCAAAAAAAAAAAGAAATTGCAGGCCAATATCACTGATGAACATAGACGCAAAACTCCTCAACAAAATACCAGCAAATTGAATCCAACAACACATTAGGGCTTCCCTGGTGGCGCAGTGGTTGAGAGTCTGCCTGCCGATGCAGGGGACATGGGTTCATACCCCAGTCTGGGAAGATGCCACAGAGCGGCTAGGCCTGTGAGCCATGGCCGCTGAGCCTGTGTGTCTGGAGCCTGTGCTTCGCAATGGGAGAGGTCACAACAGTGAGAGGCCCACTTACCGCAAAAAAAAAAAAAAAAAAAAAATTGAATCCAACAATACATTAAAAGGATCATACACCATGATCAAGTGGAATTTATCCCAGGGATGCAAGGATTCTTCAATATACACAAATTAATCAAAGTGATACACCGTATTAAGACACTGAAGAATAAAAAGCATATGATCAGCTCAATAGATGTAGAAAAAGCTTTTGACAAAATTTAACACCCATTATGATAAAACCTCTCCAGAAAGGGGGCATGGAGGGAACCTACCTCAACATAATAAGGCCATGTATGACAAACCCGCAGCAAACATCATTCTCAGTGGTAAAAACTCAAAGCATTTCCTCTAAGATCAGGAACAAAACAAGGATGTCCACTCTCACCACTATTATTCAACATAGATTTGGAAATCCAAGCCATGGGAATCAGAGAAGAAAAAGAAATATATAAAAGGAGTCCAAATTGGGAAAGAAGAAGTAAATTGTCACTGTTTGCAGATGACAGGATACTAAACATATAGAATCCTTAAAGATGCTACCAGAAAATTACTAGATCTCATCAACAAATTTGGTAACGTTGCAGGATACAAAATTAATACACAGAAATCTCTTGCATTCCTATACACTAACAACTAAAGATCAGAAAAAGAAATTAAATTAAAAATCCCATTTACCATTGCATCAAAAAGAATAAAATACCTAGGAATAAACCTAACTAAGGAGGCAAAAACCTGTACTCAGAAAACTATAAGATACTAAGAAATAAAAAAGAAATAAAGAAAGAAAGAAATAAAAGATAACACAGATGGAGAGATATACCATGTTCTTGGATTGGAAGAATCAATATCGTCAAAATAACTATACTACCCAAGGCAATCTACAGATTCAATGCAATCCCTATCAAATTACCAATGGCATTTTTCACAGAATTAGAAAAAAAGTTTACAATTTGTATGAAATTAAAACAGACACCCCAAATAGCTAAAGGAATCTTGAGGAAGAAAAACAGAGCTGGAGGAATCAGACTCCCTGACTTCAGACTATACTACAAAGCTAGAGTCACCAAAACAGTATGGCATTGTCATGAAAACAGAAATATAGATCAATGGAACAGGATAGAAAATCCAGAGATAAACCCACACACCTATGGTCACCTAATGTATGACAAAGGAGGCAAAAATATACAATGGGGGAAAGACAGTCTCTTCAATAAGAGACGCTGGGAAAACTGGACAGCTACATGTAAAAGAACAAAATTAGAACACTCCCTAACACCATACATAAAAATAAACTCAAAATAGATTAAAGGCCTAAATGTAAGTCCGGATACTATAAAACTCTTAGAGGAAAACATAGGCAGAACACTCTTTGATGTAAATTGCAGCAATATCTTTTTTGATCCACTTCCTAGAGTAATGAAAATAAAATAAGCAAATGGGGTCTAATTAAACACATTTTTTACAGCAAAGGAAACCATAAAACAAAAAGACAACCCTCAGAATGGGAGAAAATATTTGCAAATGAAGCAACTGACAAGTGACTAATCTCCAAAATATACAAACAGCTCATGCAGCTCAATATCTAAAAAATAAACAACCCATTCAAAAAATTGAATGGAAGTTCTAAATAGACATTTCTCCAAAGAAGACACACAGATGGCCAAAAAGCACATGAAAAGTTGCTCAACATCCCTAATTATTAGTGAATTGCAAATCAAAACTACAATGAGGTATTACCTCACACTGGTCAGAAGGGCCATTGTCAAAATATCTGCAAACAATAAATTCTGGAGAGGGTGTAGAGAAAAGCATAGCCTCCTACACTGTTGATTGGCATGTAAATTGGTACAGCCACTATGGAGAACAGTGTGGAGGTTACTTAGAAAACTAAAAATAGAACTACCATATGACCTGACAAACCCACTCCTGGACATATACCCCGAGAAAACCAGAATTTGAAAGATACATGCCCCCCAATGTTCATTACAGCACTATTTACAATAGCAAGGACACAGATGCACCCTAAATGTCCAACAATGGAGGAATGGATAAAGAGGATGTGGTACATATATACAATGGAATATTACTCAGCCATAAAAAAGAGCAAAATAATGCCTTTTGCAGCAACATGGATTGACACGGAGATTATCATACTGAGTGAAGTAGTCAGAGAAAGACAAATATCATATGATATCACTTATATGTGGAATCTAAATAAAAGGTACACATGAACTTATTTACAAAACAGAAATAGAATCACAGATATAGAACACATACTTATGGTTACCAAGGAGTAAGGAGGGGAGGGATAAATTGTGAGACTGGGATTGAAATATACACACTATATATAAAATAGAGAACTAATAAAGACCTACTGTATAGCACAGTGAACTCTACTGAGTACTCTGTAATGACCTATATGGGAAAAGAATTTTAAAAAGAGTAGATATATTATATGTATAACTGACTCACTTTGTTATACATCTGAAACTAATACAACGTTGTAAATCAACTATACTCCAATAAAAATGTTTTAAAAACAATAACATATTGTATATATAAAATTTGTTTAAAAGTAGATCTCATGTTAAGTATTCTTTCCACAAGAAAATAAAATAAACATAAGTATTAAAAAGAAAAATAAAACCTACGTGTGATTTCTTTCAGGCTTAACTGTAGGCAATTATAAAGGCTTTTCCTGGCAGGTCTCATGTGGAAACTGCCTTCTTTATGCCAGACTTGGTGTACCGACAATGCTTTGCAGTCTCTGAGGAGAGTTGTAGTCAAGGTTTCAGGCCCTCTGACTGTCGTGCTCTTTCACACATTTACATGTCTACGTTGGGCAACTTCATTTCTATTACTCTTTATCTGATTCCATGCAATCTTGTGCTGTTCAGACCCTCTGCTGAGACCGCCTCAGCAGGGAAGACGTGAATATACTTTTCCCTACTCAGGTTCACTCCACTCCTATCCCTACCCTCTCATCCTTACCAATCTCACCTGCCCACATCCTCATGGTCCATGAAACTGTGGAAGCCTTTTATTGGGGCTTCCTCAATTGTGACACAAGCTCCACACCAGTGCTGATACAACTACTACCAGTGGGTTATTCCATGGGGAAAAAAGGAAAAGGGGGAGATGGCACTTCCTTCAGCTTTAGCTTTATGCTTATACTATTAAATAAGTGATTAAAAGACTTAACTCTTTCTTTTTTATTGTTTTTTTTGTTTGTCTTTTCTGTGTGCTTTAAATTTTTTCCCAGCTTTATTAAAGTCTAATTAACAAATAAAAATTGTATATATTTAAAGTGTACAATGTGATTTTTTATATATGTATACATTGTGATTGATTACCACAATCAAACTACTTAATATATCTATCACCTCACAAATTTCCTTTTGTGTGTGTTGGGGGGGCAAAAACATTTAGAATCTATTTCATTAGCAAATTCCAAGTATACAATACAGTATTATTAAATATAGTCACAATGCTGTACTTTAGATCTCTAGAACTTATTCAACTTGCATAACTGAATGTACCCTGAGACCAATATTTCCCCATTTTCCCAAACCCCCAGTAGCTGGTAACCACCATTTTATTTTCTTCTTTTATAAGTTTGATTTTTTTAGATTCCACACATAAATGAGATTATGCAGTACTTTTCTTTCTGACTCTGCCTTATTTCACTTACCATAATGTCTTCCAGGTTCATCCATGTTGTTGCAATGACAGAATTTCCTTAAAGACTGAATAACATTCCATTATATATACTGGAGGTTAGGATAAAGCTATATACTAGGACATAGTGTGATACATATAGATATCACATTTTCTTTATGCATTCATTTGTCCACAGAGACTTAGGTTGTTTCCATACCTTGGCTGTTGTGAATAATGTTGCAATGAACAGAAGGCAGATAACTCTTCAAGATACAGATTATATTTCCTTTGGATATACACCCAGAAGTGGGATTCCTGTGTCATATAGTAGTTCTATTTTTTTAATTGTTTGAGGAACCTCCATGCTTTTTCCATAATAGCTATACTAATTTACATTCTTACCAATAGTGTATAAGAGTTCCCTTTATATTTTTTGTAATTCTTTTATTTTTTCCAGGTTTACTGAGGTTAAATTAAATTATAAGATATTTAAAGTGTACAATATGATGGTTTGATATACATATACATGATGAAAGGATTCCTCCTATCAAGCTAATTAACACATTTATCATCTCACATATTTAAATTTCTGTGACATTTTGTTTCACTCTCTTAGCAAATTTCACCTATACAATACAGTGTTATCAACTATAGTCATCAGGTTATACATTAGATCCTCAGACTTTATTCATTATAACTGAAACTTTATACCCATTTACCAACCTATGTCTATTTCTCCCAACCCTCATATTCTGGTAACCACTTTTCTACTCTCTGTATCCATGAATTCAACTTTTTTTTTAGATTCAACATATAGGTGATATAATGCAGTATTGTCTTCCCCTGCCTGGCTTATTTCACTAAGCATAATGTGCTCAAATTCATTGCAAATGACAGGATTACCCTCCTTTTAAGGTTGAATAATATTCCATTGTACATATCTATTCATCCATTGATGGACACACTTAGCTTGTTTCCGTACCTTGACTATTGTGAATAATCTGCTATAAATTTGGCAATACAGTTACATCTTTGTGATAATGATTTCATTTCATCTGGCTATTTACCCAGGATTGGAATTGCTAGATCATATGGGAGTTCTATTTTTAATTTTTTGAGGAATCTCCACACTGTTTTCCATAGTGGCTATACCAGTTAACAATGCCTCCAACAGTGCACAAGTGTTCCCTTTGTGCCACATCTTCACAAATACGTGCTATGTCTTGTCTTTTTATAATAGTCATTCTAACCGGTGTGAGATGATATCTCATTGTTGTTTGATTGCATCTCCCTGATGATTAGTGATTTTGAGCACGTTTTAATGTATCTGATGGCCATTTGTATGTCTTAGCAGTGTCCCATAGGTTTCTGGTAGGTTGATTTTTTTAAAATATGTTTTGAGATATTCTTTGATTTCCCTTTTGATTTCTTCTGTGACCCATTAGTTGTTCAGAATGTGTTGTTTAGTTTCCACATGTTTGTAGATTTTCTAACCTTCCTCTTGTTGATTTCTAGTTTCATATTATTGTGATCAGAAAAGATACTTGGTATAATTTTAATTTTCTTAAATTTGTTAAGACTTATTTTGTGTTGCATCATATGATCTATCCTTAGAAATGTTCTGTGTGTACTTGAGAAGTATGTGTATTGTGCTGCTGTTGGATGAATAACTGTTATGTCCATTCAATCTACTCTATGGTTCAAGTCCATCATTTTCTTGTTGATTTTCTGTCTGAATGATGTAACCATTGTTGAAAGTTAGCTATTGAAACCCCCTACTATTTTTGTATTATTCTCTATTTATCTCTTCAGATCTATTAGTATTTGTTTAATATATTTAGGAGCTCCAATGTTGGGTGGGTATATATTTATAATTGTTATATCTCCTTGATGGGTTGATCCTTTTTCATTATATAATAACATTCCTTGTCTCTTTTTACTGCTTTTGGCTTTAAGTCTATTCACTCTGATATAAGTATAGCTAACCATGTTTTCACTTGCATGGAATATCTTTTTCCATTCCTTCACTTTGTCTAAGGGTGTCCTGAAATTGATATGGGTGTCTCATAGACAGCATAGAACTGGGTTGTTGTTGTATTCATCAATTCTGCCACTCAGTGCCTTTTTGTTGGTGAGTTCAATCCATTTACATTTATTGTAATATTGGTATATAAGTATATATTAATGTCATCTTATTAATTTCTTTCTGGTTGTTTTGTATTTCTATTGTTTCCTTCTTCCTCTGTCTCTGCCTGATTTCTTAAATTGGTTAATTTCTGTGGTGGTTCATGCTGTTTTGCCTTTGCTTTTTCACTTGTGGGTCTACTCTAGGTTTTTCTTTTGTGGCTACCTTGTGAATTACCCAAAACACCTAATAGGTAAAACAGTCCTTTTTAGGACTATAGCAAGTCATCTTCAAATGCTTAAAAAGCTCCACCATTTTACTTCACCTTTTAATATTATTGATGTTATAATTTACCTTTTTTATATGTTGTGCATTTGTTAACAACTTGCATAGCTATAGTTATTGTTACTAATCGTTCCCTTTAACTTTTACACTATAGTTAAGTGGCAAACACATCATCTAATACATAGTTACTGCTTTCTAAATCTGTTTGTCTATTTTTTACCTTTACCAGTGTGTTGTGTACTTCTATATGTTTTTATGTCATTGATTAGTGTGTTTTCATTTCAGCTTGAAGAACTCCCTTCAGCATTTCTTGCAAGACAGGTCTAGTGGTGATAAACTCTCTCAGCTTTTGTTTGTCTATGAAAGCCTTGTTTCTCATATCTGAAGGATAACTTTAACAGATAAAGTATTCTTGGCTGGCAATTTTTATCTTTTGACACTTTAAACGTGTCATTTCACTCTCTCCTAACCTGTAGAGTTTCTGCTGAGTAAACCACTCTTAGCCTAATGGGAGTTTCTTTGTAGGGCACTTTCTTTTTATCCCTGGCTGCCTTTATGATTCTTTCTTTGTTGATCTTGACATTTATTATAATGTGTCATAAAGAAGGTCTTTTTGCATAGAGATAATCACGTGTTCTATCATCTTCGTGGACTTGTATGCCCAAGTCTTTCCTCAGGTTTGGGAAGTTCTAAACTATTATTTCTTTAAATAAACTCTCTGCCCCCTTCCCCCTCTCTTCTCTTTCTGGAACCCTTATATTCAAATATTTCCCTTTCTGATAGAATCAGATAGCTCTCACGGTCTTTCTTCACTCTTTTTAAACCTTAGTTTCCTCTCCTCTTCTAACTATATTATTTCTACATTCCTATACTCCAAGTCATTTATTGTCACTTCCATCTGGTCTGCCCTACTACAGATGTTCTCTATTGCATTCTTCATCTCATTCATTGAATTCTTCAGCTCTAAAATTTCTGTTCCTTTATTTTTTATTTCAGTCTCTTTGGTAAAGAAGTCTCTCTATTCATTAATTTTATTCCTGATTTCATTGAATCATATTTTGAAATTTTCTTGTAGTTCACTGAATTTCCTTATAACAGCTATTTTCAAATATTTATCAGTTATATCACAATATTCTATGATCTTGGTTTAGTTGCTGGAAAGTTATAATTTTCTTCTTATGATGCCACATTTTCTTGATTTTTCCTATTGCTTCTAGTCATGCATTCTGCTTCTGCATTTGAGGTAACAGATACCTCCTTAAATAAGCTTTTATGTGTTCTTTAGTTCTTACAATTCTCCAGGTTGTCTATTAGGAACCTCTCTTTTGTTTTCCAGAAGGTGGCATTATAGCTCAAGTTTATGGTTTCTCCCTTGGTTACCAACTGTTTCTTGTTTTTGGCCATGTTAATTGTCTACGAGAGCTCTCAGGAGCTTGCTCTCTCAGGTGAACCTGAGATCACACCCAAGAAGAGGTTAGCAGAGTGGGAAGAAGTGTGGGTGTAGCACTCAGTGTGTTTGGCTATTGTAGACATGGTAAGAAATTCCCCAGAGATGGTACACCCAGAGGCATGTGGGTGGACTTTCTACTGAGAATAATTATTTTAAAGCCATTTGAAATTCTTATCTGTCTTTTCTCAAGTATCCTCCCTCCCCCCAGTCACAGTGCTCCCACCTTAGTACTTTAGATGCTGGTGGAGAGAAATGGGTTTCTCCTGCTGCATCCCATCCAGCTGGAGTAAGCAGACCCTCTCTCACTGCTCTCTTGTTTCCCTGAAGGATAGTTTCTGTTAGATGAATCAGCCCCAATCAGGGCCTTCTTGGGGGTGAAGAGTTTTAGGAAAGTTTTCTCTTACCACCTTTGCTGGAACCAAACTTTTCTTTGCTGTGGCAAAATGTATATTTTTCTTTATTTTTTTCTCTAATGCTGTGTTGGAGTCTCCCTTCAGGAGGGCTGGTGTTCTGCAAAAAATTCTTTTTCATGGGTAAATGCTGCCCAATTCAGCACTTACTCAATCCTTGCCAAACAGCAGCAAGAGAGGTCCAGACAGTCCTGTTGCTTCTGTTGGTTCTGCAGAATGTATGGAGGTTTGAATATCTCCTACCACCTGCACTGATGGGCAAGATTCTTCTTGGTTCCCTTGGAGCTAAATGCAAACTCCCACAGAGTGGTCTTTGTTCACACATGGATGCCTACTTTATTGACTAAAAAGGCTTATATTAAAGAGGAATGTCTTATGCAAGTTACTGCCATCACTTTTAATCCATTTAGAGTTTATTTTGTTTATGGTTTAAGATAGGAGTCTAGTTTTACTCTTATTCATGTGGCTATAGAGTTTTTCCACCACTATTTATTGAAGACACTATCCTTTACTGATTGTATAGCCTTGGCACCTTTGCAGTAAATTAATTGATCATATATGCATGGGCTTATTTCTAGGCTTTCCATTCTGTTCCATTGTTCTATGTGTCAGTTTCTATGCCAATACCATACATTTTTGATGCACAGTTGATTTACAATATTGCATCAGTTTCAGGTGTATGGCAAAGTGATTATACAAATATTTTTTTCAGATTATCAGCCATTATAGGTTATTACAAGATATTGAATATTGTTGCCTGAGTTATATGTTAAATCCTTGTTGCTTATCTATTTTATATATAGTCATGTGTATCTGTTAATCTCATACTCCTAATTTATCCCCCACTTTCCCCTTTGGTAATCATAAGTCTGTTTTCTATGTCTGTGAGTCTGTTTCTGTTTTGTAAATAGGTTCTTTTGCATTATTTTTTAGATTCCAACGTAAGTGATATTATATAATATTTGTCTTTGTCTGACTTGCTTCACTTGGTATGACATTCTCTAGGAACATCCATGTTGCCACAAATGGCAACATTTCATTCCTTTTTATGGCTGAGTAATATACTATTATGTATATATGTGCCACATCTTCTTTGTTTTTGTTTTGTTTTGTTTTGTTTGTGGTACGCGGGCCTCTCACTGTTGTGGCCTCTCCCACTGCAGAGCACAGGCTCCAGAAGCGCAGGCTCAGCGGCCATGATTCACGGGGCCAGCCACTCCGCGGCATGTGGGATCTTCCTGGACCGGAGCACGAACCCATGTCCCCTGCATCGGCAGGCAGACTCTCAGCCACTGTGCTACCAGGGAAGCCCCACATCTTCTTTATCAATTGATCTTCCCACGGACTTTTAGGTTGCTTCCATGCATTTGCTGTTGTAAATAGTGCTGATATGAATATTGGATTGCATGTATCTTTTCAACCTAGAGTTTTCATTTTTTACAGATATGTGCCAAGGAGTAGAATTGCTGGATCATATTATACCAAACTTTTTTTGATTACCATAACTTTCTAATATAATTTGAACTCAGGAAGTGTGATACCTCCAGCTTACTTTTTTTAAAGACTGCTTTGGCTATTCACTGTCTTTTTTCTTATTTAAAGTATAGTTGACTTACAATGTTGTGTTACTTTCTGGTGAACAGTAAAGTGATTCAAAACCAATTGATATTTTTCAGTTCTTATTGTATCTTATTTCTCTGCAGCATTTCATATAGTTGAATGTACTTTTCTTGAAATATTCATTCTCTGTATTTCTAGAAAGAGTCTTACTTCCCAGATTATTTATTCCTCTCTTAGCTCTATGATCATTTAGCTTCAATCTTATCTGAGGACTCTCGACCATTCCAAGAACTTTAACTTTTAGAATTTCTTAAGGTCCAGACCTTGGCTCTCTCTTTTAAATGATTTCCTTAAGAAAACTCACCCAGACACCTGAATTCAATTGACTTGTAAAATAATTTACTAAAACATATTTTAATATTATGTGAACAAAGTTATTATTTCTGAATGTTTCATTTAGAAACTTGAAAATCTTGGAGATAGGTCAATTTAGTTAGATGACAAGGCACCTAAAAAAATGAAAAGTTGGCAGATGCAGTTGGCCCTGGTAGCGGTTGGATGGGTGAAAGAGCAATACTTCCATCCGCGGGGGCATGAGCCCCAATTCCAAAGTCTCCCAGCATGACAGTGGCTCAGAGAAACTCCTGGGATGTCACAGAATCCTGTGAATACTACTCTGAATGAAAGCAAAAGTGAAGAGCATCCAAAGTGAGAGAAAAATGTTTTACACCTACACAACCCACTGAACCAACATTAGCCACTGGAGGCAGACACCAAAAACAACAGGAACTATGAACCTGCAGCCTGCAAAAAGGAGACCACAAACAGAGTAAGTTAACCAAAATGAGAAGACAGACAAACACACGGCAGATGAATGAGCAAGGTAAAAACCCATCAGACCAAACAAATGAACCGAAAATAGTGAGTCTACCTGAAAAAGAATTCAGAGTAATGACAGGAAAGATGATCCAAAATATTTGGAAAAAAATGGAGAAAATACAAGAAACGTTTAACAAAGACCTAGAAGAACTAAAGAGAAAACAAACAGTGAAAAAGAACAAAATAAATGACATTAAAAATTCTCTAGAAGGAATCAATAGCAGATTAACTGAGTCAGAGAAACAGATAAGTGGCCAGGAAGATAAAATAGTGGAAATAACTACCACAGAGCAGAATAAAGAAAAAAGAATGAAAAGAATTGAGGACTATCACAGAGACCTCTAGGACAACATTAAACACAACAACATTAGAATTATAGAGGTCCTAGAAGAAGAGAAAAATAAAGGGACTGAGAATATATTGGGAGAGATTATAGTTGAAAACTTACCTAATATGGGAAATGAAATAGCCAGTCAAGTCCAGGAAGTGCAGAGAGTCCCATACACGATAAATCCAAGGAGAAACACGCCAACACACATATTAATCAAACTATCAAAAATTAAATACACACACAAAAAAATAAAAGCAGCAAGGGAAAAACAACAAATAATATACAAGGGAATCCTGATAAGGTTAACAGCTGATCTTTCAGCAGAAACTCTGCAAACCAAAAGGGAGTAGCAGGACATATTTAAAGTGATGAAATGGAAAAATATACAACCAAGATTACTTGACCCAGCAAGGTTCACATTCAGATTCGATGGAGAAATTAAAACCTTTACAGAAAAGCAAAAGCTAAGAGAATTCAGTACCACCAAACCACCATTACAACAAATGTTAAAGGAACTTCTCTAGACAGGAAACATAAGAGAAGGAAAAGACCTAAAATAACAAACCCCAAAGAATTAAGAAAATGGGAATAGGAACATACATATTGATATCTACATTAAATGTAAATGGATTAAATGCTCCAACCAAAAGACACAGACTGGCTGAATGGATACAAAACAAAGACCTGTATATATGCTGTCTACAAGACACCAACTGCAGACATAGGGACACAAACAGACTGAAAGTGAGGGGATGGAAAAAGATATTCCATGCAAATGGAAATCAAAACAAAGCTGGAGAAGCAATTCTCACATCAGATAAAATAGAATTTAAAATAAAGACTATTACAAGAGACAAAGAAGTACGCTACATAATCATCAAGGGATCAATCCAAGGAGAAGATAGAACAATTGTAAATATTTATGCACCCAATAAAGGAGCACCTCAATATATAAGGAAAATGCTAACACCCATGAAATGGGAAATCGACAGTAACACAATCATAGAGGGGATTTTAACAACACACTTTCACCAATGGACATCTTATCCAAAATGAAAATAAATAAGGAAACACAAGCTTTAAATGATACATTAAACAAGATGGACTTAATTGATAATTGTAGGACATTCAATCAGAAAGAAAACAGAATACACTTTCTTCTAGAGTGCTCATGGAACATTCTCCAGGATAGATCATGTCTTGGGTCACAAATGAAACCTTGGGTATATTTAAGAAAATGAAATAATATCAGGTATCTTGTCAAACCACAACGCTATGAGACTAGATATCAATTACAGGAAAAAATCTGTAAACAATACAAACACATGGAGGCTAAACAATACACTACTAAATAACTAAGTGATCACTGAAGAAATAAAAGGGGAAATCAAAAAATACTGAGAAACAAATGACAATGAAAACACGATGAGCTAAAACCTATGGGATGCAGCAAAAGCAGTTCTAAGAGGGAAGTTTATAGCAATACAATCCTACCTCAAGAAACAAGAAACATCTCAAATAAACAACCTAACCTTACACCTAAAGCAATTAGAGAAAGAAGATCAAAAAACCCCCAAAATTAGCAGAAGGAAAGAAATCATAAAGATCAGATCAGAAATAAATGAAAAAGAAATGAAGGGAAAAAAAGCAAATATCAATAAAACTAAAATCTGATTCTTTGAGAAGTAAAACAAAATTGATAAACAATTAGCCAGACTCATCAAGAAAAAAAGAGAAGACTCAAATCAATAGAATTAGAAATGAAAACGGAGAAGTAACAACTGACACTGCAGAAACACAAAGCATCATGAGAGATTACTACCAGCAACTATATGCCAATAAAATGGACAACCTGGAAGAAATGGACAAATTCTTAGAAAATCACAACCTTCTCAGACTGAACCAGGAAGAAAGAGAAAATATAAACAGACCAATCACAAGCACTAAAATTCAGACTGTGATTAAAAATCTTCCAAAAAACAAGCCCTGGACCAAATGGTTTCACAGGTGAATTCTATCAACCATTTAGAGAAGAGCTAACACCAATCCTTTTCAAACTCTTTCAAAATATAGCAGAGGGAGGGACACTCCCAAACACATTCTATGATGTCACCATCACACTGGTACCAAAACCAGACAAAGATGCCATGAAAAAAGTAAACTACAGACCAATATCACTGATGAACATAGATGCAAAAATCCTCAACAAAATACCAGCAAAGGGAATCCAACAGCACACTAAAAGGATCATACACCATGATCAAGTGATGTTTATCCCGAAATCCAAGGATTCTTCAATAAACACAAACCAATCAATGTGATACACCATATTAAGAAGGATAAAAACCATATGATCATCTAAATAGATGCAGAAAAATCTTTTAACAAAATTCAACACCCATTTATGATAAAAACCCTCCAGAAGGTAGGCATAGAGGGAAATTACCTCAACATAATAAAGGCCATATATGACAAACCCACAGCCAACATAGTTCTCAATGTTGAAAAACTGAAACTATTTCAACTAAGATCAGGAACAAGACAAGGTGTTCATTCTCACCACTATTATTCAGCATAGTTTTAGAAGTTTTAGCTACAGCAATCAGAGAAGAAAAAGAAACACAAAGAAGCCAAGTTGAAAGAGAAGAAGTAAAGCTGTCACTGTTTGCAGATGACATTCTACTAAACATATAGAATCCTAAGGATGCTACCAGAAAACTATGAGAGCTAATCAATGAATTTGGTAAAGTAGCAGGATACAAAATTAATGCACAGAAATCACTTGCATTCCTATACACTAATGATGAAATATCTGAGAGAGAAATTAAGGAAACACTCACATTTACCATTGCAACAAAAAGAATAAAATACCTAGTAATAAACCTACCTAAGGAGACAAAAGGCCTGTATGTGGAAAGCTGTAAGACACTGATGAAAGTAATTAAAGATGATACAAACTGATGGAGAGATACACCATGTTCTTGGATTGGAAGACTCAATATTGTGAAAATGAATATACTACCCAAAGCAATCTAAAGATTCTATGCAATCCCTATCAAATTACCAATGGTATTTTTCACAAAACTAGAACAAACATTTCACAGTTTGTATGGAAACACAAATAACCCTGAATAGCCAAAGCAATCTTCAGAAAGAAAAACGGAGCGGGAGTAATCAGGCTCCCAGACTTCAGACTATATTACAATGTTACAGAAATCAAGACAGTATGGTACTGGCACAAAAACAGAAATATATATCAATGGAACAGGATAGAAAGCCCAGGGACTAACCCACACACATATGGTCAGCTTATTTTTGATAAAGGAGGCTAGAATATATAATGGAGAAAAGACAGCCTCTTCAATAAGTGGTGCTGGGAAAAGTGGACAGCTACATATCAAAGAATGAAATTAGAACACTCCGTGACACCATACACAAAAATAAACTCAGAATAGATTAAAGACCTAAATGTAAAGCCAGACACTATAAAACTCTTAGAGGAAAGCATAGGCAGAACACTCTATGACATAAATGACAGCAAGAATCTTTTTGACCCCCCTCCCAGAGAAATGGAAATGAAAACAAAAATAAACAAATGGGACCTAATGAAACGGAAATTTTTTTCGCAGCAAAGCAAACCATAAACAAGACCAAAAGACAACCCTCAGAATGGGAGAAAATATTTGCAAATGAAGCAACTGACAAAGGGTTCATCTCCAAAATATACAAGCAGGTCATGCAGCTCAATATCAAAAACCAAACCACCCAATGCATAAATGGGCAGAAGACCTAAATAGACATTTCTCCAAAGAAGATATAGCGATTGCCAACAAACACATGAAAGGATGCTCAACATCCCTAATCATTAGAGAAATGCAAATCAAAATTACAATGAGGTATTATCTCACACCAGTCAGAATGACCATCACCAAAATATCTACAAACAATTAATGCTGGAGAGGGTGTGGGGAAAGGGGAACCCTCTTGCACTGTTGGTGAGAATGTAAATTGATACAGCCACTATGGAGAACAGTATGGAGGTTCCTTAAAAAAACTACATATAGAACTACCATATAACCCAGTAATCTCACTACTGGCATATACCCTGGGAGAACCATAATTCAAAACATGTCATGCACCACTATGTTCACTGCATCTTTATTTACCATAGCCAGGACATGAGACCAACCTAAGTGCATCGACAGATGAATGAATAAAGAAGCTACGACATCTATATACAATGGAATATTACTCAGCCATAACAATAAACATAACTGAGTTATTTGTGGATGGACCTAGAATTTTTCATACAGAGTGAAGTCAGAAAGATAAAAACAAATACCGTATTCTAACACATATATATGGAATCTAATAAAAATAAAATGGTTCCAAAGAATGTAGGGGCAGGACAGGAATAAAGATGCAGATGTAGAGAATGGACTTGAGGGCACAGGGTGTGGGAAGGGCAAGCTGGGACAAAGAGAGTGGCATGGACATATATACACTACCAAATGTAAAATAGATAGCTAGTGGGAAGCAGCCGCATAGCACAGTGAGGTCATCTCAGTGCTTTGTGACCACCTAGAAGGGTGGGATATGGAGGGTGTGAGGGAGATGCAAGAGGGAGGAGATATGGGAATATATGTATATGTATAGCTGGTTCACTTTGTTATAAAGAAGAAAATAACACACCATTGTAAAACAATTATACTCCAATAAAGTGTTAAAAAATAAAATAAATTAAAAAATAAAAAATTGATTGTTCCAGCCCCTTGAGGTAAATTTAGAACTATAAATTATTTATGCTTACTAAATACATTCATATAATTGAGACAGAGATTCTTAAAGCTTGAGTTAAGCATTATTTGAAATGGAATACATGGCCTTGCTAAGTTCAGAATTTCAATATTAATTGTCTTCAAGAAAATTTGTAAAAAACTAGCATACGGGCTATCTGTGCTTAATAGTCAGTAGTTTTGGTTTATTTGAGCAACTTAAGAAAACTGTAAAATATTTAGGGTGGAGCATGTGCTGACAGTTTTCTTGGAAAAAATATCGTGTTTAATTCTAAAAAAGTAAAAAAACCAAATATTATAAATTAGTTAATTAAATAGAATAAGACAATAGACATTTATTTTTACTTTAGCTGTATTTATTTGTTTACTTTTCATCCATCTAAACAGCCTCACCTGGTCTTATTCACCAGAATTATATCCTGTAGCTTTATGACGGATCAGGATACTACTTGCTTCAATTTCAGGAATCTCCATTTTGGCTTTGGGTACACATTGTTCTTTAGTTTTGAATAGCAGAACACGTTTTCTAATTGCTTCCATCAAGGCCCTCCTTGCTTTATTGATCATCCATAGAGTTGATGGAGGAAATTGCTTTAAACCAGGACAAACTACAGCTGATGAAGATCAGGAAACTGATAGAGCCCAAGGGCTTGATATGGAAGATGGTGATTGTAGGAAAGTAAACAGTGATTATAGAGTGGAAGATTTTGTTGACTTCAAACTTGGTGATATTGGGTGTGGTGTAATCAAATGTCCTGTTGGTTGTGCAACTGAAGATCTTGGTAACTGTAAACTGAAGATCTTGATGACTGTGTATCTAAACATCCTGATAATTGGACAAATGAATGTCTTGTTGACTGGGCAACTGAATGTTTTGATGATGGAATTAAAGATATTGATGTTTGTGGACTTGAAGATACTGATGGTAGTGGAACTGAACTTTGTAGTATTTGTGGAGTTGAAGATATTGGTAATGGTGCAATTGAAGATGTTCATGCTGGTGGAACCACATATTTTGGTGGTGGTGGAAGTGAAGATCTTAGTCTTGATGGAACTGAAGATCTTGGTGATTTTGCAACAAAAAGTCTTGATTTTGCAGATGAAGGTCTCACAGCTTGAAAAGCTGAAGATCTTAGTAATTGTACAACTGAAGCAGAGTCAGTTAGATTTGCAACTTCAGCCCTTGATTGAAATCTAGGTGAAGTTACTGAAGAAGGAGATAAAGGTGGAGGCATTTCCTTATATTCACTTTGTGGGACTATATCATCTGGTATCAGTTCATTATATTGGAAAATTTCAGGTATTGGAGGAGAGAACTCTGTTTGAGGTGGTGTAATTAGAAGAGCTGCATCAAGAGTAGTCTGAAGGCAATCAGGAGGTGGTGATGCTGCTGGATTCCTGAAAACAGTTGATGTAAGTTGAGTTGGGGAATGTATTATTGAGGGAATACTTATCCTCTTTGAAGCTCTTAATAGAGCTAACCAATCAGGTGGTAGTGGAGGTGGTGAATTTGGTGCTGTGGGACTCACAAACACCTCTGTTTTAAGATGAGTTTGAGGTTGGGATTGCAACTATTCTCCCATTCCAGTTCCATAATTGATATAGCTATGTGAATTCTTCACATCACCAGATCCATGCATTGGCTGTTGTAGAGGGCAGGATAACACTTTCCCTACAGGTTTTGTTAGAAGTTTACTGATTTCACTAAATGAGAAAGTGGAAAATGTACTTTCAGATGGTTGATCTACATATGAATGAGAGGTCTCACCACAAGCATCTGCGATATGGTCCACTGTAATATTATCTTCTATCAATTGACTTTGAGGCACACATTCTATCTCAAAGGGATAATCTAGGTGCTTCTTTTGCTGGAAATTCCCTCCCTTTTGTTTTTCTTTCTCAGATATAATTTTTTTTAGAAATTTCAAAACAATATGAAGCAGGATAAATCTTTAAACTTTCTCTATTATCTTGGCAGTAATGAGCAGGCATAGTAAGAGTTGATGTCTGTACACAAGCATCATATTTTTCACATATTTTAACAGGTATGGAAGAGTATACCGGCTGTGTTTGAAAAACTGTACTTCGAAACATTTTCCTTGATTTTCTAATTTGCAAGGACACTCCTTCATTTGGATCCTTGTGGGTAATGCCATCAGTTAACTGGATTACGCTCTGTTGTAAAGTCTTAAGTTTGAAAGAGACCCTATCAATCTCTTTGGTTAGTTCCCCAAATAAGTATTCAGCATATTTATTTAGATCATTTACTTGTCTAGCTATATTGTTTAAAGATGTCTGGATTACATAAACTAATTCATCTTGAATTTTTCTGGGCATTGCTGATAGATTCAGATGTCCTTCATCTTTTTCTTCATTTAACGACATTTTAGATTAGTGTTAGTTCAATACAAAAGTTGAGGGAGCACCCCTGCCTCACCCACTTTTGAGCATCCACAGTGCTTTTCAGATCTGCTGCAAGCTTCACCGGGTTTTGAACTTTGCCAGCAACATCTGGCAATTGGCAGACGCTGACTGTATGTGAAAATAAAATCTCTTGCCTCCAGTTTTTGAGCTGTAGTAACCTGGCAACCAAGCTATGTGTCAGAATCTTAAGGTTGTGCGAGCAGTGAGAGAACAATGCCTTCAAATCATTGCCACGCCCCTCTGGTCACCCTCTCTAGAACTAGTTTCACAGAGATGGAGAGAGACCAGCTGGAGAGGAAGAAAAAACGCTATAACCTAACCTCTCATTTAATGTTTCTCTAAGTGTGACCCTAGAGTTGAAAACAGACTATCCCATGTGACCACCAGCTTATTTCACTGACTTCAAGTAACATTTTTCTGTCATCTGATTCCAAAAATTATCTTCCAGTTGAAATGTTTATTCTGAGCCCCATTTGGATATCACACAGCCATCTCAATCTTGTACTTTTGTATCTTATTCTACCCACCCCTGCCTCTCCTCCCTGCATCTCTTATTCCTGAATACAGCAAGTCCATCCATCCAGTTACTCATGTCAAAAACCTGGTAATTAACTCTGTTCTCGACACTTCTCTTACTTCCACACCCAGTCTACAATATGGTCAGTTCTATTCCAAATTATATCCCAAAATGTATCCACTCCTCTCCACCTACCTTACCACTAGTAGAGTAAATTTCACACCATCTTCCACCAGAATGACCAGAACAGTCTCCTAAATATTTTCCTGATCCTCTCTTTTCCTCTTCCAATCTGCTTTCTTTCCTCATTCCATCCATGTGTCCATTAATCCATGTATTCATTTTAAAATATTCTATCTGGAAAGACCTCTGAATAAGATGACAGAGTATAATCAAATGACAAAAAAAATCCTTGAAAAATAAGTGATATGGACAAAAATGAATTTTAAAATGAAAAAATAAATACTTCAGCACTATAAAAAAATAAGGGGCATAATCTCCTACCATGCATTCTGGAAATTTTTGTCCAAGGATATATAGACCAGGGATTTTAGCTACTGGCACATAACTTCTATCCACATTGCTTGAGGAGTGGTTCGATGATGGGGCTGAGGGTGGTATTGGGTGCAAGAAAGTGGACTGCATTTGGGAAAGTGTCACTCATACCTCCTAATCTATAAGGAAAAGGACTGAAAAAGGCAAATGAGTTTCCTGGGTGAAAGGTAGAAAGTGTCTCTCCATCCTCCATACTTCCACACTGACACAGAGTTAAAAAAAAATGTCAGTACTCTCTAGCTGGAAGAAATATGGGAAAGTGAAGGCAGAAGGTCTTAAACAATCAGACCTAATTAGCTGTAACAATAAGAGATTTACCAAATTTGAAGATATAATACAGATAACTATTAAGTGAGTGGGTAACCGTTTGGGAAAAGGCACAAAGAAAGTGTCAGTATAAATCTGTCTCCCCAACTATGGGCTAATAGTACCTTGGCCAACCACCAAAACTATAACATCATGGCTTCAGAACAAAATATAAGTATTATAAACTTGAAAATATACATTTAGTACTATAAAGAAAAAAATTGGGAGATAAAACACAAAAGTTTAAAAGTTGTAATCATGTTATTTTTTTCATTTTTATAGCAAAACTCGAATAGATACTTAAATCTAGAGACAGAGGTTCAAATATAATATAAAATGATAACTTTAACAATTCAGTTATGCAGCGATGTTTTTACGTGCTAGCATGTGCTATTCATGGGAGAGAGAAATTTCCACCCAGACATAAAAGCATATGCAAATACTCTGAGGCAAGAACTAAAATATCCTGAATGAGACACTGCAAGAGGGCCTGTGGCTAAGAAATGGTATGAGGTGAGCTTTGAAGGATTTATAAATCTTATATTTGAAACACATGATAAAAAGTTTGGGTTTTAATCTGAGGATCAAGGGAATCCATTGAAGGATTTAAGCAGAGGAGATATGTGATCCATATTATTTTTTGAAAGCTCACTGTAGCTCCTGGGCACAGAGTGGATTGTGGAGTGTTAAGAGTGGAGGCAAGGAAACCAGTTGCAGTAATCCATGCAAGAGATGATAGTGGATGTATCAGGACTGGTTAGTGGTAGAGATGGTGAGAAGTGACTTCATTCAAGGTGTATTTTGGAGAGGAAGAGCAAGTTTGTGACAAAGGATGTGGAAATAAAGTGTAAGCAATAAGAATAGTCAGGTGTTCTGAGGCAAGTTTAGGCCTGAAGATGAGCATTTTGTAGTTATTAGCATGCAGATTGTGTTTAAACCCATGGAACAGAATGAGAAAATCTAGGAGGAAAGTACAGGTAGAAAAAATAGTTACATCCTTCAATTATCATAAAGCATATAAACATATATTTAAAACAAATAAATCATAAAAGATGTAGCAAAAGCTAAAAAGCTAAAATATGAAGAACAATAATAACATATAAAATCATGTTAGAATTAAGAAAAGTATATTTCATATCAACAAATTTCAATGGTATAAACACATTTATTAAAATCAACAGTGAAGTGTTTGAAACATCAGGGATACAGTAGTGAATAGTACAGGTGAAGTCTCTGTCCTCATGGGGTTCACATTCTACTGAATGTGAGTAAAATAAACAAGTAAATCGACATATAATATAACTTCAGATGGTGATATGTTCTATCAAAGAATATAGAGCCAGTTGAGGAGATAGATGACTATTAAGTTAGGCCTCTCTGAGGAGATAATATTTGTAGAGAATCTTAAATTCAAGTTACAAGAGGGATCTAAAGCAATGACTCAGAAAGATGACAGTAAAAGTATAGGCATCAACATAAAGAAAGTTGTAGGTATAATATTGATGTCAACCAAAATTGAATTTATATACAAGTTAAACAAAACATAGGAGAAATGCTTCATTAAAAGTATAATTCAAAATGAATTTCTAAAGGTTATGATATTATATAGAAAATAGCACAACATTAAAATACATCAAGAAAAAATGGAATAAATACCAAAAAATAGAAACACAATTGACAAAATTTAGAAAGTTTGGAAAGAATCCAAATAAATAAACTGAATAAAGCTGGTCTAATAGGTCTATATCAATCCTTGCTGCCTGATATCAGAAAATGCACATTTTTAATTTTTTAAAATTTAATTTTATTTATTTTTTATACAGCAGGTTCTTATTAGTTATCCATTTTATAAATATTAGTGTATATATGTCAATCCCAATCTCCCAATTCATCACATCTTTTTTACTTAATAATGGAATATTTACATATATTGGGCCACTACAAAAATCTCAATAATTAAAAAAATATATAAAACCAATAAAGACTACATTATTTTTAATACTTTCTTATTATATAATCACGAGTATTTATTTTCTATATTTTAATGCCATTATTTTCTCATATACATTTATTACAGTTACAGCTTCACTGTGCAGTTGACACTAAAATATTATGGATTGACCTGTAGCCCCACATAGTGCTTTCTCCCTTTAAATCATTTTTCTGATGTTAATATGATTATTTCTGGGTTCTTTTGTATCATATACTTTATATTTTTACTTTAAGAGCCTATATAACATAGTGATTAAGAGCATATGTTTTGAAATCAGTCTGCCTGGATTAAAATAAAAATTATGTCCCTTGATAGTCCTGAGACCTAAGAAAATTTTCTCATCCTTTCCATTCTTCAGTTCTGATTTGTTAAATGGTGTAAAAACTGCACCAATCTCATAGAGCTGTTCTGAGAATTAAAGTTAATTCATTCATGGAAAGCATTTATGAAGAGTGTCTGCCACATAATGAGCCCATACTAAATGTTAGCTATTATTATTACTTTCATTCTTTATGAGTCATAGTGTGTCTCTTGATAGAATGAAGTAACATTTTTTGACCATTTTTTCTTATAATTGAGGTTTCAAAGATTTATATTTATTTTTATAATACTTATATGGTTAGACTTAATTGTGTTAGCTTTTTCAATATTTTCTGTTGATGAATACCTTCATTTGAGTTATTATCTCTTGTCCTTTGATTTCAAATTTGAAGACTCCTTTAATAGTTCTTATACAGCATATTTGCTAAAAATGAATTATCCCAGGGGTTTTTTTATTTTTATTTTTTGAGAACTCTTAGTTTCTCCTTCAGAAGGAGAAATTTGGTATGGAATTATTTGTTGACTTTTTTTTTTTCTGTCAGTATTTTGAATGTTATCTGGCCTCCACTGTTTCTGATTACAAATCAGCTGTTGAGCCTCATCCAAGAGAGGACAGACAACAGAAGCAAGAAGAATTACAGTCGTGCAGCCTGTGGAATGATACCCACATTCACATAAAGACAGACAAAATGAAACAGCAGAGGACTATGTACCAGAGGAAGGAACAAGATAAAATCCTAGGAAAACAACTAAATGAAGGGAAGATAGGCAATCTTCCAGGAAAAGAATTCAGAATAATGATAGTGAAGATGATCCAGGACCTCAGAAAAAGAATGGAGGCAAAGATCGAAAAGATGCAAGAAATGTTTAATAAAGACCTAGAAGAATTAAAGAACAAACAAACAGAGATGAACAGTACAATACCTGAAATGAAAAATACAATAGAAGGAATCAATAGCAGAATAACTGAGGCAGAAGAACGGATAAGTGACCTGAAAGACAGAATGCTGGAAAAAACTGCTGCAAAACAGAATAAAGAAAAAAGAATGAAAAGAAATGAAAACAGCCTGAGACCTCTGGGACAACATTAAACGCACCAACATTCACATTATAGGGGTCCCAGGAGGATAAGAGAGAGAGAATGGACCTGAGAAAAATATTTGAAGATATTATAGTCAATAACTTCCATAACATGGGAAAGGAAATAGCCACCCAAGTCCAGGAGGCACAGGGAGTCCCATCACGATAAACCCAGAAAGAAACACACCAGGACAAAAAGTAATCAAATTGACAAAAATTATTAAAAGCAACAAGGGAAAAATGACAAATAGCATACAAGGGAACCCCAATAAGGAAAACAGCTGATTTCTCAGCAGAAACTATACAAGCCAGAAGGGAGTGGCACGATATATTTAAAGTGATGAAAGGGAAGAACATACAACCAAGATTACTCTACCTGGCAAGGATCTCATTCAGATTTGACAGAGAAATAAAAAGCTTTACAGACAAGCAAAAGCTAACAGAATACAGCACAACCAAACCAACACTATAACAAATGCTAAAGGAACTTTTCTAAGTGGGAAACACAAGGGAAGAAAAGGATCTACATAAAAAAACAAAACAATTAAGAAAATGTTAAGAAAATCATACATATTGATCATAACCATAAATGTGAATGGATTAAAGGTTCCAACCAAAAGACACAGGCTGCCTGAATGGATACAAAAACAAGACCCATATATATGTTGTCTACAAGAGACCCACTTCAGACCTAGGGACACATACAGAATGGAAATGAGGGGATGGGAAAAGATATTCCATGCAAATGGAAAGCAAAAGAAAGTGGGGGGGAACCTTGAAGATGGCGGAAGAGTAAGATGCAGAGATCGCCTTCCTCCCCACGGATACATCAGAAATACATCTACACGTGGAACAACTCCTACAGAACACCTACTGAAGGCTGGCAGAAGACCTCAGACCTCCCAAAAGGCAAGAAACTCCCCACGTACCTGGGTAGGGCAAAAGAAAAAACAGAGACAAAAGAATAAGGACGGCACCTGCACCAGTGGGAGGGAGCTGTGAAGGAGGAAAAGTTTCCACACACTAGGAAGCCCCTCCACGGGCGGAGACTGTGGGAGGCGGAGGGGGAAGCTTCGGGACCCCGGAGTAGTGCACAGCGACGGGTGCGGAGGGCAAAGCGGGGAGATTCCCGCACAGAGGATTGGTGTCAACCGGCACTCACCAGCCCGAGAGGCTTGTCTGCTCACCCGCCGGGGCGGGCGGAGCTGCGAGCTGAGGCTCGGGTTTCGGTTTTGGACGGAGCGCAGGGAGAGGACTGGGGTTGGCGGCTTGAACATAGCCTGAAGGGGGTTAGTGCACCACGACTAGCCGGGAGGGAGTTCGGGGAAAAACCTGCACCTGCCGAAGAGGCAAGAGACTTTTTCTTCCCTCTTTGTTTCCTGGTGCGCGAGGAGAGGGGTTTAAGAGCGCTGCTTAAAGGAACTCCAGAGACGGGCGCAAGCCGCGGCTAAAAGCGCGAACCCCAGAGACGGGCGCGAGCCACGGCTAAAAGCGCGAACCCCAGAGACAGGCACGAGCCGTGGCTAAAAGCGCGGACACCAGAGACGCGTGGGAGACACTAAGGCTGAAGCTGCCCTCACCAAGGGGCCTGTGTGCGAGCACAGGTCACTCTCCACACCCCTCTTCCGCGGAGCCTGTGCTGCCCGCCACTGCCAGGTTCCCGGGATCCAGGGACAACTTCCCCGGGAGAACGCACGGCGGGCCTCAGGCTGGTGCAACGTCACACCGGCCTCTGCCGCAACGTCACGCTGCCTCTGACGCTGCAGGCCCGCCCCACACGCAGTGCCCCTCCTTCCCCCCCCACCCCCAGCCTGAGTGAGCCGGAGCCCCCGAATCAGCGGCTCCTTTAACCCCGTCCTGTCTGAGCATAAAACAGACACCCTCCAGCGACCTACACGCAGAGGCAGGGCCAAATCCAAAGCTGAGCTCCTGTGAGTTGTGAGAACAAAGAAGAGAAAGGGAAATCTCTCCCAGCAGCCTCAGAAGCAGCGGATTAAAGCTCCACAATCAACTTGATATACCCTGCATCTGTGGAATACCTGAATAGACAGGGAATGATCCCAAATTGAAGAGGTGGAATTTAGGAGCGAGATCTATGATATTTTTCCCTTTTCCTCTTTTTGTGAATGTGTACGTGTATGCTTCTGTGTGAGATCTTGTCTGTATACTCTTGCTTCCACCATTTGTCCTAGGGCTCTATCCGTCCATGGTTTTTTTAAAAAAATTTTTTTCTTAACAATTAATTTTAATTGTAATAACTTTATTATACTTTACCTTCATTCTTTCTTTCTTTCTTTCCTTCCTTCCTTCCCTCCTTTAGACAACAAATCACCCCAAATTGAGGCGGTGGTCTCTGAGAGCAAGATTTATGAATTTTCCCCCTTTACCTCTTTTTGTGAAGGTGTATGTGTATGCTTCTGTGTAAGGTTTTCTCTGTATAGCTTTGCTTCCAACATTTGTCCTAAGGTTCTATCCGTCCCTTTTTTTTCTAAATATTTGTTAATTCAATAACTATATTATATTTTATTTTATTTTTACTGTATCTTCTTTCTCTCTATTTTCCTTCTTTCCCTTCTTCCTTCCTTCCTTCCTCCCTCCCTCCCTCCCTCCCTCCCTCCTTTCTTTCCTTCTTTGCTTCTTTCTTCCTTCCTTCCCTCCTTTCCTTCTTTCTTTCCTCATACTTCTACTAATTCTCTCTACATTTTCTCCCTTTTATTCTGAGCCGTGTGGATGAAACGCTCTTGGTGCTCCAGCCAGGAGTCAGGGCTCTGCCTCTGAGGTAGGAGAGCCAACTTCAGGACACAGGTCAACAAGAGACCTCAAAGATCCACATAATATTAAATGGCGAAAATCTCCCAGAGACCTCCATCTTAACACCAGCACCCAGCTTCACTCAACGACCAGCAAGCCACAGTGCTGGAAAACCTATGCCAAACAACTAGCAAAACAGGAACACAACCCCACCCATTAGCAGAGAGGCTGCCTAAAATCATAATAAGGCCACAGACACCCCAAAACACACCACCAGACGTGAACCTGCCCACTAGAGAGACAAGATCCAGCCTCATCCACCACAACACAGGCACTAGTCCCCTCCACCAGGAAGCCTACACAACCCACTGAAACAGCCTTAGCCACTGGAGACAGACATCAAAAACAACGGGAACTACGAATGTGCAGCCTGCAAAAAGGAGACCCCAAACACAGTAAGATAAGCAAAATGAGAAGACAGAAAAACACACAGCAGATGAAGGAGCAAGATAAAAATGCACCAGACCTAACAAATGAAGAGGAAAGAGGCAGTCTACCTGAAAAAGAATTCAGAATAATGATAGTAAGGCTGATCCAAAATCTTGGAAGTAGAATGGACAAAATGCAAGAAACAGTTAACAAGGACCTAGAAGAAATAAAGATGAAACAAGCAACGATGAACAATGCAATAAATGAAATTAACAATACTCTAGATGGGATCAATAGCAGAATAACTGAGGGAGAAGAACGCATAAGTGACCTGGAAGATAAAATAGTGGAAATAACTACTGCAGAGCAGAATAAATTAAAAAGAAGGTAAAGAGCTGAGGACAGTCTCAGAGACCTCTGGGACAACATTAAAGGCACCAACATTCGAATTATAGGGGTTCCAGAAGAAGAAGAGAAAAAGAAAGGGACTGAGAAAATATTTGAAGAGATTATAGTTGAAAACTTCCCTAATATGGGAAAGGAAATAGTTAATCAAGTCCAGGAAGCACAGAGAGTCCCATACAGGATAAACACAAAGAGAAATACGCCAAGACACATATTAATCAAACTGTCAAAAATTAAATACAAAGAAAGCATATTAAAAGCAGCAAGGGAAAAACAACAAATAACATACAAGGGAATCCCCATAAGGTTAACAGCTGATCTCTCAGCAGAAACCCTACAAGCCAGAAGGGAGTGGCAGGACATACTGAAAGTGATGAAGGAGAAAAATCTACAACCAAGACTACCCTACCCAGCAAGGATCTCATTCAGATTTGATGGAGAAATTAAAACCTTTACAGACAAGCAAAAGCTGAGAGAGTTCAGCACCACCAAACCAGCTTTACAACAAATGCTAAAGGAACTTCTCTAGAAAAGAAACACAAGAGAAGGAAAAGACCTATAATAACGAACTCAAAACAATATAGAAAATGGGAATAGGAACATATATATCGATAATTACCTTAAATGTAAATGGACTAAATGCTCCCACCAAAAGACACAGATGGGCTGAATGGATACAAAAACAAGACCCTTATATATGCTGTCTACAAGAGACCCACTTCAGACCTAGAGACACATACAGACTGAAAGTAAAGGGATGGAAAAAGATATTCCATGCAAATGGAAACCAAAAGAAAGCTGGAGTAGCAATTCTCATATCAGAAAAAATAGACTTTAAAATAAGGACTATTAGAAGAGACAAAGAAGGACACTACATAATGATCAAGGGATCGATCCAAGAAGAAGATATAACAATTGTAAATATTTATGCACCCAACATAGGAGCACCTCAATACATAAGGCAAATACTAACAGCCATAAAAGGGGAGATCGACAGTAACACATTCATAGTAGGGGACTTTAACACCCCACTTTCACCCACGGACAGATCATCCAAAATGAAAATAAATAAGGAAACACAAGCTTTAAATGATACATTAAACAAGATGGACTTAACTGATATTTATAGGACACTCCATCCAAAAACAACAGAATACACATTTTTCTCAAGTGCTCACGGAACATTCTCCAGGATAGTTCATAACTTGGGTCACAAATCAAGCCTTGGTAAATATAAGAAAATTGACATTGTATCAAGTATCTTTTCTGACCACAACGCCATGAGACTAGATATCAATTACAGGAAAAGGTCTGTAAAAAATACAAACATATGGAGGCTAAACAATACACTACTTAATAATGAAGTGATCACTGAAGAAATCAAAGAGGAAATAAAAAAATACCTAGAAACAAATGACAGTGGACACACAACGACCCAAAACCTATGGGATGCAGCAAAAGCAGTTCTAAGTGGGAAGTTTATAGCAATACAAGCCCACCTTAAGAAGCAGGAAACATCTCGAATAAACAACCTAACCTTGCACCTAATGCAATTAGAGAAAGAAGAACAAAATACCCCAAAGCTAGCAGAAGGAAAGAAATCATAAAAATCAGATCAGAAATAAATGAAAAAGAAATGAAGGAAACGATAGCAAAGATCAATAAAACTAAAAGCTGGTTCTTTGAGAAGATAAACAAAATAGATAAACCACTAGCCAGACTCATCAAGAAAAAAAGGGAGAAGACTCAAATCAATAGAATTAGAAATGAAAAAGGAGAAGTAACAACTGACACTGCAGAAATAAAAAAAATCATGAGAGATTACTACAAGCAACTCTATGCCAATAAAATGGACAATCTGGAAGAAATGGACAAATTCTTAGAAATGCACAACCTGCCAAGACTCAATCAGGAAGAAATAGAAAATATGAACAGACCAATCACAAGCACTGAAATTGAAACAGTGATTTAAAATCTTCCAACAAACAAAAGCCCAGGAACAGATGGATTCACAGGTGAATTCTATCAAACGTTTAGAGAAGAGCTAACACCTATCATTCTCGAACTCTTCCAAAATATAGCAGAGGGAGGAACACTCCCAAATTCCTTCTATGAGGCCACCTTGATTCCTTCTATGAGGCCATCAAGGTATCACCTTGATACCAAAACCAGGCAAGGATGTCACAAAGAAAGAAAACTACAGGCCAATATCACTGATGAACATAGATGCAAAAATCCTCAACAAAATACTAGCAAACAGAATCCAACAGCACATTAAAAGGATCATACACCATGATCAAGTGGGGTTTATTCCAGGAATGCAAGGATTCTTCAATATACGAAAATCTATCAATGTGATAAACCATATTAAAAAATTGAAGGAGAAAAAACATATGATCATCTCAATAGATGCAGAGAAAGCTTTCGACAAAATTCAACACTGATTTATGATAAAAACCCTGCAGAAAGTAGGCATAGAGGGAACGTTCCTCAACATCATAAAGGCCATATATGACAAGCCCACAGCAAACATCATCCTCAATGGTGAAAAACTGAAAGCATTTCCAGTAAGATCAGGAACAAGACAAGGTTGCCCACTCTCACCACTCTTATTCAACATAGTTTTGAAAGTTTTAGCCACAGCAATCAGAGAAGAAAAGGAAATAAAAGGAATCCAAATCGGAAAAGAAGAAGTAAAGCTGTCACTGTTTGCAGATGACATGATAGTATACATAGAGAATCCTAAAAATGCTACCATAAAACTACTAGAGCTAATCAATGAATTTGGTAAAGTAGCAGGATACAAAATTAATGTACAGAAATCTCTGGCATTCCTATATACTAATGATGAAAAATCTGAAAGTGAAATCAAGAAAACGCTCCCATTTACCATTGCAACAAAAAGAATAAAATATCTAGGGATAAACCTACCTAAGGAGGCAAAAGACCTGTATGCAGAAAATTATAAGACACTGATGAAAGAAATTAAAGATGATACAAATAGATGGAGAGATATACCATGTTCTTGGATGGGAAGAATCAACATTGTGAAAATGACTCTACTACCCAAAGCAATCTATAGATTCAATGCAATCCCTATCAAACTAACACTGGCATTTTTCCCAGAACTAGGACAAACAATTTCGCAATTTGTATGGAAACACAAAAGACCCCGAATAGCCAAAGCAATCTTGAGAACGAAAAAAGGAGCTGGAGGAATCAGGCTCTCTGACTTCAGACTATACTACAAAGCTACAGTAATCAAGACAGTATGGTACTGGCACAAAAACAGAAAGATGGATCAATGGAACAGGATAGAAAGCCCAGAGATAAACCCACGCACATATGGACACCTTATCTTCGATAAAGGTGGCAGGAATGTACAGTGGAGAAAGGACAGCCTCTTCAATAAATGGTGCTGGAAAAACTGGACAGCTACATGTAAAAGTATGAGATTAGATCACTCCCTAACACCATGCACAAAAATAAGCTCAAAATGGATTAAAGACCTAAATGTAAGGCCAGAAACTATCAAACTCTTAGAGGAAAACATAGGCAGAACACTCTATGACATAAATCACAGCAAGATCCTTTCTGACCCACCTCCTAGAGTAATGGAAATAAAAACAAAAATAAACAAATGGGACCTAGTGAAACTTCAAAGCTTTTGCACAGCAAAGGAAACCATAATCAAGACCAAAAGACAACCCTCAGAATGGGAGAAAATAGTTGCAAATGAAGCAACCGACAAAGGATTAATCTCCAAAATGTACAAGCAGCCCATGCAGCTCAATAACAAAAAAACAAACAACCCAATCCAAAAATGGGCAGAAGACCTAAATAGACATTTCTCCAAAGAAGATATACAGAATGTCAACAAACACATGAAAGAATGCTCAACATCATTAATCATCAGAGAAATGCTAATCAAAACTACAATGAGATATCATCTCACACCAGTCAGAATGGCCATCATCAAAAAATCTAGAAACAATAAATGCTGGAGATGGTGTGGATAAAAGGGAACACTCTTGCACTGCTGGTGGGAATGTGAATTGGTTCAGCCACTATGGAGAACAGTATGGAGGTTCCTTAAAAAACTACAAATAGAATTACCATATGACCCAGCAATCCCACTACTGGGTATATACCCTGAGAAAACCAAAATTCAAAAAGAGTCATGTACCAAAATGTTCATTGCAGCTCTATTTACAATAGTCCAGAGATGGAAACAACCTAAGCGCCCATCATCGGATGAATGGATAAAGAAGATGTGGCACATATATACAATGGAATATTACTCAGCCTTAAAAAGAAATGAAATTGAGCTATTTGTAATGAGATGGATAGACCTAGAGTGTGTCATTCAGAGTGAAGTAAGTCAGAAAGAAAAAGACAAATACCATATGCTAACACATATATATGGAATTTAAGGAAAAAAAATGTCATGAAGAACCTAGGGGTAAGACAGGAATAAAGACGCAGACCTACTGGAGAATGGACTTGAGGATATGGGGAGGGGGAAGGGTGAGCTTTGACAGGGCGAGAGAGAGTCATGGACATCTACACACTAACAAACGTAGTAAGGTACATAGCTAGGGGGAAGCAGCCGCAAGGCACAGGGATATTAGCTCGGTGCTTTTTGACAGGCTGGAGGGGTGGGATAGGGAGAGTGAGAGGGAGGGAGACGCAAGAGGGAAGACATATGGGAACATATGTATATGTATAACTGATTCACTTTGTTATAAAGCAGAAACTAACACACCATTGTAAAGCAATTATACCCCAATAAAGATGTTTAAAAAAACAAACAAAAAAAAAGAAAGTGGGAGTAGCAATATTCATATCAGATAAATTAGACTTTAAAATAAAGACTACTCACAGTTTCAATTTCAGTGCTTGTGATTGGTCTGTTCATATTTTCTATTTCTTCCTGATTCAGTCTTGGCAGGTTGTGCATTTCTAAGAATTTGTCCATTTCTTCCAGGTTGTCCATTTATTGGCATAGAGTTGCCTGTAGTAATCTCTCATTATCTTTTGTATTTCTGCACTGACAGTTGATACTTCTCCTTTTTCATTTCTAATTCTATTGATTTGAGTCTTCTCCCTTTTTTCATTGAGGAGTCTGGCTAATGGTTTATCGATTTTTTTTTTCTTCTCAAAGAACCAGCTTTTAGTTTTATTGATCTTTGCTATCGTTTCCTTCATTTCTTTTTCATTTATTTCTGATATGATTTTTATGATTTCTTTCCTTCTGCTAACTTTGTATTTTTTTGTTGTTCTTCTTTCTCTAATTGCTTTAGGTGTAAGGTTACGTTGTTTATTTGAGATGTTTCTTCTGTCTTGAAGTAGGATTGTATTGCTATAAACTTCCCTGTTAGAACTGCTTTTGCTGCATCCCATAAGTTTTGGGTCATCATGTTTCCCTTGTCATTTGTTTCTAGGTAATTTTTGATTTCTTCAGTGATCTCTTGGTTATTAATTAGTGTATTGTTTAGCTTCTATGCATGTGAATTTTTTACAGATTATTTTCCAGTAATTGATACCTAGTCTCATAGTGTTGTGGTTGGAAAAGTTACTCAATACGATTTCAATTTTCTTCAATTTACCAAGGCTTGAATGGTGACCCACGATATGATCTATCTTGGAGAATGTTCCATGAGCACTTGAGAAAAATGCGTATTCTCTTGTTTTTGGATGGAGTGTCCTATAAATATCAATTAAGTCCAACTTATTTAATATATCATTTAAAACTTGTGTTTCCGTATTTATTTTCAATTTGGATGATCTGTCCATTGGTGAAAGTAGGGTGTTAAAGTCCCCTACTATGAATGTGTTACTGTCGATTTCCCCTTTTATAGCTGTTAGTATTTGCCTTATGTATCGAGGTGCTCCTATGTTGGGTGCATAAATATTTACAATTGTTATATCTTCTTCTTGGATCGATCCCTTGATCATTATGTAGTGTCCTTCTTTGTCTCTTCTAATACTCTTTAAAGTCTATTTTGTCTGATATGAGAATTGCTACTCCAGCTTTCCTTTGATTTCCATTTGCATGGAATATATTTTTCCATCACCTCACTTTCAGTCTGTATGTGTCCCTAGGCCTGAAGTAGCTCTTTTGGAGAAAGCATATATATGGATCTTATTTTTGTATCCATTCACCCAGTCTGTGTCTTTTGGTGGGAGCATTTATTCCATTTACATTTAAGGTAATTATCGATATGTATGTTCCTATTCTCATTTCTTAATTGTTTTTGGTTTGTTATTGTAGGTCTTTTCCTTCTCTTGTGCTTCCTGCCTAGAGAAGTTCCTTTAGCATTTGTTGTAAGGCTGGTTTGGTGGTGCTGAACTCTCTCAGCTTTTCCTTGTCTGTAAAGGTTTTGATTTCTGCATCAAATCTGAATGAGATCCTTGCTGGGTAGAGCAATCTTGGTTGTAGGTTCTTCTCCTTCATCACTTTAAATATGTCTTGGCAGTCCCTTCTGGCTTGCAGAGTTTCTGCTGAAAGATCAGCTGTTAACCTTATGGGGATTCCTTTGTGTGTTATTTGTTGTTTTTCCCTTGCTGCTTTTAATATGTTTTCTTTGTATTTAATTTTTGATAGTTTGATTAATATGTGTCTTGTCATGTTTCTCCTTGGATTTATCCTATATGGGACTCTGTGTGCTTCCTGTACTTGATTAACTATTTCCTTTCCCATATTCGGGAAGTTTTCAACTATAATCTTTTCAAATATTTTCTCAGTCCCTTTCTTTTTCCCTTCTTCTTCTGGGACCCCTATAATTCGAATGTTGGTGCATTTAATGTTGTCCCAGAGGTCTCTGAAACTGTCCTCAGTTCTTTTCATTCTCTTTTCTTTATTCTGCTCTGCAGTAGTTATTTCTACTACTTTATCTTCCATGTCACTTATCTGTTCTTCTGCCTCAGTTATTCTGCTATTGATCCCATCTAGAGTATTTTTAATTTCATTTATTGTGTTGTTCATCATTGCTTGTTTCATCTTTAGTTCTTCTAGGTCCTTGTTAAATGTTTCTTGCATTTTCTGTCTTCTATTTCCAAGATTTTCGATCATCTTTACTATCATTATTCTGAATTGTTTTTCAGGTAGACTGCCTGTTTCCTCTTCATTTGTTAGCTCTGGTCAGTTTTTATCTTGCTCCTTCATCTGCTGTGTGTTTTTCTGTCTTCTCATTTTGCTTATCTTACTGTGTTTGGGGTCTCTTTTTCCAGGAAGGACACTACATAATGATCAAGGGATCCATCCAAGAAGAAGGTATAACAATTATAAATATATATGCACCCAACGTAGGAGCACCTCCCTACATAAGGCAAATGTTAACAGCTGTAAATGAGGAAATCAACAGTAACACAATAATACTGGGTGATGTTAACAATTCATTTACACCAATGGACAGATCATCCAGACAGAAAATAGATACGGAAACACAGTCTTTAAGTGACACTATAGACCAGATACACTTAATTGAAATTTATAGGACATTCCATCTGAAAACAAGAGATTATAATTTCTTCTCAAGTGCACATGGAATATTCTCCTGGATAGATCACATGTTGGGTCACAGTTCAAGCCTCAGGAAATTTAAAACTATTGAAATCATATCAAGCATCTTTTCTGACCACAACGCTATGAGATTAGAAAACATAAAAAATGTAAAAGAAAACGTAAAAAACACAGACAGATGGAGGCTAAACAATACGTTACTAAATAACCAAGAGTTCACTGAAGAAATCAAGGAGGAAATCAGAATATACCTAGAGACAAAAGACAAGAAGAACACCATGATCCAAAACCTGTGGGGTGCAGCAAAAGCAGTTCTAAGAAACAAGTTTATAGCAATACAATCCTACCTCAAGGAACAAGAAAAATCTCAAATAAGTAATCTAATCTTACACCTAAATGATCTATAGAAAGAAGAACAAACAAAACCCAAACTTAGTAGAAGGAAAGAAGCCATAAAGACTAGAGTAGAAATAAATGAAATAGAAACAAAGAAAACAATAGCAAAGATCAATAAAAATAAAAGATGGTTCTTTGAGAAGATAAACAAAACTGATAAACCATTAGCCAGACTCAACAAGAAAAAGAGGGAGAGGACTCAATTCAATAAAATTTGAAATGAAAAAGAAGTTAAAACTGACACTGCAGAAATACAAATCATAAGTGACTACTACAAGCAACACTATGCCAATAAAATGGACAACGTGGAAGATATGGACAAATTCTTAGAAAGGTATAACCATCCAAGACTTAACCAGGAAGAAATAGAAAATATGAACAGACCAATCACAAGTAATGAAATTGAAACTGTGATTAAAAATATTCCAACAAAAAAAGTTCAGGACCAAATGACTTCACAGGTGAATTCTATCAAACATTTAGAGAAGGACTAACGCCCATCCTTCTAAAATTCTTCCAAAATGTTTGCAGAGGAAGTAACAAACCAAATCTCATTCTATGAGGCCACTATCACCCTGATACCAAAGCAAGACAAAGATACTAGAAAAAAAGAAAATTACAAACCAATATCACTGATAAATATAGATGCAAAAATCCTCAAGAAAATAGTAGGAAACAGAATCCAACAACACATTAAAAGGATCATACACCATGATCAAGTGGGATTTATCTGAGGGATGCAAGGATTCTTCAATTATGCAAATCAATCAATGTGATATGTCATATTAATAAATTGAAGAATAAAAACGTATGATCACCTCAATAGATGCAGAAAAATCTTTTGACAAAATTCAACCCACATTTATGATAAAAAACTCTCCAGAATGTGAGAATAGAGGGAACCTACCTCAACCTAAGAAAGCCCATATATGACAAACCCTCAGCAAACATCATTTTCAATCGTGTAAACCTGAAAGCATTTCATCTAAGATCAGGAACAAGACAAGGATGTCCATTCTTGCCACTGTTATTCACCATAGTTTTGGAAGTCCTACACATGGCAATCACAGAAGAAAAAGAAATAAAATGAATACAAATTGGAAAAGAGGAAGTAAAACTGTCACTGTTTGCAGATGACATGATACTATAAGCAGATAATCCTAAACATGCCACCAGAAAACTACTAATCAATGAGTTTGGTAAAGTTGCCAAATAAAAAAAATAATGCACAGAAATATCTGGCATTGCTATGCACTAACAATGAAAGATTAGTAAAAAATTAAGGAAACAGTCCCATTCACCATTGCAACAAAAAGAATAAAATACATAGGAATAAACCTACCTAAGGAAGTAAAAACTTGTACTGAGAAACCTATAAGACACTGAAGAAAGAAATCAAATATGACGCAAACAGATGGAGAGCTATACCACGTTCTTGGATTGGAAGAATTAATATTGTGAAGATGACTATGCTACCCAAAGCAAACTACAGATTTAATGTAATCTCTATCAAATTACCAATGGCATTTTTAACAAAAGTAGAACAAAATGTGTTAAAATTTGTACGGAGACACAGAAGACTCCAAATAACCAAAGCAATCTTGAGGGAAAAAGAACAGAGCAGGAGGAATCAGGCTCCTTGACTTCAGGCTATACTACAAAGCCACAATAACCAAGACAATATGGTACTGGCACAAAAACAGAAATATAGATCAATGGAATCGGATAGAAAGCCCAGATATAAGCCCATACACCTATGGTCCACTAATCTATGACAAAGGAGGCAAGGATATACACTGGAGAAAAGACAGTATCTTCAATAAGTGGTGGTTGGAAAACTAGACAGCTACATGTAAAAGAATAAAATCAGAACACTGCCTAATACCACACACAGAAGTAAACTCAAAATGGATTAAAGACTTAAATGTAAGACCAGACACTATAAAACACTTAGAGGAAAACATAGGAAGAACACTTTCTGACATAAATCAAAGCAAGACCTTTTTTTGACCCACCTCCTACAATAGAAATAAAAATGGAAATAAAAATAAGCAAATGGGACCTAATGAAACTTAAAAGTTTTTGCACAGCAAAGGGAACTACAAACAAGATGAAAAGACAACTCTCAGAATGGGAGAAAATATTTGCAAATGAATCAATAGACAAAGGATTAACCTCCAAAATATATAAAAAGCACATGCAGCTCAATAACAAAAAAACAAACAACCCAATCAAAAAATGGGCAGAAGACCTAAATAGACACTTCTACAAAGAAGACATACAGATGGCCAAGAAGAACATGAAAAGCTGCTCAATATCACTGATTATTACAGAAATTCAAATTAAAACTACAATGATGTATCACCTCCCACCAGTTAGGATGGGAATCATCAGAAAATCTAAAAACAACCAATGCTGGAGAGGGTGTGGAGAAAAGGGAACCCTCTTGCACTGTTGGTGGTAATGTAAATTGATACAGCCACTCTGGAGAACAGTATGGAGGTTCCTTAAAAAACTAAAAATAGAACTACTGTATTACCCAGCAATCTCACTTCTGGGCATATACCCAGAGAAAACCATAATTCAAAAAATTACATGCACCTCAATATTCATTGCAGCACTCTTCACAAAATCCATGTCATGGAAACAACCTAAATGCCCATCAACAGACAAATGGATAAAGAAGATGTGGTACATATATACAATCGAATATTACTCGGTCATAATAAGGAACAAAACTGGGTCCTTTGTAGAGATGTGGATGGACATAGAGACTGTCATACAGAGTGAAGTAAGTCAGAAAGAGAAAAACAAATATCATACATAAACGCATGTATGTGGAATCTAGAAAAGTGTTACAAATTAGCCAGGTTACAAGGGAGAAATAGAGACACAGATGTAGAGAACAAACATATAGACACAAAGGTGGGAAATCAGGGGGTGGGGGGTGCAAGTTGCACTGGGATGAATTGGGAGATTGGGATTGACATATATACACTAATGTGTATAAAATAGATAACTAATAAGAACGTGCTGTATAAATAAATAAATAAAATTCCAAAAAAAGAAACAAGTTGTTAATCTTTTTTTTACATCTCCATTGGAGTATAATTGCTTTAAAATGGTGTGCTAGTTTCTGCTCTATAAAAAAATAAATCAGTTATACATATACATATGTTCTCATCTCTCTTCCCTCTTACGTCTCCCTCCCTCCCACCCTCCCTATACCACCCCTCTAGGTGATCACAAAGCACAGAGCTGATCTCCCTGTTCTATGCAGCTGCTTCCCACTAGCTATCTATTTTATGTTTGGTAGTATATATATGTTCATGCCACTCTCTTGTGTTGTCACAACTTACCCTTCCCACTCCCCATATCTTCAAGCCCATTCTCTAGTAGGTCTGTATCTTTATTCCCGTCTTACCCCTAGGTTCTTCATGACATATTTTTTTTCTTAAATTCCATATATATGTGTTAGCATATGGTATTTGTCTTTCTCTTTCTGACTTACTTCACTCTGTGTGACAGACTCTATGTCCATCCACCTCATTACAAATAGCTCAGTTTTGTTTCTTTTTATGGCTGAGTAGTATTCCATTAATATATGTGCCATATATCGTTTATCCATTCATCCAATGATGAACACTTAGGTTGTTTCCATCCCCTGGTTATTGTAAATAGATCTGCAATTAACATTTTGGTACATGAATTTTTTTGAATTATAGTTTTCTCAGCATATATGCCCAGTAGTGGGATTGCTGGGTCATATGGTAGTACTATTTGTAGTTTTTTAAGGAACCTCCATACTGTTCTCCATAGTGACTGTACCAATTCACATTCCCACCAGCAGTGGAAGAGTGTTCCCTTTTCTCCACACCGTCTCCAGCATTCATTGTTTCTAGATTTTTTGTTGATGGCCATTCTGACTGGTGTGAGATGATATCTCATTGTAGTTTTGATTAGCATTTCTCTCATGATTAATGATGTTGAGCATTCTTTCATGTGTTTGTTAGCAATCTGTATATCTTCTTTGGAGAAGTGTCTATTTAGGTCTTCTGCCCAATTTTGGATTGGGTTGTTTGTTTTTCTGTTATTGAGCTGCATGGGCTGCTTGTAAATTTTGGAGATTAATCCTTTGTCAGTTGCTTCCTCTACAAATATTTTCCCCCATTCTGAGGGTTGCTTTTGGTCTTGTTTATGGTTTCCTTTGCTGTGCAAAAGCTTTGAAGTTTCATTAGGTCCCATTTGTTTATTTTTGTTATTATTTCCATTTCTCTAGGAGGTGGGTCAAAAAGGATCTTGCTATGATTTATATCATAGAGTGTTCTGCCTATGTTTTTCTCTAAGAGTTTGATAGTTTCCGGCCTTATATTTAGGTCTTTAATCCATTTTGAGATTATTTTTGTGTATGGTGTTAGGGAGCAATCTAATATCATACTTTTACATGTATCTGTCCAGTTTTCCCAGCACCACTTATTGAAGAGGCTGTCCTTTCTCCACTGTACATTCCTGCCTCCTTTATCAAATATAAGGTGACCATATGTGTTCGGGTTTACCTCTGGGCTTTCTATCCTGTTCCATTGATCGATCTTTCTGTTTTTGTGCCAGTACCATAATGTCTTGATTACTGTAGTTTTGTAGTATAGTCTGAAGTCAGGGAGCTTGATTCCTCCAGCTCCGTTTTTCATTCTCAAGATTTCATTGGCTATTGGGGTCTTTTGTGTTTCAATAAAAATTGTGAATTTTTTCTTCTAGTTCTGTGAAAAATCCTAGTGGTAGTTTGGTAAGGATTGCATTGAATCTGTAGATTGCTCTGGGTAGTTGAGTCATTTTCACAATGTTGATTCTTCCAATCCAAGAACATGGTATACCTCTCCATCTATTTGTATCATCTTTAATCTCTTTCATCAGTGTTTTATAATATTCTGCATACAGGTTTTTTGTCTCCTTAGGTAGGATTATTCCTAGATATTTTATACTTTTAGTTGCAATGGTAAACAGGAGTGCTTTCTTGATTTCACTTTCAGATTTTTCATCATTAGTGTATAGGAATGCCAGAGATTTCTGTGCATTAATTTTGTTTCCTGCTACTTTAGGAAATTCATTTATTAACTCTAGTAGTTTTCTGGTAGCATCTTTAGGATTCTCTATGTATAGTGTCATGTCAGCTGCAAACAGTTGACAGCTTTACTTCTTCTTTTCCGACTTGGATTCCTTTTATTTCCTTTCCTTCTCTGATTGCTGTGGCTAAAACTTTCGAAACTATGTTGAATAAGAGTGAAGAGGGGCTTCCCTTGTGATGCAGTGGTTGAGAGTCTGGCTGCCGTTTCATGGGACGTGGGTTTGTGCCCCCATCTGGGAAGATCCCACATGGCGCAGAGCAGCTGGGCCTGAGAGCCATGGCTGCTGAGCCTGCATGTCCGTAGCCTGTGCTCCACAACAGGAAAGGCCAGAACAGGAAGAGACCCGCATACCGCACACACGCACACAAAAATAGTGGTGAGAGTTGGCAACCTTCTCTTGTTCCTGATCTTACTGGAAATGCTTTAAGTTTTTCACCACTGAGGACGGTTTTGGCTGTGGGTTTGTCATATATGGCCTTTATTATGATGAGGAAAGTTCCCTCTATGCCTACTTTCTGCAAAGTTTTTATCATAAATGGGTGTTGAATTTTGACAAACGCTTTCTCTGCATCTATTGAGATGATCATATGTTTTTTCTCCTTCAATTTCTTACCATGGTGTATCACGTTGTCTGATTTGCGTATATTGAAGAATCCTTGCATTCCTGGAATAAACCTCACTTGATCATGCTGTCTGATCCGTTTAATGTGCTGTTGGACTCTGTTTGCTAGTATTTTGTTGAGGATTTTTGCATCTATGTTCATCAGTGATATTGGCCTGTAGTTTTCTTTCTTTATGACATCCTTGTCTGGTTTTGGTATCAGGGTGATAGTGGCCTTGTAGAATGAGTTTGGGAGTATTCCTTCCTCTGCTATATTTTGTAAGAGTTTGAGAAGGATAGGTTTTAGCACTTCTCTAAATGTTTGATAGAATTCGCCTGTGAAGCCATCTGGTCCTGGTCTTTTGTTGGTTGGAAGATTTTTATTCAAAGTTTCAATTTCAGTGCTTGTGATTTGTCTGTTAAAATATTCTATTTTTTCCTCATTCAGTCTTGGCAGGTTGTGCTTTTATAAGAATTTGTGCATTTCTTCCAGGTTGTCCCTTTTATTGTCATAGAGTTGCTTATGCTAATCTCTCATGATCTTTTGTATTTCTGCAGTGTCAATTGTTACTTCTCCTTTTTCATTTCTAATTCTATTAATTTGAGTCTTCTCCCTCTTATTCTTGATGAGTCTGGCTAATGCTTTATCAATTTTGTTTACCTTCTCAAAGAACCAACTTTTAGTTTTATTGATTTTTCTATTGTTTCCTTCAGTTCTTTTTCATTTATTTCTGATCTGACCTTTATAATTTGTTTCCTTCTGCTAACTTTGGGGTTTTTTTTTGTTGTTGTTCTTCTTTCTCTACTTGCTTTAGGTGCAGGGTTAAGGTGATTATTCAAGATGTTTCCTGTTTCTTAATTAGGACTGTATTGCTATAAACTTCCATCTTAGAATTGCTTTTGCTGCATCTCACAGGTTTTCGTTTGTCGTGTCTCCACTGTCAATTTTTCTTAGGTATTTTTAAATTTCCTCTTTGATTTCTTCAGTGATCACTTCATTATTAAGTAGTGTATTGTTTAGCTTCCCTGTGTTTGTATTTTTTACGGATATTTCCCTGTAATCGATATCTAGTTTCATAGCATTGTGGTCAGAAAAGTTACTTGATACAATTTCAATTTTCTTAAATTTACCAAGGATTGATTTGTGACCCAAGATATGATCTATCCTGGAGAATATTCCATGAGCACTTGAGAAAAATGTGTTTTCTCTTGTTTTTGGATGGAATTTTCTATAAATATCAATTAAGTCCATCTTGTTTAATGTATCATTTAAAGCTTTTGTTTCCTTATTTATTTTCATTTTGGATGATCTGTCCATTGGTGAAAATGGGGTGATAAATTACCCTACTATGGATGTGTTACTGTTGATATCCCCTTTTATGGCTGTTAGTATTTGCCTTATGTATTGAGGTGCTCCTATTTTGGGTCCATAAATATTTAGAACTGTTATATCTTCTTCTTGGATCGATCGCTTGATCATTATGTAGTGGCCTTCTTTGTCTCTTCTAATAGTCTTTATTTTAAAGTCTACTTTGTCTGATATGAGAATTGCTACTCCAGCTTTATTTTGATTTCTATTTGCATGGAATATCATTTTCCATCCCCTCACTTTCAGTCTGTATGTGTCTCTAGGTCTGCAGTGGGTCTCTTGTAGACAGCATATGTATGGGTCTCATTTTTATATCCATTCAGCCAGTCTGTGTCTTTTGGTGGCAGCATTTAATTCATTTACATTTAAGGTAATTATCTATATGTATGTTCCTATTCCCATTTTCTTAATTGTTTTGTGTTTGTTATTGTAGGTCTTTTCCTTCTCTTGTGTTTCTTGCCTAGATAAGTTCCTTTAGCAATTGTTGTAAAGCTGGTTTGGTGGTGCTGAACTCTCTCAGCTTTTGCTTGTCTGTAAAGATTTTAATTTCTCCCTCAAATCTGAATGAGATCCTTGCTGGGTAGAGTAATCTTGGTTGTAGTTTTTCTCCTCCATCACTTTAAATATGTCCTGCCCGTCCTTTCTGGTTTGCAGAGTTTTTTTGAAAGATAAGCTGTTAACCTTATGGGGATTCCCTTGTGTGTTATTTGTTGTTTTTCCCTTGCTGCTTTTAATATGTTTTCTTTGTATTTAATTTTTGACAGTTTGATTAATATGTGTCTTGGTGTGTTTCTCCTTGGATTTATCCTGTATGGGACTCCCTGTGCTTCCTGTACTTGATTAACTATTTCCTTTCCCATATTAAGTAAGTTTTCAACCATAATCTCTTCATATATATTCTCAGTCACTTTCTTTTTCTCTTCTACTTCTGGAACCCGTATAATTCGAATGTTGGTGCCTTTAATGTTGTCCCAGAGGTCTCTGAGACTGTCCTCAGTTCTTTACCTTCTGTTTTCTTTATTCTGCTCTGTAGTAGTTATTTCCACTATTTTATCTTCCAGGTCACTTATCCGTTCTTCTGCCTCAGTTATTCTGCTATTGATCCCATCTAGAGTATTTTTAATTTCATTTATTGTGTTGTTCATCGTTGCTTGTTTCATCTTTAGTTCTTCTAGGTCCTTGTTAAATGTTCTTTGCTTTTTCTCTATTCTATTTCCAAGATTTTCGATCATCTTTACTATCATTATTCTGAATTCTTTTTCAAGTAGACTGCCTATTTCCTCTTCATTTGTTAGGTCTGGTGGGTTTTTATCTTGCTTCTTCATCTGCTGTGTTTTTCTGTCTTCTCATTTTGCTTATCTTACTGTGTTTGGGGTCTCCTTTTTGCAGGCTGCAGGTTTGTAGTTCCCGTTGTTTTTGGTGTCTGTCCCCAGTGCCTAATCTTGGTTCAGTGGGTTGTGTAGGCTTCCTGGTGGCAGGGAGTAGTGCCTGTGCTTTGGTGGATGAGGCTGGATCTTGTCTTTCTGTTCGCCAGGTCCACGTCTTGTTTTGTGTTTTTGCGTGTCTGTGGCTTTATTTTGATTTTACGCAGCCTCTCTGCTAATGGGTGGGGTTGTGTTCATGTCTTGCTAGTTGTTTGGCATAGGTTGTCCAGCACTGTAGCTTGCTAGTTGTTGAGTGAAGCTGGGTCTTGGTGTTGAGATGGAGATCTCTGGGATATTTTCGCCATTTGATATTACGTGGAGCTGTGAGGTCTCTTGTGGACCAGTGTCCTGAAGTTGACTCTCTCACCTCAGAGGCACAGCACTGACTCCTGGCTGCAGCCTCAAGAGCCTTTCATCCACACGGGTGAAAATTAGGGAGTAAACCACCGGGGATCATCCAGAAAAGCAAGGTTCTGTAGTATTTAAGAAAAAATTGTTCTGGATGAGTGCCCCCCCTCAGATGCTGGGGCGCAGGCCGGGAGCGCTTGTCTCTGGCAGACGTGACCGCACATAGGCACTTGTGGTGCTTCCTCCATTGGTCCACTGTTAATGTTTTTGAAGATATGTTGCATGTGATGAATCACCTATCTCTTTATGCTTTCAAGATTCTCTGTTTTTGTCTTTCAACAGTTTGGTTTTGATGTGCTATGTTTGCGTATTTTTGAGTTACTGTTTGTATTTCATTGAGCTTCTTGGATGTGTAGATTGATGTTTATCATCACATTTTGGAAGTTTTCAAACATTATTCCAATATTCTTTCTGATTCTTTTGCTCTCTTCTCTGGGACTTATTTTATGCATATTTACTGTACTTGATAGTGTCCCACAGATCTCTGAAGCTCTGATTATTTTCTTCATTCTTTTTTCTATGTGGTCCTCACATTGAAATTTTTAAATTGACCTATTTTCAAATTTACTGTATATTTTTGCTATTAAAATCTACTGTTGAGCTCTCCTGTGAATTTTATACCAGTTATCGTTCTTTTTCACTCTGGAATATCTATTATTTTAAGTTTATATCTCTTTATTCATATTCTCTATTTGGTTAAACATCATCTTCATATGTACTTTTAGTTCTTTGGCATGTTCTTTTTTTTAGCTCTCTCTTTATAGCTGATTTTAAATCTTTGTCTATCAAGATTTTAAGTCTTTGTCTCAGGCCTTCCTCAGAGAGTTTCAATTGTTTGTTTCTCCCTGTGTATAGATTATATTTTCTTGTTTCTTTGTATGTCTCCTAATTTTTTGGAAAACTTAGCATTTCATACAATATAATGTGGTGACTTTTAAAACCCTATCCTCTCACCTCAGGGGTTGTTTTTGTCAGTTTTTTATTTCTTTTGTTTTTGTCATTTATGCAACTTATGTGTTTAATGACTTTCTTGGACTAAGTGTTTAAAGTCTGCATTCTTTGTTGTGTGTGACCACTGAAACCTCTTCTCCATTGTCTTACTAGTTCACTCTGATGAACAGAAATTTCCTTATATACCTTAAGTCAGTAAGTCTTCTGTTCTTTGCTGACAGGTTCTTTGTGTGTCTTGAGGCAAATCTTCAAAGCAAAGACAGTTTATCATTCTCCCTTACCCTCTATTCTTGTTTGTGTAAGGCCTCATTGTTAGCCAGAGATGAGAGACTGGGAACTTCCATATTCTTTTCTGGACCTACTCCCAGTGTGGTACATGTGCACAACCTTCTAGATCCCCATCAATGTGTCAGAATTTTTCAAATCTCCCTGTGTTTTTTTCTTTCTCCCCACTTTCCTTTTAACTTTTTGGCTGATCTGTTGTTTATGCCAACAAACAGCCTTATGAAGCCAAAATATTATATGACTGCAACTAATTGCTTTCAACCAACACCCTGGGGATTGCGATTTCCCCACAGAGGGGTATTCTAATCAGGTCAAATGACAGCAATGCCCTGTGAAAGGAGCATTTTGAGGGAGCTACAAGACAGTCAATTAATGATAATGCTCTGGTTATGGAATGTTCTATAGAGTTCCATTCTCACTCTGTACATTTTTAAAGCTAATGCAGCACCAAGGAGAGATGGATCATAATAGGCCAACTCATAACATCTCTAACACTGATGTTCTTTCTGGGGCTTGGTAGTTTTTCTTAGATTAGATAGTTTTCTAAGTTCTGAAAAACTTTATTGCTTCCATATTTGTGAGCCTTTTCATTAATTTTCAGGGAGCAGAGGATTTAAGGAGCTCTCGAGTCCAACATTCCAAAAATCTCAGCTCTCAGAGCATTCCATCTTGATCGCTACTATAATATTTCTTCCAAGTGTCCATTCAACCTGTATTTGAATATGTCTAGTGACACAAATCACAGACTGTAAAAACATCATTTCTGCTTTGAACACCCATTTCTATTAGAAAATTCTATCTTAGACTTCCCTGGTGGTGAAGCAGTTAAGATTCTTAGCTCCCAGTGCAAGGGGCATGTGTTCAATCCCTGATCAGAGAACTAGATCCCACATGCATGATATAACTAAGAGTTCACATGCCACGACTAAGGAGCCTGTAAGCCACAACTAAGGAGCCCGCCTGCCACAACTAAAACCTGGTGCAACCAAATAAAAAAAAATACAAAGTTTTTTAAGAAATTTCTACCTTACATTGAGTTATCTTTCTTTGGTTTCATTCCCTTGATCTAGTTAACCATATGGGACCACTTGAACCACATATTTTCCAATGTTAGTAAGTTCAAGACTCAAGTACCTTTGATGCCTCTTTCTGTGCTCAATGCAGAAATCTTTAATTGATAATGACACATCACCCCTGAGCCCCAACAGATTTCATAATCTAAGCAGGAAAACCATACCAATCAATTGGAGTTGGCCTGGGAAATAAAAAACTATTTGCCATCCAGGATTTAATCCTGTTTACATCACTCTCTTTCATATAGTTGAAGGATTTATTTATTTATTTATTTATTATTTGTTTTTGCTAATGGTAAGTGTTTACTATGTTCCAGGCCTTGTGTTATATACTTTATATACATGATGTCATTTAATCATCACAGTAACCTTATAAGTTAGATATTATATGATTATTTTTACACAAGGATATGGAGGTTCAGACTTAGTAAGTAATATAGCCAAGGTTCACAATTAGTAATTGGTAATTCCTAGATTCTGAGATTTGTGTAATTTCACATCCCTAGCTTCACCTTTACTATTCAGAAATATAGCCAGTTCCTTTTCAAATTTCATATTTCTAATGTATAGTGATATAATGATGTGAAATTGCAGAAACTGATAGAGTTGGGAATTTACAGGATGTCAAAACTGAGACAGAAGTACAGGATTTCTAATGATCAAACATATGCTTTCTTTATGATCTAAGGATTCCCTTATGGACCATGCTTTATAAACCATGCTTGTCTACCCTCCTCATTTTACACTAGAGGGAACTGAGGCCTAGGGAGGAGAAAAGACTAACTCTCGGTCACATAGTTAGTGGAAAAGCCTTGGCTAGACCACAGGGTTCCAGATTGTTCAGTGTTCCTTCTCCATACTACATTTTCTAAGGTTGTCAGAATTAAAATCTTCCAGCCTGTCATGTATGTGGTCTTACTTTCTATAATAACCCTACATTAATATAGAACAAGCTAGCTTTCCAAATTCAAAGATTTTCAGAGTGTGTGTGAAATGAGAAGAGTAACAGTTTGAAAAAAATTACTAGAATCCAGAAGTAATAACCACGTTTGATCCTTCTAAGTTTATTGAGGTTTTTTAATATCTAAAAACCTAATCCCACAGCCCAGGTGACTCTAAAAGACAGAAGTTTTTCAGCTGTGCAAACCTACTCTAAAGGGTTTACAATGCAGTCTATATAAACTGACTACCAAGATTTGTTTTGGAAACTATAGGCTTCCTACAAGAACAAGAGATGGCACCACAGGAAGAACAAATTGCATACAAATGCCATTAGCATCTTATACACAAGAGTGACTCCATCTAGGTTTGAGGCAAACACACTCTCCTAATACTTCCTGGCTACCTATTGAGAACTTTGCTTCTCCATCATCTTTCAACTCTTTAATACTCGGTTTAGAATCTGACCCTCCTTCCTGTACTCTTGCCACCAGCCTCATTTATGTCTCATTTGACTTTGAACTACCATGTGGTCTACAAATTCTTCATTTTTATACCCCCTAGCTATTTTATTCCCACACTATTCTTACACTGAACTGCCAACCACTTGAGATTACCAATGCCTAAGGCTTCAGGCTTCAAACTTTACTTATACCACCAGGCCTAGCACTTCTCAAGTTCACTGATGTCCTTAAGGATATATCTTCAGCTAAGGAAATTTGTTGTTAGAGAAGAAAAAAAGGAAAGCAGAACCCTTCCTTGGAAGCCAAGTTTCCCTCTTCAGTTCTAGCCTGGATGCAGTGAAGTGATGAGTCAGTGGTATGCATACATGACTCATAATCAGAGACAGGTGAATGGAACACACAAGGGAAGGAGTGAGAGTCTTCCTTCTTTCCATATAGTGGTTTTACATAGAAATATACATAAATATATTAAATATCTGTTTGATTTGTTTGGTAATATTTTCACCAAACATGGAGGGTATGTTTTGGATGGTCTATACTAAGATATAGGCTCTGTAGTACAGATGAAACTCAATTTGAGGGACGCTGGGGGACAGATATCTTCCAGAAAAACTGCAAGTGAGAATGTAGTTTTAAGAAATTTGTAAGAGTATATTTTCAATGGTCAGCCAACCATTCTATTTTTTTGAGGGAAAGAGGAGCATCTGGAGCTTCCTTAAAGGGATAGGCCTTTTGATACTGGTACCTGGAAAAGAGATATTCTTATTCATACTAAGATACCATGGACAGAAAACACAAATGACATTTGGAAACACAATTTCACATTTGGTTCTCAAATTGAAGATCACAAGGACAGATACTGAATTATGTCTCATTAGGGGTTAATTTATTGCTTACAGAAGTAATCCAATGTAATTCAATACTCCTAGAATAACTGCAGAGATTGACTTATTTACAAATAGCAAATTAGTGTCTCAGGCTACAGGTAATATCAAGAAAGCCAGAGAGAGGGGCGCGAGCCGCGGCTAAAAGCACGGACCACAGGGACAGGCGGGAGACGCTAAGGCTGCTGCTGCTGCCACCAAGGGGCCTGTGTGTGAAAACAGGTCACTATCCACACCCCTCTTCCGGGGAGCCTGTGCATGCCGCCACTGCCAGGTTCCCGGGATCCAGGGACAACTTCCCCGGGAGAACGCATGGCGAGCCTCAGGCTGGCGCAACGTCACGCTGGCCTCTGCTGCCGCAGGCCCGCCCCGCACGCAGTGCCCCTCCCTCCCCCCAGGCTGAGTGCACCAGAGCCCCCGAATCAGCGGCTCCTTTAACCCCGTCCTGTCTGAGCAAAAAACAGATGCCCTCCAGCTACCTACACACAGAGGCGGGGCCGAATCCAAAGCTGAGCCCCTGTGAGCTGTGAGAACAAAGAAGAGAAAGGGAAATCTCTCCTAGCAGCCTCAGAAACAGCGGATTGAAGCTTCACAATCAACTTGATGTACCCTGGATCTATGGAATACATGAATAGACAACAAATCAACCCAAATTGAGGAGGTGGGATTCGAAAGCAAGATCTATGATTTTTTCCCGTTTTCCTCTTTTTGTGAATGTGTATGTGTATGCTTCTTGTGAGATCTTGTCTGTATAGCTTTGCTTCCACCATTTGTCTTAGGGTTCTATCCGTCCATGGTTTTTTTAAAAAATTTTTTCTTAATAATTAATTTTAATAAATTTATTATACTTTACCTTCATTTTTCTTTCTTTCTTTCTTCCTTCCTTCCTTCCTTCCTTCCTTCCTTCCTTCCTTCCTTCCTTCCTTCCTTCCTTCCTTCCTTCCTTCCTTCCTTCCTTTCTTTCTTTCTTTCTTTCTTTCTTTCTTTCTTTCTTTCTTTCCTTCCCTCCTTTAGACAACGAATCATCCCAAATTGAGGAGGTGGTCTCTGAGAGCAAGATTTATGATTTTTTCCCCTTTACCTCTTTTTGTGAGGGTGTATGTGTATGCTTCTGTGTAAGATTTTGTCTGTATAGCTTTGCTTCCAACATTTGGCCTAAGGTTCTATCCGTCCCTTTTTTTTCTAAATAATTATTTTTTAATTCAATAACTTTATTGTACATTATTTTATTTTACTGTATCTTCTTTCTTTCACTCTTTTTCCCTTCCTTCCCTCCTTCCTTCTTTCCTCCCTCCCTCCCTACCTCCTTCCATTCTTTTCTTCTTGCCTTCTTTCCTTATTTGCTTCTTCCTTTCTTTCTTTCTTCCTTCGTTCCTTCCTTCCCTCCTGCCTTCCTTCCTTCCTTCCCTCCTTGCTTTCTTTCTTTCTTCATGCTTCTACTAATTCTCTCTAATTTTTCTCCCTTTTATTCTTAGCCGTGTGGATGAAAGGCTCTTAGTGCTCCAGCCAGGAATCAGGGCTCTGCCTCTGAAGTAGGAGAGCCAACTTCAGGACACTAGTCAACAAGAGACTTCCCAGCTCCACATAATATCAAATGGCGAAAATCTCCCAGAGACCTCCATCTTAACACCAGCACCCAGCTTCACTCAACGACCAGCAAGCTACAGTGCTGGACAAACTATGCCAAACAACTAGCAAAACAGGAACACAACCCCACCCATTAGCAGAGAGGCTGCCTAAAATCATAATAAGGCCACAGACACCCCAAAACACACCACCAGACGTGAAACTGCCCACTGGAGAGACAAGATATAGCCTCATCAACCACAACACAGGCACTAGTCCCCTCTGTCAGGAAGCCTACACAACCCACTGAACCAACCTTAGCCACTGAAGACAGACGTCAAAAACAACGGGAACTACGAACCTGCAGCCTGCAAAAAGGAGACCCCAAACACAGTAAGATAAGCAAAATGAGAAGACAGAAAAACACACAGCAGATGAAGGAGCAAGATAAAAATGCACCAGACCTAACAAATAAAGAGGAAATAGGCAGTCTACCTGAAAATGAATTCAGAATTATGATAGTAAGGATGATCTGAAATCTTGGAAATAGAATGGACAAAATGCGAGAAAGAGTTAACAAGGACCTAGAAGAACTAAAGATGAAACAAGCAACGATGAACAACACAATAAATGAAATTAAAAGTACTCTAGATGGGATCAATAGCAGAATAACTGAGGCAGAAAAATGGATAAGTGGCCTGGAAGATAAAATAGTGGAAATAAATACTGCAGAGCAGAATAAAGAAAAAACAAGGTAAAGAACTGAGAACAGTCTCAGAGACCTCTGGGACAACATTAAAGGCAACAACATTCGAATTATACGGGTTCCAGAAGAAGAACAGAAAAAGAAAGGGACTGAGAAAATATTTGAAGAGACTATAGTTGAAAACTTCCCTAATATGAGAAAGGAAATAGTTAATCAAGTCCAGGAAGCACAGAGACTCCCATACAGGATAAACCCAAGGAGAAATACGCCAAGACACATATTAATCAAACTGTCAAAAATTAAATTCAAAGAAAGCATATTAAAAGCAGCAAGGGAAAAACAACAAATAACACACAAGGGAATCCCCATAAGGTTAACAGCTGGTCTCTCAGCAGAAAACCTACAAGCCAGAAGGGAGTGGCAGGACATACTGAAAGTGATGAAGGAGAAAAAACTGCAACCAAGACCACTCTACCCAGCAAGGATCTCATTCAGATTTGATGGAGAAATTAAAACCTTTACAGACAAGCAAAAGCTGAGAGAGTTCAGCACCACCAAACCAGCTTTACAACAAATGCTAAAGGAACTTCTCTAGAAAAGAAACACAAAAGAAGGAAAAGACCTATAATAACGAACCCAAAACAATTTAGAAAATGGAAATAGGAACATACATATCAATAATTACCTTAAATGTAAATGGACTAAAGGCTCCCACCAAAAGACACAGATTGGCTGAATGGACACAAAAGCAAGACCCTTGTATATGCTGTCTACGAGAGATCCACTTCAGACCTAGAGACACATACAGACTGAAAGTAAGGGGATGGAAAAAGATATTCCATGCAAATGGAAACCAAAAGAAAGCTGGAGTAGCAATTCTCATATCAGACAAAATAGACTGTAAAATAAAGACTATTAGAAGAGACAAAGAAGGACACTACATAATGGTCAAGGGATCGATCCAAGAAGAAGATATAACAATTCTAAATATTTATGCACCCAAAATAGGAGCACCTCAATATATAAGGCAAATACTAACAGCCATAAAAGGGGAAATCGACAGCAACACATTCATAGTAGGGGATTTTAACACCCCACTTTCACTCATGGACAGATCATCCAAAATGAAAATAAATAAGGAAACACAAGCTTTAAATGATACATTAAACAAGATGGACTTAATTGATATTTATAGGACACTCCATCCAAAAACAACAGAATACACATTTTTCTCAAGTGCTCATGGAACATTCTGCAGGATAGATCATATCTTGGGTCACAAATCAAGCCTTGGTAAATTTAAGAAAATTGAAATTGTATCAAGTATCCTTTCCGACCACAATGCTATGAGACTAGATATCAAATACAGGAATAGATCTGTAAAAAATACAAACACATGGAGGCTAAACAATAACACCTATGCTTCTCAAACTCTTCCAAAATATAGCAGAAGGAGGAACACACCCAAATTCCTTCTACGAGGCCACCATCACCTTGATACCAAAACCAGACAAGGATGTCACAAAGAAAGAAAACTACAGGCCAATATCACTGATGAACATAGATGCAAAAATCCTCAACAAAATACTAGCAAACAGAATCCAACAGCACATTAAAAGGATCATACACCATGATCAAGTGGAGTTTATTCCAGGAATGCAAGGATTCTTCAATATACGCAAATCTATCAATGTGATAAACCTTATTAACAAACTGAAGGAGAAAAACCATATGATCATCTCAATAGATGCAGAGAAAACTTTTGACAAAATTCAACACCCATTTATGATAAAAACCCTGCAGAAAGTAGGCATAGAGGGAACTTTCCTCAACATAATAAAGGCCATATATGACAAGCCCACAGCCAACATCATCCTCAATGGTAAAAAACAGAAATCATTTCCACTAAGATGAGGAACAAGACAAGGTTGCCCACTCTCACCACTCTTATTCAACATAGTTTTGGAAGTTTTAACCACAGCAATCAGAGAAGAAAAGGAAATAAAAGGAATCTAAATCGAAAAGAAGTAAAGCTTTCACTGTTTGCAGATGACATGATACTATACATAGAGAATCCTAAAGATGCTACCATAAAACTACTAGAGCTAATCAATGAATTTGGTAAAGTAGCAGGATACAAAATTAATGCACAGAAATCTCTGGCATTCCTATATACTAATGATGAAAAATCTGAAAGTGAAATCAAGAAAACGCTCCCATTCACCATTGCAACAAAAAGAATAAAATATCTAGGAATAAACCTACATAAGGAGACAAAAGACCTGTATGCAGAAAATTATAAGACAGTGATGAAAGAAATTAAACGTGATACAAATAGATGGAGAAATATACCATGTTCTTGGATTGGAAGAATCAACATTGTGAAAATGACTCTACTACCCACAGCAATCTATAGATTCAATGCAATCCCTGTCAAACTACCACTGGCATTTTTCACAGAACTAGAACAAAAAATTTCGCAATACTTATGGGAACACAAAAGACCCCGAATAGCCAAAGCAATCTTGAGAACGAAAAATGAAGTTGGAGGAATCAGGCTCCCTGACTTCAGACTATACTACAAAGCTACAGTAATCAAGACAGTATGGTACTGGCAGCAAAACAGAAAGATAGATCAATGGAACAGGATAGAAAGCCCACAGATAAACCCACGCACATATGGACACCTTATCTTTGATAAACGTGGCAGGAATGTACAGTGGAGAAAGGACAGCCTCTTCAATAAGTGGTGGTGGGAAAACTGGACAGATACGTGTAAAAGCATGATATTAGATCACTCCCTAACACCATACACAAAAATAAGCTCAAAATGGATTAAAGACCTAAATGTAAGGCCAGAAACTATCAAACACTTAGAGGAAAACATAGGCAGAACACTCTTTGACATAAATCACAGCAAGATCCTTTCTGACCCACCTCCTAGAGAAATGGAAATAATAACAAAAATAAACAAATGGGACCTAATGAAACTTCAAAGCTTTGGCACAGCAAAGGAAACCATAAACAAGACCAAAAGACAACCCTCAGAATGGGAGAAAATATTTGCAAATGAAGCAACTGACAAAGGATTAATTTCCAAAATTTACAAGCAGCTCATGCAGCTCAATAACAAAAAAACAAACAACCCAATCCAAAAATGGGCAGAAGACCTAAATAGACTTTTCTCCAAAGAAGATATACAGACTGCCAACAAACACATGAACGAGTGCTCAACATCATTAATCTTGAGAGAAATGCAAATCAAAACTACAATGAGATATCATCTCACACCAGTCAGAATGGCCATCATCAAAAAATCTAGAGACAATAAGTTGTGGAGATGGTTTGGAGAAAAAGGAACACTCTTGCACTGCTGGTGGGAATGTGAATTGGTTCAGCCACTATGGAGAACAGTATGGAGGTTCCTTAAAAGCTACAAATAGAATTACCATATGACCCAGCAATCCCACTACTGGGCATATACCCTGAGAAAACCAAAATTCAAAAAGAGTCATGTACCAAAATGTTCATTGCAGCTCTATTCACAATAGCCCATAGATGGAAAGAACCTAAGTGTCCATCATCAGATGAATGGATAAAGAAGATGTGGCACATATATACAATGGAATATTACTCAGCCATAAAAAGAAACGAAATTGAGCTATTTGAAATGAGGTGGATAGATCTAGAGTCTGTCATACAGAGTGAAGTAAGTCAGAAAGAAAAAGACAAATACCATATGCTAACATATATAAATGGAATTTAAGAAAATAAATGTCATGAAGAACCTAGGGGTAAGACAGCAATAGACACAGACCTACTGGAGAACGGACTTGAGGATATGGGGAGCGGGAAGGGTGAGCTGTGACAGGGCGAGGGAGAGTCATGGACATATATACACTAACAAACGTTTGGTAGATAGTGGGAAGCAGCCACATGGCACAGGGATATCGTCTCGGTGTTTTGTGACCGCCTGGAGGGGTGGGATAGGGAGAGTGTGAGGGAGGGAGGCTCAAGAGGGAAGAGATATGGGAACATATGTATATGTATAACTGATTCACTTTGTTATAAAGCAGAAACTAACACACCATTGTAAAGCAATTATACCCCAACAAAGATGTTAAAAAAAAAAAAAAAGAAGAAGAAGGCCAACTAGAATAAAATCTGGAGGAAGGTAGAAGCAAACAACCAAGAAAGGAATATTTTGGAGCCAGAGATATAGCTGATGTCTTCCATCTCGATATTAGCAAACAGGATAAATATAAGCAGAAGTGTAGACAGGATCAGGGTTACATGGACAAGTGTTAAAAACACAGGCGGGGGGTGGGGGTGTGGGACACACACACACACACACACAAAACAACACAGGCAGGGAAACTCCATGGGAATAAATGATCATAAGGAGGTTGCAGTAACAGATGACTTTGTCACTATATAATGTGACATGAAACACTAGGAATTTCCCCCTTGGTTTGTTGGTGTGTCTCTAGTTTTTTTCTTTTCCCCAAAGCGCCCTTGTCACTCAGATCTTTCTTCTTTAATTTTGATTTTATATCAGAGTACTGTTGATTAACAATGTAGTGTTACTTTCAAGTGTACAGCAAAGTGATTCAGCTATACTTGTACAAATATCTATTATTTTTCAAATTACTTTCCTATTTAGGTTATGACAGAATACTGAGCAGAGTTCCCAGTGCTATATGGTAGATCCTCATTGGTTTCTATTTTAAATATGGCAGTGTGTTTGTGTTGTCATTTGTTTCTTTTTTTTTTAATTTCTTCTTTGATATCTTCAGTGATCTCTTGGTTATTTAGTAGCACACTGTTAGCCTCCATGTATTTATGTTTTTATGTTTTTTTCCCTGTAATTGATTTCCAATCTAATAGTACTGTGGTCAGAGAAGATGCTTGATACAATTTCAATTTTCTTAAATTTACAGAGGCTTGATTTGGGACCCCAGCTATGATCCATCCTGGAGAATGTTTCGTGAGCACTTGAGAAGAAAGTGTAATCTGCCACTTTCACGTGGAATGTCCTATAAATATCAATTAAATCTGTCTGGTCTATTGTGTCATTTAAAACTTCTATTGCCTTATTTACTTTCTGTTTGGAGGACCTATCCATCGTGTAGGTAGGGTGTTAAAGTCCCCTACTATTATTATTAATTTTTCAACATTTTTATTGGAGTATAACAGCTTTACAATGGTGTGATAGTTTCTGCTTTATAACAAAGTGAATCAGTTATACATATACATATGTTCCCATATCTCTTCCCTCTTGTGTCTCCCTCCCTCCCACCCTCGCTATCCCACTCCTCTAGGTGGTCACAAAGCACGGAGCTGATCTCCCTGTGTTATGCGGCTGCTTCCCACTAGCTATCTATTTTACGTTTGGTAGTGTATATATGTCCATGCCACTCTCTCACTTTGTCAAAGCTTACCCTTTCCCCTCCCCATATGCTCAAGTCCATGCTCTAGTAGGTCTGTGTCTTTATTTCTGTCTTACACCTAGGTTCTTCATGACCATTTTTTTCTTCTTAAATTCCATATATATGTGTTAGCATACGGTATTTATTTTTCCCTTTCTGGCACACTTCACTCTGTATGACAGTCTCTAAGTCCATCCACCTCACTACAAATAACTCAGTTTCGTTTCTTTTTATGGCTAAGTAATATTCCATTGTATATATGTGCCACACCTTCTTTATCCATTTCATCCAATGATGGACACTTAGGTTGCTTCCATCTCCTGGTTATTGTAAACAGAGCTGCAATCAACATTTCGGTACATGACTCTTTTTAAATTATGGTTTTCTCAGGGTATATGCCTAGCAGTGAGATTGCTGGGTCATATGGGAGTTCTATTTGTAGTTTTTTAAGGAAACTTCATACTATTCTCAATTGTGGCTGTACCAATTCACATTCCCACCAGCAGTGCAAGAGTGTTCCCTTTTCTCCACACCCTCTCCAGCATTTATTGTTTCTAGATTTTTTGATGATGGCCATTCTGACTGGTGTGAGATGACATCTCATTGTAGTTTTTGTTTTGTTTTGTTTTTTGTGGTATGCGGGCTTCTCACTGTTTTGACCTCTCTCGTGAGGAGCACAGGATCCGGACACACAGGCTCAGTGGCCATGGCTCAAGGGCCCAGCTGTTCCACGGCATGTGGGATCCTCCCATACTAGGACATGAATCCGCTTCCCCTGCATCAGCAGGTGGACTCTCAACCACTGTGCCACCAGGGAAGCCCTGTCATTGTAGTTTTGATTTGCATTTCTCTAATGATTAATGATGTTGAGCATTCTTTCATGTGTTTATGGGATATCTGTATATCTTCTTTGGAGAAATGTCTATTTAGGTCTTCCGTCCATTTTTGGATTGGGTTGTTTGTTTTCTTGTTATTGAGCTGCATGAGCTGCTTGTAAATTTGGACATGAATCCTTTGTCAGTTGCTTCATTTGCAAATATTTTCTCCCATTCTGAGGGTTGTCTTTTGGTCTTGTTTACTGTTTCCTTTTCTGTGCAAAAGCTTTTAAATTTCATTAGGTCCATTTGTTTATTTTTGTTTCCTTTTCTCTAGGAGGTGGGTCAAAAATGATCTTGCTGTGATTTATGTCGTAGAGTGTTCTGCCTATGTTTTCCTCTAAGAGTTTGATAGTTTCTGGCCTTACATTTAGGTCTTTAATCCATTTCGAGCTTATTTTTGTGTATGGTGTTAGGGACTTTTCTAATCTCATACTTTTACATGTACCTGTCCAGTTTTCCCAGCACCACTTGTTGAAGAGGCTGTCTTTTCTTAACTGTATATTTTTGCCTCCTTATCAAAGATAAGGTGACCATATGTGCGTGGGATTATTGCAGGGCTTTCTATCCTGCTCCATTGATCTATATTTCTGTTTTATTGCCAGTAGTATACTGTCTTGATTACTGTAGCTTTGTAGTATAGTCTGAAGTCAGGGAGCCTGATTCCTCTAGCTCCATTTTTCAGCCGCAAAATTGTATTGTTTATTCAGGGTCTTTTGTGTTTCCATACAAATTGTGAAATGTTTTGTTCTAGTTCTCAGAAAAATGCCAGTGGTTGTCTGATACGGATTGCATTTAATCTGTAGATTGCTTTGGGTAGTAGAGTCATTTTCACAATGTTGATTCTTCCAATCCAAGACTATGGTATATCTCTCCATCTATTTGTTTCATCTATAATTTCTTTCATCAGTGTCTTATAATTTTCTGAACACAGGTCTTTTGTCTAGGTTTATTCCTAGATATTCTATTCTTTTGTTACAAAGGAAACTGGGAGTGTTTTATTAATTTCACTTTCAGATTTTTCATCATTAGTGTATAGGAATGCCAGAGATTTCTGTGCATTAATTTTGTAATCTGCTACTTTACCAAATTCATTGATGAGCTCTAGTAGTTTTCTGTTAGTATCTTCAGGATTTTCTATGTAGAGTATCATGTCATCTGCAAAGAGTGACAGCTTTACTTCTTCTTTTCATATGTGGATTATTTTGTTTCTATTTCTTCTCTAATTGCTGTCGCTAAAACTTCCAAAACTATGTTGAATAATAGTGGTGAGAGTGGACAACCATGTCTTGTTCCTGATCTTAGTGGAAATGGTTTCAATTTTTCAGCATTGTGGATGATGTTGGCTGTGGGTTTGTAATATATGGCCTGTATTTTGTTGAGGAAAGTTCCTTCTATGCCTACTTTCTGCAGGGCTTTATCATAAATGGGTGTAGAATTTTGTTGAAAGCTTTCTCTGCATCTATTGAGATGATCATATGGTTTTTCTCCTTCAAATTGTTAATATGGTGTATCACTTTGATTGATTTGCGTATATTGAAGAATCCTTGCATTCATGAAATAATCCCCACTTGATCATGTTGAATGATACTTTTAATGTGCTGTTGGATTCTGATTGCTAGTATTTTGTTGAAGATTTTTACATCTATGTTCATCAGTGATATTGGCCTGTAGTTTTTTTTTTGTGACATCTTTGTTTGGTTTTGGTATCAGGGTGACGGTGGCCTTGTAGAATGAGTTTGTGAGTGTTCCTCCCTCTGCTATATTTTGAGAAGGATAGGTGTTAGCACTTCTCTAAAATTTTGATAGAATTCGCCGGTGAAGCCATCTGGTCCTGGGCTTTTGTTGGTTGGAAGATTTTTAATCACAGTTTCAATTTCAGTTCTTGTGATTGATATCTTCAAATTATCTATTTCTTCCTGATTCAGTCTTGGCAGGTTTTGCATTACTAAGAATTTTCCATTTCTTACAGGTTGTCCATTTTATTGGCATTGAGTTGCTTGTAGTAATCTTTCATGATCTTTTGTATTTCTGCAGTGTCAGTTGTTACTTCTCCTTTTTCATTTCTAATTCTATTGATTTGAGTCTTCCCTCTTTTTCTCTTTATGAGTCTGGCTAATGGTTTATCAATTTTTTTAACTTCTTAAAGATCAAGCTTTTAATTTTATTTGTCTTTGTTATCATTTCTTTTTCATTTATATCTGATCATATATGTATGATTTCTTTCCTTCTGCTAACTTTGGGTTTTTTTGTTCTTCTTTCTCTAATTGTTTTAGGTGCAAGGTAAGGTTGTTTTTTTGAGATGTATCTTGTTTCTTGAGGTAGGATTGTATTGCTCTAAACTTCCCTCTTAGAACTGCTTTTGCTTCATCCCATAGGTTTTGGGTCATCATGTCTCCATTGTCGTTTGTTTCTAGGTATTTTTGATTTCCTCTTTGATTTCTTCAGTGATCACTTCGTTATTAAGTAGTCCATTGTTTAGCCACCATGTGTTTGCATTTGTTAAAGATCATTTCCTGTAATTGATATCTAGTCTCATAGCATTGTGGTCAGAAAAGATACATGATACAATTTAAATTTTATTAAATTTACCAAGGCTTGATTTGTGACCCACGATATGATCTATCCTGGAGAATGTTCCATGAGCAATTGAGAAAAATGTGTATTCTGTTCTTTTTGGATTCAATGTCCTGTATATATCAATTAAGTCCATCTTGTTTAATGTATCACTTAAAGCTTGTGTTTCTTTATTCATTTTCATTTTGGATGATCTGTCCATTGGGGAAGGCGAGTTGTTAAAGTCCCCTACTATGAATATGTTCCTGTCAATATCCCTTTTATGGCTGTGAGTATTTGCCTTATGTATTGAGGTGCTCCTATGTTGGGTGCATAAATATTTACAATTGTTATATCTGCTTCTTGGATCGATCCCATGATCTTTATGTAGTGTCCTTCTTTGTCTCTTCTAATAGTCTTTATTTTACGTCTATTTTGTCTGATATGAGAATTGCTACTCCATCTTTCTTTTGATTTCTATTTGCATGGAATATCTTTTTCCATCCCCTCGCTTTCAGTCTGTATGTGTCCCTAGGTCGGAAGTGGGTCCCTTGTAAACAACATATATATGGGTCTTGTTTTTCTATCCAATCAGCCAGTCTGTGTCTTTTGGTTTGAGCATTTAATCCATTTACATTTATGGTAATTATTGATATGTATGTTCCTATTCCCATTTTCTTAATTGTTTTCGGTTTGTTATTGCAGGTCTTTTCCTTCTCTTGTGTTTCTTGCCTAGAGAAGTCCCTTTAGCATTTGTTGTAACGCTGGTTTGGTGGTGCTGAACTCTCTCAGCTTTTCCTTTTCTTTAAAGGTTTTAATTTCTCCATCAAATCTGAATGAGATCCTTGCTGGGTAGAGTAATCTTTGTTGTAGGTTTTTCTCCTTCATCACTTTAAACATACCCTGCCACTCCCTTCTGGCTTGCAAGTTTCTGCTGAAAGATCAGCTGTTAATGTTATGGGGATTCCCTTGTGTGCTATTTTTTTTCCCTTGCTGCTTTTAATATATTTTCTTTGTATTTAATTTTTAATAGTTTGATTAATATGCGTCTTGCCATGTTTCTCCTTGGATTTATCCTGTATGGGTGTCTCTGTGCTTCTTGGACTTAACTATTTCCTTTCCCATATTAGGGAAGTTTTCAACTATAGTCTCTTCAAATATTCTCTCAGTCCCTTTGTTTTTCTCTTCTTCTTCTGGGACCCCTATAATTCGAATATTGGTGCATTTAATGTTGTCCCAGAGGTCTCTCTGGCTGTCCTCAGTTCTTTTCATTTTTTATTCTGTATTCTTCTCTGCAGTAGTTATTTCCACTATTTTATCTTCCAGGTCACTTATCCATTCTTCTGTCTCAGTTATTCTGCTATTGTTCCCATCTAGAGTATTTTTAATTTCATTTATTTTGTTGTTCATCCTTGCTTGTTTCCTCTTTAGTTCTTCTAGGTTCTTGTTAAATGTTTCTTGCGTTTTCTCTATTCTATTTTGAAGATTTTGGATCATCTTTACTCTCATTATTCTGAATTCTTTTTCGGTAACCTGCCTATTTCCTCTTCATTTGTTAAGTCTGGTGGGTTTTTGCCTTGCTCCTTCATCTGTTGTGTGTTTTTCTGTCTTCTCATTTTGCTTATCTTACTGTGTTTGGGGTCTCCTTTTTGCAGGCTGCAGATTAGTAGTTCCCGTTGTTTTTGGTGTCTATCCCCAGTGGCTAATGTTGGTTCAGTGGGTTGTGTATGCTTCCTGGTGGAGAGGACTAGTGCCTATGTTCTAGTGGATGAGGCTGGATCTTGTCTTTCTGGTGTGCAGTTCCACGTCTGGTGGTGTGTTTTGGGGTGTCTGTGGCCTTATTATGATTTTAGGCAGCCTCTCTTCTAATGGGTGGGGTTGTGTTCCTGTCTTGCTAGTTGATTGGCATAGGGTGTCCAGCACTGTAGCTTGCTGGTCATTGAGCAAAGCTGGGTCTTGACGTTGAGATGGAGATCTCTGGGAGATTTTTGCCATTTGGTATTACATGTAGCTGGGAGGTCTCTTGTTGACCAGTGTCCTGAAGTTGGCTCTCCCGTATCAGAGGCACAGCACTGACTCCTGGCTGGAACACCAAGAGCCTTTCATCCACACAGCTCAGAATGAAAGGGAGAAAATGTAGAAAGAAAAAGGATAAATAAAGGTATTAAAATAAAAAATAATTATTAAGAAAACACTATTTTAAAAAAGTAAAACAAACAACAAACAAACAAAAAGAAAAGACAGACAGAACCCTAAGAAAAATGGTGAAAGCAAAGCTATACAGAAAAAAATCTCACATAGAAGCATACACATACACACTGACAAAAAGGGGAAAAGGGAATAAAATAATATATCTTGCTCTCAAAGTCCACCTCCTCAATTTGGGATGATTCTTTGTTCAGGTATTCCACAGATGCAGGGTACATCAAGTTGATTGTGGAGATTTAATTTGCTTCTCCTGAGGCTGCTGGGAGATATTTCCCTTTCTCTTCTTTGTTCACACTGCTCCTGGGGTTCAGTTTTGGATTTGGCTCCACATCTGCATTTTGGTTGCCTGAGGGCATCTGTTCTTTGCTCAGACAGGATGGGGTTAAAAGAACAGCTGCTTTGAGGACTCTGACTCACTCAGGCCAGCGGGAGGGAGGGGTACGGTACAAGCCTGCAATGGCAGAGGCCAGCTTGACTTTGCACCAACCTGAGGCGCTCTGTGCCTTCTCCCGGGGAAGTTGTCCCTTGATCACAGGGCCCTGGCAGTGGTGGGCTGCACAGGCTACCCCTAGTGGAGGTGTTAAGAGTGACCTGTGCTCGCACACAGGCTTCTTGGTGTTAGCAGCAGCAGCCTTAGCGTCTCATGCCCATCTCTGTGGTCCGCCCTGTTAGCCGTGGCTCATGCCCGTCTCTGGAGCTCCTTTAAGCAGTGCTCTTAATCCCCTCTCCACGTGCATCAGGAAACAAAGAGGGAAGAAAATGTCTCTTGCCTCTTCAGCAGGTCCAGACATTTTCCCGGACTCCCTCCCGGCTAGCCATGGTGCACTAAACCCCTGCAGTCTGTTTTCACACCACCAGTCCTCTCCCTGTGATCTGACCAAAGCACAAGCCTCAGCTCCCAGCCCTCGCCCACCCCAGTGGGTAAACAGGCAAGCCTCTCGCGCTGGTGAGTGCTGGTCGGCACCAATCCTCTGTGCGGGAATCTCTCCGCTTTGCCCTCCGCACCCCTGTTGCTGTGCTCTCCTCCACAGCTCTGAAGCTTCCCCCCTCCGTCACCTGCAGTCTTCACCCACTTAGGGGCTTCCTAGTGTGTGGAAACCTTTCCTCCTTCACAGCTCCCTCTCACTGGTGCAGGTCCCATCCCTATTCTTTTGTTTCTGTTTTTTCTTTTTCCCCACCCAGGTACGTGGGTAGTTTCTTGCCTTTTGTGAGTCTGAGGTCTTCTGCCAGCGTTCAGTGGGTGTTCTATAGGAGCAGTTCCACGTGTCGATGTATTTCTGATGTATCTGTGGGGAGGAAGGTGATCTCTGTGTCTTACTCTTCCGCCGTCTTCCTCAATTCCCGTCCTAATATTATTTTTTTGACCATAGTTAATAACACTATATTGTACATTTGAAAATTGCTAAGAGAATAGATCTTAAAAGTTCTCACCACAAGAAAATTAAAATGTTGTAACTATGTATGCTGATGGGTGATAATTAGGCTTATTGTGGTCATCATTTGCAATATATACAAACAGTGGATCATTACATTGTACACCTGCAACTTATATAAAGTTACATGTCAATTATACCTCAATTAAAAATAAAATGGAATAAGAACAGGGCCACCTGGACCCAGTTTATCAAAAACATCAGAAATGGGGCTGGGAATAGGTTGAGGCCAATGAGACAGTAGAATAACTTAAAGTCTCCTACTATCATTGTGTTACTGTCAGTTTCCCTTTTTATGGTTGTTAGAATTTGCCTTATGTATTGAGGTGCTCCTATGTTGGGTGCATAAATATTTATAATGGTTATATCTACGTCTTTGAATGATCCCTTGTTCATTATGTAGTATCCTACGTTTTCTCTTGTAACAGTCTTTATTTTAAAGTCTATTTTATCTGATACAAGGATTGCTACTCCAGCTTTCTTTTGGTTTCAATTTGCATTGAATATCTTTTTCCATCCCTTCACTTTCTGTCTGTATGTGTGCCTAGGTCTGAAGTAGGTCTCTTGTAGACAGCATATATATGAGTCTTGCTTTTGTATCAATTCAGTCAGCCTGTGCCTTTTGTTTGGAGCATTTAATCCATTTACTTCCAAGGTTATTATCCATATGTATGTTCCTATTACCACTTTCTTAATTGTTTTGGGATTGTTTTTATGGGTCTTTTTCTCCTCTTGTGTTTCCCAAATAGAGAATTTATTTTAACATTTATTGTAAAGCTGGTTTGGTGGTGCTGAATTCTCTTAGCTTTGGCTTGGCTGTAAAGCTTTTTATTTCTCCATTGAATCTGAATGAGAGCCTTACTGGGTACAGTAATCTTGGGTACAGGTTTTTCTCTTTCACCACTTTAAGTATATCCTGCCACTCCCTTCTGGTCTTCTGGATTTCTCCCTTCTGGATTTCTGCTGAAAAATCAGCTGATAACTTTATGGGGATCCCTTTCAATGTAATTTTTGCTTTTCCCTTGCTGCTTTTAATATTTTTTCTTTGAATTTAATTTTTGTTAATTTGAATAATATGTGTCTTGGTGTGTTTCTCCTAGGGTTTATCCTGTATGGGACTCTCTGTAATTCCTGAAATTAGGTGACTATTTCCTTTCCATTGTTATGGGAGATTTCCACTAAAATCTCTTCAAATATTTTCTGAGACACTTTCGTTTTCTCTTCTTCTTCTGGGACCCCCATAATACAAATGTTGGTGCATTTAGTGTTGTCTCAGAGGTCTCTGAGATTGTCTTCAATTCTTTTTACTCTTTTTTCTTTATTCTGCTCCTCATCAGTTATTTCTACCATTCGGTATTCCAGCTCACTTATTAGTTCTTCTGCCTCAGTTATTGATTAATTATAATTAATTAATTAGTGTATTTTTCATTTCAGTTATGTTGTAGTTCACCTCTGTTTGGGATGCAGCAAAAAAGCTCTAGGAAGGAAGTTTATAGCAATTCAATCTCACCTCAAGAAACAAGAAAAATCTCAAATAAAAAATTTAAAACTTACACTTCAAGCAACAAGAGAAAGAAGAACAAATAAGACCCAAAGTCAGGAGAATGAAAGAAATCACAAAGATCAGAGCAGAAATAAATGAAAGAGAAACGATGAAAACAATAGCAAAGATCAATGAAACTAAAAGCTGGCTCTTTGAGAAGATAAACAAAATTGATAATCCTTTAGCCATACTCATTAAGAAAATAAAGGAGAGGACACAAATCAATACAATTAGTAATGAAAAAGGAGAAATGACAACTGACACTGTAGAAATACAAAAGATTATAAGAGACTACTAAAAACTATATGACAATAAAATGGACAACCAAGAAGAATGGACAAATTCTTGGAAAAGTACAATTTTACAAGACTGAACCAGGAAGAATTAGAAAATATAAACTGACCTATCACAAGTAATGATATTGAAACTCTGATTAAAATCTTCCAACAAACAAAAGTCCAGGACCAGATGGCTTCATAGGTGAATTCTATTAAACATTTCAAGAAGAGTTAACACCAATCCTTCTCAATCTCTTCCAAAAATTTGCAGAGAGAGGAAAACTCCCAAATTCATTCTACAAGGCAACCATCACCCTGATACCAAAATCAAAGATATCACAAAAACAGAAAACTACAGACAAATATCATTGATTAATATGGATGCAAAAATCGTGAACAAAATACAAGCAAACAGAATCCAACAACATATTAAAAGGATCATAAACCATGATCAAGTGGGATTTGCTCCAGGAATGAAAGGATTCTTCAATATACACAAATCAAAAAATGTGATATACCATATTAACAAATTAAGGAACAAATGCTACATGATCATCTCAATAGATACAGAAAAAACTTCTGACAAAATTTAACACCGATTTATGATAAAAGCTCTCCAGAAAATGGGCATAGAGGGAATCTACCTCAACATAATAAAGGTCATATATGACAAACCCACAGCAAATATCATACTCAATGGTGAGAAACTAAAAGCATCTCCACTAAGATCAGGAACAAGACAAGGATATCCTGTCTTGCCACCCTTATTCAACATAGTTTTAGAAGTCCTAGCCAAGGTGATCCGTGAAGAAAAAGAAATAAAAGAAATACAAATTGGAAAAGAAGTAAAATTCTCACTGTTTGCAGATGACAAGATATTATACATAGAAAATCCTAAAGATGCCACTCGAAAACTACTATAGCTATTCAATTAATTTGGTAAGGTTGCAGGTTACAAAATTAATGCACAGAAATCTCTGGCATTACTATACATTAAACATGAAAAATCATAAAGCCAAATTAAGGAAACAATCCCTTTTACCATCACAACAAAAAGAATAAAATATCTAGGAACAAACCTACCTAGGGGGGCAAAAGACTTGTACTCAGAAAACTATAAAACACTGATGATAGAAATCAAAGATGCCACAAACAGATGGAGAAATATATCATGCTCTTGGATTGGAAGAATCAATAATGTGAAAATGACTATACTACGCAAAGCAGTCTACAGATTCAATGCAATCCCTATCAAACTACCAATGGCATCCTTCACAGAATTAGAAAAAAATATTTACAATTTGTATGGAAACACAGAAGAGTCCTACTAGCCTAAAGCAATCTTGAGAAAGAAAAATTGAGCTGGAAGAATCAGGCTCCTGACTTCAACCTATAGTATAAAGCTACAGTAATCAAGACAGCATGATACTGGTACAAAAACAGAAATATAGAGCAATAGTGCAGGATAGAAAGCCCAGAAATGAACCCACGCACATATGGTCACCTAATTTATGACAAGTAAGACAAGAACATACAATGGAGAAAAGACAGCCTCTTCAAAAAGTGATGCTGGGAAAACTGGACAGCCCCATGTAACATAATGAAATTAGAACACTAGCCAACACCATACAGAAAAATATACTCCAAATGGATTAAAGACCTAAATGTAAGACTGGACACTATAAAACCCTTAGAGGAAAACATAGGAAAAACACACTTTTACATAAACCACAGCAATATCTTTTTTGACCCACCTCCTAGAGTAATGAAAAAATCACAAAAATAAACAAATGGAACCTAATTAAACTTAAAAGCTTCTGCACAGCAAAGGAAACCATAAACAAAGACAACCCTCAGAATGAGAAAAGCAACGGACAAAGGATTAATCTCCAAGTTATACAAACAGCTCATGGAGCTCAATAAAAAAACAAAACAACAACAAAAATAAAACAAAAAAACCCAACTAACCCAAGTAAAAAATGGGCAGAAGACCTAAATAAAAATTTCACAAAAGAAGACATAGAGATGGCCAAGAGGCACATGAAAAGATGCTAAACATCACTAATTATTACAGAGATGCAACTCAAAACTACAGTGAGGTATCACCTCACACCAGTCATAATGGCCATCATCAAAAAATCTACAAACGGTAAATGCTGGAGAGGGTGTGGAGAAAAAGGAAGCCTTTTGCACTGTTGGTGGGAATGTAAATTGATACAGCCACTATGGAGAAAAGTATGGAGGTTCCTTAAGAAACTAAAAATAGAACTACCATATGACCCAAAAATCCCACTCCTGGGCATATACCCTGAGAAAACCATAATTCAAAAAGACACATGAACCACAATGTTCATTGCAGCACTATCCAAGACATGGAAACAACCTAGAAGTCCAACAATAGATGAATGGTTAAAGAAGATGTGGTGCATATATACAATGGAATATTACTCAGCCATAAAAAGGAATGAAACTGGGTCACTTGTAGTGATGTGGATGGAACTAGAGTCTGTCATACAGAGTGAAGTAAGCCAAAAAGAGAAAAACAAATACAGTATATTAACGCATGTTTGTGGAATCTAGAAAAATTCTACAGATGAACCTATTTGTAGGTCAGGAATAGAGACGTAGACATAGATAACGGACATGTGGACACAGAGGGGAAGGGGAGGGTGGGACGGATTGGGAGATTAGGTTTGACAAAAATACACTACCATGTGTAAAATATATAGCTAGTGGGAACCTGCTGTATTGCACAGGGGGCTTAGCTCGGTGCTCTGTGATGACCTAGATGAGTGGGATGGGGGTGTGGGAGGGAGGTCTAAAAGAGTGGGGACATAGGTGTACATATAGCTGATTTATTTCATTGTAGAGCAGAAACTAACACAACATTGTAAAGTAATACTCCAATAAATAAATAAATAAATAAGGCAGTGTGTATGTGTTAATCCCAAACTCCCAATCTATCCCTCCCCACGCATCCTCCCTGGTAACTGTAAGTTTGTTCTCTAAGTCTGTGAGTCTGTTTCTGTTTTACAAATAAGTTTGTATCATTATTTTTAGGTTCATATAAGTAATATCATATGATATTTGTCTTTCTCTGTCTGACTTACTTCACTTAGTATGATAATCTCCAAGTCCAACCATGTTGCTGTAAATGGCATTATTTCATTCTTTTTAAAGGCTGAGTACTATTCCATTGTACATATATATCACATCTTCTTTATCCATTCATCTGCCAATGGACATTTAGGTTGCTCTCATATCTTGGCTATTGTAAACAGTGCTGCAACGAACACTGGGGTGCATGTATCCTTTGAACCCATATTTTTCTCCAAATATATGCCCAGAAGTGGGATTGCTGGATCATATGGTAACTCTATTATTAGGTTTTAAGGAACTTCCACACTGTACTTTTCTCCACAGTGGCTGTACCAATTTAGATTTCCACTAACAGTGTAGAAGGGCTCCCGTTTCTCCACACCCTCTAAAGTATTTATTATTTGTAGGCTTGTTTTTATGGTATCTTCCTATTTGGATTTTTTAAATTGGGGTAGAGTTGCTTTACAATGTTGTGTTAGTTTCTCCTGTACAGTGAAGTAAATCAGCTATATGTATACATATATCCCTCCCTTTTTTGACTTTCTTCCCATTTAGGTCACCACAGAGCATTCAGTAGAGTTCCCTGTGCTATACAGCAGGTTCTCATTAGTTATCTATTTCATACATATTAGTGTATATATGTCAATCCCAATCTCTCAATTCATCCCACACCCTCTTTCCCTCCTTGGTGTCCATAAATTTGTTCTCTATGTCTGTATCTGTATTTCTGCCTTGCAAACAGGTTTATCTGTACCATTTTTCTAGATTCCATGTATACATGTTAATATACAATATTTTTGTTTTTCTCTTTCTGACTACTTCACTCTTATGACAGTCTCTAGGTCCATCCACGTCTCTACAAATGACCCAATTTTGTTCCTTTTTATGGCTGAGTAATATTCCATTGTATATATGTACCACATCTTCCTTATCCATTCATCTTTTGATGGACATTTAGGTTGCGTCCATGACCTGGCTATTGTTAATAGTGCTGCAATGAACATTGGGTGCATGTGTCTTTTTTAATTATGGTTTTCTTAGGGTATATACCCATTAGGGTATATGCCCAGTATATTTCTGCGTTATATGGTAATCCTATTTTAGTTTTTTAAGGAACCTCCATACTGTTCTCCATAGCATCTGTATCAATTTATTTTCCCACCAACAGTGCAAGAGGGTTCCCTTTTCTCCACACCCTTTCCAGCATTTATTTTTTGTAGATTTTTTGATGACGGCCATTCTGACAGTGTGAAGCGACATCTTATTGCAGTTTTGATTTGCATTTCTCTAATAATTAGTGATGTTGAGCATATATTCATGTGCCTCTTGACCATCTGTATGTCTTCTTTGTAGAAATGTCTATTTAAGTCTTTGGCTCATATTTTTATTGGGTTGTTCGTTATTTTGATACTGAGGCACATGAACTGTTTGTATATTTTTGAGACTAATCCGCTGTCAGTCTCATCATTTACAAATATTTTCTCTCATTCTGTGGGTTGTCTTTCCTTTTAGTGTATGTCTTTCATTTAGTCTTCCTTTGCTGTGCAAAAGCTTTTGAATTTAATTAGGTCCCATTTGTTTATTTTTATTTACATTGCTGTAGGAGATGGATTGCAAAAGATCTTGCTGCTATTTATGTCAAAGTGTGTTCTACCTATGTTTTTCTCTAAGAGATTTATTGTATCCATTCTTACATTTACGTCTTTAATCCATTTTGAGTTTATATTTGTGTATGGTATTAAATAATACTCTAATTTCATTTTTTACATGTAGCTCTCCAGTTTTCCTTGCACCATTTATTGAAGAGACTGTTTTTCCTCCATTGTATTGTGTTGCCTCCTTTTTCATAGATTAATTGACCATAGGTCTGTGAGTTTATTTCTGGGCTTTCTATCCTGTTCCGTTGATCTATATTTCTATTTCTGTTTTTGTACCAGTACCATACTGTTTTGATCACTATAGCTTTGTAGTATAGTCTGAAGTCAGGGAGTCTGATTCCTCCAGCTCCATTTTCCTTTTTCAAAATTGCTTTGGGTATTCATGGTCTTTGGTGTCTCCATACAAATTTTAAGATTTTTTGTCCTAGTTCTGTGAAAACTGCCATTGGTAATTTGATAGGGATTGCATTGTGTCTGTAGATTGCTTTGGGTAGCATAGTCATTTTGATATTATAGATTCTTCCAATCCAAGAACATGGTATTTCTCTCCACTTGTTTGTGCCATCTTTGATTTCTTTCATCAACGTCTTATAGTTTCCATAGTACAGGTTTTATTCTTCCTTAGGTAAGTTTATTACTACGTATTTTATTCTTTTTGATATAATGGTTAATGGGATTGTTTCCTCAATTTTTCTTTCTGATCTTTTGTTGTTCATGTATAGAAATGCAGCAGAGTTCTGTGTATTAATTTTGTATCCTGCAACATTACCAGATTCACTGATGAGATCTAGTAGTTTTCTGGTAGCATCTTTACAATTTTTTATGCATGATATCAGTGACAGTTTTACTTCTTCTTTTCCAATTTGCATTTCTTTATTTTTTTTCTTCTCTGATTGCCGTGGCTGGGACTTCCAAAGCCCAGTCAGATCTTGATAGTATTTTTCAGTCTGTACTCTAATATTTTTCTTTATATATTCTTAATCCTTATAATAGATCAACTGTTGTTTTAAGAAATTCTGGGCTAGCATTCCCTGAATTTCTTAACTTTGTTTTCCCTGTGACAGTGCAGAAGACATTGAATATTTGTGACCAACATCACATCCTGTGTGCTGGTGTGCAGACAGTTCTTCACACTGAATGGCTCACCCTCTCAGCCCATAGTGTAAGAGGAAAAAACTCAGCATCTTCCATTCTAGGCTTGGGAGTAACCTCCAGGTGTTTGAGGCTCCAAATTTTGTCCATTATCTATATTCCACTGCTATTCTACTGTTATTCTTGCTGGAAAATTAAATGTCTACAAAGCGACTATGAGTTTGTTTTGTTCTGGCACCATTAGCCTGAAATTCACCTTTATCTCTCCTCCACCAGGTAGGTATCCCTGGATTGTTTGTAGGAAGAGTAAGGCTAAAGCATGACAAAATGGTAAAAGTTATCGTTTCTGGAAGCCGAATTAGTTAGAAAATATAGATTAGCTTCATACTATACCTCAATTTGTCTCCCTCTTGGCTATCATCAGTTATTTTATACTGGGCTCTATTTCCAGATCAATCACTAATGAGCTCTGGTATCTTGGTAAATTCATTTTGTCCCATAATGCCCCAACTTTCCCCATCAATAAATGGGGAGATTTCGATTATATTAGATAATTTCTATCTCTTTCTTTCTGTTCTTACCTTATTTGGCTCTGACTTATAAATGAATAAGGAGACTTTTATTTACCACTGTTTACAAAAATCACAAGTTTCTCAACATTTTCCCTCCCAAACAATGTCATACTATTTTAGGGTTATGACCCTCAAAATTTTTCTAACTCAATAAACATGAAATATAACCTCCACAGTTGTGACATTCTTCCAGAAATGGCCAGAGCTGCATGTAATTTCTTTTTTGCTTTCTCTAATCTCAGCCATTTTTCTCCCACTCAAGAATGTATAGTACATAAAAGGGGTTTAAGAGTGATATGATTTGGAAAACGCTGAATCATTGCTATATATGTATAAAATAAGTAAATTATCGGTAGCATTTGGAATTTATAATTGTTAGAAAATTCCTGGTGACACAGCTTACGACTAGCTGATCACAACACACATGTGTGTCACTGAGGTGTAGAAACACTAGTGTGAAGGTTAGTGGACTGGCCATAGGGCGATTTGGGGTTTTAGTTCCAGCTCTTACATTAACTAATTGTGTTGTCTTGGGGAAAATACTTTATCTCTCTGACCTTCAGAATCTTCTCATGTGAAATGAGGAGACTGACCTAAATAATCTTTTTTGTTTCTGTTATATCTATCCTTCTCTAAGGATGAGGACATTCTGTAGTTTGCATACTATCTCGCCCATTCCCTCTTTTCCCTGATATTCCTTGTGATATATCAGAAGCAGTGCTTACCAGAACATTCTAGTAGATATGGGGGAAAATGCATACATTTTATTTGGTCTGTTTTTCATTTTATATTTTTATCCTTTCTTATTTTAGCCTTAATTGAGAAAGTGATGCAGAGAAAGCAGAAAGTTTTTGTTATATGGAATTTTTATTCAAAGAAAATATACTTACCCAAGTCTAGTTTTAACAGCGAGCATGTTGGACTCACTATGTGTATTAATATATATGCAACATCAAACTCTGAGGTAGAAGTGGGAGGGAACATGGCTCACTGTCTTACAGTCAGCACATCTCCAGTTCCCAGATGAGAACACTGAAGGGAGAAATGTTGAGTTGGTTAAAGTACTACAGGAAGTTAGTGATAGAATGGGAACCAGAACATGGTTCACAAACTAGAATGCTTTGATACTATCTATAATTGTTGATTTTAGTAAATTCTCAATGAATTTTAAGAATCATAATATGTACTAATACATTACATGGTCTGATGTGACACAATAAATTCTCAAAGTGCTTCTTAAGTTATGAATTTTGGTTTCTCCATCCCACTGTTACCATTAAGCAAAAGACAGTCCGTTCAGTTAAGAGATGGATACTGAGATATACTGAGGTAGATGTTATTTTAAAATTCTGATATTTACTTTTTATTATGAAACATAAATTGTCTTGGAATAAAATGTGAATTCTTGCAGCTTGTCCTTTGTTTCTACAGAGGTTCTGTGGAATTCACTTTTTTCACATATTAACTCACCTTAGAAACAAGATTGAAGCCCCCTTCAACTTATAGGAGATACCATAAGCGGTCAAATTATCCCAGGTTCTTCAACTGGCTTACACTGTGGATGAGGAGACAAAGCATCCAATCCTAAAGCTGCCAAAGATATCTTTTTTTCAAAGTAAGTGTTATTAGAATTTAGAAGAAAAAAAGTTTTTCATTAGCTTGAGATCTGAACCCAAGAAATCATGTGCAAAGACAGTTTTTTATTTATTTGTTTATCTACATATTTAATTATTTTTGCCAGGAAAGATTATTCAGTATTTGAAGTTTTTGTTCTGGGAAACAGAGATTACTTTAGATATGTTGTTGCAGACCGCAAAACTTTGACAAAGAGCAAAAATATACAAAGTTGGTTCAGAATAAGGGAAATTCTCATAACAACTAGAGTGTTCTTACATGTAGAGTCCTTGTATTAGAAATATTTCATAAAAGGGCCTCAATTAGGTAGGAAGAAAATCTAGATAATAATCTTAACTCTAGGATACATATTTATCACTTTTAATTATTCAGATAATTTCTATATGATATTTAATTATCAGGTAGGTGAAATCATCTAGGTTTTTAATTTCTCAATTCTTAGTTATTCATATGAGACATGACAGCTGTTTTAAACTTTTTATATGAAGACTTTCATCATCTAATTTTGACTTGCAGAAAACCTCCAACTTCCATATTAAATGACTACCAAAAATTCCTGAAAGCAGATTTTCCCGTTGAGGAAAGGATAGTATTATACCATTTGCTTTCTTCAGCCCATACAAGGAGGCCAAAAAGGAGAAAGAAGTAGAATCAGTTGAGTGGGGTGGGGGGGCACCAGGAGAGAGCTGATAGCAGGAAAGAGTGGGCTAATCAACACAATGTCGAGGAACCCATAAATACTACTGACTGACTTACAGAAATGAAAAGGTGCAATTAGTTGCCTTCCTGTCTGCTGGGAAAGAAGGCTTGTTGTGCATCTTTTCTTTGTGAGTTCTGGAGGTGCTCAAGAGCTATATTTCTCTTTCTAGTGAGAGGGATGTGAAATAATCTTCAATGTACATGCCTGAAGTTTATCATGACTTCTCTGAACAATATTCTTGGACATCAACTTCATCCTCACATGACTGCCCTAGATTACTTACTGGTCTTTATTTCGAGTACTAAAGCCCAGACAAAAATCTCAGTCCAGTAAAATGAGGCCCTTATGTTACTTGCTTTTATCTGCAGGCTCTGGGGCTTGGACTTTTTTGAGATATTACTAGCTATTGGTTCTCTCTTGGATTTACCACTTGGTTAATTTAGATACTATAATTCTGTGGCAGACACTTTCGTCTGCCTATCCAACAACAATTACTCTCTTATTACTTGTTAAGAGAATCTTAGTTTTGAACCATGTGTGGTTCTGAATTTTTATGAGTGGTCCAGTGCCCAGACTCAATAACTGAATTTTGATTAATATAAGCCAATCCTGGTAATTTCATTCTCTCTACAGTGATTTGCTTAGGGAGTATCATATCAGACTATTCTAGCTAATAAGAACTAAGACACTGTCTGGGATAGGAGATTTCTTAGAAGGAGAATGATTTCTTAGAAGGAAGAGATGGTCCGTTTTCTATTGTTCCACTTTATGTATGAATATGTGATGCCTGAAATTTACTGTACTTATTTGCAAGAATGAGGAAAATTTGTGAACACCCTGATGATGTGGGACACACACAAAGATTTTAACTGATAGAGAAATCAGGAAGTCCATGTCTCCCTTCCTATAAAGCCAATTTATGTAATCTCAAGGGTTTAATAACAAAGAGATACTGATACTTGCATAAGGACATGACCAGATGTCTACCTGACTCTGTGAATGAAGATCATGGCCAAAGCTGAGCAGACAAATTATCTTATACAGCAAACCAAACTTGTATGATGCAAAACCTGACACATTTATCAATCATGTATCGAATTAAAATCAGGTTCAAAATCATAAATGTTGCCACAATGAACAATTCAATATCTATCAAAATAATTGTCACTTTATGGAGGTCTGTGACAACTCTTACATGCTGAATAAAAGAATATACTTACAATATGCTGGGATAAGTCATTATCAAGTAGATTCTAATTTAATTGATCTGGAATTGGGCTCTTGGGATTGGTATTTTTTTTAAAGTTTCCTGGGTTAATCAAATGTACAGTTAGGTTGAGAACCATTGGTATTGAAAGAAAAATAGTATGAAGGTTTTCTAGGAAGGAGCTACACTCATGATGAAATTCTACTTTATGTCAAAAAAGAAGAGTTTCCATACCTATTCTAACCATTTCTAGTTAGTAGAAGAGCAAAAATTATGTATGTTGAAGTTGGCTGGTGGTAGAAATATATTTGATTTTAGCATGAGTTCAAGTTTTACACTGGCACATTAGGTCAATCATTTGTCTTGGTTGTCTCTTCTTGTACCTGCTATGACGTCTCCCTCTTCTGGACCTTCTGTAGTTATTTGAATGGCCATGTCTTTATAGCTATAATCTTTATATTATCTATACTTGGGAGCTTTCCTGAATTGTCCTAAGATATTTTATATCCTGGAGGACAAGGATTGTCACCTTTTCACCTTTGCCCTTTATGTAATAAATAATAGGTGCTTAATAAATATTTGTTGACTAAATAGATATAATAGTTAATAATTCAGCCTTTTCAACAATTAAAACTGGTTCTTCCTTATCAGTCAAAACAGTATGATTAGGCTGTAATTGAGGTAAAGTGCTGGTGATTAAAAATATGACCTGATGCCATTTTCACTTATAACATTTTGAAAAGTTAAAATAAGGTCATGTGAAGAAGTGTCATAAAAAGAATTACATAGAACCTTTGTATTATAGCTGGTTATGTTGCACAGCATGTAAGTGAAATCTATCAGTAAACACTTTGAGTATTTCTTTCAATTTCGTTCTTATTTTCCTTTCTAACATTTCCAGGATAGATATAAATGGAAATGTCATATGCAAAGATACAGAAAAACATTAAAATCCTTCCTGAGAGCTCTATGTAACCAGCAACTTTGACTTATCTTCTATAGTAGAAGGCCCTGTTACATAAGCTAGGAGGCCCTATGAGTCAGTGTTCTGTTTTTGATGAGTTTCCATGGTTATAAGTTACTGAAATAGGAGTAGGGTTAGCCAGGCATACTTTTTACCCAAATAACACATAGCTGTTGAAAGTCCTGTTCATCTCTTTTAGATAGCTATCATTAATTAACCATGTAATTATGTGCCAGCCTCTATGCTGGACACTTCATTTATGTGATCTCATTTTTCCTTAAACAGGTTTGAAAGGTGGGAATTATTTTCTCCATGTTTTTGATGAAGAAACTGAGTCTCAGGGAGATTAAGTGGTTTTTCACAATAGTTCAGTTATAGAATACAATAACTCTTGGAGACCAAAGAGGAAGTTAAATAATGGCCTGTGAATTAAGTTCACAACTAATACTGTTAAGTGCTGACATCTTGCATCTTGAATAGATCCAGTGTTTATAAGGTTAATTTGAGGATACATTAAAATGCATTATAACAATCATCCTATTTACTACAATTCAAATACTTATGACCGTTCCAGTTTAAGAAAAAAAATAAAGGACCACAAGTAGTTCCAACACCTTATATAATGCTCTTTGAGGCTACAGGTCTCATTATCTAGAAATAGACTTCTATAATGTGGAATTCTCCAACATAAAGGAGAAATTCAAGCAGTCCTTGATTTTGGAGTCTGTGCCAATATATCATTAGGACTATGAAATACCGCTGATGCTTCACTTTATGGTCTTTAGTTTTGTTTAGAAATAAAATGTGAGTGATACTGAGCTCTAGTATTGTCAAAACTATGTGTGGAAGGTATGGTCAGGAGAGGAGCTGCTTGAATAATTATGGCTGTTCACAAAGTAATTAAAATTACCTTATTTGTTCCCAATAAAACCTTTTATTTAAAAAAGCTGTGTTGTCTCAGAATGTAGGTGTTATGTTGCCTTCATCATGCTATATGCAGCACATCTTGCATTGGCTAAAAGATATGTCAGGTACCCGTGGATGGGATTCTGAAGCAAAATGTAGAGAAGTAGAGAGTAGATAATGATGTTTGACACAGCAAAATAAATGTGCTTATGAAACTTCAGATAAGAATCCAAAATGATGTCACATGTCCAGTCCAGGGAAGAGCTTCCTTCACTTGAGAGAACATGCTTCTCTGAATCCCTAATAATCACAACTGCAATCATCAGTTGTCTTTTTTTTTTTTAATATTTTACAACGCATGGGTTGCCACACACAGCATTTTTTTACAATGGAGCTGGGGTTACCTTAGCTGGGCTTAAGGAATTATTTCCAAAAAGGAACCTTAACTGAAAACTGTCTTTATTGCTCTCAAGCAAATAGTCAGAAAAAAATGATGGAGAAACTGTTCGTGTTGCCCAAATATCCCATGCTTTTTTAAATTACCGTGTTTTTGCACATTTTTCACTATTTTTCCCCCTGGCAAAATTCTACATTTCCTTCAAGGTCCACTTTAGTGTTATGTCTACTTTAAAGTCTTTCCTTATCTCCTAAGGATAAATAAATCTCTCTTTGCTTTTGGACATTTTGAACACTTTATTATTACCTTTATTTACAGCAACTATATTACAGCTGATGGTGTTTGGACGTGAATCTTCTGTAAGGTTTTAACCGAAATGAGACAACATAACCATAGACCACCTTTTTTCCTTCTGTGTCATACTTCAGTACCTATGATGTATAAAGTACTGTGTCTTGTAAAATATCACCTACTTAATAAATGGAAAAACTGAGATGAGAAACCAAGTCTTTTTATTCGCAGCCTATGGCCATTCTGAAAGACCATGTGGCTGATATCATTTTGTTCTATTTCAACCAAATATTTTATCTTTATAACTGACACATTAATCAAAAACCTCTTGAGCAACTATCATGCTTCCTAGTAGCAATCTGACTTCCAGCTTCCCAAACAATTTTCAACAGTTTGGATATAGTATATTCTATTAGATTTAATGGACTTTGTGCTCTTTTCTTCAAGAATGTGCCATTTCTGAGGGAAAGCAAAGTCAATTCTTGGTGAATGGAGAGCTCTATAGTCAATTTCTGATTTTCTCCAATATTAAGTTTCTGTATTCATGTCTGTTTGTATGAATATGCTAGCATGTGTGTGAGTGGGAGGGAGAAATGCTTCGATTACACAGTGAGTCATCCAGATGTTTTAGAAATGCTAAAGGTAATTTTCTTTCCAGGATAATTGCTGTTTCATATGAACATAACAGGAAAAAATTAACTAAGTTTATTTTTTATTTCCTCTGAAAGCAATTCCTCCATGCCAGCACCTTATAAAATAACAACAACAAAAAATCTACCCATTTCCCAAAATCTCAAGAAATCAAAGAAAACTAGGGTTTTGTCATGATCTAATCATAAAGTGAGCAATTTTAAAATTACAAGTAAGTCGGGAAATGCTCCTAGCCACCACTCCCACCAGAACATCGATGACTATTCTATAGAAAATATATTGATTTGGGAGGTGGTGAAGATCATTCACTAGATTTTAAAATGTGTGGGGATAAAAAGGCTAAATGAAAGTAATTTTACCACTCATGATCCTGTGCACCTGGATGACTGGAATATTAGTGAACAAAGAGCTAGAGTCTTTGAAATGTTTTGACAAGACAGGGAAGGTCACCATCTGAGGCTGCACAGAACACAGAGGGTTGGGTTAATGGTTGCTGGCAAATTTTTCTCAGAACAATGCAGTATCAGGATTTAATGAGGGCTCCCTGCTGAGACTAGGGTAATGTTTACTGCAAATGGAATCAATGAAAACAACATTTTGAGAGAGATTGAAACTGCCTTGTTTTATTAAATGTTCAAAGCTGATGTGACATTTGTTCTATTATGCATAATCACTGAGTCTCAGGTCATTTCCACAGTATGGAAACACTAAAAATGACACAGACATAAGGAGATGTTATTTTAGACTTTTGCTCTTCAATTATGGGAAACTGAATATTGGTTATTGTATTCAACAACTCATCTTAAGCCTAATTCAGGTCTAGATAAAGTACTTTTTTAAAAGAAGATGCTTACATTATAAACAACTGAATTGAATGTTTCTGCTAACCCAGGGAATGCAAAGTAAGTGATAATTCGAGTAGTAAAGGGTTTTATATCAATGCCTGCTTTCTACCCTACATTGCTCCCCTCAAATACAGCAATATGCGATTCTACATATAACCTTTATGAGGCAGTGGTCATGCCTACTTAGATTCACATCTAGGTCATATCTCCAGCGTTCAATAAAGGGCCAAGAGCATAGTAAACTACTCAAAAATTAATTGTTGGGCTTCCCTGGTGGCGCAGTGGTTGAGAGTCTGCCTGCCGATGCAGGGGACACGGGTTCGTGCCCTGGTCCGGGAAGATCTCACATGCCGCGGAGCGGCTGGGCCCGTGAGCCATGGCCACTGAGCCTGCGCATCCGGAGCCTGTGCTCCGCAACAGGAGAGGCTGCAGCAGTGAGAGGCCCGCATATCGCAAAAAAAAAAAATTAATTGTTGAACAGATGAATGATTAAAAGCCGATAAGGAGGAGGAATCAAGATGGTAGCATACGAAGATCCTGAACTCACCTCTTTCCACAGACACAACAAATCTGCAACTACATATGGGATAAGTCCCACTGAAAGGGACCTGAAAACTGGATGAACAGAGCAACAGAACATCCACAACAAAGGGTAAAAAGACAGTATTGATACAGATAGGAGAGGAAGAGATATGGTCTTGTCAAGGGGAAAGAAAAAAATCCCAGTCACAGTGATCAACAGTCAAGAGGGATCACAAAGGTAGAGATTTTTACCCTGAGGAACTAAAGATTTGAGCACCACATCATGCACCACAAACCTTAGATTCTGCACAAAAGAGATGAACCCTCAAAACACCTGGCTTTGAAAACCAACAAGAAATACAATGAGCAAAATTATAGAACTGCAGGGAACAGAAAACACACTCTTAAAGGGCTTTCACAGTGACTCAACCCAGAAAACAGTGCAAAAACACTAGTTTCAGAAGTGCATAGACTACAGGTGAAGGTGATCCACTTACCAAACTTGAAGTGTCTGCCAGAGAGGCAGGAATGAGATGGAATGCTCCCCAGGGACTGAAACACTGGGGGAAACCATTTTTGAAACCTTAGGCTACTTTATTAATGCCAGTGCTGATGTGTGCTATTTTATAACTCTCCCTCTAACCATTTAGCACCGGTGGGCATGCCTCACTGAAAGCCCACCCCTACACCTCAGCCAGTCCTGACGGCTGGCTAGGCAATAAACCAACTCACCAGCAAAACCCTGAAATAACAGGAGGGGGCATGCAGCACACATAAGGAATACACTTTGAGTGTCTGGCTCTAGTGGCCAGGAATAATTGTGCTTCTGAACACAATTATAATGTGTCTTGGCATGTGTCTTTGGTTCACAAAACATCTACATAAGGCCACACGTTCAAGACCAAGAGAGGTTACTAATTTACCTAGTACATAGAAACAAAAACAGAGAAGTAGGCAAAATAAGGAGGCATAGGAATATGTTTTGATTGAGAAAAAAGCAAGAAAAAATTCAGAAAAAGAACTAAACAAAATGGAGATAAACAATCTACTTGATAAAGAATTAAAAGTAATGGAAAGAAAAGAATTAAAATACATTCCTCCAAAGAAGACATCCACATGGTTAACAGGCACATGAAAAGAAAAGATGCTCAACATTGTTAATTATTACAGAAATGCAAATCAAAGCCACAAAAAGATATCACCTCACACCAGTATGAATAGCCATCATCAAAATGTCTACAAATAATAAATGTTGGAAAGCGTGTGGAGAAAGGGGAACCCTCCCAATGTTGGTGGGAATGTAAATTGGTACAGCCACTATGGAAAAAAAGTACAGATATTCCTTAAAAAGACTAAAAATAGAGCTACGATATGATCCAGCAGTCTGATTCTTGGGCATATATCTGGAGAAAAAGATGATTTGAAAGTTTACATGCACCTTGAATGAACATTGCAGCACTCTTTACAATAGCCAATACATGGAAACAATCCAAATGTCAATCAAAAAAAGAATGGATAAAGAAGATGTGATATATATATATATATTACTCAGCCATTAAAAAGAATGAAATACTGCCATTTGCAGCAACATGAATGGACCTAGATATTATCATACTAAGTGAGTCAGACAGAAAAAGACAGATATCATACAATATAACTTACGTGTGGGATCTAAAAATATGATGAAAATGAACTTATTTGCAAAACAAAAATAGCCTCAAAGACATAGAAAACAAACCTCTGGTTACCAAAGCGGAAAAGGGGTGGGGGAGGGATAAATTAGGAATTTGGAACTAACAGATACACTCCACTATATATAAAATAAACAACAAAGACCTACTGCATAACACAGAGAATGAACTGTATTCAATACCTTGTAATAACCTACAATGGAAAAGAATCTGAAATTATATATATATATATATATATATATATATATATATGAATCACTTTGCTGTACACCTGAGAGGTAAGTCAACTGTATTTCAATTAGAAAAAAATAATGGTCATAAAGAGGCTGACCAAATGTGGGAGAAGAATAGAGGAACACAGTGAGAACTTCAACAAAGAAATAGAAAATATAAAAATATACTAAACACGGGGAGACCTTCAAGATGGTGGAGGAGTAAGATGTGGAGATCACCTTCTTCTCCACAAATACATCAAAATTACATCTACATGTGGAACAACTCCTACAGAACACCAACTGAAAGCTGGTAGAAGACCTCAGACTTCCCAAAAGGCAAGAAAATCCCCATGTACCTGGGTAGGGCAAAAGAAAAAACAGAGAAAAAAGAATAGGGACAGGAAGTGAACCTCTGGGAGGGGGCTCTGTAGGAGGAAAAGTTTCCACACACTAGGATGCCCCTTCACTGGTGGAGATGGGGGGTGAGAAGCTTCAGAGCCATGGAGGAGAGTGCAGCAACAGGGGTGCAGAGGGCAAAGCAGAGAGATTCCCACACAGATGATTGCTGCTGACCAGCACTCACCAGCCTGAGAGGCTTGCCTGCTCACCTGCCAGAGTGGATGGGGCTGGGAGCTGGGGCTCGGGCTTCGGAGGTCAGATTGCAGGGAGAGAACTGGTGTTGGCTGTGTGAACACAGCCTGAAGGGGTTAGTGTACCACAGCTAGCCAGGAGGGAGTCCAGGAAAAATTCTAGACCTGCCTAAGAGGCAAGAGATCATTGCTTTGGGCTGCATGAGGAGAGGGGATTCAGAGCACTGCCTAAACGAGCTTCAGTGATGGTCGTGAGCCACGGCTATTAGCTCGGAGCCCAGAGATGGCATGAAACGCCAAGGCTGCTGCTGCAGCCACCAAGAAACCTGTGTGCAACCACAGGTCACTATCCACACACCACTCCCTGAGAGTCTTTGCCACCTGCCACTGCCAGGGTCCAGTGATCCAGGGACACCTTCCCCAGGAGAACACACAGCGCACCCCAGGCTGTTGCAAAGTCTCGCCTCTGCTGCTGAAAGCTCACCCACATTCCAGTTATAACTACAGTACCCCTCCCTTCCCCAGGCCTGAATGAGCAGAGCCACTTAATCAGACAAATTTTTAACCCCCACCTCTCTGGATGAAGAACAGATGCCTGAGGACAACTTACATGAAGAGGTGGGACCAAAATCAAAGCTGATCCCCAGGAGTTGTGTGAACAAGGAAGAGAAAGGAAAATGTCTCCCTGCAACCTGAGAAGCAGCAGATTAAATACCCACAAACAACTCGATGTACCCTGCATCTGGGGAACACCTGAATAGACAAAGAATCATCCCAAAATTGTGGCGGTGGATTTTGGGAGCGACTGTAGCCTTGGGGTTTTCTGTCTGTGACTTATTTGTTTCTGATTTTTTATGTTTATTTTAGCTTAGTGTTTAGTGATTGTTATCATTAGTATATTTGTTTATTGGTTTGAATGCTCTCTTCCTTCTTTTTTTATTATTATTATAATAATATTTTTTTACTTATTTTTTTTAATTTTTTCTCACTTTTCTCCTGATCTTTGTGACTGACAGAATCTTGGTGCTCTGGCCTGGGGACAGGCATGGGTCTCTGAGTTGGGAAAGCCATGTTCAGGACATTGGACCACAAGAGACCTCCCAGCCCTCATAACATCAATCGGTGAGAGCTCTCCCAGAGATCTCCATCTCAATGCTAAGACCTATCTCCACCCAAAGGCCATCAAACCCCAGTCCTGGGTGCCCCATGCCACACAACTAGCAAGACAGGAACACAACCCCACCAATTAGCAGAGAGGCTACCTAAAATCATACTAAGTTCACAGACACCCCAAAATACACCACTGGATGCGGCCCTGCCCACCAGAAATAGAAGATACAGCCTCATCCACCAGAACACAGGCACTAGGCCCTTCCACAAGGAAGTCTACAAAAGCCACTGAACCAAATTAACCACTGGGTGCAGACACCAAAAACAGTGGGAACTATGAACATGTAGCCTTTGAAAAGGAGACCCCAAGCACAGTAAGTTAAACAAAATTAGAAGACAGAAATATGTAGCAGATGAAGGAGCAAGGTAAAAACCCACCAGATCAAACACATGAAGAGGAAATAGGCAGTCTACCTGAAAAAGAATTGAGAGTAATAATAGTAAAGATGATCCAAAATCTTGAAAATAGAATGGAGAAAACACAAGAAACATTTAACAAGGACCTAGAAGAATTAAGGAGATCACAAACAATGATGAACAACAAAATAAATGAAATAAAAATATCTCTAGGGCTTCCCTGGTGGTGCAGTGGTTGAGAGTCCGCCTGCCAATGCAGGGGACATGGGTTCATGCCCTGGTCTGGGAAGATCCCACATGCCGCGGAGCAGCTGGACCTGTGAGCCATGGCCGCTGAGCCTGCGCGTCCGGAGCCTGTGCTCCACAACAGGAGAGGCCACAACAGCGAGAGGCCTGCGTACCACAAAAACAAAAACGAAAAATCTCTAGAAGGAATCAATAGCAGAATAACTGAGGCAGAAGGACAGATAAGTGACCAGGAAGATAAAAAAGTGGAAAAAACAACCACAGAGCAGAATGCAGAAAAAAGAAAAAAAAAGAATTGAGGACAGTCTCACAGACCTCTGGGACAACATTAAATGCACCAACATTCTGAATATAGGGGTCCCAGAGGAAGAAGAGGAAAAAAAAAAAGGACTGAGGAAATATTTGAAGACATTATAGATGAAAACTTCAGTAACATGGGAAAGGAAATAGTCAGTCAAGTACAGGAAGTGCAGAGAGTACCATACAGGATAAATGCAAGGAAAACAGGCCAAGACACATATTAATCAAACCATCAAAAATTAAATATAAAGAAAAATATTAAAAGTAGCAAGTGAAAAAACAACAAAAAACATACAAGGGAAAGTCCTTAAGGTTAACAGCTGATCCAGAAGGGAGTAGAAGGACATATTTAAAGTGAAGAAAGGGAAAAATATGCAACCAAGATTACTCTACCCAGCAATGATCTCATTCAGATTCGATGTAGAAATAAAAAGCTTCACAGACAAGCAAAAGTAAAGAGAATGCAGCACCACCAAACCACATTTACCACAAATGATAAAGGAACTTCTCTATGCCCAAAACAAAAGAGAAGGAAAACATACAAACACAAACAATTAAGAAAATGGTAATAAGAACATATATATCAGTAATTACCTTAAATGTAAATGGATTAAATGCTCCAACCAAAAGACATAGACTGGCTGAATAGACAAAAACAAGACCCGTATATATGCTGTCTACAAGAGACCAACTTCAGACCTAGGGACACGTACTGACTGAAAGTGAGGGGATGGAAAAAGATATTCCATGCAAAAGGAAATCAAAAGAAATCTGGAGTAGCAATTCTCATATCAGACAAAATAGACTTTAAAATAAAGACTATTACAAGAGACAAAGAAGGACACTACATAATGATCAAGGGTTCAACCTAAGAAGAAGATATAACAATTGAAATTTTTATACACCCAATACAGGAGCACCTCAAAACATAAGGCAAATGCTGACAGCCACAAAAGAGGAAATAGACAGTAACACAATAATAGTACGGGACTTTAACACCCCACTTTCACCAATGGACAGATCATCCAAAATGGAAATAAATACGGAGACACAAGCTTTAAATGAGAAATTAGACAAGATGGACTTAATTGATATTTATAGGACGTTCCATCCAAAAACAACAGAATACATTTTCTTCTCAAATGCTCATGGAACATACTCCAGGATAGATCATATCTTGGGACATAAATCAAGCATTAGAAAATTTTAGAAAATTGACATAATATCAAGTATCTTTCCAACCACAACGCTATGAGACTTGATGTCAATTACATGAAAAACATTGTAAAAAGCACAAACACATGGAGGGTAAACAATATGGCACTAAATAACTAAGAGATCACTGAAGAAATCAAAGAGGAAATCAAAAAATACCTAGAAAGAAATGACAATGAAAACACGATGACCCAAATCCTATGGAGGGCAGCAAAGGCAGTTCTAACAGGGAAGTTTCTAGTAATACAATCCTACCACAAGAAACAAGAAAAATGTCAGGTAAATAACCTAATCTTACACGTAAAGCAATTAGAAAAAAAGAACACCACCAAAAAAAAAATACTAGAGTTAGCAGAAGGAAAGAAATCATAAAGATCAGATAAGAAATAAATGAAGGGAGAGGAGGGGAAGATGGCTGAAGAGTAAGATGCGGAGATCACCCTCCTCCCCACAGATACACCAGAAACACATCTACACGTGGAACAACTCCTACAGAACACCTACTGAAGGCTGGCAGAAGACCTAAGACTTCCCAAAAGGCAAGAAATTCTCCACGTTCCTGGGTAGGGCCAAAGAAAAAAGAGAAAACACAACAAAAGGATAGGGAAGGGTCCTGCAACAGTGGGAGGGAGCTGTGAAGGAGGAAAGGTTTCCACACAGTAGTAAGCCCCTTCGCGGGTGGAGACTGTGGGTGGTGGAGGGGGGAGGCTTTGGAGCCACGGAAGAGAGCACAGCAACAGGGGTGCGGAGGGCAAAGTGGAGAGATTCTCGCACAGAGGATCAGTGCCGACCAGCACTCACCAGCCCGAGAGGCTTGTCTGCTCACCCGCCAGGGTGGACGGAGCTGGGAGCTGAGGCTCGGGCTTTGGTTGGAGCGCAGGGAGAGGACTGGGGTTGGCGGCGTGAACACAGCCTGTAGGGGGTTACTGCACCACGGCTAGCAGGGTGGGAGTCCGAAAAAAGTCTGGACCTGCCAAAGAGGCAAGAGACTTTTTCTTCCCTCTTTGTTTCCTGCTGCACGAGGAGACAGGATTAAGAGCACTGCTTAAAGGAGCTCCAGAGACGGGTGCAAGCCACGGATAAGAGGGTGGACCCCAGAGGTAGGCATGAGACGCTAAGGCTGCTGCTGCCTCCACTAAGAAAGCTGTGTGCGAGCACAGGTCACTCTCCACACCTCCCCTCCGGGAAGCCTGTGCAGCCCACAACTGCCAGGGTCCCGGGATCCCGGGACAACCTCCACGGGAGAACGCACGGCATGCCTCAGGCTGGTGCAACGTCACACGGGCCTCTGCCACCACAGGCTCGTCCCGCATTCCGTACCCCTCCCTCCCCCTGGCCTGAGTGAGCCAGAGTCCCCGAATCTGCTGCTCCTTTAACCCCGTCCTGTCTGAATGAAGAACAGACGCCCTCCGGCGACCTACACGCAGAGGCAGGGCCAAATCCAAAGCTGAGCCACTGGGAACTGAGAGAACAAAGAAGAGAAACGGAAATCTCTCCCAGCAGCTTCAGAAGCAGGGAATTAAAGCTCCGCAACCAACTTGATGTAACCTGCATCTGTGGAATACATGAATAGACAACGAATCATCCCAATTGAGGAGGTGGACTTTGAGAGCAAGATTTATGATTTTTTCCGCTTTTCCTCTTTTTGAGAGTGTGAATGTGTATGCTTCTGTGTGAGATTTTGTCTGTATAGCTTTGCTTCCACCATTTGTCCTAGGGTTCTATCCGTCTGTCTTTTTTTTAAATTTTTTTCTTAATGATTATTTTTTATTTTAATAACTTTATTTTATTTTACTTTGTCTTCTTTCTTTCTATCTTTCTTTCTTTCTTTCCTTCCTTCCCTCGTTTAGACAACGAATCATCCCAAATTGAGGAAGCGGACTTTGAGAGCAAGATTTATGATTTTTTCCCCTTTTCCTCTTTTTGTGAGTGTGTATGTGTATGCTTCCGTGTGAGATTTTGTCTGTACAGCTTTTTTCTTAATAATTATTTTTATTTTAATAACATTACTATACTTTATCTTACTTTATTTTATTTTATTTTATCTTTTCTTTTGTTCTTTTTTCCTTCCTTCCCAACTTCCTTCCTTCCTTCCTCCCTCCCTCCTTCCCTCCTTTCATTCTTTCCTTCTTTCCTTCTTTCCTTCTTACTTTCTTTCTTTCTTCTTCTATGAATTCTTTCTTTCTACATTTTCTCCCTTTTATTCTGATCCGTGTGGATGAAAGACTCTTGGTGCTACAGCCAGGAGTCAGTGCTGTGCCTCTGAGGTGGGAGAGCCAACTCCAGGAAACTGGTCCACAAGAGACCTCCCAGATTCACATATTATAAAATGGTGAAAATCTCCCAGAGATCCCCATCTCAACACAAGCACCCAGCTTCACTCAACGACCAGCAAGCTACAGTGCTTGACAACCTATGCCAAACAACTAGCAAGAGAGGAACACAACCCCACCCATTAGCAGAGAAGTTGAGTAAAATCATAATAAGTCCACAGATACCCCAAAACACACCACCAGACGTGGACCTGCCCACCAGAAAGACAAAATAAAGCCTGATCCACCAGAACACAGGCACTACTCCCCTCCATCAGGAAGTCTACACAACACACTGAAACAACCTTAGCCACTGGGGACAGATACCAAAAACAACGGGAACTATGAACCTGCAGCCTGCAAAAAGGAGACCACAAACACAGTAAGATAAGCAAAATGAGAAGACAGAAAAACACACAGCAGATGAAGGAGCAAGATAAAATCCGAGCAGACCTAACAAATGAAGAGGAAATAGGCGGTCTACCTGAAAAAGAATTCAGAATAATGATAGTAAAGATGATCGAAAATCTTGGAAATAGAAGAGGGAAAATGCAAGAAACATTTAACAAGGACCTAGAAGAACTAAAGATGAAACAAACAATGATGAACAAAAAAATAAATGAAATGAAAAATACTCTAGACTGGATCAATGGCAGAATAACTGAGGCAGAAGAACGGATAAGTGACCTGGAAGATAAATTAGTGGAAATAACTACTGCAGAGCAGAATAAAGAAAAAAGAATGTAAAGAACTGAGGATAGTCTCAGAGTCCTTTGGGACAACATTAAACGCACTAACATTCAAATTATAGGGGTTCCAGAGAAGAAGAGAAAAAGAAAGGGACTGAGAAAATATTTGAAGAGACTATAGTTGAAAACTTCCCCAATATGGGAAAGGAAATAGTTAATCAAGTCCAGGAAGCACAGAGTGTCCCATACAGGATAAATCCAAGGAGAAATATGCCAAGACACAAATTAATCAAACTGTCAAAAATTAAATACAAAGAAAGCATATTAAAAGCAGCAAGGGAAAAACAACAAAAAACACAGAAGGGAATCCCCTTAAGGTTAACAGCTGATCTCTCAGCAGAAACTCTGCAAGCCAGAAGGGACTGGCAGGACATACTGAAAGTGATGAAGGAGAAAAACCTGCAACCAAGACCACTCTACCCAGCAAGGATCTCATTCAGATTTGATGGAGAAATTAAAACCTTTACAGACAAGCAAAAGCTGAGAGAGTTCAGCACCACCAAACCAGCTTTACAACACATGCTAAAGGAACTTCTTTATGCAAGAAACACAAGAGGAGGAAAAGACACAATAATGAACTAAAAACAATTAAGAAAATGGGAATATGAACATGCATATCGATAATTACCTTAAATGTAAATGGACTAAATGCTCCCATCAAAAGACACAGATTGGCTGAATGTATACAAAAACAAGACACATATATATGCTGTCTACAAGAGACCCACTTCGGACCTAGAGACACATACAGACTGAAAGTAAGGGTATGGAAAAAGATATTCCATGCAAATGGAAACCAACAGAAAGCTGGAGTAGCAATTCTCACATCAAACAAAATACACTTTAAAATAAAGATTGTTAAAAGAGACAAAGAAGGACACTACATAATGATCAATAGATCGATCCAGGAAGAAGATATAACAATTGTAAAGATTTATGCACCCAACACAGGAGCATCTCAATACATAAGGTAAATACTAACAGCCATAAAAGGGGAAATAGACAGTAACACATTCATAGTAGGGGACTTTAACACCCTAGTTTCACCAATGGACAGATCATCCAAAATGAAAATAAATAAGGAAACACAAGCTTTAAACGATACATTAAACAAGATGCACTTAATTGATATTTATAGGACATTCCATCCAAAAACAACACAATACACTTTTTTCTCAAGTGCTCATGGAACATTCTCCAGGATAGATTATATTTTGGGTCACAAATCAAGCTTTGGTAAATTTAATAAAATTGAAATTGTATCAAATAACTTTTCCAACCACAACGCTATGAGGCTAGATATCAATCACAGGAAAATATCTGAAAACATAAAAACACATGGAGGTTAAACAATATACTACATAATAACGAAGTGATCACTGAAGAAATCAAAGAGGAAATTAAAATATACCTAGAAACAAATAACAATGGAGACACAACAACCCATAACCTATGGGATGCAGAAAAGCAGTTCTAAGAGGGAAGTTAATAGCAATACAATTCTACCTTAAGGAACAGGAAACATCTCAAATAAACAACCTAACCTTGCACCTAAAGCAATTAGAGAAAGAAGAACAAAAAATACCCAAAGTTAGCAGAAGGGAAGAAATCATAAAAATCAGATCAGAAATAAAAGAACAAGAAATGAAGGAAATGATAGCAAAGATCAATAAAACGAAAAGCTGGTTCTTAGAGAAGATAAACAAAATAGATAAACCACTAGCCAGATTCATCAAGAAAAAAAGGGAGAATACTCAAATCAATAGAATTAGAAATGAAAAAGGAGAAGTAACAAATGACACAGCAGAAATACAAAAGATCATGAGAGATTACGACAAGCAACTCTATGCCAATAAAATGGACAACCTGGAAGAAATGGACAAATTCTTAGAAATGCACAACCTGCCAGGACTGAATCAGGAAGAAACACAAAATATGAGCATACCAATCACAGGCACTGAAATTGAAACTGTGATTAAAAATCTTCCAAGAAACAAATGCCCAGGACCAGATGGCTTCACAGGTGAATTCTATCAAACATTTAGAGACGAGCTAACAGCTATCTTTCTCAAACTCTTCCAAAATATAGCAGAAGGTGGAACACTCCAAAACACATTCTACGAGACCACCATCACCTTGATACCAAAACCAGGCAAGGATGTCACAAAGAAAGAAATTTATAGGCCAATATCACTGATGAACATAGATGCAAAAATCGTCAAAAAATACTAGCAAACAGAATCCAACAGCACATTGAAAAGATCATACACCATGATCACGTGGGGTTTATTCCAGGAATGCAAGGATTCTTCAATATATGCAAATCAAACAACGTGATACACCATATTAACAAGTTGAAGGAGAAAAACCATATGATCATCTCAATAGATGCAGAGAAAGCTTTCAACAAAATTCAACACCCATTTATGATAAAACCCTGCAGAAAGCAGGCATAGAGGGAACTTTCCTCCACATAATAAAGGCCATATATGACAAGCCCACAGCCAACATCATCCTCAATGGTGAAAAACTGAAAGCATTTCCACTAGGATCAGGAACAAGAAAAGGTTGCCCACCCTCACCACTCTTATTCAACATAGTTTTGGAAGTTTTAGTCACAGCAATCAAGCAAGAATAGGAAGTAAAAGGAATCCAAATCGGAAAAGAAGAAGTAAAGGTGTCCCTGTTTGCAGATGACATGATACTATACATAGATAATCCTAAAGATGCTACCAGAAAACTACTAGATCTAATCAATGAATCTGGTAAAGTAGCAAGATACAAAATTAATGCACAGAAATCTCTGGCATTCCTATACACTAATGATGAAAAATCTGAAAGTGAAATCATGAAAACACTCACATTTACCATTGCAACAAACAGAATAAAATAGCTAGGAATAAACCTACCTAAGGAGACAAAAGACCTGTATGCAGAAAATTATAAGACACTGATGAAAGAAATTAAATATGATACAAATAGATGGAGAGATATACCATGTTCTTGGATTGGAAGAATCAACATTGTGAAAATGACTACCCAAAGCAATTTACAGATTCAATGCAATCCCTATCAAACTACCACTGGCATTTTTCACAGAACTAGAACAAAAATTTCACAGTTTGTATGAAACACAAAAGACCCCGAATAGCCAAAGCAATCTTGAGAACGAAAAATGGAGCTGGAGGGATCAGGCTCCCTGACCTCAGACTATACTACAAAACTACAGTAATCAAGACAATATGGTAGTGGCACAAAAACAGAAAGATAGATCAATTAAACAGGATAGAAAGACCAGAGATAAACCCATGCACATATGGTCACCTTAACTTTGATAAAGGAGGCAGGAATATACAGTGGATAAAGGACAGCCTCTTCAATAAGTGGTGCTAGGAAAACTGGACAGGTACATGTAAAAGTATGAGATTAGATCACTCCCTAACACCATACACAAAAATAAGCTCAAAATGGATTAAAGACCTAAATGTAAGGCCAGAAACTATCAAACTGTTAGCGGAAAACATAGGCAGAACATACTATGACATAAATCACAGCACGATCCTTTTTGACCCACCTCCTAGAGAAATGGAAATAAAAACAAAGATAAACAAATGAAACTTCAAAGCTTTTGCTCAGCAAAGGAAACCATAAACAAGACCAAAAGCAGCCCTCAGAATGGGAGAAAATGTTTGCTAATGAAGCAACTGACAAAGAATTAATCTCCAAAATTTACAAGAAGCTCATGCAGCTCAATAACAAAAAAACAAACAATGCAATCCAAAATTGGGCAGAAGACCTAAACAGACATTTCTCCAAAGAAGATATACAGACTGGCAACAAACACATGAAAGAATGCTCAACATCATTAATTATTAGAGAAATGCAAATCAAAACTACAATGACATATCATCTCACACTGGTCAGAATGGCTATCGTCAAAAAAATCTAGAAACAATAAATGCTGGAGAGGTTGTGGAGAAAAGGGAACACTCTTGCACTGCTGGTGGGATTGTGAATTGGTACAGCCAGTATGGAGAACAGTATGGTGGTTCCTTACAAAACTACAAATAGAACTACCATATGACCCAGCAATCCCACTACTCAGCATATACCTTGAGAAAACCATAATTCAAAAAGTGTCATGTACCAAAATGTTCATTGCAGCTCTATTTACAATAGACCAGAGACGGAAACAACCTAAGTGTCCAACATCGTATGAGTGGATAAAGAAAATGTGGCACATATATGCAATGGAATATTACTCAGCCATAAAAAGAAACGAAATTGACCTATTTGTAATGAGGTGGATAGATCTAGAGTCTGTTATACAGAGTGAAGTAAGTCAGAAAGAGAAATACAAATAGTGTATGCTAACACATATATATATATAGAATTTAAGAAAAAAAATTGTCATGAAGAACCTAGCTGTAAGACAGGAATAAAGACAGAGACCTACTAGAGAATGGAATTGAGGATATGGGGAGGGGGAAGGGTAAGCTGTGACAAAGTGAGAGAGAGGCATGGACGTATATACACTACCAAACGTAAGGAAGATAGCTAGTGGGAAGCAGCTGCATAGCACAGGGAGATCAGCTCGGTGCTTTGTGACTGCCTGGAAGGGTGGGATAGGGAGGGTGGGAAGGAGGGAGATGCAAGAGGGAAGAGATATGGGAACATATGTATATGTATAACTGATTCACTTTGTTATAAAGCAGAAACTAACACACCATTGTAAAGCAATTATACTCCAATAATAAAAGAAAGAATTAAATGAAAAAGAAATGAAGGAAACAATAGCAAAGATGAATAAAACTCAAAGCTGGTTCTTTGAGAAGATAAACAAAATTGATAAATCGTTAGCCAGACTCAGCAAAAATAAAAGAGAGAAGACTCAAATCAACAGAATTAGAAATGAAAAAGGAGAAGTAACAACTGAGACTGCAGAAATGCAAAGGATCCTGAGAGATTAATACAAGCAACGATATGCCAATAAAATGGACAACCTAGAAGAAATGGACACATTCTTAGAAAAGTACAAACTTCCATGCCTGAAACAGGAAGTAGAAAACATAAACAGACCTATCACAAGCACTGAAATTGAAACTGTGATTAAAAATCTTGGAAGCAACAAAAGCCCAAGAACAAATGGCTTCACAAGTGAATTCTATCTAACAATTAGTAAAGAGGTAACATCTATCCTTCTCAAACTTCTCCGAAATAGAGCATAGGGAGGAACATTCTCAAAATCATTGTGCAATGCACCAACACCCTGATATCGAAAGCAGACAAAGATGTCACAAAAAATAAAAACTACAGGCCAATATCACTGATGAATATAGATGCAAAAATCCTCAACAAAATACTAGGAAAAACAATCCAACAGCACGTTAAAATGATCATACACCATGACCAAGTGGGGTTTATCAAAGAAATACAAGGATTCTTCAATATATGCAAATCTACAAATGTGATACACCATATTACTATATTGAAGTCAGAAAACTACATGATTACCTCAATAGATGCATAAAAAGATTTTTGACAAAATTCAACACCTAATTATGATAATAACTCTCCAGGAAGTAGTCATAGAGGGAGGGAATCTACCTCAACATAATAAAGGTCATATATGAGAAACCCACAGCCAACATCCTTCTCAGCTGTGAAAAACTGAAAGCATTTCCTCTAAGATCAGCAGCAAGAAAAGACTGCCCACTCTCACCACTATTATTTTTTTAACACCTTTATTGGGATATAATTGCTTTACAATGGTGTGTTAGTTTCTGCTTTATAACAAAGTGAATCAGTTATACATATACATATGTTCCCATATCTCTTCCCTCTTGCGTCTTCCTCCCTCCCACCCTCCCTATCCCATCCCTCCAGGCGGTCACAAAGCACTGAGCTGATATGCCTGTGCTATGCGGCTGCTTTCCACTAGTTATCTACCTTACGTTTGGTAGTGTATATATGTCCATGCCTCTCTCTTGTTTTGTCATTTAAACAGAGTTTCGGAAGTTTTAGCCACAGGAATCAGAGAAAAAAAATAAATAAAAGGAATCCAAATCAGAAAAGAAGAATTAAATTAAAACTGTCATTAAAGTAAAGTTGTCACTGTCACTTTAACAGTGAATTAAAGCTGTCACTGTTTGAAGATGACATGATATTATACATAGAGAATCCTAAAGATGCTACCATAAAACTACTAGAGCTAATCAATGAATTTGGTAAAGTAGCAGGATACAAAATTAATGCACAGAAATCTTGGGCATTCCTATACACTAATGATGAAAAATCTGAAAGAGAAATTAAGGAAACTCTCCCATTTACCATTGCAACAAAAAGAATAAAATACCTAGGAATAAACCTACAAAGGAGACAAAAGACCTGTATGCCAAAATACTATAAGACACTGATGAAAGAAATGAAAGATGGTACAAACAGATGGAGAGAAATACCATGTTCTTGGGCTGGAAGAATCAACACTGTGAAAATGACTATACTAACTGAAGAAATCTACAGATTCAATGCATTCCCTATCAAACTAGCAATGGAATTTTTCAGAGAACTACAACAAAAAATTCACAATTTGTATGGAAACACAAAAGACCCCAAATAGCCAAAGCAATCTTGAGAAAGAAAAATGGAGCTGGAGGAATCAGGCTCCCAGACTTCAGACTATACTACAAAACTACAGTAATCAAGACAGTATGGTACTGGCACAAAAACAGAAAGATGGATCAATGGAACAGGATAGAAAGCCCAGAGATAAACCCACACACATATGGTCACCTTATTTTTGATAAAGGAGGCAAGACTATACAATGGAGATAAGACAGCCTCTTTAATAAGTGCTGCTTGGAAAACTGGACAGCTACATGTAAAACAATGAAATTAGAACACTCCCTAACACCATACACAAAAACAAACTCAAAATGCATTAAAGACCTAAATGTAAGGCCAGACTCTATAAAACTCTTAGAGTAAAACATAGGCAGAACATTCTATGACATAAATCACAGCAAGATCTTTTTGACCCACCTCCTAGAGAGGTGGAAATAAAAAGAAAAATAAACATAAGGGACCTAATGAAACTTAAAAGCTTTTGCACAGCAAAGGAAACCATAGGTAAGATGGAAAGACAACCCTCAGAATGGGAGAAAATATTTGCAAATGAAGCAACTGACAAAGGATTATCTCCAAAATTTACAAGCAGCTCATTCAGCTCAATATCATAAAAACAAACAACCCAATCCAAAAATGGGCAGAAGACCTAAATAGACATTTCTCCAAAGAAGATATACATATTGCCAATGAACACATGAAAGGATGCTCAACATCACTAATTATTAGAGAAATTCAAATCAAAACTACAGTACGGTATAACCTCGCACCGGTCTGAATGGCCATCTTCAAAAAATCTGCAAACAATAAATGCTGGAGAGGGTGTGGAGAAAAGGGAACCCTCCTGAACTGTTGGTGGGAATGTAAATTGATACAGCCACTACAGAGAACAGAATAGAGATTCCTTAAAAATCTAGAAATAGAACTATCATATTACAGAGCAATGCCACTACTAAGCATATACCCTGAGAAAACCATAATTCAAAAATAGACATGTACAACATTGTCTATTGCAGCTCTATTTACAATAGCCAAAACATGGAAGCAACCTAAGTGTCCATCAACACATGAATGGATAAAGATGTGGCACATGTATACAATGGAATATTACTCAGCCATAAATGGAAACGAAATTGAGTTATATGTAGTGAGGTGGATGGACCTAGAGTCTGTCATACAGAGTGAAGTAAGTCAGAGAGAGAAAAACAAATACCATATGCTAACACCTATATATGGTATTTTAAAAAATGTTTCTGAAGAACTAGGTGCAGGACATGAATAAAGATGCAGACATAGAGAATGGACTTGAGGACACGGGGAGGGGTTTGGTAAGCTGGGACAAAGTGAGAGAGTGGCATGGACATATTTACAATACCAAATGTAAAATAGATAGCTAGTGGGAAGCAGCCACATAAAACAGGGAGATCAGCTCGGTGCTTTGTGACCACCTAGAGGGGTGGGATAGGGAGGGTGGGGGGGAAATGCAAGAAGGAGGAGATATGGGGATATATGTATATATATGGCCAATTCACTTTTTTATAAAGCAGAGCTAACACACCATTGTAGAGCAATTATACTCCAATAAAGATGTTAAAAAAAAAGAACTATGTATAAAACAAAAAGCTACAAGGATATATTGTTTAGCACAGAGAATATAGCCATACAGAGAATATAGTTTATAATAATTTAAGATGGAATATAGTCTATAAAAATTTAATTAATATTATGTACAGTTGAAACTAATATAATATTGTAAATCAACTAAACTTCAATTAAAAAATCTTGTATGTCAAATAAGTCAAAAATACCCGAATACGTATTGCATCTTATCAATAAAATTGGGTAAATACTTATCAAAATTTAACAAGGAACCTGACCAGGCAATTCATAAATGAATATAAATGACTGATAAGTATTAAAAAGAAAAAGACTGAAAATCATAATAGATGGAATAAAAATCAAAAATTAAAAAAAAAATAAGAAAATAAGCATTGACAAGGACATGGTAAAGTTGATACCTTTATATATTGCTCTTTCAAATGTAAAATGGTTCTGCCACTGTGAAAGACATTTCAAAAATTTAAACATATTACCATATGACCCAGCAATTACTAAGGAGAATAAACTCATGTTCAGAACAAATTTTGGACATGATTTTTTATTGAAGCATCATTCACCATAGCCAAAAAGTGGAACAACACAAATATCCAACAACTGACGAGTGGGTAAATAAAATGTAGTTGCATACATACAATGTAACATTTTTGGCAATAAAAATAATTTAAGTACTGTTTGTCCTATAAAATGGGTGAACTTTGAAAACATTATTATTTAGTAAAATAAGCCAGACACACAAAGCCAAACAATTCCATTTATATGAAGTGTACAGAATAGCTAAATCCATAGAGAGAGAAATCAGTGTGGTGGTTGCCAAGTGCTGAAGGGAGAGGAAAATGAGTAGAATGTTACTAATTTATTTTTACGGGTTTTATTTTGGGGATGACAAAAATGTTATAGATTAGTGGAGATGGTTGTGTCTGTCAAGAAACCCCTGAATCATAAACTTTAAAATATATTAAATTGTAAGTTTTATGTTATGTGAATTTTGTATCATTAAAAAAAGTTAAATAACATAACTTAAAAGTGATAACCTAAACTTCCACCTGAAATCATTGATAAGAAAATAGAACAAACTAAATCCAAATTAGGATTTGGAGAAAATAATAAGGATGAGAGAAGAAATGAATAAAATAGAACATAGTAAAGGGGGATAAATCAACAAAATGAAAAGGTTGTTCTTAAGAAGTTCAACAAAATTGACAAATCTCTTTCTAGACTTACCAAGAACAAAATGAGAGAAGACACTAATTACTAAAATCAGGAATGAAAGAGGGGACATTAGTACTAAGCTTACAGAAATAGGAATGAATTATAAGGGAATACTATACACAACTCTATGTCAACAAATTAGATAACTTCAATAATGCGGATAAATTTCTACAAGGACACATAGAACATATGAATAAATCTATAACAGGTAAAGAGACTGAACTAGAAATATAAAACCTACCCACAATGTAAAGCACTGACCCAGATGTTTCACTGGTAAATTTAAAATATATATAAAGTTTAAAGATTAACTAATTTTTCACAAGCTCTTTCAAGAAATAGAATGGAGGAAACACTTTTCAACTCATTTTGTGAGGTCACTACTACCCTGATACTAAAATCAGAAAAAGGGTGTCACAAAAAAGAAAATGAGAAACCAACATCTCTTTTAAATATACATGCAATATCCTCAACTAAATATTAACAGACAAAAACTTGCACTATATAAAAGGATTATACATCCTAATCAAGTGGGTTTTATCCAGGAAGCAAAGTTGGTTTTTCATCTGTATATCAACTAATATAATACACCATGTCAACAGTGTAAAGAACAAAACTGTATTATCATCTCAACAGATGTAGGAAAATCACTTCAGAAGATTCAATACCCTATCATGATTTTCAAAAGCCAGAGTGAAAAAGTGTTTCCTCAACGTGATTAAAAGGACCTCTATGAAAAATCTACAATTTAAATCATATTTAATGATGAAAGACTAAATGATTTCCCCCTTAGATCAGGAATAAATTAAGGATGTCCACTCTGATCACTTCTATTAAACCATATATTGGAGGTTCTAGACAGGGAAATTAGGCAAGAAACTAAAATTTAAAAATCCAGAATGGAAAGATAGAAGTAAAACTATCCCTATTGGGAAATGAAATAATTGTGTTTGTTTGTTTGTTGTTTGTTTTTGGCCATTCTGTGTGGCATGTGAGATCTTAGTTCCCCGACCAGAGATCAAACCCGTGCCCCCTGCATTGGAAGCATGGATTCTTAACCACTGGACCACCAGGGAAGTCCCTGACATAATTTTGTATGTAGAAAATCCTCTACAATTCACTAAAAAAAGTATCAATATTAGATTAAAAATGAATTCCTCAATGTTGCAGGATGTAAGGTCAATATACAAAAATCACTTGTATTTCTATATAATAACAATGAATAAACCAAAATGAAAAGTAAGAATACAAATCAATTTACAATATCACTAGAAAGAATAAAATACTTAGGAATAAATTTAAGAGGTGCAGGGGCTTGCCTGGTGGCGCAGTGGTTGAGAGTCTGCCTGCCAATGCAGGGTACACAGGTTTATGCCCCTGTCCAGGAAGATCCCACATGCTGTGGAGAGGCTAGACCCGTGAGCCATGGCCACTGAGCCTGCACCTCCGGAGCCTGTGCTCCGCAACGGGAGAGGACACAACAGTGAGAGGCCTGCGTACTGCAAAAAAAAAAAAAAAAAAAAAATTAAGAGGTGCAAAACTGATACTCTTCAAGCAATAAAACATTGTCCAAAAAATTATATAAGAACTAAGTAGAAAGGTGTGATTTGTTAAGGTACTGGAAAATATAATATCATTAAGGTGGCAATACTCCATAAATTCATTACAGGTTCTTCACAATTCCTATCAAAATATCCAGTTGCTCCTTAATTTCCAAGCTAGTCCTAAAATTTATAAAGGGGGTCAATGTGTTCAGAATAACCAAGATGATAGTAAATAAGATAGTAAATAAGAAAGTTAGAAGACTAACATTTCCAGAAAGGAAGTGTACTTACTACAAAAAAACAGTGACCAAGGCAATGTGGTATTGGCATAAGGGTAAACATATAGATAACTTATATTGAACTCAGAATCTAGAAATAAATGTTTACATTTATACTCAATTGATTTTCAACAAGGGTGCTAAGGCAATTGAATGGAGAAAGAATTGTTTTGTTTTGTTTTAAATTGGTGCTAGGCCAACTAGATACCCATATGCAAAAGAATAAATTTGAACTCCTGCCTCACACCACCATATACAAAAATGAACTCAAAATGGAACAAAGACCTAAATGAAGAGCTAAAACTAGTAAACTCTTAGAATAAAACCTAGGTGTAAATCTTCATGAACTTGGATTGAGTAATTGTGTCTTAGATCTGACACCAAAATCACAAGTAACAAAGAAAAAATAAATAAATTGGACAGCATCAAAATTAAAAACTTTTATGCCTCAAATGATACTATGAATAGTATTAAAAGACAGCTCACAGATTGGGGGAAATTTTTGCAAATTATGTATCTGATAAGGGTATTATCTAGAACGTAAAAAGAACTCCTAAACTTAAGTATAACAATACAAATAGCCAATTAAAAACTGGGCAAAGGATTTTTTTTTATTTTGGAGTATAGTTGATTTACAATGTTAAATTAGTTTCAGGTATACAACATTGTGGTGCAAAATTTTTATAGATTATGCTCCATTTAGAGTTATTATAAAATATTGGCTATATTCCCTGTGCTGTACAATATATCCTTGTAGCTTCTTAATTTTATACATAGGAGTTGTACTTCTTAATCCCCTACCCCATCTTGCCCCTCTCCCTTTCCTCTCCCCACTGGTAACCACTTGTGTTCTCTGTGAGTCTGTTTCTTTCTTTTATATTTTATTTTAGTTTTTTTAGAGTCCACATATTAGTGATACCATACAGCATTTGTCTTCCTCTGTCAGACTTACTTGGCTAAGCATCACACCCTCCAGGGCAAAGGATCTCAATGGACATTTCTTCAGATAAGATATATATATATATATATATATATATATATATATATATATATATATATATATATATATGGCAAGTAAGCACATGAAAGAACATTTTCAGCCATCAGGGAAATGGTAAATATAGTGACAATAATATGCTAATGTTCTCAATATATTCTTGGTATCATTGAAATATATTTTTGGTATAATCAGCTGTATTTTGTCTCAGGATTATTGTGTTATATCTGAAGATTTTTATATCTGAAGATACCATTTCACATCCACTAGCATGGCTACAATTTTAAGACTGGTAATAACATGTGTTGGTGGAGATATGGAGAAACTGAAACCCTCATACATCCCTGATGGGAATGTAAAATAATGCAGATACTGTGAAGAAAAGTCTGGCAGTTCCCCCAAAATGTTAAACACAGAGTTACCATATGATCTAGCAATTCAACTCCTAGAAATATACCCAAGAGAATTAAAAACAGGTGTTCTAACAAAACTTGTACATGAATGATCATAACAGCATTACTTATTATAACCCAAAAGTGGAAAGAACCCAAATGTCAAGTAACTGATTAATGAATAAATAAATGTGGTCATGTACATAGAACAGGATATTATTAGGCAAAAAAATAAATGAAGTACTACTAGATGTTTACTGCATAGATGCACCTTGAAAACATTATGCTAATGAAGAAGTTAGACACAAAAAGTAATATTTTGTATGATTCCATTATGTTAAATGTCCAGAATAGGCAAATCTATAGATACAGCAGTTTATCAGGGCTGGTAGGGGTTTGGCAAGGTAGGTTGGGGGTAAATGGGGATTGACTGCCAATAGGTACTGACTTTATTTGAGAAATGATGACAATGTTCTAAATGGTGGGATCGTATGGTATGTGAATTATATATCAATTAATATGTTTAAAAGGCTGAAATAATAATTATATCTCAATAAAGCTCTTACTCCTTAAATGGATGAACAGTCTTCAGAAAAACAATGTTCAGATGTAACATACTAATCCTAAAACATAATTTACCATAAATATTCCAAGAATATAGTTACACTATACCAAAACTATACTGAGCGTATCAAGAGATTCTATAAGTCTGGAGTAGGCCTTAAAATTCTGGGTACGAGTTAAATTTTTTTAAAAGAGAATACTACAAACCATTATTTGCCAAGAAATTGGACAACCTAGAAAAAATGGACAAGTTTCTAGAAACATACAGCCTGTCAAAACTGAGTCAAGAGGAAACATGTAATCTAAACAGACGAATCACTAGAAGTGAAATAGAATCTGTTATAAAAACAAAACAAAATAACAAACAAAAAAAAAACTCCCTGCAAACAAAAACCCAGGACCATACAGCTTTACTGGGGAATCCTACGAGACATACAAAGAAGAAATTATACCTATCCTTCCCAAACTATTCTAAAAATTGAAGCAGAGGGAACACTATTATAGTCATTCTATGAAACCACCAGCACTCTGATACCAAAACCATACAAAGACACAACCAAAAAAGATAATTACAGGCCAATATATTTGATGAATATAGATGCAAAATTCTCAGAAAATTAGCAACCCGAACCCAACAACACATAAAAAATGATCATACACCACAATCAAGTTAGATTCATCCCAGGGTCATGAGCACGGTTCAGCATATGCAAACCAAGCAATGTGATACACCATATCAAAAAAGAGAAGACAAAAAACACATGATCATCTCAATAGATGCAAAAAAAGCATTTGATAAAATTCAACATCAATTCAGGATAAAAACTGTCAACATAATAAGGGCTATTTATGAAAAACCCACAGCCAACATAACACTCAATGGTGAAAAGCTGAAAGCCTTCCTGCTAAAATCTGGAATGAGACAAGGATGCCCACTCTCATGACTTGTATTCAACATAGTATTAGGAGTCCTAGCCACAGGAATTAGACAAAAGAAATAAAAGTTGTCCAAATTGGAGGGAACAGGTAAAATATCATTATATGCAGCTGACATGATACTCTATACAGAAAACCCTAAAGACTCCCTACAAAAACTACTAGAACTGATAAACGAATTCAGCAAGTTAACAGGATACAAAATTAACCTACAGAAATCAGTTGCATTTCTTTACACTAATAATGAAATATCAGAAAGGGAAATTTAAAAAGCAATCTCTTTTAAAATTGCATCAGAAAACTAAAATAGGAATAAACGTGACCAAGAAGATGAAAGACTTAAATGCAGAGAAGTATAAAACACTGGTAAAGGAAATTAAAGATGATTCAAAGAAATGGAAAGATACCCCATGCTCTTGGAATGGAAGAATTAATATTGTTAAAATGACAACACTACCCAAAGCAATCTACAGATTTAATGTGATCCCTATTAAATTACCCAAGACATTTTCCACAGAACTAGAAAAATAATCCTAAAATTTATATGGAACCATAAAAGACCAGGAATTATGAAAACAATCCTGAGGAAAAAGAACAAAGCTAGAGGTATAACCCTTCCAGACATCAGACAATACTACAAAGTGACAGTAATCAAAACAGCATGGAAGATAGTGGAGTAAAAGGATGTGCACCCAATCCCTCTTTCAAGAGCACTGGAATCACAACTAACTGCTGAACAGTCATCATCAGAAAGACAGTGGAACTCACCAAAAAATATACCTCACATCCAAAGACAAAGGAGAAGCCATAGTGAGAGGGTTGGAGGGTCACAATCACAATAAAATCAAATTGCATAAACACTGGGTGGGTGACTCACAAACTGGAGAACAATTATACCACAAAAGTCCACACACTGGAGTGAAGGTTCTGAGTCCCACATCAGGCTTCCCAACCTGGGGGTCCAGCAATGGGAGGAGGAATTCCCAGAAATCAGAGTTTGAAGGCTAGCAGGATTTGATTGCAGGACTTTGACAGGACTGGGGGAAACAGAGGCTCCACTCTTGGAGGGCACACACAAAGTAGTGTGCACATCAGGGCCTGGGGGAAGGAGCAGTGACCCCATAGGAGACAGAACCAGACCTACCAACTAGTGTTGGAGGGTCTCCTGCAGAGCTGGGGGGGATGGCTGTGGCTCACTGGGGGGACAGGGACACTGGCAGCAGAAATTGTGGGAAATACTCCTTGGCATGAGCCCTCCCAGAGCCTGCCATTAGCCCCATCAAACAGCCTGTAGCCTCCAGTGCTGAGTCACCTCAGGCCAAACAACCAATAGGGAGGTAACACAGCCCCACCCATCAGCAGACAAGCAGATTAAAGTTTTACTGAGCTCTGCCGACCAGAGCAACACCCAGCTCTACCCACCACCACTCCCTCCCATCAGGAAGCTTGCACAAACCTCTTAGATAGCCTCATCCACTGGAGGGCAGACAGCAAAAGCAAGAAGAACTACAGTCCTGCAGCCTGTGGAACAAATACCACATTCACAGAAAGATAGACAAAATGAAAAGGCAGAGGACTGTGTACCAGATGAAGGAGCAAGATAAACGCCCAGATAAACAACTAAATGAAGCAGAAATAGGCAAACTTCCAGAAAAAGAATTCAGAATAATGATAGTGAAGATGATCCAGGACCTTGGAAAAAGAATGGAGGCAAACATTGAGAAGATGCAAGAAATGTTTAACAAAGAGCTAGAAAAATTAAAGAAGAAACAAACAGAGATGAACAACAAAATAACTGAAATGAAAAGTACACTAGAAGGAATCAATAGCAGAATAAATGAGGCAGAAGAACGAATAAGTGGCCTGGAAGACAGAATGGTGGAATTTGCTACCATGGAACAAAATAAAGGAAAAAGAATGAAAGGAAATGAAGACAGCCTAAGAGTCCTCTGGGACAACATTAAAAGCAACCAAAATGCACATTATAGGGGTCTCAGAAGGAGAAGAGAGAGAGAAAGGACCCAAGAAAATAATTGAAGAGATTATAGTTGGAAACTTCCCTAATATGTGAAAGGAAATATTCACCCAAGTCCAGGAAGTTCAGAGAGTCCCATGCAGGATAAACCCAAGGAGAAACACGCCAAGACACATAGTAATCAAATTGAAAAAATTAAAGGCAAAGAAAAATTATTAAAAGCAACAAGTGAAAAATGACAAATAACATACAAGGGAACTCCCATAAGGTTAACAGATGATTTCTCAACAGAAACTCTACAAGCCACAAGTGAGTGGCCTGATATAGTTAAAGTGACGAAAGGGAAAAACCTACAACCAAGATTATTCTACCCAGCTAGGATCTCATTCAGATTCCACAGAGAAATCAAAAGCTTTACAGATAAGCAAAAGCTAAGAGAAAACCAGCTCTACAACAAATGCTAAAGGATTTTCTGTAAGTGGGAAACACAAGAGAAGAAAGGGACCTACAAAAGCAAACCCAAAACACTTAACAAAATGGGAATAGGAACAGGCATATCAATAATTACCTTAAATGTGAATGGATTAAATGCTCCAACCAAAAGACACAGGCTCACTGAATGGAAACAAAAACAAGACCCATATATATGCAGTCTACAAGAGACCCACTTCAGAACTAGGGAGACATGCAGGCTGAAAGCCAGGGGTTGGAAAACGATATTCCATGCAAATGGAAATCAAAAGAAAGATGGAGTAGCAATACTCATTCACATAAAAGAGACTTTAAAATAAAGAATATTACAAGAGACAAGGAAGGACACTATGTAATGATAAAGGGATCAATCTAAAAAGAAGATATAACAATTATAAATATAAATGCACCCAACATAGGAGCACCTCACTACCTAAGGCAAATGCTAACACCTATAAAAGAGGAAATTGACAGAAACACAATAATAGTGGTGGGGGCTTCCCTGGTGGCACAGTGGTTGGGAGTCCACCTGCCGATGCAGGGGACACGGGTTCGTGCCCCGGTCTGGGAAGATCCCACATGCCGCAGAGTGGCTGGGCCCGTGAGCCATGGCTGCTGAACCTGTGTGTCCGGAGCCTTTGCTCTGCAATGGGAAAGGCCACAACAGTGAGAGGCCCATGTACCACAAAAAATAATAATAATAATAATAATAGTGGTGGTCTTTAACACCTCACTTACACCAATGGAAAGATTGTCCAGACAGAAAAATAATAAGGAAACACAAGCTTTAAGTGACACAATAGACCAGATAGCTTGAATTGATATTTATAGGACATTCCATCCGAAAACAGCAGATTACACTTTCTTCTCAAGTGCACATGGAACATTCTCCAGGATAGATCACATCATGCATCACAAATCAAGCTTTGGTAAATTTAAGAAAATTGAAATCATATCATGCATATTTTCTGACCACAACGCTATAGATTAGAAATAAATTACAGCAAAAAGGAAAAAAAAGACACCATAAAAAGCACAAATGCATGGAGGCTAAACAATACACTACTAAACAACCAAGAGATCACTGAAGAAATCAAAGAGGAAATCAAAAAATACCTAGAGACAATTGACAACAAAACACGATGATCCAAAACCTATGGGATGCAGCAAAAGCAATTCTAAGAAGGAAGTTTACAGCAATACAATCCTACCTCAAGAAACAAGAAAAATGTCAAATAAACAATCTAAACTTACAGCTAAAGGAACTAGAGAAAGAAGAAAAAACAAACCCCACAGTTAGTAGAAAGAAAGAAATCATATAAAGATCAGAGGATAAATGAATGAAATAGAAACAAAGAAAACAATAACAAAGAACAATAAAACTAAAAACTGTTTTTTTGAGAAGATAAACAAAATTGATAAGCCTTTAGCCAGACTCATCAAGAAAAACAGGGGGAGGACTCAAATCAATAAAATAAGAAATGAAAAAGATGAAGTTACAATGGACACCATAGCAATACAAAAATATCATAAGAGACTACTACAAGCAACTCTATGCCAAGAAAATTGTCAACCTGGAAGAAATGGACAAATACTTAGAAAAGTATAACCTTCCAAGACTGAACCAGGAAGAAATAGAAAATATGAACAGACAAATCACAAGTAATGTAAATGAAACTGTGATTAAAAATCTTCCAACAAACAGAAGTGCAGGACCAGATGGCTTCACAGGTAAATTCTATGAAACATTTAGAGAAGAGCTAATGCCCATCCTTCTCAAACTCTTCCAAAAAAATTACAGAGGAAGGAAGACTCTCAAACTCATTCTATGAGACCAGCATCACCCTGATACTAAAACCATACAAAGATACTACATAAAAAGAAAATTACAGACCAATATCACTGATGAGTACACATGCAAAAATCCTCAGCCAATGGGGGCTTCCCTGGTGGCACAGTGGTTGAGAGTCCTCCTGCCAATGCAGGGGACATGGGTTTGTGCCCCAGTCCAGGAAGATCCCACATGCCGTGGAGCGGCTAGGCCTCTGAGCCATGGATGCTGAACCTGCGCGTCCGGAGCCTGTGCTCCTCAATGGGAGAGGCCACAACAGTGAGAGGCCTGCGTACTGCAAAAAAAAAAAAAAAAAAAAAGAAAAAACAAAAAGTCCTGAGCAAAGTACTAGCAACCAGAATCCAACAACACATTAACAAGATCATATACCATGATCAAGTAGGATTTATCTCAGGGAGCAAGGATTCTTCAATATATGCAAATCAATCAATGTGATACACCATACAAACAAAATGAAGAATAAAAACCATATGATCATCTCAATAGATACAGAAAAAGCTTTGGACAAAATTCAACACCAATTTATGATCAAAACTCTCCAGAAAGTGGGCATAGAGGAAACCTACCTCAAAATAATAAAGGCCATATACGACAAACCCACAGCAAACATCACTCTCAATGGTGAAAAACTGAAAGCATTTCCTCTAAGATCAGAAACAAAATAAGGATGTCCACTCTCACCACTATTATTTCAACATAGTTCTGGAAGTCCTAGCAAGGCAATCAGAGAAGAAAAAGAAATAAAAGGAATACAAATTGGAAAAGAAGAAGTAAAACTGTCACTGTTTGCAGATGACATGATACTATACATAGATAATCCTAAGGATGTCACCAGAAAATTACTAGAGCTAATAAATGAATTTGGTAAAGCAGCAGGATACAAAATTAATGTACATAAATCACTTGCATTCCTATATACTAACAATGAAAGATCAGAAAGAGAAATTAAGGAAACAATCCCATTCACCATTGCAACAAAAATAATAAAATACCTAGGAATAAACCTACCTAAGGTAAAAGATCTGTACTCAGACAACTATAAGACCCTGATGAAAAAAATCAAAGATGCAGAGAGACTTTCAAAATGGCAGAGGACTAAGACGTAGAGATCACCTCCCTCCCCACAAATAAAACAGAAATACATCTACATGTGGAACAGCTCCTACAGAACACCTACTGAATGCTGACAGAAGAACTCAGACTTCCCAAAAGGCAAGAAACTCCCCAGTTACCTGGGTAGGGCAAAATTAAAAAAGGAAAAACAGAGACAAAAGAATAGGGGCAGGACCTGCACATCTGAGAGGGAGCTGTGAAGGAGTAAATGTTTCCACACACTAGGCAGCTCCTTCACTGGCAGAGATGGGGGGCGGTGGGGGGGGAAGCTTCAGAGCCACAGAGGAGAGCGCAGCAATAGGGGTGCAGAGGGCAAAGCAGAGAGATTTCTACACAGAGGATAGGTGCTGACCGTCTCTTGCCAGCCTGAGATGCTTGTCTGCTCACCCACTGGGGCGGGTGGGTGCTGGGAGCTGAAGCTATGTCTTCGGGGGTCAGATCCCAGGGAGAGGAGTGGGGTTGCCTGCATGAACACAGCCTGAAGGGGGCTAGTGCACCACAGCTAGCTAGGAAGGAGTCCGGGAAAAAGTCTTGACCTGCCTAAGAGGCAAGAGACCATTGTTTCAGGGTGTATGAGGAGAGGGGATTCAAAGCACCTCCTAAAGGAGCTCCAGAGACAGGCACGAGCCGTGGCTATCAGCATGGACACCAGAGATGGGCATGAAACACTAAGGCTGTTGCTGCAGCCACCAAGAAGCCTGTATGCTAGCACAGGTCACTATCCACACCTCCCCTCCCGGGAGCCTGTGCAGCCCACCACTGCAAGGTCCCGTGATCCAGGGAAAACCTCTCCTGGAGAGCACACAGTGTGCCTCAGGGTGTTGCAACATCATGCTGGCCTCTGCTGCCCCAGGGTCGCCCCTCATTCCATACCCTTCCCTCACCCCAGCCTGAGTGAGCCAGAGCCCACTAATCAGCTGCTACTTTAACCCCATCACATCTGAGAGAAGAACTGATACCCTCAGGGGACCAACATGCAGAGGCGGGGCTGAATCCAAAGCTGAACCCCAGGAAGTGTGCAAACAAAGAAGAGAAAGGGAAATCTCTCCATGCAGCCTCAGGAGCAGTGGATTAAATCTCCACAATCAACTTCATATACCCAGCACCTCTGGAATACCTGAATACACAATGAATCATCCCAAAATTGAGGTGGTGGACTTTGAGAGTAACTGTAGACTTGGGGTTTGCTTCCTGCATCTAATTTATTCCTGGTTTTATGTTTATCTTTGTTTAGTATTTAGAGTTTATTATCATTGGTAGATTTGTTTATTGATTTGGTTGCTCTGTTCCTTTTATATATATATTTTTTTCCTTTTTCTCTTTTTGTAAGTGTGTATGTGTATGCTTCTTTGTGTGATTTTGTCCGTATAGCTTTGCTGTCATCATTTGTCCTAGGGCTCAGTCTTTCCATTTTTTTTTTTTAGTATATTTTTTAGTGATTGCTGTCATTGGTGGATTTGTTTTTTGCTTTGGCTGCTCTCTTCTTTCTTTCTTTTATATTTCTTTTTTATTACTTTTTATTTTTTTAATTTTTAAGAATTTTTTAATAACTTTTATTTTATTTTATTTATGTTTTCTTTCCAGGGTCTTGGTGCTCCAGCCAGATGTCAGGCCTGTGCCTCTAAGGTCAGAGAGCCAAGCTCAGGACATTCGTCCACCAGAGACCTCCTAGCTCCATGTAATACCAAATGTTGAAAGCTCTCCCAGAGATCTCCATCTCAACACAAGCACCCAGCTACACTCAACGACCAGCAAGCTACAGTGCTGGACACCCTATGCCAAACAACTAGCAAGAGAGGAATGCAACCCCATCCACTAGCAGAGAAGCTGCCTAAAATCATAATAAGGTCACAGACACCCCAAAATAGACCACCGGACCTGGTCCTGCCCACCAGAAAGACAAGATCCAGCCTCATCCACCAGAACACAGGCAGGCACTAGTCCCCTCAACCAGGAAGCCTACACAACCCACTGAACCAACCTTAGCCACTGGGGGCAGACACCAAAAACAAAGGGAACTACGAACCTGCAACCTGTGAAAAGGAGACTCCAAACACAGTAAGTTAAGCAAAATGAAAATACAGAAAAACACACAGCAGATGAAGGATCAAGGTAAAAAACCACCAGACCAAACAAATGAAGAAGAAATAGGCAGTCTACCTGAAAAAGTATTCAAAGTAATGATAAAGATGATCCAAAATCTTGGAAATAGAATGGAGAAAATGCAAGAAACATTTAACAAGGACCTAGAAGAACTAAAGAGCAAACAAACAAAGATGAACAGCACAATAAATAAAATTAAAAATTCTCTAGGAGGAATCAATAGCAGAATAACTGAGACAGAAGAACGGATAAGTGACCTGGAAGATAAAATAGTGGAAATAACTACCACAGAGCAGAATAAAGAAAAAAGAATGAAAAGAACTGAGGACAGTCTCAGAGACCTCTAGGACAACATTAAACACACCAACATTCAAATTATAGGAGTCCCAGAAAAAGAATAGAAAAAGAAAGGGACTGAGAAAATATTTGAAGAGATTATAATTGAAAACTTTGCTAATTTGGGAAAGGAAATAGTCAATCAAGTCCAGGAAGCACAGATAGTTCCATACAAGATAAATCCGAGGAGAAATACATATTAATCAAACTAGCAAAAATTAAATACAAAGAAAAAATATTAAAAGTAGCAAGGGAAATACAACAAATAACATACAAGGGAATCCCCATAAGGTTAACAACTGATGGCTATCATCAGAAAGTCTACAAATAATAAATGTTGGACAAGATGTGGAGAAAAGCAAACCCTCCTATATTCCTGGTGGGAATGTAAATTGGTGCATCCATATGGAAAGCAGTATGGAGGTTCCTTAAAAATAATGAAACTAAAGAGTTACCATATGATTCTCTAATACCATTCCTAGACATATATTCAGAGGAAGCTATATTTCAGAGAGATACATGCACTCCAATGTTCATAGCAGCACTATTTACAATAGCCAAGATATGAAAGCAACCTAAATGTCCATTGATGGATGAATGGATAAAGAAGATGTGTATATATATACAATGGAATGTTACTCAGCCATAAAAAAGAATGAAATATTGCCATTTGCAGCAACATGGATGGACGTAGAGATTATCATATTAAGTGCAGTAAGTCAGAAACAGAAAGACAAATGTCATATGGCATCACTCATATGTGAAGTCTGAAATATCATAGAAGTGAACTTATTTACAAAACAGAAACAAACTCACCGACATAGAAAACAAATTTATGGTTACCAAAGGGGAAGAAGGAGCAGGGTTAAATTAGGAGTTTGCGATTAGCAGATACAAACTATTACATGTAAAATAGATAAACAACAAAGTCCTACTGGGACTAATATTCAATATCTTATAATAAACTATAATGGAAAATAATCTGAAAAAGAATATATATATATATGTATATATGTATAACTGAATCACTTTCCTGTACACCAGAAACTAACACAACATTGTAAATTATCTATACTTCAATTTTTTTAAGTGTGTGTATTAATAAAACTGTAGGTTATGATGTGATGTGAATCTTCAGTTGGAACTACTAATATAAAAGTAGCTACATTCAAAATTGAAGAATTGAAGCTGTGACAAAGTTAACATTTTTTAAAAATCTGAAGTTAGGACTGATAACACTATATTATTATTTTCTGATAAAGAGCAAAGCAGCACAAGGACTCTGATAAATACAAACATATTGACAGTGAAGTCATTGACAAATCTCTAGGATCTCTCCATACAGCATACAATTTCTAAAATATTTATACTAATAACATTTATCTGTACCAATTTAGCCTAGAAAATCTAAGCATGTCTTCCGATCTGACAACTATTGCCATGCAACACACCACTTGTTGTTACTTCACATAAACTATTATTATTAGAACCTCTCTTTTTACAAGGTCAAAGAACAAATCTTTCATGATTTTCCAAGGGCCCTCCAGGAAATCTCAGACAGTTTTAGGTACAAGAGATAGTAAGATTCAATTCAATGTCAGAAGTTGTCATATTTGAAAACTTGATTAAGGTAGGATTTTAGGTTGCTGAGAAACAGTACTTGGATACCTATTTAACCACAATGACAATAAAAGATTTTTAAAGTAAACATAGTAGGTAACATGATTGTAAAACACCTTACATCTTTCCTAAGTGAGAAGTATTTGTTCTCTTCAATCATCAAGGGCATAATAAAGTCAACATAAGCCATAGAATATTTGCTATATAGGCAGATTACACAGAATAAAAAATAACCTTATAGAATTTTTATTAAGAGCAACCTGATAGTCCAAGAAAATTTTGTCAGTTTAAGAGAGAGAAAAAAGCAAACTCTAGTTTTGCATCTATATAATACTTGATACTAAAGGAAACACAGCTCTTTTTGAAAATTTTATGAAGAGACCAATTAAATCTTAGCCAGCTTTGTTCATGGTAAATAAAATTCCTCTTTCATGAAACTTCTATGACTTTCTATTTCCATTCAGATTTTGCAGTATACTTTGCTCTTTTTCATTCTGGAAAAAAAAATTACTTTAGGAAAACTACTCTTTTTTTTTTTTTTTTTTTTGCAGTTCGCAAGCCTCTCACTGCCGTGGCCTCTCCTGTTGTGGAGCCCAATCTCCGGACGCACAGGCCCAGCGGCCATGGCTCATGGGCCCAGCCGCTCCACGGCACATGGGATCCTCCCAGACCAGGGCACGAACCCGCGTACCCTGCACCGGCAGGTGGAATCCCAGCCACTGCACCACCAGGGAAGCCCAAAACTACTCTCTTTTTCCCTTAACAAAAATATATCCTGCATGCTTTGCATACAAATTCGAACTTCTCTGACACCATTGCTCCGAGTATTATTTATGTATAATGATTATAACTTTAAATTAATGTCTATTCTTCAGAGAAAACTAGAAGGTAGATAACTTGTGTGTGAACTGTCACACACGAGCATTTTTCAGCAGAATAGCAGAGCCCATGAATACATACAATATAGTATTATGTGGTGACACATATCCTTTATACAACTTCTCAAAGTGGCAAAAAGGAACACATTCATTAACAGACACAAAGATGTCGCTTCTCTGTAGTATATAAAAATAAGAACCAAAGTATATAAACTTAAATTATGCTTTATAATGTTTCTGTATTCTTCTGACTTGCAAATGATCTAAACATCCAATGACAATTAATTAGTAAAGGATTTTTTGTTACCTAAAGATTTTGGAAGTTATCTTTCAGCTGACATACAATAAAAAAAAATTATTATTGAAATAAATTTTGTCAGAATAATGATTCAGTTTGGTTAAGCATATATTTACATTTTTCATAATCTTAAGCATTTAGTAGAATTAATGATAGCTGATTCAACCAGTAAACCTGTATCGTTTAGGAAGAACACAACTCAAGTAGAATAAAAATCTACAAGTGTTGTGCTTAACATTGATTATCAGAGAAGACATAGGTGTTTTTATTAAACAAAAAATATTACACCAATCTCACTTGCCAAATGTTTACCTAAATTATGTGAACCTGAATTCTTAAAACAATTTTGAGTTTGTTTCTGTAAGTTTACTTTTTACTTTTTAACACACTGAAAATACTGGAAGTTCAATGTCCTTATTTTTTATGAATTTTAAGAACATTCCTTTTATATAAGCACTTATTTATCTCTAAACCAATCAGAGTAGATCTTTAAGATTTTTTACAGACTAATTTGGTAATACCATCTGGAGGTCAGAAAGCATTACACACTTACATAATGAGAGGTAAAAAGCCTTTCTGAATTACAGACACATTCACAGACACACGGAGAGATAAAAGTCATATAGCTTCAATTCTATTTCAGCCCTGAGTCAAAAGGAAACACAAAATTACAAAACACACCAATTCTTGTCAAAGAACCATTCTCTTGTCATTGGGTAGGAGTCTTTAACTGATTTGAGCTTAAAACAATTAGACAAACAAACAGAAAAGGCTAACAAGCCAGATTCCCTTGCCATCTTGCACTCAACAGAGACAAGATCTCTATAAGTCATTAATCCCCATTTACAGAAATCACTAAATGGTCAGACAAAGCAAAAGAACCTGGCATGAAAAATCAAGTGATTATTCAGAAACAATCAAATCCTTACTGAGCTATCAGTGGACAAGAGTCTGGAACACAGGACCAAGAATCAGACTCACCATTTGATATGTGGATCACCAGTCAAGAACAGAGTGCAAAAAGGCTCTGAGATCCCTGGTTACTTGGGTGGAATAAACAGGGATCCAAAGCAAGGTGGAATCCCATCTGAGTCATGGCACGAAACTGTCAAAGACACAATGCACTGGAACAATAAGGACATGATTTTATTCAGGTTATTGCAATAGAGAGAACAGTCATTAATGAGGAACACTCAAAGAAAAGGAAGGAAGTATGAGACTTTATAGAGTTGGTAGAAAAAGGGGTCATGAAGAGGGCAAACAGTGAGGCCATCTGAATGGTAGAGGCAGTTAGTTCTCAGAATACACCAGAACAGGGTGGTCCTTTGTTGTTAGTTGTTTGGAACACAAAGGGATGGGGGGATTTTTCAACTGTCCCTGCTTTCTGGAAGCACAGGGCTTAGACAAAGTTCATCATTGCTACATGACACAACATCTTTCTCCTTTTTATGGTGAGAAGGGAAGGGGAGCTCAATTTTACAATACATTAAAAAAGATACATTCAAATATAAATTATTTATTGTTTATACACTTAGCAATGGCCTAGACAGAGAAAAACCTATTTCAATTTTTTTAATGTGCTGTTAATATTTTTCTCAGCAACTTCCAGAATTACCTCATAATCTTGAGTGAATGTAAATTTAATTAAAAAAGTGACAGTTGACAATCATTTACTCACTCTTGCCTCTTCATTTTCTAGGGAAACCACTAGCAACTCTATATCCTCCAAGCAAGCACATAAGCTTTATTATATTTCCCTCAGTTAAACCTAACAAATTATGTTCTCTCAAACAGCCAGTACCTCATATAACCTTGAAGAATGTGATTAGCCCCAAAGAAAAGTGAAGACATTTTCACTTAGTGGTGAATTATCAATCACATTTCTCAGATCTGTGCATATGTTCATGGTGTCCTACTGTCAAATATTGTGAAAGCTGGAACCCTTACATTGTTCAAATATCCATAGGGTAATTAAGTTTGTTGAAATAAAATGTATAAAAACTTAAACACTTTCCCCTGGCTGGAAGAATTCCCAGAAAATATGACAGGAGATTGTAAACATACAAGAAACTAAACAGATGTAATCATCACCCTGGCTTAAAATGCTTTTTTTAAAAAAATTTATTTTCATCTCAGATTTGAAACATCAGTAAAACAGATCATGAATGAATGGAAAACATTAGCTCATATAGTTGCGTGTCTTGAAAGATTTTGTGGTTTCAGGAAACGACAAAACAGAGGAAAGGAACAGAGTGCTTTCATAAAAAAATAACATCCTATAAACAAAAGCCATATGTTGTCTTTGAGGCATATCAAACTCTAAGTTTATTAAAATTTCTACCTTGTACAGTTGCTAGAACAATAAAAATACTGTTATGTACCTGACTTGTCTTTTTCCCAGGGGTGACATTATCTTCTACCAGAGTGACCTTTCTTAGACAAGGTAGTTCCACACAGACTTCAGAAGGACACCAGAGCCTAGAATCTCAGTTCCAGAAATTCTAACCCAGTTCTGATAAAAGTTTCCCTATCCTTACCAGCTCCATGACTAGTCACCCACATGCTCTGAGCTAAATTTACACTCAAAAAACTTAGGCATAACAGAAGAATCCTATTTTTTTTCATAAAGTATATTTGTTGACAGAAGCCAAGTGATTAGAAAAGAAGTTCATGGTAAGCCCTGGACATTATTACACTCTGAAAAATATAGGAGGAGGAGGTAATTCATATCTAGTGTGGATTCCAGCCAAGTAGTGATACCTCCCATGCAAAGGATTAGAATAAACAAAATGTATAGCAATCCCACTTGACTCTAGACCACCCCATTCCTGCAGTATTTTAACAGCAGAGACAAAAGAACACTGTTTGAGAGTAACTTAGGCAGGAAGAGTTACTCAGGTTAGAGAGTTGCAGAACCACAAACAAAGACCTGAGCTGTTTCCCTGGTTAACAAAGAAAGGAGGTAACAAGGGTTTTGCAAAAGATAAGGAAATAAACAAATCTCTTGTGAATACCTACTTATATTTTAAAGATGTCCTTAAAGGGAACTTTGAGGAATAACCTAAGTAAATTCTGAGAATAATTTGCAAATTATCTGAGCAATTCTAGCACAAATTTTGAGTAACGTGAAATTCAGGGACATAAAATTGTTCAGGAGAAACAGGGTGAAAAGGAATCCAGACTGGATCAAACAGGCCTTCTTCTATTAATTATACAGGATTAGATTCCCACCAGATCCTTAGTGAGGAGGAACTAGAAACCCATCTCAAAACTCCACTCCATATCTTTATAGTGATTATATCTATTTAGTGTAGTTAGAATAAATTATATCTAATTTTCACTAAAGAGGGAATTTTAAGGGATTCTCTGAATTCTTGTGTTGTATTCATAAAAATCTTAAAATTTAAAAATTCCTTCAGACATTATTATATATAGGTACCTAACGAAGCCCTGAAACTTTCAAAACCGCTTCACCGCATGGAGACCAAGCACCCTTCATTAAAAGACAAGCCTTTGGAGTTTTTCAAAAAGGAAAACACATGAACACAAAGAACAGAAGCAATTATTGAAGGTCACCACTTCATCAAATGTATCTGCACTGAGAGCATCATTCTTAGTGGCTAACTGCATTGCTAAAGCTAAGAAGCCCTTTACTACTGGTGAAGAGTTGATTCTGCCTGCTGCTAAGGACATTAGTCGTGAACTTTTAGGAGAGGCTGCAGTTCAAAAGGTGGCACGTGTTCCTCTTTCGGCTAGCACCATAACTAGATCAATTGATGAAATAGCAGAGGATATTGAGGCACAATTGTTAGAGAGGATTAATGAGACACTTTGGTACACAATCCAGGTTGACTAGTCTACTGATGTTGACAACAAGACAACAAAGCTTGTTCTTGTGTCATATATTTTTCAGGAAGCTGTGCATGAGGATAAGTTATGCGCACTTTTGTGACCAACGAACTCCACAGCTGCAGAACTATTCAAGTTTTTGAATAATTGCAATATCAGGAAAATGGAATTGGTCATTTTGTGTTGGTATATGCACGGACAGAGCTACTGCCATGATTGGACGGCTTTCTGGTTTCACTACTCAGGTCAAAGAGGTTGCTTCTGAATGTGAGTTTCCACACTTTGTCATCCATAGAGAATTGATGGCTAGCTGAAAAATGTCACCAGAACTTAACAATATTTTGCAGGATGTGATTTAAATTATCAACTGCATTAAAGTACATGTCCTTAACTCACGTCTGTTTGTGTGGCTCTGTAAGGAGAGGACGTAGAGCACACATGTCTTCTCTTATACACGGAAGTGAGATGGCTTTCTAGAGGTAGATCACTGGCCAGAGATTTTGAGTTACAAGAGCCACTCCAGAGATTTCTTTTAGAAAAACAGTCACCACTGGCAGCACATTTCAGTGACACAGAATGGGTCGCAAAACTTGCTTACTTGTGTGACACAATCAACCTGCTCAACAAACTCAATCTGTCACTTCAGGAGAGAATGGCAACTGTGTTAAAGTTGGCAGATAAAGTGGCTGCATTCAAATCCAAAGTGGAATTATGGGGGAGAAAGGTGAACATTGGGATTTTTGACATGTTTCAAACACTAGCAGAGATTTTGAAAGAGACTGAGCCAGGGCCTTCTTTCTCCCAGCTGGTGCTTGATCACCTATCTCAGCTTTCAAAAGAATTTGAGCATTACTTTCCAACCACAAAAGACCCCCAAACTGGGAAGGAATGGATCCGTGACCCATTTGTGAATAAGCCAGGTGAATCAACTTTGTCCGTGCTAGAAGAGGGTCAATTGCTTGAGATCACAAATGACTGTGGCCTTAAAAGTATGTTTGAGACAACTTCAAATCTCCATACTTTCTGGATTAAAGTCAAGGCAGAACACCCAGAGATTGCCACAAAAGCACTAAAAAGCCTGCTTCCATTTCCAACACCCTATCTTTTTGAAGCAGCGTTTTCTGCAGTGAAAGCAACCAAAACGAGATTACAGAGTAGACTGGACATAAGCAACACACTTCGCATGTCACTGTCTCCCATCACCCCCAGATGGGACCATCTAGTTGCAGGAAAACAAGCTCAGGGGTCCCACTGATTCTGCATTATTGTGAGTTGTATAATTACTTCATTATATAGTACAATTTAATAATAATAGAAATAAAGTGCACAATAGATGTAATGTGCTTGAATCATCCTGAAACCATCCCCCCCCCCCGGTCCATGGAAAAATAGCCACCTATGGGAATACCAGCCTAGTTTATATACACTTGCAAGTACTTAATTGAGAATGAAAGGAAATTGGGCCCTGAAATGGACAAAATGGGGTTCTTTTGGCATTCCAAAGGTGAAACAACAGTGGTAAGTGCTTTTCTCTTTCCTAAAATTAAATTAGCATGGAAAAATATTTGTAGGGCTAGCTCTTAAGGCATTAAAAGCAACTGTCCTTGTTTTACAAATCTAGTCTTTATAGGACCAGAGGTGTGGCTCCAAAAATAATCCAAAGCCTACCAATCCTTTTACCACTCCCAAAACCTCCCCTATTTATCTTTTTTTAAACAGTGCGTATGTATTTATTTTAAAATATAAGAAAGAAAACCTAAAATAAACAGCCCTAAATGTAAACAGATACTAGCTAACAGGATGATCACCACAGCAGTGTTTTTGTATCAAAAATGGAAACTTCTGCACTTCCCTGGTGGCGCAGTGGTTGAGAGTCCACCTGCCAATGCAGAGGACACGGGTTCTTGCCCCGGTCCGGGAAGATTCCACATGCCGTGGAGCAGCTAGGCCTATTAGCCATGGCCGCTGAGCCTGCTCTCCACAACGGGAGAGGCCACAACAGTGAGAGGCCCGCGTACCGCAAAAAAAAAAAAAAATGGAAACTTCCAAATGTCACAAAAATGGAGTAATAATTAAATCACTTATTCAATAACACCAAACACAAGAAGTAGTAAATATATTTGAATTTTAGGCAAGAAAATGTGCTTCCCAAATATATCTATATATCATGCAAGTAGATTAAAAATTATATGTATAGTAGGATGCTAATTTGTTGCAAGTAAACACTTTCCAATATGCAAATACAGCTAGAGATAGGTACATAGAAAGGCATCAACATCTTCACTGTGAGTATGTCTGGATGACAGACTTATCTGTGATTTTTGTTTTTCTTCTTACTCATTTTGGGTTTCTGCTATGGGTATGTATCACTTCATACTAGGAGAATGGGAGAAGTTAGTTTTCATAAAGGAAAAAAATAAAAACTCCAAAGAGCTTTATTTTCTTTTAGCATTTGATTTAAACACTTCAAAATATTTGCATTGGTATGTACTAGAACAGATGATGGCCTATTTTTTCAAGTTTTCCTGCATCTATTGAGATCATCATGCAGATTTTGTTCTTCAATTTGTTGATGTGGTGTATCAAACTGATTGACTTACAGATATTGAAAAATCCTTGCATCCCTGGAATAAATCTCACTTGATCATGGTGTATGATCCTTTCAATGTACTGTTAGATTCTGTTTACTACTATTTTATTGAGGGATTTTTTGTCTGTGTTTATCAGTGATATTGGCCTGTAATTTTTTGTTTTTTGGTATCTTTGTCTGGTTTTGGTATCAGGGTGATGGTGGCCTCATAGAATGAGCTCAGGAATGTTCATTCCTCTGCACATTTTTGGAATAGTTTAAGAAGGATCGGTGTTAGCTCTTCTCTAAATGTGTGATAGAATTCACCTGTGAAGTCACCTGGTCCTGGACTTTTGTTTGTTGGGAAATTTTTTAATCACAGTTTCAATTTCATTACTTGTGATCTGTCTGTTCATATTTTCAATTTCTTCCTGGTTCAGTCCTGGGAGATTGTGCCTTTCTAAAAATTTGTCCACTTCTTCTAAGTTGTCCATTTTATTGGCATATAGTTGCTTTTCGTAGTCCCTTATGATCCTTTACATTTCTGTGGTATCTGTTTTAACTTCTCCTTTTTCATTTCTAATTTTATTTGAGCACTCTCCTTCTTTTTCTTGATGACTCTAAAATTGTATCATTTTTGTTTATCTTTTCAAAGAACCAGCTTTTAGTTTCTTCATCTCTATTTCATTTATTTCTGCTTAGATATTTATGATTTCTTTCCTTCTACTAACTTTGGGTTTTGTTTGTTCTACTTTCTCTAGTTGCTTTAGATGGAAGGTTAGGTTGGTTATTTGAGATTTTTCTTGTTTCCGGAGGTAAGATTGCTTTGCTCTAAACTTTCCCCTTAGGACTTCTTTTGCTTCATCCCTTAGGTTTTGGATTGTCATACTTTCATTTTCATTTTTCTCTAGGTATTTTTTGACTTCCTCTTCGATTTCTTCAGTGATCCACTGGTTGTTTAGTAACATATTGTTTAGCCTCCACATGCTTGTGTTTTTTTACAGTTTTTTTCTTGTAGTTGATTTCTAACCTCATAGCGTTGTGGTGGGAAAAGATGCTTAATGTGATTTCAATGTTTTTTATATTTACTGAGGCTTTCTTTTTGCCCAGCATGTGATAAATCCTGGAGAATGTTCCATGTGTACTTGAGAAGAATGTTTTCTGCTGCTTTTGGGTGGAATGCTCTATAAATTTCAATTAAGTCCATCTGGTCTAATGTGTCATTTAAGGCCTGTGTTTCCTTATTGATTTTCTGTCTTGATGATCTGTCCATTGATGAAAGTGGGGTGTTAAAGTTCCCCCCATTATTGTGTTACTGTCAATTTCCCCTTTTATGCTTGTTAGTGTTTGCCTTATATATCGAGGTGCTTGTATGTTAGCTGCATATATATGTACAATTGTTATATCTTCTTGGATTGATCTCTTGATCCTTATGGTACTGTCCTTCTTGGTCTCTTGTAACAGTCATTGTTTTAAAGTCTATTTTGTCTGATATAAATGTTGCTACTCCAACTTTCCTTTGATTTCTATTTGCATGGAAAATCTTTTTCTATCCCCTCACTTTCTGTCTGTATGTGTCCCTAGATCTGAAGTGAGTCTCTTGTAGGCAGTATATATGCAGGTCTTGTTTTTGTATCCATTCAGGCAGTCTGTGTCTTTTGGTTGGGACATTTAATCCATTTAAGTTTAAGGTAATTATTGATATGTACTTTCTAATTCCCATTTTGTTAATTGTTTTAGATTTGATTTTGTAGGTCTTTTTTTCTTCCCTTCCTCTTTTTTTCTCTTCTCTTGTGATCTGATGACTAATTTTAGTGTTGTGCTTGGAATCCTTTTTATTTTTGTGTGTGTATCTATTGTAGATTTTCGGTTTGCAGTTACCATGAGGTTTTGATATAGCAGTGTATATATAAACAAGATTGTTTCAAGTTGCTGGCCTTTTAAATTCAAATGCCTTTCCAATATCCTGCATTTGGGTTCTCTTCTTCTCACATTTGCTGGGTTTTATATTATATTTGTGTGTGGATGATTTCCTACCTTTACTATATGTTTACCTTTACTGGTGAATGTTCCCATTTGTAATTTTCTTGTTTCTAGTTGTGGTCTTATCTTTTCCTCCTAGAGAAGATCCTTTAGCATTAGTTGCAAAGCTGGTCTCATGGTGCTGAATTCTCTTAGCTTTTGCTTGTTTGTAAAGCTTTTGATTTCTCCATCAAATCTGAATGAGAGCCTTGCTGGGTAGAGTATTATTGGTTATAGGTTCTTCCCTTTAATTACTTTAAATATATCATGCCATTCCCTTCTTGCCTGCAGAGTTTCAGCTGAGAAATTAGCTGATAACCTCATGAGAGTTTCCTTGTACATTATTGGCTGCTTTACCCTTGTTGCTTTTAATATTTTTTTCTTTGCCTTTAATTTTTGTCAATTTGATTACTATGTGTCTCAGCATGTTCCTCCTTGGGTTTATCCTGCCTGGGACTCTCTACACTTCCTGGGCTTGGGTTACTGTTTCCTTTCCCATGTTAGGGAATTTTTCAGCTTTTATCTGTTCAAATATTTTCTCAGGTCCTTTCTCTCTTCTCCTTCTTGGACCCCTGTAATGCAAATGTTGGTGCATTTAATGTTGTCTCAGAGGTCTCTTATACTGCCTTCATTTCTTTTCATTCTTTTCTCTTTATTCTGTTCTGCAGCAGTGATTTCCACCATTCTGTTTTCCAGCTCACTTATCAGTTCTACAGCCTCTGTTATTCTGCTATTGATTCCTTCTAGTGTATTTTTCATTTCAGTTATCTTATTGTTTATCTCTTTTTGTTCTTTAGTTCTTCCAGTTCTTTGTTAAACATTTCTTCTATCTTTTCAATCTGTGACTCCATTCTTTTTCTGAGACCTTAGATCATCTTTACTATCATTATTCTGAATTCTTTTTCAGGTAGATTGCCTATCCCCACTTCACTTAGTTGTTTTTCCTGAGGTTTTATCTTGTTCTTTCCTCTGAGACATATTCCTCTGCCATCCCATTTTGTCTACGTTTTTTGATTGCAGTTTCTGTTCCACAGGCTGCAAGCTTGTAGTTCTTGCTCCTGCTGTCTGACCCCTGGTGGATGAGGCTAAGAGGCCTATGCAGGCTTTCTGGTGGGAGGGACTGGTCCTGCCCACCGGTGGGTGGAGCTGGGTCTTGCCCCCTGCTGGGCTGCACTGTGTCAAGAGGTATGTTTAGCCGGTAGCTATGTTCTCAATAAGACTTTAAGCAGCCTGTCTGCTGATGGGTGGGGCTTTGTTCCCCCATGTTGGTTGTTTGCCCTGAGGCTTCCCAGCACTGGAGCCTACTGGCTACTTGGTGCGGCAGGGTTTGGTGAGAAAAGGCAGCCTCCAGGAGGGCTCACACCAATGAGTATTACCCAGAGCTACTGCTACCAGTGTCTTTGCCCCTGCAGTAAACCACAGCCACCCCCCACCTCTGCAGGAAACCCTCCAATACTAGCATGCAGATCTGGAACAGGCTTTTATGAGGTCACTGTTTTTTTCCCTGGGTCTTGGTGCACACAAGACCTTGTGTGCACCCTCCAAGAGTGGAGTTTCTGTGTCCCGCAGTGCTGTGGAATTCTTGTGATCAAACTTCGCTGGCCTTCAAAGCCAGATTCTCTGGGGTCTTCTCCTCCCATTGCCAGATCCCCAGAGGTGAGCTTTACTTGGGGTTCAGAACTTTCACTCCTGTGGGAGAACCTCTGGATTATAATTATTTTCCAGTTTTTAGGTTGCCCATCCAGTGGGTATGGAATTTGATTTTATTGTGGCTGCACCCCTCTTACCATTTTATTGTGGCTTCCTCTTTGTCTTCAGATGTAGGGTATCTTTTTTGGTAGGTTCCAGGGTACTTTGGTGATGGTTGTTCAGCAGTTATTTGTAATTTTGTTGTTTTTGTAAGAAGAGGTGAGCTCATGTGCTTCTACTCCACCATCTTTTCTGTTTCTTCCCCCCCCCATTTGTCTTAAGAGGTTTGTAATTTTGAGAAAAAAATTTTGGCCTTAAGGGAACAAAGGCTTCCTTGAATGAACTTTTCTTTTTCCTCCTATGTCTTTGAGATGCAAATATTCTACCTGGTCTTCTCCAAGAACCTTATCTCTGCTATCTTTTTAAAATGCAAATTTCAGGAAAGAGTATAGGTAATTTGGAACTTGTCTTGTCAAGGACAAATAGAAATCTTAAGTGTCTTCTCTATAAGTATTAGTAAAAACTGTTTAGCCACCTAGACATGTGACCTTGATTTGTTCCATCTGCCAGAAACCCAATTTGAATCCAACCTCTTTTAACTGATGGGTTTTATGTTACTTTATAGTAAGTCCTCTACATACAAACATTAAAGCTGTGAACTTTCAAAGAGGCAAACATGCGTTCACATGTCCAATCATGTAAGTTAGTTCAAGATACTGTACTGTTAAGGTTAAAAATGTTTTCTTTATTTCTTGTGTTTGCTTTTTATGTATTGTTTGTGTGAAAAGTGTTATAAACCTATTACAGTATGGTACTATATAACCAACTGTGTTGGGTACCTAGGCTAACTTTGTTGGACTTACAAACAAATTGAACTTACAAACGCACTCTCAGAACAGAACTCATTTGTATATAGGGGACTTACTGTACCTGACTCACGGCTGAAATTTTGGAACGGTACTATATGGTCTCTGTCTTTATGTGTTTTTGTGAGTCTATATATGTGTGCTGTAGACGTGCGGTATTGCCAAAGTTAATTTGTAAAAGAGCTTTATTTAATTGGCTTAAAGGAAATTAAGTACTTAAATAAACCCTCACAAATATAAAAGAAACTGGCCAGAATGGATTTTTGGTTCACATGATCTGGAAAATACTCATTATTGAATTAATATCTGGAGACTTCCCTGGTGACCCAGTGGCTAAGACTCTGCACTCCCCATGCAGGAGGCCCAGGTTTGATCCCTGGTCAGGGAACTAGATCCTACATGCCACAACTAGGAGTTCACATGTTGCAACTAAAGATCCAACATGCTGCATCTAAAGATCCCACATACCACAACTAAAAATCCCACATGCCACAACTGAAAAGAAAATGATCCCACATGCTGCAATGAAGATCCTCCATGCCAAAACTAAGACCACATGTGCCAAAACTAAGACTTGGCACAACCAAATAAATAAATATTTTTAAAAAGAATTAATGTCTGGCTGCCAACAAACACATGAAAGGATGCTCAACATCACTAATCATTAGAGAAATGTAAATCACAGCTACAATGAGGGGGCTTCCCTGGTGGTGCAGTGGTTGAGAGTCCGCCTGACGATGCAGGGGACATGGGTTCATGCCCCAGTCCAGGAAGATCCCACATGCCATGGAGCGGCTAGGCCCATGAGCCATGGCCGCTGAGCCTGCACGTCCAGAGCCTGTGCTCCGCAATGGGAGAGGCCACAACAGTGAGACGCCCGTATACCGCAAAAAAAAACTACAATGAGGTATCACCTCACACTGGTCAGAATGGTCATCATCAAAGAGTCTACAAACAATAAATGCTGCAGTGAGTGTGGAAAAAAGGGAACCCTCTTGCACTGTTGGTGGGAATGTAAATTAATACAGCCACTATGGAGAGCAGTATGGAGGTTCCTTAAAAAACTAAAAATAGAACTACCATACAACACAGCAATCCCACTACTGGGCATATACCCTTAGAAAACCATAATTCAAATAGAGTCATGTATCACAATGTTCATTGCAGCTCTATTTACAATAGCCAGGGCATGGAAACAACCTAAGTTTCCATAAACTGATGAATGGATAAAGAAGATATGGCACATATACACAATGGAATATTACTCAGCCATTAAAAGGAATGAAATTGAGTTATTTGCAGTGAGGTGGATGGACCTAGAGTCTGTCATACAGAGTGAAGTAAGTTAGAAAGAGAAAAACAAATACCATGTGCTAACACATATATGTGGGGTCTAAAAAAAAAAACTGGTTTTGAAGAACCTAGGGGCAGGGCCGGAATAAAGACACAGACATAAAGAATGGACCTGAGGACACAGGGAGGGGGAAGGGTAAGCTGGGACACAGTGAGAGAATGGCACGGACATATATACACTACCAAATGTAAAATAGATAGCTACTGGGAAGCAGCTGCATAGCATAGGAAGATCAGCTCAGTGCTTTGTGACCACCTAGAGGAGTGGGATAGGGAGGTTGGGAGGGAGACGCAAGAGGGAGGAGATATGGGGATATTTGTATATGTATAGCTGATTCACTTTGTTATAAAGCAGAAACTAACACATCATTGTAAAGCAATTATACTCCAATAAAGAGGTTAAAAAAAAGAATTAATATCTGGTATTAATGTTAGCTTAAGCTTGTTGGTTTAATTAATACAGACATCGTTAGAGTCATCCACATCAATTATAATACTTTTATTGTACCTAGGTTTACTATAAATCAAATAAGATCTTACTATTCCTGTGACAATATGTGTCAGAAAAAAATAGCTTAATATGATAATACTTTTGTGTAAATGAAATAGAGGTAAATGAGATAAGAGCTTTTAGGTAAACTCTTTTAGGAATAATTATTTCTTAGGAATATCTACTTAGGAATAGTCTCTCATGACTTTCATAACTTGCTACATTAAGTTAAATGATCGGAATTTATTGACTATTGTAGATCATCTCTAATAGGATAAAATATTGGAACATCAGTTGCTGGCGAATCTAAGTTTACCTATCTTTGCCTTCTTGGGAGAGGAAGACTAAAGCATAAGTTTTCTAGTCAGGAAATGATGATATGGCAAACAGTTCCCAATTACGTGCTTCTTGGTTTTTGCTAGCAATTAAGGCTTTTAAGTGTTAAAATTATAATATATGTAATTAAAGCTACTAAAATAAAATGGGAAACATTTCAGTATGCCAGGAATGTAAGATGCATGTTTTCAGTAAAAGAAGGTGTGAGGAATGGAAATGCATTCTGTTAAAGGGAAAAAGGGTACTTTTGTCCTAAAGTTGGGTGTTTTTGAATGGAAAAGAAAATAAGGAACAGATTAGTATGGATACAGAAAGTTGTGGAGGAAGAACACTGAGAGAGTTTTGTGCATGTTCAGACTGGCTAGGATAAGATTGAATTTAATTAAGAAGATGAATTTTAAAGTTAAAGTGGTCCAAAACCTGAATTTAGTTTTCTCTCTAGGAGGACAAATTTTCTTAAAATGTTTAACTGCTTTTGGTAATAGATTGTGTGAGTTTCTGTGTAGTTAATTGATTCATTACAACCTTTGAGATCTTTTATTGTCCCTTTGGTTAAATGAATGGATATTGTTTCACAGTGAACTATGATCCTATTTGACCAGGTGTTTTGAAACTTTTTGATATTTTTGACAAACTTCCCAAACATCAAATTCTAAATGAAGTTCATTTGACCTCTAGCTAACTATTGAGTTTTCTAAAGGGTTCCTGGAACACCTCAAAATATTTGATTTCTCTCCATCCTCAGAGAGAGGAATATTAAACTAATTAGGCATGGGAAGCATTGTCAAATGACTGGTGATAGAACTTCTTAGGCTGTATCATATGGGTAAATGTTATTAATATATATATTCTAGAAATTATATGGAACTCCTAAAATTTTGGTATGTTCTGGTAAATGATATCAGCCACAATTCTACTTATTATCTTAAATTGTATGTCACAGAAGTAACTGAGGGGCTTCCCTGGTGGCGCAGTTGTTGAGAGTCCGCCTGCCGATGCAGGGGACATGGGTTCGTGCCCCATTCTGGGAAGATCCCACATGCCGCGGAGCAGCTGGGCCTGTGAGCCATGGCCGCTGGGCCTGCACATCTGGATCCTGTGCTCTGCAACGGGAGAGGCCACAACAGAAAGAGGCCCACGTTCCAGAAAAAAAAAAAAGTAACTGAGTTTATTTATCCTTGCATTGTTTAACTGTTTTATCATTTATAAACAGTTATTTTACTCTGATGCTTTTACAAAAGTATGCTTCATCTTCAAGAAGATTCATAGTACAGGTTTCTAATAACTTTCAGATCATACCACTGAACTGGGTAAAATTAAATATTCTAATGGAAAACATGATGGCTTCATAAAACTGTTAACATAAGATTAAGATCAAGGATTACTCTCATCAGAATGAGCAAAACTATAGGTATGGTTATAATTTTTGGTTTTTGTCTGAAATATTACTGGTTTGTAACCTGTGTTTTCCAGGTATAAGGAAATCTTTAAATTACACCTCTGTAAGTAGAAGTTAAATATTTATCTTTTCTTTCTACCTGATCCCTCCAGAATTTGGAAACTCTTAAGTTCCCATCAGCTTTCTCAGATATATATGGAAGGTCACCTCCTAACAGGTACAGGAATCTCTATTTGGGGACCTTGAGAAGAGAGGAATTCATCAAAATCTATCACCTAAATCTATAGATATTACAGTTGGAATCTGTGACATACTCTTGGTGTGTCTTTCCTGGCATTAAGGTTTTTTAAAGTTCAATCTGAGATTTATTATGAAAAGTTCCAGCAAAGCCAATTTAAAAGAGCCTATGTGATCAATTAACCAGAACCTTTTTGTAAACAAATTAGTCTTAATTTAGCTATATTTTGTAGAAATGAAGATAATTATAGAAAGAAAAGGATTATGTTTCAGTAGATGTTGAATTTTAATTTTGTTAATTAAGGTCTGTATTTACTGGCTAAAACTCACTTCCCAGATAGCTCCTTTTAAAACTTAGTTGTTAGAAGGACAGTCTAAGCCTCTTTCTCAAGATATCACAGTAATCTAACTTTTGATTAAGGTTGGATTCTCTGTGACCTACAACAGGTGATCATGCATACTGGAAAAGACATCAGATAAAGGACTATTTACAGCCACATTGGAAAGGACCACATCAGACCTCTCCTGAATGAACTGCAATTCCTGTTTCTGACACCTGACTTCAACTAAGACCAACACTACCAAACCAGGAGAAGAAGATGACATCTGAAGTAGAGAGCTGACCCAAGATGCTGGACCAGGCCTGTATACTGATTTCTTTGACAATTGCTCACCCTTTTGCTTATGAATAAATGTATTTCTTGGCTCAATTGCATATAAGTTTCAAAAATCCATCAAATTGCTGGATTTGTGGCCAATTACCTATGTCCAGTGTTCCCAGGTTGCCTTGTTGGAATTCTCCTCTCCAAGGCTCTAATTAGATAGCCCTTAGAAATTTTATTTTAAAAGAAAGAAACTCTAGTAGCATGCAAGCTAATGTTACCACTAATATTACTAAGTGAGACCCCCTTACCTGGCCAACTGATAATGCCAGTTCTGAATGTGACCATAAATACTCCTTTTCATTAGATGTGGAGTATTGGGTAGCTCCTAACAGGGCACAATAGATTTATGGAACAAGTTTATGACCTTGGCTCTCCCCCCAGGTTGGTTAGGAAGATACATAATTGGTTTCCCTTAGGTTCAAGGTCACCAAGATCGTCTTGGAAACAACCCCTGTCAATCTGTCTTTAATATGGGCACACTGGTCTCAATCAGTTTTCCAATGGTATGATGATTTGATCTCAATATTTGTTCCTTCACTTGGAATAGATGGTATCATTAGTCACATACATAATTTAACTAAATTTACTCAGCAAGCTTTGAATGATGGTAATCAAGCCATTAACTTGCTTAATTCAGAAGTCTCCGTGATAAGAAATGTAGTCTTACAGAATCGCCTGGGCCTTAATATTTTAACTGCTTTTCAAGGGAGAATTTGTGCTATAATACATACTGAATGCTTCAACTTTATACCCATTGAGTATTCAAATGTAACCAACTTATGACCCATATAAAGAGTCAGACTTCAGCTCTGAACACTCCTCTTCCCAGTTTTTGGGGAAATACTAGGAAAATGGTTCGTGTCAGGAGGATCCTGGCTTAAATCTTTGCTAATTATGTTGTTGGTCCTACTGGCAATTTTAATTAGTTTGTGGAGCTTATAAGGTGATAGTTTCTTGCATTTTGTGCTTTGTGTCACCTACTGGTACTAAGATAATGATTTCTAAAACACTTGAAATTTTGATCACATTTAGAGTGTCTAACATAATGGACATACACAATTTACATATTAGGAAAATTGGCTTAAATCTTATTGGACCACTTGGAATTGACTGTAGGACCTTGCTGAAGATTCTACTAGTATAATCCACCAAAAAATGAAAACTGGGCGACTAGGACCGGGCACTGAAGACCAGGATGAACTCAGGGCAGGAAAGCAACTACCCTGGCATTGAGGGACCAAATATTTGATCACCTAATGCTTCCTATTGAAAGATTAATGATCAAAAGGGGGAAATGGCAAAATAAAATTCACATTTTATAGCAAGACAATATTTTTCTTGTTTTTCTTGAAATTAATTGTTATTGTAGGATAGTTGATTTACAATGCTGTCTTAGTTTCTGCTGTACAGGAAAGTGAACCAGTTATACATATATCCACTCTTTTTTAGAATATTTTCCCATATAGACCATTACAGAGTATTGAGTAGAGTTACCTGTGCTATACAGTAGGTCCTTATAAACTGTCTATTTTATATATAGTAATATGTATATGTCAATCCCAATCTCCCAGTTTATCCCTCCCTGCCTTTCTCCCTTCATGACCAAAAGTTTTGTGTTCTACATCTGTGACTCGATTTGTTTTGTAAATAAGTTCACTTGTACAACTTTTTTAGATTGTACATATAAGTGAAAACATATGACACTGTCTTTCTCTTTCTAACTGAATTCACTCAGTATGGCAATTTCTAGGTCCATCAGTGTCATTGCAAATGGCATTCTTTCATTCTTTTTATGGCTGAGTAATATTCCATTGTATATATGTACCTCGTCTTCTTTATCCACTTATCCATTGATGGACATTTAGGTTGCTTCCATGTCCTGACTATTGTAAATAGTGCTGCAGTGAATATTGGGGTGCATGTATCCTTCTGAATTATGGTTTCCTCCAGATATATGTGCAGGAGAGGGATTGCTGGATTGTATGATAGTTCTATTTTTAGTTTTTTAAGGAACCTCATACTGTTCTCCATAGTGGTTGTACAAATTTACAATCCACCAACAGTGTAGGAGGGTTCCCTTTTCTCCACACCCTCTCCAGCATTTACTTTTTGTAGATTTTTTTGATGATTGCCATTCTAAGCAGTGTGATGTGATAACTCATTGTAGTTTTGATTTGCATTTCTCAAGTAATTAGTGATGTTGAGCATCCTTTCATGGGCTTTTTGGCCATCTATATGTCTTCTTTGGAGAAATGTCTATTTAGATATTGGGCCCATTTTTTGATTGGGTTTTTTTTTTTATATTGAACCACATATGCTGTTAGTATATTTTGGAGATTAATCCCTGTTGGTCACTTCATTAACAAATATTTTCTCCCATTCTGATGGTTGTCTTTTCATTTTGTATATGGTTTCCTTTGCGGTGCAAAAGCTTTTAAGTTTAATTAGGTCCCATGTGTTTATTTTTTTAATTAATATTTATTGGAGTATAGTTGCTTTACAATGTTGTGTTAGTTTCTGCTGTATAGCAAAGTGAATCAGATATACATATACATATATCCCCTCTTTTTTGGATTTCCTTCCCATTTATGTCACCACAGAGAACTGAGTTGAGTTCCCTGTGTTATACAGTAGGCTCTTACAGGTTATTTATTTTATGCATAGTAGTGCATATATGTCAAACCCAATCTCCCAATTCATCCCATCCCCCATCCACCCCTGGTATCCACACATCCGTTCTCTTTGTCTGTGTCTCTATTTCTGCTTTGCAAAAAATTTATCTGTATTATTTTTCTAGATTCCACATATAAGCAATATTATACAAAATTTGTTTTTCTCCTTCTCACTTACTTCACTCTGTATGACAGTCTCTAGGTCCATTCGCGGCTCTGCAAATTGCACAGTTTAGTTCCTTTTTATGGCTGAGTAACATTCCATTGTATATATGTACATCTACTTTATTCTTCTGTTGATGGACATTTAGGTTGCTTCCATGTCCTGGCTATTGTAAATATTGCTGCAATGAACAATAGGGTACATGTACCTCTTTGAATTATGGTTTTCTCTGGGTACATACCCAGGACTGGGATTGCTGGGTTACATGGTAGTTTTATTTTTAGCTTTCTAAGGGACCTCCATACTGTTCTCCATACTGGCTATATCAATTTACAAGCCCTCCAAGAGTGTAAGAGGGTTCCCTTTTCTACAAACCCTCTCCAGCATTTATTGTTTGTACATTTTTTAATGATGGTCATTCTGACTGGTGTAAGGTGGTACCTCCTTGTAGTTTTGGTTTGTGTTTCTCTAATAACTAGTGATGTGGAACATCCTTTCATGTGTTTCTTGGCCATCTGTATGTCTTCTTTGAAGGAATGTCTATTTAAGTCCTCTGCCCATTTTTTAATTGGGTTGTTTGTTTGTTTGTTTGTTTTTGATATGAGCTACATGAGCGGTTTGTATATTTTGGAGATTAATCCCTTGTCAGGTGCTTAGTTGGCAAATATTTTCTCCCATTCTGAGGGTTGTCTTTTCATCTTATTTATGGTTTCCTTTGTTGTGCAAAAGATTTTAAGTTTAATTAGGTCCCATTTGTTTATTTTTGTTTTTATTTTCATTGTTTTAGGAGGTGGGTCAAAAATGGTCTTGCTGTGATTTATGTCAAAGAGTGCTCTGCCAATGTTTTCCTCTAAGAGTTTTATATTATCTGACCTTACATTTAGGTCCTTAACCCATTTTGAGTTTATTTTTGTGTATGGTGTTAGGGAGTGTTCTAATTTTATTCTTTTACATGTGGATAACCAGTTCTCACATCACCAGTTATTGAAGAGGCTGTCTTTTCTCCACTGCATATTCTTGCCTCGTTTTTCATAGATTAGGTGACCATATGTGCGTGGGTTTATCTCTGGGCTTTCTATTCTGTTCCATTGATCTATATGTCTGTTTTTGTGCCAGTACCATACTGTCTTGATTACTGTAGCTTTGTAGTATAGTCTGAAGTCAGGGAGACTGATTCCTTCTGCTCCATTTCTCTTTCTCAATACTGCTGTGGCTCTTTGGGATTTTTTTGTGCTTCTATACAAATTGTAAAATTTTTTGTTCTACTTCTGTGAAAAATGCTATTGGTAATTTCATAAGGATTGCATTGAATGTGTAGATTGATTTGGGTAGTATAGTTATTTTGAAAATATTGATTCTTCCAATCCATGAGTATGTCATGTCTTTCCATCTGTTTGTGTCATCTTTGATTTTTTCATCAGTGTCTTATAATTTTCTGCGTACAGGTCTTTTACCTCCTTAGCTAGGTTTATTCTTTGGTATTTTATTCTTTTTGATGTGATGGTAAATGGGATTTTTTCCTTGATTTCCCTTTGTGATCTTTCATTTTAGTGTATAGAAATGCAAAATATTTTTGTACATTAATTTTTATCCTGCAAGTTTACCAAATTCATTGATGAGCTCTAGTAGTTTTCTAGTAGCATCTTTAGGATGCTCTATGTATAGTATCATGTCATCTGGAAACAGTGACAGCTTTACTTTTTCTTTTCTGATTTGGATTCCTTTTATTTCTTTTCCTTCTCTGATTGCTGTGGCTAAAACTTCCAAGACTATGTTGAATAAAAGTAGTGAGAGGACACCCTTGTCTTTTTCCTGATCTTAGAGGAAATACTTTCATCTTTTCACTGTTGAAAATGATGTTACCTGTGACTTTTTCATATATGGTCTTTTTTATGTTGAGGTAGGTTCCCTCTATGCTGACATTCTGGAGTTTTTATCATAAATGTGTGTTGAATTTTGTCAAAAGCTTTTTCTGCCTCTATTGAGATGATCATATGGTTTTTATTCTTCAGTTTGTTAATGTGGTGTATCTCATTGATTTATTTATGTATATTGAAGACTTGCATCCCTGGCATAAATCTCACTTGATCATGGTGTATGTTCTTTTTAATTTGTTGTTGGTTTTGATTTGCTCTTATTTTGTTGAGAATTTCTGAGTCTGTGTTCATCAGTGATATTAACTTGTAATTTTCTTTTATTGGTGATGTCTTTGTCTGGTTTTGGTATCAGGTGATGGTGGCTTCGTAGAATGAGCTTGGGAGCATTGATTCCTCTGCAATTTTTTTGGAATATTTTGAGAAGTATAGGTGTTAATTCTTCTCTAAATGTTTGATAGAGTTCACCTATAAAGCTACCTGGTCCTGTACTTTTGTTTGCTGGAAGATTTTTATCACTGTTTAAATTTCAGTACTTGTGATTGGTCTGTTCATATTTTCTATTCTACTGGGAATTTACTGTAGGACCTTGCTGAACATTCTGCTAGCATTGCCCCCCAAAAGAGAGAACTGTGTTATTAGGACTTGGCATTGAGGAACATGATTGACCCGGACAGGCAAGCATCCACCCGAGCATTAAGGGGCCAAATATTTGATCACCTAATGCTTTCTATTGAAAGATTAATGATCAAAAGGGGGAAATTGTGAAATAAAATTCATATCTTATGACAAGGCCAGAAAAATTTAAACATAAACAATTTTCTCCGCCCTTTGGCCTCTTCTTTCCCCCCTACTCTGCACTGTGGATCTGCATTATGCACCAAGCAGACCCCCAACACCACTGGCAGAAATACTTGCTCCACCATAAAGAGCAACATTCTCCTAGCACCAAAAAGACAACTCCTTAAAAGATAACATTCCTTCTTGCTCTTGTAAGGGGCCACAATGATGCTTATGTCTGGCTTGTGTACACGGTCAACAATACATCATTTAATGTCCAGACCTTTGTCTCAAAAAACTTATATAACTGTGCCTTGACTTCTAATGGGCAGAACAGTTCTCAGAGTTTTCTGAGATGTTGTTCCCGGGTTATAATCCTTAATTTGGCTCAAATAAAATTTTCCATTTATCTTAGATTGACTGATTAATTTTTCATTGACAACATCATGTTCTACTTTAAGGCACTTAAAAGTGACCAAAATTTATAATATAAATTTAACAATTTATATTATAGAAGCTCAACAGTAGTATAGTATCTCAGGCCTCATACTCCTCTAAATCTTCTTTTCCTCAAGCACAAGCACAAGAGTTCAAAATAAAGGATTTACCATTGTTTTCTGAGGAGTGAGAGAGGAGTTGTTTTCTGTTTCATTTCATCTGTATATTCTTGGAGTTTGGGTTTATATTATTTTATGCTACAAATACACATTATTTCAGGCACTTAATGTGATAACTCAACTTCATGAGCTACAAGAAACATCACCATCATTTAAGACATTTTTTCTATAAGGGAATGCATTCCAAAAATATTTAAAGAGCTACTTGAAAGTGAACTATTTGGAAGTTACTGAAGTGGGTCAGAATATGCCACCTCAAAATATACCACTTTGACATGAGGATTATTTGAGTTAAAGGCAATTAAGAAAGAGCAAACACAGGAGGAGTTCTCTGCCCTGCCCTTATCTACCAAAAAGCAGGGCATACATTTCCATTTGTAAAAGTGTTCCCCTCTCCCTTTCCAGGAAGTGAACAACTCTTATCAAAAGAAAATGGCTTGGGCTTCCCTGGTGGTGCAGTGGTTGAGAGTCTGCCTGCCAATGCAGGGGACACGGGTTCATGCCCCAGTCCAGGAAGATCCCACATGCCACGGAGTGGATGGGCCCGTGAGCCATAGCCGCTGAGCCTGCGCATCCAGAGCCTGTGCTCCACAACGGGAGAGGCCACAGCAGTGAGAGGCCCGCGTACCACAAAAAAAAAAAAAAAAAAAAAGAGAATGGCGTGAATCTTCATAACAAATCTTACTAAACAACCCTATCTACTATATTTTCCTAGTTAACATCTCACTATTTACCACCCTTAGGATCCCAAACCCACTTTTCCTTTGTCTAGTCCCTTCTTCACAGTTTATCATCCTTTGTTAAAATGATATATAATCTCCCTGGTATAACTGCCTCTTTGGTTTTTACTATTTTGTGTGTGTGTGAAGCCCCCTCTCCTATGTGAAAATTAAAGACATTAATATATCTTTTCTCCTGTTAATCTGTCTTTTGTCAATTTAACTTGCATGTTCCAGCTACATACATAAGAGGGTAGAAGAAGAATTTTTCTTCCACGACAGTTCAATGGGCTCATAAGTTCAATATTCCAGCATTCTAATATTTGCAATCAAATACAAATTAAAAGCTTATTTATATATTAGTCATATTTGCAATTCTGAAATTATTCATCATTTTCTCTCAATCAATTTTTCTCAACTAGGGGCTTACCTAAGGACAAGATAAATGAGTAATGGTCAGTGGCAGGCAAGTGAGAAAAAGTTCTCCAGATGATACTGATGCACAAGTCCTCGCTCAATCACTATTGCAAACATTTGTTTTCTGGTATAAATTTGCACTGTGTCTCAGAATATATGCAAACATGGCCCCCTAAAACAGCTTCCTAGTAAACAACCTTATCTATTTCAAACCTCATGCCAAGTAGGCAAGGGTACCCTCTGTACTTGCTTACCACTTATCAACTATTGCTACCTGGGGCCCCACCCTATTTATAAACAAGTCTCTGACTCTCACTCACTCTTCCTCAGCATACTGGTATCCTCTTTAGAGGGAAGCATATATCTACATAGAGATGTCTGAAAGCACCATGTTCTAGATACCAATCCAGACATAAAATCACAAGAGTTCATCATTCTTGGCAGAGGGAAAAGGGGTAGCAACTTAGGTCATAATTGGGAAATTTAGTTGACTAAAGGAGCTGTGCAAAGTCAAGTACTATTTTAATACTAATACCTAGATTCTGAAATGAGACTGTCCAAATTGACTTGAGGAATTTAAAATCAATTTGGACTGTAGAAGTGTGCTGTTGCTATTTATCTGACTGAAATAAGAGACAAAGATAAAGCCAGTCAAAAGTTAACAGGAAACAATATGCTTTCCCAAGTCCCATTGCAGCTGTAAAGTATCATAACAATCCCTTTCTTTGAGTGACAACTGCTCTCTCTAAAATCATAGACTATCAGAAACATCACTGTTTGAGCCACTATCAGGAAGAATAAAATAACTTAATTTTACCTGGAGGATCTAAATTACTTTGACCCAGATAAGAGACCTTGATTTCCATCTAATGTACTTGATTGATAAAAGATTTCTGGGTATAACATCCCACATCTATACTGACTATCTCTTCCCAAGGACACAGGATCTTGGGTCCACTTTGAAATCCAGATCAGATGTTGGTCCCTTTACATGCTGTCCTGCTTTGCCCATGAAGCACTGCTTCATTTGAATTTCACCTAAAATCTACCATTCTCTCAAATCTTATAGTAATTCTATATTTTCCTTTGTTTGGTGAGATACCCCACGATTCCTCTGGTTTTCAATATTGGCCTTTTTTATTAGCTCATCAATCTAAGTCTCATTCAGATAGATATTAAAAAGTCCACTTTTATCCTAGAAGAAAATTATATTTATCCATTCATTTACTATGAAATATTATCCAAAACTTGAAAGTAAAATAAACTTATGGGCATTATGTCTTTTAATGTTATACAGGGCAAATTCCACTCAAAGATTATTTAGAAAAATTAACCTAGTTTAAGTCACTGATATTGGTTAAAAGTCCCAAAATTAGTAAAGTTACATTGTAACATACAGATTTGGTGTAGTGGAGGTGCAAATAATTTCTGTCTGTTGAAACAGATAATTCCAAAGGTTACATTGTATGGCCTTGTAAGAATTAACATGTTTTGTATCTAAAACAGAAATTTTGTGCAGAGGAAGGAAAACTCCCAAACTCATTCTATGAGGCCACCATCACCCTGATATCAAAACCAGGCAAAGATACCACTAAAAAAGAAAATTACAGGCCAATATCATTGATGAAAACGACACAAAAATCCTCAAAAGATACTAGCAATTTGAATCCAACAATACATTAAAAGGCTCATACACCATGATCAAGTGGGATTTATCCCAGGGATGCAAGGAAATTTTCAATATCTGCAAATCAATCAATGTGATACACCACGTCAACAAATTGAAGAATAAAAACCTTATGATCATCTCAAGAGATGCAGAAAAAGCTCTTGACAAAATTAAACACTGACTTATAATAAAAACTCTCCAGAAAGTGGGCATAGAGGGAACCTACCTCAACATAATAAAGCCATATATGACAAACCTACAGCTAACATCATATTCAATGGTGAAAACATGAAAGCATTTCCTCTAAGGTCAGGAAGAAGAAAGGGATGTCCACTCTCATCACTTTTACTCAACATAGTTTTGGAAGTCCTAGTTATGGAAATCAGAGAAGAAAAAGAAATAAAAGGAATCCAAATAGGAAAAGAAGAAGCTAAACTGTCACTGTTTCAGAAGACATGATACTATACATAGAAAATCCTAAAGATGCTACCAGAAAACTACTTGAGCTCATCAATGAATTTTCACAAAGTTGCAGGATACATAATTAATACACAGAAATCTGTTGCATTTCTATACACTAACAATGAAAGATCAGAAAGAGAAATTCAAGAACCAATCCCATTTACCATTGCATCAAAAAGAATAAAATACCTAGGAATAAACCTACCTAAGGAGACAAAAGACCTGTATTCTGAAAAATATAAGATGCTGATGAAAGAAATTGAAGACACAACAGATGGAAAGATATACCATGTTCTTGGATTAGAAGAACAAATATTCTCAAAATGACTATACTACCCAAGGTAATCTACAGATTCAATGCACTCCCAATCAAATTACCAATGGCATTTTTCAGAGAACTGGAACGAAAAAAATCTTAAAATTTGTATGGAGACACAAAAGACCCCGAATAGCCAAAGCAATCTTGAGAAAGAAAATTGGAACTGGAGGAATCAGGCTCCCTGACTTCAGACTATACTACAAAGCTAGAGTCATCAAAACAGTATGGTACTGGCACAAAAATAGAAGTATAGATCAAGGGAACAGGATAGAAAGCCCAGAAATTAACCCAAGCACCTCTGGTCAATTAATGTATGACAAAGGAGGCAAGACTAAACAATGGTGGAAAGACAGTCTCTTCAACAAATGGTACTGGGAAAACTGACAGCTACATGTAAAAAAAGTGAAATTAGATCATTCTTTAACACCATACACAAAAATAAGCTCCAAATATATTAAAGATCTAAATTTGAAACCAGACACTATAAAACTCCTCAAGGGAAACATAGGCAGAGCACTCTGTGACATAAATCACAGTAATATATTTTCTGATCCATATCCCAGAGAAATGGAAATAAAAACAAATGCAACCTAATTATACTCAAAAGCTTTTGCACAGCAAAGGAAACCATAAACAAAATGAAAAGACAACCTACAGATTGGGAGAAAATATTTGCAAGTGATGTGACTGACAAGGGATTAGTCTCAAAAATTTACAAACAACTCATGAGGCCTAATATCATCAAAACAAACAACCCAATCAAAAACTGGACAGAAGACCTAAATAGACATTTTTCCAAGAAAGACATATGAATGGCCAAGAGGCTCATGAAAAGATGTTCAACATTGCCAACAATTACAGAAATACAAATCAAAACTACGAGATATTACCTCATACCAGTCAAAGTGGCTATCATCAAAAAATCCACAAATAATAAATTCTGGAGAGGGTGTGGAGAGAAGGGAACCCTCCTACACTGTTGGTGGGAATGTAAATTGGTACAGCCACTGTGGAGAACAGTATGGATGTTCCTTAAAAAACTAAAAATAGAGCTACCATATGACCTTGCAATTCCACTCCTGAGCGTATATCTGGAGAAAAACATGGTCCGAAAGGATACGTGCACCCTAATGTTCATTGCAGCACTGTTTATAATCGCCAAGACATGGAAGCAACCTAAATGTCTATTGACAGAGGAATGAATAAAGAAGATGTGGTGTATACATACAGTGGAATATTACTCAGCCATAAAAGGAATGAAATAATGCCATTTGCAGCAACATGGATGGACCTAGAGATTGTCATACTCAGTGAAGTAAGTCAGACAGAGAAAGAGAAATATGATATGGTATTTTTTGTATGCAGAATCTAAAATGAAATGATACAAATGAACATATTTACAAAACAGAAATGGACTCACAGACTTAGAGAATGAACTTATGGTCACCAGGTTGGTCAGGATGGAGGGAAGGCACAGTTAAGGAGTTTGGGATTAACAAGTACACACTACTTTATTTAAATAGGATAACCAACAAGGAACTGCTATATAGCACAGGGAACACTGCTCAATGTTATGTGGCAGCCTGGATGGGATGGGAGTCTGGAGGAGAATGGATGCATGAATATGTATGGCTGAGTCACTTTGCTGTGCACCTGAAACTATCACAACATTGTTAATTGGCTATACTCCAATATAAAATAAATAGTTAAAATAAATAAATAAATAAAATAGCAATTTTATCCTAAAAATTTTTTTGATTGTCTATACATAATTAGCTTCTCAAATTAACTGGTTTTACAATCTTTCTGGTTCCCTCATTAATTGATGAATTAAATACAATCTTTGACACCTGTTCCTTTTATATTTGTATAAAAATAGTGAGCTAAACTTTCTGAAAATCAAACTTTAACAGTTTACTCAGTAAACAAACAATACAGATATTCAAACATTTTTACTAATTTTTTTATTATTTATTATTTACTTACGTATTTACCATTTCTCACCCTCTTCATTTCTCTGTGGAGATCCAAATTTCCATCTAGGATCCTTTTCCTTCTCCCTGAAGAACTTGTTTTAACATTTCTTGTAGTTCAAATAATCTGGTAATTAATTCTTTCAGCCATTGTATGAAAATGCCACTATTTTACTTTTATTTTTAAAAAGAATTTTACTGGGTATCATGCTCCAGTTTGATTTTTTTCTTTCAGTACGTTTAAAGATGTTACTCCATTGTCTTCTGGCTTTCACAGTATCAAAATAAAGGCAGTTGTCATTCTCATTTTGTTCCCTTAATATGACTTTTTTCTCTGGCTGCCTTATTTTTTTTTTTTTCATTTTTGGCCACACTGCATGGCCTGTGGGATCTTAGCTCCCCAACTGTGTATCAAACCTGGGCCCATGGCATTGAAAGCACTGAGTGTTAACCTCTGGACTGCCAGGGTGGTGGCATTTAAGATTTTCCCTTTTTTACTGTTATTTTCCATTTTTCGTGTGTGCTGTGTGTAGCAATGCAACATTTCCAATATTTCTTCTGTCTCTGGTTTGTATAAATTCTTAATTCTCCTGGATTATAATTTGTTTCAAATTTGGAAACATTTGGCCATTATTTTTTCAAATTAATTGTCTATACATCACATCTTCCTTTTGGGACTCCAATTACACATATTTAGACAGCTTGATATTGTCCCACAGCTCACTAAATTTCTGTTCATTTTTTTCTTCTTTTTTACTTCTGTGCCTCATTTTGGATTATTTCTTTTGCTATATCTTCAAGTTCACTAATCTTTTCTTTTGAAATGTCTAATCTTCTCTTATGAATTTGTCAAATTATCAATTCTAAATTGGAGCACAGGGTCTGGATGGTGAGACATGGTTCAAAAATAGACAAGAGAAATTGAAATAGAGAATTTCATTATTCACAGGTCCTGGAGGAAGCGTCTGTCATGCATCAAGAGGTTACATAGAGAAGTCAAGGCAAAGTGCACAGAGAGAAAGGACCCGGGACACATTTATTAGGGTGTGTGGGTAAAATGTTTTGGGGTTCTTGGCCTAAGATCAGATTGGTCAATTCAAACCAAAAGAGCAGTGTTTAATAAGTTCTACAAGGCTCTTTCTAAGGGGCACAAAATAAAAGACACTAGGAGGCAGGAGAGACTGTTTGATTACAAGAGCTTTTGGAGAAATCACATCAGGAACTTGCAATTGCTTGTGACTCTGTGTGCTGCCATTTAGAGCATGCACTTTTGTGAGGGGGCTAGCATCAGTTTAACATCACTATAGGCTTCTTGGGCATACAAAATGGATGCCAAGACATCAATATCATGGAAGAGTTTAGCTAAACTCTAGACATGCTGCTAATCCCATTTTTTTTTTCATTTCTGAGATTGTATTCTCTAGAAGATGCATTTTGTTTTTTTATATCTATTCTTTCTTTTCTCATTATGCTCATGTTTTCTTTTACAAGTATGAGAATATAAAGTATAGTTATAATAGCTGTTTTAGTGTTCTTGTCTTGTAATTTTATCTTCCCTGCAATTTCTGATTCAATTGACTGATTTAACTCCTTCTTATTGATTATACTTTTTGGCTTCTTTAAATAGCTAGGAAATACTGATTCAATGCCAGTCATTGTGAATTTTATGTTGCTGAGTGCTGGATTTTGTTATCATCTTTCTAATACTATTGGACTTTTTCTGGCAGGCAGTTAAATAACTTGGGACTTAATTTGATAATTTTAATACTTAGCTCTCTATGGAAGGCTTAGAGTTAGCTTTATTCTAGTTCTAATTTGTCTCTGCTTCTTAGGAATAGCCTTTCTGGGGTCTCTACTGATGTTGCATGTATTCAACAAGATCTTTCTCCTTTAGCTGGAAGTAAGATAAATTATTTTCAGCCCTCTGTGAGCTAAGGAAATATTTTGACAGATCCTTGGTAATTAATTTTCCTCATAAGTTGTTTTTGCCTGATCTGTGGGGCTTTATCCTCTGTATGCGAAGATTGGAATTCAGCCAAAGACCTAAGGGATTCCCCATGCTAATTGTAGAGCCTGTAGTCTATGTAGCTTCCTTCCCTCAGACACTGGATCCTGTAATTTCTCACTTCCCTGATCTTTTCTATTTCTCCTCAACTCAATGTGATTCCCAAATTCTCTTTAGTTTGTCTCTACATATGAGATAGTCTAGGGATTATCTCAAAGCAGAAATCTTTGGTGATTTTAGGGTTCATTACATTTGTTTGTGTTTTCCAAGTGATTATTGTCTTGTTCTCCCTTTTGTCTGAAAAATAGCTTTTTCCTATATTTGGTTCACTTATTTTAGTTTTTAACTGCAAAAGGATTATTCCAGACTTCCTTACTCCTTCATGCATAGAAGCAGAAGTTTCACTTACATTCGTTTTTTAAATAATGTTTTGAAGAGTATAGATTTCCAAATTAGCTGCATTTTTAAAGCACTTTAAAACTGTCATTCATAATTTAACTAAGGTAATAAAACATCTATACACTAAAAACCATAGGACATTATTGAAAGAAATTCAAGAAAACTCAAATAAATGGAAAAAATATTCTATGCTTATGGATTGGAAGAATTAATGTGTTAAAATGTCCATAAAAACCAAAGTGATCTGCAGTATCAATGCAATCCCTATTAAAATTCCAAAGGCATTTTTCAAAGGAACAGAAAAAAGAAAAACTATACTGAAATTTGTATGGAACCATGAAAACACCTGAATAGTCAAAGCAACACTCTTAAAGACCAACAAGGTAGGAGGCATTACCCATCCTGATTTCAAACTGTATAACAAAGTTATAGTGATCAAAACAGTACTGGCATAAAAATAGGCACATAGAAAAGTGAAACAAAATAGAGAGTCCAGATATAAATGAAAGCACATACAGTCAACAATTTTTGAAAAGGATGACAAGACCACACAATGGGGAAATATAGTCTCTTCAATAAATAGTATTGAAGAATAGTAATAGTATCTCACTCGTGGGGAGATCAGGTGGGACAGAAGGGGAGCATCAGGGGCCAGGAGGAGAGTGCAACACCTGGTCTGTGGCAGGCAAGACAAAGTGAGACCTACACAGGTGGTCTGTGACACAATCTTCCATACCCCAGCCTGAAATGTGTATCCACCAGTGCAGATGGGGGCTTGGTGCTGGAACGTGGGGTTTGGAGAGCAGACATGGGGAGAGGACTACTATTGGCTGTGAAGAAACAGCTTGAGGGGATAGGAGTGAGGAGTTCCACAACCAGAAATTCTCATGGAGGAAGATCCAACCACCATAGAAGTGAAGCACCATTGTTGAATGACACACAAAGGGTGGGACCATCATTAAAACCTTTCTCCCCATGTGCAGGCCCCTGCCTCCATGGGTACTAGGAAGGGCTCCAACTGGAGCAGGCTCATGTGCCCCCAGCTACCACCACCTCCTCAATCCCCTCCCCACTGGGACAAGGTCCTGTGCCCCTGGCTGCTGCTGCCTCCCCCACACCCTCACACCTGGGCAGGCTTATGTGTGTTGAGGCAGCCTTGGGAGCAGATTTCTGTGGGTGTCCCACAAGCAGAGGTGGGACTGAAACCACAGCTGAAGCCCAGGGCCCATGCAACTGAGGAGAAGGGCTAAAATCTCTCCTCATTGCTGGGAGAACCATGGATTTATACCCTTGCAACTGGATTTGTAAACTCAGCACCTGCAGAACATCTGAATGGACAAGTGCTCCCACAACCAAGATGGGTCTAGCTTTAGAAGCTGTGGAATTTGTGGGCATGTACATGTGGGAGTTGGGCCCAGCCAGAGTCTGAGCTGCCTCCATAACACGCACAGCAGGTCCAGATCCATGATTACTGCAATCATGGGACCTGACTTCAGTGGATCTATGCTGTGGCCTTGTGAAAACAATGCATGAGAGACACCAGGACCAATTGCTGGCATAGCCACGATTAAGGTGGGGCTTAGAGCAGTGCCAACAACAGTGTAATCTGAGAGCTCACACAATGTGTGAAAGGTGACACAACAGAGCACACCCACAGATGAACAGCTCCAGAGATGGAATACTCAGTACCTTCTGTCCAGTGGGAGTGTTCCAATCCTGCCTACCTCACATCACAGATCAGAAACACAATGAAGAGGCAGATCTCAAAGCCTCTATTCCAACATCTAGGGAGAAGACCTTGTCCCTGACAGGGCATTGACAACCACAGAGCAGAGGGGAGGCTCTGCTTAACATCCAGTGCAGGGTCTAGTTGCCACAACATAAGTCACACCTCCTATCAAGGGGATAACGGCCAGCATACACTAAGGAAAGAGATGGCAGACATCCATACTAAACACAGCCCTCTCATCAAAAATGATTAAACCTATGCAGGCTACACAGGAATGTTCCCACATAAAAAAAACCCTCCAAGACAGTGTGAGGGTCTGGCATCAGAAGGAAGAAACCTCAAAACATTTAGCTTTGAAGGCCAGCAGGGGTTTAGTGTAGGAAATCCACAGACTGGGGAAACAGAGACTCCACACTTGGAAGGTGCACACAAGATCTCACATGCACTGGGACCTAACACAAAGCAGTACTTCCATAGAACCTAGGCTATACCTACCTAGGGGTCTTGGAGGGTCTCATGGGGAGGTGAGGGTCAATAGTAGCTCACTGTGGGAGCAAGGACACTGGTAGCAGAAGCCACAGGGAATGTTGATCAGTGTGAGCTCTCCCAGAGGACCCCATTTCAGCATCAGGACCAGCTCCACCCAACAGCCTGCAGGCTCCAGTCCTGGGATGCCTCAGTCAAACAACCAACAGGGCAGGAACAAAGCACCACACAACAGCATACTAGCTGCTTAAAGTCATACTGAGAGCACAGTTATCTGCTAAACATGCCCCATGACATGGCCCTGCCCACCAGAGGGACCAGACCCAGCTCCAGCCACCAGTGGGCTGGACCAGTCTCTCCCACCAGGAAGCCTACACTAGCCTCTTAGACAGCATCATCCACCAGGGGGCAGACAGCAGAAGCAAGAAGAACTACAAGCCTGCAGCCTGTGGAATGGAAATTGCAATCAAAGAACGTTAGACAAAATGAGAGAGCAGAGGAATATGTTCCAGATGAAGGAACAAGGTAAAACCCCAGAAAAAATAACTAAGTGAAGTGGAGATAGGCAATCTACCTGAAAAACAATTCAGAGCAATGTTAGTAAAGATGATCCAAAATCTCAGAAAAAGAGTAGAGGCATAGATCAAGGAGATACAAGGAATATTTTAAAAAGACCTAGAAGAGCTAAAGAACAAACAAACAGAGATGAACAACACAATAACTGAATTGACAAATAACCTAGAAGGAATCAATAGCAGAATAACTATGGCAGAAGAACAAAAAAGTGAGCTGGAAGGCAGGGTGGCGGAAATCACTGCCATAGAACAGAATAAAGAAAAAAGAATGAAAAGAAATGAGGACAATCTCAGAGACTTCTGAGACTTAAATATTAAACACACCAACCTGGGAATTCCATTGTGGGATAGTGGTTAGGTGTCAGTGCTTCAACTGCTGTGGCCTGGGTTCAGTTTCTGGTCAGGGAACAGAGATCTTGCAAGCTGTGCAATGTGGCCAAAATATAAATAAATAAATAAATAAATACACATGCCAACATTCACATTATAGGGGTCCCAGAAGAAGAAGAGAACGGGAATGGGCTTGAGGAAATATTTGAAGAGATTGTAGCCACAAACTTCCCTAACATGGGAAAGGAAACAGTCACCCAATTCCAGGAAGCACAGAGAGTCCCCCCATATAGGATAAACTTAAGGAGCAACACACCAAGATATATAGCAATCAAACTAACAAAAATTAAATACAAATGAAAAATATTAAAAGCAACAAGGGAAAAGCAACAAATTACATACAAGGGAATTCCCATAAGGTTATCAGCTGACTTTTCAGCAGAAACTCTGCAGGCCAAAAGGAAATGGCAGGATATATTTAATTGATGAAAGGGAAAAACCTACAACCAAGTATACTGTACCCAGCTAGGGTCTTATTCAGAATCTGTCAGGAAATAAAAAGTTCTACAGACAACCATGGGAATTCCCTGGGGTTCCAGTGGTTAGGACTCCACACACTCACTGCCAAGGGCCCATGTTGAATCCCTGGTCAGGGAACTAAGATCCCACAAGCTGCATAACTCAGCCAAAAAAAAAAAAAAAAGCTTTACAGACAAACAAAAGCTAAGAGAATTCAACACCACCAAACTAGGCTTACAACAAAGGCTAAAGAAATGTCTCATGAGTGGGGGGTGGGAGGAAGAAGCCACAACTAGAAACAAGAAAATTACAAATGAGAAAGCTCACTGGTAAAGGTAAACATATGGTAAAAGTAGGAAATCATCCACACAAAAATATGATATCAAGACAAGCAACCATGAGAAGAGGAGAGTACAAATGCAGGAAATGAGAATTGCATTTGAAATTGAGACCAGCAATTAAAACAATCACATACATATATAGACTGCTATATCAAAATCTCATGGGAACTGCAAATCAAATAATTGACAATAGATACACACAAAAAAGAGAAAAAGCAACCCAAACACAAAACTAAAGATAGTCATCAAACCACAAGAGAAGAGAACAAAAGTAGGGAAGAAAGACCAACAAAAAGAAATCCTAAACAATTAACAAAATGGCAGTAAGAACATACTGATAACTACTTTAAGTGTAAAGGGATTAAATGCTCCAACCAAAAGACAGACTGAATGAATGGATACAAAAACAAGTCCTGTATATATGCTGTCTACAAGACACCCTATTCAGACCTAGGGACACATGCAGACTGAAAGTGAGGGTTTGGAAAAAGATATTCCATGAAAATGGAAGTCTAAAGAAAGCTGGAGTAACAATAATCATATGAGACAAATAGATTTTAATATAAAGACTATTACAAAGGACAAGGAAGGACACTACATAATGAACAAGGGATCAATCCAAGAAGAAGATATAACAATTGTAACTATGTATACACCCAATATAAGAGCACCTCAATATATAAGGCAAATGCAAACAGCCATAAAAAGGGAAATCGACAGTGACACAATAATAGTGGGGAACTTTATCACCTCACTTACACCAGCAGACAAATCATCCAGACAGAAAATCAATAAGAAACACAAGCCATAAATGACACATTAGATCAGAAGGACTGAATTGATATTTATAGGGTATTCCATCTGAAAGTAGCAGAATACATTTTCTTCTTAAGTGCAAATGGAACATTCTCCAGGATAGATCACATCTTGGGTCACAAATCAAGTCACATTAAATTTAAGAAAATTGAAATCATATAAGCATCTTTTCTGACCTCAAAACTATGTTATTACAAATAAGTTACAGAAAAAATTGAAAAAACACAAAACACATGGAAGCTAAACAATATGCTATTAAACAACCAATGGATCACGGAAGAAATCAAAGATGAAATTAAAAAAAAATAACTAGAGAAAAATGAAAATGAAAACATGATGATCCAAAACCTATTGGACACAGCAAAAGTAATACTAAGAGTGAAGTTTATAGCAATATAATCTTACATCAGAAAACAAGAAAAATCTCAAATAAACAACCTAACCTTATATCTACAGCAACTAGAGAAAGAAGATCAAAATCCAAAGTTAGTAGAAGGAAAGAAATCATAACAATCAGAGCAAAAATAACTGAAATAGAGATGAAGAAAACAATAGCAAAGATCAATGAAACTAAACGCTGGTTCTTTGAGAAGATAAACAAAATTGATAAACCTATAGCCAGACCCATGAAGAAAAAAGGGAGAGGATTCAAATCAATAAAATTAGAAATGAAAAAAGAGAAGTTAAAATGGACACCACAGAAATACAAAGGATCATAAGAGATTACTACATGTAACAATATGCCAATAAAATGGACAATCTAGAAGAAATGGATAAATTCTTAGAAAGTTACAACCTACCAAGACTGAACCAGGAAGAAACTGAAAATATGAACAGACCAACACAAGTACTGAAATTGAAAATGTAATAAAAAAATTTCCAACAAGCAGAAGTCCAGGACCAGATGACTTCACAGGCTAATTCTATCAAACATTTAGAGAAAAGTTAACACTTATCCTTCTCAAACTATTCCAAAAATTTCAAAGGAATGAACACTCTCAAGCTCATTCTATGAGGCCCGCAGTATTCTAATATGAAAACCAGACAAAAACACCACAAAAAAATTTACAGCCCAATATCACTGATGAACATAGATACAGAAATCCCCTACAAAATACTAGCAAACCGAATCCAACAACACATTAAAAGGATCATACACCATGATGAAGTGGCACTTATCCCAGGGATGGAAGGATTCTTCAATATACACAAATCAATCAATGTGGAATTTTTTGATCACAGTTTTAATTTCAGTGCTTGTGACTGGTCTGTTCATATTTTCTATTTCTTCCTGGTTCAGTACAGGAAGGTTGTACCTTTCTAAGAATTTACCATTTCTTGTAGATTGTCCATTTTATTGGAGCATTGTTATTTGTAGCATTCACTTAGGATCCTTTGTATTTCTGTGGTGTCCGTTGTAACTTCTCATTTTTCATTTCTAATTTTATTGATTTGAGCCCTGTCTCATTTTCTCTTGATGAGTGTAGCTAAAGGTTTATCTTTTTTTTTTAATCTTTTGAAAGAAGCAGCTTTTGGTTGCATTGATCTTTTTTACTGTCTTCATCATCTCTATTTAACGAATTGAAGGATAAAAACCATATAATCATCTGAATAGATGCCCAAAAAACTTTTCACAAAATGCAACACCCATTTATGATTAAAAAAAAAAAAAACTCTCCAGAAACTAGGCATAGAGGGGAACCTACCTCAACATAATAAAGACCATACATGACAAACCCACAGCTAACATCATTCTCAACAATGAAAAACTGAAAGCATTTTCTCTAATATCAGGAATAAGACAAGGATGTCCACTTTTGCCACTTTTATTCAACATAGCTTTGGAAGTTTTAGCCACAGGATCAGAGAAGAAAAATAAATAAAAGGAATCTAAATTGGTAAAGAACAAGTAAAACTATCACTGTTTGCAGACAACATGATTCTATACATACAAAATCCTGAAGATGCTACCAGAAAACTACTAGAGCTAATCAATGAATTTGGTAAAGTTGCAGGATACAAAATTAATACACAGAAATCTCCTGCATTCCTACACACTAACAATGAAAAATCAGAACCATAAATTAAGGAAACTATCCCATTTACCACTGCATCAAAAAGAATAAAATACCTAGGAATACAGCTATCTAAGGAGAAAAAAAGGCCTGTATGCATAAAACTATAAGACACTGATGAAAGAAATCAAAGAAAACACACACAGATGGAGAGATATGCCATGTTCTTGGATTGTAAGAATCAATATTGTGAAAATGACTACACTACCCAAAGAAATCTACGATTCAATGCAATCATCCCTATCAAACAACCAATGGCATTTTTCACAGAATTAGAACAAAATTTTCACAATTTGAATGGAAACACAAAAGACCCCGAATAGCAAGAGAAATCTTGAGAAAGAAAAATGAAGCTGGAGGAATCAGGCTCTCTGACTTCAAGCTATACTACAAATCTACAGTAATCAAGACAGTATGGTACTGGCACAAAAACAGAAATATAGATCAGTGGAACAGGATAGAAAGCCCAGAGATAACCCATGCACATGCAGTCACCTTATCTTTGATAAAGGAGGCAAGAATAGACAACGTAGAAAAGACAGTCTCTTCAATAAGTGGTACTGGGAAAACTGGAAAGCAACATGTAAAAGAATGAAATTAGAACACTTCCTAAAACCATACACAAAGATAAACTCAAAATGGATTAAAGAACTAAATGTAAGGGCAGACACTATACAACTCTAAGAGGAAAACATAGGAAAAACACTCTTTGACATAAATCACAGCAAGATCCTTTGTGAACCACCTGCTAGAGAACTGGAAATTAAAACACAAATAAAAATGGGACCTAATGAAACTTAAAATATTTTGCACAGCACAGGAAACCATAAAGAAGATGAAAAGAAAACCCTCAGAATGGGAGAAAATATTTGCCAATGACGCAACTGACATAGGACCAATCTCCAAAATGTACAAGCAGCTTATGCAGCTCAATATCAAAAAAAGACAACCCAAACCAAAAACAGATGGAATAACTAAAGAGACATTTCTCCAGAGAAGATATACAGATTGCCAAGAAACACATGAAAGGATGCTCAACATCACTAATCATTAGAGAAATGCAAATCAAAACTACAATGAGGTATCACCTCACACTAGTCAGAATGGTCATCATCAAAAAATGTACAAACAATAAATGCTGGAGAGGGTGTGGAGAAGAGGGAACATTCTTGCACTGTTCATGAGAATGTAAACTGATACAGCCACTATGGAAAACAGTATGGAGGTTCCTTAAAAGACTAAAAATAGAACTACCATACAACACAGCAATACCACTACTGGACATATACGCAGAGAAAACCATAATTCAAAAAGGGTCATGTACCACAATGTTCATTGCAGCTCTATTTACAGTAGCCAGGACATGGAAGCAACCTAAGTGTCCATTGACAGATAAATGGATGAAGAAGATGTGGTGCATATATACAATGGAATATTACTCAGCCATAAAAAGAAATGAAACTGAGTCATTTTTAGTGAGGAGGATGGACCTAGAGTCTGTCATACAGATTGAAGTAAGTCAGAAAGAGAAAAACAATTACCATATGTTAACACATATATATGGAATCTAAAGAAAAAAAAATCTTTCTGAAGTACCAAGGGCAAGACAAGAACAAAGATGCAGATGTAGAGTATGGACTTGATGACACAGGGAGGAGAAAGTGTAAGCTGGGATGACATGAGAGAGTGGCGTGGACATACATACACTACCAAATGTAAAACCATTAGCTAGTGGGAAGCAGCCACATAGCACAAGGAGATCATCCCAGTGCTTTGTAACCACCTAAAGGGGTGGGATAGGGAGGGTGGGAGGGAGGGATACGCAAGAGAGAAGAAGTATGGGGATATATGTATATGTATAGCTGACTCATTTTGTTATAAAGCAGAAACTAACACACCATTGTAAAGTAATTATACTCCAAGATGGTAAAATAAAATAAATAAATAAAGAGTCATGTACCACAATGTTCATTGCAGCTCTATTTACAATAGCTAGGACATGGAAGCAACCTAAGTGTCCACTGACAGATGAATGGATAAAGAAGATGTGGCACACATATACAATGGAATATTACTCAGCCATAAAAATAAACGAAATTGAATTATTTGTAGTGAGGTGGATGGACCTAGAGTCTGTCATACAGAGTGAAGTAACTCAGAAAGAGAAAAACAAATACCGTATGCTAACATATATATATGGAATCTAAAACAACAAAAAACAATAAAAACCAAAACTGTTCTGCAGCACCGAGGGTCAGGACAGGAATAAAAGATGCAGATATAGAGAATGGACTTGAGGACACAGGGAGTGGGACGGGTAAGCTGGGATGAAGTGAGAGAGTGGCATGGACTTATATATACTACCAAATATAAAATAGATAGCTAGTGGGAAGCAGCCAAGTAGCACAGGGAGATCAGCTCAGTGTTTTGTGACCACCTAGAGGGGTGGGATAGGGAGTGTGGGAGGGAGACACAAGATGGAAGAGATATGGGGATATATGTATATGTATAGCCGATTCACTTTGTTATAAAGCAGAAACTAGCACACCACTGTAAAGCAATTATACTCCAATAAAGATGTTAAAATAAATAAATTAATATAGAACTACCATATTTTCCAGCAGTAACACTCCTGGGCATATATTCAGAGAAAATCATAATTCAAAAAGATACATGCACCCCAATATTCATTGCAGCACTATTTACAATAGCCAAGTTATGGAAACAACCTAAATGCCCATCAACAGAAGAGTGGATAAAGAAGATATGTTATACATGTACAGTGAAATATTACTCAGCTATAAAAAAGAACAAAATAATGCCATTTGTAGCAACATGGATGGACCTATTGATGGTCATAATGAGCGAAGTAAGTCAGATAGAGAAAGTCAGACAGATATCAAATATCATATGATATCAGTTTTATGTGGATCTAAAAAAAGGCTGCAAATCAACTTATTTACAACACAGAAATAGAGTCACAGATGTAGGAAACAAATTTATGGTTACCATGGGGGAAAGCAATGGAGGGATAAATTGGGAGATTGGGATTGACATATACACGACTATATATAAAATTGATAACTAATACGGACCTTTGTATAGCACAGGAAACTCTACTCAATACTCTCTAATGGCCTATATGGGAAAAGAATCTAAAAAAGAGTGGACATATGTATGTGTATAACTGATTCATTTTTCTGTGTAGCAGAAACGAACACAGCATTGTACATCAACTATATTCCAATAAAATTATTTTTAAAATAGGTGTTGGTTTATGGATCAAGTGGGCCTGACCATACTCCAAAAAATAAAGAAAATCTCTTTTTAGAAAAAAAGAAAGAATCAGAGAGAAAGAATAGATTATGTACAATGGAAAGCAATTAAACTAACAGACAACCTCTTAAAGCAACAAGTGAAAACTGAAAAAAAATTATATATTCAAAGTGATGAGAAAAGATGACTTTCCACATAGTATTGTGTAGCTAACGAAGTTATCTTTTTATCACAAGTGTCAAATAAAGACCTCTGAATAATTTTTTAAACATCTTTATTGGAGTATAATTCCTTTACAATGGTGTGTTAGTTTCTGCTTTATAACAAAGTGAATCAGTTATACATATACATATATTCTCATATCGCTTCCCTCTTGTGTCTTCCTCCCTCCCACCCTCCCTATCCCACCCCTCCAGGTGGTCACAAAGCACCGGGCCGATGTCCCTCTGCCAGGCGGCTGCTTCCCACTAGCTATCTAACTTACGTTTGTTAGTGTGTATATGTCCATGACTCTCTCTCGCCCTGTCACAGCTCACCCTTCCCCCTCCCCATATCCTCAAGTCCGTTCTCCAGTAGGTCTGTGTCTTTACTCCTGTCTTACCCCTAGGTTCTTCATGACAATTTTTCTCTTCTTAAATTCCATATATATGTGTTAGCATATGGTATTTGTCTTTTTCTTTCTGACTTACTTCACTCTATAGAACAGACTCTAGGTCTATCGACCTCATTACAAAGAGCTCAATTTCATTTCTTTTTATGGCTGAGTAATATTCCATTGCATATATGTGCCACATCTTCTTTATCCACTCATACGATGATGGGCACTTAGGTTGTTTCTGTCTCCGGGCTATTGTAAATAGAGCTGCAATGAACATTTTGGTACATGACTCTTTTTGAATTTTGGTTTTCACAGGGTATATGCCCAGTAGTGGGATTGCTGGGTCATATAGTACTTCTATTTGTAGTTTTTTAAGGAACTTCCATACTGTTCTCCATAGCGGCTGAACCAAGTCACATTCCCACCAGCAGTGCAAGAGTGTTCCCTTTTGTCCACACCCTCTCCAGCATTTATTGTTTCTAGATTTTTTGATGATGGCCATTCTGACTGGTGTGAGATGATATCTCATAGTAGTTTTGATTTGCATTTCTCTAATGATTAATGATGTTGAGCATTCTTTCATGTGTTTATTGCCAGTCTGTATATCTTCTTTGGAGAAATGTCTATTTAGGTCTTCTGCCCATTTTTGGATTGGGTTGTTTGTTTTTTTGTGATTGAGTTGCATGAGTTGCTTATAAATTTTGGAGATTAATCCTTTGTCAGTTGCTTCACTGGCAAATATTTTCTCCCATTCTGAGGGTTGTCTTTTGGTCTTGTTTATGGTTTCCTTTGCTGTGCAAAAGCTTTGAAGTTTCATTAGGTCCCATTTGTTTATTTTTGTTTTTATTTCCATTACTCTAGGAGGTGGGTCAGATAGGATCTTGCTGTGATTTAGGTCATAGAGTGTTCTGCCTATGTTTTCCTCTAAGAGTTTGATAGTTTCTGACCTTACATTTAGGTCTTTAATCCATTTTGAGCTTATTTTTGTGTATGGTGTTAGGGAGTGATCTAATCTCATACTTTCACATGTGCCTGTCCAGTTTTCCAAGCACCACTTATTGAAGAGGCTGTCCTTTCTCCACTGTACATTCCTGCCTCCTTTATCAAAGATAAGGTGTCCATATGTGCGTGGGTTTATCTGTGGGCTTTCTATCCTGTTCCATTGATCTATCTTTCTGTTTTTGTGCCACTACAATATTGTCTTGATTACTGTAGCTTTGTAGTATAGTCTGAAATCAGGGAGCCTGATTCCTCCAGCTCCGTTTTTCATTCTCAAGATTGCTTTGGCTTTTCGGGGTCTTTTGTGTTTCCATACAAATTGTGAAATATTTGCTCTAGTTCTGTGAAAAATGCCAGTGGTAGTTTGATAGGGATTGCATTGAATCTGTAGATTGCTTTCAGTAGTAGAGTCATTTTCCAATGCTGATTCTTCCAACCCAAGAACATGGCATATCTCTCCATCTATTTGTATCATCTTTAATTTCTTTCATCAGTGTCTTATAATTTTCTGCATACAGGTCTTTTGTATCCTTAGGTAGGTTTATTCCTAGATATTATATTCTTTTTTTTTTGTAATGGCAAATGGGAGTGTTTTCTTGATTTCACTTTCAAATTTTTCATCATTAGTATATAGGAATGCCAGAGATTTCTGTGCATTAATATTGTATCCTACTACTTTACCAAATTCATTGATTAGCTCTAGTAGTTTTCTGGTAACATCTTTAGGATTCTCTATGTATAGTATCATGTCATCTGCAAACAGGGGTAGCTTTACTTCTTCTTTTCTGATTTGGATTCCTTTTATTTCCTTTTCTTCTCTGATTGCTGTGGCTAAAACTTCCAAAACTATGTTGAATAACAGTGGTGAGAGTGGGCAACCTTGCCTTTTTCCTGATCTTAGTGGAAATGCTTTCAGTTTTTCACCATTGAGGATGATGGCTGTTGGCTTGTCATATATGGCCTTTATTATGTTGAGGAAAGTTCCCTCTATGCCTACTTTCTGCAGGGCTTATATCATAACTGGGTGTTGAATTTTGTCAAAAACTTTCTCTGCATCTATTGAGATGATCATATGGTTTTTCTCCTTCAATTTGTTAATATGGTTTATCACATTGATAGATTTGTGTATATTGAAGAATCCTTGCATTCCTGGAATAAACCCCACTTGATCATGGTGTATGATCCTTTTAATGTGCTGTTGGATTCTGTTTGCTAGTATTTTGTTGAGGATTTTTGCATCTATGTTCATCACTGATATTGGCCTGTAGTTTTCTTTCTTTGTGACATCCTTGTCTGGTTTTGGTATCAAGGTGATGGTGGCCTCGTAGAAGGAATTTGGAAGTGCCCCTCCCTCTGCTATATTTTGGAAGAGTTTGAGAAGGATAGGTGTTAGCTCTTCTCTAAATGTTTGATAGAATTCGCCTGTGAAGTCATCTGGTCCTGGACTTTTGTTTGTTGGAAGATTTTTAATCACAGTTTCAATTTCAGTGCTTGTGATTGGTCTGTTCATGTTTTCTATTTCTTCCTCATTCAGTCTTGGCATGTTGTGCATTTCTAAGAATTTGTCCATTTCTTCCAGATTGTCCATTTTATTGGCATAGAGTTGCTTGTAGTAATCTCTCATGATCTTTTTTATTTCTGCAGTGTCAGTTGTTACTTCTCCTTTTTCATTTCTAATTCTATTGATTTGAGTATTCTCCCTTTTTTTCTTGATGAATCTGGCTAGTGGTTTATCTATTTTGTTTATCTTCTCTAAGAACCAGCTTTTCGTTTTATTGATCTTTGCTATTGTTTCCTTGATTTCTTTTTCATTTATTTCTGATCTGATTTTTATGATTTCTTTCCTTCTGCTGGCTTTGGGGTTTTTTGTTCTTCTTTCTCTAATTGCTTTAGGTGCAAGGTTAGGTTGTTTATTCGAGATGTTTCCTGCTTCTTAAGGTGGGCTTGTATTGCTATAAACTTCCCCTTTAGAAGTGTTTTTCCTGCGTCCCATAGGTTTTGGGTCGTTGTGTCTCCATCGTCATTTGTTTCTAGGTATTTTTTTATTACCTCTTTGATTTCTTCAGTGATCACTTTATTATTAAGTAGTGTATTGTTTAGCCTCCATGTGTTTGTATTTTTTACAGATCTTTTCCTGTAATTGATATCTAGTCTCATGGCGTTGTTGTCAGAAAAGATACTTGATACAAATTCAATTTTCTCAAATTTACCAAGGCTTGATTTGTGACCCAAGATATGATCTCTCCTGGAGAATGTTCCATGAGCACTTGAGAAAAACGTGTATCCTGTTGTTTTTGGATGGAGTGTCCTATAAATATCAATTAAGTCCATCTTTTTTAATGTATCATTTAAGGCTTGTGTTTCCTTATTTTCATTTTGGATGATCTGTCCATGGGTGAAAGTGGGGTGTTAAAGTCCCCTACTATGAATGTGTTACTGTCGATTTCCCCTTTTATGGCTGTTAGTATTTGCCTTTTGTATTGAGGTGCTCCTATGTTGGGTGCATAAATATTTACAATTGTTATATCTTCTTCTTGGATCGATACCTTGATCATTATGTAGTGTCCTTCTTTGTCTCTTCTAATAGTCCTTATTTTAAAGTCTATTTTGTCTGATATGAGAATTGCTACTCCAGCTTTCTTTTGGTTTCCATTTGCATGGAATACCTTTTTCCATCCCCTTACTTTCAGTCTGTATGTGCCTCTAGGTCTGAAGTGGGTCTCTTGTAGACAGCATATATAAGGGTCTTGTTTTTGTATCCATTCAGCCAATCTGTAACTTTTGCTGGGGGCATTCAGTCCATTTACATTTAAGGTAATTATCTATATGAATGTTCCTATTCTTATTTTCTAAATTGTTTTGGGTTCGTTATTATAGTTCTTTTCCTTCTCTTGAGTTTCTTGCCTAGAGAAGTTCCTTTAGCAGTTGTTGTAAAGCTGGTTTGGTGGTGCTGAACTCTCTCAGCTTTTGCTTGTCTGTAAAGGTTTTAATTTCTCCATCAAATCTGAATGAGACCCTTGCTTGGTAGAGTAGCCTTGGTTGCAGGTTTTTCTCCTTCATCACTTTCAGTATGTCCTGCCACTCCCTCCTGGCTTGTAGGGTTTCTGCTTCAGAGAGCAGCTCTTAACCTTATGGGGATTCCCTTGTGTGTTATTTGTTGTTTTTCCCTTGCTGCTTTTAATATGCTTCCTTTGTATTTAAATTTTGACAGTTTGATTAATATGTGTCTTGGCGTATTTATCCTTTTATTTATACTGTATGGGACTCTCTGTGCTTCCTGGACTTGATTAACTATTTCCTTTCCCATATTAGGGAAGTTTTCAACTATAATCACTTCAAATATTTTCAGTCCCTTCCCTTTTCTCTTCTTCTTCTGGAACCCCTATAATTCGAATGTTGCTGCGTTTAATGTTGTCCCAGAGCTCCCTGAGACTGTCCTCAGTCCTTTTCATGTTTTTTTTTCTTTATTCTGTTCTGCAGTATTTATTTCCAGGTCACTTATCCATTCTTCTGCCTCAGTTATTCTGCTATTGATCCCATCTAGAGTACTTTTAATTTCATTTATTGTGTTGTTCATCATTGCTTGTTTCATCTTTATCTTTTCTAGGTCCTTGTTAACTGTTTCTTGCATTTTGTCCATTCTACTTCCAAGATTTCGGATCATCCTTACTATCATTATTCTGAATTCTTTTTCAGGTAGACTGCTTATTTCCTCTTCATTTGTTAGGTCTGGTGCATTTTTATCTTGCTCCTTTATCTGCTGTGTGTTTTTCTGTCTTCTCATTTTGCTTATCTTACTGTGTTTGGGGTCTCCTTTTTGCAGGCTGCAGGTTTGTAGTTCCCGCTGTTTTTGATGTCTGTCTCCAGTGGCTAAGGTTGGTTCTGTGGGTTGTGTAGGCTTCCTGGTGGAGGGGACTAGTGCCTGTGTTGTGGTGGATGAGGCTGGATCTTGTCTTTCTGGTGTGCAGTTCCACGTCTGGTGGTGTTTTTTGGGGTGTCTGTGGCTTTATTATGATTTTAGGCAGCCTCTCTGCTAGTGGGTGGGGTTGTGTTCCTGTTTTGCTAGTTGTTTGGCATAGGTTGTCCAGCACTGTGGCTTGCTGGTCGTTGAGTGAAGCTGGGTGCTGGTGTTAAGATGGAGGTCTCTGGGAGATTTTTGCTATTTGATATTATGTGGAGCTGGGAGGTCTCTTGTTGACCAGTGTCCTGAAGTTGGCTCTCCTACCTCAGAGGCAGAGCCCTGACTCCTGGCTGGAGCACCAAGAGCCTTTCATCCACACGGCTCAGAATAAAAGGGAGAAAAAGTAGAGAGATTTAGTAGAAGTATGAAGAAAGAAAGAAAGAAAGGAGGGAAGGAAGGAAGGAAGGAATAAAGAAAGAGACAAAGAAAGAAGCAAAGAATGAAAGAAGGCAAGAATGAAAGAAAGGAGTTAGGGAGGGAGCGAGGAAGGAAGGAAGGAGGGAAAGAAGGAAAAAAGACAGAAAGAAAGAAGATACAGTAAAATAAAATAAAGTATAATAAAGTTATTGAATTAAAAAATACTTATTTAGAAAAAAAAAGGGACAGATAAAACCTTAGGCCAAATGTTGGAAGCAAAGCTATACAGAGAAAATCTTACACAGAAGCATAAACATACACCCTCACAAAAAGAGGTAAAGGGGAAAAAATCATAAATCTTGCTCTCAGAGACCACCTCCTCAATTTGGGATGATTCGTTGTCTAAAGGAGGGAAGGAAGGAAAGAAGGAAAGGAAGAAAGAAACGAAGAAAGAAAGAAAGAAAGAAAGAAAGAAAGAAATAAAGAAAGAAAGAAAGAAAGAAAGAAAGAAAGGTATAATAAAGTTATTAAAATTAATTATTAAGAAAAAAAATTTAAATAAAAACATGGACGGATAGAACCCTAGGACAAATGGTGGAAGCAAAACTGTACAGACAAGATATCACACAGAAGCATACACATACACATTCACAAAAAGAAGAAAAGGGGAAAAAATCATAGATCTTGCTCTCAAAGCCCACCTCCTCAATTTGGGATGAGTCGTTGTCTATTCATGTATTCCACAGATGCAGGGTACATCAAGTTGATTGTGGAGCTTTTATCCGCTGTTTCTGAGGCTGCTGGGAGAGATTTCCCTTTCTATTCTTTGTTCTCACAGCTCACAGGGGCTCAGCTTTGGATTTGGCCCTGCCTCTGCATGTAGGTCGCTGGGGGGATGTCTGTTTTTTTGCTCCGACAGGATGGGGTTAAAGGAGCCGCTGATTCGGGGGCTCTGGAGCACTCAGGCCGGGGGGGAGGGAGGGGCACTGCGTGAGGGGCAAGCCTGCGGTGGCAGAGGCCAGCGTGACGTTGCACCAGCCTGCGGCCCGCCGTGCGTTCTCCCAGGGAAGTTGTCCTTGGATCCCGGGAACCTGGCAGTCGTGGGCTGCACAGCCTCCGCGGAAGTGGGGTGTGGATAGTGACCTGTGCTCGCACACAGGCCTCTTGGTGGCGGCAGCAGTAGCCTTAGCGTCTTCCGCCCATCTCTGGGGTCCGCGCTTTTAGCCGCAGCTCGTGCCAGTCTCTGGGGTTCACACTTTTAGCCACGGCTCGAAGCCCATCTTTGGAGTTCCTTTAAGCAGCGCTCTTAAACCCCTCTCCTCGCGCACCAGGAAACAAATAGGGAAGAAAAAGTCTCTTGCCTCTTCGGCAGGTGCAGACTTTTCCCCGGACTCTCTCCCGGCTAGCCGTGGTGCACTAACCCTTTCAGGCTATGTTCAAGCTGCCAACCCCAGTCCTCTCCCTGCGCTCCGACTGAAACCGAAACCTGAGTCTCACCTCGCAGCCCCGCCCGCCCCGGCGGGTGAGCAGACAAGCCTCTCGGGCTGGTGAGTGCCGGTCGGCACCCATTCTCTGTGCGGGAATCTCCCCGCTTTGCCCTCCACACCCCTGTTGCTGTGCACTGCACCTCTGAATAATTTACCCTAATATGCCTCTACTAAAATAACTTCTGAAGAATATAGCCCAGATAGGAAAAAAGTAATCCCAGAATTGGATTAGTAGTGCAAGAAGGAATGAGGATCAAGGAATCTGGCAAATATGTAGATAAATGTAATTAAGCAGTTTGTAAAATTAAATATAATGTCTAATTTGTGGGATTTTAAAATGACAGCAAATCAATAATTTGGAAAGTGTGCAATTGTAGTAAAATTGTTTTAAGTAAAAGTGTTTAAGATTTTTTGCAAAGTGAATTAACATACTACTTTTAGATATTTTAATTTAGGTACACATAGTAAAATTTCAAGGGTGTGTAATAAAAATAGAATGTATAAATTTTAAAACAGGTGATAGAAAAATTAAGTTATCAGAATTCAGAGTGTTTGAAAGCTGAACTTTGGTGGACTCTTCCAAGTCAATGTAGCTTTTTGGACTGAAAGACTTTCTAGTCTATAAATGGTAAAGTACCATTGTCTTTTTATGATTCTTTAATAGACACAAAAATTACTTAACTAACTACAATTCTACGAGGTGATGACTGCTTTCAAACATCTGGATAACCATCAATGTCCTGATGCTGGTTTTCTACAACCTCTTAGAGCTGGATGAATAAGAATAGAATGCTTTGGACCACTGTGTCCTGCACAGAGTTTTAAGCTGCACGTTGAACAATATCACAGAATTCTGCAGACAAACTTCACATTAATGCACTAAAGCTCCTCTGAAGTCCTATTTAGAGCAATAATTCTCAAGCATGACTACATTTTGAATCACATGTAGAGTGATTAAACACTGTAGGTGGCTGGGCCCTTCTCCAGAATTAAATCAGAATTTGGTGGTGGAGCAGGAAGGGGTTTCAATCCCCAGCCCTAGACTTTGAAAATACTGTAAAATTGCCTATATCCCCTTCCACCTCCTTCCTAAGGACCCAAGGCTCCATTACGCAGCCAGGCTGCCCTTGCTTTCATAGCTTCTTCTGTCTGAAATTGTCACTCTCCCATCTGTTATCCCACTGCCTCAATTCCAACAAAAAATTTACTAATCTTCAGTACTGAGTCACAGCAGAGTGTTATTGGCTGAAAATAGCTTAGCTAGCTTCCTAGAGAGAGAAGAGGGCGTTGTAGTTTAACAGGGGAATTTCAATTACAGAGAATATAAACTCAAAAGAATGAATCCAGAAAGGAGCAATTCCAGACATCTTATTAGGGGACACAAGGGAGCTATTTGGGTACAAAATTTATCTGAGAGCCCCTCACCTACCTGGAAGTATTATCTTTTCTACCTGTATATAATTTGAGCTGTGAATTTGACTTTTTTCACTTGAGAGTAGAGATATGTGTTTATTCTACAGAATGGAATGTTAGAGGAGAATGATGAAAAGAAAGTAAAAGATAATAGTTACTGATGGTTCCCACAACAGCAAAGATGTTCCAGCCATTGTTCCTGTTCTCTGCTGCTGAGTCCATATACATGTTTGGGGAGGAGGACAGGAATTTTAATTCCCTCCTGCTTTCTGGGAATAACTAAATGAACAAGGAACTATATTGTTCTTGGTCTGGAGGGAAAACATGTTAACAACTTGTTTGTATGGAAGCTTATCTTGTCCCTTGGGATTGGCAGGTCAGAATCAGTCTTATTTGTACTTTATTTTTATTTAATTACATTGCAAGCATAGTGGGAGGGTGGAGTTTGGATAAATTTTCTTCATTCATATAAAAGAATAAATGTACATGATTTGATCAAAACACACATTTTAAAGAGAACAAGAGCTTGTGATTTATCAATCTGAAGAATTATTTGAAATATCTGTGTCTATAATATGTTTAATCTAGTGGCAGGATTTTTTTCTTTTTGTAGCAAGAGCTATAAGAACAAATTAATCACAGCTTGAACATCTGTGCGTATAACTAAGATGGTAAAAGAATATACAAAAATGAAAATTGCCAAAAATTGTTGTGGAAGAAAAGAAAATTATATTTGAGTAAAATAATGGAAATAAACATAAGAAGACATCAAAAACTGAGAAGGAAAAACAAGTTGAAGAGTAAAAAAGGAAAGAGATTAGTAGTCTATAAATTATTCCATTCCAGGGGGGCTACAGGACACAAAATAATAATAGCTAACATTTATTGACCTTTTTCAATGTGCTGGGTACAGTCAAAGTAATTTAAATACACTAACTCAAGTAATCTTCAAAGAGGTTGGTACAATTATTATCCCCATTTTATAGGTGCAGAGTAAGGAAAATGAGACACTGTGCTGTTAAATATCTTTGCCAAGGTCGTACAACCAGTAAGTTGAAAAGCTTAGATTTTTTAAAAGCTTAGATTCTAACCTTGGCAATCTGAAGCAAGAGCCTGTGCTCTCAATTACTGCAATATGATGTGAGAAACCAGAGTCCTACTCACCCTATCAAGAGTTTCTTTTAATCCCTACTTCTTTAGCCAAGCTAGTAAAACTTGGGAAAGAAAAACAATGGAATCCCTTGGGTAAATACGTTTTAAAAACAGACTCAGCTAATATTTGGTCCAAATAATGGTTAAGTGATATTGCTCATACCCTTGCATGGTGCCAGAACTCTGGAGTGCAAAACGGGAAGGTGTAATGGCTGTTTGTTAATGTTACATGTCCAGATGTAAACCTCTCAATTTTATTCATTACCATGGTCACATCTTGGACTTTTCATCACCTGGATAATTAAATGTAACATAGAGGGAGAGTCAAATTAAAATAGCAGAAGGAAAAATTAAATATAAGCTAAGGACTGCCACTTCTGGCTATGATGACACAATTTGCATCAGATCAACCCTTCTGCTAGGAACAATTATAAATGTTGGATTAATATTTTATTTTAAAACTTGCTTGTTTGAAAGCATCTTAGAGCAATCAAGCATTCAGGACTTGAGAGGCCAAAATCCCAGAGAGAGAGAAACAAATGAATTGAGGCAAACCATAACTGATACTATTTTCTTTGTGGACATTTGCTTATACCTGATATGGGGCATGAAGGTTGAACAGAAATTAGCAAGTGCAAAGCTCTCTGTAGTCTCCAGAGACTAGGGGGTCAAAAATCAGAGTTAAAAACTTCAGAAAACTACAGATAAGTTAGTTGTGTTGCCAGTGAAATGGGAATGGGAATTGGCAGGAGTCTGAGAAATCAAGCAAAAAGCATATGCTAAGAAATTATACAGAGCTTTCAGCATTTTCACAAAGCAGGAGAGGCCAAAATTAACATTCAGGGATTGCCAATAGGGGAGAGACCTTGGAAAACCCCTAGGATTGCAGTTGAAACCCTTGAAGTGCTGGACCATGAGTAAGAACAAATCAGAAATAAAACAGCCTTTAAAATGTCTGATAACAAGCCTAGAACCATCTCAATCTCTTATCTAACCAAGGTGTTCTGTCCTCACCCTAACTGCAGGTGACAAGAAAACTAAATTCTGCATAGAATGAGATAACATCCAGATCCCTAGCAAGTTTTTATACACAATGCCCAACATATAACTTAAAATCATTCATATTTCAAGAACTTAGGACCAAATGAGAGAAAAACAAAGGTAAAAGCACACAATAGGACTCAACCAAATCCCAAAATGGGCAGAATATCTAAATAGACATTTCTACAAAGAAGATATACAGATGGCTAACAAACACATGAAAAGATGCACAACATCACTAATCAATAGAGAAATACAAATCAAAACTACAATGAGGTATCACCTCACACCTGTCAGAAGGGCCATCATCAAAAAATCAACAAACAATAAAGGCTGGAGAGGGTGTGGAGAAAACGTAAGCCCCTTGCACTGTTTCTGGGAATGTAAGTTGATACAGCCACTATGGAGAACAGTATGGAGGTTCCTTAAAACACTAAAAATAGAACTACCATATGACTCAGCAATACCACTACTGGGCATATACCTTGAGAACACCATAATTCAAAAAGAACCATGTACCACAATGTTCACTGAAACACTATTTACAATAGACAGGACATGGAAGCAACCTAAGTGTCCATCAACAGATGAATGGATAAAGAAAATGTGGCACATATATAGAGTGGAATATTACTCAGCCATAAAAAGAAATGAAATTGAGTTATTTGTAGTGCGGTGGATGGACCTAGAGTCTGTCATACAGAGTGAAGTAAGTCAGAAAGAGAAAAAACAAATACCATATGCTAACACACATATATGGAATAACACACAAGGGAATCCCCATAAGGTTAACAGCTGATCTCTCAGCAGAAACTCTGCAAGCCAGAAGGGAGTGGCAGGACATACTGAAAGTGATGAAGGAGAAAAACCTGCAACCAAGATTACTCTACCCAGCAAGGACCTCATTCAGATTTGATGGAGAAATTAAAACCTTTACAGACAAGCAAAAGCTGAGAGAGTTCAGCACCACCAAACCAGCTTTACAACAAATGCTAAAGGAACTTCTTTAGGCAAGAAACACAAGAGAAGGAAAAGACCTATAATAATGAACCCAAAACAATTTAGAAAATGGGAACAGGAACATACATATCGATAATTACCTTAAATGTAAACGGATTAAATGCTCCCACCAAAAGACACAGATTGGCTGAATGGATACAAAAACAATATCCATATATTTGCTATCTACAATACACCCACTTCAGACCTAGAGACACATACAGACTGAAAGTAAGGGGATGGAAAAAGATATTCCATGCAAATGGTAACCAAAAGAAAGCTGGAGTAGCAATTCTCATATTGGACAAAATAGACTTTAAAATAAAAACTATTACAAGAGACAAAGAAGGATACTACATAATGATTGAGGGATCGATCCAAGAAGAAGATATAACAATTGTAAATATTTATGCACCCAACATAGGAGCACCTCAATACATAAGGCAAATACTAACAGCCATAAAAAGGGAAATCGACAGTAACACATTCATAGTAGGGGACTTTAACACCCCACTTTCAGCAATGGACAGACCATTCAAAATGAAAATAAATAAGGAAACACAAGTTTCAAATGATATATTAAACAAGATGGACTTAATTGATATTTATGGGACACTCCATCCAAAAACAACAAAATACACACTTTTCTCAAGTGCTCATGGAACATTCTCCAGGATAGATCATATCTTGGGTCACAAATCAAGCCTTGGTAAGTTTAAGAAAATGGAAATTGTATCAAGTATCTTTTCTGACCACAATGCCATGAGACTAGATATCAATTACAGGAAAAGATCTGTAAAAAATACAAACACATGGAGGCTAAACAATGCACTACTTAATAACGAAGTGATCACTGAAGAAATCAAAGAGGAAATCAAAAAATACCTAGAAACAAATGACAATGGAGACACGACGACCCAAAACCTAAGGGATGCAGCAAAAGCAGCTGTAAGAGGGAAATTTATAGCAATACAAGGCCACCTTAGAAACAGGAAACATCTCGAATAAACAACTTAACCTTACACCTAAAGCAATTAGAGAAAGAAGAACAAAAAACACTCCAAAGTTAGTAGACGGAAAGAAATCATAAAAATCAGATCAGAAATAAATGAAAAAGAAATGAAGGAAACAATAGCAAAGATCAATAAAACTAAAAGTTGGTTTTTTGAGAAGATAAACAAAATAGATAAACCATTAGCCAGACTCATCAAGAAAAAAAGGGAGAAGACTCAAATCAATAGAATTAGAAATGAAAAAGGAGAAGTAACAAATGACACTGCAGTAATACAAAAGATCATGAGAGATTACTACAAGCAACACTACGCCAATAAAATGGACAACATGGAAGAAATGGACAAATTCTTAGAAATGCACAACCTGCCAAGACTGAATCAGGAAGAAATAGAAAATATGAACAGACCAATCACAAACACTGAAATTGAAACTGTGATTAAAAATCTTCCAACAAACAAAAGCCCTGGCTTCACAGGAGAATTCTATCAAATATTTAGAGAACAGCTAACACCTATCCTTCTCAAACTCTTCCAAAATATAGCAGAGGGATGAGCACTCCCACATTCCTTCTACGAGGCCACCATCACCTTGATACCAAAACCAGACAAGGATGTCACAAAGAAAGAAAACTACAGGCCAATATCAGTGATGAACATAGATGCAAAAATCCTCAACAAAATACTAGCAAACAGAATCCAACAGCACATTAAAAGGATCATACACCATGATCAAGTGGCGCTTATTCCAGGAATGCAAGGATTCTTCAATATACGCAAATCTATCAATGTGATAAACCATATTAACAAATTGAAGGAGAAAAACCATATGATCATCTCAATAGATGCAGAGAAAGCTTTTGACAAAATTCAACACCCATTTATGATATAAACCCTGCAGAAAGTAGGCATAGAGGGAACTTTCCTCAACATAATAAAGGCCATGTATGACAAGCCCACAGCCAACATCGTCCTCAATGGTGAAAAACTGAAAGCATTTCCACTAAGATCAGGAACAAGACAAGGTTGCCCACTCTCACCACTCTTATTTAACATAGTTTTGGAAGTTTTAGCCACAGCAATCAGAGAAGAAAAGGAAATAAAAGGAATCCAAATTGGAAAAGAAGAAGTAAAGCTGTCACTGTTTGCAGTTGACATGATGCTATATATAGAGAATCCTGAAGATGCTAACAGAAAACTACTAGAGCTAATCAATGAATTGGATAAAATAGCAGGATACAAAATTAATGCACAGAAATCTCGGGCATTCCCATACACTAATGTTGAAATATCTGAAAGTGATATCAAGAAAACACTCCCATTTGCCATTGTAACAAAAAGAATAAAATATCTAGGAATAAACCTACCTAAGGAGACAAAAGACCTGTATGCAGAAATTTATAAGACACTGATGAAAGAAATTAAAGATGATGCAAATAGATGGAGAGATATACCATGTTCTTGGATTGGAAGAATCCACACTGTGAAAATGACTCTATTACCCAAAGCAATCTTTAGATTCAATAAAATCCCTATCAAACTACCACTGCATTTTTCACAGAACTAGAGCAAAAAATTTCACAATTTGTATGGAAACACAAACGACCCCGAATAGCCAAAGCAATCTTGAGAACGAAAAATGGAGCTCGAGGAATCAGGCTCTGTGACTTCAGACAATACTATACTATACTACAATACTACAGTAATCAAGACAGCATGGTAGTGGCACAAAAACAGAAAGATAGATCAATGGAACAGGATAGAAAGCCCACAGATAAACCCACACCATATGGTCACCTTATCTTTGATAAAGGAGGCAGGAATGTGCAGTGGAGAAAGGACAGCCTCTTCAATAAGTGGTGCTTGGAAAACTGGACAGGCACATGTAAAAGTATGAGATTAGATCACTCCCTAACACCATACACAAAAATAAGCTCAAAATGGATTAAAGACCTAAATGTAAGGTCAGAAACTATCAAACTCTTAGAGGAAAACATAGGCAGAACACTCTATGACATAAATCACAGCAAGATCCTTTTTGACCCACCTCCTAGAGAAATGGACATAAAAACAAAAAAAAGTGGGACCTAATGAAACTTCAAAGCTTTTGCACAGCAAAGAAAGCCATAAACAAGACCAAAAGACAGCCTTCAGAATGGGAGAAAATATTTGCAAATGAAGCAGCTGACAAAGGATTAATTTCCAAAACTTACAAGCAACTCATGCAGCTCAATAACAAAAATCAAACAACCCAATCCAAAAATGGGCCGAAGACCTAAATAGACATTTCTCCAAAGAAGATATACAGACTGGCAACAAACACATGAAAGAATAGTCAACATCATTAATCATTAGAGAAATGCAAATCAAAACTACTATGAGATATCATCTCACACCAATCAGAATAGCCATCATCAAAAAACCTAGAAACAATAAATGCTCAGAGGGTGTGGAGAAAAGGGAACACTCTTTCACTGCTGGTGGGAATGTGAGTTGGTTCAGCCACTATGGAGAACAGTATGGAGGTTCCTTAAAAAACTACAAATAGAACTACCATATGACCCAGCAATCCCACTACTGGGCATATACCCTGAGAAAAACAAAATTCAAAAAGAGTCATGTACCAAAATGTTCATTGCAGCTCTATTTACAATAGCCCAGAGATGGAAGCAACCTAAGTGCCCATCATCGGATGAATGGATAAAGAAGATGTGGCACATATATACAATGGAATATTACTCAGCCATAAAAAGAAAAGAAATTGAGCTATTTGTAATGAGTTGGATAGACCTAGAGTCTGTCATACAGAGTGAGGTAAGTCAGAAAGAGCAAGACAAATACTGTGTGCTAACACATATATATAGAATTTAAGAAAAGAAATGTCATGAAGAACCTAGGGGTAAGACAGGAATAAAGACACAGACCTAGTAGAGAATGGAATTGAGGATATGGGGAGGGGGAAGGGTGAGCTGTTACAAAGCGAGAGAGAGACATGGACATATATACACCAACAAAAGTAAGGTAGATAGCTAGTGAGAAGCAGCCGCATAGCACAGGGAGATCAGCTCGGTGCTTTGTGACCGCCTGGGGGTGTGGGATAGGGAGGGTGGGAAGAAGGGAGATGCAAGAGGGGAGAGATATGGGAACATATGTATATGTATAACTGATTCACTCTGTTGTAAAACAGAAACTAACACACCATTGTAAAGCAATTATACTCCAATAAAGATGTTATTTAAAAATCTAAGGTAAAAAAAAATATGGCACATATACACAGTGGAATATTACTCAGCCATAAAAAGGAATGAAATTGAGTTATTTGTAGTGAGGTGGATGAACCTAGAGTCTGTCATACAGAGTGAAGTAAGTCAGAAAGAGAAAAACAAATACCATATGCTAACACACATATATGGAATCTAAAAAAAAAAAATTGGTTCTGATAAATCTAGGGGCAGGACAGGAATAAAGACGCAGACGTAGAGAATGGACTTGATGACATGGGGAGGGGGAATGGTAAGCTAGGGCAAAGTGAGAAAGTACCATTGACATATATACACTACCAAGTATAAAACAGATAGCAAGTGGGAAGCAGCTACATCACATGGGGAGATCAGCTCAGTGCTTTGTGACCATCTGGAGGGGTGGGATAGGGAGGGAGACTCAAGAGGGAGGGGATATGGGGTGATATATATATATATATATATATATATATATATATATATATATATATATAGCTGATTCACATTGTTATACAGCAGAAGCTAACACAACATTGTAAAGCAATTATACTCCAATAAAGATGTTAAAAGAAAAACACAATAGAAACACATAAACAAGTGATCTAAATATTGGAGTTACTGACAGACACTTTAAAATAACTTTGACTATGCATACCCCATGAACATAATCCAACTCCTATGGATATACAGAGAGATTTAAGTGTATACATCTAACAAAAGACATGCACAATAATGTTCATAGCAGTCATTCATCATAACAAAATAGAAATGAACTGTATGTCAATCACATAAACTGTATGTGCACTTTATGTATTTAATATATGAATGCTAAACCTCAATAAAGAAGTAAAGCAAATAAAATAACTATGATTATTATGATCAAGAATATAGAGGAAAACATGGAAAATCTCACTAGAAAACTGGAATTTATATTAAAAATATAATGAAGATTATAGAACCAAATAATGAAATATTTAAAATCAATATCTTAATATGTGGACTTAACAACATATTAAACAAAACAGAAAGGAAGATTAGTAGGTTGAAAGACAGGTCATTTGAATGGAGAGTATGAAGGGAAAATAGGATGGAAAATATAGAAAAGAACATGGGATGTATGGTACAGTAAAAAAATATCTAGAATATGTGTAATTGACATCCTGTAAGGAGAAAAGAGAGAATAGGGCAAAAAAATTATTTGGAGAGACCTGGTTAAATTTTTACAGAACTGATGAAAGTCAGGAAGCTCTAGAATCATGAAACTCTAAGAACACCAGGCAGGATAAATTCAAAAGTCACACTGGACACATCATAGTAAAACTGATCAAAATGAAATGAAAGACAGAAACACTTTTAAAGCAGTAAGAAAAAAAAAGAGAGAGAAAGTAATTAACTTTCAAAATGGCAACAAGCCTCACAATGAAATATCTTTATTTTTCAACTTTATTGAGAAATAAGTGACAAATGTAATAGTGTATATTTATAATGTACAACACGATACTTTGATACACCTATACAATGTAGAATTAGTACCAAGATCAAGACAATTAACACATCAATCATCTCAAATAGGTAACACTTTTGTGTGTGGTGAGAATTCTTAAGATGTACCCTCACAAACATTCGAGTGCACAATACCATATTATTAAGCATAGTCACGATGCTATATATTAGATCCTCAGAGCTTACTTATCTTATAACTGAAAGTATGTACTCTTTAACCTACATCTTCCCATTTCCTCCTTCCCACAGTCCCTGGCAACCACCATTCTATTATCTGTTTCTATGAAATCAGCTTTAATTTTTAGATTTCATATATATGTGATACCATACAGTATTTGTCTTTCTCTGTTTTATTTCACTTAGCATAATGCCCTCCACGTTCATCCATGTTCTTACAAATAGCAGCATTTCCTGCTTTTTATGGCTGAATGTGAAAATGAATTATAACATTTTCTTTATCCATTCGTCAAACAACATTTAGGACATTTAGGTTGTTTCCATATCTAGGCCATTTAAATCATGTTGCAATGAACATGGGAGTTCAAATATCTCTTTGAGATACTGATTTCATTTCCTGCAGATTTATACTAAGAAGTGGGATTGCTGGATCATATGCCAGTTCTATTTTAAAATATTTTTAAAACCCCTATTCTATTTTCCATAGTGTCTGCACCGATTTACATTCCCTCCTACAGTGCACAAGGTTTCCCTTTACTCCACATCCTCACCAATGCTTGCTATCTCTTATTTTTTTGATAATAGCCATCCTAACAAGTGTGAGGTAATCTCATTGTGGTTTTGATTTGCATTTCCCTGATAATTAGTGATGTTGAGCATCTTTTCTTGTACCTGTTGGCCATCTATATGTCTTCTTTGGAAAAATAATCTATTGCTATCCTCTGCCAATTTTTTGAGTTGTTTGATTTTTTGATATTAAGTTCTATGAGTCTTTTATATATATTAGATATTAACCCCTTGTGAGATATATAATCCTCACCAATGCTTGCTATCTCTTATTTTTTTGATAATAGCCATCCTAACAAGTGTGAGGTAATCTCATTGTGGTTTTGATTTGCATTTCCCTGATAATTAGTGATGTTGAGCATCTTTTCTTGTACCTGTTGGCCATCTATATGTCTTCTTTGGAAAAATAATCTATTGCTATCCTCTGCCAATTTTTTGAGTTGTTTGATTTTTTGATATTAAGTTCTATGAGTCTTTTATATATATTAGATATTAACCCCTTGTGAGATATATAATTTTCACATATTTTCTCCCATTCAGTAGGTTGCCTTTTCATTCCGTTGATGGTTTTCTCTGCTGTGCAGACATTTTTTAGTTTGATGTAGTCCCACTTGTTTATTTTTACTATTGTTGCCTTTGTTTTTGGTGTCAAATCCAAAAATTTATTGCCAAGACTGATGTCAAGGAGCATATGGCTTATGTTTTCTTCTAAGAGTTTTATGGTTTCAGGTATTACATTCAAGTCTTTAACCTATTTTGAGTTGATTTTGTGGTAGAGCAAGACAGTGGTCCAGTTTCATTCTTTTGCATGTGACTGTCCAGTTTTCCCAACATCATTTATTGAAGACACTCTTTTTCCCAATTGTACATTCTTGGCTCCTTTGTCATAAATTGACTATACATGTTTGGGTTCATTTCTGGGCTCTCTCTCCTGTTCCATTGATCTATGTTTCTGTCTTAATGCCAATACCATACTGTTTTGATTACTATAGCTTTGTGATGTAGTTTGAAAGCAGGGAGCGATGCTGCCAGTTTGTTCTTCTTTCTTAGAATTGTTTTAGGTATTCAGGGTCTTTTGTTGTTCCACACAAATTTTAGGATTATTTTATCTAGTTCTGTGAAAAATGCTGTTGGAATTTGATAGGGATTACATTGAATCTGTAGATTACTTTGAGTAGTATGGACATTTTAACAATATTAATGCTTCCAATCCATGAACACAAACTATCTTTCCATTTATTTCTGTCACATTAAATTTATTTTTCAATGTCTTATAATTTTCTATGAATAATAGGTCATTAACCTCCTTGGCTAAATGTATTTCCACATATTTAATTCTTTTTGATACAATTGTAAATGGGATGGGTTTTTTTTTTGTTTTTTTGGCTTTTTTTTTTGCAGTACGCTGGCCTCTCACTGTTGTGGCCTCTCCCATTGCAGAGCACAGGCTCCAGATGCGTAGGCTCAGCAGCCATGGCTCACAGTCCCAGCCACTCCACGGTATGTGGGATCTCCCCAGACTGGGGCACAAACCCATGACCCCTGCATCGGCAGGCGGATTCTCAACCACTGCACCACCAGGGAAACCCTGGGATGTTTTCTTAATTTCACTTTCTGAGAGTTTCATATTAGGGTATAAAAAACTAACTGATTCTTATATAATAATTTTAAAACTTTACTAAATTTGTTTATTAGTTCTAACAGTTCTTTGGTGGAGTCTTTATGGTTTTCAACATATAATTCTATGTCATCTGCAAATAGCACAGTTTTACTTCTTTCTTTACAATTGGGATATCTTTTATTTCTTTTTATTGACTAATTGCTCTCATTAATACATCCAATTCTATGCTGAATAAAAGTGGCCAGAAATGGAATCCTTTTCTTGTTCCTAATTTTAGAGGAAAAGTTTCAGTTTTTCACCATTGAGTATGTTACCTCTGGGCTTGTCATACATGGTATTTATCATGTTGTTGTACATTACCTCTATATCCACATTGTTGAGTTTTTATCATAAATGGATGCTGTATTATGTCAAATATTTTTAATGCATCTATTAAGATGCTCATATTATTTTATCCTTTACTTTGTTAATGTGGTGTGTCACATTGATTGATTTATAGATATTGAGCCATCATTGAATCCCTGGAATAAATCCCACTTGATCATGGTATATACTCTTTTTAATATATTGTTGAATTTGGTTTGCTAATATTTTTTTGAGAATTTTTGCATCTATGTACATCAGTGACAGTGGCATGTAATTTTTTTTTTTTTTTGTAAAGTCCTTTTCTGGTTTTGGTATCAGGGTAATTCTGGCTTCAAAAAATGAGTTTGGAAGTGTTCCCTCCTCTTCTTTTTTTTGGAAAATTTGAGAAGTAATGGTTGTAAGTCTTCTTTGAATGTTTGGAAGAATTCATCAGTGAAGCTCACTGGTCTTGGACTTCTGTTTGTTAGGAGGTTTTCAATTACTGAGTCAACTCCCTACTGGTAATCAGTATGTTCAGATTTTCTTATTTCTTCATTATTTACTCTTGGTAAGTCATATGTTTCTAGAAATTTATACAATTCTTCTTTGTTAGCAAATTTGTTGGCATAGAATTGTTCATATTAGTCTCTTATGATCCTTTGTGTTTTTGCAGTATCAGTTAAAACATCTTTTTAATTTCTGATTTTATTTGGGTCTGCTCTCTTTTTTTCTTGGTGAGTCTACCTAAAGGTTTGTCAATTTTGTCTGTCTTTTCAAAGAACCAGCTCTTGGTTTCATTGATCTTTTCTATTGTCTTTTTAGATCTTTATTATTTATTTCCACTTTGATCTTCATTATTTCCTTCCTTCCAACTTTGGGTTTCATTTGTTCTTATTTTTCTCTCATGTTTGATGTATAAAATTAGCTTGTTTATTTGAAATTTTCTTTTTTCTTGCTATAGGCATTTATTGCTATAAATTTCCCTCTCAGAACTGCTTTTGCTCCATCCCATAAGTTTTAGTATGTTCCATTTCTATTTTCCATTGTCTCAAGGTATTTTTTTAATTTCTTTTTTCATCTATTCATTGACCCATTGTTTGTCTAGTAGCATGGTGTTCAATCAACACATATTTGTTAATTTTCCAGTTTTCTTCTTGTAACTGATTTCTAGTTTTATACCATTGTGGTCAGAAAAGATGCTTGATATAATTTCAACCCTCTCAAATCTATTAAGACTTGTTTTGCGGCCACTCATGTGATCTATCTCAGAGAATGTTCTATCCGCACTTGAAAAGAATGTGTATTCTATTGTTTGTGGATAGAATGATCTTTATATTTCTGTTAAGTCCATTTGGTGTAACATGTAAGGCTGATGCTTCCTTATCATTTTTCTGGATTATGTATCCATTGATGTAAGTGGGATATTACAATCCCCTAGTATCATTGTACTGCTGTCTATTTCTTCCTGTAGGTATTTTAATATTTGCATTATATATTTAAGTGCTTTATATTGGGTGCATAAACATTTACAAATGGTATATCCTTTTGTTCGGTTGTCCCCTTTATCATTTTGTAATGACCTTCTGTATCTCATATTATAGTCTTTGTTTTAAAGACTATTTCGTCTGAGACTATTTTGTCTGATATAAGTATAGCTACTCCAGCTTTCCTTTGGTTTCCGTGTGGATGTGATATTGTTTTCTATCCCTTCACTTTCAGCCTGTGCGTGTCCTTACATCTGAAGTGAGTCTCTTGTTGGCAACATATACATGTGTCTTGTATTTTTATCCATTCAATCACACTCTATCTTTTGATTGGAGAATTTCATCCATTTATATTTAAAGTAATTATTGATAGGCATGTATTTTTGCCATTTTGTTAGTTATTCTGGCTCTTTTGTAGTTTCTGTTTCTTTCTTCTCTTGCTCTCTTCTTTTGTGGCTTGATGACTTTCTTTAGTTATAATACTCTATTATGAGTTGATATTAAATTAAGTTTGAACACATTCTGTAGTTCTGTATTTCTATTTGCCCCCCCATGTTATGTTTTTGATGTTACATCTTACATCTTTTATCTTTGTATCCCTTTACTATTTATTGTAGTTATAATTATTTTAACTACTTCTGTGTTTTAATGTTTATACTAGCTTTATGTGATTACTCTGCTACCTTTACTATATAACTACCAGTAAGAGTTACACTTTCATATGTTTTCTTGTTACTAATTAACATCCTTTCTTTTTAGCTTAAAGAAGTTCTTTTAGCATTTCTTGTATAGCCAGTTTAGGAGTGATGAATCCTTTAGCTTTTGTTTGTTTGGAAAACTCTTTAACTCTCAGTTCTGAATGATAATTTTTCTGTGTATAGTATTCTTTGTTGGTAGTTTTTCATTCAGCACTTTGACTATATTGTGCTGCTCCTTTCTGGCCTGAAAAGTTTCTGCTGAAAAATCTGTTGACAGTCTTATGAGGGTTCCTTGTGTGTAACAAGTTATTTTTCTCTTGTTGTTTTAAGATTTTTTTCCTTGTCTTTAATTTTGACATGTTGATTATAATGTGTTTTGATACGGGTGTTTTTGGGTTCTTCGTGTTTGGAAATCTCTTTGCTTCCTGGATCTGGATGTCTGTTTCCTTCCCCAGGTTAGGGAAGTTTTCAGCCATTATAACTTCAAATAAATTTTCTGCCCTTTTCTTGCTCTCTTCTCCCTTTGGAGCCCTTATCATGCAAATGTTTGTCTGCTTAATGTTGTCCCCTAAGTCCCTTAAGCTATCTTCATTTTTTTTCATTTTTTTTATGCTGTTCTGACTGGGTGAGTTTTACTGCCCTGACTTCGAGTTCACTGATCCTTTCTCCTTCTCCATCTAGTCTGTTGTTGAAACCCTCTATTGTATTTTTCAATTCAATTATTGTTTCCTACAGCTCTGTGATTTCTATTTGGTTCTTTCTCATATTTTCTACCACTTCATTGAAGTTCTCACTGTGTCCATCCATTCTTTTCCTAAGTTCAGTGACCTCCATGAACATTACTTTTAACTCTTTGTCAGGTAAATCACTTATCTCCATTTCATTAAGTTTTTTTTTCTTAAGTATTACCTTGTTCTTTTGTTTGGAACATATTCCTCTGTTTCTTAATTTTGCTTGATTCCCTGTGTTAGTATCTACTTACCAGATAAAACAACCACCTCTCCCAGTCTTCAGTGAGTGACTTCATGTAGGAAATGACCCTTATTGTTCAACCCTGCCCTAACTCTTGGCTGTCTCTCAAACCTTTGTGATTGTTCAAGCAGCTTATTTTATTTTTAATGGTTTCCAGTAGTTGAGAGTATGATGAGACCTCAGTGCTCCAAAGGGGAGGACCTCAATCAGCACCTATATTTAGGCTGATTGGAAGCCAGACCCTCCAGTAGCAGCTTCTAGAGTATGCAAATGTATACAGTCCTATGGACTGCAAGTGTCAGTTCCACTGACCACCAGTGCCAGGTGATCTAAAAGTGTCCCCTGGGAAGCAGCTGCAAAACTCAGGTCTCCAAACAAATGTATAAGCTTCTGTCTGGGAGATACAAGCAAGCTGTAGTGAGGCAGATGGAGAGCACAAAGCTAGTGTGCACTGGCTTATGTTTCTCTGAGAACACGTCCATAGATCTCTAGATGTGTGCCAAACCTGATGCCTACCCTCAGGTCAATGTTCTAGGACAAGCAAATAGACCTCTTTCACAAAAAGACTTGGAGTGTGTTTCAGTATGCTGTCTATGCAGAGCCCTATGTGTGGTATCATGCCAAGAACTATCTCTCTGATTGTTATAGCCCCATGGGACCCAAGATTGCAAGTCCTTTTGTCTACCAGAGCCAGAAAATCAAGAGGCATCCCCTAGACTGCAGCCTCAAAGATCAGAGAACCAGAAGTAAAAACTGGAGCACCAGATGCATGTAAAATCTCCCCTCAAGAGATACTGGTGTTTTGGATTAAGGTATAGGGAGAGTGCAAAGATAGGGCCCACAATACAAGGCCTCTGGAAAAGAATACATTCAGCCCTTAGATGCATGTTTAGTTAGAATTCTGCCCCTCAGGCTGCAACTATGATGATAAGTTAACAGGCTTCATCATAGAAAGACTGGGATCTGGGGTCTATTGCTTTTTTGCTGTGCACTGGAGGTAGTAGCAATTTTAAAACTCTTTTCCTATTGATCACAGTGCTTTGGGACCCATGAGTGAAAGCCCCACTGGCCACTGGAGCCAGGTGATACTGAAGTGTCCCCTGACAGAAACCACAAAAATTGGGATTGCAGATATAAAACCTAGGCACCAGATGCATGTAAAATTTCCCCTCTGTGAGTTACTGACACTCTGGAGCATAGTAGAGGGAGAGTACAAATATGGCACCCACTGGCTGGAACAAGGCAAAGGAAAATTGTCAAGATTACACCTGCCAGGAAAAAGGAAAGACAAAGAAAGGAAATAACTTCCTAGAGGTAAAAAAATTTTTTTTAATGTTGCAGCCACTGGCTGGAGCAAAGCAGAAGGAAAGAAATAAGCAGGAAGGAAGGGAGGAAGGAAGAGAGGAAGGAAGGAAGGAAGGGAGGGAGGGAGGGAGGGAGGGAAGGAGGGAGGGAGGGAGGGAGGGAAGGAGGGAGGGAGGGAAGGAGGGAGGGAAGGAAGAATGAAAGAAAGAAAGAAAGAAAGAAATAAAGAAAGAAAGAAAGAAAGAGAAAGAAAGAAAGAAAGAAAGAAAGAAAGAAAGAAAGAAAGAAAGAAAGAAAGAAAGAAAGAAAGAAAGAAAGAAAGAAAGAAACGGACCTAGAGGCTTTTTTTTTTAAGGGAAAATAGGGATAATGCCTGCAGCTGGAGCAAGGCAGAAGGAAAGTACAAAGGTGGCATCCACCAGTCTCTATCCCAGATAACACCTCAGCAATCCTCCAAAAGTGTGTCAAATCATATGTCTGCCCCTCAGGCCTACATTCAAAGATCAGCAAATGAGGCTGTCCCGTACAACATCCGGGCATGCTTGATTGGCCACTTCTTTGCTGGGCCCTGGGGCAGGCGAGTCTGTGTGTTCAAGACCTTTAAGTGCCATTTCTCATATCCCTATAGCATTTTGTCTCTCATGGACACTAGCCTGATTGGTTTTAAAGGCTAGAATTTTGTAGTCGAGCAGTACCCTATGGGACCTTCCTGAGACAGACTCCTTCCCCCATGTCTTTTGCCTGCCTCTTGTTTATAAAAAGGCTTTCATCTTCTAGACTTTCCTTGACTTCCAAAGAACAGATTCAGTTACTAACTAGGAAAGTGAGGGAATGCAGAAACAAAGGAAAAGCAAGCCCAACATAATCTCTTCCATGATTGTTAGCTTAAACTAATGCCTTGATTTATCACCCCAAACTGTCAAGATAATGTCCTGTGGCTTCAACCAGTTGTCCCCAAGCAGAAAGATTGAAAATGTGGTATTAGGTGGTATATATTAATATCAGACCATTGCTGCTCTCCAATCAGCTACAGAGTTCAATTAACATCATCCTGGACTGCAAAGTATACTAAAGGTATGGTACTATAGACCTTACCCAGCTTTCATCCGAAATAAAAAGTAGCAGAATCTTGGCAACTGTTTACTTAAGGGAGTATGGTGCTGTCTTTTAGTTTCTACTTTGTTTCTTCTGATTGTAAAATGAAGAGAGTTTATTATATTAGAGTTGCTTAAATATGAAATTTTTAAAACCTAAAAATTAGCCTAATGAATATTGTTTTGTTATTAAAGCAAATACCATGAGGGAGGGGATGAGTGGTCAGGGGAATGTAGCTCTCTTTTTTTCTGTTTTTCAACCTTTCTGCTGCTGCCATCTAGTGTTCTGTCTATACTGTTTGCATTTACTTTTTAGTATTAACCGATATCCCTCTGTATCTCTAAATGCCACTGCAAGAAAGGATCTGGGTATTCTGACTTCCCTGTCCAATGTTATTTTCACTTTACCACATTTGGGATAAAGTAGAACATAATCATAACAACTGTAGCTCTCATTTGTGATGGTCTCTGCAGTTTACAAAGTACTTTCACACACTTGTCATCTTAGATTGCTCCTAATAGCAGCATTTCAATGATCCAGAGATTACAAATTCTTTAAGGCAAGTAATCATAGAATGTCAGAACTGAAAATGATATTAGAGTATAGCTAGCCCAATGGTTTGCAAACCATGGTATTCTCTGTCCTAAGGTTCCAGGGAAGTGACTTGGGGGTAGGGGTAGAGGTAATGGGACTTCCTCCTCTCACCCCTATCACCACAAAACACACCTCCTTTATATATAGCATTGTTCCATTGATTTTATATGTTTTATCTATTTGGGTACTAATAAGATTTTATTTTTCTGTATGAGATTTTGCCCACAGCCAGGATTCTACTACTAAAAAGTAAAAGTTGAAAATCCATACAGATGAGAAAACTGAAGCTCAGAGAGTTTCAGTCATAAGTGAAAGATCATGCAGCTAATAAATAGCAGAGCAGGATCTGCCTGATTCTAAGGCCCACATTGGCTTCCCAGGCTACGGAGTTGCTTATACTAATCCAGATAGTTAAAAAAAAAAAGAAAGATCAGACAAAAAAACAAAAACAGATGTTTTTTTTAAAAAAACTGTGGTAAAATATACATAACATAAAATGTACCCTTTTAACCATTTTTAAGTTTATAATTCAATGGCATTAAGTATATTTACAATGTGTATCCACATTGTATCCACCACTATGTATTTCAATAAGTTTTTGCGATCTCAAACAGAAACTCCGTATCCATTAAACAATAACTCCCCATTCTCCCTTCTATCCAGTCCCTGGAAACCAACATTTATTCTCTGTGTCTATGAATTTGACTGCTCTAGGAACCTCATATAAATGGAATCATACAATATTTGTCCTCCTGTGACTGGCTGATTTCATTTAGCAGAATGTCTTCAAGGTTCATCCATGTTGTAGCATGTGTCAGAATTCCCTTACTTTTTTTTTTAACATCTTTATTGGAGTATAACTGCTTTACAATGTTGTGTTAGTTTCTGCTGTATAACAAAGTGAATCAGCTATATGTACACATATATCCCCATATCTCCTCCCTCTTGCCTCTCCCTCCCACCCTCCTTATCCCACCCTTCTAGGTGGTCACAAAGCACCGAGCTGATCTCCCTGTGCTATGTGGCTGCTTTCCACTAGTGATCTATTTTACATTTGATACTGTATATGTGTCAATATCACTCTCACACTTCGTGCCAGCTTACCCTTCCCCCTCCCCATGTCCTCAAGTCCATTCTCTACTTTTTGAGGCTAATATTACATTGTTTGTATATACCACATTTTGTTTATTCATTCATCCATCAATGGACATTGGGTTGTTCTCTACTGTTGACTGTTGTCAATAGTGCTGCTATAATTATTTGTGTACAAATATATGTGAGTCCCTGATTTAATTTACTTTGGTATATACCTGAGAATAAAAATTGCTAAGTCATATGGTATGTCTATATTTACCTTTTTGCAAAACCACCAAATTACTTTCCACTTTGAAGAATATTTTTTTCTTTTATTCTTTTTCTTTTAATTTTTATGAGTATAGTTGATTTACAATGTTGTGCTAGTTTCACATATATAGCAAAGTGAATCGGATATATATATATATATATATATATATATATCCATTGTTTTTCAGATTATTTTCCCATATAGGTTATTATAAAATATTGAGTAGAGTTCCCTGTCCTTATTAGTTATCTATTTTATATGATATCACTTATATGTGGAATCTAATAAAAATGGTACAAATGAACTTATTTACAAAACAGAATATAATTTGTATACTTATTTACAAAACAGAAACAGAGTATAACCAATCTCCAAATCAAACGTATGGTTACTAAAGGGAAACGTGGGGAGAAGTAATAAATTAGGAGTTTGGGATTAATATATACACACTGAAGTATTTTTAAAAGCAATGGATTATAAATTCAGACAATATGTTTTCCAAATAATATATTTACCACTACCAATAAAGATTTTCCTTTTATGTTAAATTGTTTTTTTATAGAACATTGTTGTCTATAATCAAGAACACCTTATGTGGTTTTTATCACTGCTCATGCTAAAGATTCTCTTGCTCTCCGTATCGTTACAATGAGTTGAAGTTTTGCTGATAGTTAATGCTGAGATTTAGAAGTCCTGTGTTGTTTATGAAGACACTTTTCTTTAGAATATCTTCCTTTTTGTCTATCTTCCCTAACTTATTTTGGCAAGGCTTTAATCTAATAGAAATTCTGACATTTATTTAAGCATATTTGCCTCCAAAAGATGGAAGAATAAGACTAATTTATCATGCCCTTTTTTGAAGTTGCTCCAGATCAATTAAATGCCTTCTTCTCGGTGTTAAGTCCTCAGATTTCCTAAAGCATAATTTCCAAAATTAAAAATGTTTCAATTGATCAGTTAATTAATGAGCTGAATGATCAACTTACAGTATCATGTCACAATGTCTTTTTTACCTGAAGTAACTCTGTGGTACAAATAAAATGTCCTTTTTATTTTTACCCCCAGCACAGAATGTGAAAATCTTCCAGCAGATGCATAATATGAAATCAACTTGACCAGGATTATTCTATCATTATTGGTAATATCAGTGAGTGTGACAAAAATAAAAATGCTTGAAAGAAGTATTCTTAGATACACTGTTTTCTAAAAGACAATTCTACCAACATATTGACAGTTTCAAGCATTTAATTAACTAAATGTTTACCTGCAGACCTACTAAGCTTCTGAGTTAACAAGAGAGAATATCCCTGTTTTCATGGCGGTTCCACTCTAGTGCCACAAGACAGACAAAGCACTAATAAGCAAAAATAATTTCAAATAGTGACAAGTACTAGATGGAAAGTGTTATTCTTTAGTTAAGATGGCCAGGGAAAACTTTTCTGAAGAGATATTTGAGCTGACACCTGAATGGCAAGTAGGAGACAGCCATGCAAAATATGATCCAGGCAGAGAGAATAGCAAGTGCAAAGGCCATGAGGTAGGAGAGGAAAGATACATATATATCACATCATGTAGGGTCTTGAAAGTCATGATAAGGAGTTTAGATTTTAACCTCAGTTCAACTTATATCAATACAGTTAAACCACCATGTATAATCTACTATGAAAGGTTTTAATTTTTTTTTTGTGTGTGTTGTACGCGGACCTCTCACCGCTGTGGCCTCTCCCGTTGCAGAGCACAGGCTCTGGACGCGCAGGCTCAGCGGCCATGGCTCACGGGCCCAGCCGCTCCACGGCATGTGGGATCCTCCCAGACCGGGGCACGAACCCGTGTCCCCTGCATCTGCAGGCAGATTCTCAACCACTGTGCCACCAGGGAAGCCCGAAAGGTTTTACATTTTGATTCAGAATTTTATAGGAGAATTGGCAGTTCCCTCATTCCTGTGTTGGAGGACAAGTCATTGGAAGTAGATCCTATTATAAGTCCAATAAGTGATCTTATCTCTGTACCTTTTATACTACAAATTTATGGCTGGACATTGCTGATGAACAGGAGGGAAAATAGGTCAGTGGTATTACTGCATTTTTGTGATGCTTTCAAGTTAAGTGTGTTGCAATAGGAGAAAACAGGGAATTTGATTTCAAAGAATTTAAAAAATACTTGGCTTTATGGTTTTAGGGTTCAAGCCTGAGACACTTTGGGCCAGGGGGCAGGTAGTAAACCATTTTTGAATTTAGCCATTTCCAGCTAATCCTTATTCTTTGGAACAAATGAGGTTTGGAGTTAACAAGAGGAAATCTGGACAGTCACTGGGGTCTTGCTCTTTTTATAGCCACTTTCCTACCTTTCCACCCAAGTCTGCTTTCTATACTGCTTCAGGAGAAAAGATGGAACAATAAGTGTTGGTAGGTCAAAATGTGACCTTAGAAAAGGGCCAGAATTCCTAGTAACCAGAGGAATGATGGAAGTGTGTAGGCTTTAAAGAAATGCTACTTCATCTGGTTGATGAGGCTTATTAGCATCTCACATCACCATATTACATGATGAATGAGGACCCCTCCTCCAATATTTCAAAAGGGTGGGATACCGTAGTGACCCATCTAAGAAAGCCTTGTTGTTGCTTCAGGTAATGACACTGCTGTATTCCCCAGAAAGCTAGAGATTGAAATGGCTCACACAGCTCAGGGTAGCCTCATAGACATGAGACTAGGCCTCCATCTTGCAACTGAATGATGATAGCCTTGGGCTAATTTCCCACTCAAGTATTTTTGTTTTGGATTTGAACATGTATGAGGGTTCTAATCACTCCACATACTCACTAATATTTGTTACTAACATTATTATTATTATTGCCCTCTTAGTAGATGGAAAGTAGTATATCAGGGTTTTGATTTGCATTTCCCCATGACTAATGACGTTGACCAAATTTTCATGTGCTTATTGGTCACTTGTTTATGTTCTTTGGAGAAATATTCATTCAAATCCTTTGCACATTTTTTAATGGGGTTGCTTATCTTTTTGTTGTTGAGGTGTAAGAGTTCTTTATGTATATTCTGGATACTAGATCCTTACCAGATATATGATTTGCAACTATTTTCTCCCTTTCTGTGGTTTATCTTTTCACTTTCTTGATAATGTTCTTTGAAGCACAAAAATGGTTAATTTTAAAGAAGTCCAAATTATTGTCCTCCCTTTGGTTGCTTGTGCTTTAGTTGTTATATCTATGAAATTATTGCCTAATCTAAGTTGACAGATATTTACACTCAGGTTTTCTTCAAAGAGTTTTATAATTTTAGTTAGGTCTTTGATCTGTTTTAATTTTTGCATATGATGTGATAGAGTGGTCTAGCTTCACTCTTTTGCATGTGGATATCTTTTCCCAGCACTACTTGTTGAAAGGACTATTCTTACTCTGATTGAATTGTCTTGGCACCACTGTCAAAAATCAATAGATCATAGATGTATGATTTATTTCTGGACACTGAATTCTATTCCACTGATTTATATGTCTATCTTTATATCAGTACCACAGTCTTGCAGTTGTTTTTAGTAAGGCTTGAAATTGGGGATCGTGAGTCCTCCAACTTTGCTCTTTTCAGGATTGTTTTGGCTATTCTGAGTCCCTTGCATTTTCATATGAATTTCTGAAGTTTCTGCACAAAAGTCAGTTGGGATTTTGCTAGAGATTGCGTTGAATCTATAGATCAACTTGGGTGTATTGCCATTTTAATATTATGTCTTCTAAACCATGAATACAGGATACCTTTCCACTTTTTTAGATCTTTAATTTCATTCAAAAGTATTTTGTAGTTTTCAACGTACAGGTCCTATACTTATTTTGTTAAATGTATTCCTAGGTATTTTATTATTTTTGATGCTGCTGTAAATAGAATTGCTTTCTCAATTTTATTTTTGGATTCTTCACTGATAGTCTATAGAAATATAACTGTTTTGCATATTGATCATGTATCATGCAAACTTGCTGTACTCATTCATTTGTTCTAATACTTTTTACATTCATTCTTTAAAATCTTCAACATACAGAATGATGTAATTTGCAAATGGAGATAATTTTACTTCTTCTTTTCCACTCTGGATATCCTTTATTTATTTTTCTTGCCTAAACACCTATGTTAGGACCTCGAGAACAAGGTTGAATAGAAGTGGAGGAAGCAGAAATCTTGTCTTGTTCCTGATCTTAAGTGGAGAGTATTTAGTATTTCTCTCTTAAGTATGATATTAACTGGGTTTTTCATAGATGCCCCTTATCAGGTTGAGGAAGTTCTCTTCTGTTTGCTGCAAATTTTTATCAAAAATTGGTGTTAAATTTTTTTTTTTTTCTGTATGCGGGCCTGTCACTGTTGTGGCCTCTCCCGTTGCGGAGCACAGGCTCTAGATGCACAGGTTCAGCGGCCATGGCTCACGGGCCCAGCCGATCTGCGGCATGTGGGATCTTCCCAGACCAGGGCACGAACCCGCATCCCCTGCATCGGCAGGTGGACTCTCAACCACTGCACCACCAGGAAAGTCCTGGTGTTGAATTTTATCAAATGATTTTTCTAATTCTAATGACAAGATAATATAGTTTTCATTTTATTTTATTAGTATGGTGCATTACATTAATTGATTTTTCAAATTTTAAACCATACTGCTTTCCTGGGATAAAGTCCACTTGATTATGGTGTATATACCTTTATATATATATATATATTACTGGACTTGGTTTGCTAGTACTTTTGTACCTGTTGATACTCACAAGGAATATAGGTCTGTAGCTTTCTTGTGTTGTCTTTGTCAGATCTTAGTATCTGTGTAACCCTGGGCTCATAAAATAAGTTGGAAAGTGTCCTTTTCACTTTTATTTGCTGTAATAGTTTTTGAAGGATTAGTATTAATTATGTTTGGTAGAATTCACCAGTGAACTCTCTGGGACTGTGGTTTTCTTTGTGGGATGTTTTTAAATTATGAATTCAATTTACTTGTCTTAGTTCAGGCTGCTATAACAAAAATACTATAGAGTGGATAGCTTAAACAGCAAAAATTTATTTCTCACAGTCCTGGAGGCTGGAAAGTCTAATATCAATGTTCTGGGAAATTCAATATCTGGTGTGGGCCCTCTTCCTGGCTTGCAGCAGCCAACTTCTCATTTTATCCTCACATGGCGTGTAGATCAAGGCTCTAGTCTCTCTTCTTATAAGGACACTAATCTCACCATGGGGGCCCCACCCTCAACACCTCACCTAAACCTAATTACCTCCTAAATGCCCCACCTCCTAATATCATCCCACTGGGAGTTGTGGTTTCAACACTTGAATTTCTGGGAGACAGAAACATTAAGTCCATAACACTTGTTATAGGTCTATCTGGATTTTCTATTTATTCTTAGTTTTGGTAGTTTGTGTCTTTCTAGGAATTTGTCCATTTCATGTATGTTATCTGATTTGTTGGCATGCAGTTTGTCATGGACTGAATTGTGTACCCTGCCCCATATGTTGAGGCTCTAACCCCTAATATGACTGTATTTGGATAGGGTCTTTAAGGAGGCAATTAATGTTAAATGAGATCATAAGGGTGGGGCTTTAATCCAATATGATTGGTGTCCTCCTAAGAAGAGGAAGAGACACCAGGGATGCACGCTCTTCTGTGTGAGGAAAGAGCAAGAAGGCTTCCGTCTGTAAGCCAAAGAGGGAGGCCTCAGAATACACCATCTCTTCCAGCACTTTGGTCTTCTAGTCTCTGCAGCTGTGAAATTTCTGTTGTTTAAACCACATGGTCTGTGGTATTTTGTTATGGCAGACATAGCAGACTAATACACCATTGTTCATAGTATTCCCTAATAATCCTTTTGATTTCTTTAAGGTAGGAGGTGATTTCTTCTCTTACACTCTTGATTTTAGTAATCTGAGTCTTATTTTTTCTTAGCATAGCTAAAGGATTGTCACTTTTGTTGATCCCTTCATAGAGTTGATTTTTTGTTTAATATTCTCTATTGTTTTTCTATTCTCTATTTCAACTCTAATATTTATCATGTCCTTCCTCCTCTTTGCTTTGGGTTTAGTTGCTCTTCTTTTTCTAATTTCCTAAGGTGAAAGGTTAGGTTATTGATTTGAGAGCTTTCTTACATTCTTTTTTTATTATTATTTTTTTGGGCGCACCATGTGGCTTGTGGGATCTTAGTTCCCTGAGCAGGGATTGAACCCGTGCCCCCTGCACGGGTTCCCACCAGGGAAGCCCCCCTTCCATTTTATATAGGTATTTACAACTATAAGTTTTCCTTTGAGTACTCCTTCCGCTGGTCTCATAAGTTTTGGTATGTTGTGTTTCAGTTTTACTTATATCAATGTATTTTCTAATTTCCCTTATGATTTCCTCCTTGATCTATTGGTTATTTAAGTATTGTCTGACTTCCACATAAATTTCCCAATTCCCTCCTGTTGTTTGCTTCCAATTTCATTCTACTATAGTGGGAGGACATACTTTGCATGATTTAATCCTTTTAAATTTATCAAAATCTGTCTTATGGCTTTGAATATAGTATATTCTGAAGAATATCCCATGTGCTCTTGAGAATAATGTGTATTCTGCTATTACTGGAAACTGTTTTATGCCTGCTTCTCCCTGCAAGGCAAAATCTCTTGAGTCAGGTCATTGGAGCTGGTAGTGGGGACAAAGGCAAGCTTCCCTCTGAGTGATCCCTACTCTAGGAGTTGAGCACTCAGTTGGGGGCAGGGACAGCAGCCTGAGATCTTCTCCTGGCATAGAACCACATCATGAGCTGGGGCAAGAGTGATCAGGGCCTCAGTCTTCTCAGCCCACACTACCAAAGCAGAACCTCCATACCATGAGAGGCAGTTGGGAAGAAAAAGGGAGCCCCCACCTGTCAACCTCATTGAGACTTAGCCTCAGTAACACATAGCTGGGGGAAGGATAAGAAATGTTGATATCCTGCTCCTACCTGGAAGAAAGCCTTTAGCCTGGGATCTGGAGGGATAGAGAGCCTTTGTTTTTGGCTGCAGCAGTCTAGAGTAGTCTCTGCCTTGCTGACCTGGGATGGGGTAAGGAGAGAACAGCCTTGGTCTTGGTTCAAATACCATAGATTCTCACCTTTCTTGCAGAATTTCCATAGATTTTCTTGAACAGACTTTTTTTTTTCTATTTGCCGTTTGTCTTTACATTTCCAGAGGTCTTCACCAGTTCCACTGAGAAGTGAGTCAGAAGAGCTCCTTCCATTGTCAGGCTAGAAGTTAATCTTCCTAATTCCTTTTTTACACTTAAATTGCATTGTGCAAGCCTTCCTTTATGAAAATTGAAACATCCAAAAGCAGTTCAGATAGGATATTTGTCTTTAAATGAATAACTTTAATCCGTAGAGTATAAGGCTTATCAAGATTCTAAGAAAATCAAGACTCCAATGAAAGTATGTTTTGGAGATAAGGAAGATGCATAAAGGATATGCAAAAAGATTAAGAGAATAAAATCATAGGGACTTTAGAAATCATTTAGTGTTCAACTTCAGCCTTGTATAGCTAAAGACAACAGAAACCAAGGAAGAAAAGGGAATTGGCCAAAGCCACTCAGTAAGTCTCTGACAGATCTAAGGCTAAAACTAAACCAGTGGGAAGTGGCATGTGTAATAATAAGTATACAGTACAGACTTTGGAAAATGATCTGAGGGTAAATCCTGCCATTTATTAGCAGCGTGATCTTGGGCAAGTTATTTGCTTTTCTACACACCAGTTTCCTCATCTGCAAAATAGGGCTAATAATACCTTCTTAATAGCACTGAGATCTCAATAAATTAACTATTATTGCTAATACCATCAATTCTGACATTAAATTCCCACCATCACAAGCAATCCCTTTACAGCCCATCCCCTCAAAAAAAAAAATCACGTGAGGCTTCCCCTAACCTGTTTCTGAGACTGCTGTGCTTGAAGGCCTCAACACCCAAATCCTGAACACTAGAGGATTTCATTCCTCATTAACCCTCCAAACCCCATTCCTCTCTCTCCTCTAGTTAAAATGGATCTTAGAGAGGTATCAGTTTCCCCTTAGCTTTCCTTTCTCCCCTTACCCTCCATAGTACCTGACTCTAAAGTCAGACTCCTTCCATCAAAACACACGTCAAGCATACAGGCGAGACCACAGAATGGTGTACAACCACAGCACAAGGCCCCAAGCCAGATTTCTAGGTTATATTCTCCTAATATAAGCAAAGATTAATGTAGGTGTAATCAGTGAGCCAAACCTGACTTTCTCTACCTAGCTAGAAAAATAAACTCTCCTATTTTGAAGCCAAAAATAAAGCAGAATTGACTTACTAGAAATTAGGCAACGACCCCAGAGAAAATTAATCCTCTATTTTCAACTCCCTTTTGTTTGATTTTTACAGCAATCTTTGTTGAAAGAAGAACTCAACAGTCAATCTGTTAAAAACCAACATTTCTCTTCCTTGGATGACAATGAGTGGAAAGTGGTTAGAAGAGAAAATGTGGCATTGTGAAATATGAATGAGACCAATGTAAATGCCATGAACCAAATGCAACTTGGGCAGTCCTAATGGCTTTTCAAAACCCATTGCAAAATCCCATTACTTAAGAATAAAGAGGGGAGCTCTACCATGTAACAAAGGACATTAGTTCTGAGTTAAATTACTTGAAGTTTTTCCCCTAATAACCACATAAACTGTAACAGAATTGTTATAAAAATAAATAAAGGGCTTCCCTGGTGGCGCAGTGGTTGAGAGTCCACCTGCCGATGCACGGGACATGGGTTCGTGCCCCGGTCCGGGAAGATCTCACATGCCGCGGAGCGGCTGAGCCCGTGAGCCATGGCCGCTGAGCCTGCGCGTCCAGAGCCTGTGCTCCACAACGGGAGAGGCCACAACAGTGAGAGGCCCGTGTACCGCAAAAATAAATAAATAAAATAAATAAATAAATAAATAAATAAATGAATAAAAATTATTATAAACTTCAAGTTAGCAGGGGTTCAAATTCAGTTTTACTATATTTATATGGCTACTTGAAAACCACCAAATGCCATTCCTGCCCCAAAGTCTTACCTAGGAAAAAAATCCAAATCATTAAAATGATACCAAAGAAGGACTGGTATATGAAAGATAGGTTAGTAAATGCTTTCTTTTTGAAACACTCTATTATCCCTAGATATTTTGGATTTAGGGAAATTTTTTAAAATGAGGGTGCAAGGGAAGAGTGGCAAATTAAATGAGTAAAACTCAGAAGTAATTCAAGGACTATTAAAAAAAAAAGCCCAAAACAAAACCCTAAACTAAAATAAAACCATGGCTTAGGGGGACCTTGAAGATGGCAGAAGAGTAAGACGCGGAGATCGCCTTCCTCCCCACGGATACACCAGAAATACATCTACACGTGGAACAACTCCTACAGAACACCTACTGAAGGCTGGCAGAAGACATCAGACCTCCCAAAAGGCAAGAAACTCTCCACGTACCTGGGTAGGGCAAAAGAAAAAAAGAAAAAACAGAGACAAAAGAATAAGGACGGCACCTGCACCAGTGGGAGGGAGCTGTGAAGGAGGAAAAGTTTCCACACACTAGGAAGCCCCTCCGCGGGCGGAGACTGCGGGAGGCAGAGGGGGGAGCTTTGGGACCTCGGAGTAGTGCACAGCGACGGGTGCGGAGGGCAAAGCGGGGAGATTCCCGCACAGAGGATCGGTGCCGACCGGCACTCACCAGCCCGAGAGGCTTGTCTGCTCACCCGCCGGGGCGGGCGGGGCTGCGAGCTGAGGCTCGGGTTTCGGTTTTGGACGGAGCGCAGGGAGAGGACTGGGGTTGGCGGCTTGAACATAGCCTGAAGGGGTTAGTGCACCACGACTAGCCGGGAGGGAGTTCGGGGAAAAGCCTGCACCTGCCGAAGAGGCAAGAGACTTTTTCTTCCCTCTTTGTTTCCTGGTGCGCGAGGAGAGGGGTTTAAGAGCACTGCTTAAAGGAACTCCAGAGACGGGCGCGAGCCGCGGCTAAAAGCGCGGACCCCAGAGACGGGCGGGAGACGCTAAGGCTGCTGCTGCCACCACCAAGAGGCCTGTGTGCGAGCACAGGTCACTCTCCACACCCCTCTTCCGCGGAGCCTGTGCAGCCCGCCACTGCCAGGTTCCCGGGATCCAGGGACAACTTCCCCGGGAGAACACACGGCGAGCCTCAGGCTGGTGCAACGTCATGCCGGCCTCTGCCGCAACGTCACGCCGCCTCTGACGCCGCAAGCCCGCCCCGCACGCGGTGCCCCTCCTTCCCCCCCCCCCCCCGGCCTCAGTGAGCCGGAGCCCCTGAGTCAGCGGCTCCTTTAACCCCGTCCTGTCTGAGCAAAAAACAGACGCCCTCCAGCGACCTACATGCAGAGGCAGGGCCAAATCCAAAGCTGAGCTCCTGTGAGCTGTGAGAACAAAGAAGAGAAAGGGAAATCTCTCCCAGCAGCCTCAGAAGCAGCGGATTAAAGCTCCACAATCAATTTGATATACCCTGCATCTGTGGAATACCTGAATAGACAAGGAATGATCCCAAATTGAAGAGGTGGAATTTAGGAGCGAGATCTATGATTTTTTTCCCTTTTCCTCTTTTTATGAATGTGTACGTGTATGCTTCTGTGTGAGATCTTGTCTGTATACTCTTGCTTCCACCATTTGTCCTAGGGCTCTATCCGTCCATAGTTTTTTAAAAAAAATTTTTTTCTTAATAATTAATTTTAATTGTAATAACTTTATTATACTTTACCTTCGTTCTTTCTTTCTTTCTTTCCTTCCTTCCTTCCCTCCTTTAGACAATGAATCACCCCAAATTGAGGAGGTGGTCTCTGAGAGCAAGGTTTATGATTTTTCCCCCTTTACCTCTTTTTGTGAAGGTGTATGTGTATGCTTCTGTGTAAGATTTTCTCTGTATAGCTTTGCTTCCAACATTTGTCCTAAGGTTCTATCCGTCCCTTTTTTTTTTTCTAAATATTTTTTAATTCAATAACTATATTATACTTTATTTTATTTTTACTGTATCTTCTTTCTGTATTTTTTCCTTCTTTCCCTCCTTCCTTCCTTCCTTCCTCCCTCCCTCCTTTCTTTCCTTCTTTGCTTCTTTCTTCCTTCCTTCCTTTCCTCCTTTCCTTCTTTCTTTCCTCATACTTCTACTAATTCTCTCTACTTTTTCTCCCTTTTATTCTGAGCCGTGTGGATGAAAGGCTCTTGGTGCTCCAGCCAGGAGTCAGGGCTCTGCCTCTGAGGTAGGAGAGCCAACTTCAGGACACTGGTCCACAAGAGACCTCCCAGATCCACATAATATTAAACGGCAGAAATCTCCCAGAGACCTCCATCTTAACACCAGCACCCAGCTTCACTCAAAGACCAGCAAGCCACAGTGCTGGACAACCTATGCCAAACAACTAGCAAAACAGGAACACAACCCCACCCATTAGCAGAGAGGCTGCCTAAAATCATAATAAGGCCACAGACACCCCAAAACACACCACCAGACGTGAACCTGCCCACTAGAGAGACAAGATCCAGCCTCATCCACCACAACACAGGCACTAGTCCCCTCCACCAGGAAGCCTACACATCCCACTGAAACAACCTTAGCCACTGGAGACAGACATCAAAAACAACGGGAACTACGAACGTGCAGCCTGCAAAAAGGAGACCCCAAACACAGTAAGATAAGCAAAATGAGAAGACAGAAAAACACACAGCAGATGAAGGAGCAAGATAAAAATGCACCAGACCTAACAAATGAAGAGGAAATAGGCAGTCTACCTGAAAAAGAATTCAGAATAATGATAGTAAGGATGATCCGAAATCTTGGAAGTAGAATGGACAAAATGCAAGAAACAGTTAACAAGGACCTAGAAGAAATAAAGCTGAAACAAGCAACGATGAACAACGCAATAAATGAAATTAAAAGTACTCTAGATGGGATCAATAGCAGAATAACTGAGGCAGAAGAACGGATAAGTGACCTGGAAGATAAAATAGTGGAAATAACTACTGCAGAGCAGAATAAAGAAAAAAGAATGAAAAGAACTGAGGACAGTCTCAGAGAGTTCTGGGACAACATTAAATGCACCAACATTCGAATTATTGGGGTTCCAGAAGAAGAAGAGAAAAAGAAAGGAACTGAGAAAATATTTGAAGAGATTATAGTTGAAAACTTCCCGAATATGGGAAAGGAAATAGTTAATCAAGTCCAGGAAGCACAGAGAGTCCCATACAGGATAAATACAAGGAGAAATACGCCAAGACACATATTAATCAAACTGTCAAAAATTAAATACAAAGAAAGCATATTAAAAGCAGCAAGGGAAAAACAACAAATAACACACAAGGGAATCCCCATAAGGTTAACAGCTGATCTCTCAGCAGAAACCCTACAAGCCAGAAGGGAGTGGCAGGACATACTGAAAGTGATGAAGGACAAAAACCTGCAACCAAGGCTACTCTACCCAGCAAGGATCGCATTCAGATTTGATGGAGAAATTAAAACCTTTACAGACAAGCAAAAGCTGAGAGAGTTCAGCACCACCAAACCAGCTTTACAACAAATGCTAAAGGAACTTCTCTAGAAAAGAAACACAAGAGAAGGAAAAGACCTATAATAACGAACCCAAAACAATATAGAAAATGGGAATAGGAACATACATATTGATAATTACCTTAAATGTAAATGGACTAAATGCTCCCACCAACAGACACAGATTGGCTGAATGGATACAAAAACAAGACCCTTATATATGCTGTCGACAAGAGACCCACTTCAGACCTAGAGACACATACAGACTGAAAGTAAGGGGATGGAAAAAGATATTCCATGCAAATGGAAACCAAAAGAAAGCTGGAGTAGCAATTCTCATATCAGACAAAATAGACTTTAAAATAAGGACTATTAAAAGAGGCAAAGAAGGACACTACATAATGATCAAGGGATCGATCCAAGAAGAAGATATAACCATTATAAATATTTATGCACCCAACATAGGAGCACCTCAATACATAAGGAAAATACTAACAGCCATAAAAGGGGAGATCAACAGTAACACATTCATAGTAGGGGACTTTAACACCCCACTTTCACCCATGGACAGATCATCCAAAATGAAAATAAATAAGGAAACATAAGCTTTAAATGATACATTAAACACGATGGACTTAATTGATATTTATAGGACACTCCATCCAAAAACAACAGAATACACATTTTTCTCAAGTGCTCATGGAACATTCCCCAGGATAGATCATATCTTGGGTCACAAATCAAGCCTTGGTAAATTTAAGAAAATTGAAATTGTATCAAGTATCTTTTCTGACCACAATGCCATGAGACAAGATATCAATTACAGGAAAAGATCTGTAAAAAATACAAACACATGGAGGCTAAACAATACACTACTTAATAATGAAGTGATCACTGAAGAAATCAAAGAGGAAATAAAAAAATACCTAGAAACAAATGACAATGGAGACAGGACGACCCAAAACCTATGGGATGCAGCAAAAGCAGTTCTAAGAGGGAAGTTTATAGCAATACAAGCCCACCTTAAGAAGCAGGTAACATCCCAAATAAACAACCTAACCTTGCACCTCAAGCAATTAGAGAAAGAAGAACAAAAAAACCCCAAAGCTAGCAAAAGGAAAGAAATCATAAAAATCAGATCAGAAATAAATGAAAAAGAAATGAAGGAAACGATAGCAAAGATCAATAAAACTAAAAGCTGGTTCTTTGAGAAGATAAACAAAATAGATAAACCATTAGCCAGACTCATCAAGAAAAAAAGGGAGAAGACTCAAATCAATAGAATTAGAAATGAAAAAGGAGAAGTAACAACTGACACTGCAGAAATACAAAAAATCATGAGAGATTACTACAAGCAACTCTGTGCCAATAAAACGGACAATCTGGAAGAAATGGACAAATTCTTAGAAATGCACAACCTGCCGAGACGGAAGCAGGAAGAAATAGAAAATATGAACAGACCAATCACAAGCACTGAAATTGAAACTGTGATTAAAAATCTTCCAACAAACAAAAGCCCAGGGCCAGATAGCTTCACAGGTGAATTCTATCAAACGTTTAGAGAAGAGCTAACACCTATCCTTCTCGAACTCTTCCAAAATATAGCAGAGGGAGGAACACTCCCAAATTCCTTCTACGAGGTCACCATCACCTTGATACCAAACCCAGACAAGGATGTCACAAAGAAAGAAAACTACAGGCTAATATCACTGATGAACATAGATGCAAAAATCCTCAACAAAATACTAGCAAACAGAATCCAACAGCACAGTAAAAGGATCATACAGCATGATCAAGTGGGGTTTATTCCAGGAATGCAAGGATTCTTCAATATACGCAAATCTATCAATGTGATAAACCATATTAACAAATTGAAGGAGAAAAACCATATGATCATCTCAATAGATGCAGAGAAAGCTTTTGACAAAATTCAACACCCATTTATGATAAAAACCCTGCAGAAAGTAGGCACAGAGGGAACTTTCCTCAACATAATAAAGGCCATATATGACAAGCCCACAGCCAACATCATCCTCAATGGTGAAAAACTGAAAGCATTTCCACTAAGATCAGGAACAAGACAAGGTTGCCCACTCTCACCACTCTTATTTAACATAGTTTTGGAAGTTTTAGCCACAGTAATCAGAGAAGAAAAGGAAATAAAAGGAATCCAAATCGGAAAAGAAGTAAAGCTGTCACTGTTTGCAGATGACATGATACTATACATAGAGAATCCTAAAGATGCTACCAGAAAACTACTAGAGCTAATCAATGAATTTGGTAAAGTAGCAGGATACAAAATTAATGCACAGAAATCTCTGGCATTCCTATATACTAATGATGAAAAATCTGAAAGTGAAATCAAGAAAACACTCCCATTTACCACTGCAACAAAAAGAATAAAATATCTAGGAATAAACCTACCTAAGGAGACGAAAGACCTGTATGCAGAAAATTATAAGACACTGATGAAAGAAATTAAAGATGATACAAATAGATGGAGAGATATACCATGTTCTTGGATGGGAAGAATCAAGATGGTGAAAATGACTCTACTACCCAAAGAAATCTACAGATTCAATGCAATCCCTATCAAACTACCACTGGCATTTTTCACAGAACTAGAACAAAAAATTTCGCAATTTGTATGGAAACACAAAAGACCCCGAATAGCCAAAACAATCTTGAGAACGAAAATTGGAGCTGGAGGAATCAGGCTCCCTGACTTCAGACTATACTACAAAGCTACAGTAATCAAGACAATATGGTACTGGCACAAAAACAGAAAGATAGATCAATGGAACAGGATAGAAAGCCCAGAGATAAACCCACGCACATATGGACACCTTATCTTTGATAAAGGTGGCAGGAATGTACAGTGGAGAAAGGACAGCCTCTTCAATAAATGGTGCAGGAAAAACTGGACAGCTACATGTAAAAGTATGAGATTAGATCACTCCCTAACACCATACACAAAAATAAGCTCAAAATGGATTAAAGACCTAAATGTAAGGTCAGAAACTCTCAAACTCTTAGAGGAAAACATAGGCAGAACACTCTATGACATAAATCACAGCAAGATCCTTTCTGACCCACCTCCTAGAGTAATGGAAATAAAAACAAAAATAAACAAATCGGACCTAATGAAACTTCAAAGCTTTTGCACAGCAAAGGAAACCATAATCAAGACCAAAAGACAACCCTCAGAATGGGAGAAAATATTTGCAAATGAAGCAACTGACAAAGGATTAATCTCCAAAATTTACAAGCAGCTCATGCAGCTCAATAACAAAAAAACAAACAACCCAATCCAAAAATGGGCAGAAGACCTAAATAGACATTTCTCCAAAGAAGATATACAGAATGCCAACAAACACATGAAAGAATGCTCAACATCATTAATCATGAGAGAAATGCTAATCAAAACTACAATGAGATATCATCTCACACAAGTCAGAATGACCATCATCAAAAAATCTAGAAACAGTAAATGCTGGAGAGGGTGTGGAGAAAAGGGAACACTCTTGCACTGCTGGTGGGAATGTGAATTGTTTCAGCCACTATGGAGAACAGTATGGAGGTTCCTTAAAAAACTACAAATAGAATTACCATATGACCCAGCAATCCCACTACTGGGCATATACCCTGAGAAAACCAAAATTCAAACAGAGTCATGTACCAAAATGTTCATTGCAGCTCTATTTACAATAGCCCGGAGATGGAAACAACCTAAGGGCCCATCATCGGATGAATGGATTAAGAAGATGTGGCACATATATAGAATGGAATATTACTCAGCCTTAAAAAGAAATGAAATTGAGCTATTTGTAATGAGATGGATAGACCTAGAGTCTGTCATACAGAGTGAAGTAAGTCAGAAAGAAAAAGACAAATACCGTATGCTAACACATATATATGGAATTTAAGGGAAAAAAAATGTCATGAAGAACCCAGGGGTAAGACAGGAATAAAGACGCAGACCTAGTGGAGAACGGACTTGAGGATATGGGGAGGGGGAAGGGTGAGCTTTGATAGGGCGAGAGAGAGTCATGGACATATACACACTAACAAACGTAGTAAGGTACATAGCTAGGGGGAAGCAGCCGCAAGGCACAGGGATATTAGCTCGGTGCTTTGTGACAGCCTGGAGGGGTGGGATAGGGAGAGTGGGAGGGAGGGAGACGCAAGAGGGTAGACATATGGGAACATATGTATATGTATAACTGATTCACTTTGTTATAAAGCAGAAACTAACACACCATTGTAAAGCAATTATACCCCAATAAAGATGTTTAAAATAAACAAAAAAAACCAAAAACAGAAAAAGGAAAAAGAAAAAAAAAACATGGCTTAGACCAGGAACCTTGCTATATTCTCTGAGAACTGTACTTGAAAACCGTTTACATTCAGAAGGGAAAAAAGTTCTAGGTTTTGCAGCTGGCAAGAGAGCACAGAGTGTGTAAGGTAGCAGTAACTGATAAATTTTGTATCATGCACTGTAAAGGACACTTGTGTACATTATTAGCAGAATTAATCCTCAAAATAAGATATAAGTAAATTCGCTACATTTTTCTTGGATATTTACCTTTGTGTAATTATGCATAAGATATGTACTTTGAGTTCCATTCATTTTTATACTTACAAATCTGATATCTTTAAAACTTTTAGTTCCTAACTAACCACCTCCAAAAAATACTAAGAGGCATAAAGACCCACATCATAATGTCCTCTTTATTAAATGATCTTAGATATAAGTAAAAAGAAATGTGATCTTCAAAGTACTTATTGCATGATTTTGGAGTCTTCTTTTCATTGACAATGGAAAAAAGGAAAATGAAACCAAATATCACCCCATTAATAAGATATAAAAGCTAAGACTAGAAACCTGGAAGCAGATATTCTGGATGAATCAAGGCTTTTCTATTTACTAGCCATGTAATGTTCGGCAAATTACTAGATTTCACTGAAACTCATTTTTTCTGATCTGAAAAATGGAATTGACTGATAGTGTCATTCTGGTGCTTGAGAATATATTTGAAGATGAAATTTGTAAACTGCAAAGCTCTTTAAAAAAATCACAGTGCTTGGCACATAACAAGTACTCAGTAAATGTTGAAATTAATTAATAAATGTTGACTGAATTAATAAAATTAACAAATAAACAAATCTGAGAAGGAATAGACTAGTCTTCCTTTAGCCACCTCTTATCATTGATATAAAGAATGTAGGCTACAAATTCCTGGTGGTAAATACCTTCTTCTATGAAGGAGATCCCCATATGTATCTGGAAAAAGAATGTAACTCATTATCTCAGATTGTTCTCTGGAAATTTCTGCTTGAATAATTATAAGCAAAGCAATAAAAGATTAATATTTTGACGGTATTGAAAACTTATTGTATTCACCGGTCATATTTTTGAGGCAACTGGAGAGTAAAAATATATCTACCATAAACTTGAACTATTATTTTGCCTTAATAACTATTTTTCTGTATCATGATAACTACTCAACACAATTACAACAAAAATGAACAGCAACCTTTGAAACTGAAAGGCAATGTGACTATGATCAATCAAATGATATTTTCTGCTCCATAGGACCACACTAGACAAAATTAACACTTATGTCCTTGTATACAAGGTTTTCTATAATTTGTAAATTAAAGTTTAACAAATAGAAACAATTCAGAACCACCAGTATTTCATTATTAATGTTTCAGATGAACAATACCCATCGTAACAAAAAATCCCCTAAAAAATGAGCTATTTATAATTTGGGCTGAAAATTTCATTTTAACATGATATTCTAAGCTTTTTAAAAAGAAAAAAGGAAGAATCACCTTCAGACAGTTTTACTGCCTTAAATTACTTGACAGAATAAACAAAACTTCAAATATAAGTTAACATGTTGCTATAAAAACACTACTTAGAACAGTAGCATGACAAAAATCAATCACAAAAAAATTCCTAAAATGAATAAATCCCACCAAGTAATATTAGTAATCTAAATCAAGCAATTTAAAATGTTTTGATTTCTTCATATATTTACTATAAAACTTATTCTCTAAGAGAATCATAAAGATGCTGAGCAGGTAATCTGACTATACAAAATTTACAAATTAATGAAAGGATACTAGCTTCAGAAAGTTGTTTTTAAAAGTTCTCTAATGTCAAATTAAGATTTAATTTGTTAATAATTAATAACAGAATTATCTATTAGATGTTTGTAATCGACAGATAAGAGGTAACTTTATTAAGGCAATTGCCACAGCTGGCAAAGGAAAAACATACTAAAGTTACCAAGAAAGGAAAGAAGAAATGTTTCTTCAACACTTCAAGAAAACACTGACACCATAAAATGTTCATTTTATTTAATGTTGTATTTGGTTTACCAGCAATCTGTAGCATTAAAAAGTCCTTTATTTATATAAAAGACCTAAGAAAGCAACTTAGGTGTACGGGCTTAAATATCCAAAGAAAACCAACTCACAGGCTCAATATATTGGTTTCAATTTATTTTGTGCATTTTTGGAAAGTAGCTTTAAATTGTCAGGGGCATATAAATGAGGAGGAGGGTAGAGAGCACTCTGTCCTTGACCTTCCCAACTAGAAAGAAAAATGGATCTTCTTCTGAATACTGCTGTAATATTTTGTTATAAAAATTCTTTACTTTTTCTATCTTAAAAAAACCTATCAGGTGAAGTCAGAAAACATCAGAGCCTGCTAATTAATAATTTTTAATGTACACTTTTATATCTTTAAAGAGGGCTATCTTTAACCAATCAAGCAACTATACATAAATACCAAACAATGCATCTCCACTTAAATCTCAAAATATTGCAAAAACGTGGACTACCTTCATAGCCATAGGATATGATGCCAGAAGGCAAAGGTGATATTTTTGCTAAATACCTTATTTCTTAATTCTAAATACACAAAACAGACAGTATATGTATGAAACATACAGTTGGGTCTTTAGCCAGCTTACTTACCTTGAACCAAATGGAGTTCTGACCACTGGGAAGAAAATTCTCAGCAACCATTTAGTTGCATAAGTGGGATGTTCTTGTTACAGCCTTCAGTTCCTGGCTTAAAAGTTACCTCTCACCTTAGTTCTCTCCCTTCTTCATTTACATTGAATTAAAGCACCACTTATAATATAGTTAAGCCTCTGTGGGCAATTTTACTATAAATAAGAATGCCAGAGATTCATAGCTCAGCTGTTAAAACTTATAAGCTATAAACACATTAGAAATTTATTCATTTCAAAGAGCTCTCTCTACAAAACAAAATGTTGAATAAAGCTTTGCAGGCTGTTTTTTAATGCACCAAGCAGCCCACATTTAAAATGCTAACATATTTTTACCTAAAAGTAACCCAAAGAATATCTGCAACAACTAAGGAAAAAAAAACAAACACCTTAATTTTCTTTGATAGGAAGAAGAGCCCTAGTTTCTCTAATTAAAATAATAACAATAATAGAATATTATATGACAAAAGACAAGAAAGGCCTAAGAGTTACATGTTACAGTCTCTGAAGCTGGATAATGGAAAGGTAACTCCATATTTCTATTTGTTAATTTATCTCCAGTACCTGAGTTGAGGCACAAAGCAGCAAGAGTGCAATTGATTCCAAACAACTTGGAATTTTATTGTAAACATCCCATAAAGAATGGCAACAAATTAGTTCAGTTTTTTTTCTTTGAAGATAATTGCTTATAATGACTAATAACTGCCAAACAAAACATCTTTTATAAACCAAGCCAGTTTAGTTTACCTTTCTTTACTGAATTTTAGTTTAATGGACATTTTGTCCATATACAATATCACATCAACTATTAACTGAATGATTTTCTACCTTAAAATTTATGGATACTAAGAACAAACATAAAGTACAGTTTTGCTAATACTTTGTAAGGGATTACAAAAGACAAGGATGATAAGTTACAGGACAAAGAAATAAATTATTGATTGCCATCACCACAGTATTGTTTAAAGAATTAACATTTGTAGTACTGCCTAATGTGTATCTGGTGGTATATGTAAAAACACATTTCCCAACTGTGTTTCTAAATATTTTTGTATGTGATTTTAAAAGTCAATTACCAATGGCGATTTTAATACGTATCAATAGTTTTATTTTTTAGAAAATACTTACAATGCTTTTATGTCAAAGTCTCATATTCTAAATTTAATTAAGATAGGTATAAGAATAACAAATGGGCATACATATAAATAAACAAACACACCTTAACTCTAAACTGCAGGGCCTTTCTACTGTACTTCTTCCATCAATGAATCATAAATTGCCAGTCTTGTTGAAGTTTGCTAAATTAGGTGCACTCTTCATTGCAGAAAGAGAAATGAGGATAAAAGCAAGCAGGAGAGAAATAATGGAAAAGGAAATAATCAAGGATAAGACTATATAAGAAATAAATGTCAAAAAATTTGAGCGCAATCCATATTATACAAAATATAGCACCATGAAAATAATTTAACCTCATAATTAGAATTTAATCAAAACTTGTTAAATTTGGTAAATTAAACTTGGTAAAGAAACTTTACTGAGAGGTGAAAAGCAAAAAAGCATGAAAATATTTTCACACTATTTTTTAAAACAAGCCTTAAAAACCATGTTAGAATATTCTATTTTCAATATAACTTTCATAAACCCTCATGTAACACAAAGATGTTGGGGATGGAGTTAACATTTAAAACAATGAACTTTAAATGTTGAAAGTTCCATTCCTTCCCCCAGAAATAAACTATTTATTTCAGAACTTGAAATGTTGGTAAGTTTTTAAAAGGCTGGATATCAAAGTATACTGAAAATTATACAGGATGTAAGTCTTTTTGTGGATGTGAAAATTCCAGCTTAAAAAAAAGAAAATTCTAACTTTAAAGATAAGTACCAGTTGGTAAATGTGCATAAAATAATTCCCGAGATATATGAGCAAGTAATAAGGTGTTTAATTTTATCACTACCACAACATACAAATTTTGAAAAATGCTCAAAAATGTTTTTATCAAAAAGCTAGAAGTAGCATTCACATCTTTCTCTTTTAATCATTCTGTTATTGTCTGATGACAACCTAGGATTACAAGAAAAACAAAAACAAAGATAAATGACTCAAATTTACTTCAAAGTACTGGAAGGCTGAGTTAGGTATCTGAGCACACAGTTGTGCAGAATAAGATTTATTAATTTTACTCAGTTTCTTAGCCTCTGGGTAAACAAAGTGCTGTATAGTAGAATTCCAGCACAAGCCTGATCTCTGGGAAGGGAAACAGACAAAGAAACACATGAAAGAAGGGCAAATTAGATTTAAAAAAATAGGACACATGTACATGACAAAACCTAGATTGTTTATCTAGAAGGCATAATGATATGGATGATCAAGCAGTATATATACAGGCTAAGTGCTTTACAACAGAGGCAATAAATTGGTAGACAGTGAAAACAGCTGTCTTCCATATAAACTTTTTTTTAATGTCTGAGATAAAGCGTGTCAAGTTGGGGAAAAAAATCTACATATAGACCTATGCATGTGTGTTTGTGTGCGCAGGCGCAAGCGCCCACGTGCACACACACAAACATATCTAGTCATTACATTAATAGGCTAGTGAATGTTTTGGAGAGCATCCTATTGCTGGAAGAGATACACGCAGCAAGCCATAGAAGAAACACACAATTCTGTTTTCATAAACAGATACACATGCTAGGATCTTAAAGCTGGAAATTAAAACATTATTAGCATTCATGAGAAATATTACAATTCTTTGACTGTTAATATCTAGCATAGGAATAGGCTTGTACATGTATATGGTCTCATGGGCCTAAATGTAACTGTTTTTTTCTTAGCAATTCATTTAAGATTTAGACTTTTCTTCAGAATTCTTAGCTCATTTCCTACTTTCTTTGCTATGGCTAAACCCAGATCTTATTTAGGTTTTAAGGACCTCTAAAAAATTAAAGTGATAAAATATCAATGCGATATAAATTACAACACATTCACAGGAGGTGGTATTACAAAAAAAAGCAAAGTATAAATGGGGGGGGAGTCCAGATATAAAAGTAAAAATACTGTCTTCCAAACTTTTATTTTCACACTTATTAAAATAATTTGCATGCAAACAGAAAACAATCTGTTTGTTTTGTAATAAATGATAACTATGCTCATCTAACATACCCTGGTGACTAACTTTAAATCCTAATAACTGAAATCAATATCACAGCAAAATGCTGTTCACTAGTATTTTCACAGTATCTCACTACATATAAAATATGCTTAAAAATGTCTTCAGCCTTATTATTCTAATTATCTAAACCTAGAAAATCTTGACGTTTGGGAAATAAATGTGCCATTTTTATTTTTCAAAATAAATTATAAATAAAGCTTGAGATAGCTAAATCACACAAATGGAAATTCTTCTATATTTTAAGAGGTCGGCTCTTCATAGAAGAATGTCAAAAAATTTTTTTCACACTAAAATGATACACATGATACACATTTGAGTATATCCATGAATTTAAGTAACTATGTTACTTTGAATAGGGTAGGCCAAAGTGTTATTGATTCCAGGAAAACACAGGCACAAATTTAGTCTAAATGTATAAGATATGAATAACTAAAATAGTACATTTTAGCAAAAATCAAATGTAGAGTTTTAAACATGAATGTTTTTGAATCTATATTATGGTTAAAAGTGGCAGCTGAGTTACAACCAGAAGTAATTTTGGTTTAGTGAAAAGTAGACTACAACAACAAAAAAAAATCAGCTTGATCTACTGTCCAGTAACAGAAGTTAGTTCCATTAATAATTCACAATACTAATTCACAATACTTTCTTACAGCCTGAACATCATTTCTACTGCAAGTGAAAATTGCTTAAAGATGTTAGTCCGAGAATAACCCCCACCCAGCCCAACCAAAAAAGCAAAGTTTTGTGTGTACTCCTTCCTCTGCACTTAAGGATTTTCAGATGCATGAAATGATTGAAAGCATGAGACAAATACATTAGCTTAGGAAATATCCTGGGATTACTAAGCATACATTAAAACATTTCTTTTATCCCACAAGTCTGATCTATGCGCAACAAATCGGTTGCTACAAAAACAGAGATCAATATTATCCTTCTCACCTCAAAAAAATCTAAGAATCTAATGAATTAGCGAATTTGCAATCTCTCAAATTTGAGGAGTAAAATTGATCTTGGAACTCAAGCTCACTTACGGAACCATGTGCACTCTACTGCTGTAAACAAGACCATACGGTTTAAAGTTTTTTAATCTATAAAATAATGACTCAAAATGTCAGTGTGCAGTACAACCAGGTTCTATTCTGAAAGATTATCACAGAAGAACCCTTTGGAATGGTATGAGCAGAACCCTATTAAAGTTGATTCAAAATATTAGCTAGCCAAAACATTCCAACTCAAACTAGGTGCTGTGTTACATTTTAAAATTCAAAACTAGTCACTCACAGCTGTTAAATAGTAAGTGGTAGCAGAGATATATAAATAGTAGATCAAGTCTACTTATACAAATATGTTCTAAGAAAAGCCTAATAAGGTAGAGCATACTAAAGAAAGTTTGTTAATTACAACTATTAATTTGAGAGCCAATACAATTATTAACCTCTCAGCTTATAACTTATGAGTATTCATTCCTACCAAGCTTGTTCTATTTCTCCTTAGTAATGAATAACAGCATCTATTTTTCTTAATGTTTCCAGTAGTTATAGTTAATAGAGGTAGCTGAGCTACTATTAAGTTATTATTTGTGGATGAGGATTTTTCAAATGTTTAAGTTATTTTTTAAGCTACACAAGTTCTATTAATGCAATAAAATATAATAGGAAAAAGAAAATGGATGCAAGAAACTTTTGCATTTGGCACCTTGTCTAGATTGATACCTCAAGTATTCCATTTTTAATAAAGTTAATGCACACATCAGGACACACCACAAAGATTTGCTACATATTTACAAGGCACCAACCCTTTCTCACCTTTAACATGAATTAAGCAAATCAATGAAAAGCATATTAAGAATCCCCCACCCCCAAAAAAAACTGTAGTATAAATATATACTTCAGTTCAGTACAATTCATGAAAGTTTGGCCTGGGAAGAGTAAAATAATCCAGATCGTTCTTACAATATAGAAACTGTAAACATTTAATAGCTGCCTTTAGGATTGGTGTATTGTGCAAAAGTTATTATTACTGGTACAGGAATCAAAATGGCAAAAACAAACTATATAAAACTCTGTAAGAAGGTGCTATACTTCTGTGATACAAAAGCAAAAGAGGGATATTCCATTGAGATAAAAATGTCATGCTACTCTTAAGAAGCTGAATGCTCCCTTCATGTAGTAAATCTGTAGTGTGTCTGTGGTGTGTGTGTGTGTGTGTGTGTGTGTGTGTGTGTGTGTGTAGATTTTTTTTAAATTTAAGGCCTAATGAGTAAGGCTTGTTTGAACAAATGAAGTGTGGAGATCAAAAGTCTTGAAACAAATGTATACTGGCATAATGGAAAAGCACCAATGTGAAAGGAAGCAGAAGTCCCCACACAACTTGCTTTGTAGATTTCCTGGTAAATTCCCTGCAGTAGAAGGCCATTAAATTTTTAAAATTATTCTAAATTTATTAACTGTTAATAATTCCATCCCATGAGATGGCTAACCCTGGCTTTTTCTGTCATTTTACGGACTCTGCCTGATCTGGATGTACCAAGATTTAGAGGATCTTCAGTGGACACAAAATTGTCATTATCAGAATCATCATTATATAAAACAGTCCTCCTGCCTTGGTTTCTTGTTTTAATTCGAGGCAGTCTACTGAAACGTCCTGAAAACATAGTATCAAATTCATCATCTGCAATACGTGCACGTTTGGCTCTGGTGGCTCCTCTAGAGGCACCTCTTCCTCCTCTCCCTCTCCCTCTCCCTCTTGTGCCACCTCCACCTCTTCCTCGACTGCCTCGTCCCCTGCCTCCTCTCCCTCTGCCTCCTCTACTCCATCTACCCCATCTGCCCCATCTGCCTCTTCCTCCCGTGCCTCTCGTCTTCCAGTTTCTTTTTCCATTGGCATATTGCTTTCTGAGTTTTCTTTTAGGCCTAGTTTGTATGAATTTGCTATAGTCATGGTCTCCATCTACGTAATCTTGATCTGTTCTGGAAGTTGATTCAGAGTCAGAATCAGAACCACAGGTACTTTCAGAACTTAAACTGGATCCTAACTCTCCACTCTCTGAGGAAGATAAATGTGATTTCTCATTTGTTTCTTTTTTCTCTTTCTCTTCTCTTCCCATGCTCTCATCTTCTTCTGATGCACTAAGTAGTTTTCTCTTGATTCCTGCCCGGGGCTCTCTGCCATCACCATTTGTAAGGGGTCCATCAAGGGAGTGATCTAAATCAAGATGAATAATTTTTAAAGTTAAGCTTTGACATTGATAAGATGGTTATTTAGGTTCAAAAGTAAAATTAAAAGTCTATCAAAATACATTTGGTGCCCAAAGATAGATGGGGTAAAATCATGGAGAGTGCTGGAGTATGAATTTAAACCTGTTTGAAATGAAAGATACTAAGGTTTTAATTTTTATCTGATTGCTTTTTGCAGGGGATGGGGGGAGTGTAGAGGGATGATGGGTGGTGAGGTAGCTAGGTAGAAATTTTAAGGGCTTGAACTCTAGAAGGAATAATCTGGGAACATGTATCAGAATAATTTTATTCATTCATTCAACAAATATTATTGATTACCTACTATCTGCCAGGCATTGTATGGACTTTGGAATATGGCAATGATGAGACAAAGTCCTTGATCTTTGAATTTATATTTTAGTGTGGAAACCCTGATAGACAATGAAGTAAACAAATAGATAATATAACTTCAAGTACTAATATGGGTTATAAAGAAAAAGAAAAGTGGGTAAAAAAAAGAGTGTGAATATATGTATGGGGGTATATTAGATAGGGAAGACTTTTCTGCTGAGGCAGTATTTGAGAAAAGAACTGAATGAAGTGAGATCTGGGGAAAGAACATTCCACTGAAGGAAACAAGAACCCCGTATAATTAGAGTAGAAGAGAAAAATAAGAAGTAGTAGGAGATGACTGCCAGTGGAGAGTTTTAAAGCTAGAGAATGACAGGATCTGATTTACATTTTTAAGAGTGCTATGGTTGCTGTATAGAGAATGGAATATAGGAGGGGAAAGACTGAAAACAGAGATCAGTTGGGAGTACATTGCAATGGCCTAGGTAAGAGATGATGAGAGATGTATCAATAGAGGTGATGATAAGTGATTAGATTTAGAATATTTCCTTCTGGGGGAGCTACCAGAACTAAGCTTCATAGTTCAAACTGACAGAAATTGCTGATGGATTGGATGTCAAGTGTTAAGCACAAAATGAAGATCAAGCACAAAATGAAGATCAACTCCTAGGTTTTATGCCTGAGTAACTTGGTGAATGGTAGAGATATATTGCTAGGTTAGAGAACAATGAAGGAGAATAGGTTTGGGCAATCTGGTGGAAAGAAAAAATCAAGATTCCAGATAGAAATACTACTAGAAATCCAAGTCAAGACATTTGAAAAAGAAAAAGAAAAAAAGCAAGTGGATATACCAGTCCAGAAATCAGGGGAGACTTGGATAGAGTTGGAGATATAATTTTGGAAATTTTCAGTAAAGAGATAACATTTAGTGTAAAGAGAAATAAGAAAGCTCACTGAGAGAGCAAGTAAAGAGAGAGAAGGTGGCTGAGGACTGAGACTTGGTATATTCCAACATTTAAAGATAAAGAACAATTGGCAAAGATAAGCGAGGTAGGAGGAAAACAGGAGAGTGGACTGGAAAAATTGGAGAGAGCAAAGAGTAGGGTTGTATGGTAACCACAATTACAAGATTAGTCTAATAGTCTAGGTGTTATGGACTGAATTTTGTGTGCCCACTCCACCCCGCCAAATACATATGCTGAAGCCCTAACCCCCAATATGACTGTATGTAGAGCCTTTAAGGAATTAATTAAAATTAAATGAAATCATAAGGGTAGGCGGGCCCTAATGCACCAGGACTTGCCTGTGTCCTTATAAGAGAAAGACACACCAGTGTTCACTTGTTCTCCCTGTCTGTGTATGCAAAGAAAAAACTCACACGAGGACACAGGGAGAAGGTAGCCATGAGCAAGCCAGGAAGAAAGCCCTTACCAGACACCAACCCTGCTGGCACCTTGATCTTGGATTTTGAGCCTCCAGAACTGTGAGAAAATAAATGTCTGTTGTAGGTATATGAAAAGGTGCTCAACATCTCTAACCATCAGGGAAATGTAAATCAAAAACACAATCAGATATCACCTCACACCTGTTAGGGTTGCTAATATCAAAATGATAAAAGATAACTAGTGTTGGCGAGGATGTGGAGAAAAGGGAACCCTTGTACACTGTTGGAGAAAAAGTAAATTAGTACAGCCATTATGGAAATCAGTACGGAGGTTCCCTAAAAAAAACTAAAAATAGAACTACCATTTGATCCAGCAAACCCACTTCTGGATATATACCCAAAGAAATTGAAATCAGCATCTTGAAGAGATATCTGTATTCCCATGTTCAGTGTAGCATTATTCACAACAGTCAAGACATGGAAACAACCTGTATGCCTTTCCACAGATGAATGGATAAAAGAAGGAAATATTGCCATTTACGACAACATGCATGGAGCTGGAGGACATTATGCTAAGCAAAATATGCAAGATACAGAAAGAGAAATATTGCATGACATCACTTATATCTATAATCTAAAACAGTCATACTCATAGAGGGAGAGAGTAGGATGGAGGTTGCCAGGGGATGGAGGGAAGAAAAATGGGGAGGTGTTGGTTAAAGGGTACAAAGATTCAGTTATTCTGGATATCAAATGTACAGCATGGTGACTACAGTTAACAATACTGTATTGTATACCTGAAATTTGCTATGAGGATAGACCTTAAATCTTCTCAACACACACACACATTCACACACACTCGGTAACTATGTAGAGGTGATGGATATGTTAATTAGTTTGATTGTCATGACCATTTCATAGTGTATATGTATATCAAAATATCAAATTGTACGCTTTAAATATATACAATTTTTATATGTCAAATGGTATCTCAATATAGCTGCTAAAAGTGAATATCTGTTGTTTAAGCCAATCTGTGGTGTCTTGCTGTGACAGCCCATGTTGACTACTATACTAGGCTAGAGACTATGGGGATAGCAATACAAACTGTAGCAAGAGATTTGAGTGATACTAAAAAGTTGTAGAATTCACAAAACTTAGCAACTGACATTTATGAAGGATAAAAGGTGAGTCAAAGAACACTGTAAGATTTTAAGTTGGATGACTCAGAAGATGATGGTGCCATTAACGAAAATAGTGAGTGCAAAAAAATGAAGCAAGCTTGAAACATAAAAATGGATGATAAGCACTCAAGGGAAATTTTTTAAAGAAGTACTGGAAATGAGACTGGTAGAATAAAGAGATATTAGGGCTAGATATATGAATTTGGAGTCATCAGCATAAAGATGATGGATGTAGTTTTTAAATTCCTTTATTTGTAGAAGACAAAAAAAGTGAGAAACTGCAAATAGGAGGCATGAAAGGCCAAAGAAAAGACAAAATATAGATATATAGGAGAAACAGAGATATAGGATCAGTAGAGTATAGAAGCCAGGCAGTGGAGTTCCTAGAGGGGGTAGTCAATAGCATGCAATGATATAGAGAGATCAAGGAGATGGGGACTAAGAAAAGGACACTGGTTGGTCACTGAAGATTACTGGTGGTTCGGGGGAGAAAAGCTTTTGGAGAGTGGTATGGGCAGAGGCCAGACTACAAAGCATAAAGGAATGTTTAGATGGAAAGAAAATAGAGGTAGGAAGTATAAGCTATTCTTTCTAAAAGCTTGACAGTGAAGGAAAGGGCAAAAAGAGAAATGCCATGAGTATGCAATGTGCAGCAGGATCAGAGGAGAGGGTAAAGATATAAATTGGAAAAATAAAGGTACTAATTATTTTAAAGTAATCTGAAGTTTCAATATTTCTCACATAACTGATATAAAATATATCTTTAGAACATCTATTTTTAAGTTATTTGATATTTCAATAACAATGGATAAGCTACTTAATCTTTCATTAAAAATTTATATAAAATAGAAATATATATTCCAATAAAGATATTTATAAAAGCATATTAATCATTCTTCACAAACTTCAAATAGATGAACATATTAGAACTTTCTGTGAACATGCTCAGGGTCCATAACATAGGACTAAGTATAAGAAGAAAGTCTGCATAACAACAATAACCTTCCAGTATTTATAACTGATGCCCTCAGACATAGTCCAAAATGGATGTACCTGATAATGAATTATTAGGTCAGGGATTTCTTTTTAAGCAGTGAAAATTATTCTTCAAATAAAAGTTATATGAAAGCTCATCACATGAAATAAAAAAACAGAGTTGTTCTGGTTGAAAGGAGAAAGCTCTTCTGAGTATTTTTGAAGTACCTCTTTGGATTACCCAGAAATAGGTAGAACAGTCTGAAAACCCCTGAATTATTGAGACAGCAGGCCCCCGAAGGAAGAGAATATCTGAGTAACATAACTGGGAAACCAAAGGAAGGTTTTAGAAGTGGATGTTGACTGAAAGAAGGCTCACTTTTCAACACAAACCCTTTTGTAAAATTGGAGTAGCCCTAAAAAATATGAGGCCTATTTAAAGGTGATTTTGGATTTTTTTCCTCTCTTATTAATATGGTTTAATAATATGAAAAACCCTAAATGTGTCAAACAGTCTAGTTTTTATGTGCTTGGGGAAAGATCTCTTCATTTAGTTTTTTCTCCCTACTCATTTTAAATTTTATTTTAAAAGACTAAGATATGTTTGGAAATCTGCATATGAAATCCTATCTGACTCAAGTCTGACAATATTGAAATCCTCATTAACTATAAGAACATGCTAATTTTTACTACCTAAATATATCAGCTTTTAAATGATTTGTCTGCCATCATAAAGGAAAAAAGAATAAATGCCCTGTCCATATTTATTTCTTACCTTGTTTAATCGGCAAAACTTTATTTCGAAATGATTTGGCTTTCCCTGGGTCATGGCTATTTCCACTTCGGCTATATCCACTGAAGCTCGATGAAGAAAATGGCCCATCCAGTTCATCATCAAGTAAGTACAGTGACAGCCCTTCAGCAGCATCTGAAACTTACATTTAAAAAGATTGTAATGTTAACATAATTATGTTTTCAGAAAAATTTAACAGGCTGTTTTTAAAACTATATCTCAGTTATTTCACTCTAACATCAAAATTACAAATTGTTTAAAGAAAATATGAATATTTTGAGAACAAATGTTTTATTACATCATTAAGCTTTCAAGCAGTTTGTCAGAAAAACTTGTCCAAGAAAACCACCTCCCCACATTATGAATCTTCAACTCTTAGGTTGGCAAATATATTATAGATGAGTGGTCTGAGATATTACAGATGTTAAAAATCATAAAGTCACATAATTTTAAAACTAAGTGACTTTAAAATTCATCTAGTCTTAACACCCTTACTTTAAAAATGAAGAAACTAAGTCCTATGACCTAATGTCTTACCCAGGGCCACAGAGAACTGGGGATAAAATGCAACTTTTCTATTGATACATCCAAATCCACTGCTCCTTGCATTATAAACCATGCTGCCTCTTCTATATTCTTTAGTTAAACTAAAATACAGAACACCAAAAACAAAAGACATATTTACCAGGAGATGAGAAAGGAGAGCTAGTCCTGGCATAAGACACTGAGGTATTCTGGTCATTTTTAGGCTGTAACTTCATTTGTTTCTGTTTCCCTTTTGGACTATAAGTAAAAATATATAATAATGAACAAATTTTTCTATTAGCAATATATTATGATAGTATGATACAAAATGCTTAAGCTAAGCAAAGAAGAAATGCAATATAATTTAAGTGAAATAATTCAAATTGGTAATAGGACAAAGTTAAATTTCAATCATTAAAATTAAAAAAAAAAAGGTTTTGGTATAGTAAAATCCATTTAAAAAAGCTTTGGGTTACCAGCTCCACCTTTACACAGGTATAAGAGTTCTAACAACAACAAAAAAATCTCTTGGATTCCCTCAAAGTAGTCAATAAACTTTAAGAAGTGAGGTAATACATACAAGATGCTTTGAAAACTAAACTGTTATGTCAATGTAATATACCTAGGAGCTCTGCTACTAGATAATGAACTGCTGCTGCTTCTTAGACGTTTTCTGTACCGTGGCCTTCTCCTCTTCTGACTCTGGATTGCTGACTTATATTCAGAGATGATATTTTTAATATGACTTTCAAATAAGGCAGATAATCGCAATGTCATGCTATAGATCTGAAAAGGTAGAAATTAGTCTTGTTTTACCAACTACTTTAATTATATAAAAATAACAGGTTATAAACATGCCTGAACAATATCAACATCATCCTTTCAGACATAATATATGTGCTTCTTACACTTGAAAAATTCTTCCTGAAGAATTAAAACAAAATATCATTTTCACCTACAAATTAATAAAGATTTTTAAAAGATAATATACAATGTTGGGAAGGGGAGGGAAAAACATTCTTATACATTGCCAGTGGGTATTTTAACCTGAACAACATTCTAAGGACAATCTGCAATATTTGCCAAAAACCTTAAAATATATACATCCTTTGGCTAATAATTTCATCTTTAGGAATTTATCCTAAGGAAATATCAGAGAATTACACACACAAAATAATTACGTTCAAGGATGTTAAAGATGTTAGCCACAGCATTATCCATTTAAAGTGAAAAACTAAAAACAACCTAAATCTCTAGCACTAGGACGCTGGTTAAACAACACAAAACCACCTACACAAAACCACCTACTCTTCTGTTTTCAAAGAGTAATAATAAGATGGAAAAATGTTCATAATATATATTTTTAAAAAGGCTTCAAAATATAAAACCTACTGTTTAAAGATTATACAAACATTTATCAGTACACATGTAAACGTAGAAAATAAATCAAGTGTGAAAAATTATGTGTACAGAAATCAGTGAAAATTCATTTCATATGAAGTGGAAGTGAGCATGTATATACCTACTGTGCAATTGATTTAAAAGTTAATCAGTTACTAGTGATTAGAAAACACAAAAATTATTACTTTTTTGTTCTCAAGGTGTTTAAGTACTGACAAAACACAGAGAAAGTATTAAATGTGAGTATGAATAAACAGTTATAATTTCCCAATATAGTTCACTAATTTGTTATAATAAAGGGAACATAAATATTCAGAGCTAATCTAAATATTTCATATAAATTAATCCTGTCAACCACTTTTATTTATCAAATTATTTATTGGACATATTAAAGAGTACTCAAATTTCTACCACTCCTTTCCTTGACTTCTCTCTGGCAAATACAGGTATTACTTAAGAGTAAAGAAGAGGCAGGTAGGAGAAAGGAAGTAGGGCTTAATTTCAGAATGACTATGCTAAATGTATCTTTAATGCATGCTTAATAAACTGTTTCAGAGAAAGTACTGAGAATCAAACTTTAGAAACTATGTCAGAATGGTAGTACATACTTGTTTAGCAATTTTAAAACTGGTGAAAGAAAATTGCCTGATATATATAACTAAACACTTAGGTAATTAATCCACCTAATATTGTTTTTTTCATACCCTTGACTTTTTATTAGAGGTATAAGCTTTGGAGTTGCTGAATATTTGGCGAACATCCTTATAAAATTCCAGAGGACTACCATAGTTTCCTGCTTCCAAAGTTTCTTTCACAGTGCTGAAGTCCATAGGAGTGTCTATAACATGACAATCCTACAAAGAAGAATGTGTTATTAAACACACAGGCTGAGTAACAACACTACATAATACAATGGGACTGAGATTTGCATCATCATGAAACAAACACACTGCTCTTTAATTTGCCAGTTACCTCTTTGTAGTCCCAAACCATCCATTTAATAGAGGTCTTTTGGTGGCTCAGGGAAACAGCAGGGGTCTGTGGGAGGGTCTTAGCCCTCACCCTTCAATAGAAAACCATATGACTCTCTCAAGGGACAGAACAGAAAATCCACAGCCACTGGCTTCATCTCTACATAGATGGGAATATCTTGGAAATAGGTAGCTAATTTGTGACATGGAACTATTTAATTCTGTGTGAATAATCCCATCTTCTACTTTCATTGAGCAATGTGCCAGGAAGTTGGCATGAGGGCATTCTACCTAAACTGTCATTAGTTGAAGGTCAAAATCAAATTGGCCATGTTTGTGCCTTTCTCCTATCTTTCTGTTTTTAAATAAATGTGACACTTGTGCTTCATCTAAAGTCTTAAGTCTCAGATTCATGATTAGTTTGATCTTTATTAGTTAGGGGTAGGAGAAGATTCTTTCTATTTTAATCTAAATCTTTCAAGTCTAGTTAAGATATTCCTAGGGTTATCATATGGAATTACATCTGAAATTTATACTTATGTATACCACAGCCACCAATAATAAACATGTTCTGGAGTGAAAACCATAGTCAATATTAGATCCTTCATCCTACTTAGAATCATTAAGAAATAAAAGCACAACATTTCTCTCAAAGGAGAAGCCAAAGGGCCAGATGAAGGGGCAGAAGAAAGGTATTATAAAAAGAGAAAGTATTTTTCAAAGTATGAGAAATCACAGTTGATCTTAATGTATCTTCTTAAATTTTTTTGCTTAAATCATAAAAACCAAAGTGTATTCCAACATAATATGGCTTATGAAACAAAGATTTTCATAGAGAAAAAATATTGGAACTTCATGCAATACAGTGACCAAAACTCAAAAGACCCAGTCAGCCTGCTGAATAAAGTCCCACTGGGAACAATCAGCTGCAGTTACAGACATAATTATGTTGTGTAATTGATGTTTTCTACTCTGCTACAGTAGCTTTAGAACTATAGAAACAAACATCTACCCAGATGCTACAAAGAACTCTCCAGAGCATGTGTTGTTTAAAAGCCAAAAAATAAACAACCAAAATCTCAAACAAAGGTAAAAAGATAGTAAGCAAAGTTGAAAAATAGCTTTATAAATTATAAAAGGTTTGTTTACAGTATGGGGATTTAAAAAAGTAAAACAACACAAAAACAACTAGAACATATATGTCTTTTAAGAGACTTCTAGGCCTACCTCACAAAGAGATGGATCTTGTTGTCGTTCTGGAATAACTGACTCAGAGGATTCGCCCTCTTGCTCTTGATGGCCCTATTAGGGTAAAGAAGATATATTGTATTTCCAGACCACCATAACAAAATATCAAGACTTGAAATGCAATTATGATTTAAAGCTCAAAGATCCATAAATAGGAATTATGTTTTTACTAACTATAATTTAAGATGAAGGAATTCTACATTCACCATTCTCCTCTACCATGAAAAATACAAAACTAATTTATTCTACCTAAACCCCCTACAAAAACAAATCAAGTTTTGTTGAATGTAATTTTGTTCCTTATTTGAATAATATTTTTTCCCAACTGAAACCTGTTTATGCAGAGAATATTGATGTTTACTAATTTCAGAGGATAGTTTGATGTATTTCTGAAATATTGCTGTACCTTTTTTCTGAAAAAGCTAAAACAGATTTGCTATCTATACTAAAAGGTTATTCAACATGTAAATAGATATACTCCTAGAAAAGGTATCCTGTAATTTAAGTTCTCAAGCTTTTATCTTTGATGAAAAGTAATATGGTATATTGATTACTCTAAGTGATCATATTTAATAACTTATTTATTGTAAATTAAATAGGGCTGACATATGTTATCAAGGGTCTCCAGTGTGTAGAAGTTTATTAGAAGTTAATAAAATGCATTAAACAAATACGCAAAATAAAAGCAGCAAGGAAATGCAAAGATGTTTAGATTAAAATTTGGTTTACAACTGTGTAATTTACAAAGTACATGTCAGGCATTTTAAAAAGTCATGAGTAATCACACTACACACTTTCACAATTCAAAGATATACAAACAAAGAAGGAAGAAGGAAGGAAGGAAGAGAGGGGGGAAGGGCTCTTAACTAGAACTTAGCATGGACATTTATGGGAAATTACATATTGGTAATTAGTTAAATAACTATACTTACTGGGTAGGAAAGAGGATCAGATGGCTGTCGAAATGGCTCTGAGTCTTCACGTTCATAAATGAGGCCCAACAGTTCTGTGCATTGTTTTCTCCAAGCATCAGGATTACACTTTAAAGACAGCCTTCTGCCTCGGCATTTGACCTGTAGATTTTAAAAGAATTATATCTAAAAGCTCTTTCCTTAAGTCTTCATTGATTTTCTCCTGTCTTCCTATGTTAATATATATCTATATAAGATAGAGCAGCTGCTATTTAAAAATTTCTTAGTTTAGATTAAACATCATTCTCCCTGGCAAAAATATAAACAAATAAAAACTGGATATTATATTCTTAGAAACAGCAATAATTCTAGCATTCTGAATTCTCATTTTAAGAAAATCTACAAGGTCAGTAATTTTAATACCTTAGTCTTTGCTGCTAGCTAAGAATATTTGACAATGGCACTGTAATTTTCTCAAAATAACAATTGAACAATTGAACAATTGAATTCTTAAGTAAATCCTTTGTGGTCATAATATATTCTTGCCTTTACTATTTGATGCCTTTTTTACACAATCTGTTTCAGTATTTGAAAGGGAACATTTTCCTTATATACAACAAATGTTTGTCTAATTATCATAAAGGAGAAGTGTGCAGAACAGAGTTAACATAACAGACCTGAGGCTATCTTTAGCAGGGCTTGCTTATAAGGTTGGCCCTTGACTGGCATCTAGGAACTTGGTACTTGAACTCTTTTCTAAATAATAAAGGTGGTTTACTGTGCCCACACTGTTTGTACAAAGAATGTCACTTGTGCTGAACATTCACTTTCCTGTACATTTCCTATGCTTTCCTGCTTTCTGTGAGTCTGGAATCTTGGCATGTGCTAGCTAGATGGGGTCTACATAACAAACTCCCAATAAATTCTTTGGGAGATCAGTCTCTAATCACACACATGTTGCTACATTTTCACTGTGGGAAAAGAATGTACTCTGTGTGGCCCTTCAGAGGAGAGAGAGAACATAAAGAAACCTGCACATGGATTCCTCCAGACTCTGCCTGTATCTTTTTCCTTGTGATCCAGCTGTGTATCCTTACTGTGTCACTGTCATAAACCTTAGCGATGAGTTAACAAGTATATATACTGAGTTCCATAAGTCTTTCTAGCAACTCTCCAAATATGTGGAGTTGGTCTTAGGGATCCCTGACACAGGAAGCCTGAATTTTTTTCTTATCAGCAGTTCATTTATCCACTTACCCTTCTTCCAGATGAAGTACCAGGACCATCTGAATCTAAATCAACAATTTCTGTATCCTAAAATTAAAAAGGAAGAGTGGGAGAAGATATTAAGTTATATTCAGTCTTACAAATTAAATAAAATTTACAAAGAAATGGCAAATATAATCACAATTAACTCCCTCATTGGAGCAGGCAACAGAACAAAGATGAGAGGGAGACTCACTCCAAATTTCACCTACATGCTATATACAATTTGGAAAATATACTGGGAGAAGAAGAGTAAATGAGGTTTCTCTTTAAATCAGAATAGGAAATGAGGGGGAAAGTACAATGATTGGTATCTAAAGTTGTACCTAAATGTTAGTATTTTTTAAAGAAACTTATTTTATATGACATGATAATTTAATATACTATAATCATGAATTACTCATTATTAATCTTTTGCTACTTCAAGAAATATATCTCTTTTCTATAGGGAAAATATGAATGTGTATTAAAACATAAGATTCAGTTAAGTATCCCTCTGAGGGTTAGTTTTTTAATACAAAGAGGCAAGGCCCACACACCACTATTAACTTGCTGATGGTGAAGCACACTGGTAATGCCTCAGAGAATCTAGAAAATGGCTACAAGTGAACTTATCTACAAAACAGAAATAGAGTTACAGATGTAGAAAATAAACTTATGGTTACCAGGCGGGTAAGGGTGGGGGAGCGATAAATTGGAAGATTGGGATTGACATATACACACTACTATATATAAAATAGATAACTAATAAGGACCTACTGTCTAGCACAGGGAACTGTACTCAGTACTCTGTAATGGCCTATATGGGAAAATAATCTAAAAAAGAGTGGATATATGTATATGTATAACAGATTCACTTTGCTGTACACCTGAAACTAACACAACATTGCAAATCAACTATACCCCAATAAATTTTTTTTTAAAAAAGAAAGCAAAGTAGCTCATGAGCCATTGGTTTCCCTTTCTAAAATTGCTGAATTACATTTTACTTTAATTTTCTATTCTAACCCAGAGTACCATTCTGAGGTGAGCAACATCCATCCATGATAAAAACTCCCTGGGGGGTTAATATCCAAAAGATATAACAAAATAGGTATAGATTTTATTTCAACATAATAAAGGCCATATATGACAAACTCACAGCTAACTTCATGGTCAATGGAAAAAAACCCAAAAGCTTTTCCTCTAAGATCAGGAATGAGACAAGGATGTCCACTCTTTTATTTTATTTAACATAGTATTGGAAGCCCTAGCTAGAACAATTAGTCAAGAAAAACAAAAGACATCCAAATTAAAAAGGAAGAAGTAATACTGTCTCTGTTAGCAGATGACATAATACTACATATAGAAAACTCTAAATACTCCACCAAAAAACTGCTAGAACTAATCAACAAATTCAGTAAAGTTGCAGGATACAAAATCAATATACAAAAATAAGTTGTGTTTCTATACACTAATAATGGGCTATCAGAAAGAGAAATTAAGAAAATAATGCCATTTATAATTGCATCAAAAAGAATAAAATACCTAGGAATAAATTTAACCAAGGAGTTGAAAGATCTGGACACTGAAACCTATAATACATTGATGAAACAGAAGAATACACAAATAAATGGAAAGATAGTCCATGCTCATGGATTCGGAAAATTAATATCGTTAAAATGTTTGTACTACTCAAAGCAATATACAGATTCAACACAATTTCCAACAGCATTTTTTGCAGAAATAGAAAATAATCTTAAAATTCATATGGAACCATATAAAAGAATTCTAATAGCAACCTTGAGAAAGAAGAACAGAGCTGGAGGCATCACACCTCCTGATACCAAACTATATTACAAAGATATAGTAATCACAAGAGTATGGTATTGACATAAAACACACAGATCAATGGAACAGAATAGAGCACAGAAATAAACCCATGCATATTGGTCAATTAATTTACAACAGAGGAGCCAAGAATATAAAATAGGGAAAGCATAGTTTCTTCAATAAATTGTGCTGGGAAAAGTGGATATCCACCTGCAAAAGAATGGAACTGGACACCTATCTTACACCATACATTAAACACAACTCAAAATGGATTAAGGACTTGGATGTAAGACATGAAACCATAAAGCTCCTAAGAGAGGACTTCCCTGGTGGTGCAGTGGTTGAGAGTCCGCCTGCCGAGGCAGGGGACACGGGTTCGTGACCCGGTCCAGGAAGATCCCACATGCCGCGGAGTGGCTGGGCCCGTGAGACATGGCCGCTGAGCCTGTGCGTCTGGAGCCTGTGCTCCACAACAGGAGAGGCCGCAACAGTGAGAGGCCCGTGTACCGCAAAAAAAAACAACAAAAAAAAACAACTCCTAAGAAAAAACACAGGGGTGTAAGCTGCTTGACATTGGTCTTGACAATGATGTTTTTGGATGTGACAAAATGCAAAGGTAATAAAAGGCAACAAAAGCAAAAATAAACAAGTGGAACTACATCAGACTAGAAAGCTTCTGCACAGTAAAGAAAACCATCAACAAAATGAAAGGCAATGTACCAAATGGGAGAAAATATTTGCAAATCATATATTTGATAGGGGAAAATATCCAAAAGATATAAACAACTTGATAGCAAAAGAACAAATAATCCAATTAAAAAATGGGCAGAGAAACTGAATATTTTTCAAAGGAGACATCCAAATGGCCAATGGGTACATGAAAAGGCACTCAACATCACTAATCATCAGGGAAAAGCAAATGAAAACCACAGTGAAATATCACCTCACACCTGTTAGAATGGTTATTATCAAATAGACAAAGAAATAACAAGTGCTGGCGAGGATGTGGAGAAAAGAGAGTCCTTGTGCACTGTTGGTAGGAATGTAAATCGGTACAGCCACTATGGAAAACAGTATGGAGGTTCCTCAAAAAATTAAAAACAGAACTACCATATGATCCAGCAATGTCACTTATGGGTATATATCTAAAGGAAATAAAAACAAGATATCAAAGATATAAAGTTGTACTCCCATGTTCATTGCAGTATTATTCACAATAGCTAAGATATGGAAACAATCTGTCTGTCAACAGATGAATGGACAGAGAAGATATGGTATATATATATATACACAATGGAATATTATTCAGCCTTAAGAAAGAAGGTAATTCTGCCATTTGTGACAATGCAGATGGACCTTGAGGGCATTATGCTAAGTGAAATAAGTCAGACAAAGAAAGACAAATACTGCATGGTATCACTCATATGTAGAATCTTTAAAAAAAGGGAAAGTCAAACTCATAGAAACAGAGTACAGAAAAGCAGTTGGGTGGTGGACCAGATGGTGGGGGGGAATATGGAGAGGGTGGTAAAAGGATACAAACTTCCAGCTAGAAGATGAATAAGGTCTGAGGATATAAGGATCTAATGTAAACCATGGTGACTATAATTGATAACACTGTATTGTACAACTGCAATTTACTTAAAGAGTAGAACTTAAATGTTGAAAGAAAGGAAGGAAGGGAAGGAGGGAGCGAGAGAGGAAGGGAGAGAGGGAGGAAGGGAGGAAGAAAGGAAAAGTAAGGTTGCTGAATTACATTTTACTTTAATTTCCTATTCTAATCCAAGTAATGCTACTTTGAGGAGGTATTCTTGCTACATCAAATTCTGAATCAAAATGCATTTATATGGAAGGTCAGAGAAAATATCAGGAATAAGAATGACAAATTTTTCATTAGTTTCAGGAGGATAATATCTAATTGGCATATCTGAGTTTTCCTTAATATGTAAATAACATTTAACTTCAATAATACTTACAACATTTTATAGTCAAATACATTTTTGTAAAATTTAAAAACACGGGGGAAAAAATAAATAAAAAAAATAAAAACACTGGAGATTTACCATTCTGGGAATTAACAGTACAGAAAATATAAACATGTAAAATACCTCTGTACAATAATAGCCACTGCAATAAAATCCAGCATATCTGAATCACTCATCCCTGGGATGAATTGTTTTCCATTAAATATTTTTGAATTATCACTTTTCATTACTGTTTAAGCCTTTTATCTTGGTTTTTGCTTCTATCATAGCCTCTAGTCACAAATAGCTTAATGTAAATTAGGGATATGACTGGGTGGGGAAATAAGATACATGAGGGTCTACTGACAATACTAATTCCATTTCATTAAGAAAAACTGGTTTATGTTTGCAAGTTTTCATAAAGGAAATCAAATAGCAATTCCATGAAAGTACTAAAGTACTAAAAATGTAGACTTTCAAGTTTAAAATTATAAAATACTTTAAAATTTTATATATACTGTGTAGAAAATTAATCCCTACTAAAACTACCATCAACTAACCATTCTTTTAAAACACTGATTAGTGCTTTGTCCTGTTTTCAAGGGCTGGAAAATAAAGTATTGATTTCTCATCACTGAAACCCACTGTGTCAAAAAGGATGACTGACCACCTCTCTCTGACTGTAGCACACTACATTTTTGGTATATATTAACATATAGGTTAAAGAGTTTAATACAAAAAGATGCAGGTGTTCAGCCAGCTTTCAGAAATCAGCTTCACTGCTTATAGTTAGTTTTTTTTTTTTTTTTTTTTCCTGTACACAGGCCTCTCACTGTTGTGGCCTCTCCCGTTGCGGAGCACAGGCTCTGGACACGCAGGCTCAGCGGCCATGGCTCATGGGCCCAGCCGCTCTGCGGCATGTGGGATCCTCCCAGACCGGGGCACAAACCCGTGTCCTCTGCCTCGGCAGGCGGACACTCAACCACTGCGCCACCAGGGAAGCCCCTATAGTTTGTTTTAACACTTACATATAATACTTATTGTACTTTAAATGACAGAAAAGGAATTCATGCCTACAAATCATGCTGTGATTCTTACCTCCTCTTCATCAGTACTGTTTAGTTCTTCTGCTTTAATTTTATTATAAGTATCCAGTATATCAGTACAGCTCTGATCCCTGAGAAGACAGATAAGTTAAAATACATTTCAATAAATTTTAGAAGTCAGAAGTCAGCCTCTATGGGAGATAAAACTTCTTCTTACCCAATAAATCGAAGTAAGACATCAGTTACAATTTTGGCTGCTTTAACTATAGGACTGTCTGGCTCATTGAAAGTCCTAGCATTATGCTCAATGTAGCGTACTTCCCACATTAATGCTGATATTCTCCTATGAAAGAAAAAATACCCTGTTACTCTTGGTTGATACATTTAAAGTCTATTCTAGGATTAGACAACATAGAACAACTAGGCATTTAATCATGATATGTCAAAGGTGTTCAGATATATGTATGTGACTCAATATATGTGTGTGACTAATGTGCACTAATAAAGGTGTATAGTTAGAGTATTTGAAGCACAGGCAAGAGTTCAGAACCACTGGACTATAAACTTGGATATGAAAACTTGGAAAAGAACTGACCCACGACATCGTGGGTAAATAGCAATTTGACCAAGGTCAAAGTAACAAAAACAAACAAATACTGCTTTGATAAATCAACAGAAGAATGTTTCGTTTTCAGAGAAAAGCAAAAAACAAAAAGGATAGATTTTTACCTCATTGCTTTTATGATATATACTATTGAATGAAATTATAGGTAAAGATATAAAATACACCCAACTGGTTATATTTATAACCATTTCATGGAATAATTGTGGTTAGGACACAGTAGACTCTAGGGTGAGAGAGGTACCAAAAGCTGCCCTCCACTGCCTTCCCATAATCACCCCACTCCCAACCAAAACCAAGGAAAAAATAACTTGGCTTTTTCTATATACATTTTGGGACTGGTAATTAAATCTAATTAACTGCTGCCTAATTCCCCAACAGGGGATTTAAAACATGCTCCAAGTCCCTGGAGCACCATAATCAAGATGAATCCACAAACTACTTAATCTGCTTTTAATAAGTTAAAATTAACTGTAGTTTTTGTTTCATATGTGACTTGTGCTAGTCATAATTTCCTCCCTGTCCATACCCCTTCTTAGCCTGGAAGAGTGAAAATCTACTGAATAAAGGGAAATCAGTGTTCCAAATTTTCAGGAGAAATTTTGGAGTGGGTCTTCTGAGCAGTTATTTTACACTATGAAAACAAAGATCTCAGTGTATCATTATGCAAAAAGGAAAGCAAAAGATATAAAACTATACAAGCTTTTAGGAAATGATAAAAATTAAACAGACCTGTAAAAGCGATTTTCAAGTCTCCGCCTGATGGTGTTGAGGTCAGTTGGATAAGCAACTACAGTACAATACAAGGGATAGGCACTGAGATCCACTGGAACAGCAAAAGGGCTGGCAAAATCTACAACATTTACAAAATAAAAAAAGACAATTATAAAGAACACTAACATTTCATTTTAACAAACAAAAACACATATAAACAAGAAGGGTGGGTGATATAATACTACATTTCTAAAATGCTGATGATTCAATCATGCAAAAACTAGACCAATACTATTATAATGTTATTCTTTTTATTTGGACATTCTATCTATGAATCAATCATGCATGATACACTGGTTCAAATCGGTAAAAACAAGACAAAATTAAAGAAGGACTGTGTTTAACTTCAAATTTATGTCTTTTCTGGATAAATGTCAAATGTCTCGTGATATACTTCAGAAAATATAAGTAGTCATGGAGTAAAATATATTACTGCACCCACTGTCTTTACCAAAATATCGATCCAAAGTTAGGCTCAGGGAATAGCTAGAGAGCCAAAATGACTCAAGAAAGTAAAAGACACCTATATGGCTGCCTTCACTATTATAGCCCAAGAACTGAAAAAGTTTGCCAGTCATTACTTTGGCCAAGCAAATAAAAATGTTATTATTAAAACTAGAATCACCATGCCTCTTGGGTTAAAAGTATACAGTGAGAAAATGCATTTCCTTTTACAGAACTTATAATTCTGCTGGTTTTCCTTCCCATCTTCCTAACATTCTTTCACATTCACCATACCCAGGGAAAGAAGGTGGTTGATGCCCTGAATAACTCGTTCACATTCCTCATCTCTGGAATGAGCCCCCCACTCTCCTTCCTGAGGTTTGTATAGCAAAGCAGTCAATTCCTCCTGGGACACAGGAACACCAGCACCAACTTCATCTGGAAAGGCAGCTATGCATAAAGTGAAAAATCAGAAATAATTAGTTTCTAGAATCATGCTATTGCCATTTTTCTTTTAGAAAAATTATAATTCATTTTTTAAAAGCATATTTACTTCCTTCTGGAATTGGCTCCATATCCCAGGGACTCATCTTTTCTCTCTCGTTATTGTCCCAGCTATTAAAAAATAACAAGATACAAATCAAATTCAGATGACATTTTATATACTAGCATAATTTGCATTACTTCTTGGGGGTGAAATTTGTAAAGGGACAATACAGTTTCTTTGAAGTACAACTTTGCTTACACAAAGATAATAATAAGCCCCTAATAGAGAAAACATGGCCCATCAATATGAAAGAGAGTTGTAAGCTTACTCTTAGTTCTGCTGGGCTTTTTTTTTTTTTAATTCCAACCAAGCATACATTCAATGTTAAGCCAGGGTACAGAATAAAAAGATCTCTTTGGAAAATTCCTTTCAGGTTAAAAAAGTCGATTTAATAGATCACTTCTTTCTATGAGATAACCTAATTTATTCTAACAGGTTGGGTATTATAGCTTCTCCAAAAGTTTATTATTCCCTTTTGATCTACAGTATGGAGACTAAAAGTCAATCTTCACAGTATAAACATTTGTTCTATCATTCTTGAGAAGAAAGCTTTATTTATTAGGAATCTTACAACTCTGGTATTTCATGAACAGCAAAAGTAAATTGTAGACAAACAGTATATCCAAACATAATGCAGTCACTCCTGTCTAGAATTCATACCATTAAATAAAAAACTATGTAAATATTCAGTATTATATTCCAGGTGTAACAATTAATTTAAACACTGAATTAATTTCAGTACTCTTCATGAAATAATAATTGTAATTCTTGTCTAAAATAGAAATACTTACGAGAAAATACAGGAATAAGGGAGGCAGAAATAAGTCTTCAGTTCCTGCTTTGTGTTAGCATGCATATTGGACCAAAAGGTTTATCAACAAATTTCTTCCTTAAAGGTACTATGATTACTTCCTTACAGGTACAAGTCTTATAAGACTAGGTAAGGTAGGGTTTATAGAAAGTCCATATAGTACTACAGTATTATATCAGGTGTAAACGACCATAAATATACTTACTGAACACTGTAACACTGGAAAGAACTATCAGGATACTCTGGTTGAAAAGGCTGCTGACTCTCCACGGTCCCAAACCACCAGGCGTCATCTATTATACTGCGGAATCTATCACCTACAATGTTTTTAGAAATTCTTAAGAGTGCTCTTGAGAATAATCACTCTGTTCCCACTCTAAACTGCTAGTTTTTGTTGAATACAGAAGCAGCATTGTATCCAGCATTATTAGAGGTTTCAATCTGAGTTTTCCATATATGTGAATTTTACATTTTACCCTCTTCAAGGATTTTGATTTCCAAATGCTAATAATTATTCTGAAATAAATCACATATTACCGCATATAATTTAACTTTTATCAATTACTTGGGCTCATTAGACATACTGCTTTTTGTATTGCACATATGATACTACAGTTGTTTCTTCTATTTTTTGTTTCACCATTTTGTTCTTAAAAATCTCTTCATACTAGTTTTGTACCTTTAAATGGCTAAGGAATACAAAACCAACCATGTGGACAAAAATGTCTCTCCTACATAAGAAAGGAGAATTTAAAAGTACTAATAGCAGATAATAACATAGTGGTTGCTCTGTGTCAGGTATCATTTTATTCATATCGACCTTATAGGTATGTTCTGATGTGATTCCCATTTTACAGATAATGGAGTTGAGGCAAACAGAGGTTAAAATCTTGCCCAAGATTAAACAGCTAGTGAAGGGGGAGGAATAGAGGGGGAGAGAATAAGAAGGGGAAAGAGAGAAAGGGAGAAAAAGGGAGAGGGGGAGACAGAGAGAGGAGGAGGGCAGAGGGGTAGATGGAAAGAGGTAGAAGAGGAGGAAGAGGGAGAGGAAGAGGGGGTGGGGGGGCAGAGAGAAAGAGAGAGAGAGAGAAAGGAGAGAGAAACCCACAATCAGTAAAGGCCTTTTAAGAGCCCAAGTGTTAAGTACTCCATTTCATGGCCATTGACATTTCAAGATTTTCTTTTTAATACAGATTTGTATTCTAATAGAGTAGGTATTCACAGAAAAGGTTTTATGCCACTTACAATGTTCATAAAATCACCGAAACGTAACTGAAAAGAAAAATTTAATTTTTCTAATTTGGCTAACAGCTGTTTCAGTCTACTGATTTCTTTCTGTTAAATTGGTTTAAAAGTTACTTACTCTACTTCAAACAATAATTATTCAGTGAGAATTCTATACTTACCAATCTGCCAGTTCCTTTCTTTGGCTTCATTATAAAACTGATGTAGCACAAGGAAGTCAATGACATCTGGCATGTCATGATACCTGAGGAGAAAGTAAAGTACATATGATTCAGTATACAGATATAACAGTATATGTTACTTTCTAAACATCCAGGAATATATGCTTAATGTGGAAGTATTGAGCAAAACGTTGCAAAACTCAACGTCCCTGTGAATGCATTTACTTAAATTAAACCCCATCTGTTTGATCTGTTTGGCTTAAATATTTACTTATGACATTATTTTTTTAATATTTGCATAAAGTAATTTATTTTCTTTATTCCAGTGTATGTTTATTGGGGTTTATTTCACTTGTTTTTATTCTCCTTGTTTTAACATCTTTATTGGAGTAAAATTGCTTTACAATGGTATGTTAGTTTCTGCTTTATAACAAAGTAAATCAGTTATACATATACATATGTTTCCATATCTCTTCCCTCTTGCGTCTCCCTAACTCCCACCCTCCCTATGCCACCCCTCTAGGTGGTCACAAACCACAAAGCTGATCTCCCTGTGCTATGCAGCTGCTTCCGACTAGCAATCTATTTTACGTTTGGTAGTGTATATATGTCCATGCCACTCTCTCACTCAATCTCAGCTTACCCTTCCCCCTCCCCATATCCTCAAGTCCATTCTCTAGTAGGTCTGTGTCTTTATTCCCGGCTTACCCCTAGGTTCTTCATGATCTTTTTTTTTCTTAGATTCCATATATATGTGTTAGCATATGGTATTTGTTTTTCTCTTTCTGACTTACTTCACTCTGTATGACAGACTCTAGGTCCATCCACCTCACTACGAATAACTCAGTTTCGTTTGTTTATGGCTGAGTAATATTCCATTGCATATATGTGCCACATCTTCCTTATCCATTCATCCAATGATGGACACTTAGGTTGCTTCCATGTCCTGGCTATTGTAAATAGAGGTACAATGAACATTTTGGTACATGACTCTTTTTGAATTATGGTTTTCTCAGGGTATATGCCCAGTAGTGGGATTACGGGGTCATGTGGTAGTACAATTTTTAGTATTTTAAGGAACCTCCATACTGTTATCCATAGTGGCTGTATCAATTTACATTCTCACCGCAGTGCAAGCATGTTCCTTTTCTCCACACCCTCTCCAGCATTTATTGTTTCTAGATTTTTTGATGATGGCCACTCTGACCGGTGAGAGATGATATCTCATTGTAGTTTTGTATTTCTCTAATGATTAATGATGTTGAGCATTCTTTCATGGGTTTGTTGGCAATCTGTATATCTTCTGTAGAGAAATGTCTGTTTAAGTCTTCTGCCCATTTTTGGATTGTGTTGTTTTACTGTTATTGAGCTGCATGAGCTGCTTGTAAATCTTGAAGATTAATCCTTTGTCAGTTGCATCATCTGCAAATATTTTCTCCCATTCTGAGGGTTGTCTTTTGGTCTTATTTATGGTTTCCTTTGCTGTGCAAAAGCTTTGAAGTTTCATTAGGTCCCATTTGTTTACTTTTGTTTTTATTTCCATTTCCCTAGGAGGTGGGTCAAAAAGGATCTTGCTGTGAGTTATGTCATAGAGTGTTCTGCTTATGTTATCCTCTAAGAGTTAGAAAGTGTCTGGCCTTACATTTGAGTCTTTAATCCATTTTGAGTTTATTTTTGTGTATGGTGTTAGGGAGTGTTCTAATTTCATACTTTTACATGTAACTGTACAGTTTTCCCAGTATCACTTATTGAAGAGGCTGTCTTTTCTCCACTAGTATATTCTTGCCTCCTTTATCAAAGATAAGGTGACCATATGTGCATGGGTTTATCTCTGGGCTTTCTATCCTGTTCCATTGATCTATATTTCTGCTTTTGTGCCAGTACCATACGGTCTTGATTACAGTAGCTTTGAAGTATAGTCTGAAGTCAGGTAGCCTGATTCCTCCAGCTCCGTTTTTCATTCTCAAGATTGCTTTAGCTATTCGGGGTCATTCGTGCTTCCATACAAATTGTGAAACTTTTTGTTCTAGTTCTGTGAAAAATGCCAGTGGTACTTTGATAGGGATTGCATTGAATCCGTAGATTGCTTTGGGTAGTAGAGTCATTTTCACAATGTTGACTCTTCCCATCCAAGAACATGGTATATCTCTCCATCTATTTGTATCATCTTTCATTTCTTTCATCAGTGTCTTATAATTTTCTGCATACAGGTCTATTGTCTCCTTAGGTAGGTTTATTCCTAGATATTTTATTCTTTTTGCTGCTATGGTAAATGGGAGTGTTTTCTTAATTTCATTTTCATATTTTTCATCATTAGGGTATAGGAATGCCAGAGATTTCTGTGCATTAATTTTGTATACTGCTACATTACCAAATTCATTGATTAGTTCTAGTAGCTTTCCGGTAGCATGTTTAGGATTCTCTATGTAGGGTATTATGTCATCTGCAAACAATGACAGCTTTACTTCTTCTTTTCCAATTTGGATTCTTTTATTTCTTTTTCTTCTCTGATTGCTGTGGCTAAAACTTCCAAAACTATGTTGAATAATAGTGGTGAGAGTGGGCAACCTTGTCTTGTTCCTGATCTTAGTGGAAAAGGTTTCAGTTTTTTACCATTGTGGACAATGTTGGCTGTGGGTTTTTCATATATGGCCTTCATTATGGTGAGGAAAGTTTCCTCTATGCCTACTTTCTCCAGGGTTTTTATCATAAATGGGTGGTGAATTTTGTCAAAAGCTTTCTCTGCATCTATTGAGAAGATCATATGGATTTCCTCCTTCAATTTGTTAATATGGTGTATCACATTGATTGATTTGCGTATATTGAGAATTCTTGCACTCCTGGAATAAATCCTACTTGATCATGGTGTATGATCCTTTTAATGTGCTGTTGGATTCTGTTTGCTAGTATTTTGTTGAGGATTTTTGCATCTATGTTCAACAGTGATATCGGCCTGTTCTTTTCTTTCTTTGTGACATCTTTTGTCTGGTTTTGGTATCAGGGTGATGGTGGCCTCATAGAATGAGTTTGGGAGTGTTCCTCCCTCTGCTATATTTTGGAAGAGTTTGAGAAGGATAGGTGTTAGTTCTTCTCTAAATGTTTGATAGAATTTGCCTGTGAAGCCATCTGGTCCTGAGCTTGGGTTTGTTGGAAGATTTTTAATCACAGTTTCAATTTTAGTGCTTGTGATTGGCGTGTTCATATTTTCTGTTTCTTCCTGGTTCCGTCTCGGCAGGTTGTGCATTTCTAAGAATTTGTCCATTTCTTCCAGGTTGTCCATTTTATTGGCATAGAGTTGTTTGTAGTAATCTCACATGATCCTTTGTATTTGTGCAGTGTAAGTTGTTACTTCTCCTTTTTCATTGCTAATTCTATGTCCTGCCACTCCCTTCTGGCTTGCAGAGTTTCTGCTGAAAGATCAGCTGTTATCCTTATGGGGATTCGCTTGTGTGTTATTTGTTGTTTTTCCCTTGCTGCTTTTAATATGTTTCCTTTGTATTTAATTTTTGATACTTTGATTAATATGTGTCTTGGCGTGTTTCTCCTTGGATTTATCCTGTATGGGACTCTCTGTGCTTCTTGGACTTGATTGACTATTTCCTTTCCCATATTAGGGAAGTTTTCAACTGTAATGTCTTCAAATATTTTCTCAGTCCCTTTCGTTTTCTTTTCTTCTTCTGGGACCCCTATAATTCGAATATTGGTGCATTTAATGTTGTCCCACAGCTCTCTGAAACTGTCCTCAGTTCTTTTCATTGTTTTTTTCTTTATTCTGCTCTGCAGTAGTTATTTCCACTATTTTGTCTTCCAGGTCACTTATCCGTTCTTCTGTCTCAGTTATTCTGCTATTGATCCCTTCTAGAGTATTTATAATTTCATTTATTTTGTTGTTCATCATTGCTTGTTTCCTCTTTAGTTTTTCTAGGTCCTTGTTAAATGTTTCTTGAATTTTCTCTATTCTACTTCCAAGATTTTGGATATCTTTACTATCATTATTCTGAATTCTTTTTCAGGTAGACTGCCTATTTCCTCTTCATTTGTTAGGTCTGGGGTTTTTTTTTACCTTGCTCCTTCATCTGCTGTGTTTTTCTGTCTTCTCATTTTGCTTATCTTACTGTGTTTGGGGTCTCCTTTTTGCAGGCTGTAGGTTCGTAGTTCCCGTTGTTTTTGGTGTCTGTCCCCAGTGGCTAAGTTTGGTTCAGTGGGTTGTGTAGGCTTCCTAGTGGAGGGGACTAGTGCCTATGCTCTCATGGATGAGGCTGTATCTAGTCTTTCTGGTGGGCAGGTCCACGTCCGGTGGTGTGTTTTGGGTTGTCTGTGACCTTATTATGATTTTAGGCAGCCCCTCTGCTAATGGGTGGGGTTGTGTTCTTGTCTTGCTAGTTGTTTGGCATAGGGTGTCCAGACTGTAGCTTGCTGGTCGTTGAGTGAAGCTGGGTCTTGGTGTTGAGATTTAGATCTCTGGGAGATTTTCGCCATTTGATGTGACGTGGAGTTGAGAGGTCTCTTGTGGACCAGTGTTCTGAAGTTGGCTCTCCCACCTCAGAGGCACAGCACTGAATCCTGGCTGGAGCACTAAGAGCCTTCATCCACACAGCTCAGAATAAAAGGGATAAAAAATAGAAAGAGGATAAAATAAAATAAAGTAAGATAAAATTTTTAAAAGTTATTAAAATAAAAATTATTAAGAAAAATAATTTTTAAGTAAAAAAAAAAAAACAACAGAAAAACGGGTGGACAGAACCCTAGGGCAAATGGTGAAAGCAAAGCTATACAGACAAAATATCACAGAGAAGCATACACATACACACTCACAAAAAGAGGAAAAGGGGGAAAAATAATATATCTTGCTCCCAGAGTCCACCTCCTCGATTTGGGATGATTCATTGTCTATTCAGGTATTCCACAGATGCAGGGTACATCAAGTTGATTGTGGAGATTTAATCCGCTGTTCCTGAGGCTGCTGGGAGCGATTTCCCTTTCTCTTCTTTGTTCACACAGCTCCTGGGGTTCAGCTTTGGATGTGGACTTGCCTCTGCACGTTGGTCGCCTGAGGGCGTCTGTTCTTCGCTCAGACAGGACGGGGTTAAAGGAGCAGCTGATTCGGGGGCTCTGGCTCACTCAGGCCGGGGGGAGGGAGGGGTATGGATGCGGGGCGAACCTGCAGAAGGAGAGGGCGGCATGACGTTGCAGCATCCTGAGGCGCGCCCTGTGTTCTCCCAGGGAAGTTGTCCCTGGATCACGGGACCCTGGCAGTAGCGGGCTGCACATCCTCCCGGGAGGGGAGGTGTGGATAGTGACCTGTGCTTGCACACAGGTTTCTTGGTGGCGGCAGCAGCAGCCTTAGCGTCTCATGCCCGTCTCTGGGGTCCGCACTGACAGCCGCAGCTTGCGCCCATCTCTGGAGCTCCTTTAAGCAGCGCTCTTAAATCCCCTCTCCTCGCATACCAGGAAACAAAGAGGGAGGAAAAAGTCTCTTGCCTCTTCGGCAGGTCCAGACTTTTTCTCGGACTCCCCCCCGGCTACCCGTGGTGCACTAATCCCTTCAGGCTGTGTACACGCCGTCAACCCCAGTCCTCTCCCTGCGCTCCCACAGAAGCCCGAGCCTCAGCTCCCAGCCCCGCCCGTCCCGGCGGGTGAGCAGACAAGCCTCTCAGGCTGGTGAGTGCTGGTCGGCACCAATCCTCTGTGCGGGAATCTCTCCGCTTTGCCTTCCGCACCCCTGTGGCCGCACTCTCCTCTGCAGCTCCAAAGCTCCCTCCCTCTGCCACCTGCAGTCTCCGCCCACGAGGGGGCTTCCTAGTGTGTGGAAACCTTTCCTCCTTCACAGCTCCCTCCCACTGGTGCAGGTCCCGTCCCTATTCTTTTGTCTCTGTTTCTTCTTTTTTCTTTTGCCCTACCCATGTACGTGGGGAGTGTCTTGCCTTTTGGGAGGTCTGAAGTCTTATGCCATGGTTCGGTGGGTGTTCTATAGGAGCAGTTCCACGTGTAGATGTATTTCTGATGTACCTGTGTGGAGCAAGGTGATCTCCGCGTCTTACTCTTCCGCCATCTTCCTCAACTTTCCATTATGACATTATTTATATCACTAGCTATATTACTTATTTATTTATTTATATATTTATTTATTTATTTATTATGTATTTATTTTTGGCTGCCTTGGGTCTTTGTTGCTGTGTGTGGGCTTTCTCTAGTTGCGGTGAGCAGGGGCTACTCTTCAATGTGGTGTGTGGGTTTCTCATTGTTGTGGCCTTTCTTGTTGGGGAGCACAGGCTCTAGGCGCATGGGCTTCAGTAGTTGTGGCATGCAGGCTCAGTAGTTGTGGCTTGGCTCACGGGCCCTACAGTGCAGGGTCAGTAGTTGTGGCGCACGGGCTTAGTTGCTCCACGGCATGTGGGATCTTCCCGGGCCAGGGCTGGAACCCATGTCCCCTGCATTGGCAGGTGGATTCTTAACCACTGTGCCATCAGGGAAGCCCTATATCACTAGCTATATTATTTTTATCCTGTCTATTTTATAAGATTGTTGTTTCTTACATTACCCAGTTATGTAACCAGGTCTTCAACAAAACTAATGATGCTTCAATGTCTTGAGGCAATTGACCACATACATAGTTCCATATAAAATTAATTGTAATAGCGCAACTCTAGATATGGGAAGAAGCAAAAAGGGAGGATATTTCCTGGATTATAAGAGTCTAGTAAAACAAATGATGCTGAGCCTAATCCAGAAATAGCACATTGGGTGGCCTATCAACAAAGTCCTTGCTTGACCTAAGAATAAGCTTTCATAATGCCATGGGACAAATGGGTCATGACATTCTTCCCAAACCTTAGATGAATTTATGACCAACGGGGGTTACTGTAAACAGAAATATGTTGCCTGTGACTCCAGTTCTACAAGGATCAAGTCATTAGCCACTGTAGTTGCTGACCTACAGCACACCCTGAAAGGAATTCAAGATGAAACATTCTGTGTTTTGGATATATGGGCCCCTAGATAGTTAAGATGCATATGTAATGAAGAACTTCAATGACCCCAGATTCTTGCATCTTCCCATATATAGAAAAGCACTAAAACCATTAACTGAGATATCTGATCCTTGTGACTAGCAATAACTAGCAGGATGTATGCTTGACTACAGGTATTTCCCAGCCCCCCAAAAATCATATATATGCTGGCTCATTCCCTCCTAACTCTTGAGAGCAGTTTGTCAGAGCTATCTTAGAGGCTGTCTCCTAGACTATAGTCCTCAGTAAGTCTCCAAATAAAACTGAAACCCACAACTCTCACATTGTACATTTTTCAGTTGAGATATATATATGTATATATATATATATATATATAGAGAGAGAGAGAGAGAGAGAGGGAGAGAGCTATTAAGTGGAGAAACAAAGCAAGAATTATACAAAGCAAGAATTAAACATTAAACCTTGGTCCTTAAACTCTAAAGCCTGTAGTGCTGTCATGTTTTCTTTCCCATTAAGACTTGTACTCTGCAGAATACATCATAGGGATTAAAATACACACACACACACACACACACACACACACACACACGATCCAAGATAGATACTCACTTAATGGAAAAAGATTCTCCAGTCATTTTGCCTGAAATGGGGTCCAGAAATGCAAGCTTCAAGCAGCACAGTGTAGGTGGTCCAACCTCATATTTGATTCCTACAATCTTAACAAATTCTTGTTCCTATTCATGAGAATAACAATAAATTATTACTTTCAATATAAATAATTGCCTAACATTTGCATATTATTTCATTATTTGAACAATTTAAAAATTATCTGAAACAACTTTGTAAATCAACTATACTCCAATAAAACTTTAAAAATAAAAAAATAAAAATTATCCTAATACCCACCAGATACTAGGCACTCCACTAAGTGTTAAAGGTAATAAGACATGGCTCTTGACCCCTTAATAGCAATTTGTAGTTTAGTGCAGGGCTATAAACCAACGATAAACAGCAGAATCCCCTTGGGAACATTTTTAAAATTCATGTTCCTAAACCCTACTACTATGGAATTGAGTTCACTATGTCTGGGGTAGAGCTCAGTCATATATATTTTGAAAAAACTCCCCAGGTTTTTCTCTGGGGAGTTAAGAATTGCTCTGCTGGTTAAGAATCACTCCTCTTGTCACTACTTCTCTCCTGAACTCCTTGATAGTCTGTCAGTGGGAGATCTTTGTGGCCGTCTTCTCGCCTCCTCCAACCCCACAGAACCCTACAAGTCTCAGTCATGCGTGAGTGCATCTCCATCCATGTTGGCCAGGCTGGTGTCCAGATCAGCAATTTCTGCTGGGAGCTCTACTGCCTGGAACATGGCATCCAGCCTGATGACCAGATGCCAAGTGACAAGACCATTGGAGGAGTTGTTGACTCCTTCAACACCTTCTTCAGTGAGACAGGTGCTGGCAAGCATGTGCCCAGGGCAGCGTTTGTAGACCTGGAACCCACAATCACTGATGAAGTTCACACTGGCACCTACCACCAGCTCTTCCACCCTAAGCAGATCGTCACAGGCAAGGAAGATGCTGCCAATAACTATTTCCACGGTCACTACACCATTTGCAAGGAGATCATTGACCTTGTCTTGGACCAAATTCGGAAACTGGCTGACCAGTGCACAGGCCTTCAGGGCTTCCTGGTTTTCCACAGCTTTGGTGGGGAACTGGTTCTGGGTTCACCTCCCTGCTGATGGAACGTCTCTCTGTCGACTATGGCAAGAAGGCTCACCTGGACCACAAGTTTGACCTGATGTATGTCAAGAGTGCCTTTGTTCACTGGTACGTGGGTGAGGGCATGGAGGAAAGAGAGTTTTCTGAGGCCTGTGAGGACATGGCTGCCCTTGAGAAGGAGTATGAGGAGGCTGGAGCGGATAGTGCTGAGGGAGAGGATGAGGGTAAAGAGTATTAACCTGTCTGCTGCAATTTTACACCCTTGTCTTGAGACTGTCTTATTTGTGTTCTGTGGAGCTGCCCATTGTGGCCCTATCTTATCAATAAAAGTGATATTTCTATTTAAAAAAAGAAAATAATCACTCCTCTAGCAGAAATACAGTTTGTAAGTAGGCAGGTGGACATGTTATGTATATGTTTGGGAAAAGGACTTACATTTATGAGTGCCTACAATATTATTTTATAATACCATCCTTATACATTGTTATTAGTCACACTTAACAGATGACAAAACTGAGCCTCATGGGTACAGTGACTTGTTTCAAGTTATACACTAGTATATAGCAGAGCTGGGATTGAAATTCAGGTCTTATTCCAAAGCCCAGGCTCTTATACCACATATATGCTGCCTCCTAAAATTTCCTATAACCACAGGGTTAGAATTTAAAGTAGGAAATCATATGGTTTATTTATTCCTTTGATCCTAAAAAAAAAAAACAAGAACAAAAACCTCAATTTTCACCTGATTCAGAACAGATGGTAGCATTCCTGTTTCCCAGGAGATGATTATGTAAAGCTCACTTGATAAGAAATTTTAGCACCTTACAACCTTAATACAATTTTTTAAGTGTCAAATCTTTATTTAAATAAATATATACATTCTCTCTTGCATCCTTCCTTTTAAGCATCATTACACAACAACCCTTCATTTACCTGGAAAACTATCATAAAATTGCCCTTTACTCTCTTGTTCTCAGAGTCGAAAAAACAAAATGACAAAAACAAATGTAAACCTAAGTAGAAATGATGGTGTATGTATCTCTATGTCTCTTTGTCTGTATTTATATAAGTATGAATGAATGAATGAATATGTATTTACAGTGAGAAAATCCTTCTCTAAAAAATAAACATATCTGTTTTATTCAATGACATGTAGCTACATAGGTACTATATCGAAAGAAATAATAAATAAAGCACCACAAAGTCATGAGTTTCTTAGGATTTATGATATTTACTATATCCTAAATTTGCCAGAATCTCAAGGGTGTTTGTGGTCCACACATGCAGTCACAGTTTATAGAGCTTCTAGAACGTTCAAAGCTGCTGAGGAAAATATCCACACCATGGAACTACTGCTTTGCTCCAATTATATCAATAGAATGGTATACACTACAGGACCTGAAGCTTGAAGGAAATTAGGTCAAATAATCAAGACAACAGGTGGCATACAAATTTCGGGAACCATAAAATGTGACCCATAACACTCAGCTGTACAAGAGTATGGTACATCACTTTATCCTGGATGCACAATCAACAGTGAAATATCCAGAAACTGAGAATAAGCCTACAGGCTAATAACTTAATTCCTAAGATACTTCAATTGCATAGATTATTAATTTGGTGAACTTACCCTGAGATCCATTTTATTCCATGGCTGTTTTTGTAGGTTAACGCTGTATATTTTTGATTTTCTTACAGCCCGTATATAAGCTTCATGTCCTTGCCTAAAATATATAAGCTAAAAAAAAACATGAGGTATTAAACAGCAGCATCCCATTTAACACCACTATACTTCCCAATATATTCCTACAAATGTCCTCTTCTGTTTACAAGGAATATAAATAATCATAATTTTGAAAAAATTTATACAATAAAGGTACTTATAATCAAACAATGTTCATTCAGTACTCATGCCTATGTAGCCCTGTGCTAAATATTGCATAATAAAAACACACACAGTCCTTCTCCCTAGCACCTTCATAAATTTCTGAAGAAATAGACTAATGACAAATGTACACAAAAGTGGTCACATTTTAAAGTAATATATTTCAATCTGTAATTGACATTCTAAAGCATCAACATTTTAATAGCCTACACATTATATATATATATATATATATATATTTCTAACCACAGGCTACTAAATACAGTAATTTCTAGACAGATTAAAATTTTTCTTTTGTAAGAAATAATACCAGAACTAGCATGGTATGGAAGGAAAATGAATCCAAGTGCTTGATAAAACTGTTCACCTCTTTAAGACAGCATTCACTACCATATTCTGATTCATTAAATAAAGTTTCTTTCCCACAATAATTTTTTTTTGTCCTCACACCATACTGACAGGTTCAAATCACCTCCCAGCCACAAAAATCTTAGCCTCCTTTAAGGCTCAGAATACTGAATCTGATTAAACAATCAGCAAACATTTCCAAAGTGAATGCCAACCCTGGATACAGCTTATTGTCCCAAGCCTGTGCCCACCAGGGTAGAACAATGCCAGTGCAAATGGCCTTGCAGTAATGTTCCCTAAATAGCCCTGGGTGCACTCTGTACCTGAGAAGCTTAAGATCAGGTTGCAAGTAGAATATGTAAGTAATGCCACCCTTCTTGTACACGTAGCTTCTTCCAAACAGCAGGCCTACTTTGTAGGCGTTTTTCCCACTCTGCTTCCTTTATTTATTATTAATCCAAACACCCCACAATCATTACACAAAGGCAACCATAGGGACAGGGAAGAAGTCAGGAGACCTGACTGCTGTTGGTGCTACCCTTACAGGCCATGTGACTCTGGCCTTCGACATGCTCACCTGTCAAATGAAGAGGACACTCTGCTGGCAGAGGTGTTTGAAAGATTAATAACAATAACAAAGGACAGACAGACTAGCATGCCTCAGGTACTATCCTAAGTGCCCTACAAATATCCTTTAATTTAATCCTTCCCAGAGCCCTATAAGGTAGATACCTTTATCCCCACTGTACAGTTGATGAAACTAGGGCACAGAGAAGTAATTTGTCAAAATCTTATTAGGTTTCATGCACTCCAATGTCCATTGCAGCACTATTTACAATAGCCAGAAGCAACACTGAAGCAACCTAAATGTTCAACAGAGGAATGGATAAAGAAGGTGTGGTACATATATATAATGGAATATTACTCAGCCATAAAAAGAAATGAAATTGAGTTATTTGTAGTGAAGTGGATGGACCTAGAGTCAATAAAAAAGAACAAAGTAATGCCATTTGCAGCAACATGGATGGACCTAGATTTTTCATACTGAATGAAGTAAGTCAGAAAGAGAAAAACAAATATCATTATGATACCACTTACATGTGGAATCGAAAAAAAAAAGGGTACAAATGAACTTATTTACAAAATAGAAGTAGAGTCACGGATGTAGAAAACAAACTTATGGTTATCAGGGAATAAGGGGGAAAGGAATAAATTAGGAGATTGGGATTGACATATACCCACTACTATATATAAAATAGATAACTAATAAGAACCTTCTGTATAGCACAGGTAACTCTACTCAGTACTCTGTAATGGCATATATGGGAAAAGAATCAAAAAAGAAAAAAAGGGCTTCCCTGGTGGTGCAATGGTTGAGAGTCTGCCTGCCGATGCAGGGGACACGGGTTCGTGTCCCGGTCCGGGAGGATCCCACATGCCGCGGAGCGGCTGGGCCCATGAGCCATGGCCACTGGGCCTGCACGTCCAGAGCCTGTGCTCCGCGACGGGAGAGGCCACAACAGTGAGAGGTCCGTGTACCGCAAAAAAAGAAAAAAAAAGAAAAAAAAAGAAAAACAGAGTGGATATATGTATATGTATAACTGACTCACTTTGCTGTACACCTGAAACTAACACAACATTGTAAATCAACTATACTCCAATAAAAATTTTTAAAAAAAGAAAAAAAAAACTTATGTTTCCTATAATACTTTTAAAGGGGTGTTAGAGATAAATAGAAGAAAGTAATGTAAAAAATACCATACTATGGAGATTTTAAAAATACACTGACATATTCTACCAATCAACACTAAGTCAGAATTTCTAATAGTTAAAAATACAAGTAAAAATTTTTAAACGTTTAAATATTAGTATATAAACACAACTGTAGTGGTAAAAAAATGTCATTACCATGCTTACCAATAACATGATAAGCATGTTATTCAGATATCCTTTATTATATATTTATTCCTGTACTCAACAAATATTGATCAAATATATATGTACAAGGCACTGGGTGCTATGGTAAGACATCAAAATAAAATCCTTTCCCTCAAGGATATGGACAGATATGTAGATATATGAGTATGATACAAGGCAGAATGTAGAATGTATCATAAGAGAGAAATAATTTAGATGGGAAAGCACATGAAGAAGGAGTGGCAAGCAAATGGTAAGTAGGGATAACATGCAAAAGAAGTTGGCATTTAAGTTGAACCTTGAAAAATGAGCATTTTGAGAGGCAATGACCTGTGGGTAGGGGTATTCCAGGCAAAATAATGAAGGCTTAACACTTAAAAGTAAAAAGTAATGCTGTCATTAACAGATTGATTATATAAAAGTATGTTTCTGCCTTTATAGGTTCTTTAACAACATTCTTTAATTCACGTATTTCACTGTCTGATTCACTTATACACCTTTTCCATTACCTGAACAACTGTCATTACCTAATACACATTAGTCTTGAAGCATATAATTATGCACTAAGTTTAACAAAATAAAGGGAAAGGTAAATATGGTCCTATAAAATAGAGAGGAGTCTCAGATCATAGAGTATACAGATCCTTATTCTGTTCTAAGATTTTTTAAAAATATTTATTTGCTTATTTATTTATTTATCTTTGGCTGCATTGGGTCTTAGTTGCAGCACATGGGATCTTTTGCTGTGGCATGTGGGCTTCTCTCTAGTTGCAGTGCATGGGCTCTCTAGTTGTGGTGCACAGGCTCCAGGGTGCATGAGCTCTGTAGTTGTGGCACACGGGCTCTATAGTTGTGGCATGCGGGCTCCATAGTTGTGGCAAGCAGGCTTAGTTGCCCCTTAGCATGCAGGATCTTAGTTCCCTGACCAGGGATTGAACCTGCGCTCCCTGCATTGGAAGGCAGATTCTTAACCACTGGACCACCAGGAAGTCCCCCTGTTCTAAGATTAATTCAAAATTATTTCTCTTAAGCCTCCATAAAAAAAGGCAATAAATACAAGAAATAGTGGTTTTTGGATATACCCCTAAGAAAGCTCTTCTAAGTTTTTTCATACAGCATTCACCCAGAGCACGTTTTACTAAAATAACCAAACAAACGAGCATTGCTCAGAAGTCCGACACTTACAAGAAGACACACTTAGGAAAGGAAACATTTATAATAATATCAAAAGATATTATAATAATAAGTAATTGCTTAATTGTAAGGCTACTTGGTAGCTATCTCTGGTACAAAATATCTATAGAAGACAATTATAGAAAAGTTTGGTAAAATTTTTATTGGTTCCAAGACTTTTAGAACCATTTCCAAGGTTCTGCTCCTTCTTTATTATGATGATAATATTACATTCCTACTATGGGTCTTAAGTTGAAAACTGTGGGTAAGCATTTAATCATTCAAAAATGAATGATTAGTCAATATGTCAGAGACTATACAAGCCAACTAGGGCTCAAAATATAACAATGCTACCATAATTTTCATAAGAAAATCAAATAAAAATTTTTCACTGTATAGAATTTAAATCAATTTTTGACTGACCAATCATAAATATGGCTGTTATTCAATCATAGGTTCAGTAGGAAGGCCTTGTTTGTGAAATGACTTTCCCGTAAGCATTGAAAGGGGTGATCATCCTCTAGAATATTTTCTATCAGGTTGAGCATGGGCTTCTTTTAAAAAAACAAACAAAAAAAAAACAGTATTAGGACTTGATTAGGATTCAAAATACCACTCAATTCTACTATGTGGCAATTAAGATAAAAATAAAGACAATTATTTTCATGGCTTCACAAGCCAATCAATTTATCTCAATGTTCATTGAGCATCTACTATACTAAAGACTCTGTGTCAAGCCCTATAAAGGACACAAAAATTAGTAAGATTCAGTCACTGTCCACAATAAATATATAATTGAGCAGCACAGTTAAGATGGTGAACATATAACTATAATAGAATTGAGAATATGAATGGCCTAAGACTGATATTAAAGTGAGTACTCTTGAGGTTCCAAGAGAAAAACGTTATTTAACAGAAAACAATTACCTCGTCTCCCATCTGTGGGACAAACGGGGAACGTCGTGGTATGGTATCCAAGATCCACTGAGGGGCAAACCATTCTTCATTGGGCTCACCTGCCATAGAAACCAGTCCTCCTTTCTAAAATATAGTTCACAAACATATAAACTGTAAATATATGAACAATTGTAGAAAAAATAGCAGGTAGAAAATGTTAAAAACATCAGGTTATAATAAAACACAAAATATACAAACTTTAAACATTTTCTTTTACCAATTAATTATGCATAACTTTTGTACCAATAAAACAATCAAGTGATTAACATGTTCAATTTTGGCTGACAGATAATATGACACTATATATTATCTAAAACCCACAAATTTTACTCTTCATGTCCCTAGTATATCAAAGGAATTCAAATACAAGTAACACAACTTTTTGCCAATTAAATGATGACCATCAAGAAGATAATTCTGTCTACTAAAGCAAGAGGTTACAGAATGAATACAGAATCCATTTTTAAATTAATATTCAAGGAACTCTGTGGATTAAGTTTTTACATCATTCAAATGAAATTATAGTGGGAAATAAAACCCCATCATTGGGATGAAATAAAAACATAAAGAAATAGAAAAAGCCCTACATGATTTATCATATCCTTCCATTTTACAAGTCAAAAATATATAGAAATTTATGACTGGTGACATGACAAGAATAATCCTTTTATACTACAGTGGCTTATTTAAAAACTCTACTACATTTTAACAAACAACTGTCAAAATGTTTTTATTTAATGTTAACATAATAATGAAAATATTCTAGCCTCTACTTTTGACAACAGAAAAATTTCAAAAAATCTTTACATCTTTTATACAATTTTACTTAGTTTCTCAGATGGAATATTATTTTTAGATAAAAGTGAAGTGTTACTGTTAAATATTCAAGTATCAAAGGAAAAAACCAAAACCTCCCCCCAAAAAGAAAAACAACCTGTAAACTTACAAACCTTCTTTCTAGTCTGTTTAGGTTTCTTTTGCCGTTCTTCAAGTGACTTCAAATTCTCCTCCTCAGAGCTGCTGCATATTTTCCGTGTTGCCTGTCTCGTTTGCCTTTTTGGAGGTTGCAAATTTATTCCAGCATCTGCTGTCCAATCAGAATATTCACTTGATGAATCACTGTAAATAATACATAAGTTCAGAAAAGGAATAGTTTTGCCTCATGATTGAAAGATGATCATTTTGTAATCAAACAGCATTATAAATGACATGGTTTGATTTTGTTCTAACCAAAGATAAAAAAATATCAAATATAGAATTTTGATCATTACCTAAGTGATTTTAGTGAAATGCTTCTTGGATAAAGTATAATGCTTAGTTTCCCATAACAGGATTTAAAATTCAAAATTCCTGTCCAAATCACAAAAGCTTCTTTAAATAAAGATGTTCCTTATCCCTGGAAATGGTTAAATATAGTTGTTTTAAACCTGAAATAAATACACATAGCCTGCCAAGGTGTAGAATCTTGGATATACAAAGAATCTTATTTTACAGATGGGACTATTTTAGGGAACTAAAGTCCATGATGACATGCGCAAAAAGATATTGGTAGAGCTAGGATAAAACAACAGGTCTCTGGGCTTCCAACCCAGTACTCTTTCTACTATAAAATACTATTTTAACTCTGGCTTTACCAAATTCCTACAAGAACATAATTTCACATTAAAACTGTTAAATGATTTTGACCAAATCAAAACCATTAAAACTACCTGGAGGAACTTTCACTTTGCCATTCAATAACAGGATCCTCTATAGAAGCATCACTTGTGCCAACTGTTTCATCTTCCTGCAACAAAGAGCCAGCAATTGAGATATATTGTTATTATTAACTAGCATATTATTAATTAGCATATATTACCTGTTTTATAACACTTTTTGTAGTCCCCCCTCCAAAGAAAAGTTCTAGTTAAAATGTATGTAATCATTTTTCTATATATACTTGTAACTCATAACTAAGCCTACCAAGTATTTAAAAATTTCTAGCATCTACTATCTTACTGATATGACACACCTTTTCTTATTTCAAAGACACAATAGACTCCTTAAGAAATGCAAATATAACCCTCTTAAATTTTGTTAAAACCACTGTTTTCTTTTTTTAATTGAAGTATAGTTGATTTACAATGCTGTGTTAGTTTCATATATACAGCACAGTGATTTGGTTTTTGTTTGTTTTTCATTGGGGTACAGTTGCTTTACAATGTTGTGTTAGTTTCTGCTGTACGACAAAGTGAATCAACTATATGTATACATATAACCCCTCCCTCTTGATTCAGTTTTATATGTATATATATACATGAAAAAAATATATATGAATTTATATGAATATATATATTCTTTTTCAGATTCTTTTCCCTTATAGAAAGCCATTGTTTTAAAAATACCTACACAAAAAGATAAAAATACCTATATGCCTCTACCAAGTTAATATAATTACTCTCCATAAAAAAGTTAATCATCTTTTTATTATGTAAGATCTCAAACGTATCAAAGTAGAGGAAATAGATAACGTCCTTGTGTACACAATCTCCAGTTTAGACAATAACTCACTGCCTATCTTGTATATATACCCTTACCAACTGCCTCATACCTCAGGGATTATTGTGAAAAAAAAGCATTTCCACTATAAATATTTATTAAGGTAAGGATTCTTTTTAAAAACATAACCACAACACAATTATTACATTAAAAAGATAACAATTCTTTTCTTTTTCTTTTTTAATAACAGCCTATTGAGATAGAACTCACATACCATAAACTTCACCACTTCAGAGTATACATATACAGTTCAATGGTTTTTAGTATATTCAGAGCTGTTCAACCATCACCACTAATATTAGAACACTTTCATCACCCCAAAAGAATCCCTAAACCCATTAGCAAGGACCCCTCACTCCCCACTACCTCAAGCCCCTGGCAGCCACCAATCTACTTTTGGTCTTGGTACTCTTGTCAAAGTACCACATCCTTTGAACAAAAAAATCTGTACCAAGTAATCTTTGTTTTTCTTCTCTCTTCTTCTTTTTCATGTATTTTTAATTTTCTTAACCATCTTAAATTGCTACGTTGCCCTGAATTCCTCCTTGCCTATCTGTCTTAGTGACACTCATGCAACAGGACTCTATAATCCATCTACATTCAATGTATTTTTGTTTTAATTCTTTTAAGCCCATGGCTCAGAGGCAATAGTTGTTTTTTTTTAATTTTTATTGGAGTATAGTTGCTTTACAATGTTGTGCTAGCCTCTACTGTACAGCAAAGTGAACCAGCCATACACACACACACATCCCCTCCCCTCTGGATTTCCTTCCCATCCAGGTCACCACAGAGCACTGAGTAGAGTTCCCCATGCTATACAGTAGGTCCTCATTAGCCATCTATTCCATACATATCAATAGTGTGTATATGTCAATCCCAATCTCCCAATTCATCCCACCCCCCTTCCCCCTTGTTATCCATACATTTGTTCACTACGTCTGTCTCTATTTCTGCTTTGTAAATAAGATTGTCTACACCAATTTTTTCAGATTCCACATATATGTGTTAATATACAATATTTGTTTTTCTCTTTCTGACTTACTTCACTCTGTACGATAGTCTTGAATACGTGATCATTCTTTTCAGATCAAGATTTTCATGGGTGGGGGGAGAGAGAAGGAGGGATATCATTGATAAGAGTTTAAGAATTGTGAATGGTGGGAGAAGAATGAGGGTACCATACATTATCAATGCATAATCAAACCCTCATTATTCACTTAAATACTATAGTTATTAAGAGAACAAAAGGAAAGGACTGGAGAAGAGAGGAACATGAGGAAAAGAACTGCTATAGTCTTTATTTCATTACCATGAAAAAGGTAGGTCTGAAAATAATCATCACTCAGTAATCTCCATGACTGGTAAAGTCAACAATAACAGAAAACATGTATATTATGATTACACAGTCAACAAGTTCTGGAGCTGTATAACTAGTTATCACAGTTAATATTCCACTTCTTTCCATTTCTAGGCAGATTTGCTCTCACTCTCTTTTCTTACTGTCCCAAAGCCAAACTTTTCCTGGCATGTTTGATACCCTCAACCAAGATAATATCTTGGGTACAAATAAGAGAAGATATCTAAAGGAGTTCAATATAATGCTCGAATTTGCCTATTAAATGCCTTATTAATAAATAATACTCATAAGAACATCATTAAAATAATTTTCTATTAAATTGACCCTTAAAAGTAAACCCAAAGTTTATCAAATTGTTATTTCTTTCGTGATATGTCAATTTTCAGCCTTTCATAGAAAAAAAGAACTTTGAAAAGGAATCTAGGTATCAGATATGCCTTAACTTCTTTGTGATTTTACAAGGTTTCGGATATTGACCTCCTTGATAGTCTCATGTTATTAAACCTAGTTGAAAAATTAAAAAAAAAGTAAACCCAAAGTGATGACACTAACTGGGAAACAAAAAATTACATTGAGTAAATAATAGCAGATATCTAACCTCTGAGGAGCTATCTGAGTCTTCCTGTACACCTGAATTTTGACATGATGCTTGTGAATTATGCTCTATGTTGGATCGTGTTTGGTAAGTATGCTGACGTTTGCGTTGTGTCCTTCGTAAAGACCGCCCACAGCTAGGCGGATAATCATTCTATAAAACAGAAGGAAAATAAATTTTAAAAAATGAAAGCCTCAGTGAATATACACAAAAGAACACATATAAAGATAATCAATTGGGCTTGATTTGGAGTGAGGGTGGAGGTAAGAGATAGGAATAAATTCCCTAAAAGAAAACCCAAGATATATTTTTATACTATGTTTTTACATAAAAAAATATACTTCTTTTTTTTTTTTTTCCGGTACACGGGCCTCTCACTGTTGTGGCCTCTCCCGTTGTGGAGCACAGGCTCCGGATGCGCAGGCTCAGCGGCCATGGCTCACGGGCCCAGCCGCTCCGCGGCATGTGGGGTCTTCCCAGACCGGGGCACGAACCTGTGTCCCCTGCATCGGCAGATGGACTCTCAACCACTGCGCCACCAGGGAAGCCCCAAAATATACTTCATTTTTATATATTTAACCCACTTCCATTAATACTGATTACTTTCTGTATTTTGAAAACTTTGTGATCAAACTAAAGACAGTGCTGAAATTCTAAGCTGCAAGAATCTGCCCACTCAGAATTTACATATACCATATTATCTACAATTTATTACAAGATGAAGCAAGATATCTATATCATATGTATGTGTATATATAATTCTTAATATAACATGTATTTCTTTAGTTCTATAAAATACTACATTTAGTAAACGAGTCAAAATAAAAATTTATTTTTAATAACAAAAATGTAAAGTAAAAACTGTTTTATTCTACCCTTTACAAGTATAAAATATTATTACTGATACACCATATGTCAAAACTATAACCCTAATATGTCATCAGGAGTATACAAGCTTAAAGGTCTTCTAAATCAGTATCAAGGGCCAGTTTCTTATCTTACATGTAAATGTTTCTCATTTTCAATATAAATAAAAATGTTTACAGATCCAACTACCCTGTTTATTAGTCTCAGACAAGTCTGATGTTTGACAAATCAGCTTAGCAGGAAAAAAGAATATAAATCATGGATGTGAGTCATTCAAAATCTCTAAGAAAATAATCTTATCAGAGAACATCATATAAGCTAATAAAATCTGAATAGAAATTAAGAAAGTGGGTATCAAAATGATCTAAGAATATTTAGAGATATTCATATAATAATTACCTGAAATTGTATTTATCAATACTGAAAAGACACTTAAAATTCAGTACCCATTGCTTATATTTCCTTAATAAGATTAAAATCAACCTAGTCTTTCCAATTTACCATACTCTTCAGGAGTTATAGTTGTTAGTTCCGGGAACAAAACTATATTCTTATGTCACTAGTTTGTTCAACCTCAGAGTACTAGTAAAGGGGCTTAACATGCACCTAATGGAGTACAGGGATCTTATTTCCTGATTAGCAGTTTCTACTGGGAATATGAATCTTCCTAATGTATATAGAACAGATTTTGCTCCTGTCTAATTAGGTAGGCCAGGAGTAAGCCTAGGGCAGGGGTCAGCAAACTTTTTCTGTAAAGGGGCAGAGTACAAATATTTTGGCTTTGCAGGTCATATGATCTCTGTGGCAACTACTCAACTCCATATAGCATGAAAGCAATCATAGACAATATATAAATGAATAGGTATGGCTGTGCTCCAATAAAACTTTATTAATAGGAATAGGCAGTAGACCAGATTTAGTCCATGGGCAGTTTGCCAACCTCTGGCCTAGGGTATCTGAACATTTGTTTTACATTGTGATTAGTGATACAGCATTAATTTTAAAGCTCTACTTTAACCATATGGAAATGGTATTTTAATACAAATGTCTTATACCTACAATGACCACATATCCTAGATTTGGGGGGATAGTTCTAACTTTGTGTAATTTTATCCTTATTAATAATAACCATATATCTCCATTTGGGGTTTTAAAAAAATAGTTTCCCTATATACAGACACCTATCGAAATAATCCCTTAATACATAACTTCCACCTTTCAAAAACCTGGTATCTGCAAATATTTACAAATAGTGTATTGCAAAGTACTGTAAAGCTAAACTTACCCTTTGGGTAGCATAAGATGGCTTTTTCTTCTTTTCGACTGTATAAAGACTGATTTCTATGTCACCTTTAGCAGTTCGACATTCTTCCTGAACCCTAATAACAAATCAAAGGTCAAAGTAACAGAAAATCATCAAAGAGCAAACCAATGGTTTATTTATTATTAGAGAAATGCAAATCAAAACTACAATGAGGTATCACCTCACACCAGTTAGAATGGGCATCGTCAGAAAATCTACAAACAACAAATGCTGGAGAGGGTGTGGAGAAGAGGGAACCCTCTTGCACTGTTGGTGGGAATGTAAATTGATACAGTCACTATGGAGAACACTATGGAGGTTCCTTAATAAAATAAAAATAGAATTACCATATGATCCAGCAATCCCACTACTGGGCATATACCCAGAGAAAACCATAATTCAAAAAGACACATGCACTCCAATGTTCATTGCAGCACTATTTACAATATCCAGGTCATGGAAGCAACCTAAATGCCCATCGACAGACGAATGGATAAAGAATATGTGGTACATATATACAATGGAATATCATTCAGCTATAAAAGGAATGAAATTGGGTCATTTGTTGAGACATGGATGGATCTAGAGACTGTCATACAGAGTGAAATAAGTCAGAAAGAGAAAAACAAATATCGTATATTAACGCATATATGTGGAACCTAGAAAAATGGTACAGATGAACTGGTTTTCAGGGCAGAAATTGAGACACAGATGTAGAGAACAAACGTATGGACACCAAAGGGGGAAAGCGGCGGGGGTGGTGGGGGTGGGGGTGTGATGAATTGGGAGATTGGGATTGACATGTATACAGTGATGTGTATAAAACTGATGACTAATAAGAACTTCCTGTATAAAAAAATAAATAAAATTCAAAAATTCAAAATAAATAGATAACAAAAACACTTTTAAATATAAAATTGGACATTTAAATCATTTTAGGTATGTAACTCAGTGGTATTAATGACATTTACAATGTTGTGTAACCATCATCACTATTTCTAAAACTTTTTCATCACTCCAAACATAAACTTTGTAACCATTAAGCAATAACTCTTTATTTCTCCTTTCACCAGCCCCTGCTAACCTCTAATCTACTTTATGTCTCTATGAATTTGCCTACTCTAGATATTTCATGTAAGTGGAATTATACACTATCTGCCCTTTTGTGTCTGGCTGATTTCACTAAGCATTATGTTTTCCATGTTTATCCATGTTATAGCAAGTATCAGAAGTTTTTATGGCTGAATTATATTCCAGTGTATGTATATATCACACTTTATTTATCCATTCATCTGTTGACAGACACTTGGATTGTTTCTACAATTCAGCTATTATGAAATAATGCTACAATAAACATTGGCATACAAGTATCTGAGTCCCTGTTTTCAATTCTACTTCTAACGTTTTGAACAGAGAATTATTTCATATTGTTCTACTGCCAGGGGGTAGCATTCAGTTCATATATTAGCTATGTCTCCCTTTTCTTATTACTGCTAAAGAAAGAAAAGGTGAAACCAAATTAATTTTGCTACTTGTTGGCTCAGCTGGTAAAAAGGTTTTGCTAGAAGATATCATGATTTGAATGGATTTTCTATGTTCTCTGTCAATGTCCTTTCTGTTTTTCAAATCTATTTCTAGTTGCTGTGCATCATCTGGAGTCAATATTACAGTAAATGTTAAGGTTTACAAATAAGGATAGGGATTCTAAGTTTGAAATTCATCCTAATGAAATCCTTTCATCCAAAGAAGTCTACTTAAATGATATTTCTAAATATATGCTAAGCACTGGGTCTACTACATACCTATACTGCACTCCCAAACTGCTCCAATTCTGAGTTTCCTCAGAACAACTGTTGAATATTGGGTCCATGTATCACTGACATATTTAATCACATATGGCCTCATGTTCTTACTTAATAGTATTTTTTCATATCTTCTAACCTAGACTATAAATTCAAAGAAGACAGAGATTATGTTTTTTCATTTTTCAGTATTCCCCAAAACATTTACCACAAAGCTAAGCAAATTTAAGATAATCTTTAAATAGTTGTTATGGAATGAACTAATGAAATAATGTGGAAAAACTAATGCATGGATCAGCTAAATTAAAGAAAAATACCTTAGTTATTAGCTTAACATAGCACATTTTATTTTTTTAACATCTTTATTGGAGTATAATTGCTTTACAACGGTGTGTTGGTTTCTGCTTTATAACAAAGTGAATCAGCTATATGTATACATATATCACCATATCTCCTCCCTCTGGTGTCTCCCTCCCACCCTCCCTATCCCACCCCTCTAGGTGGTCACAAAGCACAAGCTGATCTCCCTGTGCTATGCGGCTGCTTCCCACTAGCTATCTATTTTACATTTGGTACTGTATATAAGTCGATACCACTCTCTCACTTCGTCCCAGCTTACCCTTCTCCCTCCCCATGTCAAGTCCATTCTCTACATCTGTGTCTTTATTCCTGTCTTGGCCCTAGGTTCTTCAGAACCATTTTTGGTTTTTTATTAGATTCCATATATATGTGTTAACATATGGTATTTGTTTTTCTCTTTCTGACTTACTTCACTCTGTGTGACAGACTCTAGGTCCATCCACCTCACTACAAATAACTCAATTTTGTTTCTTTTTATGGCTGAGTAATATTCCATTGTATATATGTGCCACATCTTCTTCATCCATTCATCTGTCGATGGACACTTAGGTTGCTTCCATGTCCTGGCTACTGTAAATAGTGCTGCAATGAACATTTCGGTACATGACCCTTTTTGAATTATGGTTTTCTCAGGGTATATGCCCAGTAGTGGGATTGCTGGGTCGTATGGTAGCTTTATTTTTAGTTTTTTAAGGAAACTCTATACTGTTCTCAATAGTGGCTGTATCAATTTACATTCCCACCAACAGTGCAAGAGGGTTCCCTTTTCTCCACACTCTCTCCAGCATTTATTGTTTGTAGATTTTTTGATGATGGCCATTCTAACTGGTGGGAGATGATACCTCACTGAAGTTTTGATTTGCATTTCTCTACCTCACTGAAGTTTTGATTTGCATTTCTCTAATGATTAGTGATGTTGAGCATTCTTTCATGTGTTTCTTGGCAATCTGTATATCTTCTTTGGGCAAATGTCTATTTAGGTCTTCTGACCATTTTTGGATTGGGTTGTTTGTTTTTTTGATATTCAGCTGCATGAGCTGCTTGTAAATTTTGGAGATTAATCCTTTGTCAGTTCCATCATTTGCAAATATTTTCTCCCATTCTGAGGGTTGTCTTTTCAACTTGTTTATGGTTTCCTTTGCTGTGCAAAAGCTTTTAAGTTTCATTAGGTCCCATTTGTTTATTTTTGTTTTTATTTCCATTTCTCTAGGAGATGGGTCAAAAAGAGTACATTTTAATTTACTTACTCAAAAAGAATGTTACCATATTGACTCACCTACTAACTCCATTATTTAGTTCATTGACCACCACTCTTCTGCTCCATGCCATGAGATCTCTTTCAGTGGCCATCTGGCTTCTAGGAGCATTGTTATGCATTTGTCGGACACCTTCAATTTGACCACTACGTCGGAGTCCAATGTTTGGGGAAGAAGATATGTCCATATTTGGATTTCTCAGAGCTAAAACAAAAACAAAGGAAGGCACCACTCTCTCAGCAAAGGCACCAAACTCTTCCAGATTAGAGCTCTAAATAAAATAGGAGATTCAAAGACAGTACTGCTGGACAATATTGCTATCCCTTTTTTATACATTTTCTGTACCCCCTTTATGGTTTTTACAGTCTTATAGATAAAGCAGGCACTCAATAAATGTTTACTGTCTCTATAGCTCTTTTAAGTTTTTTCAGAGGACTTCCACATCTGTCATCTACTAAATGCTCAGTAAATACAAAAGGTGTATTTAACATATTTGGTAGATTCATAAATGTTATTAGTACTAGTTCAGAAAGCAGCTTTTTAATCTAAATTCTACCTTTATTTAGCCCATTAAAAGGTTTTTGAATAGAACGCCAATAAAGCTTTCAAAAATAGTACGAAAAAAATATTTAAAAATTTTTAAACTATCAAAATTTCATTTTCAAAATTAATAAGGAGTGAAAGAAAGGGGAAATAAGCAATAGAAATTTTACTTTTGTTTTTAATCCTCCAGTAAGGTCCTTGTTTATTTTTGTTGTAATTGCAAATAAAACAAAAGTGGAAACTGAAACATTAAACTGTTAAAATAAGCACCAGGAAAAAAAAAAAACAAATGAACATTGCAAAGAGAAGTCATTGGGGTCCCTTTGACTAACAGCATTTCAAATCTAACCACAGAAACCTAGCATTGAAATTACTGACCTCTAAATCAGGGTTCTAAGCAATTTTTATGTCTTAGGAACAAAAGGCCTGGATATATAAGAGTATCAGCCCACTTCTTATCTTGTTCCAGGTTAAGGAAAGCTTATCTGAGCTAGGTGCTCCAAATGACATGAACAAAGAATGTTTTTATTTTAATTTTATGGGATACTAAAGAAATCAGGAAATGAGTAAAAGACCCTGTGAATCACCTCAAATTTAAATCACCTTATTCATTTCTGTGGACTCCAAAATGTCACAATACCCAAATAAATGACCTCAATTATGTAAATATAAAAAGAAACACATTTGCCAAAATCCCATATGAGGACTACATTTTAAACAGAACTAATAGTTCTTGATAAAAGTAAAACTGACATAGGCTAAGATTATATAAAACTCAGCTGCATAGACACACTTCATGTAAAGTGAAGGAAGACATACAATAGATTGGAATAATACTGGGAATTAGAATCAAACTTGTCAAAGTCAATTAAGAAGTTGTATCTGGGGCTTCCCTAGTGGTGCAGTGGTTGAGAGTCCGTCTGCCGATGCAGGGGACGAGGGTTCGTGCCCCGGTCCGAGAAGATCCCACATGCCGCAGAGCGGCTGGGCCCGTGAGCCATGGCCACTGAGCCTGCGTGTCCGGAGCCTGTGCTCCGCAACAGGAGAGGCCACAATAGTGAGAGGCCCACGTACCACAAAAAAGAAAAAAAAAAAAAAGAAGTTGTATCTGTATTCCCTAAGAAGAGGGCTTCTTGTCTTCCAGTGTATTTTTGTAAACTCGAGAGACAGATGATATGTTGCTTCCTTTTCAACAAAGGAGGGCAAATTATTTTAGTATTAATTTTTAAATTTAAAGTGGCTTTAATTTTGAAAACTTTTAGGTTGGTTCCCCTAGAAGGGGCTGGACTTATTGTAGCACCTTGCTTAGTAGAACAAAAGTAAAGACTGCAAATACTTAACTGAGTTAACAGAAAACAGTATACTAAAATACACCATCTGTGGGCTTCCCTGGTGGCACAGTGGTTAGGAATCCGCCTGCCAATGCAGGGGATGCGTGTTCGAGCCCTGGTCCGGGAGGATCCCACATGCCATGGAGCAACTAAGCCCACAACTGCTGAGCCTGCGCTCTAGAGCCTGTGAACCACAGCTGCTGAGGCCACATGCCACAACTACTGAGGCCCGCACGCCTAGGCCCCGTGCTCCGGAACACAAGAAGCCACCGTAATGAGAAGACCGCGCACTGCAACGAAGAGTAGCCCCAGCTCACTGCAACTAGAGAAAACCTGCACGTGGCAATGAAGACCCACCCAGCACAGCCAAAAATAAATAAATGAAATAAATTTATAAAAACAAAATAGGGGCCCTCCCACCGCTATTGTGCTGGGGAAGATGTAGCAGCCTCTTCTCCGAGCCACCCCTTTGCCTCCGGACTTCTCTGGGGCCAGCAGCCGGCCGACCTGGGGCCCGGGGCCGCAGGCTCAGCCGACTACCATGGGCTCTGTGTCAAACCAGCAGTTTGCAGGTGGCGGCCGGAGGAGGCGCAGGAGGACGCGGCCCGGGCGGCCGAGGAGCCGCAGCTGCTGCACGGAGCCGGCATCTGTAAGTGGTTCAACGTGCGCATGGGATTCGGCTTCCTGTCTATGACTGCCCGCGCCGGGGTCACACTCGACCCCCCGGTGGATGTCTTTGTGCACCAGAGTAAGCTGCACATGGAGGGCTTCCGGAGCCTGAAGGAGGGTGAGGCCGTAGAGTTCACCTTTAAGAAGTCCGCCAAGGGCCTGGAATCTATCCGAGTCACCGGCCCTAGTGGGGTGTTCTGTATTGGGAGTGAGAGGCGGCCCAAAGGGAAGAACATGCAGAAACGCAGATCAAAGGGAGACAGGTGCTACAACTGTGGAGGTCTAGACCATCATGCCAAGGAATGCAAACTGCCACACCAGCCCAAGAAGTGGCACTTCTGCCAGAGCATCAACCATATGGTAGCCTTGTGTCCACTGAAGGCCCAGCAAGCTCCCAGCTCACAGGGAAAGCCAGCCTACTTTCGGGAGGAGGAAGAAGAGATCCATAGCCCTGCCATGCTCCCAGAGGCCCAGAATTGAGCCACAGTGGGTGGGGGCTATCCGTTTGTGATCAGAAAGTTTTGAGGAACAGGCATCAGTCGGCAGAGTGGAGAAAGTGGGGACAGGGTGGGTAGGGGGCAGCTGGCACTGCCATATATCTCAGGCCGGGGGCCAAAGCGTCACCCCCTCTTCCCTCTTGGTGGGGGGAAGGGCTGAGGCAAAGAAACTCCAATCATGGTCTATCCAAATGCACGTGAGGGCTTTGGGGGGTAACCCTTCCTGCACACTTTATCTGAGTCTCCACCCCCAGAATCTCCAGCTTTTGAACGTGGCCTGGATAGGGAAGTTGTTTTACTCTTCAAGAAGGATATGGAATGATATTTCCCGTGCCAGAGTGAAAAGATTAAGCATGAGACCAGATTGATGGACCCAACCCACAAGCCACTACATTCTGTGGGAGGAAATATCTCAGGGGTAAGGCAGGGTTTTCCACATCTTGTCTGCTCACAATCTCCTCCTGGGAGAGAGTGCTGAGAGAACTGTCCCAAGCAGTGGGTTGTGATGATAGGCAAAATGGGAGTTGAGGGAACAGCTGCAGACCTGCTGCTTCTAAGCTCACTCCCACCCCATTCTGGGCCAATACAATTTTATTTATTTGCTCCCTTGGATTACTGTACCTTGGGTCCCACTTTCTTCAGGATGCCAACTGCACTAGCTGTGTGCGAATGACGTATCTTGTGCATTTTAACTTTTTTTTTCATAATATAAATATTCTGGTTTTGTATTTTTGTGTATTTTAATCTAAGGCCCTCATTCCTGCACTGTGTTCTCAGGTACGTGAGCAATCACAGGGATAAGTCGGCAGCAGCTCCGGGTCTGCACAGCAGGAATACTTTTTGTTGCTCTATCACCAGAGAGAACAACTATTTGGAGCGTATAGCCTATTGAACTACCTCATTTTTGCCAATTAGAGCTGGCTTTTCTGCCACAGTGTCCTCTTGAAACCCCTCCATCTTCAATGTTTCATGGGAGACTAGGTTTTAACTGGGTTGCCCCATGGCTTGGTCTCCTTCTACTGAAAGATTGGAAATTGGTCTGAACAGAAAAAGGTGGTACAGAGAGGTTAGGAGAGGCTGGGCCAGGTAAAAGGTGCAGAGAGAGGAAGCCAAGATTAGGCAGAGGTCATCTGTATGTGTGATAAAGGATTCCTGTTCCAGACCTCTAATCCCAGGGCATAGGACTCGCTTTACATACCAGGTCCATCCTTCAGTGGATTGGGCTAGGCCTAACATACACAACAGGGTATATTGTATGTGTTTTTGTGAAAACTGTGAGTTGGTAAGGACAGGTTTTAAGAATGATGCCTCTGTACCCATCTTGAGCTGCCCAGGGATGGATATATGAAGCAAGGACAAGATCCTTAATCTTTAACAATTCTGGACTTTTCCTCCTTGGTTTCCAGAGAGACCATCAGTGATGGCTTCTTTGTGGTTCCCAGAGCCAATGTCCTGCCCTGCTGCAGCAGTAATTAGTGTCATGGTAGCTAAAGGAGAAAAGGGGGTTTCGTTTACATGCTGTGAGATCACTGCAAACCTACCTCACTGTGTTGTAACGGGGCAAATGCAATAGAATGCATTGGGTGATGTGTGTCTGATCCCCTCTAGTTATTGTATTTGTCTGGACTTCGTAGGACTTCACAAGTAGCTGATTTGGTGATTGCTAGGTGGCCTAGTTTGTGTAAATATAATGTGTTGGTCTTCTCCATGTTCTTTTGGGGTTTTATTGTTTACAAACTTTTTATATTGAAAAAAATAGCCAAAGCATCTTTGACAAAAGGTCTGCACCAGCCAAAAAGATCTGAAACATAAACTTGGGGGCCCCTCTTCTTGAAGTGGGAGATCTTGAACTACACTTTCTTTTGTGTTCCCCTTCCCTGTTTCCTATTTCGAACAAGACCTTCTGTCCTAAAAACTGTATTCCTACCCCCTCTTCTTTCCCCCTTCGTGCCCTCCCCAAAAATAGTCCATACACCTATACGTTTAATTTGTGGGGTGTCTGTGATTAAATGATTTGTGCAAAAATCCTGAAGAAGCTAAGAACTCACCATCCCTTGTTCTCAATCTCCTGAGTCATGACCATTCCTTGATTTGATTCATGCCAAACAGACTGCTGTCTTTGGATGGATTAAAACCTACTTTAATCTCTAATCCTGGGGTAGAGAGGAGCAACGAGGGGGCCTTCCATGTAGGAAGTGGGGTTGGGAGACCACAAAAGGAAAGATGAATGTATAGCCAAGTCACTCAGGAACTTTTATGCAGGTGCAAGAAACTTATGTCAAAGTGGCCACAAAATTGTTTAATAGGAGATGGATGAATGTAACTCCATGTTTACTGCTAGAAACCAAAACTTTGTGTGAAATCTTGAATTTATGGGGAGGGAGTGAGGGTAGAAAAGCATGTACCTGTTCTTCATCCCTTCCCCTCATTACTGAACTGCAGGAGACTGAGCCCCCTTGGGCTTTGGCGACTCCATCTGGGCAGTGTTTATTTGTTGGTTGATTTTGCTGTGCCAGGTACTTCCTTTCCCATTTGCTATCATTTTGTAACACACATGCTGACCCTTTCCCCTTCCCCTTCTTTTCCTTGGGAAAATACAATGAATAAAGACTTATTGGTACCGAAAAAAACCCAAAAAACAAAATAAAATAAAATAAAATACACCATCTGTATTCCTTAGGAGATGCTAAATCACTTTAGCCCCAAATGATAGAGTATGGCACTTTAGTGTATCATATCACAACTGTAAATTAACAAAAATGTTGCTTTTATTTAAAAACCTAAAATGTTCCTCACATGTAATTACTTGGTACAAGTAAAATAATTAAAGTACATTCATCATACCTTTTACAAATATACACATACTTACCACCATTAGAAGAATATGATCTATTAACTGGAAAATGTGGAACATCTCCTTCATTAATTAGCCTCAGATCTTGTTCTCTTTGTAACTCCCTGATTATTCCATCAAGAATGCTCTCATCTTGGTCATTGGTTTGTTGCCCAATTACCTGTTCTACTACTTCACCATCACCTTAATTGGACCAAAGATATAAAGCCACAAAATTATTTACATTTCAGTGTACCATAAATATAGTAAAATCAAGCTTAATCTATAAGTTTCTAGACAAATATTTTTAAAGGGATTAAAATGAAAATAAAATGTATAGCAAACAAAATATTTTTTAAAGAACTTTTAAATATGTCAGCTTGTGTGTTTAACTTAACCAATGTCCCCAAACTAGACATTATTATGAGAGCCTTCTCACCTTAAAGAAAAATTATTAAATTATTAATTTAAAAATTAATTTTCTCTATAGAATATTCCAAGCTAAAAGTTGGGAGTAGAGATTTGAGTAAGGTTTTTTTTTTTTTTTTGGTATTTCTTTTTCTTTATTTTATGTATTTATTTATTTTTTTCGGTACGCGGCCCTCTCACTGTTGTGGCCTCTCCCGTTGCAGAGCACAGGCTCCGGATGCGCAGGCTCAGCGGCCATGGCTCACGGGCCCAGCTGCTCCGCGGCATGCGGGATCTTCCTGAACCGGGGCACGAACCCCTGTCCCCTGCATCGGCAGGCAGACTCTCAACCACTGTGCCACCAGGGAAGCCCTTGAGTAAGGTTTTAATAAGTTTAACTGAAAATACCAAAAATGCTTTGCATCTTTCGTGAGAATTTCCTTTCTGAAAGAAATCAATTATGGTCTTTCAAATATTGTCTCTTTTTATTTATTTATTTATTTATTTATTTATTTTTTGCGGTACGCGGGCTTCTCACTGTTGTGGCCTCTCCCGTTGCGGAGCACAGGCTCCGGATGAACAGGCCCGGCGGCCATGGCTCATGGGCCCAGCCGCTCCGCGGCACGTGGGATCTTCCCGGACCGGGGCACGAACCCGTGTCCCCTGCACCGGCAGGCGGACTCTCAACCACTGCGCCACCAGGGAAGCCCCAAATATTGTCTCTTTTGATAATACCTCAGTATATGGATGAGTATAGAAATTATTTCTTATAATGAAATTCAATGATTACATCTGAATAAAAACTTATTTACTTCTATGATCTTTTTCTTTCTTAAATACATCTTAGACCTATTTTTCATCTTGTCCTCTAGTCAGATTAAATGGCATCTAGTAGAGTAGCCAAGTGATCAGGTCTTACTGGAAGTAAAATATGAATTACAGCTTTTTTTATTCAAATGCTTTCAGTTTTACCTCCTATTAATATTCATGCTTTTCCCCCTTATTTAATAAATATGACATCAAAGAAGTAACTATTGGCACATGTGTAACACCATTTCATTGCTCTACAAATCTTTATGAGAGAGACAATAAAAAAGGATATGCAACATTTCATTCTAGAAAGGTCAAGTCTTAATTCCCTAGTAAGGATATAAAATTCCATTTGCAGGAGTTCCCTGGTGGCCTAGTGGTTAGGATTCAGTGCTTTCACTGTGGAGGCCTGGGTTCAATTCCTGGTCGGGGAAACATCTCGCATGCTGCATGGCACAGCCAAAATATATAAAAAAAAAAGGAAAAAAAATTCCATTTGCAAATAAATAACTCATTACCTCATACTTGGAAGAAAACCTACAAGTAACAAACTAAGGTATGAAGGCATTCTGGTGTGGGGGGTGGTGTGGAGGCAGCATACCTAAGGGAAATATGCCAACCAGAAGAGTTGCTTTAATAGAGAATATCTTATTTCAATGTCTTTTTCTGCTACGTTGCCATCATGCATCACACTCATCACTGCTTCAGTATCCTCCAAGGTTGAGTGTTATTTAAACACTCAGCATCCCCCACCCCAAAACTCAATAATTCTTTACATTTCACACATAAGGATGGGTAAACAGCCACTACCCAGTTTGTAGTTCTTGAAATTTCCTCTTCTTCAGTCCATTAACTATGTACTGTCAAATTAGAATACTAATATTATGAGCAGTGGAATTTCACCAATTATAAAAGCTTGACACATTAAAGTTAGTACATTTAATCATCACTAGAAGCCAATACTATAAACAACAGGATCATACATATATTCAGGGTTCTAAGAAAGCAGGTCAACACATTCTCTGTTTGAGTGTACTCTTGTTTGTCCTAGTCCATTTATCTGTGTCCAGGTGAGATAAACAGTGCAAAAGTACTCTGGTAAGATAAAAAGTTCTATGCAACTGAAAATTAATAAAGTATTAGGTAAAATATAGTATAACCTACTACATGGGGATATATTATATATATTAGAGTTTAGCATGGGGATATATTATAGAGAGAACAGGAGCAAGTATAACATTTTACAAAATGTTTTAAATTTAATTTTGTAGAGAACATACCATTAGCCACATATCCCAGCTGTGGTATAAGCTGTTCATCTTTACAATTTTCCCGTCCTGGTACTAGCCTTTGGAATTTTGTGGGATGAGGATTTCCATCAACATCCACCAAGAATGGGGGAGGCATGAGATGAGGAGCCTGTTGGGTTTGTTCATCCAATACATAGTTGTTGGCATCACGGATAAGAGGTCGATAATCCGTATGGAAGAACATCTGATCTGGAATCTTTATGACAGATTTTTAGTATTTAATATGCACAGGAAATTTATAAATAAGCATTTATTTTCATTCCTAGAGCACATGTGTTTTTCAAATCAGATAATTTCTGCATTATCTTTATAGTCCTCTATAGTCATATGTTCCCTCTAGGTAGAAGTGAATCACCTAGATCATAATCCTATCTTTTCTCCACAAAACTCTACAATCTATATTACTTTCTGGCCCTCCAATATTGTATTTTTCCAATTAGGATAAGAAGAAGCAAAGCAACAACACAGTAGATAAAGTTAGTTATTTTTTAAGTTGCAAAAAAATACAAACTTTTATAACTATTTTTCTTGCTTATTTTTATTCAAATAAGAATAGATGGAGTATAATATAAATGGTGAGGCAGGTAAATATCAATTGCATGAAAGACACTCAAAGGTGATACAAGTATTGAGCTGAACTCAAAGATTCTAAGCCCTTTTCCAACTCCAAGATTCTATAATCTATCATATAGTCACAGCTACTAAAATATAAGAAACCAATTAAGTTAGCTTCCAAAGTATTTTAACAAGATCAATAATAGGTAAAGTAGCCAAGCAAGAAAATAAGCATTCAGTCACCAGCTGTTTATTCCCAACTTAGGATAAGTAGAGGATGTAATCTGGTAAAATTGTTCTCTTATTACACCTGAAAGGCAGTACAGAGAATATGTTCTAAGAAAAAGGATTTCCTAATGAATTTTTTTAATTTAATTTTTAATTTTATTTATTTATTTTTGGCTGCGTTGGGTCTTCATTGCTGTGTGCGGGCTTTCTCTAGCTGTGGCAAGTGGGGGCTACTCTTCGTTGCAGTGTGCGGGCTTCTCATTGCAGTGGCTTCTCTCGCTGCAGAGCATGGGCTCTAGGTGCGCGGACTTCAGTAGTTGTGGCACGCAGGCTCAGTAGTTGTGGCTCATGGGCTCTAGAGCACAGGCTTCAGTAGTTGTGGTGCATGGGCTTAGTTGCTCCGTGGCATGTGGGATCTTCCCAGACCAGGGTTCGAACCCATGTCCCCTGCATTGGCAGGTGGATTCTTAACCACTGCGCCACCAGGGAAGTCCCTTCTAATGAATTTTTATATCTACATCATCCTATATCTTAATAGTAATTTGAACTGCCAAGCTTTATGTTCTGTCAGTGATGAAAAATTTTACCAAAAAAGGTGACTTTGTTATTTTATATCTATTGACACAGAGTGACCCTTATTAACTGGAATACTTCAAATAAAATTCATGAATGATACAATAAAAAATTGCAATCTACAACAAAAATTAAATATACTAACCTTTTCATAGTATTTACTGCATCCAAATCCAAAAAGCAGCAAATGCCCATGAGAATCAGTGCAGGCAAAATGGTTTCCATCTGGTGAAAATTTACAGTCAAACACTGCACCATGGCCTTGACCTTCAATCTGAAATTTAAAAGAGTCACTTTAAGTCATCTTAAGAGGTAATTTTAAAATAATAAGTGGTCAATAGCTTCTGCTTGCTAATATCTTGGATTCTGTGATGCATCAACATGCCAATGTACTCTCTGACTTCTGTAGCCAGAACCCTACTGTAATAGTAAAGCTCTAAAAGAAATTAGGGAGAATTTCGCAACAAACATTACTAGCAATGTCATTTCTGAAGAAGAACTGCATGAATGACTGAGGAGAATAAAAAAGACCTAAACACAACCAAATTGACAAAGGCACTATCTCAGCAAAGTCAAGATATTATCTTCATATTTAAATTGTAATGCAAGTTTTAAAAGAACCATCCTAAAATTAAAGTACACAAATCAATCTCACTAACACAAGGCAGAGGGTTATTATTAACACTCTGAATCTGTATAAAGCCTATAAAAGGGAGCTCAAAGGCCAACAATTTAGAAACGTTTAGTCAGAACTATTCTTCAGAAAGGAACACTAAATATGGTGAATATGAGTATTCCCATCACCACAGGAGGGTGTTCTACTGGAAGAAGAGAATGGCTGACCATATTTTTCCATAGTTTGTATGAAATATATCTTAGAAGTATCCATATCTCCAATTCCATGTGTGCCAAACAGCTTTCTGATTACTAACTAAGCTATATGGGGCTTACCAGAGACAGATACAATACAGTTACTGCTGTGATTCATTAGGATTATAGTTTAAACATTAACATTTTTTGTGATTTTGGTTAGTGTTAGCTCCAAATGCTTATTAAATTTGAGTTTCTAGAATTAAGAGCTGGGAACAAGAATTTGGAAGGTGCTAACACCACAATAACAGAGACACCCTGAAAGGCATAATTCTCAACTGGCCTTACTCTTGGGTCTTGAGTCATTCTCTAAGTTATTACATGGATTTAAACAGATGACAAGAGGTTCCTTGGCACTAAGTATACTTTAATTACCAAGTTGTCACATAAGAGAAGTCTGTTTTAATATCAACTAAGCATAGATTTACCTTACCATGTTAAAATAATTCCGAATTTTGGTCCCCCGGTCAAGGTCCCAAATAAAAATGTTCCCATCATGACCTGCCGAAAGTATGATCTTTTGATCAAATGGATGTGCTTCCAAAACAAATACTTCATCATCATGTCCCTGTGACAAAATCAATGTTAAAAATGAAAAGCAACACTGAGTATCTGGCTTATTTGGTTAAAAGATCTCGGGGGTATGCTATCAATCTGATTCAGATGAATTCATGTATGCAAATTTAACAGCATTTACTACATGCACGCTATAAGAAACAGTTTAGAGTTCCTTATATATTTAAATGCTGATTTCATAAAATATTCAATAGAGAGAAGACCTGAAAAGGTGTTTAAAATAAAGACAGTCAAAATCAGTTACAGTTCATTAACCAGGTCCCTGAAGTGGAATTCTTATTTCTAGGACTCTGCTATTAAAAGGTTACAAAATATGTGACAAACAGAATCTTTTATTAACACCCAATTCTAACATAGTGATAACAGACAAACCTTCATTATTCTTCATCCAGCACTCTCTATCACTGGTATTCATATTGTATCGTGGGAGGCCCCATGATATATTCAAACAAGCTATAGTTTGTCCTTTTTACCTTTATCTATTTTATAGTTGAAGGTTTCATCTAATATGCTATCTGAAAAATGGGTTTGCTGCTAAAAAAAAAAATAAGTTTGAAAACCAATGCTCATATGCTTCCCTGACAATAAATCAAGTAATATCAGTATCTCTATAGACCTTAGAACAGGAGTCTGCAAACTATAAACTTCAAGCCAAATCTAGCCCCGGGATGTTTCTGGACATACAGTCTGAGAGCTAAAAATGGTTTTTACATTTTTTAACAGGTTGTAAAAAATGAAAGAATATGCAACAGAGACCATATGTGGCCTGCAAAGCCTAAAATATTTACTATATGGCCTCTTAAAGAAAAAGTTTGCCAAAACCTGATTTAGATCATTGTTGATTTTCCTAAACTCCTGACTAGAGAGTACATCTTTAACAATAGGCTCAAAGTCTTAGAAAAACATGCAGGACATCCTGAAATTGGATTTCACTTAGGAACACGTCAGCATATTACACATCAGGGGCTTCTAGAAATGATCATATATTGTGAACCTAAAAAGTGCATTTTATCCCAAATCATTGTATACAAAAATAGAGTATCCTACCATATTACCATTATGGACAAAAATATAAAAGTAACTTCAGAATGGCTCAAAATGAAAAGTGGAAGATGAGGAGGTAAAATCCATTACAATAAATATTATCACAAAACTTTTTCCCAATGACTACCAAAGATCTTATTTATTTATCATAACAAAATCTCTTGCTGAATATCCAACTTGATATAGTAAATACTTTCTCAGTTTCCTAACCAGTAAATAATAAAATTACACTGTTAAACTCAAATGATAGTGATACAACTACATTAATGTACATTAGGAAAGAGAGGCTTTTAAATAGGGGGTTGCATTATTGGCCAAAATGACATAGTCACTGGGTCATGGGAAACAAAACCTAGTCAGCTTCAGTAATGTCTTAAGATTTATCATCTGCCCTATTTTTATTTATCAAGCACACCTCTATTTCCACCACTACCACACAATCCAAATCATCATCATGGCCCATCCTATCACAGAATCCTACAGTGTACCCAGAGTCATTCTTATCTCATTCCAATCTATTCTCTCTATTGCTAGAATTACAGAGCATTTTTCAAAAGCAATAGCAAAGGCATGCTATTCCTTTGCTTTTAAACCTTTTCATGGTATCCTGTTGGTATCAGGATAGATCCTGCAAGACCTTGTATGGTCTGGCCCCTGTCCATTTCTCCAGTCCTATGGGGTGACACTCTTTCTGCTCTCTGTGCTGTAGCCAAAGATTGGCTTTCTTTCTCCTCCTTTCTACCTCAAGACCTTTGTACATGCGTTTTCCTCTTCTTAGAGGGACCTTTCAACCTTCTCACATATGTAATTTACCAAATATTTATTGACCACACTGAGACAGAAAATAAACAAACAAATAAACACAATAAGAAAATATCAGGTAGTGATAAACACTATGATGAAAATAAAGCAAGACAATGACTGGGAGGCTACTCTAGATTGTTTGATCAGGGAAGGCCTTGTCAAGGAGGTGACATCTAGGCTGAGAGCTACAAATCTTAACCCAAACTTCACTTCCTCAGGAAGCTTTTTCTGAACCTGCCAGACCAGGTTTGGTCATCCTATTAGAAACTTGCTTTGCACTTTTCTTTCTTAGCATTTATTTATTAAATGCTTGTTTCTTTTTTAAAAATTTATTTATAAGCTGTAAACTCCAGGAGGATGGGTACCCTTTAATTTAACATTTACTCCTAACTCAACGGTTGACACAGTGGATACTCAGTAAGTATTTGCTGAATGGAAGAACTTTACGTCCTAGTTAAGACCCTGACATACAAATTGTTAACACATAAAACATAAATTCTATACCAAAACTAAGCAGATTGGACTGTTACAAGGACTAAGAATAGTCTGTTCTAAAATTTCTTCATTAAAATTCACTGGAAACAGATGACCCATGAGTCAGCCCATGGGAAGTGTACCACTAAAGAGAACTCTAAATTAAGATATTTATTAAGACAGAATTTTATAAAACCAATGGCTACAACATGGCCTTTGAAGCTGTGATATTTAGAGATAAAGACCTGCAGCCACTGGCCACATGTGGCTACTAAGCATCTGAAATGCGGCTAGTGCAAATTGAGATGTTCTATAATTGTAAAATACACACTAGATTTCAAAGATTTAGTATGAAAAAATGTGAACAATTTCATTAATATGTCATATTAATTACATGTTCAAATGTTACTATTTTAGATATACTAGGTTAAATAAAATATATTATTAAAATTAATTTTACCTGTTACATTTTACTTTTTTATTGTGGCTACTAGGAAAATTAATATTATATACATGGCTCATATTATATTTTTATTGGACTGTGCTGACATAGACAAACATTTCCTAGTAAGTAATAAAGCAAACAGTATAGGTTTTTCCACACATATCAATAGAAACTTGTATCAGGGAACAGGGAGAGCCAGAATGAGATAAGTATTGATTTAACAGATAAAAGGAAGAATCTAAAACTCCCCTAACACAGTGTTAGGGTTTTACTTAGGAAGGAGGACTTGGGAGGTATATGAAAGATCAACTGCAAATCCTCCCAAAATTAAACAAATCTTTAGAAACCTCAGAGGCCTTAGAAAAGATTATCTCACATAGGCATCAAATAAGGATGATACTATGGCATACAACAAAGAAATGAGTCATGAGAATTGGTATCTAGTCCCTATCATTTACTACTGTGTAAACCATATGGCAATCACTTGGCCCTTCTGAAAGTACTTATGAATCGATAATTGAAGCAGATAGGAAATAGGCTTTTAAGTAGAGTTCAACTATGACAAATTCCTTTTTTTAAAAGAAAGAAGGAAAGACACCATTTTCTCCTACTTCTTCCTCTTACCTCTACTTCTTGCATAAACTAATCCCCAAAGGTAGAATACAGGTTACCCTTGTTAAAATAAAGTCAGCTCTACCCTTAAAACATTAACAACAAAAAATCCCAACTCATGCTAAAAACAAAATAACTTACATACCCTTGACCACATATGATAACATAATGCGTAAATAAATATCAGACTTGGAAAGGATCTTAAGAAGTTTTCATACTTGCTTTTAGCAGCTACACCATGTGCCATCCCTATTTTGTTGATATGTCAACAGAGGTACCTTGAATAATTAATTCTCCAAAGGACAGTAAGCCATAGAAAGTAAACTAGAACACTTAAATTTCCTGTCTTCTAGAATAATGCCCTTTTTGACCATTTTAATTATTCCAAAAATAGAATACTTACGGATAAAGTATGAAGAAGTTGGCCTGTGATAGAATTCCATACTTTCAAAAGGAAATTGTTCACTGCAGTAATAACTGTGGTATCATAGCGATCCCAGGCCACCATAGTCACCTTAAGTTTAGTGACCTTGTCTTCTCCAGATGCCAAATTATTCCTAAACAAAATGATATCAGGTTCATAAATTTTGAACAAAGGTGCATCTAACAGAGCAAATTATGGCAAAAATCTCTCCAGAAGCATGCAACTTTTTAAATTTAAAACTCCTAAACTATACTTTTAACTATTAATGAAATAAAATAATAAGAGTAACACATAGGGCAATACCCATAAGCTTATTTTAGGGAGGAAAAAAAAACCACAAAATGACAAAAATTTTATAGTTAGTTACATGAGAACGAGAACAAAAAAGTGAAATTAGAAAGGAATCTGCAGATACCTTGAAAAATAAAGTACAAGGTTAGATTGGTTACCAGAAAATATGAAGAAACCATATAATGGACACTTTATTCTTAAATATTCATCTTTGAAACTAAAAGGTCTTATAAAAAAGCAGTAAGAAATTCAGTAACTTTTGCTTTAATTGAATGACATTATCAGTAACTGACTATGACCACAAAGTTGGTTCTATATTGTTATTAATGGGAAGATAATTAATTTCCCGGTCATACCCTAAAGGAATTGCAGTATCCTAAAGAGGAATTATATATCTTCCAATGAACAGTGAAGATGATGAAACAGAATTCTGATTAATTGTATTTATAATGTCAAGTAGGAATGTTAGCAATATGAAACATAAAGGTATCCTCAGTAAGTCAGAGAAATATCTAAACATACGATGACATTTAATAGGGGCAATCCTCAAAGTAGAAAATAGTATAAATAGATATAAAAAATGACTCATACAAAATCAGGGCAGAGAATGATTATATGGGCATTAGTAAAGCACAGAGACCTTTGGATCACAAGAGACCAGAATTTTCAATAAGTCAGCTATGTTCCTATCATCCAATCTGTCCACCAACAGCAAAATGCAATAGTGCTTAGAGACTATATACAGATGCAAACTTCACATCTACCAATTAATTCCAAATTAAAAAGATATTTATTTTCATAATTAAATAGAATTCAATAATGTAAAACATACTATACCATATGAGAACCACTAAAATATCTAACATCCAATCTTACCCAGTCATTTTAGTAGCCATATCTAGCACTATACTCTTCCACTCTTGTTGCTGATATTGCCAAATTCTTGCCGTTCCATCTCTACTTCCACTAACAAATCTTAAACTGCAAAGAAACAGTTAAAATATCCTTATTACCTCCCTCTAAAATGGAAATCACTATTTTTCTAATTATAAAAGTAATACATTCATCCTCATATACTTCTGCGGAGAATAAAAATGGTACACTTTGTAAAACAGTTTGGCAGTTCCTCAAAATGATAAACAGTACCATATAACTCAGCAATTCTACTCCCCCATAAATATACAAGAGCAATGAAAACATAAGTCCACACAAAAACTTGTACACGAATATTCATGACATTATTCATTATATGCCAAAAAGTGGTGACAACCCAAATGTCGATCAACTGATAAATGGATAAACAAATTGTCGTATATCCAATTCTTATACATGCTCCAACATGGATGAATCTTGAAAACATTATGCTAAGTGGAAAAAGTCACAAAAGACCAAATATTGTATGATTCCATTAATATGAAACATCCAGAATAGGCAAATCTATAAAAACAAAAAAGTGGATTAATGGTTGTTCAGAGCTGAGGGTGGAGGTGTAAAAAGATTGGGGATTGAAAGCTAAAGGGTATAATATGGGAATTCTTTTTAGGGTGATGACAATGTTCTAGGGATATGGATTAAGAGATACAAACTACTATGTATAAAACAGATAAGCAACAAGGATATAGTGTACAGCATGAAGAAATATAGCCATTATTTTGTAATAACCTTAAATGGAGTATAATCTATAAAAATATTGAATCACTATGTTGTACACCTGAAACTAATACAGTATTATAAATTAAATATACTTCAATTAAAAAATAATAAAATAAAATTGATCGTAGTGAAGGTTGCACAACCCTATGAATATACTAAAAACATTGAATTTTATGTGGAATATATCTCAATAAAACTGTTATAAAAATACATTCATTAACCTATAAATCTATCACTGTTCATAATTTAGTTTCTATTCTTTCAGACTTTATTAAAGACATATATATATATATATATATATATATATATATATATATATACTTAGATATTCTCCCTACGGAAAATAGAATTACACTACATATAATGTTTTATAATGTTTTTCTTTAAGTGTACAGTTTGACCCCTGAACTATGTAGGGATTAGAGGCACCGACCCCCACACTGCCACACAATCAAAACTTTGCGTGTATATTTTGACTCCCCCAAAGTTAAATACTATTAGCCTACTGTTGACCAGAATTACCAATAACATAAACACTTGACTAACACTTATTTTGTGTGTTATATGTGTATCTACATATATTTTATACATTCATAACATACCTTTCTCTTAATTTTTTGATATTTCTGGGCTACATGGTTTGTCTGAGTTTTTTCAAATTGTCACAAATCTCCAAAACTTTCTCTAATGTATTTATTGAAAAACAATCTGCATAAGTGGACCTGCACAGTTCAAACCTATGCTTTTCAAGGGTCAACTGTATTTTGTAGATATATTTCTATGTTTACAAATATAAAAACTACCATCACTTTCAATAAATGTTCAACAATACGGATGTATCAAAATTTATTTAATTAACCTCCTAATGATGAATATTTTTACTGTTTCCAGTCTTTGCCATTATAAATAATGTTGTGATGAATATCTCTATACACATCTTTGTAAAACCTTATATATATATATCTTTGCTGAGTCAAAGGGTAGGCACATTTTTTTTTTAAAGAAAGAAAAGCTTTATTCTGTCTCAGCTTCAGGTTTGGCCACAGATGCACACACTGGGAGCTGTCAAATCAATGACATTTTCCTAGTATAACAGTATAAAGGACTCTTTCATGAAGAATTTATACTCTTTTCCTGAATCTTTTCTCCCTTATATTCCCCCTTCAGGGTAGGCATATTTTGAAAGCTTTTGACATACTGCCAAATTATTTCCCTGAAAAGTTTTTTTTAAAACAATTTACAGTATCATCAAGGCTGTGGGGGAGTGTCTATTTTCCCTAAACCCTTGTCAATATCGGGTGTTATCATTCTTCAATATCTTGTCATTCTGAAAGAAAAAAATTGTTACTGTTATTCTAAATTGTACTTCTCTGATTATTAGTAAAATTGGACATCTTTTGATGTATTTACTGGCCACATAAATAATTAAGATAAAATAATGTTTCTCATTTAAGGAAAAAGGCAAAGAATTAAAAAATTCATATACTCCTAGAATGAAAGAATAGTAGCTGTACAAACCTTCCAGTTTATAGCTCAGTAGGGTGCAATAAACCAACTTAAAAATTATTTTAAGGATTTTTCATTCCTAATAAAAACATCACTCTTTGTGGACCATCATTATTTACTCTCGCATTTAACAAAGATGAACACATTCATCATAGTAATCACCCAGTGTTTGAAAAATATTTAATAATAAAACATGGTCACCCACATAAAGTCTTTATAGACAGATAAGGATACAAATTTATGCTAAGTGGTTGAATTTTTAAATCTATTCTAGGTCAATTTCTAGGCCAGGGCAGAAGATTATCACCTTCTGGGGAACAGACATTTGAGAGGGTACATGAATACCTGTATATAATTTCTGAGTTTACAGACATAGGAAATTGTGTATCATATGAGTAGTAGAGACAGTAAGCAATACAGATACTCAAAGGAAGAAAAGACAGCTAAAATCTCAAGCAGTCAGGAAAGGCTTCAGGTAGGGTATGAACCTTAAAAGGAAGATAGAACTTAGAGAAGAAAAAGAGACAGGAGGGAGAAGGAAAATAAAAAGGAAGGAGAGCAGAAGGGAGAGGGAGGACATAGGCGGGATAGAAAAGGAGTGAAAGGAAGTAGGGTATGATTATTTCTGGTGTGAGGTAAAGTATAAGTGAAAGAATGGATAACAGAATGTATATGGGATGTAATAATAATGATGACTAAATCGATTGGGCTGGATCTAAGTATTTAAATGGGTAATAGTAGATAAGAAAAGAATGTAGGTCTAAGTCAAGTTGAAGAGAATTCTGAATGCCAGGCTAAAACATTTGAGTTCTATAAACAAAGAGAAAACACTAAAGATTTCTGAACAGGGCAATGTTCATCTGACAGAGACGGACAAGATACATTTAGAAGGGAAAAGAAAACTGAAGGTAATGGGTCAAATAATGGAATTCTTGACTAAGATGGGTGATAACAGAAATGGAAAAAGGAAAATCACTAATAAAGGAAGAACTGATAGACTATGGCTACTACTTAGATGGGAGCTTAGAAGACCTGGGGTAAGCATGTCATCAAAGACAGACAAGGGCTTTCAGCCTAAGTGACTGGACAGAAAAAAAAATGTAGTAGAAGTAGTGTTTTCTGAAGAAATACAGGTAAAATATGTGAAACATCTGTTTATATAGATATGTACTACATAGTTACCTGTCTCCATTGTTACAGAACTGAACAGCAACAACCTTGTCCTAAAACATAAAACAATAGATTTTTGGTCAGAATTAATTTATTTTTAAAATGAATAAAGTACTCTTCCCGTCATATTCACATATGAAAGTATCATGGAGTAGATTTTTTAATGCTATAATTTTCTTTAAAAAAACCCTCTAATTTTCTTTAAAAAATTAATGATGGCTGAAACAATACATTAACTAAGGAGGAATACTTATCAGCAGTAATTTGAGACAAACCAGACATAAGCAAACCTGTTTCTAAACCATAATCTCAAGAGACAGATAGTTCTGAATAGATGATAGTTTATTATATTCCCCATAATAAGATAGCACACTAATCTAAAACGCCAACTTAAAAAAATTCATTTAATAGTAGTTGAATTAAATTCCTCACTTAACGTTTTTTTTTTAATTTTAGAAAACAAATCAATAATGTCCTGTTTCTTACATGGTTTATTTAATTATTTTACAATGAATTCATTTGACCGTCTTTAGGTTCTATAATTTAGATACTGTTGTTTGAACCTTCCTTTACAATGACTAAACTATACTTTTACAAATATAATGTGCATTGTAGTGATTATATTATAGTAATGTACCTTCAAGTGTTGTAAACATTTTGACAAACCACAATTATTGAACTACACTTGAACTTAATTTTTTAATTATTTTTCTATTTGAACTTAATTTTTAATAAAAAGCTCAGATATTAAATGTCTTCGTATTTATTTTTTCATTTTAAAAACGTATTAAACCATCTTCATATGTTCAGACGTATCTGTGATTCACACTGTTCCATGATTTCACTGAGTATTTATCTGACAGATTCGGGTTTCTCACTGCCAGTTGCAATAACTGATTTTAGATGTTCTGGAAGGACATCTTACTTTCAATGACTAACAGCCGCCACTGATTTCAACAGGGAATGTTTAAGTTTTCTGATTTTTTCTTAGCTAGGCCCTTGCCAAAAAAACCCTACCAATCAGTTTTTCTTCATCTTTCCCCCCTCAATTATTTCCCATTCATTTATTACCTCCTCCTCTCTCAGCTCTCAATAAATTTGACTGCACTGTATACACACCTTGCTTGGGTGGTAACTGTAAAGATGCCTCCTTTGTGTGCTCTAGCACAAGTGGATTTTTCCCACTGGATAGTCTCAGATTGAGATCTTTATATATTTCCTAAGTTTTTCTCTTTCACAATTTACATAATATTCCAGGATTTTAGTATCTAGGAATAAGTAACAGCAAGGTGAGAGCTCAGCTAGGTTCAGTAACTTTTCATAAGGAGAATATCCAATTATGTTTATATGGTAAGACAAAAGCAGGAGGCTGTTTCCAAAAGCTCAAGGAAAAGGTTTCTAACAGGGGTCTCTTTTACTACAAATTTCAGGAACATGATTGATTCTGGAACTCACAAAATATCTTTTTTTAAAAGTCATCTTTCAGGGAAATTATGTGTGTTTTATTGATATGTACTAATACTATTCCAAATAAAGTGTCAATAGTAGTAGGAACAGTAACAGTAAGACTTGTAAAGCTGAGTACTTTCAAATGCTGACTATACAGCTTTGACAATGAGGAACATGAGATATACAGTGAGCTGAAACAGAAATACTCCCATATTCAACAGTAAATAATTACCTGGAGAAGGTAAGGAAATAAACAGAAGGAAGAAGTGAAAGGTACACAGGGATATGAATAAACAGTAGTGGCTCCAAGATTCCTGAAAATGTCACAGGAGAGTGGAAAGAGCTTGGGAGGAAAAATGCCAGGCACCAATGGCTGTCACCCCAGCATAAAATTGTCCCCTGTATGGAAGGATGTTTTTGATAACTAAATGGGATTAGATTTCAGGAGTCTGATGGCATTCTCAAAATAATCAAACTAAGATCAATGAGCCAAATTCAGTAAAAAGAATTTTTTCCTAAGACATACTTTAATGTGTCTTTTAATAAGTGTATAGGCTTCGAAGTAACAAACACTTATATAATTAATAAAATAAAGCAAGCTAGAAGAGGATTTTTGTAAATTATTACTGTAATATATATTTTTCCCTTCCCATACAGTCAGATAGAAATTGTCTTAAATACTACAACCATACTAAATCCAGAATTTCACACTGATCTTCATTACTAAAGAGACATCTTACCATATAGGTTTCAGTACCAATCTATATTAAATTAGGGTAGAGATCGGAAAAGAAGAAATAAAACCAATTTTCCAGGGGTGTTTAAAAAGAAAGCAACATATTTAAGTTTCTCATTTTGTTCTTACCGTATGTGACTCTAATTCAGCAATTTTCTCAGGGATCTCAGAACCCAAATAATATATTCTAATCACATGGTCGGTGCTACCTGTTGTAATGAACATACCACCTAGAGGATTAAAAAACAAACAAACATTGTACCAAAGAATTTTTAAAACCCTCTGATGGCTTCCTTAGTTATACATTACCTTGTTAATTAAAAAGCCTTCAAGAAACATAAGGTTATTTTCTAACCATTAAAGACATATTAACATTTCTGAGGAAAAATAAGTAAAATTCAAGAAAAACAAGAGGAATATTTAAAGAACAACTATACCATTCACCCAACAAAAATCCACCAACTATACACTAAATACAGGCCTTTGGATCATAAACATTAAAGGCGTTGAGGAATTCATTTCTTCATATTTTATGTAAAAACATAATGTTCCAAAATTATTTATAAAATAACCTATATCTACAATTCTCTGTATAGTGGCTACAGTAGTTGAGTGTGAAAACTCAGCAGCTTTTGGGATGATGAAAAAAATTCTAGAGATGGATGGTGGTAATGTATGTAGAACAATGTGAATATACTTAATGCCACAGAACTGTACACTTAAAAAAAGTTCTTAAAATGGTAAATTTCGTGTTATATTTTACCACAACAAAAAAGAAAAGGTTAACCAGCACATAATCCTTAGCAGTAGAAAAGCACTGTTTACATACTGTGAACATGTCTTCTACATGGAGCCACTGTACATGTTTTCTGAAAAGTCAGGGCAGGATTTTAGTGTTGAATTGTGTATGAGTATTGGGGGAAGGCTGTACTTTTTACCAACTAAATTCTGTATTATATAAAAACATATTAATTGTAAATAAGAAAACAACTCAAAATGTATTACATGTTAATTAGAGTCTACAAAGGTCTGTCTATTATAACATATTGTTCGCATTTTTAGCATGTTTCCATTAATTCTCAAACATATGCATTTTTTCTCCACAAAATTAAAAAATATTTTACAGTTGAAAAATCTTTTATAACTGGATTATTCAATATTTTAGATACTCAAAACATTCAATTTTTACACATACCAGAGCTGAAAGATGAACAAGATATCTGAACTCCAGGTCTAGATCTCTCAGTAAATTTCACTGGGCGATCTCTAAGAGAAAAGTAAAATGTTTTTATTTTTCATCATGTTCATTTAATGTGCAAGAATTTTAGCACACTGCTAGATATTGACAGATTTATCATCAATATTATAGAAACCACAAAACTGAAGTAGTAAGTGCTATTCCCATTATTGAAGTTAAAAATACATTTAAACTTACAAATATACTTTATGCTATCAGTATAATTATGTTAGCTTTACAAAGAAATTACCATGTTACTTACTACCATCATGAAGAAAGGTTCAAAGTGTTCTTACCAGAGTAAGAAATGAAACAAATACTCCTTATCAAAATTTTGGGTATAAATTAAATAGTCTCTTCAACATTGGTTTCATAAAAAATTTATTCTAAAATCTCTAACACCTAATTGAAGTAGGTATGGATATGTACATACACACTCATACATATATAAATTTATATACTTACATACATGGACTATCAAGAATCTCTCAAAGTGATAAAGAAAAATTTCTAACCCAATTTTAAACTTACTTAAACTTCATTGTTTTTACATGCCATTGCCAGAAACAGATAGTTCCGTCAGCACCAGTAGAAGTGAGGTATCTGGTTGTGCCTTTAGTTGATGGACAAAACTGGAAAAGAAAATTTAATTAAAATAGAAACCTTTCATGTTCAAGCTTAATTTCAGTTTCAAGAAATTAGTTATTTAAATTTCCTAGATTAATGAATACCTTATAAAATTTGAAAATATCAAAAAACTAGAAAAGTCATTCATTGAATTTAGGATAAAATATTTTAGCCCTAAAGATAATTATTTTAAAATTATTCAACATCACACTTTAATATTATTATTTTACTACTTTTAATGGAGAAAAAACAAAGTCATTACTAGTTAAATCATTACAATTCTGCTGAATACATGCTTATATAGCAACCATATAAATTTTTTATAGTTCACATGAAAAAGGCATGCATCAGAAGTAAGTCTAAAACAGTGATAAGGAAGTTAATGTCTAAGTATTGGGTTTTAACATTTTACTTTAAACTCTAATTTCAATGAAGTGTGATAGAAATTTCACCATTCTTAAATTTAAATCATCTTCATGTGTTTTAATGGATAACATAAAATAGGTCAAATGTCTGTATGTATCATTGTGGAAAAAAGAGATTAAAAAAATATACTTGAGTTGCCAATTTAAAGTATGACTACTATCTGATGGTCTTTATCATGTAGGATTCTCAGGCTCTAACTCTCAGTATTTTACAGGTCCTCAGAAGAGAATCAGAGAAGGGAAAAGCCACTAGGCTCCTGATACCTGGGACACAGGAAAAGGTTGAAAATCAAACCAGGGTCTCTAGCATGCTCATGAGCTTTAAAAACCCCAAATAGGGAATTCCCTGGCAGTCCAATGGTTAGGACTCGGAGCTTTCACTGCCATGGCCCAGGTTCAATTCTTGGTCGGGGAACTAAGATCCTGCAAGCCACTCAGCACGGCCAAATAAATAAATAAAAATTAAATTAAAAATTTTAAAAATAGGGCTTCCCTGGTGGCACAGTGGTTGAGAGTCCGCCTGCTGATGCAGGGGACACGGGTTCGTGCCCTGGTCTGGGAAGATCCCACATGTCACGAAGTGGCTGGGCCCATGAGCCATGGCCACTGAGCCTGTGTGTCCAGAGCCTGTGCCCTGCAATGGGAGAGGCCACAACAATGAGAGGCCCGCATACCGCAAAAAAAAAAAAATTCATTTGTAGAACAAAAAAAACAACAACAAAGAGGTCCATGGATCTCTAGGGCACTTACACACATAAATCAAATGAGACAGAAACTAGCAAATGAAACTATGAAGGAGCCAAACAGTTCCATAAACATTTCCAGTATAAACAAATATTCATATTTTTTATGTTGTATGAGACTATCTCCAAATTCCAGAAACAGTCTGTCAGATAGGATGGTGGGAACACAAGTAACTAGTAATATTCCAAAACAAAATCCAAAAAATAATTTCAACTAATAAAAAATTTGACATAAAAATGTTCAAATCCAATATATGTTGAATCTAATTCTTGCTAGGGCCTCATAAACAGGTTATATATTATTTAAATAACACACAAAAAACTGATTGGCATATTTATTAGTGATTAAAGAACAAAGAAAAGTGAATGGGAGTAATTATCTCATCCACAAAAGTAATCTGCTTGACCAAAATAAAAGACAGTGTCAGAAGGATTCCTCTGTTTTGCTGTCAACACAAAGAAGAGAACAAAGTTCTTTGGGGAGTATCCAGGACTTTCACTACCAACATCTGGTAAAAACACTATAAGGACAAATATTTAAAAACTCAATGTATTGTATGTCAAACATCTAGTTGAAATAAGAAATGACTGAAACTAAGAATAAAAATTTCCCTAATATTAAACTACGCATACACACACACACACACACACACACACACACACACACACACACACATACACTAAATCTGCACTGATAAACATTTTGCATTAAATATCAACACAAAGTATGCCAATATTCAAATTAGAAGCTACTTATATCCTGCCTAAAAGGTACTGGTGTTGTTCCTTAAGGCAATTCCGTCTTTTCCCTTCTTCACAAATACAAATGAGATAAAGAAGATGTCTTACACTACATTTGAAAAAACTTTTCAATGACCTCTTTACTTACTTCTAAAGGGAACAGATTTATATGAAGAGGGAACTTTAAAAAATACCTGTCTGCAAGGTAAGGACAAAGCCCTTAAGAAATCAATATTTTTCTGTTGCCCTTCTTTGTATAATCCACACGATGTAACAAAAAACAAGAGAATTCTCATTCTTATTACATCTACTAGAGGTATCTTTTTATTTTTCTTACCTGTATGGAAGTAATAGAAGCTGAATGTCCCTGAAGGACTGCAACTGGTGCACAAGTTCGAAGACACCACACTCTTACAACTTTATCACAGCTGCCTGCGGCAATGAGAGTGTTTTCATAGTTAACAGCCATGTCAGAAATTTCAGCAGAGTGCCCTCGAAGTGTAGCAAGAAGGCGCCCATCATCTGTTGCCCAAATTTTCACCAAACAGTCATCTGAACCCTACAGCAACACAAAAGGACAGAAGATTTACAAGAAAGCGGAAATTCGCCCCCTCCCCCCACAGAAAAAGCAAAAACAAAGGAGAATTTTATTAAGTTACTTCTAAGCCTTTACTTTTTAGTCTCTTTTCTTCATATAACATGGAGCGAGTAGAAAATATAAAATATGCCCAAATGACAGCACTGACAAAGCACTGTCCAAACTGATAATGGCATATGTGAATAACTCCTCAAAACTACTACCAATCCTGACAACTCAAAATATTTTTTATTTTAAGTGATTTGGCATTAACTATCTCTGTCATTATTTCTTTCCTTACACCTGACAGCCTTTTTTCTTAATTGCTTGAATATTTTTTTCACTATAAATACTTAAAACTTTAACCCAAAATCTACATGCAAACATGAGACTTTGTTAATAATCTCTGGGGAAAATATTATGTGGAACTTCCTACTGAGAATTTCAAAATAGCTTTAAATAGTAAAAAGCAATTCTACTGTGGTAGATAAGCTATTTAATAATTATCTGTTTATAAAAAGATGAAAATAATCATCCTCATAATCATCAACACCCATATACTTAGGTGATGCATTTTGGAGTCATGAAAACATCAATGGAAGAGTCTGTAATGAACTCCAAGAAGTCGAACTTCTCAAAATACAAACCACTTCCTTTGTTGTAGCCTAGGAATTTAAAAAGAAAATTATGCCATTACCTACACTTCTACATTAACTTAGTACTGAAACAATGAGACTAAGCCTTTACTTGGAAATATTAGTGTGCTACAATTTTGTACTCTAAAGCACACAATATGATCTGGTTATTAACAATCCAATTTCAAAAATAATTACTATTGAATTCAAAGAGAGATATATACAATAACTGTAATCTTCATTACTAAACATGTAGTTCACCTATTCAACTATAAGGATGATGTAATCATTAATTAAGCAGAACTGGCACCAATAGAAAATGCATTTTAATAAATGTTTGCTAAAAGGGAATGAAACCAATTGAGTAGATAAACTTGTTTCACATAAATTAACCACCTCTAGACTATAAGGCCTCCTGAAGATTTATTTTTTTTTAATTAGATTTCCCAAATATAGAGGTCATTATAGTTCATCCATTTACTTATATAGAAAGAGAAAAGATTTTCAATTTCCACTCATCTTTTCTTGCATGCATGTGTCTAAAAAGGAAGAACTGCTTACAAAGCATAATTCAATGCCATGAAGCCTAGCTTCCATTGTTGTAAATCTCTAATATGCCATAGTATCATTAATTTTAAACTCACTGTAAAAATTCTTCTCCCACTTCGGTCAAATGCTACACAGTAGACAGATGACAAGTGCCCCAGAATTCTCTTATGCATCTTAATGTGCTGGTAAGCAGATGAAGGGAAAATATGGCTGAAGCGACTACATCCGGTTAATTGCCTGGCAGAGGTGATATTCACTGAAAAACAGAAAACAGGGGATTCACTTCTTAAAACCTAAAAGTGAAAACTACATTTAACATGAAGTTAAATCATCAGTATTATGATGAAACAAAACAGGGTACACACACCATAGCAATTCTACGCTGTGAGAAGTCTAAATTCCATCACACATTTCATGATTTTATGAACTCAAGTTCACTACCACAAAGCACTAAGAGTACTCTTCTTTCAAATCCCAGAAGTCTGATTTTCTGTTTACCTTACTATGGTTTCCCAAGTACAATCCCATTTTGCCTTTCTTGGTATACTTCAGTCAAAGACACTGTAACTTTAAATATATATAGGTAAATCTTACCATAACATGAAAGAATTTTAGAATAAAAACAGTATTTGGTTAACTATAATACATCTTAAAATGTATATAGGAAATTTTATGAACTCCTGTCCTACCTTCTCACACCCATCCACCCTGTAAACAGCTGCGCCTAAAAATTCAAGAGTAATACAAGAGATTTATACAGTAAAAAGAGGAAGGAAGCTATAACACCACACAGATTTTCAGTAACAAACAATCCTTTCTAGACTTGTCTATAGGTTCCCCCCCTTTTTGGTTTCAGAAACTATAGACTCTCCCTCTAATCAATGAACTTTTGAGAATTCATCTCTTATAAGGTCATCTTAGATCCTGTCTCCTTTTTTGTTTATTTTGTGTTCTAATTTTCTTAAAAAGCAGCCAGAATAAAGCATAAATCTGCAAAATTCTCCTCCAAATACCACCTGGATTCTACTCACTTCCCTAAAACGAAGATCTTGTTCCCTATAAGGATATACAAGCACCTACTTCCTCTGTGACATTCCACCAGTCTTCCCTTATACACTGAAAGTATTCAGCATCCAACATATTATATTTTAATCAAAACATAGAAGTCTTAAAAGTTAAAGTGACCTTGAGGCAAGGCAAAATTTTACCATACTTCATAATAATATAGTATAAATAATAATAGCTTTATGTTGAAACAAGGCAAAATTAAGTCAAGAATTGAGTTGTAGCTAGATTAGTACAATTAGAAGCATGCCACAATCAAAAATAAGAAACATTTCAACATCTCAATCTTAAGAGCAATGAAGTCTTTTTCAGGCAACGGTCAATCCACTGGCCATCTCAAACTGATAAAATGACAAAAATTGAATGATGAATAGAAAAATCCAACTTTGAATGCAAATCATAAGAACACATTAGAAATCTTAGTATTTATGTTGAGATGCTGAATAAATAATAGTGGAAAATCCATAAGTATCAGTACTAGGTAAGAGGTTTCCTTTTTGGCAGTTGCTTCCCATGTCAACCTCTAGAAATGGCCACAACTCTAAGATGGGAAGAGCAGGCACCATAACTTTTAGACTTTAGCAATCTTCCCTCTCCAGTCAAACATTTCTTACTGCTCTGAGCTCCTTGAAACAATCAACCATTACTTCTGCTTTGCTTTTTTTACATTCATATTCTGTAAATATATAGAGGAAAAGGTGTGTTACTTTTAAGGAAGGATTTCTCAACCTTGGAACTATTGGCCTTTGGAAATTTGGGACTGAGGATTCTTTGTTGTGGGGGTCTGTCTTGTAGAATGTTTAGCAGCATACCTGGCCTCTACCCACCAGATGCTATTTACACCCTACCACCAACAACTTGTGACAAGCAAAAATATCCCCAGACATTGCCAAACATCTCCTGGGGAAAAACTGTCCCTGGTTGAAAACCAGTTTGAAGTTTAAAAACAAAAAACACCATCAATATGAAGAAAAATATCAGAAAAGCAGAGATAGAGAAAGAATCAGAATTACAGAATATATGATGGACTATTCTGTAAAAATTAATAATTAAAATATGAAAACTCCATCAATGTGGAACAATTTAGGAACTACAAAGCAAAAAATATAAAATATGAACTTGTAAGTAGATTATGATTTAAATTATACAAAAAACACATACATATATGTATAAAGACTAGAAAGAAAAATGAAAACAACTGCTTTGTGATAAAAGTATAGATTTTTTAAAGTTTCACTTAACACTCTTCTAATAATACATTTTTATCTTAAACACAAGTTTTCTATTAGGTTCTCTAGTCCACTAACAGCTATTCAAAAACTTCCTATATATGGTATATCGCATATTCAACAGCAGGATCATCAAATATTCCTTCTTTCCTATCTCAGCGATTTTTGTTTATTCATATAGCACCTGAGATGATAATATTTATACATTTTTCTCAGTCATTTGGTAATGTCAACAGGTCTTAGGCTCTATATACAATAAGGAGTTCTGTCAACACTCTTTTGCATGTATTCTCCATTTAGCCACTCTTTTTCAGTACTGATGCTTTTTGCTTTTCTTACATCTCTAAAGAATCCTTTATCAAGAACATTTTCTGAAATTTGTAATGGCTGATAACTGACTTTAAAAATACAATTAAAAAGAGTTCACTTTTGACCAATCCTTGAGTATTTTACTAGAAAGTAGATCTCACTCTTCTAGCATAAATATTATATAGCTCCTTCGGGGGAGAGGGATGCTTAGAGTCCTTATTCCTTTCCTCAAAAGTAGTAATAAAATAAAGGGACACACACACACAATTATGACTGTGTTGTATTTAAATGTCTCTATCAAGATTACTATGAAAAGCTATATGCCAATAATTTGGACAATGTAGAAGAAATTGACAAATTCCTAGAAATGTACAATCTCCTCAAACTAAACCAGGAAGAAATAGAAAATATGAATAGACCATTGGTAACCAATCTAGTGGTTACCAATAGGGAAAGGAAAGGGGGAAGGGGCAAGTTAGGGATAGGGGATTAAGAGGTACAAACTACAATGTATAAAATAAATAAGCTATGAGGATATATTGTACAGCAAAGGGAAACATAGCCAATATTTTATAATAACTATAAATGGAGTATAATCTATAAAATTTTTTGAATCAGTTATACACCTGAAACTAATATTGTAAATCAACTATACGTCAATAAAAAAATAAATAAATAAAAATAAAACAGTCAAAAATAAAATAAGGGACTTCCCTGGTGGTGCAGTGGTTAAGAATCCACCTGCCAATGCAGGGGACATGGGTTTGATCCCTGGTCGGGGAAGATCCCACATGCCATGGAGCAACTAAGCCCATGCACCAAAACTACTGAGCCTGTGCTCTAGAGCCTGCGAGCCACAACTACTGAGCCCGTGCACCACAACGAAGAGTAGCCCCTGCTCGCCACAACTAGAGAAAGCCTGCATGCAGCAACAAAGACCCAACACAGCAAATAAATAAATAAATAAAATAAAATATATACCCATTTTTAAAAAAATTAAAAAATAAATATCTATCAAATGTACTATTTGAATGCATTGTTTTTTTCTTCTATTATAAGCAGAATGCAAGATTAGAGATGAGCAATTTAAACTTTCACCCTAACAAAGTAGAATGAAGTATTAATGAGAAACAACTACAAATAAATTTTTTAAAAAATCCCACAATCCTATGCCAATATATCCACTATTCATTATTGCAATCTCAATATTAAGCCTTCTAAAATCTACTGTATTTCAAAGGTATGTAATAAGTTTTAGTATATATAATTAATTACCTTGATTACTTATTTAAGTATTTCAAAAACACTATAAAGAGTAAACGTTATCTCAGCTTCAATTTACTAAGGAATGTAGCTCTCAAAGTTACAAAAGTGAAATGACAATACAACCCTCAAAACACTGGTTAGAACGGGGCAATCAATCAACATAATTTTAGTCAGAACAAAATGCCTGCTTCTCCATCCACTGTTGTTAAGGATCTGGCAACCTTGAAAAATAGTACACCTTAATTATGACACCTTTCTATCTGGGGAGCTGATACGGTAATAGTCAGTTTCGAACAATCAGCTACAGAGCATTTTCTCTTGAGTACTGATGTGAACATGCCAACCTTGTCTTGAAATACATTAAGAACTTTTGAGAAAAACATCTTTGATGTCACAATAATTTCTTTGTATTTAGCAATGCTGACAAATTCAATTAGTAGATAAACTAGTCAAATATACATACATATAAAATGTATTTAAATACGAAATATTACATTCAGAATCCACTATGTCTCCTAAGTGTTTTTCTTTAAATCTTTGTAGGATAAGTTTCCAAACTGTTCTCTAAAACATGATATATGAACTAACCCAACAAGAGACCAAAATGCTTAAAGATTCAAGTAATAACAAGATAAGACTTATTCAGTGTATTTTATAAACTTTTTAAGTCACAGAGATTAATAAACAGCTACAAATGGAATAATTGCTTTCTCTCTTTAAAAGGTATTTGTTGACAACCTACTATGAGCTAAAGCACTGTGACAGATACTAGAATACAACTTATAAACAAGTCAAACAAGATTCCCATCCTTGTGGAATTTACATTATTCCACTGGGCAAAAAGCTTTCATCGTTTACTCAATTGCAGGAATGAATAAGATACTTTAATGAAGTGATCTGCATAAATATATATCTCTCAAAATGTGTTTTTCTAATAAGTTCTGCAAGTGATGCTGATGCTGTGCCAAATTTGGGAACTACCAATTCTAGTCCAGCTTCCCTCCCCACAAAATTATCCTTTCTATAATGTATCTTGTAGATGGCCATTCAGCCTCCGCCTATACACTTCTAGTAAAGAGAAGATTATTTCTCAAAAATGAATGATTTATATGTTGAGCTGCTCTAATTTTGCAGAGACTCTACCTTTCACTGAGCTCAATTTCTTTCCCTCCAAGTTCCAGAGAATCACAGGTTTAGCCCTTGAGAGCTACACTTAAAAAAAAAGTCAAATCCCTTTTTTATATGGTAACCCATGAAATATTTAAAGATAGCTATCATTTGTGCCTTAAGTCTTCTCTCAACATGTGAGGTCTCCTCTATATTACTCACAGCCATAATTTACAAACACCTTTCTTTCCTATCATTCCCTATAGAAAAAAGCATTATTTCACCATAAACACTACTGTGGTTGCTTTTTTCTGGTAAGGTAAGTCTCTAGTTCATCAATGTCTGAGCCTCTTAAAACAATACAAGGACTTCCCTGATGGTCCAGTGGTTAAGATTCCACACGTACAATGCAGGGGGTGCGGGTTCAATCCCTGGTCAGGGAACTAAGATCCCACATGCCGCGTGGTATGGCCAAAAAAAAAAAAAAACAACTGAGCAAAATATCCCCAGTGGTCTGATAAGCACAGAGTACAGGGGATTATTTCCAGCTATGCCTCTATAAATGCAATTTAAGATTGCAAAGACTACATTAGTTTTCTAAAACAGCTGCCTTATGCTATCTAATAGTCAGATTAAAGTTAGTTTAACATTCTTTTCTAGTAAATGTATTTAAGGTTCTAGTGATCACCTCCTTCTTTTCTAAAAGTACACAAACCACTTATTAAATAAGCCTGTCTAAAACTTTCCTGGGGTTAAAGCTAAGTTCACCGATCAATAATTTAAAGATCTGTTCTTTGTTCCCTTATTGTATACTTGTCCATTGGTCATTTCCATTTCTCTTGTCTACTCTGATTTCACAAAGTATACCTGCCAGTGAAAACTGGTTTAGTATACTGTGACTTAATTCATTTGGGACTCTTAAAGCAGCTAGGTACTCATGCATCTTGGGTTTTCTTTTCTTTTAACCATGCTAGCTCTATCCTTTACAGTTTAGAGAACTTCCTCTTTGATAGAGAAGACTAAAGCAAAATATAATTATCCCCAGCACTTACATTTTAGTTATAAATTTATTCTATCTATTCCTTTTTAATAAATCTATAGGTTCCTTCCCCATATGCTAATTGGAACATTAAAGGTGTTTTGGGGGTATTCTTATATGGATTGAACCATATGAAATTGTTGATATTCAACCATTTTCTACAAATAGAAGTAGTAATTTTAAATGGCTCAACATAATAACTAAATTGGAGTGGGGAGGAATAAAAGGACATTCATTATTAGTTTGATATAGATATCCTGCTTTTTTACCTCTCCATTAGGAAAGCATCATCCATACTGTCCAGTCTGTAATATAATCCAATATAAATTTCTCACTCAATCTCTACACACTGTTTTTCATAGCACAGCCACATTTTGGCCTATGGATTTGTAAATACATTTAACATGCACTGCTACTCCTTACCTTCCTATTAGATACGTTTGTTTAGGACCAAATATCACCACTCATCACATTTTAAGTACTAATACCATTACAAGTTTTGAATGTCTTTATGTTAAATTTTCTAGTTCACTTTGTTGCGTTATATCTAATATTTGTAAATATTCTGCCTACCCTGTATGTTTTCTATCATGAATTACTGGTCACTTCCTCCTTTATGGATCTTTTCCCTATGTTATACCTGCTATACTTCATCATATTATTTTTCTTATGGGTAATTTTACTAGTGCGAGTAACAAACAGTAAAATTAACTTATTTTGGCTTAATTTCCTGTGCTTTCTCCACATAAATTAGAAGTGGTAATGAACAGTAAAAGGGAGAGAATACAAGGTCACAGTTATCCCACAAGAAGACTCAAATTTTATGAAGAACATATTAAAGAATTAATTAAAACTGAATAAAATGCACATAAAGATTCTCCTGAAATCTATTTTTTCTATTAATATTTTAAATGCTATTTAATTACCTTTAGAAATTAATAATACTGAATGGTCTTTGAAAAAAGGAACAGAAAAATATTATAATTTGAAGTGTATAATATTCTAGTATATGTTGGATATTAATGCACCATTTTATGTAATCAAATTCTATTTGTTTCAAAATTACAATATGGAACACTGTGTCCCAAATTAATAAGGTTAGAACCAGACTGACTTTTTTCATCTAGTCTTCAATAATAGCTTTGCCTTCCTCACTTTTTGGCATCCTGAATTATAAGGATGTGCTTCTTTTCTTATGTTGCTCGTTTTTTCACTGTCCTCTCCATTAGTTATCCATCCCACCATTTTATAGGAAAAAAGTAAAATCTATCAATAACCTATAAAATTCTAGTGTTAGAAAAAAGTGTGTCTATTTTAGAACATTTGTTGAGTGTGGCACAAGATATACTATTTATTCTCTTGACTTCAAAGGTTAGTACTAGACCCTCAAATATTAAATGGTGATATAAAAAACTTAAAAAAAAATAGAAGGATCAATAACAAGGACACTTAACAACATTAAATCCAAACTGAGGACTTATTACAGGGTTGTTGTACCAAAAAAACTGTATTAGTACATCAGCTTATTCCTGCAATAGTTCAAGACCACACAGTTTGTTCTCCTAAATTCAGTCAATCACATCAACACACCTAGGTTGGTAAGCAAAAATAAATAGAAGGATCATTGTAAGTGCATAAATTCTGTGAAAAATACCTCAAAGCACATTTCCTTCTATTATCTTCATACATGAAAGATAGAACATTATTAGACCAAAAAATGATTAGAAAGCCTAAGCTAAAACATACTGAAACAATTATATAACAGGCAGAGGACAAAAACTGTAAAGTAGTAAATAAGTTTAAAATTAGGGAAAGTTGTAATAAAGTATAAAATATTTGTTATTTTATACTAAATCTAAGGTTTTATATTTTATATACTTAATAAAGAAAATGTTGAATTAAAATGAGTATTATAGAATTTCATACTCCACATGATTTCTTGCTAAGACACAGCTATCAGTAGCAGAATCCAAATTTAAAGTGCATTAGGGGAATGATGTCAGCATCATAATAGTTGAGTTTTTCTTTTCTTCTCTCCCCTCTGATGAACAACTAATTGGACAATAATAGCTGAGAACATCCGAATCATGGGAAAGGACTTGGACATATAAGTACATGAAGCTAATAGAAAACCTTATTACCACAATGCAAAAAGATGTTCTGTAAGACACGTTATAATGAAAATTTCAGAAATCAATGATAAAGAATATTAAAGCCAGCAACAGGAAAAGAGAAAGTAACCTACAAAGGAAACCCCATTAGCCTATCAGCAGATTTCTCAGCAGAAATTCTATAGGCCAGGAGAGTGTGGACTGACATATTCCAATTATTGAAAGATAAAAGTTGCCAGCCAAGAATACTTTATACGGCAAAGTTATACTTCAAAAGTGAAGGAGAAATAAAGGTTTCCTCAGCCAAACGAAAGCTGCGGGAGTTCAGCGCCACTAGACTTGCTTTGTAAAGAAACACTAAAAGGAGTTCTCCAACTGAAATGAAAGAACTAAAAAGTGAGATGATGACATATGAAATACTCTGGTAAAGGAGAAAAATGGACAGAATTAGAAAACTGTAATTCCATATTAGAATGGTATGTTAATCACTTAACTTTAGATACAGGTTAAAGGGAAAGACTATTAAAAATAACTATAACCACTATAATTTGATAATGAATACACAGCATAAAAAGAGGCAAATAGTGAAATTGAAAATAGAAAAGTGGAGGAGAAGGACTTCCCTGGTGGTCCAGTGGTTAAGACTGTGCTTCCACTGGAGGGGCCATGGGTTCAATCTCTGGTTGGGGAACTAAGATTCCACATGCTGCATGGCACGACCAAAAAAAAAAAAGAAAGAAAGAAAAAGAAAGAAAGAAAAGTGGAGGAGAAAAGGGGTGGAAATCTTTAAAGGTGAATGAAGATAAGTTGCTATCAGCATAAAATGGACTTTTTTTTTTATCTATAAGATGTTTTATGTAAACCTCATGGTAACCACAAAGCAAAAATCTGGAATAGATTCATGAAACTAAAAATAGGAGAGACAGAGCATTCCACCATGGAAAACCAACAATTTACAAGGCAGGCAGAAACAATGGAGACATAAAACAACCACAAGGCAAACAATAAAATGGCAGTTGTAAGGCCTTACATATCAATAATCACTCTAAATGTAAATGGTTGAATTCACCAATCAAATGGCATAGAGTGGTTGGATGGGTAAAAAAACAAGACCCAGCTACATGCCATTTACAGGAAACTCGGTTCAGCTCTAAAGACATATAGGCTCAAATTAAAGGGATGGAAGAAGATGCTACTGGCAAGTGGAAACCAAAAGAAAGTGGGGATAGACATATTTATCAGGCAAAGTAAGACCTTCAAGCCAAAAATGATAACAAAGACAAAGACTGTCATTATATAATGATAAAAGGAGTCATTACATCAAGAAAGTATAACAATTGTAAATATATGTGCAGCCAACATAGGAGCACCTAAATATATTAAGCAAATACTAACAGGTCTGAAGGGAGAAACAGACAACAAAACAACAATACTAGAGGACTTTAATAGCCCCCTGTCAGCAATGGATAGATCACCCAGACAGAAAATCAATAAGGAAAGGTTGGAATTGAACATACTTTAGATCAAATAGACTTAACAGATATATAGAACATTCCATCCAATAGCAGCAGAAGAAACATTCTTCTCAAGTGAACATGAAACATTTTCCTAAATAGATCATATGATAGGACACAAAACAAGTCTTAGCAAATTTAAGACTGAAATCATTCCAACTATCTTTTCTGACCATAATTGTATGAAACTACAAATCAACAACAAGAGGAAACCTGGAAAGTCTACAAATATGTGGAAACTAACCAACACACTTCTGAACAGCCAATGGTAAAAGATAAAATCAAAAAGGACACAAAAAAACTATCTGTAAACAAATGAAAATGGAAACACAACATATCAAATCCTATGAGATGCTGCAAAAGCAGTTCTGAGGAAAGTTTATAGTGATAAATTCATGTATTAGAAAGACTGGAAATAAACAACATCACTTCAAGAAACTAGAGAGAAGAACAAAGTAAGCCCCAAGTTAGCAGAAGGAAGGAAATAATAGAGATCAGAGTGAAAATAAATGAAATAGAGACCAGAAAAACAATAGAAAGGTTCAACAAAACTAGGAGGTGGTTCTTCAAAAAGATAAACAAAATTGACAACTTTAGCTAGGCTAAGAAAAAACAAGTGAAGAAAATAATATTAGAAATGAGAGACATTATAACTGATACTGCAGAAATACATAGGTTCATAAGAAACTACTATGAACAATTATATGCCAACAAATAGATAACCTAGAAGAAATGGATAAATTCCCAGAAACACATAAACTACAAACACTGATGCAGGAATAAATAGAAAATCTGAACAGATCAATAACAAGTAAAGAGACTAAATCAGTAATCAAACACCTCCCAACACAGAAAACCCCAGGACAGGTGGTTTCACAGGGAAATTCCACCAAAAATTTCAAGAATTAATGCCAGTCCTTAACAAATTCTTTCAAACTATAGAGAAGGGAACACTTCCAAACTCATTCTATGAGGCCAGGATTACTCTGATACCAAAGGCAGATAAGAGCACTACAGGAAAAGAAAACTACAGATCAATATCCCTGATGAACATAGATGTAAAAAATTCTCAACAAAATATTAGCAAGCGGAATTCAAGAACACACTCAAAGAATCATAGAAAATGATCAGGGCTTCCCTGGTGGCGCAGTGGTTAAGAATCCGCCTGCCAAGAAAGGGGACACGGGTTTGAGCCCTGGTCCGGGAAGATCCCACATGTTGCGGAGCAGCTAAGCCTGTGCGCCACAACTACTGAGCCTACACTCTAGAGCCTGCAAGCGACAGCTACTGAGCCCACATGCCGCAACTACTGCAGCCTGAGTGCCTAGGGTCTGTGCTCCAAAACAAGAGAAGCCACCACAATGAGAAGCCCATGCACGGCAACAAAGAGCAGCCCCCGCTCCCCACAACTAAAGAAAGGAAAGCCCGCATGCAGCAACAAAGACCCAACAGAGCCAAAAATAAAACAAATTAATTAAAAAAAGAAAGTGACTAAGTGGAATTTATCCCTAGGATGCAAGGATGGTTCAACATACACAAATCAATAAATATAATATATAACATTAAAAGAATGAAGCATAGAAATCATATAATCATTTCAATAGATGAAGAAAAAACATTTGACAAAATACAACATCCTTTCATGATAAAAACTTTCAACATATTGGGTACAGAAAGAGCATACCAACATAATAAAGGCCATATGCAACAAACCCATAGCTAACATTATATTCAATGGTGAAAAATTGAAAGCTTTTCCTCTAAGACCAGGAACAAGACAAGGATGCCCACTCTCACCACTCTCATTCAGTTTAGTACTAAAAGTCCTAGATAGAGCAATTAGGTAAGACAAAGAACTACAAGACATCAAAATCGAGAAGGAAGAAGTATAATTGTTGTTATTAGCAGATGATATGATTTTATATATAGAAAATCCCAAAGACTCAAGTAAAATATGTTATAAGGAATCAACACATTCAGTAAAGTTGCAGGATATAAAATCAACATAAAGATATGAGTTGCATTTCTATACACTAATAATAAAACATCTGAAAACAAAACTATCCATTCACAATAGCATCAAAAACAATAAAATACCTAGGAGTAAATTTAACCAAGGAAGTAAAAGATTTGTACAAAAATAAATAAATAAATAACTACAAGACTTTGTTGAAAGAAATTGAAGATATAAACAAATGGAAAGAAATCCCATGTTCATGGATGCAAAGATTGTTAAAATGTCCATGCCACCCATATCTATCTGTAGATTCAACACAATCCCTATGAAAATTCCAATGGCATAATTCAAAATAAAATTCAAAATTCAGAAAAAACAATTCCAATGGCATAATTCAAAGAAACAGAAAAAGCAATCCTAAAATTTGTATGGAACCACAAAAAAAACCCAGAATAGCCAAAGCAATCCTGAGAAAGAACAAAGCCAGATATACCACACTTTCTGATTTCAAAGTATACTACAAAGCTATAGTAATTAAAGCAGTATGGTATTGGTATAAACACAGACCCACAGACCAATGGAACATATTGAGAGTCCAGAAATAACCTTCCATGTATGGTCAACTAATATTCAAAAACAGAGTCAAGGGAACCAAGAACACTCAATGGGGAAAGGATAGTCTCTTCAACAAATGGTGCTGAGAAAACTAGATAAACACAGGCAAAAAAATGAAATTGGACCCCTATCTTACACCACTCACAAAAATTAACTCAAAATGTGCCAGAGATCTGATACCATAAAACTTCTAAAAGAAAATGTAGGGAAGAAGCTCCTTGACACTGTTCATGGCAATGATTATTCACATATGACACCAGAAACATAAACAACAAAAGCAAAAATCAACAAGTGGGACATCAAACGTAAAAGCTCCTGCTCAGCAAAAGAATCAAAATGATGAAAAGACAACCTACAGAATGTGAGAAAATTTTTGCAAACCACATATCTGATAAGGGGTTAATACCCAACATATATAAAGAACTCATAAAACTCAATAACAAAAAATCTGATTAAAAAGTGGGCAGAGGAACTAAACAGACATTTCTCCAAAGAAGACATCCAAATGCCCACCAGATAAATGAAAAGATACTCAACATCACTAATTGTCAGGGAAATGCAAAGCAAAGTCACAACAAGATATCACCTCACATCTTTTAGAATGGCTATCATCAGGAAGACAAGAGATAACACACACTGGCAAGGATGAGGAGAAAAGGGAACTGTTGTTGGGAATGTAAGTTGGTTCAGCCCCTATGGAAAACAATATGGAGGTTCCTCAATAAATTAAAAATAGAACTACCAGGGAATTCCCTGATTCCCTGGCAGTCCAGTTGTTAGGACGCCACACTTCCACTGCAGGGGTCATGGGTTCAATCCCTGGTTGGGGAACTAAGATCCCACATGCTACACGGCACAGCCAAAAAAAAAAGAAAAGAAAAAAAAAACTACCATATTACCTGGGAATTCCACTTTTTACTATATTCCCAGAGGAAATGAAAACAAAATATTGAAGAGATTCACTCTCACTTTTATTCTGGTATTATTCACAATAGCCATGATATGGAAACAACCTACATACCCATAACAGACGAATGGATAAAGCAGTTGTGGTATACAATGGAATATTATTCAGCCATGATAAAGAAGGGCATCTTGCCATTTCTGACATGTATGGACCTTGAAGACTTTATGTTAAGTGTGATAAGTCAGACAGAGAAAGACAAGTACTATATAAAGACAGTAAGATGGTGGTTATCAGGGGCTGAGGAGTAGGGGAATAGGACAGATGGTTGAGGGTACAAACTTAGTAAACAGTAAATAAGTCCTTTGGATCTAATGCACAGTATAGTGAATATAGACAACAATACTGTTGTATAATTATCAAACTTGCTGACATTAGAACTTAATTATTCCAATCATTAAAATGAAATGATGATTATGTAACATGATAGAGGTGCTAACTATCATTACGATGGCAATCATATTAAAATATGTAAATGTACCAACATGTTGTACACCCTTAAATTTACACAATGTTATATGTGTAACAAATATATTTCAATTTAAAAACGTGCATTAAAAATGCCCATTTTTGTGAAAAGCATAGGCTCAAATAAGCATTTGATTCAAGCACAGGAAGAGACATTTGCCCACAGGTACAATTAGAAATTTAATATTTGTAATCATTTTCTGTCTTATGAAATTTTTCATTGAGATTTACATTTAAAACGTAACTGAGCTTTGTGCTCTTTAATTCTAGACACAGGAAATGCAGGAGACAGGAAAAACAGCTGCCTTTGGCAATCAGAAAATGCAAACCTGCTGTCTATGACAACATGGATGAACCTGGTGGACATTATGCTAAGTGAAATAAACCAGACGGAGAAGGACAAATATTACATGATTTCACTCATATGTAGAATCTTTTTTAAAAAGTTGAATTCATAGTACAATAAGTAGAATGGTAGTTGCCAGAGGCTGGGGGGAGACAGAGGAGGAGATACTGTTTAAGGAGTACAAACATTCGGTTTTAAGATAAAAAAATTCTGGAGATCTAATATACAGCTTAGTGACTACAGTCAATAATAATCTACTGTATACTTGAAATTTGGTAAGAAAGTAAATCTTAAGTGTTCTCATAACACACACAAAAATGGTAACATGATAGGTAACTAACAGGTTTATTTTTTATTGTGGTAATCATTTCACATGGTAGACATATATCAAAACACCAAGTTGTACAACTTAAATGTATACAATATGTTTTTGTCAAAAATAAATAAATAGAAAGGAAAAATGCAAGCCAACACTAGTGAAGATTCTGAGAGGCTAATCAGCATTTCTGAGGCCCTAGAAAGTAATCTACACACAACCATGATTTACCTTTCTCTCTTTGAACTAGTGTATGTTATAGAATTGTGCTAGAGCTTGAAGGGACTTTAAAGATTAATTTTTACTCTAATCACTCATTTTACATATAAATAAACTATGATCCAGGTTGGTGAAGCAAATTTTCCGAAGTCATACAGGTGATAATTAACAGAGAATGAGGGTACTTGAACTTATGTCCAATGTTCTTTTTTCTTATACCACAGCTACCTCTCAGTTAGTGCTTTATGTTTAAACATATCAGCAATGTTTACCCCCCACCAAATAAAGGATACTGATGGGTCAAAGCAGTGAACTCACCCCTTGTTTTTCTGGGTACCAAGTCACTATTCAATATAAATAAGGACATGTATTTGACACACAAGGAGAGCAGGGCAAAGGATATATACAATAGTAATCCTGTGGGAAAATCAAAGAGCCAGGCAAGTAGCTCAACAGGTGTTGGCAGAATGGGTTCTACCAATTCCCCCTATTTTGGCAGAATAATGGAGTAAAAAGGCAACATAGTATTGAGAAAAGAACAAGAGGCCTAGCTTCTTCCTTATCTATAAAATCTATAAAACAGGTATAATACCACCTAAGTGACATGAATTTTGTAGAACATCTAGCACAGTAAGGTTTAGTTTCTGTGAAGCTTAGTTCCTATTCTTCTTCCCTTTCCTTTCCTCTCTAAAATTTCAATGTTCTCACATTCCAAAATGGGTAGGGTGGAGGCAAGAGGGAAACATTTGGTATTAGATCGGTTACTCTAATGATAGTAATCTCTATGCTAAAGAAAATAATAAAATACATACAAAAATATTATATTATCCATACATTGCCAACCACAGTAGACTAAAAAATCCCTTGTTATATAATAAAACTTAATATTTATTTAATACTTTTTATGTGCCAGGCACTACGCTAAGCACTTTATATGTTTAACTTAGTTAACCCTACAAAGTGAGTACTATTAACATCCCCTTTTTAAAGACATGGAAACTGAGGCATAAAGGGGTTAAATAATTTCTCCAAGATCCCAAGCTAGTAAGTGACAGAGCCAGGATTCAAATCTAGGCAATATGACTTCAGAGGCTGATCTCTTAAACAATATTGTATAACAGTTTTTCTGAAAATGAGAGAAAAAATTTTTTAAATTATCATTTGCACCAATAGGCAAACTGTGTTCCAAATCTTCTAGCCCAAACCAACCCATATCATAATTACATCTGCCAAATCATATAATCCCAAAACTATAGTATAAAAAAGGAAGATAGAATATGTTTTAAAAGAGATTGAAAACTCCTAGAAATAATAGGTGGGCTGAGCAAGGTCACAGGAAATAAGATCAACACACACAAATCAAATGCATTTCTATACACTAATAATGAATATGCAGAAACCAAAATTAAAAACACAATATCATCAATAGGGGTAGGGGATTAAGAGGTACAAACTACTTTGTATAAAATAAATAAGCTACAAGAATATATTGTGCAGGGTTTCCCTGGTGGCACAGTGGTTGAGAGTCCGCCTGCCGATGCAGGGGATACGGGTTCGTGCCCCAGTCCGGGAAGATCCCACATGACACGGAGCGGTTGGGCCTGTGAGCCATGGAGGCTGAGCCTGCGCGTCCAGAGCCTGTGCTCCGCAACAGGAGAGGCCACAACAGTGAGAGGCCCGCGTACATCAAAAAAAAAAAAAGAATATATTGTGCAGCACAGGGAATATAGCCTCTATTTTATAATAACCACAGATGGAGCATAATCTTTAAACGTTGTGAATCACTATGTTCTACACCTGAAACTTACGTAATATTGTAAATCGACTATACCTCGATAAAAACTAAAGTGTAAAAAAACCACACACATTTACAATCACTCCAAAAATTAAATACTTGGATATATACTTAACAAAACATGTACAATATCTGTGTGCTGTAATTATAAAATGGTGATGAAAGAAATCAAAGGAGACCTCAATAAATAGAGACATACCATGTCCATGGATTGAAGTCTCGACATAGTAAACATGTCAATTCTCCAAAATTGATTTATAGGCTTAATGCAATTCCTTTCAAAAGGCTTTTACAGACATTAATAACCCTGTCCTAAAATTTATATGGAATGGCACTGGCCCTAGAATGTTGAAAACAATCTCGAAAAATAATAAAGTGAGAGGGACTACTCTTTCCAACGTTAAGCCTTACTATGTAACTACAATAATCAAAACAATGCGGTCCTGGTAAAGAGATAAACACATATATCAATAGAACAGAATAGAGGACCAAGCAGATCCACACAAATAGTAACTGATGTTTGAAAAAAGTACAAATCAAATTCAATGGAGGAAGGATATCATTTTAAACGAATGGTGCTGGAGCAACTAGACATCCATTGATAAAAAATAATGAACTCCCACCTAAACTTCAAACCTAAACTTCTCCCAGTTTACCAAACCAGCACCTTTGCTTATGCTATTCCCTTAGCCTTATGCCTAACCTCTGCCATTTCAGCTTGTCAATATCCTTCTTATCCTTGGAGGCATAGCCTAAAACCATTCTTTTTCATGAAATCTTTCTCAATCACTTCAGCCAAAACTAAACCCTCCTGTTTCACTTCTTATCGTGGTCCTTGTATTAGTTATCTGTGCATATCTCTGATCTAAGATTACAAGCACTTTAAGGATAGAGATTAATGTATCATGTACTGACCTAGTTCAGTCAGTACATGATGCATTAATCATGTACTGATTAATGTACTTCTAGTACCTTGGAAGCAAAAGACCCTCAAGTATTTGCTTAATTAATCTGGTCCCACCTTTCCCAAAATATCCAACCATAATTCATACTCCTCCAGGGCATAAATTTTCCACTTAAAATCATAGAAGCCTTCTTTTCTGTCCTATGCAGATATCCTCTCATCTGTAATGTTCCACCCTTCAAGTTATAATTAATCCTTCAAAGTTCATCTCAAAGGTCACTTATTCCTTAAAATCTTTCCGTGTTTCGCTTAATCAGTTTCATCTCTCCTTCCTTCCTTAATGCCCATTACTGTATTTCCCTTAAATCGCTTAGTCTATGTCTGCCTTAGACAGAACATTTGTGCCTCCTCCCCCAAATTCATATATTGAAAACCTAATATCCAATGTGATGGTATTAGGATGTGGTACCTTTGGGGAAGTAAATTAGTGACCTTATATAAGAGGCCTGAGAAAGTTCCCTTGCCCCTTCCTCCATGTGAGGTATCTATGAACCAGAAAGCCAATTCTAACCTGACACCAAATCTGCTGGTACCTAATCTTCGACTTCTCAAACTCCAAAACAGTGAGAAATATATCTTGTTCATAAGCCACCTCGTCTATACTATTTTGTTATATCAGCCCAAAAGGACTGAGACAATGCCTTGTACAATAATCATAGTCCAGCATCTGTCTAAACCTCCCCAAAGAGTAAAATTCTTGACAGCAAGGACTGCCCTGAACATTAGAAAATGTTTTGCATATATTTGCTGTTCAAGTATTTGCTGAATTGAATAAAAATTATTTCTAGTATTCAACCTTCCAAAACCATTGAGAATATAAATTCCATAGTAAGTTTGATAGGGAATATTGATCAAATCTGCAATTTTCTTCTTATGACTTACAAGATATCATTTCTGATTCTCATTTCAAGATACCATTACTACCTCTCTAAATCTTGCCTTCTTAGTTTCTTATATTGTTTTTTCTACCCTGACTCACCCTTGATGAAATGCTAACAGTTCACTCAAATTCTATCCTGGGATTTCTTCTCTGTTTTCATGCTGTCCCTGCAATCTTACCTACCCATATACTAATTACTGCCAAATCTTTATCTCTAACTTACATCTTTCACCTGAGATCCTGGACCACATTTTCAACTACCTAATGGACATCCTTCCCCTCTACCTAGATGTACCACAGATGAAGAGTTCCCAGATCACATTCATTATCCTTCCATCACAAGTTTTCTATATTCTCCCTCTCCTCAATTTTGTTACTAATAGTTTTACTCTTCCTCTTTTATGCCCCACATCCAACCAAACTGTATTATTCATCTCACCTCCAAAATTTTGCTTGAATCAATCCAGTTATGTCCATTTCTGTTGCTACTACCCCCACACTCATCATCTCCTGTCTATACCTACAGTAAGAGCCTTCCCTCTGATTTCCCTGCCTGCCTCCTCCATTCTCTCTCCTCTCCAATTTATCCTATATTCTGCCACCTGAGCTGTCTTTTCAAAATAAAAATCCAATCATATACTTTTCCCATTCAAAAGTACCCAATGGTTCTTCAGTACCTATAGTATAAAATCTAAATTCCTTAGTGTAGAACAGAGGTTGGCAAACTTGGGTCCATAGGCCAAATGCAGCTCACCAGCTATTTATACAAATACAATTTTATTAGAAAACAACCATGCTCATTCATTTACATATTATCTAGAGCTGTTTTTACACTACCACAGAGTTGAGTAATTGCAACAGAGACCAAATGATCCAGAAGGCCAAAAAAAAATTGACTATCTGGCCCTTTATCCAAAAATTTTGCTGACTCCTGGCATGGACAGTTCAGAATAATTGGGCCCCAACCTCCCTTTCCAGTTTCATCTCTCACCACAAACTCTAGGCTCTTACAAGGGGTTCTATTATGGCAACTAGGAAATATATATTACTTACTTTGCTGAGACTTTTGTGGAAAGGGCACTGGATTTGGAGACAAAGAACAGGTCCTGAAACTTAAGTTTAGATACTAAAAAAGCACCCCACTACAGTTGCATGTGAGCTAGGTAATCTTTATAACTCAAATACCAGATGTTTAACCTATGAGTCATTATTATCACTATCAACATTATTATCAGCATGTGATCCAATATCATAATTACAAGTTACATTTGCATAACATTTTAAAGCTTATAAAGTAATTCCAAAGACATCTCATTTGAGTTCACAGTAATCCTGTGAGATCTGAAGGCAAGCATTTTCTTCAATTTGTAAATGAGGAAATTAAAGCCCAAAGAAACTGTCTTGCCTAACATCAATACATAGCAGACCCTTGGTTCAATCCAGGTCTCTTGATTCTAGTTCAACAGTCTTCTTACTTTTAAGTGCTGTCTATTTAATGACATTGTAGAAAATATATAATGAGCCTGAAATAGGAAATAACTATAACATCAAAAATTCTACATTATATTCCTCAATCTTCCCTCTACCTGCAAAAGACAGTGAACAAAATCGGCAGGGACTCTGGTATCTACTAAATTGGGTTTTACTGGAAAGTTCACCAAGAACCGAAGTGTTGGTTTGAGATGGCCACATCAGAGTTGTTAGACCACTCTTCTACTCCACTCATTATTTACAGTGGAGAAAAATCTGTTTGTTTTAAAATTATTGTACACTGGCATGGAATTTTGAACTGGTGTTAGAAAATGTCTGTAGACCAAAACAAAAGATTTTCAATTCAACAGACTAAGAACATCCAGAAAAGCCCTTAAAGACAATAACAAATTGTTGTAGCTTGACCATGTGTTTTTAAAAGATTTATAAGAACACATGTTGAAAGAATCAAAACCTATCTGGGACTGAAAGAGTAAATGTCAGTTAGGACTGAAAAAGAAAAAAGCAGCCCTGCAATTAATCAGGCTGGGAGGACAGACACAGATAAAGCCAGCTGAAAAGTTAACAGGAAACACTGTTTTTCCCAAGGTCATGCAGCAATTGTAAAATATCATAGCGACCCCTTCTTTGGGTGATTACAGCTTTCTTACCAATGATGCCCCCATCCTCACTTTGGTATTTTCATTTATTACTGGAGCGAGATACCCAAGTCCTAAACCGCCCAGCTTCATGACCGCACCCAACCCGTAGTTAATACCCACTTCTCTCAATTTACCTCAGAATCAGCCACCAATCCAGAACTAATCCTGGCTTCCTTCAGACACTCCTCAAAATTCTTCAGTGGTAAGCCAAAATTTACTAAAGACACTTCCCTCCTCCCTCTTGCCCAGAGGCCTTCCACGGTGCCTCAGCAGTACACTCCCTCACTAAGAGTAAGTAAATTTGATTTTTTCAAACTACAGGCTTGTTCCTGGTGGTCTTTGTTTGATGAGACTTGCACAAGGTAAGTTATTTTGAATTACCCTACACATTCAGCAGTTTAGTACTGATAAAAGCCCTCCTCGCTACAAAACAAACAAAAACAAAAACAAAAAACACTTGAACTGGACTTCCCTGGTGGTGCAGTGGTTAAGAGTCAGCCTGCCAATGCAGGGGACACGGGTTTGAGCCCTGGTCCAGGAAAATCCCACATGCTCTGGAGCAACTAAGCCCGTGAACCACAACTACTGAAGCCCACGCGCCTAGACCCCGTGCCCCACTACAAGAGAAGCCACTGAAATGAGAAGCCCGTGTACCGCAACAAAGAGTAGCCCCTGCTTGCCACAACTAGAGAAAGCCCGTGCTCGGCAACGAACAGCCAACACAGCCAAAAATAAATAAATAAATTAATTAATTAAAAACACTTGAACCTAAACCAGAAAATCACTAACCACAAGAAAATTTCACTGCCAATAAGGATGAATAACTCACTGAATTCTACGGCTTATATCACAGGAAATATCTGATCAATGATGCTAAGAGATAATGACATCTACCATATCTTTGCCTGCCAAAGCCAGGAAACTACCATATCTGCTGGGAAAAAGAGTATATCATCGTGCTTGCTTCAGCAGCACATATACTAAAATTGGAAGGATACAGAGAAGATTAGCATGGTCCCTGCACAAGGATGACACACAAATTCGTGAAGCATTCCATATTTAAAAAAAAAAAAGAGTATATCATCAACTTGGCATCAAGCTCCAGATAAAAACCAGATGTGTGCAAATGGGTGATATTATTCGATTTTTAACACAAATGAGTCACATAACTCTTGAGCAGTTTTATCTGTCACCTACAATCTAATAACATGCTATACAAAGTGTTCATGAAATCCTTGTGTAATTTGCTAACTTTTAATTTTTAAATTTTAATACAGATTATATAAAAAGTAGAATATTTCCAATTCTTCTGCAACTGGCATTGAAAGATAAACTGAATTAATTGTTTTAAAAATAGGTCAAGCTAACTTCCATAGAAGCCATAAACAACCCAGAGAGTTTAAAGGTGCCTCTTTACCAGTAATGCTTTGGAAATAGCAGGTCTAGCTATTTTAAAGAATAATCTCAACCCCTTTGCTAGGCCAGCCCTATGAGAGGAATGAAGGACAAAGGACATTATTACCAAAAGCATGTTCTAATATGATGCCTATAGCATCAAGAAATGTTTTAAAATCCACTAAAACAACTTCATAACAATAAAGCAAAGTTGTGACCTTCTAAGAAATAGTAGTTATATACCTACCTCAAAGACAAACCTCAAATGTGGGGGTAGGGTAGAGGATGAAGGAGGGAGAGGGGTGCTTTCAGCAAAAGCTTAAGACAATCAAAACAGTACCAGGCTCAACCGATAATTGCTAACCAAATAAAAGACTTAAGGCTTTATACACACAAGGCAGAAAGGATTATTGTTCACAGATCAGACTTCTCACACCACACCCATCACTATCAACATCATCTTCAAAAACAGTTTTTCAGGAAACAAGCTGTATTTAAAGAGGGCTAAAATATTCTTGGATTAGTCTTTTCTCTTTAACAAAAAAGTCAATTGATTAACATTTGTAGTTTTATTTTTTAATTTTTATTAAAAAATAAAATAATAGCATATATACGACCTTATGATTGGTTAAAATGCAGTTGAACATATCAATCAGCTCCTATAGGTAGAGAGGACAATAACAGACCAAGAAAATACTCTGTCAAGAACGTTGGAAATTGACTCATGAAATTCAGTGTTAACTCCAGATTTAAAATGACTAGTGTTTTCTGTGTGAAACTTGGTTTGGGATTTCCCAAAATAGCTCTAACAACAAATTAATATAAAGTCTTAAAAGAAGCCAGAAAAAAGGGCAAAAATGAATTTTAATAAAACCTGAAAACTGTAGTAGAAGCACAACAGAATTATTTCTTTCATGGATTTGATGCTACTATGAATCAAATTATATCTCTGAAACCTTAACCACACAGAGTAACAGCTTCATAGTCTTTAAGGCTGATGCCATTCCCACCCTTAACACCCATCCACAGTATAATTTAAGTAAACCTAGTAATTCCTACAGGCTATTGGTATTCATGGTCATTGAATGTCTTATTGCTAGGATAATATCATATAAGATATGGCAAAGAAACAATATTTCTAATTCCATTCAGGCTTTCTGCAAAGTTCACTTAATATAATTTGGGAATAAATATCCTAAATCTTTATTTTACTATCTTCTTCTAAACCATTTAATTTGATTTGGTTATCATACACAGACATTTTAATTTTAGACTGCCTTTTCCTCCAAATAAACAAATCTAAACTGTTTTACAGCTTCCCTTTGTGAACTATAAAGTTCTATTTCTATAAGGTACTGGGTAAAATGTATAGAACATATACTAAAAGATCCTTTTAGAATACTCTGGTGTATGTTGAAAGAAAAAGCTAAAGAAATGACAAAGAATAATGAGGAAAGGAAAAAAGTGTTCTTAATAGGATTAAACAGAAATTATTTTTTCATTATATTTTACATGATCATACTAAGACACAACAAAATCTACTTTCTTTCAAATAAAGGAACTAAAATTATTATCCTAATATTAATATAATATTGATCCCAGAAATGGATACAAGGGGCTAGAAACTCATACAAGCTATATAAAACCATAAAAATGCCTTTAAAAGGGATGCTTCCATTTCCATGTGGCAGCAATCATAGCACTTCCATTCATTTAATATTTAGTGAGCACTCACAATGTAGCACTTACAAAAGACTCTGAGTTTATATTCCAGTTCTAATTACTTGCAGGTGTGACAAGAATCCCTTGCTCCTCTCCAGATACAAGAAAGTAATAACTTTAGAAGCAACTTGCTTCATGCATAATTATCAAGTACAAAAAGGAGGAAGGTGAAGTGGAGGGAAGCAGGCAACAAAAAGCAAGGCTTGGCCAAAGTGTGGTGCACGGGAAAGAGACGAGAACTACATAAAATCAGAGGGAGAATGACAAATATTCCTGGCAGAAACCCAGCCAACCTCAACCAAATAAAGTTTACCTTACTTTCTTTCAATTTACATTTACATATTAACAAGAGGTAGATTTCCCACCTCCAAGTGAATTCTGGCTTTAAGTTGACATATAACCATACAATGGCCAATAAGTCAAGAGCCAATCAATGTTAAATGGAAGCTTATGGCAACAGATAAATATGAATTTGGCTACAGAGTTAATACAAGCCTCCTGAGTTGTATAAGTTGTAAATTACAGGCCTACTATGTAAATTACAGGACATTGCTATATGTCAATTGTACTAAAGATAAAAGAGGTAAAAAAAGGTTTAGAGTCTTACAGCATCATGCCCTTGACTCAGTTTAGAAATACAAGCATGTACATTTGTTCCTTGGGTATAATGTTAAGTCTCAAACTAAAATGAACAAGGCATCTTGCTGCCATTTCTATGGATAATTTTATGAAAATTGTTTAGAATGTGATAATTAGGACAATTTCTGAAACTCTTACCATGATGGGTAATAACTATAATACTAGTTCTTCCAAATATTCATTTCAAACAGACATGAAACAGATTTTCAAAATTATTTCTGTACTGACAAACTCTCAAAGCAGAGTTGTACTTGTATGAAATTATATTTTCAAGTTTTAATATGACCACTACAAAGTTTCCAAAACAACTACTAATTTTTAAAGGGATGAATAAATAACAATACATAGTGATTATAGTGCAAGATCTCAAACAATACTACAAATATTAATTACATATGCCCCAGGATTTCTTTCAGTGGCATTAGGTATTAATACTGTTTTGAAAGAAAAAGACTCACAGGCATAGAAAACTTATGGTTACCAAAGGGAATGGTGGTGGGGGAGGGAAGAAAAATCAGGAGTTTGGGACTAACATATACACACTACTATTTATAAAACAGAAAAACAACAAAGACCTACTGTATAGCACAGGGAACTATATACAATATCTTGTAATAACCTATAATGGAAAAGAATCTGAAAAAGGATAGATATACATATATGTTACTGAATCACTGTGCTGTACACCTGAAACTAACACAACATTGAAAATTATACTTCAATTTTAAAAAGTTAAAAAAAAGAATAAGACAGGGACTTAATATGAAAAGTACTGTTTTGAATTTAGTTCAATTTTTTCCTCTGATTTAATTTGACACAATGCAAAACCAACTTGATTAGTCAAGCATACAGCTAATGAGGTGGCATGACTGGAGCTTAGACCTGTAATAATGTAAATATAGGCATTGTTGGTCTTGCCCTATAGGAATTTGGAAATTCATTCCTGGTAAATTTATTTATTTATTTTTCCTGGTAAATTTAAGTACACATATATTTAAAGTATTACAGCTGTTAATCTGGAGAATGTAATCTGGGAATTAACTCCCAAGTTCCATTCCCATGCTCCCTCTCCTCCACTTCATTAAATTACTAAATAACATTGCTGATTAACTGCACAAAAGATGGGAACATTTGAGTAAATAATCCAATAGTAGAGAGTACAGATAAGGTCAGAATTTTATTGGTTTTGGCCAAAGACAATTGTAAAACTTTAATTGGAAAGAAGTGGCACAATATGATCTTTAAAGTGAGTTACTAAAATCATAATAGGAAAAGCTAAAGGCAGTTTCTAAGTACAAAAATTGGAAACATTCCAGGTTAAGTATATAAAGTGAATCATTAGGCAATATATTATTACCAAATTATGCACCTATCCAGAGGGCTGCTTACGGATTCCCACACTGGTCTAGATCTGCACTGTCCATTGGCTATATGCGGTTACTGAATGTCAAATTACTTAAAGTTCCATAAAATTAAAAACTTAGACCTCAGATACAATAGCCACATGTGACTAGTGGCTACTGTTTTGGATATCACAGGATAGAACATTTCCATTATCACTGAAAGTTTTATTGGGTAGCACTATACTATATAAAATACCAGTTAAAGTGAGTGCCAAGAAATAACTGGTACAATTCCAACTATACTGAATAAAATTTTAAACGTGGGACATATCTCTTTACGATAAAAATTCTACAGAAAGTAGGAATAGGGACTTCCCTGGTGGTCCAGTGGTTAAGAATCCACCTTCCAATGCAGGGGATGCAAGTTCGATCCCTGGTCGGGGAACTAAGATCCCGCATGCTGCAGGGCAACTAAGCCCATGTGCCGCAACTACTGAGCCCACGCACCACAATTACAGAGCCCACATGCTTTGGAGCCTGTGCGCCCATGCACCACAACTAGAGAGAGCCCGCGCAATGCAATGAAAGATCCCATGTGCCACAAATAAGACCCGACGCAACCAAAAATAAAGTAAGTTTTTTTTTAAAAAAAGGAAGTAGGAATAGAAGGGAACATCCTCAACCTGATAAAGAGCATCTACAATCATACTTAATGGTGAAAGTTTGCCTGCTTTCCCTCTAAGATCAGGAATAAGGCAAGAACATCCAGTCTTACCATTTCAATTCACCATTGTACTTGAGGTACAAGCAGTTCAAGGCAAAAAAAAAAAAAAAAGCACTATAAGGCATAAAAGATTACAAAGGATAAAGTGAACCTGTCTTTATTTGTGGACAACATGATCATCCATGTAGAGAATCCCAAAGAATCTCAAAAAAGCAAAAAAGGCTATTAGATCTAGTTAGTGAATTTTTGATTAGCAATATACAAAAAAAAAACTGTGTTTACTAACAACAACTGGAAACTGAAATTTTAAAATATACAATTTAAAATAGCATCAGAAACCCTTAGCGAAATATCTCACAAAACATTGCTGTGAGAAATGTAAAAAGACCTAAATAAATGGAGAATTATACTATGTTCCTGGAATGAAAGGCTCAATGTTAAGATATTAATTTTCCCCAAATTGATCTACAGATTCAATGTAATCCCAAACAAAATCTCAGTTGCTTCTTTTTATAGAAATTGAGACGCTAATTCTAAAATTACACATTGCTAGTAGGAATACAAAATGGGATAGCTACTTTTGAGATAATTTGATAGTGTCTTAAAGTTAAACCTGCACTTACCATATGATCCAACAATCCACTACGTAGCTATTTACCCAGAGAAAGGAAAACAGATGTTCATGCAACAACCTGTACAAGAATATTTATAGGCCTTTATTTATAATAGCCAAACTCTGGAACAACCCAAATGTCCATCAATAGATGAATGGACATACAGAATCCAGTGTACCTATACAACAGAATACAACTTGGTGAAATGATATGCATGAATCAAAAAAGAATTAGGTCTAAGTGAAATCAAACAGACACAAAAGGCTACATACTATATAATTTCATTTAGATGACATTCTAAATAAGGCAAAAGTACAGTGATAGATTAGTGGTTTCCAGGGATTGAGGAATAGGGCATTGACTGCAATGAGGCATGAAAGAAATTTAAGGGGTGATAAAAATGCTCCATATTTTATTGTGTTGGTGGTGGTTATATAAATGTATTCATTTGTCAAAACTCATTGAACTGCACACTTAAAAAGGCAGAACTTGGGAATTTCCTGGCGGTCCAGTGGTTAGGACTCAGGGCTTTCACTGCCAGGACAGGTTCGATCCCTGTTGGGGGAACTAAGATCCCACAAGTCATGTGGCACAGCCAAAAGAAATGGGGGGAGAACCTTTTTATGTAAATCATACATACACCATAATATATGACTTAAAAAATAAAAAATGATGTGGCTAATCCTTTATCTTTTGAGTTCTAAGTGTAGATCTGTTATAAAAGGAAGTATTGGTAACATCTGACCATGAAATGTTTTTTTTTTTTTTCCTTTGGCCGCCCCACACAGCTTGTGGGATTTTAGTTCCCCAACCAGGGATTGAACCTGGGCTCTCGGCAGTGAGAATGTGGAGTCCTAACCACTGGACCACCAGGGAATTCCCCATTAAATGGTTTAGAAACAGACTGGAAGGCAAGCAGTGTAACGTATGCCAGTCACATACTTCTCTGGGCTTTGGATTTTTCTGCTCTAAACAGGGGTTTGCAACCCAGTTTCCTAAATCTGCTCCCAGGAAACTTTCAGAATGTTACAGGTGTTCTGGGAAAAGGATTTCCACTGCCAAATTACTTAGATAATGCTCCCCTTAAGGTGATTCACAATGCATTTCAGCATATGAAAGGATCTGAGCAGTCCTACATGCATTCATTTCTTTCTGTATTTTTTTAAACTCAGTGTTTCCCACATTTAATTGACCAAGGAACCCTTTTATCAAGAAATAGTGTTGCTAAAAGTTCTTTCTAGTGCTAAGATTCTGTGATAAAACCTTCAAGACTTACCTTCATGATTAAGTTTTATTTATACAGGGAAACTATAAAACTGATTTTAAAGTAGCTATGGAAAGCTGTACCCCATAATGAGAAAACTGTCTCAAATAACAAATTTTAAAAGATTTTCTACTTATCTTGTTTACTTTCGTAGTCAACTCCTCTGAGTTTTTATCAGGTTCTGAATTCTAAATATGTTGAACTTAAGTATCTTGACTACTATATACTACATGAAAATACATCATCATTGAGTTATCTCTATTTCAATAGCTCATCCCCAAATAACATGGCAGATTTAAGAATGTGAAAGCATCAGTGACAGGGACACTAAAATTCCTAAGCAATTACCATTATGAATAACAAAATGATTGTCAGAATGTAAAGCATTTACTGTACAAAACCAACAGAAGTTTGAATGTATATGCACAGTAGAAAGAATTTTTTAAAAGAGAAGGAAAGAGGGACTTCGCTGGTGGTCCAGTGGTCAAGACTCCATGCTCCCAATGCAGGGGGCCTGGGTTCGATCCCTAGTCAGGGAACTAGATCCCACATGCCACAACTAAAGATCCCACAAGCGGCAATGAAGATCTCGTGTGCCACAACTAAGACCGGGCGCAGCCAAATAAATAAATATTTTTAAAAAAGAGAAAGAGGGCTTCCCTGGTGGTGCAGTGATTGAGAGTCCGCCTGCCGATGCAGGTGACACGGGTTTGTGCCCCGGTCCGGAAAGATCCCACATGCCACAGAGCAGCTAGGCCTGTGAGCCATGGCCGCTGAGCCTGCACGTCCAGAGCCTATGCTCCACAACGGGAGAGGCCACAACAGTGAGAGGCCCACGTACCACAAAAAAAAAAAAAAAAAAAAGAAAGAAAGAAAAAAAGAGAAAGAGAAGGAAAGAAAGAATAAAGAAATATTGAAAACCTAATACTCTACAGGCTGCTCTTCAGTGCTTCACATGTGACCACTGAAGGAAGTATAAAGCATATAAACAATGTTGATAGTACGACTAAGACTATTATATCTTTTGAACATAAATAAATGTATGAAAAATAAAAGCTATCTCAATTCAATTCAATAAATTAATTATGAATAAAGCTTAAGGGAAAAGTGAACACCAGAAAATTCTGGATGATAAACAAACTGCCCCTGAAAATGAAAAAAAAAAAAAAAAGTTAAAAACACCACGTCCAACTAGACCCAACCCAGTAGTCTACTTTTTCCAGTAATATCCAGGCTATGGAAGAGTAGTGTTAGCAATATATATCAAAGAATCCAATTTATCTTAATAACACTTATGAATCTTTATCAATGACTTCATCTAAATATTTTTAAAAATTATTTCTAGTCTAAATTTATTTAACCTCTTTGGGTAAATAAGTTCTATAAGCTAATTATATAAAATAGTATTCCTTAAAAAAAGTAATCTTATTTTTCAATTTGAATTTAAGGCATATTCTCTAGGCACTAGGCACTATATAAAATAATGTAATTTTTCAGAAGAGTGAGAAAATAGGAAAAGAGTGGCAGTTACTCATCTTGCTGCTTGGTTCTGTACATTCTTTGCAAGAATTAACTTTAGTATAAATGGATTTGTTAGCTAGATCTCCTCAGGAACCACTACTATTATTTCTTCATAATGGTCTGGCCAGAGATGACCCAGGAATAATATGAATGGGACATGTGAATTTCAGTAAACTACAAGTGGGAAGGGTGATTTTTTCCTTTTAATAAAGACATAAAATTTATTACATCATTATAAGTTTGGCAAGCAGCTATAAGCAGAATGTACTTTTGCTTCCTTCTGAAATCTATCTTTACATAGTTCCCTGTAAAATCTTTGAGCTCAGCACAGAAATATGTAAATAGACATCCATATGGTAAAAAACACCTGAAATATATAAAAAAGGAAATGCTTCTGCTAAGAGGAAAGAAAGAAAGAAAAAAAAGAAAGAAAGAAAGAAAGAAGAGAAAGGGAGAAAGGGAGAAAGAAAGAAAGAGAGAGAGAGAGAGAGAAAGAGAGAAGGAGAGAAAGAGAGAGAGAAGGAGAGAAGGAGAGAAAGGAATAAAGAAAGAAAAGCAAGAAAGGAAGGAAGGAAGAAAGAAAGAGAGAAAGAAAGAAAGAAAGAAAAATAGAAAGAAAGAAAGGAAGGAAGGAAGGAAAAAAGAAAGAAAGGGAGGGAAGACAGGAGAGGAGAGGAGTGGAGGAGAGGGAGGGGAAGGGGAAGGGAGAGGAGGAGGAGGGGAGGAGGAAGGGAGGGGAAGGGGGAGGAGGGGAAGGGGAGGAGGAGAGGAGGCCAGGGGAAGGGAAAGAAAGAAAATGAATTTTAAAAAAGGTTACCCTTTACAAAACCATGATTATATTTGCTTTACATAAAAATGCTTTAGGGCTTCCCTGGTGGCACAGTGGTTGAGAGTCCGCCTGCCAATGCAGGGGACACGGGTTCGTGCCCCAGTCCGGGAAGATCCCACATGCCGTGGAGCTGCTGGGCCCGTGAGCCATGGCCGCTGAGCCTGTGCCTCCGGAGCACAGGCTCTGCAACGGAAGAGGCCACAACAGTGAGAGGCCCCCGTACCGCAAAAAAAAAAAAAAAAAAAAAAAATGCTTTAAAAAATCTGGACCAACCATGAAACTCTTCAAGAATGTAAGCAGTTTGTTTATACTTCAAATTTAATTCTGGTACGTATTTTTGGCTGTATAATGAGTTCAGGAAGGAACAAATTAAGAATATGTTTATAACTCACATGGACATTACTCACCCACATTTGGAGGTTTCACATAATTTACAGGTAGTTCTGGAGGTCTGCCTCTATGTAGAGCTGCAAAAGCAGAGCCATTCCATAGCGTACTCTTACAGTCTATACAAAAAGATTCAAAAGTTAGTCAAGGCATAGAACAGTTTTTTTTTAACTGTACCCTAGAGGCAAATATCTGTTTTCAATTTTATTTATTGAAATACATTTTTAACTATTAAAACCACAATAAGAAATAACATGCATATGTTTAAAAGTGTTATAATCTATATTATGATAGGTAAACACCAATGCCTTAATATTATCATCAGGATATTTTATTTCCATGCTGATATAGAACCAAAGCTTTTATTATACATATATTTGAATCTTATGTAAATATGTCATGGATTAATAAGGTTTTAAGTTTACATTGGTCCCCTTCTTGATCTTTAGGCTTATACACATCTGCTCATATAAAACTGTATAAGCAAGGAAATGAATACAGCACAAGTATGCCAGGTAAAATTCAGAAACATTTATACTTCGTGTATGTTAATGTTATGGAGCGCCTGCCAGCTGTGCCATAACAGGTAACACTGCATATCAGATGATAATTGAGTAAAAATAGCTGTGTTTTTTATCTTTAATGTTTATGTCAAAAACTTCAAGCAAATACAAAATATTCCTAATAGTACAACTTTGAAACAAAAATATTCTACTACTCTCTTGAAAGGTTTCAAATTAACTGAATTAAAGAATTTCCTTAAATTAAGATATTTAAAAACTGACATCATTTATGTAACTATTTATATTTGTAAATTAAGATTTTTAAAACATTATGCTAAAAAAACAAAACATAGAAATAAACTGGTTGCTAGACCTGAAATATTTAATTCACTAAGGCATCCTAAATGCCTAATTTCACATTATTACGTTCAGAAAATTCTATCTATATAATTTACATATGGGGGTTCTGTGTAAAACTTTGGGAGAGATCTGTAAAAGACTGAAAAATAGTGGAGTAGAGAAACTGTTACTGAACGCTGATGGATTGATTTTTTTTTAATATTTTTAATTATAAACATAGTTATATATCATAATTTTCATTTACCTGTTATGAAATACCCAATGTGATTAGGATGATATCAAGACTCAAAGATTAAGAACATCAAAATGTAATGAAAGAATATTTTATGTATTTATACTGTACTAATCAGAGCAGCGATCTTTTGAGATTTCTATTCCACAGGATTACAAAGAGATTTTATAGTCTTTACCTCTATAGTATTCACTGTTTTACAGAAAAGGGCTCCATTTAGGCCTCTAAAAATTTACTTGTACACTAGGAAAATAAAAACAAGATTGGCAAGATAAGAAAAACTAAAAGAAAATTAGTATTTAGAAAAGCATGGGAACATTTAATTAACATAAAAATACACTACTCTTGACTCCTTCCTCTAAAAACTGTAAAAATCTTACCTTTGGCATCCCGTAACAGAGACTGCCGACCAACACCTAGTAATGTCTGTACCCCAGGAACACTCTGAGGGATCTCCTTATCTAGTAAGGGACCAATCCGCTCACAAATTTTAAGGAGGTAGTCTGGAGGAATGTGTGCATTGGCTGCCACCTAAAAAGCATAAGTAAAATACAGGAAAACAAATTTGGTTTAAAAACATTAATCTAGTCCATTACCAAACTGTTCCATCATGGAAAAAAGTACAATTTTAAAACACACAAGGAAAATAACATTTTAAATATTTAATACTTCAACCAAATTTAAGAAACAGCTACAATAATTAAGCATCATTTAAACAAGTGATAACACATAAATGACATGGCAGTTTAACTTACTTTTTCGTGCCTTGATTAAATCATTTGCTTAGCTGTTAATCTAATGCAATAAGCATTACAAAACAGCAAAAAGGATCATGCCTAAAAATCAAAGTACAAAGATGATGGGTAAACTCTACTAGTACTTGATCAGCAGTGATCAAGAATCAGAGAATCTAGATTCTATATAAATGATAAGAATGCAAACAAAAGGTAATACTTGCACCAAACTCTCACTTAAGTCCCTTTAGGATTAACAGGACACATTTGCTTAATTAAAGCAGAACTCTTTCTCCGAAAAAAGTTAATTGGTTTTCAAGAGTATCAAATTAATGATTATTTTAAATACCATGTTCTAAACAAGCAATGTACTCAAAATTCATTGCAACATTAACTCATTTTTTTCCTCCAAGTGCTTTATTTATTTATTTTAACATTAACTCGTCTTTAAAACACAAGTAAATTTCTGAAGATGATTAACAAATGTAGATAGGGATGAGACAATAAAACAACGAAACTGGTTTTCATTTTTTATCTAAGCTAATGTTAAAGTTACTGATGTGTTTCATAAATACCTAATTATTAAAACAGTAAAGAGTAAACTAGAACATTAAAAATCCTTAGATAAAATAGAACATCTACATTCTCATCTTGACAAAAGGCCCTAAAATCTACTTACAGTTACAATGCCAATTTTTATAAGTGCTACAGAGAGAGAAATATATATATATATATACATATATATACCTACCATCACATAGGACACATATCAATATATTACTTCCAAGTCAAAAACAATATAACTCAAAGGAATAATTTTGTAAATCATCCCTAATGATCGCCAGAAGAGATTATGTGTGTTCTTGATAAATACTGGTTCACTGAATCAATGAATGAATAAAAACCAAAGTCTACCTATAAGTAATATCATATGAACTCACAGAGGAAAAATCTTTCTCCTATCAGGGTGCCTTTTTTGTTTTCTTAGGAAACACAGGTCAAAGAACTACAATCCAACATGTATTTAGGAATCTGGGAATAAATGATTCTATTGTGATTTTTTAAAAGTATTTCCTGCCAATTATCTTTTGTAAGTCCCTGAAGAAACAAATTTTAATCTACCAAAATCACTGGGGCCTGGCAACTGTCATGATGGTCAGGAAGAATGGCAACTTATGGGACTTCCCTGGCACAGTGATTAAGACTCCATGCTTCCACTGCAGGGGGCACGGGTTCGACCTCTGGTCAGGGAACTAAGATAAAAAAAAAGAAGAAGAAGAATGGCAACTTAACCTGCTTATTTGCATCTACAAGGTTTAGCTTCTGGATTGGGACAAAGGATCAAGCAAATTCTTTCAGTTATTTCATACATGTCTAGTTTTGTTTTCCAAGCAATTAACTACATAGAACTAAAATATACAGGTAATATTAAAGTCAAAGTATGTGATGATTCAATCTAAAAACTTTTTTTTTGTTACCTAGAGACACTGATGTCCTAAAATCCTAGTTTGTAATTCATTCTCTCCACAATAGGGCATTCCTAAATAGGCCTACATGCAAATATAGTTAGTACTCCTAAAAACATATATCTCAAAGAAAAAAGCCTTAACATACTGCATATTAACATCTATAATAGTTTGTGCCTTTTTTCCCCCAACACTGTCTTGTATAAACTGGGCTTCTGATATCAGTCATTACCTTTTCACCAAGTAAATGTTATAAGGCTTTACACACAATGGTAGTTGTTGTCTTTAGTGGCATTTTCTTTTTTATCAATTTTCTTTTCCTCATTTCATTACCATCTCAAGAGTTATTCACTTGTTACACAAATCTACCCACCAACTTGCAATATATATACAGTAACATATAATCCAGAAAATGGGAGTTCTCTGATATGAATTTTTAGTATTACCCTCTTAAAGAAACCTGTCAGAATTATATCTTAAACTGAAATCTTAGGCCCCCTGGCTACTTCATTTTATAAAAACAATGATGCTTGATTTTCAGCTAGTTATATAAATGTTTTATCTATTCCTCAGTAATCATTTAAAAACACAGAATCATTAATTAAGCAACTAAAACAAGGCTCATCTACTCTCACATTCTCCCCCTTGAAAATTTGTATTATAAACTATTAAAGTTTACAAGTTTGCTTTTCACCCTATGCAATAGAAAATTGCTCAATTTTTAGGCAGTCCCATTCAAAAATCCATTCCTCTAAAATCAATAAAAATTTGATTGTAAAACAGCACTAGAGAAACAGAGATTCTATCAACACAATGGCAATAACAATACTTTTGAGTTTGAATGTGCTCTTTTCCTTTAAACAATATTTACAGGCTTCCAGACTATATCAGCACAGTTCTTGCAATGATAGTTTCTTCTAAATCAAACTTCAGGACTTATAAGTGGTATTAAACATTTACTTCAATCCATTTGCTTTGCCTAAAGCTGGAATTCCTTTTTAAAAATTTTTTTTTAAAAATAGGTATTTATTTATTTATTTGGCTGTGCCTGGTCTTAGTTGTGGCATGTGGGATCTTTAGTTGTGGCATTCGAACTCTTAGTTGGGGCATGTGGGATCTACTTCCCTGACCGGGGATCAAACCGGGCCCCTTGCATTGGGAGCTCAGAGTCTTAGCCACTGGACCACCAGGGAAGTCCCCAAAGTTGGAATTTCTTAAAGGTGATCTTTTTAGGCATAAGAACTCTTATCCACCATCAGTAATTACATTTCTAAGTTTTAAAAAAAATTCTGTATTAGAATTACATGTGAATATAATGTAATATATCATAAAATGTAATATTGAAAGTATGTATTAAAATATTCTATGAAATTTGTGGCTTATTAAAAGCCACTCTTTTTGATTAAAACTCAAAATATTCTAATTTCAGTTATTTAGCCAAATTTCTTTCTGGAATATAATGGCCAAGAAGTAACACAACAAGCACTTTGAGATCTGAAGAAGAAAGGCACTCTCTAAAAACAAAGTTCAAGAGCATAATACAAACTTTTGTATTATTCTGTAAAATAGCTCCAAGGAGTTAAATTATAGAACCTTTGAACTGGAAGGATCCTTATATACAATCAACTTAATTCCACATCTTACAGTAGGAAAAACAGATCCAGAGGAGTGCAGTCCAATGGTCACAATGAATGGACCAGAATCTGGGTCTCTGTGCCCACTGTTATTTCTATTACTGTCCCACTAAGGCAGCTGAAAAATCATGAAAGTAACACAAAGACTGAAAAAATTAAAACTATAAATTTGATAAACTGAAAGAAATTAAATGAAGCCTAGATTATAAACCTTCTTGATAGGAACACTGGCTGACCTAAAGAGCAAATCTAACAACTGAAATCACCACACTTGAGAATCATTATGACAACTGAGAAGACCAGAGAGCTCACTGAGATGATCCTACTACTCATAATTAGTTAAAAGGAATCCAGCTGGGCACTGAATAACATACAAAAGGTACCTAATCTCAGGGGGCCAGACCTGCACCAAGAGCTACATTTGAAATACTAATTTTCAGATGGCCATGATAGCATTCTTACTTTGGCTTTTCGAAATAATAAGATCAGACGAGTAACTAAAAAACAAAGAAAATAGAATTGTGTGTTTTGTTTTATAACTAAAATCACTACACAGGTAAAATGAAGAATGAAACTGAGACCATATGCTGAAGAAGTAAAATGCAACATTTTGTCTGAGATTTGAAATGGGTGTTTTTTGGGGGGATAGAAAATGAACATCCATAAAGTTAGTCACATGACTTTTTGATATTTAGGGACAGGAAACAAAACAGATTTTGAAAAATACAGCAAGGCTTTAAATATGTCAATATAAGTATAGTAGAGATAAGCACAGTACTTTGAAGTCTAAGAGCCTGGATTACTCAGGCTCTAAAATTTACTAGCTGTTACTCCTTCTGGCAGTATGATACTGTAGAAAAGACTTAGATTTGAATTTTTCCAGCATCCCCAGGATCCTACTTATATGACCTGCAAAGTTATTCAGTCTCTCTGATCCTGAGGTTCCTCAACTGCAAAACAGGGAGTAATGATAACCACCTCATATTATTTGTAAAACAAAAACAAAATCATTCACTCATGCATTCATTCATTCAGACATTTGAAGTATAGGGATATAATGGAAAGATTAAACTGCTGCCCTAAAAAAATCCATAATCCCAGTGGGGGAAACAAACTAGTAGCTAGAAACAAATCAAATCTACAAGCGCCCAGAGGTTTAGTACAGAGAGCTAATGAAGCAAAGTACAGTACCTAATTTAGCCTGGGGGTAGGGGTTCTAGTCCAATTTCACACCTGAATTCTAAGTGAAAGTTAACAAGGCAGACAAAAGGAAGGGAAGGCATTCCAGGCAAAGAGAAAGGAACCCCCATCCAGTAAACACACTTTGCACAGTGACTAGTACATACATCTCCTCAATGTTTAAGATGCTCCTACACAACATTAAGTTAAAAAAATAAAAATAAAAAACTCTATCCAGAGTATCTGATTTTGAAAGAAAAAAATGCCCATACTTGTACAAAAAAGATGAAAGAAAACATAAAAAACTAATAGTTTATATTCTGCTTGATACTGTTCAGTAAAATATAAATGTCTGCAATAATCCAATATTATCTTTATAATTTAAAACTTGAGTTTTAATGTTTGCTGAATTTGAAGGAGGAAAAACGAAAAACTGGGAAGCAAAGGAAAGAAAACAGGCCTTTCCATTGTAGTAATACCACTGGTTAACAGGGTGGGCCACAAAGTGTTAAGACTTCCTATCATTTTCTTTTGAAAAAATTAATCATTGTTCATAGCATTTATTTTTATTTTTATTAGTTTTAAGATTTCCTCAGGAATGAGACAGGCAGAGCAATCCACCTAGGGCTCAAGTATTCTCTGGTTAATACTGCCTCAAGAAAGCACTAAAAGTACTATAACCCTGAGGTCAGATGATATCAAGACAAGAACAAGGGACCCACCCACAGTCTAGAAGTTTCTCAGTAGAGAAAGGTCCAATAAAAAGAACTCCATACTAGCTAGCAGATTAGTAAGCCTAAATATATATATCATGAAAACACTTCTAAGGGCTTTCCTGGTAGCGCAGTGGTTGAGAATCTGCCTGCCAATGCAGGGGACATGGGTTCCAGACCTGGTCTGGCAAGATCCCACATGCCGCGGAGCAAGTAGGCCCGGGAGCCACAACTACTGAGCCTGCACGTCTGGAGCGTGGGCTCCGCAACAAGAGAGGCCACGATAGTGAGAGACCCGCGTATGGTGAGGAAGAGTGGCCCCCGCTTGCCGCAACTATAGAAAGCCCTCGCACAGAAACAAAGACCCAACACAGCCAAAAAATTAATTAATTAATTAATTAATTAATTTAAAAAAGCTACAAACATCCATGACTTATAAAAAAAAAGAAAAAAAGAAAACACTTCTAAAAAAGTTAAGAAAATTGAACAAGTAATAACTAAGAACCAGCTAATTATAAAGCACCATGGTAGATACTAAAAGGCATAAGAAAACATCTTCAACAAGGTAATTTAAAATACAAGAAATAAATTGTCAATAATGTATAGAAAATAAGATTAGGATAAGAAGAGATCAGTCAGAAGGGTTGAGGATCCCTGCAACAAGACATGGGAAAAACATACCTCCCACTTCTTAAAAATGAGTTAATACTATACCAGTATCATATTGAATTACTTTTCTGTAATACATAAAAATGCAAATAACACTAAATACCTTTTCACCTAGTGATCATTCCTTGCTTAACACAGATGCACTTCAAAGACACTCATTTTGGGCTCTCAATTCTGACATTTTTAAGTGCTTTTTTTTTCTTTCTTTCTTTCTTTTTTTTTTTGTGGTACGCGGGCCTCTCACTGTTGTGGCCTCTCCCGCTGCGGAGCACAGGCTCCGGACACACAGGCTCAGTGGCCATGGCTGACGGGCCTAGCCGCTCCACGGCATGTGGGATCTTCCCGGACCGGGGCACGAACCTGGGTCCCCTGCATCGTCAGGCGGACTCTCAACCACTGTGCCACCAGGGAAGCCCTAAATGCTTCTTTAATGGTATTATTTTATATGTCCCTTACCTTATAAAAAATATTAGGAAAATTGGGTGGTGATAATTAGCCAATTACCAAAGAAAACATAAATTCTGGGGTCATAGTTCTTCAGATTTTAATGCTAACCATTCAAACTTTCTGTCCTATATTTAAAATGTAGTAAAATGTAGTAACCAACTCATTTGCACTCATTTGCATTCTTTCATATTTAACTCATTTGGTCCACACAACAACCTTGCAAAACAGGTAGGGATTTTTATTTTATAAATGAGGAAACTGAATCTCTGAGAGGTTAAGTAACTTGCCCGGGGTGGTTCAACGAGTAATGACTATCTCCTGGACTAAATCTTATGGCCTTTTCTACTACCCACAAAATCCTATTTGAGAAATGTCAAACAAAGGCATCTCTAAAATATGACACAAACACTAAGTTGACTTTAAATTACTATTTTGCTCCCTACAAAAAAAATTATTAATCAGTCAATAACCAACATCAGTAGAACTTCAACAGAAACACACAAACTAAACTAATATTCAAATGTCATAAAGGTGCTTTCTGGACAAAATTTTATAAGAAACATTCACCCAATCCAAATTCTTACTCTTTAACGGCAGCTCTCTTCGTTTCCTTAATACCATCTTATTTGTACTGAGATACCAGTTTTCCTAGGACTGATGCTATATCTCCAAAAGGATTTTAATCATTGAAAGTATGTTTCTAGAGCCCAAGTGTGGAAAAAAAAAGCCAGTGATCAATCCAGATGAATAGGTAAAACAAACATGTTATAGAAAGCAAGAGTGTACACGTGGCTCAAGCCAATCAGTAGTGAGGAATACCAGTTTACAGACATTGACTGCTGCCTGCCATAATACCTATCAGTTAGCATTATATTCACACGGGAGTCAAGCAGCACATGCTTTTTGGTTTCCCATGATGCATTCCGTTCCTCCTAACTATGGCTGTGTGTCCACATAACAGTTAATAAATCACACATGCTTAAATTGCTTCCACACTTAGAGATGCAATACCATGCTACCAGCACTCAAAATCATTCTACAGTTCTACTAGACAATTTAAGCTATTACTAGTAACTAGAGAACAAGAGCTGGGTAAGGTAAGAAAAAAATGCAGGTATGTCTGGAATTCAAATACAGTGTTTTAAAGCAGTTGGTGAGGATCAAATGAGATAATGTGAAAACATTTTTAAACTCAAATATGTTAAATGCAGATGTAAATTCTTATAACGACATATATCACCATAGATGTACTATTTCTAAAGACAGCAGTGAACATACGATCTTGATAAAAGTTTTTTAAATAGCAGAAAACTACTTCAAGTCTTTTGAATATAAAATGAAGGTAATAAAATCTATGTCACTCCAAATGTAAGCACTAACTGGTACTTTCAATTCTACAGATGAAAAATGCTGAATAAATGTAAAAATATATACCACACCTAAAGATAATTATGTCTTTGGTTCAGTCTTATGATAGGAGTACCCATACAGTGATTCAAAAATCTTAAAGCATGCCTTTAAAAAATGTTTCCAACTCACCATTCCAATATATAAAATTTGTATATTTACAAAAACTGTTCATTTGTTTACACACACACACACACACACACACACACACACGCCCCTCACTGCTCTGTTTGTCATCCCCAATAAAGCTCCAAGGAGGAAGCAATAAAATAGTCAACAATTCAACAGGGTCACCACAAATGAAAGGACATCTGTATTTACTTATATTATCTACCTTAAGATGTAAGAAGCAAATCTAATTCTATTATGCTGTAAATAACAGTCAAGCAGAAATAAAGAAAAATACTCAGATCAAACTTCAAAAACAATCACACTGACTTCAATTCTCTCCCTGTATCATTACAAAATTCTGAAAATTAATTTAGAATTTTTTTGAATGTCATAATCAAAAAGGTTACAGTTCAACATAAACTGACAAACATTTCATGTTCAGACTCATTTTTTTAAAGGCACTTCAGATCTTGACATGTCAATACTTGACTGCAAGCAGCTTTAAAAAGCACATTCCCATGTGTTCCAAATTATAAGTAAAACACTAAATCAGATTTAAGAAAGAAAAAATAGGGATTTCTAGGCTATGCAATAGTAACAGTAGTAATGAAGTGTTGAAGAACTCTAACTTATTATCTTAATATTCTTCTGGATAAATCAAGTTAAGCAGTATAGACAATTCAAATGAAAATATACATATGGACAGAAAGGCAGGATTTTTGTTTCAAGTATGTAGTATACATGACTATGCAACTTCAATTCAGTATTTTGATATCCTTGTTTATAGTCCTTCACCTCTTCATTATGCATTTGTCTTCTTTCCTTTTTATATCCCAGTACATCTTCAGCTTGAAGTGCTGCTATAAAATTATACTAATTAATACTTTGCCCTAAATTTAAATCCAAAACATGTAGCTAAATCAAAGATCACACTGTATAAATCCATTGTTCTAACAGCACTTTAAAAAATACTACCCCGGGACTTCCCTGGTGGTCCAGTGGTTAGGACTCTGTGCTTCCACTGCAGGGGCACAGGTTCAATCCCTGGTGGGGAACTAAGACCCTGCATGCCCCTTGGTGTGGCCAACACAACAAAACAAAACAAAATGAACCTACATCTCTCCTACAATGAAGCCACTCAAAATCTCAAGTCAGATTTGAAATAATTTTTATCAACAGTACGACTGATGAATCTAGCAATCAAACACTGCACACTCAGTTCTCAGCCACTTCTTTTCCTTCTGTTCAATTCTCAGCCCTGCCTCATCTTCCCTTACAAAGAAATCTATAGGTAGAGAACAGACCTATGACTAAAAATAAGACCATATTATCAAAATGTAATATCCCTACAAAAATTGGACCCTGGTGTGGAAAAATAAAAACCTATGTGTACAATACAAAAAGTAAATTAAAAACAAAAAAGATAACACTAAACCATAGATAACAGTCAAACAATAGAAGAAATTCTGTGTATATAAAAATTTAAAATGTATAAGGAATTATAAAAACAATAAATTAAAAAGATAAAGGTGAAAATCAAGTATATGTAGGGATATACAAATGGATTAATGACAATTAAAATATAATTTGTTGAAGTTTAAGCCTCACTAATAATGGGGAAAAGAACCAATTAAGTCAATTGAGGACTATTTTCACCTATTAAAACCACCAAAAGATTTTTAAATATTTTAAAAATTCATTCTAAGTATCTAGATGGTTACATTATAAATTAGGACAATCTTCTGGACAGCAATTTTATAATATATAACAAAAGCTATAAAATGGATGAGTCCCTTGACCTGATAACTCCACTTCAGAAATATAGCCCAGAAAAACAACTGAAAAAGAAAAGAAAAGAAAAAAAAAGGAAAAAAGCAGAAAGACTACTTAACTATGCAGATATTAGTGAAAAACTGGAAGTAACCCAAATGTTCAACTAGCAATTGAGTTCTAATCACAGCAACTTAAAAATAACCGAATCTTTCCTTGCCATTAAAATAACAATGACTATTCAAATATAGATAAGTATACGTAAAAGTGTTACATAAGAAAATATAAAGCATAAAGTGGACATTGATTACAATTACATGAAAATATGCCTTTACAATATAAGGAAAGGAAGTCTAGTAAACTGGGCTTTGTTTTTTTTGTTTTTCTCTCTCTGTGTGTGTGTGTGTGTGTGTGTGTGTGTGTGTGTGTGTGTGTGAGTGTGTGTGTGTGTGTGTGGTTAGGAGACTATTTTTAATCATTTTGGTGCTCATTTACTTTCTGGAACTGTCAAGTTAATTTTTAAAAAGCTTTTTCCTTTTAAAAAATGTTACTTGCTTAAAATGGTCTACTTAGAAACAAATAAATATAAACAAAAATATTGTCAATACACCTCAGTATAAAATCTATCTTCAAAACCACATTAGTCATAAAGTATTAAAACATATTGGTAAGCACTGTTGTTTTTGCCCTTTTTTTGAAAGAACTTCAGTCCAACAAAAAGTCTGACTACAAATTAAATTGGTAATACATGCAGTTTTTCAAAAATATTTTTTATCCATCGGAGAATTTTTTACCATTAATATTACAGATGGTGGAGTTTATCCTTATCACAATTATTATATCATTTTCTGTGCTTTGCAAAACTAAAAAAAATTAGTCAGTAGATTTGGTGATAATTAGCATGGCCTCATTCTTGTAATTTAATACAAAGAAAATTATCAAATGAACACCAAAGTAATTTAAATATTGTCCTGTTGAAAGCAAATTTTAAATCATTTTATTTATATTTAGAGTCTACCATACCCCTCCAACTTTCTTTAACTTTGTCTGATTTTCCTCTGTTTGGATCTTACTGGAAGGAAAGATAGCTGAACTTAGATTTTAGTAACATCACCCCTTTCTCCTTTCATTTCCTTCCAATTGACTGTGCCAGTGGCTAACACAAGGGAACATCCTCCCAAAAATAAAAAGGATCACCTTTTTGTGTGTGTCAATGCCGAACAGAATGTGCATTTACACTATGAATTATATTTGCTGAACAAACAACAGTCAATCCAATGCTTTTGGTCCTTTACTAAAGTATATTCTATTTTAAAATATGACCATTGTTGTTTCCTTGTAAATCCAAAATCGTGTTTCGTCAATTCTCAAAAAGCTCATAATCCACAGTTCATATTTAGTGAAATTGTTAACTGCATAAATGCGATTTAATAATGATTTGATGAGCTATTTTCTACAATCTGAGATATACAACGATTATGCTTTTATTCCGTAGTCGATTATCTAACCCCCGGCAAATTTTGAAATTAGCTTGATGCTATTATTTTTAATTGTGTCGTTTTTCCCTAGTCCCTGGTCCGTCAACTCCCCTCCTGAACCCCCTCTGCCGTGCGGCCCGCCGCCCCCAGACCAAAAAAAAAAAAAAAAAACAGCCTGGCCTCAGTTCCCGTATTTCAAGCCAGGACCAACCAGAAAGCAGTTTTCTTCCACTAATCCGGAACTCCAGGCTGTTACCAACGCTGTCATTGGCCAGCGTCAGTCCTTGGTACGTGCCCCAAGATAACCCCCTGGTTTCTCTCCCTTTTACCCCTACAATGGGCCTTTCCCGATGTTTGTAACATATTCATAATCTACAATACGGCATCTCTGATAACCAGTTCACATTCTTCAAAGTTTTCGGGTGGAAACAAACGAGGCCAAGGGGAGGGCAAGGTACCCTTTCTCCGACTCGCCGGGAGGGGGGAAGGGACAGTTCTTCGGCTCAGCACTGAGCTCCAGAGCCGCGTAGGTTGAAGGGTCGGGGGCGGGTTGGGGGAACAAGGTGGGGAGGGAGTGGAGAAAGAGTTGGGTTAAGTTGAAATGAAAACTTTACTCACCAGATCCTCGAAGCTTCTTCGGTGCTCTCTCCCCTCCCAGTCTAAGCGGCGTGGAATAAGCTGGGGGCCGGCGAAAAGAAAGGGGGGAAGGGGCAACGATAAAGGCCAAGCCTCTGCTCCGCATCAACCCGACCCAGTTTGGGTCCGGGTCCTCGACCCTTTGGCGTCTTTATTGCTGTTGGCCTGATAGCTGTTGTCTCAGAGCTAGACGAGTGTGGGGGAAAGGAGGCCGAGGAGGAGGAAATCCTGAAAAAACACCTCCCACAGGCATAAAGAGGGGGCGAGTTAAGACCCCAGCGATATCCGCCCCTTTTGAGGGAAGAAGCCGGTTCACCACTGTGACAACAGCTATGAGTGCCCAGTTCCAAGCCTTCCTCCCGGTCCTAGCCCTCCGCCCCTTACTTGCCCTTCCTCCAGTCTCACCCCAACCGTCCCCACCTCTTCCCGAAGGGGCTGCGTACCTGATGCTCCTCGAGCTCCTGCACTAGCACCTGAGCAAAAGGGAAACACGGATATGAGGGCAGCTCGGGCCACCAACCCATTCCTCCCTCCCCAAACTGAACCCAGCCGCTGACGGCAGCGCTACTCAAGGCCGGCCTTTTCCTCACCCACAGCGGAACCGCATACCCCGCTGCCTCGATTTCCCCACTGGGACCATTCCCCAAGACTCCCAGATCTCCTTCCCCTTCTCACCTGAGCGGATTTGTTGCAGGGTCCGGACTGCAAGAATCTAGCGATCAGGTAATACAGCTCTAAGGAAGAGGGGGGGAAAGAGGTTGAGAGGGAGGCAAAGAAGAAAAAATAGAAGCTTTTTCAAAAGAAACTGACAGCCGTCGCGCTAAGCTCCCATCCTCTTAGCCCCAGGACACAGCTACCCACCGGCTTCGATCTGGGTAGGTGCCGCCGCCATCCTTTTCCCGAGGGGGTTTGGGGGATTTGCTCCAGAGGGGCTGGCGGGGGCGGGTGGGGATGCTGCCTCTATTGTGGTGAAGCCCCCATGCCCAGGAGTCCCGCCGCTTCCGCCGCACTCCTCGTCCCAGTTTCGGTCTCTCTCGGATTCATCGCATCACGTTTCGACCCATAGATATTCTAGCCCAAGAGCTGAGGAGGCGGAGGAGGAAGGAGAGGGAGAGAGAGAAGAGGAGGGAGGAGCCGAAGTGGCGGAGGGGTGGGCGGGGGCAAAGGGGGTGGGGAGAGGGGAGGGTAAAAACTGTGAGAGGGGCCTGCAGCGCTCGTTGTTCACCGCCAGAGGCACTAACGCATCCTCCAGTCCTCAGCTCTCCAATACAGCCGACAGTTACCTAGCTACCGCTCCCGGAAGGAAGGGGAGGTGCTAACTGATGGCAGACTCTCTGGCAGCTACCGTAGAACTCAGTGGTGACGTTCCCTTCAGCGAGTTCCAGAGTGGTTACCCTTCCTGTGAGGGCAGTCGGGCCCTTTCCTATTGAGGACCTTTCCCTCTGGCGTGGTCATGAGGAACATGTGAGGAGCCGACTTGATTCAGCTGCTTTCTTCGATTCCCCCCCGGCACCGAGGAGGCTTTGATTTTTTTGTCTCTCTTCCACCGAAAGGAGGCTAGCCGCTAAAGGATCTCGTGACTGAGAAAGAAAAGGAGTCCCTACTTCGTTGTCACTTGTTTCTCTTTAAAATGATTTTTGTACCAGATGAAAATGCTCTTAACTTAGCAGTCCGGAGGGCAGGGCTCATATTGTTATAGAGAAAGAGCAACTCTCAAAACGTCCCCTGATTCTGATAAATTTTCAGGAAGAATTTGCTGTCAGACATGAAGCATTTTATTTTTTCCCCTTCTCAATGTGTAACACATGCCATATCTGTCCCATTCCTATAGGATAATTTTCAATTGTGTCTTCAAATACTGTCAAAATATTTTACGTTAACCATGGATTTTTATGTATTATTGCATATCTGTATGCAAGGTAGTTTTCTACAGGTTTGGGGCAACTTTCGTTATTTAATATATAACCCCTAACTCTTAGTACAGTACCGACTTTCAGTAGTTGGTTACTGAAATCTTAAGTGATCAAAGGATTTGTAGAGTAGTAATTGACACACACATAGTGAGCAGTCTACTTCCCTACTTTCCCTCACGTAATATATTCCCACCTCAAGCCCTGACCAAAAAGTAATTAATAGAAGCTGAACCTGATGAAACCAGAAATGCTGTTTAAACTGCATGTACTGTTTACATTGAAATATTCAGATTTGAAGGTTCACCTTTTAAGGTTAGGGCTGGATTCTTAGGAATTTGATTTCCTCACTCAGAGTTCAGCCATTGACCACAGTGTGCCTAGAATTGCATTATGCTGGCATAAACTTAGCCTAGGTTGGTTAGTTCTCACTCTGGTCATTATTTTCCCCTCAGAAAGAAAGAACCACACAAGATGTGATATAATAGGTCTATCTTTGGTCATTATGCTGTAGTACTTGATAAGACAAATGCCATTAACTGAAAAATATTAGATATTGAAAAGACCTATAAGCCCTAGATAACTCATTGCAAGTAGCTTAGCAAAACACCAGACTAAATATATTTTACAGATCAAGTATAATATATACAACAGTTACCATTAAGCTATTACAATGTACTAAGCACTTTACATATTTTACCTCATTTAATCTTTATAATGACCCTAGGAGGTAGTTTCTATTGTTATCCACATTTTACAAGTTATAAAAATGTCTATATGACTTTGGACAACTCACTGAAATTCTGTGAACCTTATTCCTCATCTATAAAATGTAATAGTACTTGCCATGCCCACTTCACAGTAATTGCTGTAAAAGTCATGTGAATATGTTTGTGTCATATTTCAAACTGTATATGGCATTGTTATTTCAGTGATCGCTTCAATTTCAGTCGGGTGCAATCAGGAGAGAAAAGGCACACAGTAACTTGAATAGAGAAAGTTTAAGGTACAGAATTATTAACAATAACAGGATATTGGAGTAATGAAGAATTACCTAGTAAGGTGTAAAGAGAACTCTAAAGAATATAGGAATAGAAGACATAGTATATAATATAATAGCAGATAGTAATAGCCACTAACCCTAGAGCTGAGAGTACTCTCAATCCCTATTGCCCACCCAGGGCTAAGATCCAGACCTTGTTGGAGAGGACACAGCCAACCAAGGCTCATTCAATGGCAGGAAAGATGCTGAGGAACTCCAAATTCTGGGACTTTCTAGAAGCCTACCTTCTGGAATCAACCCTCTAGGGTACCTGGGAAATAATGTTCACAGGGAAATGTCTCACCAGAGGCACGTTACTACAAAACCACTAGAGGCAAGGTGCCAGGGGAGGCTGCTGGGTGCTACCAAAAGCATGCACCACAGGAGCTAGGCACTAGAGAAAGCTGCACAAGCTGCAGGAGCATCCTACTCCATAAGCACTCCAGAAGTGGGACACAAAACCTTTTCTTCTTATACTGTATTTCCAGTTTGCTCTACTGACAAAGCTTCAGTTCTTGCTGACCAAAGGAAAAATATTTAGATAGCCCAGATCCATTTTCATAGAGCAGTCAATAATGGAGAGTTTGGAGATGATGAGCAACAAATCAATAAACTGGCACAAATTCCCTACTGTTTTCTTGACTATAAGGACTAGGTTGATAAAAGGAAAGTTATTAAAATGTGTGTGTTAACATAAAAGTGTTCATTTGTTCTTTAGGATAAGCCGAATGCTTTGAATTATTTTGTTGCAATTAAAATCACCAGTCTTAACCCTGTGGCCAAAGGCTTAATTGGGAGGGGAAGGAAATTTTTATAAGCTAAAGCAAATATTGATTTACATAGAAAAAAATCAGGAATGTTTACCTGATAGGTATTAGTTTCCTAGGACTGCCATAACAAATTACCACAAACTGGGTGGCTTAAAATAAGGGAAATTTTTCTGTCACAGTTCTGGAGGCCAGAAGTCTGAAATCAAACTGTCGCCAGGCCAGAATTCCTTCAAAATCTCTGGTGGAGAACCCTTCTCCCAGCTTTTGATGGCTCCTGGCATTCCTGGAAATTATGGTAGCCTAACTCAAATCTCTACCTCCAGCTTAACATGGCCTTCATCCGTGTGTGTCCCTGTGTTAAATCTCCCTCTCCTTTTTCTTACAAGGACAACAGTCATTGGATTTTGGCCCCATCCCAAATCCAGAATGATCTCATCTTGAGAACCTTAACTTAGTTACATCTACAATGACTCTATTTTCAAATAAGGTCATGTTCACAGGTACAGGTACTAGGGGTTAAGGCATGGACATATCTTTTGGAAGATATATAACTAAACCCACTAAATCATTTATTTCATTCTGACTCTTTAAAAATCACATTTTAAAGGAAGATCAAAGTTGAAAATTTAACAGTTCTCCCCAGGATGGCCAGAAAAGAAAGAAAATAGGAAATCCTGAGATGGAGGGACAGAAGTAGTAAATAAGAAGATTAAGGGACTTCCCTGGCCATACAGTGGCTAGGACTCCATGCTTTCACTGCCATGGGCCCGGGTTCAGTCCCACAAGGGAACTAAGATCCTGCAAGCCACTCAGAGTGGCCAAAAGCCAAAAAAACAGTTTTAAAAGAAAGATTAATATACCAAACTCTGTAAATAAATAGTTGCTCTCTTTTCCTGTCTCAGTTTCTTAAAATAACAAAATTATATAATGTAATTATTAAAATAATGTATTCTTGAATTAAAAACATATCACATACATTATAATATGTTAACATATTTTAATACATTGTATAGGTGTGATATGCATAACAAAAATAGGAGAAAAAAGAAGGAAGAGGGAATAGAACTATATAGGAGTAACATCTGTATATCTCAAAAGAACTGATTTAGTATAAAAGCAAACTACATTCTGTTAAGAGGTATACAATCAACCCTAGATGAGCCACTAAGAAAATAACTTTAAAAAGAGTGAAAAAATAATTTAAAAAGTTAAAAAAATGAAACAAAAAAATGTTAAAGTTCCACTAAGGAATATTTACTTAACTCAAAAGAAAGGGTAAAAAAGGAAGCATAGGACAAAAAGACATGAGATATATAGAACAAAAATTAAAATGGCGGACATAAATCCAACTATATCAATAATAACATTGCAGGCTTCCCTGGTGGCACAGTGGTTGAGAGTCCGTCTGCCAATGCAGGGGACACGGGTTCATGCCCCGGTCCAGGAAGATCCCACATGCCGTGGAGTGGCTAGGCCTGTGAGCCATGGACGCTGAGCCTGCGCGTCTGTGCTCTGCAACGGGAGAGGCCACAACAGTGAGAGGCCCGCGTGCCGCAAAAAAAAAAAAAAAAGTGTGAGAATTTGTTGCTAGCAGACCCTTATTACAAGAACTGTAAAGGGAAGTTATTCAGGCTGAAAGCAACTGAATCCAGACAAAAACTCAAATTATTCAAATCCACATGGAAAACAAAGTTCAATTGTAAAGATTAATATATAATTATAAAAGACAGTAAAAATACATATTTCTCCTACATTCTTAAATTATTTTTTAATTATATAAAATAAAATAATGTGTAGATAATCTATTGTTTGGCATATCACATATAGAAATGTAATATATTTGCCAATAACAGCAAAAAGAAGGTGAGTGAGAAGAAAGCTGTATTGGGTTAAGAACATGATACCACGTGGTACGTCAAACCTGTAGGAATAAATGCAGAGTGCAAGAAATGACAAATAATCAGGCTAATATAAGAAAAGCTATAAATATATACTAGCTCTTCTTTCTTCTCTTAGCTTCTTTAAAATATATTAAATTATATAAAGTAATGATTATAACAATATATTGTTTGGATTGAAAATTTATAAATGTAATATGTTTAACACCACAAAATGGGGGAAAATGGAGTAGAGTCATATAGAAGTAACATTTCTATATCTAAGCAGAATTAAGTTAGTATTAATTTTAAGATGATTCTGATGAGTTATGATGTACATAGTAAGCTCCAGAACAAACACAATGGAAATAACTCCCAAAAATATAGTGAAAATGTTATTAAAGAAATTTAAATGCAGCATCAGAAAATATTCACTTTAATGGAAAAGAAAGCAGTAAAGAAGGAGTAGAGGAACAAAAAGGAACAAAAAGTAAAATGATACAACTGTTGGTGGGAAAGTAAATCAGTGCAGCCAGCATTGAAAACAGTATGTTTCCTCAAAAAATTAAAAATAAAACTACCATATGATACAGCAATCCCACTTCTAGGTATATATCTGAAGGAAATGAAATCACTGTCTTGTACAAATACCTGCACTTTCATGTTCGTAGCATTAGCCTCAATAGCCAAGACATGGAAACATCCTAAGTGGCAATCAACAGATGAATGGATAGGGAATTCTCTGGTGGTCCAGTGGTTAGGACTCTGTGCTTCCACTGCAGGTGGCCCAGGTTTGATCCCTGGTCAGGGAACTAAAAACAAACAAACAACAACAACAAAAAAAAACAGGAATGAAGAAAATCTGGTATATATATGCAATATAACATTATTCATCCATAAGAAAATAAATCCTGCCATTTGCAACAACATGGGTGAAATTTGAGGGCATTTGGCTAAGTGAAAGAAGTCAGGCAGAGAAAGACAAATACTGTATGATCTCATTTATATGTGAATCTAAAAAAGCCAAACATAAAAACATAGAGTGGAATGGTGTTTGCCAGGAGCAGGGGAAATAAGGAGATATTGGTCAAATGGTACAAACTTTTAGTTATAAGATAAAGAAGTTCTGGGAATCTAATTTTTGTGTTAAGTTATTTTTAAGCAGAGCCCCAGGATGTCGGATGGTGAGCCTCAGTTCAACAAAAGACCGAAAGGAATTAAAACAGAGAAGTTTTTGGAAGTTCTCTGGCAGTAGAGTTGTTAAGACTGCACCCTTCCACTGCAGGGGGCACGGGTTCGATCCCAGGTCAGGAACTAAGATCCCCGCAAGCCATGAGGCTTGGCCAAAAATAAGTAAGTAAATAAATAAAAACAAAAATAGTGAAGTTTATTACTCCAGGTCCTAGAAGAGGTACACAGCATGCCTCAAGGGGCAATGTGGGAGGTCAAAGCAGAGTGCAGTCTGAGAGAGAGCAGCAGGACATAAGATCCATGCCTTTAACAGAGTCTGAAGGTGGAGCACTTTGGCATTCCCAGGCTAAAGCCAGATTGACCAATTCAAACCAAGAAGAGCAGGTGTTTGGTAAGTTTTGCAAGGGTTTTATCTAAGGGGTGCGCGAGGGGAAGGCTCTGAAAGATGGTGGGGACTGTTTATCACAGTCATATCAGGAACTTATATTTGCTTGTGACTCTGCAGGTTGTTTCTAGGTCAGGTGTTCCCAGGAGGAGCTAGTGTCAATTCAAGGGTCCTTCAGGCCACTTGGCCATGCAAAATGGATACCAAGGAAGCAATGTTGTGGAGTAGTTTAGCTAAACTCTCAACATTAATGTACAACATGGTGATTATAGTTAACAATACTGTTTTGTATACTTGAAAGTTGCTAACAGAGTCAATCTGAAATGTTCTTATCATAACAACAACAAAAATAGTGAAGGATGTGTTAACTAACCTTATATGATAATCATTTCACAATTTATATCAAATCATCACCTTGTACATCTTAAAGTTACCCAATGTTATATGTCAATTATATCTCAATAAAGTTGGGAAAAAGTAAAATGATACATAAATCCAAATATATCAATAATGCCATTAAATATGAATGGATTATACACTACCAGACGTAAAATAGATAGCTAGTGGGAAGCAGCCACATAGCACAGGGAGATCAGCTCGGTGCTTTGTGACCACCTAGAGGGGTGGGATAGGGAGGGTGGGAGGGAGGGAGATGCAAGAAGGAAGAGATATGGGAACATATGTATATGTATAACTGATTCACTTTGTTATAAAGCAGAAACTAACACAACATTGTAAAGCAATTATACTCCAATAAAGGTGTTTAAAAAATTCAATAAAGAGGCACTTTGTCATACTGGATTAAAAACATTATCCTAGAGACTGACATACAGAGTGAAGTAAGTTGGAAAGAGAAAAACAAATACCATATGCTAACACATATATATGAATCTAAAAAAAAATGGTTCTGAAGAACTTAGGGGCAGGACAGGAATAAAGACGCAGACGTAGAGAATGGACTTGAGGACATGGGGAGGGGGAAAGGTAATCTGGGATGAAGTGAGAGAGTGGCATGGACATATATACACTACCATATGTAAGATAGATAGCTAGGGACTTCCCTGGTGGTGCAGTGGTTAAGAATCCGCCTGCCAATGCAAGGGACACCGGATCGAGCCCTCATCTGGGAAGATCCCACATGCCGCAGAGCAACTAAGCCTGAATGCCACAACTACTGAGCCTGTGCTCTAGAGCCCGCGAGCCACAACTACTGAAGCCCATGTGCCTAGAGCCCGTGCTCCTCAACAAGAGAAGCCACCACAATGAGAAGCCCACGCACTGCAGTGAAGAGTAGCCCTTACTTGCTGCAACTAGAGAAAGCCCGCGTGCAGCAACAAAGCAAAAATAATTAATAAATAAAATTTAAAAAATAATAAAGTAAAATAAAATAGATAGCTACTGGGAAGCAGTTGCATAGCAAAGGGAGATCAGCTCAGTGCCTTGTGTCCACCTAGAGGGGTGGGATAGGGAGGGTGGGAGGGAGACACAAGAGGGAGGAGATATGGGGATATATGTATATGTGTAACTGATTCAGTTTGTTATAAAGCAGAAACTAACACACCACTGTAAAGCAATTATACTACAATAAAGATGTTAAAAAAATTATCCAACTGTATGTAGTCTATAGGTGAAACACTTTTAATTCAAAGATACAAATAGATTAAAATGAAATGGATGAAAAAATATATATCATGCAAACAGCAACCACAAGAAAGCTGGAGTGGTATACTAATATCAGAAGAAATAAAATTAAAAGCAAAAAATGTTACTAGAGATAAAGAGGAACATTTTCTAATGATAGAAGTTTCAATACATCAGGAAGAGATGTATTCTAGGCCATAAGACTGACCTTAATAATTTTTCAAAGATAGAAATGCAGGCAGTCCTCAACTTAGATGGCACTACTTATGATTTTTCAAATTTCCGATGGTGCAAAAGCAATATGCATTCAGTAGAAACCATACTTTGAATTCTGAATTTTTATCTTTTCCTGAGCTAGGAATATATATAATATAATACTGTCTTGTGATGCTGGGCAACAGCAGTGAGCTGCGTCTCCCAATCAGCCACAGATCCCAGTCAGCAATGCAATCACAAGGGTAAACATCATATGGTTCTGTACCCACACAACCATTCTGTTTTTCACCTCCAGTACAGTATTCAAGAAATTACATGAGATATTCAACACTTTATTATAAAATAGGCTTCATGTTAAATAATTTTGTCCAAGAGTAGGCAAGTGTTCTGAGCATGTTTAAGGGAGGCTAGGTTAAGCTATGATGTTCAGTATGTTAGATATATTAAATGTATTTTTGACTTACAGTATTTTCAACTTATGATGGGTTTATCAGGACATAACTCCACCATAAGTCAAGGAAGATCTGTAATACAAATTGTGTTCTCTGACCAAATAGAATGAAATTAGAAGTCAATAACAAAGAAAATTGGAAAAGTTACAAATATGTGGAAATTAAACAGCATACTCCTAAATTACCAAAAAAGAAACCCAAAAGGAAATTTTAAATTTATTCACATTTTTGATGAAAGCATTGAAATTTTGTTTGTCCAAAGGAGTATTTATCTGATGATTGTTACATTTAAATAAATTGGATTTCTTTTAAAAAGAAATTGGAATATAAGCTACATTTCTCTTTTATTATGAATCAAATTTTAAGGACAGTCCTGGTCCATGTTTCAAGAGGTATATACATGATATTCTGATCTTTTAAGGAAATTAGTCTTTGAGGAAATCAGTACCTAATGATAAAATAAGATGTTTATAGTATGACTTCAAAAAACAGCAAAACCTTCAGTAGAACCTTCAGATTTTGTTGCATGTGGTTATAGTCTCAGTAAATGATTGCTAACTAGATGAACAAGAAAAGAAAGTATTGATTCTTTTCATTGACTTCAGTAGTAATATTTGTACAGAATTTCTTAAAACTTTTCATTCAAATTCATTTTGTAGACCTCTAAGGGTATCTGTGAAGTACAGAAATATACCTTAAATCATTGATTGACTTTAGAATTATGTTACTCTGCTTCACAGTGTCCTCTATATGAAATAATTTTCAAACAAAAATAGTGTTACCCCCCGCATTGTTCACTAGACTTAGTTCTGAATTACTTTTGAAATATCTCCAAATGTGGTTTCACCCTCAAAAGATAATGTATCACCTATCATTGAGACTGTCCAAAACTATTTAACATAAGCTTGGAAAGCATTATAAAAACATTTAGAATGTGTCCTAGTGGCAATTTCACCAGAGTAAGTGCATAGCCATAGTCCTGTGGCTTCTTCAATTGCATTAAAAATTATTTTAGATTAATGCAATGAAGCAAAAACTTATGAAATCAGCTAAAGCAGTGCTTAGAGGGAAATTTAAAGTTGTAAATGCTTATATTACAAAAGAAGAAGGATCCAAAATCAATAAGCTAAACTTCCACCATAATATCAATACACTGGAAAAAGAAAAGCAAATGAAATGCAAAATGCACAGAAGGAAATAATGAAAATTAAAGAAAAAATTAATGAAATAGAGAATGGAAAAATGGTAGAGAAAAATCAATGAAAGCAAAAGTTGTTAATGTGAAAAACCAACAAAACTGAGAAAACTAGATAGGCTAACCAAGGAAAAAATGACCAAAATAGGCTCATATTACTAAAATCAAGAATGAAAGATGAGACATTATTGCCAAGCTCACAGAAACAACAAGTAATCAACTTCCAACTTCCAACAAATAAAGCCCAGACTCAGTCAACTTTACTCCTGAATTCTAGCAAACATTTAAAAAATTAATGGCAATTCTTCACAAATTCCTCCAAAATATAGAAGAGAAAATAATACTTTGTAAATCATTCTATGAAGCATTACCCTGTCAAAAGCAAACAAACACATCACAAGAAAACTATAGACAATATCTCCTATGAATATTGCCATAGTTAATTTAATGTGTCAACTTGACTAGTCATGGGTGTCCATATTAAACACTACTGGGTGTGTCTTTGAAGGTGTTTCTGGATGAGATTAACATTCGAATTGGTGGACTCTGTAAAGTAGATTGCCCTTCCCAATGTGGGTAGGCATCATCCAATCCATTCAGGACTTTAAAAGAACAAAAGTCAGGGGAAGGAGAAAATTGCCCCTTTGTTTCCCATTTCTCTCTCTGAGATGGGACATCTCATCTCATCTCATCTTCTCCTGCCCTCTAACTAGGATTGGCACCATTGGCTCCCCTTATTCTCAGGACTTCAGACTTAGAGTGAATTACACCACTGTCTCCAAGCTGGAGACAACTGGGACTTCTCAAGACTTCATAATCATGTGAGCCAATTCCTAGAGGAACAGAATTTTATGGGTGTGTTTTCTAAAGTGGTTCAGGGAATTTACTCTCTAATCCGATTAGATTCAAAGATACTAATGAGCAAGGAGCTAGGTAACTCTGTATATGATAATTTCCACTATTTTTGAAAAACTAGTAAGTATAATGATGTTGGTTTATTGCTCCTAATGTCACTAATGGTGAAAGAAAAGGAAATCAGGGATTCAAATTCACAAATTCAAGAGGCACAAAAATGACCTAAGAACTTCTATGTGTGTCATGAAGGAGAACTTATCACTTGTAGCTGCAGAGATGAAATTGCTAAAATTCAAATGTAGAGCCTCATCCTGTGACTGGTTGAGTTACAATGCAAGTTGAACTCCCAGACTTGCAGGGTGTCTACTGTTAAAGTGAGGACATGGATTGAGAAAGAATGAGATCCCATAAATTGTGGGAAGATTCTGATGAGGCTGAGGAGATTGGGCCCCTAAATTCTGATTAATCTTATTTACCAGTCGAAGAGACCTCCCCACCACCAATGGAAAGTGTCTTCCTCGATCCCAGCAGAATTGGCCTCCCAACCCCCAACAGAAGCAGTCTTTCACCTCCAGCAGAAGCAGCGAGGTGCCAGGGGCATCTCTACCTTGATTGGTATCAGCTTTTCCACCAATAGCAGTATCAGGCTTTCTTCCTCCACCTAAGTGAATTAACTATGCATTGCCCAAGGAAACTCTAAAGACCTCCCTAAGGCAGTTGCCATGTAAGACAATGGTGATTCTCCTCAGGGCCCACCCCCACCACCACTCTGCTTCTAGACCTATAACTAGACTCAAGTCCCTGCAGGCTCCTAAAGATGAGGTATAATGTGTGACCCATGAGGAGGTATGTATTCCAAAAGAGCTACTTGAGTTTTCTAATTTATACAAACAGAAGTCCTGGGAACACGTGTGGGAATGGATATGAAGGGTGTGGTTAATGGTGGAAGGAACATAATGAATCAGGTCAAATTTATTGATATGGGCTCATTAAACAGATATTATGTGTTTAATGTTGCAGCCAGGGGAGTTAGAAAAGACTCTGTTTTTTTGGTTTGTTTTTTGGTAGGGCTAAAATGTAACCAGCATGAGTGAATTAAAAATGCTGGAAATGCCTTGGTTTAACAGAGGAGGGGCTACAAAGGCTTAGGGCTTAGGGAGACTGGAATGGTGGAGTGGATTTGGCACTTAAGACCAACCCACCCAAATTGGGAGGGTCCAAAATACATACATTTCACCAATGCTGGGAGGCATATATTTGTGAGGAGAGCCACAGCATCCTTGAGGAGCTCTGTGATCGCTCTTCTTTATAAGCCAGACCTCACAGTGGGAACTACAGTTACTGAATTGGGAAACCTAAGTGCAGTGGGAATAATTGGATCCCCAGGTGACAGAGGCCAATTGGTTGCACTCAACCATTAAAGTCAATGTGGGCATGATTGTTGTAATGGACAGCAAAGTTAAAGCTGCAATTACAAAAGTATGACTTGCCCAGACCTAGAGCATTGGTTAATTGATCATAGTGTTCTTAGAAGTGAAAGAGATAGGAAGCCTACTAAAACCTTAGGTGATCTATATGAGCAGAAAAGTTCTTAGTCAAGTAAACCAAAGTCGAAGCTAAGTCATAGCAACAGAGAGTCACAATCACTGAATTCCCAGAGGAGAGAGTTTACAGATCAAGAAACCCTTGAATAAAGGGGAGGGCACCTTCCTTCAAGGAAGGACCTGGTACACTCCTGAAAATTATACTGTTAATCTTTCTCTCAGCTTTACCCAAAAGGACCTATGGCCTTTTACCAAAGTAACTGTATACTGGGGGAAAGGAAATAATCAGACCTTTTGGGGACTACTGGATTCTGGCTCTGAACTGACATTGATTCCAGGAGAACCAAAATGTCACTGTGGCCCTCTAGTCAGATCAGGAACTTATGGAGGTCAGGTGACCAACAGAGTTTTAGCTCAGATCTATCTCACAAGGGGTCCCCAAACACATCCTGTGGTTATTTCCCCAGTTTCAGAATGCATAATTGGAATAGACATACTTAGCAAGTGGTAGAATCCCCACTTTGGTTATCTAATCTGTGGAGTGAGGGTTATTATGATGTGAAAGACCACATGGAAGCCCTTAAAACTGCTTCTACCTAGAAAAGCAGTATATCTAAAGCAATACCACATTCCTGGAAGGATTACAGAGATTTGTGCCACCATCAAGGAATTGAAAGACATAGGGGTGGTAATTCCACCACATCCCCGTTCAACTCTCCTATTTGGCTTGTGCAGAAGACAGATGGATTTTGGAGAATGACAATGGATTATGATAAACTTAATCAGGTGGTGACTCCAATTGTAGCTGCTATGCCAAACATAGTTTCATTGCTTGAGCAAATTAAAATATCCCCTGGTACCTGATATGAAGCTATTGATCTATCAAATGCCTTTTTCTATATCCTTGTACATAAAAATCCACCAGAAGCATTTTGCTTTCATCTGAGAAGGCCAACAATACACTTTCACTGTCTTACCTCAGAGGTATATGGACTCTCTAGCCATATGTCATAATTTAGTTCTCAGTGACCTTGATCAACTTACCCTTCCACAAGATACTACACTATTCCATTACACTGATGACATTATGTTGATTGGACCTAGCAAGCAAGAGGTAGCAACTACTCTGACTTGTTGGTAAGAGAGTTGCATGTCAGAGAATGGACAATAAATCTGATTAAAATTCAGGTGACTTCTACCTCAGTGAAATTTCTAGGGGTCTTGTGATGTGGGGCATGTTGAGAATTCCTTTCTAAGATGAAGGATAAGTTGTTGCATCTGGTCCCTCCTACAACCAAGAAAGAGTCACAACACCTAGTGGGCTTCTTTGTATTATAGAGATAACATATTCCTATTTGGGTGTATTTCTCTGGCCTATCTACCGAGTGACCCAAGAAGCTGCTACCTTTTCGTGGGGCCGAGAACAAGAGAAGTCTCTGCAACAGGTCCTGGCTGCTGTGCAAACTGCTCTGCCATTTGGACCATATGATTCTGCATATTCAATGGTGCTTAAAGCAGGTAGGGATACTCTTTAAAGTCTTTGGGAGGCCTGTCTGAGTGAATTATAATACAAACCTTTAGGATTTTGGAACAAGATCCTGCCATCTTCTGTAGATAGCTACTTTCCTTTTGAGAAAGAGTTTTTGGCCTGCTACTGGGCCTTAACAGAGACTAAATGCTTCACCGTGGGCCACCAAGTTACCATGTGCCCTAAGCTTTCAATCATGAACTGAGTGTTGTCTGACACACCAAGCCATAAAGTTGGGCATGCACAGCAATACACCATTATCAAATGGAAGTGGTATATACAGGATTGGGCTGAAGCGGGCTTTGGAGGCACAAGTAAGTGACATGGAGAAGTGATCCAAATGCCCATGGTCTCCATTCCTCTTTTTTTTTTTTAATCCATTCCTCTTAAACTACAGTAAGTCCCCTGCATATGAAACTTCAAGTTGCAAACTTTCAAAGATGCAAATGTGCGTTAGCATGTCCAAACACGTAAGTTAGTTCATGTGTCTGGCGTACATTGTCACGTGTGTGCATCCTCTACAAGTGGTTGTGCTTTTGTATACTTTACTGTACATTACTGCATAGAGTACAGTAGTACAGTATCTTTATTTCAAGTCCAGGAAAGAGCTACTACCCAGACATCACTGGATCATTTTTTCAAGAGGGTAGATGGAATTGAATCCAACAAGGAACCAGAACCTGTGCCATCAACTTCAGGCGTGAGTGAAATTGTAGCTTGCCCTCTGTCTCCTATTGCTGATGATCCTTCAGCTCTTCCATCTCCCACCTCCTCTCCCTCCTCCAGTCAGTAACTCTTCTTGCTTGTTCACTTGATACCAGCCCCTGTATTCCAGCTGTTGTATTGTACTACTGTACTTTTCAAGGTACTGTAGTGTAAGATTAGAAATGTTTTCTTTGTATTTTGTGTTTATTTTTTATGTATTATTTGTGTGGAAAATATTATAAACCTATAAGTACTATATAGCCAATTGTGTTAGTTGGGTACCTAGGCTAACTTTGTTGAACTTACGAACAAATTGGACTTACGAATGCGCTGTTGGAATGAAACTCATTCGTATGTAGGGAACTTACTGTAGAGGATTTATTTTTTGAATTTTGACTAGTTTTTTTCTTTAGTTGGGGACAAATTATATAGCATCATTCAAAAAGTTAGTAGTCAGGCTTCCCTGGTGGCGCAGTTGTTGAGAGTCCGCCTGCCAATGCAGGGGACGCGGGTTCGTGCCCCAGTCCAGGAAGATCCCACATGCCGCGGAGCGGCTGGGCCCCTGAGCCATGGCCGCTGAGCCTGTGCGTCCGGACCCTGTGCTCCAGGAGAGGCCATGGCAGTGAGAGGCCCACATACCGCAAAAAAAAAAAAAAAAAGGTTAATAGTCACAATTTAAGGATTTCTCCCTTAAAAATTGTCCACTTATTTAACTATCAGACGTTAACAACAAATATGAACAGAACGAGTCATACTAAAGTTGCATTCATATCTGACTGAGAACCTTCATTATAAAAAAAAGTATATAATTTTCTACTTTCAGCAAAAAATTTAAAGAAGTAATTTTGTTTTACATTTTAGGGAATACCTGAGGGGTAGGACATATATAGTTCAATCTCTGTATATGCAATGAATCTGTAGAATGGCATCCCACAAAACATAGTGATAATCTAAGAGCCTACTACAGAATTTTTAGTCTTCAGAGAAATATTGTTGATTTCAGCATTCTTATTTACTAATGTAAGACAAAATTTCACCTTAAGTTTTGGGGAATTCTGATTAACCGGGCATTATAAGCCATAATTCCTAATTCCCCCAGCTCTCTGATTAAAATGAAAATTCACTGTGATTAATTTTATATACATTAAAGTCCATATTGCTCATTCAGTTTATTGTTTCACATTTTTAAATAGTATAGCTGAAGTCAAATTACCAAGTCCCCAAATATCACCTCTTTCTTAAAAGTGCATCACAAACAAAAACTCCCTACAAAAGTGGCTGATGTGAATTTCTTATTCTGAGTAAACTTGCTTTCTACCTGAGCTAACGACATCAAAGTACACTTTGTCCTTTGAAATTCTTATGAATTTGCTAGTAGTTTTATTTTTCTGAAAATAGCTCTTTCCAGCATGATGCAGCACAAATAATGAATGGAGTGAATGTCAGAAAAACGTTGTTCTAATTCTGGCTCCATCGTTAACTATGTGAACTTAGGCAAATCATATAACTTATTTAGACTTAAATAAACTATACAATGAATATATTCCTCCTAGCTCTAAAATCCTGTGACTATAATGTTTACTTCTACTCCATTAATTTATCCATTTCAGTTTTCAATATCCATCCAGTGAAGATGCAAGTCTCTTATTTCTGTTACCTCCTTTAAGATAACAAATACTCATCCAACATATCCCTACCCTACTCCATAGTGCTCTCAATTCTCCTGCATTTTTCCTTTTCTCTCTTCTAGGGTGCTTTGCGGAGACACTGATGCTTGTAGGAAAATTCCACTTTTTTCTAAAACCTCTTTGTTAGCCTAACAAAATCTCATTCTCACAAGAGGACATCAACTTCTCCAGTTTTCCTCACTGGAGATTTCACCTGCAAACTCCAGTGCATGTGGCGTCGCCAGTGCCCAGCTTCTGCAGCATAAGGGCAGTTTCTCCAGTGCTTGGCTCCTGTAGCATGTGTAGCCTCCCAAGTACTTAGCTCCTTCAGCAGAGACGGCTTCTCTACTGCTCAGTTCCCATAGCTTCCCTTGAGCACTTCCCCCTTGGGCATTTTTCTAGCTCATACCTCCACATGATCAGCAGTCGTAGGTACTCCAGAGGGTGGATTCTGGTAAATCTTGGAAGGCAAATTTCCAGCAAGTTCTACAATCATAACACCACAGTGACTTCTCTGTCATGGTAGTGCCCACTCCAATAAGGTCTGGATCTCAGCCCTGGGCAGGGGGTAGGGTGGGGATGATTTACTTTGGGTGCTCTGTCACAGCCCTAGGAGTGATAGCTATTCCTTGTTTCTGCTATTCTTACATTCTTTTAAGGTTTTACTTCTTACTAGCTAATAGTCTCTTATTTTCATTCACTGTTACAGTTAATAATTCTTTATTTTTACATTTTTATTGGAGTATAATTGCTTTACAATTGTGTGTTAGTCTCTGCTTTATAACAAAATGAATCAGTTATACATATACATATGTTCCCATATCTCTTCCCTCTTGCGTCTCCCTCCCTCCAACACTCCCTATCCCACCCCTCTAGGTGGTCAAAAACCACGGAGCTGGGCTTCCCTGGTGGCGCAGTGGTTGAGAGTCCGCCTGCCCATGCAGGGGACACGGGTTCGTGCCCTGGTCCGGGAAGATCCCACATGCCGCTGAGCGGCTGGGCCCGTGAGCCATGGCCGCTGAGCCTGCGCGTCCGGAGCCTGTGCTCTGCAACGGGAGAGGCCACAACAGTGAGAGGCCCGCGTACCGCAAAAAAAAAAAAACCACGGAGCTGATCTCCCTGTGCTATACAGCTTCTTCGCACTAGCAATCAATTTTACGTATGGTAGTGTGTATATGTCCATGCCACTCTCTCGCTTTGTCACAGCTTACCCTTCCCCCTCGCCGTCTCCTCAAGTCCATTCTGTAGTAGGCCTATGTCTTTATTGCTGTCTTATCCCTAGTTTCTTCATGACATTTTTTTTCTTAAATTCCATATATATGTGTTAGCATATGGTATTTGTTTTTCTCTTTCTGACTTACTTCACTCCGTATGACAGACTCTAGGTCCATCCACCTCATTACAAATAGCTCAATTTCATTTCTTTTTATGGCTGAGCAATATTCCATTGTACATATGTGTCACATCCTTATCCATTCATCCGATGATGGACACTTAGGTTGTTTCCATCTCCAAGCTATTGTAAATAGAGCTGCAATGAACATTTTGGTACATGACTCTTACTGAGTTATGGTTTTCTCAGGGTATATGCTCAGTAGTGGGATTGCTGGGTCATATGGTAGTTATATTTGTAGTTTTTTAAGGAACCTCCATACTGTTCTTCATAGTGGCTGAACCAATTCACATTCCCACCAGCAGTGCAAGAGTGTTCCCTTTTCTCCACACCCTCTCCAGCATTTATTGTTTCTAGATTTTTTGATGATGGCCATTCTGACTGATGTGAAATGACATCTCATTGTAGTTTTGATTTGCATTTCTCTAATGATTAATGACGTTGAGCATTCTTTCATGTGTTTGTTGGCAGTCTGTATATCTTCTCTGGCGAAATGCCTATTTAGGTCTTCTGCCCATTTTTGGATTGGGTTGTTTGCTTTTAGGTTATTAAGCTTCATAAACTGCTTATAAATTTTGGAGATTAATCCTTTATCGGTTGCTTCATTTGCAAATATTTTCTCCCATTCTGAGGGTTGTCTTTTGGTCTTGATTATGGTTTCCTTTGCTGGGCAAAAGCTTTGAAGTTTCATTAGGTCCCATTTGTTTATTTTAGTTTTTATTTCCATTTCACTAGGAGGTGGGCCAAAAAGGATCTTGCTGTGATTTATGCCATAGAGTGTTCTGTCTATGTTTTCCTCTATGAGTTTCATAGTTTCTGGCCTTACATTTAGGTCTTTAATCCATTTTGAGCTTATTTTTGTGTACGGTGTTAAGGAGTGATCTAATCTCATACCTTTATATGTACCTGTCCAGTTTGCCCAGCACCACTTATTGAAGAGGCTGTCCTTTCTCCACTGTACATTCCTGCCTCCTTTATCAAAGATAAGGTGACCATATGTGCGTGGGTTTATCGCTGGGCTTTCTATCCTGTTCCATTGATCTATCTTTCTGTTTTTGTGCCAGTACCATACTGTCTTGATTACTGTGGCTTTGTAGTATAGTCTGAAGTCAGGGAGCCTGATTCCTCCAGCTCCAATTTTCGTTCTCAAGATTGCTTTGGCTATTTGAGGTCTTTTGTGTTTCCATACAAATTGTGACAATTTTTGTTCTAGTTCTCTGAAAAATGCCAGTGGTAGTTTGATAGGAATTGCATTGAATCTGTAGATGGCTCTGTGTAGTAGAGTCATTTTCACAATGTTGATTCTTCCAGTCCAAGAACATGGTATATCTCTCCATCTATTTGTATCATCTTTAATTTCTTTCATCAGTGTCTTATAATTTTCTGCATACAGGTCTTTTGTCTCCCTAGGTAGGTTTACTCCTAGATATTTTATTGTTTTTCTTGCAATGGTAAGTGGGAGTGTTTTCTTGATTTCACTTTCAGATTTTTCATCATTAGTGTATAGGAATGCCAGAGATTTCTGTGCATTTATTTTGTATCCTGTTACTTTACCAAATTCATTGATTAGCTCTAGTAGTGTTCTGGTAGCATCTTTAGGATTCTCTATGTATAGTATTATGTCATCTGCAAACAGTTACACCTTTACTTCTTCTTTTCCAATTTGGAATCCTTTTATTTCCTTCTCTTCCCTGATTGCTATGGCTAACACTTCCAAAACTATGTTGAATAAGAGTGGTGAGTGTGGGCAATCTTGTCTTGTTCCTGATCTTAGTGGAAATGCTTTCAGTTTTTCACCATTGAGGACGATGTTGGCTGTGGGTTTGTCATATATGGCCTTTATTTTGGTGAGGAAAGTTCCCTCTATGCCTACTTTCTGCAGGGTTTTTATCATAAATGGGTGTTGAATTTTGTCAAAAGCTTTCTCTGCATCTATTGAGAAGATCATATGGTTTTTCGCCTTCAATTTGTTAATATGGTGTATCACGTTGATTGATTTGCATATATCAAAGAAACCTTGCATTCCTGGAATAAACCCCACTTGATCATGGTGCATGATCCTTTTAATGTGCTGTTGGATTCTGTTTGCTAGTATTTTGTTGAGGATTTTTGCACCTATGTTCATCAGTGATACTGGCCTGTAGTTTTCTTTCTTTGTTACATCCTTTTCTGGTTTTGGTATAAAGGTGATGGTGGCCTCATAGAATGAGTTTGGGAGTGTTCCTCCCTCTGCTATATTTTGGAAGAGTTTGAGAAGTATAGGTGTTAGCTCTTCTCTAAATGTTTGATAGAATTCGCCTGTGAAGCCGTCTGGTTCTGAGCTTTTGTTGGTTGGAAGATTTTTAATCACAGTTTCAATTTCAGTGCTTGTGATTTGTCTGTTCATATTTTCTATTTCTTTCTGATTCAGTCTTGGCAGGTTGTGCATTTCGAAGAGTTCGTCTATTTCTTCTAGGTTGTCCGTTTTTTTGGCCTAGAGTTGCTTGTAGTAATCTCTCATGATCTTTTGTATTTCTGCAGTGTCATTTGTTCTCCTTTTTCATTTCTAGTTCTATTGATTTGAATATTCTCCCTTTTTTTCTTGATAAGTATGGCTAGTGGTTGATCAATTTTGTTTATTTTCTGAAAGGACCAGCTTTTAGTTTTATTGACCTTTGCTCTTGTTTCCTTCATTTCTTTTTCATTTATTTCTGATCTGATTTTTATGATTTCTTTCCTTCTGCTAACTTTAGTTTTTTGTTCTTTCTCTAATTGATTTAGGTGCAAGGTTAGGTTGTTTATTCGAAATGTTTCCTATTTCTTAAGGTAGGATTTTATTGCTATAAGTTTCCCTCTTAGAACTGCTTTTGCTGCATCCCATAGCTTTTGGGTCGTCGCGTCTCCACTGTCATTTGTTTCTAGGTATTTTTTGATTTCCTCTTTGATTTCTTCAGTGATCACTTCGTTATTAAGTAGTGTATTGTTTAGCCTCCATGTGTTTGTATTTTTTACAGATATTTTCCTGTAATTGATATCTAGTCTCATAGCGTTGTGGTCGGAAAAGATACTTGATACAATTTCCATTTTCTTAAATTTACCAAGGCTTGATTTGTGACCCAAGGTATGATCTATCCTGGAGAATGTCCTATGAGCACTTTAGAAGAATATGTATTCTGTTGTTTTTGGATGGAATGTCCTATAAATATCAATTAAGTCCGTCTTGTTTAATGTATTATTCAAAGCTTGTGTTTCCTCATTTAGTTTCATTTTGGATGATCTGTCCATTGGTGAAAGTGGGGTGTTAAAGTCCCCTACTATGAATGTGTTACTGTCGATATCCCCCGTTATGGCTGTTAGTATTTGCCTAAGGTGCTCCTATGTTGGGTGCATAAATATTTACAATTGTTATATCCTCTTCTTGGATCAATCTCTTGATCGTTATGTAGTGTCCTTCTTTGTCTCTTGTAATAGACTTTATTTTATAGTGTATTTTGTCTGATATGAGAATTGCTACTCCAGCTTTCTTTTGATTTCCATTTGCATGTAATAACTATTTCCATCCCATTACTTTCAGTCTGTATGTGTTTCTTGGTCTGTAGTGAGTCTCTTGTATACAGCATATATATGGGTCTTGTTTTTGTATCCATTCAGCCAATCTGTGTCTTTTGGTGGCAGCATTTAGTCCATTTACATTTAAGGTAATTATCAATATCTATGTTCTTATTCCCATTTTCTTAATTGTTTTGGGTCGTTATTGTATGTCTTTTCCTTCTCTTGTGTTTCTTGCCTAGAGAAGTTCCTTTAGCAGTTGTAAAGCTGGTTTGGTGGTGCTGACTCTCTCACCTTTTGCTTGTCTGTAACGGTTTTTATTTCTCCATCAAATCTGAATGAGTTCCTTGCTGGGTAGAGTAATCTTGGTTGCAGGGTTTCCTCCTTCATTACTTTAAATATGTCCTACCAGTCCCTTCTGGCTTGCAGAGTTTCTCCTGAAAGATTAGCTGTTACCCTTATGGGGATTCCCTTGAGTGGTTTTTGTTGTTTTTCCCTTGCTGCTTTTAATATGTTTTCTTTGTGTTTAATTTTTGATAGTTCGATTAATATGTGTCTTTTTCTCCTTGGATTTATCCTGTATGGGACTCCCTGGGCTTCCTGGTCTTCATTAACTATTTCCTTTCCCATATTAGGGAAGTTTTCAACTATAATCTCTTCAAGTATTTTCTCAGTCCCTTTGTTTCTCTCTTCTTCTTCTGGAACCCCTAAAATTCGAATGTTGGTGCATTTAATGTTGTTCCAGAGGTCTCTGAGACTGTCCTCAGTTCTTTACATTCTTTTTTCTTTATTTTGCTCTGCAGTAGTTTTTTTCCACTCTTTTATCTTCCAGGTCACTTATCCATTCTTCTGCCTCAGTTATTCTGCTATTGATCCCATCTAGAGTATTTTTAATTTCATTTCTTGTGTTGCTCATCATTGCTTGTTTCATCTTCAGTTCTTCTAGGTCCTTGTTAAATGTTGCTTGTGTTTCTCTATTCTATTTCCAAGATTTTGGATCATCTTTACTATCATTATTCTGAATTCTTTTTCAGGTAGACTGCCTATTTCCTCTTCATTTGTTAGGTGTGGTGGGTTTTTATCTTGCGCCTTCATCTGCTGTGTGTTTTTCTGTCTTCTCATTTTGCTTATCTTACTGTGTTTGGGGTCTCCTATTTTGCAGGCTGCAGGTTCTTAGTTCCCATTTTTTTTGGTGTCTGTCCTCAGTGACTAAACTTGGTTCAGTGGGTTGTGTGGTGGAGGGGACAATTGCCTGTGTTCTGGTGGATGAGGCTGGATCTTGTCTTTCTGGTGGGCAGGTCCACGTCTGGTGGTGTGTTTTGGGGTGTCTGTGGACTTAATATGATTTAAAGCAGCCTCTCTGCTATTGGGGGGGTTTGTGTTCCCATCTTGCTAGTTGCTTGGCATAGGGTGTCTAGCACTGTAGCTTGCTGTTCGTTGAGTGAAGCTGGGTGCTTTTGTTGAGATGGAGATCTCTGGGAGATTTTTGCCATTTGATATTATGTGGAGCTGGGAGTTCTCTTGTGGACCAGTGTCCTGAAGTTGGCTCTCCCACCTCAGAGGCACAGCACTGACTCCTGGCTGCAGCACTAAGAGCCTTTCATCCACACGGCTCAGAATAAAAGGGAGAAAAAGTAGAAAGAAAGAAAGCAGGAAAGAAAGAAAGAAAAGAGGGAGAGAGGAAGGGAGGAAGGAAGGAAAGAAGGAGTGAAAGAAGGAAAGAAAGAAGATAAAATAAAATAAGATAGAATAAAGTAAAGTTATTAAAATAAAAAATAATTATTAAGAAATTTTTTTAAAACAAAAACAAAAAACGGACAGATAGAACCCTAGGACAAATGGTGAAAGCAAAGCTATACAGACAAAATGTCACACAGAAGCATACACATACACACTCACAAAAAGAGGAAAAGGGGAAAAAATCATAAATCTTGCTCTCAAAGTCCACCTCCTCAATTTGGGATGATTCGTTGTGTATTCCACAGATGCAGGGTATATCAAGTTGATTGTGGAGATTTAGTCCACTGCATCTGATGCTGCTGGGAGGGATTTCCCTTCCTCTTCTTTGTGCTCACAGCTCCAGGGGCTCAGATTTGGATTTGGCCCTGCCTCTGCAAGTAGGTCGCCGGAGGGCGTTTTTTCTTTGCTCAGACAGGATGGAGTTAAAGGACCAGCTGCTTCGGGGACTCTGGCTCACTCAGGCCGGGGGGAGGGAGGGGTACGGAATGCAGGGCGAGCCTGTGGCGGCAGAGGCCAGCATTACTTTGCACAGCCTGAGGCACGCCGTGCGTTCTCCCCAGAGAGTTGTCTCTGTATTCTGGGACCCTGGCAATGGCGGGCTGCAGAGGCTCCCTGGAAGGGGTGTGTGGATAGTGACCTGTGCTCGTACACAGGCTTCTTCGTGGCGGCAGCAGCAGCCTTAGCATCTCATGCCCGTCTCTGGCGTCTGTGCTTTTAGCCGCAGCTCGCACCCGTCTCTGGAGCTCCTTTAAGCCGTGCTCTTAATCCCCTCTCCTAGCGCACCAGGAAACAAAGAGGGAAGAAAAAGTCTCTTTGCACTTCGTCAGGTTCAGACTTTTCCCCGGACTCCCTCCCAGCTAGCCTTGGTGCACTAACCCCTTGCAGGCTGTGTTCACGTCGCCAACCCCAGTCCTCTCTCTGTGCTCCGACTGAAGCCCGAGCCTCAGCTCCCAGACCGTGCCCAACCCGGCAGGTGAGCAGGCAAACCTCTCGGGCTGGTGAGTGCTGTTTGGCACCAATCCTCTGTGCGGGAATCTCTCCGCTTTGCCCTCCGCACCCTTGTTGCTGCGCTCGCTTCTGCGGCTCCGAAGCTTTCCCCTTCCGCCACCCTCAGTCTCCACCCGCGAAGGGGCTTCCTAGTGTGTGGAAACCTTTCCTCCTTCACAGCTCCCTCCCACTGGTGCAGGTCCCATCCCTATCCTATTGTCTCTATTTATTCTGTTTTCTTTTGCTCTACCCAGGTACGTGGGGAGTTTCTTGCCTTTTGGGAGGTCTGAGGTCTTCTGCCAGCATTCAGTAGGTGTTCTGTAGGAGTTGTTCCACGTGTAGATGTATTTCTGGTGTATCTGTGGGGAGGAAGGTGATCTCCACGTCTTACTCTTCAGCCACCTTCCCTTCTCCCCTATAGTTAATAATTCTTTACCTTAAACTTTCCCTATTCAAATTACTGTGTGGGCCCGGACTGATACAGATGACTCTATTTCTTTGTAGCTTAATTCAGTCCTTAATTGTTTGCAATCAGGCTTCTATTCCAACTGCTACTGAAAATTCATGAAATCCAAACACCTTTCTCCATCCTGTTTTTTTGTTGCTTGTGGCAGAAACTTCTTGAAACTCTTACCTAGGCTTCCATGATATTATATTAGTCCAATTGTCTTCCGAAATTTCATTTTTTCCTTCTGTATTTTCTTTATTTCCTCAATTTCTGCTCATACTTCTTAACTGTCAGTACCAAAGTCTGACTAGCCTTTGGCTACTTTCTGTTTATTTCTCTTCTTTCGATAACTCATATTCTCATGGTTTCAGCTCACATCTCTGATATAATTAATTCCAATCTATGTTTGTAGTCCTCTCATTTCTCCTAACTTTAATTCTATATTATTCATTCTTTTATTCAACAGATATTTACTGAGTTCCAACTATGTGACCGACATTGGTAGATACTGGACATACAAAAGTGAACAAGGCACATTTCCTGCACACAGCAGGTTTATTGACTGGTGGTGAGCAATAACATTAAACAGAATATTATTATCCAGTGTGATAAGTGACTCAATTGAAGTAAAGAGTACTATGGGAGCAAAAAAGAACACTCAATCTAATCTTGGAGGAGGTCAGAGATGACTTCCCAGAGGAAAGATGTAATCAGAGACCTGAAGGATGAGCAGGAGTTAACCAAGTGAGGGGCCTTGAAAGGGAGGAAGAAGTTAGAAAGACAATTTCAGGAAGAAAGAACAGTATGTGCAAAAGCCTAAGTGTCATAGAGAGCATAGAGTTTTTGGGAGACTTCAGTTAGTTCAGATCATAGAATTGTAGATTAATTAGCCAGACATAAAATTTAAGGGGAGAGTGACTAAAATGAAGCAGAGGTCAGAAATTCAAACTGTCTACTTCTTAGACATTTTTCTTGTGATGTTCTGCAAACATCAAACTCACTACGTACGGGTAATAAAAAACACATTTCAACATCTTTTGTTTTCCTTAAAAGTTTATCCTTTCAACTTCTAACCTCTGATTTTTCTGTTTCTCTACAGAAATCATACCCTTTTATGCCAATTTTTCTACTACCAAGATCATTGTTATTCCTTTGCCTTTGACTATATTGCCGCCACTCTGAAACTTCCGCTTTCATTCTTTCTAGTCACTCAATTTTATTATTTATTTATTGTTTCCCTCTTTAAAGGAAACGTTCCTGACCTATTTTCAGTACAAAATCATACTTGTGTAGTATTTTTCCCTCCTATATCATTAATTATTTATTTCATGTAACCATATATTGTTGTACCTTGTTCACTGATTGTTTTATTCACATATTTCTGGGTGCTGTGCTGAATACAAGAGACCCAAGAGTGAACAAGATAGACAGGACTCCCTAACTCCCTAACTATCCCTTCCTCTCACCTTTCCCCGTGGTAATCATAAGGTCATTCTCTAAGTCTGTGAATCTGTTTCTGTTTTGTAAATAAGTTCATTTGTATAATTTCTTTTTAGATTCCACATGTAAGATATATCATACTATATTTCTCTTTCTATGTCTGACTTACTTCACTTAGTATGATAATCTCTAGATCCATCCATGTTGCTGCAAATGGCATTATTTCATTATTTTTAATGGCTGATGGGAAGGGAGCTTGGGGGAGAATGGATATATGTATACGTATGGCTGAGTCATTTTGCTGAATGAACCAGAAACTATCACAACATTGTTAATCAGCTATACTCCAATATAAAATAAAAAGTTAAAAAAAAAGATAGACAGGACTCTTGCCCTCATGGAGCTTATAATATACTAGAGTTTTCTGAATGCATGTCCTACATTTTCAGCTATACTGTAAGCTCCTTGAAGTCAAGGGCTATGATCTAAAGTTTGTGATATATGTGTCTGAGCTCAGAATAATAGAAATGAAAAAAACAATGAACAGGTGAAAGGCTTAAGCCTAGTAACATTCTTAAAACTATCCGTAGGTAGTGTGGACACATTTTCTAGAAAATGGGACATTTATCTAGGGCATAACATATTCTAATTTTTAAATACTTTACAGATGATCACTCATTTTTTCAAGTGCATATCACAGCAAATATCTTGAACATTTATCAATTAAACATATATTCACCTATTTATTTCTGATAAATTCTAACTTCATTACGTTAATCCAACCTCATCACTATTGACATTTTGGGCCAGATAATTGTTTGTTGTGTGCTTGTACAATGCCTGTGCATTGTAGAATGTTTAACAGCATCTCTGGCCTCCTCTCACTAGATGTGTGTAGCAGCCCTCCTACCCTAGTTGTGACAACCAACAATGTCTCCAGATATTGCCAAATGTCCCCTGGGGAGCAAAATCACCCTGATTCAGAGACACTGCAACCTTTTTCTGAGATTCGTGGTAAACAGTTGCATGGTGATCTTCAGTCCAATATTCAAAATAAGATCTCTATATTTGCATTTTAGCAGAGGTCTAAGGATTCCCCACACACAAATCACAGTTGCTTTTTATATAGGGTATATTATACTCAAGAAATGTTCATATTTTTAGAAATGAATGTGGAATTTACTCATTCTTTGGCATTCCTTATCTTTCAGGTAAAAACTAACGTTTATTAGCTATACATTGTGATAAATGTTCTACATGTGTTATCTCACTTTAATTCCTATAACAACTCTGAGAAGTTGGTATTATATCAGCAGATGAGAAAACTGAGGTTCAGGAAAATAAAGTAATTAAAAAAATTTTTATTGAAGTATAGTTAATTTACAATGTTGTGTTAATTTTTGCTATACAGAAAAGTGGCTCAGTTATACACACACACACACAGACACACAGACACACACACACACACACACACACACACATATATATATTTATTTATTTTTTAATATTCTTTTCCATTATGGTTTATCCCAGGGTATCGAATATATTTCCCTGTGCTATACAGTAGGATCTTGTTGTTCATCCATTCTATATGTAATAGTTTGCATCTACTAAACCCAAACTCCCAGTGCATTCCTCCCCCACCCCCCTCCCCCTTGGCAGCCACAAGTCTGTTCTCTATGTCTGTGAGTCTGTTTCTGCTTTGTAAATAGGTTCATTTGTGCTATATTTTAGATTCCACATACAAGTGATAACATATGATATTTGTCTGTCTTTTTCTGACTTACTTCACTTAGTATGATAATCTATAGTTGCATCCATGTTGCTGCAAATGATATTATTTTGTTCTTTTTATGTCTGAGTAGTATTCCATTGTACATACGTACCGCATCTTCTTTATCCATTCATCTGTCAGTGGATATCTAGGTTGTTTCCATGTCTTGCTAGTGTGAATAGTGTCGCTATAAGCATAGGGGTGCATGTGTCTTTTTGAATTATAGTTTTGTCCTGACAATGCCCAGGAGCGGGATTGCTGGATCATATGTTAATTCTATTCTTAGTTTTCTGAGGAACCTCCATACTATTTTCCATAGTGGCTGCACCAACTTACATTCCCACCAACAGTGTAGGAGAGTTCCCTTTTCTCCATGCCCTCTCCAGAATTTGTTATTTGTAAACTTTAATGATGGCCATTCTGATCAGTGTGAGCTGATACTTCACTGTAGTTTTGATTTGCATTTCTCTAATAATTAGCAATGTTGAGCATCTTTTCATGTGCCTTTTGGCCATCTGTATGTCTTCTTTGGAGAAATGTCTATTTAGGTATTTTGCCATTTTTCAACTGGGTTGTTTGTTTTTTGGTTGTTGAGTTGTATGATCTGTTTGTATATTTTGGAAATTAAGCCCTTGTCAGTTGCATTATTTGCAAATATTTTCTCCAATTCTGTAGGTTGTCTTTTTATTTTGTTTATGGTTTCCTTTGCTCTGCAAAAGCTTGTAAGCTTGATTAGGTCCCACTTGTTTATTTATTTATTTTATTTCTATTGCCTTGGGAGACTGATATAAGAAAACATTGGTACAATTTATGTCAGAGAATGTTTTGCCTATGTTCTCTTCTATGAGTTTTATGGTGTCATGTCTTATGTCTAAGTCTTTCAGCCATTTTGAGTTTATTTTTGTGCATGGTGTGAGGGTGTGTTCTAACTTCATTGGTTTACATGCAGCTGTCCAACTTTCCCAGCACCACTTGTTGGAGAGACTTTTTCCCATTTTATATTCTTGCCTCCTTTGTCAAAGATTAATTGACTATAGGTGTGTGGGTTTATTTCTGGGCTCTCTATTCTGTTCCACTGATCTGTATGTCTGTTTTGTGCCAGCACTACAGTGTATTGATTACCATAGCTTTGTAATATTGTCTGAAGTCTGGGAGGGTTAGGCCTCCTGCTTTGTTCTCTAGGAAACTCAAATAACTTGTCTAAATTTATATGGTTCGTGGTTTAAATGAGTTTCAAATCCAGAACTCTGACAACAAAACCAGTTTACTTTCACACTTACTGACCTTTCCTTCATCTGAGTAATTCACCAGTAGGAATGAGTTATAGAGTAAATTTTAATACCAGCAGAAGGCGGTGGATCAAAAAGTTTCCATTCTTACTTTGGAGGAAACTGTTATTAACTTTCTCAATTTACACCTCACCATCTCAGTTTTCATGTTGTTTAATGATATAAACTACCAGAAACTCATCAGTTTCTCATAACAGTTTTCTAAATGAGAAGGGAAAAGAGATTGATCTCCACTACATGCAAATAAATCAAGGGTGTTAGAAGGATAAAGATCTAGTCACTCTGTGGTAAACACTTCAGTAGGATTACAGAGGTTTCAGTGGTTTTGTTGATCTTTTTTCTAGTTAAAAATAATGTATGTTTACTTATGATAGAGTTTAAAGGATAGTTTGCTAGAATGAGAAAGTACTATTCTGGAAATCAGGAGATTCCAGAGATTTTAGTTCTGGTTCTTGATGTAATTAAGGCCCTGAGTAAGTTATTTCTCTATTCTGGACCTCAGGTTCCTCACTTGTAAAAGGAAGGGTAGTAGCCCATATGATTTCTAAGGTCCTTTATAGCTCTGACATTCTAAAAAGATCTGTGTTGTAGAAAACTCCTCTGAAAGAAATAGAAATCATAAATATCATATATAATACTATTAAGATTTCACTGTTTAAGTAAAAAATAATTGGAATTTGGATGATTGTAGAAATTCAAAATTATATACAGTCCTAAAGTTGTTCGTTCCTTAGGGTTTTTTTATTTGATTGTTTTAGATATGATTGTTATTTAACTCCATTCTTGCCTAAAGACTTTTGTTTTTCTCCTCACATTTCCTCTAGATGGTGCTCCATAACCAAAAATCACTCCTTTTAGGCTAGAAGCTATTAAGAAATATTCTTAGTCAAGAGCACGCTCCCTTGTGTCTCCAAATTCTCTATTATATTTTATCAGTGTCACAATTTAGAGGATACCAGCGCTATAAAGTATAAACATATTTTTCTAAGTTTCACAAATGTATTTACTATAGCACAAAGCACCATCTATATGGAATAGTTCCATCTGTTATGCTTCATACTGATATCATATCTGTGCTATGGAAGCCAGGCATTAATTGGTGTTAGATGTTTAGCATTCTGTTGATCTGCTAGATAGTGTGTACATCATTTATAAAATGAAGATTTTGGGAATTCCCTGGTGGTCCAGTGGTTAGGACTCCACCTTTCCACTCAGGGGGCATGGGTTCAATCCCTGGTAGGGGAACTAGGATCTCACAAGCTGCTTATCATGCCCAAATAAATAAATAAATAAAATGAAGCTTTTAGAAACATAGGACAGGAGACACATAGTTTTTCGAGGCAGAAGCTCAGGGTGTCTCCCTTTGCCTGGCAAAGCAATAAAGCTATCCTTTAAAAACAAAAAGAAAAACATAGGACACCTTGAGTTAAATTTTCTTTACACATATTCAACAGATACATAATGAATATTTTAAAGGCAAAGTTTTACTTATATGTTATGTATTTCTTATTATAATATTAATTATTTCACAAAAGTATTAAAACTTCATACATAGGAAAGATCTTAGACCAGATCATTTTTGACTTGTAATTAAAAAAGCGTCATAAGTGTCTTTTAATTAAAAAAATTACTGTTATATTTAATGTCTTTATTCTTAACTATTTTAACATTCTTTAGTTCTCTACTCTCTTTAAGGAACTAATTATTTCTGTAACTCTAATCCCTTACCATCACTCTGCTTCTCACTTTAACTCTGAATGTCAGTGATATAAATTCCATGGTATCTCAACATATTGAAAGTACCAACTTGAAAGATAAGATGAGTTGTCTCTGAAGATTTTATGTGTGGGTTTTATCAGATACAATTTTGTATTTAGCTGCCATTTTAAAAGAATTACTCATTCATCAAATGTTAAATGTAACCAAAGTTGAATGTTTTAATTTTGTGTTCATTGATTGTTAGAGAATTTTAAATATAGTGTAATTAATTTCTTTTTTTAATTTTTATTGGAATATAGTTGATGTACAATGTTGTGTTAGTTTCAGGTGTATAGCAAAGTGAATCACTTATACATATGCATATATCTTATTTTTTTTTTAGATTCTTTTCCTATATAGGTCATTACAAAGTATTGAGTAGAGTGCTCTGTGCTATACAGCAGGTTCTTATTAGTTAACTATTTTATTTACAGTAGTGTGTATATGTCAATCCCAATCTTCCAATTTATCCCTACACCCTGATGCCCTGGTAACCATAAGATAAATAGAATCCAGAGTCTCACAACATAATCTCAAAATGAAGAACCAGGACAACTATACATGAGTAAGAAAAGACAATCAACAGACACTGACACTAAGATCACACATGGAATTATCTGACAAGGATTTTAAAGCTATTGAAAAATATTTCAGTGATCAATTACAAACACACTTGAAACACATAAAAAATTGAAAGTCTCACCAAAGAAATAGAAAATAAAAAGAAGAACCAAATGAAAATTTTAGAACTGAAAATACAATAACTGAACTAAAAAAACTGAATGGTTTCAATAACAGAATGAATATGACAGAGGAAGTAATCAGTCAACTTGAAGGTAGAACAATAGAATTTACCCATTCTGAACAACAGAGAGAAAATGACAAAAAATAAATGAAAAGAGCCTTAGAGACCCGTGAGACAAACACAAAAGATATACTGTTAGTAGCATTGGGGTCCCAGAAAGAAAGGAAAAGAGTATGCAGTAGAAAACTACTAGAAGAATTATAGAAGTGAAGAACAGATTAGTGGTTGTCAAAGATTAGGGATGAGGGGAGGAAGAAAGTGGGGTTAGTATGACTATAAATGGATAGCATGAAATGTTTTTGCAGTGATAGAATAGTTCTGTATCTTGATTCTGGTGATGGCTTTATACATCTACACATGATAAAATTGTACACACACACACATACACAAATAAGTACATATAAAATTGGTGGAATCTAATTAAGATTTGTGAATTGCACCAGTGTCAATTTCCTGGTTTTGACTGTACTGTAGTTACCCTGGGGGAAACTGGTTGAAGGGTGCATTGGATGTCTCTGTATTAATTTTGTAACTTCTTGTGAATCTATAATTATTTAAAAATTTAAAAGTTAAGAACAACCACTTCATATACTGGGACCAACTTCTGATTAGAACAGTAAAAAGATAAACTTCAAAATTAAATAGAAGGGCTTTTTTTCACTTGTGACACGTTGATCTCATTTTATTTGGCAAACACACAGTAAAAAAATTAAACACCTTCCCTCCTCCCCTTTTGCACACAGCTAGAAAACCTGTATAAGGACAAACTGACTTAAAGTGATTCTATGTACTTCAGATGTAAATGAGTTGGGCTTATTTTGTAATGAAAGACCCTAGAGAATTCTCATCAACTCCACATTGAGTAACAGACCTTCAATATTACGCCTAATTTTTATTTGTCCCACGTTTAGAGCTTCTATTATTTACATGTGTCTTGTGCTTTCTTGGCAGTATGTTAAAAGATTATCTGAGTTTCCTCAAGAGCCATATTTCAAATTTAAAAATGCATTAGTCTATGAGCAGGGAAAGCATGAAATACGTTGTCTCCACTCAATAATTCACTATTAAATCAATACATAAAAAATTTTTTTTAAATTAATTTATTTATTTTGGTACTTTTTTTTCTTTTTAATACTTTTATTGGAGTATAATTACCTTACAATGTTGTGTTAGTTTCTGCTATATAAGAAAGTGAATCAGCTATACGTATACATATATCCCTATATCCCTTCCCTCTTGCGTCTCCCTTCCACCCTCCCTGTCCTATCCCTCTAGGTGGTCACAAAACTCTGAGCTGATCTCCCTGTGCTATGCGGCTGCTTCCCAGTAACTATCTCTTTTACATTTGGTAGTGTATATATGTCAATGCCACTCTCTCACTTCCTCCTAATTTACCCTTCCCCCTCTCCGTGTCCTCAAGTCCATTCTCTACATCTGCGTCTTTATTCCTGTCCTGCCCCTAAGCTCTTCAGAACCATTTTTATTTTAGATCGTGTATATATATGTTAGCATATAGTATTTGTTTTTCTCTTTCTGACTTACTAGAAGGATTTTTTGGGAAGGAAACTCACACAAGGCTGTTTATGACAACAAAATGTGTGAGCCTGAACAACTAATAATTTATGACATTATTAGAAACCTGGTTCTTAAATTCTTTTTCTTCATTTTTTATTCTTTGTGAACATATAACATAGTGAATATTTTTGCCACACACTACGTGTATGACATTGGGCATGCTGCTGAAACTCTAAACATCTCAGCATCTTAGCATTCTTATCAATAAAGTAGCAATGGCAAAAGAGTACTATATTGCAGCGATTATAGGGGTTATATAATTAAATGGAATGCTTTTAAAGAACTATGTTCAGAGAAAACAATAAAGTTAAGTCAAATTAAAATAAAGTATTAAATTAGCGTTCTCTTTGTCCTTTTTCCTTGTTTTGGTTGCCAAGAATTTTGGAGTGGAATTTGATGTAAATTTTCAAGAATTAAATACAATAAAACACAGAACACTAAAACACCTTAATAAACATGACTGAGGTTATTCTAGTGCTTTAGAATGAATATGTGAACACCCAACATTATTACAGAGTACAGAAATTTGGAAGTTTTCTGTCTATGGAACCAAATGGCATCACTTGGAAAATGAATTATTCTGAAACGTATAGTTCTGGTATGATATTGTTTACTGGTTATCTTTATTTTTATGTAAATAGTAAAGTAGGCACCCTCTATTTAATTGAGCCTACCAGTTACTTGATTAGAGTAAACAAGAATATACTCTATCACTGCAATGCAATTTCCCCTTTGTTCTTTTTCCTCTATAGTAAGCAGTTAATTCGTGACATTGAAAAGCCCGAGTATCAGAATCTGAGATCTGAAATTTCATACTATGAATTTTGAATCTCCATTATCCGACACACTGAGATGCTATCTTCATAAACATTTTCCTTCAGATACATGTGTTTTTAAACACAAGTGGAAAAAGGTAACTTTTTTTAAACATTTATTTTAATTGATTTACAATGTTGTGTTAGTTTCAGGTGTACAGCAAAGTGAGTCAGTTACACATATACGTCTCAACACTTTTTTAGATTCTTTTCCCATATAAGCCATTACAGAGTATTGAGTAGAGTTCCCTGTGCTATACAGTACGTCCTTATTAGTTGTCTATTTTATATATAGTAGCATGTATATGTCAATCCCAATCTCCCAATTCATCCCTAAACCCCTAACACCCTGGTAACCATAAGTTTGTTTTCTACATATGTAACTCTCTGTTTTGCAGATAAGTTCACTTGTACCTTTTTTTTTTAGATTCCACATATAAGCTATATCATATGATATTTGTCTATCTCTGTCTGACTTACTTCACTCAGTATGACAATCTCTAGGTCCATCCATGTTGCTGCAGATGGCATTATTTCATTCTTTTTTTATGGATGAGTAATATTCCATTGTATATATGTGCCACCACTTCTTTATCCATTTCTGTATAGATGGACATTTAGGTTGCTTCCATTTCCTGGGTATTGGGAATAGTGCTGCAATGAACACTAGGGTGCATGTATGTTTTCGAATTATGGTTTTCTTTGGATATATGCCCAGGAGTGGGACTGCTGGATCATATGGTAGCTCTATTTTCAGTTTTTTAAGGAACCTCCATATTGTTCTCCATAGTGACTGTACCAATTTACATTCTTACCAACATTGTAGGAGAGTTCCCTTTTCTCCACACCCTCTCCAGCATTTACTGTTTGTAGACTTTTTGTTGATGGCCATTCTGACTGGTGTGAGGTGATACCTCACTGTAGTTTTAATATGCATTTCTCTAATAATTGTGATGTTGAGCATTTTTTATGTGCTTTTTGCCATCTATATGTCTTCTTTGGAGAAATCTCTATTTAGATCTTCTGCCCATGTTTTGATTGAGTTGTCTGCTTTTTTGATATTGAGCTGCATAAGCTATTTGTATATTTTAGAGGTTAATCCTCTGTTGGTCGCTTTATTTGCAAATATTTTCTCCCATTCTGATTGCTGTCTTTTCGTTTTGTATATGGTGTCCTTTGCTGTGCAAAAGCTTTTAGGTTTAATTGGGTCCCATTCATTTATTTTTGCTTTTATTTTTGTTGTTCGAGGAGGTGCACTGAAAAAGGTCTTGCTGTGATTTATGTCCGAGTGTGTTCTGCCTATATTTTCCTCTAAGAGTTTTATAGAATCCAGCTTTACATTTAGGTCTTTTTTTGAGTAGAATAGACTAGCTTTCTTACTTTGCCATGCAAAGGGGGACACAGTGGTCTCCTGCCCCAGAAACCGTGTGTCCCCCTCCTTTTTTTTGGCCATGCCACCTGGCATGTGGGTTCTTAGTTTCCTGACCAGGGATTGACCCATGCCCCCTGCAGTGGAAGTGCAGAATCTTAACCAATGGACTGCCAGAGAAGTCCCTACATTTTAGTCATTAATCCATTTTGAGTTTATTTTTGTGTATGGTGTTAGGGAATGCACTAATTTTATTCTCTTACATGTAGCTGTACAATTTTCACAGCACCACTTATTAAAGAGACTGTCTTTTCTCCATTGTGTATTCTTGCCTCCTTTGTCATAGATTAGGTGACCATAGGTGTGTGGGTTTATCTCTGGAATTCTATCCTGTTCCATTGATCTGTATTTCTGTTTCTTTGCCAGTACCATATTGTTTTGATGACTGTAGCTTTGTAGTATAGTGTAAAGTCAGGGAGCCTGTTTCCTCCAACTCCATTTTCTTTCCCAAGATTGCTTTGGCTCTCTGTTGTCTTTTGTGTTTCCATACAAATTGTAAGGTTTTTTTTTTTCTAATTCTGTGAAAAATGTCATTGGTAGTTTGATAGGGATTGCAATGACTCTGTAGATTGCTTTAGGTAGTATAGTCATATTTTCACAATATTGATTTTTCAAATCCAAGAACATGGTATATCTCTCCGTCCGTTTGTGCCATCTTTGATTTCTTTCATCAGTATCTTATAGTTTTCTGAGTACTGGTCTTTTGCCTCCTTAGGTAGATTTATTCCTAGGTATTTTATTATTTTTGATGCAATGTTGAGTGGGATGATTCTTTGATTTCTCTTTCTCATCTTTCATTGTTAATGTATAGAAATGCAAGTGACTTTTGTGTATTACTTTTGTATACTGCAACTTTACCAAATTCATTGATGAGCTCTAGAAGTTTTTTGGTAGCATCTTTAAAGTTTTCTATGTGTAGTATCACATCATCTGCAAACAGTGATAGTTTTACTTTTTTCCAATTTGGATTCCTTTATTTCTTTTTTTTCTCTGATTGCCATGGCTAGGACTTCCAAATCTATGTTGAATAAAATTGGTGAGAGTGGACACCCTTGTCTTGTTCCTGATCTTAAAGGAAATTATTTCAGTTTTTCATCATTGAGAATGATGTTTGCTGTGGGGTTATCATATATAGCCTTTATTATATTGAGGTGAGTTCCCTCTATGCCCACTTTCTGGAGAGATTTTATCATAAATGTGTGTTGAATTTGGTCAAAATCTTTTTTTGCATCTATTGAGAAGATCATATATTTTTTTATTCTTCAGTTAGTTAATGTGGTGTATTGCACTGATTAATTTGTGGATATTGAAAAATCCTTACAACCCTGGGATAAATCCCACTTGATAATGTTATATGATCCTTTTCTTTTAATATTTATTTATTGAGTTATTTGGCTGTGCCAGGTCTTAGTCGCAGCACACAGGATCACAGCATGCAGGATCTTTAGCTGCAGCATGCGGGATCTAGTTCCCTGACCAGGGATAAAACCATGGGGCCCCTGCATTGGGAGCACAGAGTCTTAAACGCTGGACCACCAGGGAAGTCCCTGATCCTTTTAATGTGTTGTTGGATTCGGTATGCTAGTATTTTGTTGAGGAGTTTTGCATCTATATTTTTCAGTGATGTTGGCCTGTAATTTACTTTTTTTGTGATATATTTTTCTGGTCTTGGTATCAGAGTGATGGTTGCCCTGTAGAATAAGCTTGAGAGTGTTCTGCAATTTTGGGGAAGAGCTTCAGAAGGGTAGGTGTTAACTCTTCCTTAAATGTTTGATAGAATATGCCTGTGAAGCAATCTGTTCCTGCACATTTTTTTGTTGGAGGATTTTTAATCACAGTATCAATTTCAGTACCTGTGATTGGTCTGTTCATACTTTCGATCTTCCTGACTCAGTCTTGAAAGCTAGTGCCTTTCTAAGAATTTGTCCATTTTTTCTAGATTGTCCATTTTGTTAGCATATAGTTGCTTGTGTAGTGTCTTACAATTCTTTGTATTTCTGTGGTGTCTGTTTAACTTCTCTCTTTTCATTTTATTGATTTCAGCCCACTCCCTTTTTTCTTGATGAGTCTGGCTAAAGGTTTATCAATTCTGTCTTCTCAAAGAACCAGCTTTTAGTCTCACTGTTTTTTGCTAATGTTTTCTTTATCTCTATATCATTTTTTAAAACATTTTTATTGGAGTATAATTGCTTTAAAATGGTGTATTAATTTCTGCTTTATAACAAAGTGAACCAGTGTTACATATAGATATGTCCCCATATCTCTTCCCTCTTGCGTCTCCTTCCCTCCGACACTCCCAATCCCGATGCTCCCAATCCCAACCCTCTAGGTGGTCACAAACCACCGAGCTGATCTCCTTGTGCTATGTGGCTGCTTCCCACTAGCTATCTATTTTATATTTGGTAGTGTATATATGTCAATGCCACTCTCACACTTTGTCACAGCATACCGTTCCCCCTCCCCATATCCTCAAGTCCATTCTCTAGTAGGTCTGTGTCTTTACTCCCATCTTACCCCTAGGTTCTTCATGAACTTTTTTTTTCTTACATTCCATATATATGTGTTAACATATGGTATTTGATTTTCTCTTTCTGACTTACTTCACTCTGTGTGACAGACTCTAGGTCCATACACCTCACTACAAATAAGTCAATTTTGTTTCTTTTTATGGCTGAGTAATATTCCATTGTATATATGTGCCACATCTTCTTTATCCATTCATCTGTTGATGGACACTTAGGTTGCTTCAGTGTCCTGGCTATTGTAAATAGAGCTGCAAGGAACATTTTGGTACATGATTTTTTTTGAATTTTGGTTTTCTCAGGGTATATGCCCAGTAGTGGGATTGCTGGGCCATATGGCAATTCTATTTGTAGTTTTTTAAGGAACCTCCATACTGTTCTCCATAGTGGCTGTATAAATTTACATTCCCAACAACAGTGCAAGCGTGTTCCCTTTTCTCCACACCCACTCCAGCATTTATTGTTTCTAGCTTTTTTGATGATGGCCATTCTGACCGGTGTGAGATGATATCTCATTGTAATTTGGGTTTGCATTTCTCTAATGATTAAACATGTTGAGCATTCTTTCATGTGTTTGTTGGCAATCTGTATATCTGTTGGCAATCTGTATATCTTCTCTGGAGAAATGTCTATTTAGGTCTTCTGCCCATTTTTGGATTGGGTTGTTTCCTTTTTTGTCATTGAGCTGCAGGGGCTGTTTGTCAATTTCGTAGATTAATCCTTTGTCAGTTGCTTCATTTGCAAATATTTTCTCCCATTCTGAGGGTTGCCTTTGGTCTTGTTTATGGTTTCCTTTGCTGTGCAAAAGCTTTGAAGTTTCATTAGGTCGCATTTGTTTATTTATGTTTGTATTTCCATTCCTCTAAGAGGTGGGTCAAAAAGGACCTTGCTGTGGTTTATATCACAGAGTGTTCTGCCTATGTTTTCCTCTAAGAGTTTGATAGTGTCTGGCCTTACATTTAGGTCTTTAATCCACTTTGAGTTTATTTTTGTGTATGGTGTTAGGGAGTGTTCTAATTTCATACTTTTACATGTACCTGTCCAGTTTTCCCAGCACCATTTATTGAAGAGGCTGTCTTTTCTCCACTGTATATTCTTGCACCTTTATCAAAGATAATGTGACCATATGTGTGTGGGTTTATCTCTGGGTTTTCTGTCCTGTTCCATTGATCTATATTTCTGTTTTTGTACCAGTACCATACTGTCTTGATTATGGTAGCTTTGTAGTATGGTCTGAAGTCAGGAAGCCTCATTCCTCCAGCTCCATTTTTCGTTCTAAAGATTGCTTTGGCTATTCAGGGTCTTTTGTGTTTCCACACAAACTGTGAAATTTTTTGTTCTAGTTCTGTGAAAAGTGCCAGTGGTAGTTTGATAGAGATTGCATTGAATCTGTAGATTGCTCTGGATAGTCGAGTCATTTTCACAATGTTGATTCTTCCAATCCAAGAATTTGGTATATCTCTCCATCTATTTGAATCATCTTTAATTTCTTTCATCAGTGTCTTATAATTTTCTGCATACAGGTCATTTGTCTCCTGAGGTCGGTTTATTCCTAGATATTTTTTTTTTGCAATGGTAAATGGGAGTGTTTTCTTAATTTCACTTTCAGATTTTCCATCATTAGTGTATAGGAATGCCAGAGATTTCTGTGCATTAATTTGGTATTCTGCTACTTTAACAAATTCATTGAATTGTTCTAGTAGTTTTCTGGTAGCATCTTTAGGCTTCTCGATATATAGTATCATGTCATCTGCAAACAGTGAAAGCTTTACTTCTTGTTTTCTGATTTAGATTCCTTTTATTTCTTTTTCTTCTCTGATTACTGTGGCTAAAACTTCCAAAACTATGTTGAATAATAGTGGTGAAAGTGGGCAACCTTGTCTTGTTCCTGGTTTTAGTGGAAATGCTTTCAGTTTTTCACCATTGAGGACGATGTTGGCTGTGGGTTTGTCATATATGGCATTTATTATGTTGAGGAAAGTTCCCTCTCTGCCTACTTTCTGCAGGATTTTTATCATAAATGGGTGTTGAATTTTGCCAAAAGCGTTCTCTGCATCTGTTGAGATGATCATATGTTTTTTCTACTTCAGTTTGTTAATATGGAGTATCATATTGATTGTTTTGCCTATATTGAAGAATCCTTTCATTCCTGGAATAAACCCCACTTGATCATAGTGTATGATCCTTTTAATGTGCTGTTGGATTCTGTTTGCTAGTATTTTGTTGAGGATTTTTGCATCTATGTTCATCAGTGATATTGTAGTGTTGTTTTCTTTCTCTGTGACATCTTTGTCTGGTTTTGGTATCAGTGTGAAGGGGGCCTCGTAGAATGAATCTGGGAGTGTTCTCCATCTGCTATATTTTGGAAGAGTTTGAGAAGGATAGGTGTTAGCTCTTCTCTAAATGTTTGATAGAATTCGCCTGTGAAGCCATCTGATCTTGGGCTTTTGTTTGTTGGAAGATTGTTAATCACAGTTTCAAAATCAGTGCTTGTGATTGGTCTGTTCATATTTTCTATTTCTTCCTAGTTCAGTTTCGGCAGGTTGTATATTTCTAAGAATTTGTCCAATTCTTCCTGGTTGTCAATTTTATTGACATCGAGTTGCTTGTAGTAATCTCTCAGGATCCTTTGTATTTCTGCAGTGTCAACTGTTACTTCTCCTTTTTCATTTCTAATTCTATTGATTTGAGTCTTCTCCCTTACTTTCTTGATGAGTCTGGCTAATGATTTATCAATTTTGTTTATCTTCTCAAAGAACCAGCATTTAATTTTACTGATCTTTACTGTCATTTCCTTCATTTCTTTTTCGTTTATTTCTGATCTGATTTTTTATGATTTCTTTCCTTCTGTTAACTTTGGGTTATTTTTTTTTTGTTCTTATTTCTCTAATTGCTTTAGGGCAACATTAGGTGTTTTATTTGAGATGTTTCCTGTTTCTTAACATAGGATTGTATTGCTATAAACTTCCCTGTTAGAACTGCTTTTCCTGCATCCTATGTTTTGGTTCATCATATTTTAGTTGTCATTTTTTACTAGGTATTTTTTAATTTCCTCTTTTATTTCTTCAGTGATCTTTTGGTTATTAAGAAGTGTATTGTTTAGCCTCCATGTGTTTGTATTTTTTACAGATATTTTCCTGTAATTCATATCTAGTCTCATAGTGTGGTGGTCAGAAAAGATAGTTGAGATGATTTCAATTTTCTTAAATTTACCAAGGCTTGATTTGTGACCCAAGATATGATCTATCCTGGAGAATGTTCCATGAGCACTTGAGAAAAATGTGTATTTTGTTGTTTTTGGATGGAATGTCCTATAAGTATCAATTAAGTCCATCTTTTTTGATGTATCATTTAAAGCTTGTGTTTCCTTATTTAGTTTCATTTTGGATGATCTGTCCATTGGTGAAAATTGGGTGCTAAAGCCCCCTAGTATGATTGTGTTACTGTTGATTTCCCCTTATATGGCTGTCAGTATTTGCCTTATGTTTTGAGGTGCTCCTATGTTGGGTGCATACATATTTACAATTGTTATATCTTCTTCTTGGATCGATCCCTTGATCATTATGTAGTGTCCTTTTTTGTCTCTTCTAATAGTCTTTATTTTAAAGTCTATTTTGGCTGATATGAGAATTGCTACTCCAGCTTTCTTTTGGTTTCCATTTGCATGGAATATCTTGTTCTTTCCCCTCACTTTCAGTCTGTATTTGTCCCTAGGTCTGAAGTGGGTCTCTTGTAGACAGCATATATATGGGTTTTGTTTTTGTATCCATTCAGCCAGTTTGTGTCTTTTGGTTGGAGCATTTTATCCATTTACATTTAAGTTAATCATCAATATGTATGTTACTATTCCCATTTTCTTAATTGTTTTGAGTTCATTATTGTAGGTCTTTTCCTTCTCTTGTGTTTCTTGCCTAGAGAAGTTCCTTTAGCATTTGTTGTAAAGCTGGTTTGGTGGTGCTGAACTGTCTCAGCTTTTGCTTGTCTGTAAAGTTTTTAATTTCTCCATCAAATCTGAATGAGATCCTTGCTGGGTAGAGTAATCTTGGTTGTAGGTTTTTCTCCTTCATCACTTTAAATATGTCCTGCCAGTCCCTTCCGGCTTGCAGAGTTCTGCTGAAATATCAGCTCTTAACCTTATGGGGATTCCCTTGTGTGTTTTTTTGTTATTATTCCGTTGCTGCTTTTAATATGTTTTCTTTGTATTTAATTTTTGATTTTTTCATTAACATGTTTCCTGGCATGTTTTTCCTTGGATTTACCCTTAATGGGACTCTCTGTTTTTCCTGGACTTGATTAACTATTCCCTTTCCCATATTAGGGAAAATTTCAACTATAATTTCTTCAAATATTTTCTCAGTCCCTTGCTTTCTCTATTCTTCTTCTGGGACCCCTATAATTCGAATGTTGGTGCGTTTAATATTGTCCCAGTTGTCTGTGAGACTGTCCCTAATTCTTTTCATTCTTTTTTCTTTATTCTGCTCTGCAGTAGTCATTTCCACTGTTTTATCTTCCAGGTCACTTATCCGTTCTTCTGCCTCAGTTATTCTGCTATTGATCCCTTCTAGAGTATTTTTAATTTCATTTATTGCGTTGTTCATCATTGCTTGTTTCCTTTTTAGTTCTTCTAGCTCTTGTTAAATGTTTCTTGCATTTTCTCTATTCTCTTTCCAAGATTTTGGATCATCTTTACTATAATTTTTCTGAATTATTTTTCAGGTAGACTGCCTATTTCCTCTTCATTTGTTAGGTCTGGTGGGTTTTTACCTTGCTCCTTTAACTGCTGTGTGTTTTTCTGTCTTCTCATTTTGCTTATCTTACTGTGTTTGGGGTCTCCTTCTTGCAGGCTGCAGGTTCGTAGTTCCCATTGTTTTTGGTGTCTGACCCCAGTGGCTAAGTTTGGTTCAGTGGGTTGTGTAGCCTTCCTTGTGGAGGGGACTAGTGCCTGTATTCTGGTAGTTGAGGCTGCATCTTGTCTTTCTGGTGGGCAGGTCCACGTCCGGTGGTGTGTTTTTGCATGTCTGTGGCCTTATTATGATTTTAGGCAGCCTCTCTGCTAATGGATTGGGCTGTACTCCTGTCTTGCTAGTTATTTGGCATACTGTGGCCAGCACTGTAGCTTGCTGGTTGTTGAGTGATGCTGGTTCTTGGTGTTGAAATGGAGATCTCTGGGATATTTTTGCCTTTTGATATTATGTGGAGCTGGGAGCTCTCTTGTGGACGAGTGTTCTGAAGTTGGCTCTCTCATCTCAGAGGCACAGCACTACTCCGGGCTGGAGCATCAAGACCCTTTCATCCACACAGCTCAAAAAAAGGGAGAAAATTTGAAAGAAAGAAGAAAGAAAGAAAGAAAGAAAGAGAGAAATAAAGAAAGAAAGAGGATAAAATAAAACAAAGATAAAATAAAATGAAATTATTAAAATAAAAAATAATTATTAAGAAGAAAATTGTTTTAAAAGGAAAAAACAAACACAGAAACAAAAAATGGACAGACAGAACCCTAGGACAAATGGTAAAAGCAAAGCTATACAGACAAAATCTCACACAGAAGCATACACACACACATTCACAAAAAGAGGAAAAGGGGAAAAATAATATATCTTGCTCTCAAAGTCCACCTCCTCAATTTGCGATGATTCGTTGTCTATTCATGTGTTCCACAGATGCAGGGTACATCAAGTTGATTGTGGAGATTTAATCCACTGCTTCTGAGGCTGCTGGGAGAGATTTCCCTTTCTCTTCTTTGTTTACACAGCTCCTGTGATTCAGCTTTGGATTTGGCACCGCCTCTGCTTGTATGTCACCTGAGGGCATCTGTTCTTTGCTCAGACAGGACGGGGTTAAAGGAGCCGATGATTCGGGAGCTCTGGCTCACTCAGGCCGGGTGGAGGGAGGGGTACATATGTGGGGAGAGCCTGTGGCGGCAGAGGCCGGCATGACGTTGCACTAGCTTGAGGCACGCCGTGTGTTCTCCCGGGGAAGTTGTCCCTGGATCACGGGACCCTGGCAGTGGCGGGTTGCACAGGCTCCTGGGAGGGGTGGTGTGGATAGTGGCCTGTGCTCGCACACAGGCTTCTTGGTGGCGGCAGCAACAGCCTTAGCATCTTATGTCCGTCTCTGGGGTCTGTGCTGTTAGCCGCGGCTTGCGCCAGTCTCCAGAGCTCCTTTAAGCAATGCTCTTAATCCCCTCTCCTCGCGCACCAGGAAACAAAGAGGAAAGAAAAAGTCTCTTGCCTCTTTGGCAAGTCCAGACTTTTTCCCGGACTCCCTCCCGGGTAACCGTGGTGCAGTAACCCCTGCAGGCTGTGTTCATGCTACCAATCCCAGTCTTCTCCCTGCGATCCATCCGAAGCCGGAGCCTCAGCTCCCAGATTCCGCCAGCCCCGGTGGGTGAGCCGACAAGCCTCTCGGGCTGGTGAGTGCTGGTTGGCGTGATGCTATGTGCGGGAATCCCTCCACTTTGCCTTCTGCGTCCCTGTTGCTGTGTTCTCCTCATGGCTGCAAAGCTTCCCCGCTCCGCCACCCACAGTCTCTGCCCGCAAAAGGGCTTCCTAGTGTGTGGGAACGTTTCCTCCTTCACAGTTTCCTCCCACTGGTGCAGGTCCCATCCCTATTCTTTTGTCTCTGTTTATTCTTTTTTTCTTTTGCCCTACCCATGTATGTGGGGAGTTTCTTGCCTTTTGGGAGGTCTGAGGTCTTATGCCATCGTTCAGTTGGTGTTCTATAGGAGCAGTTCCACGTGTAGATGTATTTCTGATGTGTCTTGGGGAGGAAGTTGATCTCCACCTCTTACTCGTCTGCCATCTTCCTCCCAATCTCTTCATATATATCTTCTTTATCCATTCAATTTGTGGTGGATGCTTAGGTTGCTTCCATATCTTGGCTATTGTAAATTGTGCTGCTATGAACATTGGGGTGCATCATCATTTTGAGTTAGTGTTTTCATTTTTTTTTGGATGTACACTCAGCAGTGGAAATCCTGGATGATATGATAGTTCTATTTTCAGTTTTTTAGAGGAACCTCCATATTGTTTTCCATAGTGGATGCATCAGTTTATGTTCCCACTAATAGTGTTCAAGTGTTCCTTTTCCTTTGCATCCTAGCCAACCCTTATTTGTAGTCTTTTTGACTATAGCCATTCTGACAGGTGTGAGGTGATATTTCAGTGTCATTTTAATTTGCATTTCTCTAATAATTAGCAATGTAAAGCACCTTTTTATATGCTCATTAGCCATCCATATGTCTTCTTTGGAAAAAATGCCTATTCAAGATATATATATATATAGTTTGGATATTAACTACTTATCCATCATATCATGTGCAAATATTTTCTGCTGTTCAGTAAGTTGTCTTTTAATTTTGTTGGTAGTTTCCTTTGCTGTGCAAAATCTTTTAAGTTTAACTAGGTTCCGTTTGTTTATTTTTGCTCTTGTTTCCTTTGCCTGAGGAGACAGGTACAAAAAAATATTGCTACAATTTATGTTAAAGAGTGTTCTGCCTATGTTTTCTTCTAGGAGTTTCATCATTTTAGGTCTTACATTTAGGTCTTTAATACATTTACAGTTTATTTTTGTATAAGGTGTTAGAGAATATTTTGAGCTCATTCTTTACATGAATCTGTTCAGTTTTCCCAGCACCATTATTGAAGAGACTGTCTTTTCTCCATTGCTTATTCTTGACTCCTTTGTTGTAGATGAATTGACCTAAGGCATGTGGGTTTACTATGTTCCATTGATCTTTGTGTCTGTTTTTGTGGTAGTACTATGCTCTTTTCATTACTGTAACTTTGTAGTATAGTCTGAATTCTTGATACCTCCAGCTCTATTCCTTTTTCTCAAGATTGTTTGGCAAATTGGGATATTTTCTGTTTTCATAAAAATTTTTAGATTATTCGTTCTAGTTTTCTGAAAAATGTCATGGATATTTTGGTAAGGATTGCATTAAATGTGTAGATTGCTTTGACTAATATTGTCATTTTAACAGTATTAGTTCTTTGAATCCATGAACCCAGGATTTCTTTCCATTTCTTTGTATCATCTTCAATTTCCTTCATCAATGTTTTATAGTTTTCAGAGTATAGATCTTTCACCTCCTTTGTTAAGTTTATTGCAAGATATTTTATTCTTTTTGATAAAATTTTAAATGGGATTTTTTTCTTGCTTTCCCTTTCTGATAGTTCATTATTATATCTATAAAAAGCAACACATTTTATATATTAATTTTTTATCTTGCAACTTTAGTGAATTCATTTATTAGTTCCAAGAGCTTTTTGGTGGACTTTTGGGTTTTCTATGTAGATTTTCATGTCATCTTCACAAAGTGACAGTTTTGTTACTTCCCTTCCAATTTTGATGCTTTTTATTTTTTACTTGTCTGATTGCTGTGGCTAAAATTTCCAGTACTGGGTTAATTAGAAGTAACAAGAGTGGGCATCCTTGTCTTATTGATTTTAGAGGAAAGGCTTTCATCTTTTCATCATTGAGTATGATGTTAGCTGTGGATGTGTCATAAATAGCCTTTGTTATATTGAGATATGTTTTCTCTATATGAACCTTGATGAGAGTTTTTATTATGAAGGGGTGTTGAATTATTTTCAAATGATTTTTCTGCATCTATTGAGATGATCATGTGAGTTGAATTCTTCCTTTTGATAATGTGTTGTATAAAATTTCATATCTGGAGTAAATCCCACTTGCCCATGGTGTGTGATACTTTTTATGTATTGGTGAATTCAGTTTGCTAATACTTTGTTGATGATTTTTGCATCTATATTCATCACAGGTATTGAGCTATAATTTACTTTTCTCATAGTGTCTTTGTCTAGTTTTGGTATCAGGGTAGCTGTGCCCTCAAAAAATTGATTTGGGAGTGTGTCCCTCCTCTGTAATTTTTTGCAATAATTTGAGAAGGATAGCTATTAGCTCTTCTTTATATGTTTGGTAGAATTCTCCTCTGAAGCCAACAGGCCCTGGACTTCTGTTTACCAGGAGGGTTTTTTTTTATTACAAATTCAATTTCAATGCTATTGATTAGTCGGTTCAGATTGTCTGTTTCTTCCTGATTCATTCTTAGCAGATTGTATGTTTCCAGAAAATTTTTTATTTCTTCTAGGTAGTCCAATTTTTTGGTGTGTAATTGTTCATAGTATTCTCTTATGATTTTTGTACCTCTGTGGTATAAGTTGATATTTCTCCTTTTTCATTTTTTATTGTTTTCTGGGTCCTCTCTCATTTCTTCTTATTAGCCTGGCTAAAGGTTTATCAATTTTGTTTATCTTTTTAAAAAACAGCTCTTGGTTTCATTGCTGTTTTCTATGTTTTCTTTCAATCTCTATATTATTTATTTCCTCTCTGATCTTTATTATTTCCTTCTTTCTTCTGACTTTGGGCTTTGTTTGTTTTTCTTTTTCTAATTCCTTTAGATAGAACATTATGTTGTTTATTTCATATTTTCCTTGTTTTTGACAAAGGCCTTTATTGCAATTAACTTCCCTCTCAGAACTGCTTTTTCTGTATCTCATAGATTTTAAAAAGCTTTGTTTCCATTTTCATCTGTCTTGTGGTATTTTCTGATTTAATCTTTGATTTCTTCATTGACTTATTTGTATTCTAGTAGCATGCTGTTTAGTCTCCACCTGTTTCTGCTTTTCTCAGTTTTCTTTCTGAAATTTATTTCTAGTTTTATACATTCTGGTTAGAAAAAGTTCTTGATATGATTTCTATCTTCTTAAACTTTTTGTGACTTGTTTTGTTTCCTAGAATGTCATCGATCTTGGAGAATGTTCCATGTGCCCTTGAAAAGAATGTATATTCTGCTGTTTTTGGAAGGAATGTCCTGTACATATTCTATGTCTCATGGGTTTATTGTGTCATTTAAGACCACTGTTGCCTTGTTGATTTTCTGTCTGGATGATTTGTCCATTGATGTAAGTGGGGTGTTAAACTCCCCTACTATTTTTGTAGTACTGTCCATTTCTCCCTTTATGCCTGTTAATATTTGCCTTTTATATTTAGTTGCTCCTGTATTGGGTGCATGTATGTTAAAGAGTGTAATATCCTATTCTTGTATTAATCCCTTCATCATTATATAAATCCCTTCTTTGGCTTCTGTTATTGACTTTATTTTAAAATCTATTTCATTTGATATGAGTATTTTTTTCTTGTTTTTTCCATTTTCATGAAATATTTTTCCATCCTCTCGCTTTCTTTCTGTGTGTGTTTTTACCTCTGAAGTGAGTCACTTATAAGCAGTATATAGATGGGTCTTGTTTTGTTTTTTTTTAATCCAGTAAGTAAGTCACATCGCTTCTTGGCCTTTTGGCTAAGATCAAGTGCAATAAGTAAGCCACACTTAAGTCTTTGATTGGAGCATTTTTTCCATTGACTATTGAAGTAATTATTGATAGGTAAGTACTTATTGACATTTTGGTACTTGTTTTCCACTTGTTTTTGTAGTCCTTCTCTATTCATTTCTTCTTCCTTTCGTTTCTTCCATTGTGGTTTGATGATTTTCCTTAGTAGTATGCTTCAGTTCCTTTCCTTCTACTTTTGGTGTATCTATTGTGGGTTTTTAATTTGTGGTTACCATGTGTTTCATATAAGTGGACCTATAATTACAACCACTTATTTTAAACTCATGGTCATTTAAAGTTCAAACACATTCTAAAAGATCCACCTCTTTTACTCACCTCCCTTACATTTTTATATTTTTGGTATAATTTTTATCTTGATCATTAATCACTTCACTGTTAATTGTAGTTATAGTTGCTTTCACTTTTTTTGTCCTTTAACCTTCATATGAGGCTATGTAAGTTGTTGGGCTTCAAATATTACTATATATTAGCCTTTCTTAGTGGGATTTTTTCCCTTTCCTATAGATTCTCACTTTTTGTTATAGCCTTTTCTTTGCCACTAAGATAAGAGCATTTAACATTTCTTTTAGGGTGGGTTTAGTATTGATAAACTCATTCATTGTTTTCTTGTCTGAGAAGTTCTTTATCTCTCCTTCACTTCTAAATGACAACTTGCTGGTTAGAGTATCCTGGGTTGTAGGTTTTTCCCCCTCAGCACTTCAGATATATCATCTTATTACCTTCTGGCCTGCAAAGTGTCTGCAAAAAATCAGCTGATAGCTTTATGAGATTCTCTTGCAAATGACATTTATTTTTCTCTGGCTGCCTTTAGAATTCTCTTTTTATCTTTTGCTATTTTAATTATCATATGTCTTGGTGTGGGACTTTTTGGTTTCATCTTGTTTGGGACCCTCTGTGCTTCATGGACCAGGATATCTGTTTCCTTCTTCAGGTTTGTGAAGTTGTCAACCATAATTTCTTCAAATACTTTTTTGATACCCTTCTTTCTCTCTCTCCTTCTGGTATCCCTATAACGTGAATGTTGGTATGAGTCATATTATCTCAAAGACCTCTTAAACTACTCTTGTTTTTATTATTTGTTTTTCTTTCTACTGTTCTGGTTGAATGTTCCCATTATTCTATCTTCCAGATCACTTATGCATTTTTCTGTACCAGTTAGTCTGCTATGAGCCTCTTAGACAGCCTCATCAATCAGGGGGCAGACAGAGGAAGCAAGAAGAACAACAACTCTGCAGCCTGCACAGAGGAAACCACAATCACAGAAAGTTAGACAAAATGAGACAGCAGAGGAATATGTCCCAGATGAAGGAACAAGATAAAACCCCAGAAGAACAAGTAAGTGAAGTGGAGATAAACAATCTACTTGAAAAATAATTCAGAGTAATGATAGTAAAGATGATCCAAGATCTCAGAAAAAGAATAGAGACACAGATAAAGAAGGTACAAGAAATGTCTAACAAAGACCTAGAGGAACAAAAGAATGAAAAAACAGAGATGAGCAATAACTGAAATGAAAAATACACTAGAAGGAATCAATAGCAGAATAACTGAGGTGGTAGAACTGATAAGTGAGCTGAAAGACACAATGGTGGAAGTCACTGCTTCAGGGCAGAGTAAACAAAAAAACATGAAAAGAAATGAGGAGAGCCTAAGAGAACTCTGGGACATTAAAGGCACCAACATTCACATTATAGGGGCCCGAGAAGGAGAAGAGAGAGATAAAGGACCTGAGAAAATATTTGAATAAATAATAGCTGAATATTTCCCTAACATGGGAAAGGAAACAGGTACCCAAGTCCAGGAACTCAGAGAGTCCCAGGCAGGATAAACCCAAAGAGGAACACACTAAGACACATAGTAATCAAATTTACAAAAATTAAAGACAAGGAAAAAATACTAAAAGTAACAAGGGAAAAGTAACAAATAATGTACAAGGGAACTCCCATAAGGTTATCGCTGATTTCTCAGCAGAAACCCTGCAGGCTAGAAGCCAGTGGCATGATATATTTAAAGTGATGAAAGGGAAGAACTTAGAACCAATAATACTCTACCCACCAAGGCTTTCATTCAGATTCAGTGGATAAATCAAAGACTTACAGAAAAGCAAAAGCTAAAAGAGTTCAGCACCACCAGACCAGCTTTGCAACAAATGTTAAAGGAATTTCTCTAGGCAGAAAAGAAAAGACCACAACTAGAAACAAGAAAATTACAAATGGAAAAGTTCACTGGTAAAGGCAAAGATACAGTAAAGGTAGGAAATCATCTGCACACAAATATATGAAAACCAGCAATTGTGAGAAAAGGAGAGTACAAATGCACGAAATGGGAAATGCAATTGAAGTTAAAAGACGAGCAACTTAAAGCAATCCTTTTTATATATAGACTGCTATATCAAAACCTCATGGTAACCACAAACCAGGAATCTACAGCAGATACACACACACAAAAGAAAAAAGGAATCCAAACACAATACCATAAAGTTAGTCATCAAATCACAGGAGAAGAGAACAAAAGAGGAAGGGAAGAAAAATGACCTACAAAAACAAATCCCAAACAATTAACAAAATGGCAACAAGAATATACATATTGATAATTACCTTAAATGTAAACAAGTTAAATATCCTAACTGAAAGACATAGACTGGCTGAATGGATACAAAAACAAGACCCTTATATATGCTGTTTAAAAGAGACCCACTTCAGATCTAGGAGCACATACAGACTGAAAGTGAGGAGATGGAAAATGGTATTCCATGCAAATGTAACTCTAAAGAAAGCTGGAGTAGCAATCCTTATATCAGACAAAACAAACTTTAAAATAAAGAGACATAGAAGGACGCTACATAAGGATCAATGATCAAGGGAGCAATCCAAGAAGATATAACAATTGTAAACATATATGCACCCAAGATATGATCACCTCGATATATAAGGAAAATACTAACAGCCATAAAATGGGAAATTGACAACAGCACAATAATAGTGGGGGACTTTAACACCCCACTTTCACCAATGGACAGATCATCCAAAATGAAAATAAATAAGGAAACACAAGCTTTAAATGATACATCAAACAAGATGGACTTAATTGATATTTATAGGATATTCCATCCAAAAACAGCAGATTACACTTTCTTCTCAAGTGCTCATGGAACATTCTCCAGGATAGATCATACCTTGTGTCACAAATGAAGCCTTGGTAAATTTAAGAAAATTGAAATTGTATCAAGTATCTTTTCTGACCACAACACTATGAGACTAGATATCAATTAGACGAAAAAATCTGTAAAAAATACAAACACATGGAGGCTAAACAATACACTACTAAATAACCAAGAGATCACTAAAGAAATCAAAGAGGAAGTCAAAAAATACCTAGAAACAAATGACAGTGAAAACACAATGATCAAAACCTATGGGATGCAGCAAAAGCAGTTCTAAGAGGGAAGTTTATAGCAATACAATCCTACCTTAAGAAACAAGAAACAGCTCAAATAAACAACCTAACCTTATACCTAAAGCAATTAGAAAAGGAAGAACAACAAAAACAAAAAAACAAAGTTAGCAGAAGGAAAGAAATCATAAAGATCAGACCAGTAATAAGCAAAAAAGAAATGAAGGAAACAATAGCAAAGATCAATAAAACTAAAAACTGTTTCTTTGAGAAGATAAACAAAATTGATAAACCATTAGCCAGACTAATCAAGAAAAACAGGGAGATTGGAGTGGAGATGGAGGGGCTAAGGCTGGAGCCAGATGTGAGTCATGGCTTCCCCTCTGATCACTGCTTATCCCTATCCTATCAGAGGCAGGGTTGGATCCCGAGTTGATGGAGCAGAAGCCCTGAGGTTTGTGTCCACGCTGTCTCTGTTTCCTTTACGTGTGTGTTCTCCTGTCTCCCAGCACTGGTACCCCTGCTCCAGAGGGGAGCAGTGTTGGAGCAAGAGTGGCCTGTGTGGGCTCTCAGCTTGTAATAGGGCACAGGCTGTTGGGGGCTGGCCACAGACAGAGATCTGGAGTGCCTCCAATGTGCTCTCTGCACAACCACCAGCAGTGGCAGTTACCACTGAGTCTGAGTATCCTTTGTTCTTCACAGCTGATCAATGCCCCCTTGTTGTCGAGCCATGCCACAGGGCAGTTCGGGCTCGCATGGGCTTTCTGCATATATGGGGTGTGGGCTGCAGTGGTCTGACTGCCGTTGCAGATTGTGATTGTCCCTGAAGTTCTGCCCATGCAAGTGTCAGTGATGCCAACCCCCACCATGCTCAGATGTCACCCTGGGTTTGAGTCCCTCTGCATCCCATGGCTGAGTTCTCTCCCTGGTCATGGAAGATTTTGCTTCAATATGGAGCTGTGAGTTGAAGTAAGTGGGGCTGCAACATTCACTTGGCTCAGGCTGCAGTGTGTGCTCAGTGTTTTTCTGCCAATTTAGAGTTAGTTTTCAGTAAGAATTGTTCCAAACGTAGATGTATTTTTAATGTGCTTATGAGTGGAGGTGAGTTCCATGTCCTCCTAATCCACCATCTTGATCTGTCCCCCAACTCACCTTTTTGATTCTTCCTTCAAATTGCCATTCACATGATATATTCTTAATTTAAAACCTTGTCATTTCATATCTGATATTATATAATATCTCCATAATAGAACTCCTTATCCATAATCTTTTCCTTCTTCATTCCAACCTACATCAGGTCACCAGGAATCTCCAAAACACTTTCTGATGCTATCACTCTCATTCAATCACAAGATAATTTTAAGTTCAGGTATATAGCCATATAGCCCACAAAGCTCTTAACAATATGGCTCCACCTCACTTTTCCAGCTTCATCACTTTCCAGGTTTTTCCTCTACCAACGCATTCATATTCTCTCCCTCCCTCCCTCCTTCTCTCTCTTTCTCCTACATTAACACTGGACTAGTTGCTATTTCCTGAACATTCACAAAACTTTTCTAACTCTGTTTTTGCTCATACCATTCCTCATGCCTTGAAAGACACATCCTTCAGGGTACAGCTCAAATTTCTCCTCTTCTGTAAAGAAGACTTCTCTAAATCTGGCACTGATGTGCACTTGCCAATTGTGTGATCTTGAATCAGTTACTCAACTTCTTTAGGTTTTAGTTCATTTAATCCATAAAAAAAAGGTAAGGAAAAGTAATTTAACATTTATGCTATCTACATTTTTATGTGAGAACAGATAAAAGCAAAAATGATAGGAAAATAGAAATATGATTGCTGAACAGTAAATTTTGAAGCAAAAAAGTTACTTTTACACTCACAACTTTTAAAAACAGAAATTTTAAGTACCTATAATTTTTATGAGCTTTGTATGGTAAAGAGATAGATCACGTCTATATGATAGCTATTTAGGAAAAGACACCACAAAAGGTGACATTTCGGTTTGAATAAAACATCTTGTATCTCATAGTTCACAATGTACTTTCATATGTAGTTGTTCTTTGAACTAAATGTTAGAAATTTTATATTAGGGCTTGGACTTTCAAGATGGCAGAGGAGTAAGATGTGGAGATCACCTTCCTCCGCAAAAATACATCAAAAATACAGCTACATGTAAACAACAACTACAGAACTCCTAATGAACGCTGGTAGAAGACCTCAGACTTCCCAAAAGGCAAGAAACTCCCCATGTACCTGGGTAAGACAAAAGAAAAATCAGAGACAAAAGAATAGGGATGGGACCTGCACCTATGGAAGGGAGCTGTGAAGGAGGAAAGTTTCCACACACAAGGAAGCCCCTTCACTGATGGAGATGGTGGGTGGGTGGGGGGGAAGCTTCAGAGCCATGGAGGAGAGCATAGCAAAAGGGGTGTAGAGGGAAAAACAAAGGGATTCCTGCACAGATGATTGGTACTGACAAACACTCACCAGCCTAAGGCTTGGCTGCTTACCCACTAGGGTGGGTGGGGGCTGGGAGCTGAGGCTAGGTCTTCAGAAGTCAGACCCCAGGGATAGGACTGGAGTTGGCTGCGTGAAGACAGCCTGAAGGGAGCTAGTGCGCCACAGCTAGCTGGGAGGGAGTCCGGAAAAAAGTCTGGAACTGCCTAAGAGTCAAGAGACCATTGTTTCATGGTACGCAAAGAGAGGAGATTCAGAGTGCCGCCCAAATGAACTTCAGAGACAGGCGCAAGCCACAGCTATCAGCGCAGGCACCAGAGATGAGCATGAAACACTAATGCTGCTGCTGCAGAAACAAAGAATCCTGTGTACAAGCACAGGTCACTATCCACACCTCCCCTCCCAGGAGCCTGTGCAGCCCACCACTGCCAGTGTCCTTTGATCTAGGGACAACTTCCCCAGGAGAACACACGGCATGCCGCAGGCTGTTGCAACATCATGCTGGCCTCTGCTGCCACAGGCTCGCCCCATATTACGTACCCCTCCATCGCCCCGACCTGAGTGAGCCAGAGCCACCTAATCAGCTTCTCCTTTAACTCCTTTCTGTCTTGGCGAAGAACAGATGCCAGAGGGTGACCTACATATAGAGGGGGCGCCAAATCCAAAGCTGAACCTCAAGAGCTGTTTGAACAAAGAAGAGAAAGGTAAATTTCTCCCAGCAGCCTCAGGAAAAACAGATTAAATTTCCACAATCAACTTGATGTATCCTGCAACTGTGGAATACCTGAATAGACAATGAATCATCCCAAAATTGAGGGGTAGAATTTGGGAGCAACTGTAGACTTGGGTTTTGCTGTATGTGACTGACAAATTTCTGATTTATATGCTTATCTTAGTTTAGTTTTTAACACTTGTTATCATTGGTGGATTTATTGGTTTGGTTGCTCTCTTCTTTTTTTTAAAACATTTTATTTTTTTAATTATTTTTAATTTTTTAATTTTAATAGTAATTTAAATATTTTTTATTTCAATAACTTTTATTTTATTTTATTTATTTCTTATTTTCTCCATTTTCTTCTCATCTGTGTGGCTGACAGGGTCTTGGTGCTCCAGCCAGGTGTCAGGCTTCAGCCTCAGAGGTGGGAGAGCCGAGTCCAGGACATAAGATCACCAGAGATCTTACAGCCCCATATAATATCAATTGGCAAGAGCTCCATCTAAACACTAAGATCCAGCTCCACACAATGACAAGCAAGACCCAGTATTGGACACACCAGGCCAAACAACTAACAAGACAGGAACACAAGCCCACCCATTAGCAGAGAGGCTGCATAAAATCATACTAAGTTCACAGACACCCCAAAACACACCACTTGACGTGGTCCTGCCCATCAGAAGGACAGGATCCAGCCTCAACCACCAGAATACAGGCACCAGTCCCCTTCACCACAAAGCCTACACAAAGCACTGAACCAACCTTAGCTACTGGGGGCAGACACCAAAAACAATGGGAACTACAACCATGCAGCCTTGAAAAAGGAGACCCCAAACACAGTAAGTTAAGAAAAATGAGAAGACAGAGAAATACACAGCAGATTAATAAGCAAGGTAAAAACCCACCAGACCAAACAAATGAAGGGAAAATAGACAGACTACCTGAAAAAAAATTCAGAATAATGATAGTAAAGATGACCCAAAATCCTGGAAAGAGAAAGGAGTAAATACAAGAAACACTTAACAAGGAGCTAGAAGAACTAAAGAGCAAACAAACAATGATGAACAACACAATAAATGAAATTAAAAACTCTCTAGAAGTAATCAATAGAAGAATAACTGAGGCAGAACAGATAAGTGACCTGGAAGATAAAATAGTAGAAATAATTACTGCAGACCAGAATAAAGAGAATAGAATAAAGAGTTGAAGACTGTCTCAGAGACCTCTGGGACAACATTAAACACACCAACATTCAAATTATAGGGGTCCCAGAAGAAGAAGAGAAAAAGAAAGGTTCTGAGAAAATATTTGAAGAGATTATAGTTGAAAACTTCCCTAATATGGGAAAGCAAATAGTCAGTCAAGCACAAGAAGTGCAGAGAGTCTCATACAGGATAAATCCAAAGAGAAACACATCAAGACATATATTAATCAAACTATCAAAATTTAAAAACAAAGAAAAATGTTAAAAGCAACAAGGGAAAAGCTAAAAATAATATACAAGGGAATCCCCATAAGGTTAAGAGCTGATCTTTCAGCAGAAACTCTGCAAGCCAGATGGGAGTGGAGGACATATTGAAAATGATGAAAGGAAAAACCTACAATCAAGATTACTCTACCCAGCAAGGATCTCATTCAGATTTGACAGAGAAATTAAAACCTTTACAGACAAGCAAAAGCTAAGAGAATTCAACATCACCAAACCAGCTTTACAACAAAAGATAAAGGAACCTCTCTAGGCTGGAAACACAAGAGAAGGAAAAGACCTAAAATAACAAGCACAAAACAATTAAGAAAATGGTAATAGGAACATGCATATTGTTAGTTACCTTAAATATAAATGGATGAACTGCTCCAACCAAAATACACAGACTGCCTGAATGCATACAAAAAAAAGACCCATATACATGCTGTCTACGAGAGACCCACTTCAGACCTAGGGATACATATAGACTGAAAGTGATGGCATGGAAAAGGATATTGCATGCAAATGGAAATCAAAAAAAAGCTGGAACACCAATTTTCATATCATACAAAATAGACTAAAATAAAGACTATCACAAAAGACAAACAAGGACACTACATAATGATCAGGGAATCAATCCAAGAAAAAGATATAACAATATTAAAAAGTTATGCACCCAACATAGGAGCACCTCAATACATAGGGCAATGCTAACAGCCATAAAAGGGGAAACCAACAGTAACACAATAATAGTAGGGGATTTTAACACCCCATATTCACCAATAGACAGATCAACCAAAATGAAAATAAATAAGGAAACACAAGCTTTAAATGACACATTAAACAAGATAGACTTGTTAGTTATAGGACATTCTATCCAAAAACAACACAATACGCTTTCTTCTAAAGTGCTCAGGGAACATTCTACAGAATAGATCATATCTTGGGTCACAAATGAAGCCTTGGTAAATATAAGAAAATTGTAATCATATCAAGTATCTTTTCTGACCACAACACTATAAGACTAGATATCAATTACAGGAAAAAAAACTATAAAAAATACAAACACATGGAGGCTGAACAATACAATACTAAATAACCAAGAGATCACTGCATAAATCAAAGAGGAAATAAAAAAAATTCCTAGAAACAAATGACATTGAAAACACGATGGACTTAAACCTATGGGATGAAGCAAAAGCAGTTCTAAGAGGGTAATTTATAGCAATACAATCCTACCTCAAGAAACAAGAAACATCTCAAATAAACAATGTAACCTTACACCTAAAGCAATTAGAGAATGAAGAACAAAAAAACCCCAAAGTTAGCAGAAGGAAAGAAATCATAAAGATCAGATCAGAAATAAATGAAAAAGAAATGAAGAAAATGATAGCAAATATAAATAAAACTAAAAGCTGGTTCTTTGAGACGATAAATAAAATTGATAAACCATTAGGCAGACTCATCAAGAAAAAAAGGGAGAAGACTCAAATCAACAAAATTAGAAATGTAAAAGAAGAAGTAACAGCTGACATTGCAGGAATACAAAAGATCATGAGATTAATACAAGCAACTATATACCAATAAAATGGACAATCTGGAAGAAATGGACAAATTCTTAGAAAAGCACAACCATCCAAGACTGAAGCAGAAAAAAATAGAAAATAAAAACAGACCAATCACAAGCACTGATTTTGAAACTGTGACTAGAAATCTTCTAACAAACAAAAGCACAGTACCAGATGGAGTCAGAGGTGAATTCTATCAAACACTTAGAGAAGAGCTAACACCTATCCTCAAACTCTTGCAAAATATAACAGAGGGAGGAACACTCCTAAAATTATTCTGCAAGGCCACCATCACTCTGATACCAAAACTAGACAAAGATGCCACAAAAAAAGAAAACTACAGACCAATATGACTGATGAATATAGATGTAAAAGTCCTCAACAAAACACTAGCAAGCAGAATCCAACAGCACATTAAAAGGATCATATATGATGCTGAAGTGGGGTTATCCCAGGAATGCGAGGACTCTTCAGTATAAACAAATCAATCAGTGTGATAAACCATATTAAGAAATTGAAGGAGAAAAATCATATGATCATCTCAATAGATGCAGAAAAAGATTTCGACAAAATTCAACACCCATTTATGATAAAAACTCTCCAGAAAGTAGGCATAGAGGGAACTTAGCTCAACATAATTAAGGCCATATATGACAAACCCACAGCAAACATTGTACGCAATGGTGAAAAACAGAAAACATTTCCTCTAAGATCAGGAAAAAGATAGGGTTGCCCACTCTCACTACTATTATTCAAAATAGTTTTGGAAGCTATAGCCACAGCAATCAGAGAAGAAAAGGAAATAAAAGGAATCCAAATTGGAAAAGAAAAAGTAAAACTGGCAGTGTCTGAAGATGACATGGTAATATATAAAGAGAATCCTAAAGGTGCTACCAGAAAACTACAAGACCTAATCAATGAATTTGGTAATGTAGAAGGGTACAAAATTAATGCACAGAAATCTTTTGTATTCCTATACACTAATGATGAAAATTGTGAAAGAAAAATTTAGGAAAACTGCCATTTACCATTGTAAGAAAAAGAATTAAATACCTAGGAATAAACCTACCTAAGGAGACAAAAACCTGCATGCAGAAAACTGGAAGACACTGATGAAAGAAATTAAAGATGATACAAACAGATGGATAAAAGTACCATGTTCTTGGATTGGATGAATCAATATTATGAAAATGGCTATACTACCAAAAGCAATCTACATATTCAATGCAATACCTATCAAAATACCAATGGAAATTTTCACAGAACTAGAACAAAAATTTTCACAATTTTTAAAAGTTTTTCAAATTTATTGTGCAAACAATCATGTGCAGTATTTTTTTTAACATCTTTATTGGGGTATAATTGCTTTACAATGGTGTGTTAGTTTCTGCCCCATAACAAAGTGAATCAGTTATACATATACATATGTTCCCATATGTCTTCCCTCTTGCATCTCCCTCCCTCCCACCCTCCCTATCCCACCCCTCCAGGCTGCCACAAAGCACTGAGCCAATATCCCTGTGCCATGCGGCTGCTGCCCACTAGCTATCTACTTTACTACGTTTGTTAGTGTGTATATGTCCATGACTCTCTCTCGCCCTGTCACAGCTCACCCTTCCCCCTCCCCATATCCTCAAGTCCGTTCTCCAGTACGTCTGCATCTTTATTCCTCTTACCCCTCCCCATATCCTCAAGTCCGTTCTCCAGTACGTCTGCATCTTTATTCCTCTTACCCCTAGGTTCTTCATGACATTCTTTTTTCTTAAATTCCATATATATGTGTTAGCATACGGTATTCCTCTTTTTCTTTCTCACTTACTTCACTCTGTATGACAGACTCTAGGTCTATCCATCTCATTAAAAATAGCTCAATTTCGTTTCTTTTTATGGCTGAGTAATATTCCATTGTATATATGTGCCACATCTTCTTTATCCATTCATCCGATGATGGGCCCTTAGGTTGTTTCCATCTCCAAGCTATTGTAAATAGAGCTGCAATGAACATTTTGGTACATGACTCTTTTTGAATTTTGGTTTTCTCAGGGTATATGCCCAGTAGTGGGATTGCTGGGTCATATGGTAATTCTATTTGTAGTTTTTTAAGGAACCTCCATACTGTTCTCCATAGTGGCTGAACCAATTCACATTCCCACCAGCAGTGCAAGAGTGTTCCCTTTTCTCCACACCCTCTCCAGCATTTATTGTTTCTAGATTTTTTGATGATGGCCATTCTGACTGGTGTGAAATGATATCTCATTGTAGTTTTGATTTGCATTTCTCTAACGATTAATGATGTTGAGCATTCTTTTACGTGTTTGTTGGCAGTCTGTATATCTTCTTTGGAGAAATGTCTATTTAGGTATTCTGCCCATTTTTGGATTGGGTTGTTTGTTTTTTTGTTATTGAGCTGCATGCGCTGCTAGTAAATTTTGGAGATTAATCCTTTGTCAGTTGCTTTATTTGCAAATATTTTCTCCCATTCTGAGGGTTGTCTTTTGGTCTTGATTATGGTTTCCTTTGATGGGCAAAAGCTTTGAAGTTTCATTAGGTCCCATTTGTTTATTGTTGTTTTTATTTCCATTACTCTAGGAGGTGGGTCAGAAAGGACCTTGCTGTGATTTATGTCATAGAGTGTTCTGCCTATGTTTTCCTCTAAGAGTTTGATAGTTTCTGGCCTTACATTTAGGTCTTTAATCCATCTTGAGCTTATTTTTGTGTATGGTGTTAGGGAGTGATCTAATCTCATACTTTTATATGTACCTGTCCAGTTTTCCCAGCACCATTTATTGAAGAGGCTGTCCTTTCTCCACTGTACATTCCTGCCACCTTTATCAAAGATAAGGTGTCCATATGTGCGTGGGTTTATCTCTGGGCTTTCTATGCTGTTCCATTTATCTATCTTTCTGTTTTTGTGCCAGCACCATACTATCTTGATTACTGTAGCTTTGTAGTATAGTCTGAAGTCAGCGAGCCTGATTCCTCCAGCTCCTTTTTTCGTCCTCAAGATTGTTTTGGCTATTCGGGGTCTTTTGTGTTTCCATACAAATTGCGAAATTTTTTGTTCTACTTCTGTGAAAAATGCCAGTGATAGTTTGATAGGAATTGCATTGAATCTATAGATTGCTTTGGGTAGTAGAGTCATTTTCACAATGTTGATTCTTCCAATCCAAGAACATTGTATATCTCTCCATCTATTTGTATCATCTGTAATTTCTTTCATCAGTGTATTATAATTTTCTGCATACAGGTCTTTTGTCTCCTTAGGTAGGTCTATTCCTAGGTATTTTATTCTTTTTGTTGCAATGGTAAATGGGAGTGTTTTCTTGATTTCAATTTCAGATTTTTCATCATTAGTATATAGGAATGCCAGAGATTTCTGTGCATTAATTTTGTATCCTGCTACTTTACCAAATTCATTGATTACTTCTAGTAGTTTTCTGGTAGCGTCTCTAGGATTCTCTATGTATAGTATCATGTCATCTGCAAACAGTGACAGCTTTACTTCTTCTTTTCTGATTTGGATTCCTTTTATTTCCTTTTCTTCTCTGAGTGCTGTGGCTAAAAATTCCAAAACTATGTTGAATAATAGTGGTGAGAGTGGGCAACCTTGTCTTGTTCCTGATCTTAGTGGAAATGCTTTCAGTTTTACACCATTGAGGATGATGTTGGCTGTGGGCTTGTCATATATGGCCTTTATTATGTTCAGGGAAGTTCCCTCTATGCCTACTTTCTGCAGGGTTTTTATCATAAATGGGTGTTGAATTTTGTCAAAAGCTTTCTCTGCATCTACTGAGATGATCATATGGTTTTTCTCCTTCAATTTGTTAATATGATTATCACATTGATTGATTTGCGTATATTGAAGAATCCTTGCATTCCTGGAATAAACCCCACATGATCATGGTGTATGATCCTTTTAATGTGCTGTTGGATTCTGTTTGCTAGTATTTTGTTGAGGATTTTTGCATCTATGTTCATCAGTGATATTGGCCTGTAGTTTTCTTTCTTGGTGACATCCTTGTCTGGTTTTGGTATCAAGGTGATTGTGGGCTCGTAGAAGGAATTTGGGAGTGTTCCTCTCTCTGCTATATTTTGGAAGAGTTTGAGAAGGATAGGTGTTAGCTCTTCTCTAAATGTTTGATAGAATTCGCCTGTGAAGCCATCTGGTCCTGGGCTTTTGTTTGTTGGAAGATTTTTAATCACAGTTCCAATTTCAGTGCTTGTGATTGGTCTGTCCATATTTTCTATTTCTTCTGGATTCAGTCTCGGCAGGTTGTGCATTTCTAAGAATTTGTCCATTTCTTCCAGCTTGTCCATGTTATTGGCATAGAGTTGCTTGTAGTAATCTCTCATGATCTTTTGTATTTCTGCAGTGTCAGTTGTTACTTCTCCTTTTTCATTTCTAATTCTATTGATTTGAGTCTTCTCTCTTTTTTTCTTGATGAGTCTGGATAGTGGTTTATCTATTTTGTTTATCTTCTCAAAGAACCAGCTTTTAGTTTTATTGATCTTTGCTATCGTTTCCTTCATTTCTTTTTCATTTATTTCTGATATGATTTTTATGATTTCTTTCCTTCTGCTAGCTTTGGGGTTTTTTGTTCTTCTTTCTCTAATTGCTTGAGGTGCAAGGTTAGGCTGTTTATTCGAGATGTTTCCTGCTTCTTAAGGTGGGCTTGTATTGCTATAAACTTCCCCCTTAGAACTGCTTTTGCTGCATCCCATAGGTTTTGGGTCGTCGTGTCTCCATTGTCATTTGTTTCTAGGTATTTTTTTATTTCCTCTTTGATTTCTTCAGTGATCACTTCATTATTAAGTAGTGTATTGTTTAGCCTCCATGTGTTTGTATTTTTTACAGATCTTTTCCTGTAATTGATATCTAGTCTCATGGCGCTGTGGTCAGAAAAGATATTTGATACAATTTTAATTTTCTTAAATTTACCAAGGCTTGATTTGTGACCCAAGATATGATCTATCCTGAAGAATGTTCCATTAGCACTTGAGAAAAATGTGTATTCTGTTGTTTTTGGATGGAGTGTCCTGTTAATATCAATTAAGTCCATCTTGTTTAATGTATCATTTAAAGCTTGTGTTTCCTTATTTATTTTCATTTTGGATGATCTGTCCATGGGTGAAAGTGGGGTGTTAAAGTCCCCTGCTATGAATATGTTACTGTCATTTTCCCCTTTTATGGCTGTTAGCATTTGCCTTATGTATTGAGGTGCTCCTATGTTGGGTGCATAAATATTTACAATCGTTATATCTTCTTCTTGGATCGATCCCTTGATCATTATGTAGTGTCCTTCTTTGTCTCTTTTAATAGTCCTTATTTTAAAGTCTATTTTCTCTGATATGAGAATTGCTACTCCAGCTTTCTTTTGGTTTCCATTTGCATGGAATATCTTTTTCTATCCCCTTACTTTCAGTCTGTATGTGTCTCTAGGTCTGAAGCGGGTCTCTTGTAGACAGCATATATAAGGGTCTTTTTTTGTATCCATTCACCCAATCTGTGTCTTTTGGTGGGAGCATTTAGTTCATTTACATTTAAGGTAATTATCGATATGTATGTTCCTATTCCCATTTTCTAAATTGTTTTGGGTTCGTTATTATAGGTCTTTTCCTTCTCTTGTGTTTCTTGTCTAGAGAAGTTCCTTTAACATTTGTTGTAAAGCTGGTTTGGTGGTGCTGAACTCTCTCAGCTTTTGCTTGTCTGTAAAGGTTTTAATTTCTCCATCAAATCTGAATGAGATCCTTGCTGGGTGGAGTAGTCTTGGTTGCAGGTTTTTCTCCTTCATCTCTTTCAGTATGTCCTGCCACTCCTTTTTGGTTTGTAGGGTTTCTGCTGAGAGATCAGCTGTTAACCTTATGGGGATTCCCTTGTGTGTTATTTGTTGTTTTTCCCTTGCTGCTTTTAATATGCTTTCTTTGTATTTAATTTTTGACAGTTTGATTAATATGTGTCTTGGCGTATTTCTCCTTGTATTTATCCTGTATGGGACTCTCTGTGCTTCCTGGACTTGATTAACTATTTCCTTTCCCATATTAGGGAAGATTTCAACTATAATCTCTTCAAATATTTTCTCAGTCCCTTTCTTTTTCTTTTCTTCTTCTGGAACCCCTACAATTCGAATGTTGGTACGTTTAATATTGTCCCAGAGGTCTCTGAGACTGTCCTCAGTTCTTTTCACTCTTTTTTCTTTATTCAGCTCTGCAGTAGTTACTTCCAATATTTTATCTTCCAGGTCACCTGTCCGTTCTTCTGCCTCAGTTATTCTGCTATTGATCCCATCTAGAGTACTTTTAATTTCATTTATTGTGTGGTTCATCATTGCTTGTTTCATCTTTATTTCTTCTAGGTCCTTGTTAACTGTTTCTTGCATTTTGTCCATTCTACTTCCAAGATTTTGGATCATCCTTACTATCATTATTCTGAATTCTTTTTCATGTAGACTGCCTCTTTCCTCTTCATTTGTTAGGTCTGGTGCATTTTTATCTTGCTCCTTTATCTGCTGTGTGTTTTTCTGTCTTATCATTTTGCTTATCTTACTGTGTTTGGGGTCTCCTTTTTGCAGGCTGCAGGTTCGTAGTTCCTGCTGTTTTTGATGTCTGTCTCTAGTGGCTAAGGTTGGTTCAGTGGGTTGTGTAGGCTTCCTGGTGGAGGGGACTAGTGCCTGTGTTGTGGTGGATGAGGCTGGATCTTGTCTCTCTAGTGGGCAGGTTCACGTCTGGTGGTGGGTTTGGGGGTGTCTGTGGACGTATTATGATTTTAGGCAGCCTGTCTGCTAATGGGTGGGGTTGTGTTCCTGTTTTGCTAGTTGTTTGGTATAGGTTGTCCAGCACTGTAGCTTGCTGGTTGTTGAGTGAAGCTGGGTGCTGGTGTTAAGATGGAGGTCTCTGGGAGATTTTCGCCGTTTGATATTATGTGGAGCTGGGAGGTCTCTTGTTGACCAGTGTCCTGAAGTTGGCTCTCCTACCTCAGAGGCAGAGCCCTGACTCCTGGCTGGAGCAACAAGAGCCTTTCATCCACACGGCTCAGAATAAAAGGGAGAAAAAGTAGAAAGAATTAGTAGAAGTATGAAGAAAGAAAGAAAGAAAGGAGGGAAGGAAGGAAGGAAGGAAGGAAGGAAGGAAGGAAGGAAGGAAGGAAGAAAGGAAGAAAGAAAGAAAGAAACAAAGAAGGAAAGAAGGCAAGAAGAAAAGAAAGGAGGCAGGGAGGGAGGAAGGAAGGAAGGAGGGAAGGAAGGAAAAAGGACAGAAAGAAAGACGATACAGTAAAGTAAAATAAAGTATAATAAAGCTATTGAATTAAAAAAGAATTATTTAGAAAAAAAAGGGATGGATAGAACCTTAGGAAAAATGTTGGAAGCAAAGCTATACAGACAAAATCTTACACAGAAGCATACACATACACTCTCACAAAAAGATGTAAAGGGGAAAAAATCATAAAGCTTGCTCTCAGAGACCACCTCCTCACTTTGGGATGATTCGTTGTCTAAAGGAGGGAAGGAAGGAAGGAAAGAAAGAAAGAAAGAAAGAAAGAAAAAACGAAGGTAAAGTATAACAAAGTTATTACAATTAAAATTAATTATTAAGGAAAAAATTTTAAAAAAATCCATGGACGGATAGAACCCTAGGACAAATGGTTGAAACAAAGCTATACAGACAAGATATCACACAGAAGCATACATATACACATTCACAAAAAGAGGAAAAGGGGAAAAAATCATAGATCTTGCTCTGGAAGCCCACCTCCTCAATTTGGGATGATTAGTTGTCTATTCGTGTATTCCACAGATGCAGGGTACATCAAGTTGATTGTGCAGCTTTAATCCGCTGTTTCTGAGGCTGCTGGGAGAGATTTCCCTTTCTATTCCTTGTTCTCACAGCTCACAGGGGCTCAGCTTTGGATTTGGCCCTGCCTCTGCGTGTAGGTCGCTGGAGGGCGTCTGTATTTTGCTCAGACAGGATGGGGTTAAAGGAGTCGCTGATTCGGGGGCTCTGGCGCACTCAGGCCGGGGGGGAGGGAGGGGCACTGCGTGCGGGGCGGGCCTGTGGCGGGAGAGGCCGGCGTGACGTTGCACCAGCCTGAGGCCCGCCATGCGTTCTCCCGGGGAAGTTGTCCCTGGATTCCGGGAACCTGGCAGTGGCGGGCTGCACAGGCTCCCCGGAAGAGGGGTGTGGGTAGTGACCTGTGCTCGTACACAGGCCCCTTGCTGGCAGCAGCAGCAGCCTTAGAGTCTCCCGCCTGTCCCTGGGGTCCGTGCTTTTAGCCGCGGCTCGCGCCCGTCTCTGGGGTCCTCGCTTTTAGCCTGGCTCGCGCCTGTCTCTGGAGTTCCTTTAAGCAGAGCTCTTAAACCCCTCTCCTCACGCACTAGGAAACAAAGAGGGAAGAAAAAGTCTCTTGCCTCTTCGGCAGGTGCAGACTTTTCCCCGGACTCCCTCCCGGCTAGCCGTGGTGCACTAACCCCTTCAGGCTATGTTCAAGCCGCCAACCCCAGTCCTCTCCCTGCACTCCAACCGAAACCCGAACCTCAGCTCGCAGCCCCGCCCACCCCGGCTGGTGAGCAGACAAGCCCCTTGGGCTGGTGAGTGCCGGTTGGCACGGATCCTCTGTGCGGGAATCTCCTCGCTTTGCCCTCCACACCCCTGTTGCTGTGCACTCCTCCGTGGCCCCGAAGCTCCCCCCTCCGCCTCCCGCAGCCTCTGCCCGCAAAGGGGCTTCCTAGTGTGTGGAAACTTTTCCTCCTTCCAGCTCCCTCCCACTGGTGCAGGTGCCGTCCCTATTCTTTTGTCTCTGTTTTTTCTTTTGCCCTACCCAGGTACATGGGGAGTTTGTTGCCTTTTGGGAGGTCTGAGGTCTTCTGCCAGCCTTCAGTAGGTGTTCTGTAGGAGTTGTTCCATGTGTAGATGTATATCTGTTGTATCTGTGGGGAGGAAGGTGATCTCCGCGTCTTAATCTTCCACCATCTTTAAGGTCCCCCCCCATGTTTAAATTTTGAGTAGCCACTAAAGTATTTTCCACAGCCGCTGCACCAATTTACATTCCCACCAGCAATATATGAAGGTTCCAATTTTTTCACATCTTCATCAACACTTCTTATTTTTTTTAATTATATTTATTCTAGTGGGTATAATGTGGTATCTCACTATGATTTTAATTTGTTTTTCCTTAATGACTAATAATATTAATTATCTTTTTACATTTTTATCGGCCATTTGTATATCGTATTTGTATAAATGTCAAGTACTTTGACCATTTTAACTTGGATTTTTTGTTTTTAACTGTTAACGTAAGGTCTCTTTATATATTCTGGATATTAGACTCTTGTCAGATGCATGAGTTGCAAATATTTTCTCCCATTCTGTTGTTTGTCTTTTCACTTTCTTGATAGTATCCTTTGAGGGAAAAATGATTTTAATTTGATGAAGTCCAGTTTATCTATTTTTTATTTTGTTTCTCATGCTTTTGGTGTCATATCTAAAAATTCATTCCCTAATCCAAAGTCAGAAAACTTACACTTATGTTTTTCCTGAGTCTTATAGCATCAGCTTTCAAGTTTATATCTTTAATCCATTTTGAGTTATTTTTGTATATGTTGTAAGGCAGGAGTCCAATTTCATTCTTTTTCATGTGGATATCCAGTTGTCCCAGAACCATTTGTTGAAAGGACTATTCTTTCTTTGTTGAATGATCTTGGTTTTAAGGGGGTGGTATTCAAAACAAGACATTTGATCGTATTGTAAGATACAATCAATACATTTTCAAGATTTTAAAACTAGGACCTTAAGTAAGTAAGCAAGTAAGTAAGTAATGTGGAAGAGTAATACTGAAGAATAGCAATACATAGACTGTATGAATGTGATTATAACTAGAATTTACTAAGCATGAAAGTAAGCATTCATAATAAATCACATATAACTTGTTTCACTGTATATACAAGTAAATCATGTGAGAATATGTTCTGTTCTGACCACCAGCACAGGGTGTTCCAACAGTCATTCACTATTATCTAAATCTCTTTCCTGCCATGAAATTTTATTCCATTCTTCTATGTTGATTGGTCTCATAAAGCTATGTTGATTTTTTGCAGCTGAAATACTTTTCCCCCTCTTAAAGTTCCACTGGTCTTGTTTTACTGCCTCTTATAGGAAGCTTGCAAAGTCATTTCCTTTTCTTTCCAAATTTCTCATACTTTATCTTGTTCCTTTTCTTTTCACTGTTTTCTTTTCTCTTTGTTCTGTGTGCTTCATTTTACTTTCATTCGTCTTTTTTTTTTTCTATTTCTTTATGCTTGTAATGAATAGGTGAGCAAACCGATTCATTATCCCGCATTGTGAAGGTAAAAGATTGACTTTCTAGCAAAGCCATCATAAATAATTGCTTCAGGAAAGAAATTTACCATTTATCATTTTCTGATTCCTGCTTGATCTCAATCATCCTTAGTCCTCCTAGTGCCAAAGCTGGGACCACTGTTCTCACCTGCAGGCTTAGCCTGGAAACATTGATTTTAGAATATAAGGCTTTAAAAATTGCCATCCTATCACTCTGTGACTCAATATCAAGTTACTCATGCTACTTGTTTGGACCCGCAATTATGATCCTTTGGATAAATGCTCTTGTGATTTGTTCATTTTGTCCCCATCTTGCCATTCTGGTAACCCATTTTCATTAATTATTTTCTGAGCCTGAGTCCCTATCTTGGTACCTTGCCTTCTACTTCAGTCTTCTAGGACTGGATTTTTGTTTTGTTTCTGTCCATTCCCCCTTCTTCCCTGGAGTTCTCCTTTCTGAACTCCAGGACAGTAGCCAAGTCCATGTTAACTTGCTGATGGTCTACTCTGACTTCTGTATTAGCCTCATGAATCCCTTTTTTCTGCTCAGCTGGACTGTTGGGAATTACTATTGTCTTATAAGCAAATAACCTCAAGTTCACCATTCTTAAACTTCAGTGTGCATAGAAATAACTCGTGGTATATATTAGAATTTCAGATTACTGTATTCTATGATCTGAAATTTTGATTCATTATGTTTGGGGAAAAGCACAGGTCTTTTAATATTTAACAAGCTCTTTTGGTGATTCTTATGCCAGTGGTCAGCAGACCATACTTTGTAAAACATTATAACTTACAATTATGGCTCGCCAATGAAATGTTTACTATTATCTATTGCCATATTATTTGGAAGCTACTTCTGAATTGAACTTCACTGAGTCTAAAGGACTGGATCTGTTTTAGCTGCCTGTCATACCTGATGATTTCCACCTGTGAGGTTTGCTGAGACCTAAATGGCTTGTTTCATTTTTTTTATTTTTGAATTTTTATTGGAGTACAGTTGATTTACAATGTTGTGTTACTTTCAGGTATACAGCAAAGTGAATCAGTTATATATATATATCCACTCTTTCTTAGATTCTTTTCCCATACAGGCCTTTACAGAGTGTTGAGTAGAGTTCCCTGTGCTATACAATAGGTCCTTATTAGTTACTTATTTCATATATAGTAGTGTGTATATGTCAATCCCAATCTCCCAATTTTTCCCTCACCCCCTTACCAACTGGTAAGCATAAGGTTCTTTTTATACATCTGTGAGTCTACTTCTATTTTGTAAATAAGTTCATTTGTACCCTTTTTTTTCTTTTAGATTCTACATATAAGTGATAACATATGATATTTTTGTTTCTCTGACTTACTTCTGAATTGAACTTCAGAGTCTAAAGAGCTGTATTCCCTGCCTGTCATACCTGACGATTTCCACCTGTGAGGTGAGATGTCAATGGATGGTTTCTGCATTCAAACTAAAGATGGGCAGGACCAGGCTCTGATCCTAGAAGTAGGCCCTATATGTGTGGCTTGAAGTTGAAATCACACTTTCCAAGGGTGCATAACAAATGAGCTTGATTTGAGTGTGATTTGATGGGTGATGCTTAGTAGCAGGGCAGAGACAATACTTGTGTTGTCAAGTGATAAGTGGGAATCTGGAAAATATTCAGCATCATGGACATTTGATGGTTTTGGTTGCCCAGCATTAATTTCCTTTTCTTAATTAGTATTTTAATTTCATTATGAGGAATTGCCTCTTCTCCAGTGCATCTTCTGTAATCAGGTCCCACTTCCTCCCCTAACCAAAGAATGAAATAGTGATCATAATTATGCCAACTTAACACTACTTTCCTGGAATTTCAAGCTTGAAGGGAATTGCAAAAAGACAAACAAGTTTGAATCTATTCTATTCCAGCAGAGGGTCCAGTGCATACTCTTTTGCTACAAGAGAATTCCTATTCCTATGGTTACATCTTCTTAGTCTTTAGCTGCCTTTGTTCTTGCTGATTTCTAAACCTGGTTCTCCAGCCTTCGGGTGATTTCTATGAAGAAACAATATGTTTCCAATTAATTTCATTTTGCCTAAGTTAGCCAGATTTACTTCCTGTTGCTTGTAAATAAAGAACTGTAAAGGATATATTCAGGAAGATAAGGCAAAAGGACTGGAAAATTGTAATACAAGCTTGGGGGAAGAGGGTTCTCTGAAGGGAGAGCAACATGTTGGCGGACTCATGTGGGCCCAGAATTTGGCCTAAGAATACCAGTTTTAGGGCTGAGAATAAGAGAACTAAGTCTAGATTCTACCTGTCAGTGATAATGTGTTACTAATGTATTGAACGGTGTTGAACCTGCAATTTGAAGTTTTTATACTTATAGAGAGAAGTAGCTGGAAAAGGTAGAGACTGATGGGGCCTGACACACCCCAAAGATCATCTCTAGTTCTAAACCTAGGCCCTGTTAATCATCTTCATCCACTTCTGGAAACCACACTATTCCTGACTACTGAGATACACCTCTAAGAACAAGCAGCATATTGTGAAGATCAAGATAAATACTGGTTCAGACCTTTTAATTTATGCCTTTCCACATGTATATCACATTTAATAATTTTTATTGGTGGGGATGGAAGTAAGGGTAAAGAGGATACAGGTGTTGAAAATTATGTTTATATTTATATCTTGAAAATAAAATTCATTGACATTTCCTAATATGCCATCTTGTTATGGTAGGAAGAGAAGGCAGAGCTAGAGATTGATGAGTCAAACTATGATGGGGTTGTACTTGAGCTGGATAATTTCCACCTGGACAAATAAGAAATGTTCAAGAAAAATGTTTACTTATTCAGCATTAGGAAGTATAAAAATATTCTATATTTGATTCTAAAAATCATATGCACTCTTCTTTCTACTAAAACTGTGTCTATAATACAATTTTTTCATTTTTAAACTATTTTATTTTACAGGTATTTAGCAGGCAAACTTCTGGAAGGTAATGGTTATAAGCATGACATTTGCAGCATCAAAGACCAGAATTTGAATATCAGTTTTATTATTTACTAATTGTGTAACCTTGGAAAAACTGTTTAAACTCTCTGAACCTCAGGTGTTTTTGTTTTAATTTTTAAAATAGTCATAATAATACTTCATAGTCTTGTATAAAATAAAGTAATAATCACAAAGCATCTAGCATTGTGCCTGGAACTTAGTAAGTAGTAAATATATTATTAGTAGCAGTAATAGTTGTAGTTACAAATTGAGAGACTGTATTGATTTGCCAGCATGATAGCCTGTCTTTTTTGGAAAGATGATTTTTAACATAAATTTTTAAAAATTGATTAAATATTCATTTTTTAGTTTAATTTGGGTCAGTTTTTTAGGAGACTGATTGTACCAAACTATCAACTGTCAACAACAACTGAGTCAGTCTTTGGTCTCCCAACAAAGCTGGTTAGTGTCATAGGAGCCCCTGTTGGAGCATTCAGCTAGTATCTCAGAAAACAGTTCATGGCTGTCTCTAACTAACTGTCTGTCTCATAACTAATCTAATATAATCTTCATAGCCCAGCGAGATAAATAGGGATATCACCTCATGTTACATAACTGAAGTGCAGAGGGCTTAAAAGACTTGCCCAAGATTACATAGTCTGGAAATGAGTCAAACTCAAATCTTTTGTTTTCAAATCCTGTGTTAATTCCATTATGTTTAGAATATGGTAATTTTTGGTATCATATTATAATGCAAATAAGAGCTGTCAATGTTATTAAAGGAAATGTGGTGGGGAGGGGCAGCAACCCAATATGGATAAGTTATTTAAAAAGAATCTTCTTTTTGGTTTTATAGCAGGTTCCATTTGAGTGAATTATTCAGTTGAATTGCTTTAATGTTAGTATATCTATAGTGAAGAACCAGTATTAGTAAGAAAGAACATAGTCACACAAATCTAGAGAATGATGATATCTCCTCACGGATCATCTCCCTAGTGATTCTCTACCATAGCTGGCTGCACATTTACAGATCAATAAAATCTGAAATTGGGGAAGGGGCACTGAATATATACTTTTAAAAGCTACCAAGGCGATTCTCATGTGTAACCAGAGTTGATAACCCCTGATTAGCCCAACTCCTTATTTAGCAAAACATGGTGACCTCAAACTAGTGTCTTAACTACTGCATTAAATATAATTAAACATATATATATTTTCCGTATTGCTCTTGGAAAATCTTGCACTCAAATTTTTATTGACATTATCACCTATTTTGCTTAAGTATTGACTTTACAAGAGTATGGTCTTGAATTAGCATAGCCCAGCGAAGACATGAAGAAAAGGTCCTTGAAGTTCTATTAACTTTTTGCTCAAAGGGAAGTATGAACTTGCAAGGGAATATGTAAACCAGAATGTTTAGGGAGAGAGGTCACCTCTGCTTTTGGTTGTTGCTTTCCATTAGTTTGAAAGGTGTGGTAATTCATTGGCAGGGTGGAATGGAGTGGCTGTAAATAGTTGAACCAGAGGTCAAGATGTGGAAGTTTAACATATAGCCCTTTTTAGTTTTGATTCATTGTTCAACCTAAAGTAAAGTCCTAGGATATTGGAGGCGTATATATTTAAAGATAAGAATAATATACCTTTTAAAGGCCAAGTACAAGTCACTTTTAGATGGTCACCGTTGGAGATTATTCATGCTCTGTTTGGGATAATTAAGAACTGATTCAAAATAGTGCTTTTTATTTGACTTTAAAAATTTTTGTATTTATACTTAAATACAGATGTTTTAAATGCACTAAGAATTCAACTAAAATAATTTAATGATCCCATCCCAAAGACCTGTTGGGGATATTGGGAAGATATCCAGTTTATCCATCATCATGTTCTGCTCACTTCTTCACTGTAGTCCTTTCATGTTGAGCACAGATAGCTTTGTCATTGGGGCCATAGCAGAGGTGTTCTTCTAAAATCGCTCATGTAGCTATAAGAGGCTACATGTTTGGGTTTTAATGAGCTTGCTTGTTAGGATGGAAACTGAGACAAACTAGACACGGAGAGAATGAGAGTGTTGTAAGAAAGAGAAAAATTAATAAATACTAAATTGAATAGAAGATCACTGAGTCTCAGATTTGGAAGAAATCTTGAAGTTCATATGATACAATTCTCCACCTCAGGCAGAAATGCTCTCTTCAATATCCTTGTCAAGTGGTTGTCTAATCTTCATTTGAAAACTTCTAGTAATGTGGAACTGCTCTTTGTACAAACCATTTAACGTTTAATTAAGGTATCATCCATTTCTAAGAAAGTTTAAAAGCTCTTGTTTGAGTCACAGATAGTAAAATAGAGGTGATAAATGATCAGCTATCATTCTAGTCAATTGGCCAATCACATAAAAAGAGACTATTTCTCTGTATCCCTAGAAAAAAGTCAGCAACACTAGAAATTTGGTATAGCTGACTGGAGTTTGACTAGGCTGTCAAGTGCAAAGGACACTAACTAATAACAAATTTGCAAATTAGTTTGCAGCAACATGCTCCACAATGCAATTATCCCTATCCTTCTTAGTGGAAAGTTACACATATTCATCTGGTTGTCTGCTGTTTTTTTTCTTCTTTCACCAGACCTTGCCCTACACTCTGTTAATGGAACAGCTAAAAGTGTTAGTAAAGCAGTAGCCAAATTTCTACATCATCAGTTGAAAAAAGATGGGTAACCCAATCTGGAAGCAATTCCTGAAGAGGGTTTCTGAAATGCTTTGAGCAGTGGAAAAATAGTTTTAGCATGTATATCACAACCCAAGGCAAAATTTTTGAAGGTAATAACACTCATTTAGATATAAATCTGATGTTTTTTAAAACATTCATGTTACATTTCAGTCACAGCATTTCTCTGTCACTGTCACTCTATGTTCTCTGGTAGAATGTGAACTTCATTTAAGGTCTATTGCTTGAGCTGTTAAATGTTCACTTTGATGAAGCCTACTCAAAGACCTATTCTGAATCAGTCCAGAGTGACTGTAGGTGACAGTTTGAAAATATAATTGCATGTTTAAAAGTCAAAATTTTCTAAACGATTCAGTTATTCCTTTAATTTTTAATTTTTTTGAATGAAAGATTTTTAAAATTCTATAGTGCTTTACAATTTTCAAAAGTTTCACACACATGATTTCATATAATCCCCAACACCCTTATATTGCTCTTCCCCTCCCTCTCCCCACTGGTAATCAATAGTTTGTTTTATATATCAGTGAGTTTGCTTCTTTTTTGTTTTATTCATTAGTTTGTTTTCTTTTTCAGATACCACATATAAATGATATCATACAGTATTTGTCTTTCTCTGTCTGACTTATTTCATTTAGTATAATGTTATTTCTTTAATATCTGTCATTATTAACTGAATTATCTTGTTTTTTATGGAATAATTAAAAAATAAATTTCAAAGTAAAATTCATACGGTATTTACTGGAACTTTTAGTTTCATTACTTTAAATATAAATTTGCTTATTGGTGAAATTTTCTATGAACAGCATAAAAACTGCAATTGCATTATCAATCATTCTATGTTGATTTAGTTTTGTTGTGTGTTCAATTTGGATATGGAAGGGTTATTTGTTTACAGAGATATTAAAACTATTGGTCAGGTTTGATTTGGTTCAATGGGAGTATTGCTGTCTTTTCTGCATTATATTCAATGGTGTGGTTATAGGTTTTGTGGCCATTTCTTGGTTATTCATGCTAACAGAGGGAAGGAATGGCTTAAGTAATCCCAAAATAATTTCTATGTGCCTTTGGAATATGATTTTGAATTTCCATTCTATTATAAAAATTTTATGTTCTGGGAATATTTTTTAAAATAATTATATCACAACTTTATATTTCACCCTGTACTGGCATTTCTTTGCCAGTTCATATATCACTATTGGTAGAGAAAGGCCTTTATATTCTAGCTTCTGCCATCATAAAAATAATGAACTTGGTTAAAAGAGTGACTTTTTTTTTTCATTTTCAAGCAATTGTTGTGTTCCTATTTTGTATTAGGCACTCTGCTAGGTACAATAAGAGACACAGAGATGAAGAAGGTATTCCCTTCCTTGAGAGAATCATAGTCAAAAAACAAAGACAATATACATGTATCTATAATGCTTAGAGAATTACAGAGTGCAGAAGATTTATTTCTAATTTGGGTGAGGATGAAAGGGAGCAGAGAAAGACTTTTAAGTAGGGTTCTGAAGGATTAGTAATATCTAAGTATCTGAGTAAGGGAGAAAGTATCTTTCCAGACAAGGGGAAGTTTGAGGCATGTTGGGGATGTGATGAGTAATCACAAAAGGGAGTGATGGCAAATAAGTTTGGAAATATAACTGAAAAACTCATCCATGAGGTCAGTTAGAATATGATAAAATTATAGTGGATAGTAATACCACTTGTATGTAAATGAGAGTTGAATATTCTAATAAAAGATGGAAATATTTTATTGAGATGATCTCAACTGTAAATATGTTATATAGATGTATTAATGTTTTATTTTTGATATTTTATGTTACATTTGAGATGCAAGAGAAGTTTCATTTGAAAATGGGCAATAGAAGACCTGAGGAGTTTCGCTGACACATACATTAAATTTAGTGCAGTTACAGCAATCCAGACAAACTAATGAGGGTATGGAGTGGAAACTTTTGTAATTTCATTAATTAAAAAGAAAGCCATTATTATGTAGCTATTTTATTTATTACAAAATTATATTTAGAAACATTGAGTTTTTTGCAAATTTGTAATAAGTTTAATAGACTCATTGAAATTAGGTCACAAAGTGAAACCTGCTCTTGTGAATGAATTGCTAGTCAGAAAATAAGTTCTGCCACTGATGCTCAAGGGGTCTATTTTCCTCCAAGTAAAATGATTGACTTATTTGGCTTTCAGCCCTCAAGTCTGAATTCAGGAATCAGCACAGTCCAGTAGGAAAAGGGCTGAACAAAGATTTAAAGGAATATTTGGCTTAAGTTTCAGTTCTTGTAGAATGTATTTTTTTTTATGACTGTGTTTACACAAGGGATGGATCAAGTTGGAGCCATAATTTTGGGGGGTTTTTGGAGGTTTTCTTTGCGGTACACAGGCCTCTCACTGTTGTGGCTTCTCCCGCTGCGGAGCACAGGCCCCGGACGCGCAGGCTCAGCGGCCATGGCTCATGGGCCTAGCCGCTCCGTGGCATGTGGGATCTTCCCGGACCGGGGCACGAACCCGTGTCCCCTGCATCGGCAGGCGGACTCTCAACCACTGCGCCACCAGGGAAGCCCGGGGCCATAAATTTTAATCTAAAGTAACACAATAACAAGTATACCAAGTATGCCAAGTATACCAAACATTTTCCCATAATTCACAAAATAAAAGCTAAAACAACACAAAAGGGAGGAGCTAGTGCAGAAAAGTAGCTCAGCTTTTAGAATGTTTGCATCAGTTATTTAATTAATTAGTAGCAAGCTGTGTTTTCTTAAGGGGAAAACAATTCTGACATAAACATTCCCCACATCTGATTTCAGAAATCCTTGCATGTATAACTTAGTTAAATTATACCTGCCTAATAAGTGATGGCTTTTTGAAATATATGCTGATTGTGATTTGAAATAAAGTTTAAATGTACCAAAGAAATAAACATTATGTTCTTGCTTGAATTTCCCACCTCCCTAGTCAAGTGGAATTTATTCTATATGATATACTTGTTAAACAAAAACTTGAGTGAGAGAAAACGTATTTCACATTTGGAGTAGAAATGTCAAGAGACATCCAGTTCTTGGAATTAGGTATTTCCATAAACGAAGTCATTAGGGCATAAAAAGTACATTTGTACAAAACATAACAGTTCAGAGTATTTTCATATCAATTTTATTCTCAATTGTTAATTATTATTAACACTTTTATTGGATAGGTATGACAAATAAAATTCTTTACATTTTACTGTTGAGGAAACTGGAATTCAGAGAGTTTACCTTAGACAACTCAGACTAGAATGCACATCTCTTGACAGACTGGAACTTTAAAAAATTTTTTTGAAATAATTTCATACTCATATAGAACTTTCAAAAACAGTATGGATTAAATGCTATGTACCTTTCACCCAGCTTCCCCCAATGACATCTTATGTAACTTATATACAATGTCAAACCCATAGTATGACACCCTTTCCTCCCTTTATTCCTTTATTTTTTGTGTATAGTTCTATAAAATTATCATATGTTGAAATTTGTGTAACTACCATTACAATCAGGATACAGAACTGTTCTATCACCCCAAAGAAATTTCTCTTTATACTTATACTCTCTTCCAAATGTAACCTTTGGCAATTACCAATTTGTCTAGATTCAAGTCCTTTGTCAGATATGTGATTTACAGATACTTTCCCCCAGTCTGTAGCCTGTCTTTTCATTCTCTTCTGAGAGTCTTTCACAGAGCAAAAGTTTCTAATTGTGAAGAGGTACAATTGATCAACTTTACCATTTACAGATTGTTCTTTTGGTGTCAGGTTTACAGACTTGTTGCCTAGTTCTAGATCCTGAAGATTTTCTCTCTTTTTTTTAATTGAAGTACAGTTGATTTACAACATTGTGTTAGTTTTAAGTATACAGCAAAGTGATTTAGATATATATTATATATACAAATACATATTTGTATTTCACATGTTTCCGTTATAGGTTATTACAAGATATTGAATATAATTCCCTGTGCTATACAGTTAATCTTTGTTGCTTACCTATTTTATGTATAGTAGTTTGTATCTGTTAATCCCACACTCTGAATTTATCCCACCCCACCCCCCATTTTGGTAACCACAAGTTTTTTTTCTATGTCTGTGCCTCTGTTTCATATATAGATTCATTTGTATTACTTTTAAGATTCCACATATAAGTGATAGAATATAATATTTGTCTTTATCTGACTTACTTCACTAAGTATGATATTATCTAGTTCCATCCATGTTGCTGCAAATGGCAATATTTCATTCTTTGTTATGGCAGATAAATATTCCAGTGTGTGTGTGTGTGTGTGTGTATGTGTGCATATATATATATAATATATATATATTATATATATATAATATATATATTATATATATATATAATATATATATATATATATCACATCTTCTTAAGCCAATCCTCTGTTGATGGGCACTTGGGTTCTTTCCATGTCTTGGTTATTATAAAGAGTACTGTTATGGACTTCTCTGACAGTCCAGTGGTTAAGACTCCACATTTTCACTACAGGGGGCATGGGTTCAATCCCTGGTCAGGGAAGATCCTGCATGCTGTGCAGTGCAGCCAAAAAAAAAAAATAGTGCTGTGATGAACAATGGAGTGCACGTATCTATTCGAAATAGTGTTTTCATTTTTTCCAGATATGTACCCAGGAGTGGGATTGCTGGATCATATAGTAGCTGTATTTTTAGTTTTTTAAAGGAAACTCCATACTGATTTCCATAGCAGCTACACCAATTTACATTCCCACCAAGAGTGTAGGAGGGCAGCCTTTCCTCCACACTCTCTCCAGTATTTATTATTTGTAGACTTTTTGAAGATAGCTATTCTGGCCAGTGTGAGGTGATATATCATTGTGATTTTGATTTCCATTTCTCTAATAATTAATGATGCTGAACATCTTTTTATGTGTCCGTTGGCCATCTGTATGTCTTCTTTGGAAAAATGTATATTTAGGTCTTCTGTCCATCTTCTGATTGGGTTGTTCATTTTCTCAATATTGAGTTTTATGAGTTGTTTGTATATTTTGGATATTAAGCCCTTGTCAGTTGCATCATTTGCAAATATCAAATATTTTTTCCTATTTTGTAGGTTGTCTTTTCTTTTTTTTTTTGCAGTACATGGGCCTCTCACTGTTGTGGCCTCTCCCATTGCGGAGCACAGGCTTCAGACATGCAGGCTCAGCGGCCATGGCTCATGGGCCCAGCCACTCTGTGGCATGTGGGATCTTCCCGGACTGGGGCATGAACCCGTGTCCCTTGCATCGGCAGGCAGACTCTCAACCACTGCACCACTAGGGATGCCCTGTCTTTTCATTTTATTGATGGTTTCCTTTGTTCTGAAAAAGTTGTATGTTTGATTGGGTCCCACTTCTTACTTTTGCTTTTATTTCTTTTGCCTTGGGAGACAGATCTAGGAAAATATTGCTACAATTTATACCCAAGAATGTTTTGCCTATGTTCTCTTCTAAGAGTTTTATGGTGTCATGTCTTATATTTAGGTCATTAAATTGTTTTGATTCTATTTTTATATATGGTGTGAGGGAGTGGTCTAATTTCATTGATTTACATGTAACTGTCCAGTTTTCTCAACACCACTTGTTGTAGAGATTGTCTTTTTTCCATTGTATATTATTGCCTCCTTTGACATAGATAGACCACAGGTGAGCGGGTTTATTTCTGGACTCTCTGTTCTGTTCCATTGAGCTATATGTCTGTTTGGGGCCAAAACCATGCTGTTTTGATTACTGTAGTTCTGTAGTATAGTCTGAAGTCTGGAAGGGTTATGCCTCCAGCTTTATTTTTTCCTTATGATTGCTTTGGCAATTCTTGGTCTTTTGTGGTTCCATATAAATTTTAAGATATTTGTTCTAGTTATATGTAGAATGTCATGAGTATTTTGATAGGAATTGCATTAAATCTGTAGGTTGCTTTGGGTAGCATGGCCATTTTAACCATATTAATTCTTCCAATCCTAGAGCATGTGATGTCTTTATATTTCTTTGAATCATCTTCAATATACTTCGTCAATGTTTTACTGTTTTCAGCATACAGGTCTTTCACCTCCTTGGTTAAATTTATTCCTAGGTATTTCTTTTTCATGTGATTTTAAATGGGATTTTTGGTTTTTTACCTTCCTTTTCTGAAATTTCATTGTTAGTGTAAAAGACGTAACAAATTCTTTATATTAACCTTGTATCCTGCAACCTTACTGAATTCATTTATTAGTTCTAATAGTTTCTGTATGGAAACCTTAGGGTTTCCTATGTAAAGTATCATGTCATCTACAAATAGTGACAGTCTTACTTCTTCCTTTCAATTTAGATATATATTTTTCCTTTTTCTTGTCTGATTGCTATGGCTAGGACTTCCAATACTATGTTGAATAGGAGTGGTAAGAGTGGGCATTCTTGCCTCATTCCTAGCTTTAATGGGAAGGCTTTCAGTTTTTCACTGTTGAGTATTATGTTGGTTGTGGCTTTGTCATAAATGACTTTTATTATGTTTAGATATGGTCCCTCTATACCCATTTCAGTGAGAGTTTTTATCTAGAATGGATGTTAAATTTTGTCAAATGATTTTACTGCATCTATTGAGATGATTATGTGGCTTTTGTCTTTCCTTTTGTTAATGTGGTATATCACTTTGATTGATTTGCTTATGTTGAACCATCCTTGCAACCCTGGAATGAATCCAACTTGATCATGGTGTATGGTATTTTTTATGTATTGTTTTTGATGTATGATTCTGTTTCCTAATATTTTGTTGAGGATTGTTGCATCTATATTCATTAAAAATAGATGTTGGCCTGTAATTTTCTGTTTTGTAGTGTCTTTTGTTTTGTTATCAGGGTTATGGTGGCTTCATAGAATGAATTTGAGAGTGGTCCCTCCTCTTCAATTTTTTGTAATAGTTTGAAAAGGGTAGCTATAAGTTCTTTGTATGTTTGTTAAAATTCCCCAGTGAAGCCATCAGTCCTGTACTTTTGTTTGGAGGGAGTTTTTTTTTTTTTATTACATATTCTATTTCACTTTTAGTGATCAGTCTGTTCAAAGTGTCTGTCTCCTCTTGACTCAGTATTGGAAAGCTTTCTGTTTCTACAAACTTGTCAACTTCTTCTGGGTTGTCCAACTTGTTGACACATAATGGCTCATAGTATTGTTTTATGAGTTTTGTATTTCTGTGGTATCAGTTGTTATTTCTTTTCTTTCATTTTATTTTGAGGGTGTTTCTTCTTGATGAGCCTGGGTAGAGGTATGTTGATTTTGTTTATCTTTTCAAAAAACCAGCTCTTGTTTCATTGATCTATTCTATGGTTATTTTGAACTCTATTTTATTTCATCTCTGATCTTTATTATTTCCTTCCTTCTGCTGACTTTAGGTATTTTTTGTGGGGGTGAGTACCAAACTACTTTATTTGAAGGAATGAAAGTACTAAGGAAAGAACTTGTAGATGTTTTGGTACAACTTATAGAAAAGGTAAAAGTAACCCAAATATGCAGGCACTGCATTGGTGACAAAGGAAGTCACCCCTCTGGCTATGGAAAGCCAACCTAAAGCTTAGCTCTTGTTATCAGTGTTTCCCAGGGTGTGCTTGTCAAAGAAATACTTTGCCATGCCACGTTTGGTGGCCCCCATCTTATGCAAGTTGTTAACATGGTCACCTAATTCTTTGATGGATTTCACCTGCTCCTTCAGGTAATGAGTCTCAATTAAGTCACACAAATGGTGGTCATTTTTGTCAGTGGCCAGCTTGTGCAGTTCCAGTAGCGACTGATTCACACTTTTTTCCAAGTGTAGTGCACATTCCACTGCGTGCAGCCCATTCTCTGAGTCATCATGGTCTGGTTTCTTGATATGCTGAAAGAAGATTTCGCCACCCAGTTGGTTCTGCAGCTTCATCAGTTTCTCAGCATGTTCCCGCTCCTCAAGAGATTGGAGAAGAAAGCATTTGGTGAAGTTATTCAAAGTCACATCGTCACAGTCAAAATAGTATGACATGGACAGGAAGACGTAGGAGGTATAGAGCTCCATGTTGATCTGGCAGTTGATGGTGGCCTCTGAGTACTGGTGGTTGTTCTGATGCACCTGCGAGGGGAACATGGTCATCATGGTGGGTGGCTGAGGAGAGGCAGTGTTGGCGGTGATGGTGGTGGCTGTGCAGCACTGGAGTGGCAGCGGGGACCTTGGGGCATTTGGAGTGTGCTGCAAGGTGGTGGCGAGAGCTGGCTCTGTTCTGTCCAAGCAATGTTGAAGCAGGAAACCGTGGCAACTCTCTACGAAGACTGTGGCTGACTTTAGGTTTTATTTGTTCTCCTTTCTCTAAGTCTTTTATGTAGTACCTTAGGTTGCTCATTTGAGATTTTTCTTGTTTTTTGATGAAGACCACTATGTATCTTTTGATGAAGACCACTAAGTATCACTATGAATTTCATACTTAGGACTGCTTTTGCTGCATCCCATGGGTTTTGTGAGGTTCTGTTTTCATTTTCATGTGTCTTGAGGTATTTTATGATTTCTTCTTTGATTCCATGGTTGTCTCATTGGATTTTCAGTAACATGCTGTTTAGCCCCTAAGTGTTTACTATTTTCCCATTTTTCTTAGAGTGGTTGATTTCTGGTTTCATATCACTGTGGTCAGAAAAGATACGTGAAGTAATTTCTATCCTCATAAATTTGTTAGAGGCTTGTTTTCTGACCTACTCTGTGGTGCATCCTAGAAAACATCCCATGCATGCTTGAAAAGAATGTGCATTCTGTTCTTTTTGGATGTAGTGCCCTATAGATATCCATTAAGTTCAACTGGTCTATTGTGTCATTTAGAACCTCTGTCACCTTATTGATTTTCTGTCTGGATGATCTGTCCAATGATGTCAATGGGATGATAAAGATTTCTACTATTATTGAATTATTGTCCATATTTCCATTATTTATTTATTTTTGGTTATCCTTTTAAATTATTTTTTAACATCTTTATTGGAGTATAATTGCTTTACAATGGTGTGTTAGTTTCTGCTTAACAACAAAGTGAATCAGTTATACGTATACATATATCCCCATATCTCCTCTCTTTCGTGTCTCCCTCCCACCCTCCCAATCCCACCCCTCTAGGTGGTCAGAAAGCACCGAGCTGATCTCTCTGTGCTATGTGTCTGCTTTCCACTAGCTATCTATTTTACATTTGGTAGTGTATATTTGTCCATCCTACTCTCTCACTTCATCCCAGCTTACACTTCCCCCTCTCCATATCCTCAAGTCCATTCTCTACATCTACGTCTTTATTACTGTTCTGCCCCTAGGTTCTTCAGAAACATTTTTTTTTACATTCCATATATATGTGTTAGCATACAGTATTTGTTTTCTCTTTCTGACTTACTTCACTCTGTATGACATACTCTAGGTCCATCCACCTCTCTACAAATGATTCAATTTTGTTTCTTTTTATGACTGAGTAATATTCCATTGTATATATGTGCCATATCTTCTTTATCCATTCATCTGCTGATGGACACTTAGGTTACTTCCATGTCCTGGCTATTGTAAATAGAGTTGTAATGAACATTGTGGTACATGACTCATTTGAAATATGGTTTTCTCAGGGTATATGTCCAGTAGTGGGATTGCTGGGTCATATGGTAGTTCTACTGCTTGTTCTTTAAGGAACCTGCATACTGTTCTCCATAGCAGCTGTACCAATTTACATTCCCACAAACAGTGCAAGAGGGTTCCCTTTTTCCATACTCTCTCCAGCATTTATAGTTTGTAGATTTTTTGATGATGGCCATTCAGAGTGGTGTGAGGTGATACCTCATTGTGGTTTGGATTTGCATTTCTCTAATGATTAGTGATGTTGAGCATCCTTTCATGGGTTTGTTGGCCATCTGTATGTCTTCTTTGGAGAAATGTCTCTTTAGATCCTCTGCCCATTTTTGGATTGTGTCGTTTGCTTTTTTGATATTGAGCTGCATAAGCTGCTTGTACATTTCGGAGATTAATCCTTTGTCAGTTGCTTCATTTTCAAATATTTTCTCCCATTCTGAGGGTTGTCTTTTTGTCCTGTTTATGTTGTCCTTTGCTGTGCAAAAGCTTTTAAGTTTCATTAGGTTCCATTTGTTTATTTTTGTTTTTATTTCCATTTCTCTAAGAGGTGGATCAAAAAGGATCTTCCTGTGATTTATGTCATAGAGTGCTCTGCCTGTGTTTTCCTCTAGGAGTTTTATAGTCTTACATTTAGGTCTTTAATCCATTTTAAGTTCATTTTTTGTGTATGGTGTTAGGCAGTGTTTTAATTTCATTATTTTACATGTAGCTGTCCAGTTTTCCTAGCACCGCTAATTGAAGAGGCTGTCTTCTCTCCATTGTATATTCTTGCCACCTTTATCAAAAATTAGGTGACCATATGTGTGTGGGTTTATCTATGAGCTTTCTCTCCTGTTCCATTGATCTATATTTCTGTTTTTGTGCCAGTACCATACTGTCTTGATGACTGTAGCTTTGTAGTATAGTCTGAAGTCTGTGAATCTGATTCCTCCAGCTCTGTTTTTCTTTCTTAAGATTGCTTCGGCTATTCTGGGTCTTTTGTGTTTCCATACAAATTGTGAAATTTTTTGTTCTGGTTCTGTGGAAAATGGCATTGGTAGTTTGATAGTGATTGAATCTGTAGATTGCTTTGGGTAGTATAGTCATTTTCAGAATGTTGATTCTTCCAATCCAAGAACATGGTATATCTCTCCATCTGCTTGTATCATCTTTAATTTCTTTCATCAGTGTCTTATAATTTACTGCATACAGGTCTTTTGTCTCCTTAGGTATGTTTATTCCTAGGCATTTTATTCTTTTTTTTCAATGGTAAATAGTAGTGTTTCCTTAATTTCCCTTTCAGATTTTTCATCATTAGTGTATAGGAATGCAAAAACATTCTGTGCATTAATTTTGTATCCTGCTACTTACCAAATTCATTGATTAACTCTAGTAGTTTTCTATAGCATCTTTAGGATTCTCTATGGATAATATCATGTCATCTGCAAACAGTGACAGTTTTAATTCTTCTTTTCTGTTCTGGATTCCTTCTATATCTTTTTCTTTTGTGATTGCTATGGCTAAAACTTCCAAAACTATGTTGAATAATAATGGTGAGAGTGGGCAACCTTGTCTTGTTCCTGATCTTTTTGGAAATGTTTTCAGTTTGCACCACTGAGAATCATGTTGACTGTGTGTTTGTCATTTTTGGCCTTTATTATGTTGAGGTAAGTTCCCTCTATGCCTACTTTCTGGATTTTTTTTTATCATAAATGGGTATTGAATGTTGTCAAAAGCTTTTTCTGCATCATTGAGATGATGGTGTTGTTTTTCTCTGTCAGTTTGTTAATATGGTTTATCACATTGATTGATTTGCGTATATTGAAGAATTCTTGCATTCCTGGGATAAACCCCACTTGACCATGGTGTGTGATCCTTTTAATGTGCTATTAGATTATTTTTGCTAGTACTTTCCTGAGGATTTTTGCATGTATGTTCATCAGTGATATTGGCCTGTAGTTTTCTTTCTTTGTGACATCTTTGTCTGATTTTGGTGTCAGGGTGATGGTGGCCTTGTATAATGAGTTTGGGAGTGTTCCTGTCTCTTCTATATTTTGGTAGAGTTTGAGAAGGATGGGTGTTTGTTGTTCTCTAAGTGTTTGGTAGAATTCGCCTGTGAAGCCATCTGGTTCTGGGATTTTGTTTGTTGGAATATTTTTAATCACAGTCTCAATTTCAGTGCTTGTGATTGATCTGTTTATATTTTCTGTTTCTTCCTGGTTCAGTCTCAGAACTTTGTTCTTTTCTACGAATTAGTCCATCTTTTCCAGGTTGTCCATTTTATTGGTATAGAGTTGCTTGTAGCAATCTTTCATGATCCTTTGTATTTCTTCAGTGTCAGTTGTTACATCTCCTTTTTCATTTCTAATTATATTGATTTGAGTCTTCTCCCTTTTTTTCTTGATAAGTCTGGTTAATGGTTTATCAATTTTGTTTGTCTTCTCAAAGAAGCAGCTTTTAGTTTTATTGATCTTTGCTTTTGTTTCCTTCATTTCTTTTTCATTTATTTCTGATCTGGTCTTTATGATTTCTTTCCTTTTGCTAATTTTGGAGATTTTTTGCTCTTCTTTTTCTAATTGTTTTAGGTGTAAGTTTAGGTTGTTTTTTTGAGCTGTTTCTTGTTTATTGAGGTAGGATTGTATTGCTATGAACTTCCCCCTTAGAACTGCTTTTGCTGCATCCCATATGTTTTTGGTTGCTGTGTCTTCATTGTCATTTGTTTCCAGGAACTTTTTGATTTCCTCTTTGATTTCTTCAGTGATCTGTTGGTTATTTAGTAGTGTATTGTTCAACCTCCATGTGTTTGTATTTTTTACAGATTTTTTTTCCATAATTGATATCTAGTCTCATAGTGTTGTGGTTGGAAAAGATACTTGATACTATTTCTTGTGTTTTTTTGTTTCTTCATTTTTAAACAAAATTCACATTTTATTTAAGTTGAAGTAAACTATACAAAATTGATTTTCTTCACCAAAAATAACAGCAATACTTTCTGTATTATTACTAGATAAACCATAAAACACTTATTTTTGTAGGTTTTCTAGGTTTTGGTTGTAAATCAAGATAAGGCAGTATATACAGTCATGGAAAAAGACAAAAGAAAACAGACAAATCAGTTGTTAATATCCATGGCTTGTGATCCTGTCTTGACCATGAACCAGAAGTGTTCAAAATATACCTGTCAAAAACTTATGAAGATCTAGGCTCAATAAAGGAATGTAAGCAGCAACAATCAGATGTGGAACAACAATGGCAGGCTCTTCCATTCAAATTTAATTATAATTTATTCCTTCAACTTCATTTGATAAAAAAAAAATCTACACTGAAATCTTTGTTTGGCAAGCTCAGACGTTTGTCTCACAGTCTGATAATTTTCTTAACGGTCCCTTACAGGTATTTAACAGCATACTTAAAACTCCTACTATTCAAAGGTCAGTCATGAGTTTCATTGTAATGTTTTAAAAAATGTATTCCTTCCTCCTGTACCTCCTCAAAATTTATTTCTTCAAAGAACTGATAACTCACTATCTGACAGTTGGATCCACAGTGATTAATGTTATGTCTAAAGTGACTTAACTTATACAGTTCCAAAATGCCATTAGCAGAGATCACAGAGCGTAATATGGTACTTTCAATGCTATCTTCTGGAAGAACAGTTAGGTCTCCAAAGCATTGGACTTCAAATGGGCCATTTAAACAGGCAGATTATCAATGACTAATGTCTCAATGGGAAGCCTACAGGTCAAGATATTCAGTGATTAAGCGGCCTACGTACACCTTACAACTTTTCTGTAAGATATTTTCAAATTTCTTACAGATTTTTTTCAAATATCAAATATAAGAGAACGCCTATTTTAAAAGTCTCTTAGGTATTTTCAATGGTTTCTGAATTACCTGTAGGAAGCTCTGACTTACTTGTATATAGTTTGATATATGTATCCACCATTAAATCCAAATGTTGTTTTATATCAAATTTTATGTTAAGCAAAGCTAAGTTACTAGACCTTTGGTCTGTCAAAGTATTCCTCGGGTATGCTTTGAGACACTTTTGCCCATTTTCATAGCGTTGGTTCTCAACCTTCATCAGAGGAAGAATACATAGGACCTTCAGCAGTGCATAAACATTAGGAAAAATCTTGATGTCTGGCAGATGAAGGGCTTCATAAATAGTGGATGGAAGTTCTATATCTTTCCCTCTGTGTTTCCACTTGATTCCGCAACAATGCAGCTCAGCAGAGCATGTGTCAGGATTAGGTAAATCACTGTTGTACATGTCAGCATGATGCTCCTCTGATGTATTGAATTTGAGCTGTTCCATGACAAAGAGTATCAGAGATAAGCATTTAAGAGCTCTGAGGTGCTGTTCTGAGGATATATCTTTCAGTTCCTGAATAATGTGTTCCACTGTTGGAACACTTAGTTTCTTTATAGTAACTCTCAGAGGTTAGCTGAGATTCCAGGTTACTGTGTGGAGCTCTGTGAAATTTCCCTGGGAGTTTCATCTGAATATCAAATTTGGTTGCCAAATGTGTGGCTTATTCAAACGAAAATTCATGATAAACTTCGATATTTTCCATCACTTCATTTAGTGAATGCAGCACTGCAGTCAAACTACTGGCTGCAAAGAAGACATCAGAAGTTTGCCCCTGAAGATTTTTCTCAAAGGCTCTTGTAAAAGATATAACATTTTTAAAACCAACAGTGGTAATGATTAAATCAAAATCTGTTACCACACTACAGAGTACAAATGGTCGGCCAGCTATAAAGTTATTCCATCTAACATTTGTGTCATTATTTATACCATCTAAACATAAAACAAGTGCTTGTAGGAGGTCCACTAAGATTTCAAAAGCATCATGCCTGCCTGTCCACTAGGAATGGCAAATTTCCTTCAGTACTTTGCCCCTTTCTTCACTGTTCTGAAATAGGACAGAAATTACATTGTCAAGCTCTAAAAGCAGTTGTGGTGATTGATGGAGAAAACAACAAACTTCCTCAATTGTTCATAATGCGACAGATACTCCCATAACAGACACTGATAATTCCAACAACATATTTAAGGCACAGGAAAAGCAGAGTGTGTAGATAGCTTGGGGCTATTTCTCTAAAAGTCTAGAAGCAACAACTTTCATTTTGGAAGAAAATCCACTGAACACAATCTAAGCCTGGCCACGACAGTACTCCATGTTTAATCTCCGCTTCTCAGTTATTTTAGTGTGAAATTTCATAGCCAAAATTTATGCATCAGCTTCATAAGGCAGGAAGCCCACAAATTCCTCTCTCAGGTAGTGAGCTTCATCAACAAACCTCACCAACAAAGGCAGGTGCTCTTCCCCTGCTATGTCCACCACATCGTCAGTGACAATGGAAAAGAAGTGAGAGTCTCTCACTTCCCTGAGGGTTTCTTCCCAAATGCAGCTCTCACAGATCTCTAGCATCTGTTTCTGCTGTGTTTTCGAACAGAACAATGTGCTCACTGCTGTTGATTCAAAGCGCTTTCTCAGATCCTCTTCACCAGAATTGATCTGGCACTCCAGCAGTGCTTGAAAATTATCAGGAGTAAAGAGACCTTCTGGGACTTCATAAGCTTCAGGTCCATCCAGAGGTATGTTCTGTTTTCCCATAAGAATCAAAATTTCAAATAAAGATTTTAAGTATTCTTTGTTTTCCTTCTCTTCAAGGATTAAAGGTAAAATGTCTTCATCCTGCTCTTCACCCCCTTCGTCTGCACTGCTGTTGTTTATTTCCTTATGTTTTGGTTCCTCTTCAGAAGTTTCATCAATTTTTTTCTGTTTCAGTGTCCTGATTTGATCTTCACTCGATTCTTTTATTCATTCTCTGTGTCTACTGTGTGGATTTTTCAAATGGCTGGTAAGATCAAATATTGTTGGTATCGCATTATCTCAAAGAACTGTCCTATAAGGACTAGTTCTACAGATCACAGAAGTCTCAGACTGTTTGTCACAATATTGATAATGTTTATTTAGTTGATCAGGTGTTTTATCTTTGAAGTCTGCTCTCCTACAATTCTCCACCCACTTCAGGCATCTGGCTGGATCCTGTGGGAACCTGAAAAAGGCCAGGCCAGACTGCGTGCTCTTCTGTATGCCGTCGGGGGCCACACAAAAGTTCAGCAGCAGCATCTGCCGCTGGCCAGCCCAACCCTCCCCTCCCCACCTCCTCAGGGAAGCCCGCCCGCCTGTCGGGGCCACGGAACTTGATACGATTTCAATTATCTAAAATTTACCAAGGCTGGATTTGTGACCTAAGATACGATCTATCCTGGAGAATGTTCCATAAGGACTTGAGAAGAATGTGTATTCTGTTGTTTTTGGATAGAATGTCCTATAAAAATCAATTAAATCCATCTTATTTAAGGTATCATTTAAAGCTTGTGTTTCCTTTTTTATTTTCATTTCAGATGATTTGTCCATTGGTGAAAGTGGGGTGTTAAAGTCGCCTACTATGATTGAGTTACTGTCGATTTCCCCTTTTATGGCTGTTAACATTTGCCTTATGTATTGAGGTGCTCCTATGTTGCGTGCATAAATATTTACAATTGTTATATCTTCTTCTTGGATTGATCCCTTGATCCTTAGGTAGTGTCCTTCTTTGTCTCTTGTAATAGTCTTTACTTTAAAGTCTATTTTTTCTGATAGGAGAATTGCTACTCCAGATTTCTTCTGATATCCATTTGCATGGAATATCTTTTCCATCCCCTCACTTTCAGTCTGTATGTGTCCCTAGGTCTGAAATGGGTCTCTTGTAGACAGTATATATACGGGTCTTATTTTTGTCTCCATTCAGCCAGTCTGTGTCTTTTGGTTGGAGCATTTAATCCATTTACATTTAAAGTAACTAGTGATATGCATGTTCCTATTCCCATTTTCTTAATTGTTTTGGGTTTGTTATTGTAGATCCCTTTTCCTTCTCTTGTGTTTCCTGCCTAGAGAAGTTCCTTTAGCATTTGTTGTAAACCTGGTTTGGTGGTGCTGAATTCTCTTAGCTTTTGCTTTTCTGTAAAGGTTTTAATTTCTCTGTCATATCTGAATGAGATCCTTGCTGGGTAGAGTAATCTTGGTTGTAGGTTTCTCCCTTTCATTACTTTAAATACGTCCTGCCAGTCCCTTCTGGCTTGCAGAATTTCTGCTGAAAAATCAGCTGTTAACCTTATGGGGATTCCCTTGTATGTTATTTGTTGTTTTTTCCTAGCTGCTTTTAATATTTTTTATTTGTATTTAACTTTTGCTAGTTTGATTAATATGTGTCTTGGCGTGTTTCTCCTTGGATTTATCCTGTATGGGACTCTCTACAATTATTAGACTTCATTGGCTATTTCCTTTCCAATATTAGGGAAGTTTTCAACTATAATCTCTTCAAATATTTTCTTAGTCCCTTTCTTTTTCTCTTCATCTTTTGGGACCCCTATAATTCGAATGTTGGTGCATTTAATATTATCCCAGAGGTCTCTGAGACTGTCCTCAAATCTTTTGATTCTTTTTTCTTTATTCAGCTCTCTGGTAGTTATTTCCACTATTTTATCTTCCAGGTCACTTATCCGTTCTTCTGCCTCAGTTCTTCTGCTATTGATTCCTTCTAGAGAATTTTTAATTTCATTCATTTTGTTGTTAAACATTGTTTATTTGCTCTTTAGTTCTTTTAGTTCCTTGTTAAACCTTTCTTGTATTTTCTCCTTTCTATTTCCAAGATTTTGGATCATCTTTACTATCATTACTCTGAATTCTTTCTCAGGTAGACTGCCTATTTCCTCTTCATTTGTTTGGTTTTGTGGGTTGTTTCCTTGCTCCTTCATCTGCTGTGTGTGTTTCTCTGTCTTCTCATTTTGCTTAACTTACTGTGTTTGGGGTCTCCTTTTTGCAGGCTGCAGTTTCATAGCTCCTGTTGTTTTTGTTGTCTTCCCCCAGTGTCTAAGGTTGGTTCAGTGGGTTGTGTAGGCTTTCTGGTGGAGGGAAATGGTGTCTGTGTTCTGGTGGATGAAGCTGGATATTGTCTTTCTGGTGGGCAGGACCACATCCTGTGCTGTGTTTTCGGCTGTCTGTGACCTTATTATGATTTTAGGCAGCCTCACTGCTAATGGGTGGGGTTGTGTTCCTCTCTTGCTAGTTGTTTAGCATATTGTGTCCTGCACTGGTCGTTGAGCGGAGCTGGGTCTTACGTTGAGATGGAGATCTCTGGGACAGCTTTTGCCGTTTGATATTACGTGGAGCTGGGAGGTCTCTGGTGGACCAATGTCCTGAACTGAGCCCTTCCACCTCAGAAACACAGGCCTGACACCCGGCTGGAGCAAAAAGGCCCTGTCAGCCACACGGCTCAGAAGAAAAGAGATTAAAAAAATAAAGAAAGAAAGAAAAATTAAAAGTTATTAAAGTAAAAAATTACAAAAATATTAAAAATAAAATAAATTTAAAGTAATAAAAGGAAAAAAATGAAAGAAAGAAAGAAGAGAGCAACCAAACCCAAAATCAAATCCACCAATAATTACAAGTGCTAAAATATATACTAAAAAGAAAAAAAACGGACAGAGAGAACCTTACGGCAAATGGTAAAAGCAAAACTATACAGACAAAAATCACACAAAGAAGCATACACACTAACAAAAAGAGAAAAAGGAAAAAATATATATATATCTAAATATTTTTTAAAAAAGAGAGCAGCCAAATCAATTAGCAAATCTACCAATGATAATAAACTGTAAATAACAAAGTAAGATAAACATAAAATCAGAAACAATTTAGGTGCAGAAAGAAAACCCCAAGTCTACAGATGCTCCTAAAATCCGCTGCCTCAATTTTGGGATGCTTCATTGTCTATTCAGGTATTCTACAGATGCAGGGTACATCAAGTTGATTATGGAGATTTAATCTGCTGCTCCTGATGCTGCTGGGAGAAATTTCCCTTTCTCTTCTTTGTTTGCACAGCTCCTGGGATTCAGCTTTGGATTTAGCCCAACCTCTGCGTGTATGTCACCTGAGGGCATCATTTCCCTGTCCCAACAGGACGGGATTAAAGTAACAGTTGATTGGGGGGTTCTGGCTCACTCACACCAAGAGGAGGGAGGGGTATGGAATGCGGGGCGAGCCTGTGGTCACAGTGGCTGGTGTGATATTGCAACAGCCTGAGGTGCACCGTGTGTCTCCTGGGGAAGTTGTCCCTGGATCACGGGACCCTGGCAGTGGCAGGCTGCACAGGCTCCCTGGAAGGGAGGTGTAGATAAGTGACCTGTGCTTGCACACAGTTTTCTTGGTGGCTGCAGCAGCAGCCTTATTGTTTCATGCACATCGCTGGTGTCCATGCTGATAGCCGTGGCTTGCCCCGGTCTCTGGAACTCGGTTAGGCAGTGCTCTGAATTCCCTCGCCTAATGCACCCCCCAAAAATGTCTCTTGTCTCTTAGGCGGTTCTAGGCTTTCTTCTGGACTCCCTCCTTGCTATCTGCAGTGCACTAGCCCCCTACAGGCTGTGTTGACGCAGCCATCCCAAGTCCTCTCCCTGGAATCTGACCTCTGAAGACAGAGCCTCAGTTCCCAGCCCCCACTCACCCCAGCATGTGAGCAGACAAGACAAGGCTGGTCGGCACCAATCCTCTGTGTGGTTATCTCTGCAATTTGCCCTCTGCACACTTATTGCTGCACTTTCCTCCATGGCTCTGAAGCTTCCACCCCACAAACCCCCGTCTCCACCAATGAAGGGGCTTCCTAGAGTGTGGAAACTTTTCCTCCTTCACAGCTCCCTCCCAGAGGTGCAGGTCTTGTCCCTATTTGTTTGTCTGTTTTTTCTTTTTTCTTTTGCCCTACCCAGGTACATGGGGAGTTTCTTGCCTTTTGGGAAGTGTGAGGTCTTCTGCCAGTGTTCAGTAGGTGTTCTGTAGGAGGTGTTCCACATGTGGATGTATTTCTGATGTATTTGTGGGGAGGAAGGTGATCTCCATGTCTTACTCCTCCACCATCTTGAAGGTCTCCCCTCCATTTATGTTTGTTAGTATTTGTTTTATGTATTTTGGTGCTCTTATATAGGGTGAGTATATATTAAATAGTATAATATTTTCTTGTATTGATCCCTTTATCATTACACAATACCTTTTTTTTGTCTTTCTTAATGATCTTTTTTAAAAGTCTATTTTGTCTGAGTATTGCTATCCCTGATTTCTTGTCATATCCATTTTCATGAAATATCTTTTTCCATACCCTCTCTTTCAGACTGCATGTATCTTTTGCCCTGAAGTGAGCCTTTTATAAGCAGCATATTGTAAGTTCTAAATTTTTATCAAATGTGCCACTCTATGTCTTTTGATTGGAGCATTTAGTCCATTGACATTTAAAGTAATTATTGATAGGTATGTACTCATTGCAATTTTAAACCTTGTTGTCCGGTTGTTTTTGTAGTTCTTTGTTCCTTTCTTCTTTTTTTTTCCTTTTGTGGTTTGATGATTTTCTTTTATATTATGCTTGTGTTCTTTTCTTTTTTGTTTTTGTGAATCTATCATATGTTTTTGATCTGTGGTTATCCTGGTTTTCACATATATTGACCTATAACTACAGCTACTTGCTGTAACTGATAGTCATACAAGCCTCCAGTGGAAGGCTCTCTCTGCCTCAATTGTTAGCAAGCCAGCATGTCTGAAGTCTTCATAAATAGAGTCTAGGCTTCTCTAGCCCTTCTATCTGTCTCAGAAGATTTCCCAGCAGTCAAAGGGGCTTGTGTATTCTGTGCAAGACTCCAGGACTGGAAGGCCTAGTTTGTGAGTCAACATGCTCCCTCCCCAGGATAAGTGCCCATCCATGTGGACCTTCTTTTCCTTACAGTTTCCTCCCTGGGGAGCAGATCACGACCTGATTCCTTTTTTCCCCCATCTTACCCAGTTATATGGAGATCTTTCTTGTAGCTTTGGGTGTATAACAGATTTTCCAGTTTCCATTTAGTTTCCTGTGCATGTTTTTCCACATGTAGATGTATTTTTGATGTGTTTATGTGGGTGTGGGGGGAGGTGAGCTCCATGTCCTTCTACTCTATCATCTTGACCCTCCTCCCCAAATATTTTCTGATATTTCACTAATAGTTTTATACTTTTACATTTCACATTTTGATGTATGATCTAGTTTGAATTAATTTTGTAAAATATATGAGGTTTAGGTAGAGGTTTATTTTTTTGTCTGCGGATGTTCAATTTGTTCCAGTACCACTTGTTGTAAAGTCTATCTTTTCTCTATTTAGTTGCTTTTGTATTGTCAAAAATCAATTAGGTGTATTTGTGTTGGTCTATTTATGGCAGCTATATTCCATTTCATTGATATGTATGTCTGTCTCTCTGCCAACATCATACTATCTTGACTACTGTAGCTATACAGTAAGTTTAAAATCAGGTAGTGTGATTTTTCCAACTTTATTCTTCTTTTTCAAAATTGTAGCTATTCCAGTGATCTTCATTTCCTTTATGAATTTTAAAATTATCTTGTCTATATGTACAAAATTGCTCCTATTTTTATAGAAATCAAGTTGAACTTGTAGCTCAATTTGAGGAGAATTAATAGTCTTTACTAGGTTGAATCTTCCAAGCTATGGACACAGTATTTATGTGTATTTATTTATGTTATATTTATTTTATCATCTTTTTGTACTTTTCATTATGTTTCCTGTGTATAGTTTGTTAGATTGATACCTAAGTATTTCATCTTGGGGAGCTATTGTAAAAGATATTGTGTGTAAAATATAGTTTCTGATTATTCACTGCTGTGTATGCAAACATGGTAATGTTTTTTTTCTTTTTTTTTTTTTTACTTTAAAATATTTATTGGGTTTTTCTCCATGGATATTTCCCACTCCTTCAATTTTTTTTTAAAAAACTCAAACATAATCAGCAATAGTGATTGCATAAATCTACACATGTAAAAAAATGGCATAGAACTATACATGTAATTGTAAAACATCAATTTTGTGGGTTTGCTTGATATTTAAGTAAAATGTACTTGTGACTATCCTGTACTATCTTTGCAACTTCCTGTGACTCTGTAACTATCATATATAACATTCTTGAAATGACAAAATTTTAGAAATAAAGAAAATTAGTTGTTGCCAGGGATTAGGAGCAAGACAGGAGGTGGGATGGAAATAAGCATGTTTAGAAAAAGGCAACATGAAATATCCTTATGGTGATTTAACTTTTTCATTTTGACTATTATGTAGAGGTGGATACATATGAGGACAAACAAAACTAACGAAATATGAATAAAATTGGTGCATTTTATCCATGTCAATATCTTACTTGTGATATTGTACATTCTATTGTAAGATGTGAGAATTGGGGGAAACTAGGTAAAGTATATTAGGTAATAGGACGTCTCTGTTGTATTTCTACAACTCCATGTGAATCTATAATTTTCTTAAAATAGAAAAGTTTAATTTAAAAAGTTGTATCTTCATAAACCATCAGCATTTTATTCATGTGGATTCCAGCATTAACTACTCAAGTTTCCTCTGAAAACTTTAAAATAACGTTCAAATATTATTTATTTTTGTATTAACTTTTAATACTGCCACATTAATAAATTCATTCGTTTTAGGAGGTTTTTTGTATATTAATTGGGATTGTCTATGTAGACATGCTTATCATTTACACATAGGGAAACTTTTACTTTATCCTTTCCAATCTGTGAGCCTTTTATTTTTATTTTTATTTTTTGGCTAAGACATCCAGTACTATGTTGTGTGTTGCAAACAGACATACTTGCTTTGCTCTCAGTTTAAGGGAGAAAGTATTCAGTCTTTCATCATTAAATACGATGATAGTGGTAGTGTTTTAGTATTTTATCAGATTGAGGAAACTACCTTCTACTCCTATTTTAGGGAGAGTTTTTTTTTTTATCATTGTTCCAGCACTATTATTGCAAGTCCATCTTTTCTTCACTGATCTGAAATATCTTCTGTTATATGTCAAGTGCCTGTACATATGTGGGCCTTCTTATGTGCTCTCTGTTCTGTTTTCTAGGTCTATTTGTCCATACTTGTGTCAATACCACACTATCTTACTAATATGTTTTATAATAAGTCTATATATTTCTCTTAAAATCTTATCATCTGTTTTCTTTAAGAGTGTTTTGGCTATTCTTGGCTCTTTCATTTCCATATATATTTTAGATTTAGCTAGTCAAATTCTATGAAAAAAACAAATTGAAAATTTTATTGAGATAACATTGAATCTTTTTATCTCTCTCTAAAGTGAGAGAGAATTGACATCTTTATAATATTTAAACTAAACAAAGGTTTGGCATGTTTTTATTAAATTTATTTCTAGGTACTTTAATTTCGGATATTACTATTAATGGTTTATTTTCTATGTTTATTCTCTGATTTTTCTGGAATAAAGGGGTACAGTTCATTTCAGTACAATTATATTGTATCTAGAAGCCTTAGTAAACTCTATTAATTTAAATAATAGAAATATAAATTTTTTCAGATTTTCTACGTACTCAATTATATTATCTGCAAATAACTAACTTTGTTTCTTCCTTTTGAATCCTTATGTTTTTATCTCTTTCTCTTGTCTTGATGATAATTCAGTCCTTTTCTATACTATGTTGACTTTCAATTATAAGGGACCAGTAAATGGGAAGGGGCAATAAGATGATGGAAGGGGAGGATTGATATGAAAAGTACATAGATTTCTTGGTTTAAAACATTTCCTCCAGAGTTAGTGTCAATATGGAAAGAAACTATGAAAATCAACTACAGCTCATTCATTCCTCAGATACTATTGCTTCTAAAATCATCACAACCATTATCTGCCTTGGGTATTTTCTAATTTGCTTAAGTCCTTTAAGTGTGGTGTCCTGAAATGAACACAGTTTACTAGGTCTAATCATCACAAACTGGAACCAGACTATCACATCCTTTATTCTAACCTCTAAATTTATTTTAATGTAGCCTATAATAGCATTAGCCTTTTTGCTAAATCTACAGTCTACTGAGACCCTGAAAACTTTTTCCACATAAACTTTCAAGCAGTGGCATATTTATTAAATTCTTCTAATTAAGAGCTACTAACACATTAGAATTTATTTCTAAAAACTCTGGTTAAATTTTAAAACAGAAGAGTAAACTCAAGGAAAATCTGTCACTTAGACTAGGCTCTACAACTACCATGTCATATGCAAACCATGATCCCAGTTAAAGTAGCGATAAGTGGACTAGGAGCTGAATCTCATTACCTGTAAAATGTGTTGAGTTTCTAATTGTTGTACAGAAGTAAGAACACCTATGTCACAAGTGCCACATTCTTGCTGCTCTTTAGTGTTTTTACTTTTTTAGTTAAAATTGGAAAAGTTAGTGGTATGTCAGTCTAATAGTAAGCATTTAAATATTTCATGAGAATTATTTGGCTGTCAGAGCTCATAATGAAGGAATTTAGGTCATACCATTGTTCTTGAATCTTTAAAAAAATTTATTAATTTGAAATTTGAGATGACTGTATGCTGTCAGATTTTTATTTGTGGAACTTACAACAACATGGAATTTAGTAGTAGATAGTTTTAAATAAATAATTTTACCAAAACTTGACATTTAATATTTATTGTTCTGTAAATTTTTTACTAGTTTCATAGAAATAAAAATTATAACAACAGCTATTTAAAATGACAAACCATGATGATTAATTTATATATATGATTTTTATAAAATTTCTTTGAATATTTTAAATTGAGATTAAAGAAAGCTGTTCTAAAGGTGTTTTCTTTCAGTAGGTGGGGCTGAAGTAAGGGAAAGTATAGGTGATTTCTGCTCAGTTTAAAAATGATTTAATTTTTGAAGTATGAAATAGGAGAAATTAAAGGAGGAAAGGTAAGGAGAATTACTTTTTGTTCCTGTTCAGTTATTAATGGTGATAAGTCTGAAGCAAACTTTCTAAACTTTTAATAACTCCATTATTGCAAAAGTATAATAATAAAGATTTAAAATAAGAACTTTTTATTAGATTTTATTGAATTCTAGGTGCTTTATTAAAGGTAAAAGCAAGTATTAGCAATTACAGCAGTTCTTCCAGTGTATTATGACATCTTAGAAATGTTATGTCATTTTGGAAGCATGGAATATCATCTGAATTGCACTAAAAAGACATAGGAAAACCAATTCATTCACCTGCCATAATCAACTTTCAAAAGTTGACTTGCTCACTTGCAGAATTTGCCTTTTTTTTCCTCAAAATTTCACAAACGCACTTTGATTTTCTGTTCCAAATATGATTCTTATCTGTTATTTTTAAATTTTTCCAAGGATAATATAGAGGAAAAAATGGGAAGGCATTAGTAAATAATAATTATTGTGGGGTGGGAAACAATAATTCTGGAGCAAAATGCTGGAACATTGTGTGGAAACTGGAAATGTTGTTCTCATACATCAAATACTATAATTTCAGAGATAAGAGATCTCTTCTTAGAGATGGCAAGGTTGGTTATACATTTGGCTTCAAAGCTAAGTTATTTCAACATACACCTATTTAACTCTGCTAAAGGCAAGGCACTATACTTCTGTCGTAAGTTACTGAAAAATGAAATTAGTGACACGAATCACCAGTGAGCAATAAAATCCCTCCCAATCATCAATATGACTGGAAGAAAAGGGGAAAAATTCTTGTTTTAGGTTCTCATTCTATTCTTTCTTCTAAGAGGCTTTCATAATAAATATTGGAAGATTGGTTCTCTGCTGAATCTGAACTACACTTCAGAATGTTGTGAACCACTGCAAAAAAACAATAGCATTTCATTGATCTTTTCTATATTTTAGTCTCTTTTTTATTTATTACTGTTCTGATCTTTATGAATTCTTCTACTAACTTGGGTTTTGTTTGTTCATCTTTTCCTAGCTCCTTTAGGTATAAGGTTTGTTTGGTTGAGATTTTTCTTGTTTCCTGAGGTAAGTTTTCTCACTATAAATTTCCCCTTAGAACTGCTTTTGCTGCATCCCATATATTTTGGATCATTGTGTTTTTGTTTTCATTTGTCTCCAGTTATTTTTTATTTCCTCTTTGATTTCTTCAGTTATACATTAGTTGTTTAGTAGCATATCATTTAGCCTCCAGGTGCTGTTGGTTTTTACACTTTTATCCTTGTAGTGTTTTCTGAAACTGAGATGGTCTTTTGAAAAGATAAACAAAATTGATAAACATTTAACCAGACTCATCAAGAAAAAAGAGAGAACAACCAAATCAATAAAATCAGAGATAAAAAGGAGACATTACGACTGACAACACAGAAATACAAAGGATCACAAGAGACTACTACAACAAAAAGATGTGAATAAAATGAACAATCTAGAAGAAATGGACAAATTTCTAGAAATGTACAACCTTCCAAGACTGAACCAGGAAGAAATAGAAAATATGAACAGACCAATTACTGGTAATGAAATTGAATCAGTAATAAAACAAACCCAACAAACAAAAGTCCAGGACCAGTTGGCTTCACAAATGAATTCTAACAAACATTTAGAGAAGAGTTAATACCTATCCTTCTCAAATTATTCCAAAATTTGCAGAGAAAGGAACACTTTTGAATCATTCTATGAGGCCACCATCACCCTGTTACAAAAACCTGATAAAGACATCACACACACAAAAATTACAGGCCAATATCACTGATGAATATAAATGCAAAAGTCCTCAACAAAATATTAGCAAACTGAATCCAACAATACATAAAAAAAATAATACACCATGATCAAGTGGGATTTACCCCAGTGATGTATTTTTCAATATCCACAAATCAATCAGTGCGATATGCCACATTAACAAATTGAATAAAAATAATATGATCATCTCAATACAAAAAGCTTTTGAGATTATTCAACATACACTTATGATAAGAAACTCTCCAGAAAGTGGGCTTAGAGGGAACATACCTCAACATAAAAAGTCACATATGAGATGATTACAGCTAGCATCATACTCAACAGTGAAAAGCTGAAAGCATTCCCTCTAATACCAGTAAAAAGACAAGTATGCTCACTCTTGCCACTCTTATTCAACATAGTTTTGGAAGTTCTAGCAACAGTAATAAGTCAAGAAAAAGAAATAAAATGAATCAAAATTGGAAAGGAAGAAATAAAACTGTCACTGTTTTCAGATGATATGATAGTCTACAAGAAAATCCTTAAAAAGCCATGAAAAAACTACTAGAACTCATGAATGAATTCAGTAAAGTTGCAAGATAAAAAAATAACATACAGAAATCTGTTATATTTCTATACACTAACAATAAAGTATCAGAAAGAAAACTTAAGGGAACAATCTGATTTATCATCACATCAAAAGAATAAAATACCTAGGAATAAACCTACTTAAGGAGGTTAAAGATCTGTACTCAGAAAACTATAAGATACTGATGAAAGAAATAAAAGATGGCACAAACAGATGGAGAGATATACCATGTTATTGGACTGGAAAAATCAATATTGCCAAAACAAATATACTACCCAAAGCAATCAACATATTCAATGTAATCCCTATCAAATTACCAAGGGCATTTTTTACAGAATTCAAACAAAAAATTTTACAATTTGTATGGAAACATAAAAGAACCTGAATACCCAAAGCAATCTTGAGAATGAAAAACAGAGCCAGAGGAATTGGGTTCCCAGACTTCAGACTATACTACAAAGCTACTGTCATCAAAACAGTACAGTACAGACATATAGATCAATGGAAAAGGATATAGAGCCCAGAAATAAACCTATGCACTTATGGTCAAATAATTTATGAAAAAGGATGCAAGAATATACAGTGGAGAAAAGACTGTCTCTTCTATAAGTGGTGCTGCAGAAACTGGACAGCTCCATGTAAAAGAATGAAATTAGAACATTCTCTAACACCATATACAAAAATAAGCTCAAAATGGATTAAAGACCTAAATGTAAGACTGGAAATTTTAAAATTTCTAGCAGAAAACATAGGCAGAACACTCTTTGACATGAATCATAGCAATATTTTTTTGATCTGGCTCTTAAAACAAAGGAAATAAAAACAAAAATGAACAAATGGGACCTAATGAAACTTAAAAGCTTTTGCACAGCAAAGGAAACCATAAACAAGACGAAAAGGCAACCTACTGAATGGGAGAAAATATTTGCAGATGATATGACTGATAAGTGGTTACTATTCAAAATATACAAAAAACTCACACAGCTCAATATAAAAATAATCAACCTGATTTAAAAATTGGGTGAAAACCTGAATAGACACTTTTCCAAAAAAAAATACAGATGGCCAACAGTCATATGAGAATATGCTCAACATCAATAATCATAAGAGAAATGCATATTAAAACTACAATGAGATATCACCTTACACCTATCAGAATAACTATCATCAAAAAGTCCACAAATATCAAGTGCTGGTGAAGATGTGGTGAAAAGGGAACCCTCACACACTTTTGGGGGGAATGTAAATTGGTTCAGCCACTGTGGAAAACAGTATGGATGTTTCTCAAAAGACTAAATTCCACTCCTGAGTATGAATCTGAAAAGAAAAAATGGAAACACTAATTCTCAAAGATACATGCACCCCAATGTTCATAACAGCGTTTTTTATAATTGTCATGGTATGGAAACAACCTAAGTGTCCATTAATAGATGAATGGATAAAGAAAATGTGACACACACACACACAATGGAATAGTACTCAGCCATAAAAACAAATGAAATTTTGTCATTTGCAGGAACATCAGTGGACTTGGAAGACATTATGCTAAGTGAAATAAGTCAGACAGAGAAAGAAAATATTGTATGTTATCACTTATATGTGCAATCTAAAAATTACAACAATCTAGTGAATATAACAGAAAAGAAGTAAGACTCACAGATATAGAGAAAAAACTAGTGATTATCAGTGAGGAGAGGGAATGGGGGAGGGACAAGATAGGGGTAGGAGATTAAGAGGTACTAACTAATATGTATAAAATAAATAAGCTACAATGTTACATGTTGATAGTATAACAAAGGGAATATAGCCAATATTTTATGATAACTATAATTGGAATATAAACTTTACAAATTGTAAATCACTATGTTGTACACCTGAAAATTATGTAATAATGTACATCAACTATACCTCAATAAAAATATAATTGTAAACAAAACTAACAAAAATATTAAAGTGTCATTTCAATGAAATTCAATAAACTTTATACTTATATTTAATTTCCTTTTAATCCATTTGACTAATTCCATGAAAGATTTGAAACCCAATTAGGAGCTAATGTTATTTCTCTACCTTCATTTTCATATCTGAAATAATGAAACAGGAACAATAGAGATATTTATTAATCCCTCCTGTTTTTCAATTAAACATTTAACCAATGTTGTGCCTGTACTAGATTAAGTGCATACAATCTAGTAGCAGGAATACTACGAGAAAGTTGAAAAAGCTGATGTTGGTGTTATAAATAAGGTATAAAAAGCCATGGAATACAAAATAAGGGGTAATATTTTTTTCCATCCAAATGATTTAGAGCTCATGGAAGAAATGAATTTAGATCTAGGCTTTGAAAAGCAAGTAGGGTTTCAGCAGGACATTTAAAGTAGAGGAAACAACATAATAAAAACATGTCAGCACAAACATATACAGAATGGAAATTAAAAAAAGGATGAACTGCTCCAGTTTAGCTAGAGTACATAGGGTAGAACGAAAGGAATGTTGGGTTAAAATTTTGGAATGATATCTTGGAGGAAAATACTAAAATACATTGAATTCAGGATGAAAAAGTTTGTACCATATTCAGGTTTATAAACAGGAAAATATTAGACACAAGTTATGCTTTAGATAAAAGGTAAATCTGGCATGGAAATATTTAAGATGGATTGAAACATGGAGAGATTTAGGGAGGACTGTACTGGTAAGAATGCTATTGTGATAGTACAAGTAAGAGAAGATAAAGTCCTGAACTAGAAGAGAAATGGGAATAGAAAGAAAATCTTGAATGAGAAGACGTCTGTGGTTATAATTCGCTGAATTTGGTGTGTAGTTGTAAAGAACAAAGAGGCGGAGAAAGGCAAATATGATTCTGAGGATTTCCATCCTGTGTAACTAGGAAGAAGATATTTTTACTAATAGAAATTAATATGTAAACATTTGGTCATTTTTCTGGTAATCATCTAATAATGTCTTTACAGAATGTTTTACTAGCCACCCTGACTCAACATTTGGATTAAAGAGTATTGTGGTGAAGGTTCCACTTCTGCCTAAAATGGAGTAACAAGTGGTTATATCCTCCCACCCGAAACAACTAAAAAACAGACAAAAATTTGAAACAAACGTGAAAAAATTCTCAAGACATTGGAAAATAGGCAAGGAGGGCAGTGATTCCCTGACTCTCAAATGACCGTCAGAGTCACTGCTTTGAGAGAGTTTCCAGATCACAGCACAAGGAAGAGAATGTAAGTAGAGCATGTTACTCTTGCAGTTGAGGAGATGGAATGAGGACTTCGGGGGAGGCCACAGTGACTAGAACAAGTACTGAAGCTAAAGCAATACTGTGATACCAAAACCAGACAAAGACATCAAAAGAAAAATAAAAACCAATATCCCCAATAAACATATGTTTAAATATTTGAAATAAAATTTTAGCAAATAGAAGCCAACAATATAATAAAAGGATAATACATCAATTAATGTAATTCACTATATAAAAAACTGAAAAAAAAACCATATTATCACCTCAACAGATGTAGAAAAAGCACTTGATAAAATCCAAAACTCTGTCATGATAAAAAAAAAATCACTCAACAAACTAGGAGTAGAAAGAACTTCCTGAATCTAATAAAATATCAAAAAAACCTTACAGTTAACATCATACTTAATGGTGAAAGACTAGGGCTTTACCACTAGTATCAGAGACAAGGAGAAAATGTCTACTTTCACCAAGTCTATTCATCATTGTACTGGAAGTTAGAGGCATTTCAATGAGGCAAGAATAAAGGACTTGCATCCAAGTTGGGAAGGAAGAAAATAAAGCTATCTTTATTCATAACAAACATAAACTATGTAGAAAATCTGATGGAATTTATAAGCAAAAGCTTTTAGAACTAATAAATGAGTTTAGCAAAGTTGTAGGATATATACAAAAAAATCAAAAATCAAATCTATCTCTATATACCAGAAATGAACAATCAGTAATCAAAATAAATGTCATTTACAGTACAATAAAAATATAAAACATTAAACATAAGTGCAAGAATTACACATTGAAAACTGTAAAATATTGCTGAAAGAAGTTGAAATCAAAAAAATGGAGAGATATATGCTGTACATGGATTGAATAACCCAATATTGTTAAGACTTCCAATGTCCACAGCTTGATCTTTTGATTTAAATCAATCCCGCAAATAATCCAAATAGGCTTTTTGTATATTATGGTAAGAAGCTTTAATTTGTAGACAGTAGGAAAGTAGATGTAAAGCCTTTTTACAAATCCTCTTTCCCTAAAAAGTAATGGTGGAAAATTTAGACGACAAAGAAAAATTAAAAGAAGTGGGGGAAAAGCCCTTCTACCTTTCCAAAGGATTCCCACCCTCTAAAGGGAACCATTATTATCATTCTAGCTTATTTTCTTCCAGACTTTTTTTCTATGTAGTTTTATTTTAGAACTTCATTGGAGTATAATTACTTTACAATGTTGTGTTAGTTTCTGCTGTATAACAAAGTGAATTGACTATATGTGTACATATATCCCCATATACCCACCCTCTTGAGGATCCCTCCCTCCTTCCCTATCCCACCCCTCTAGGTGGTCACAAAACAGTGAGATGATCTCCCTGTTCTATGCAGCTGTTTCCCACTAGCTATGTATTTTACATTTGGTAGTGTATATATGTCAACATTACTTTCTCACTTCATCTCAGCCTCTCCCCAACCAACCTGTGTCCTCAAGTCCATTCTCTACGTCTACATCTTTATTCCCGTCCTGTCCCTAGATTCTTTAGAACCTTTTTTATTTTTTAGATTCTATATATATATGTGTTAGCATATGGTATTTGTTTTTCTCTTTCTGACTTACTTCACTCTGTATAACAGACTCTAGATCCATCCACCTAACTACAAATAACTCAATTTCATTTCTTCTTATGGATGAGTAATATTACACTCTATATATGTGCCACATCTTCTTTATCACTTCATCTGTCGATGGACACTTAGGTTGCTTCCATGTCCTGATATTGTAAATAGTGCTGCAATGAACATTGTGGTACATGGCTCTTTTTTTTTTTTTGTGGTATGCGGGCCTCTCACTGTTGTGGCCTCTCCCGTTGCGGAGCACAGGCTCCAGACGCGCAGGCTCAGAGGCCATGGCTCATGGGCCCAGCTGCTCCGCGGCATGTGGGATCTTTCCAGACCGGGGCATGGCTCTGTTTGAATTATGGTTTTCTCAGGGTATATGCCCAGTAGTGGGATAGTAAGCTCTTTTTTAATGACAAGCTGATCCTATAATTTATATGGAAAGGCTAAGGACCTATAATAGCCAAAACATCTTTGCAAAAGAAAAACAATGTTTGAGGACATACACCTGATTTCAACACTTAATAGCTACAGTAATCCAGACAGTGCAGTATAGTCACCAAAATACACAAAGAGATCAATAAAACAGAATAAAGCCCAGAAAGACACCCACACATATATGGCCAATTGATTTTTTGACAAAGAAGCAAAGGCAATTCAGTGTAAAAAGGATAATCTTTTCAGCAAAGAGTGCTAGAACAATTGTCTCTCCATGTGCAAAAATTTAAACTTCTATTTGAAACTCACACCAAATACAAGATTATTTCAAAGTAGAGCATATAAATGAAGAACCCCTAACAGAAAAACTTCTGGAATGAAACATGGGAAGAAAATATTTGTAACTTTGATTAGGCAAATTATATCTAAGAAACTATTAGATATAATTTCATAATCATAGTGCATAAATTAAAAAATATATTTTATACTGGGGTATAGTTGATTAACAATGTTGTGTTAGTTTCAGTTGTACAGCAAAGTGATTCAGTTATACATATACTTGCATTATTTTTCAAATTCTTTTCCCAGTTAGGTTATTAGAGTGTACTGAGCAGCGTTCCCTTTGTGGTAGAGTAGGTCTTTGTTGGTTTTCTATTTTATATATGGCAGTGTGTACATGTCAATTCCAAATTCGCAATCTATCCCTCCCCTCACCCTTCCCCCCTGGTAACCATAAGTTTGTTCTCTAAGTCTCTGAGTCTGTTTCTGTTTTGTAAATAAGTTCACTTGTGCCATTATTTTTAAGATTCCACATATATGCGATATCATATGATATTTGTCTGACTTACTTCACTTAGTATGATAATTTCTAGGTCCGTCCATTTTGCTGCAAATGGCATTATTTCATTCTTTTTTATGGATGACATATTCCATTGTATATATATACCACATCTTTCTCCATTTATCTGTCGATGGACATTTAGGTTTCTTCCCTGTTTTGGCTATTGTAAACAGCACTGCAATCAACATTGGGGTTCAGGTATCATTTTGAACCATGGTTTTCTCTGGAAATATGCCCAAGAGTGAGATTTCTGAATCATATGGTAATTCTATTATTAGTTTTTTAAGGAACCTCCATACTGTTCTCCATAGTGGCTGTACCAAGTTACATTCCCATCAACAGGGTAGGAAGGTTCCCTTTTCTCCACACCCTCTCCAGCATTTATTGTTTGTAGATTTTTTGATGATGGCCACTCTGACTGGTGTGTAGTGATATCTCATTGTAGTTTTGATTTGCATTTCTCTAATAATTAGCAATGTTGAGCATATTTTCATGTGCCTATTGGAAATCTATATGTCTTCTTTGGAGAAATTTCTATTTAGCTCTTCTGCCCAATTTTTGGTTGGGTTGTGTGTGTGTGTGTGTGTGTGTGTGTGTGTGTGTTTTTATTGAGCCACATGAGCAGTTTGTAAATTTTGCAGACTAATCCATTGTCTGTCTCATCATTTGCAAATATTTTCTCCCATCCTGTGGGTTGTCTTTTTTTTTTTTTTTTTGTGGTACGTAGGCCTCTCACTGCTGTGGCCTCTCCTGTTGCAGAGCACAGGCTCCAGACGCACAGGTTCAGCAGCTATGGCTCACGGGCCCAGCTGCCTCGTGGCATGTGGGATCCTCCCGGACCGGGGCACGAGCCCGTGTCCCCTGCATTGGCAGGTGGACTCTCAACCACTGTGCCACCAGGGAAGCCCTGTGGGTTGTCTTTTTATTTTGTCTCTGGTTTCCTTTGTTGTGCAAAAACTTTTGAGTTTAATTAGGTCCTATTTGTTTATTTTTGTTTTTATTTCCATTACTCTAGGAGATGGCTCAATAAGATATTGCTGTGATTTACATCAAGGTGTGTTCTGCCTGTTTTCCTCTAAGAGTTTTATAGTATCAGGTGTTACATTTAGGTCTTTAATCCATTTTGAGTTTATTTTTATGTGTGGTGTTAAAGAATGTTCTAATTTCATTTTTAACTTGTAGCTGTCCAATTTTTCCAGCACCATTTATTGAAGAGACTGTTTTTTCTACATTGTATAGTCTTTGTCAGAAATTAACTGACCATAGGTGTGTGGGTTTATTTCTGGGCTTTCTGTCCTGTGCCATTGATCTATATTTCTGTTTTTGTGCCAGTACCATGCTGTTTTGATTATTGTAGCTTTGTAGTATAGTGTTAAATCAGGGAGCCTGATTCCTCCAGTTTTGTTTTTCTTTCTCCAGATTGCTTTGGCTATTTGGGGTCTTTTGTGTCTCCATACAAATTGTAAGATTTTTTGTTGTAATTCTGTGAACAATGCCATTCGTAATTTGATAGGGATTGCATTGAATAGGGATTTGCATTGAATAGTAGATTGCCTATGGTCCTATAGTCATTTTGACAATATTGATTCTTTCAATCAAAGAACATGGTATATATTTCCATCTGTGTCATCTTTGATTTCTTTCATCAGTGTCATAATTTTTGGAGTACAGGTTTTTGCCTCCTTATGTATGTTTATTGTTAGGTATTTTATTCTTTTTGATGTGATGGTAAATTGAAATGTTTCTTTAATTTCTCTTTCTGATCTTTTGCTGTTAGTGTATAGGAATGCAACAGATTTCTGTATATTAATTTTATACCCTGCAACTTTACTGAATTCATTGATGAGCTCTAGTAGTTTTCTAGTAGCACCTTCAGGTTTTTCTATGTATAATATCATGTCATTTGCAAACAGTGACAGTTTTACTTCTTCTTTTCCAATTTGAATTTTTTTTTTTTTCTTCTCTGATTGCCATGGCTAGGCCTTCCAAAACTGTGTTGAATAAAAGTGGTGAGGGTGGGCATCCTTGTCTTATTTCTGATCTTAGAGGAATTATTTTCAGCTTTTCACTTTTGGGTATAATGTTAGCTGTACGTTTGTCATATATGGCTTGTATTATGTAGAGTTATGTTCCCTTTATGCCCACTTTGTGGAGAGTTTTTACCATGAATGGGTGTTGAATTTTGTCAAAAGCTCTTTATGCATCTATTGATATGATAATATGGTTTTTATTTTTCAATTTGTTGATGTGGTGCATCACACTGATTGATTTGTGGATATTGAAAAGTCCTTGCATCTCTGGGATAAATCCCACTTGATCATGGTGTATGTGATCTTTTTAATGTATTGTTGGATTCAAATCACTAGTATTTTGTTGAGGATATTTGCATCCATGTTCATCATTGATATTGGCCCATAATTTTCTTTTTTTGTGGTATCTTTTTCTGGTTTTTGTATCAGGGTGATGGAGGCCTTATAGGATGAGTTTGGATGTATTGCTTCTTCTGCACTTTTTTGGAATAACCTCAGAAGGATAGGTGTTAACTTTTCTCTAAATGTTTGATAGAATTCACCTGTAAAGCCACGTGGTCCTGGACTTTTGTTTGTTGGAAGTTTGTAAATCTTAGTTTCAATTTCTCTACTTGTGATTGGTCTATTCATGTTTTCAATCTTCCTGGTTATGTCTTGGGAGATTGTACCTTTCTAAGAATTTGTCCATTTCTTTTAGGTTGTCCATTTTATTGGCGTATAGTTGCTTGCAGTAGTCTCTTATGATCTTTTGTATTTCTGTGGAGTCTGTTGAAACTTCCCCTTTTTCATTTCTAATTTTTTTGATTTGAACACTTTCCTTTCTTTTCTTCATGAGTCTGGCTAAAGTTTTATCAATTTTGTTTATCTTTTCAAAGAACCAGCTTTTGGTTTCATTGATCTTTTCTGTTGTTTTCTTCCTCTCTATTTGATTTATTTCTGCTCTGATCTTTATGATTTCTTTCCTTCTGTTAACTTTGGGTTTTGTTTGTTCTTCTTTCCCTAGTTCCTTTAGATGTAAGATTAGGTTTTTATTTGTGATTTTTTTGCTTCCTGAGGTAAGATTGTATTGCTATAGAGTTTCCTCTTAGGACTCCTTTTGCCATGTCCCATAGGTTTTGGATCATCGTGCTTTCATTTTCATTTTTCTCTAGGCATTTTTAAGTTTCATCTTTGATTTCTTTGGTGATCCATTGGTTGTTTAGTAGCATATTGTTTAACCTCCACGTTTTTGTGTTTTTTACAGTTTTTTTCTTGTTGTTGATTTCTAATCTCATAGAGTTATGGGCAGAAAAGTTGCTTGAAATGATTTCAATTTTCTTAAATTTATGGAGGCTTGCTTTGTGACCCAGCATGTGGTCAGTCCTGGAGAATATTCCATGTGCACATGAGAAGAATGTGTACTCTGCTGCTTTTTAATGGAATACTGTATAAATATCAATTAAGTCTATTTGGTCTAATGTGTCATTTAAGGCCTGTGTTTCCTTATTGATCTTCTATCTGGATGATCTGTCCATTGATGAATATGGGATGTTAAATTCCCCCCTATTATTGTGTTACTGTTGATTTCTCCTTTTTGGCTGTTAGCATTTGCCTTATATATCAAGGTGCTTGTATGTTGGGTTCATATGTATTTACAACTGTTATATCTTCTTCTAGGATTGATGCCTTGATCATTTTCTATTGTCATTTTTTGTCTCTTGTAACAGTCTTTATTTTAAAGCCTATTTTGTCTGATATGACTATTCCTACTCCAGCTTTCTTTTGATTTCCATTTCAATGGAATATCTTTTTTCATCCCTTCACTTTCAGGTTGTAAGTGTCCCTAGATCTGAAGTGGGTCTTTTGTAGACAGCATATATACAGGTATTGTTCTTGTATCCATTCAGGCATTCTATATCTTTTGGCTGGAGCATTTAATCCATTTACATTTAAAGTAATCATTGATATGTATATTCCTATTAACATTTCCTTGTTTTGTATTTGTTTTGGTAGGTCTTTTTTGTTCCTTTCCTCTTTTGCTCTCTTCTCTTGTGATTCAATGACTAACTTTAGTGTTGTGTTTGGATTCCATTTTCCTTTTTATGCGTGTATCCATTGTAACTTTTCAGTTTGCAGTTATCATGAGGATTTGATATAGAAGTCTATATATGAACAAGATGGTTTTAAGTTGCTGGTCTTTTAATTTCAAATGCATTTCCAATATTCTGCATTTGTGCTCTCCTCTTCTCACAGTTGCTGGTTTTGATATCATATATGTATGCAGATGATTTCCTGCCTTTACTGTATGTTTGCCTTTACTGGTTAGCTTTTCCATTTGTAATTTTCTTGTTTCTAGTAGTGGCCTTTTCTTTTCCACTTAGGGAACTTTCTTTAGCATTTATTGCAAAGCTGGCCTGGTGGTGCTGAATTCTCTTAGCTTTGGCTTTTCTGTTAAGCTATTGATATCTCTGTTGAATCTGAATGAGAGCCTGCTGGGTAGAGTGTTTTAGGTTGCACTTTCTTCCTTTTCATCACTTTAACTATATCTTGTCACTAACTTCTGGCCTGCAGAATCTCTGCTGAGAAATCAGCTGATAACCTCATGGGAGTTCCCTCATGTATTATTTTTTCTTCTCCTTTGTTGTTTTTAATAATTTTTCTTTGTCTATGATTTTTGTCAATATGATTACTATGTGTCTTGGCATGTTCCCACTTGGGTTTATCCTGCCTGTGATTCTCTGTGCTTCCTGGTGTTTGGTGAGTGTTTCTTTTCCCACATTAGGGAAGTCTTCACCTACTATCACTTCAAATATTTTCTCAGTCCTTTTTCTCTCTCTTCTCCTTCTGGGACCCCTATAATGTGAATGTCAGTGCATTTAATTTTGTCCCAGAGGTCGCTTCGATTGTCTTCAGTTCTTTTCATTCGTTTTTCTTTATTCTGCTCCAAGGCACTGATTTCCACCCTTCTGTCTTCCAGGTTATTTATCTATTATTCTGCCTCAGTTACTCTGCTATTGATTCCTTTTAGTGTAGTTTTTACTTCAGTTATTGTATTGCTCATCTCTATTTGTTTGTTCTTTATTTCTTCTAGATCTTTGTTAAACATGTATCTTCTCAATCTGTGCCTCCATTCTTTTTAGAGATCTTGGATCATCTTCACTATAATTACTGTGAATTTTTTTTTCAGGTAGTTTGCCTAGCTCCACTTCACTTAGTTGTTCTTTTGGGGTTTTATCTTGTTACTTCATCTGGGATATATTCCTCTGCCATCCCTTCTTGTCTTTCTGTGATTTTGGGTTCTGTTCTGCAGGCTGCAGGGTTGTAGTTCGTTTCTTCTGCTGCCTATCCTCTGTTGAATGAGGCTGCCTAAGTCACTCATGCAGGCTTACTGGTGGGAGGGCTTGATTCCTGGCCAATGTTGGGCAGAGATATGTCTTGTCCCTCTGGTGGGGAGAGCCATATCAAGGGGTGTGTTCAGCAAGCAACTGTGTGCTCAGGAATACTTTAATAGCCTATCTTCTGATGAGTGAGGCTGTGTTCCCACCTTGTTGGTTATTTGGCCTGAAGCATCCCAGCACTGGAACCTACAGGCTTATGGGTGGGGTTAGACCTTTGTGAGAAAATTGCAGCCTCCAGGAGGGTTCATGTCAATGAGTACTTTGCACAACCACTGCCACCAGTGTCTTTGTCTCTGCAGTGAGCCACAACCACCCCCTACTTCTGCAGGAGTTCATCCAATACCAGCAGATAGGCCTGGACCATGCTCTTCTGAGGCCACTGCTTTTTTCCCCATGGTCCTCGTGTGCACATGACCTTTTGTGCACTCTCCAAGAGTGGAGTTTCTGTTTCCCCCACTCCTGTGGAATTCCTGTGATCAAATCTTGTTGGCCTTCAAAACCAGATTCTCTGGGGGCTCTTATTCCTATTGCCACACCCCCAGGCTGGGGAGCCTCAGAACTTTCACTTCTGTGGAAGAACTTTTGTGGTATAATCATTTTCTAGTTTTTGGGGCCCTCACGCAGGAGGTACGGCGTTTGATTTTATCACAATTTCTCCACTCCTACCATCTCTTTGTGGCTTCTTCTTTGTCTTTGGATGTAGAATATCTTTTTTGGTAGGTTCCAGCATTTTTTTGTCAATGGTTGTTCAGCACTTAATTGTGATTTTGGTGTTTTCATAAGAAGAGGTGAGCTCACATCCTTCTACTCCAACATCTTCTTTTTGCTACCCATAAAATTAAAAAAAAATCATCAATTGTAAGTCATAAAAATTTAGAACCATCTGTTAGGAGAAGAAAAGAAAAAACAGAGAGTGGTAGAAAGTATTTTGCAAATCAAATACCTAATAAGATGCATGTCTAGAATGTATAAAGCACTCTCTCCAAACTCAATAATAAAATAAATAATCAAACTAAGAATGGACAAAATACTTAAAACACACACTTCACCCCAATGATATAGGGATGAAAATGAATACATGAAAAGATGCTCAACATCATTAATCATTGCATAAGTGCATATTAAAACCACAGTGAGATACCACTATGCACCATTTAGAGTAACTAAAATAAAAAGACTGTCAAATAGCAAATGTTGACAAGGATGTGGAATCACTGGAACTATCATACACTTGTGGTGGGAATGTAAAATGGTACATTCACTTTGAAAAAAGTTTAACATTTTATTAAAGAGTTAAACATACATCTATCATATTACCCAGTCATTCTATTCCTAGTTATTTACCAAAGGAAGATGAAATAATATGTACATACAAAGACTTACATGTGAATGTTTGTTGCAGTTTTATTTGAAATAACCAAAAACTGGAAACAACCCACATGTCTTTCAATAGGCATAATGTGATATAGTTATACCATGGAATACTACTCAAAAAATTTTTTTAAATATTCATACAAACAATGACAGGAATGAATATCAAAATAATTTTTCTGGGTGAATGAAGCCAGACAAAATAGAATACACATTATGTGATTCCATTTATTTACCATTCTAAAAAATCTAAACTAATCTGTAGTGAAATAAAGCTCAGTGATTGCTTGGTGATGCAGGAGATGAGAAAGGGGAGGAAAGAGGGGAGTATAAAGAGGCATGAGGAAACCTTTGCAGTTAATGGATATGTTCATTATCTTGATTATAATGGTCGTTTCATTAACATATACATATATCAAGACATGTCAGATTTTACATTTTAAATATGTGCAATTTATTGTATATCAATTGTTCTGCAATAAAGTTGTTAAAAGAAAAATACAGTTCTCATGTCAAACTCCAAACATCAGTTTCAGTTGTTGCAATAAAATAATAATTTATGCTAAAGAAAAGAATAGTCCAAATGTTTCATAAACACCTACTATTCACACTACTTTCTATCCATCCAAAATTATTTCCGTGCCTCAAGTTTTGCTGTTGACTGAAATATGAATGCCATTTCAGTGTCTGTCTGATGGATGTGTTGACCACACATTTGTGCAGTTAGGAAAGCCCAAGAATTATCCAAAGTATGTATTTTTTCACACACACACACACACACACACACACACACACACACTGTATTTTATTTTTACAGGAGATAAATAAACTGACACCAAGCATTGTAAATGGATGCCCACAACAAAAGCAACAATGATTGCAATTACCAAACACGAAACACACTCATACTATGTCATAATATTGACATTCAGTTCAGTAATCCTCCACTATAACAGCTCCTTTACTTTGTAGTGAAAATTTATTTGTATATTTTTTGCCTCTGAGTCCTTGTGAGATTTTTTTCTTATTATTCAAACATAAAGTCACAATCATCCTCATCAGTTCACTCAGTCTCATGTAATTAATTTTTTTTCATCTTGATCCTTCGTTAGCACTTTTATGAATTTGTCAGTTTTCCATTAGAGTTCTGAAAATGCCTATTCATTTAGTTCAGCAGTAGAGTCAGTTATCAGAAACCTGTACTTGTCAGAGTCTTTTCCATGAATTCCTTGAAGATGAAATCCTTTTATAGGAACATTTTTGCAAAAGCATCAGAATACAACCAGAATTGTCTGTAAATGACAAAAGGCTGAAAAATGACCATGGTTAAAGATTTGATGAAACTTCATAATAATGCAATTGACAAGGAAATTTAGTTATTTCTGTGATACACATTTTAAAGTAATAAATAGAATTATGACTTATAACATTATACCACAACATATAAGATTTTTAGAAATTTCATGTAATGTCTGAAACATTAATACTAACATATTTCCATAAAAAAAGCCCAAAGGAAGTTTAGTATTAGTTGTTTTGTTTGTTTGTTTGTTTGCTGTTTTATACAGAAGGTTCTTATTAGTCATCAATTTTATACACATCAGTGTATACATGTCAATCCCATTTGCCCAACTCATCACACCACAACCCCCACTCCCAACTGATTTCTCCCCTTGGTGTCCATATGTTTGTCCTCTACATCTGTGTCTCAACTTCTGCCCTGAAAACCAGTTCACCTGTACCATTTTTCTAGGTTCCACATACAAGCGTTAATATACGATATTTGTTTTTCTCTTTCTGACTTACTTCACTCTGTATGACAGTCTCTAGATCCATCCACTTCTCAACAAATGACTCAATACCGTTCCATTTTATGGCTGAATAATATTCTATTGTATATATGTACCACAACTACTTTATCCATTCATCTGTCGATGAGCATTTAGGTTGTTTCCATGACCTGTCTATTGTAAATAGTGCTGTAATGAACATTGGGGTGCATGTGTCTTTTTGAATTATGGTTTTCTCTGGGTATATGCCCAGTAGTGAGATTGCTGGATCATATGGTAATTCTATTTTTAGTTTTTTAAGGAACCTCCATACTGTTCTCCATAGTGGCTGTATCAAATTACATTTCCACCAACAGTGCAAAAGGATTCACTTTTCTCCACACCCTCTCCAGCATTTGTTGTTTGTAGATTTTCTGATGATGCCCATTCTAACTGGTGTGAGCTGATACCTCATTGTAGGTTTTTTTTTTTTTAAGGTATGGTTCTGTGAGTTTTTGACAAATGCGTATTGTTATGTAACCAGTACCACAATCAAGGTATACTTTTTAAAAAGTAATTAATTAATTTTTGGCTGTGTTGGGTCTTCATTTCTGTGCAAGGGCTTTCTCTAGTTGTGGCAGGTAGGGGCACTCTTCATCATGGTGCATGAACCTCTCACTATGGGCTTCTCTTCTTGTGGAGCACAGGATCCAGACACACAGGCTCAGCAGTTGTGGCTCATGGGACTAGTTGCTCCGCAGCATGTGGGATCTTCCCAGACCAGGGCTCGAACCTGTGTCCCCTGAATTGGCAGTCAGATTCTCAACTACTGCACCACCAGGGAGCCCCTCATTGTAGTTTTGATTTGCATTTCTCTAATAGTTAGTGATGTTGAGCAGCTTTTCATGTGCTTCCTGGCCATTTGTATGTCTTCTTTGGGGAAATGTCTATTTTGGTCTTCTGCCCATTTTTGGATTTGGTTGTTTGTGTCTTTAATACTGATCTGGATGAGCTGTTTATATATTTTGGAGATTAATCCTTTGTCTGATGATTAATTTGCAAATATTTTCTTCCATTCTGAGGGTTGTCTTTTCATCTTGTTTATGGTTTCCTTTGTTGTGCAAAAGCTTTGAAGTTTCATTAGGTCTCAGTTGTTTATTTTTCTTTTTATTTCCATTATTATAGAAGGTGGATCAAAAAAGATCTTGCTGTGATTTATGTCAAGCAAACAGTGTTCTTCCTATGTTTTCCCCTAAGAGTTTGATAGTGTCTGGTCTTACATTTAGGACTCAAATCCATTTTCAGTTTATTTTTGTGTATGGTGTTAGGGAGTGTTCTTATTTCATTCTTTTACATGTAGGTGTCCAGTTTTCTGAGCACCACTTATTGAAGAGACTGTCTTTTCTCCATTGTATATCTTTGCCTCCTTTGTCATAGATTAGTTGACCATAGGTGCGTGGGTTTATCTCTGGGCTTTCAATCTTGTTCCATTGATCTATGTTTCTGTTTTGTGCCAGTACCATACTGTCTTGATTACTGTAGCTTTGTAGTGTAGTCTGAAGTCAGGGAGTCTGATTCCTCCAGCTCCGTTTTTTTCTCTCAAGACTGCTTTGGCTATTCGGGGTCTTTTGTGTCTCCATAGAAATTTTAAGATAATTTGTCCTTGTTCCATAAAAAAAATGCCATTGGTAATTTGATAGGGATGGCATTAAATCTGTAGATTGCTTAGGGTAGTATATTCATTTTCACAATATTGATTCTTCCAATTCAAGAACATGGTAGATCTCTCCATCTGTTGATATCATCTCTAATTTATTTCATCAGTGTCTTATAGTTTTCTGCATACAGGTCTTTTGTCTCCCTTCATAGGTTTATTCCTAGGTATTTTATTCTTTTTGTTGCAATCGTAAATGAGAGTGCTTCCATAATTCCTGTTTCAGATTTTTCATCATTAGTGTATAGGAATGCAAGAGATTTCTGTGCATTAATTTTGTATCTGGCAACTTTACCAAATTCATTGATTACCTCTAGTAGTTTTCTGGTGGCATCTTTAGGATTCTCTGTGTATACTATCATTTCATATGCAAATAGAGACAGTTTTAATTCTTCTTTTCAAATCTGTATTCCTTTTATTTCTTTTTCTTCTCTGATTGCCGTGGCTAGGACTTCCAAAACTATGTTGAATAATAGTGGTGAGAGTGGATATCCTTGTCTCTTTCCTGATCTTAGAGGAAATGCTTTCAGTTTTTCACCATTGAAAATGATGTTTTCTGTGGGTTTTTCATATATGGCCTTTATTATGTTGAGGTAGGTTTCCTCTATGCCCACTTTCTAGAGAGTTTTTATCATAAATTGGTGTTGAATTTTGTCAAAAGCTTTTTCTGCATCTATTGAGATGATCATATGGTTTTATTATTCAATTTTTTAATATGGTGTATCACATTGATTGATTTGCATATATTGAAGAATCCTTGTATCCCTAGGATAAATCCCACTTGATCTTGGAGTATGATTCTTTTAATGTGTTGTTGGATTCTGTTTGCTAGTATTTTGTTGAGGATTTTTGCATCAATATTTATCAGTGATATTGGTCTGTAATTATCTTTTTTTGTCGTGTCTTTTTCTAGTTTTGGTATCAGGGTGATGGTAGTCTCAGAGAATGAGTTTGGGAGTGTTCCATCTGCTGCAATTTTTTGGAAGAGTTTGAGAAGGATGGGTTTTAGCTCTTCTCTAAATGTTTGATAGAATTCACGTGTGAAGCCATCTGGTCCTGGACTTTTGTTTGTTGGAAGATTTTTATTAACAGCTTCAATTTCATTACTTGTGATTGGTCTATTCATACTTTCTGTTTCTTCCTGGTTCTGTCTTGGAAGGTTATACATTTCTAAGAACTTTTCCATTTCTTCCAGGTTGTCCATTTTATTGTCATAGAGTTGCTTTTAGTATTCTATTAGGATGCTTTGTATATCTGCGTTGTCTGTTTTAACTTTTCCTTTTTCATTTCTAATTTTATTGATTTGAGTTCTCTCCCTCTTTTTCTTGATGGGTCTGGCAAATGGTTTATCAATTTTGTTTATCTTCTCAAAGAACCAGCTTTTAGTTTTAGTTTTATTGATCTTTGTTAGTGTTTTCTTTTTTTCTATTTCATTTATTTCTACTCTGATCTTTATGATTTCTTTCCTTCTGCTAACTTTGGGTTTTGTTTGTTCTTCTTTCTGTAATTCCTTTAGGTGTAAGTTTAGATTGTTTACTTGAGATTTTCTTGTTTCTCCAGGTAGGCTTGTATAGGTATAAACTTCCCTCTTAGAACTGCTTTTGCACACATCCCATAGGTTTTGGATCATTGTGTTTTCATTGTTTTCATTGTCATTTTTCTCTAGGTATTTTTTGATTGCCTCTTTGATTTCTTCAGTGATCTCTTGGTTGTTTAGTAACATATTGGTTAGCCTCCATGTGTTTGTGTTTTTCACATTTTTTCCCCTGTAATTCATTTCTAATCTCATAGCATTGTGGTCAGAAAAGATGCTTGCTAAGATTTCAATTTTCTTAAATTTACTGAGACTTGATTTGTGACCCAAGATGTGATCTATCCTGGAGAATGTTCCGTGTGCACTTGAGAAGAAAGTGTAATCTGCTGGTTTTGGATGGAATGTCCTATAAATATCAATTAAATCTATCTGGTCTATTGTGTGATTTAAAGCTTCTCTTTCTTTATTTATTTTCATTTTGGATGATCTGTCCATTGGTGTAAGTGAGGTGTTAAAGTCCCCCACTATTACTGTGTTACTGTCAATTTCCTCTTTTATAGCTGTTGGCAGTTGCCTTATGTATTGAGGTGCTCCTATGTTGGGTGCATATATATTTATAATTTTTATATCTTCTTCTTGGATTGATCCCTTGATCATTATGTAGTGTCCTTCCTTGTCTCTTGTAACATTCTTTATTTTAAAGTCTATTTTATCTGATATGAGTATAGCTACTCCAGCTTTCTTTTGATTTCCATTTGTATGGAATATCTTTTTTCATCCCCTCACTTTCAGTCTGTATGTGTTCCTAGGTCTGAAGTGGGTCTCTTGTAGAAAACATATATATGGGTCTTGTATTTGTATCCATTCATCATGCCTGTGTCTTTTGGTTGGATCATTTAATCCATTCACGTGTAAGGTAATTATCAATATGTATGTTCCTATGACCATTTTCTTAAATGTTTTGGGTTTGTTTTTGTAGGTCCTTTTCTTCTCTTGTGTTTCCCATTTAGAGAAGTTCCTTTAGCATTTGTTGTAGAGCTGGTTTGGTGGTGCTGAATTCTCTTCACTTTTGCTTGTCTGTAAAGCTTTTGATTTGTCCATCAAACCTGAATGAGATCCTTGCTGGGTAGAGTAATTTTGCTTGTAGGTTCTTCCCTTTCATCATTTTAAGTATATCGTGCCACTCCCTTGTGGCTTGTAGTGTTTCTGCCAAGAAATCAGCTGTTAACCTTATGGGAGTTCCCTTGTACTTTATTTGTTGTTTTTCCGTTGCTGCTTTCAATAATTTTTCTTTATCTCATTTTTTGCCAATTTGATTACTATGTGTTTCAGCATGTTTCTCCTTGGGTTTTCCCTATATGGGACTCTCTGTTCTTCCTGGACTTGGGTGGCTATTTCCTTTCCCATGTTAGGGAAGTTTTCAACTATAATCTCTTCAAATATTTTCTCTGGTCCTTTCTCTCTCTCTTCTCCTTCTGTGACCCCTTTACTGTAAATGTTGCTGTGTTTAATGTTTTCCCAGAGGTCTCTTAGGCTGTCTTCATTTCTTTTCATTCTTTTCTCTTTCTTCTGTTCCACAGCAGTGAGTTCCACCTTTTTGTCTTCCAGGTCACTTATCCCTTCTTCTGCCTCAGTTCTTCTGCTATTGATTCCTTCTAGTGTAGTTTTCATTTCAGTGTTTGTATTGTTCATCATTTCAGTTTTTGTATTGTTCATCTCTATCTGTTTGTTCTTTAATTCTTCTAGGTCTTTGTTAAACGTTTCTTTCATCTTTTTGATCTTTGTCTCCATTCTTTTTCCAAGGTCCTGGATCATCTCCACTATCATTATTCTGAATACTTTTTCTGGAAGGTTGCCTATATCCACTTCATTTAGTTGTTTTTCTTGGATTTTATCTTGTTCTTTCATCTGGTACATAGACCTCTGCCTTTTCATCTTGTCTATCTTTCTGTGAATGTGGTTTTTGTTCTACAGGCTGCAGGATTGTAATTCCTCTTGCTGCTGCTGTCTGCCCTCTGGTGGATGAGGCTATCTAAGAGGCTTGATGGGAGGGACTGGTGTTGGGTAGAGCTGACTGTTGCTCTGGTGTGGGAAATGGTCAGCCTTGAGAGCAGGCTGTGGACATGCCAGGCCTACTGCTGCTGCTCGAAGGGACTGTGCCTACTTGTTCCCTTCCTTGTTCCATTCCATGGGAGATAAATTACCAGGGCCCAGAGATCAGAAAGAATGTAAAATGAGACAAGCAAAGCTATCTACCTCCTCCATGTGAAGGTTATTTTGGATGATTTTGGGTTTATGGGTTTTCTCCCAGGGAAGTTAACCTTGAGCCGAGACAGTCTGTAGATATTGTAAACCACCATCTGGCAACCTTCCTTTTTCTAGTCTATATAATCTGAAACTGTAGCATAATAAAATATGCCTTGCAACCATCAGTTGTCTTGGTCCTTCTGACCCCATTCGTCAGTGCTACTTCAGTTCCTTACCCCTTCCCTTCTGACCCTGAGAGGTGAAATCCTCTTTCTCCGGCTGGTCCGTGGCAAGTGGCACCCAAACAGGGACATGAAGCGTGAAGGTAATTAAAAGAAAGTGCAGGTGAGAGAACGCTTATGCAAAGTATGTGTGGCCACGAGTAAAAGTGAAACTAATAGAGGTATAAGGCAATGGTCAGAAGTAAAATAAGATGGAAGAAAAGTGCTCAAAGGAGCATGAATTATTTGCTCAGGTTTTACTTTCAATGCTTAAAACTCGGGGTAATAAAGTTTCTACCTCCCAGTTGACTGAATTTTTGCAGCATATCCATGATATATCTCCCTGGTTTCCTGATGGCGGCTCTGTTGTTATAGAAATCTGGCAGAAATTTGGAGAAGATTTAAAAAATTATTATGAGTCTTGAGGGCCTACTCATACTCCTGTTGTTACATTTAGTTTGTGGAATCTGATAAAAGACTGTTTACATTCTTCTCATGATAGTGGTGATTTGAATGTAAAGTCAGAAAAGTCAAAGCCTTCTTCAGGAGATAAAACTGCCTTAATGGCTACTACACCACCACTTCCTAAATCTAGGGAACTTATTAATTTTGACATATCAGATGAAGAGGAACATTTCGATTTAACAGATGAGGCTTTTAAACATGAAAGAGAAAAATATCTTGAGGATTATTTTCTAATGGCTATGATAGATAAGTCAGTGAAAAAGCTTCAGATTAATAAGCACTGTCTTCCTCAAAAATCTACATCTGTAAAAATGCTCAGTCCCTTGCAGCGTGCTGTACAAGGAGCAATAAATCGTGGAGAAGATCCTATATTCTGTTGTCCTTTCATAGAAAGACCTGATCCTAATAATCCTCAACAGGCTATTAGGGAACATCAGTCTCTTCCTTTTAAAGTTTTGAAAGATTTAAAATCTGCTTGTGCTCAATATGGGCCCACTGCTCCTTTTACTACTGCTATGGTTGACATTAGTGCAGGAGAAGCTCTTCCCGCCACTGATTGGAAGTCTATTGCACGAGCTTGTTTAAATGGTGGAGATTATTTGATATGGAAGTCTGATTTTTATGAACGGGCTACTGAACAAGCAGAAAAGAATGCTTCCCATAATATTCCAGTTGATTATCATATGCTGATTTGGGAAGGACAATATATTTCTTTACAAGATCAATTAACTTATCCCTTTGTTGCTTATCCTCAAATAAATCATTTGGCGTTACAAGCCTGGAGGAAATTACCTTCTACACACAAAACTGAGGATCTTTCAAAAATTAGACAGGGACCTGATGAACCATATGCTGATTTTGCAGATAGATTTTTACAGGCGGTGGGGAAGCTCATTGTGGATGGACCCTCTGGTACAATTGTAGTTCAGCAACTTGCTTTTGAAAACGCTAATAATGCATGTCAGGCAGCGATTCGACCTTGGGGAAAACGGGGAACATTGGAGGACTATATTCACCTTTGTGCAGACATTCACCTTTGGGCCTGCTTATATACAGGGTGCTGCTATAGCTGCAGCATTAACTAAAGTGGGATTTAAAAGCAATCAAAAGAAAACAAAGACTTGTTTTAAATGCGGAAAGGCAGGTCATTTTGCTAGAGAATGTAGATCTTTTAATTCTAACCCTAGTCCTTCCTTCCATACTCAAAAACCTCCAGATGGTCGGAAAATCCCTGGTTTATGCCCTAGATGCAATAAGGGAAAACATTGGGCACGAGACTGTCGCTCACTAGCCCACAAGGATGGGACACCACTGTCGGGAAACTCCTCCTGGGGCGTTCCCCGGCCCCAACAAACAATAGGGGCAATATCTGTGTATCCTCCTCAAATTACCAATCAGACATTAACCAAGAACAAAAACATTCAATATCCTCGCTCTCCACAGCAACACCAGGAAGCGCAGGACTGGACCTCAGTACCTCTGCCCGATATGTATTAACTCCTGAAATGGGTCCTCAGGCCCTCTCTACAGGCATCTATGGACCTTTACCCAAGGGTTTGATGAGACTATTATTGGGAAGAAGTAGTGTCACCATGAAGGGTTTAACTATTATGCCAGGAGTCATAGATTCTGACTACGAAGGAGAAATAAAAATCATGGTACAACTATTAAAAATATAATAACTATTTCTCCTGGTGATAAAATTGCACAATTGCACTTTTGCCCTTTGTACCTCATGGACAAATTTTACAACATCAAGAGAGAGGAACAAAGGCTTTTGGATCATCTAATGCTGCCTACTGGATTCAGAAGATAGGGAAAGAATGTCCAGAAATGAAATTAACCATTAATGGAAAGGTTTTTTTCAGGCTTGTTAGACACTGGAACTGATGTCTCTGTTATGCCACAGATGAAGTGGCCTAAATATTGGCCTGTTAGTCCTACTATTACAGAACTTCAAGGAATAGGACAAAGTTCGTCTCCTATGCAAAGTAGTCAGTTATTATTATGGCAAGATAGTGAGGGCCATTCAGGATACTTCCAGCCTTATGTTTTTCTTGGGCTGTCTTTAAACCTCTGGGGCTGAGATATATTAAAAGAAATGGGAGTATTGCTTTATAGTCCAAATTCTCAAGTCTCTAATATGATGTTGGATCAAGGATTTCTTCCCACAAAAGGGCTGGGAACAAATCAACAAGGAACTGTCTATCCTACTGATGTGAAAAAAAATGATAGACAAGGTTTGGGTTTTTCTTAGGGGCCTTGGATTCTCCTCCACTCACTGCTGATCCAATTACTTGGCTAACTGATGACCCAGTATGGGTGGACCAGTGGCCCCTCACTAAGGAGAAGTTAAAGGCTGCAGAGCAGTTAGTTATAGAACTATTAAAATTAGGACACTTAGAGTCTTCCAATAGTCCTTGGAACACTCTTATTTTTATTATCAAGAAAAAATATGGAAAATATAAGTTATTACAGGATCTAAGAGCTGTTAATAAAACTTTGCTAATAATGGGAGCTCTTCAACCAGGCCTACCCTCTCCAACAGCCATACCACACAATTATTATCTTTTAGTTATAGATTTAAAAGATTGTTTTTTCACTATTCCTTTGTTTCCTGAAGAAAATATTTTGCTTTTAGTTTGCCTTCTTTAAATTTTAAGGAACCCATAAGGAGACTTCAATGGAAAGTATTGCCTCAGGGCATGGCAAATAGTCCAACATTGTGCCAAAAATATGTGGCTCAGGCCTTGACTCCTGTGAGAAAAAGGTTTCCAACATTATATCTCATACATTATATGGATAATATACTTTTAGCCACTGATAATATTTCTTTCTTAGAGACTGCTTTTCAATTTTTACAACAATCCTTACAATTGTTTGGTTTGGTCATTGCCTCAGAAAATGTTCAAAGACAATCTCCATTTTTATATTTGGGAAAATATATTGATAACACTACCATTAGGCCTCAAAAACTGAAAATTTGAGTGATAATTTAAAAACATTAAATGATTTTCAAAAATTACTTGGAGATATTAATTGGCTAAGGCCTTCCTTAAAACTTACTACTGCTCAATTACAGCCTTTGTTTGATATTCTTAAAGTTGACTCAGATCCTTCTTCTTCATGCTCTATGACTCCAGAAGGATTTCAAGCTTTACAAATAGTTAATAGAGCTATCTGCACAATTAACTCGAATACATACTCACCTGTCAATTTCTTTAATTGTCCAACACCTCATGTGCCTAGTGCCATCTTATGGTAAACTGTTGGAATTATTGAATGGATTCATATGAAAACTACACCCTCTAAAGTTATTAACCCTTATTATGAACTTATTATGAACTTATTATGAACTTATAATAATGCAAGGTAGAACTAGATGCTTACAACTTATAGGTATAGAACCTTCTCAAATTATTGTCCCTTATTCAGTTAGTCAACAAAATTGGCTTTTTCAACATAGTAATGAATGGGATCTTGCTCTTGCAGGATTTTCAGGTACCTTGGAATTCCATTATCCTGCTGATAAATTGATCCAATTCAGCAAACTTAACTATTATATATTTCCTTCTATAATTAGGCAACAGCCTATTCCTCATGTATCTTTGGTTTTTACAGACGGTTCTTCTTCAGGAGTGCCTACTGTAATCCCTGACGATGGAACAAAACTAATTAAACAAACTTCCTTGACTTCAGCTCAACGTGTTGAACTGTATGTTGTCATTATAGCTTTTAAACATTTGCCTTCTATATCTTTTAATTTGTTTTCTGATAGTAAATATCTTATTAGCTTATTTTTTCTTCTGGAGACTGCAACCATAGGACATACTAATGACCCTGAATTATCATCCGCTTTTCGTTTGCTTCAACAGCTTATTCATTCCCACGATGGTCCTGTTGCAGCTCTGCATATCTGTGCTCATTCTAACTTGGCTGGTCCATTGACTAAACTTAATGCAACTGCAGATGTTTTAACTCGATCTAAACGTGATTTTTATCCTGTGCATTTTCCTCCCAAAAATAAAGTTAAAGTTATTCTTCCCCGCAATCTCTTCCATAAAGCAGGACATATCCCAATTTACCGTACTACTCCTTTCCATTCGTCATGCTATCAAGAATGGCTAATATATTGCATTCATTCTCTTCATATTGTTGATACTCGTGGTCCATGTCCTGCACACCCTCATATTATGGTAAGCTATGATCAAACTGCTTCACAAACAGCACAACAATTGCATGCTTTACACCATCAGTAGGTGGCTACATTATGCAAACAATTTTCTCTTACTTGTGAAGCCGTCCAACAAATTGTTAAGCAATGCCCAAAAGGCTTACCTCACCTTCCTGTTCCACATTATGATGTTAATCCTCGTGGATTATTACCTAGTCATTTATGGCAAATGGATGTTACTTATATCCCGTCTTTTGGTAAATTACAGTGTGTTCATGCCACTATATCATTTTTTTTACATCTTTATTGGAGTATAATTCCTTTCCACTGGTGTGTTAGTTTATCCTTTATAACAAAGTGAATCAGTTATACATATATTCCCATACCTCTTCCCTCTTGCATCTCCCTCCCTCCCACCCTCCTTATCACACACCACTAGGTGGTCACAAAGCAACGAGCTGATCTCCCTGGGCTATGCGGCTGCTTCCCACTAGCTATCTATTTTACGTTTGGTAGTGTATATATGTCCATGCCACTCTCTCGCTTTGTCACAGCTTACGCTTCCCCCTCCTCATATAGTCAAGTCCATTCTCTAGTAGGACTGTGTCTTTATTCCTGTCTTACTCCAGGTTCTTCATGACATTTTTTCTTAAATTCCATATATATGTGTTAGCATATGGCATTTGTCTTTCTCTTTCTGACTTACTTCACTCTGTATGACACACTCTAGGTCCACCCACCTCACTGCAAACAGCTCAATTTGGTTTCGTTTTATGGCTGAGTAATATTCCATTGTATATATGTGCCACACCTTCTTTATCCATTCATCCAATGATGGACAATTAGGTTGTTTCCATCTCTGGGCTATTGTAAATAGAGCTGAAATGAACATATTAGTACATGACTCTTTTTGAATTACGGTTTTCTCAGGGTATATGCCAGTAGTGGGATTGCTGGGTCATATGGTAGTTATATTTGTAGTTTTATAAGGAACTTCCATACTGTTCTCCATAGTGGCTGAACCAATTCACATTCCCACCAGCAGTGCAAGAGTGTTCCCTTTTCTCCACACCCTCTCCAGCATTTATTGTTTGTAGATTTTTTGATGATGGCCATTCTGACTGGTGTGAGATGATATCTCATTGTAGTTTTCATTTGCATTTCTCTAATGATTAATGATATTGAGCACTCTTTCATGTGTTTGTTGGCAGTCTGTATATCTCCTTTGGAGAAATGTCTATTTAGGTCTTCTGCCCATTTTTTGATTGGGTTGTTTGTTTTATTGTTATTGAGCTACATGAGCTCCTTATAAATTTTGGAGATTAATCCTTTGTCAGTTGCTTCATTTGCAAATATTTTCTCCCATTCTGAGGGTTGTCTTTTGGTCTTTTTTATGGTTTCCTTTGCTGGGGAAAAGCTTTGAAGTTTCATTAGGTCCCATTAGGATATTTTTGTTTTTATTTCCATTTCTCTAGGAGGTGGGTCAAAAGGGATCTTGCTGTGATTTATGTCATAGAGTGTTCTGCCTATGTTTTCCTCTAAGAGTTTGATAGTTTCTGGCCTTAAATTTAGGCCTTTAATCCATTTTGAGCTTATTTTTGTGTGTGGTGTTAGGGAGTGATCTAGTCTCATACTTTTACATGTACCTGTCCAGTTTTGCCAGCAACAATTATTGAAGAGGCTGTCCTTTCTCCACTGTACATTCCTGCCTCCTTTATCAAAGATAAGGTAACCATATATGTGTGGGTTTATCTCTGGGCTTTCTATCCTGTTCCATTGATCTATCTTTCTGTTTTTGTGCCAGTACCATACTGTCTTGATTACTGTAGCTTTGTAGTATAGTCTGAAGTCAGGGAGCCTGATTCCTCCAGCTCCGTTTCTCATTCTCAAGACTGCTTTGGCTATTCGGGGTCTTTTGTGTTTCCATACAAATTGTGAAATTTTTTGTTCTAGTTCTGTGAAAAATGCCAGTGGTAGTTTGATAGGGATTGTATTCAATCTGTAGATCGCTTTGGGTAGTAGAGTCATTTTCACAATGTTGATTCTTCCAATCCAAGAACATGGTATATCTCTCCATCTATTTGTATCGTATTTAATTTCTTTCATCAATGTCTTATAATTTTCGTATACAGGTCTTTTGTCTCCTTAGGTAGGTTTATTCCTAGATATTTTATTCTTTTTGATCCAATGGTAAATGGAAGTGTTTTCTTGATTTCATTTTCAGATTTTTCATCATTAGTGTATAGAAATGCCAGAGATTTCTGGGCATTAATTTTGTATCCTGCTACTTTACCAAATTCATTGTTTAGCTCTAGTAGATTTCTGGTAGCATCTGTAGGATTCTGTATGTATAGTATCATGTCATCTGCAATCAGTGACAGCTTTACTTCTTCTTTTCCAACGTGGATTCCTTTTATTTCCTTTTCTTCTCTGATTGCTGTCGTAAAAACTTCCAAAATATGTTTAATAAGAGTGGTGAGAGTGGGCAACCTTGTCTTTTTCCTGATCTTATTCGAAATGCTTTCAGTTTTTCACCATTGAGGATGATGTTGGCTGTGGGTTTGTCATATATGGCCTTTATTATGTTGAGGAAAGTTCCCTCTATGCCTACTTTCTTCAGGTTTTTTTTAATCATAAATCAGTGTTGAATTTTGTGAAAACCTTTCTCTGCATCTATTGAGATGATCATATGCTTTCTGTCCTTCAAATTGTTAATATGTTGTATCATGTTGATTGATTTGCATATATCAAAGAATACTTGCATTCCTGGAATAAACTCTAGTTGATCATGGTGTATGATCCTTTTAATGTGCTGTTGGATTCTCTTTGCTAGTATTTTGTTGAGGATTTTTGCATCTAAGTACATCAGTGATATTGGCATGTAGTTTTCTTTCTTTGTGACATCCTTGTCTGGTTTTGGTATCAAGGTGATGGTGGCCTCGTAGAATGAGATTAGGAATTTTCCTCCCTCTGCTATATTTTGGTAGAGTTTGAGAAGGATAGGTGTTAGCTCTTCTCTAAATGTTTGATAGAATTCGCCTGTGAAGCCATCTGGTCCTGGGCTTTTGTTTGTTGGAAGATTTTTAATCACAGTTTCAATTTCAGTGCTTGTCTTTGGTCTGTTCATATTTTCTATTTCTTCCTGATTCAGTCTTGGCAGGTTGTGCGTTTTTAAGAATTTGTCCATTTCTTCCAGGTTTTCCATTTTATTGGCATAGAGTTGCTTGCAGTAATGTCTCATGGACTTTTGTATTTCTGCAGTGTCAATTTTTACTTCTCTTTTTTCATTTCTAATCCTATTGATGTGACTCTTCAACCTTTTTTTCCTGATGAGTCTGGCTAATGGTTTATTGATTTTGTTTATCTTCTCAAAGAACCAGCTTTTAGTTTTATTGATCTTTGCTATCGTTTCCTTCATTTCTTTATTTCTGATCTGATTTTTATTTCTTTCCTGCTGCTAACTTTGGGGTGTTTGTATTCTTCTTTCTCTAATTTCTTTAGGTGCATGTTTAGATTGTTTATTTGAGATGTTTCCTGTTTCTTAAGGTAAGATTTTATGCGTATAAACTTCCATCTTAGAACTGCTTTTGCTCCATCCCATAGGTTTTGTGTCGTCGTGTCTCCATGGTCATTAGTGTCTAGGTATTTTTTGACTTCCTCTTTGATTTCTTCTGTGATCAATTCGTTATTAAGTGGTGTATTGCTTAGACTCCATGTGTTTTTATTTTTTACAGATCTTTTTCTGTAATTGATGTCTAGTCTCATAGCATTGTGTTTGGACAAGATACATGATAAAATTTCAATTTTCTTAAATTTACCAAGGCTTGATTTGTGACCCAAGATATGATCTATCCTGGAGAATGTTCCATGGGCACTTAAGAAAAATGTGTATTCTGTTGTTTTTGGATGGAATGTCCTATAAATATCAATTAAGTCCATCTTGTTTAATGTATTATTCAAAGCTTGTGTTTCCTCATTTAGTTTCATTTTGGATGATCTGTCCATTGGTGAAAGTGGGGTGTTAAAGTCCCCTACTATGAATGTGTTACTGTCGATTTCCCCTTTATGGCTGCTAGTATTTGCCTTACGCATTGAGGTTCTCCTATGTTGGGTGCATAAATATTTATAATTGTTATATCTTCTTCTTGGATCAATCTCTTGACCATTATGTAGTGTCCTTCTTTGTCTCTTCTAATACTCTTTAATTTAACGTTTATTTTGTCTGATATGAGAGTTGCTACTCGAGCTTTCTTTTGGTTTCCATTTGCATGAAATATCTTTTTCCATCCCCTTACTTTCAGTCTGTATGTGTCTCTAGGTCTGGAGTGGGTCTCTTGTAGACAGCATAAATATGGGTCTTGTTTTTGTATCTATTCAGCCAATCTGTGTCTTTTGGTGGGAGCATTAATTCATTTATATTTAAGGTAATTATAGATATGTATATTCCTATTCCCATTTTCTTAATTGTTTTGGGTGTGTTATTGTAGGTCTTTTCCTTCTCTTGTGTTTCTTGCCTAGAGAAGTTCCTTTAACACTTGTTGTAAAGCTGGTTTGGTGGTGCTGAACTCTCTCAGCTTTTGCTTGTCTGTAAAGGTTTTAATTTCTCCATCAAATCTGAATGAGATCCTTGCTGTGTAGACTAATCTTGGTTGTAGGTTTTTCTCCTTCATCACTTTAAATATGTCCTGCCAGTCCCTTCTGGCCTGCAGAGTTTCTGCTGAAAGATCAGCTGTTACCCTTACGGAGATTCCCTTGTGTGTTATTTGTTGTTTTTCCCATGCTGCTTTTAATATGTTTTCTTTGTATTTAATTTTTGACAGTTTGATTTATATGTGCCTTGGTGTGTTTCTCCTTGGATTTATCCTGTATGGGACTCTCTGTGCTTCCTGGACTTGATTAACTATTCCCTTTCCCATGTTAGGGAAGTTTTAAACTATAATCTCTTCAAATATTTTCTCAGTCCCTTTCTTTTTCTCTTCTTCTTCTGGAACCCCTATAATTCGAATGTTGGTGCATTTAATGTTGTCCCAGAGGTCTCTGAGACTGTCCTCAGTTCTTTTCATTCTTTTTTCTTTATTCTGCTCTGCAGTAGTTATTTCCACTCTCTTATCTTCCAGGTAACTTATCTGTTCTTCTGCCTCAGTTATTCTGCTATTGATCCTATGTTGAGTATTTTTTATTTCATTTATTGCGTTGTTCATCATTGCTTGTTTCATCGTTAGTTCTTCTAGGCTCTTTTTAAATGTTTATTGCATTTTGTGTATTCTATTTCTAAGATTTTGGATCATCTTTACTATCATTATTCTGAATTCTTTTGCAGGTAGACTGCCTATTTCCTCTTCATTTGTTAGGTCTGGTGCATTTTTATCTTGCTCTTTCATCCTCTGTGTGTTTTCCTGTCTTTTCATTTTGCTTATCTTACTGTGTTTGGGGTCTCCTTTTTGCAGGCTGCAGGTTCGTAGTTCCGTTGTTTTTGGTGTCTGTCCCCAGTGGGTAAGGTTGCTTCATTGGGTTGTGTAGGCTTCCTGGTGGAGGGGACTAGTGCCTGTGTTGTGGTGGATGAGGCTGGATCTTATCTTTCTCGTGGGCTGCTCCACGTCTTGTGGTGTGTTTTGGGGTGTCTGTGGACTTATTTTGATTTAAGGCAGCCTCTATGCTAATAGGTGGTGTTGTGTTTCTGTCTTGCTAGTTGTTTGGCAGAGGGTGTCCAGCACTGTAGCTTGCTGGTCATTGAATGAAGCTAGGTGCTGCTGTTGAGATGGAGATCTCTGGAAGAGTTTCGCTGTTTGATATTATGTGGAGCTGGGAGGTCTCTTGTGGACCTGTGTCCTGAAGTTGGTCTCCCAAGTCAGAGGCACAGCACTGAGTCCTGGCTGCAGCACCAAGAGCCTCTCATACACACAGCTCAGAATAAAAGGGAGAAAAAGAAGAAAGAAAGAAGGAAAGAAAGAAAGAAAGAAAGAAAGAAAGAAAGAAAGAAAGAAAGAAAGGAAGGAAGGAAGGAAGGAAGGAAGGAAGGAAGGAAGAAAGAAAGAAAGAAAGAAAGGAGGGAGGGAGGGAGGGAGAGAGGGAGGAAGGAAGGAAGGAAGGAGGGAAGGAAGGAAAGGAAGGAAGAAAGAAAGAAAGAAAGAAAGAAAGAAAGAAAGAAAGAAAGAAAGAAAGAAAAAAGAAAATACAATAAAGTAACATGAAATAAAATAAAGTTATTAAAATAAAAAATAATTATTAAGAAAAAAGTTATTTTAAAAAAAGGAAAAAAAATGGACGGATAGAACCCTAGGACCAATGATGGAAGCAAAGGTTTACAGACAAAATCTCACACAGAAACATACACATACACACTCACAAAAAGAGGAAAAGGGGAAAAAATCATAAATTTTGCTCTCAAAGTCCACCTCCTCAATTTCGGATGATTCGTTGTCTATTCATGTATTCCACAGATGCAGGGTACATCAAGTTGATTGTGGAGCTTTCATCTGCTGCTTCTGAGGCTGCTGGGAGGGATTTCCCTTTCTCTTCTTTGTTCTCACAGCTCCAGGGTGCTCAGCTTTGGATTTGGTCCAACATCTGCGTGTAGGTCGCCGGAGGGCGTCTGTTCTTCTCTCAGACAGGACGGGGTTAAAGGAGCAGCTGCTTTGGGGACTCTGGCTCACTCAGGTCTGGGGTAGGGAGTGGTACGCAGCACGGGGCAAGCCTGTGGCTGCAGAGGCCGGCATGACGTTGCACCAGCCTGAGGTGCGCTGTGCATTCTCCCGGGGAAGTTGTCCCTGGATCCCATGACCCTGGCAGTGGCCGACTGCACTGACTCCCCGGAAGGGGGTGTGGATAGTGACCTGTGCTCGGACACAGGCTTCCTGGTGGCGGCAGCAGCAGGCTTAGCGTCTCATGCCCGGCTCTGGGGTCCGCGTTGTTAACCGCGGCTCGCGTCCGTCTCTGGAGCTCCTTTAAGCAGTGCTCTTAATCCCCTCTCCTCGCGCACCAGGAAACAAAGAGGCAAGACACAGTCTCTTGCCCCTTCGGCAGGTCCAGACTTTTCCCCGGACTCCCCCCCGGCTAGCCGTGGTGCACTAACCCCCTGCATGCTGTGTTCACACCACCAACCCCAGTCCTCTCCCTGCGCTCTGACCGAAGCCCGAACCTCAGCTCGCAGCCCCGCCCTCCCCGTCGGGTGAGCAGACAAGCCTCTCGGGCTGGTGCGTGCTGGTCGGCATCTATCCTCTGTGTGGGAATCTCTCCGCCTTGCCCTCCACACCCCTGTGGCTGTGCTCTCCTCCGTGGCTCCGAAGCTTCCCCTCTCTGCCACCCGCAGTCTCTGCCCACGAAGGGGCTTCCTAGTGTGTGGAAACGTTTCCTCCTTCACAGCTCCCTCCCACCGGTGCAGGTCCCGTCCCTATCCTTTTGTCTCTGTTTATTCTTTTTTCTTTTGCCCTATCCAGGTACGTGGGGACTTTCTTGCCTTTTGGGATGTCTGAGGTCTTTTGTCAGCGTTCAGTAGGTGTTCTGTAGGAGTTCTTCCACGTGTAGATGTATTTCTGGTGTATCTGTGTGGAGGAAGGTGATCTCTGCGTCTTACTCTTCTGCCATCTTCCCCTCCAGGAATCCATGTCACTATTGATACTGATTCTGGTTTCCTCTGTGCTACAGCACAGACCGGAGAGGCTACTAAACATGTTATTACTCATTTATTACATTGTTTTGCATTTATAAATATTCCTAAAATTATAAATAGTGATAATGGGCCCGCTTACACTAGTGCTGCTTTTGCAACATTTTGTAATTCATTACAATTTACACATATTACAGGCATTCCATATAACCCTCAAGGACAAGGTATTATAAAATATGCAAATAGATCTTTAAAGCTAACTATTAAAAAATAAAAAAGGGGAAATTATATAGAACGGCACCACATAACTTTATAAATCATGCTTTTTTATTTAAATTTTCTCACTGTTGACAAATTTGGCCACTCTGCAGGGGAGAGGTTGGTGGCTGCGCCACGATTGGCCTCTCAATCTATGGAGGTCCTCTGGAAATATCCATTAACCAGCACTTGGCATCTTCCTGATCCTGTGTGGATTTGGGGACGTGGTCACGTGTGTATCTTTCCCAGATCAGTGCCTGAACTTCGCTGGCTTCCTGAGCACTTAGTCAAGCAAATAGACGGCTCGCCACAGCTCACAACTAGTTCAGAAGATGAAGAAGCTCTGCATCTCTCCCGAAAATTTGACGGTGTTGATTCAGAAAAAGAAGAAATCACTTGCCAGGACGACTCAAAGGAGTAATCTTCCAACTTGGGGACAAACTAAACAATTGGTTTCACAAGCTCAAGAGTTAGTGGAACAACAGAATAATCCTGTTACACCTGTAACTTTAGTTTTGGCTATGTTGGCAACAGTTTCATGTGTTCCCTCTGTTAATGCAGCAACTTACTGGGCCTATGTACCTGATCCTCCACTATTATAACCCATATCTTGGTTTGAAGCAGAGTTTCCTATATTTTATAATCATACTGTTTATGGGCCTCTTATTGGGAATATAAAACAAATCAATATGTCTGTAAATTATACTAACTGGTTTAATACCTATCCTGTCGGTCTTAGCCCATTGAATCTGGAAACTGGTTGTGTAAAGCCTATTAGTTATGAGCATACAGATGTTTATGAGGGAACGGATCAATCAATTAGTTTGTCAGGCTCTCCAGGCATCCTTCGTTTTACAGGAACCAACATTACTCTTACATAACCGGCTACCAGCCGATGAGAGAATCTTAAGGATACCATCTTTTAGTATAAAAATGGGCAACCTATTAATATTAGAGGTCGAATCTCATACGCCTCACCACTTAGTGATTCTGCTGTTACTATAGCCAAGGTTACAGGCGAAGATTCAGGAAATTATTTCTGTATGAAGCGTTTACTTGGAGGACAAGTGATACTTATAGCTGGACATAAGGTTACTATTCTTAACAGAAAATCAAAAAATCAATTTCCTCCTTTTATGACCATTAACTTTCCTGAATCCAATTTTGAACGTTGCAATGCATCTTGGAATAATAACCAAATATGGTGTACTATAGATTATACCAAGGGGTCAATTCTTATCTCTTCTACTCCTGTCATAGATAGGTTTATCACATTTCAAAAGAACTGGGATATATGGAAACCAGCTCTAACTTATTCCAATACACCTGTTATAACTTGTATTGCTCCTCCATATACACTTTTGATTGGTTCTATTAACACTGGTAATTCTTCCAAAGGAGGCTATAATATTAGCTGTGTTAATTGTATTTTTAACAGTTGTATGTTCCCTTCTGCAGGAACGCAATCTGTGCTTATACTAAAGCAACCCATGTATGTTATGGTGCCTGTACATCAGAAAGAACCTTGGTATGAAAATACTGGAGTACAGGCATGGGCGGAACTCTCTAAAGCCTTGCAGAGAAGGAGACGCTTTATTGGGTGGCTAATAGTAAGTTTACTTGCCTTGGCTGCTCTATCTGCTACTGTGGCTACTGTCAGTCTTGCTCTTTCACAGAGTATTAATAATGCTCACTTTGTTAATCAATTATCTCAAAATACCAGTCTTGCTTTATCTTTACAAAGTCACATAGATTTACAGATTAATAGCAAGTTAGATGAATTTAAAAACGCAATTTTGGGGATTGGAGATCAGATGGCAGCATTAAAATTGAGGATGCGTTTAGCTTGTCATGCAAAGTATATATGGATTTGTGTTACTCCTTATAAGTACAGTGACTCTATTTGGGAATGGGAAAAAGTAAAAATGCATCTGCTGAGTGTTTGGTCAGATAATATTAGTCTTGATCTTAAGAAGTTAAATGCTGAAATTCAGGATATGCAAAATGCACATCTTGATGATATTTCATCAGAAGATGTAAATCAAACTTTACTGGATCATTTAAAGTTGTTAAACCCTCAGTCTTGGGTTACTGGAAGGTTGTCAGGATTTATTACCCTGGCCATAATTTGTCTATTATTGATAATAATCTTCTCATGTCTGTTTCGTATCCTCATGCAACAATATACTACTCTCAGCACTAAGCTTCATGGAATTATTTTGCAACAAAAATTAAAAAATAATAAAGTGGAACCTGTGGGAAACGGTCAGCCTTGAGAGCAGGCTGCGGACATGCCAGGCATGCCACTGCTGCTCGAAGGGACTGTACCTTCTTGTTCCCCTCCTTGTTCCATTCCAGGGGAGATAAATTACCAGGGCCCAGAGATCAGAAAGAACGTAAACTGAGATAAGCAAAGCTGTCTCCCCCCTGCACGTGCAGGTTATTTTGGATGATTCTGGGTTTATGAGTTTTCTCCCGGGGAAGTTAACCTTGAGCCGAGACACTCTGCAGATAATGTAAACCACCATCTGGCAACCTTCTTTTTCTAGTCTATATAATCTGCAACTGTAGCATAATAAAACTCGCCTTGCAACCATCAGTTGTCTTGGTCCTTCTGACTCCATTCGTCAGTGCTACTTCAGTTCCTTACCCCTTCCCTTCTGACCCTGGGTGGTGAAATCCTCTTTCTTCGGCTGGTCCGCAGCACTCTGGTGGGCAGAGCTCAGTGAAACTTTAATCCACTTGACTGTTGATGGGTGGGGCTGGGTTCCCTCCCTGTGGTTGTTTAACTGGAGGCAACCCAACACTGGAGCCTACCTGGGCCCTTTGGTCGGGCTAATGACAGACTCTGGGAGGGCTCACGCCAAGGAGTACTTTCCAGAACTTCTGCTCCCAGTGTCCTTGTCCCCACAGTGAGACACACCCCCCACCTCTGCAGGAGAGGTGACCCTCCACCACTAGCAGGTAGGTCTGGTTCAGTTTCCTATGGGTCACTGCTCCTTCCCTGGGTCCCGAATGCACACTACTTTGTGTGTGCCCTCCAAGAGTGGAGTCTCTGTTTCCCCCAGTCCTGTCAAAGTCCTGCAATCAATTCCCACTTGGCTTCAAAGTCTGATTCTCTAGGAATTCCTCCTCCCGTTGCTGGACCCCCAGGTTGGGAAGCCTGACGTGGGGCTCAGAACCTTCACTCCAGTGGGTGGACTTCTGTGGTGTAAGTGTTCTGCAGTCTGTGAGTCACCCACCCACCAGTTATGGGGTTTGGTTTTACTGTGATTGCACCCCTCCTACCATCTCATTTTTGCTTCTCCTTTGTCTTTGGATGTGGGGTATCTTTTTTGGTGAGTTCCAGTGTCTTCCTGTCAATGATTGTCCAGTAGCTAGTTGTGATTCTGGTGTTTTCACAAGAGGGAGTGAGAGCACGTCCTTCTACTCCAACATCTTGGTTCTTCCTCCTCTCATTTTTTGTTGAGTTGTCATTAGAATAGCAGAGAAGAATACTTCAGAGGTATTGAATTTGTCTCCACTGACTCACCACCCCACAGTGCCCACAATATCTCTGACAGCCAGAACACATGCATCTGAGAGAAGGAAATGTCCATATTAACAATTTAGTTGTGCCTCAGGAAAAGAACAATGTTAACTCATCCAATCATAGATGGACCCAAGATTTTGGCCTTATAAGCTCTATTCTGACTCACTGAGCTAACCATTGTATGCTTGTTGTCTTACTAGCTATAACTTATTGTTTTGTTATTTTATTATTTGCTGGGGTTATAATATGCATCTTTATCACAACCTATTTTCAGGTGATATTATACCACTTAACATATAAGAATCTTACAACTGTATACTTCTTTTTTCCCTTCTTGGCTTTTGTGTTTGGTTGTCATTACACATGGTATATTTACATATTTGCACATTTACATATGTACATATATTCACATATTACATATATATTTACATCTGTTCTAAAGCCCATAATTCATTGTTTATATTTTTGTTTACAGAGTCAATTATATTTTAACAATATTTAAATAATTTATAAAACAGGCACCCATGTATTTATTATTTCTGGTGCTCTTCATTTCTTTGTGTAGCTTCAGATTTCCCTGTAGTGTAACTTTTTTCTTCTTGAAGAACATCCTTTAACATGTCATGTAATGTAGGTCTGCTGGTAATGAATTATTTTACTTTTTGTATGCCTACAAATCTCTTTTTTGTGGTTGTTTTTAACAGATCTATTAATATATAATTCATATGCCTTTATGGATTTGCCAATTTAAAATATAAAACTGAATTAATATTAGAACATTTTTATTATCCATGAAGGGAAATTCATACCTATAAGCCATGGTTTTCCATTTCCCCTCAATTACCCCAGGCTTGGCAACCACTAACTTATTTTCTTTATAGAGTTGCTTATTCTGTACATTTCATATAAATGAAATCATACGTGCTTTCTATATCTGGCTTCTTTCATATAACAAAATAATATTAAGGTTCATCCATGTTTATCATGTATCAGCAATTCATTATTTTATGGCTGTAAGATATTCCATTGTATGAACCTACTACATTTTGTTGACCCAGTCATTAGTTGATGGTAGTTTGGGTTTTAACAATTTTTTGTTATTATGAATAATTCCACTATGAACATCCATGTATAAGTGTTTGTGTAGATATGTGTTTTCATTTCTCTTTGGTATATACTTAGGAGTGGAATTACTGGATCATATGGCATCTCTATGTTTAACATTATGAGAAATTGCAAAACCATATTCCAAAGCAGCTGTACCTACATTCTCACCAGCATGTGGAAGTTCCAATTTCTCCACATCTTCACCAACACTTGTTACTGTTTTTAAAGTATAGCCATCCTAAGGGGTGTGAAGAAGTATCATATCCGCTAGTGGTTCTGATTTGCATTTCCCTAATAACTAATGATGTGGAGCATCTTTTAATTCACTAATAATTAATTAAATTTAAGTATAGTTGATTTACAATGCTAGTTTCTGATGTAGAGCAAAGTAATTCAGATATATATGTGTGTGTGTGTATATATATATATATATATATAGTGTATATATATATAGTGTGTATATATATATACACTGTTTTCAGATTCTTTTCCGTTATAGGTTGTTATTACAAGATACTGAATATAGTTCCCTGTGCTATAGAGTAGGTCTTTATTGTTTATTTTACATACAGTAGTGTGTATCTATTCATCACAAACTCCTAGTTTATCTCTCCCCACTTTTCCCCTTTTGTAACTATAAGTTTGTTTCTTATGTCTGTGAATCTGTTTCTGCTTTGTAAATAAGTTCATTTGTATCATTTTTTAGATTCCACATATAAGTGGTATCATATGATATTTGTCTTTCTTCTACATACTTCACTTAGTATAATAATCTCTAGGTCTGTTCATGTTGCTGCAAATGACATTATTTCATTCTTTATGACTGAGTAATATTCCTATATATATATATATATATATATATACATACATACATATATATCACAACTTAGGTTGCTCCCATGTCTTGTCTATTGTAAATAATCCTGCTATATACATTGTGGTGCATGTATCTTTTTGGATTAGAGTTTTCCTCTTTTCTGGGTATATGCCCAGCAGTGGGATTGCTGGATCATATGGTAACTTTCTTTATAGTTTTTTAAGGAACTTCCATACTGTTCTCCATAGTGGCTGCACCAACTTACATTCTCACCAACAATGAAGGGGGTTCCCTTTTCTCCACACCCTCTCCATCATTTATTATTTGTAAACTTTTTGATGATGGCTGTTCTGACCAATGTGAGGTGATACTTCATTGTAGTTTTGATTTGTGCTTCCCTAATAATTAGTAATGTAGAACATCTTTTTATGTGCCAGTTGGCCATCTGTATGTCTTCTTTGAAAAAATGTCTATTTAAATCTTCTGCCCATTTTTTGACTGGATTGTTTGTTTCTTTGATATTGAGCTGTATGAGCTGTATGTATATTTTGGAAATTAAGCCCTTGTCAGTTGCATCATTTGCAAATATTTTCTCCCATTTGGCATGTTGTCTTTTCATTTTGTTTATGGTTTCCTTTGCTGTGCAAAAGCTTATACATTTTATTAGGTCCCATTTGTTTATTTTTGCTTTTATTTCTTTTACCTTGCAAGACTGACCTAAGAAAACATTTGCTATGATTTATGTCAGCGAATTTTTTGTCTATGTTCTCTTCTTGTAGTTTTATGGTGTCATGTCTTGTGTTTAAGTCTTTAAGCAATTTTGAATTTATTTTTGTGCATGGTGTTAGGGAGTATTCAAACCTCATTGATTTACATGTAGCTGTCCAGCTTTCCCAACACCACTTGCTGAAAAGACTGTCTTTTCTGCATTGAATATTCTTGGCTCCTTTATCATAGATTCATTTACCATAGGTGTGTGGGTTTATTTCTGGGCTCTCTATTCTGTTCCATTGATCCCTATGTCTGTTTTAGTGTTGAGCATCTTTTTTCTTGCACTCATTGGCCATTGCATACCTTCTTTTGAAACATGGCTATTCAATTCCCTTGCTCATTTTAAAAACTGAGTTGTCTTCATTATTGAAAGCTGTTTTCACTGTGTTTGGGCTGATGGATTTTTGAAAGCTGTTTTCGCTGTTTGGGCTGATGGAGTATTTTCTTTCACTACTATTTTTTTTTCAGTACTATTATTCTTTCAGATGTGTTTCCTGTCTGCTAGCTTGTATTGTTTCACAAGAAATCTGCTATCATATTTATATATGTTTCTCTGTGTGTAAAGTATCTTTTTTTCTCTGGCTGCCTTGGGACATATATTTTTATTGCTAGCATTTTAAGCAATTTGATTATGATATGCATTGTTACTGTTTTCTTCGTGTTCCTTGTATTTGGGAATTATCAGTTTTTAGATCTGTGATTGATGTTTCCATCAACTTTAGGAAACTTTCAGTCATTATTTCTTCAAATATTTTTCTACCCACTTTTCAAGTTTTCCTGAATTACAGGTATACTAGGCCACATGAAGTTGTTTCAGAACTCAGTGACTCTTTGTTCATTTTTAAAAACTTTTTATTTTGGAACAAATTTAGATTCATGGGAAATTACAAAGATAATACAAAAAAGTCTTGTGTACCCTTCATCCAATTGTCCCAATGGTTCCATCTTAAGTAACTGTAGTACAATATCAAAACAAGAGAATTAAAAGTGTACAATGTGTGCATAGTTTTATTCCACTTATCACATGTATAGGTGTGTGGAACCACCACTGTAGTCAAGATATATCATCTCAGAATTCTCCTTCATGCTAAGTGTTTATAGTTATATCCATTCCATATGCCCTACCACATGATAAAATGAAATTATATAGTATATGACCTTTTGGGATTGGCTTTTTTTTTCACTCAGCATGATACAATGTGTTTGTGTTTACTCATTCACACATTGGAGGACACTTGTGTTGTTTCCAGTGGTTACCTATCATGAATAAAGCTGCTGTGAACATTTGTGTGTAGATTTTTTGTGTGAACATATGTTTTATTTCTCTGGGATAAATGCCCAGGAGTGCATTTGCAGTGTGGTATGGTAAGTGCATGTTTAGTTTTATAGGAAACTGCCAAACTATTTTCCAGAGTGATACTGATACTCTATTATTATTATTTTATTTTTATTTTTTTGCAGTACGCAGGCTTTTCATTGTGCAGCCTCTCCCATTGCAGAGCACAGGCTCCAGACGCACAGGCTCAGTGACCATGGCTCATGGGTGCAGCCACTCTGCGGCATGTGGGATCTTCCCAGACCAGGGCATGAACCCATGTTCCCTGCACTGGCAGGTGGACTCTCAACCGCTGCGCCACCAGGGAAGCCCCTCTGTTTATTTTTTAAGTCTTTCTTTCTGTATTTCATTTTGGGTAGTTTCTATAGTTATACCTTCAAAGTAAGTAATTTTTCTTTTGCAATGTCTAATGTTCTGTTAATCCTATCCAATGTATTTTTCATTCCAAGTACTGTAGTTTTTCTTTTCAGATGTTAGATTTGACTTGTTTTTGTATATTCTATGTTTCTACTTACATATTTTAACATTTAGAGTACAGTTATAATAACTATTTTAAATATCTTTTCTGTTATTTCTGACATCTGTCTCAGTTCTGGGCCTGTTTTGATACACTGATTGTTTTCTGCATTATGGGTCATATTTTTTCTTCGCATGCCTAATATTTTTTTATTGGATGCAAACATTCTAAATTTTATCTTCTTGGGGCTCAAATTTTTGTGTTTTTATAAGTACTCTTGAGCTTTGTTCAAGGATACAGTTACATACTTGGAAACTTTTTGATCTTTTTGGGTATTCCTTTTTAAATATTTTTTTAGGTGGCACCAGAGCCAAGTTTAGTCTAGTGTTGTTTCCCACTACATAGGTGAGACCCTTCTAAATTCTCTATGCCATGTCTTAAGAATAATGACTTTCCAGTCTAGCTTGTTGGAACAGGTTCTTTCACTAGCTCTGATTATTATTTCCTCTAATCTTTTCAGGTGGTCCTCTCCTTATCTTCAGATAGTTTACTTACATGGATACAGTAATTAGTACTCTTCTGAATACTTGAGGAAGACCCTTTAAATCTGATTACTCTATCTCTGAACCTCTCTCTTCTCCAGCACTCTGCTCTGTGAACCCTGGCTACTTTGGAGTTTCACACTCTCAACTTTGTCTCTTCAACTCATCACATCTGCTGGACTCTCCCTGAGTTCCTGCTCCCTGTGCTGTGGCCTTGAAATGCTCTCAGTGCAGTAAGCTGAGGCATTTATTGGGCTCACTTCATTTTTTTCAGCATCTCTTAGAAATCAGTCCTTCCTTGCCTGATGCCCAGTGAATTGAAAGCTGATGTTTGTATCTATCTATATCTATATCTATGTTTATGTCTATATCTTATGGTCTTTATTTTTGTCATTTCTGGTGGGAGAATAAAACTGGTCCCTGTTACTCCATGTTGGCCAGAAGCCACGCTAACCACTATAGAAGCACGGTGGACAGAATTAGCTTGGTTCCTTCAGCCCCTTACTTGGGCCAGATATTTTGCATACCAGGTCAGCAGCCACAAATTCACTTACTTCAGGACAAGGCTATTAAGGCAATAATTTATTATTTCAGCTGTATTCAAATGGCATGATTGGTGCTTTTAGAACCCAAACTCTATTATTAAACTGCTGTGTGTCTTGTGGAACTGAGAAAAATTGCCACAAAATGACCTTTCTTTGTTCTAATTCTGCTTTGGATCCTGTTTGACTTCATTTGATGTTGTGTTTTTCAAAGTTTCATTGTGCTCATTTCTTCTCCATTGTATGATCTCTGGTTTTCTGTTAAATACATTTTTTCTCTGTGACCACTGAAGCAAAACACATTCAGTTGATTATTTTACTAATATCCATCACTCTGTACAACGATTCCCCCTGCCAACTTTTAGACCTTCTTATGATTTGAATGAGGAGTTTGGTAGTAGTAAATTTGGCTGTCAGGAAATTCTAAAAGTCTTGTTGAATTGACTTTTCAAAAAAACCTTATTTTGAATTAATTATAGATTCACAGAAGGTTGCAAATAAATGTATAGGGGAGTCTTATGCACCCCTTACCACCTCATACCAACATCTCACAGAACTACCGTATAATATAAAAACCAAGAAGTTGACTTTGGTACATTGATTTTGCTTTTTATACATACACTTGTGCATGTGTGTGTAAGTATGTGTGTAGCTCTATGTGACTTTGTTACATTGGTAGCTTTGTTTTACCACCACCACAATAAATACATGATTTTAATTTTTATTATTATGACTTTTCCTATTTTGATAGTTCAGCAGCATTACAACTCTTACTAGTCCTGTGTTACACAACACTATCCCTTAAGTATAAAACTAATTTACACAGGATAATTAGTTGTTAGACCCAGAAGTTGAAGCAAAGGTATGACTTTTTATTGAAAAGAATACTTTTTAAAGCTCTTTCATCTCTTCTTTCTAAAAAATAAATTTATTTATTTATTTTTGGCTGCATTGGATCTTTGTTGCTGCGTGCAGGCTTTATCTAGTTGTGGCGAGTGAGGGCTACTCTTCCTTGTGGTGGACGAGCTTCTCATTGTGGTGGTTTCTCTTGTTATGAAGCACGGACTGTAGGCACGTGGGCTTCAGTACTTGTGGCACGTTGGCTCAGTAGTCGTGGTTTGCAGGCTTAGTTGTTCTGCTGCAGGTGGGATCTTCCCAGACCAGGGCTCAAACTCATGACCTCTGCATTGGCAAGCAGATTCTTAACCACTGGGCCACCAGGGAAGTCCCTGTTTCATCTCCTGCATTAAGACCTTTAAATTTTTTAAGAGGAAATTATTTCCTATATGGATTTGGAGAAACACAATATTAACTGAATGAAGATTTATGATTAGTGAGATTTGACAGTAATTTATTCTCAATGAATGGAGTACTTGTTGCATACTGGCTAACATTTGTGAATATGTAATTTAAACTCTAGTTCAGTCTTGTCCATTTAAAAATACTATACCTTTTAAGTCTCTTTTAGTCTACATGTTTCCACCCCATCCCATTCTTTTCCTTACAATTTATCTTTTGAAGATCTTGGACTATTTGACCTGTAGAGTTTCCTACAGTCTGGTGGAGGAAATATATATATATATATATATAGGATATACTACAGTAAATTGTAGAATGCTTAGCAGCATTCCTGGCCTCTACCTGTAGATGCCAGTAGCATCTCAGTCTATAGGCATTGCCAAATGTCCACTGGAGGCAAAATTAACACTGGTTAAGATTCACTTATCTAGATTCCAACAGAAAATTTAATTATCTTAATAGTCCAATAATTCTAAAAGAATACAATGCCTCTTGGCCTTGATCAATCTGGGTTTATGTTTTCATTTATGTGATGTTCTGTGATGTTATTTTAAGATCTAGCGTGAAATTTCTTTTCATTTCGGGAAAGAGTTCTTCAATTACAGTATTTAGAATTTATTCTTTTCTTTGGGAATATCTTCTTAAAGAATTATTATTACCTGTATATTTGTTCTTCTTTGTCTATAATTACAATTTATAACCTTTTATTGCCTTCTATTTATCTCTTTCCACATCTTTATTATTTGCAAAATTTTGCTCATTTTTGCCTTCTATTTCTTTTAAAGTACAATCTACATTCTTTACTCAATATTGTGTTCCTTCTAGTTCAATCTCTTATTCTGAAATACTTTTTTCTTTTTAATCCAATACTTCACTGAATTTTGTAACTTAATTTCTCTGATTATATAATCCTAATTTACATTGCTTTATTGTTTTCAACATTTTGTATCATGTTCTTTTTTAAATTTATTTATTTATCTATTCATTTTTGGCTGCATTGGGTCTTAGTTGCCACAGGCAGGACCTTTATGGTGTGCGGGCTCTTCATTGTGGTGCACAGGCTTCTCTCTAGCTGTGGCATGCGGGCTCCAGAGTGTGCAGGCTAAGTAGTTGGGACACATGAGCTTTCTAGTGACACATGGACTTCACAGCACATGGCCTCTGCATTTATATCACGCAGGCTTAATTGCCCCGCAGCATGTGGGATCTTAGTTCCCCGACCAGGGAGCGAACCTACTTTCCCTGCATTGGAAGGTGGATTCTTAACCACTGGGCCACCAGGAAAGTCCCTATATCAAGTTATTAATGTTGTTTTCCTCCTTTGGAAATAGGAGGTTACAATTTGATTTGTTCTATCAACATGAGTTTCTGGCATACTTTTACAGTCTGTAGCAATGTATTCAGCTCTTTTTTCTTAGAGCAACTTTGTGTGAATTTTTTTTTCATCATTCTTGGAGTATAATTGCTTTAAAATGGTGCATTAGTTTCTGCTTTATAACAAAGTGAATCAGTTATACATATACATATGTTCCCATATATCTTCCCTCTTCTGTCTCCCTCCTTCCCACCCTCCCTATCCCACCTCTCTAGGTGGTCACAAAGCACCAAGATGATCTCCCTGTTCTATGTGGCTGCTTCCCACAAGCTATCTATTTTATGTTTGGTAGTGTATATATGTCCATGCCACTATCTCACTTTGTCGAAGCTTACCCTTCCCCCTGCCCATATCCACAAGTCCATTCTCTAGTAGATCTCTGTCTTTATTCCGGACTTAGCCATAGGTTCTTCATGACATTTTTGTTTCTTAAATTCCATATATATGTATTAGCATACGGTATTTGTCTTTCTTTTTCTGACTTACTTCACTCTGTATGACAAACTCTAGGTCTATCCACCTCATTACAAATAGCTCAATTTCGTTTCTTTTTATGGATGAGTAATATTCTGTTGTATATATGTGCCACATCTTCTTTATCCATTCATCCAATGATGGGCACTTAGGTTGTTTCCATCTCCTGGCTATTGTAAATAGAACTGCAATGAACATTTTGGTACATGACTCTTTTTGAATTATGGTTCTCTCAGGGTATATGCTCAGTAGTGGGATTGCTGGGTCATATGGTAGTTCTATTTGTAGTATTTTAAGGAACCTCCATACTGTTCTCCATAGTGGCAGTACCAAATCACATTACCACCAGCAGTGCCCTCTCCAGCATTTATTGTTTCTAGATTTTTTGATGATGGCCATTCTGACTGGTGTGAGATGATATCTCATAGTAGTTTTAATTTGCATTTCTCTAATGATTAATGATGTTGAGCATTCTTTCATGAGTTTGTTGGCAATCTGTATATCTTCTTTGGAGAAATGTCTATTTAGGTCTTCTGCCCATTTTTGGATTGGGTTATTTGTTTCTTTGTTATTGTGCTGCATGAGCTGCTTTTAAATTTTGGAAATTAATCCTTTGTCAGTTGCTTCATTTGCAAATATATTCTCCCATTCTGAGGGCTGTCTTTTGGTCTTGTTTATGGTTTCCTTTGCTGTGGAAAAGCTTTTAAGTTTCATTAGGTCCAATTTGTTTATTTTTGTTTTTATTTCCATACCTGTAGGAGGTAGGTCAAAAAGGATCTTGCCGTGATTTATGCCATAGAGTGTTCTGCCTATGTTTTCCTCTAAGAGTTTGATAGTTTCTGTCCTTACATTTAGGTCTTTAATCCATTTTGAGCTTATTTTTGTGTATGGTGTGAGGGAATGATCTAATCTCATACATTTACATGTACCTGTCCTCTTTTCCCAGCACCACTTATTGTAGAGGCTGTCCCTTCTCCACTGTACACTCCTGCCTCCTTTTTCAAAGATAAGGTGACAATATATGTGTGGGTTTATCTTTGGGCTTTCTATCCTGTTCCGTTGATCTATCATTCTGTTTTAGAGCCAGTACCATACTGTCTTGATTACTGTAGCTTTGTAGTATAGTCTGAAGTCAGGGAGCCTGATTCCTCCAGCTCCATTTTATATTCTCAAGATTTCTTTGGCTATTTGGGGTATTTTGTATTTCCATACAAATTGTGAAATTGTTTGTTTTAATTCTGTGAAAATTGTCACAGGTAGTTTGATAGGGATTGCATTGAATCTGTAGATTGCTTTGGATAGTAGAATCATTTTCAAAATGTTGATTCTTCCAATCCAAGAACATGGTATATCTCTCCAACTATTTCTATCATCTTTAATTTCTTTCATCAGTGTCTTATAATTGTCTGCCTACAGGTCTTTTGTCTCCTTAGGTAGGTTTATTCCTAGATATTTTATTCTTTTTGTTGCAATGGTAAATGGGACAAAGGTGTATATCATCATTAGTGTATAGGAATGCCAGTGATTTCTGTGCATTAATTTTGTATCCTGCAACTTTACCAAATTCTTTGATTACTTCTAGTAGTTTTCTGGTAGCGTCTTTAGGATTCTCTAAGTATAGTATCATGTCATCTGCAAACAGTGACAGCTTTACTTCTTTCCGGATATGGATTCCTTTTATTTCCTTTTCTTCTCTGATTGCTGTGGCTAAAACTTCCAAAACTATGTTGAATAAGAGTGGTGAGAGTGGGCAACCTTGTCTTGTTCCTGAACTTAGTGGAAATGGTTTCAGTTTTTCACCATTGAGGATGATGTTGGCTGTGGGCTTGTCATATATGGCCTTTATTAGGTTGAGGAAAGTTCCCTCTATGCCTACTTTCTGCAGGGTTGTTTTCATAAATGGGTGTTGAATTTTGTCAAAAGCTTTTTCTGCATCTATTGAGATGATCACATGGTTTTTCTCCTTCAATTTGTTAATATGGTTTATCACGTTGATAGATTTGCGTATATTGAAGAATCCTTGCATTGCTGGAATAAACCCCACTTGATCATGGTGTATGATCCTTTTAATGTGCTGTTGGATTCTGTTTGCTAGTATTTTGTTGAGGATATTTGCATCTATGTTCATCAGTGATATTGGCCTGTAGTTTTCTTTCTTTGTGACATCCTTGTCTGGTTTTGGTATCAAGGTGATGGTGGCCTCATAGAAGGAATTTGGGAGTGTTCTTCCCTCTGCTATATTTTGGAAGAGTTTGAGAAGGACAAGTGTTAGCTCTTCTCTAAATGTTTGATAGAATTCGCCTGTGGAGCCATCTGGTCCTGGGCTTTTGTTTGTTGGAAGCTTTTTAATCACAGTTTCAATTTCAGTGCTTGTGATTGGTCTGGTCATATTTTCTATTTATTCCTGATTCAATCTTGGCAGGTTGTGCATTCCTAAGAGTTTGTCCATTTCTTCCAGTTGTCCATTTTATTGGCATTGAGTTGCTTGTAGTAATCTCTCATGATGCTTTCAATTTCTGCAGTGTCAGTTGTTACTTCTCCTTTTTCATTTCTAATTCTATTGATTTGGGTCTTCTCCCTTTTTCTCTTGATGAGTCTGGCTAATGGTTTATTGATTTTGTTTATCTTCTCAAAGAACCAGCTTTTAATTTTATTGATCTTTGCCATCATTTCCTTCATTTTTTTTTCATTTATTTCTGATCTGATCTTTATGATTAATTTCCTGTTGCTAACTTTGGTTTTTTTTTTATTCTTCTTTCTCTAATTGCTTTCGGTGCAAGGTTAGGTTGTTTATTCGAGATGTTTCCTGTTTCGTAAGGTGAGATTTTATTGCTATAAACTTGCTTTTACAACTGCTTTTGCTGCATCCCATAGTATTTGGGTTGTCGTGTCTCCATTGTCATTTGTTTCTAGGTATTTTTTATATTTCCTGTTTGATTTCTTCAGTGATCACTTCGTTATTAAGTAGTGTATTGTTTAGCCTCCATGTATTTGTATTTTTTTACATATATTTTCCTGTAATTGATATTTATTCTCATAGCATTGTGGTTGGAAAAGATACTTGATAAATTTCAATTTTTTTAAATTTACCAAGGCTTGATCTGTGACCCAAGATATGATCTATGCTGGACAATGTTCCATGAGCACTTGAGAAAAATGTGTATTCTGTTGTTTTTGGATGGAATGTCCAATAAATATCAATTAAGTCCATTGTATTTAATTTATCATTTAAAGCTTGTGTTTCCTTATTTATTTTTATTTTGGATGATCTGTCCATTGGAGAAAGTGGGGTGTTAAAGTCACCTACTATGAGTGTGTTACTGTCGATTTCCTCTTTGATGGCTGTTATTATTTGCCTTATGTATTGAGGTGCTCCTATGTTGGGTGCATAAATATTTACAATTGTTATATCCTCTTCTTGGATTGATCCCTTGTTCATTATGTAGTGTCCTTCTTTGTCTCTTCTAATAGTCTTTATTTTAAAGTCTATTTTGTCTGATATGAGAATTGCTACTCTTGCTTTCTTTTGGTTTCCATTTCCATGGAATATCTTTTTCCATCTCCTTACTTTCAGTCTGTATGTGTCTCTAGGTCTGAAGTGGGTCTCTTGTAGACAGCATATATAAGGGTCTTGTTTTTGTATCAATTCAGCCAATCTGTATCTTTTGGTGGGAGCATTTAGTCCTTTTACATTTAAGGTAATTATTGATATGCATGTTCCTATTCCCATTTTCTAAATTGTTTTTGGTTCATTACTGTAGGTCTTTTACTTCTCTTGTGTTTCTTGCCTATAGAAGTTCCTTTAGCATTTGTTGTAAAGCTGGTTTGGTGGTGCTGAACTCTCTCAGCTTTTGCTTTTCTGTAAAGGTTTTAATTTCTCCATCAAATCTGAATCAGATCCTTGCTGGGTAGAGCAATCTTGGTTTCAGGTTTTTCTCCTTCATCACTTTAAATATGTCCTGCCAGTTCCTTCTGGCTTGCAGAGTTTCTGCTGAAAGATCAGCTGTTATTCTTATGGGGATTCCCTTGTGTGTTATTTGTTGTTTTTCCCTTGCTGATTTTAATATGCTTTCTTTGTATTTAATTTTTGACAGTTCGATTAATATGTGTCTTGGCATATTACTCCTTGGGTTTATGCTGTGTGGGACTCTCCGTGCTTCCTGGACTTGACTAACTATTTCCTATCCCATATTAGGGAAGTTTTCATCTATAATCTCTTCAAATATTTTCTCAGTCCCTTTCTTTTTATCTTCTTCATTTTGGGACCCCTATAATTCGAATGTTGGTGTGTTTAATGTTTTCCTAGCGGTCTCTGAGTCTGTCCTCAGTTCTTTTCATTCTTTTTTCTTTATTCTGCTCTGCAGTAGTTATTTCCACTATTTTATCTTCCAGGTAACTTATCTGTTCTTCTGGCTCATTTATTCTGCTATTGATCCCACCTAGAGTATTTTTCATTTCATTTATTGTGTTGTTCATCATTGTTTGTTTCATCTTTAGTTCTTCTACTTCCTTGTTAAATTTTTCTTACATTTTTTCTATTCTATTTCCATGATTTTGAATCATTTTTACAATGCTTATTCTGAATTCTTTTTCAGGTAGACTGCCTAGTTCCTCTTCATTTGTTAGGTCTTTTGGGTTTTTATCTTGCTGCATCATCTGTGGTGTGTTTTTCTGTCTTCTCATTTTGCTTATCTTATTCTGTTTGGGGTCTCCTTTTTGCAGGATGCAGTTTCGTACTTCCCAATGTTTTTGTGGCTGTCCCCAGTGGCTAAGATTTGTTCAGTGAATTGTGTAGGCTTCCTGGTGGAGGGGACTAGTGCCTTTGTTCTGGTGGATGAGGCTGGATCTTGTCTCTCTGGTGGGAAGGTCCACATCAGATGGTGTGTTTTGCGGTATCTGTGGACTTATTATGATTTTAGGCAGCCTCTTTGCTAATGGGTGGGGTTGTGTTTCTGTCTTGCTAGTTTTTTGGCATACGATGTCCAGCAATGTAGCTTGCTGGTCGTTGAGTGAAGCTGGGTGCTGGCGTTGAGATGGAGATCTCTGGGAGATTTTCGCCATTTGATATTATATGGAACTGGGAGGTCTCTTGTTGACCAGTATCCTGAAGTTGGCTGTCCCACCTCACAGGCACAACACTGACTCCTGGCTACAGCACCAAGAGCCTTTCATCCACACGGCTCAGAATAAAAGGGAGAAAAATTAGAGAGAAAGTATTAGTAGAAATAGGAAGAAAGAAAGAAAGAAAGAAAGAAAAAAGAAAGAATGAAGGGAAGGAAGGAAGAAAGAAAGAAATAAGAAAATAAAGAAAGAAGGAAAGAAAGAAAGGAAGGAGGAGGGAGGGAGGGAGGGAGGGATGGTGGGAGGAAGGAAGGAAGGAGGGAAGGAAGGAATAAAGAAAGAATGAAGATAAAGTAAAATAAAGTAAAGTAAAATATAATAATGTTATTAAATTAAAAAATAATTATTAAGAAAAAAATTTAAAAAAAAAGACAGATAGAACCTTAGGACAAATTCTGGAAGCAAAGCTATACAGATAGAAACTCATACAGAAGCATACACATACACACTCACAAAAAAGAAAAGGGGAAAATATCATAAACCTTACTCTCAAAGTCCACCTCCTCAATTTGTGATGATTCTTTGTCTAAAGAAGGGAAGGAAGGAAAGAAAGAAAGAAAGAAAGAAAGAAAGAAGATAAAGTAACATAAAAGTAAGTTATTAAAATTAATTATTAAGAAAAAAATTAAAAAAAAACGGACAGATAGAACCCTAGGACAAATGGTGGAAGCAAAGCTATACAGACAAAATCTCACACAGAAGCATACACATACACACTCACAAAAAGAGGAAAAAGGGGAAAAAATCATAAATCTTGCTCTCAAAGTCCACCTCCTCAATTTGGAATGATTTGTTGTCTATTCATGTATTCCACAGACGCAGGGTACATCAAGTTGATTGTGGAGCTTTAATCCGCTGCTTCTGAGGCTGCTGGGAGGGATTTCCTTTTCTCTTCTTTGTTCTCACAGCTCCAGGGGTTCAGCTTTGGATTTGGTCCCACCTCTGCATGTAGGTCACCGGAGGGTGTCTGTTCTTCGCTCAGAGAGGACAGGGTTAAAGGAACAGCTGCTTTGGGGACTCTGGCTCACTCAGGCCAGGGAGAGGGAGTGGGATGGAGCACGGGGTGAGCCTGTGGCGGCACAGTCCAGCATGATGTTGCACCAGTCTGAGGTGCACCATGCATTCTCCTGGGGAAGTTGTCCCTGGATCCCAGGACCCTGGCAGTGGCCGGCTGCACAGGCTCCCCAGAAGGGGTGTGTGGATACTGACCTGTGCTCACACACAGGCTTCTTGTTGGCAGCAGCAGCAGCCTGAGCACCTCATGCCTGTCTCTGGGTTCTGTGCTGTTAGCCGCAGATTGCCCCCTTCTCTGGACCTCCTTTAAGCAGCACTCTTAATACCCTCTCCTCACACACCAGGAATCAAAGAGGGAAGAAAAAGTCTCTTGCCTCTTCAGCAGGTCCAGACTTTCCCCCAGACTCCCTCCTGGCTAGCCGTGGTGCACTAACCCCTTCAGGCTGTGTTCATGCCGCCAACCCGTCCTCTCCCTACGCTCCGACCAAAGCCCGAGCCTCAGCTTGCAGCCCTGCCTGCCCCGGCGGGTGAGCAAACAACCTCTCGGGATGGTGAGTGCCAGTCTGCACCGATCCTCTGTGCGGGAATCTCCCCGCTTTGCCCTCTGCACCCCTGTTGCTGCACTCTCCTCTGCGGCTCCGAAGCTCCCCCCCTCCGCAACCCGCAGTCTCCGCCTGTGAAGGGGCTTCCTAGTGTGTGGAAACCTTTCCTCCTTCACAGCTCCCTCCCACTGGTGCAGGTCCCATCCCTCTTCTTTTGTCTCTGTTTTCTCGATTTTTCTTTTGCCCTACCTAGGTACGTGGGGATTTTCTTGCCTTTTAGGAGGTCTGAGGTCTCTGCTAGCGTTCAGTAGGTGTTTTGTAGGAGTTGTTCCACGTGTAGATGTATTTCTGGTGTATCTGTGGGGAGGAAGGTGATCTCCGCGTCTTACTCTTCTGCCATCTTCCCCTCGTCCTCTTCTCTAAATGTTTGATAGAATTCGCCTGTGGAGCCATCTGTTCCTGGGCTTTTGTTTGTTGGAAGATTTTTAATCACAGTTTCAACTTCAGTGCTTGTGATTGTTCTGTTCATTTTTCTATTTTTTCCTGATTCAATCTTGGCAGGTTGTGCATTTCTAAGAATTCGTCCATTTCTTCCAGGTTGTCCATTTTATTGGCATACAGTTGCTTGTAGTAATCTCTCATGATGTGTTCAATTTCTGCAGTGTCAGTTGTTACTTCTCCTTTTTCATTTCTATTTCTATTGACTTGAGTCTTCTCCCTTTTTTTCTTGATAAATCTGGCTAATGGTTTATCAATTTTGTTTATCTTCTCAAAGAATCAGCTTTTAGTTTTATTGATTTTTGCTCTCATTTCCTTCATTTCTTTTTCATTTATTTCTGATCTGATTTTTATGATTTCTTTCCTTCTGCTGACTCTGGGTTTTTTTTTGTTCTTCTTTCTTTAGTTGCTATAAGTGCAAAGTTAGGCTGTTTATTCGAGATGTTTCCTGTTTCTTAAGGTAGGATTTTATTGCTATAAACTTCCCTCTTAGAACTGCTATTTTTGCATCCCATAGGTTTTGGGTTTTCGTGTCTCCATTGTCATTTGTTTCTAGGTATTTTTTAATTTCTTCTTTGATTTCTTCAGTGATCACTTCGTTATTAAATAGTGTGTTGTGTAGCCTCCATGTGTTTGTACTTTTTTACAGATCTTTTCCTGTAATTGATATCCAGTATCATAGTGTTGTGGTCAGAAAAGATACTTGATACAATTTTTGTTTTCTTAAATTTACCAAGGCTTCTTTGTGACCAAAGATATGATCTATCCTGGAGAATGTTCCATGAGCATTTGAGGAAAATGTATGTTCTGTTTTTTTTGGATGGAATGTCCTATAAATATCAATTAAGTCCATCTTGTTTAAGGTATCATTTAACGCCTGTTTTTCCTTGTTTATTTTCATTTTAGATGATCTGTCTATTGCTGAAAGTGGGCTGCTAAAGTCCCCTACTATGAATGTGTTACTGTCAAGTTCCCCTTTTATGGCTGTTAGTGTTTGCCTTATGTATTGAAGTGCTCCTATTTTGGGTGCATAAATATTTACAATTGTTATATCCTCTTCTTGGATCGATCCCTTGATCATTATGTAGTGTCCTTCTTTGTCTCTTCTAATAGTCTTTATTTTAAAGTCTATTTTGTCTGATGTGAGAATTGCTACTCCAGCTTTCTTTTGGTTTCCATTTGCATGGAATATCTTTTTCCATCCCTTCAGTTTCAGCCTGTATGTGTCTCTATGTTTGAAGTGGGTCTCTTGTAGACAGCATATATATGGGTCTTGTTTTTGTATCCATTCAGCCAGTCTGTGTATTTTGGTGGGAACATTTCAACCATTTACATTTAAGATAATTATCGATATGTGTGTTCCTATTACCATTTTCTTAATTGTTTTGTGTTTGTTATTGTAGGTCTTTTAGTTATGTTGTGTTTCTTGCTTAGAGAAGTTCCTTTAGCATTTGTTTTAAAGCTGGTTTGGTAGTGCTGAACTCTCTCAGCTTTTGCTTGTCTGTAAAGGTTTTAATTTCTCCATCAAAACTGAATGAGATCCTTGCTGCATAGCGTAATCTTGTTTGCAGGTTTTTGTCCTTTAACTCTTTAAATATGTCCGGCCAGTCCCTTCTGGCTTGCCAAGATTCTGCTGAAAGATCAGCTGTTAACCTTATAGGGATTTCCTTGTGTGTTATTTATTGTTTTTCCCTTGCTGCTTTTAATATTTTTTTTTTGTATTTAATTTTTGACAGTTTGATTAATATGTGTCTTGGCGTGTTTCTCCTTGGATTTATCCTGTATGGGACTCTCTGTGCTTCCTGGACTTGATTAACTATTTCCTTTCCAATATTAGGGAAATTTTCAGCTGTAATCTCTTCAAATATTTTCTCAGTCCCTTTCTTTTACTCTTCATCTTCTGGAACCTCTATAATTTGAATGTTGGTGTGTTTAATGTTGCCCCAGAGGTCTCTGAGACTGTCCCTAGCTCTTTTCATTCTTTTTTCTTTATTCTGCTCTGCAGTAGTTATTTCCACTATTTTATCTTCCAGGTCACTTATCCGTTCCTCTTCCTCAGTTATTCTTCTCTTGATCCCTTCTAGAGTATTTTTAATTTCATTTATTTTGTTGTTCATCATTGCTTGTTTCCTCTTTAGTTCTTCTAGCTCCTTGTTAAATGTTTCTTGCATTTTGTATCTTCTTTTTCCAAGATTTTGTATCATCTTTACTGTCATTATTCTGAGTACTTTTTCAGGTAGACTGACTATTTCCTCTTCACTTATTAGGTCTGGTGGGTTTTTACCTTACTCCTTCATCTGCTGTGTGATTTTCTGTCTTCTCATTTTGCTTATCTTACTGTGTTTGGGGGTCTCCTTTTTGCAGGCTGCAGGTTTGTAGTTCCCGTTGTATTTGGTGTCTGTCCCCAGTGGCTACAGTTGGTTCAGTGTGGTGTGTAGGCTTCCTGGTGGAGGGGACTAGTGCTTGTGTTCTGGTGGATGAGGCTGGATCTTGTCTTTCTGGTGGGCAGGTCCATGTCCGGTGGTATGTTTTGGGGTGTCTGTGGACTTATTATGATTTTAGGCAGCCCCTCTGCTAATGGGTGGTGTTGTGTTTCTGTCTTGCTAGTTGTTTGGCCTAGGTTGTCCAGCACTGTAGCTTGCTGGCCGTTGAGTGAAGCTGGGCGTTGGTGTTGAGATGGAGCTCTCTGGGAGATTTTCGCCATTTGATATTACATGGAGCTGGGAGGTCTCTTGTGGACCAGTGTCCTGAAGTTGGCTCTCCCACCTCAGAGACACATCACTGACTCCTGGCTGCAGCACCAAGAGCCTTTCATCCACACGGCTCAGGATAAAAGGGAGAAAATGTAGAAAGAAAGAAAGAAAGAGGATAAAAAAAAATAAAGTAAGATACAATAAAATAAATTTATTAAAATAAAAAATAATTATTAAGAATTATTTTTAATGCTAAAAAAATAACAAAAAAACCCCCGGAAGGATAGAACCTTAGGAAAAATGGTGAAAGCAATGCTATACAGACAAAATCTCACATGGAAGCATACACATACACACTCACAAAAAGAGGAAAAGGGGAAAAAATAAAAATCTTGCTCTCAAAGTCCACCTCCTCAATTTGGGATGATTTGTTGTCTATTCAGGTATTCCACAGATGCAGGGTACATCAAGTTGATTTTGGAAATTTAATCTGCTGCTCCTGAGGCTGCTGGGAGAGATTTACCTTTCTCTCCTTTGTTTGCACAGCTCCCGGGGCTCAGCTTTGCATTTGGCCCCGCCTCTGCATGTAGGTCGCCGGAGGGCATGTGCTCTTCGCTCAGACAGGACAGGGTTAAAGGAGCAGCTGATTTGGTGACTCTGGTTCACTCAGGTCAGGGGGAGGGAGGGGTATGATGCAGGGCGAGCCTGCGGCAGCAGAGGCCAGCATGACGTTGCACCAGCCTGAGGCGCACCGTGTGTTCTCCCAGGGAAGTTGTCCCTGGCCCCTGGGACCCTGTCAGTGGTGGGTGGCACAGCCTCCCTGGAAGGAGGGTGTGGATAGTGACCTGTGCTCGGACACAGGCTTCTTGGTGGCGGTAGCAGCAGCCTTAGCGTCTCATGCCTGTCTCTTTCGTCCGCATTGTTAGCCGTGGCTCGTGCCCATCTCTGGAGCTCCTTTAAGCAGCACTCTTATTTCCCTCTCCTCACACACCAGTAAACAAAGTGGGAAGAAAAAGTCTCTTTCCTCTTCAGCAGGTCCAGACATTTCCCCAGACTCCCTCCCGGCTAGCCATGGTGTTCTAACCCCTTCAGGCTGTGTTCTCACCACCAGCCTTCTCCCTGCCATCTGACCAAAGCCCAAATCTCAGCTCCCAACCCCCGCCTGCCCCGGCGGGTGAGCAGACAATCCTCTCGGGCTGGTGAGTGCCAGTCGGTACCGATCCTCTGTGCGGGAATCTGTCCGCTTTTCCCTCCGCACCCCTGTTGCTGTGCTCTCCTCTGCGGCTCCGAAGCTTCCCCCCTCTGCCACCCACAGTCTCCTCCCATGAAGGGGCTTCCTAGTGTCTGTGTGAAACTTTTTATAATAATCATATGAAGTGAGTTTTCCTTTCCAAGAATTTAAGTTAATTTTCACAAAAAGAATTTTTTTCCATTCAGCCTAAGTTCATCAGCAAATATGGTGTTTATTTGTAATTAAAAATAAAATAATACAATTAGCATATTTAGGCTTCAGAACAAACATAACTGATCTTTGGCAAGAATTTCAAGTAGGAGAAATAGCATGTGTAAAGGCACATGGAGAGGGTAAAACATTTTGTGAAGCACAGATTTGCTAAGTATGGAGCATTATCTTTTTATTCCTAAATCTTATATTTTACTAAATTTTTAATATTTTTATTTTATATTGGAATATAGTTGATTTACAATGTTGTGTTAGTTTCAGGTGTACAGCAAAGCATTCCAGTTATACATATATCTTTTTTTTTTCAGATTCTTTTAGCATATAGGTTATTACAAAATATTTTTATATTAATTTTTAATGGAGTGTAGCTGCTTTACAATGTTGTGCTAGTTTCTTGCTGTACAGCAAAGTGAATCAGTCATACATATACATAATTCCACACTTTTTTAGATTTCCTTCACATTTAGCTCACCACAGAACACTGAGTAAGTTCCTTGTGCTATCAAGGAGGTTCTCATTGGTTATCTCTTTTATACAAAGTAGTGTATATATGTCAGTCCCAATCTCCCAATTCATACCACTGCTCTCTACCCCCTTGGTAACCATAAGTTTGTTCTCTACATCTGTGATTCTATTTCTGTTTTGCAAGTAAGTTCATCTTTACCATTTTTCTAGATTCCACACAAAAGCAATATTATATGGTATTTGTCATTTGTAACTTACTTCACATTGTATTACAATCTCTAGGTCCATCCTTGTCTCTGAAAATGGCACTATTTCATTCTTTTTTTATGGCTGAGTAATATTCCATTGTATATATGTACAACATCTTTTTCATCCATTCCTCTTTCAATGGACATTTAGGATGCTTCCATATCCTGGTTATTGTAAATAATACTGCAATGAACATCGGGGTGCATGCAGCATGCATACTTTCATATTATGGTTTTCTCCAGATATATGCCTAGAAGTGGGATTGCTGGATCATCTGGTAGCTCTATTTTTAGTTTTTTTAAGGAACCTCCATACTGTTCTCCACAGTGACTGTACAAATTTACATTCTCACCAAGAGTGTAGGAGGGTTCCCTTTTCTCCACACCCTCTCTAGCATTTATTGTTTGCAGATTTTTTTTACTTGCAGGGCTGTAGTTTATTTAAAAGTTGTCACACTTCATGTATACACAGCGATGATTAACTTGATCCATAAAAATAATAAATGTGCAGATTAGCATACAGTGGAAGTAACCCCTCTGTGGGAATATTGGCTACTTTTTAGAATTGGTACTGCAATCGAGTTGGTCCTTAGGTTCTGCTAGCATCTACTTCATTCTGTGCTTTGATTTGTTGAATTCTCTTTTTCCTTTCATAGACCTTTTCGAGTAAGTGGCCCGTTAAGTGGGATTTTGTGAACAGCACAGACTGTGCCTCCTTCTGCATGATTCTATCCAAATCCCAAGACAGTTGGGTGAAATTGCATTCTTTGGGGCAGTAACATTGAGCTGAGTATCAGGAGCTCCTTCCAACTTGTAAGTTATTCACCTTCTTAAGTAACATATTTATTATTTTGTATTTTAGAAATTAATTTAAAAACCACAGAACTGTAGTTTCTCACATTAGGTCTCCCGTAGGCAGGTAGGTATGGGATTTTTGATATTTGAAACCTCCATAGGCAGTGGCTTCTGTAACCGTGGGTTTCAGGAGAGAGGACAGTGCAAAGGAAGGGAAATAAATCTCTATCTGCATCCAGAACCCCACGGTTCCTAAGATGTTGGGAGGGAAGGGAGACTGCATGGTTTAGTGAGGGAGGAAATAAATCTCCAGCCAGATAAATCCTTTGTAAAAAAGAAAATGACTTTTGTGGGTGCTTCTCTTAGTTCTTTTTCCTAACCTAATTCTGTCATTGTAGCCTTCATTTCAGTAGCTGTTGGTAAATAGTTGACACAGCTATCATTGTTTTAACTGTTTCCTTTTACAGCTTTGGTATTCTTCTACTCTTCCAAGGCCTGGATGGTGATTTCTCATAAGCTTACAGCCAGGTCAGAGGTTTGTACTCTCTGCTTATGCCCGTCACTAGCTCCACACACTCCTGTCCATTTTCTTTCATATTCTTCCCCAGTGCCTTTTCTTTTCTTAGTTTTCCTTAATTAAATTTTATTGGAGTATGGTACCTTTACAATGTTGTGTTAGCCTCCACTGCACAAAAAATGAATCATCCATACACACACAGATATACCCTCGCTTTTGGACATCCCTCCCACTTAGGTTACCACATTACATTAGGTAGAGTTCCCTGTGCTACACAGTATGTTCCCATCAGTTGTCTATTTTATACATAGTATCAATAATGTATATGTGTCAATCCCAGTCTCCCTCACCACCCCTTTCCCCCCTGGTATCCATACATCTGTTCTCTATGTCTATGTCGCTATTTCTGCTTTGCAAATAAGATCATCAATGTCATTTTTCTAGATTCCACATATATGCGTTATTATATGATATTTGCTTTCCTCTTCCTGACTTACTTGACTCTGTATGACACTCTCTAGGTTCACCCACGTCTCTACAAATGATCAAATTTCATTATTTTTCATGGTTGAGTAATATTCTATTGTATATATGCACCACAGCTTCTTTATCCATTCCTCTGTCGATGGACATTTAGGTTGCTTACACATCCTGGCTATGGTAAATAGTGCTGCAATGAACATTGTGGTGCATGTGTTTTTTTGAATTATGGTTTTCTCAGGGTATATGCCCAGTAGTAGGATTGCTAGGTCACATGGTTGTTCCATTTTTAGTTATTTAAGGAACCTCCATACTGTTTTCCATAGTGGCTGTATCAATTTACATTCCCACCAACAGTGTATGAGGGCTACCTTTTCTCCACACCCTCTCCAGCAATTGTTATTGGTAGATATTCTTGATGATGGCCATTCTGACCTGTATGAGGTTTTTTATTTGCATTTCTCTAATAATTAGTGATGTTGAGCATCTTTGCATGTGTTTGTTGGCCATCTGTATGTCTTCTTGGAGAAGTGTCTGTTTAGGGCTTCCCCCCCTTTTCATGGAGGGGTCTTTTTTTTGTTTTTTTTGTTTTTGATGTTGAGCTACACGAAGTGTTTGTATGTTTTGGAGATTAATCCCTTGTCAGCTGTTTGGTTTGCAAATAATTTTCCTCATTCTGAGGGCTGTCTCTTCATTTTGTTTATGATTTCCTTTGCTGTTCAGAAGCATTTAAGTTTATGCCCCCCATTTTTTTTAACATCTTTATTGGAGTATAATTGCTTTACAATGGTGTGTTAGTTTCTGCTTTACAACAAAATGAATCAGTTATATATATACATATGTTCCCATATCTCTTCCCTCTTGCATCTCCCTCCCTCCAACCCTCCCTATCCCACACCTCCAGGCGGTCACAAAGCACCGAGCTGATCTCCCTGTTCTATGTGGCTGCTTCCCACTAGAAGGGTAAGCTGTGACAAAGCGAGAGAGAGGCATGGACATATATACACTACCCATTTATTTTTGTTTTTATTTTTATTGCTATAGGTGGTGAGTCAAAAAAGATTTTGCAGTGATTTACATTAAAGAGTGTTCTGCCTATATTTTCCTCTAAGACTTTTATAGTATCCAACATTAGATTTAAGTCTTTAATCCATTTTGAGTTTATTTTTGTGTATGGTATTAGGGAGTGTCTTAAATTCATTCTTTTACATATAGCTGTGCAGTTTTCCAGAACCACTTATTGAAGAGACTGTCTTTTCTCCATTGTATATTCTTGTCTCCTTTGCCATAGATTACGTGGCCATAGGTGCATGGGTTTATCTCTGGATTTTCTTTCCTGTCCATTGATCTATATTTCTGTTTTTGTGTCAGTTCCATACTGTTTTGATCACTGTAACTTTGTAGTGTAGTCTGAAGTCAGGGATCCTGATTCCTCCAGCTCTGTTCTTCTTTCTCAATATTGCCTTTGCTACTTGAGGTCTTTTGTGTTTCAATTCATGTTGTAAAATATTTGTTCTAGTTCTGTGAAAAATGCCTTTGGTAATTTGATAGGAATTGCATTGAATATGTAGATTGTTTTGGGTAGTATAGTCATTTTCACAATATTGATTCTTCCAATCCAAGCACATGGTATATCTCTCCATCTGTTTGTGTCTTCTTTGATTACTTTCATCAGTGTCTTATAGTTTTCTGCATACAGGTCTTTTGCCTCCTTAGGTAGGTATATTCCTAGGTATTTTATTCTTTTTGATGTGATGGTAAATGGGATTGTTTCCTTAATCTCTCTTTCTGATCTTGTTAGTGTATAAAAATGCAACAGATTTCTGTGTATTAATTTTGTATCCTATAACTTTACCAATTTCATTGATGAGCTCTAGTAGTTTTCTGGTAACATCTTTAGGATTTTCTATGTTTTACTTCTTTTTTTTTCCAATTTGTGCTATTTTATTTCTTTTTTGTCACTGATAGCTATGGCTAGGACTTCCAAATATATGTTGAATAAAGTGGTGAGAGTGGACATCCTTGTCTTGTTCCTGATATTAGAAGAAATGCTTTCAGCTTTTCACCATTGAGTATGATGTTAGCTGTAGATTTGTCATACATGGCCTTTATTATGTTGAGGTAGGTTCACTCTAAACCTACTTTCTGGAGAGCTTTTATCATAAATTGGTGTTGAACTTTGTCAAAAGCTTTTACTGAATCTATTGAGATGATATGGATTTATCCTTCAGTTTGTTAATATGGTGTATCACATTGATTGATTTGCATGTAATGAGGAATCCTTGCATTCCTGGGCTAAATCCCACTTGATCTTAACGTACGATCCTTTTACTGTGTTGTTGGATTTGGTTTGCTAGTATTTTGTTGAGGATTTTTGCATCTATATTCATCAATGTTATTGGCTTGCACTTTTCATTTTTTGTGATGTATTTGTCTGGTTTTGGTATCAGGGTGATGGAGGCTTCGTAGAATGAGGTTGGGAATGTTCCTTCCTCTGTAAATTTTTGGTAGTTTCCGAAGGTTAGGTGTTAACTATTCTCTAAATGTTTGATAGAATTCACCTGTGAAATCATCTGACCCTGGACTTTAGTTTGTTGGAAGATTTTTAATCACAGTTTCAATTTCAGTACTTGTGATTAGTGTGTTCATATTTTCTATTTCCTCCTGGTTCAGTCATGAAAAGTTGTATCTTTGTAAGAATTTTCCTAATTTTTCCAGGTTGTCCATTTAATTTGTATATAGTTTCTTGTGGTAATTTCTTATGATCCTTTGTAGTTTTGTAGTGTCCATTGTAACTTCTCATTTTTCATTTCTAATTTTATTGATTTGAATCCTCTGCCTTTTTTCTTGATGAGTCTTTCTAAATGTTTATCAATTTTGTGTATCTTCTCAAAGAAACAGCTTTTACTTTCATCTTTTTTTTTTCTTAACATCTTTATTGGAGTATAATTGCTTTACATTGGGTTAGTTTCTGCTGTATAACAAATTGAATCAGCTATATGTATACATATATCCACATATCCCCTCATTCTTGCATCTCCCTCCCACCCTCCTTATTCCACCTCTCTAGGTTGTCACAAAGCACCGAGCTGATCTCCCTGTGCTATGTAGCTGCTTCCCACCAGCTATCTATTTTACATTTGGTAATGTATATATGTCAGTGCTACACTCTCACTTCGTCCCAGCTTACCGTTCCCCCTCCCCATGTCTTCAAGTCCATTCTTTACATCTGTGCCTTTATTTCTGTCCTGCTCCTAGGTTTTTCAGAAGGTTTTTTTTTTTAGATTCCATATATATGTGTTAGCATACAGTATTTGTTTTTCTTTTTCTGTCTTACTTCACTCTGTATTACAGACTCTAGGTCCATCCACTTCACTACAAATAACTCAATTTCATTTCTTTTTATGGCTGAGTAATATTCTATTCTATATGTTTGCCACATTCTATATATGATAACCTTATGTGGATTCCCTTGTATGCTATTTGATTATTTTGCCTTGTTGCTTTTAATAATTTCTCTTTGTCTTTAATTGTTTTCAGTTTGATTAATATGTGTCTCAGTGTGTTCCCCCTGAGTTTATTCTGTGTGGACTTGGGTGACTGTTTCCTCTCCCAAGTTCAGGAAGTTTTCAGCTATTATCTCTTCAAGTATTTTCTCAGGCCCTTTCTCTCTCCCCTCCTTCTGGTACCCCTATAATGTGTAAGTTGGTGTGATTAATGTTGTCCATGAGGTCTCTTACACTGTCCTCATTTCCTTTCATTCTATTTTTTTAAATTCTGTTCCATGGCAGTGATTTCCGCCCTTCTGTTTTCCAGCTCACTTATTCATTCTTCTGCCTTTTATTCTGCTATTGATTCCTTCTAGTGTATTTTTTATCTCTGTTATTGTATTCTTCAATACTGTTGTCTTTTGTTTATGTCTTCCAGCTGTTTGTTAATCATGCCTCGTATCTTCTCAGTCTGTTCCTTCAGTCTTTTTTGGAGATCTTGGATCTTCTTTATTATCATTACTCTGAGTTCTTTTTTTAGTAGATTGCCTATTTACACTTCACTTAATTGTTCTTATGGGGTTTTATCTTGTTCATTCTTCTGGAACATATTCCTCTGCCATCTCCTTTTGTCTAACTCTGTGTTTGCAGTCTTCATGCTACAGGATACAGGGTTTTTGCTCCTCTTGCTTCTGTTGTATGCCCCATGGTGGGAGAGGCTGATCTAGAGGTTTATGCAGGGTTATTGGTGGGAGGGACTGTTTCTTTGCCACTGGTGTGCGGATCTGGATCTTGTCCCTCTGGTGGGCAGGGCCGTGTCAAGAGGTATGTTTAGAGGTGGCTGTGGGCTCAGGAAGACTTTAAGCAGCCTGTCTAATGATGAGTGTGGCTGTATTCTTGCCCTGTTGGTTGTTTGGCCTGTGGTGTCCCAGCACTGGAGCCTAGAGTCTGTTGAGTGAGGCCAGGTCTTTGTGTCAAAATGGCAGCCTCCAGGAGAACCCATGACAATTGGTGCCCCCTGGTATCTTCACCACCAATGTCTTTGTCTCCACAGTGAGCCACAGCTGCTCACCACTTCCCCAGGATTCCCCCCTAGAGCAGCAGGTAGGTCTGGCTCAGGTTCCTGTGGACTCACTGCTTTTCTCTGGGTCTCAGTGTGTGTGAAAAGTTGTGTGCACCCTTCATGAGTGGAGTCTTTTTTTCTCCCAGTCCTGTGGATTTCTTGCATTCAAGCCCTGGTGGCCTTCAAAGCCAAATGCTCTGGGGGAGGGGCAGTCTTCCTCCTGATGCCAGATCCCAGGCTGAGGAGACTGATGTGGGGCTCATATCTCTCACTCCTGTGGGAGAACCTCTGTGATATAATTATTTTTCAGTTTGTGTGTTGACCATCTGGTGGACATGTGATTTGATTGCATTGTGAACATGCTCCTTCTACTGTCTCATTGCTGCTTCTTTTTTGTCTTTTGATGTAGAACATCTTTTTGGTAGGTTCTTGTCTTTTTTGCCTGTGGTTGTTCAGCAGTTAGTTGTGATTCTGTTTTTGTGAGGGGAGGTGAACTCACATCTTTCTACTCTGCCATCTTTCTGGAGCATTTTCTTTTATATAAACTTGGACATGCCCTTGGTCTTGTTTTCTATTAATAGCTTGAACAATTATCTCAAAATCATTAATAAAATATTAGCAAATCGGATTCTACAATACATCAAAAAATCATACACCATGGTGAAATAAGCTTTATCACAGGGATGCAAGGATGGCTCAATATCTGTAAATCAGTAAATGTGATACACCACATTAATAAACTGAAAAGTAAAAAAACATGACTATCTCAATAAATGCAGGTAAAGCTTTTGACAAATTTAAATATACATTTATTTTAAAAATTCTTAACAAATTTGGTATAGAAGGAACATACCTCAACATAATAAAGGCCATATGTGACAAATCTACAGCCGACATCATACTCACTGGATTAATCTGGAAGCATTTCTTCTAAGGACAGGAACAAGACAAGGAAGCTCACTCTCACTATTTTTATTCAACATAATATTGGAAGACTTAATCACAACAATCAGACAAGGAAAAGAAATAATAGGAATCCAAACTGGAAAGGAAGAAGTAAAACTGTCATTGTTTGCAAATGACATTACACTTTATATTGAAAATGCTAAAGGTTACCACAAAAAACAGAACTCATCTATGAATTTGATAAAGTTGCAGAATTCAAAATTAGTATAATGAAATTTATTGCATTTCTATACACTAACAAGAAAGTATCAGAAAGACAAATTAAGGAAACAATCAAATTTAAAACTGCATTAAAAAAATGAAATACATAGGAATAAATCTGGGTGCAAGATGGATAAATTAGAAGTTTGGGATCAACAGATACAAACTACTATATATAAAATAGATAAACAACAAGGTCCTACTGTATAGCACAGGAAACTATAGTCAATATCCTATAAAAAACCACAAAGGAAAAGCATATTTTATATATATATGAATTACTTTGCTGTGCACCAGAAATGAATACAACATTTTAAATCAACTATAGTTCAAAAAAAATAAAAACAAAAAAGATTGTCACCTGCCATTTCAGTAAACAAAGATGTTGTAGCCATGAAGCCATCAGCCACTGCAGCCACCCCTGGCCATGTGCCCTGAGGGGAATTCAGAATGGAGCAAAACAGGATACTGGCCTTAGATAGTTAAGATGCATATCAAAGGAATAATTTCAATGAACCCAGTCTCTTGCATTTTCCCATACAAATAAACGCACTAAAATCATTAACTTGAAATGTCTTTTTTATGATTAACAGTAATCTTTTTATGTTTCACTATATTTTTTTTCAGCAAAAACTCTTTTTATTCTTGTTTCCCACTTACCTCTTTGGAACATTCCTTTAGAGCTATCTGAAATGCTGCCTTACCTGGCTGTAGTCCTCAGTAATGCCTAGAATAAAAAAAAAAAATTCTGAACTTTTAGATAGTGAGTATTTTTTTTAAGTTGACAGTACCCTAAAAAGCTGAACTCTTTCTCAAAATAGATTTGAGCATGTATTGCTGGAATGTGTGGGCCTTTTCCCCAAGGTATGTCTGCCCAAGGATTTATAAAGTCTGTGATGTGCACATTCCTGGGCCTGAGTGGTGACCAAGAGGTGGATGTTTTCCAGTGGTGTAAAAGATTTGTACATATATGTTGGAGTATCTATATTATATGTGGTAGTACTCTTGTTGTGCAGGATGGCTAATTTGGTATTGCCTTGAACACTTGAAGGTCTCTTCTGACCACCCCTAAGGGAAAGCCACTGTGTTTTAAGGAGAGAGGTAAGTTAATGCCCGTTTTTTTTTAATACACAAGTACAATCCTTGGATTGTACATGATGCCCCTGAAAATAAAGTGTTGTTTACAATTGTTGTCCCTCTCCAAGTGGGGCCAACATCAGTTAGGGGCACAGGTTGACAGGGGCTCCAATGCGTTCTCCTAGTTGGCTTTGTAGACCTTAGGTTTTTCTGTTCAGTTTGAATAATTGCACTTAGTCCTTGTTTTTGGAGGAACTTTTTGAGGGTAGTCAGCCCAATCTGTCCTGTTTGTCCATGCCACCCACCAAGTGGAATTCATTTGTCCTATGAAATGACTGAGAATGGGAGTGGGGAGAACATCTGGGGGTGTTGACAGGGGTTTTGCATTGGAGGTACAGAAGCTAAGGTCAAACTCTGCTATTTCTAATAGACTTCACAGTGAGGTTAATGGTAATAGCAATCTAATCATGATTAGAACTCTCTGGCAGGGGATGGAAGACCAGTATTCATTTAATTTAAGGCACTTGCAATAGTTTTGGAAAGTTGCACCAAAATGTTTCCCTTTATTAGAAATGCCCCAGGGATGCACCAGAAGATAAAGATCATTAATGATCCTCCCTAACCCATACTTCTCAGGGTCTAAAGTGTTTTCTTCCCAGGTGCCAGGTTGTTGTTCTCACTCTATTATCACAAAAAAATCAGTGCATCCCATTCCAGTAGCTACAACTGTACCTTGCTTCCAATCATCCCCTACTCACACACAGACTATTTGTCTTGAAGGATTAAGTGCAAGACAGTCAAGGGCATTTTTAATATCTATTTTCAAAATAGGTCTGCATAGTGCCCAATTCTTTTCATCTGATTATTACCTAAGTGGCAAAAAGAAAATGCTCCCTTTCTAAGGACAGCTACATTTAATGACCAGACTGCTTTACTAAACTATATGAACCAGGGAAGTACAGACAAAATTCTCTTTGAATCAGTTTTTGAAGTGGCCATGGCAATCCTCAATAACATTATATTCCTGTGATAGAAGGTAGCATGTAAGTTCTATTACATTCCTTCACCATAGTCTAATTGTTGAGTAGCTTTGGCAATAAAAGCTGCATGATTGTTAGTCTGCAAATGGTCTGGAAAGACAAAAACATGACACAGGTTAGTTTCATGGGCCTCAGTGATGTAGCTAGAGTCAGATGAGTATGCTGATTCACTGTCATAGATTGTGGCAGAAGACATGAGGTTTCTGGGTCAGAGGCAAAGGAGCCAAATTTCATGTTCCTGTTGGAATTTTCTGGGAGAAAACTCCCTATGAGTTTCTCACACTCTGCCTGTCTTGTGAACAAAGACACTGACAGCTTTGTTCTGGACTACCTTTTCAAGGATGTTTGTATAGCAAGGAGCCTTAGAAGATATAGTGTCTCCTTGTGGCAAAGGAGAAAGATGTGTGTACTGATAATCATAATAAAAATAATTTCTTCTTTCAGGGACAAAGACTAGGCAAGTTTCCTTGAAACCGTTTTAAAAGATAGGTGTTTCCTAAGTTCAGGGTTCCTTGGCTATGATGCAAACCCATTACATGCACTATAACAACCTGAGCCAACCTCCATAATGCCCCAGTGGGCCTAGGGGGGCAATGGGAACAAATACAAACATGATGCTCATGCTGCCTTCTCTTCCTTGAATAATAAAGTCCTCTCTCTCTTTTTTCTGTCAGTATTCCTGAAAAGTGGTAGGCTAACTTAGCTTGCAAGTAGAGTAAAATTCCAGGTACTTCACGGTTCTTGACAGACTTCTGAGGCTTTTTGGATGACTACACTTTGGCCAAGGGAAAGTCAAATCTTGTAGACCTTGGGCATCTAGGATACTCTTTTCCGTTGACTCCTTTTATTTGGACTGAAAGTGCCTTCTTCTTTGATTACAGATAGAAGAATCAAGGTGAGGCACAGAGAGGGGAAGTAGGTTTAAGGGAGAGAGAAAGTTATAGATGTCCTTCAGGTTTCCATTAGATGACTCAGACCAGCTCACCAAGGTAAAAAAGGTAGCTCTGATAAAGAAACAAAAAGTGTCAATTTGACTGGTATACCTTTTATACCTTATCTCTGGGAAGTGAACGCATTGAATAGAATGGAAGAAAGTGAGGAGTCCTCCAGATGGTTAGAGTAGAATGACCACTAAGATACTTTTCATCACTGTAAGTCTTGAAGTTGACATTTGTTTTAGTATTTATTGGGAGCTATAATAAAATAACACAGATTGGGTGGCTTATAAACAGCAGAAATTTATTTCTCACAGCCCTGGAGGCTAAGTCCAAGATCAGGGTGCCAGCAGATTTAGTGTTCAATAAGAAATTCCTGGTTCTTAGACAGCCATCTCTTTACTGTGTCCTCACATGGCATAAGATGCTAGGAAGTTCTGTGGCATCTCTTTTATAAAAGCAGTAATCCCATTCATGAGGGCCGGCCCTCATGACCTAATCAACCCAGAGGCCCCACCTCCTAATACCATCAACTTGGGGGTTAAGATTTAAAAATATAAATTTTGGGGCAACACAGACATTCAGACCACAGCATTTTACTCCTGGCCTTCAACACTTATATCCCTCTTGCATGCAAAATACATTCATTCTATCCCAATAGCCCCAAAAGTCTTAAATAATTCTAGCCATAAACTCAAAAGTTCAAGTCCAAATTCTCATGTAAATATCTAAATTAGGCATAATTAAGACTCAAATTATAATTCATCCTGATTAAAATTGCTCTCCAGTTCTGAACCTAAGAAATCAAACATGTTATGTGCTTCCAAAATACAATGATGGGACAGGCATAGATTAAACACTTTCATTCAAAAAGGGAGAAATAAGAAAGAAAGGGGTGACAGTTTCCAAGCAAGTCCAAAACCCAACAGGGCAGACAACATCAAATCTTAAAACTTGAGAATAAACTTCCTTAACTTTATGCTCTGCCCACAAGGTCCACTGGGGAAAAGGTTCCACCGTTTGGATACAATAGTGTGCGTCCCCACTTCCTGACACACTGGGGTGTCTCCACACCCATGGCATTGCTGGGTGCCCACACCCACAGCTCCACTGGGCATTGCCTTAGTGAGGTCTTACCTTCACATTTACCCTCTAACTGCTCATGTGCTCAAGCCTCTGGGTGGCTCCATGATTTGAATTCTCTCCTGAACAATTCTTTTCATGTCTTTCAATATGAAGAGGTTAAGAATTTTCCAAATTGTTAAGTTCTGATTCCTTTTGGATTAACAATTTCATACTTAAGTACTTTCTCTCTTTGCATTTTACTATAAGCATTCAAGAGAAGGCTGCTTCTTCATCTTTTGTTTAGAAATTTTCTCATCCAAATGTCCAAATTCATCATTCACAAGTTCTACCTTCCACAAAATTCTAGGGCACAAACACAGTTCAGCCAAGTTCTTTGTCACTTTATAATAAAGATTGTCTTTCCTCGAGTTTCCAATAACATGTTCCTCATTTCCATCTTATATCTCACCAGGATGGTCTTTACCATCCATATTTCTATCAACATTTGTTAATGACAACTTAGTTATTCTCTGAGAAGGTTGAGGTTTTCCCTACAGCTCCTCTTTTCCTTCTGGGCTGTCACCAGAATTGCCGCTAGAGTTCTGTTCACATCATCATAGGCTTTTTAAAATATGCACACCCAAATTATTCCAGCCGCTACCCATTACCCAGTTCCAAAGCCACTTCCACATTTTTAGATATTTGTTCTAGCAGCACTCACACTTCTAGATACCAATTTTCTGTCTTAGTCCATTCAGGCTGCTATAACAAAATACCACAAAATCAGTGGCTTATACGCAACAAAAATTTATTTCTTAAGTTCTGGAGGCTGAGAAATACAAGATCAATTTGCCAGCAGATTTGGTTTCCAGTGAAGACTTCCAGGTTCATAGACAGTTGCCTTTTTGCTGTCTTTTCACATGGTGGAAGAATTCTGTGAGGCCTCTTTTATAAAAGCATTAATTTCACCTAATCACCTCCTAATAATATCACCTTGTGGATTTTAATTTCAACATATGAATTTGGATAGGAGACACAAACATTCAGACAATAGCAGACTTTCATTACATATTTTCAACACTTGATTATGAATATTTTCAAATATACAGAAAATTTGAAAGGACACCACAGTGAAAAACCAAATAACCATCACTTAGAGACTACAGTTAACATTTTAATATACTAGCTTTAGTACATATCCATTTCTCATTCTTTTATCCATTCATCAATTCAATTTATCTTTGATGCATTTGAAAGTAAATGGCACATATCAGTATTTTTGCGCCCAAACACTCCAGCATTTATATCATTAACTACAATTCAATATTTAGTTAAGTTTTTTCCTTTTGAGTTTGTATTAGTTTTCTATTGCTGCACTAAAAATTATCACAAACTTAGAAGCTTGAAAGAATACTGTTTATTAGATCACAGCTCTGTAGGTCCGAAGCCCAGCATGGTATACCTGGATTCTCTGCTCAGGGTAACAAAACACTGAAATCAATGATAAGACAGACCAAGTTCTCATCTGAAGCCTCTGAGGAAGAATCCACTTCCAAGCTCATTCTGGCTGTGGCTGAATTCAGTTCCATGCAACTCTTAGACTGAAGTCCGAGTAATTACTAGCTATCAGTCAGGGGCTGCTATCAAGTCCCAGAGACCACCCATATTACGTGTGATGTGACCTTCACTATTCAGCAGCAGAGAATATCCCTTGCACCAAATCTCTTTACTGCTTTCATTCTTTCTGACTCCTCCATTGTTTACATCTAGACCCAGATTTAAAGAGACCATGTGATTAGGTCAGGCCTACCTATGTAATCTCTCTTAAAGTCAACTACTATATGATATAACCTAATCACAAGAATGAAAGACATAATATTCGTATTTCCAAGGATTATATAGTTCATGTACATCAGGAAGCAATGAATTTTGCATATCATCTTAAAATTCTGCCTACCATAGAAGTAAAATTTACCTGACTTAAAAAACAGATCATGAATGTATCATTCCATGAATTCTAACAATTGCATTCACCCCATGAAGTTCCCTTATGTTCTTTCTCAGTAAATACCTACCTACACATCCCTCAGATAAAACCATTATTCTGATTGTATTCTATCAGATTAGTTTTGTTTCTTCTAGGTCAGAAGTTGGCAAACTCTACAGCTCATGGGCTTAACTTACACACTGTCTACTTTTGTAAATAAAGTTTTATTGGAATATGGGCATGTTTATTCATTGACTTATTGTCTATGACTGCTTTCTCACTACAACAGGAGATTTAAGTTTTTGCAACAGAGACCACATGGCCCACAAAACTTAAAACATATGCTATCTTACCCTTTACAGATAAATATTGTCAATTCTTATTCTAGATTTTCATATGAATGGAATTTTACAGTATGTATTTCTTTGTGAAAGTCTTCTTTCACTTACCATGTTTTTGAGATTCTTCCATGTTGTTGCATCTGTCAGTAGCTAGTTTATATACTGATTAATAGTACTCTATTGTAAGGCTACACCACAGTTGAGCACTTGCCCTTTTTCCAGATTTTAACAGTTATGAATAAAAATACTATAAGCATTTTGGTATACATCTTTTTGTGGATGCATGCTTTATTTCTCTTGTGTAAATACATAGCAGTAGAATTGCTAGGTCATAAGGAAAACATATATTTAGTTTTATAAGAAACTGCCATAGTCCTGCCTACCAATGAACATAGCTCCCAGTTCCATCTGACCAGGAAGCCTAAGCAGAACACCCAGGAAGCTGTGTAGCCCATTTTAGAGCCCCATGTACAGTAGCAAATGAGCAGAGAACCCAGCCAACATATCTGTCCATCTGCAGCACCAAGCCAGTGGAATTGTCTGACCAGGGAGCTTGGTGGGCAGTTCTACCTGATTTGGGTACTCAGACATTGAGCAGTAATGGCTGTGGAGCTTGTTTCATGGACCTGCCTGAGCAGGGAAGCAAAGTTGCAGCCTTATCTAACTGCTGAGTGTAACATCAATCCCCACCTGGCTAGGAACTTGACCAGAGAATCCAGGTGACCACAGAGCTCATATTACAGCTGTGCTTGGGCAGGAAACCAACCCAGTTTTCCTATCCAACTGTTCTCAAATAGTGGCATCCTTCTGAATTCAGACTTCAGGTAGTGGCCTCACCCAAACTGAGGCATGAATTGCAAGACTAATCTAGTAAATGTGCTACCCAGTGACCTGTCCAGAGCCCCAAGCTGAGTGAAGAACCATCTCTGACAGAGTAAATCTGTAAAATCCTGAAGAGGAGACCACTTATTCATATGAACATATAACAATACAAGGAATCAAGGATCACAATGAATTAGATAAACATGACACCACCAAAGGAAACTAATAAAGCTCCAATAAGTCAAATGAAGGAACTGACCTTATGAACAGAATGATTCTCGTAAAGAACTTTAGTGAAACAGAAGAAAACACAGATAGACAAATAAAATTAGAAAAACAATGCATGAAGAAAATGAGAAGTTCAAAAAGAAATAGAAATCATTAAAAAACCCCAAAATTTTAGATTTGAGGAATACAATGTCATAGAGAGCTTCAAGAACAGACTCAATTAAACAGAAGAAAGAATAAATGAACTAGAAGAAAAGTCATTTTGAAATTATCCAGTCAGAGTATCAAAAAGATGGCAGAATGAAAAAAAGTGGACTTATGTGATATTATCAAACAAAACAATACATGCATTACGAGAATTCCAGAGGGAGAAAAGAAAAATAAAGGGACAAAAGGTATTATTTAAAGCAATAATGGCTGAAAACTTCCCAAATGTGGGGAGAAAATAGACATCCAGATTCATGAGGTATGAAAGGCCTCAAATAGTTTGAAAATGAAGGGAGCTATATTGAAACACAATTAAATTGTCAAAACTCTAAGAAAAAGAATTTTGAAAGAAGCAATAGAAAAGTGACTCATCACATACAAGGGAACCCCCATAATAGTATGAGTGGATAATTCAATTAAAACTTTTATGCCAGGAGAGAGTGGGATGATATATGTGAAAATATTGAAAGAAAAATATTGTCCACAAAGGATGTTATACCCATCAAAACATTCCTTCAAAAATGAGAGATAAAGACTTTCCTGAAAAAACAAAACTAAGGAAGTTTATCACCACTAGACCTGCCTTACTAGAAATGTTAAAGGGTGTTTTTCAAGAAAAAAAATGTGAATTAACAACATAAAAACATGAATGTATGTATAAAACTCACTAATAAAGGTAAATATATAGTAGTCTAAGTCAGATTCCCTAATATTGTAATGGTTGTGCTCTAGTTTAGCAACTAGTTTTACAACACTAGTTTAAAAGATTTTTTAAAGTTATTAACAATAACAACAATTTATTAGATACACAAGGTAAAAATATGTAAATTGTAACATCAATAACAAAATGTAGCAGGGGGAGTAAAAATTTAAAGTTTACATATGTTATCGAAGTTAAGTTGTTATCAGCTTAAAATAAGGCATTATATATATAATGTGTGTGTATATATATAATTTATATAATATATAATTATATATATAATTAATTTTATATAAGCTTCATGGCAATCACAAAGGAAAATCTGTAGTAAATAAACAAAACATTAGGATAAAGGAGTCTAAGCATACTGCTATAAAAAGTTATCAAATGATAGGGTTTCCCTGGTGGCGCAGTGGTTGAGAGTCTGCCTGCCGATGCAGGGGACACGGGTTCGTGCCCTGGTCCAGGAAGATCCCACATGCCACGGAGCAGCTAGGCCCATGAGCCATGGCTGCTGAGCCTGCGTTTCCAGAGTCTGTGCTCCGCAACGGGAGAGGCCACAACAGTGAGAGGCCCGTGTACCACAAAAAAAAAAAAAAGTTATCAAATGATAAAAGAAGACAGCAAGATTGGAAGGAACAAATGAACTATAAAACATTCTGAAAATAATAAATAAAATGGCAATAGTAAGTTATTACATATCAATAAGTACTTTAAATATAAATGGATTAAATTCTCCAATAAAAAGACATATAATGTCTGAATGGATAAGAATATGAAATCCAACAATATGCTGCATATAAGATACTCACTTTGGTTTTAAAGAACACATACACTGAGAGGGAAGGGATGGGAAAAGATATTTCAAGCAAATGATAACCAAGAGAAAACAGGGTTAGCTAAACTTTCATCAGACAAAATACACTTTAAGTGAAAAATAGTAACAAGAGACAAAGAAGAAGAGACAAAGACAAGAAGACAAAGAAGATCAGTCATAAGTAGGAAGTAACAATTGTAAGTAATTTTGCACACAAAAGTTTAGCATCAAAATATATAAAGCAAATACTAACAGAACTAAAAGTAGAAGTAATCAACAGTACAATAATAGTTGGAGACTTTAATACCCAACTCTCAACAATGGAAAGATCATCCAGACAGAGAATATATAAGAAAATAGCAGATTTGAAAATCCCTATAAACCAAACAGATATATAGAGAACATCCCATCTAATAACAACAGAAAACACATTCATCTCAAGTACGTATTGACCATTTTCTAAGGTAGATCATATTTTAGACCACAAAACAAGTTTTCATAAATTTAAGACTGAAATCGTACCAAGTATTTTTCCCACCACAATTGTATGAAACTAGAAATAAACAAGAGGAAGAGGACTGACAGGAAGATGGCGGAAGAGTAAGACGCGGAGATCACCTTCCTCCCCACAGATACACCAGAAATACATCTACACGTGGAACAACTCCTACAGGACACCTACTGAAGGCTGGCAGAAGACCTCAGACCTCCCAAAAGGCAAGAAACTCCCCAGGTACCTGGGTAAGGCAAAAGAAAAAAAGAAAAAACAGAGACAAAAGAATACGGAGGGCACCTGCAGCAGTGGGAGGGAGCTGTGAAGGAGAAAAAGTTTCCACACACTAGGAAGCCCCTTCACGGGCGGAGACTGCGGGAGGTGGAGGGGGGAGCTTCGGGGCCGCGGAGGAGTGCACAGCAATGGGTGCGGAAGGCAAAGCGGGGAGATTCCTGCACAGAGGATTGGTGCCGACCGTCACTCACCAGCCCGAGAGGCTTGTCTGCTCACCCCCGGGGAGGGCGGGGCTGCGAGCTGAAGCTTGGGTTTCGGTTTCCGGTTTCCCACGAAGCGCAGGGAGAGGACTGGGGTTGGCGGCTTAAACATAGCCTGAAGGGGTTAGTGCACCACGGCTAGCCGGGAGGGAGTCCGGGGAAAAGTCTGCACCTGCCGAAGAGGCAAGAGACTTTTTCTTCCCTCTTTGCTTCCTGGTGCACGAGGAGAGGGGTTTAAGAGCTCTGCTTAAAGGAACTCCAGAGACGGGCGCGAGCCGTGGCTAAAAGCGCAGACCCCAGAGACGGGCGAGAGCCGCGGCTAAAAGCACAGACCCCAGAGACGGGCGGGAGACACTAAGGCTGCTGCTGCCGCCACCAACGGGCCTGTGTGCAAGCACAGGTCACTCTCTACACCCCTCTTCCGCGGAGACTGTGCAGCCCGCCACTGCCAGGTTCCAGGGATCCAGGGACAACTTCCCCGGGAGAACGCACGGCGGGCCTCAGGCTGGTGCAACGTCACACCGTCCTCTGCCGCCCCAGACCCGCCCCGCACACAGTGCCCCTCCGTCACCCCCCCACGCCTGAGTGTGCCAGAGCCCCCGAATCAGCGGCTCCTTTAACCCCGGCCTGTCTGAGCAAAAAACACACGCCCTCCAGCGACCTACACGCAGAGGCAGTGCCAAATCCAAAGCTGAGCCCCTGTGAGTTGTGAGAACAAAGAAGAGAAAGGGAAATCTCTCCCAGCAGCTTCAGAAGCAGCGGATTAAAGCTCCACAATCAACTTGATGTACCCTGCATCTGTGGAATACCTGAATAGACAAGGAATGATCCCAAATTGAGGAGGTGGATTTTAGGAGCAAGATCTATGATTTTTTTCCCTTTTCCTCTTTTTGTGAATGTGTATGTGTATGCTTCTTTGTGAGATCTTGTCTGTATAGTCTTGCTTCCACCATTTGTCCTAGGGTTCTATCCGTCCATGGTTCTTTAAAAAATTTTTTTTCTTAATAATTAATTTTAATTTTAATATCTTTATTATACTTTTCTTTCTTTCTTTCTTTCTTTCTTCCTTTCTTTCTTTCTTTCTTTCTTTCATTCCTTCCTTCCTTCCCTCCTTTAGACAACGAATCATCCCAAATTGAGGAGGTGGTCTCTGAGAGCAAGATTTATGGTTTTTCCCCCTTTACCTCTTTTTGTGAGGGTGTATGTGTATCCTTCTGTGTAAGATTTTGTCTGTAGAGCTTTGCTTCCAACATTTGTCCTAAGGTTCTATGCGTCCCTTTATTTTTTTTCCTTTTCTAAATAAGTATTTTTTAATTTAATAACTTTATTATACTTTATTTTATTTTTACTGTATCTTCTTTCTTTCTGTCTTTTTTCCTTCTTTCTCTCCTTCCTTCCTTCCTTCCTCCCTCCCTCCCTCCTTTATTTCCTTCTCACCTTCTTTCCTTCTTTGCTTCTTTCTTTCTTTCTTTCTTCCTTCCTTCCCTCCTTTCCTTCTTTCTTTCCTCATACTTCTACTAATCCTCTCTACTTTTTCTCCCTTTTATTCTGAGCCATGTGGATGAAAGGCTCTTAGTGCCCCAGCCAGGAATCAGGGCTCTGCCTCTGAGGTAGGAGAGCCAACTTCAGGACACTGGTCAACAAGAGACCTCCCAGCTCCATGTAATATCAAATGGCGAAAATCTCGCAGAGACCTCCATCTTAACACCAGCACCCAGCTTCACTGAATGACCAGCAAGCTACAGTGATGGACAACCTATGCCAAATAACTAGCAAAACAGGAACAAAACCCCACCCATTAGCAGAGAGGCTGCCTAAAATCATAATAAGGCCACAAACACCCCAAAACACACCCCCAGACGTGAACCTGCCCACTAGAGAGACAAGATCCAGCCTCATCCACCACAACACAGGCACTAGTCCCCTCCACCAGGAAGCCTACACAACCCACAGAACCAACCTTAGCCACTGGAGACAGACATCAAAAACAGCGGGAATTACGAACCTGCAGCCTGCAAAAAGCAGACCCCAAACACAGTAAGATAAGCAAAATGAGAAGACAGAAAAACACATAGCAGATAAAAGAGCAAGATAAAAATGCACCAGACCTAACAAATGAAGAGGAAATAAGCAGTCTACCTGAAAAAGAATTCAGAATAATGATAGTAAGGATGATCCAAAATCTTGGAAATAGAATGGACAAAATGCAAGAAACAGTTAACAAGGACCTAGAAGAAATAAAGATGAAACAAGCAACGATGAACAACACAATAAATGAAATTAAAAGACCTCTATATGGGATCAATAGCAGAATAACAGAGGCAGAAGAACGGATAAGTGACCTGGAAGATAAAATAGTGCAAATAACTACTGCAGAGAAGAATAAAGAAAAAAGAATGAAACGAACTGAGGACAGTCTCAGAGACCTCTGGGACAATATTAAACGCACCAAATTTCAAATTATAGGGGTTCCAGAAGAAGAAGAGAAAAAGAAAGGGACTGAGAAAATACTTGAAGAGATTATAGTTGAAAACTTCCCTAAAATGGGAAAGGAAATAGTTAATCAAGTCCAGGAAGCACAGAGAGTCCCATACAGGATAAATCCAAGGAGAAATATGCCAAGACACATATTAATCAAACTGTCAAAAATTAAATAAAAAGAAATCATATTAAAAGCAGCAAGGGAAAAACAACAAATAACACACAATGGAATCCCCATAAGGTTAACAGCTGATCTCTCAGCAGAAACCCTACAAGCCAGAAGGGAGTGGCAGGACATACTGAAAGTGATGAAGGAGAAAAACCTGCAACCAAGACTACTCTACCCAGCAAGGATCTCATTCAGATTTGATGGAGAAATTAAAACCTTTACAGACAAGCAAAAGCTGAGAGAGTTCAGCACCACCAAACCAGCTTTACAACAAATGCTAAAGGAACTGCTCTAGGCAAGAAACACAAGAGAAGGAAAAGACCTATAATAATGAACCGAAAACAATTTAGAAAATGGGAATAGGAACATACATATCGATAATCACCTTAAATGTAAATGGACTAAATGCTCCCACCAAAAGACACAGATTGGGTGAATGGATACAAAAACAAGACCCTTATATATGCTGTCTACAAGAGACCCACTTCAGACCTAGAGACACATACAGACTGAAAGTAAGGGGATAGAAAAAGATATTCCATGCAAATGGAAACCAAAAGAAAGCTGGAGTAGCAATTCTCATATCAGAGAAAATAGACTTTAAAATAAGGACTATTAAAAGAGACAAAGAAGGACACTACATAATGATCAAGGGATCGATCCAAGAAGAAGATATAACGATTGTAAATATTTATGCACCCAACATAGGAGCACCTCAATACATAAGGCAAATGCTAACAGCCATAAAAGGGGAAAATGACAGTAACATATTCATAGCAGGGGACTTTAACACCCCACTTTCACCCATGGACAGATCATCCAAAATGAAAATAAATAAGGAAACACAAGCTTTAAATGATACATTAAACAAGATGGACTTAATTGATATTAACAGGACACTCCATCCAAAAACAACAGAATACACATTTTTCTCAAGTGCTCATGGAACATTCTTCAGGATAGATCATATCTTGGGTCACAAATCAAGCCTTGGTAAATTTAAGAAAATTAAAATTGTATCAAATATCTTTTCTGACCACAGCGCCATGAGACTAGATATCAATTACAGGAAAAGATCTGTAAAAAATACAAACACATGGAGGCTAAACAATACACTACTTAATAATGAAGTGATCACTGAAGAAATCAAAGAGGAAATAAAAAAATACCTAGAAACAAATGACAATGGAGACACGACGACCCAAAACCTATGGGATGCAGCAAAAGCAGTTTTAAGGGGAAATTTATAGCAATACAAGCCCACCTTAAGAAGCAGGAAACATCTCGAATAAACAACCTAACCTTGCACCTCAAGCAATTAGAGAAAGAAGAACAAAAAAACCCCAAAGCTAGCAGAAGGAAAGAAATCATACAAATCAGATCAGAAATAAATGAAAAAGAAATGAAGGAAACAATATCAAAGATCAATAAAACTAACAGCTGGTTCTTTGAGAAAATAAACAAAATAGATAAACCACTAGTCAGACTCATCAAGAAAAAAGGGAGAAGACTCAATAGAATAAGAAATGAAAAATGAGAAGTAACAACTGACACTGCAGAAATAAAAAAGATCATGACAGATTACTACAAGCAACTCTATGCCAATAAAATGGACAATCTGGAAGAAATGGACAAATTCTTAGAAATGCACAACCTGCTGAGACTGAATCAGGAAGAAATAGAAAATGTGAACAGACCAATCACAAGCACTGAAATTGAAACTGTGATTAAAAATCTTCCAACAAACAAAAGCCCAGGACCGGATGGCTTCACAGGCGAATTCTATCAAACATTTAGAGAAGAGCTAACACCTATCTTTCTCAAACTCTTCCAAAATATAGCAGAGGGAGGAACACTCCCAAATTCCTTCTATGAGGCCACCATCACCTTGATACCAAAACCAGACAAGGATGTCACAAAGAAAGAAAACTACAGGCCAATATCACTGATGAACATAGATGCAAAAATCCTCAACAAAATACTAGCAAACAGAATCCAACAGCACATTAAAAGGATCATACACCATGATCAAGTGGGGTTTATTCCAGGGATGCAAGGATTCTTCAATATACGCAAATCAATCAATGTGATAAATCATATTAACAAATTGAAGGAGAAAAACCATATGATCATCTCAATAGATGCAGAGAAAGCTTTTGACAAAATTCAACACCGATTTATGATAAAAGCCCTGTAGAAAGTAGGCATAGAGGGAACTTTCCTCAACGTAATAAAGGCCATATATGACAAGCCCACAGCCAACATCATCCTCAATGGTGAAAAACTGAAAGCATTTCCACTAAGTTTAGGAACAAGCCAAGGTTGACCACTCTCACCACTCTTATTCAACATAGTTTTGGAAGTTTTAGCCACAGCAATCAGAGAAGAAAAGGAAATAAAAGGAATCCAAATTGGAAAAGAAGAAGTAAAGCTGTCACTGTTTGCAGATGACATGATACTATACATAGAGAATCCTAAAGATGCTACCAGAAAACTACTAGAGCTAATCAATGAATTTGGTAAAGTAGCAGGATACAAAATTAATGCACAGAAATCTCTAGTATTCCTATATACTAATGATGAAAAATCTGAAATTGAAATCAAGAAAACACTCCCATTTACCACTGCAACCAAAAGAATAAAATATCTAGGAATAAACCTACCTAAGGAAACAAAAGACCTGTATGTGGAAAATTATAAGACACTGATGAAAGAAATTAAAGATGATACAAATAGATGGAAAGATATACCATGTTCTTGGATTGGAAGAATCAACATTGTGAAAATGACTCTACTACCCAAAGTAATCTATAGATTCAATACAATCCCTATCAAACTACCACTGGCGTTTTTCACAGAACTAGAACAAAAAATTTCACAATTTGTATGGAAACACAAAAGACCCCGAATAGCCAAAGCAATCTTGAGAATGAAAAAAAAGAGCTGGAGGAATCAGGCTCCCTGACTTCAGACTATACTACAAAGCTACAGTAATCAAGACAGTATGGTACTGGCACAAAAACAGAAAGATATATCAACGGAACAGGATAGAAAGCCCAGAGATAAACCCACGCACATATGGACACCTTATCTTTGGTAAAGGTGGCAGGAATGTACAGTGGAAAAAGGACAGCCTCTTCAGTAAGTGGTGCTGGGAAAACTGGACAGGTACATGTAAAAGTATGAGATTAGATCACTCCCTAACACCATACACAAAAATAAGCTCAAAATGGATTAAAGACCTAAATGTAAGGCCAGAAACTATCAAACTCTTAGAGGAATACATAGGCAGAACACTCTATGACATAAATCACAGCAAGATCCTTTCTGACCCACCTCCTAGAGTAATGGAAATAAAAACAAAAATAAACAAATGGGACCTAATGAAACTTAAAAGCTTTTGCACAGCAAAGGAAACCATAATCAAGACCAAAAGACAACCCTCAGAATGGGAGAAAATATTTGCAAATGAAGCAACTGACAAAGGATTAATCTCCAAAATTTACAAGCAGCTCATGCAGCTGAATAACAAAAAAACAAACAACCCAATCCAAAAATGGGCAGAAGATCTAAATAGATATTTCTCCAAAGAAGATATACAGACTGCCAAGAAACACATGAAAGAATGCTCAACATCATTAATCATTAGAGAAATGCAAATCTAAACTACAATGAGATGTCATCTCACACCAGTCAGAATGGCCATCATCAAAAAATCTAGAAACAATAAATTCTGGAGAGAGTGTGGAGAAAAGGGAATACTCTTGCACTGTTGGTGGGAATGTGAATTGGTTCAGCCACTATGGAGAACTGTACGGAGGTTCCTTAAAAAACTGCAAATAGAACTACCATATGACCCAGCAATCCCACTACTGGGCATATATCCTGAGAAAACCAAAATTCAAAAAGGTTCATGTACCAAAATGTTCATTACAGCTCTATTTACAATAGCCTGGAGATGGAAACAACCTAAGTGCCCATCATCGGATGAATGGATAAAGAAGATGTGGCACATATATACAATGGAATATTACTCAGCCATCAAAAGAAACGAAATTGAGCTATTTGTAATGAGGTGGATAGACCTAGAGTGTGTCATACAGAGTGAAGTAAGTCAGAAAGAGAAAGACAAATACCGTATGCTAACACATATGTATGGAATTTAAGAAAAAAAAATGTCATGGAAAACCTAGGGGTAAGACAGGAATAAAGACGCAGACCTACTGGAGAACGGACTTGAGGATATGGGGAGGGGGAAGGGTGAGCTGTGACAGGGCAAGAGAGAGTCATGGACATATACACACTAACAAACGTAAGGTAGATAGCTAGTGGGAAGCAGCTGCATGGCACAGGGATATTGGCTATGTGCTTTGTGACAGCCTGGAGGGGTGGGATAGGGAGGGTGGGAGGGAGGGAGATGCAAGAGGGAAGACATATGGGAACATATGTATATGTATAACTGATTCACTTTGTTATAAAGCAGAAACTAACACACCATTGTAAAGCAATTATACCCCAATAAAGATGTTAAAAAAAATAAAAAATATAAGAGGAAGAAAGCTGAAGAATATGCAAATACATGGAAATTAAACTATATATTCTTGAAGAACTAACAGATATAAGAAGTTAAAAGGGAAGTTTAACAAAATATCTTGAACCAAATGAAAATGGAATCACAATGTACCAAAACTTATGGCAGGCAGTAAAAGCAACCTTAAGAGGAAAGTATATAGCAAGAAACAGATACATAAAGTGAAGAGAAAGATCTCAAATAAAAAACCAAATTTACACATAAAGGAAATAGAAAAAGAAGAACAAACTATGCTCAAAATTAGCTAAAGAAAATAAATAATATTAAAAGAAATATAAATAAAATAGAAAATTACTAAGTCTAAGAGATGTCTGCACTCTCACATTCCTTGCAGCATTATTTAAAATAGCCAAGACATGGAAACAATCTAAGTGTCTATCTAAGTGTCTATGGATAAATAAGGAAAATGTGGTATATATGGAATATTATTCCATAATGTAATATTATTCAGCCATAAAATATGGAAAGAAACTTGTTGTTTGCAACAACATGGATGGACCTTGAAGACATTATGCTAAGTGAAATAATTCAGACATGGAAAGACTGTATGATCTCACATATATGAAATCTAAAAAAACTCATAGAAACAGAGAGTAGATTGGTGGCTTCCAGAAGAGGGGTGGTTGGAAATGGGGAAATGGTAGAAGGTAGTCATAAGTTATTTACAAACCTCCAGTTGTAAGTTAAATAAGTTCCTAGGATATAATGTACAGCATATTGTCTATATTTAATAATACAGTACTGTAAATTTGAGAGTTGCTAAGAGACTAAATCTTAGGAGTCATCAAAAGAAAAAAAAATTGGAGCAAATGTGAGTTGATGGATGCTAACTAAATTTATCATGGTAATTAATTCACAACATATACGTGTATAGAATCATTACACTGTACACCTTAAACTTATACAATGTTATATGTCAATTATATCTACTGAAACTGGAAAAATAAAAATTAAACTATAAAATAATTACAACTGGCAGAGCTTTTCCCAGAGTAGATGTATCATTTTATATTCCCACCATGAACGTCAGTTGCTTTATACTCTTTGCTAGCAACTTATTGTCAGCCTTTTTAATATTAGCTATTCTACTAAGTGTGTAGTAGCATTACATAGTGGTTTTGCTTTTCACTTCTATGATGAATACTGATGTAGAGAATTTTTTCATATGCTTATGATCATTCATATATGTTCCTTTGTGATGTATCTGCTCAAATATTTTGCCCATTTTAATTGCCTTTTTATTATTGATTTGGAGGATTTTTAAATATATTCTGGATTCCAGTCCTTTTTCGTATATATGTTTTGCAAATATTTCTCCTAGTCTGTGGTTTGGTTATTTATTTTCTTAATGATGTCTTTTAATGAACAGTTTTAAAGTTAGACAAAGTCTAATTTTTTTTTTCAGAAAAATGTCACTATTGGTCAGGAGGGAAAGGGTGGGCATCAACAGGAAACAAAATGTTACTAGCAGGGACAGGAAGTAACAGCAGTGATGAGGCAACTTTGTGCCACTTTGAGGAATATCACCCAAAATTACAAGTTCAAATATTCAGTCATAATTCCAGAAATAAAAGATCACATATTAGAAATTAGAGGAGTGTTGCAGAGGCTCAAGTCCTTTAAAGGTCATATGGAAAAACTGAAAAAAACTTATTACATAATTATCTCCTGACAACTTAAATTTCATCTTATGTAAATTGTCTTTATATCATATAGAAATTCTCTACTTTTGTTTAGTAACTTTTCAGAGGTAAGCAGCCAATTTTAAGTACTGATCTTTGTCACATGTTAGCATGACACACAGATGAAAAATAATGAGTTAAGTTTTTCTGCTTGTTGAAAGAAAATTTCTATAGTCAGTCGAGGTACACTTAATCCTACTTATTATGAACTGATGTCACAGAACAGAAGCAATATATTAAGTCCATAAATACAGTAATAATACCATATTTCTCTGTTGTGTATTTATGTACATAATATTCAAAATACTTTATGGACATAAACTTAAAAAAGAAATTGTTTCCTCAGTTGTAGAAAGACTTTTAAGGATCCTGAAACACTTCCAAGTGATCCATGAATAGAACCCTTATCTTAATCATTCTCTGAACTATTTGTCATTTTTATTCCCATCATCAGTTTACACTGGTGTTCTCCAAAGGTTACAAAATGCATGATGTCACAACAGATTGCTTGCAGAAGCATATTGAAAACTCAGCTATCTTTTATTAAGCTAAATATGAAGGGACTTTGCAAATATGTAAAATGATGCTGCTTAGTAATTTTTTTATTTTGGACTATAATTATTTATCTTAAAAATATAATTCATCTTACCATGTAATGAATGTATTATTGCTATTTTAATGGATTAATACATAATTATTTTTAAAAATTCTCATCAGTTTTAAACAAAAGCTTTTTGTTTAATCATTCAATTTTTTTTAATGTAAAGGAATCCTGAGACCAAAAATTTGAGAACTGCTGAACTATATCATCTTATAAAACTTGTTTAGGTAAAATATTCTATGATGACTGACTCAAACAGAACAGAATTCAGCATTAGGCCCATAAATATAATAATATTCCACTGATGGATTTTTTTCTGCTTTGCCTGCTAATTTTCAAAGAGCTCAAAAACACTGTATAAAGGAGAAGGTCTTCATTTCTTTATCTGCAGGAAACTAACTACACTAATGCCTTTTTAAATCCCTTGTATTTACTCTATGTTTCCAATTCTCCCTGACTAAGTTTCTTTTCTCCCTCTTCTTCTAACCTTTATATTTGATTGATCCTTATTTGATATTTAAAGGCTGCATATAGATCAATTAAAATGTAAGACCCTATAGGAAAATTCTCTCTGAAAAAAGGATAAAACTGGGAAAGAGGCCTCTTCTCTTTCCCAGTTTTAAAGATGACTTTGGTCATCTTTAAAATCTGGTCAGAATTAGCAGATTTGGGTCTTCCCTGGTGGCACAGTGGTTGAGAGTCCACCTGCCGATGCAGGGGACACTGGTTCATGCCCTGGTCCTGGAAGATCCCACATGCCGCGGAGTGGCTAGGCCCGTGAGCCATGGCCGCTGAGCCTGCGCATCCGGAGCCTGTGCTCCACAACGGGAGAGGCCACAACAGTGAGAGGCCCACGTACCACAAAAAAAAAAAAAAAAAAAAAAAAGAATTAGCAGATTTGTATTTGAATTGGCAGGTACATATTCTCCAGGGAGAAAGTCACTATCTGGAATAATATGATTAAAAGAACACATTTTATTTCCTTTACAGTAAGCATATGCTTGCTTTAATATATAATATTTGCAATTCTCTGATTAGATAAATAAAATATGTATTATCTGTGACTTTATATGTATTAAGCACACAGTATTGATTTTGGTTGCATATCTTACTTCAACATTTGACAAATGTCCTGAGATGTGTCTATGAACACACAGTGCTTTATAAGGGTGTCGAATGACTACACATGTATGTAAATTCTCAGAGACTGTGCTGCTGGTTTCTTTAAATATGGTGGTTATTCTCAAGGTTTATGTTATCCAACAATGCTGCCATTTTAGCCAAATGGTAACCTAATTAAAGTAGTAAAGATTTAGGAATACAAACATACTTCATAGATATTGTGGGTTCAGTTCCAAACCACCTCAATAAAGTGAATATCACAATAAAGCAAGGCAAATTTTTGGCTTCCCATATAAACGCTATGTTTACACTATATTGTAGTCTATTGAGTGTGCAATAGCATTTTGTCTAAAATACAATGTACATACCTTAATTAAAAATTACTTTATTGCTAAAAATGGTAACCATCTGAGCTTTTAGCAAGTCATAGTCATTTTGCTGGTGGAGGGTCTTGCCTCAAAGTTGACAGCTGCTGACAGATCAAGGTCATGGTTGTTGAAGGTTGGGATGGCTGTGACAATTTTTTAAAGTAATACAATAAAGTTTGATTCATTGATGGACTCTTTCTTTCATGAACAATTTCCTGTAGCATGTAGTGCTGTATGACAGCATTTTACCCACAGAAAAACTTCTTTCAAAACTGGAGTCAATACTCAAGATCTGCCTTTGCTTTACCAACTAATTTTATGTAATATTCTAAATCCTTTGTTGTCATTTCAACAATCTTCACATTATCTTTACCAGGAGTAAATTCCATCTCAAGAAACCCTTTATTTGCTCATCCATAAGAAGCACCTCCTCATCCACTAAAGTTTTATCATGAGATTGTAGCAATTCAGTTACATCACAGGCTCCACTTCTAATTCTAGTTTTCTTGCTATTTCCACCACACCTACAGTTACTTCCTCCACGGAAGTCTTGAATCCCTCAAAGTCATCCATGAACTTTGGAATTAGCTTCTTCCAAACTCCTGTTGATGTTGACATTTTTACCTCTTCCCATGAATCGCAAACATTCTTAATGTCATCTAGAATAAGAAATTATTTCCAGAAGGCTTTCAATTTACTTTGCCCAGATCCACAGAGGAATCATTGTCTATGGCAGCTATAGCCTTACAAAATGTATTTCTTAAATTAGACTTGAACATTGAAATCACACCTTGATCCGTGGGTTGCAGAATGGATGTTGTGTTAGCAGGCATGAAAACATTAATCTTGTTGTACATCTTCAGCAGAGCTCTTGGGTGACCAGGTGCGTTGTCAATGAGCAGTAATATTTTGAAAGAACTTTTTTCTGAGTAGTACATTTCAGCAATGGATTAAAACATTCAGTAAAACATGTTGGTTTACATGTGCTGTCATCTATGCTTTCTTGTTCCATTTACAGAGCACAGTCAGAGTAAATTTAGCATACTTCTTAAGGGCCCTAGGATTTTCAGAATGGTAAATGAGTATTGGCTTCAACTTAAAGTCACCATCTGCATTAGCCCCTAACAAGGGAGACAGCCTGTCCTTTGAAGCCAGGCATTTACTTCTCCTCTCTAGGTATGAATTCCCTAGATAGCACTCTCTTCCAATATAAGGCTGTTTCATCTACGTTTAAAATCTGTCGTTTTGTGTAGCTAACTTTATTAATTATCTTAGCCGTATTTTTCTGGGTAACTTGCTGCTGTTTCTACATCAGCACTTGCTACTTCACCTTGCATTTTTATGTTATGGAGATGGCTTCTTTTTTAAACCTCATGAACCAATCTCTGCTAGCTTCAAACTTTACTTCTGCAGTTTTCTCAACTCTGTCAAACTTCATAGACTTGAAAGACTTAGGACCTTGCACTGGATTAGGCTTTGGCTTAAGGGCTTAATACTGTGGCTGGTTTGATCTTCCATCTGGACTGCTAAAACTTTTTCCATATCAGCAATAAGGCCATTTTGCTTTCTTATCATTTGTGTATTTGCTAGAGTAGCACTTAATTTTTTTCAAAAACTTTTCCTTTGCATCCATAACTTGGCTAACGATTTGACACAGAGGCCTAGCTTTCAGCCTATCTTGGCTTTTAACATGCCTACCTCACTGAGCTTAAATTATTTCTAGCTTTTGACTTAAAATGAGAGATGTGCAACTCTTCCTTTCCCTTAAACACTAAGATACCATTGTAGGGTTATTAATTGGCTTAGTTTCAATATTTTGTATCTTAGGGAATACAGAGGCCTGAGGAGAGGGAGAGAAATGGGGGAACAGCTGGTCAGTGGAGCAGTCAGAACACACTAACATCCAGTTTACAACAGTGTGCCAAGCACAGCCTAGTTACTTTTTATATGTTCCTAATTTATTTCTCATAGAAACCCTAAAGAGCTGTTATAAGTATCCTTATTTTTCAGTTGATGGAACTATGATTCAGAAAGATTAAATGACTTGCCCAGGGCCACTCAGCTAGTAAGTGACAAAACTAGGATTCAAATCCATTTTGCTTGACTAATAGGAGAAGATAACCTGCATTCCATTTATATTTAGATTTTTGAACACATTATCGTTTATGCCAGTGTGTCTCAATACCTTACACAATCTCAGGCACACAGTAGTTAATATGTTTCTTTTAGGAAATTCTAAAATGGTTTCAATTATATAAGCACAGTGGAGAATGGTGGCCTAAAAATATAGAGATCTTCTTCAAATTATGATAGGCTTACATCTCGATAAACCCATAATAAGTTGAAAATATCATAAGTCAAAAATGCATTTGGGCTTCCCTGGTGGTGCAGTGGTTGAGAGCCCGCCTGCCGGGGCAGGGGACACGGGTTCGTGCCCTGGTCTGGGAAGATCCCACGTGCCACGGAGTGGCTGGGCCCGTGAGCCATGCCTGCTGAGCCTGCGCGTCCGGAGCCTGTGCTCCACAACGGGAGAGGCCACAACAGTGAGAGGTCCGCGTACTGCAAAAAAAAAAAAAAAAGTGCATTTAATACACCTAACCAACTGAACATAATAACTTAGCCTAGCCTACCTTACATTAGCCTAAAGTTGGGAAAAATCATCTAACACAAAGCCAGTTTTATAATAAAATGTGGAATACCTCAGGTAATTTATTGAATACTATACTGAAAGTGAAAACAGAATGTTTGTAAGGGTACAGAATGGTTGTAAGTAAATCAGTTGTTTACCCTCACAATCACATAGCTGACTGGGAGCTATGGCTTGCTGTTGCTACTCAGCATCATGAGAGAGTATCCTACTGCATGTCACTAACCCGAGAAAATATCAAAATTTAAAATTCGAAATTTAGTTTCTACTGAATGCATATCTGTTTGGCACTATTGTAAAGCCAAAAAAATTGTAAGTTGAAACATCATAAATCAGGGATCATCTGTATTGGGGAAAGATTAATTCTGCTTGACATTTTGGGACAGGATTACTGTTCAGTTTCAATATCTAAGAATTGAGAGAGTTAGCTTCCAATTCCTTTTGCACCAATTTGGTATACTTTTCTATTTGCTTACTTGTAAAGCTTGGATGCAAACATAGCAACAGTAATCATGCTTTACTTCTAACTTCTAGTTGTCTGTAAACCAATAATAGCATACTTTATTGACTGATTCTTATAGAGCATACTTAGCATTCCAAAGCATTCCAGTCCTCCTATCACAGTACCACCTGCAGCTCCTTTCCTACTCTTATCAGTGAAGTCATTCTATTCTCATATACATGACTTGCAGTTTCAGTTTTAGATGCACCTGTTTCTATATCATATCCCTAAGACTCTGTGTGAATTACATTATTTTCTTTCCCACCTGGGTTACTAGCCTTGAAACTGCTAAGTGCATTCTGTTCCTTTTCTCTTGCCCACATATGTTGCCATGGATTTTTTTTAATGTTATGTATTAAGTCATACAGGGATAATTGAAATCTGTCTGTACATGCTTCATTCAAACCCTATCCATAGTTGGCTGAGTGAGTATTAAGAAGCACTAAGGGTACCCTCAGTGGTAGCCCAAAGTCACCAGACTTGGCATTGGAAATGCTGAATTCTAGTCCAGACTGACATTTACCATTTCTTTTTACTTTGGACACGTCTCCTAACCTCTCTGATTCTCATTTTATTTATCTAATAAATTAATTTTAGAGACTACAAATCTCTCACAGGACCTTTGCCAATGCATGTATACATGTATGTATACATACATATGTACTTATTAATTTAATAGTTGTTGATTTCTTCCCCTGCCCACCCCCTCCCCGACTTAAGACAGAACTTGCAACAAATAGAGTTGTAAGGAATTCACACATAGTTTGAGATAGAATTAAAGTGACGGTATCTAGGAAACCAATTACTAGAAACCTAAAATAAAGGCGAGAAGTACGCTTGTGTTTTCACTGATCTCAGAGGTTGTGAAACAGTAGTAGAATGCTAACAATCACATATTTTCAAAGAATGTGGGGGAAAATTAATAAGGCCATGTCCTTAGGCACTTTGAATACCTGGTAACATAGTCCTTGAGATGACAAAATATTGTGTTTATTTTCATTGAGCTACCTTTCTGTTTTTTAGAGATTTATAAGGTTGTAAAAAAGTATTTTCTTCTCTAGAAGATTATCAAAATTAGTAAAAATGCACAATTCTCAGATAACAAGATGCTACCTCAGATGCAAGAATCAGTCCTCTGTTATTTCAAACTTGAAAGTTTTTCTAGTTAAATCTGTTTTGTTAACGGATTTTTTTCATGCTGAAAATCATTTCCTCATCTTTGCAAAACATTGTGTCATATTGGCTACTCAGCATGGTAACTGATTAAAAACTACTAGGTGAGAAACTGTGAAATATCTTTATTAATGATATTAAATCTAAATAATAAATTTCAAACTCAGTACATAGGTAGATGGCATATCATCTCTTTTGCTGATTGGAGAAGACCCACCATGTTATTATTGGAACATATACTAGTCATCAGAGTCCAGACTTAATAAGTGACAAGAAGTGGGGAATTATAGCAATTGGCCACTTAGGGCTGGGAGAAATTCTTGCCTTAATTATCTGGCTATTTCAGATAAAGGATTTTTCCTCTGAATAGTGAGAAAATTACTTCATTTCTCCACTTCTCTCTGAAGGTAGGGAATTAATCTGTCTGAAATTTTAACTTAGTTCAAATACTTGGTATATGATCTATTAAAACCTAATTTACTTTATGAAAATACTAGATTGCAGGATGGCCACTCTATTATCCTTGGCCAGTTATTAAATCAAATGAATTGCATGATGCATCCGGTTTTGTGAGAAATAATTGTTTAGATGAAACAGCTCAAGACTTGGCTAAACAATGCTAAATCATTTATTCATCACAATAGCCATTAATTGAGAGAACAATGGACTGGGAATCAAGAAGTCAGGGTTCAAGTCTCCAGTGCTGCCATTTAAGAGCTGTAGAATCTTGGACAATTTATTTAATCTCAGTTACCTCATTATAAAATAATATATTGAATTAAATGTCTTCAGTCTTAGTCTGTTCAAGCTACTATAACAAAATTCCAAAGACTGGGAAACTTAAGAACAACAGATATTTATTTCTCACAGTTTTAGAGGCTGAGAAATAAAAAAATGAAGGTGATAAAATCATGGTTTCATTCTGGTGAGGGCCCTCTTCCTGGTTCATAGCCAGGACCTTCCTACTGTGTCCTCACATGGTGGAAGGGACAAGAGATCTCTCTGAAGCCCCTTTTATAAAGGCACTAATCCCATTCATGAGGGCAGCCCTTATGACCTAATCACTTCCCAAAGGCCTCCACCTCCTAATATCATCTCATTAGGTATTATGATTTCTACCTGTGAATTTTAGGGAGATGCAAACTTTTGGACCATAGCATTCCACCCATGGTCCCCCCAAATTCTTGTCCTTCTCATGTGTCATCAACTCAAGAGTATACATCCAAAATCTCATCTAAATATGATTTTAATCAGATATGAGTGACATCATTCATCCTGAGGCAAGCTGCTCTCCAGCTATAAACCTGTAAAAGCAAGCATGTTATGTGCTTCTAAAATAAAGTGATGTGACAGGCATAGGATGAACACTCCTATTCTAAAAGAGAGAAATAGTATTCCCACCACAAAAAAGAAATGATAATTATAAGATGTGATAGAGGTGCTAGTTAATGCTACACTGCCAATAATATTACAGTATATAAATGTATCAAATCAACATGTTTGTTGTACACCTTAAACTTAGACAATGTTATATGTCCAATATATTTCAAGAAATAAGAAAAAAATTAAAAAACACAAAAGGGAGAAATAGGAAAGAGTAAAGGGATAATGATTCCTGAGCAAGTCCAAAACCTTAAGACCCCCTGGGGTTGTGGTCTTGTAAGCATATAAGGTAGGGGGTCTCCAGAGGAAAAGAACCAGATATAACTTTCTTAACATGAGAGAAGCCATTTTAGGCCTAAGCCACTTTGCCATCTAAGCATAGCCACAATGCTTGCAGAAGAATAGGTCTCAGTAGTTAATAATTTTAAGGGAATAAAAGAAGGTAAAAACAGCTATTACCAGGCCAGGGAGATAACGTAACCATATCGGATACAATATATCAGTTGTAAAGACACCCAGTTCTGTTTCAAAGGTAAAGATTAGCCCAAAGCACATTCTTGAGCTGTTTTGCAAAATTCAACCCCCCTCGAGCACTCAACCACCAGATTAACTGGAAATTAAGGAATGATAATGCTGACCTTTTCTGACTCTTGTGACTTCAATCAACTAGAGCCTGGACACTGTCAACCTTTGCCTCAATTCTGTGCTGAATTCTCCTTTGCTTAAGCCCCCCCATGAATATGCATACACTCTTAGCTTAAAATTTCTCCAATTATGTTGTACAGGGAGACACTGCTTTGGGAAATATCCCAGGTGTTCTCCTTACCTGCTGCAAGTAATAAACCCTTCCTTCTCCCACTCTTTGGCTTGGTTGTGTCTTTTGGCTCAACACCCACCAAGAGACAAATCCAGATTTTAGATAACAGTCCCAACTTCCAGATAGTCTGGGGTGGTGGTGGGGCCCACAAGTTTTGCTGGGTGCACATACCAGTTATGGGTTGTAGTCCTGTGCCTGTGACTCTCCCAGGTTGCAATTGCACAGGTGGCTCTACTGGTTTGTTGTCTCAGAGGTTGACCTGCCTGCTTAGCTCTGGATCCTCTGGGCATTGTTCTAGTGGGAGTTCTCTGTGGTAACCCTGTCCCTATAGTGGCCCTCTGCCAGTGTTGTGTGCCTGGAGCCCTTTGTGGCTCTATCCTTTGAGATCTAAGATGAGATAGCCACACTTCTGGCCTTTGAAAGCTGCACCTGGGATAATTGAGGAGGCTGGAGCTGGAATTTAAGGAGCAGAAGTCACAATGTGAGGTGGCACATGGCAGAGACAGCCCATTCTTTGAAATCATTCTGCCCTGCAGGCCCTTGCACTATGGATCTGTGGTAGAAGGGGTAGTCCCAAAGATCTCTGAAATGCCCTAAAATAGGTCATTTTTCCATTGTCTTGGACAATAGGTACTGGATTCTGTTTAGAAAGCCAGTAAATCTCTACATTGTCTTGATGAATAGCTCCTAATTTCCACTGAAACGATCAATCCATACCAATCTCTTCATCAAATTTGGCACACCACTTGTGTTCTCTCTGAACAAGTTTTCTTATTTCTTTTAACATGAATAGCTCGAGAATTTTCCAAATTTTTAAAGTCAACTTTTTTTTGATTAACAATTCCACCTTCAAATCATTTCTCTTTTCTCAAATTATAATATAAGCATTCAAGAGAAACCAGACCCCTCCTTCAACACTTTGCTTATAAATTTCTTCAGTCAAATAGTCAATTTTATTGATCACAATTTCTACTTTCCACAACACACTAGGACATGAACACTATTCAGCCAACCTCTTTGCCACTTTATAACAAGGATTGCCTTTTCTCCAGTTTCCAATAAAATATTATTCATTTTCATCTGAGACCTCATCAGAATGGCCTTTACTATCCATATTTCTGTAGCAGGAAGAGGGACCCCTTCCAGGGCCCGAGAGTGGACTCTTGTCTAGCACTCAAAAATGAATTGTCGGAGGATACACATGAGCCAACAAAGCAAGAGACTTTATTGGGAAGGGGTGCCCAGGCGGAGAGCAGCAGGGTAAGGGAACCCGGGAGAACTGCTCTGTCACATAGCTTGCAGTCTCGGGTTTTATGGTAATGGGTTAGTTTCAGGGTTGTCTCTGGCCAATCATCCTGACACAGGGTCCTTCTTGGTGACACGTGCATCACTCAGCCAAGAGGGATTCCAGTGATAAGGATTCTGGGAGGTATGGACATATGGACTTGTGTCTGGAACCAATCTCCTGCAGATATCAAGGAATGACAAAATTCTTCTAGCCTCTGCCCATTGCCTAGTTCCAAAGCCGCTTCCACATTTGTAGGCATTTGTTACAGCAGCAACCCCACTTCTTGATACCAATTTTCTGTCTTAGCCTGTTCAGGTTGCTATAGCAAAATACCACAGACTGAGTAGCTTATAATAAATAGAAATTTATTTCTTACAGTTCTGGAGGCTGGGAAGCCCACAATCAAGGTATTACCATGGTTGCATTCTGGTGAGAACTGTAAACAAAAATTTTGCCCACCATTCCAGTTCTACAAGGATCAAGTCATTAGTCACTGCAGTTGCCCACTGAGAGTGTATCCTGAGGGGAATTCAGGATGGAAGAAACAGGATGAAGCATTGTGTGCTTTTAGATATATGGACCCCTAGATAGGTAAGATGCATGTCTAGGGAAGCAATTCAATGACCCCAGATTCTTGCATCTTCCCATACACAGAAAAGCACTAATATTATTAACTGAGATATCTGATCCTTGTGACTAGCAGTAATATTTTACCAAGATGTATGCTTGACTACACGCATTTCCCAGCCAAAAAAAAAAAAATATATATATATATGTATACTAGCTACTCCCCTAGCTCTTTGGGGTGGTTCCTCAGAACTATCTGAGAGACTTTCTCCCAGGCTATAGTCTTCAGTAAGTGCCCAAATAAAACTGAAACTTACAGCTCTCATGTTGTGTTTTTTTTTTTTCCGGTTGACAACTTTGGAGATCACAAAGGGACCCGGAGAAGACTTCTCGCCTTCACCTGAAGTCTACGAGGACTTGGAGCCTTGGTACTAGCAAAGGGTCCTTGTGCCTGTCCACCTCCTCAGTGAGTTTGGACAAATATGGGTAAAACTCTCCTGGTCTTGTATCTCCCAATTATTTGTTAATGATTCTGAGCTTCATTTGGTGATAAATAAAAAGGTAACTGACTCCTCAGTTGAGAGACACCAAGTAGGATTTGCTCAGTTGAGAGACACTGGAAAGATTTGCTCGGATAAAAGACATTGAATGGTTTGGACTAGGTAAGAGGTTGACTTAGTGTCTTTCCTCAATTTGGCTACCTTAACAGCATTTGTTGAAATAAAAGTGGAGATACCATATGAGAGCTCTCTGATCCAAAGAAAAGAGACACAACTCCTCCTGGCCAGTTACAGATTTTTCAGGCAACTGAGAAATATACAGGAGTGGTAGAAGTGAGTCCTCATACTGTGCAGCAGTCCCATAGGGAAACCTACTCATTCATTTAAAACTTACCTATTCAACGTTTCTCTAGTTGTGCAGTGATTAAGAATCCACCTGCCAATGCAGGGCACATGGGTTGGAGCCCTGGTCCGGGAAGATCCCACATGCAGCAGAGCAACTATTCCCATGCACCACAACTACTGAGCTTGAGCTCTAGAGCCCGTGAGCCATAACTACTGAGCCCGTGTGCCACAACTACTGAAGCCCTCACACCTACAGCCCATGCTCCACAACAAGAGAAGCCACCACAATGAGAAGCCTGCGCACCGCAATGAAAGACTGGACCCCACTCGTTGCAACCAGAGAAAGCACGCACACAGCAACAAAGACCCAAAGCAGCCAAAATAGATAAATAAATAAATTTATTTAAAAAAAACAAAAAACAACTTAGCCATTCAGGGATGTACAATATAAGAGTTGGCCACTCAGTACTTCGAGCACCCATGGTGATTTTAGACTGCTGGAGAGGAAAGCTGAGACACATAAAAGAGGTGAAATGACTCTAGGGTGATATCTAGAGGAGTTAAGCTCACAAACAGCATACTGGGACCACACACAATTTCATGAGCAATTTTATTCCAACAAACAGATGTTAAAATGGGGAATAGAGTTTCTCAAACAGAGAAATGAGGGGCGCTAGATAACCTATGACTAATGCCCCAGCCGGGTTTATGTATGAACAGAACTTATACTTGCAAGTACTTACTTAAACGGAAATTAAAGGAAGTCCTGTCCTGAAATGGCCAAGATAGGGCTCTTTTGATATTCCAAAAACTGTTTGTGTGTGTGTGTGTGTGTGTATGCGTGTGTGTGTTTGCATGCACAGTTAGAGAAAGCCGGAAGAAGGTAAGAATTCTTACCATGTCAGTCAGTCTCCTGGATCTCTACCCGCAGGGTCTGTTGGGAACAAGAGTGTTAAGAGTTTTTCATCTTTTCTAAAATTAGATTAGTGGGAGAAAATATTTGTAGGGCTAGCTCCTTGGGCTCAGCAATTCTTGGTTTGAATTTTGGTAGAGTACTCTAGGTTCGTTGATCCTTTTCCTCCCGGAAGAGGTCACTGTTTTTCTTTGTATCTGTATTTTGTGTCCTTTGTTATGAGGAGGAAAACCATTGGTCTGATTAGGTTTTCCTTTTGTCTTGTTATGTATCCTGAGAACACGACTTATTGACCAGTGAGAATATTCTCTGGTCTCCACCATCTGAGAGGCACACATACTGGCATGCATTTAGTGGTCAGTTGAATACACTGGGATTCCAAGCTGAGCATTCTTTGTCCGACAGTGTCACTTCTCAGGGGAGTTTGTCATAAGGGCTCTCAATGTATAAGAGGGCTTTATCATCTCAACCTTTGTTGTTTCTGCTGTAAAATGAAGGTCTTTTTCTTAGACTATTCTTGGGAGTGAACTTTCTGCATCTTGTGAGAGCTGCATCCTTTTCACTTTCTTGTGGGACACCACTTACATCCTTGGTTAAGCCATAAAAAGGCTTATTGGTTTGAGTTGCTATTGAGATCCTACTGGTCAATGGCCAAACAATGGATCCTTTGAATTGGAAAGACTTCTAAATCATTAAAATTTTAGAAAGTGCTCATCTTAAATAATTGTACCTATTTAATTGGTATGCAAAAGCCCCAAAAGCCTTCAAAATAATTTCATTAAAGGATTTTTTATACAAGGCTAATGCAAGATTAAAGATATAATTGTACCTACAACAAAAGACAATAAGGTTGACATAGCTCTTACTGCTCCACTCTATCCTCCTTTATCTGAGTGCTTATTCTAGTAATCCTCTGTCTGGATTGCCTTTCCAAGCTGAAGAGACTATTAAACAGTTACCTTTAGAAACAGGACCACCTGAGTCTGGTCCTCTTCAGGTCAAAGGCCAAACTGAGGGTCATAATTAAAGAATTTCTTAAACTCATATGTTTTCGCCAATGGATTTCCAAGATAAGAGGCCACTGGTCTGACTAAACTTGTGACCATAGCTAATCTTCAGAGCTAGATAGGAATGTTTTGGTCCTCTCCCTTAAATTAAATATACCCAGAGGGAAAGAAAAACGTGCCAACATAGGTGGATGGGTATGGCAGTCCTTCAATATCATTTAGGTGGTCACCCAACTCTTTGTAGAATTAAAAACAGCTGTCCTTGATTTTACAAATCTAGTATTTATAGGACCAAAGATGTGTCTTAAGAAACAATGTGTATGTGTCTATATGTGTGCATGTGTGTGTTGTAGATGTGTGGTATTGCCAAAATTAATTTGTAAAAGAGCTTTATTTAGTTGGCTTAAAGAAAATTGAGTGCTTGTATAAATTCTCAGAAATCTAAAAGAAATTGATAGATGAATGGATAAAGAAGATGTGGCACATATATACAATGGAATATTACTCAGCCATAAAAAGAAACAAAACTGAGTTTTTTGTAGTGAGATGGATGGACCTAGAGACTGTCATACAAAGTGAAGTAAGTCAGAAAGGGAAAAACAAATACCACATGCTAACACATATTTATGGAATCTAAAAAAATGGTTCAGAAGAACCTAGGGGCAAGGCAGGAATAAAGACACAGACATAAAGAATGGACTTGAGGACATGGAGAGAGGGAAGGGTAAGCTGGGACGAAGTGAGAGAGTGGCATAGACATATATACACTACCAAATGTAAAATAGATAGCTAGTTGGAAGCAGCTGCATAGCACAGGGAGATCAGTCCAGTGCTTTGTGACTACCTAGAGGGGTGGGAGAGGGAGGGTGGGAGGGAGAAGCAACAGGGAGGAGATATGGGGATATATGTATACGTATAGCTGATTCACTTTGTTATATAGCAGAAACTAACACAACATTGTAAAGCAATTATACTCCAATAAAGATGTTAAAAAAAATAGATGAATTTAAAGTTCATGTTATCTCGGAAATACACAGTATTAAATTATTACTTGGTATTAAATTAGTTTAAATTTCTTGGTTTAATACAGACAAGTCTTTAGAGTCATCAACATTAAGTATAATACTTTTATTGTGCTTAGCTTTACTAGAAGTCAAATAAGATCTTATATTTGTTGCAAAATTTGTCAGCAAGAGAAACGACTTGATATGATGAAATGCTTAAGTAAATTAAAAATGTATTAAGAGATTTTAGGTGAACTCTTTAAGAATAATTATGTTTTATGGTATGTCTACTTAAAAATACTTACACCAAATCTTTTTGATAACTTGAAACTTTAGAGTTTTGCTAAATTAAGTTAAATGATGAAAGTTTATTGAATAACTAGGTAATTCTCATATAAATGAGATTCTAAAGCATTAATTACTGAACACAGGTTTCCTTTTATAGAGAAACTAAAGATATTTAGGATTAAATATCTAAAGATATTTAATAAATATGTTTGGTGCTACACTAAGGCATTTTCTATAAGAAAACATGTTTTTTAAAAAACTATAAATAGCATTTAGAAGTTTGCCAATCTACAGAATGCTAATATAAAAAAAAAGTTCACAATTGTTTACTTCTTAGATTTTGTTAGAAATTAAGGCTTTTAAGAGTTGAGAATTGTAATTAAAACCACAAATATTAATAAGGAAAACATATCTGTATGTAAAGAAAAAGAAGGTATAAAGAATGGAAACACAGGTAAGTGAAGAGAAAGTAATTTTGTCCTAAAGAAAGGTTAAAAAGAGGGAGAGAGAAAAAGGGGAAACATAGGACAAAATCTAAAGGTAAAAAAAAGTGAGTTATAGAAGGTTTGTGGATAAGAAACCCTGAGAAAAAAGTTCTGTACATGATCAGGACTGGCTAAGATTAGAACAAATTTAACTGAGTAAATGAATTTTAGTATTAAAGGTAAGATGGTGCAAAATCTGAATCTGGTTTTCTCTGTTAAGAGAAGAAAGTTTCGGGTGGAGAGGAAGATGGCGGAAGAGTAAGACGCGGAGATCACCTTCCTCCCCACAGATACACAAGAAATACATCTACAGGTGGAGCAGCTCCTACAGAACACCTAATGAATGCTGGCAGAAGACCTCAGACCTCCCAAAAGGCAAGAAACTCCCCACGTACCTGGGTAGGGCAAAAGAAAAAAAAGAAAACACTGAGACAAAAAGATAGGGACAGGACCTGCACCAGTGGGAGGGAGCTGTGAAGGAGGAAGGGTGTCCACACACTAGAAGCCCCTTCGTGGGCGGAGACTGCGGGGGGCAGAGGGGGGGAGCTTCGGAGCCGCGGAGGAGAGCATAGCAACAGGGGTGCAAAGGGCAAAGCGGGGAGATTCCTGCACAGAGGATCGGTGCCGACCAGCACTCACCAGCCCAAGAGGCTTGTCTGCTTCCCCGCCGGGGCAGGTGGGGCTGCGAGCTGAGGCTCGGGCTTTGGTCAGAGAGCACAGGGAGAGGACCGGGGTTGGCTGCATGAACACAGCCTGAAGGGGTTAGTGCACCACGGCTAGCCGTGAGAGAGTCCAGGAAAAGGTCTGGAGCTGCCGAAGAGGCAAGAGACTTTTTCTTCCCTCTTTGTTTCTTTGTGCACGAGGAGAGGGGATTAAGAGTGCTGCTTAAAGGAACTCCAGAGACGGGCACGAGCCGCGGCTAAAAGCATGGACCCCAGAGACAGGCATGAGCCGCGGCTAAAAGCGCGGACCCCAGAGACGGGAGGGAGATGCTAAGGCTGCTGCTGCCGCCACCCAGGGGCCTGTGTGCGAGCACAGGTCACTATCCACACCCCTCTTCCGGGGAGACTGTGCAGCCCGCCACTGCCAGGGTCCTGGGATCCAGGGACAACTTCCCCGGGAGAACGCATGGCAGGCCTCAAGCTGGTGCAACGTCACGCTGGCCCCTGCCACCGCAGGCCCGCCCCGCACTACGCGCCCCTCCCTCCCCCCGGCCTGAGTGAGGCAGAGCCCCTGAATCAGCGGCTCCTTGAACCCCGTCCTGTCTGAGCATAAAACAGACGCCCTCCAGCGACCTACACGCAGAGGCGGCGCCAAATCCAAAGCTGAGCCCATGGAAGCTGTGAGAACAAAGAAGAGAAAGGGAAATCTCTCCCAGCAGCCTCAGAAGCAGTGGATTAAAGCTCCCCAATCAACTTGATGTACCCTGCATTGGTGGAATACATGAATAGACAGCGAATCATCCCAAATTGAGGAGGTGGACTTTGAGAGCAAGATTTATCATTTTTTCCCCTTTTCCTCTTTTTGTGAGTGTGTATGTGTATGCTTCTGTGTGAGATTTTGTCTCTATAGCTTTGCTTCCACCATTTGTCCTAGGGTTCTATCCGTCCGTTTTTTTTTTTTGTTGTTGTTTTTTAAATATTTTCTCTTAATAATTAATTTTAATAACTTTATTTTACTTTATCTTCTCTCTTTCTTTCTTTCCTTCCTTCCTTCCCTCCTTTAGACAAAGAATCATCCCAAATTGAGGAGGTGGACTTTGAGAGCAAGATTTATGATTTTTTTCCATTTTCCTGTTTTGGTGAGGGTGTATGTGTATGCTACTGTGTGAGATTTTGTCTGTATAGCTTTGCTTCCACCATTTGTCCTAAGGTTCTATCCGTCCGTTTTTTTTAAATAATTATTTTTTAATTTAATAACTTTACTATATTTTACTTTATTTTATTTTACTGTATCTCCTTTCTTTCTTTCTTTCTTTTTCCTTCCTTCCCTCCTTCCTTCCTTCCTTCCTCCCTCCCTCCTTTCTTTCTTACTTTCCATCTTTCCTTCTTTCCTTCATTTCTTCTTTCTTTCTTTCCTTCTTTCTTTCTTTCTTTCTCTCTTTCTTTCTTTCTTTCTTTCTTTCTTTCTTTCTTCCTTCCTTCCTTCCTTCCCTCCTTTCCTTCTTTCTTTCTTTCTTTCTTTCTTTCTTTCTTTCTTTCTTCCTTCTTCTACTAATTCTTTCTCTCTACTTTTTCTCCCTTTTATTCTGAGCCGTGTGGATGAAAGGCTCTTGCTGCTGCAGCCAGGAGTCAGTGCTGTGCCTCTGAGGTGGGAGAGCCACATTCAGGACACTGGTCAACAAGAGACAACCCAGCTCCACATAATATCAAATGGCAAAAATCTCCCAGAGATCTCCATCTCAACAAAAGCACCCAGCATCACTCAATGACCAGCAAGCTACAGTGCTGGGCAACCTATGCCAAGCAACTAGCAAAACAGGAACACAACCCCACCCATTAGCAGAGAGGCTGCCTAAAAGCATAATAAGTCCACACACACCCCAAAACACACCACCAGACATGGACCTGCCCACCAGAGAGACAAGATCCAGCCTCATGAACCAGAACACAGGCACTAGTCCCCTCCACCAGGAAGCCTACACAACCCACTGAACCAACTATAGCCACTGGGAACAGACACCAAGAACAACAGGAACTACGAACCTGCAGCCGGAAAAAAGGAGACCCCAAACACAGTAAGATAAGCAAAATGAGAAGACAGAAAAGCACACAGCAGATGAAGGAGCAAGAAAAAAACCCACAAGACCTAACAAATGAAGAGGAAATAGGCAGTCTACCTGAAAAAGAATTCAGAATAATGATAGTAAAGCTGATCCAAAATCTTGGAAATAGAATAGACAAAATGCAAGAAACATTTAATAAAGACCTAGAAGAAATAAAGATGAAACAAGCAACGATGAACAGCCAAACAACTGAAATTAAAAATACTCTAGATGGGATCAATAGTAGAATAACTGAGGCAGAAGAATGGATAAGTAACCTGGAAGATAAGATAGTGGAAATAACTACTGCAGAGCAGAATAAAGAAAAAAGAATGAAAAGAACTGAGGACAGTCTCAGAGACCTCTGGGACAACATTAAATGCACCAATATTCGAATTATAGGGGTTCCAGAAGAAGAAGAGAAGAAGAAAGGGACTGAGAAAATATTTGAAGAGATTATAGTTGAAAACTTCCCTAATATGGGAAAGGAAATAGTTAATCAAGTCCAGAAAGCACAGAGAGTCTCATACAGGATAAATCCAAGGAGAAATATGCCAAGACATATATTAATCAAACTGTCAAAAATTAAATACAAAGAAAGCATATTAAAAGCAGCAAGGGAAAAACAACAAATAACACACAATGGAATCCCCATAAGGTTAACAGCTGATCTCTCAGCAGAAACTCTGCAAGCCAGAAGAAACTGGCAGGACATACTGAAAGTGATGAAGGAGAAAAACCTGCAACCAAGATTACTCTACACAGCAAGGATCTCATTCAGATTTGATGGAGAAATTAAAACCTTTACAGACAAGCAAAAGCTGAGAGTTCAGCACCACCAAGCCAGCTTTACAACAAATGCTAAAGGAACTTCTCTAGGCAGGAAACACAAGAGAAGGAAAACACCTACAATAACGAACCCAAAACAATTGAGAAAATGGGAATAGGAATATACATATCGATAATTACCTTAAATATAAATGGACAAAAGGCTCCCACCAAAAGACACAGATTGGCTGAATGGATAGAAAAACAAGACCCATATATATGCTATCTACAAGAGACCCACTTCAGACCTAGAGACACATACAGACTGAAAGTAAGGGGATGGAAAAATATATTCCATGCAAATGGAAACCAAAAGAAAGCTGGAGTAGCAATTCTCATATCAGACAATATAGACTTTAAAATAAAGACTATTAGAAGAGACAAAGAAGGACACTACATAATGATCAAGGGAACGATCCAAGAAAAAGATATAACAATTGTAAATATTTCTGCACCCAACATAGGAGCACCTCAACACATAAGGCAAATACTAACACCAATAAAAGGGGAAACGGACAGTAACACATTCATAGTCGGGGATTTTAACACCCCACTTTCACCAATGGACAGATCATCCAAAATGAAAATAAATAAGGAAACACAAGCTTTAAATGGTACATTAAACAAGATGGACTTAATTGATATTTATAGGACACTCCATCCAAAAACAACAGAATACACAATTTTCTGAAGTGCTCATGGAACATTCTCCAGGATAGATCATATCTTGGGTCACAAATCAAGCCTTGGTAAATTTAAGAAAATTAAAATTGTATCAAGTATCTTTTCTGACCACAACACTATGATACTAGATATCAATTACAGGAAAAGATCTGTAAAAAATACAAACACATGGAGGCTAAACAATACACTACTTAATAACGAAGTGATCACTGAAGAAATCAAAGAGGAAATAAAGAAAATACCTAGAAACAAATGACAATAGAGACACAACGACCCAAAACCTATGGGATGCAGCAAAAGCAATTCTAACAGGGAAGTTTATAGCAATACAAGCCCACCTCAAGAAACAGGAAACATCTCGAATAAACAACCTAACCTTGCACCTAAAGCAATGAGAGAAAGAAGAACAAAAAAACCCCGAAAGTTAGCAGAAGGAAAGAGATCATAAAAATCAGATCAGAAATAAATGAAACAGAAATGAAGGAAACAATAGCAAAGATCAAAAAAACTAAAAGTTGGTTCTTTGAGAAGATAAACAAACGAGATAAACCATTAGCCAGACACATCAAAAAAATAAGGGAGAAGACTCTAATCAACAGAATTAGAAATGAAAAAGGAGAAGTAACAAGTGACACTGCAGAAATTGAAAGCATCATGAGAGATTACTACAAACAACTCTATGCCAATAAAATGGACAACCTGGAAGAAATGGACAAATTCCTAGAAATGCACAACATGCCAGGACTGAATCAGTAAGAAATAGAAAATATGAACAGACCAGTCACAAGCACTGAAATTGAAAGGGTGATTAAAAATCTTCCAACAAACAAAAGCCCAGGACCGAATGGCTTCACAGGCGAATTCTATGAAACATTTAGAGAAGAGCTAACACCTAGCCTTCTCAAACTCTTCCAAAATATAGCAGAAGGAGGAACACTCCCAAATTCCTTCTACGAGGCCACCATCACCTCAATACCAAAACCAGTCAAGGATGTCACAAAGAAAAAAAACTACAGGCCAATATCACTGATGAACATAGATGCAAAAATCCTCAACAAAATACTAGCAAACAGAATGCAACAGCACATTAAAAGGATCATACACCATGATCAAGTGGGGTTTATTCCAGGAATGCAAGGATTCTTCAATATACACAAATCTATAAATGTGATAAACCATATTAACAAATTGAAGGAGAAAAACCATATGATCATCTCAGTAGATGCAGAGAAAGCTTTCGACAAAATTCAACACCCATTTATGATAAAAACCCTGCAGAAAGTAGGCATAGAGGGAACTTTCCTCAACATAATAAAGGCCATATATGACAAACCCACAGCCAATATCATCCTCAGTGGTGAAAAACTGAAAGCATTTCCACTAAGATCAGGAGCAAGACAAGGTTGCCCACTCTCATCACTCTTATTCAACATAGTTTTGGAAATTTTAGCCACAGCAATCAGAGAAGAAAAGGAAATACAAGGAATCTAAATTGGAAAAGAAGAAGTAAAGCTGTCACTGTTTGCAGATGACATGATACTATACATAGAGAATCCTAAAGATGCTACCAGAAAACTACTAGAGCTAATCAATGAATTTGGTAAAGTTGCAGGATTCAAAATTAATGCACAGAAATATCCTGCTTTCCTATACACTAATGATGAAAAGTCTGAAAGTGAAATCAAGAAAACACTCCCATTTACCATTGCAACAAAAAGAATAAAATATCTAGGAATAAACCTACCTAAGGAGACAAAAGTCCTGTATGCAGAAAATTGTAAGACACTGATGAAAGAAATTAAAGATGATACAAATGGATGGAGAGATATACCATGTTCTTGGATTGGAAGAATCAACATTGTGAAAATGACTCTACTATCCAAAGCAATCTTCAGATTCAATGCAATCCCTATCAAACTACCACTGGCATTTTTCACAGACCTAGAACAAAAAATTTCAAAATTTATATGGAAAGACAAAGGACCCCAAATAGTCAAAGCAATCTTGAGAACGAAAAATGGAGTTGGAGGAATCAGACTCCCTGACTTCAAACTATACTACAAAGCTACAGTAATCAAGACAGTATGGCACTGGCACAAAAACAGAAAGATTGATCAATGGAAGAGGATAGAAAGCCCAGAGATAAACCCACGCACATATGGACACCTTATCTTTCATAATGGAGGCAGGAATGTACAGTGGAGAAAGGACAGCCTCTTCAATAAGTGGTGCTGGGAAAACTGGACAGGTACATGTAAAAGTATGAGATTAGATCACTCCCTAACACCATACACAAAAATAAGCTCAAAATGGATTAAAGACCTAAATGTAAGGCCAGAAACTATCCAACTCTTAGAGGAATACATAGGCAGAACACTCTTTGACATAAATCACAGCACGATCCTTTTTGACCCACCTCCCAGAGAAATGGAAATAAAAACAAAAATAAACAAATGGGACCTAATGAACCTGCAAACCTTTTGCACAGCAAAGGAAACCATAAACAAGAGCAAAAGACAACCCTCAGAATGGGAGAAAATATTTGCAAATGAAGCAAGTGATAAAGGATTAATTTCCAAAATTTACAAGTAGCTCATGCAGCTCAATAACAAAAAAACAAACAACCCAATCCAACAATAGGCCAAAGACCTAAATAGACATTTCTCCAAAGAAGAGATACAGACTGCCAACAAACACATGAAAGAATGCTCAACATCATTAATCATTAGAGAAATGCAAATGAAAACTACAATGAGATATCATCTCACACCAGTCAGAATGGCCATCATCAAAAAATCTAGAAACAGTAAATTCTGGAGAGGGTGTGGAGAAAAGGGAACACTCTTGCACTGCTGGTGGGAATGTGAGTTGGTTCAGCCACTATGGAGAACAGTATGGAGGTTCCTTAAAAAACTGCAAATAGAACTACCATATGACCCATCAATCCCACTACTGGGCATACACCCTGAGAAAAGCAAAATTCAAAAAGAGTCATGTACCAAAATGTTCATTGTAGCTCTATTTACAATAGCCCGGAGATGGAAACAACCTAAGTGCCCATCATCGGATGAATGGATAAAGAAGATGTGGCACATATATACAATGGAATATTACTCAGCCATAAAAAGAAATGAAATTGAGCTATTTGTAATGAGGTGGATAGACCTAGAGTCTGTCATACAGAATGAAGTAAGTCAGAAAGAGAAAGACAAATACCGTATGCTAACACATATATATGGAATTTAAGAAAAAAAATGTCATGAAGAACCTAGGGGTAAGACAGGAATAAAGACACAGACCTACTGGAGAACGGACTTGAGGATATGGGGAGGGGCAAGGGTGAGCTGTGACAAAGAGAGAGAGAGGCATGGACATATATACACTACCAAACGTAAGGTAGATAGCTAGTGGGAAGCATCCGCATAGCACAGGGATAACAGCTCTGTGCTTTCTGACCGCCTGGAGGGGTGGGATAGGGAGGTTGGGATGGAGGGAGACTCAGGAGGCAAGAGATATGGGAACATGTGTATAACTCATTCACTTTTTTATAAAGCAGAAACTAACACACCATTGTAAAGCAATTATACCCCAATAAAGATGTTAAAAATAAAAATGAAAATAAAAGAACAAAGTTTTTATTAGTTATCTTTTTATAGCACAGGGGACTCCACTTCTCTGTACAGTAGAAATGAACACAGCATTGTAAAACAACTATAACCCAATAAAAAGAAGAGAACAAAGTTTCATTTTTTAATTTTTAAAATTAATTAATTAATTTCGTTTTGGCTGCATTGGGTCTTCATTGCTGCTTGTAGGCTTTCTCTAGTTGCTGCAAGTGGGGGCTACTCTTTGTTGTGGTGCGCTGTCTTCTCAGTGCAGTGGCTCCTTTTGTTGTGGAGCACGGTCTCTAGGTGCGAGGGCTTCAGTAGTTGTGACTCGCAGGCTCTAGAGGGCAGGCTCAGTAGTTGTGGCGCACGGGCTTAGTTGCTCCACAGCACGTGGAATATTCCCGGACCAGGGCTCAAACCCATATCCTCTGCATTGGCAGGTGGATTCTTAACCACTTCGCCACCAGGGAAGTCCAAGAACAAAGTCTTAATCGAATATTGATATGGTCTTCACAACAGATTTAAAAGTTTCTTTACCTTTTAAGGTATGTGTTGTAACATTCTGTATTTGCCTTTGAAATCTTTTGTCACTTTACTTGGGTGGATAACTAAGTATTGGTTCACAGTGGACTATGATCCTATTTGACCAAGTGTTTCTAAACTTTGATATCTTTGATTATCTTTCCAAATCAAATTCTAAGTGAAGTTCTTTTGACCTCTAGCTAATTTTGTGATGCTACAGAGGGCTCTGGAAACATCTGAAAGAGAGATACTAAACTAATTAGGCTTATTTGTGTTGTCAAATTACATGGGAAATGTTAAATGAATGATGATAAACCTTCTTAGGTTATGTTATATGGATAGATGTCATTAACATAAATGTTCTAGAAATTATATGAAATTTCTAAAATTTAAATGTGTCCTGATATAATGTCATCAGTTTTAATTCTAATTATTATTTTAATATTGTTTGTCACAAAAATTACCGAATTTCTTTGGCACTTGCATTGTAATCAGATCTTTAATGTTGTGTTTTTAAGTATTCTGTCATTTATAGACAGTTATTGTTTTACCTCTGATGCTTTTACAAAAATTCTTAATCTTCAAAACCATTCAAAAAAGGACTCATTGACAAGAACAAGTTTCTGATAACTTTTGGATCATACCACTGAACTGGGTAAGAAATTAAAGAATTCTAATGAAAAATCTGATGGCAAGTCCTTTGTGTGGCTTTCCCGGCCTTGTGAAGAATTTTAGAAGTTCAGTCTGAGATTCCTTATGAGAAGTTCCAGCACAGCCAATTCAAAAGAGCCTATATGATCAATTACATTTATAAAAATTATCAGACCAAGTTTATTGAAACCAGACATTTTGAAAACAAAATAGTCTTAATTTGGCTACATTTGGTAGAAATAAGGGTAACTTTAGAGAGAAAAAGTACTTATGTTTCAGTAGATATTAAGTTCTAGTGTTCTTAATTTCTTTGACATTTTTTATTTACTTCCTAAGACTCACTTCTAAGATGGCTGTATGTTGCCGTGTAACATTATTGTAAAGTTTAATTGAATTATTAAAAGAACATTCTAAGTTTCTGAAGCTTATCACAGTAAACTATTTTTTGGATGAAGATCAGGTGTTCCATGTCCTGCAACAGGAGATTATGCATACTGGAAAATACATCATTTAAAGCGCTCTCTCCAGCCTAGATTGAAGGACCATTATCAGGTACTCTTGACTAGGTCATGCACAGCAAGCATGAAGGGAACTGAGTCTTGCATTCATATTTCCCACTTAAAAGGGCCCCTGCACTGTACTGGTCTATAGAGAGGACTGCTGACCTCAAAATAACCTTAAAACAATGGTCAAACAGAGGAGAAATTATACCCACCCTAGGACGAGAGGAAGACAACATCAGAAGCAGACAGCTATCCCAAGATTCCAGACATGACCTATATAATTATTTATAGTATTTTTTGATATTTTGGATGATTGCACATGAATCAAATGTTTTTCTATCATGGGCACAATCCTATGCAAATTTTAGAAATTAATCCAATTGTTGTCTTTATGGTCAATTACCTACATCCAGCACTTCGGTGTTACCTTGGTGGATTTCTACTGTCAAAGGCTGTAACTGAGTGGCACTTAGGAAGTTTGTTCTAGAAGAAAGAAGTTACAGTTCTGTTCAGGCAACTATTGATATTACTAGATTGCATCCCCCCCTCACCTGACTATACAATCATACTTTCTTTGACCATGGTCATATATATGAATTTTCTTTAAAGATTACTCAAGCTCAAGAACATAACTTCCTGATTACGGAAGGACTGTCTCTCAGTTATGAGATGGATTTATATGGCTAAAACCATGTTATGGTTATTTAAGCCTCCCCACCACATGCTGGGAACAATTAAATCATACTAAAGATAATCAGTCCATTAACACTAGAAAATTAGGCTGAGTGCCTTATGAACAATGCCAGTATAGTTGATTTACAATACTGTGTTAGTTTCAGGTGTAGAGCAAAGTAATTGTTATATATAGATAGACATATTTTTCACATTATTTTCCATTATAGGTTATTACAAGGCATTGAATATAGTTCCTTGTGCTACATAATAAATCCTTGTTGCTTATATATTTCATGTATAACAGTTTGTATCTGTTAATCTCATACTCCTAATTTCCACCCCCTTTCATCTTTGGTAATCATAAGTTTGTTTTCTATGTCTGTGAGTCTGTTTCTGTTTTATATATAGATTCATTTGTATTATTTTTTAGATTCCACATATAAGTGATATCATATAACACTTGTCTTTGTCTGACTTACTTCACTTAGAATGTACTCTCTAGGTCCATGCAGGTTGCTGCAAATGGCAATATTTCATTCTTTTTTACGGCAGAGAAATATTCTATTGTATGATCATCTTAAGCCACTTGTCTGTTAATGGGCACTTGGGTTATTTCTGTGTCTTGGCCATTGTAAATTGTGCTGCTATGAACATTGGAGTGCATGTATCTTTTCGAATTAGAGTTTTCATCTTTTTTGGATATATGCCCAGGAGTGGGATTGCTGAATCTTATGGTAGCTCTATTTTTAGTTTTTTAAGGAATCTCCATACTGCTTTCCATAGTGGTTGTACCAATTTACATTCCCACCAACAGGGTAGGAGGGTTCCCTTTTCTCCACACCTTTTCCAGCATTTCTTATTTGTAGACTTTTTTTATGATATCCATTCTGATAAGTGTAAGGTGATACCTCATTGTGGTTTTGATTTGCATTTCTCTAATAATTAGTGATGTTGAGCACATTTTCACATGCTTGTTGGCAATCTGTATGTCTTCTCTGGAGAAATATCTATTTAGGTCTTATGTTCATTTTTTGATTGGTATGTTTTTTTGATATTGAGTTGTGTGAGCTGTTTGCATATTTTGGATATTAACCCCTTTTTGGTTACATTGTTTGCAGATATTTTCTCCCTTTCTGTAGGTTGTCTTTTCTTTTTTTTATGGTCTCCTTTGCTGTGCAAAATCTTTTAATTTTAATTAGGTCTCATTTGTTTTTTGCTTTTTTTTCTCTTGCCTTGGGAGACTGATCTAAGAAAGTATTGCTATGATTTATGTCTGAGAATGTTTTGCCTATGCTCCCTAGGAGTTTTATGGTGTCATGTCTTATATTTAGTTCTTTAAACTGTTTTGAGTTTATTTTTTGTATATGGTGTGACAGAGTGTTCTAACTTCATTGATTTACATGTAGTTGTCCACCTTTCCCAACACCACTTGTTACAGAGATTACCTTTTCTCCATTGTATATCATTGCCTTTAAAGAAAGGGATTGGTATGGGACAGACTGTGTCAGATGAGTGGGGATATACTGGGCACACCTGATGGAAGTTCTTAGCTTAAATATTTACTTATGACCTTATGAGTTCTACTAACTATATTACTTATACACTGTCTATTTTATAAGATTATTGTTTCTTACATTACCCGTTGTGCATACAAGTCTCTGACAAAAGTAATGATGGCTGAATGTATATATGATGAACATATATATGAATGTATATATGATAGTGAACATATATAGTTCTATATATAATTAATTGTAATAATGCAATTCTAGATATGGAAGAATCAACAAGGGGAAAGTTTCTGGATAACAATGGACTAGTAAGGGAGATGATCCAGATACTTTTTAAGTTATTAACAGGGCTTAATCCAGAAATAGCCCATTGTGTGGTGTATCAAATTAATCCTCATCTGACCTAGGAATGAGCTTTCCCAGCACCATGGGACAAATTAGTCATGAATTGCCTCCCAAATTTCGGTGAAATTTATCACAAACAGGGGGCACTGTAAACAAAAATGTTACCTGCCATTTCAGTTCTACAAGAATCATATCATTAGCCACTGCGGTCACCCACCAACAGTGTACCCTGAAGGAAATTCAGGATGGAAAAAATAGGATGAAATATTCTGTGCTTTTGGATATACAGGCCCCTAAATAGCTAAGATGCATATCTATGGAAGCATTTCAATGACTACAGATTCTTGCATCTTCCCATACATAGAAAAGCACTAAAATCATTAACTGAGATATCTGATCTTCATTACTAGCCATGACATTTTACCAAGATGTATTTTTGACCCCAGGTATTTCCCAGCCAAAAGAAACTTCTCTATATACTGGCTCTTCCCTTACCTCTTTGAAACAGTTCCTCAGAGCTATCTCCCATCTACAGTCGTCAGTATGTCCCCCAATAAAACTGAATCTTACAGCTCTCATGTCTTGCATTTTTTCAGTCAATGTAATTCTCTTCCTGGTTCATAGATAGGGCATTCTTGTTGTGTTCTCACATGGTGGAAAGGAAAGGGATCTCTCTGATGCCTCTTTTATAAAGACATTAATCCCATGCATAAGGGCTCCATTCTTATGACCTGATTACCTTCCAAAGGCCCCACCTCCTAATATCATCATATTGGACATTAGGATTTCAACATACGAATTTTGGGAGGATACAAACTTTCAGACCATAGCATCCTCCAATTTTCTTTATAGCTCTAAAAATCTATCTCTAAATACAAAAATGAAATCAAGTAAATGTGTTCCTGAATTCCTGAAACTTTAAACACCTTTGGATTGTATATTCTCATGCTTATTTTACTCTAAAAGCTCTTTAAAATAGGATGCCATATTCAGTGAGTTCAAATTTAACATGTAGTATGGGCAGTATGCAGTTGATGCTACTTCCATACCTTCAAGCCTTGGAAAAAATAAATTTCCAAAGACAAGCCTGAGTCACATTCTCTGTTCCTGCCTAGAACAGAGCCAGAGCAAATGACACGAACACTCTGTGTTGAGAACAGAGGCCTCATTCAACTATAAAATGTCATTGGGGATTCTTTGCTCTACCTTCTTGACCTTCCCAATGCAAACCTCTTCCTAGCTGGTCCCTGGGATTAGTCAGGTGGACAGAGACAGGACTACTTCTTTCCAAAGACAGAATGAACAAGCGCATCAGTCCTCAGGGGCTTGCAGCTAAAGGATGCAGACCCTTTCACTTTTGGCGAGAGGGCAACTCAGGCTTCTTTGTCCCTCTGGTTCTTTGAAACCTGGGTAAAGCTGTGTTGTGTTATTCTACTTTCCTGGGAAACCTACCCACCTTTCCAGCCAAGCTCCTATTTTTTAATCACCCAAGCTATATCTCCACTGGGCATCCCTGGATATGACTTAGCTCTGTATGTCTGGACTTAAAGGGTTAAGCTCACACTTTTCTCTCTTAGAATTAGACCTCTCACACCACCCCCACAGGAAATAGCATGTGCCAATAAATGGACTCAATCTTTTTCAAAAAACAAAATTAACATGTCAGATAAATGTGTAAGTACACAGAATTTAATGAATATTTTGATGTTTCAAACATAGTAAATATTGTTTTTTCTTTTCTGTTTGGATACTTCAAAACCAATTGTCTCTAAAAGTTATTAATTTTTAAGTCATATAGTATGTATTAATTTCAAATTTACTCATCAGTGAAAACAAACTGATCCATAACTGTGCCTTGTCAAACAAATGACTGAAAATATTTTAAAATTGAAGGCCAAACATTAAGAGAACATTGTCTTTATGCACATTTAAGCAAATGTGTTGTATGTATAAACAGCTGTAAAGAGGTAAGACTATTTGAGAATAATTAATATTGTTAGCATGTATCTCATGGAAAATCTGTGGACTTTCAGAAGACTTTTATACTTTTAGTAAGAGTAATTTCAATCTTTATTTCTTTTCCATTTGTGTCCTGCATAACAATTTATTAAGTGTTTAGGCAAATGATGTAAAAAGGAAAAACAGTGCTACTGCAGCTACGTGGATGCACCATAGGATGAATAAATTCTGGTGTCAAAATACATTATAATGAAGAGATATCATATTGAGTGTTTCAAAGCATATTATCTATACTAGCATCAAACATGTGAAAACTGAAATAAAATGCACAGTACTATACACTTTCACTCCAAAAAATTAAAAGTAGATATCAATCTAATAAAACATGTACAGGATCTGTATGCTGAAAAGAACAAAATGCTGATGAAATAAATCAAAGAAGATAAATGGAGAGACATATTGTGTTCATAGACTGGAAGACTCAGCATAGTAAAGATGTTAATTCTCCCCAATGTAACCTGCAGGTTTAACGTAATGCCCATTAAAATCCAAGCAAATTTTGGTAGACGTTGAGAAGCTTATTCTAAAATTTATGCAAAAAGGCAAAGGAATTAGAATAGCCAAAATAATTTTGAAAAGTAAAATACAATGGGAATAATCACCCTATCTTATGTTAAGAATTACTTATATTGCTACAGTAATCAACAGATTGTGATATTGTGGAGGGGTAGACATATTGATCAATGTAACAAAAGAGAGAACCAAGGACTAGAACTAAAAAGATATGCCCAGTCGATTTCTTTTTTACAAATGTGCAAAGCAATTTAATGTAGGAAGGATAGTCTTTTTGACAAGTGGTGATGGAATAATTGGACACTATAGGCAAAAAAAAAAAAAAGAACCTTGACTTCAACCTCACATCTCATACAAAAATTAGCCTAAAATATATCACAGACTTAATTATAAAATGTTAAACTATAAAACTTTTAGAAAAACTGGGACACATTTTTCAGGATCTAGGGCCATGCAGAGTTCTTAGACTTGATATCAAATGGGTGATCCATAAAAGGTAAAATTGATAAGTTGGACTTCATCAAACTTTATAACTTTTGCTCTGTGACTTTGTTAATGGGGTGAAAAGATAAGCTATAGACTGGGAGAAAAATGTTTGCAAACCATATATTCATAAAAGTTCTTGTTTTTAGAACATATAAAGAACTATATAAAGACTCAAATGCTTAAAAAAATCTAATTAGAAATGGTCAAGACATGAAGAGACATCTCATAGGATAACATACAAAATTGAAAATAAGCACATGAAGCGTTGTTCAACATCATTAGCTAGAAGAGAATTGTGAATTAAAACTGCAATGAAATATCACTGAACGCATATCAAGGTGGCTTTGAAAAAAGAGTGACAACACCAAATTGTTGGAAGGATGTGGACAAACTGGATAACCCATACTTTACAGATGGTGAATGTAAAATGGTATAGCCACTCTGAAAAATTGTTCGTCAGCTTCTTAAAAAATTAAATGTGCAACCACCATACAACCCAGCAATTACACTTTTGAACATTTGTCCCAGAGAAATAAAAGCCTATGTTCACACAAAAATATGTATATGAATATTTATAGCAGCTTTTTTCATAATATACCAAAGGTGGAAAAACATAAAAATGAATGTCTTATTTTTAAAATTTCTATTCAATTTATTTAAACTAAACTAAAAAGAAAAGTTTAGCCATTTCTCCCATCTCTCCCATCACCCCCCCAACTTCTTAAAACCACTAAGCTGTTCTCTGTATCTATGTACTTTCTTTATTTTTAGTTTTTTTTTTAAATTTCACATTTAAGAGAGATCATATGGTATTTATTTTTCTCTGTATGACTTAGTTCACTTAGTATAATGTCCTCCTGGTTTATCCATGTTGTTACAAATGACAGGATTTCCTTCTTTTCTATGGCTGAATAATATTCCACTGTATGTATATGTGTGTGTGTGAATATATATATATATATATATATATATATATATATATATCTCACATCTTTTTAATCCATTCATCCATCAGTGGACACTTAGGTTGTTTCCATATTTTGGCTATTATAAATAATGCTGCAATGAACATGTCAGTGCATATATATTTTTGAATTAGTGTTTTAGATTTTTTTGGATAAATACCCAGAAGTGGAATTGCTGGACCATATGGTAGTTCTATTTTCAACATTTGGAGGAAGCTTCATCCTGTTTTTCATAGAGACCGCACCAATTTATATTCCCACTAACAGTGTACTAGGGTTTTCTTTTCTCCACATCCTCCCCAAACTTTTTTTTTTGTCCTTTTGATGGTTGCCATTCTCACAAGTATTAGGTGATATCTCATAGTTTTGATTTGCATTTCCCTGATGATTAAGGATGTTGAGCATCTTTTCATGTGTCTGTTGACAACCTGTATGTCTTCTTTGGAAAAAAAAATGTCTATTCAGATCCTCTCTCCATTTTTTTAATTGGATTGTTGTTTTTTTGATATTGAGTTAAATGAGTTTTTAACATATTTTGCATGTTAACCTCTTATCAGATATATCCTTTGTGGGCTTCCCTGGTGGTGCAGTGGTTGAGAATCCGCCTGCTGATGCAGGGGACACAGGTTTGTGCCCCAGTCCGGGAAGGTCCCACATGCCATGGAGTGGCTGGGCCCGTGAGCCATGGCCACTGAGCCTGCAGGTCCGGAGCCTGTGCTCCGCAACGAGAGAGGTCACAACAGTAAGAGGCCCGCATACTGCCAAAAACAAAAAAAAGATATATCCTTTGTAAATATTTTTGAACATTCAGTAAGTTGCCATTTTGTTTAGTTGATAATTTCCTTTGCTTTGCAAAAGCTTTTTAGTTTGATGTAGTCCATTTATATTTGCTATTGTTGCTCTTGCCAGAGGACATAGATCTCAAGAAAAAAAAAATGACTGATGTTAAAGAGTGTCCTGCTTACGTTTCCTTTTAGAAGTTTAAGGTTTCATGCCTTACATTTAAGTCTTTATATTTAAGTAATATGATTATAAAAATCATTTATGTGGTCTTTGTTGTTCCTTACAAATTTTAGGAATATTTGTTCCAGATCCATGAAATGTGCAATTGGTATATATATATATATATATATATATATATATATATATATATATAAACATCTTTATTGTAGTATAATTGCTTTACATTGTTGTGTTAGTTTCTGCTGTATTACAAAGTGAATCAGCTATACGTATACATATATACACTCCCTCTTGTGTCTCCCTCCCACCCTCCTTATCCCACCCCTCTAGGTGGTCACAAGAACCAAGCTGATCTCCCTGTGCTATACAGCTGCTTCCCACTAGCTATCTATTTTACATTTGGTAGTGTATATATGTCCATGCCACTCTCTCACTTTGCCCCAGCTTACACTTACCCCCACCCCATGTCCTCAAGTCCGTTCTCTACATCTGCATCTTTATTCCTGTCCTGCCCCTAAGTTCTTCAGACCATTTTTTTTTTAGATTCCATATATATTGCACTGAATCTTTAGATTGCTTTTGGTAGTATGAACTTTTTAACAATATTAATTCTTCCAATCCATGATATGGTATATCTTTCTATTTATTTGCATTGTCTTCAATTTCTTTCATCAATGTCTTATAGTTTTTGAGTACAGGTCTTTTAACTCCTTGATTAGATGTATTCTGAGGTATTTTATCCATTTTGATGCAATTGTGAATGAAATTATTTTACTAATTTCTCTTTCTGATACTTTGCTGTTAGTGTATAGAAGTACAACATATTTTTGTATATTAATATTGTACCCTTTGACTTTACTGAATTCTTCATTAATTATAAAAGGTTTTTTGCTGGAGTCTTTGGGGTTTTGTATATATAGTATCATGTCATTTGCAAATAGTGACAGTTTTGCTTCTTCCTGTCCAAATTGGATGCATTTATCTCTTTCTGTTGTCTGATTACTGAGGCTACAACCTCCAATACTATTTTGAATAAAAGTGGCAAGAGTGGGCATCCTTGTCTTGTTCCTGATCTTAGAGGAAAAACTTTTGGCTTTTCACCATTGAGTGTTATGTTAGCTGTGGGTTTGTCATATATGGCTTTTATGATGTTGGAGTATATTCCCCCTATACTCATCTTGTTCAGTTTTTTTTTATCTTAAATTGATGTAGAGTTTTATCAAATGCTCTTTCTACATCAATTGAGATGATTACATGATTTTACTTAAATTGAAATATAGTTAATTTATGATGACGTGTTAGTTTCAGGTGTGCAGCAAAGGAATTCAGTTATATATATATATATATATATATATATATTCTTTTTCAGATTCTTTTCCCTTATAGGTTATTACAAAATATTCAGTATAGTTCCATGCATTATACGGCAGGTCCTTGTTGGTTTTCTATTTTATATGTAGTAGTGTGTATATGTTAATCCCAAACTCCTAATTTATCCCTCCACTTTCCTCTTTGGTAACCATAAGTTTGTTTTCTAAGTCTGTGTGTCTATTTATGTTTTATATTTAAGATCTTTTATAACATTTTTTTAAGATTCCACATATAAGCAATATCATATGATATTTGTCTATGTCTGGCTTACTTCACTTAGTATGATAATCTCTAGGTCCATCCATGCTGCTGTCAATGGCATTATTTCATTCTTTTTTATGACTAATATTCCATTGTATATATATGTACCACATCTTCTTTATCCATTCATCTGTTGAGGGACATTTAGATTGCTTCCTTGTCTTGGCTATTGTAAATAGTGCTGCAATGAACAGTGGAGTGCATGTCTCTTTCAAATTATGTTTTTCCCCATATATAGGCCCAGGAATGGGATTGCAGGATTACAGTAAGTCCCCTACATATGAATGAGTTCTTTTCTGAGAGTGCATTCGTAAAACCAACTTGATTGTAAGTCCGACAAAGTTAGCCTAGGTACCCAACTAACACAATCAGCTATATAGTACTGTACTGTAATAGGTTTATAATACTTTTCACACAAATAATACATAAAAAAACACAAAAAATAAAGAAAACATTTTTAATCTTACTGTATAGTACCTAGAAAAGTACAGAGGTACCAGCTACATCACCGCTGATTTTACCCTTGCTTTGGGACATCCTGGGCTTGAAATAAAGATACTGTACTACTGTACTCTATACAGTACTGTACAGTAAAGTACACAAAAGCACAACCACTTGTAGAGGGTACACACACACGACAATGTAAGCCAGATATATGAACTAGCTTATGTGATTTGACATGTGAACACAGGTTCACATCTTTGAAAGTTTGCAACTTGAATGTATGTGTGTAGGGGACTTACTGCATATGGTAGCTCTAGTTTTATAAGGAACTGGATACTGTTCTCCATAGTAGCTGCACCAATTTACATTCCTGTCAACAGTATAACAGGGTTCCTTTTTCTCCACACCGTCTCCAACATTTACTTTTTGTAGACTTTATGATGATGGTCATTCTGACTGGTGTGCAGTGATGTTGAGTGTTTTTCATGTGCCTGTTGACCATCTGTATGTCCTCTTTGGAGAAATGTCTATTTAGGTCTTCTGCCCATTTTTTGATTAGGTTGTGTGTGTTCTTTTTTTTTTTTTTGGATATTGAGCTATATGAGCTGTTTGTATTTTTTGTATATTAACCCCTTGTCAGTCACATGGTTTGCAAATATTTTCTCCCATTCTGTAGGTTGTCTTTTCATTTTGTTTATGGTTTCATTTGCTGTGTAAAATCTTTTAAGTTTAATTAGGTCCCATTTATTTATTTTTGTCTTTATTTTCACTACTCTAGGAGGTATATCCAAAACAATATTGCTGTAATCTATGTCAAAGAGTGTTCGGCCTATGGTTTCCTCTAGGAGTTTTAGAGTATCTGGTCTAACATTTAGATCTTTAATCCATTTTGAGTTTACTTTTGTGTGTGGTGTTAGAGAATATTCTAATTTCATTCTTTTACATGTAGCTGTCCAGTCCCAGCACCACTTATTGAAGAGACTGTCTTTTCTCCACTGCATATTCTTGCCTCCTTTGTCATAGATTAATCGATCATAGGTGTATGGGTTTATTTCTGGGCTTTCTATCCAGTTCCATTGATCTGTATTTCTGTTTTTGTGCCAGTACCATACTATCTTGATGATTGTGGCTTTGTAGTATAGTCTGAAGTTAGGGATCTTGATTCCTTCTGTTCTGTTTTTTTTTCACAAGTTTGCTCTGGCTATTTGGGGTCTTTCGTGTTTCCATACAAATTGTAAATTCTTTATTTCTAGTTCTGTGAGAAATGCCATTGGTAATTTGATAGGGATTGCATTGAACCTGTAGATTGCCTTGAGTAGTATATTCATGTTGACAATATTGATTCTTCCATTCCAAGAACATGGTATATCTTTGCCTCCGTTTCTGTCATCTTTGATTTCTTTCATCAGCGTCATATAGTTTTTGGAATTACATGTATTTTACCTCCTTAGGTAGGTTTATTCCTAGGTGTTTTATTCTTTTTGATGTGACAGTAAATGGGATTGTTTCTTTAATTTCTATTTCTGATCTTTCGTGGTTAGTGTATAGAAAGGCAACAGATTTCTGTGTATTAATTTTGTATCCTACAACTTGACCAAATTCATTGATTAGCTCTAGTAGGAGGATTTTCTATGTATAGTATCTCGTCATATGTAAACAGTTACAGTTTTACTTCTTTTCCAATTTGGAGTCCTTTTTTTTTCTCTTTTTTCTTCTCTGATTGCTGTAGTTAGGACTTCCAAAACTACATTGAATAAAAGTGGTGAGAGTGGGCATTTTTGTCTTGTTCCTGGTCTTAAAGGAAATGTTTTCAGCCTTTCACCATTGAGTATAATATTAGCTGTGGGCTTGTCATATATGGCCTCTATTATGTTGAGTTATGTTCCTCTATGCCCACTTTCTGGAAAGGTTTTGTATCATAAATGAATGTTGAATTTTATCAAATGCTTTTTCTGCATTTATTAAGATGATCATATGGTTTTTATTCTTCAATTTGTTAATGTGGTGTGTCACACTAACTGAATTGTGGATATTAAAAAATCCTTGCATCCCTGGGATAAATCCCTCTTGATCATGTCGTATGATCCTTTTACTGTATTGTTTGGTTCAGGTTGCTAGTAATTTGTTGAGGATTTTTGCTTCTATGTTAATCAGTGATATTGGCCTATAATTTTCTTTTCTGTGTGTTATCTTTGTCTGTTTTTTGTATCAGGGTGAGTGAGGTCTCATAGAATATGTTTGAAAGTGCTTCCTTCATCCTGTGCAATTTTTTGGAGTAGTTTCTGGAGGATAGGTGTTAACTATTCTGTAAGTATTTGGTAGAATTTGCATGTGAAGCCATCTGGTCCTGGACATTTGTTTTTTTTGGAGTTTTACCTCAGGAAACAAGAAAAATGTCAAATAAACAACCTAACCTTTTACACCTAAAGTAATTAAAGAAAAAAGAACAAACAAAACACAAAGTTAGTAGAAGGAAAGAAATCATAAACATCGGAGCAGAAATAAATGAAATAGAGACAAAGAAAAAGAGTAGTTACAACCGACACCACAGAAATACTAAGGATCATAAAAGACTACTACAAATAACTATATGCCAGTAAATTGGACAACCTAAAAGAAATGGAGAAATTCTTAGAAAGGTACAATCTCCCAAGCCTGAATGAAGAAGAAATAGAAAATATGAACAGACTAATGACAAGTACTGAAGTCGAATCTGTTATTACAAACTTGATATAATTATCTTCCTTATTAGATTTCTGAAAGAGTGCACAGGAGATTAAATTTTTGACTTTTCACATATGGAAGCATGCTTATTTTACTCCCATACTTGATTGATAAATTGTCTAGATATAGACTTCTAGGTTGTAAATTAATAATTCTGAAGTCATGATTCATTGTTTTCCAGCTTCCAGTGCTGTTGTTCAGAAGTCCTTTGTCATTCTTATTCCTTCTCTTTTGAATGTGAACTGGTTTTTATATGTGTGTGTGTGTGTGTACACACATGCACGTGTGCTCATGCAAACAGGCATGCATGCATGTATGCATGCACCTGCACAAAAGACAGAAAGGGGGTAAGGAGAGAAGGAAAGGAGAGAGAATGAGAATTATAAGTTTGAAGGTGTCCTTTTTTTTTTTTTTTTTTGCGTTACGCGGGCCTCTCACTGCTGTGGCCTCTCCCGTTGCGGAGCACAGGCTCCGGACGCACAGGCCCAGCGGCCATGGCTCATGGGCTGAGCCGCTCTGCGGCATGCGGGATCCTCCAGGATTGGGGCACAAAACCGTGTTCCCTGCATTGGCAGGCGGACTCTCAACCACTGCGCCACCAGGGAAGCCCTGAAGGTGTCCTTTTAATCCATAATATACTAAAACTTCCAGATGATGTCCTTTGACATTTTTCTTTTTTAATTCATTATGATGGGCACTTGATAGATCATTTAAATCCAGAAATTTAGTCCTACAAATGTTCTTGCATTGTTTCTTTGATAATTCATGTTCCATTTCTTTTTTAACAAAGCATCCCCAAATTCAATAGCATAAAGTAAATATTTATTATTATTTCTGAAGTTTTTGTGAGTTTGCAGAGATCACTTGAGTGGTTCTCAGGAGTCTTTCATGTGGTTACAGTCAAATGGTGGTAGGGGTTGGAGTCATCTGAAAACTTGACTGGCTTACTGTCCATGATGACTTCTTCATATATGTGTCTGGCAACTCAGCTTAGATGGCTGAAATATCTGAGGGCCAGGCAGTCATTTCCTTCCATAAACAGGCTTCTTGAAAGCATGGTTATATCGGGGTAGTCAGATCTCTCACATGGAGGCTGGATTTCCCCAGAGCACACATTCCAAAAGTGAGTGTTCCAAGAATTAGGAAGCAAAAGCCACTCATCTTTTTAAATCAGTTGTTCTCAGCTGGAGGTTATTTTGCCCTTACCCCAGGGGATATTTGGCTATGTCTGAAGATATATTTAGTTGTCACAAGAGTAGGGGGGAGGGAGGGTACAACTGGCTTCTGGCTAGCAGAGGCAAGGGATGCTGTTAAACAGCCTATGGTGTACAGGACAGCATCATACAACAAAGGATTATTCAACCTCAAATGTCAAAAATGTCAAATTTGAGAAACTTCATCTTAAAATTTAGGCTCAGAACTGGCACAGCATCACTTCTGCCACATTCTATTGGTTAAAGCAGCCATAGCCTAGAAGTTTGGTCACTAGAAACTTTGGCACAAAAGGGGTCTGAATTCAGTGATACCAGGTACAACTAAGGATGAAGGTAAGGTGCTTTTTGAAAACATCACAGTGAATTAATTGAAATGGTACATAATAATCAATGAGACCATTATATTTAATTTTATCTGTCAAATTGGAGAGTATTTTGGATGAGCTTAACATTAAACCCATGAACTTTGAGTTAGCAGATTGCCCTCCATAATGTGAGTGGGCTCATTGCAATCAGCTGAAGAAAAAAAAAAAAAGACCGTCTTCCCTGGGGAAAAGGGAATTTTCTAACTGACTGCCTTCATCTGAACCATTGGTTTTCCAAGCCTCTGGTCTTCAGGCTGAAACTGCAATGTCGACTCAGATCTCAAGCCTATCAGCCCATATGACAGATTTAGAATTGCCAGTTTCCATAATCATGTGAATCAATCCCTTATCTCTCATTCCCCCCCCTTTCTCTTTCTCTCTCTCTCTCTCTCTCTCTCTCTCTCTCTCTCTCTCTCTCTCTATATATATATATATATATATATATATATATATATATATATATATATCCTTCCTGTTGGTTTTGTTTCTCTGGAGAATCCTGACTAATACAGAAACACACAGCACCCATTTTTCTTGGGTTTTCAGAATACCTGTAGTTAAACTTACACATCCAGACAGGAGTTTGAATGATTTCTCTCCAGAGAAACTCATTAGCTGAAGAGCGAAGGCTCATAGAGAATGACATTGGTAGATCTAGCTCATGAAATGGCCAGACTCCTACATATCATCTCATAGTGCCATTAATTGACAAGCTCCACTTAACCAGCTTTCTTAGCATCTCATTCTTAAATTTGAATGTTACATATTTTAAATCACCAGGAATTTGAGGAAAGACACTAACATTAAAGGCAGATACTAAAATAAGCCAAAAATGAGGAGGGGAGGACCTTGGAGGAAATATAGCAACCCAAGAAGTAGAATAAAACTTAAACAAAACAAAAACCAGAAACAAATTGTTGTAAAATTGATACCAGAAGACAGAAGAGAGAAAATGTTACATCAAGAAATAAGAACAGCGTGATATGCAAAAAAGAAATAAAAAAGTATAAAATTCAATAGACATTTTGATGAAAATATAAAGACATATCCAAGAAAGAAGAAAAAGACAAAGAGAAGAAAGATAGGAGAGAAAAGGTTTGTTTTTTTTTTAAATAGGGGATCAATCCAGAAGATCCAACATCTATGTAGTGGGAATTCTGAAAACAGAGAATGAGGAAATGAAGAATTATGGTAGCTAATCTCCAAAGATGGCTCCCCCATGAGCCATGCCCCTCTGTATTCATGTCCTTGTTTATATTCCTTCTCTTGGATTTGGGTTGATTTTTTCATTTTCTTTTTGACTAATAAAATGGGGAAGTAATACATGGCTTCCCAGGCTAGGTCATTAGAAAACTTGCAACTGGTGTCTGGGTTTCTTGCAACACACATTTTGGGGGTATCCAGCCACCAGCCACCTTATAAGAAGTTAGACCACCCTGAGACCACCATGCTGCATGGGTTAAAAAAAACATCCCAATAAATTAGCCATGTGAAAAATCATCCAAGCAGTATCCAAGCTGAAGTGTAGACAGGTGATTGAAGAAACCATCCTAAATGTCTGCTCAGTTAAGCTTTCGGTTGACTCCAGCCCCAAACACTATGTGTCTATAATTACATGGGAAATCTTAAGTGAGAACCTCCCAGCTGAGTTCAATCAACCTATGTGTCTAGGTAAGTGGATTGACACCTCTAATCACCTACAAGTACTAGCTTCTCCCAGGTCTCTGTCTTTCCATCTTTCAGCCACCTTACTATTCTTCTATAGCATTAACAAAAATTATAATTATATAATTATTTATGTGATTGAAAAATATATTGGTTTCTTCTGGTGCACTTTAAGATCTATGAGGGCAAGGAAGATCCCTATTTTCTTCACAGATATAACCCCTGTAACCTAATTGACACATAGTAGGTACTCAACAAATATTTATTGACTAAATGAATTAAAGAATCTAAGTTGTAACACTGGTGAGTGACGTCATTTCTCATTGAATTTCTAAGAGTATTTTTACAAAACAAAAAAAAATCCTACTATGTGGAAAATGCTTGTGGATTAAGCCTATTTGAGAGATGGTATAACTTAGTTCAAATCCTGGAAACCATGGATTTGCCACAAATAAAATAAATTGATCAGCCTTTGTGCTTAGTTTCCTTATCTATGAAAATGAGGGTAATAATAGTACCTGCCTCATAGGGTTGTTATATGTAAATATGTTTCTTTACATATATGTGTAACATATGTAACATGCTTAAGAAAGTGCCTGGCACATAGTAAACACTTTTATATGTGTTAAATATTTGAAGAAGTTATTTCACCCTTGGTCAGAATTCCTAATCTATGTGAAAAAATAGCCTTTTAAGCCACTGATACTAAAATATTTTGAAATCATTCATCTCATTTTGTGATTTCCCCTTCCTCTCTTCTCTAGAAAACACACACATGCACACACACACACACACACACACACACACACCCTCCCCCATTATCTGATCTGGAACTCAATTTCTATAACCACTGGAGTTCATTCATATTATTTAGTAAATTACACCAAGCCTGGACTGCAGATTACAGTTACTAAGGAATTAAATGCATATGTTGTCAAGTAACATAGTAAATCATAGTTTAGGTTTTTAAGGAATAATTAATTTTTATGAATTTAATTTTTAACTTCTAAAGAAAGGAAAACCATTTTGATCTACACTATTATGTTGTACTTGATATAAATATGTAAAGATAATGTTCATGGGAAAAACAACATTTAGAAAAAGAGAGTTTGTAAAATATGTAATAAACAACCAGAATGAACTGTAGTTACGGAGAAAATATGTGAAAGAAAATGATTGTTACTCCATATAAAGCTGGACTTTTGCCTACTTACTATTTTCCAACCTAAGAAAGTCAACATAATCTGAAAGACTATTCACGTCAGGCAAATAAATTGATAGGTAATAATATTAAATCCATGTATTTTAAGATAAAAAACAATCATATCTATTGTGTAAATATCACATTAAAAAGCCTCTTCTGTATTCTAGAAAAATACCTTCACACAAGTCACTTACCTACTGCGCGGTTTAGATTTAACTTAATTTTAGCACAGGAGGTTGTAAACTGCAGCCGATTTGGTGGGCTTTTTATCCGTTCCTTATATGCTAAGCAACTTGTTCCAGCAGTTCTGCTTTGAAATTTTGGACAATTGCCACAATAGTATCTTGAAGACAATTAAATTTTTAGGACCAAAACATTATTATTTGAGGATTTTCAAAACCCGATTTTTAAAGATAATATCAAGATTTATCTGTGTGATCTCAGTAGGTAATTAATAACACCTATGATTTATGAGATTAGACTCCAGCTCTGACATGCCTTTGTTCTATGTCTCCCTTTCTTCATACCACCCTAAACATGGAATTTTTATAAGGATTAATAATGTTCAGCATGAAACATTTTAAATATTAATGGGAAGCATTAAGGGCAGTCCTTATACAGCAGATATTCCCCTGAAGAACTGTGTATAAATATTCGTTTTTTTTTTCATGGTACAACAATAAACTGAATCAGCTTCCCATCTAATTACAATATAATTTCAAAGTTTATTCCCATTAATTTTTTTTTATTCTGAGGCATGCCCTCAAGCTTATGAAGGGGGCAAGCCCTTTAAAGTAACAACAGAAAAGTTTAGATGAAAACTTCAGCACTACATACTCAGAAAATCAATTATTGTGTTGAATCAATAATATGCTACCAAAAACTTGTGCTGCCAATCAGATACTTAACAAAAGATGCTTCATATTACTGAAGAAACTCCAAAGGTACTTCTTGAATACCATTTCTCTGTGGGGTTCCCTGAAGATTTTTTATACCCTTATTTATTTCTCCCCATCTTTAGTGAAGATTGTTCTGTTTTGTAGATTTATAATTTATATTCGCTTTCACTTATAGTCATGGTGTTCTGTCTCTATAAATTAGCACTCCCCTACTCCACTCCTCCCCTCACACCTTACTATCATTGAGTTTTTTAGAAGAGAAATTGTGGGAAGCAAAGTTTTGATGATAAAGGGAAAGTAGGATCCAATTAAAACATCAAGAAATAAAACAATACAAGACCAGAGGAAGAAAATTTACTTTAATATCATAGTGTGAAACAATGATCCTCCTATAGTATACCATGGCATTTTGTCATATGAGCACTTTATTATAGAGTTAAGATAATGTTGTAAGGTGAAGGTGCCTACCTTCTTTATGTAGAGGGTATAATTTCACAGGAAAATTAAGATTACTCATTACCACAGTTCTGCCAGTCACCTGGGATGTGTTTTTAAAGAGGAATGCAGGATTGTTACTTTTATTTTAGCCTTAGCAGTGAAGGGGATCAAGGTGCTTAAAACAACACATTTCTGTGCTGGAAGTTGAGTACAATTTTTGTGGTTGCAGAATATGGCTAGAAAGTGGGGGATCCAGGCAAGTTACCTAGATACTTAACCAGCCCATTTAAGTTGGTTTTTATTACTGTAGCATTGTAGTAAGTTCTGAGACAGAGTAGGAAATGGTGCAGGGCCTGCCAGCCTTGGGAAAGAGGTAGAAGCAGAAGTCTATGCTTTGAAAACTGGACTTCTGAACTTGTGTATTTCCTTTTTTTATTCTTAATATTTGAGGAGCCAGGGAAATTAGGCAGAAAGAAAGAAATAAAGGCATCCAAATTGGAAAGAAAGAGGTAAAACAATCTCTATATACAGATGACATGATCTTATAAATAGGAAAAACTCTGAAGAAAACACAAAATACCTGTTAAATCTAATATACAAGTTCATGAAAATTGTAGGATATAAGATCAATATTCAAAACTCAGTTGTATTCTGCACACTAGTAATGAACAATGCTAAATTAAAATCAAGAAAACAATTCCAGTTACAGCTTCAAAATGGATATAATACTTAGGAATAAATTTGATCAAGGAAGTGCAAGACGTGTACATGAAGAACTACAAAATATTGTGGAAAGAAATTAAAGGCACCATAAATAAATGGAAAGACATCCTGTGTTCATGGATTGGAAGACAATTTTGTTAATATGGCAATGTTCCCCAAATTTATCTGCATATTTATTATGACCCCTATCAAACGTCAAATGCCTTTTTCCTTTTTTTTTTTTTTTTTCTGGTAGAAATGAACAAGCTGATCCTAAAACTCATAAGGAATTGTAAAGGACTGGGAACAAACTTGGAGGACACATACTTTCTGATGTCAAAACTTACTCTAATGCTATGGTAGTCAAAAGTGTGACACTGACATGAAGAAAGACCTATAGATCAATGGTATAGAATTGAGAGTCCAGAAATAAACCCATACATTTGTGGTCCATTGATTTCTGAACAGTGCCAACACCATCAAATGGGGAAATAGTCTTTTCAAGAAATGGTGCTTGTAAATGAATGAATATGGGACCCTACTTCATGCCATACACAAAATTTAACACAGGATGGATCAAAAGCTTAAATGCAAGAGATAAAATTATAAAACTCTTCATACGGGTATACATCTTTGTGACCTGGGGTTTGGTAACAGATTCTTAGATATGTCACCAAAAACACAAACAGAAAAATAAAAAGTAGATAAATTGGATTTAATCAAAATAAAAAAAACTCTGCATCAAAGGATACTATCAAGAAAGTTAAAAGACAGTGCATAGAATGGGAAAAATATTTTGCAAATTATTACACCTGATAAGGGACTTGTATCTAAAATATATACATGTCTTACAACTCTGTACTAAAAAGACAATACAAGTGAAAAATGGGTTAGGGCTTTGTTAGACATTTCTCCAAAGAAGTTATCCAAATCACTAATAAGCACATAAGACGATGTTCAACATCACTAGTTATTAGAGACATGCAAATCAAAACTACAATGAGGTATCACCTCACACTGGTCAGAATGGCCATCATCAAAAAAATCTACAAACAATAAATGCTGTAGAGGGTGTGGAGAAAAGGGAAAGCTCTTGCACTGTTGGTGGGAATGTAAACTGATACAGCCACTATGGAGAACAGTATGGAGGTTCCTTAAAAAACTAAAAATAAAATTACCATATAACACAGCAATCCCACTGCTGTGCAAATACCCAGAGTAAACCATAATTCAAAAAGATACATGCACACCAATGTTCATTGCAGCACTATTTTCAATAACCAGGTCATGGAAGCAAACTAACTGCCCACTGACAGATGGATAAAGAAGACGTGGTACATACATAAAATGAAGTATTACTCAGCCATAAAAAGGAATTAAATTGGGTCATTTGTAGAGACATGGATGGACCTAGAGACTGTCATACAGAGTGAAGTAAGTCAGAAAGAGAAAAACAAATATCATATATTAACACATATATGTGGAATCTAGATATATGGTACAGATGAACCTGCTTGCAAGGCAGAAATAGAGACACAGACATAGAGAACAAACATATAAACACTAGGAGGGAAAAGGAGGTGGGATGAATTGGGAGATTTGGATTATACACTAATATGTATAAAATAGATAACTGATGAGAACCTGCTGTATAGCACTGGGAACTCTACTCAGTGCTCTCTGGTGACCTAAATGGGAAGGAAATCCAAAAAAGGTGGGATATATGTATACATATAGCTGATTCACTTCGATGTACAGCAGAAACTAACACAACATTGTAAAACAAATATAACCCAATAAAAAATTTAAAAATAATAAATAAAAGACAATCCATAGAATGGGAAAAAATTTTGCAAATTATTACATCTGATAAGGGACTTGTATCTAAAATATATACATGCCTTACAACTCAGCACTGAAAAGACAGCCCAAAGTCTTAAAAAATGGGTTAAGACTTTGTTAGATACTTCTCCAAAGAAGTTATCCAAATCACCAATAAACACATGTGAAGATGCTCAACATCATTAGGGAAATGCAAACAAAAATTACCATGATTTTGATCACCCCCAAATCACCCCACTAGGATTTCTATAATAAAAAAGACAGACAATAACAAGTGTTGGCAAGGATGTGGGCAAATTAGAACACTCACACGTTGCTGGTGAGAATACAAAACACTGAAACCACTTTGGAAAACTGGAAGTTCCTCAAAAAGTTAAACATAGAATTAATAAAATAATCCAGTGGTTCTACTCCTAGGTATATAACCAGGAGAAATGAAAACATACATGTACACAAATGTTCATAGCATTATTCATAATTGACAAAACATGGAAACAAATCAAATATTCTTCAGCAAACAATGTAGTACAATGTATTATTCAGCCACAAAAAGAAATGAAATACTGATACATGCTACAGCATGGGTGAACATGAAAAACTATGCTAAGTGAAAGAAGCCAGACACAAAAGGCCACATGTCACATGATTCCATTTATATGAAGTGTCCAGAATAGGCAAACCCATAGAGACAGAAAATAAATTAACAGTTGCCAGAGACCAGTGGTGGTGCCGGTTGGGGGGAATGGACAGAGACAGCTAATTGGTACTTTGTTTCTTATTTTGGTGATGAAAATATTCTGTAACTAGATAGTGGATAGTGATAGTGGTTGCACAACATTGTGAATATAGTAAAACCACTGAATTGTATATTTTGAAATGGCTAAAATGGTGAATTTTATGTTATGTTTATTTTATCTCAGTGCAAAAAATTTTTTAATGTCTTTGTGAACCTCACAATAGAAAAACTGAAGCATTATAATATTTCACTAATTACATTTTTGGAGTTATAACAAACTACAATAATCTTTGAAGAGAATTTTTATTAAGATAAATCCAGTAAAATTTTTTGAATACACATATTGTCAGAACTGCCCTTCTGAAATAAACATTTGTATTTCTTTTAAAAATGGAATTACAATTTTATTTTTTCCCAAGCTAATATCAAAGTTATATTTGGGAAAGATAATTCTAATTCTTAGCATTACATGAAAATAGTTCACCTTCTTTATAAAAGTAACCTAGAGAACCACAAGAATGTTTGAGGAAACTCTTTTGGGATCTCTCCATTTTGTGAAATTATCATATATAAGAGTAAAATTAAAAGTCAAAGGTTTAACACATAACTTACAGAAAAAGTGTATTCACTGACAAAGTTGAAAACATATTTTTTCTATATATTCCACTATTATAATTACAAAATTTATAGATAAAGGTTTCATGTTAGAAACTTTGTGACTAATAACCAGTATGAAGATGTTTTGAAATCAAATTGATGCTAAAGAAAAGCTGTGTTTATAAAATATTTGATAAAAATATTCATCTCTCTTAACATTACAACATGAAGGTACATATTACCAAATTATGAAACCATATAGGGCAGCTTTAAAAAACACTCTGAAACTCTATTTTTTTTCCATCTTCTGTTTTGACCTCTTTTCTTTCGGCTATTTCTTTTCCAATTTCAGCCTTGCTTTCATCTTCTTTTCCATCTCCTCCAACTTTCCTGTCTCCTTTTCCATTTTCTTCCTCTTTTCCTTCTTCTTTTTTTCCATCTTCTCCTTTCTCCTTTTCATCTTCCTTCTCATTTACACCTTTATCCCCCTTTCCATCTTCATCCTCTTTTCCATCTTCATTCTCTTTTCCATTTCCTTTCTGTTTTCTATCATCTCCCTTTTTTTCATCTTCTCCTTTATCTTTTCCATCTTCAGATTCTTTGCCATCTTCTCCTTTCCCTTTTCCATCTTCACCCTCCTTTTCATCTCCTGTGTCTTTCTTGTCTTCTTCCTCTTTTCCATCTTCTTCTTTCTCTTTTCCACCTTCATCTTCTTTTTCATATTCTTTCCCTCTTCCATCTTCTCCTCTCTCTTCTTCCTTGTTTTGATCTTCTCCGTCTCCTTTCTGATCTTCCTTTTCATCTTCTTTTCCTTCTGCTGCCACTATTCCTTTCTTTTCTCCTCTTTCTTCTTTGATATCTTCAATTTTTTCTTCTTTTATTTCCTCTATTTCTTTTTCAGAAGCTGATGTCTATATATAGAGAGAAAAAAACCAAGATTATATTTGGAACCATTTCCCCTAAATACTTAGGATTATATCTGTTTTATGGAAAAAATTATACTTCATCTATAAGAAAGTAATTTTCCTGTGGAAAAGGCCTCCTAAACACACATCATAAGGAAACTTTATAAGAAATAGGATTAATTAAAGTATCTCCACACAAACATGCACAAATAGATATTTGGAACAATAAATTTGGGGAAACTTATTCATATAAATGATTTTCATTACAAATATGAGGAAACAGAGTAAATACAGAAAAAATGAGTATCATGCATGTAAACAAAATATATTCCTTGAAGAAATAATACATTTTATTTCTATAATGGTGAGATTTAGGTTTACTTTGTAAAAAGTTACATGAAAAGTCTTCTACAATATAGCATAGGACCACTTAGAAAAGATTTTCCCTACATGCATAGGTCTGGTTTATAGATTTGGCACTAAATCCCATTTTCATTTTTTTAACTACAATACCTAGAAACATGGTATGCTAAATATGTAAAGCAAGACCTATTGGAAACATACATAATGATTTGTTTTGCAATCTAAAGAGGAAAGAAGAATCACATATGATCTTGCAAAGGTATTTACAAATAGCCCATGTGCTGACAAAAGCAATAGAGGATTGGTCTGTATTTAATAAGACAGTCATTAGATTATTAATAAGTCATAATCTCTGGCATTGTTCTATTAATATCAATGCTAACACACTGCTCCCACTATACATACCTGTAAATTCTCAATTTTAAATTTGTTTTCTTTCTTTTCCCCTTATATACCATTATACTAGATGTTATAAACAGAATGCTTGTGTCCTCCAAAATTCATATGATGAAACCTAATTTCCAATGTGATGATATTTGGAGGTGGGGTCTATGGGAGGTGATTAGGTCATCAGAGTAGAGCCCTCATGAAAGGGATTTATGTCCTTATAAAAGAGACCCCAGAGAGCTCTCTCACCCTTTCTATCATGTCAGGACACAGCGAGAAAACTGCCATCCATAAAACAGGAAGCAGGTCCTCATCAGACACCAAAAATTCTGGTGCCTTGATCTTGGATTTCCCAGCCTTCATAACTGTGAGAAATAAATTTCTGCTGTTTATAAGCCACCCATCTGTGGTATTTTGTTACAGCAGCCTGGACAGACTGACACTATGTAGCCATACTCATTTAATGTTTCTCAATGTTTAAACTACAAGACAAACAAGATTTCTTCCAGTGGCACCCATTGTTAAACTTCCAAATGGACAAAACTCTTAATATTGGAAGATACCTCTATAATGTTGGCTTCTCCATTTTCAGCAGTTTCACTGTTGTATTCTTCTTTAACAACTTCTTTCTTGGTTTCAGCTATGGCTTTGGCACTTGCATCTGTGTTTTTTTCCATCATATCATTTTTTGTCTTCATTTTCTGTCCAGCAAAACAAAACAATAAAAAAAATACACAATTTAACTGAGGTGTTGATTAAATGGCCTGTTATTTTACCAGCTGTTGTAATAATTTACGGAAAAGCTTTAAAATATCCATATAAACTTAATATCAACAAAATTATCACTTGACACTTTCAGTGTCATTATAAACCTGAAATGGTATTAAAATGAATAATATTCCTGATATGAATCAAAGAAAGTTTCTTTTAGGTGAGAAACAACAAGTTAGAATGCTGACCAGTGGCTACTCAGGGCCAATTGCTAGCATCAGGTTACACTTTGATAAATTAACTTTCTTTGACTAGAGGGGACCAGTTTATCCCTGTCATGTCTAATAATTAGCAACAGGGTTTTTGACTGCTGAGCCTCCATTGGTAATAATTAAGAGAAATACTATGTTAGGGAGAGCAGCAATTTAGATATATTTGAAAGAGGTCACCTGGGGACATTAGTGATTCAATATTTGGGTCTACAAGTTTCTGAATGACTTGAATCATAATTTCTTTGCCAAGAAAGCTCTTTGTCTAAGTGTGTATGTAGTAGAAAGAGCACTGGGTTCAGCATCCAGCAAACATGTGTTTTAAATCTGAATCTGTTTCTTACCTGATGTGATCTTGAGCAAAAGCAGAAATCTCTTTGTGTTTATTTCTTATATGTAAAAGAGAGTAATACCACCTACCTACAGGGATGTAATAAGGAGCAAATGATAAAATATATGAGAAATTACTTTAGAAACTGTAAAATGCAATATAGATATGTTATTATTCTTTGAATACATGAGAAACTGAGAGCCAAGGAGTGTAAAGTGTTTTAAAGTCCATGATTATATATTATCTGTTTTATTCTATCACTGTCTTTTATTTTGAAAGGAAATAAACAGTGTTTACTATTTTAACAACTTATAAATTGAGTACTTAATTTTATAAATAGTGACCAGGAAATGCAAAATAGAGAAAAAACAAAAAGAACTTTTCTCTTCAGTTGTCACTTACTATGATTACTAAACCTATGGCCATAGTTTTAGCAATATCTTTTTTTTTTTTTTTTTTTTTTGCCGTACGTGGGCCTCTCACTGTTGTGGCCTCTCCCGTTGCGGAGCACAGGCTCCGGACGCGCAGGCTCTGTGGCCTCGGCTCACGGGCCCAGCCGCTCCGCGGCACGTGGGATCCTCCCAGACTGGGGCACGAACACGCGCCCCCTGCATCGGCAGGCAGACTCTCAACCACTGCGCCAACAGGGAAGCCCCCTCCTAGCTTTAACATTTTATGATGTTAAGAATTCAACTTATCCTTAAAACATCAATCATATCTCAATAAACCAGTTCTAAAAATGAAATACGATATTATATTCACACATATTTACACATAAATAAATAAATATAAATATAGGGGAAAAAGTGAACTTAATATTGAGGCTATTTCTAATGTCTTTAACCACAACATTAGAGTACAGAAGCCTATATGAGATCAACTATGTGAATTTGAAAATAATGTATGTGAAAGCACTTTGCAAACTGTAAAGTATTATCAAATGTTAGTTACTATTATTATCACAAAGCATTACTTTGGTTACTAGAGTTTACACCTTTTGTTTCCCCAGGAGTACTGGTATTATGACTATATGACGTCAAAAGCACGTATGTTTTATGGATCTAGCCAACTAAAATTTTGTTTTGTCTCTTCCTAATGAAAATGCCGAAACACAGCAGACAACCACAGAACACAAACAAATATTTCTGACTCAAAGGGCTGACATGTACCATATGGTATAATGTATAATGTAATATATCACTAACTGAAAAGAAAATAAAGCAAAATGATCAACTGTATGCCTTTCCAAAAAACTATTTCTGAAGAAAAGCAAGTTTCTCTCAACATTGCATGCTGAATATTTACCCTTGGAGTTGATGTTCTTTTGGACTTCAACTCTGGTGTAATGGGCACAGGCAACTGGGGGAAAAGAAAGAAGAAATTATAATTGAAGACAGATCACTAACAATGAAGTTCAGCCTCGTAATTAAAATAAATGGGTATAGTTCAAATTGAACACTAACATAAAAACATTTCCTTGGTGAGAAAGTTTTTCTTAAAACATCAAAAACAAATCTTGTATTAAATAACTAGTATTGTCTAGGATTCTCTGAATTTTAAAATTACATTTTACAATACATGGGCAGCTTTTTAAAAAGACTACTTACAGCAGACAGTCTGGCTGATCTTCTCTTTGGCTATAAGTTAAAAATAATTAACAGTTAAGAGAATTATGGATACAGAAAACTAGAAATATTTATATTGTGGTGAAAATATTTGGTGTACCACTAAGTACACATTGTCATTAAGAAGCATTGTGTACTTGATTTAAAAATATCATAGTAAAAATATGTTTTGATTTTTCCCTCCTCTGGACCCTTCATACAGCTAAGGAAAAAAGAATCCCAAATTAAATTTCAATTGCTAGGCTAAATGAACACACAATGGCTAGTAACAAGGAGTATATTTAGAAATGAAAATACAGCCCCTTCTTGCAAACTGACAAAGCAATTCTTTGGCTTAAAAGGAAGAAGCTCTCTCCAGATCTTAAGCACAAGGTCCTAAGTTCCATGGAGTTTGGAGTTTTCAATACCTACTATATTTCTGAGAGAGCTCACTGGCATACCATATTGGTACTCATATGGTACAAATATACTAACCAGCATTTAGTTTTTAGCTGCTTATGTGTCAAGTTTATAAACCAGGTGAATTTTTTCAGATTCTAAAACTAAAGAAACTCACCTCCTGCCTCATCTCACCTTGATCTGCAGCCTATACAGGGGAGAAAACCACACAGAAATAAGGTCATCGATATAAACATATACTGATATATCCGAAAATATTGCCTATAGATTGCAGTTGCAATATAACAGCTTTACTTTTTCCTGGATTCCTGCTCAAGTAGCCACGTGTTAGTGCCTAGTAGCCTGCTGTCTACTAAAGTGCAAATTTGCACCAAGATGCAAATGAATTCCCAAGACATAAGTTTATACAACTGATAGTCAATTTCATCATTTTGTGTAAATTGCATTTCCTAAAAACAAACCTTTTTAATTTTAAAATCCACCTGTTGTAGCCAGGGTTAAAGTCAAAAATTGCGGGAGCGGGCAGAATGAAGGCGGAGCTTCATGCAATCTCCCTGTCCGTTTAGCTTTATGCTCGAGATGCAATTGTACTTAATCTGATCCTCTCTTCTAAATGGACTATTCTCCCCTCCAAGTTGTGCGTACAACTACAACCCCCACAATGCCCTGGTGTGGGGGAACCCTCTTTGTTACAACGTCAGTGCGTTATTCTGAGAAGCCGGCTGCGGATTTTAAAACTTCCCGCCACTACCTGCTACAAGGTTGCTGTCAGCTCTGTAAAATAGCAAGACCCATTGCACAAGCCTAGAAAAGCGCAGCTGCGGGAATCTCAGGCAGGGGGATGCTGATTATAAACCATTGCTTTCCGCATCTGAGCAGCCCTTTAGCCTGGGAATTATCGAGCTATTGCACGAGTCATACAGCCCCAGAGGATCGGGGAATTTCAGTCTTGTTCCCATGTTCTAAAAATATGGAAGGCGGACGAATAGATAGGAATAGTACCAACACAGTCATAACGCCTTACTTAACACAGTGTTTTACAATTTTATCAAGCAACGAAACAGCGATCGATTTCACTTCTAAGGGAACTCCCCCCCACCCAAAAAAAAAAACCCAACACCGAGCGTGAATTTATTTCCCGTCCAAGAGAGAAACCACGATCTTTTAAGTGAGGGTTTTCGGGAGACTTGTAGCCCTTGAAAAGCTCATATCAATTCTGCGCGTCCAAAGTGAACAAATCCATGCTACCCTAACATCAGCAATAGTTTATCTGACGCATTTCCCTTGTCATCCTTCCATCTTTAGACAGTGAGTGAGCTTGGAGAGTTCCAGATCTCTCAGCTCCAAAGTTGCTAATTACAGCTGTGAATCTCTCCCTTCTCTAGGACAGTTTGAAGTCTGCGCCGCCTAATGGCACAGGATTATCATTGCATAGCCATCTGGCATGACAAGAAGCGGAGGAGGGAAAAAAAGGAAAAAGAACACGGGAAGAACAAAGGCAAATACGGGAGAAAGCCATGGCTTTCGTTCCCCCAAACTGGACGGTTCCCGGAGAAAAGCCGGAGGCTGAGGAGGAAACTAGTGCCTGGAAGTGTGGTTGGGAGAAGTCTTCTCCAATAGGGTAAACGGAGGAGGGGGGTGTGGGGTAGGAAGCGACAGCACAGCGCTATGACTGTTTGTAATTTAGCATGGAGACACCTCTCAAGTGATTCTTACCCTTAAACAAAATAAGTCAAAAGTGAACTACTAGTTGAGTGAGAGACCATCCTCAACCTTACACCAACCGATACCTGCCCTTCCCTTCCCTTCCATTCAGCACATCACAAAATCAAACTAGAAGCCAAAATCCTTTTTTAAAAAAATCTCTGCTGATTAGGAAATATGTATTTCAGTCTCTAATCCCCCTTCTATCTTCCTATTTCACTTACCTTTCTTTTGGGCATTGTTGCAGCTCTCTAGAGGAGATCCTAACAGCAGGAAAAAAGCCGAAAGCAGTCTCTACCCGACAGCTCAGAGAGCAACTGAGTTTTCAATGAATGAACTAATTGCAGCACGACCTGTGCTCGCCTCCAAAAAAAAAAATCCCTCGTTATTGGCAACATTAAACGCACCAGACGCAACCAAACTACATGAATGGTTAGCAGGAGTGGGAGCCAAATTGGAGTGACAGGCTGTCAGGCCAATAAGGAGAGGTGACCATCCCAGGGGGCGTGGCCCACGGACTTGCCCGAAGCCCTCGTACGCTGCCAGCTCCGACCGCTGGTGGGGTAGAGGAGCCCCCAGACTTCGTGGATGCAAAGTGCTGAAGCATAAAACCGGCGGGAAAGCTGGAATTGTCTTGATCGTTTTTTGTTGATGTTTTTTTTTCCTTTTATGTAGTAATGACAGGCGAAAGCCATTGCACTTGCTTTCTCCACGGTCTCTAAAAGCCCCACTTTACTTCCTGGAGACAAAGTGCTTTAGAGACATTATTGAACCTAGGCTCCAGTCTTTCCATTCTACCTTTGGCAGAAGATGTAGATGAACTGAGAGGAGCACTCATTCAGAAAGTAGAAAAGAGTGGAGCTGTTTCTCAGGTTGTGGGAACTTTCCGCCAAAGCAGAATTGTAGTACTGGCAGGATCAGGTGCCAAACGGTGCGTCTCCCGCAGATGGAGAGCAACAAACTGGGAGCTGTAAGAGCAGGAGGAACCTGAAGGTGGGGACATTTGATAGATACCTTTATCCCACTTGGTGGTAGTCCACCAGGAATTCAATGGGACCCCACGTGAGGTTTGTAATACCAGAGGTCTATCCCGAGGGAAAGTGCTGATACAATGGCTTATGAATCCAAAGGTGGCATTTAGTGAAGGGACTAGGGAAGGTGCCATACATGAAAATGTTTGGGACTCAAGAGCCTGGACTCGGATAAAGCAATTAAAGCACTCACCTCTGGTGCAAATTTAAGAATGTGCCCCAGACTCAGGAGATTAGGATGAGGCAATTGAGGTGAATCATGCAAGTGCAGGGCAGGATCTTGATTTTATTTAAAATTGATATTTTGTTCATCATGGACTTTTTTTGCATTAGTTAGGTTTTAAAATAGTGCTTTAAAAATTTATCTTCATTATCGAGTTTTGGGGTGACTCTTATAACTTGTGCCTAAGGAGAGTGCCCCCTAACATCACCCTAGTCCTAGCCATCATTAGGTGGCTTTCTACTCTAAAAGAGGCTTCTATCTGCGTTCCCAAGTTAGTTCCTGAGACCTAAAGTTTGTGAGAGTGGGGGTGAGGATTCGTGAATAGGGTACTTGAGGATATTTATGCGTAAAAATGTAGGATCCTGAAGCACCTTTTCAGAATGCCTTACTTTGGATTTTGTAACAGCTAATTGGGTTTAAACTTGTTTCAACAACAACCGAAATCCCTATGCTGGAAGGTTAATCAAAAAAAGGAAATTAACCCTTTGAACAGTTACTTAAAGGAATAAACTCATTTGTGTTCATGTGGATTAAAACATTGCAATCATCAGTTTTAAAACTATTCATAGCTGTTTTAGAATACCAAACCATCCCTTCAAACTAAAATACAGCCTAACAGAAGAACCCATCATTTTTACCTTTACACATTCTTCCCCAGCACCTACAGTGTGGAATTAAACAGATCAGGTAGTAGAGATTGTTTGAAGCTCAATTTCCCTCCTCCAACCTCATATTACATTCTGATTCAAGTAGGTAAATCAGAAAGACATTTAAATTGCTTCCTTTTCCCACAGTTATTGGGATCATCCCTAGATTCCCTAGATGCTTCTTTAACTCTTATGGTGAAGGCATTACTGAGTGAGACTAGATATGTTTCAATCGTTTTATTTTCCAAGAGTTAGAAAGTAAACATAAAATTTGGGTTCAATATAAGGATTGCTTCATAAGGATAAGGAGAAACATGAAGAGAATGAAAAATGTGTCAACACTGGAACACACTCAACAAATTCGTATTTAGCATTATTTTGTGAGTTGGATTTTGTTTTTATAGACTAGCCTATGAAACTGCAAAACGCTGTGGTCTGCAAAGTTGCATTACATGGTTTCTGCCCTTAAGAATTTTTATAATTGTGTAGGATAAAGCAAGCAGATGCAAACATTTGTAAATCAAGGTTGCTTGCATCATGTGAGTGGTACAATCTAAGTTCAATAATAAAACAGACGAGAACTATGGTTTAGGACTGACATCACTAGAGAAGGTTTTTGTTGAGGAGGTAGTATTTGACTTGGCTCTGAACAGTTGGATAGACTGTTATAGCAAATGCAGAGGCAGGAAAACTTTGTACGTTTTCAGGGAACAGAATGACTAGTCCAGGTGGATTGAAATAAATGATCGTGAGGAGTCTTGGGAGGTAAGGCTTAGTTTGGAGGCAAAGAAGAAACGTGCAGGTCAGTGGGGTCTAAGATTCCTCTTAAGTTTGTGAGCAATTTTCTTTTATGGTACATTTCCCTTCCTTGCAGTCTAACCTGTTGCATCTGTGATTTATGTCCTATCAGATTGAAACAATAGTCATGCATGCATACAAAAATTTTCTAAGGTTGAAACATTTCTCTAATTCCTGACCCCCACCACCATGTTCTTTTTTCCAACCATTAACCAGGATAGTCTTTTGTAGAAACCAACCTGCCCTAGGCTTTTTGCCTTTGCTATATTTTTACCTCTGATTGCAGCCCCATTGTCTTATATCTCTGCTTATCAAATGTCTATCAAACTGTTCAGACCCAAGTCAAATATCACTTCTTTGACAAAAGCCTTATCCAATCATTTCAGCCCTAAAAGATTCTATCTTCTTATTACACTATAGAATTTAGATTGTACCACTCATATGACACAAGCAAGCTTTGATATTTTCTATTTTCTCCCCAACCACTCAGTCATATAACTTCACGTTGGTTTAAAATTTTATATACTTATTTCTCCTTACCTAAATATTTTCTTAGCACATTACACTCTACATATCTCCTATAGAATTTACTAACTTTAAAAACTATTTTTCTAAAATTGATAAATTATTCCTTAAGTAATTTTTTTGTATAATTGTCAAAGTGAGAATTTTTTGGCTCATTAAATAAATACATTGGCTTATTTCTCTCTTTTTTTAAAGTATAATTTCCACTTTATTGTCTTTCCAGGGAATAGTATTTCTTTAGTCTTTAAGGACTTAGCTCCTTACATGGGCTTTGGTGAAGGTTGTGGGGCTGCACCTGCAGGTCTAAATCGGGATGGAGGTGTTCGGTCCTTCCGGGCTTTCCGAGAATGATTCCTGACTACCTTGCTGTGAATGGCACAACTCACGCAGTAATGCAGTTTCACATACAGCTTGGGAAGCACATAGGCGTCGAAAACAATCGCTTCGGAAATGTCCCTAAAGGCTGCAGCCTCTACGATGTTCCGAATGACGAACTTCTTAATAGCCTTAACCTTGGGCACACAACGGGCACAGTTGGTACAACGAATAGGCTGCACGTGGCCGCGGCCCTTTTTGGCACGACCATTGTTCCTTCTTTTCTTGGTCATCTTGGAAGCGAGGAGGCGACAGAGGAGCTATTTCTCTTTTTTAAATTATTTATTCATGACTATGAAGGTTAATTGCTGGATAATTCTCTACAGGGCTCTCTAATTTCTCCTGGGTATTAAGAATGCCTACTGCCATCCTCAAAACTTACAGGAACTGTAGCATGTCTATTTAGTAACCACTGGGAAATGACACAGGAAGATATGAACAATTATAAATGGAAGACACCAACATTAAATTGTTTGAGACAGAGAATCCAAAAGAAAGTAGTAAGTATTTATGAGAAAAGGGATGTTAGGCAGTTAAGGTAAAAGAGGTCATCAAATGTTCTATATATTCTAGCTTAAAATGATATATATGTTGCATAATTCAAAGTATTTCTCCATATACAGCTTTGCATGCAATGGGATCTCAAAAATACTGATTGATTAATAATGAATATCTTCTTTTCCATATTAAATTATGTTTAATTTTGGCCTCATCCATTACCATTATTATTATTATATTTCTAAAAAATGAAAAAAAGTCAGAAAACTACCTACTATTGTTTGAAAATAATGAGGTAAGGCTTCCATTATATAATTAAAATCTGGGTTTTAAATACATTGTCACTTGGTATTTTCACAGGGAAAAATAAATGGTAAGACTACAGTGGGTCAAAATACATAAATATACTTATTTTGAGCCTTATATAAGATTGATCTGAGGAATTTGCTTAGATTGATGACAGCACTTACCTGAGACTCTGGAAAAATTATAATCCTGAAGACCCAAAGCTTCCCATATCCTATGTTTATTCACAGCAGGCTAGAGATTAATAAAATAGTGAATTATTGAGCGATCCCTGATATGAAGGATCTGGAAAGTATGTTTCCAAAGGTAAAAATAAATGAGGCTGCTTTCTAGGGGAAAAAGGAATATAATACAATTTTATGATTTTAATTGCAAAATGTCTACCTATTTTTAAAATAATTATTTGAGGAAATCCTATTTTTAGGCTCTCAGACCTTAAAGCTTAAAGGAGGCTGTTGAAGATTTTTTAGTTTAATCCCCTTGGAATACAGATGAATAAACTGTAGTCCAGGGAGTTAAATGACATGCCCAATATCATCTATTGAATGCACAGCAGGCTTTTTTGGTTTTGTACTAAAAGAATGTATCTATGGTTGTGATATTAACAATTATACAACTTATACAGAAATGTTAGTAACTATGTGGCATATTTGGTAAATATAAATTTTGTTCAATTGCTGGCCATCAGCCTACTTCAGATACTTTTTTTATGCTTATTCACTGGATCCTCCATTCATCTATAATCTTAAACTTGAATTCTCTAGTAATTTTCAATTACCTCAAGAAAATAGAAAACTTAGGGAAGAGAAATTCTACTTTCACGTTTTCTTCTTTTTCCTTTTTGGTCTAAGGTAATTCCAAGGAATGTGGGTTTTTCTCCTAGAACTTGACAAATACTTGCCTATGCTGTCCTCTTTCTTTTGCCAGCAAAGAAGTTTTCAGATAAAATTGTAGATGAGCTTTCTCTTTGACTAAAATTATTCAAAGATTTCCAACTTCCAGTAGGTGTCCTCATTTATTTGAAGAGTTTCAAAGTTTCTCACTTTAGGGATAAAGGCTTCTGGTTCCCTTAAACTTACTAAATTCTTTCTATTGAACTTTTTTTTTAATAAATTTATTTAGTTTTGGCTGTGTTGCGTCTTCGTTGCTGTGCGCGTGCTTTCTCTAGTTGCGGCAAGCGGGAACTACTCTTCATTTTGGTGTGCAGTGGCTTCTCTTGTTGTGGAGCATGGGTTCTAGGCGCACAGGCTTCAGTAGTTGTGATGTGTGGGCTCCAGAGCGCAGGCTCAACAGTTGTGGCACAGGGGCTTAGTTGCTCCACAGCATGTGGGATCTTCCCCATCCAGGGGTCGAACCCATGTCCTCTGCATTGGCAGAAGGACTCTTAACCACTTCCCATCCAGGGAAGTCCTATCTATTGAACTTAATTTGTGGTTTGGTATGGTTAATATCTGTTTTTGCATGAAATATGAAACTTTTAAAATCTTAATTATTTTTAAATATTTTACCATCAGCTTTATATTACAGAAGCATAGATGTTAGTCCATAGCCTATAAACTACTAAATGTATATTGGGACACTTCTACAAGTTGTGTGAATATCATGGTATGCTAACACAGTGGCATCTTTAGTTTAAAACAATTATCTTTTGGCTTTATGTAATTTAATTTATCTTAATGCTCCAGGCTTCTTCTATCTCATTAGAAAGCTCACTAATGCTGGTTATCCTTGTAAAAATAATTTATTAAAAAAGAATTAACAGGGAATCCCCGGAAGTCCCGTGGTTAAGACTTGGCACTTTCACTGCTGTGGGCTAGGGTTGGATCCCTGGTTGGGGAACTAAGATCCCAGAAGCCATGCAGCATGGCCAAAAAGAAAACAAAATTAATAAAAAAATTGATAAATACTCCACGCTGCCCATATGAGACTACAGCCTATTTTCAAGAAGAGATAGATCAGTTTTTTGGTGTAGTCCAACTGTCCATCAATGAGGGTTGATTAGAAACAATCACCTTTCACAGAGAAAATAGTGGTGACCTGTCAAATAGGTTGTGCATCGAAAACAAATGTATTCACTACTAAAAAATTCAATTTAGTATACTGATACCATTTTAATCAGAGGTTAAAGTTAAATGCTGGATTTTTAAGATGCTCATAGAAATGATTCTCTTAACTTTGTGTCATGCTAGGTTTTTTTCCCTCACTTTTCTGTTTCTGGCCTTATATATCAGATTGCTCTATAATAAGCACCATGTAACCCTCCAAATTGTTTTATTTTATTGTAAATTACTTGAAGCCATCAACTAAAACTCATTTAAATGTAGACATATTTAAAGTGTGATAACATAAAGTTGAAACTAGTTTTCTTCAATTTTCAAACTGTAGATATAAATGTTCTGATGAAGTAGTGAACATCAAGTCAATTTTTGTTTTGGGAAGTTGGCAACTATGTTATTGTACTCACTAAATGTATATGCCTTCAAGAGGATAAATGAACAAATAGCTGTACAACAAAGGTGCTAAAATGCTTTACAGCATACAGCAAAGGAAGAAAGAGTGCAGCGAGGAAGAGAGAAAAGAAGATCCACAGGAGAAGAACCATTAAGAAATTACCTCTTAAGAGTCATTGTGGGAGAATTATTTATACACATCTCTGTTCTTAAATTCTAAGGACATGGTGGAAAACATTTAATGCAAGGTTTTCCCTATTATTTTTAAAGGAATCATTCTTTTTTTTGTTTGTTTGTTGCTATCTTGTTTTTATTGTCAGTCTATGTCCAATTAGTTTGTCAAACAATAGCTGACATGCTTCATTCATTTCCCATTTACTTAAAACTTAGGAAATTATAATTTATATTGAAGTGAATAACCATTCAAGCAAATGGGCATGCTCAATTTTTACACATTTTAGTGACAATAGTGTAAGTTTACATATATTCATTATTTTAAATAAACTAAACATATCTTTGGAATTTCTTCCCTTGGTTTCAGGGTTAAATTGTCTAAATGAAAATAAGAAGATATTTTTAAATATATGCCCATAGTTATTTGTTGGATTATATATTGTTTAGTCTATTTCATGTATGGATTCATTGCTGATTCAAATTGAAGGGAAAATAGAATTGCTTCTTCAGTCTCTTTTTTTTTAATGTTCTAGTCCACTTCTAAATATATTGTAACATTAATTGCCATTCAGCACTTGATTTCTCCTGTATAAGGTCCACACTGGAGATTTTTAGAAAGTAATAAAATACATGCTATTTTGGTTCATGAGGTATGTTTTGTTTTGTGAAAAATATTATTTGTGTAAGTCTTAAAAACAGAAACATCGGGCTTCCCTGGTGGCGCAGTGGTTGAGAGTCCATCTGCGGATGCAGGGGACACGGGTTCGTGCCCCGGTCTGGGAAGATCCCACGTGCTGCGGAGTGGCTGGGCCCGTGAGCCATGGCCACTGAGCCTGCGCATCCGGAGCCTGTACTCCAAAATGGGAGAGACCACAACAGTGAGAGGCCCGTGTACCACAAAAAAAAAAAAGAAACATTATTTTTTGAGTTTATGCTAATTTTTACCCATAAAAGTAGTATCCTGTTATATTTAATCATATTAATTTCATATTTAAAATAACTGTGGCAGGATAATTTCTTTAAATATTAATTTGTATTTTGTTTCCATTTCAAGAATTTAGCAAAATCTTTGTTTCCTACCCTCAGCCATTTGCTGATGGCTATGCTTTGAGAATTACACTGGCTGAGATCTCAGAATTTGTGGAACTTGTTTATCAAAGGGAAGAAGGGGTCCCAAAGAATAGAAGAGAGAGAAAGAACCATACTGTAGAAGACTTTGAACTTTCCTCAAAGCAGAGGCGGTGACAGGGGATGGAATAGTGAGACCAGACATTATTTGAACATAGTGTCCCAGATTAAAATGTGGCTGTGGGATGCCCAATTAGGTAGTAGGAATACTGTAAGAGGGGTATTTCTGAAAATGGTTGGAACAGAAGCTCCTCAGAGACAGGCAGCAAGAATCAGCACTGGAGAGCAGCACCACTTTATACTCTCACCAATGCAGACGCATGACCACTTCTTTTACTCCCAAACTTATACCAACCTTGATAAGGATATCTTAGGAGTTTTATGACTTGTTGGATTTTCCTAGATTCAAGGATATTTGTGATTTATTGAAGGACATCATTCTAGATACAAGATCAATAGAAATGCCATAAAGTTCACTATCAGCGTCTTAGGAAGACCATGTGGTAATGTTGTCCAGAAGCATTTAACTTGAGTGCAAAGTTTTTGAGCTGACATTTTCCACCAATTATTCTGTACAATGGGCTCCCAGTTTACTCTACAACTTTGGTGTCCTTCACAGAGTGCCTCACACAAGGCTATGTGTAACCATCTGCCATTCATTCATATCTGATAAGTTATTTCTAACTACTGATGGATGGCTATAAGGTTTCCATGGTGGAAGATCTCTTGGGGTTAAGTGGCCTCTGCTACCCCATATCATCCAGGTTTGCATGACAATGTGTCCATCCAGAGGCTCTGATTACCTATTACATGGATGTTTTGTACTTGGATTGCCACCAGAACACTGCCTAATGCATCAGAGATGAGCTGCACTTTCTGATTGGTCTGATTATTCCAAGTTGTAATGACTGGTCCCTTGGACACAAGGTGATGGGTGCCCTCAAGCTTATCTCTCTAAATAAAAAGAATTCTCCAAGTAGCCCCATGGAGAAGGCACTTCTAGGAGTTCTGATCAGCAGCCTCTACTGAGGCCCCAGCCAATAGCCAGATATGTGAATGAATGAACCTTCAAATGGTTTTACCCCCCAGGCTTTGAGTATTCCAACTGAGGCCTTAAACATTTTTTAACAAAAACAAGAAATTCTTGTTCTGTCCTTTCCAAATTCCTAACCCTAGGAGTCTGTGAGAATAATAAAATGGTTGTTGTTTTGTGTCTCCAAGTTTGAGGGTATTTGTTACTCAGCAAGAGTTAACTATAATATAAGTTGGTACCTATAAGTGGAGTGCTGCTATAACAAAAAACAAAAATGTATGGCATAGACTTTAAGACAAAGCAGTAGATGGAAGGGCCTTGGAGAGAGTAATAGAAAAAGCATACAGGGCCTTAAAGGGGCTGTTGGTAAAGGCTTAAAGAAAATCAGAAGCTGATGGAAAAGGAGCTCTGCTTATGTATTAGCAGAAAGTCAGCGATGCTCTTCTATGGTAACATGGAAAATAGGAAATATACCTAATAAACTTGATGATCTATGTACATATAGAGATATACAGGCAAATAATTGAAAGGGCCTTCTGCCTTTTTTCACTGAATATAAAACATGTGGAAGGGGAGATGTGAGCTAAAGAATTAACTTTTATTATAAAGAATGTAGGACTTCTTGAATTTGAAAATAATAGTCTATTTTGTCCAGCTTCTCCAGTGATTCTCAAATTAGTAAAGGCTTTAGGCCAAAGATCAAAACCAGATTGGAAGTGTTAACTCTGTTGTTAGAACTTCAAAATGATGTAAGGCAGTTCCTCCTAGAATCTTTCAGATAGACAAAGGCCTTCTAAGGATCTTAAGGACATACCTTACAGACCCTTTTTGCTAAACAATAAGGCATATAAGAATTTTAAGGTAGTTACCCCACAGCAGTCTTTAGAGGGAGCCAAAGGTAGAGAAATCTCTTTTGTTATGGCTTTTGTTTAATGGAGTGGTTTATAAATTAGTACTAAAAAGCCCAGAGTTTTTCAAGGAATTGTATCAGCTTCGATTGAAAGGGATAGAGAGAGTAGTACAAAATGAAGTCCTTTGGACTCCATGAGGAAGCAGGCTGAGAAAACTACTCAGCTGCAAATATGAGCTTTTCTGTTTTTTAATGAAACAAGAAAAGATGACTCAGAGGGTTGAACCAAGCAACCAGAGGGTAGAATGATGAGTGGTAGAGAGCAATGTCAAAGCAGCAGGACAGAAGAAGGAACTGGCAACATGTTCACATTAGATTTCAGAGTTGTTAAGGACCAGTGATTGCTGAATTCTTTTCATTTCTCCCTCCTTTCATTTCCATCAGAATGTCTATAGTGATTAGGCTAGTCCTCCCCCACAATTGTATGTTGGATATATGGAGTAGATAACTTGTAACTTTAGTTTGCATATCTTCATTACAAGAGATACTCAAGGAACTATACCCAAAAAACCAAATCTGAGGATCTTCATCTATTCCTGGACCTGATTTAGAGAATGAAATCTTGTAGTTAACCTGCTGTCATAATGGGGTTAGATTTGGAGAAGAGGATTAGTATATGTTGCATGTGGGAAAGATGTTAATTGTCGTAACCAGTGGGCAGATTGTGGCAGATTGTATTTTCCAAAGTTGACTAGAGCAATATCTCCCATACTACATACTCTTCCTAAAATGTGACTTTGATATTTCTTCCATCAAGAGCTGGGTCTAAGATACCTTCTGGTATCACTTACATGTGAAATCTTTAAAAAAAGAAAAGCTGAACTTTTAGAAACAGTGAGTAGAATGGTGGTCATCAGGGGCTGCTGGCAGTGCGTGAGGATGAGGAGATGCTTGTCCAAGTGCAGAAACTTCTGGTTATTAAGATGGATAAGTTTTAAGGATCTAATGTCCAGCATGGTGACTATAGTTAATAATACTGTGATGTACACCTGAAATTTGCTAAGAAAGTAGATCTTAAGCATTTTCATCAAAAAAAGGTAACTGAGCAGGTGATGTGTGTTAATTAACTTGATTGTGGTAGTAATCATTTAGCAATGTATACATATATCATATCATCACATTGTATACTTTACATATACAATTTTGTTAATTATACATCAATAAAGCTGTGGGGGAAGGGTGAAAAAAAAGAGCTGGGGTCTATGTTTCCTCCTATTTAATCTGAGTGAGCTTGTAACTATAGCACAAGTGATGCTGTGTGACTGCTAAGGCTAGAACATAAAAGGTGATAGAGCTTCAACTTGTGATTCTTGGGACACATGCTCTCGGAACCCAGCCACCATGCTGTTGATGAAATCTAAGCAGGTGCATGAATCCACCAGGCAATCCCAGCTGAGATCAGAGGTCACAGTCCGTGTCAATTGCCAAACATGGGAGTGAGTGAGGCCTCAGGTGATGTTAGGCCTCAGCCTTTGAGTCTTCCCAGCTGATGCTCCAAACACTGTGGAGCAAAGACAATCCATCCCTGATGTATCTTTTCCAAATTCCTAACTCACAGAATCTGTGTACATAATAAATAAGTTGTTGCATACTATTAAATTTGGATTGTTTGTTACATAGCAACAGTGACTGGAACAGGACCTATCAATAGCCAGTACTCTTTATTCCTAAACCAGGTTCTAGCCAGGCAGGTAGAAAGTTCTACCAGAAAGTTCTGTCTGAGCAACTTCATCTCTAGACTTTTGAAATGTGTTTTAAAATTTTAGTCTGGAAATAGTACAACTGTGGAAACCTCATTACTGCTTGGACTAGGAGTTCATTACAGAGATATATTTGTAGAATGTATTACATATATCAGACAGGCCAGTCTTCTTCAACCTTTCTATGCTAACACACCTAAGGGATGAGTCCCTTTCTTATAAGTAACAGTGTCTCGCCAAAGCAGTGACTTTTTGATATAAGAGTAGGAAGTATGTATCATAATATACAAGTGGTAAGAAGAGGGAATGTGTAGTTTGAAAAAGCCCCTGACCCCTGGAGATTCTTATGAGTTCTCCGTTTGAGATTCAATTATTGGTATACTAATATCCCTCTGAGAACTGAGACAGGTTTCCATTTCTTAGCAGCCAGGGCCATTGAAAAGGACAAAGGAGATCATTAGGAACTGAAATTAGTTTACAAATGCCCTTGGATTGCCACATAAGGCTCTGGAGATTCATATTTATTTATTTTTTTTCTTTTTTCATATTTGTTTAAAAATGGCCCTTTGGTTGGTATAAAATTTCAGAGATGCAGATAGAGGCTTCACACAACTAAAGCTATTTTAAAGAGAGGCAGAAAAGCTGTCATTAAGTGCTACTGGGCTCTTTCTCTCAGTGAGTCCCCTCCCCTATGATAATGTGGTTATTTCAAAAGTGCTGAGAAAGTGTAAAATTTTATCATCAAATTTTGATTCAAGGCATTTGTTATGTGGTCTGACTCAGATCAATTTGTTGTCCGATGGAGGTCAAACTCAGTCCAAGATAACAAGAGCAAAGATACAGAATTAGAAAGATGATTGTTTCAGTTGACTTCTCTTCCCTGGCATTTTCAAACCAAGCTCATTACTTTACCCTTACTCCCAGTACTTTGTAGCTATATTGTCCCATCTTTGTTATACTTTGTCAATCTTTGTCCGCTTATCTTAACTTGGGTCTATAATGTTATTTATTTCATTATGAATGCCTCTCATTCTTTTTGATGTGACATTCTTTCTCCTTCCTTTTGCCCAAGGTCAATGACTTTCTGATTTCCAGATTGTTCTATTTCACTTGTTCAAAGCAACCAGCAAATTTACAGGAAAAATAAAGTCACATGCAACATTGAACAAAGATGCTGGAGTGGGGAAAATGGGAGAATAGGGTGGTATCTAGATTTCCTTCTAATATTGAAGGTGGGGACTGAAGTTCTCAGAGAACCAGAGGCTTTATGACCAGGAAGACATCCAGAACCCTTGTTTCATTATAAAGAAGCTTATTATACAATAAGCTCCCTAAGATCTGGGATTTTTGTCAGTTTTGTTCACTGATCTACCCAAGTGCCTACAATAGTTCCTGGCATATAATAGGCGCTTAATATAAAATTTATTGAATGATTAAATGCAATTTCCCTTATGTCTGGAACACAGCCTGATATAGAGGAAATACCATTGGCTCTGAATTAATCCTTTATCTGACATCAAATTTTGGACTTAAGAGTTCGGTTATGGAACTACTTCCTCTTTTAAATCTATATTCTTTCCTTAGTTGTTATCACCTACTCTTGTGGCTTCAATTACCACCTATAAATGTTGTTGCCCACATTTCTATTTCTACCTCCAATTCCATATAGTCAAGTACCTACTTGACATTTCTGCTTGAATGACCAACAGGCATCTCAAACTCATCATATTTAAAACTGAACTCATTATCTTCCCCCTCATATCAGCTACTAAGTTGAATCAACCCTCCTGTGGTGTACATGGCATTGATTGAGCCTAGTTTTAGCCTTTTAAAGTCTCAGAATATTATTTCCAGCAGCAGACTCCTGATATATCCTTAATAAAATCCCCTTACTTATCTTATTTGCACCAGCTCACCAGAATTGGAGAGAAATAGAAAGGAAAACAACTCTCAATCTCTCTTCCTTCTGGCTATCATCCTAGAAAATTTCAAGTTTAAGATTTGAGTTAATTTTGAGTTTGAGATCTATTCAAGTTCTGAAACATAGAATAAGAGGTTGATAAGGAAGACCAGGATTAAAGCTATAGTATAGTCTCCATGTAAATGAAGGGGTATATAAAAGGAAACACTCATTATAACTTTGAACAACACAAGAAATGTTAAGGTCAAATATCAGGGTCAGGACAGAGTTTCTTAATATTAACATTAGCATTTTGGCCCTACTGACACTTTGAGCCAAATAATTCTGTGTTGGGGGGGGTAGATGAGGGGGCTTCCCTGAGTGTTTTATGATGTTGAGTGGCATTCCTGGCCTCTACTCATTAGACACCAGTAACAACAACCCCACAGTTTTGACAACCAAAAACTTCTTCAGACATTGCTAAATGTCCCCTGAGTGGCAAAATTTCCCCCAATTGATAGCCATTGATCTGGAGAATTGTTTTATCAGAGATTTATGATCTGAGAAATCATATTAAAGAACTATCAACTAATGGAGTTATTACCAAATCCTTCTGTCCATACCCTTTACCTATTGCGGTAATGAGAAAAAGTGAAGTTTTGAATGGGCATGGATTATCACTCTCACAATTACTATTACAAATTATAGTATGGTTTATCAGGAAGCCAGTAAATTACTCTGTTATATTTGTGAAACATGAATAATAACATTTCAATAATTGATGAAGATAAAGGGAAATATCTTTATCAGTTTAAAAGACTACTTCAGAGAAAAACAAGTTTCTGATACTTCTCAGCACCTGATGGAAAGGTGGTAGATTACATGAACTAACAAGAAGTATTGCTAGTTCTAAATGACAGCATTACCTTTGTCAGGCACTGGCAGAACATGGATGCTGTCTATTTAAAGAATCAAGCCACCCGAATTTAGCCAATTTGAAAAAATATCTAGAAAAGTACTAGTTCTGTGGGAATGCTATTCAAGAGGGGCTCATGCAAAGAAGAATCTCAGAGAAGTCCAGACAAAGCCTCATACATTCTTGTCCTTAGCCAGCCCAGCTGTATGAGCAACAAGATCCCAGTCATTCCTGTATCATTGCTGACACTAATTTCTAAGATACCATATTCTTCCTTGGTCTTCACTGTCTCCAACCTCTGGCTTCTCTTAGAGAAGGGATTGAATAACACTTTCAGATTAGATGTTACCAGGCATAAGTAGGTAGTGGTTTTCTTAGATTATAATTTAAAGATTTCAAGCTATGCTACAGGGCCAAGATTTACAGTAAAGTTATGCCATCTCAGGTACTCAACTTGTAGGAAATGGAAACTATTTATCCCCATGGAGGAAATTAGGTCTGTTTGGAATTCCCAGAGTACCTGGTACTCTGTTTTAGCAAACATGTCTGAAAACTTGTGCCCGTCTCTAGACAGTATCTATACCTGCCAGCTATGTTGTCCTACATAAATCTTTGCTGACTCAATTTATGGGGTAGGGGATAGATACAGAGCATGGTGAGCTAAGAGAAAAGGGCCCTCCAACCAAGAGACTCATCTATGACATGAAAGAGACTTTATGGTTCTATACACAACCATATATGCATACATATACAACATATACAACAAAAGCTTCACACAATAATTATTTTTTAAAATGACATATATTTTTATATTTCTTACTCCATCCTGTTCTTCTTCATTTTATAAAAATGCTGTTTGTGACCTGCTGACTTGATTTCAATACTTAATGGGCTATGATCTGCAGTTTGAAAAATATTCTTTTAGGGTAACTAAGATTTACTTTAAGAATGACATAATTTGGAAATAGTCAGGTATTATGCCAAGTGTTTCACTGATCTGTGCAAGGGAAATAGAATCATGTGGGATTGTTTTACACATTTGACTTTTCTCAGAGGATCAGGAAATATTTGTGAGAGCATTAGCAATGACTGTGATTATTAAAAGAGAAAAGACCTTAGAACTAATTTGGACCTGGATTTTCTTTTGTTTTGTTTGCCAAGTGTGACTGAAGGCATTAAATCCACTGTGAAACTTCTGCATACTTCAAAAGATGTCCAAATTTGACAGCCTGACTGAAAACAATCCATAATGGCAAGCCATAGTATTAATGAACTAAGTATCTTGTTTTTAAAACCAGAGCGCAGAACTCGTAGGAACGGACTCCTGGAAACCAAATCTTTTACCCATGATACCTAAAATTAAAGGGCTCTAATCATGGTTGCTTAGATTTTGTGGAAGACCTGTTTCTCTCTAAATAAGCTATTCTGCAAAGTAGTCCAGGTGATAGACACACAAAAATTCAGAACCCCCCCATCATGACTCTCAGGGGATTCACAACCTAAAATATTTGATTACCTTGCTGAAAATGCCAGGAAATGGGGAGTGGTGGCAGAGAAAAAGGGTTAAGAGTCAGACATGTCATTCTTAGCACTTGTCTACAAAGGCTCTAAGAAAAACGCCACATTCTTTACCCTTCATTTTACATATTTAGCAGGTATCCTGATGTCCACAGACGACCAAATTGGAATGGGTGTTGAGGCTGGAAGTTCAGTAAGCCTGACCTATCATGTAGATAGATAAAGTGAGAAAAAACAGGAAGTTACCAGATTAAACATTAATGTGGCTCACAACAGTGGTGACAATGCTGAAGTGTGGTGCCAGGGACTCCAAGATGGATGATGAGTACTGTTGTAGACTTTGGGTCTCCTTGTCCAATATAAAATGAATGACAGGTGAATACTTATATCCCATCTAATGAAACTAAAGTTTGAAGCCACTACCTGTGTAAAAAGAGCTGGCAGAAAATGGGGTGCATACCCGCGGGTGGACAAATATGATCTATTGCCTAAGGATGAATTGGGGAAAGATAATTTTCCTCCATCTGTGAGCCCAGTGCTTGGAAACTAAGGCAAGAATATGAAGCCTCTGTCCTTTGCTTAGGAAAAGTTACAGTTGACTGTGCCTGATTTCCATGAGAAACAAAAGAAGCTAGGATAGAGAGTGGGTCAGAAAATGAGGTTGGAGTGGTTGCCTTTATAAGATAGGGAATCTGTCTACTTACAACCATAGGTTTTCTAATGGGCAGTGTTTTTTGAGGATGTAGCTCCTCCAGGTAGGTCTCAGGAAGTTCCAGAAGACACAAAGAGCCTGAGGGCCTACTCTCTAGGGTGGAAGGGATCAGAGATAGAAAGGAAAATGCTAATCTTGAAAAAGAGTACTAATTCACAGGAAAGGTAATTTGTAATCTGCATTATAGCCCAGCTTTATACAATCACCTTGTTTTCTGCCAGGAGAGGATGTCACAAAGTCCAGGGTTGTTTGGTATGTGAGAATCTGGGCCTGTGAGCCAAGCATAGAGTGCTTAGAAAAAGAATTGATTATTCTGCTCCTGGGTCCCTCAGGGGGCCACCCCTATGGGCACATGCACTTGTGCTGCTCTTGCCATGCGCTCCCTCCCTCTGCCTTTCACTTCCCAGCTGTCAAGATATTGGAAGCTTTGAAACTCAGCAAAGAAAGGATACTTATTGAGAACAGTCTGTTAAATGTCAAGCAATATCCAGATATTACCTGTACTATGCTTGTCCCCTGTCCGAAGCTGGGATTCTTCCACTGGGTGAGTGGTCTTGGGCCCCACATTATCATTACTCATTTGGTTGATGAGGACATATTTGATGAGGACAGTTGCTGCTGGTATCCCAGGACTGCCTGCTTGCTGAAACATTCTGTAAAAGCTCTGTGCACCCTGCAGTTGAGTGCTCCAAAGAGGTAAGAGTACTCAGAGAGGAAAAGTAGTGCTGCACAAAATTAAAATAGAATGGCCATGGTTCTACCAATTTAAAGAAAAAATAATACTTATAGTTAGAAGACCATGCTTGGGGCAGAGTCAAGATGGCAGAATAGGAGGACATAGAATTTGTCTCTCCTTAGAAGTACATCAAGAATACATCTACAAATGAAACAATTCTCATGGAGCACCTGCTGAGTACTACTGAAAGACCTCAGACACCTAAAAGGATGAGAAAAATCCCCACTCAAATGGGTAGGACAAAAGAAAGAAAAAAAGAAAAGAAGAAACTGGAAGGGACCAGCAACCCTGGTGGAGAGATGAAGTTTGCTCTCATTCAGATTTGATAGACAAATCAAAAGATTTAAAGACAAGCAAAAGCTAAGAGAATTCAGCACTACCAAACCAGCTTTACAACAAATGCTAAAGGGAACTTCTCTAGGTGGGAAACAAAAGAGAATAAAAAACGATTATGAAAACAAATCCAAAACAATAAAGAAAATGGAAATAGGAATGTGCATATTGATGATTACCTTAAATGTAAATGGATTAAATGCTCCAACCAAAAGACACAGACTGGCTGAATGGATAGAAAAACAAGACCTGTATATATGCTGTCTACAAGAGACCCACTTCAGATCTAGGGACACATACAAACTGAAAGTGAGAAGATGGAAAAACACATTCCAAACTAATGGAAATCAAAAGACAGCTGAAGTAGCAAAACTAATAACAGACAAAATAGACTTTAAAATAAAGACAGTTACAAGAGACAAGGGAGGACACTACATAATGATCGAGGGAAAATCCAAGAAGATATAACAATTCTAAATATTTATGCACCCAATAGAGGAGCACCTCAATACATAAGGCAAACTCTATAGCCATAAAAGAAGAAATCAACAGTAACACCAAAATAGTGGGGGACTTGAACACTCCACTTACATCAATAGACAGACCATCCAGACAGGAAAATTAATAAGGAAACACGAGCCTCAAGTGACACATTAGACCAGACAGACTTCACTGATATTTATAGAAAACTCCACCTGAAAGCAGCAGAATACACTTTCTTCTCAAGTGCACACAGAACATTCTCCAGGATAGATCACATCCTGGGTCACAAATCAGGCCTTGGTAAATTTGAGAAAAATTTGTGTCAAACATCTTTTCTGAACACAATGCTGTGAGCTTAGTAATCTATTATGGGCAAAAATAGTAAACACCACAAACACATGGAGGCTAAATAAGGTGCTACTAAATAACCAATGGATTACTGAAGAAATCAAAGAGGAAATCAAAAAATGCCTAGAAAAAAAAAAAAGTGACCAAAAACCTATGGGATGCAGAGAAAGCAGTTCTAAGAGGGAAGTTTATAGCAATAAAATCCTACCTCAAGAAAGAAGAAAAATCTCAAATAAAAAACCTAACATTACACCAAAGCAACTAGAGAAAGGAAGACAAACAAAACTTAAAGTTAGCAGAAGGAAAGAAAACATAAAGACCAAAGCAGAAATAAATGAAATAGAGATGAAGAAAACAATAGCAAACGTCAATGAAATTAAAGCTGGTCCTTTGAGAAGTTAAACAAAATTGACAAACCTTTAGCCAGACTCATCAAGAAAAAAAAGGGAGAAGACTCAAAAGAACAGAATTAGAAATGAAAAAGAAGAAGTTACAACTGACTTTGCAGAAATACAAAGGATCATGAGAGACTGCTGCAAGCGGCTCTATGCCAATAAAATGAACAACCTGGAAGAAATGGACAAATTCTTAGAAAAGTACAACCTTCCAAGCCTGAACCAGGAAGAAACATAAAATATAAACAGACCACTCACAAACAATGAAATTGAAACTGTGATTAAAAATCTTCCACCAAACAAAAGTCCAGGAACAGATGACTTCACAGGAGAATTCTATCAAACATTTAGAGAAGGCTAACAACTATCCTTCTCAAACTCTTCCAAAAAATTGCAGAGGGAGGAACACCTCCAAGCTCATTCTATGAGGCCACCATCACCCTGATACCCAAGCCAGACAAATATCATAAGAAAGAAAATTACAGAACAATATCACCAATGAACATAGACATAAACTTCCTCAACAAAATACTAAGAAATAGAATGCATCAGCACATTAAAATGATCATACACCATGATCAAGTGGGATTTATCCCAGGGATGCAAGGATTCTTCAATATACACAAATCAGTCAATGTGATACACCATATTAAAAAACTGAAGAATAAAATCCATATGATCATCTCAATAGATGCAGAAAAACTTTTCAAAATATTCATCACCCCTTTACTATAAATTTTTTCCAGAAGTGGGCATAGAGGGAACCTACCTCAACATAATAAAGGTCATATATGGCAAACCCACAGCAAACATCATTCTCAATAGTGAAAAACTGAAAGCATTTCCTCTAATATCAGGAAAAAGGCAAGGATGTCCAGTCTGACTTCTTTTATTCAACATGGTTTTGGAAGTCCTAGCCACAGCATTCAGAAAAGAAAAAGAAAAAAAGGAATCCAAATTGGAAAAGAAGTAAAACTGTCACTGTTTGCAGATGACATGATACTATACATAGAAAAGACGCCACCAGAGAACTACTAGAGCCGATGAATGAATTTGGTAAAGTTGCAAGATACAAAATTAATGCACAGAAATCTTTTGCATTCCTATACACTAACAAAAGATCAGAAAGAGAAATAAAGGAAACAATCCCATTTACCATTGCAACAAAAAGAATAAAATACTTAGGAATAAACTTACCTAAGGAGTTAGCTTCAAGAAGGTGGAAGAGTAACACATGAAGATCAACTTCCTCCCCACAAATACATCAGAAATGCATCTACATGTGGAATAATTCCTACAGAACAACTACTGAATGCTGGCAGAAGACCTCAGACCTCCCAAAAGGCAAAAAACTCCCCACGTACCTGGGTAGGGCAAAAGAAAAAAAGAAAAAACAGAGACAAAGGAATACGGACAGGACCTGCACCAGTGGGAGGGAGCTGTGAAGGAGGAAAGGTTTCCCCACAACTAGGAAGCCCCTTCGCAGGCAGAGACTGCAGGTGGCGGAGGGAGGAAGCTTTCAGGCCACAGAGGAGAGCGCAGCAACATGAGTGTGGAGGGCAAAGTGGAGAGATTTCTGCACAGAGGATCAGTGCCGACCGGTACTCACCAGCCTGAGATACTTGTCTGCTCATCCGCCGGGACGGGTGGCGGCTGGGAGCTGACAATTGGGCTTCGGTCAGATCCCAGGGAGAGGACTGGGGTTGGCTGTGTGAACACAGCCTGAAGGGTCTGGTGTGCCACAGCTAGCAGGGAGGGAGTCCAGGAAAATGTCTGGAGCTGCCGAAGAGGCAAGAGACATTTTCTTGCCTTTTTGTTTCCTGGTGCGTGAGGAGAGGGGATTAAGAGCACCGCTTAAAGAAGCTCCAGAGATGGGCGTGAGCCACGGCTATCAGCACAGACCCCATAGACGGGCATGAGATGCTAAGGCTGCTGCTACTGCCACCAAGAAGCCTGTGTGCAAACACAGGTCACTATCTACACCTCACCTTCAGGGAGCCTGTGAAGCCCACCACTGCCAGGGTCCCGTGATCCTGGGACAACTTCCCCGGGAGAACGCACGGTGCACCTCAATCTGGTGCAATGTCACGCCAGCCTCTGCCATCACAGGCTCCTCTGCAATCCATACCTCCTCTCTTCCTGGCCTGAGTGAGCCAGAGCCCCCGAATCAGCTGCTTATTTAACCCCATCCTGTCTGAGCGGACAAAAGATGCTCTCAGGCGACCTACACAAAAAGCGGGTCCAAATCCAAAGCTGAACCTCAGGAGCTGTGCAAACAAAGAAGAGAAAGGGAAATCTCTTCCAGAAGCAGCAGAAGCAGGGGATTAAATCTCCACAATCAACTTGATGTACCCTGAATCTCTGCAATACCTGAATAGACAACAAATCATACCAAATTGAGGAGGTGGACTTTGGGAGCAATGATATATATATATATTTCCCTTTTTCTCTTTTTGTGAGTGTGTATGTGTATGCTTCTGTTTGTGATTTTGTCTGCATAGCTTTGCTTCTACCATTTGTCCTAGGGTTGTCTGTCTGTCATTTTTTTTTTTTGGTATAGATTTTAGCACTTGTTATCATTGGAGGATTTGTTTTTTGCTTTGGTTGCTCTCTTCTTTTTTCTTTCTTATTTTTATTACTTAAAAATTAATAGTTGTTTTTATTTTGTATTTTAATAACTTTATTTTATTTTACATTTTTATTTTATATTATTTTATCTTCTTCAATCTTTCTTTCTTGCTTTTTTCCCCTCCCTTTTATTCTGAGACATGTGGAAGACAGGCTCTTTGTGCCCCAGCCAGGTGTCAGGGCTGTACCTCTGAGGTGGGAAGGCAAGTTCAGGACACTAGTAAAAAAGAGACCTCCCAGCTCCATGTAAAATCAAATGGTGAAAATCTCCCACAGACCTCTATCACAATGCCAAGACCCAGCTCCACTCAATGACCAGCAAGCTACACTGCTGCACAACCTATGCCAAACAACTAGCAAGAGAGGAACACAAGCCCATCCATTAGTACAGAGGCTGCCTAAAATAATAATAAGGCCACTGACAACCCAAAACACACCACAAGACCTGGAACTGCCCACCAGAAGGACAAGATGCAGCCTCATCCACCAGAACACAGGCACTAGTCCCCTCCACCAGGAAGCCTACACAACCCATTGAACCAACCTTACCCAGTGGGGGCACACACCAAAAACAACAAGAACTATGAACATGCAGGCTGCAAAAAGAAGAACAAAAACACAGTAAGTTACACAAAAAAGAAGACAAAGAAACACACAACAGATGAAGGAGCAAGGCAAAAACCCATGATACCTAACAAATGAAGAGGAAATAGGCAGTCTACCTGAAAAAGAATTCAGAAAAATGAGAGTAAAGATGATCCAAAATCTTGGGAATAGAATGGAGAAAATACAAGAAATGTTTAACAAGGACCTAGAAGAACTAAAGAGCAAACACACAGTGATGAACAAAACAATAAATGAAATTAGAAATTCTCTAGAAGGGATCAATAGCAGAATAACTGAGGAAGAGGAAAGGATAAGTGACCTGGAAGATAAAATAGTGGAAATAACTACTCCAGAGCAGAATAAGCAAAAAAGAATGGAAAGAATTGAGGACAGTCTCAGAGACTTCTGGAACAACATTAAACACACCAATATTCGAATTATAGGGGTCCCAGAAGAAGAAGAGAAAAAGAAAGGGACTGAGAAAATATTTGAAGAAATTATAGTTGTAAACTTCCCTAATATGGGAAAGGAAATAGTTAAGTCCAGGAAGCACAGAGAGTCCCATTCAGGATAAATCCAAGGAGAAACATGCCAGGACACACGTTAATGAAACTATCAAAAATTTAATACAAAGAAAAAATATTAAAAGCAGCAAGGGAAAAACAACAAATAACACAAAAGGGAATCCCCATAAGGTCAACAGCTAATTTTTTTTTAACATCTTTATTGGGGTATAATTGCTTTACAATGGTGTGTTAGTTTCTGCTTTATAAAAAAGCGAATCAGTTATACATATACATATATTCCCATATCTCTTCCCTCTTGCGTCTCTCTCCCTCCCACCCTCCCTATCTCACCCCTCCAGGCGGGCACAAAGCACCCAGCAAATAGCCCTGTGCCATGCAGCAGCTTCCCACTAGCTACCTACCATACGTTTGTTAGTGTATATATGTCCAGGCCTCTCTCTCACACTGTTACAGTTCACCCTTCCCCCTCCCCATATCCTCAAGTCCGTTCTCCAGTAGGTCTGTGTCTTTATTCCTGTCTTACCCCTAGGTTCTTCAAGGCATTTTTTTCTTAAATTCCATATATATGTGTTAGCATATGGTATTTGTCTTTCTCTTTCTGACTTACTTCACTCTGTATGACAGAATCTAGGTCTATCCACCTCATTACAAATAGCTCAATTTAGTTTCTTTTTATGGCTGAGAAATATTCCATTGTATAAATGTGCCATATCTTCTTTATCAATTCATCCGATGATGGGCACTTAGGTTGTTTCCATCTCCGGGCTATTGTAAATAGAGCTGCAATGAACATTTTGGTACATGACTCTTTTTGAATTTTGGTTTTCTCAGGGTATATGCCCAGTAGTGGGATTGCTGGGTCATATGGTAGTTCTATTTGTAGTTTATAAGGAACCTCCATACTGTTCTCCATAGTGGTTGAACCAATTCACATTCCCACCAGCAATGCAAGAGTGTTCCCTTTGTTCCACACCCTCTCCAGGATTTATTGTTTCTAGATTTTTTGATGATGACCATTCTGACTGCTGTGAGATGATATCTTATTGTAGTTTTGATTTGCATTTCTCTAATGATTAATGATGTTGAGCATTCCTTCATATGTTTGTTGGCAGTCTGTGTATCTTCTTTGGAGAAATGTCTATTTAGGTCTTCTGCCCATTTTTGGATTGGGTTGTTTGTTTTTTTGTTATTGAGCTGCATGAAATGCTTGTAAATTTTGGAAATTAATCCTTTATCACTTGCTTCATTTGCAAATATTTTCTCCCATTCTGAGGGTTTTCTTTTGGTCTTGTTTATGGTTTCCTTTGCTGTGCAAAACATTTGAAGATTCATTAGGTCCCATTTGTTTAGTTTTGTTTTTATTTCCATTTCTCTAGGAGGTGGGTCAGAAAGGATCTTGCTGTGATTTATGTCATAGAGCGTTCTGCCTATCTTTTCCTCTAAGAGTTTGATAGTTTCTGGACTTACATTTAGGTCTTTAATCCATTTTGAGCATTTTTTTGTGTATGGTGTTAGGGAGTGATCTAATCTCATACTTTTACATGTACCTGTCCAGTTTTCCCAGCACCACTTATTGAAGAGGCTGTCCTTTCTCCACTGTATATTCCTGCAACGTTTATAAAAGATAAGGTGTCCATATGTGCGTGGGTTTATCTCTGGGCTTTCTATCCTGTTCCATTGATCTATATATCGGTTCTTGTGCCAGTACCATACTGTCTTGATTACTGTAGCTTTGTAGTATAGTTTGAAGTCAGGGAGCCTGATTTCTCCAGCTCCGTTTTTCATTTGCAAGATTGCTTTGGCTATTCGGGGTCTTTTGTGTTTCCATACAAATTGTGAAATTTTTTGTTCTATTTCTGTGAAAATTGCCAGTGGTAGTTTGATAGGGATTGCATTGAATCTGTAGACTCCTTTGGGTAGTAGAGTCATTTTCACAATGTTGATTCTTCCAATCTAAGAACATGGTATATCTCTCCATCTATTTGTATCATTTTTAATGTTTTTCATCAGTGTCTTATAATTTTCTGCATACAGGTCTTTTCTCTCCTTAGGTAGGTTTTTTCCTAGGTATTTTATTCTTTTCATTGCAGTGGTAAATGGGAGTGTTTTCTTGATTTCACTTTCAGATTTTTCATCATTAGTATATAGGAATGCCAGAGATTTCTGTGTATTAATTTTGTATCCTGCTACTTTACCAAATTCATTCATTAGTTCTAGTAGTTTTCTGGTAGCATCTTTAGGATTCTCTATGCATAGTATCATGTCATCTGCAAACAGTGACAGCTTTACTTCTTCTTTTCCGATTTGGATTCTTTTTATTTCCTTTTCTTCTCTAATTGCTGTGGCCGAAACTTCTGAAACTATGTTGAATAAGAGTGGTGAGAGTGGGAAACCTTGTCTTGTTCCTGATCTTAGTGGAAATGCTTTCAGTTTTTCACCATTGAGGATGATGTTGGCTGTGGGCTTGTCATATATGGCCTTTATTATGTTGAGGAAAGTTCCCTCTATGCCTACTTTCTGAAGGGTTTTTATCATAAATCGATGTTGAATTTTGTCAAAAGCTTTCTCTGCATCTATTGAGATGATCATATGATTTTTCTCCTTCAATTTGTTAATATGGTTTATCACATTGATAGATTTGCGTATATTGAAGAATCCTTGCATTCCTGGAATAAACCCCACTTGATCATGACGTATGATCCTTTTAATGTGCTGTTGGATTCTGTTTGCTAGTATTTTGTTGAGGGTTTTTGCATCTATGTTCATCAGTGATATTGGCCTGTAGTTTTCTTTCTTTGTGACATCTCTGTCTGGTTTTGGTATCAAGGTGATGGTGGGCTCGTAGAAGGAATTTGGGAGTGTTCCTCCCTCTACTATATTTTGGAAGAGTTTGAGAAGGATAGGTATTAGCTCTTCTCTAAATGTTTGATAGAATTCGCCTGAGAAGCCATCTGGTCTTGGGCTTTTGTTTGTTGGAAGATTTTTAATCACAGTTTCAAGTTCAGTGCTTGTGATTGGTCTGTTCACATTTTCTATTTCTTCCTGATTCAGTATTGGCAGGTTGTGCATTTCTAAGAATTTGTCCATTTCTTCCAGATTGTCCATTTTTTTGGCACAGAGTTGCTTGTAGTAATCTCTCATAATCTTTTTTATTTCTGCAGTGTCAGTTGTTACTTCTCCGTTTTCATTTCTAATTCTATTGATTTGAGTCTTCTCCCTTTTTTTCTTGATGAGTCTGGCTAATGGTTTATCTAGTTTGTTTATCTTCTATAGGAACCAATTTTAGCTTTATTGATCTTTGCTATTGTTTCCTTCATTTCTTTTTCATTTATTTCTGATCTTATTTTTATGATTTCTTTCCTTCTGCTAACTTTGGGGTTTTTTTCTTCTTCTTTCTCTAATTGCTTGAGGTGCAAGGTTAGGTTGTTTATTCGAGATGTTTCCTGCTTCTTAAGATGGGCTTGTATTCCTATAAACTTACCACTTAGAACTGCTTTTGCTGCATCCCATAGGTTTTGGGTCATCGTGTCTCCATTGTCATTTGTTTCTAGGTATTTTTTAAATTTCCTCTTTGATTTCTTCAGTGATCACTTCGTTATTAAGTAGTGTATTGTTTAGCCTCCATGTGTTTTTATTTTTTACAGATCATATCCTGTAATTGAAATCTAGTTTCATGGCGTTGTGGTCGGAAAAGATACTTGTAACAATTTCAATTTTCTTAAATTTCCCAAGGCTTGTTTTGTGACCCACGATATGATCTATCCTGGAGAATGTTCCATGAGCACTTGAGAAAAATGTGTTCTGTTGTTTTTGGATGGAATGTCCTATAAATATCAATTAAGTCCATCTTGTTTAATGTATCATTTAAAGCTTGTGTTTCCTTATTTATTTTCATTTTGGATTATCTGTCCATTGGTGAAAGTGGGGTGTTAAAGTCCCCTAATATGAATGTGTTACTGTCGATTTCCCCTTTTATGGCTGTTAGTTTTTGCCTTATGAATTGTGGTGCTCCTATGTTGGGTGCAAAAAGATTTACAATTGTTATATCTTCTTCGTGAATTGATCCCTTGATCATTATGTAGTGTCCTTCCTTTTCTCTTCTAATAGTCTTTATTTTAAAGTCTGTTTTGTCGGATAAGAGAATTGCTACTCCAGCTTTCTTTTGATTTCCATTTGCATGGAATATCTTTTTCCATCCCCTTACTTTCAGTCTGTATGTGTCTCTAGGTCTGAAGTGGGTCTCTTGTAGATAGCATATATAAGGGTCTTGTTTTTGTATCCATTCAGCCAATCTGTGTCTTTTGGTGGGAGCATTTAGTCCATTTACATTTAAGGTAATTATCAATATCTATGTTCCTATTCCCATTTGCTAAAATGTTTTGGGTTCGTTGTTATAGGTGTTTTCCTTCTCTTGTGTTTCCTGCCTAGAGAAGTTCCTTTAGCATTTTTTGTAAGGCTGGTTTGATGGTGCTGAACTCTTTCAGCTTTTGCTTGTCTGTAAAGGTTTTAATTTCTCCATCAAATCTGAATGAGATCCTTGCTGTGTAGAGTAATCTTGGTTGCAGGTTTTTCTCCTTCATCACTTTCAGTATGTCCTGCCACTTTCTTCTGGCTTGCAGAGTTTCTGCTGAGAGATCAGCTGTTAACCTTATGGGGATTCCCTTGTGTGTTATTTGTTGTCTTTCCCTTGCTGCTTTTAATATGCTTTCTTTGTATTTAATTTTTGACAGTTTGATTAATATATGTCTTGGCATATTTCTCCTTGGATTTATCCTGTATGGGACTCTCTGTGCTTCCTGGACTTGATTAACTATTTCCTTTCCCATATTAGGGAAGTTTTCAACTATAATCTCTTCAAATATTTTCTCAGTCCCTTCCTTTCTCTCTTCTTCTTCTGGAACCCCTATAATTCGAATGTTGGCATGTTTAATGTTGTCTCAAAGGTCTCTGAGACTGTCCCCAGTTCTTTTGTTTTTTTTTGTTTTTTTTTTTTTTGCAGTACACGGGCCTCTCACTGTTGTGGCCTCTCCCGTTGCCGAGCACAGGCTACGGACACGCAGGCCCAGCGGCCATGGCCCACGGGTCCAGCCGCTCCGTGGCACGTGGGATCTCCCTGAACCGGGGCACGAACCCGTGTCCCCTGCATCGGCAGGCAGACTCTCAACCACTGTGCCACCAGGGAAGCCCCCTGTCCCCAGTTCTTTTCATTCTTTTTTCTTTATTCTGCTCTGCAGTAGTTATTTCCACTATTTTATCTTCTAGGTCACTTATCCGTTCTTCTCCCTCTGTTTTTCTGCTATTGATCCTATCTAGAGTATTTTTAATTTCATTTATTGTGTTGTTCATCATTGCTTGTTTCATCTCTATTTCTTCTAGGTTCTTGTTAAATGTTTCTTGCCTTTTGTCCATTCTATTTCCAAGATTTTGGATCATCTTTACTATCATTATTCTGAATTCTTTTTCAGGTAGACTGCCTACTTCCTCTTCATTTGTTAGGTATGGTGCATTTTTATCTTGCTCCTTCATCTGCTGTGTGTTTTTCTGTTTCTCATTTTGCTTATCTTACTGTGTTTGGGGTCTCCTTTTTGCAGGCTGCAGGTTCGCAGTTCCCGTTGTTGTTGATGTCTGTTTCCAGTGGTTAAGGTTGGTTCAGTGGGTTGTGTAGGCTTCCTGGTGGAGGGGACTAGTGCCTGTGTTTTGGTGGATGAGTTTGGATCTTGTGTTTCTGGTGGTCAGGTCCATGTCTGGTGGTGTGTTTTGGGGTGTCTGTGGACTTATTATGATTTTAGGCAGCCTTTCTGCTAATGGGTCGAGTTGTGTTCCTGTTTTGCTAGTTGTTTGGCATAGGTTGTCCAGCACTGTAGCTTGCTGGTAGTTGAGTGAAGCTGGTTGCTGGTGTTAACATGGAGGTCTCTGGGATATTTTCACCATTTGATATTATGTGGAGCTGGGAGGTCTCTTATTAACCAGTGTCCTGAAGTTGGGTCTCCCACGTCAGAGGCAGAGCCCTGACTCCTGGCTGGAGCACCATGAGCCTTTCATCCACACAGCTCAGAATAAAAGGGAGAAAAAGTAGAAAGAATTAGTAGAAGTAGGAAAAAAGAAAGAAAGCAAGAAAGAAAGAAAGGAGGGAAGGAAGGAAGGAAGGAAGAAAGAAAGAAAGACAGAAGAAAAGAAGGAAAGAAGGAAAGAAAGGAGAGAGGGAGGAAGGAAGGAAGAAAGGAGGGAAGGAAGGAAAAAAGACAGAATGAAAGATGTTACAGTAAAATAAAATAAAGTATAATAATTTTTTGAATTAAAAACTAATTATTTAGAAAAAAAAGGGACGTATAGAACCTTTGGACAAATGGTGGAAGCAAAGCTATACAGACAAATTCTTACACAGAAGCATACACATACTCCCTTACAAAAAGAGGTAAAGGGGACAAAATCATAAATCTTGCTCTCAAAGTCCACCTCCTCAATTTGGGATGATTCGTTGTCTAAAGGAGGGAAGGAAGGAAAGAAAGAAAGAATGAAAGAAAGAAAGAAAGAAAGAAAGAAGGTAAAGTATAATAAATAAATTAAAATTAATTATTAAGAAAAAAGTTTAAAAAAAACAACAATGGACAGATAGAACCCTAGGACAAATGTTGGAAGCAAAGCTGTACAGACAAGATCTCACACAGAAGCATACACATACACATTCACAAAAAGAGGAAAAGGGGAAAAAATCATAGATCTTGCTCTTGAAGTCCACCTCCTCAATTTGGGATGATTCATTGTCTATTCATGTATTCCACAGATGCAGGGTACATCAAGTTGATTGTGGAGCTTTAATCCGCTGTTTCTGAGGCTGCTGGGAGAGAGTACCCTTTCTCTTCTTTTTTCTCACAGTTCACAGGGGCTCAGCTTTGGATTTGGCCCTGCATCTGTGTGTAGGTCGCTGGAGGGCGTCTGTTTTTTGCTCAGACAGGATGGGGTTAAAGGAGCCACTGATTCGGGGGCTCTGGCGAACTCAGGCCAGGGGGAGGGAGGGGCACGGCATGGGGTGTGAGCCTTCAGCAGCAGAGGCCGGCATGACATTGCACCAGCCTGAGGCCCGCTGTGCATTCTCCCGGGGAAGTTTTCCCTGGATCCCGGGACCCTGGCAGTGGTGGGCTCCACAGGCTCCTAGGAAGAGGGGTGTGGATAGTGACCTGTGTTCACACACAGGCTCCTTGGTGGTGGCAGCAGCAGCCTTAGCGTCTCCCGCCCGTCTCTGTGGTCCGTGATTTTAACCACGGCTCGCGCACGTCTCTGGGGTCCGTAGTTTTAGTTGCGGCTCGCTCCTGTCCCTGGGGTCCGTGCTTTTAGCCGTGGCTCACGCCCATCTCTAGGGTTCACGTTTTTAGCCACGGCTCACGCCCATCTCTGTATTTCCTTTAAGCAGCGCTCTTAAACCCCTCTCCTCACGCACCAGGAAACAAAGAGGGAAGAAAAGTCTTTTGCCTCTTCGGCAGGTGCAAACTTTTCCCCGGGCTCCCTCTCTGCTAGCCATGGTGCACTAACCCCTTCAGGCTGTTTTCAAGCCACCAACCTCAGTCCTCTCCCTGCGCTCCGACCGAAGCCCGAGCCTCAGCTTGCAGCCCCGCCCGCCCCGGTGGGTGAGCAGACAAGCCTCTCAGGCTGTTGAGTGCCGGTCAGTACTGATCCTCTGTGCGGGAATCTCCCCGCTTTACCCTCTGCACCCTTGTTGCTGTGCTCTCCTCCACGGCTCCAAAGCTCCCTTCTCTGCCTCCCACAGTCTCCGCCCATGAAGGGGCTTCCTGGTGTGTGGAAACCTTTCCTCCTTCACAGCTCCCTCCCACTGGTGCAGGTGCTGTCCTTATTCTTTTGTCTCTGTGTTTTCTTTTTTTCTTTTGCCCTACCCAGGTACATGGGGAGTTTCTTGCCTTTTGGGAGGTCTGAGGTGTTCTGCCAGGATTCAGTAGGTGTTCTGTAGGAGTTGTTCCACATGTAGATGTATTTCTGGTGTATCTGTAGGGAGGAAGGTGATCTCCATGCCTTAGCCTTCTGCCATCTTCCCAGCACTCTAACATCTTATCTTTCAGCAGAAACTCTGCAAGCCAGAAGGGACTGGCAGGACATATTTAAAGTGATGAAGGAGAAAAAACTACAACCAAGATTACACTACGCAGCAAGGATCTCATTCAGATTTGACAGAGAAATTAAAATATTTACAGACAAGCAAAAGCTATGAGAATTCAAAACCATCAAACCATCTTTAGAACAAATGCTAAAGGAACTTATCTAGACAGGAAACACAAGAGAAGAAAAAGATGTACAATAGCAAATCCAAAATAATTTAGAAAATGATAATAGGAACATACATTTTGATAATTACCCTAAATGTAAATGAATTAAATGCCCCTACCAAAAGACAAAGACTGGCGGAATTGATACAGAAACAAGACCCGTCTATATGCTGTTTACAAGAGACCCATTTCAGACCTAGGAACACATACAGACTGAAAGTGAGGGGATGGAAAAAGATATCCCATGCAGATGGAAATCAGAAGAGAGCTGGAGTAGCAATTCTCATATAAGACAATACACACTTTACAGCAAAGACTATTAAAAGAGACAAAGAAGGACATTACATAATAATCAACAGATCAATCCAAGAAGAATATATAACAATTGTAAATATTTATGCACCCAACATAGGAGAACCTCAATACATAAGGCAAATATTAACATCCATAAAAGAGGAAATTGACAGTAACACAATCATAGTAGGGGACTTTAACACCCCACTTTCACCAATGGCCATATCATCCAAAATGAAAATAAATAAGGAAACACAAGCTTTAAATGATACATTAAACAAGATGGACTTAATTGATATTTATACGACATTACATGGAAAAAGAACAGAATACACTTTCTTCTCAATTGCTCATGGAACATTCTCCAGGATACATCATATCTTGGGTCCCAAATCAAGCTTTGGTACATTTAATAAAATTGAAATCTTTTGAAGTATGGTTTCTGACCACAATGCTATGAAACTAGATATCAATTACAGGAAAAACTCTGTAAACAATACAAACACATTGAGGCTAAATAATACACTTCTTAATAACCAAGAGATCATGGAAGAAACCAAAGTGGAAATCAAAAAATACCGAGAAACAAATGACAATGAAAACATGATGACCTAAAAGCTATGGGATGCAGCAGAAGCATTTTTAAGAGGGAAGTTTATAGCAATACAATCCTACCTTAAGAAACAAGAAACATCTCAAATAAACAACCTAACCTTACACCTAAGGCAGTTAGAAAAGGAGAACAACAGAACCCAAAAGTTAGCAGAGGGAAAGAAATCATAAATTTCAGGTCAGAAATAAATGAAAAGGAAATGAAGGGAATGATAGCAAACATTAATAAAATTAAAGCTAGTTCTTTGAGAAGATAAACAAAATTGATAAACTATTAGCCAGACTTATCAAGAAAAAAAGGGAGAAGACTCAAATCAATAGAATTAGAAATGAAAAAGAAGTAACAACTGACACTGCAGAAATACAAAGTAGCATGAGAGATTACTACAAGCAAGAATATGCCAATAAAATAGACAACCTGGAAGAAATGGACAAAATCTTTGAAATGCACAACATTCTGAGAGTGAACCAGGAAGAAAGAGAAAATATTAACAGACCACTCACAAGCACTGAAGTTGAAACTGTGATTAAAAATCTTCAAACAAACAAAAGCCCAGGACCAGATGGCTTTACAGGTGACTTCTATTAAACATTTAGAGAAGAGCTAACACCTATCCTTCTCAAACTCTTCCAAAATATCGTAGAGGGAGGAACACTCCCAGACTCATTATATGAGGCCACCATCACTCTGATACCAAAACCAGACAAAAATGTCACAAAGAAAGAAAGAAAACTACAGACCAGTATCACTGATGAACATAGATGCAAAAATCCCCAACAAAATACTAGCAAACAGAGTCCAGCAGTACATTGAAAGGATCATACACCATGAACAAGTGGGGTTTATCCCAGGAATGCAAGGATTCTTCAATATACGCAAATCAATCAACGTGATACACCATATTTAAAAATTGAAGGAGAGAAACCATATGATCATTTCAATAGATGTAGAGAAAGCTTTTGAGAAAATTCACTGCCCATTTATGATAAAAACCCTGCAGAACATAGGCATAGAGGGAACTTTCCTCAACATAATAAAAGCCATATATGACAAACCCACAGCCAACATCATCCTCATTGGTGAAAAACTAAAACCATTTCAAATAAGATCAGGACCAAGAGAAGGTTGCCCACTCTCACCACTATTATTCTACACAGTTTTGGAAATTTTAGCCCCAGCAATCAGAGAAGAAAAAGAAATAAAAGGAATCTAAATCAGAAAAGAAGAAGTAAAGCTGTCACTGGTTGCAGATGACATGATACTATACATAGAGAATCCTAAAGATGCTACCAGAAAGCAACTAGAGCTAATCAATGAATTTGGAAAAGTAGCAGGATAGAAAATTAAGGCACAGAAATCTCTTGCATTCCTATAGATTAATGATGAAAATGTGAAAATGAAATTAAGAAACACTCCCATTTACCATTGCAACAAAAAGAATAAAATATCTCGGAATAAACCTACCTAAGGAGACAAAAGACCTGTAGGGAGAAAACAATAAGACACTGATGAAAGAAATTAAAGATGATACAAATAGATGGGGAGATATACCATGTTCTTGGATTGGAAGAATCAACATTGTGAAAATGACTCTACTACCCAAAGCAGTCTACAGATTCAATTCAATCCCTATCAAACTACCACTGGCATTTTTCACACAACTAGAACAAAAAATTTCACAATTTGTATGGAAACACAAAAGACCCCGAAGAAAAAAAACAATCTAGAAAATGAAAAACGGCATTGGAGGAATCAGGCTCCATGACTTCAGACTATACTACAAAGCTACAGTAATCAAGGCAGTATGGTACTGGCACAAAAACAGAAAGATAGATCACCGGAACAGGATAGAAAGTCCAGAGATAAATCCACGCACATATGGTCACCTTATCTTTGATAAATGAGGCAGGAATATACAATGGAGAAAAGACAGCCTCTTCAATAAATGGTACTCGGAAAACTGGACAGCTACATGTAAAAGAATGAAATTAGAACACTACTTAACACCATACACAAAAATAAACACAAAATGGATTAAAGACCTCAATGCAAGCCCAGACACTATCAAACTCTTAGAGGAAAACATAGGCAGAAAAATCTCCGACATAAATCACAACAAGGTCTTTTTTTGACTCACCTCCTAGAGAAATGGAAATAAAAATAGAAATAAACAAATGGGACCTAATGAAACTTAAAAGCCTTTGCACAGCAAAGGAAACCATAAACAAGATGAAAAGACCGCCCTCAGAATGGGAGAAATTATTTTTAAATGAAGCAACTGACAAAGCATTAATGTCCAAAATTTACAAGCAGCTCAATATCAAAAAAGCAAAAAACCAAATCCAAAAATGGGCCAAAGACCTAAATAGATATTTCTCCAAAAAAGATATACAGATTGCCAACAGACGCATGAAAGAATGCTCAACATCATTAATCATTAGAGAAATACAAGTCAAATCTACAATGAGATATCTTCTTTTACCGGTCAGAATGGCCATCATCAAAATATATCTACAAACAATAAATGCTGGAGAGGGTGTGGAGTAAAGGGAACTCTCTTGCACTGTTGGTGGGAATGTAAGTTCGTACAGCTACTATGGAGAACAATGTGGAAGTTCCTTTAAAAACTAAAAATAGAACTACCATACAACCCAGAAATCCCACCTCTGGGCATATACTCTGAGAAAACCATAATTCAGAAAGAGTCATGTACCAAAATATTCATTGCAGTTCTATTTACAATAGCCAGGACATGGAAGCAACCTAAGTGTCCATCAACAGATGAATGGATAAAAAAGATGTGGCACATATATACAATGGGATATTACTCAGCATAATAGAATCAAAACTGAGTTATTTGTAGTGAAGTGGATGGACCTAGAGCCTGCCATACAGAGTGAAGTAAGTCAGAAAGAGAAAAACAAATACTGTATGCTAACACATATATATATGGAATCTGAAAAAAAGAAAAAAAAAGGTCATGAAGAGCCTAAGGGCAAGATGGGAATAAAGACACAGACCTACTGGAGAATGGACTTGAGGATATGGGGATGGGGAAGGGCAACCTGGGATAAAACGAGAGAGTAGCATGGCCATATATACACTACCAAGCGTAAAGTAGATAGCTAGTGGGAAGCAGCTGCATAGCATAGGGAGATCTGCTAGGTGCTTTTTGACCACCTAGAGAGGTGGGATAGGGAGGGTGGGAGGGAGGGAGATGCAAGAGGGAAGAGATATGGGAACATGTATATATATATATATATATGTATAATGATTCACTTTGTTATAAAGCAGAAACTAACACACCATTGTAAAGCAATTATACTCCAATAAAGATCTTTAAAAAAACAAACTTCCTAAGGAGGTAAAACACCTGTACTCATAAATCTGTAAGATACTGATGAAAGGAATCAAAGATGACACATATGGATGGAAAGATATACTGTGTTCTTGAACTGGAAGAATCAACATTGTCAAAATGACTATACTACCCAAAGCAATTTACAGTTTCAATGAAATCCCTATCAAATTACCAATGGCATTTTTCACAGAACTAGAAATAAAAAAATTACAATTTGTATGGAAACACAAAAGACCATGAATAGCCAAAACAATCTCAAGAAAAAAATGGAGCAGGAGGAATCAGAATCTCTGACTTCAGACTATGCTGCAAAGCTACAGTCATTATGACAGTATGGTACTGGCAAAAAAACGCAGAAATATAGATCAATGCAACAGGATAGCAAGCCCAGAGATAAAGCCATGCACCTATGGTCACTTAATCTATGACAAAGGAGGCAAGAATACACAATGGAGAAAAGACAATCTCTTCAATAAATGGTGTTGGGAAAACTGGACAGCTACATGTAAAAGAATGAAATTACACCAGTCCCTAACACCATACACAAAAATAAAGTCAAAATGGATTAAAGACCTAAATATAAGATTGGACTCTATAAAACTCTTAGAGGAAAACATAGACAGAACACTCTTTGACATAAGTTACAGAAAGATAGTTTTTGACCCACTTCCTAGAGTAATGAAAATAAAAACAAAAATAAACAAATGGACCTAATTAAACTTAAAAGCTTTTGCACAGCAAAGGTAACCATAAATGAGACAAAGAGTCAACCCTCAGAATTGGAGAAAGTATTTGCCAATGAAGCAACTGACAAGAAATTAATCTCCAAATTATACAAACAGCTCATGCAGCTCAATATCAAAAAAACAACAACCCAATCAAAAAATGGGCTGAAGACCTAAATAGACATTTCTCCAAAGAAGAGATACAGGTTGCCAACAAACATATGAAAAGATGCTAAACATCACTAATTATTAGAGAAATGAAAATCAAAACTACAGTGAGGTATCACCTCATACTGGTCAGAATGGCCATCATCAAAAAATCTATAAACAATAAATGCTGGTTAGGGTGTGGAGAAAAGGGAATACTGTTGCACTGTCTCTGGGAATGTAAATTGATACAGCCACTATGGAGAACAGTATGGAGTTTCCTTTAAAAACTAAAAATATGACTACCATATGACCCAGCAATCCCACTCCTGGGCATATACCTGGAGAAAACCATAATTCAAAAAGACACATGCACCCCAGTGTTCATTGCAGTACTATTTACAGTAGCCAGGACATGGAAGCAACCTAAAAGTCAATCAATAGAGGAATGGATAAAGAAGATGTGGTACATATATACAAAGTAATATTACTCAGCCATAATTAGAAACAAATTGTGCCATTTGCAGAGACATGTATGGACATAGAGACTGTCATACAGAGTGAAGTAAGACTGAAAGAGGAAAACAAATATTGTATAATATCACTTTTATGTGGAATCTGGAAAAATGATAGAGGTAAACTTATTTGCAAAGCAGAAACAGAGACACGGACGTAGAGAACAAATATTTGGATACCAAGCTTGGAATGTGGGGGTGGTGGGATGAACTGGGAGTTTGGGATTGACATATCTACACTACTATGTATAAAATAGATAACTAATGTGATCTTACTGTATAACACAAGGAACTCTACTCATGTTCTGTGGTGACCTCAATGGGAAGGAAATCCAAAAATATCAGATATATTTATATGATTCACTTTGCTGTACAGCAGAAACTAACACAACATCGTAAATCAACTATACTCCCATAATAATTAATTAAAAATATAAATAATTGATTATTTTTCCATTATTGCAAGAATTTATTCCTGAGTGAAGATAAAGACTGTAGCATGTACTACAAAGTTTTTACTAGAAACAGAAAGTTGTAGGGTGTCTCAGTATGTACCCAAGTTTTAGGATCCATTTATGATTTTGACATGTCTGGACATACTTGGAGAACTGGTGGAAAAGCAGTTCCAGAGGCCAAGCTACCAGAGGGGCCAAAGAACCTCTTGGAATATAACTCATGCACAGGGAAGAAAAAGTCACAGAACTCAATATGAGTTCAAAGACAATGGGTCAGTCCCATTAGCAAAAGTGATTACAGTTACAGCACAGGTGTATATCACTCAGTTGGATTAGTCACTGACCCAGCTCACTCAGAGGGACTCACGTTTCAGTCCTAGAGGGATACCAAACAAGAAAAAAAGTGAAAATTATAATGAGCTCTTTTACCTTATCACACAGCATGATACAGCCGTTTTACATTAGCTGTGCCATTTACATTGCACATTGTTTAATTCTTATCTCAAAGTATCAGCACCATCAATGTCAGCAACCTGAGATAGAAGATGGCATCCTCAGTTCTTATATCCCTCCCAGACAAGGGCAGTAGATATAACCAACCTTAGTGTAAAAATGTCATAAAAGGCAAGAATCTTCAACAGTTAGCAGTAATTAGTTGTGCCTTCAGAGGCAATGGGTTCCATAGCTTTTGGGGGAATAGTCAAGGACAGGAGACATTGTTACAGCAAGGAGAGGAAGAAAGTGGGGGGCACCAAGTAGCGGCCCAGAGGACTGGTTCACACAGCATCTGAGAGATGCCCTAAGGACTCTCAAACCTGTTTGTGATGCACTGGGGACTGAGACAGGTGAAGTAGAGCAGGTACTAGATTTTTTAAAGCAAATGAGTCCAGACTTATAGAAATACTATTTGATGATTGTTAAAATAACTGTATCTTACATCCGATGATGTGACCAAGGAAATGAAAGTCACTTATGGTTATATTACTATTCTAGTAAGAAAATACATGTATAACAGAAAAAAGAACTATGTTAAAAATTGAAGAAAAATCAGGCAAAATCATTTTGTCTAGTAATGTTAATGGCTTAATTTATTAAACTAAAAGTGGATGAACTAGGGGCATAAAGAGTGAAATCAACAATCCCTCAAACAATATAAATGAGTGATTATCAATGAAATATATCAGTGATGAAATGTATCAATTATCAGTGAGAGATTATCAGTTAACTGGTAATATGTGTATACTGAGAAATGCTAATACATCTCAAATTCTCCAAATCAAACATTAGGAGTATATTAAATATCACAATACAACAACATAATTATATTGAGTATCTACTGGGCGCCATATGCTTTATATAAACTAGTTCACTCAATCTTCACAGTAACTCTGCATGTTAGGTACTATTATTCCCATTGTGCAGATGAAAAAACAGACTCAGAGAGCCTGTAACTTGGCCAGATATACTACAAATATGTGGTGGAACTGGGATTGCAATCCTGCTTTGATTGACTTCAAACTTGATGTTTCCTCTGCTACAATATGCTGCCTTCCAAGAAGGTTGATTTTAAATATTGAAATGAGCATGGAAAAATGTATAGCACTGTCACAAGAATAACACATTGTTATTGTGACTCAGGGAAATCTGCTTTTTTTTTTTACATCTTTATTGGAGTATAATTGCTTTACAATGGTGTGTTAGTTTCTGCTTTATAACAAAGTGAATCAGTTATACATATACATATGTTCCCATATCTCTTCCCTCTTGCGTCTCCTTCCCTCCCACCCTCCTTATCCCACCCCTCTAGGTGGTCACAAAGCACCGAGCTGATCTCTCTGTGCTATGCGGCTGCTTCCCACTAGCTATCTATTTTATGTTTGGTAGTGCATATATGTCCATGCCACTCTCTCGCTTTGTCACAGCTTACCATTCCCCCTCCGCATATCCTCAAGTCCATTCTCTAGTAGGTCTGTACCTTTATTCCTGTCTTACCCCTAGGTTCTTCATGACATTCTTTTTCTTAAATTCCATATATATGTGTTAGCATACCGTATTTGTCTTTCTCTTTCTCACTTACTTCACTCTGTATGACAGACTCTAGTTCCATCCACCTCATCACAAACAGCTCAATTTCGTTTCTTTTTACGGCTGAGTAATATTCCATTGTATATATGTGTCACATCTTCTTTTATTTAACATCTAATTTGTATTACAAGTAACAAGTCTCATTTGGTGAATATTAAGTGATTGACAAAATGTGTTTTGGAGATCTGCTTATAAGGAAACTGGATTTTATAACTGAACCAACCAATGGTGATGAAACTGTAGCTTTCATCACAGAAAAAACATGCATCTTAGGCAAGTGGGAGGGGAAATGAATGACACTGAAGTAACATCAGAAAAGGTAATGACTGTATGACTTTTCTTTTTTCACAAGTATATTTTATTTTCTCTTCAAAAAGAAACTTTTGAACCCTGAATTCTTATGTGTCAGGTAGCAGGTCAGTTCTGGTTATGCATAAACTTTGGGAGTTGATGGAAATGTGAAGAGAAATGTAATGGCATGTTTCCAGTCTTGACAAGATAATTTACTCAGTTTTGACTCACAGGTTGGTAGATGAGAGCCAGACAGCTTCACATTTCCTTGTATAATTTTTATGTGAGCTAGTTAATCAGCATACAGATATTCAGAATTTTCCTGAGCTGAAGATGTACAACTGAAAAATTAAAACTATTCAATGACTTCCCCTTGTTCTTAGGATAAAAGCCAAAATCATTAATGGGCCTAGAAAGCCCTGCATGGTTTGGCATCTGCCTCTTTCTTTGCACTTCACCTCTAGTCACTCAAACCCTTGCTTACTACACTCTGGCCACACTGCTTCAGGGGCATTGTACATACTGTACCAAAATATGATACATTACTAAAATTATTTTGCCCTCCCATTAGAAAATATTTCAAATATAACAATAAGTATATAAAATGCTAACTGATAAAATATGCTCATAAGGGAACTATTTGAGGAATTCTGGATTAATGCAATAAAGTTTACATTTATCAAAAACAAATACTTTTTATGAATCACATGTCTTGATAAAATTAAACATGCTGGGCAAAGCTAAATGTTATTTGCTTTTTTAAATACAATATTATTTTTTATCCAAAGAATTTGAGGAAGCTCTAAAGCCAGTTTTAAAGAGTGACACTACACTCTTCTGGTTCCCCTCTTTCTGCTCCTTAAATGTATGTACATAACAGGGGGAAAAAGCAGGGAGATGTAGAATAAAACAAACTTAAGAGATATAACAACCAAACGTGATGTGTGGACCTTATCTGGATACTGACAAGAAAACAATAAATGAAAGTCATCTTTGTGGTAATCAGGAAAAATTTAATGTAGCCTGGGTATCAGATGACTTTAAGGAACTACTGTTAATTTTGTTAGGTATGATAATGGCATGATAGTTACATGAAAAAATAAGTCCTATCAGTTAGACATGCATACTGAAGTATTTAGGAGTGAACAGACATGATATCTGGATTTGCTTTAAGATATTCCAATAAAAGGCAAAGGAAGAAACAGATACAAGGGGATTATACTAATGTACATTGAACACCCAGAATAAACTCTGAATGTTAAAAAAAAGAAGCTACAAAAAGACAAAAAGAAAACACCAGTGAATGTTTTTTATAATCGAGGGACAGGAAAGACCTTTTTAACTATGGCTTAAAATGCAGAAGCCAAAAAAGAAAAGATTGATAATGTTGACTACTTTAAAAATATCTTCTGCATGACAGGGAAAAAGCCATGAAAATTTTTTTTTTCAAATGAGTAATGAAAAGCTGGAAAAATACTTGCAACTGATAGAAGAGAGCTAATCTTCCTAGTTTATTAAGAGGCCTTAGAAATTGATATGAAAAAGACAAGTAATCCATTAGAAAAAGGAGAAAAAGACATAAATGCACAGTTCAGGGAAAAAGGAATATGAATTCCCCATATATATAAAAAATGCTCAACCTCACTCATAATAAGAGAAATATACATTAAGATACAAATAGAATTTTTACCAATCAGCTTTGGGAAACAAGCATTCTCATATATTTTGGTAGGTTAATTCCTATGGATAATTTGGTAATTATCAAAAATACAAATGAATTTATTCTTTGACTCAGTACTCCTAATGAGAATTTATGTCTACAGATATACTTGCATATGTATACAAGGATATTTATTGGTATACTGTTTGTAATTAATAAAAGATTGGAAATAGCCCAAATGTCCATCACTAGTTTAGTAAATTATGGGATACCAATACAATGGAATACTATGCATCTGTTTACAAAACAAAGGAACCTTTCTATATATACTGATATGGGAAGACCTCCAGGATACATAGTTAAGTGAAAAAAAGTAAGAAAAGGAATAATTCATCCTTTTGAATAAATAAAGGTTGGAAGTGATAATGACATATATCTTCATTTTCTTGTATTTACATAAACAATGGAAGTATACACAAGAGCTAATAAAAGTACTTACTTGGAGGATAGGGAAGAGTGGTGTAGATAGGGAAGGGATGGGACTTAATATAAACCTTGATTTATTGTTATATTTTTGAACCATTTGAGTATATTACATATTCAAAACAATATAAATAAATAAAATTTTAAAAGTTAACTCCTCAGCAAACCTTCTTCATTTTATATCATACAAGATTAAGTCTTTTCCTTTACTGTTCTCCCACATTATTTTATATGCAGTTTTTTATAACACTCCACAGTTAGTACCATAATTTTTGTTTATTTTCAGTCAATCCTACAAAGGTATGAACTTAAGTGTAGAAATCTTATGTTAATGCATCTCTGTCTGTTTCATAACGTGCACAGTGCCTGGCATGTGATAGTTGCCCAATAAATTGTCTTTTGAATGAATATAACTTTTTCAGGTACACCTTGTCTTAATGAATCTTTTCCTATAGCATCTTGCTTTTGCCTCTTTTATTGCATTTGTAACTCCCTTGTAGTAGAATTATTTACTTAGATGTGTTTGTCTTTATGAGATTGTGAATCCCTGAAGTATAGTAGGTATTCAATTAGGATGGTGAACTTAGAGACCTTGAAAAGTTAGAAATAATTTTTCCATAATTATTAACAAATGATACCAATACTATCATAATATGTAGTGATATCTAAGATGAGCACTCTCCAGTAAAGTAATAGAGTCTTGGTAGTGGAAAATAAGAAACCAAACTTTGAGAAAATCTTTGTTCATTACACTGACGCCTTTATCCATGGAGACTTCACACATCCTGCAGTCCTTTATTCAAGGGTATGAAAAATCTATTAAGCTGTTTTTACAATCTATTTTTGGTTTAATTTCCAGAATTTCAATGATTAATTTTGAAATACATTAGTGGCATTTAGTCGGACTTTATAGAAGAACATTACATAGAACAACACTAATGAATTGGAATTGAAATTCCAAGAATGATAGGGGTATTATCCTAGAGCACATAAATTACTTGAATGCATGAAAGTCCCTTGACCTAGCTGAAATGTAGTTATTTATATATTCATTCATTCAGCAAATATTTTTTGAGCAACTACTATGCTAGGCATTCTGAAGTATCACAATATAAATAAAATATGGTCTTTGTCCTCAAGGAGGCATTATAGCATAGTGGTTAAGAACACATTGACAAAAAATATTATAAATCACTATATTGTACTCCTGTAACTTATATAATATTGTACATCAACTATACATCAATAAATAAGAATGTGAAAAAAGTACACGTGAAATCAAATAAACCTACTTTTGAAATATTGCTTCTCTCTTTACTAGTTACATTAACTTGAGTAAGTTATTTAAACACTGTGCTTAGTTTTCTGTCAAACAGGGGCAATAATATTTACTTCAGAGGATTTTCATGAAGGTTGAAATGAAATAATGGACATATAGTGGTATACACAGTTGTTGGCACATAATAACCACTCCTAAAGTGTTTCTTTTCAGTCTTATTGCCTAAAAATAGAAGTGTTCTTTTCTCCAGTCAACCTTTTCATAATATTAGCATTCATCTGCTTTATTATAGTATATCACCCCATACCAAATACTTACAGGTAGACTTGGTATTCACACATGGTACGCTTATCCTAATTCTCAGGCTCTATGAGGCATGGGGGAACAACTTCCTAGAGTAGTGAGGATTTTAGTGAATGGAATTGATGAATGATTATTAGTAATCTTAAGAAGAATAAAAGAGGTTCCATAAGACTGATGATGGGAGGATGTCATGTTATCTATTTGAGTGAAACAATGGAATTCTAAGAAAGATTCTAAATGTACTAAAAGGTACTTTGAAAGGAAATGGTGATCACTAAACGTCAGTATGGGTTCACTAAGAATATATTATATATATTATGCTACTCCAGTAGACCACTGTTACCTAACTGGTATCCTTCAGAACATTGAATGTTAATACGATAGTGCTGCTAAAACAAACATACAATAAAACCACACACACACACACACACCAAACTTTTCTATGACCAAATAAATTTAGGAAACATGAGATTAAGCAAAGTTAAACATGCCTTCACATGTATTTATTGTAGGACTTTTCAGTGTCTTAATACACTAAAGTGTGTTATATTTTTCCAGTAGCATAACACAGTACATAGTATTTCCCAAATGGTAACATAGAACTATTTTGTGGTGTGTGTGTGTGTGTGTGTGTGTGCACATTACTTACCAACATTACCCAAACTAATATATATATATATATATATATATATATATATATATATATATATATACTTTTTTTTTTTTTTTTTGCTGTATGCGGACCTCTCACTGTTGTGGCCTCTCCCGTTGCGGAGCACAGTCTCTGGACGCTCAAGCTCAGCGGCCATGGCTCACGGGCCCAGCCACTCCGCGGCATGTGGGATCTTCCTGGACTGGGGCACGAACACGTGTCCCCTGCATCGGCAGGCGGACTCTCAACCACTGCGCCACGAGGGAAGCCCCCAAACTAATATTTTATAAAATTGTTTTGGAAACACAGGTCTAGTTTTTTTCTTTATAGTTACTAGAGTAGTAGAAAGAATAATGAGCAGACATATTTCAGTTTTTAGAGGGCTGAAAAAATTAATTTCATTAAAGATGAAAAACTGTCTTCTAGATGAGTCATAACCCCTTGCATTTCTTGCATAACCCCTGAAAGAATTTTGAAAAAAAATTATCCTCTCACACATTTTTAAGTTGACATCAAATGTTTTTCATCATAATTTAAAATTTATTTTTTTTTAGTCTGTATTTCTTTTATTGGAGTATAATTGCTTTATAATGGTGTGTTAGTTTCTGCTTTATAACAAAATGAATCAGTAATACATATACATATGTTCCCATATCTCTTCCTTCTTGCATCTCCCTCCCTTCCACCCTCCCTATCCCACCCCTCCAGGCGGTCACAAAGCACCGAGCTGATCTCCCTGTGCTATGCGGCTGCTTCCCACTAGCTATCTACCTTACGTTTGGTAGTATATATATGTCCATGCCTCTCTCTCACTTTGTCACAGCTTACCCTTCCCCATCCCCATGTCCTCAATTCCATTCTCTAGTAGGTCTGTAAAATTTATTTTTTAAAAAGTTGGATCACAGGACATTCCTGGTGTTGCAGTGGTTAAGAATCCGCCTGCCAATGCAGGGGACACAGGTTTGAGGTCTGGCCCAGGAAGATCCCACATGCCGCAGAGAGACTAAGCTCGTGCACCACAACTAATGAGCCCACACGCCACAACTACTGAAGCCTGCATGCCTGGAGCCTGTGCTCCATAATAAGAGAAGCCACTGCAATGAGAAGCCCGTGCACTGAAATGAAGGGTAGCCCCTGCTTGCCACAACTAGAGAAAGCTCACGTGCAGCAACAAAGACCCAGTGTAGCCAAAAACAAAAAAAAACGTTGGATCACAGATGCTCAGAATTGCCTTCATTATAAACATTTTTAATGGCATACTCTATTTATTGGTCTCATACATAGAGTACTTTTAGTTATATATTTAGTAAATCAGTATTTATAATATAATAGCATGCACAAACCCAACACTCAAAAGGAAACTTTGGTCTTGACAGTAATTTGACTTTTAACCATATACTTTCCCCCTGCTGTTCCATTCCCCTGGGACACCTATCCTGAATCCTGTGTTCACTGTTCCCTGGCTTTCTGTTTTATTTAGCTTTATTGCATTTGTTTTTATTCTGAAGATATATATCATATATTATATATGTTATATATATATATAATTTTTGATGTTTTAACTTTATAAAAAAGGCTTAATGCTATCTATAACCTTCTGGAAATTAATATTTTCATTCAACGTTATTTTTCTAAGGTTCATGCATATTTTTGGACATCTTTGTTTATAATTTAAAAAAAATATTTTATTCAAGTATATAACATATGTAAAGCATATATACCCCAAAAAAGTGTGCAAATCATAGGTACAACTTGACGAATTGAAATAAACAAAACTGTCTTACTACTACCTATATCAAGAAATAGATTTATGTAGGTATTTGATATATTTTATATTATTTAAATGATGTTTCAAAAAGTTCATTTCCGAAGTTTGTTGTTAATATGTTGGAATAGTATTTTATTTATGTATTGATCTTGCAACCAGCTATTTTGCTAAATAAATTCATTTATTATTTAAAGTAGTTTATCCATACACTTCTTGGATATTCTATATACATGTATATTATTTACAAAAAATACATTTAGATTTCTTCCCTCCTATAATTTATGTTTTTTTTCTTAACTCCTTTATTGGAGTATAATTGCTTAACAATGGTGTGTTAGTTTCTGCTTTATAACAAAGTGAATCAGATATACATATACATATATCCCCATATCTCTTCCCTCTTCCATCTCCCTCTCTCCAACACTTCCTATCCCACCCCTCTAGATGGTCACAAAGCACCGAGCTGATCTCCCTGTGCTATGTGGCTGCTTCCCACTAGCTATCAGTTTTACATTTGGTAGTGTATATATGTCCATGCCACTCTCTCACTTTGTCTCAGTTTACCGTCCCCCCTCCCTGTGTCCTCAAGTCCATTCTCTAGTACGTCTGCGTCTTTACTCCCATCATGCCCCTAGGTTCTTCATGATCATTTTTTTTAAGATTCTATATATATATATGTGTTAGAATACAGTATTTGTTTATCCCTTTCTGACTTACTTCACTCTGTATGACAGACTCTAGGTCCATCCACCTCACTACAAATAACTCAGTTTCGTCCTTTTTATGGCTGAGTAATATTCCATTGTATATATGTGCCACAACTTCTTTATCCATTCATCTGTTGATGGACACTTTGGTTGCTTCCATGTCCGGGCTATTGTAAATACAGCTGCAGTGAACATTGTGGTAAATGACCCTTTTTGAATTATGGTTTTCTCAGGGTATATGCCCAGTAGTGGGATTGCTAGGTCGTATGGTAGTTCTATTATTAGTTTTTTAAGAAACGTCCATACTGTTCTCCATAGTGGCTTATGAACTTATATTCCCACCAGCAGTGCAAGAGGGTTCTCTTTTCTCCACACCCTCTCCAGCATTTATTGTTTGTAGATATTTTGATGATGGCCATTCTGACTGGTGTGAGATGATATCTCATTGTAGTTTTTATTTGCATTGCTCAAATGATTAATGATGCTGAGCATTCTTTCCTGTGTCTGCTGGCAATCTGTATATCTTCTTTGGAGAAATGCCTATTTAGGTCTTCTGCCCATTTTTGGATTGGACTGTTTGCTTTTATAATATTGAGCTACAATGAGATGTTTGTAAATTTCGGAGATTAATCCTTTGTCAGTTGCTTCATTTGCAAATATTTTCCCCCATTCTGAGGGTTGTCTTTTCATCTTATTTATGGTTTCCTTTGCTTTGAAAAAGGTTTTAAGTTTCATTAGGTCCCATTTGTTTATTTTTGTTTTTATTTCCATTTCTCTAGCAGGTGGGTCAAAAGGGATCTTGCTGTGACTTATGTCATAGAGTGTTCTGCCTATGTTTTCCTCTAAAAGTTTGATGATGTCTGGCCATACATTTAGGTCTTTAATCCATTTTGAGATTATTTTTGTGTATGGTGTTAGGGAGTGTTCTAATTTCATTCTTTTACATGTAGCTGTCCAGTTCTTACAGCACCACGTATTGAAGAGGCTGTCTTTTCTCCACAGTATATTCTTGCCTCCTTTATCAAAGATAAGGTGACCATATGTGTGTGGGTTTATCTCTGGGCTTTCTATCCTGTTCCATTGATCTATCTTTCTGTTCTTGTGCCAGTACCATACTGTCTTGATTACTGTAGCTTTGTAATATAGTCTGAAGTCAGGGAGCCTGATTCCTCCACTTCCATTTTTCTTTCTCAAGATTGCTTTGGCTATTCTGGGTCTTTTGTGTTTCCATACAAATTGTGAAAATTTTTGTTCTAGTTCTGTGAAAAATGCCAGTGGTAGTCTGATAGGGATTGCATTGAATCGATAGATTGCTTTGGGTAGTAGAGTCATTTTCACAATGTTGATACTTCCAATCCAAGAACATGGTATATCACTCCATCTATTTGTATCATGTTTAATTTCTTTCATCAGTGTCTTATAATTTTCTGCATACAGGTCTTTTTTCTCCTTAGGTAGGTTTATTCCTAGATATTTTATTCTTTTTGTTGCAATGGTAAATGGGAGTGTTTTCTTAATTTCACTTTCACATTTTTCATCAGTAGTGTATACGAATGCAAGCAATTTATATGCATTAATTTTTTTCCTCTTACTTAACCAAATTCATTGATTAATTAGCTCTACTAGTTTTCTGGTAGCATCTTTAGGATTCTATATGTATAGGATAATGTCATCTGCAAGCAATGACAGCTTTACTTCTTCTTTGCCAATTTGGATTAATTTTATTTATTTTTCTTCTCTGATTGCTGTGGCTAAAACTTCCAAAACTATGTTGAATAATAGTGGTGAGAGTGGGCAAACTTGTCTTGTTCCAGATCTTAGTGGAAATGGTTTCAATTTTTCACCATTGAGGACGATGTTGGGTACAGGTTTGTCATATATAGTTTTTATTATGTTGAGGAAAGTTCCCTCTATGCCTACTTTCTCAAGGGTTTTAGTCATAAATAGGTGTTGAACTTTATTGAAAGCTTTCTCTGCATCTACTGGGATGATCATACGGTTCTTCTCCTTCAATTAGTTAATATGGTGTATCACGTTGATTGATTAGCATATATTGAAGAATCCTTGCATTCCTGGGATAAACCCCACTTGATCATGGTGTATGATCCTTTCAATGTGCTGTTGGATTCTTTTTGCTAGTATTTGGTTGAGGAGTTTTGCCTCTATGTTCAGCAGTGTTGTTGGCCTGTAGTTTTCTTTCTTTGTGACATCTTTGTCTGGTTTTGTTATCAGAGTGATGGTGGCTTCGTAGAATGAGTTTGGGAGTGTTCCTCCCTCTGCTATATTTTGGAAGCGTTTGAGAAGTATAGGTTTTAGCTCTTTTCTAAATGCTTGTTAGAATTCACCTGTAAAGCCATCTGGTCCTGGGATTCTGTTTGTTTGTATATTTTTAATCACAGTTTCAATTTCAGTGCTTGTGTTTGGTCAGTTCATATTTTCTATTTCTTCCTGGTTCAGTCTCAGAAGGTTGTGCATTTCTAAGAATTTGTCCATTTCTTCCAGCTTGTCCGTGTTATTGGCATAGAGTTGCTTGCAGTAATCTCTTAGGATCCTTTATATTTCTGCAGTGTTAGTTGGTACGTCCCCTTTTTCATTTCTAATTCTATTGATTTGAGTCTTCTCCCTTTTTTTCTTGATAATTCTGGCTAATGGTTTATCAATTTTTTTATCTTTTCAAAGAAACAGTTTTTAGTTTTTTTCATCTTTTCTATCATTTCCTTCATTTCTTTTTCATTTATTTCTCATCTGATCTTTATTATTTCTTTCCTTCTGCTAACTTTGGGGTATTTTTGTTCTTCTTTGTCTAACTGCTTTAGGTGTAAGGTTAGGTTGTTTATTTGAGATGTTTCTTATTTCTTAAGGTAGTATTGTATTGCTATAAACTTTCCTCTTAGAACTGCCTTTGCTGAATCCCGTAGATTTAAGTTATCGTGTTTTCATTGTCATTTGGTTCTACGTATTTTTGATTTCCTCTTTGATTTTTTCAGTGATCTCTTGGTTATTAAGTAGTGTGTTGTTTAGCCTCCATGAGTTTGTATTTCTTACACATTTTGTCCTGTAATTGATATCTATTCTCATAGCGTTGTGGTTGGAAAGATACTTGATACGATTTCAAATTTCTTAAATTTTCCAAGGCTTGATTTGTGACCCAAGATATGATCTATCTTGGAGAATGTTCCATGAGTACTTGAGAAGAAAGTGTATTCTGTTGTTTTTGGTTGGAGTGTCCTATAAATATCAATTAAGTCCATCTTGTATAATGTATCATTTAAAGCTTGTGTTTCCTTATTTATTTTTATTTTGGATGATCTGTCCATTTGTGAAAGTGGTGTGCTGAAGTCCCCTATTATGATTATGTTACTGTCAATATCCCCTTTTATGGCTGTTAGTATTTGCCTTATGTATTGAGGTGTTCCTATGTTGGGTGCATAAATAATTACAATTGTTATATCTTCTTCTTGGATTGATCCCTTGATCATTATGTAGTGTGCTCCTTTGTCTCTTTTAATAGTCTTTGTTTTAAAGTCTGTTTTGTCTGTTATGAGAATTGCTACTCCAACTTTCTTTTGGTTTCCATTTGCATGGAATATCTTTTTCCATCCCCTCACTTTCAGTCTGTATGTGTCCCTAGGTCTGAAATGGGTCTCTTGTAGACAGCATATATACGGGTCATTTTTGTATCCAGTCAGCCAATCTATGTCTTTTGGTTGGAGCATTTAATCCATTTACATTTAAGGTAATTATCGATATGTATGTTCCTATTACCATTTTCATAATTATTTTGGGTGTATTATTGTACGTCTTTTCCTTCTCTTGCATTTCCTGTGTAGAAAATTTCCTTTAGCATTTGTTGTAAAGCTGGTTTGGTGGTGCTGAATTCTCTTGTTTTTACTTGTCTGTAAAGGTTTTAATTTCTCCATCAAATCTGAATGAGATCTTTGCTAGGTAGAGTAATCTTGGTTGTCTATTTTTTTCCTTTATCACTTTAAATATGTCCTGCCACTCCCTTCTGGCTTGAAGGGTTTCTGCAGAAAGATCAGCTGTTAAACTTATGGGAATTCCCTTATGTGTTATTAGCTGTTTTTCCCTTGCTGCTTTTAATATTTGTTCTTTGTATTTAATTTTTGATAGTTTGATTAATATGTTTTGGCGTGTTTCTCCTTCGATTTATACTGTATGGGACTCTCTGTGCTTCCTGGATTTGATTAACTATTTCGTTTCCCATATTAGGGAAGTTTTCAACTCTGTTCTCTTCAAACATTTCCTCAGTCCCTTTCTTTTCCTCTTCTTCTTCTGGGACCCCTATAATTCGAATGTTGGTGCATTTAATATTGTCCCAGAGGTCTCTGAGACTGTCTTCTATTCTTTTCTTTGTTTTTTCTTTATTCTGCTCTGTAATAGTTATTTCCACTAGTTTATCTTCCAAGTCTCTTATCCTTTCTTCTGCCTCAGTTATTCTGCAACTGCCCCCCTCTAGAGAATTTTTAATTTTAGTTATTGTGTTGTTCATCACTGTTTGTTTGCTCTTTAGTTCTTTTAGGTCCTTGTTAAACAGTTCTTGTATTTTCTCCATTCTATTCCCAAGATTTTGGATCATTTTTCTATCATCTTTCTGAATTATTTTACAGGTAGACTGCCTGTTTCCTCTTCATTTGTTAGGTCTGGTGGGTTTTTTCCTTGCTCCTTCATCTGCTGTGTGTTTCTCTGTCTTCTCATTTTGCTTAACTTGCTGTGTTTGCGGTCTCCTTTTTGCAGACTGCAAGTTCGTAATTCTCGTTGTTTTTGGTGTCTGTCCCCAGTGGCTAAAGTTGGTTCAATGGGTTGTGTAGGCTTCCTGGTGGAGGGGACTAGTGCCTCTGTTCTCATGAATGAGGCTGAATCTTGTCTTTTTGGTGGGCCATTCTACATCTGGTGGTGTGTTTTGGGGTGTCAGCAACCTTATTATGATTTTAGGCAGCCTCTGTGCTAATGGATGGGGTTGTGTTCCTCTCTTGCTAGTTGTTTGGCATAGGGTGTCCTTCACTGTAGCTTGCTGGTCATTGATTGGAGCTGGGTCTTGGCATTGAGATGGAGATCTCTGGGATATTTTCACCCTTTGATATTACATGCAGCTGGGAGGTCTCTTTTTTACTAGTGTCCTGAACTTGGCTCTCCCACTTCAGTGTCACAGGCCTGACACCTGTCTGGAGCACCAGGAGCCTATCCTCCACATGGCTCAGAATAAAAAGGAGAAGATAAAATGAAAGAATAAAATAAAATAAAGTTATTAAAATAAAAAATAATTGTTAAGGAAAAAAAATTAGGTAATACAATAATAAAAAGGAAAAAGAAACCAGACAGACAGAACCCTAGGACAAATGGTAAAAGCAAAGCTATACAGACAAAATCCCACACAGAAGCATACACGTACACACTCACAAAAAGAGAAAAAGGGAAAAAGAAAAAAATATATATATATATATAATTGCTCCCAAAGTCCACCTCCTCAATTTGGGATGATTCATTGTCTATTCAGGTATTCCACAGATGCAGGGTATATCAAGTTGATTGTGGAGATTTAATCCACTGTTCCTGAGGATGCTGGGAGAGACTTCCCTTTCTCTTCTTTGTTTGCACAGCTCCCGGTTTCAGCTTTGGATTTGGAAACCCCTTTGCGTGTAGGACACATGAGGGCGTGTGTTCTTCGCTCAGACAGGACGGTTTTAAAGGAGCAGGTGATTCGGGGGCTCTGGGTCACTCAGTCCGGGGGCGAGGGAGGGGTACAGATGTGGGGCGCGCCTTCTGTGGCAGAGGCCAGCGTGTCGTTGCACCAGCCTGAGGCATGCCGTGTATTCTCGTGGGGAAGTTGTCCCTGGATCACGGGACCCTGGCTGTGGCGAGCTGCATAGGCTCCCAGGAGGGGAGGTGTGGATGGTGACCTGTGCTTGCATGCAGGCTTCTTGGTGGTGACAGCAGCAGCCTTAGCTTCTATTGCCCATCTCTGGGGTCCACGCTGATAGCCGCGGCTCATACCCGTCTCTGGAGCTCCTTTAAGCAGTGCACTTAATCCCCTCTCCTCACGCACCAGGAAACAAAGAGGGAAGAAAAAGCCTCTTGCCTCTTCGGCAGTTCCACGGTTTTGCCCGGACTCCCTCCCAGCTAGCCGTGGTGCACTAGCCCCCTTCAGGCTGTGTTCACGCAGCCAACTCCAGTCGTCTCCCTGGAGTCCTACCTCCGAAGCCCGAGCCTCAGCTCCCAGCCCCTGCCCACCCCGGCGGGTGAGCAGGCAAGCCTCTCAGGCTGGTGAGTGCTGTTCGGCACTGATCCCCTGTGCAGGAATCTCTCTCATTTTCCCTCTGCACCCCTGTTGCTGTGCTCTCCTCCGTGGCTTTGAAGCTTCCCCCCTCTGCCACCCACATTCTCCGCCGGCGACGGGGCTTCCTAGTATGTGGAAACCTTTCCTTCTTCACAGCTCCCTCCCACTGGTGCAGGTTCCGTCCCTATTCTTTGTCTCTGTGTTTTCTTTTTTCTCTTACCCTATCCAGGTACATGGGGAGTTTCTTGCCTTTTGGGAGGTCTGAGGTCTCCTGCCAGAGTTCATTCGGTGTTCTGTAGGAGTTTTTCCACATGTAGATGTATTTTTGATGTATTTGTTGTGAGGATGGTGATCTCCACATCTTACTCTTCCGCCATCTTGAAGCTCCTCCAATTGTGTTTTTATATTGCAGTTACAGACATTCTAACTTTTTGAAAGGAAATATAAATGACTACAAACAGACACTTAATGAAGAAGGCCACAATAGGAGAACTTGCTCTACAAGTTTTCAAGATGCCCGTCTCTGGGGTCTGCGCCAGAGGTGGGCATAGTAAAATTGATAGTAATTAAGGTTGTGTGGTATTGACACAATGATAGATAAACAGACAAGTGGAATAGAAGAGCGATACCAGGAGCAGACACATGCATGTATGATCACTTGATCTTTGGCAAAAGTGACATTGCAAAGTGGTGCAAAAAGAATGTTTTTTTCAATTACTAGTGCTTGAATAATTTGATATCTATTTGGAAAAATATTAAATTTTATCTATATCTCATACCTTACATGAAAATCAATTCTGGGTGGATTGTAGCTCTAAAAGTAATTAAAAAACCACCACAATAAAGCTTTTTTAAATGAATATGAGAACATCTTCATGCCCTCAGGGTCTGGAAAGACTTCTTAAATAATTGACATGAAGCCAATTAACCATAAAGGAAAAGATTGATGTATTTAAATAAATTAAAATTAAGAGCTATTGTTTATAACATGAAACTATTAAGTCAGGCTGGAAGACGTTATTTACAGTACAGATAAGGGACACAAAGCTGCCATTTGGGATAGAGACAAAGAAAGGCAAACAAACTTAAAAATGGGCAAAAGTTCTGAACAGATATACTGCAAAATAAAATATCAAAAAGACAATAAATGTATGAAAAGGTGCACAACTTCTTAGTATATAGGGAAATGCACAATAAGATTACCATTCCCCACTAACAGGAGAGCTAAAAGAGAAACACTGGGTCCTGAATGAGAGCCCCATAGTACTCTACATGATGCTAGTCATACCATGCTTGGAGCATGATATTCAGTTCTGGGGATCACCCTTTGCAGAAGAGAGAAATTGACAAACCAGAGCATATTTAGAGGAGAGACCTCTAGACATCTATCACAGCATATGAACAATGGTTAGAAAAACTGGAAATATAAACTTGGAGGAGAGAAGTCCTCCTGTTACAAAGGCTTTCACAAGAATAGAGATGAGTTAATAACTGGAAATTATTAGTATCAAAGAAAAATAAAAGAAAATAGTTCTCAGCTCAACCTCATAAATTATTTTCTAAAGTTTTGAGCTCATGCCAAAATGGAATGGGAATGCCTCAGGAATTGTGAGTTCACTGTAACTGGAGGTGTTCACAAGCATTGCCCAGGCAACTACTTGATGAGGTTATTATTACTAGGGTGTGGAGGAAGCTAGGGCTTTAGACTGACTTCTGAGGCCCGTTTAAGATTTATAATTACATAAATCATGGTGTGTTTGCATGTGTATGTGTTTGTGTGTGTGTATGTGTGTGTGTGTGTGTGTGTGTGTGAGAGAGAGAGAGAGAGAGAGAGAGAGAGAGAATGGGACCTCAGAGCAGGCCACTCTTTGGAAGAAATAATACCTGAGAAATCAACCTCCACCCTAACTTCATCACATTTCTTCTAAAGACAAATGAGTTATCTTCACAGGTTGACTCACTACTCTTCTCGAATCAGTGATAACCAATGAAAGAATAAGGGGCCAGTGACCCTTACTCTAGGTATCAAAAGGTTTTTAGAAATAGTTGTTTCTCTTGCCTGGAATCCCACTGTTCCCTGAGATATTTTCTTGTTACTGTTCAGGGACGATGGATGAAATGACATTCTAACTCTCTTCTGGAATTCTGTACAGTGCTAACAATGTTGTCTTGCTTTTCCAAGCACAGAACATTTTTCCCATGGGTATGTGGCACCCTCTAGCGGCCACAACTATGGACATAATGTCTTGGGGGAAATCAGAATTCTAGACCCAACCAAGACAATTTGTGGCACCAAGTCCTAAAGTCGTGTCCTGCTGATGCACAACACCATGTAGCAGGTGACTGAGACGGGCTTAGAAATCCTAAGTACAACACTCTGTCATTGACCTACCCTATTTCCACTGCAGATATTGCCCTTGCTGCTGACACTTGGAAAGAACAATAGTAAGTCCTTCAGAGTGCAGGGGGTTTTTGTTTTTGTTTTGTGTTTTTGGATTTAGATATTGTTGTAATAATGTGCTGTCTCTTAATAGAAGAAAAATGTTATATTCCTAGTCTCCCATCTGCCAGAGCAGTCAGAGAGGTGGGGACCAGGGAATCATTGAATAACATTGTTGGTGGTTCCAGCTAACTATCAAGGCTCTTTGAATACCACCAAGATCCCAGCCACTAGGAGACCTTCAAGATGGCAAAGGACTAAGATGCAGAGACCAACTTCCTCTCCACAAATACATCAGAAATACATCTACATGTGGAACAACTCGTACAGAACACCTATTGAACACTGGAAGAAGACCTCAGATTTCCCAAAAGGCAAGAAACTCCCCAAGTACCTGGGCAGGGCAAAAGAAAAAAGAAAAAACAGAGACAAAAGAATAGGGACGGGACCTGCAGCTCTGGGAGGGAACTGTGAAGGAGGAAAGGTTTCCACACACTAGGAAGCCCCTTCGTGGGCGGAGACTGTGGGTGGCAGAGGGGGAAAGCTTCGGAGCCACGGAGGAGAGCACAGCAACAGGGGTGTGGAGGGCAAAGCGGAGAGATTCCCGCACAGAAGATCAGTGTGGACCAGCACTCACCAGCCTCGGAGGCTTGTCTGCTCACCTGTTCACCTGCCGGGGTGGGTGGGGGTTGGGAGCTGAGGCTCAGGCTTCAGAGGTCAGATCCCAGGGAGAAGATTGGGGTTGGTTGTGTGAACACAGCCTGAAGGGGGCTAGTGTACCACAGCTACCCTGGAGGGAGTCCGGGAAATAGTCTGTACCTGCCTAAGAGGCAAAAGACCATTGTTTCAGGGTGCGCTTTGAGAGGGGATTCAGAGCACCGCCTAAATGGGCTCCAGAGATGGGCACGAGCCACCGCTATCAGTGTGGACACCAGAGACTGGCATGAGACGCTAAGGCTGCTGCTGCAGCCACGAAGAAGCCTGTGTGCAACCACAGGTCACTATCCACACCTCCCTTCCCAGGAGCCTGTGTAGCCCATCACTGCCAGGGTTCCGTGATCCAGGGACAACTTTCCCGGGAGAACACATGGCGCGCCTCAGGCTGTGGCAGCGTCATGCTTGCCTCTGCCGCCTCAGGCTCGCTCCGCATTCTGTATTCCTCCCTCCCCCAGGCCTGAGGGAGCCAGAGCCCCTATATCAGCTGCTACTTTAACCCCATCCTGTCTGAGCGAAGAAGAGACGCCCTCAGGTGACCTGCACACAGAGGTAGGACCAAATGCAAAGCTGAACCACAGGAGCTGTGTGAACACAAAAGAGAAAGGGAAATTTCTCCCAGGAGCCTCAGGAGCAGTGGATTAAACCTTCATAATCAACTTGATGTACCCTGCATCCTTGGAATACCTGAATAGACAACAAATCCTTCCAAAATTGAGGTGGTGACTTTGCGAGCAACTGTAGACTTGGGGCTTGCTTTCTGCATGTAGTTTGTTTCTGGTTTTATGTTCATCTTAGTTTAGCATTTAGAGTTTACTACCATTGGTAGGTTTTTTAATTGATTTGGTAGCTCTCTTTCTTTATATATATATATACATACATATATATGTTTTTTTCTCTTTTTGTGAGTGGGCATGTGTATGCTTCTTTGTGTGACTTTGTCTGTATAGCTTTGTTTTTACCATTTGTCCTGGGTTTCTGTCTGTCCATTATTTTCTTTTTTTTTTTGCCTTTTAATTTTTTAAAACTTTTGTTAATTTTTAATTTTTTTTTACTTTAATAACTTTCTTTCTTTCTTCCTTCTTTCCTTCCTTCCTTCCTTCTTTCCTTCCTTCCTTTCTTTCTTTCTTCTTTCTTTTCTTTTCTTTTCTCATTTTTCAACTGAGCTGTGTGGCTGAAAGGGCCTTGATGCTCTGGCTGCATGTCAGGCCTGTGCCTCTGAGTTGGGAGAGCCATGTTCAGGACATCGGGCAACCAGAGACCTCCTTGCTCCATGTAATATCAAAGGGCAAAAGCTCTCCCAGAGATCTCCACCTCAGCTCTAAGACCCAGCTCCACTCAATGACCAGCAAATTATAGTGCTGGACACCCCACATGAAACAACTAGCAAGACAGGAACACAACTCAACCCATTAGCAGAGAGGCTGCATAAAATGATAATAAGGTCACAGACACCCCAAATCACACCACCGGATGTTGTCCTGCCCAACAGAAAAAAAAAAGATCCATGCTCATCCATCAGGAAACAGGCACCAGTCTCCTCCACCAGAAAGCTGACACAACCCACATAACAAACCTTAGACACTGGGGACAGACACCAAACACAATGGGAACTATGAACTGCAGCCTGTGAAAAGGATACCCCAAACACAGCAAATTAAACAAAATGAGAAAACAGAGAATCACATAGCAGATGAAGGATCAAGGTAAAAACCCATCAGACCAAACAAATGAAGAGGAAATAGGCAGTTTACCTGAAAAAGAATTCAGAGCAATGATAGTAAAGATGATCCAAAATCTTAGAAATAGAAAGGAGAAAACACAAGAAACGTTTAAGGACTTAGAAGAACAAAAGAGCAAGTAAACAATGATGAACAACACAATAAATAAATTTTAAAATTCTCTAGAGGGAACCAATAGCAGAATAACTGAGGCAGAAGAACAGATAAGTGACCCAGAAGATAAAATATTAGTAATAACTACCACAGAGCAGAATAAAGAAAAAAGAATGAAAATATTTGAGGACAGTGTCACAGACCTCTGGGATAACATTAAATGCACCAACATTTCAATTATAGGGATCCCAGAAGAAGAAGAGAAAAAGAAATGGACTGAGAAAATATTTGAAGAGATTATAGTTGAAAACTTCCCTAATATGGGAAAGGAAATAGTGAATCACGTCCAGGAAATGCAGAGACTCTCATACAGGATAAATCCAAGGAGAAACATGCCAATACACATATTAATCAAACTATCAAAAATTAAATACCAAGAAAAAGTATTAAAAGCAGCAAGGGAAAAACAATAAATAACACACAAAGGAATCCCCATAAGGTTAACAGCTGATCTTTCAGCAGAAACTCTGCAAGCCAGAAGGGAGTGGCAGGACATAATAAAGCAATGAAAGGGAAAAACCTACAACCAAGATTACTCTACACAGCAAGGATCTCATTCAGATTCGATGGACAAATTAAAACCTATACAGACAATCAAAAGCTAAGAGAATTCAATACCACGAAACCAGTTTTACAACAAATGCTAAAGGAACTTTCCTAGGTAGGAAACAGAAGAGCAGGAAAAGACCTACAATAACAAACCCAAAACAACTGAGAAAATAGGAAGATATATACAGATAATTACCTTAAATGTAAATGGATTAAATGCTCCAACCCAAAGGCATAAACTGGCTGAATGGATACAAAAACAAGACCTGAATATATGCTCTCTACAGACCTAGGGACACATACAGACTGAAAGAGTGGGGATGGAGAAAGATATTCCATGCAAATGGAAATCAAAAGAAAGATGGAGTAGCAGATCTCACATCAGACAAAATAGATTATAAAATAAAGACTATTGCAAGAGACAAGGAAGGACAGTACATAATGATCAAGGGAACAAATCAAGAAGCAGATATAAAAATTGTAAATATTTATGCACCCAACATAGGAACACCTTAATATATAAGGCAAATTCTAACAGCCATAAAAGGGGAAATCAACAGTAATGCAATCATAGTCGGGGACTTTAACACCCCACTTTCATCAATGGACAGGTCCTCCAAAATGAAAATAAATAAGGAAACACAAGTTTTAAATGATACATTAAAAAAGATTGACTTAATTGATATTTATAGGACAGTCCATCCAAAAACAGCAGATTAAACATTCTTCTCAAGTGCTCATTGAACATTCTCCAGGATACATCATATCTTGGGTCACAAATCAAGCCTTGGTAAATTTAAGAAATTGAAATTGTATCAAGTATCTTTTCAGACCACAACATGATAAGACTAGATATCAATAACATGGACAAATCTGTAAAAACTACAAACACATGGTGGCTAAAAAATACACTACTAAATGACCACGAGATCATTGAAGAAATCAAGGAGTAAATAAGAAAAATACCTACTCACAAATGACAATGAATATGTGATGACCCAAAACCTATTGGATGCAGCAAAAGCACTTCTAAGAGGGAAGTTTATAGCATTACAGTCCTACCTCAGGAAACAAGAAACATCTCAAATAAACAACCTAATCTTAAACCTAAAGCAACTAAAGAAAGAAGAAGAAAAAAAAACAAAGTTAGCAGAAGGAAAGAAATCATAAAGATCAGATCAGAAATACATGAAAAAGAAATGAAGGAAACAATAGCAAAGATCAATAAACCTAAAGTTTAATTCTTTGAGAAGGTAAACAATATTGATAAACTATTAGTCAGACTCACCAAGGAAAAAAGAGAGAACACTCAAATCAATAACATTAGAAATGAAAAAGCAGAGGTAACACCTGACACTGCAGAAATGCAAAGGATCATGAGAGATTACTGCAAGCAACTATATGCCAATAAAATGGACAACCTGGAAGAAATGGAAAAATTCTGAGAAAAGCACAACCTTCTGAGACTGAACCAGGAAGAAATAGAAAATATAAACAGACCAGTAAAAAGCACTGAAATAGAAACTGTGATTAAAAATCTTCCAACAAACAAAAGCCCAGGACCAGATGGATTCACAGGCGAATTCTATCAAACATGTAGCAAAGAGCTAACCCCTATCGTTTTCAAACACTTACAAAATATAGCAAAGAGACAAACACTCCCAAACACATTCTACGAGGTCACAATCACCCTGATACCAAAACAAGACAAACATGTTACAAAGAAAGAAAACTACAGGCTAATATCACTTATAAACATAGATGGAAAAATACTCAACAAAATACTAGCAAACAGAATCCAACAGCACATTAAAAGGATCATACACCATGATCACGTGGGGTTTATCCCAGGAATGCAAAGATTCTTCAATATATGCAAATCAATCAACGTGATACACCATATTAAAAAATTGAAGGAGAAAAACCATATGATCATCTCAATAAATGCAGGAAAAGCTTCTGACAAAATTCAACACCCATTTATGATGCAAACCCTCCAGAAAGTAGGCATAGAGAGAACTTACCTCAACATAACAAAGGTCATATATGACAAACCCACAGCCAACATCGTCTGCAATGGTTAAAAACTGAAACCATTTCTGTGAAGATCAGGAACAAGAAAATGTTGTCCACTCTCACCACTACTATTCAACATAGTATTGGAAGTTTTAGCCACAGCAATCAGAAAAGAAAAAGAAATAAAAATTGGACAAGAAGAAATAAAGCTGTCACTGTTTGCAGATAACATGATACTATACATAGAGAATCTTAAAGATGCTACCAGAAATCTACTACAGCTAATCAATGAATGTGGTAAAGTAGCAGGACACAAAATTAATGCACAGAAGTGTCTTGCATTCCTATACACTAATGATGAAAAATCTGAAAGGGAAATTAAGGAAACTTTCCCATGTACCACTGCAACAAAAAGAATAAAATACCTAGGAACAAGCCTACCTACGGAGAAAAAGACCTGTATGCAGAAAACTATAAGACATTGATGAAAGAAATTAAAGATGATAGAAATAGATGGGGAGATATACCATGTTCTTGGGTTGGAAGAATCAACATTGTGAAAATGTCTATACTACCCAAAGCTATCTACAACTTCAGTGCAATCCCTATCAAACTACCACTGACATTTTTCACAGAACTAGAACAAAAACTTTCACAATTGGTATGGAAACAAAAGACCCTGAATAGCCAAAGCAATCTTGAGAAAGAAAAACAGAAGTGGAGGAATCAGGGTCCCTGACTTCAGACTATACTACAAAGTTACAGTAATCAAAACAGCATGTTACTGGCACAAAAACAGAAATATAGATCAATGGAACAGGATAGAAAGCCCAGAGATAAACCCATACACCTATGGTTACCTTATCTTTGATAAAGGAGGCAAGAACATACAATGGAGAAAGGACAGCCTCTTCAATAAGTAGTGCTATAAGAACTTGACAGTTACATGTAAAAGAATGAAGTTAGAACACTCCCAAACACCATACACAAAAATAAACAGGAAATGGATTAAGGACCTAAATGTAAGGCTAGACACTCTAAAACTCTTAGAAGAAAACATAGGCAGAACACTCTATGACATAAATCACAGCAAAATCCTTTTTGACCCACCTCCTAGAGAATTGGAAATAAAAACAAAAATAAACAAATGTGACCTAATGAGACTCAAATGCTTTTGCACAGCAAAAGAAACCATAAACAAGATGAGAAGACAGCCCTCAGAATGGGAGAAAATATTTGCAAATGAAGCAACTGACAAAGGATTAATCTCCAAAATTTACAAGCGGCTCATGCAGCTTAATATCAAAGAAACAAACAACCCAATCCAAAAATTGGCAGAAGACCTAAATAGACTTTTCTCCAAAGAAGATATACAGATTATCAACAAACCCATGAAAGGATGCTCATCATCACTAATCATTAGAGAAATGCAAATCAAGACTACAATGGGGTATCACCTCACACCAGGCAGAATGACCATCATCAAAAAATCTACAAACAGTAAATGCTGGAGAGGGTGTAGAGAAAAGGGAACCCTCTTGCACTGTTGGTGAGAATGTAAATTGCTACAGCCACTATGGTGAACAGTATGGAGGTTCCTTAAAAAACTAAAAATAGAACTACTGTATGACACAGCAATCCCATTACTGGGCATGTACCCTTAGAGAACCATAATTCAAATAGAGTCATGTATCATCACAATGTTCATTGCAGCTCTATTTACAATAGCCAGGACATGGAAGCAACCTAAGTGTCCATCGACAGATGAATGGATAAAGATGATGTGGCACATATATACAATGGAATATTACTCAGCCATAAAAGGAAATGAAATTGAGTTATTTGTAATGAGGTAGATAGATCTAGATTCTGTCATACAGAGTGAAGTAAGTCAGAAAGAGAAAATTAAATACTGTATGCTAACACATATATATGGAATCTAAAAAAAGTAAAAGATTCTGAAGAACCTAGGGTCAGGACAGGAATAAAGACAAAGACGTAGAGAATGGACTTTAGGACACTGGGAGTGGGAAGGGTAAGTTGGGATGATGTGAGAGAGTGGCATGGACATATATACACTACCAAATGTAAAATAGTGAGAAGCAACTGCATAGCTCAGGGAGATCAGTTCAGTGCTTTGTGACTACCTAGACTTGTGGGATAGGGAGTGTGGGAGGGAGGCTCAAGGTGGAGGGGATATGGGGATATATGTATACATATAGCTGATTCACTTTATTATAAAGCAGAAAGTAACACACCATTGAAAAGCAATTATACTCCAATAAAGATGTTAAAACAATATATAAAAGAGGCACTCTCATTTTGGAGACACTATTCCACAGTGTATTAAAATATAAAAATTCAAATGTACCTACACTCTTACCTAGATATTAGTATTTAAAAAACTATTATTAAGATTTTATAGTTTGTTTTAAATTTAAAATCATTCAGCACCATGCAATTGATTAAATTATGCTTGACAGTTATTTCTCTGCAGCTATTGTATATACTTGGGAATTCTGCTGATGTAGAAAAAAATCTAAACTCCAAATTATTTTCAACTGAAATGAAATTTTTATGAATACCAAGTTTAATATTTAAAGAAGTTGACATGGTAATATTTTGTAGATATTTCATTAAATATTTCCTAATTGTGGTTTTATAGTCTTCTTTCTGTGTTATAAGGTAAATAATATATTAACTTTCTCACAGTTTAAAAGTAGGGGAAATTTCTGCTCTAGCAATGGTGGAGTTGGTAATCTGAACAACCCCCTTACAAAAGGCACTTTAGAATTTTAGAACGCACTTAACAAAATCTTAAAAACTTCAAAGACCTTGACAAGAAAGAGAGGAATTACCAGTGTAAGAAAAGGGGATGAGAGAAAAAGGAATCGGGAAGATGGCAGAAGAGTAAGACGTGGAGATTTCCTTCCCCCCCACAGATATACCAGAAATACATGTACACGTGGAACAACTCCTACAGAACACCTACTGAACGCTGGCAGAAGACCTCAGACCTCCCAAAAGTCAAGAAACTCCCCACGTACATGGGTAGGGCAAAAGAAAAAAAAGAATAAACAGAGACAAAAGAATAGGGATGGGACCTGCACAAGTGGGAGGGAGCTGTGAAGGAGGAAAGGTTTCCATACACTAGAAGGCCCTACACGGGAGGAAACTGCAGGTGGCAGAGGGGGGAAGCTTTGGAGCCGTGGAGGAGAGCACAGAAACAGGGTTGCAGAGGGCAAAGTGGAGAGATTCCCGCACAGAGGATCGGTGCCAACTGGCACTCAACAGCCCGAAAGGCTTGTCTGCTCACCCACCAGGGCGGGAGGGGCTGGGATCTGAAGCTCGGGCTTCAGTTGGAGCTCAGGGAGAGGACTGGTGTTGGCGGCATGAACACAGCCTGCAGGGGGTTCGTGCACCACGGCTAGCTGGGAGGTAGTCCGGGGAAAAGTCTGGACCTGCTGAAGAGGCAAGAGACTTTTTCTTCCCTCTTTGATTCCTGGTGTGCGAGGAGAGTGGATTAAGAGCGCTGCTTGAAGGAGGTCCAGAGATGGGCGTGAGCCGCGGCTAACAGCGCGGACCCCAGAGACGGGCATGAGGCGCTAAGTCTGCTGCTGCCGCCACCAAGAAGCCTGTGTGCGAGCACAGGTCACTATCACCACCTCCCTTCCGGGGAGCCTATGCAGCCAACCACTGCCAGGGTCCCAGGACCCAGGGACAATTTCCCTGGGAGAACGCACAGTGCACCTCAGGCTGGTGCAACATCACGCCGGCCTCTGCCTCTGCAGGCTCGCCCTGCATCTGCACCCCTCCCTCCCCCCAGCCTGAGTGATCCAGAGCCCCCGAAGCAGCTGTTCCTTTAACCCTGTCCTGTCTGAGCAAAGAACAGATGCCCTTCGGTGACCTACACACAGAGGCAGGGCCAAATCTAAAGCTGAGTCCCTGGGAGCTGTGCAAACAAAGAAGAGAAAGGGAAATCCCTCCCAGCAGACGCAGAAGCAGCAGATTAAAGCTCCACAATCAAGTTGATGTACCCTGCATCTGTGGAATATATGAATAGACAACAAATCATCCCAAATTGAGGAGGTGGACTTTGAGAGCAAGGTTTTTTATTTTTTCCTATTTTCCTCTTTTTGTGAGTGTGTATGTGTATGTTTGTGTGTGAGATTTTGTCTGTATAGCTTTGCTTTCACCATGTGTCCTAGTGTTCTATCCGTCCGTCATTTTTTTTCTTTAAAATTTTTTTTCTTAATAATTATTCTTTATTTTAATTATTTTATTTTATTTTATCTTACTTTATTTTATTTTATTTTATCTCCTTCCTTCCATCCTTCCTTCCTTCCGTGCTTCCTTCCTTCTTTTCTTTCTTTCCTTCTTTCTTCCTTTCATTCTTTCTCACTTTCTCTCTTTCTCTCCTCTCTTTCTTTCTTTCTATCTTTCTTTCTTCCTTTGTTTCTTTCTTCCTTCCTTTCTTTCTTTCTTTCTTTCTTTCTTTCTATCTTTCTTTCTTCCTTCCTTTCTTTCTTTCTTCCTTCCTTCCTTCCTTCCTTCCTTCCTTCCTTTCTTTCTTTCTTTCTTTCTTTCTTTCTTTCTTTCTAATTATTCTCCCTTTTATTCTGAGCTGTGTGGATGAAAGTTCTTGGTACTGCAGCCAGGAGTCAGCGCTCTGCCTCTGAGGTGGGAGAGCCAACTTCAGGACACTGGTCCACAAGAGACCTCCCAGCTCCACATAATATCAAATGGTGAAAATCTCCCTGAGATCTCCATCTCAACACCACCACGCAGCTTCACTCAACAACCAGCAAGCTACAGTGCTGGACACCCTATGCCAAACAACCAGGAAGGCAGGAACACAACCCCACCCATTAGCAGAGAGGCTGCCTAAATTCATAATAAACCCACAGACACCCCAAAACACACCACCAGTACATGGACCTGCCCACCTAAAAGACAAGATTCAGCCTCATCCACCAGAACACAGGCACTAGTCCCCTCCACCAGGAAGCGTACACAACCCATTGAACCAACTTTAGACACTGGGGACAGACAACAAAAAAAACGGGAACAACGAACCTGCAACCTGCAAAAAGCAGACCCCAAACACAGTAAGATAAGCAAAATGAGAAGACAGAAAAACACACATCAGATGAAGGAGCAAGATAAAAACCCACGAGACCTAACAAATGAAGAGGAACTAGGCACTCTACCTGAAAAAGAATTCAGAATAATGATAGTAAAGATTATCCAAAATCTTGGAAATAGAATAGAGAAAATGCAATAAACGTTTAACAAGGACCTAGAAGAAGTAAAGATGAAACAAGCAACGATGCACAACACAGTAAATGAAATTGAAAATACTCTAGATGGGATCAATAGCAGAATAACTGAGGCAGAAGAATGGATAAGTGACCTGGAAGATAAAATAGTGGAAATAACTACTGCAGAGCAGAATAAAGAAAGAAGAATGAAAAGAACTGAAAACCGTCTCAGAGACCTCTGAGACATCATTGAAAACTTCCCTAATATGGGAAAGGAAATAGTTAATCAAGTCCAGGAAACACAGAGAGTCCCATACAGGATAAATACAAGGAGAAATACACCAAGACAAGTATTAATCAAACTGTCAAAAATTAAATACAAAAATAAACATATTAAAAGGAGCAAGGGAAAAACATCAAATAATGCACAAGGGAATCTCCGTAAGGGTAACAGCTGATCTTTCAGCAGAAACTCTGCAGGCCAGAAGGGACTGGCAGGACATATTTAAAGTGATGAAGGAGAAAAACCTACAACCAAGATTACTCTACACAGCAAGGATCTCATTCAGATTTGATGGAGAAATTAAAACCTTTACAGACAAGCAAAAGCTGAGGGAGTTCAGCACCACCAAACCAGCTTTACAACAAATGTTAAAGGAACTTCTCTAGGCAAGAAACACAAGAGAAGGAAAAGACCTACAATAACAAACCCAAAACAATTTAGAAAATGGGAATAGGAACATACATATCGATAATTACCTTAAATGTACATGGATTAAATGCTCCCACCAAAAGACACAGACTGGCTGAATGGACACAAAAACAAGACCCATATATATGCTGTCTACAAGAGACCCACGTCAGACCTAGAGAGAAATACAGACTGAACGTAAGGAGATGGAAAAATATATTGCGTGCAAATGGAAACCAAAAGAAAGCTGGAGTAGCAATTCTCATATCAGACAATATAGACTTTAAAATAAAGACTATAAGAAGAGACAAGGAAGGACACCACATAATGATCAAGGGATTGATCCATGAAGAAGATATAACAATTGTAAATATTTATGCATCCAATATTGGAGCACTTCAATTCATAAGGCAAATGCTAACAGCCATAAAAGGGGAAATTGACAGTAACACATTCATAGTAGGGGCCTTTAACACCCCACTTTCACCAATGGACAAATCATCCAAAATGAAAATAAATAAGGAAACACAAGCTTTAAATGATACATTAAACAAGATGGGCTTAATTGATATTTATAGGACGTTCCATCCAAAAACAACAGAATACACATTTTTCTCAAGTTCTCATGGAGCATTCTCCAGGATAGATCATATCTTGTGTCACAAACCAAGCCTTGGTAAATGTAAGAAAACTGAAATTGTATCAAGTATCTTTTCCGACCACAATGCTATGAGACTATATCAACTACAGGAAAAGATCTGTGAAAAATACAAACACAAGGAGGCTAAACAATACACTACTTAAAAACAAAGAAAAACACTGAAAAAATCAAAGACGAAATCAAAAAATATCTAGAAACAAATAACAATGGAGACACGATGACCCAAAACCTATGGGATGCAGCAAAAGCAGTTCTAAGAGGGAATTTTATAGTAATACTATCCTAACTCAAGAAACAGGAAACATCTCGAATAAACAACCTAACATTGCACCTAAAGCAATTAGAGAAAGAAGAACAAAAATATCCCAAAGTTAGCAGAAGGAAAAAAATCATAAAAATCAGGTCAGAAATAAATGAAAAAGAAATGAAGGAAACAATAGCAAAGATCAATAAAACTAAAAGCTGTTTCTTTGAGAAGATAAACAAAATTGATTAACAATTAGCCAGACACATCATGAAAAAAAGAGAGAAGACTCAAATCAATAGAATTAGAAATGAAAAAGAAGTAACAACTGACACTGCAGAAATACAAAAGATCATGGGAGATTACTACAAGCAACTCTATGCCAATAAAATGGACAACCTGGAAGAAACGGACAAATTCTTAGAAATGCACTACCTGCCAAGACAGAATCAGGAGGAAGTTGAAAATATGAACAGACCAATCAAAAGCACTGAAATTGAAGCTGTGATTAAAAATTTTCCAACAAACAAAAGCCCAGGACCAGATGGCTTCACAGGGGAATTCTATCAACCATTTAGAGAGGAGCTAACACCTATCCTTCTCAAACACTTCCAAAATATAGCAGAGGGAGGAACACTCTCAAACTCCTTCTACGAGGTCACCATCATCCTGATACCGAAACCAGACAAGGATGTCAAAAGAAAATAAACTACAGGCCAATATCACTGATGAACATAGATGCAAATATCCTCAACAAAATACTAGCAAACAGAATCCAACAGAACATTAAATGGATCATAGACCATGATCAAGTGGGGTTTATTCCAGGAATGCAAGGATTCTTCAATATACGCAAATCAATGAACGTGATACACCATATTAAAAAATTGAAGGAGAGAAACCATATGATCATCTCAATAGATGTAGAGAAAGCTTTCAACAAAATTCAACACCCTTTTATGATAAAAACCCTGCAGAAAGTAGGCATAGAGGGAACTTTCCTCAACATAATAAAGGCCATATATGACAAGCCCACAGCCAACATCATCCTCAATGGTGAAAAACTGAAAGCATTTCCAGTAAGATCAGGAACAAGACAAGGTTTCCCACTCTCACCACTCTTATTCAACATAGTTTCAGAAGTTTCAGCCACAGCAATCAGAGAAGAAAGGAAATGAAAGGGATCCAAATCAGAAAAGAAGAAGTAAACCTGTCACTGTTTGCAGATGACATGATACTATACATAGAGAATCCTAAAGATGCTACTAGAAAGCTACTAGAGCTAATCAATGAATTTGGTAAAGTAGCAGGATACAAAATTAATGCATAGAAATCTCTGGCATTCCTATACCCTAATGATGAAAAATCTGAAAGTGAAATCAAGGAAACACTCTCATTTACCATTGCAACAAAAAGAATAAAATATCTCGGAATAAACATACCTAAGGAGACAAAACACTTGTAGGCAGAAAATTATAAGACACTGATGAAAGAAATTAAAGATGATACAAATAGAATGAGAGATATACCATATTCTTGGATTGGAAGAATCAACAGTGTGAAAATGACTCTACTAACCCAAAGCAATCTACCGATTCAATGCAATCCCTATCAAACTACTACTGGCATTTTTCACAGAACTAGAACAAAACATTTCACAATTTGTATGGAAACACAAAAGACCCCGAATAGTCAAAGCAATCTTGAGAACGAAAAACAGAGCTGGAGGAATCAGGCTTCCTGACTTCAGACTATACTACAAAGCTACAGTAATCAAGACAGTATGGTACTGGCACAGAAGCAGAAATATAGATCAATGGAACAGGATAGAAAGCCCAGAGATAAACCCACACACATGTGGTGACCTTATATTTGATAAAGGAGGCAGGAACGTACAGTGGAGAAAGGACAGCCTCTTCAATTAGTGGTGCTGGGAAATTGGACAGGTACATGTAAAAGTATGAGATTAGATCACTCCCTAACACCATACATGAAAATAAGCTCAAAATGGATTAAAGACCTAAATTTAAGGCCAGAAACTATCAAACTCTTAGAGGAAAACATAGGCAGGACACTCTATGACATAAATCACAGCAAGATCCTTTTTGACCCACCTCCGAGAGAAATGGAAACAAAAATAAAAATATACAAATGGGACCTAATGAAACTTCAAAGCTTTTGCACAGCAAAGGAAACCATAAACCAGACAAAAGACAACCCTCAGAATGGGAGAAAATATTTGCAAATTAAGTAACTGACAAAGGATTAATCTCCAAAATTTACAAGCAGCTCATGCAGCTCAATAACAAAAATCAAACAACCCAATCCAAAAATGGGCAGAAGACCTAAATAGAAAGAAGAGATACAGACTGCCAACAAACACATGAAAGAATGCTCAACATCATTAATCATTAGAGAAATGCAAATCAAAACTACAATGAGATATCATCTCACACTAGTCAGAATGGCCAACAGCAAAAAATCTAGAAACAATAAATGCTGGAGAAGGTGTGGAGGAAAGGGAACACTCTTGCACTGCTGGTGGGAATGTGAATTGGTACAGCCAGTATGGAGAACAGTATGGATGTTCCTTCAAAAACTACAAATAAAACTACCAAATGACCCAGCAGTCCCACTACTGGGCATGTGTACTGAGAAAACCATAATTCAAAAAGAGTCAATTACCAAAATGTTCATTGCAGCTCTATTTACAATAGCCCAGAGATGGAAACAACCTAAGTGTCCATCATCAGATGAATGGATAAAGATGTGGCACATATATACAATGGAATATTACTCAGCCATAAAAAGAAACAAAATTGAGCTATTTGTAATGAGGTGGATGGACCTAGAGTGTGTCATACAGAGTGAAGTAAGTCAGAAAGAGAAAGACAAATACCGTATGTGAACACATATATATGGAATTTAAAAAATGTCATGAAGAACCTAGGGGTAAGACAGGAATAAAGACACAGACCTACTGGAGAATGGACTTGAGGATATGGGGACGGGGAAGGGTAAGCTGTGACAAAGTGAGAGAGTGGCATGGACATATATACAGTACTAAACGTAAAACAGATAGCTAGTGGCAAGCAGCCGCATTGTACAGGGAGATCAGCTCGGTGTTTTGTGACCACCTAGAGGGGTGGGATAGGGAGGGTGGGAGGGAGGGAGATGCAAGGGGGAAGAGATATGGGAACATATGTATATGTATAACTGATTCACTTTGTTATAAAGCAGAAACCAACACACCATTGTAAAGCAATTATACTCCACTAAAGATGTAAAGATGTAAAGAAAAAAAAGTTCAAAAAAAAAGATACTAGAAAACGAAAATCATATTAAAGCTAAAGCAAAAAAAAAAGAAATAAGATCAATGAAGAAATCAATATGACTGAAAAAGAAGATAGAAAATCAGTGAAATCCAAATCTGTTTCCCTGAGAAGACCAACAAACTCAATAATCTTCTAGCCAAACAGATCAGAAAAAAAAAATAAAGATGCAAATTTCCAATGTCAGAAATGAGAGAGGCGATACCACTAAAAATTCTACACATATTAAAAGGAGAATAAGACAATATTATGAACAACTTTATGCCAATAAATTCACAACTTTGGTGAATTTGAAAAAAAAAAAGAAAAGAAAAGGGGATGAATTTTAACTTCAAAGAGCTCAGTGATGAGTTAGCACTGCTTTTGCCCACAGTGGGCATTTGCTGAGCAAGATAATGAAGCTTCTAGGCAGACCTTCTCTTTCAGCATGCGGAATGAAAATAACCCACCTGAAGACAACTAACCCTGAGAGGGGTGTGAGAGCATAAGCAGTCTCCACTTGCAAAAGGTAAAAGCTGTCCTGATGAATTAAGTATCAATTAAGGCAAGGAGATAGAAGGAAAATTCAGAGAAATGTTGATGTGGGAGAGTTTTCTCATCATAAAGCAGAACCTCTAGTGAATACAGCAAAAATGCTTCAGAGGAGTGAAGCATGGAGATTGAAACCTGAGGTAGAATTTCTGGATGTGAGATGTCTTCTAGTTTACATCCTATGTCATATGCACGACCCATATCTACCAGAATTTATTAGACACCTGTGTGAAACCATTCCATGTGACAGATATCCTCAATTCTGTAACCTTCATATTCTATCTGTTCACCTGTGCCCATGCCATTCACCCCAATTCTACCACTGTATGTACATCTCACTGAAACTGTCCTGTGCCCTCCAGCTCAGCAGTTGGCCCAAAAATTCAGCACAGAGAACCAAAATGTATGTTTCTGTGTAGTGCTGTACTCATTCTAATGCCATTACCAGTATGAGTGCCTGGCGCATCTAAGGAGGTATGGGGCAGGGAAGTATATGTAGGAACTTACCTGCCACCTCAGCAAAGTTCCAAATGTTAGGGACTTATATCAGGAAAATCAGTGAGGGAGAAGAGGAGAGTAAAACCTGCCAAGAACTGTCCTTAGATTCCATTCTCTACAACCATGGCCACAAAGCCTCTACTCAAACCTCCCCAGCCGAATTCTTGTGATTGGGAAAACATCAGCTAGTTTTTCAATGAAATCAACATTCTTTTCCTCTCAGATCAGGGCAATACTGGGTCCAAATTATAACATTATAACAATAGGCTGGAGTAACTCTCCAGTTTGCCAGCAATTGCACATCTAGGAATTTACTTTGAAAAAATTTTTAGAGATGTGGGCAAAGATTTATTGATAAATGTATACTACAGTCCTAACTACATAGAATAATTAAAAACAAGCAATATGTTCAACAATACAGAAATGTTTAAATACATTTTGGTACATCTGTAAAATGGAATCATGTAAAGCCATTAAAATCATGTAGGATAATATTTTCTGTCCTGTGCTAAGTTTTAAAATATATTTTCTAAGTGACAAAGAACGATTTAAAAAATAGTATGTATCTTGTAATAAATTTGAAAATTACATTCTCTCTCTCTCTTCCTCTTTACCACTTCTCTCAACCCCTCAACCCACCCTCATCTATCTATCTCTGACTAGGTTGGAAAGGCTTATGCCACCATATTAAAAGTAGTTATCTCCAGATACTATTTTTAATATAGTAGTATTACTATATTAAATAGTAATGTGGGTGATTTTTTCTTGTCAATGTTTGTTAAGTTTTCTGCACACAGTATAAAATCATTTTATAATTTATGAAAAATATTATTTCATTAAAAAATGAATAGATTTCCTGTGGCAATTGGTCACAAATACTGTTTGAAAACCCTTGATCCATCTTCTTTAATCAGACCTTAACCTTTCCAGTTGAATTATATGAACAGATGGTTTTGGAGACTGCTCTATGAACTATTAAAATGAAGCAAAAATGACCATTCTAAAATGTACATTCCAGAGATGGTTAACTATAGTAAGGAACAAGTATAATATAACCTACAATGTTATTTTCTAGGATAAAATCATTGGTAAAGCCCCCCTGCCCCTTGTATCCCAAGTATTGTTAATAAGGACCAATAGATTTTGTTTATATATGAATTTATGGGGAAATTTTTCACTTAGGTTAATACATCTGTATTTAAAAGAAATGAAACACCAGGAATTGTCTTCCCATTTCTCAAATTTCCTGATAAGATCCACTGGACTCATTGCTAATCCTGTCTGCCACTCAGTTTTCTGGAGATATTAATTTTGTCATATGCGTATGTAGAATACATAGAAGAGTTTTCCTTTCTTTCTCTTTATGTTTTTCATCAATTCAAAATAAACTATAGGTCCAAATAGAATATATATTGACCACTGAGAGGTGGTAGGTTAGATTATGTTATTATATGGCAAATTATGCCCATTATGCCAAATCACAAACTGAAGGAAGATTTTCCTGTTCTGTGGTCTAAGAAGCACAATAACAGTCACCTTGATGTTGACCATGATGAGGGTGGCTAGGTCACCCTGACTTACTTCAGCCTGATCATTTGTATAAAGATTTTGATTTGCATCTAATAAAGGTAAGAGTTGGACAGATGGAGAAGGCAGAAAAGTATGACGATGTGGGGAAAAGGCAAAGAAAGGAACAGGAAGAGCAAAGGCATGGAAATGGTAATAAGTATGGTTATTGCAGTGGGGAGTCACCAATGATTATTCAAGGAAGTTAGTTTGGGGGAGCAATCGGTAAGACTGTATGGATAGTGTAGGGCCAGATTACGGTGGGAGCACTTTAGAAACATAATCTAGCAATGGAAACCTTTTTTTTTTTTTTTTTTTTTTTTTTTTGCTGTGTGCGGGCCTCTCATTGTTGTGGCCTCTCCCGTTGCGGAGCACAGGCTCCGGATGCACAGGCTCAGCGGCCATGGCTCACGGGCCCAGCCGCTCCACGGCATGTGGGATCTTCCCAGACCGGGGCACGAACCCATGTTCCCTGCATCGGCAGGCGGACTCTCAACCACTGCGCCACCAGGGAAGCCCTGGAAACCTATCTTAAGTATTTCAGCCTACATTGTCTTTAGTGACACATGAAACTGATATTTTAGGAAGAAAAATAGCTAACAATTATTGAGTACTTTCCCTGTTACAGGCAGTGTATTAAAATGATATTTAAGAGGGTGGCCTTTGGAGTTGGTTGGATTTGAAGACCAATCTTAACTCTGGAATTTACTAGCTAAATAACTTTAGGAAAATTATTTTCCTGGGTTTGTTTCTTCATCTGAAAAATTGATGTGATAATATCCACCTCTTGAGGTTGTTGTATGGATCACAGAGTTTGGAGAAGGGAGAATCTGTGAACAGGGAACAGTTAGGAAGCTGTTACAATTACTGAACCTAGACAAAGATGATAAATCACTAGAATGGAGAGGGAGGACAAACTTCAAAGTAAAGGTAAAGAAGTAGGGCAGGCGACTGACACCCTTTCTCCACTCTCATTCATCTTGCAAGTTCCTTATTTCTGTTCATTTGACATAATTCGGGAAGGTGAAATTACACTTTTGAAGTATATGGTCCCTCTCTGGGCATTACCAATTGTTTGCTCATTTCCCTAGAGCTACAAATAACCATTTGCTCTCTCTGTTCACCATTTCCACATCTCCTGCAACATATGATACAAACTCCCTTTCCACAGTCAGTTAGAAAGCAAACAAAACGTAACAGAAATCTTTCACGTTCTTACACTGTATTTTCCTTTTTTTTTTTTTTTTTGATTTGCAGTTTCTTCCTCCATTCTTGAGTTTGCCAGTCAATCAGGTTTCCTGCAAATTCTCACGGAAACAGGATTCCGTAATTTAACAAAAAGCAAAACTCAAAAAACCAATCCTGCTGTTTCTGGGCTTTGGGAAACTTGATACTTTTCCTAAACCTTCCAAGGCAGCGCTCAGTGCTTCAAGGTCCAATTCCTGCCACCAGCTAACATCAGAACAATCACTACGTAATAGGAGTCTTAAAATGCACGAGGCTTTGAGAACTTGGTCTTTATCACTAGTGTCTGGATTCAACGCAGAACTTCCTCTTTTAAAGAAGACATCTTATTTGCATACACTTCTGAGCAGGAAGTTACACGCAGAACTTCATCGCAATCTAATTTAATTCAACGCTCTCTCTTTCTTTTTCTTTCTCCTTTCCCTCTTCTCAGAGAGGGAATGGTCAAAAATAAATGTTTCAACAGATCTCGCGGTGCTATTCGAGATTCCCAATTAAAAAAAAAAAATTAGAAATGATGTAAACGAGCCTGTGCCTTCCGGGGTTTGGGGCTGGGACTGCCGCCCTCTGAGCACAGTGAAAGCAGCCAAGAGAGGAGGCGGGGCTCTGGCGAGTTCCCCTTCCACCTTCCCCCACCCTTCTTTCCCAACCTCTGTAAGGCCCCTAGCTTGATTCCAGCCTTTGCTGCAGCTGCTCTCCAGGCGTTTGCAGGACTCAAACAACTACAGCCGCTGTTCCCAACCAAGATGGTGATCCGTGTGTATATTGCATCTTCCTCTGGCTCCACGGCGGTAAGGAGGGTGGGAAGCCCACCTTTGTTGTTTTTCTACACATCAGTCTCCTGCTGCCCCAGAACCGTTAAATTGCAGAAGTTAGTCTGGCAGTTTCTCCTTCGTTAGACACCCGCATTTCTCACCCCACCCCCTTCTTCCCTTTCTTCTCTTTGTTGCATCGATTTCATTTTTCCATGGAGTTTAGCTTTGTTTGCCTAGTGATGTTAGTCCCACATTTCTTCTCTGAAGAAAAAAGAAAGCTACCGAGTTTTGGTAAATGGGAGATGGTGGTATAGGGTCTTTGGGGTTAGGTGAAGAAGTCAAGAAAGTCTCACACTGGTAAGTTTCAAGAGTGGGACATTTCACATATTTGCTGTAGGTAGTGAGGCAGGGGCAGGGCACATCTGTAAAGGATGTAAAACATGCTGTTAATGATGATGACTGAGCGGAGGCCTACTGAGGCACTGTGATTATATTTCACAGAGTGAGACCCTTGTAATCAAATAGTTATATTTTGCCACTGTGTAGGAGGGGGTATTTAACTTCAGCCTAAAGAGTCTGTTAGAACTAGACAGAATGGGAGCGGAAGTTGGGAACAATGATATAAAGTTGTGGGTTTTCTTTTTAAACAATGTAACAAGGGACCTGTTTTTCCCTTCCATATTGTCCCTTATTTTGACCTTTTCTTTTCTTTCAAAAGATGCTACTTCAAACAGTTTCTAACTGCTTCAAATACATTGAGAACTGGAAGGGAACTAACAAGTGCCTTCTTGTGTATTTGCGGATTCCAATGGTGGCTTCTTCAAATGATAGGGAAACCCTCTCTCATCCCCCGTGCTCTTAATTTAGAATAACAATTTTCACCAGTTGTGGGGAGAAATAGGCTAAGCTGGGGTGAAAGCAGAGTGTATATTCATGGTAAATGAAAGTGTCTCTGTGTTTCACAGCTCAGGAGAAAAGCCAACAGTGGCAAGAGCAGATGTGTGGGATCAGAATGTAGAATGTATGAACCCCCTCCCTCTTCTGAGCTTCAGAGCAGCAGCTATCCCATGTTTTCTGTTGTTGTTGTGTTTTCGTTTTTGTTTCGTTTACCCCCTAAGAGGGTTTGGAATAGAACTGAAAGTTGCGTGAAATCACAAGGAGCTTGAACCTTCAACTTGTCTTCTCTGGCTACCACTTGTGGGTGTGTTTAGACAGTTTTGAAATAGAATACTTAAAGTTACACTTTTGGAGCAAGTTTAGGTTGGAAAAAATAAAACTTTTTATATTGTCTTTGAACTTCACTTTATGAGCCTCTTGCCTTATTATTTTCCATATATATTATGATATTTAAAATAATGTTAAAGCTGCCCAGGGTCTCAATTCCAATAAAATAATTGTAAAATTTAAAACATCAGCTTAATACCTTTAGTTAAATCCCTAATTAGGTTGGGCAGATCAGGAAGCTAGTTTTGGTGATTTCACTTTGGGTGACATGCAGTTTCAGTACTGCTATTTATTCTTTGCTTTCTTGCTCTTCTACCCCTCCCTGAAAAGCAGATTCAAGATGAAACTCCTTTCAGAATTTCTATTCAAATAAGAACAACTATACCTCTCTCTTTGTTAAGACTTAAGTTTCTTAGGGCCTTAAAAATGACTACTGTCTCCTACTATGTACATTATTAGATTCCATTGTTGAAGACTATGCAAATAAAAAATATTTATGCTTTTTTTGTTTTGTTTCAATTGTTTTTCTTATGGGTAATTATAAATTTGTTTGTTGTTGCAGTAATTATAGTTCCTATGAACCTGATATCAAAGTTCTACTGCGTATTGCCAAAATAAATTCTTATTGTATTATAATCTTATAGTACTTTTAAATAATATTAAAACAGGATAAAATGAGTATACTTCAGAAGAGCTCCTTTGTAACATAAATGGGGACTCTTCAGCTTGCAATACTAAGGTTTTTTTCCTTTAAGAAAGCTGTCATGTTGTTTTTAACATACGGTTTAGAAATTTTGGGGCAAACATCCTAACACGAATCCAGCAATTGTACAAAGTGAGATGTTCTATAAGTGACTAAGTGTAGTTTTCTGAAGAGCATTTAAAAGAAAGCTTTTGGTTTTGGATTGTGAATCTTTGACTATTTTCTTACTCCTGCTAGTGATTTTCATAAAAATAACCAATACTAGATATTGTATCAGGCAAGGGAGGATCTATGATGATTGCAACTTAGTGTGACCTTAAGACTCCCTTTCCTTCATAGACCAATTAAAAAAAAAACAAAACTTTTCAAACTTGTACTCAACTCTGCCCTAATACAGAGGTATAGCACTTGCTTCTCAAAAGTTTATAAATGAGGGCTTCCCTGGTGGCGCAGTGGTTGAGAGTCCGCCTGCTGATGCAGGGGACACGGGTTCGTGCCCCTGTCCGGGGAGATCCTACATGCCGCGGAGCGGCTGGGCCCGTGAGCCATGGCCGCTGAGCCTGCGCGTCCGGAGCCTGTGCTCCGCAACGGGAGAGGCCACAGCAGTGAGAGGCCCGCGGACTGCAAAAAAAAAAAAAAAAAAAAAAAAGTTTAGAGATGAAAGCAGGCATATTGGGTTTTTTTGTTTATTTTGGTTTTTTTCTGCCTCTCCCGTTGCGGAAGACAGGCTCTGGACGCGCAGGCTCAGCGGCCATGGCTCACGGGCCCAGCCGCTCCACGGCATGTGGGATCTTCCCAGACCGGGGCACAAACCCGTGTCCCCTGCATCGGCAGGTGGACTCTCAACCACTGCGCCACCAGGGAAGCCCAAGGTACATTAGTGTTTGCAATGGATTTCTTGATAGTAGCCATAATAGTGTTAGTAAGTAGGAACACTTAAGTGTGTCGGGTAGAATCTCATTTTTTCTTGGCAATTTCTAGTCCTATGAGTTAGATACTATGATTATCTCTATTTTTCAAGATAAGGAAATACAGGTTTAGAGAGGTTAAACAACTTTCTCAAGGTCACACAAATAGTAAGCCACAGAGCTTGAATTCAACACAAGCCGTTTGAATCCAAATGACATATGTTTAAAGAAATACATCGTCCCAGTGATGCATGACAGCTAGGAGGCATGCAGAGATAAATGTGAACATGAGATGAGAGGTACAGAAGGGAGTAAGTCCTGTAAGTGGAATTGCTTGGGCATATACATACAGGAGAATAGAAAAATGAGGAGCTAGTGTAGAGGAGGGATAGCATGTCTAAAGGTGAATGTCAGTAAGTAGGCTAAATTCACTGAAGGCCAGGAAGATAGAGAAGATGCAGATTTGGAGCTGGTCTAGTATAGGTCAAGGTGAAAATTCAGGTCTTAATACTTTTTTTTTTTTTTTATGAAAACCATTTAGCAAGAATGCACCTCCCAAGTTGTTTGTCAGTAGGAAGTGATTTCTGCCTGTTCAAAACTGTTTGTGCATGTTTTGACCTATTGTAACAAAATAATATACGCCATATTTTTTCCTCGAAATTGTAATGTCCTGTAAGTTTGCATTTAATGGAAAAAGACTAGTAAGCACAGAACCTATAATAAACTTAATAAATTTCAATAACTTTTAACAAAAATCAACATTGGCCTTTGATCAGGTTTGCTAGAGAGATGATAGCTTGGAGAATTATAACTGGTTTGGAGTTTTCTTCCCATACTTCTTTTCCTCAGATCCATAATAATCTGCATTTCACAGTCTCTATGCATTTTAGGTGTGCTTGGTGTAGAAATTTTAAGATTGTGGTAGATAGATAGACTGTAGATTTCTGAGGGTATTATTTATGGTCCAACTTTTGTAAAATGATCTCTTTTATGACTGCTAAAACATAAACTAGTTGTAGCTTGGATTGTCCATATAGTAAATGAAATATATGTGATTTTCCTCTGTGGTGTTATTCTGTGCACGAGTTATAGAAACAAGCAAATAAAATGAACACTTGCGATTGCCAAATCATTAGTCACTAGGCAGTATTTTTTTCATTGGGATAATATGGATGTAGAACAACAAGCCACAGTTCTTTATCTATATGATTCAAAAGTAATTGCATTTAGGTGAAGAGTATTTTGCTCCTCTGTCTCTTTTTTTTTCATGGGAAGGCATTTTATTTTAAATATGACAGTGTGTATATGTCAATCCCAAACTCCCAATCTATTCCCCCCCCACATCCCCCCTGGTAACCATAGTTTATTCTCTAAGTCTGTGAGTCTGTTTCTGTTTTGTAAATAAGCTCATTTGTATCATTTTTTTTGATTCCGCATATAAGTGATATCATATGATATTTGTATTTCTCTGTCTGACTTACTTCACTTAGTATGATAATCTCCAGGTGCATCCATGTTGCTGCAAATGGCATTATTTCATTCTTTTTAATGGCTGGGGATTATTCCATTATATATATATACCACATCTTATTTATCCATTAATCTGTCGATGGACATTTAGGTTGCTTCCCTGTCTTGGCTATTGTAACAGTGCTGCAGTGAACATTGGGGTGCATGTATCCTTTCCAACCATGTTTTTCTCTGGATATATGCCCAGGAGTGTGATTGCTGAATCATATGGTAGCTCTATTTTTAGTTTTTTAATGAAACGCCATACTGTTCTCCATGCTCACTGTACTAATTTACATTCCCACCAACAGTGTAGATTTCCCTTTTCTCCACACCCTCTCCAGCATTTATTGTTTGCAGACTTTTTGATGATGGCCATTCTAACTGGTGTGATGTGATATCTCAATGCAGTTTCGATTTGCATTTCTCTAATAATTAGCAATGTTGAGTGTCTTTACATGTGCCTCTTGGCCATCTGTGTGTCTTCTTTGTAGAAATGTCTCTTTAGGTCTTCTGCATATTTTTGATTGGGTTATTTGTTTTAGTTTTGATATTGAGCTTCATGAGCTGTTTGTAAATTTTGGAGATTAATCCCTTGTCAGTTGCTTTGTTTTCAAATATTTTCTCCCATTCTGTGGGTTGTCTTTTCATTTTGTTTATGGTTTCCTTTGCTGTGCAAAAGCTTTTAAGTTTCATTAGGTCCCATTTGTTTATTTTTGTTTTCATTTCCATTACTCTGGGAGATAGATCAAAAAAGAACTTGCTGTGATTTATATCAAAGAGTGTACTGCCTACGTTTTCCTCTAAGAGTTTTATAGTGTCTGGTCTTACATTTAGGTCTTTAATCCATTTTGAGGTTTTTTCTGTGTGTCTGGTGTTAAAGAATATTCTAATTTCATTTTTTTATATGTAGCTGTTCAGTTTTCCCAGCACCATTTACTGAAGAAACTGTCTTTCTTCCATTTTATAGTCTTGTCTCCTTTGTCATAGATTAATTGCCATAGTTATGTGGGTTTATTTCTGGGTTGTCTGTCTTGTTCCATTGAGCTATAATTCTGTTTTTGTGCCAGTACCATACTGCTCTGATGACTGTAGCTTTGTAGTATAGTCTGAAGTCATGGAGCCTGATTCCTCCAGCTCTGTTTTTCTTTCTCAAGATTGCTTTGGGGCTTCCCTGGTGGTTCAGTGGTTGGGAGTCCACCTGCCGATGCAGGGGACACGGGTTCATGCCCTGGTCCAGGAAGATCCCACATGCCGCAGAGCGGCTGGGCCCGTGAGCCATGACCACTGAGCCTGCGTGTCCGGAGCCTGTGCTCCACAATGGGAGAGGCCACAACAGTGAGAGGCCCACATACTGCAAAAAAAAAAAAACACAAAAAACAAAAAAGATTGCTTTGGTTACTTAGGGTCGTTCGTGTCTCCATACAAATTTTAAGATTTTTTTGTTCTAGTTCTATGAAGAATGCCATTGGTAATTTGATAGAGATTGCACTGAATCTGTAGATTGCCTTGTGTAGTATAGTCATTTTGACAATACTGATTCTTACAATCCAAGGACATGGTATATATTTCCATCTGTCTGTGTTGTCTTTGATTTCTTTCATCAGCATCTTATAGTTTTCGGAGTACAGGTCTTTTGTCTCCTTAGGTAGGTATATTACTAAGTTTGTTATTTTTTTTTGATGTGATGGTAAATGGTATTGTTTCTTTAATTTCTCTCTCTGATCTTTCATTGTTAGTGTATATAAATGCAACAGATGTCTGTATTAATTTTGTATCCTGCAACTTAACTGAATTCATTGATGAGCTCTAGGAATTTTCTGGTAGCATCTTTAGGATATTCTGTGTACAGTATCATGTTGTCTGCAAACAATGACAGTTTTTCTTCTTTTCCAATTTGAATTCCTTTTATTTCTTTTTCTTCTGTGATTGCCATAGCTAGGACTTCCAAAACTATGTTGAAAAAAGTGGCTAGAGTGGACATCCTTGTCTTGTTCCTGATCTTAGAGGAAATGCTTTCAGCTTTTCACCATTGAGTATGATGTTAGCTGTAGGTTTGTCATATATGGTAGCTTCTCTGTCTTTGTATTTATAAATTGAACATCAATTTGATGTATGCTATGGTCTTTGTCGTAGCTGCCAAGGTTTGTTTGAATGCTGTGTAAAGGTATTCATAAACTAAGAGAAAAATTAGAAACTCTTCATGAGATGACTGTTTGGATATGCTTTTTGGATGCCCTGAACAATGGAAAATGGGAGCTCTCCCGTGGCAAATGCGGGAACTCAAGATCATTGCCTTCAGATTGGTGCCCTATATTTGGTGACTGATTACCTTAAACACACAGCAACAATGGCAAAGCCTTTGGAATACTTTGGCCCAATTTAAAGAGGCTCGGGAAACACAGTTATCAATGATGGTGATTATATGGTACTTGAAAGCAGAATGGTTATAAGAAAGAATATATTGCAGAAGGGTAGTAAAAGTTTCCTAATCTGGTAGGATAAAGGGATAAAATAGGTTCATTTTCGCTCAAAGACTAGTTACTCTATTGAGGAAAGGGTTTTGATCAATAAACCATAAGGTCAACCCTCCCCCTAGGTTGAGCTGGAAAAAAAAAAAGATTGAAGCCCCGGACACAATCAGTTAGAATGTTCTAATTCTCTGTAGTTAATCTCTAAATTCTTTTCTAAAATATATATTGTGCCATAAAACATATATCTTTTACAGGAATATTTTCTGCTTTAATTGAATTTTCAAAGGTGAATGTTGTGTTTCATTTCTTACCGATAAAATTAAACAGGTTGACAATTTGTTGATGACTATCTGACCATATGTTTGCTTTCAGCTCTAATTTTCAACCCACCAGAAAACCTTTTAAACCCAGTACTTAATTACTTCCTCTGATGCAGACCAAAATTAAACAAACATTTGTTTAGAGAGAAGGGGCAGCTCATTTATGATGACTATTTTTATTAATATGAGAGCAAAGCTGACTTTTCACACTTGGTCAATAGAGAAGAATTCTAAGCAAGGGGATTATTTTCTAGCTCAGTCCCTCACATTCTGGCTTTATTAGTTTGTTTGAACTGTTTTAGGTTGCCAGAACATCAGGCAAAAGTTAAATATAAACTAAAATATCACGACCAATTAAAAAATTATATATTTAATAGTATTCAATATTAGTGATGCTAGATTTTTGTTTCATTACTTTTCATTAATGTGACTAATCAAGATTTGACTTTAGTAATAGTAAAGCCTAACATTTATTTATGCATTGTGTATGTCAGGCACTGTACCCAGTGCTTTACATACTTTATTTCAATTAGTTTAATACTTGTGATAACATTTTGAGGTAAGTACTAGTAATAGATCCATTTCATGTAAGTGGAAGGGATATCTCTAAGACCCAGAAACTAGGTACATTGCTCAAGATAAAACAGTTACAAATGGCAGAACTGGGATTAGAACGCAGGTTGTTCTGACTCCAGAACTGGCTACTAAACACTGTGCTATTTACACTCCCTTTTAGAGTAGAGATATTGGACAGAAATTGTGTCAATAATACATTAAAATCTTATCATGTGATTGGGAATCTATAACTGCCGTTTAATAACTGGATGATGCCTGAAAAGAAAGAGAAAGACTGGATGATGCCTAACTAGGCAAATGTGTCTTCATCCATAATCTGCATGTGAGAGTTAGGTGGAAGTGAGGGAGATAGGTTAGTAGCAACATTTTCATATACAATTTAGTTCTTTTTAAAATAAAATTGCCTAACCAAGGGCACATTTTTAAATAGCATTTGTGACACATATTGAACTTCTATGACTTTGGTTCTCTTCCCTGAAAACTATCTTTGTGTGGTTATAGGCCAGCATAATTAAATTGTGGCTTTTTATGATTCTATAAATCTGAATTGATCAAGAAAGCAGTACATCTATGGCTTGTAAACTCTGGTTCTGGACTCTAGTCTTTGAGTTCTGTTCTTTTTGCTTAGTCCTTTCTGGAAATAAGACCCTATCATAGAGTTAGAGCAGAGCCAGTTTTGCTGAGGGGATTTCCAGCAGTGAGTCAAGACAAAAAGAGCTTCACCTTTTAGACACTGGAGAAAGTTCATCCCAGTTAAGAGTTACAACATGGGAAAATTTTGTCTGTTTGTTTCACCACTACTCAGCCAATTGTTTTACCATTAGCGCAGCATATTTCTCAACACTGAAATTAAAACAGTAAATATATATTTAATAATGGCTGTATTTTATGAGAAACCATTCTATCCAGTGTGATTTGGAAGCAAGATGAGTGTAGACAAGTACTTAATATGTTAAAAATATGGTAAAACATTGCACTTTAATTTCTCATGCAAATTTGTCAGGTTTAGTTGATAATAATAACAGCTATCATTCTTTGAGCTCTTAAAATGTGCCAGGCATAGTGGTAAGAACTTTAGGTGTGTTATTTAATTCTTGTGACAACCCAATGAAGTCAGTATTCCTATTATGTCCATTATTTTCTTCCTTTTTTTCATTCTTTTTTATTGTGATATAGTTGGTTTACAATATTATATGTTTCAGGTGTACAACTAGTGATTCACAGTTTTTAAAGGTTGTGCTCCATTTATAGTTAATATAAAATATTGGCTATATTCCGTGTGCTGTACAATATATCCTTGTAGCTTATACATTTTACACATAGTAGTTTGCACCTCTTAATCCCCTGCTATTTTGCCTATTTTTAGGAAGAGGAAACAGGCTCAGAGAGCTAGCAATGTCAGAGAGCTAGCAAAGCACCCCTCGTGTCTGTCTGATTCCAGAGCCCATAATCTTAACCTTTATGCTGTTCTGCCTACTGAGTGTTATTTATTCATTACCCAGCATGAATGTAGCTATGAAACTACTTTAAAAGTCATTGTAAAATTGCTTTTCTTCTGAACTTGGAAAATCATGAAAAGTACTTCTTAATTGGTCTATAGCAGTACCAAGAATAATTCTAGTGGCCTGTTACATCATGTAAAAAACTTAAAATTCTTTAGAGCAGAAAATTAAAGTCATAATAGCTTAGTGTATATGATTAGTTAGATTGCAGAACATGTACTTTTATCCCAATATAAGAAAATTACCTTGTGTAAGACAGTCTAACTAAAAGTAGATAAGACACATTGGTTGGGAAAGGGAATTTAAGTTTTTAACTAGAGCATGTAGATTTAGGGTGAGGTATGCGTTATGTCCTGTTGTCTGTGTGATTTGAGTACATCACTAAACCTTTCTTTGTTTCTCATTACCCTAACAAGTGAAATATAAATGACATAAAATTAAGAGTATTATGGAAGAAAACTTCTGCAAGTATCGTCATTGGAAATCTATTACTGAAAATTGTAGAACCTGATCTCATACTTTCAGAAATTTAAACATAATTAATTGGTCTTGCACATCAACTAAATATTTTGAACTCAAAAAATGGAAGTGGTTGGGATGAAGATTTTTCAATGAGTTTCTACTTAAAAATTTTAGAAATAAATGTCTTAACTTAAATCTTCAGATCAATATTGAGAGGGCACTCAGGCGTGGTGGTGGTGATATAGAGACTGGGCCAGGCAATAAGACAAACACCTGGTGAGTTTTTTTAACATCTTAATTGGAGTATAATTGCTTTACAATAGTGTGTTAGATTCCGCTGTATAACAAAGTGAATCAGCTATACATATACATACAACCCCATATCTCCTCCCTCATGCATCTCCCTCCCACACTCCCTATCCCACGCCTCTAGGTGGACAAAAAGCACCAAGCTGATCTCCCTGTGCTATGCGGTTGCTTCCCACTAGCTATTTTACATTTGATAGTGTATATATGTCCATGCCACCCTCTCACTTTGTCCCAGCTTACACATCCCCCTCCCTGTGTCCTCAAGTCCATTCTCTATGTCTGCGTATTTATTCCTGTCCTGCCCATAGGCTCTTCAGAACCATTTTTTTTTTAGATTCCATATATATGTGTTAGCATATGGTATTTGTTTTTCTCTTCTGGACTTACTTCACTCTGTATGACAGACTCTAGGTCCATCCACCTCACTATAAATAACTCAATTTTGTTTCTTTTTATGGCTGAGTAATATTCCATTGTATATATGTGCCACATCTTCTTTATCCATTCATCTGTTGATGGACTCTTAGGTTGCTTCCATGTCCTGGCTATTGTAAATAGAGCTGCAATTAACATTGTGGTACATGACTCTTTTTTTTGTTGTTGTTTAATTAATTAATATATTTTTGGCTGTGTTGGGTCTTTGTTTCTGTGTGAGGGCTTTCTCTAGTTGTGGCAAGCAGGGGCCACTCTTCATTACGTTGTGCAGGCCTCTCACTGTCGCGGCCTCTCTTGTTGTGGAGCACAGGCTCCAGATGTGTAGGCTCAGTAGTTGTGGCTCACGGGCCCAGTTGCTCTGCAGCATGTGGGATCTTCCCGGACCAGGGCTCGAACCTGTGTCCCCTGCATTGGCAGGCAGATTCTCAAGCACTGCACTACCAGGGAAGCCCTACATGACTCTTTTTGAATTATGGTTTTCTCAGGGTATGTGCCCAGAAGTGGGATTGCTGGGTCGTATGGTAGTTCTATTTTTAGTTTTTTGAGGAACCTCCATACTGTTCTCCATAGTGGCTTTATCAATTTATATTTCCACTAAAAGTGCAAGAGGGTTCCCTTTTCTCCATACACTCTCCAGCATTTATTCTTTGTAGATTTTTTGATGATGCCCATTCTTACTGGTGTGAGGTGATACCACATAGCAGTTTTGATTTGCATTTCTATAATGATTAGTGATGATGAGTATCCTTTCATGGGTTTGTTGGTAATCTGTATATCTTCTTTGGCTAAATGTCTATTTAGGTCCTCTGCCCACTTTTGGATAGGGTTGTTTGTTTTTTAGATATTGAGCTGCATGAGCTGCTTATAAATTTTGGAGATTATTCCTTTGTCAGTTGCTTCATTTGCAAATATTTTCTCCCATTCTGAGGGTTGTCTTTTTGTCTTGTTTATGGTTTCCTTTGCTATGCAAAAACTTTTAAGTTTGATTAGGTCCCATTTGTTTATTTTTGTTTTTATTTCCATTTCTCTCAGAGGTGGGTCAAAAAGGATCTTGCTGTGATATGTCATGGAATGTTCTGCCTATGTTTTCCTCTAAATGTTTTATAGTGTCTGGCCTTACATTTAGGGCTTTAACCCATTTGAATTTATTTTTGTGTATGGTATTAGGGAGTGTTCTAATTTCATTCCTTTACATGTAGCTATCCAGTTTTGCAAGCACCACTTATTGAAGAGGCTGTCTTTTCTCCATTGTATATTCTTGCCTCCTTTATCAAAGATAAGGTGACCATTGGTTCATGGGTTTATCTCTGGGCTTTCTATCCTGTTCCATTGATCTACCTTTCTGTTTTATTGCCAGTACCATACTGTCTGGATTACTGTAACTTTGTAGTATATTCTTAAATCGGGAAGCCTGGTTCCTCCAATTCCATTTTTCTTTCTCAAGATTGCTTTGGCTATTCGGGGTCTTTTGTGTTTCCATACAAATTGTGAAATATTTTGTTCTCGTTCTGTGAAAAATTCCATTGGTGATAGGGATTGCATTGAATCTGTAGACTGCTTTGGGTAGTAGAGTCATTTTCACAATTTTGATTCTTCCAATCCAAGAACATGGTATATCTCCCCATCTGTTTGTATCATCTTTAATTTCTTTCATCCGTGTCTTATAGTTTTCTGCATACAGGTCATTTGTCTCCTTAAGTAATTTATTCCTAGGTATTATATTCTTTTTGTTGCAGTGGTACATGGGAGTGTTTCCTTAATTTCTCTTTCGGATTTGTCATTATTAGTGTGTAGGGATGCAAGAGCTTTCTGTGCATTAATTTTGTATCCTGCTACTTTACCCAATTCATTGATTAGCCCTAGTAGTTTTCCGGTAGCATCTTTAGGATTCTCTCTATATAGTATCATGTAATCTGCAAACAGTGACAGCTTTACTTCTTCTTTTCCAATTTGGATTTCTTTTATTTCCTTTTCTTCTCTGATTGCTGTGGCTAAAACTTCCAAAACTATGTTGACTGATAGTAGTGAGAGTGGACAACATTTTCTTGCTCCTGATCTTAGAGGAAATGGTTTCAGTTTTTCACCATTGAGGATGATGTTGGCTGCGGGTTTGTCATATTTGCCCTTTATTATGTTGAGGTAAGTTCCCTCTATGCCTACTTTCTGGAGGGTTTTTATCATAAATGGGTGTTGAATTTTGTCAAAAGCTTTTTCTGCATCTATTGAGATGATCATATGGTTTTTCTCCTTCAATTTTTAATATGGCTTATCACATTGATTTATTTGCATATATTGAAGAACCCTTGCGTTCCTGGGGTAAACCCCACTTGATCTTGGTGTATGATCCTTTTAATGTGCTGTTGGTTTCTGTTTGCTGGTATTTAGTGGAGGATTTTTGCATCCATGTTCTTTATTGATATGGGCCTGTAATTTTCTTGTTTTGTGGGATCTTTGTCTGGTTTTGGTGTCAGGGTGATAGTGGCCTCATAGAATGTGTTTGGGAGTGTTCCTCCCTCTGCTATATTTTGGAAGAGTTTGAGAAGGATAGGGGTTAGTTGTTCTCTAAATGTTGATAGAATTCACCTGTGAAGCCATCTTGTCCTCGTCTTTTTTTGTTGGAAGATTTTAGATCACTGTTTCAATTTCAGTGCTTGTGATTGGTCTGTTTATATTTTCTATTATTTCTTCCTTGTTCAGTCTGAGAAGGCTGTGCTTGTCTAAGACTTTTTCCATTTCTTCCAGGTTGTCCATTTTATTGGCATATTGTTGCTTGTAGTAATTTCTCATGATCTTTTGTATTTCTGCAGTGTCAGTTGTTACTTCTCCTTTTCATTTCTAATTCTATTGATTTGAATCTCCTCCCTTTTTTAATCAATGAGTCTGGCTAATGGTTTATCAATTTTGTTTATCTTCTCAAAGAACCAGCATTTAGTTTTAT